>NC_087359.1:65792261-68329761 GCF_030014295.1 Loxodonta africana
GTAACAATTACAGTTATCACTTCGTAACCAACATGAAGCCCTCCACCCCTTGACCTCATGTCTTTCAATTATGTCTTTTAGCCAATAAATGCATTCACGTAACCAATAATGTCAAAGATTACGCTTTACTTTGTCTTGCCTTTGACTGATCTCCATCACTAGAAACCAATCAGAATACTGTGTTTTGTGCTTCCTCCTCCAGCCGTACAACCGTGTGCCCCCAATTGCTCCTACTTGGATCCATGTGTTCCATTTGCTGGTACTCCGCCTTTCCCCACTGCAGTGTTCTTTTGTGCTGCAGCTGTCTCTTCCCTCAGTAAAACCCTTGACTTTCCCTTTTAATCAGGCTTCATGGTTTTGCTCTGTGACGTTGCTTGGTGCCAGACACACGGAATTTCAAAGACATCCTGCCTTCTACGACCCTGGGGACATGGAGAACAAGGGCCCAGCCAGCAGAGTCCTTTGGCTCGCCACCTCCCCAGATCTCCAAAGGTCTTCTAAGGTAAAGTCTCTGGAACGTGTGCTCTGCCTTATTGCATAGAGTTCTGTGATTTTATTGAGGATCTGTCTTTACTTTCATTTTCAGTTCACTCTCTGAACGTCCTGAAGAGTTCATTGCCAAACTCAGTTTGGTGGGGCTGCTCCTATGATACCCCCAAGCCTACTCTGGGGAGATCAAAGTTCCACCCATTAAGTTTGAGTCCGCTTTCTCTTTTCTAGTGCACTTTCAAGCTACAGCACACATTCGGGTTTCAGGTTTCAGTGCACATTCAGGTTTTTTTTTCCCCCCCTGCTTGCAACTTTGGGTTAAAATTTGTTTGACCTAGATCTGGTGCACATTTGAGGTTATTCCTTGCAATCTGGCATTGTGGTGGTTACTTTTAAGACATGAGAGACCGAAAGTAATGCTTCTCGAAACCACTTTTTGTTTTTCTGTGTACACATTTCTTTTTTTTTTTTTTTTTAATGTAGGTTTTTCAGGTTAGTTGACCTCACAGACTGATAAATTACGTATTTTTGCTGTTTCATTTTAACTTGCTTCTAACCTCCTGCCGTCGAGTCAGTTCCAACTCATAGTGGCCCCAGAGGATTTCCAAGGCTGTGAATCTCTATGGAAGCAGACTGCCACATCTTTCTCCCCTGGAGCCGCTGGTGGTTTCGAACCGCTGACCTTTCAGTTAGCAGTTGATTGTTTTAACCACTGCGCCACCAGCTTCTAATCTAAAAAATTATGTCTGACTGTCCATCTTGTATCAAATTAAAAGCCATAGCTAACAATTACTGTTATATATATATATATATATAAAACTGTTTAGCCTTCCTTATAATCTTTTTTTTTTTTTTTTTTGGCACTACTCTAAGAAACTTTAAGATAAATTAGTCTATTTGAAAAGTGTTCCCACCACTTCTATGTTACCAGGCAACAGGCTGAACTCACACTCCTTGAATTTCAAAAGTTGGAGGCGTAGCTCCACAAACGACTGAGGGCTTTGCCTCAATCTTCTAACTTCCAGAAATGAAAAAAACTATATGTTCCAGGTTTTTATACCATTACACAAGTGACAATGATTTTTACAACACCTGACACCAAGATAAAGGAAACTTTTGAGTCTGAAGTAACCAAGCCTGACTACAGACAAGTCCCTTCAAAGATCCAACAAATCCCTTTTATATTAATGAAGTAACATATTAATGTACACCTTTGTAAACTTTTGCCTCCAAGCCTTGATGAAAACTGCTGCAATTAAGGTCTTTTTTTTTTTTTAAGAAGCACATAGAAACTATAACATAGGCTATAGCTAACAGCCTGGCCATTCAATCTGTCCACTAAGGACCCTCGGACTGACATACAGAGCAAGCGTCTCTGAGGATAAGACATGGCTTTGTAACCAATATGAAGCCCCCCCAACCCCTTGTCTTTCACTTATGTCTTTTAGCCAGTCAACGTATTCATGTAACCAATGATGTCAAAGATTATGCTTTACGTTGTCTCACTTTTGACGGACCTCAATCACTGTGCACCAGTCAGAACACTGTGTTTTATACTTCCTCCTCCAGCCCTATAACCATGTGCCCTCAGTTGCTCCCCCTGGATTCCTGTGTTCCGTTTGCTGGCACTCTACATTTCCCAGGAGCAATGTTCTTTTGGGCTGCAGCTGTCTCTCTTCCCTCAATAGAACTTTTTACTTTCCATTTGAACCAGGCTTTAGGATTTTGCTCTACGACAACAGTCAGAAATGATGGCTTCTGGAGGGTGGGGCTTTCAGTCAGAGAAGTAGGTTGAGATAAGGTTATCCTCAAAGAGGGTGGTTTGTAGGATCAGGCAGCTGGGTAGGGGGTAGGAAGTAGTGGACTCAATCAGAAAAGGCACTCATGGGATGTGTGAGCACTTTTTTTTAAAGCAAAAAGGTTGAGATCTGTGAAAAGTGGCTGTCTCACTTTCCGTTTCGCCAGTGATAAAATGTGCCACAGGTCCCTGGTGTTACATGAGCCCACAGAGGGTAGACGGAAGGACAAACAGTGTCAGGTCTTTTCTAAACCAAGAGGGCAGGGAGGGCTGATGGCAGCCTCCTTCCCTTCTACTACTGAAGCTGGGGAACCCACAAAAGCAAACTCTGTCTTCTGAAAAGGCCGGGAGAGACAGCGGCTGTGGTTGTGGCCAGCAAGTGGCAGCGCTGTTTCTCTACCATCCCGCTCACTGACTTTTCTCTCTTTACCCACCCCAAACACTACTCCCAAAGGGCCCTTCTCCTTGTTACCGCAAACAGAGTCGGAAATCGTTCTCTGCTACTTTACACAGTTCTCCCATCCGGAATCTGCTTCTCAGCCACTCTGGTAACATTTTCTCAAACTCCAAGATCGTCCTGGCTCTCTGGGGAAATAAACAAGCCTAAGCGTATTGCTGAAGAACCCTGACTCAGCAACGGCCCAGGGAGCACAGATCCGTATGAGTGCTTGCACACCTATGTGCATACACACACCTGCATACACACATGTGTGCATACACACACATACAGCCACCCCCGCTGAATGCTTAATGTATAGATCCTAGGGGTTCAGCCACTCCAAAGAATTCAAAAAGTGAGAAAGCAGAAACTTTGGGAAAGATGTCCAAATCATTTTAAACATGACCCATAATGTTCCTAGAAGTCCAGTCAGTCCTAATAGGGAATTTTAGGGTTCTGAAATCCCATAGTAAAGGGAAGTTCAGAAGTCATGTAGTCCTACCCCATCCCAGGTTTGGAATCCCCTGAGCAGTTTCCCTGGCAATAATTTGTCTAATGTCTCCTGAATAGTGTCAACAATATCCAGTTAAGACCCTAATCATTAGAAATTTCTTGTGTCAAATGAAATTTTCTCTCTGTGCTTCCGCCATCGCATCAGTTCTGTTCCCTGGGGTCTCGGAAGGGGGCTGTTCCTTCTTTCACAAGTAGCTCTCCCGATGACTGAAGGAGCTTCCACCTATTTCAACCCTGGTTCCAACAACCATTCCTCACGCAGCATGGTTTCCAGTTCTTTCCCAAACCTGGTCACCACCACTGGACATATCCTATGGGTTGGTATCCTTCAGCATGTGAGGCCCAGAGCATGTGAGGAGTGTTGAGGTCAGGATGGAGTGGAGCAGGATGTCACCTCCTTTGTCTTAGACTCTACTCTCCTCTTAATACAGCCTAAGGTCACACTTCAACATCTACATATAACACCACTGATTCTAAGTCAAGTACTCCATAAAACAAAAAAAAGTTTTTTTTTTTTTTTTTGGTAAGCCTGAGTTTTTCTCACTTGTGCTGGTGTATGAAACCTAGACCCTGTGCTCAAGGAATCTAGATGAAGGCTTCCTCAAACCTTGTCAGTCACCAGGGGATCTTAAGCAATTCCCAGGCTCCAACCCAGACCCACTGGTGCTGATGGTTTCAATGACGATGTATTCAACTGAGTCCCCCATCCGCTCCCCATGGAGGCCTTGACCTACCTGTAGGCGCCAGATGCGCTCACTCTCCTTGGAGACATTCTCCACAGTCTCTCCCATCAGGGCGATGAGCATGTTGAGGAGGAGGACGAAGGTGAGGATGACGTAAGTGATGAGCAGGAAGAGAAAGAGGATGGGGTACTTGGAGTTCTGCTGGATGTTCAGGTCACCCAGGCCTATGGTGAGCTTGAAGAGTTCCAGCACCGCGTCACCGAAGCTGCCGTAGGAGCTGCAGTTGCTGTTGTCCTTGGAACACTTCTCGATCAGCGAGGCCAGGGCTGGGAGGGCATACAGGGTGTTCCCTTCAGCCTCTCTGCCTAGCTAATTACCCAACAAACTTGTGCTTAGCTGCACATGCACACATGCCTGGACATGCATACATACACACACACACTCTCTAAACACACATACTGAATACCTGCTGTTTCCTTCTCTCTGGGCACTTAAATTCCATCTCAAGCCTTAGCGCCTCCAGAAGCTGCATCAGGCTGGTTTCTCTACCCTGACTTCCTGCAGAAAGGTCTTGTGCCTAACAAAGTCCACACTCTTCTCTCCCTCTTCTACCCCACAGTACAGCCCACGATTACCCATTGCTCATTACAGTCTGTGTGTGTGTCCTTGGCTCCCAGACAAAGCTTTGAGCTCCTGAATTCCTGTAGCCTGGTTCTGCTCCTCCTCATTCCTCCTAAATTCCTGTAGCCTTGGTCTCTCTGCCCTCATTTGCCCAAGACTGTGAGATCCTGAGTCTCTTTATAAAGTTCTCTAGTAAGTTCCTCATGGGCAAGGCCCAGGGCTCCCCCTTCTCTTCTTTCCAACACACCACAGTAGTTGCTCATTGCAGATTGAATGGATAGATGAATGAATGAATGGACCAGTTAATGAATAGATGAATAAAAGACCAGTTGAAGCAAATAAATAAGCGAAGTTTGACCCAGAAAAGCTAAACAGCTGTCTAATTATAAATGCCAATGTTCATTTAAAAAAAAAAAAGCTGGCATGGGAAAAGAAAACCATGTTTCTCTATGCAGAGGATAAAATGAACACAGGTTGTGCTGTTCCCTCTGTTGTAAATGGAAAGCTTTTAAGAGGGGGTCCTTACTCTGGGCCCCCAGCAGACCAGAGGTTCTCACAGATACATGTGAAGCAAACTGCAAGAGCAACATGAAACGAATGGCAAGGCCAAAGGAAGTTATCCAAAGGCATTACTTTACTTCTATTCTTCAAAGACCATCAGTCAAATTCCAGTGAGCTTTAGTTTCCCCATCTGTACAATGGGGGCAAAAAAAAAACCTACAGCTGTGAAAGTGGGGGACCTATTACGTAGTGGATAAGAGCAACAGACCTGGTATCAGTCCCGGCTTCTCTAAGCCTCAGTTCCCTTATCTGTGGGTGGAGATAATGATTGCTGTTTGATCAAGTTGCTGGGAAAAGTAAATGAGACAATGCTTGTAAAACACTACCTGCCACTCAGCCAGGTATAATTGCTGCCGAAGCGCCTAAGTCCTTTGTCATTGTGACATCTGGATAAAGTGCTCTACAAATGCGGGAGTGATTATTATTTATAAATCAATTACCTACTCCAAATCCAAGAAGGAACAGGATATATACAAACAAGAACTTTAGAACATCATGCAAAATAACCTACAAAAAAAACAAATGATTCAAGTGTCAGTTTGAACACATATACGCTCTGCGCTGAACTCCTTCCCAGGTCCTCCCAGTCCCCACCTTACCCATGCCTTCACTCAGCTCACGCTTCCTTCTCCCCAGCTAAGTCCACTTGGCTCTCCAAAGCTCAGCTCTGGGCTCTACCAAACCTCCCTTAAACCCCCTAAAATGGGTCGGTGGCCCCAGTGGCTGATGCCGCAGAGACAGACAAGGCTGCCTCAGATCCACTCAACTGTGACTAAAATCCAAAGAAGCCTTCTTTGCCTTGCCTGCTCCAGCCTCATGTTCTCCCCTTCCTCCATCCTCTGAGATCACTGTCTGCCTCTGCCCCTGCTGATTCACCCTGTCCATGGGTGCCTTTCTTCATAAGGTCTCACATCTGGACTCTTCACACCTCCTGGGAGCAGTGGTATGCTGGAGCTAGCTCATACCAGCTCACAAGAGCTGATTGTCAAATTTTCATGAACGTGGTGAGCTCGTTGTTAAATACGGCCATTATTAAAAATTATATCCTATAAAGTTATAATTAAAATAAATTAAAAATAAAGATAATAAATATTGGAAACTTATCACTTTCCAGTTATTTTACTACATTTTACTATTATCTCTGCGTACAAAATTTACGCATACTGTATCTGTAGTGAAAACACTATACAATGGTATGTTACCGCACATCTTTTCAACTACTTGTTAACTTCATATTGGTAGCTGGAAATCAGCCATGGAGGGAATATTTACACCATGGAAGTTGGCAAATGCTACAAATCAGGGTTCAACTCATTGTTTTGTTGGTTGTCTAGATCTAGAATTAAGAAAGTGATGGAGAAAATCTTAATGTAGATTTAACTTAAAAGTGCATCCTGCCTGTAGCCATTATATGTGAATAGCACAAAAATATCGATGAAATAGTCTTCTAGTATTCGACAACTATTGCTCACATCGTTGACAATCAAGTGACATTTCAACATAAGTCTTCATTGTTTCACTTTCATCTTACTCCTTGAAGTAAAATACATACATACATATATATATCAACCAACATTCATGTCAGAACAACACTCTTTTGTCAATTGTAACCAGAGGGTGGCAATTGTTGTTGTTGTTGTTAGGTGCTGTCGAGTCGATTCCAACTCATAGCGACCCTATGCACGACAGAATGGAACACTGCCCGGTCCTGCGCCATTCTCAAAATCGTTGTTATGCTTGAGCTCATTGTTGCAGCCACTGTGTCAATCCACCTCATTGAGGGTCTTCCTCTTTTCCGCTGACCCTGTACTCTGCCAAGCATGATGTCCTTCTCCAGGGACTGAGTCCTCCTGACAACACGTCCAAATTATGGAAGACGCAGTCTCGCCATCCTTGCCTCTAAGGAGCATTCTGGCCGCACTTCTTCCAAGACAGACTTGTTTGTTCTTTTGGCAGTCCATGGTATATTCAATATTCTTCTCCAACACCACAATTCAAAGGCGTCAGCTCTTCTTTGGTCTTCCTTATTCATTGTCCAGCTTTCACATGCATATGATGTGATTGAAAATACCATGGCTTGGGTCAGGCACACCTTAGTCTTCAGGGTGACATCTTTGCTCTTCAACACTTTGAAGAGGTCCTTTGCAGCAGATTTACCCAATGCAATGCGTCTTTTGATTTCTTGACTGCTGCTTCCATGGCTGTTGATTGTGGATCCAAGTAAAATTAAATCCTTGACAACTTCAATCTTTTCTCTGTTTATCATGATGTTGCTCATTGGTCCAGTTGTGAGGATTTTTGTTTTCTTTATGTTGAGGTGTAATCCATACTGAAGGCTGTGGTCTTTAATCTTCATTAATAAGTGCTTCAAGTCCTCTCCACTTTCAGCAAGCAAGGTTGTGTCATCTGCATAACGCAGGTTGTTAATGAGTCTTCCTCCAATCTTGATGCCCCGTTCTTCTTCATATAGTCGAGCTTCTCATATTATTTGTTCAGCATACAGATTAAATAGGTATGGTGAAAGAATACAACCCTGATGCACACCTTTCCTGACTTTAAACCAATCAGTATCCCCTTGTTCTGTTCGAACAACTGCCTCTTGACCTATGTAAAGGTTCCTCATGAGCACAAGGACATCGTACATGAAGAAAGCAAGAGGTCACTGAAAAGACGGGAAAGAAAGAAAAGACCAAGATGGATGTCAGAGGAGACTCTGAAACTTGCTCTTGAGCGTCAAGCACCTAAAGCAAAAGGAAGAATTGATGAAGTAAGGGAACTGAACAGAAGATTTCAAAGGGCCTCTCGAGAAGACAAAGTAAAGTATTATAATGACATGTGCAAAGACCTGGAGATGAAAAACCAAAAGGGAAGAACACTCTCAGCATTTCTCAAGCTGAAAGAACTGAAGAAAAAATTCAAGCCTCGAGTTGCAATAGTGAAGGATTCCATGGGGAAAATATTAAACGACACAGGAAGCATCAAAAGAAGACGGAAGGAATACACAGTCATTATACTAAAAAGAATTAGTCAATATTCAACCATTTCAAGAGGTGGCATATGATCAGGAACCGATGGTACTGAAGGAAGAAGTCCAAGCTGCTCTGAAGGCACTGGTGAAAAACAAGGCTCCAGGAATTGATGGAATATCAATTGAGATGTTTCAACAAACAGATGTAGCGCTGGAGGTGCTCATTCGTCTATGCCAAGAAATATGGAAGACAGCTTCCTGGCCGACTGACTGGAAAAGATCCATATTTATGCCTATTCCCAAGAAAGGTGATCCAACCAAATGTGGAAATTATAGAACAATATCATTAATATCACACAGAAGCAAAATTTTGCTGAAGATCATTCAAAAATGACTGCAGCAGTATATCGACAGGGAACTGCCAGAAATTCAGGCCGGTTTCAGAAGAAGACGTGGAACTAGGGATATCATTGCTGATGTCACATGGATCCTGGCTGAAAGCAGAGAATACCAGAAGGATGTTTACCTGTGCTTTATTGACTATACAAAGCCATTTGACTGTGTGGATCATAACAAATTATGGATAACACTGCGAAGAATGGGAATTCCAGAACACTTAATTGTGCTCATGAGGAACCATTAGGTTGGCAATAGGTACAAAAAAAAACCAACAAATATCTTGTGAGATTCAATTGGCTATGTGGAAATTACAATAAAGAGTATTGTATATTTTATTGTTATTTATAAGGTGTGCACTACAAATCTCTTATATACTAAAATTTGTAATAAATATGTGCGTGTATACACATACACTTTAAAAAAAGAAGCAGTTGTCACGTCGACTCCAACTCATGGCAACCCATGTGTGTTAGAGCAGAGCTGTGCTCCGTAAGGTTTTCAATGGCTGATTTTTCAGAAGTAGATTGCCAGGCCGTTCTTCCGAGTGCCTCTGGGAGGACTCAAACTTCCAAGCTTTCAGTTAGCAGCAGAGTGTGTTAACCATTTACACCACCAGGGACTCCATACACCTATATATGCCTATATATTTTTCCGGAGAGCCAGTTCTTTAAATATTTACCAGCACACCACTGCCTGAGAGTAGTAACATTCCTTCAGAAAGTGTTATCTCTTCCCAGTGCCCAACAAACCCTGACATTTTAAGTTCTGGGCATTTCAAGCCTGATCAAAGGCAAAGCGAGACCATGGCACTAGGGAGAAAGAGCAGTGGTCTTCCCCTTAAGAAAGTCCTTTTTCCTCTCCAGACCTCAGTTTCCCCATCTGATATTCCCTGAGGGCCCTCCCTTCCGCACATCTCTGACCATCGGCTACTCCCAACGCACCTTCTGGATCATGACACTGTACATGCCCATGGACTGGAACCCCCGCGTGTAGTAGAGCATGTTCGCCCAGCCCAGGGCCATGGCCAGCACGAGGCAGGCGAGGTACTCTTTGTAGGCAAACAAGTACAAGAAGACAGACAGTATCACAAGCACAGCTTGGATAAAACTGTTCAGGAGACACAGGAGACAAGGGCCTTACTTACTCCTCCTCAGCATCAGGGCAGAGATAGTTAAATTCCCAAACCTCCCTTAAACCCCCTGAACGGGTCAGTGGCTCCAGTGGCTGATGCTGAAAAGACAGACAGGGCTGCCTCGGATTCAATCAATTGTGACTAAAATCCAGCCTTGTAGACCGTGCCACCAAAGGCAAGTTAGAGGTCAGTCATGGCCTGGCTGTAGCTGATGGAGACTTGTTAAAAATACAGACCTCTCCTGGGCCCCAGAAGATTCTGATCCTGAAGGTCTGGGGTTCAGCTCAGGGTGCTATATATATTTTCAAGCCACCCAGATGATTTCTGATTTGGGAACCACTGAAGTAGACTGAACATGCAAATGGTTGCATTTTTTAATCAAAAACGGCAAAGCTGTCAATGTCTGTACTAATAAGCCAACCATAACAATGACAAAAAACCAAACCCTTTGCCATCGAGTAAATTCCAACACGTAATGACCCTATAGGACAGAGCAGACCTGCCCCATAGAGTTTCCAAGGAGTACCTGGTGGATCTGAACTGTCGACCTTCTGGTTAGTAGCCGTAGCTCTTAACCACTACGCCACCAGGGTTTCTATCATAACAAAAGCCCCCCAAAATCTACTACATTTTTATCTCTTTTTTAAAAAAAGGCACACTATATACAAACATAGAAAATCAAAATACATGCCCCATGAGTTATTCAGACACCAGGATTAAAAAAAAAAAAAAAAAAAAACTCTTGCTTATAATGCCAGGCAGTCTCTGTGATAAAATATATATATGTGTATATGTATATCTGACCGAAAGTTAGAACACAGACAATCTTGTTTGTCGGGTACAGTGAAGAACAAATACCTGGACGATCAACTTCATTTGGGAGGAAAGGCGCCTACACCTTCTACACTTCACTAACAAAACAGACAAGAAGCAGAAGAGCAGGACAACACACTGGTGTTTTTTGCCTACACTAAAACCAGTGGCTACGTAAATGGGTTTTTCTTTGGCATCATGATACTTTCTCAAAGGTGACAGACTCACATGTGGTTGGCATCATGGCCCATCCATTTATTGCAGTATCTACACCTGACCTACCATTTACTGCAGTACCTGGGTTAGTCACACGCCCACAGGGGTGGAGAACTCAGCCCATAGCTCTAGAAAGCAGGTACATACTTAATAAAGTACCTAGGTATTGGAAACATCAAGCCAAGATTCAAGGTCCTATAGACCCAGCCTCGCAGATGCTAAGACGAGGGACTTCGGTGGGGTCTACAGAACCCAAGATTCTCCATCTTAAACTGCAGCTTCTGTTCCATTCACATGGCACCGATGCTGAATCACCCTTTCTTCATTTAGAGACAGGAGTCATGTAGCCTTTGATGTCCACTACCCATGACCTCATTCAGACAGGCTGCTGAGCTGGGCTTTTTGGCTAGTGCCCTAGGGTAGCCAGCCTGACGCAAGCCTGGGGTGAAGACGACTAGGAGTCTGGAGTGTGGGTTCAACACCACTAAAGCTCCACATGACTGCGTGTGACTCACTTCCTGCCTCTGGGCCTCAGATGTCATGCTTGCAGCTGAAACTCAATGATTTCTCAGGTACCTTCCAGCTGTGACCTGCCAGGGTCCAAGATGGCAACTTCTAGACGCCATACATCTAAGAGAGGCTGCCCTGGAACATCCCTTTGTAACAAAGTAAACAGGCCCACTAAGTCTCTTTGTGCCTTCTCCGTGCTGCCTGCCACCTGAGGGTCTGTGACAGGGTGGAGTCAGCCACCACTTGCAACCAGATGGTGGACACTGTCCTATGGTTTTCTCTGTTCCTCTCCACGGGCATCCAAGTTCCTTTCTTACTAGAAGAAAGAAAGGAGGTCCCTGGCTTGTGACTATGGCAGAATGAATAGGACTTGGCAACATGGCAGGAGGACACAGAGGGGCACAGCAGCCACAACACAGGACTTTAGCCTTGCCTGTGAGCTGGTAGCTGAGGGGACAGATCTACTTACAAGACAAAGTGAAACCAGGCATCTGAGAGGATGGACTGCAGATCCGAGGGCCTCAGAAAGAAGATGGCAATGCCCTAAGGCCAGAGAAGGAGGAAAAGTTGTGCCCTCGGGGTGTGGCCCTTCGTGTCCCTCACTGGGGGATCAGAGGAGGGGCTATTTCCCAAGGACCGGGATTTCAAGCCTTCCCTGATTCCTCCTTTCCCCAGATAAAGGCCATCTCTCTTCCTCTAAGCACTGGTTTGAACCCAATTTAGGGCCCTTTTCACAGTGTACCTTAAAGTCTAGATGTCTGTGCCCAGGTCTTAAATCCCCTACCAGGCTGTGAGCTCAACAATGGCAAACTCCCTCTATCACATACGTATATAGATATACATGCCCCGTACTTAGATATTCAGGGTATATTTGTTGATAGGTTGAATGGATGAATGGATAAACAGATGGAGCATGGTTGGATGAAGAATGGAAGGATGGGTGGATAAGCATGAGTGGTTATTTGAATCGATGAATACTGTGTGGATAGGTGGGTGGAAGTTTGGGTGCAGATGGGTAGGTAGGTGGGTGGGTGGGTGGATGAGAGAGGATAGGTGATTGGATGAGCAGATAGCAGTGAGGGGAGGAGGATGGGTCACTGAGTGGCTGAGGGGTAGACAAATGATAGGTGGATAGAAGAATACATGGTACAGATACGATGGGTCTGCCTTACTTATTTATTCCCACTTGTATCTTAGAAATCTAAGGCTTGGAAAGGAAGTGCTCCCCCAAAGCCCCCCAGCAGCCCAGCAGTAATGGCAGAGCGGGGGTGTCTGAAGCCAAGGCTGCTCTCAACTTGCCTGCCCCATGGGGCAGTCTAAAGGGCTCGGTGGCGCACTCACCTCTTTCACAGAGATGCACATGGCCCAAATGAGCACAAACATCCTTCCTAAGAGCTGCAGCCACCCCATCTTGTGTGTCAGGGCCAAGGGGTGTGGAAGGGCCTAGGGGAAGAGACAGGAATGGTCAGGATGAGGTGTTGGGGGGCAAGGGTAGCAGCAGATCAGGAGGGACCATGCACATATGCACGTGAACCACTGAGCTGGGCAGAGGCCAGTATGAAGCCAGGTCTTTGCACAGAGCAAGAGAAGGCATGGTGGCCCTCTCGCCTTGCTTTCCCCATCCTTGGTGGGAATCCAGAGCTTTACAGCAAGGTGCACGATCCAATCATGGTAACAACACCTCACAGCATTTGTCCTTCCCAGCCCATCCATATCCAGACTCTCACAGGACCTCAGATCACAGTTAAACAAAGCAGGGACACTGTCTGTATGATAGATGGGAAACCAAGGCCCAAAGTAGTTCGGCGAAAACTCATTTAAGTAACGGAGCCAGTGACCCCATTTCCCCGTTTCCTGTGGCCTCTACTGCAGAAACACGCACTCAGCTCTAGATTTAGACCGTGAGCCCAGCCAAGGTCTGGGTCTCCTAATCCTCCAGCTCTTCCCCCAACACAGGTCAGCCGGGGCTGGACACCTGGGGCTTAGCCCAACTAAGCACTGGGAACATATTCCATTTCCCTAGACACAGTGAAGGACAGCACTGGGGAACCCCGTGCAAGCCTCTTGGCCCCTCTGGACCTCAGTTTCCCCATCTGCAAATGGACTGGCTGCAGATCCCTCCAGCTCTGACCACCCCAACAACACCTCCTTCCTCACCCCCAGAAAGAAGCATACGCACCTCCTCCTCCCGTGGGCGGTAGTATGAGACAAGCGTTAGGGTGATGTTGTAGAAGAAATAAAAGCAGAAGGACAGGAAAAACATGTACTTGGCAAACTTCTTCCACTTCATATGCAGCAACGTGTGCAGAGGCTCCAGGGTCAGCATCTCGGGCCGGTTCTGGGGGTGAAACAACACCTGTCACCTCAGGGAAGAGGGAGGGAGGGATCATTTCCAAAGGGCCCTCGATCAGCCCTGAGTCAGGGCCACCCCTGGCAGCAGGGGCCAGTCGTGATGTCCCATAGACTGGTTTGGCTGGAAATGTTGGGAGGGTAAGTTCCCGCTCCTGAGATTGCTGTCCCAGTGTACTAGGGCTCAGCCAAACACCAGAGGATCCTGGAGCTGCCAGCAAAGGACCTGATACTCAGAGGGGAGAGAGAGCTAGAAGTGCAGGGCCTGGCCCCAAACTGGCCCTCAGCCTGGCTGTGTGAGCTTAGGACAGACCCTGGCCCTCTCTGGGCCTCAATCTCCTTGTCTATAAAACTGATAACAAACAACCCCTGCCCTATCAACTTCAGAGGCTACCGTGGGGGTCCAGAGAGATCGGGACAGGGCAGGCTCTGAGAAACTTAACTCTTAGCAAAATGCAAATGATGAAGACCCAATCTGCTGCCTCAATTCCCCCAAAAGCTAAAACCCTCTTGTTACTAAGCCTCTTTCTTCCACTCCCGTTTCATAGAACGCCCCCACCTCCTCCAGGGAGGCCTCCCTGATTGCCCCAATTGTGCCTTCCCTAAACCTCACTTGGGTCCAGGTGTAGGGTAAGAGAGGATTCTAAGCCTTGCCATATAGATCCAGCAGGGGACTGGGGGAGAAACAAGATTAAGAAGATCATACCAACCATCCCCATACCCAAATGGCCCAAGATTCTGAGTCCAAGAGACCCCCAACACTAAGGTTTACAATTCAAGGTTAACCCGTAACAGTTGAGCCCAGCACCTGTTCTACACCCTGGCCTTTTTGTGCCAGACTCTGCCCAGTGAGACAAAGGAACGGGGGAACTGAGGGCGGGACTCCAGACACAGTCAACCTAGTGGCATGGGGTCTTCCCAGTGCCCTCTGGCTCCCCAGTCTGAGGCCCAGCCGTCTGCCCCCTGCCCTTTCCTCAGGCTGCCCAGGAGACCTACATCGATGTTGGTGTTGTAGACAATGATCTCCAGCACCGAGTTGTCTGTCATGGTGTCCACGTTGGTGAGGTCATAGAGCGAGGACGACACGGGCCCATACGCCCAGTCGGTGAACTTCCGGGACAGGCTCCTGAGCGGCTTCTCCTTGATCTCACGACTGAGGATGTAGTTCAGGACCTGTGGCAGGCAGAGGAACGACTGTCAGCTGCAGAGCGGGCTTGGGGCCAACAGGGCAGGGCCCGCCCTACCCAGGCTGCTCTGGGAGGTTGCTCCCATCTTCACCTGACACCGTGAACCTGGGCCCTAGCTTTGTCTGTGGAATGCACGTGAAGCTGGCTCTTCGCCCATCACCTGGGGGCCGTGAACCCAGAGAAAAAAGGCATGAAAGCCCTTTGCACACTGGGAAAGCTGCACCCCGGGCTTTGTAATCCCGCACTACCAGTCAATGAAGAAGCCAGGAACTGACAATTTTGATAAACGATGTGATGTCCATTTGGTGGGACTCGAGAAGAAGCTAGAAGTTTTTCCAGCTTCCCCAGCCCATCCTCAGTCAAGACTCCTCCTGTTGAGGCTCACTGCTCTGACAGACAGATGATGATGCAAGACCCCAGCCTTATAGGATGCTCTGCTGGACCCACTCTCTACATCAGTGATCCTCAAATCTTGCTGCATATTACAGTCACTGAGGAACTTTAAAAATCCCACACAAATCTCTGCAGAAGACCCCAAAAAACCAAACTAGCTGCCATCGAGTCATTTCCAACTCATGGTGACCCCATGTGTGTCAGAGTAGAACAGTGCCCCACAGGATTTTCTGGTTTCTCAGAAGTAGATCACCACACCTTTCTTCCAAGGCATCCATGTGTGGACTTGAACCTCCAACCTTTGGTTAGCAGTCAAGTATGTTAAGTCTTTGCACCACCCAGGGACTTCCATCCAGGCATCTGTCTTTCATTAAGCTTCCTGGGTGATTCCAGAGTGCAGGCAAGATTGAAAGCCACTGCCCTTTACCTCACTATTTCCCAAAAGCTGAGCCCTGGGTTACCCTAGGATGGGGGACAGGGTTTCCTGGGACATCAATCCAGGACCCAAGAGGAGTGTCCTGTTGGGAAGGGCGGTGTCAGCCAATGGGGGTCCCATCTCATCTCACATGACAGCCTGTCCCCACTGCCCAGCTGGGGAGATCCTAGGGGTAGGGATGGGTCTCCCCATACTGTGCCCCAGCCTTGGAGGGCCCCATGGGCAGGGTCTGTGTCTCTTAAAACATCGCTGTACCCTCCATTCTCAGCCTAGTGGTCAACTTGGGGCAGCATCCAGAAATGTTTTCCAAATGACATGGATTGTAGGAGAGAAGGAGCCAGGGGAAGAACTGGGCACCTCTCCTGGACTAGCCACAAGAGCACATTGTCCTCTGGCAAGCAAGAGGATCCTGGGGCCATGCTCCCTGCAGAATCTTCGTGCCTGGGCTGGGGTGGCAGGGAGAGCATGTGCCACAATGGTGTGCAGGGCAGAAGCCCTTGGAGAAAGCTCAACCTGCAACCACAATCTGACTCTCCCGAACAGTGTGTCCCTGCGGTGGGCCAGAGATGGGGCAGCAGGCACACAATTCCTCCTCTGTTGTAACCATTCCCCATTCCCTCCTCCCCCCACAAAAGAATAAAAAGCTCCCTTGTGGACTCCAGCCCTGAGCACTGGGACAAGACCCAAGGCCCTCAGGGCCCCCGCCTCCCCAGTCAGCTGCCCTGAGGCGGGCACAGCTGGGACGGCTCAACAGTTCACCCACCCACCCAGACTCCTCCCAGAAGGCACCATCACCTCCCAGGGCTCAGAGATACCCAGGAGCAGGCTTAGAGCCCGAGGATCTGTCCCCTGAGAAGTTAAGCTGAGCCATGACCCCAACCCCAACCTGAGTCTTGACCTTGATCTCAGACCAACCCATGACTCTAGCCACAGACAAACAGAGATCCGGGCACACCCCAGCCTGAGTCTTCATCATGGCTCCAGGCTAAGCCTGAAGTTCCTCAGCCAGATCACAAAGGGCCCTGAGCATCACTCTGCTGGGGAGTTGGCTCAGAACTCAACCTGATGGGCCGGCCTCGATCCCTCCATAGTCAGGGAACAGCAGCCTACCAGCTCTGGATGCACAGCAGCCATTCTGGAACTCCTGTCCTCCGAGAAGGCAGAAGGCCCAGCAGGTCACACATTCAGCCTCCACTAGATCACCTTGGTTGTTGTTGGTTGCCATTCAGTCAATTCTGACTCATGACAACCTCGTGTGTGCAGAGTAGAACTGCCCCATAGGGTTTTCAAGGCTGTGACCTTTCGGAAGCAGATCACCAGGCCTGTCTTCCAAGGTGCCTCTGGGTGGGTTCAAACCACCAGCTTTTCAGCTAGTAGTCAAGTGCTTAAGCATATGTGCCATCTAGAGAATCCTTCACCCAGGGAATCCTTACTAGCCACCTTACCATGCAGAATACTCAACTACAAAGCATGTGAGAAACTGTGTCCCCTTGGCCTCATGGCTCCCTCCACACTGGCCCCAGGGAGGAGAAGGTTCCAGGGCAGGAGATAGAAACACGGAGTGTTAGGGACTGAAGCCCAGAGGGTAGTCCCACTAGCTCAGCATGGTTACCTTGGGTCATGGCCTCACTTCCAGATATCCAACTGGACCTCTCCCAGGGCCAGGGCTGAGATCTTCAGTGTCCCCAGAAGGGCCCCTAGGGCTGGCAGAGTGGCAGCTGTGCCCCCCCCCATCTCCCACCTGCCCACCACCCCTGCAGGGTCTACCTCGGCCTTGCCCATCTTGGCTGCCAGCTGCAGTGGAGTGAGGCCTTCGTTGTTGCGCGTGGTCTCCAGCTCCCAGTTGCGGCTCCTCAAAAGGATCATGTCATACATGCGCTTCACAAAGTCATTCTGTGTCTTAAAGTCCTCAGCCACCGTCACCAGTGCGTGCAGGATATTGTTGCCCCGTGAGTCCTGCGAGGCGATGTCCGTCTGCTCGTTCTCCATCAGCAGCTCCACAATCTCGGGCTGGTTGGTGCACGCTGCCAGGGCCAGGGGTGTCTCACCTAAGGGAAGGGAAGCATCTGGGGTCAGTTCTTTCCTGGACCAGAAGCAGTGCTCCTTTCCCAAGCCCCAGGACCAGAGCCTGAATCCCCACCATCTCAGCAGGCTTGGGCCCTGAGGTTCCTCGTCCTTCTCTCTACCTCCCCCTTGCACATGGGAGAAGACTGAAATTAGATCCCTGCAATGGCCTCCTTACTGGTCTCCTTGCTTCCACCTGACCCTCCAACACACCGTGCCCAACACTGCAGCCAGACTGGTCCTACTAACACATAAGACCTCCCTCATGCAGAATAAAAGCTCATGTTTCAACATTGGCCCCATCTTCTGGCCTCATTTCTTCCTCTCTCTCACTCATTACCCTCCAGCCACAATGGTCTTCTGCTTCCTCAAACACTTCAGGCACTTTCCTACCTCAGGGCCTTTGCACAGGCTGTTTGCACTACCTATAATTCCCAGATATCTTCATCACTCGCTCCCTCACCTCCTTCAAATCATTGCTCAAACATCGCCTTTTAATGAGTCCCACCCTAATCATGCTCTATGAAAACTGAAACCCACCTCCCCTATCTTAAAACTCCTGATCCTCCTCTCCCCCTTTTTTTTAATAGCACTTATCATTTTCTAACATATTATGCAATGTTTCATTGATGATCTTTCTCTTCCTGCAGAATGTAAGTCCCAGGAGGGCACAGATCTTTGTTTTGTCCAGTGATATAGTTCAAGCCCCTAGAACATTGCCTGATGTATATATAATTGCTCAGTAAATGTCTCTGAAGAAAAGAGAAGCAGTTGACTCACCCATGGTCACAGGGCAACAGCAGGACTAGACACCAGCCCTCCTGAGCCAGCCTGGACTCTGGCCCCATAGCTGCCATTTCCCTTCCAATCTTCCCCCTCTCGTTCCCTCCCTTCACCCCAATCAACAAATACTTCCCAACACCTGCTCCAGCCAGGTCCTGTGCTGGGCAGTGGGGATGCAAGATGGACTGGATAGGGCCCTGTCCTCAAGGATGTGCAAATCTACCTAAACCTACTGATTAAAAAAAAAAAAAACACCCAGAACAGAGAGTAGGTCAGAGGTGATCAGGGGCTGGAGTGGAAGGAGTTGAACCAGAGAATTTTTTGGTGTGACAGAGCCCTTCGTTGTGGCGTGCTTACAAGATTCTAAGCCTTTGTGAAAATTTACGCTAAAAGTGGATGGATTTCACTGTATCTAAATTACACCTTAAAAAAATTATTTTTTTCACCCAGCACTTCCAATCCCATTTGCTTTTGGACTCCCTAGATTTTCAGTCAGGGAACTTTCATCCTCTCACTCTTGACTCCCTGGCTGCAGTCCTGAGAGGCACTGGACACAGGTGACAGGGCCAGAGCTGGGAGGCAGGACACCTACATCAACTCCTTACTTTGCTGGGCAAGTCATTCCCTTCTGTGAACCTGTCCCCCAACCTGTAAAATGGAGTTGTCTCCCTCTGCTTGGCCTCCCTTTCTAGGTCTCTGTTCCCTACAGAGTGCTGCCCAGGTGGATGCCTGTATCTGCTGTCAGACCCCCGTCTCTCTCACACACACACACACACAGAGACACACACACACACACACGGACCCACCCTCCCAGCCCTTCCCTCTCTGGTGGGCCTTGGCGGTGCTGCTCAGATGGATCTGCTCCTGCCACCTACTGGTCCCGGCTCTGTCCTCCTGGACCTCGGACCATCTCCAGGCTCAGCTTGCAGCCCCGACCCGCCAGCGCCTCTAGGGTCAGGGTCTGTCCCGGCGGAGTACAGAGCCAGGCGGGGCGGCTCCGCCTCCTCCAGGGCCCCCACCCTCCCGAACTCGCGCCCGACCGGGGGCGGCACCCACCGAAGTAGAAGCCTTCGTGCTGGTACTTGGGGTTGAAGAAGACACCCTTGGCGTGGGCGTTGACGTCGGCGCCGGCAGCGATGAGCACCGCGGCGATGTCCCCCTGACGCCGCTCGATGGCGATGTTCAGCGCCGTCTGCCCTGCGGACAGGCGGGGATGGCAGGGGTTGCTTAGAGGCTGGGACTCTTGGCGACAGGCCCCTTCCCCTCTCTGGCCTCAGTGTCCTCCAGGGACGCTTGTCTGTGTCAGCCGGCTACCAAGAGTCCCAATCTCATTTCTTGCTTCATGCATTCTTGCAGGGATACAAGAAATGCTCACTGAGCGTCCCCAGTATGCTCCAGCCAGGCGCTGGGGTTACGGCTTTATCCAGGGTTCAGAGCCTCGCTGAGAAGTAAGTGCTGTGATACAGTGAGGTGCAGGGGCTCTGGTACCCAGGGGTCTCTTAGCACAGCCTTTGGGGGCCAGGGGAACTGCCCCAGAGGAAGTGGTCTATAAGCTGGGGCGAGGAAGTTTAGCCAAGCTGAATGGGGCCGGCTCAGGCCTTCATAAACCAGGTTAAGAGTTAGACCTTTGTCCTAAGGGCAATGGGAGTCACAGAAGAGGTCGAAGGAGGGAAGTGACGTGACCACAGTTTTGTTGTGTGTGTGTTTGTGCATGTACACGTGTGTGTGTGTGTGTGTTTTCAGATGACTCAGGCCGTAAATTTGCAGAATGTATTAGGAGGTGAGATCTGTGAGGAAAGAGATACTGAGGCCTGAACTAAGGTGGGGACAGTGGGGGTGGGGAGGAGAGGAAGTCCCAAGCACCTAAGGAGAAAAAGTTCTCAGGGTGGTCTGTGGGGTGTCGGGGAAAAGGGATGTCTCCCGTAAGACCTTGTGTCTGGGCTGGGTGGCTGGGTGCTAGGTGAATGACGCATTGGTAACTGAGAAAAGGAACACTGGAGAAGGGGAGGAGGAGGAGGAAACATGACCCCAGTTGGAGGAGTATGTGGAACCTCCAGATGGAAAGAACCAGAAGACCGAGGTGGGGGGCGGGTCTCAGAATGTTACCATTTTCCAAAGAGCTGCCGGTATATCATATACAAAAATAAATTCCAGGTGGATTAAGGAACTAACCCAGTGCTGTCGAGTCGATTCCGACTCATAGCAACCCTAGAGGACAGAGTAGAACTGCCCCATAGAGTTTCCAAGGAGTGCCTGGCGAATTCAAACTACCGACCTTTTGGTTAGCAGCCGTAGCACTTAACCGCTATGCCACCAGGGTTTCCAGATTAAAGAACTAAGCATTAAAAAAAATGTTTTTTTTCTTAAGTGGGAAAATTTGCTTATAACTAACATTTTGGTAGGGAGGGCCTTCTTAAGCAAGACCCAAAGTGCAGAAATCATAAAGAACAAGACAGGTATTTGCCCACATAAAAATAAAAGATGTCTGTATCTCAAAATATATCTCAAAGAAAATTAAAAGACAAGTGAGAGGCTGGGGAAAATATTTGAGATGTATATAAGTGACATTGTGTTTTTAAAAATCCATAATATATTAAGAGCTCCAACAAATAAAAAAAAAGACAAACAACCTAAAAGAAAACAGAGCAAAGATTATAAGCAAGCACCTCAGAGGAGAAAATGCAAGTGGCCAATAAATAGAGTGAAAGCCGTTTGACATCACTGCTAATCAGGACCAAGAAAATTAGAGGCTAGCATGTCAGTGCTTTTCACCCACTAGACTGGCAAAGAAAAAAACCAGGGGAGGGATGGATAATATCCAGTGTTGGTGAGAGGTGAGGAAATGAGTATTCTTGTACACTGTGGAGGGAGAGGAAGTAAATGGGTACCTTTTAGAGGCTATAACTATTATGATTTTAAATACACATACTCTTGAACACAGATATTCCAAGTATTTTCCTTAAAATGTCTGCATCCATGCATAGCATCATAGACAAGAAGGTGCACTGCAACGTTGTCATAGCAAAACATTGGAAACCACCTGAATGTTTTTGAAGAGGGGAATGAGGAAATCAGCCATGGTACAGACAGCTGTACGCAGACTGAGCAGGTAAAAAGAAGGTAGGCTTTCATATCCTGATGTGAGAAGATCTCTAAGACATACAGCTAACTGGAAAAAAAAAGACATGTTGTAGAACAATACAGGCAGTATGATACTATTTTATGTTCATTAAGAACACAAAACTATTTTTACATGAACACCTACACATATGTCAAAGGTCCAGAGAAGTCCTCAAACGATATACACCATAATGGTCAGCTCCGGAGAGGAGATGGGTGAAGAGTTGATTTCTTTAAAAACGTACCTAAAATCTTTGAACATCTTGCAATGAAACTATTCGTGCGTCATTTATATAATTAAAAATTAATTGTTATGTTGAATCTGGGTGATGGGTATATAGGGGTTCATTATGCTACCATTTCAACTTTTTTGTTTAAAAAATTTTTAGTATAGTATATTGAGAAAAAGAAGGCTCTGAAGGCCTCTGATAAAATGCTAAAAAAAAAATTATTAATAAAGGTTAGTCCCTGCCAAATAGAGAAACTGAGGCTCAGAGAGGCAAGATAACCCACTGAAAGTGAAGAAAAAACACAGCTCTGTTGGACCTGGATCCCCACACCCCAGGTAGCGGGGACTGCCCGAAGGGAGGGCATCAGCAGATACCTTCAGGAGACAGAAAGGGGAACTAGTTTCTGCGAAGGCAGGAATAAATGGCTCCTCCCACCATGCAGAGAGAGTAGGCGCCTGCAGCCCCCCATCCCACCACTACCACCCCCCAAAAGCCCACCAGCAAGAGGAATAAGGAAGCGGCAGGGAGAGGCCGTGAACGGAGAAATGTAAAGATTTGCAGTCAGGGCAGCAAAGTCTTAATGAAGACACTAATAACCTTCATTAATACACTTACTCAAAAAATACTGTGTCTCTTATGTGAGACACCCAAGACCCTGGGTAATACAAACGGGTAGGCACGCTACTACTAGCCGAAAGGTCGGCAGTTCAAACCCACCCAGAGGTGCCTCAGAAGAAAGGCCTGGCGATCAGCTTCCAAAAGGCCGCAGCGTTGAAAACCCTGTGGAGTACAGTTCTACTCTACTGTACTCATGGGGCTCACCATGAGTCAGAATTGACTTGACAGCAACGGATTTAGTTTTGGGTTTTATGTGAGACCCAGAGTACTAGGGAATTCACTATGGATAAGACAGACTTTACTCCTGCCTTCAAGGGGAGCATGCCACTCGGAAAAAGGGAGTCTGTAAGCCCCCTACAATAATGACAAGAAGGCAGGAAGGGACACAAAGGGCTGAAAGGGGAGACACAAGGATGCCCAAGCTTGAGGCACTGGCCTGAATCTCCTTGTCTGCAGTACTGGTGTCAACTCCCTAGCGACAAGCTGAGAACATTATATAGCTCATCTGATTTCTCTTTTTGTTTTGGTTGCCAGGGAGCTCAGGGTACAGTGCAGCACTCAGTTGAGCAAGCTTCCCTGAGTTTCCTCTCCTCCACTCCATATCTTCCAGTTTTTTTACGCTCCTCGACTTTCTATTGTATATAACAAAGCTCTTTTGAAAGTCTGTAGAGTTTAAATAATAAAATGACATTCTCCCATGAGAAGGGCTAAGGGCCCACGCTAGACTCCCTACCCAGAAAACAGCTGAGATGTTTAATGCCCCTGACATATCAGCAGGACAGTGTCCAGCTATTCTTCAGCTAAGCTTTTTTTTTTTTTTTTTTTTTTTTTGCTACAAACACCTCCTAAGCTCCTAACAGAGTGTTTGCTGACTCCAAAAACTCAAATGAGGACACACCCTGCCAATTATCCACAGCAGGTTCCCTAGACAGGGAGACACTATCCCAGATTCAGTCTCCTCAATCCTCCCCTGGCCCACCTAAAAGGGAAGCCACAAAATTGGGACCCAAATGCAACAGGTAATAATGACAATGACAATACCAATAGTTACCGTTGTTTGGCCTCTGCCCAGCTCTCTGACCTCTCTTTCTTCCCATTGCTCCAACATGCCAAGCTCATGCCCGTCTCTGAGCTTTCGCCCTTGCCTTGCTCTGGATGCCTCTCACAGGTAGGCCTCAGGTCAAAGAACGCCTCGCGGACCACCCACCACCCTTCATCAGTCTCCTTTTCTGGCCATTTAGTCAATGCCGACTCATGGCCAACCCACGTGTGTCGAAGTAGAACTGTGCTCCATGGCATTTTCAATGGCTGATTTTTTTTAGTAGATTGCCAGGCCTTTGTTCTGAGGCTTTTCTGGGTGGACTCAAAACACCAACCTTTTGGTTAGCAGTGGAGCACTTAACTGTTTGCACTACCCAAGGACTCTCATCAATCACTTTCTATCACATTACCTTTTTTTAGTATTTTTATAGCATTTACATCTAAAAACGTCCTGTTTAGAGCAGTGACCATATCTGTCTTGTTCACCACCGCACCCAAGTGCCAAAGCAATGCCTGGCATGAAGTCAGTATTCCCAGTTATTTGCAGAATGCAGGAAGGAAGACAGGGTTGCCTTGCTGAGTTCCTAGGACTCATCAGTGACAACAACGCCTCTGCAGGTACAGCCATTCCCACCCACCCACCGTCGGAAATCCCTGTTCTGCATGGCACCCCTGCAGGCCGATACCTTCGTAGGCCTCCTCCGTGTACTCTGCGTTGATGAACCTGTCCAGGATGTCATTCTCCTCAGCGAAGGCGAGCAAGGTCCGCACAATCTCCTTGGTGTTGGGGTTGATGTTTAACAAGGCCTTCATCAGGCAGGTCTTCCCTGTGTCCGAGGCCGTCAGCTTGTGCATGAGGAAGTCTGCAGGCAGGTCACAGGCTGGAGCCACAGGAGGGGCCTTGGCGGCCCTTGGCCTCCCAGGCACCAGGGAGGGGAAACCAGGGTGTGGGAGCTGCAGCCTCAGGCCTCCCGACCCTGCTCCACACCCCGCTGGCCTCCCTGACCCCACACTCCCCGCTCTCCTCCCTGCTCTCTTCCCTGGTCTCTTTTGCTGGCTCCTCCTGCTTCTTGGCCCCTGAGGGCCTTGTCTGAGGCCTTGTCCCCTTTGCCCTCTGCACCTCTCCCTGGCATAGGCATGGCTGCCCGCTGCCCACCTTGGTGCTGACACCCTGAAATCCTTACCTCTGAGATAGATCTCATCACCTCCTCCTAACCTGCTATTCCTCCTTGTCCCCAGGATCGCTATGGCTCTGGTATCCACCAAGCCACCTAAGTCAAAATGGCACCCTGAACTCCTCCCTCCCCCTTGCTCCGCACGTCCGTTCAGTCCCCAAGTCCTGCCAATGCCGCTGAGCAAAGGGCTTCCCAGAACTGCCCTCCTCCCTCCCCCAGCCCTGCTGCCAGGGCCCCAGCTCTGCCTGAATGGCGGTCTTCTCACACCTCTAGCTGATCCCCATCCTCCACTCAGTGACCAGACCACAACTCTTACCTGCCTAAACCCTCCCATAGCTCCCCATTGCCCTCAGAGTCAAGGTCAAAGTCCCTAGCCTGGCATTCAAGGCTCTTCATGCTCCCATCCCGTGGAAGCATGGCGGGGTGCTAGTGGACCCCCAGCCCTGCACCCCCTGCAGGACCAGGCACTGACCAGGCACGTCCAGGTCACTGCGCCTCCGGCACAGCTCCCGCAGCTCCACCAGCAGCTCCACTAGCTCATCCACACAGCCCTCGGACACGGCAGCAAAGATCCGCTTCTTCAGCCTCTTCTTCTTCCGCCTCTGCTCTCCCTTGGCCAGGTTTGCACTGAGGCCAGGAAAGGTTTCCAGCTCGCCACACAGGCACCATAACCCCCAATAGCCCCGCTTCCTCACCAGAGCTACAGGGCAGCCCCCCAACATCACACATCTGTCACAAGGCCTGAAATCCCTCTGTGAGTACTCCAGGCCTGGGCTTCCTGCTGCCCTAGGCAGGCTCCTCTGTTAATGCACATGTGATCACATTGCGTTACATTATGTATTTGGATGCTCACGGTAACAACCAGGAAGACATATGCCTCGCTGCTCGTGGTGATTAAGTGTGGAATTGAAGGAAGGGAGAGTTCATGTTCAAAGTTTTTGTTTTCCGATTTTTTTAAATATATCCCTCCCCACTTCCGGGCTCCAAACAGGTAAGCATCGTACGGTGTTGACGTGTATCCTTTTGTTTGTATGTGTTCTTATAAAATACACACTGATGCTTTATAAGCATTTATTTTTAATTTATGTAATTACGTAAATTTAACTCTTGTAAATGTGTAAATGTAATTCCCGTTCTGTTTCTGACTGTTGTTTGAATGTTTAATGATTTATAGGATTTTATAAATACCCTCCCCCCACAAAAAAAAAAAAAAAAAACATTTCCTACATGCCACAGGCCACAGCCATGGGCCCAGGCCTCCAGACATTTGTCCTACACCCACCCACCCACCCCGCCCCCCACAGGGATGGCGGCTTCTTTCTCCTTCTTGCAGGTACTGATGCCTGTCTCTCTGATGACTCCCCTTGGTGGAACATGGGGAGGAGGGGCGGGGCCTGGCTTACCTCGGGCTGTTGGGATTGGACGGGGTCTCTGTCACGTCATCCTGGGGAGACTGAGGGGAGTCCATGTCCTCACAGTTGCCAGAGATGCTGGGGGTGTGAAGAGAGGGACAGTTATAAAAATCGACAGTGCTAGCAAGCCAAAGCCAGGCAGGGCCGTGTGGCCCAGGGTAAGTCACTGGCCGCTCACTTGAGGCCTCAGCCTCCTAGTCCTGGAGCTGAGGGCTGGACCCAGGGCTAGTACTTACCACTGGCGGATGTTGGAGTCCATGGGCTTGGAGAAGATGGGGGGCGAGGTCTTGGAGATGGTGGGGTTGGGCTCAAACCCTTCTATCTCCAGGAAGAAGTGTGCACTGGGGTGGGGAGGAGGAAGGGGAGAGAACACCCAAACAAAGCCATTAGAGCTGGGGCAGGACCTGTCCACTTGGGTGTCCTACAACCCTGCATCCGAGGGTGCAGGGTCAATAACCTCTGTCCACGTGGCCTCAATCCATCCTCCTAGCACTCTGTAGGACCAATAGTGCTATGATCACCCACATTTCACAGATGGGCATTTGGAGGACCAGACAAGCAAGGAGCAATTTACCAAGGTCACACAGCTGGTAGGTGGCAGACCCTGAATCCAAAGCCAGGCCTGGGTGGCTTTGCCACTAGAAATTCTGGGGCGATGGACCCAGGGGTCTCTCCTAGAGGTGGCCTGACACCCTGAGGAGAATTTCCTTCTCTGCGGCTGCCCTTTCCAGGTGCAAAGGACTCACCAAAGATGAGGAGTATAAGGATGCAAAGTCCAACATCGCCACCACTCCCCCGACCGCCCCTCCAGCCTCAGCTGCCCCTGAAAGCCCTTGCTGGGGGGACGCCACTGGACTTGGAGATCTATGAGGGCAAGGATCACATCTATTGGTTCACTCCTTGTCAGGGATTAGATTGTGTCCCTCAAAAATGTGTGTTTCAATTTGGCTGGGCCCTGATTCCCTGTATTGTATGATTGTCCACTATTTTGTCATCTGACGTGATTTTCCTATGTGTTGTAAATCCTGCCTCTATGATGTTAGCGGAAACCCTGGTGGCGTAGTGGTTAAGTGCTATGGCTGCTAACCAGGAGGTCGGCAGTTCAAATCCACCAGGCACTCCTTGGAAACTCTATGGGACAGTTCTACTCTGTCCTGTAGGGTCACTATGAGTCGGAATCAACTTGATGGTAGTGGGTTAGTTAGTTTATGATGTTAATGAGGGGGGTGGGTGGCAGTTGTGTTGATGAGGCAGGACTCATTCTACAAGATTGGCTTGTGTCTTAAGCTGGTTTCTTTTGGGATATAAAAGAGAGGAAACAGAGAGACAGGGGGACCTCATACCACCAAGAAAGCAGTGCTGGGAGCAGAGCACATCCTTTGGACTTGGAGTTCCTGTTCAGAAAAGATTCTAGTCCAGGGGAAGGTTGATGAGAAGGACCTTCCTCCAGAGCCAACAGAAAGAAAAAGCCTTCCCCTGGACCTGATGCCCTGAATTTAAATTTTTAGCGTACTTTACTGTGAGGAAATAAATTTCTCTTGTTAAAGCCATCCACTTGCGGTATTTCTATTCTAGCAGCACTATATAACTAAGACACTCCTATATCCTCGGCTTCTGGAAAACGTCAGCACAAAGTAGATGCTCAACAAATATGAAGGATGAATGAATGAATAAATGAAGGGAGGAAGGGAAAAAGTTGTAGGGTTTCAGCCTTGTCATTGGACAGGCTCCTAACTTCCTCCTAAAACCTGTTTCTTCTGCATCCTTCTTTGTATCAACAAATGGCAACTCCATTCTACTCAGCTGTTCAGGTGAAAAATCTTGGCATCAACCTTGACTCCTTTCCTGCTCTCTTAACCCACATCCCACCTGTCACCAAATCCTATTGGTTGTACCTTCAAAATTGTCTTAGTCACTTAGTGCTCCCATAACAGGAATAAAACAAGTGGATGGCTTTAACAAAGAGAAATTTATTTCCTCACAGTAAAGTAGGCTAAAATCCAAATTCAGGGCATTGGCTGCAGGGGAAGACTTTTTCTCTCCATTGGCTCTGGAGGAAGGTCCTGTCTTCAATCTTCCCCTGGTCACGGAGCTTCTCAGGCACAGGGACCCCTTGCCCAAAGAACGAGCTCTGCTCCTGGTGCTGCTTTCTTGGCGGTATTAGGTCGCCAGCTTTCTGCTTGCTTCCCTTTCCTTTTATCTCTTGAGAGATAAAAGGCGGTGCAAGCCACACCCCAGGGAAACTCCCATTACGTTGGATCAGGGAGGTGACCTGGGTAAGGGTGGTGTTACAATCCTACCCTAATCCTCTTAACATAAAATTATAATCACAAAATGGAGGACAGCCACACAATACTGGGAATCACAGCCTAACCAAGTAGATACACACATTTTGGGGGGGAACATAATTCAATCCATGACAAAAATAAATCCAGACTCAAACCATGGCTACCCTCTTTGTTGCTCCCCCTGGTCTGAGCACCATCCTCTCCCAGCTAGATCACTGCGATAGTCTGGGGACTGTTCTCCCTGCTTCCCCCTTGTCCCTAAGGTCGGCGCTCAACATCTGTAGTCAGACAGATCATTCTAAAAGGAGAGTCAAGCCACGTCATCCCTCTGCTCCTGTCTAACTCAGCGTTGAAGTCAAAGTTCTTACTACAACCTGCAATCAGAACTGATACTTAGCAGGTTAAAATACGGAAATATTCCCACTCCAGATGTTAAAAGATTATGGCCTTGAGTCCCCTGAGTGTGCTCCCTCCACTGGCCCCCCCTTCTCTGGCTCTGATAAGCCCCAGGTGGGCACACTTGCTGCAGGTTGATCCCCAGCCCGCCTGCCCTGACAAGGCTATGGCCACTGTGCCCGCCAGCAATGGCTGCACTCCCTAAAGGTGCCCTGCATGGTGCTTGTGCAAACTGCAGCCTAAACCACCAATTGCCATAGAATCGATTTCAACTCATGGTGCTCCTTGTGTGTCAGAGCAGAACTGTGATCCACAGAGCTTTCAATGGCTCATTTTTCAGAAGTAGATCGTCAGGCCTGTCTTCTGAGACACCTCTGGGTGGACTCGAACCACCAGCATTCTGGATAGCAGCCAAGTGCATTAACCCTTTGCACCCAGGGGCTCCCTCCATAGCTTACCATACTTGGTATTTCGTATTTTCAGTATCACTCTTGAATACAAGAGCCCCTGTTACCTCTCTCTACAAACTTCCCCCTTGCTCTTTCTGCTCCAGCAACACTGACCTCCTTCCATTCCTTGAACACTCCAGGCAAGCACCCCCTTATGGCTTTGCACTTGCTGTTCCCCTCCTGGAATGTTGCTCCCCCAAATATCTTCACGGCTTGCTCCCTTGCTTCCTTCAGTCTATGCTGAATATCGCCTTCTCAGCTGAGGCCTTTCTGTGAGGTCCGAGGCCCTGCTACCTGTTGCCTGGCCTGGGCCCCAGGAGAGGTGGGAGACTCACTGCCACTTGAGACACAAGACACACCCAGGACAGAACGCTCAGGATAGACACACCCCCAGCACCGCCTTTAGGGAAAGACAGGGCTCATTCAGACACACCCAAAAAGCAGACACAACTGCCTTCATAAACCACATCACACACACAGATGGGCCTTTCATGACAACCAGGTACTGGGCACTGGGCTGAAGGTGACTTCAGCACCCGCTTCTCGCAGCTGCTGCAGGGCAATTGCTGGCCCTGAGGCCCTGGCCCTGGGACTGTGGTCTCCCAACCAGAGGGGCCTCTCTCCAGGAGCACAAGGCTCCTAGGCACCTTTGCCGCCTGCTTCCCTCGCAGGCCCAGAAGGATCAGCAACCCCCTCCACTCCTCACAAGGGCACAGAATAGCTCCCAAAGTGCAATCCCAGCCCTATCAGATTGGGTCTTCAGACTGGAAGGGAGGAAATTAGGGTAGGGACTATAGTCCCATTCCACAGATGAGGAAACTGAGGCCCAGAATGGGGAAGCAGTTCACTCACAGTCACCCCGCAGGACAGAAACAAAGTTGGTCAGAGAACGTGGCCCTGGATGTCCAGGCCCACAGCTCACACCACAATCTGCACTACTCTCATCTTAACCCTCGGGTCTGCTTGCAGCCAAACCAGCTCCAGGGGTTCACCGTAGAGGGAGGTCACCTGATGCAGCCACTTCCTAGGGTAGGGCAGGAAGTAGGGAGACCTGGGGCTTGCCTGGGAATCCCACTCCTCTCCTTCAGGCATAGACAAGGCCTGGGAGGCTCAGAGCTAGTCTAGAAATGGGGCAAAATTGGGACACAGGGCAGTGCTGGTGCTCATTGACCCTCACCTTCCTGCCCATCAAAGAGAGCCATTAAACTCTTCTTCCAAAAGAGAAGACAAAAGGAGGAGCAAAGCCTGGGTTCTAATCCGGCTCAACCTCTGCCTCCTATGTGGCCCCAGGTGGTCACTTACTATCTCTGGGCCAAGTGTCCCTCACCTGGATTGAGAATGGTTGGACTAGATGGTCTCTAAGGTCAGAACACTGGAGTCCGGGCAGCTCTAGGATCATTTGCTCATGGACTACCCACTCAAAGTGGACATCAGAGGTCTTCCAGTTCGATCACTGCTTCCCTGTACCCATGCAGCACCCCAGAACTGCCATCCCAAAGCTGTCCCCACCCCACCACACTCTGATGCAGGGGCTTTAAATGCTTCTACTGGTTCAGCCCCAATCCCCATACCTACATTTGGTCTAGCCCTCACCTGCCCGCCATCCTATCTGTCTGGGCTCCTTAGTAGTGCCTCTACTTAAGAAATATTTATTGAGTACCTAGTACATGCCAGACACTGCTCTAGGAGCTGGGGATACAGTGATGAAAAAGTGGGCAAAAATTCCTACCCTCACAGAGCTGCTGTTCCAGTGGGCTGGCCCCAAGGATCAGACCAGGGCAAGTGCAGTGTGGCCAACCCTTCCTTTGCTCTGGACAACACACTGTACTTTGGCTGTGTCATGGATTGAATTGTGTCCCTCCAAAATATGTCAACTTGATTAGGCCATGATTGCCAATATTGGGTGGTTGTCTTCCATTTTGTGATTGTAATTTTATGTTAAAGGGGATTAAGGTGGGATTGTTCTAACACCCTTACTGAGGTCACATCCCTGATCCAATGTAAAGGGAGTTTCCCTGGATTGTGGCCTGCACCACCTTTTATCTTACAAGAGATAAAAGTAAAGGGAAGCAAGCAGAGAGTGGGGACCTCTTACCCCCAAGAAAGAAGCACCGGAAACAGAATGTGTCCTTTGGACCCAGGGTTCCTGCATGGAGAAGGTCCTAGTCCAGGGGAAGATTGATGAGAAGGACCTTCCTCCAGAGCCAACAGAGAGAGAAAGCCTTCCCCTGAAGCTGACGCCCTGAATTTGGACTTCTAGCCTACTAGACTGTGAGAAAATAACTTTCTCTTTGTTAAAGTCATCCACTTCTGGTATTTCTGTTACAGCACCACTAGATGACTAAGACAGGCTCTGAGCTCCAAGATGGCGGGAACTACAAGTGCATCATCCTTGACTCCCCAGAACCCAACACTGGTCCTGACACTCAGAAGACCTCACTGAATGGGTAAGCAGAAAGATGGAGAGGTGGTGAGTGAAAAGATAAATGAGTGGAAATAACAATGGTCAGCTAGACGGATAGATGAGTGGATGGGTGGATGAATGAATAGATGGATGGACGGACGGACGGACGGACGGATGGATGGATGGATAGGGAATGAGTAGTTGGGTGCATAGATAGCTGGATAGATGGAGAGACCAATGGACAGGACCAATAAGCAGAGAACAAACACAAATTTAAACTTTAAATATAGTGGGGAGGTGGTATCCCTCAAGTGACTCCCACTGAGCTCTCAGTTGCCCAAAATCTTCACTTCTCCTAAGTCCTATCCTCTTCCCTGTCTAGCATAAGAACCTGAGGATGGGTCCTTTGTCTCTCCTTCACCTCCCTACCTTCTCAGGACCTACTCCCATAGGTCCAAATATCTCTAGCCAATCCAGGCTTGGTGCCTCCAATTTCACCATTAATGCATATTGCCTTAGTGTCCAGCTTTGCCCTCTTTCTTTACACATAAATTTCTCTCTTCCCTAGGCCTCAAGGACACTGCAGGAAACCAGTTCATGAGGGCATCTCCCCACTGTAGGCCTTGAGACTGAGAGCCAGAGGCAGGTCGGGGTAAGAAGCATTTCCTCATCTCACCGTGGAGTTTGTCCTCACTCATGCTGAAGGGCTCTGCTGAGTCACTGGGCTGCATACTCATTGACTCGTTCACTTCTTCTCTCAATTTTTGTTTGTTTATTTGCCTGTTTGTTTGCCAATCCTTCACTGACTCACTTTCTCAGAAACTACTAATATGTCCTGTACAGAAAATTTGCAGTGAGGAGGGAGGTGGTGACCCTTCCAGGACCCCTGTCCTCAGAGGGCTCAACTAGACCTAAGATGGAGTCCCAATAACTGTGCCAACCTATTCAGAGAAAGGCTGGGATATAGGAGCTCGGGGGAAGGGAAAGTACTTTCAGTCAAGAACAGGGAGCACACAAGACTCTGTGCTCTGTCAGGGTGCTATTTGATCCGGGTATGTGTCATGAATTGAATTGTGTCCCCCCAAAATATTTGTTAACTTGGCTAGGCCGTGATTCCCAGTACTGTGTGATTGTCCACCATTTTGTCATCTGATGTGAATTTCCTACATGTTGTAAATCCTACCTCTGTGATATTAATGAGGCGGGATTTGAGGCAGTGAAGTTAATGAGGCAGGACTCAATCTACAAGATTAGATTGTGTCTTAAGCCAATCTCTTTTGAGATATAAAAGAAAGAAGTGAGCAGAGAGACATGGGGACCCCATACCACCAAGAAAAAAAGAACTAGGAGAACAGCCTGCCCTTTGGACCCAGGGTCCCTGCTCTGAGAAGCTCCTAGACAAGGGAAGATTGAAGGAAGGACCCTCCTCCAGAGCCAGAAGAGAGGAAAAGCCTTCCCCTGGAGCTGATGCCCTGAATTCGGACTTCTAGCCTACTAGACTGTGAAAGAATAAACTTTAGTTTGTTAAAGCCATCCACTTGTGGTATTTCTGTTATAGCAGCACTAGATGACTAAGACAGTATGGAAGTGGAAATGTGGTGAGAGTTGGGGGAAAGCACTGGAGGCTGAGAGAGCAGCACGAAAAATGCCTCTGTGGCAAGAAAGTAAGGGCTGTGTTTGAGAAAGAAGGTCTTTTCACAGGGTGGAAGAAGGAGAGTGGCAAGACCTGGACTGGGGAGGACCTCAACTGCTGGGCAAGGACCTAACTCCTGGGGCCAGCAGCTGCTAGACCATGAGGTCTGGCCTATACCTCCCCTACCTGCCACAACACACTCCACATCTCATCCGCCATCTTGAGGAGCTGGCAAGGTCTTGGCTGTGTGACATCCTGGCTCCTGACAGGCAGCATATGCTGTTTGTTTATTCCTACCTTTGGCCCAGACCAGAGGTCACCACCTGGGTGTTGTTAACTCAGGTGAACAAACAGTTCTGCACCATTTTTCTGCATTTCTGTCCCTTTAAAGGCAAAAACTATCCCCGAGCAGCCTCAGGGCTGGGAGGGGGCCTGTCTGGCCATCAGCTTTGTCCCAAGAAATGCCCACATGCTCTGAGCTCCACAGTCCCAGCTCCTCCACAGCCATCATCGGACTTCTCTCTGTCCCTGGACATCACCTTACCCAAGGCCCGGTAAGGAAGCAGCATGACATCTACTCACTTGGAGCAGCCCGATGGCTCAGGAAAAGCTCCCAGGTCCAAAAATCTCTCCCCAATACAGATTTCTTTATACCTTCAATCCCACCATTAGCACATATTGTTTTAGTGTACAGCATTGCCCTCTTTCTTTACATACAATTGTATCTCTTTTCTTTACATGGAAATGTCTCTCTTCCCCAGGGTGAGTACTGCAATTGGTTCTGAGGGAGATGCCAACACCTTTGAGGTCTGGGGAGGAGTGCATGTGAGGACTCTCAGACAGCTTTTTGGAAGGAGCTGACCAATATTTCAGAGAGGCTGTAAGACAACCGGGCTGGGCCTAAGCAGTGGGCAGAGCTGAGCCTGGAGCTAAGTGCCTGAATGGGGATAGGCTCAGAAAACAAGGCAGTCTGATCCTGCTGCAGGAAGAAGGTGGGGTTTTCCTGGAGCCCTGTCTTCAATCCTCACCTGAGGCCCAAGCCTTCCCCTGGAGAGCAGGAAGAGAAGGGGTGATAAGGAAAAGAGCGGGGGCGGGGGAGCAATACTTGCTGACTTAGCTCAGAGATGTCTCTGCTCTTACCCAAGCAAGTCCCCCAGACCCAGTTTGGCCTGTCTGATCTCCATCTCCACCCAGTTTTCTCTCCTGTACTCCAGCCAGTACATTCTGGACACCTGTACTTGGATGTCTCTCAGGTACCTCTAATTCAACATGTCATACCTGAACTTGGCACCTTCTCCCTGACCTTACTCCTTCTCTGATGTGCCCATGTCAGAGACTAGCCCACCATCCCCCCCACCACAGGTTCTTCCATCATAAAAAGGGATATCTCTGGCTTCTCCTTTTCTCTCCCTTGCCATAGTGATTCTGAAGACCCCACAATCCTAGTACCTCTCTGATCTGTTCCTTATCTTCATCAATGATCACGTGGGCTCAGACCTCATCACTTGTCACCTGGGCTTCCCAACAGCCTCTCCACAGTCTCCCTACCTCCACTCTTGCCTCCAAACCATCATCCACACAGATCACCCAGACCAACCTTTTGAAAATGCAAATCTCTCCATGCCCTCTCTCCTGCAGAAAATCTTTCCATGGCTCCCCACTGCCCTCAGAATTGTCCAAGCTCTTTAACTGACCCCCAAGACCCAGCCCCAATGGGACTCTTAAGCCTACCCAACCCTTCAGCCACACCGGACTCCTCACTGGTCTTCACGCTGAGCATTTGCTTCCATGTCCCTCTGCCCAGGATGCCCTTTCCCTTCCTTTCCACCTGCCAACATCCACTCTAAGAAGTGCCTTGAGATTGCCCATGGGATAACGCACTCATCTCCAGGCCCCCTCCCTCCCAGTTCGCCCTCTCTCTGGGCACTTCCGACATTCTCCTTGGTGTCCCCCTCACCAGACTGTGAGCCAGAGTGGATATTATTTCTCTGTGTCCCAGGCTCTCCACTCTGGGCCCAGCCCCAGGCCTGGTGCTTAGCAAATTTTGGTGATTATTTCTCAAAACATCAGAGAAGATAAAACACCAAGAGTTCACCTCTGGCCCAAGACAGGGTGTGAGCCAGGGGCAGAGGAGACAGGGAAAATGAGCCAACGTGGAACAGGGGCCCCAACCCAAGTCCAAGAGGATCACAGCTGGGGCAGGAGGGGCTTAGAGCTTGAGGGGCACAGAATCGGCTGAGGGATAGAGGAATCTGCAACGGAAAGGACCCAGGGCCCAGAAACTATGACCATGGAGAAGTCCTTTCCCTGGCCCCCAGTTGTGAAGTAGAGGTAACCATCTCAGCCCTGCCCAGTTCTCAGGGCACCCTGTGGAATAATAATGATGAGGCGACAAAAATAACAGCTGACCGCTGCTGAGCACTGACAGCATGCCAGCCACTGTGCTGAGCAATTTGTCAGTGTGATCCTAATTATTTACTGTCCTTGTTGGTGTCCCCATTACACAGGTGAGGTTAGAGGGCTTGAGTAACCTGGTCAAGCACACAGCAAGGTGAGATGTTGGCATGGGTGAAAAACCTTTCCAGTGGAGGCTCCAGATCACCTGGCTCTCCCACCCACCTTGTGCTGCTTGTCTCAGGGATGGCCCAGCAATGCCCCACCCCTTCAAGGGCCTTCATGACCGCTCCTGCCTAGCCACCTCCAGCTCCTCCAAGGAGGCCTCCCAGATTGTGCCAGTTGGACTGACCTCCCTGGCTCAGCCCCCTGAGGATGCAGTGCTGTCTCCCATGGGCACCAGGCCATGCCAGATGAGAATAAAAGTCTGGGATCCACCCCAGGCCAAGGCTACCTCCTGTGCCCCCACAGCGGAGAGCCCAGGCCCAAGCCTGCCTGTCCTACCTTTTCTTGGTAGGGGTGAGCTCTGCAGGCCTCTTCTCCTGTAGGACGGCAGGGTTCCCACTGGGGGCCATGGCTTTCCTGCCCATAAGGGGCACCATCTCCTTGGGGTGAGCATTCATGGCTGGAACAGGAACACAGTCACAGGGCAGATGCTCCAGTTAAAGGGGTGCAGGTGAGCCTCAATGGGTTTCAGACACCATCTGGCCCCTGTCACTCTCCTGCCAGAGGGAGTTCACTCCTTATTTTCCCAGGCAACCAACCCCTCTCAGGGGTGGGGAGACCATCCCCACAGCTTCCCCCACTCCATGCTGCAGCAACCCTGCTCCTGTGGCCCAAGGAGAGCCCAGCCGAGCTTCTAGATAGAGGCCACCATGCACTTGGGTGGTCTTAAGAGAAGACACCACCTAACAAGAGACCATCTCCAGCCAATACCCCTGCTCCGGGTGGACTCCTGAGTATTAACTCTGCTTTCTCCATGCCCCTCTCGGTTTGTGTTCAGAGGTCTCCTCAAAGGTTCGACCCTGACAGAAATGGACTGTCACTTTTTTGCTCTAGACACTCTGCTCCTGGTAACACATCTTCCAGCCCCTCTGGTGTTTTGGCTGTCTCAGCACCCCAGTATTTTCTGCAACTAGCACACTTTCATCCCTTGCCCACCCAAAACTGTCCACCAGGTTCCCTTCTGTGCCTAAGGCCCAGGAGCGCACGAGCAGACCGCAAGGTGGCAGGGACCTCGGCTGTCTTCCACTTCAGGCAACAGCTAAGCCCCTCCACCACTCCGAGGTGGAAGAGGCAGCCCCGTCTCTGCCTCTAGACCTTCCAGACCTGCTCTGATGCTCTATCTGGGCTAGGCCCAGTGCAGAGATGCTGGGAAGAGGGACTGGCTACATCTCCGGGGGAGACTTGGAATGCAACCTAAAGTAGACCTTAAAGACTTCGGGGTGGAGGGTCCAGACAGACGGGACACCCCGAGCAAAGGACAGAGGTCAAGAAAGTTCTGCAAGTGACAGGGAGCTGGTGTGACTGGAGAACACACTTTGTGAGGAGGGCGGCCAGCAAGAGACTGGGGAGCAGGTTGAGGCCAATTTGCGAAGGCCTCAAACACCAGCCAGGAGCTGTGGCTGATCCTGAGGGAAACGGGGAGCCTGGAAGGGCTACAGTTTCGTAGGAGATGGCCACTTCAGAGAGAGCAGCTGAGTGGGGCAGACCAGAGGGCAGGGGGCCAGGAGGAGGCTGAGATGGTAGTTCGGGAGGGACCCTCTGGGTGGTGAAAGGGCAGGCTGGCCATACAGGATGAGACCGTCAGGGGAAAGGGTTGTGTGGACAGGAGGTGACGCTGCGGTTAATGGGAGCCAATCTCAGCTTGAGACACCCCCAGAGACCTCACTCAGATGCATAGGAGTAGAGGTGGGGAGATGAATTTTTGTAAGTGCCCAGCTAGATGAGGTGGAGGTGGGGCTGAAGGTCCCCCTGCCCCAAATGTGAAAGCTTCCTGGAGGAAGTGTCCAGAGCAGCTGTCATCAGTGACTTCAGCGAGGTTTGGAGATGGAACTGAATCTCCTGCCCCCACCCCCGCCACATAAAAGTGAGCAGCCTGGGATGGAGGGTCATCTTGAGGCAGGGAAGTTTGAGGAGGAGGTCGCAAGGCCACACAGGTGAGCAGCCCAGGTCCTCATCCATACCCACAATCACAGTTGGATGGGGCCACTGCCTGCCTCAGCCTGAAGTGACCCGTGGGCAAGTGGGGCTAACAGGCCAGGATGGGCCAAGAGTGAAGGAGGGGAGTGGATGCCATGTCTCTTATTCTCCCCTGACCCTCGGCCTTGGTTTTCTTATCTGAGAAATGAGCTTAATGGTCCCTAAGGACCCCTGGTCCTGACTGGTGACAGCTGGTTGGTCTGTCCTCCCAGCCCAAGGCCCGCGCATGTGGGGTAGTCCTGGGCAGCTGGGGCACGAGAGGGTCAGGAAAGCTCTAGACTGAGGCTGCAGCAGCTATAATTAGCTCCCTGAATCACCCCATAAACCCTGTGTTCTCACCTGCTGGACTCTCCCCCTGCCCTGGCCCTCCCTCTCTCTGGAGTTCAGTTTCCCCACCTGGGAAGTGGGATGTTGCAACTCTCCAGACCTGATACTGACTAAAGTGGCCTTTCCCATGAGACAGTCCATGCCCAGGGGCCACAGGGAGCCCCCTGACCAAGGTTGGTAAGCCAAGCCCTGCCTGGCCCAGTGGCTATTGGTTCAGCACCTGTGAGATGCCTGAGCCAGCCTGTCCATCTGAAGCTCTGGGGCCACTTCATCCCATCATGAATGCCCACTGTCACACTGCTGTCCCTGAGAGCCGATTCCTGGGGTCTGCTAGGGGAGAGAAGAATCCCACCTCTGCCCCTGACAGCTGTGAGACACTCTCCCTCCCCAGGATTCCCAAACCTCGGGGCAACATCCCTCGGTCCTTCAGAACCTGTGTTCTCAAGCGCTCGCGAGGCCAAGAGCACACATCTAGTTTTGTCTCCCCTGCTACACAGCCCAAGCTCCCTACCAAGTCACTCATGAAGCCCATTAGCAAAGGACAGACAGGCCCCAGAGGATCCTGGGGGGTCCAGGCTTAGGCTCCCCCAGGCCACAGAGACCACTGCAGCTTATCCAGGAGGACTCACCCTGGCAAGGCTCTGGTGGCAGAAGCAGTGCTTGCTCTGAGGTCACCACATGTCTGGGGCCTGTGGCCCGCCGGCGGGACTGTGGCTGAGGCGCTGGGAGACTCTCATCGCAGGCAGAGGGATGGCTGGAATGAGCCGTCAGAGGCAGAACTGGCTGGGCCACCTGCCTGCAGTGCCAGACAGGTCACGCCCACCAGCTCCAGCTGCAGCGCCTGCCCACCCACTTGCCCTGCGTGAGTCACCACCCACACCCAAATGGAAAGCTCACCCCAACCAGGGCAGAGGCAGGGGAGGTGGCAGGGACCAAGGCCGCAGTGCTGGACCAGACCCTTCTCTATTTTCTATGTGTTGCTGGGCAGGTCCTTCCTGTCATGGGCCTCAGTTTCCATAGCTGTGAAATGGAAACCATACTTCCTAAGGATACTGTGAGGAGCCAAAGAAAGCATGGTTGTGGGAGGGCTTAATGAAGGTCAAGTGCTCTGCCTTGATGCCTGCGAGGCAGGGCCACAGCCAAGGGCTGGCCTGGTTGGCCTCATCGCAGCCAGCCCTGTGATCTAACATCTGTCCTTCAAAGCCAGTTCCTGGGATCAGGTCCCTCAGAGAAAGAGGAAGTCCTCATTTAGTGATACCTGCCACAGACCTTGCTGCCAGACAGTCTCGCCCCTCTTGGCTGTATGACCTTGGGCAAGTCACTTCTTCCAAGCCTGAGTTTCCACATCTGTGAAATGGGCATACTAATACCCACTCTGTAGGGTTGCAAGGAACCCTGGTGGCTCAGTGATTAAGTGCTCAGATGCTAACCAAAGGCTTGGCGGTTTGAAACCACCAGCCACTCCGTGGGAGAAAGATGTGACAGTCTGCTTCCATAAAGATTCACAGCCTTGGAAACCCTATGAGGCAGTTCTACCCTGCCCTATAGGGTAGCTAAGAGTTGGAATTGACTGAATGACAACAGGTTTGTAGGGTTGCCCAGAGCTCAAATGAGAGAACTCATATAAAGTGTTAGAACAAGGCCCAGACGCAGAAAGAATCCAGTAAATGGTAATGGCTCTTGGCTATTATTGGTTTTGTCATGCCAATTCATTCTCCCAGTGACTTCCCAGGCCAGCTGCCTCTAAGGCCAGAGTGCCTGAGGAGACTCTGTGTCTTCCCTCCTGGCCTAGGCTGCAGATGCGAAGGGGGTGGAGCAAGGCTGGGGCAGCCTGCCTACCTTGGTGTCACTCAGGGATTGCACACCTGTGCCTGTGGGCAAGACAGAACTGGGCAGGAGCAGGAAGTCTCTGCCGACAGGGACAGCACTGGTGACAAAGCAACAGGGACTCCCCCAATTGCCATCAGAAGGCAGGCCCCTCGATTCCTCATTCAAAATTTCATCCCTGGAACCTGAAACCCTACCATTAAAGCCATCCACCCAAAACACACTGCCGTTGAGTCAATTCCGACTCATACTGACCTCTTAGGGTTTCCGACGCTGTAAATCTCTACGGAAGCAAAGTGCGACATATTTCTCCCACAGTGCTGCTGGTGGTTTCCAACTGTCGACATTTTGGGTAGCAGTTGACTGTTTTAACCACTGTGCCTTGGCCCTCCTCTATTGCTCAGTTGCCCCCTCCTGTCCTGACTCAGCCTTTCATCCCTCCTAGCTTGCTCTGACTGCGGCTAAGGCTGCTGCCGAATTTCAGGGTCTAAGTTTGGCCTTGTGTTTAAGTGTTATGTACTTTGTCTCGGTGGAGAAGCTGGGACTGATTAAAAAGGTCCCTAGTCTCCCACCCAAAGACATGCACTGTGCCCAGCACAAGGCACGGGGGGCCCCCTCTGCTGTGAGTAGGAGCAGAGGCCAAGTCACCTGTCAGAGTAGACCCACTGGCATTCCCCAAAACACAGGGGAACAGCGCTCCAGTCCCTCAGGTTGGCCTAGATTCAATCCCATTTAAGCCAGCACATCAGGAGAGCTCCCAGTGGGAGGCCCAGAGAGGGAAGCAAGGGGCAGTGAGGGACACAGAACTGGAGAAAGTGGTCTCCATCCCCAAGGAACTTGTGGGTCTGAGGGGAGAGGAGGCTCGGGCAGAGACCACAACCCTACCATCAGGTTATAAGGACAAAAAGGCCTCAGACCTCCAAGGAGGGGAAAAAAAACCTTTAATGGGGGAGGGGGTGGTGGTGGTAGGTTGGAAGTGATACCAATGCAACTAACAACAACAGAAGGGAGGAGTCCCTGGGTGGTGCAAATGGTGAAGTGCTTGGCAACTAACCAAAAGTTTGGAGGTTCAAATCTACCCAGAGGTGCCTGGGAAGACAGGCCTGATGATCTACTTCCAAAAATTCAGCCATTGAAAATCCTATGGAGCACAGTTCTACTCTGACACACATGGGATCGTCATGAGTTGGAGTCAACTCGACGGCAACTGGTTTGTTTCTCTGTCTGTCTGTCTGTTTGTTTTTGGAGGAGGGTACATTGGAGGAAGAGGGATCATCTGAGCTGAACTTTGGAAGAGGGAGGACAGTATATGCAGACAAGGGACCCTGGCACGCTCAAAGAGTGGTGACAAGCCTGGGAACAACCAGAGAACAGGACGGGGCAATCAGAGACTGTAAAGGGGGCTGCAACGCCAGGCTGGAGGCTATGGAGTGGCTCCAGCCTAATGAGGTTGGCCTTTGTCCTGTGGTAGTGGGATCCATGAAAACACTGGGTCAGCCCCGACTACTTAGTTCCAAGGGCTATGCAGACCTAGTCTTACATGGCACGTGACCCATGGTCTAGGTGGGGTTGCTGTCACCAACACGGTCAGACAGGGACTCAGCACCCCCAAACCAAAGATAACGTCTCTGCCTGTTCAAACACTGCTGAACGCTTGCCCAATTGGGATTCTTTCCTGTCCACGTGGCAGTCCCAGGAGTGTGGAGCCAGAAGTACTACCTCCTCCTACCAAGGCTTGGCCGCCATGTGAGTGACTGTTAGTGCCCCATCACAGCTGCCCCAGTGCCCTTTACCCTCCAGCTCCTGGTCTCTTGTAGCAGCCAGTGATGGAACAGGGAGACAGCCTACAGAGAGAGCAGTCCCAGGGACAGGACCTTTCCAATTGACTGTATGTGTGGAGGAAAAGAGCAAGGGGAGGCAGGCAGGACCGGGGACATGATGCAGGCAGGGAGAGGAAAGGGCAGCTTCTGGATGTTTCTACCCTCACTCCACCCCCAGAAGACGGGGTGTCAGGCAGCCCCTAGACGTGCTGGCTTGGCCAGCATACCTCAAGTGTGCCCCCATCTGGCCAGACTGAAGTCAGAGCAGTAACCTTGTCTGCCAATGCATCTCTGCACCATGGAGAGGCTGCCCCCTGCCTGCTGGGGACTATAAGACACCCCACAGGAAGACACACCAAGTGGGTAGTCAACAGACCCTCCCTACTCCCCACCCCCCACCCATCCAAATGCTGCTGACACCCAGGCCCGAGTGACAAGCCCATGTCCTCCCCCAGGTGGAGGGGAGAGAAAATGGTCTCTATGGGGGAGTGCAGACAGGGTGAGGCTGGCCCTTGACCTGCCCTGGGCAATGCCTGACTCCGTGCAGTAAGGAGGGAGGCTGGGAAGGGGAGCTGGGCAGAGCAACAGACTGGCCCTGTCTCCAGTTGGCAGGACCCAGTCTAGGAGAGGGTCCCTCTCTGTCCTGGCAGGCCACAGGGGTCCCTGTGCTAGGAGAGCTGAGCAGCCTCCCCACCAGGGATCCTGCTTCCACATGATGGAGGGAAGGACGTGGTGAAGAGAGAGATAATGAGACAGAGACCAAAAAACAGAAAATTAACATGCCAGTTACACGTGTGTTCTTTAAGCAACCGTATGTTTACACGAAAGGTTGTGATTATTAATTTTACTTAAGAACATCCACAGGATTCTTTTCAGCTCCGAATAAATTCGAAAGCAGACCTATTGACAGAAGCTTGCAGCTATTTGACATTCCCACAGCATTTTCTGAGTGTGGCCTACGGGCAAAGCAAGGGATCCAAGGGGTCACAGCAGAGCATGTGTGCTAGGGGAGTAGAGAGCCCTATGTGACCAGGCTTACAACAGGAAGCAAGAAGCCCTCACATACCCCTCTGACCCAGGACAGCCTGGCATGCCTTGTCTGTTCTCTGCCAGGGAGCCTGGCCAGCAGTTAAGAGCCGGGCTTTGGAGCCAGACTGCCTGGGGTCAGGTCCAGGCAAGACTGTTTACTGGCTGTGTAACCTTACTAACTGTCCGGGCCTCCATTTTCTCTTCTACAAAATGGAGCTAATGATAGCTACTTCATCCGGCTGGCATGACGCTAATCGGTGATAATGCACCTCACGTACTTTGCGTGAATATTCTGTACATTTTGGTTGTTGGTATTGCTCCCCAATGGAGTGGCTGCGGCTCGTCTCATGCAAGGGCACCTTGTCAACCAGCCTGCGGGCTTCTCTGTCAGGCCTCAGGTGTGGAGACAGACAGAACACTGGAGAACACGGAGGAGGAGGGTCCAGGTGTTTCCTCCAGATACGCCTCTCACAACAGGCCCAAACCCCAGCTTGGCTAATGTCATCTGTGCTTTCGTGAAGCAGTGTCCAACAATTCCCTGCCTAGGCAGCTCATTCCACACTCCATAAACATAAACACTATCCAGCCAACGTCTGGAACAGGTCTCTCACCTGGATCATTTGGTTCTTAAGTTCTATTCTATAAAGCAGGGATTAGCAAACTTTTCTGCAAAGGGCCAAATAGTAAATATCTTAACCTTTGCAGACCATTGGGTCTCTGTTGAAGCTACACAACTCTGCCATGTAGGGTGAAAGCAGCCACAGACAATACATAAACAAATAAGCATAGCCGTGTTCCATTAAAACTTTATTTACAAATACAGAGGGAAGGTTGGATTTGGTCCATGGGTCATAGTTTGATGACTATAGTAGGTTGATACATAAAATAGTGCCCTTACTCATGGGTAACAACCAAAGAGTGACCAGAGGCTCCTGTCCACATGGGGTTGTACATACACACACACACATGCACAGATGTACACGTATGCATGTACACATACACACCACACAAAGCCAATAGCTATGCCAGCCCAGTGCCTGGTACACAATTCGCACTTAATATATATATATATATATATATATATATACTTATTTGGTGGATGACAGGATGGATGGGGGTTGATGCTGCTGGGGAACAGAACTGTGGTTGTTACAGATGGAAGTTCATTGAAAAATTCTTGCCATGTAGCTTTGGGACATGCTTCTGCAGTTCTATTTGAACAGCAATGGAGCTAGTATTTTTGGAACTATAATGTATCACACAGAAGGATGAAGTCGCTCTAAGAAAACCTGATTCTGGCAGAACTGGGAATGGGACCACCTTCCTCCCTCACCACCTCCAGGGCAAAGATGATGACATCACCCCCAGACCGCTCTGGCAGTTGGGATATTAAACACAATACAGAGAGGAGGGGCTTCAGCATTTTACATCAAAGGAAGCATTTTGTTCTAAAAGGTGTTTTCCTGGGTTTCATTTACTTTTACTCCCAGTAGTATAAAACCAAAGAAAATAAAGGCATGATACATGTCAAAGTAGAGGCTTATCGTTCACACTATTTAATAAAGTCAGTAGAAACTGGAAAGCAAGATCATTTCCTGTTGGGAGAGTCACTCAGGGACAGTGAGGTTGGGTGCACATCTCTTCCTATTCCCAAGGAGAAGCAATGTAAGGCCCCAGCCTTGCTCCACCCCCTCACAGCCTGGGGCAGGTGCAAACCCGGCCAGGCTGCTGACAGGTGACAGGCTCCTGGGGTTCCCTAGAGAGACTCTCCGCAGCAGGGGGTATCCTAAGGCCCAGCATTGACAGCATCCTGTATGGGGCCCTTCACTTCTCCCTGAAAGCAGCTGAATCCCTGAAGACCTCAGCATCTTCTGGCTTAAGGGACCCCGCAAAGTGCTTCAGGTGAACATCCTCAGGCTGGGGAGCAGGCCTTTCTCGAGTGCTTGCATCTCTTAAAAGGGGAACCAGGCCAAAATTCTTCCAATTTCTACCTGAAACTGAAGGGTAAAATATCATTACTGCCTTGGATGCAGTAAAACAAACACTTACTTGTTGGCTTCACAAATCTTAAGATAAAAGGAGGCCCAGGCAGGTCAGTTGCTTCCTGAGGCATGAGAATCGGTGCAATTTTCTCTGCCTTTGGCTGCTTGCAGAGCCTCATCCACTCTGTGAGCTCCTCAAGCTCCCCTCCCTTACCTTACGTGACTCACTTGTGACCTCACATAAGAGTCCATCGCTCGCCTCTCTCAGCCTCCATTTCCTTCTTGCCCAAGTGTGAGGGAGAGCAGGTCTCCACAGAGCAACACTGGGACCTGCCCCTTGAATGGCTCCACACTGAGTCAACTCTGGGGTGATGAACACCAGCCAGAGAATCAGGAAAGGGGGCCCAGGCCCCACCAGGGCATAACAAATTGAGAAGAATGCAAGGGAACCATGGTGCTACTGGGCCTTGAATGAGGACCTCAGGTGTGACCTGAAATCCCAGGAAGCTTCTTGAGGAAGACATAGTTGTCACCCCTACCACCACCTCCAGTTCCTTGGCCACGTCAGAGAAATGACTGCCAAGATGGACAGCTCTCCTTCCATTTTCCAGATCCCTGAGCTGTCAAACCCTCTGGTTGGCCACCGTGGGTCTGATGCCTCTAGAAAACCAGCTCTCAAAGCTCAGCCTCAGGCGACAATCCAGACCCCTCTACTGGGATCCAACACTGGTCACATCTCAAAGGTGTCAGGAATGCCAGAGACTGGGCCCATGGTTACTACACCAGCTGAATTCTCCAGGCCCTGGCATTTCCTCCAGGCCTGCAGGAAAAGCTTCAACAGGCAAGAGCTTCAACACTGGCCTGCACTCCAACCCCAGTCTGACATGGGGCACCAACTGTTGAAGGAGGATCCCTTGGCCATAGAGGCAGGAGGGCTCAATGGGGAGACAGGCCAGGTACTCATTGGGATACCATCTACTAGCTGCCTGGATGGTGGGGACACCCAACCGCAGGGATTACATGGCCCAGCCCTAGCTCCAGGGCCCTCAAAGTTCATATGGGACTCCCAAGGCCCACTTCTCACTCCCACGAGTCCTAATGCCAAAACTGCCTCAGATGTACTCCCTAGCTCCTCTACAGACCACTTTTCTTCCCTGGCCTTTCTTTCATGCATTTCCTCACCCCCTCCCAATCACATGCACTATGTGAGTGGGGAAAGGTCTTTGTTATCTGAATTACCTGACTATTATTTATTAATATTGAGAAAAAGCATCATTGGAATTTCCACTGTTACGAAGTTGGATAAGAAAGCAAAATGCTCAGGAACCATTCACTAATAACTAGAAGTGTAAAATCAGGAAACCTCCAGCCATCCTCTGCTCCCTGCCCCAGTTAACACAAATGTGTGTGTCTCTGCCACTGGACCAACGTCTTTACTAATCTCAATGTTGTAAACAGCCAACAACATCATGCAAAATAATGTATGCAAAGTGAAAGAGCAAATATTGTAAAAGATATGGAATTTTATGAAACCAATAACTGTGATGTCAGAAAACTACTCGAATCACATGAAAAATCTTCTTCAAATGGCTCCCTGGCAAAGTTAGACTAGCTAGCAATTAAAGAAAAGATAGTCAATAAGTATTTTAACATGACACAGAAGTGCTTCTAATTAGACTTGTGAGAAAATCACAAGATCACAGAAGGCACTTGGGAAAACTGATGAAGCCCTTGAGTAATTTTCCCAAAAATGAGCCTCTTAATAAAATAGATTTCCGCTTCCAGCTATGATGAAATAACTGTTACTGGGCTAGTTGTGTGTTGTAAATAACCACAAAACTGGACAAAATGCATACAGCAAACATTTTCAAGCACAGGACAAGAGGCAGTGAAAAACTACAATCCCCAAGAGAAGTGAAATTCATAATGTGAGCCTCAAGAACAAAGAAATCAATAGAAAGTGACCCCTACATGGTCCAGATGTTACAGTTAGCAGATAAAGAATTATAAATATGTTCAAACAGCTAAAGGAAAATATGCTCGTAATCTCAACAGAGAAGTAGAAACTACCAAAAAAAAAAAAAAAAGAACAAAGTAGAAATTCCAGAACCGAATAACACAATACTTGAAGGACAAAATCCATTGAATGAGCTTGATAGCAGTTTGGAGATATCTGAACAAATGATCAGTGAACTTGAAGACCAATTGATAGAAATTACTGAATTTGAAGAACAGCAGAAAAATGAATAAAGCCTCAGTGACCTGTGGGACAATATTGAATGGTCTAGTATACATGTAATTGGAGTCCCAAAAAGAGAATAGAGGGTAAATGTCTGAAAAAAAAATGGCTGAAAGTTTCCCAAATTTGATCGTAAAAATATATATATTGATGTACAGATCTAAGAATTGCAGCAAACCCCAAGCAGGATAAATACAAAGAAAATCTTACCTAAGCACATATTATTCAAACTACTGAAAACCAAAGGTAAAGAGAATATTTTTAAAGCAGCCAGAAAAAATACATATATATTACATACAGGGAAACAACAATATGAACAAATGACTTCTCATCAGAAATATGAAGGCTAGAAAACAATGGAGAGACATAGTCAAAGTGCAAAAATAAAAATTTTAAAAAACTAGTGACCCAAAATTCTATATTCAATGAAAATACTTTTCAAAAATGAGGATACAATAAAGACATTTTCAGATAAACAAAAGCCAAGGTAAAACTGATATACCCATTGCCATAGAGTCAATTCCGACTCATAGTGACCCTATAGGACAGAGAAGAACTGCCCCAAAGGGTTTCCAAGGAGCGCCTGGTGGATTTGAACTGCCGGCCTTTTGGTTAGCAGCCATAACTCCTAACCACTATGCTACAGGGTTTTGAAAACTAATCTATAGTAATATAAATCAGATTAATAGTTACCTGGGATGGAGAGAATGGAATTGATTATAAAGAGGCACAAGGGAATTTTCTGGCATGATGGAAATGTTTTATATCTTGATTGAAGCAGTGGTTGCCTGAGTGTATACATTTGTCAAAACTCATCAAACTGTATGTTTAAAATGTGTACATTTTATTGTATGTAAATTATACCTCAATAAAGTCATTTTTTAAGTACATAAAATAAAGATATGAGCTTCTCTATGAAATGATATCAAGTTTGAAAGAAGAAATATTGTGTTATCAGGCAAGTTGGTCTGGAAATTATGCCCCCTTCTACCCCCCCAAGAAATTACCAACATGGTTAATTTTTGTTCATTTTAAGAATTAGTGAGAAGTTACAATAGTAACTTAAAATTTGTTAAGTATAAACTATTTTTGCTTCATTTTCAAGGTAAAATTTAAGGTCTTCAATTAGACCTTTAATTTACTGTTTACTGTTAAATGTTTGCCATTTATTATTAAATGGGTTTTTTTTCCTAGCAGTAATTGTCCTCAAAGGTTTTCTGCTCAAGGTGTATCCTTTCTTCTCCTCATTCTTCCCTCCTCTCTTGCCTGCCTGGATGTACCCGTAAGTGTTCACATGTACCTTTTGTGTCCATATAGCCTCACGGAGGTATGAGTGCAGACATGGGATATGAGGGACAGGGAAGAGGAAGCAGCACAGCCCACAGCCAGGCTGTCCACCCCAGGTGGATGAAGAGAGGGCAAGCTGCTTCCTCTAGGGCATTGAGAACAGGTGTTTGGGCCAGGGGTGCCAGGCAGAGCTGGCTTGCATGGGCACATAGAGCAGTCAGCTGTGCAGACATGTGTAAGAACACACAAGAATGCCCATGACAGAGTGTAGGCATATAGTTGGCATTTGGGGTTTGTTATGGATTGAACTGTGGCCCCCAAAGTTATGTCAAAATTCTAACCCCTGTACCTGTAAAAATGACTCTGCTTAAAAATAGGAGTTTTCTTTTGTTTTATGTTAATAAGATCATACCAGAGTGGGGTGGGTCCTAAACCTAATCCCTTCTGAGTGGTGTGAAAATTCCTCTACAAGTCAATGAATGCGAAGGAATGCCTCGAGCTACAGAAGCTGAAAGAGGCAAGGATCTTCCTCTAGAGTCCAGAGGGAGAGAGAGAGCCTAGCCCTACCAATGCCCTGAATTCAAACTCCTAGCCTCCAAAACTGTGAGAAAATAAGTTTTTGTCCTTTAAAGCCACCTACTTGTGGTATTTTATGTTACAGCAGCTCTAGGCAACTAAGACATAGTTGTTACAGTGCCCACGTCCTGTGGGAGTGAGGAAGGTCTACAAGGAGTGGGGGACTCTCAAGGCTTCACCTGCCCAACATCACCCCACCAGACAAGTAAGTCCATCCATGCCACAGTGCCCCTCTCCTCAACCCTCACCTTTGTTTGGCCGCAGGGAGAAGCTCAGAGTGCGCTTGACACCCTTACAGTAGCCTGGGTCTTCATTGATGATGCCCACATTGGTGTTCCAGGTGGTCCAGTTCACCTCATCCACCCTGCAGGATGAAGGAATCGGGGAGCAGGGAGTTGGCAGCCTAGAAGCCATGCCCAGCTTCCCAGGCCAGGAGCTTGATCCCACAGGTCAATTCTAAGAAGCCCGTAGATCAAGATAGAGACACAGCCAGTAGGGGAAGGGCAGAGAGGGGCCTGCATTTTGGACACCACCCCTGAAAACATGTTCTCTGATCACTCCATGGGGTCCAGGGACTGCAAACATTCCTGCCTGGAAGGCAGGATTCCTGGTTCTGACCTTGATCACTGAGTGACTCCTGGATAACCTCAAATTTTCCAATGTTTAATGTCTGCATCCCACCAACTGAGTTCTAAGGTGGGTCCCCTATGTCCACAGCTGAGCTCTGGAGCAGTCCCTGTACCTACAGCTGGCTTCTGGAGGGTCCCCTTTGCTCACAACTAAGCCTTATAATGGCCCCTGTACCTATAGCTGGCCCCAGGTTGGTCCCCATGATCACAGCTGGACCCTAGGGAAGGCCTCTGTACCCAAAGCTGGCTCTGGGCAGGGCTTCCATGCCCACAGCTGAGGCCCAGAGCTCCCCATGCTGTTCCCTGTTTGGGCATTACCTGAAACACCACCTGTAGTCATCCTTGCCATCGGGTGTATACCCCACCTGCAGCAGCTTGCCTGAGCGGAAGGCCTTCCTCATACATTTAAGGAAGCTTTTCTCTGTGTCCAAAATGGTGATGGCTCTCTGTGGGAAGAAACAGACAAAGGGTAGAGAGGCAGAGGCCTTTTCCAGGGGCTGCCTCTGGCTGTCAGTGCCAGCTAGCAAGATCAGCCTCTCCAGCGGGGTCTCTCCCAGCCCCAGGTGCCCCTGAGCTCCCAGGGTTGTGTACACCAGGTTGGTCCTGCAGCCCACCTGGTGCACATCCCATGGAAGGAGCTCAGCCAGTGCAGTGCCAGACTTTGCCAAGTACTTCCAAGGCAACTTGGTGTGTACTAACTCCAGACCCTTCTCTAGGTGCTCAGGGAGTGGCAACATAACATAGTGGTTAAGAACAGGGCCTTGGCAGTGAGACTGCCTGATTTTGATCCTGGCTTTGCTACTTACTAGCTGTGTGGTCTTGGACACATACACATAAATTCTCTGTGCCTCAGGGCCTTCATCAAAAAATGGGGATAGTAATAAGATCCAATGGCTACAAAAGGACATTGTGTTTGGTAAAATAGAGAGTGAACAAAAATGAGGGAAATCCTCAATGAGATGGATTGACACAACAGCTTCAACAATGGACTCAATCAGGAAGATGGTGTAGGAACAGGCAATGTTTATACATAAGGTCGCCATAAGTTGGAGCCAACTTAATGGCAACTATCAACAACAACAGGACTGTTGAGGACCAAATGAGATAATGTAAGACACTTAGAACAACTTGTCAAACTGTGGTGTCTTGCATGTTGCTGTGAAACTAGAAAATATCCCACCAGTATTTCAAATACCCGCAGGGCCACCCATAGTGAAGAGTTTTCAGCTGAGCTTCCAAACTAAGAAGGCACCCAAAATATACACTGGCTGCAACAATGGACTTGAGCATACCAACAATCATGAAGATGGTGCAGGATCAGACGTTTTGTTCTGTTGTACATGGGACACCATGAGTTGGAGCTGACTCAATAACAACTAAGAAAAACTTTATTATAATAATGATACTTCTATTAGTAATAACTGGGGAGAGAGATGTGGACCAGGTGGCTTGGAAAAGTAGCTATCAGGTACCCCAGTCCCATATTAACTGCTCCTCCTGAGTCTGGTCTGTGGCGCCCACCATAGGCCGAGTTCCTCTGAAGCGGCCACCCCATGAGGCTAAGTCCTCTGTCTCTCTCCCTCCAGCATTGCCTAGTCCACGGCCAAACAGTGAACACCAGCTGGTACTGCAGCACAGCACAGATGACACTCAGCAGGGAAACCTTGCAAGAGGAGCCAGAAGGAAGTAAACAGCCAAGATGATTCCTGATCCCCTAGGCCTGAATGGGCTTTTTGCTGTTCCTCAAATCCAGCATAGGCCTGTATGCCCAGCTGTATAAAGCAGTAGTCAGAGTAGCCAGCGTCTCAAGAACCAACCCACCTGCAGCTTCCAGATGTTCTTGCTCTCCTGTGCGATCTTGTTGACAGTCTCGCCCATGAGGGCAATGAGCATGTTGAGCAGCAGGATGTAGGTGAGAATCACGTAGGCCAGCAACAGGATGATGAACACAGCCTTGAATTCATAGTTCTCAGTGAACTCCAGGTCACCCATGCCGATGGTGAACTTGAACAGCTCCAGACATGTGGAGTACAGGCTGTTGTAGTTGTCAGGAGGCCGGCAGCAAGGCCCCCGCCATCTGTGCGATGTCGGCTCAGCTGCCGCGGGCTTTTTATTCCCCTCCTCAATCAGTGTCACCACCGCTACAGGGCATGGGGAGGAGAGGTGTGGCTGGCTGGAAGCCAAGATCTCAGGCCCTCTGACATGCATACTCCCTACGCTAGGATGGGTCTGCAGCACAAACACTGCTTGGCTATAAATGCCTTTGTGAAAATTAGGTGGAAAAAATACCCCTTCTCCAAAACTACCAGAAAATATCATAATATACTGTTTTTGTTACAATAAACTTTATCAGCATCTACTAGAAAACAATCTTAAAATAAATATACCAATCTGTGTACCGTATGAGTAGAGCCGCAGGAGCTGAGCAGCTCAGAGTAAAATGGCCTCTTCCTGCATTCTGCAATCTTCTTTGGTAAATGTACTACTGCAGCCTGGGAGTTTCTATAGCAGTTGTGTGCACTAGTTACTGTATATCCAGTGTCCACTGGCCCCCTTGGTCTAACCCCTTCCTGGGGCTACTGATATGTAGGGCTTTCAGACCCAGGTGCCAGAGCTCACACTAATTCCTATCAGGTGCCTTGTAGTCAATATTGCTCTTCCATCTCAGACAATGGTTCTAAAACATGTTGCAGGGTGGGAACAGGGGAGGGTGTACCATGTGATCCATGTAACTCCAAAGCACACGTGAAGATCATGGAAGAGCCAAGTGCTCAAAAACTTAAGTGGACATGTCAAGAGGGCACAGGAGCCAGCTTAAAGGGGCTCCCACTGGCAAATCTCAGACAATTAAGAATCCATGAACAAAGAATCCATGAGGCCATACTGATATAAATAAGCAAGCGTTGGGAGAATGGAAAGCTTCCTTACAGGAGAATGTCAACCAATAAAAGTAGAAGAAATGATGTAGTTAGAAAAATCATCATTTGGTAACCATCACAGAACTAAGTGATCCAGGTAAGACTCACCAATGGATGCTGTCATGGATTGAATTGTGTCCCCCCAAAATATCTGTCAACTCGGCTAGGTCATGATTCCCAATGTTGTGTGATTGTCTACCATTTTGTCATCTGATGTGATTTCCCTATGTGTTGTAAATCCTATTACTATGATGTAATGAGATGGATTAATGGCAGTTATACTGATGAGATCTACAGGATTAGATCGTGTGTTGAGCCAATCTCTTTTGAGAAAAGAAAGAAGTGAGCAGAGAGACATGAAAACCTCATACCACCAAGAAAGCAGTGCCAGGAGCAGAGCACGTCCTTTGGACCTGAGGTTCCTGCGCTGAGATGCTCCCAGACGAAGAGAAGACTGATGCATCACAGGGACCTTCCCTCAGAGCCAACAGAGAGAAAGCCTTCCCCTGGAACCAGCGCACTGAATTCAGACTCCTAGCCTACTGGACTATGAGAGAATAAACTTCTCTTTGCTAAAATCATCCACTTATGGTATTTCTGTTATAGGAGCATTAGATTACTAAGACAGGTGCTACAACTACTGGGTGAAATTTTGATGAAAAATAGGACATTTACTTAGTCTCAAAGTATCTCCAAATGTGTCGACTTGGTTAGGCCATGATTTCCAGTATTGTGTGGTTGTCCTCCATTTTGTGATTTTACTATGTGTTATAAATCATAATCTCTGCCTGTGGTTAAAGAGGATGAGGGTAGGATGTAACACCCTTGTTCAGGCCACTTCTCTGATCCAATGTAAAGGAAGTTTCCATGGGTATGGCCTGCGCCACCTTCTGTCTTACAAGAGATGAAAGGGAAGCAAGCAGAGAGCGGGGACCTCACACCACCAAGAAAGTAGCACCAAGAGCACAGTGTGTCCTTTGGACCTGAGGTTCCTGCGTTGAGGTGCCCCGAGACCAAGGGAAGACTGATGCATCACAAGGACTTTCCTTCAGAGCCGACAGAGAGAGAAAGCCTTCCCCTGGAGCCGGAGCCCTGAATTCGGACTTCTAGCTAACTGGACTGTGACAGAATAACTTCTCTTTGTTAAAGCCATCCACTTATGGTATTTCTGTTATAGCAGCACTAGATGCCTAAGACAGACAGTAACTTTATAGCAGAAAAAGCTTACAGATCCACCAAAACCAAGTAAGCAAAGTTAACACCACTAGTAATGGAACAAACAGACATCATGTGACTCCTGATGTAATGCACTGAGGAGGACAGGAACATGACTTCCTTGATATTCTGGCTGGAAATGCATATCTGAATTGAATCATGAGAAACAACAGACATGCCCAACTTGAGGGACATTGTAGAAAACGACTGGCCTTTATTAATTACAAATGTTAAGGTCACAAAAGACAAGGAAAGATTGAGAAGTTGCTCCAGATTAGAAGAAACTAAAGAGGCATCACAACTAAATGTCATGTAATATAATGCATGATCCAGGATTTCCAGTTTCTGTAAAAGACGTCATTAAGACAATTGGTGAAATTCAAATAAGGTCTATAGACTAGGTAATAGTGTTGTATGGATGTTCGTTTCCTGATTTTGATTATTGTGCTGTATTTATGAAAGAGAATATTTTTGGTGTTAGGAAATACACACTGAAGTAGCTAGGGATAAGAGGCCAATCATGTCTGCAACTTATTAAAAACGAGGGGTGGGGGACAGGGAGAGGGGGCAATAAAGAACAGGTGATAAATTTTGGGAAATCTGGGTAAAGTGTTGCAATGCAGTTCATTACTTTGTATGGCTCTTTTAACCATGCATGGTTTTGTGACTCCCACAAAAGGATTCGGTGGGACTATGAAAATAAGGTTCTTGTGGTCCACCAAGGGGATTGGATAGCATTGATAACAATGCAAAATGAGGTGTGCCGAATCTTAACAGGGGGGTTGATCAGTTTTGCCGTTCTGCTAGGCTTAAAAGAGAGCCAAGCCCAGAGCAGAGAGGGGAACTTCACTACCACCAAGAAGAGCCATGAGTGGAGCACATTCTTTGGACCTAGGGTCCCTGTGCTGAGAATCTGCTAGACCCAGGAGACAGAGAGTTGTAACACCAGAGATAGTGAGAAGCATTGGCAAGCACAGCAGAGTTCAGCAGCAGAGAAACGGAGACAGCAGAACCAGGACACAAGATGGCTGCAGTGGGTTTCCCAGCTCACCAAGTGAGGCAGCTATAGTGGGCATGCCAACCCACAGAGCCAGAGAGCTGAGCACTTTCGGGCAGAAGGCTTGCTGGCTGAGCAGGGTGCCTCTGGGTACTTATCAGCAGAGCTAAAAGAGCTTTGTAACATTTGCCCAAGCAGGGCCAAGGTCTGAGGGCCGAGGGCCACAAAAGGAGCCTGTCCTCAAGAGGCCTAGAGAAACCTGTCCTCAGGGGACCGAGAGAAGCCCTGCACAGCCGAGAAGAGCTGAGAGAGCTGTCCTACACTGAAGAAAGGAAACTTTGCCTACAGGCTTCCTGATCCTGATCCTGAGTTGTAACCTGTTACTCCCCTAATAAGCCCATAACTGTGAGTACGGTCTGTGAGTTCTGTGTGGCCATTGCAACGAATTACTGAACCCAGAAGAGAAGTAGAGAGTGCCCGTGTGAGGGACGGTTGGTGTCAAAGTTGGTTAAAAAAAAAAAAACAAAGTTGGTTTAATGAGAAGCTAGTTCTGTAAACTTTTACCTAAAGTACAAAAAAAAAAGCTTGTAGAGAAGAGGTATGTCTGACCTCCACCCATCTAAGGAATCAGCCTTGAGCTAAAGTTGTTCTTGATTCTGCTTCCTCCCCCTTGTGAAGTTAGATGAGTAGGTCTAACAATGCCATGCCACCATTATTACACCCTGGTGGTGTAGTGGTTAAGTGTTATGGCTGCTAACCAAGAGGCTGACAGTTCAAGTCCACCAGGTGCTCCTTGGAAACTCTATGGGGGCAGTTCTACTCTGTCCTATAGGGTCGGTATGAGTCTAAACCAACTCAACGGCAGTGGGTTACAGAGAAGTTATTTGTACTATTCTTTCAACTTTTCTCTAAGTCTAAAATAATGTCAAAATTAAAAGTTTAAAAGAAGAAAACTAAGCCAAAATGCAGCTGTACTGCAGGCAAGCAGTACTTCATATGTCAAAAATTACTTAAGACATTTTATGAATCCCAGTTTCTAAGTTGTGTTCATCTGGGCTTGCTCTATGTCCATCAACTCTGTCACCTGCAGACACTCGACTGGCCCCCAAAAGACTCACACCCGTGTACCCCACTCAGCTGCTCCCCACCCAGCCCCCGGCAGAGATGTCAGGAAATTGAGATGAGGAGGGGCCCTGAGCTCCTAGCAGCCCTGACCAAGCACATTACCTGTGGAAAACCCGAACAAGAAAACGACGTACACAAACATGAAACGGCACAGGTCTCGCAGGATCATCTGCAGGAGAGAACAGCCTTGTCAGAGCCAAGCAAGGCCCCAAAAAGCCTGAGAAGGAGGAACCCAGGGAAGGGCTGGGACTCCAGCAGCCTGGGGGCTCTTCTTGAGCCCAAATGGAATTGGAGAACATGTTGGAGGGTTTGGTTTGGTGTTTTAAAGCTCAGATGACATGAAGAAGTTGCCCACTCCTCCCCTTATGGCCTTCAGTTCTAGGACAGTCTGGTACACAGAGGGGTCAAGTTTCAGGGGAGTCCCCACACCTGGGCCAAGGCCAGATTGCCTGATTCTTGGGGAATGGCCTGAGAACGTTGGTCTCAAGCTAAACCAGCACCTCCCCAGACAATACAGACGGAATGGGTGGTATTTGTGGAACTGGTGGGTCTCACACACCCACGGTGTCAACAAGGCTCTCTGGGGGACCCATCTGGGCACAGGCCACCCACCTTCTCGATCATGACAGCATAGATGCCCATCTGCTGGAAGCCACGGGTGTAGTAGAGCATGTTGGTCCAGCCCATGGCCAGGGAGAACACCATGGAGGCCACATACTCCTTGCGGTGGCTGAAGTACAACACCACAGTCCCCAGCATGAATATGGACTGCACAAAGCTGAGGTTGGAGGGACAAGAAAGACTGTCTCAGGGCACCCAGGCAGCCTGTTGGTCCCACAAACACAAAGGCTTCAGGCTGCCTCGGCCCTTCTTCAGAAGCACAGACCCAAGCCATGCTGGAGCTCAGCTGGGCTGCCCACTTCCAGTAGCCTACGCATTCTCAGCGGGGGCAATATCGCCTTCAAGGGGGCAAAAATTGGTCTGGGGGTGCAAAAAATCTCATTCTCTTTCTATAAAGCACAGATACAAATAAAGTACATCATCAGATATACAGTATATTTGTGGTATTAAAATTTCAAGGGAAGAATTTGGAAAAAAAATGTCTAAAAAAGTACCCTGGAAGGAGTGATAACCCAACAACCTCCCTGCACAGACCACAGGAACAATGGCATCACTGGGCAATAGACAACTTAGGATCCCAGGGCCCATGAGGAAGGGCAGGTCAGGGAGTGTCTGCTGGTCACATCCTCAAACTCAGGGGCAGACCCAGAGGAAATGTTGCTCAGCAACTTAGTCTAGTGGAGCCTGTCCAGGTAGGAGCACTGGAGTGAGTAGAGGACATCTGGATGACCCTATGACAGGTCTGCTCCGTGGTCCCTCCTCTACTTGTTCATCCTAGGAGGAGCTCCTCCATGGTCTCCAGCCAAGTTTGCCCTTTGGAGCTAAAGTGTAGGTATCTCAAGATAGAGGAGAAAGGATGAGTCTTGTGATCCCTAGGGACAAGCAAACTGCAATCAGATCAGAAATCAATTCCTTACACTTGCCCGGAATGAAGGGAGAGGCTCTGGGGATGAGGGGAAACCTGGGGAACAGAGTAGAGGTGATGAACAGAGAGCCCAGGAGAAGTCCGCTCCTCTCTGAAAGCCTCCTTTGAATGTCAGCTTTGGAGGGTCCAGGCTTATTTTATGGAGGAAGGAGTTCCCCTGTGATAGCCACATTGCTTTATAACTATGTTTGTGCTTAACTGTCTCCTCCTGAAGCAGTAGTTCTCAATCTGGGGTGGTGCTCCAGGGCGCATCTGGCAATATCTGGAGACATTTTGATTGTCAAGATTGGGGAACTGGGTAGGGAGTACTACTGGCATCTTAGTGGGTAGAGGCCAGAGATGCTGCTAAACATCCTACAACGCACAGACAGAACAGCCTCCCACAATAAAGGATTACAAAAAAAAAAAAAAAAACGAGCCAGTTGCCATTGAGTCAAATGCTGACTCATAGCAATCCTATAGAACAAGGTAGAATTGCCCCATGGAGTTTCTGAGGCGCAGCTGGTGGACTCAAACTGTCAACCTTTTGGTTAGCACCCAAGCTCTTAACCACCGCACCACCAGGGCTCCAACAAAGGATTACCTGGCCCAAAATGTCAATAGTGCCCATGGAATAAGTTTGTCAAGTTGGTCAGTGCCCAGCATCTGGCACATACCTGGCTCAGAGCGGACACCAGTATTCACTCATCCAACAAATGTTTATTTCAATAGAGGAAGAGGGAGAGTCAGGAATAGGAGAATATGGAATACATGGCTAATTACCTCCATGAACAATTGCCAATCCATTGCCATGAAATCAGAAGAACTGGATGGTGCCCAGCTACCATTACTGAAAATTTTTATCAAAAATTCCTTAGAAGAATACTGATCAAAAGGGGGGAAATGGAGAACAGAATTGCAAATTCTCATGAACTCCAGACTTTCTGAAGCCATGGCAAGAGGATGAAACCCTGAAACTATTGCCCTGAGATAATCTTTAAACCTTAAGCCAAAAATATCCCCTGAAGTCTGAAACCAAACAATAGTTTAGCTTTACTAGTAAAAAATGTTTGCCTTGAGCATTATGCTCTTTTGAGAACTATCTACATGGGATCAAATTGACAACAGCAATGCAAAAGATTAGATAGAACCATAGGGGCAATGAATTCATGTTAGTGGGGTAGGAACAATCTAGAAAAGGAAGGTCAGAATGCACAACTCAAAGAACATAATCAATGTCACTAAATGGCACATGTAGACACTGTTGAACTGGTGTACATTTTGCGTCTATATTCCCAACAACAATAATATCAATAAACTTATTTAAAAAAAAAAACAGATAAAAAATGTTTATTGAGTACCTTCCATCATTCATTCCACATGCTGACTGAGGTCCTCCTATGTGCCGGGCCGGCATAAGGGAGAGAATAAGCCAGGGCCTGGCTACTTTTTGTAACCTCAAGACTGGATCAAAAGATGCTATCTGCTGCTGAGCCCCAAGAGTCAAAGTGTCACTTACAAAAGTATCTCACTGTAGCTGTCCACAAACAAGCTCTTTATTGACGGCCGCCTCTGCAGGAAATACTGAATCTGCAGATAAACAGAAAAGATCCCAGGAAACATTGTTGTTGTTTGTTGTTAGGGGCCGTTGAGTCGCTTCTTACTCATAGCGACCCTATGTACAACAGAAGGAAACAGGAAACGTTAGATGTGGCTACATGGTTAGTGCCAGGAATGCTTCCTAAAAATGGCCCCACGATGGAACACAGGAGTGTGTTAAAGCAGCGATTTTTAAGAGAGGACAACATGGGTCAAACTGATGGGGTAATGTTACACAACTCAGTCAGTAGAGATTAAAAATAATAATAATACAGGGAGTAGAATTACAACTGCACCTAGCAAGAGAGACAGGAAGGAAAATCACCAAAATGTTACCAATTGCTAAATATGAACGGTGGATTTTGGAAAATTCCTTCTCCTAATTTGTATTTTTTCCCCCTAATTTTCTTTAGGAAGTATGCATTATAGTATAAATTTTTTAACCAGCCTCCACTAAATTTACTAGTTGCCGTCAAGTTGATTCCAGCTCATGGCAACCCCATGTGTTTCAGTCCACTAAGGCTCATAATAGTGAAAGAAAGCTACGTGTATACCGGAGCGTTTTATTGTAACTAAAAACTCGTATGCAGAGACATTCCTCAGCCATTCTTCTAGTGCAGGAGCAGTCTTTTCTTTGAAGGTGGGACCACTGTTTGGAGTTTCCCATCATCTTTCTTGCAAGAGCCACACCTATAATGCATCGTTAGAATACCTTGTTTCAGCTTCTTTAAAGAGGAGCGAGAACTGAGACACTTACAAAGAAATCCGGATGCGGAATTTGAGACTGGTGGGATTTTGTCCTCCCCATCTTTTTGGCCTAAACTATACCTGATTTTTTTTTTAGCGACTCACCTTGATTGAGTCTTTCATTGAACTCTATCTTTACAGAATCAGCTATCTGTTCATGCTCAGTGTTTACATTCTAATAAATAATGAAGTTGCAGTAGCAAGTGCAGCGCCGGCAGAAAAGGGTTCTTGGCAAAGGCAAGGTTAACTGGTGGGAGGCAGCAGGAGGGTCCTGGTGAGGAGATCCTGGCCACCAGTGCTCAGTGGGCTGTGGGCCCCAGTCAGAATGTTTCCAGAGAGTGGAGAGCACTGGTAATCTGGTGGGTCTCCAGGTGCTGAAGAAAAGCCTGGCGATCTGTTTCTGAGGTGCCTCTGGGTGGGTTCGAACCGCCAACCTTTCAGTGAGTAGTGCAGCTCTTAATCCTTTTCAACTGCAACTTCATCATTTATTAGAATGTAAACACTGAGCATGAACAGATAGCTGATTCTGTAAAGATAGAGTTCAATGAAAGACTCAATCAAGGTGAGTCGCTAAAAAAAAAATCAGGTATAGTTTAGGCCAAAAAGATGGGGAGGACAAAATCCCACCAGTCTCAAATTCCGCATCCGGATTTCTTTGTAAGTGTCTCAGTTCTCGCTCCTCTTTAAAGAAGCTGAAACAAGGTATTCTAACGATGCATTATAGGTGTGGCTCTTGCAAGAAAGATGATGGGAAACTCCAAACAGTGGTCCCACCTTCAAAGAAAAGACTGCTCCTGCACTAGAAGAATGGCTGAGGAATGTGTCTCTGCATACGAGTTTTTAGTTACAATAAAATGCTCCAGTGTACATGTAGATTTCTTTCCTTATTATGAGCCTTAGTGAACTGTTCTGATTACTTAAGAGATTTCTACTCAACTTCTAAAATTAAACATTATGTTCAACAGAGACCCCACCATGCAAAGCCCCAGCTGCCTATCTCCCAGGGTGATTGCCTGGGGAACCCACTGGCAGACCCCACCACAGCTGTGAATGCCTGAAGAGCCCTCATCTTAATCATGGGTCTCTCAGCTCCTCAGGCAGGGCCATTATGTGTCTGATGAATAAAAACCCAAGTGAACAATGAGTGATTCTCCTGGCTTTGTGTCTTGGCGATAAGGAAAACTCACAGAGTGGGAAGGAATGCTTACCCCTCGGAAGAAAAAGTAGACTCCCCCTGATACAGACAGAGTCTCTCCAGTGACTCGGAAATAGTCTTCAGTATTGTTCACCTTAAAGGGAGGCTGCAAGATGCAGATAAATTGATGACTCCATTCATTCATTCATTCCTTAGACAAATATTTACCAGGTGCCAAGCTCTGTACCTAAGACCCAGCCTCTGCCCTAGAGGCTCATCCTTTCTCAGGAGAAAAAGACATACAAGTAAAGGCGATGTATTGTGGGGACACCTGCAAAGAGGCCATCGGCAGGACCTGATTCCCCAAACCGGCAGCCTCCAGCTGCCAAACAGAGCATCCTTACAATGCTGTGCTGTCTCCAGGGAGTGAACCTGGCCTTGAGCTCTGCAGGGCTGGGGAGGAGGGGGATGGTACAGGCGGAGGTACTTTGCAACCCAATGCCGGGGGCATCCTGCTGTTCCCAAAGCCCATGGAAAACAGGAGTGTCCAGGTATCCCACTGACGGCGAAAGGAGAGACACCCCCCACATTCACGTGTGTGTCATTCTTGCGTTTTCAGCCACTATTTTCCGGAGTGGGATTTTTTTTTTTCAGCCTATCGTCCATGTTTCATAAGCACACACATGAGGTCGCCATAAGTTGGAATCGACTCAGTGGCAACTGGAAGTTCACTAGCCTCTCTGATTAGCAGACTTCTCTTAAAATGAAGCCATTAAATGGCCTTAATATACCATTGCCATTGAGTCAATTCTGACTCATAGCGACCCTATAGGACACAGTAGAAATGCCCCACTGGGTTTCCAAGGAGTAGCTCGTGGATTTGAACTGTGCCACCAGGGCTCCAAATGATCTTAATAAACCAAAAAAAATGAAACCCAGTGCTGTCGAGTTGATTCCGACTCATAGCAACCCTATAGGACAGAGAACTGCCCCCATAGAGTTTCCAAAAAGCGCCTGGCGGATTTGAACTGCCGACTCTTTGGTTAGCAGTCGTAGCACTTAACCACTACGCCACCAGGGTTTCCAAAGACCTTAATAGGTAGGCAGAAATCAGGTCTCACCTAATCATGAAATTGACTTTTTGAACCAAATTTACAAGCAAGGTCCCCTGGAAATAAAGGCAGCAAATGAAGCACCCTGGGTATTGAATGGAAAGGACTCAGTTCAGAAAGCCAATGGAGCCCATGACTTCTGGTTAGGAAAAAGTCTGGTCTCAAGCTGTTTTGAAGAATGGTCCAGAGCCTGGCACAGAAGACGTGCTCAAAAGTATACCCCCAGGCAATGAACTCTGAGTGAGGGAGCAAGTAAGGGGTCCAAAGAGAGCAGATGATCAGGGTGGCAATGGTCATCCCTGACCCTCGGGGGTGCCAGCCAAGGGGGAGCGGCTTTCTGAGCCCTATTCTTCCAACCTTTCTACTCTAACGCTCTCCCTGTGCATCCAGGGACCTCAGCAACCACAGGATCAGCCCTGCAGAGCTACCAGGCTGAAGGGGAGGGGCTGAGAATAGGAAAGGGGCAGGTCACCAGGAGAACCTGGGTGAGGAGAGACCACACGCAGGGATATAAGGACCATCAGGTGGTCCTTGCATCCCTTCAGTGAGACTGGAGGGAGTCCAGGACAGAGCCTGGGGCCTTAGGGGTCTTATGGCAATGTCCATGGCCCTCCCTTGCCCCCTTTCAAGGCCTGAGCCTCAGGCCGCACCAATCCATCCCCAGGCCTGTTGTAGGCGGCCATGGTGAAGATGATCATATACAGGCAGTAGATGAAGAAGTTGAAGTAGAAGATGCGCTTGACAAATCTGTCCCACTTGTCCTGCAGCAGTCGGTTCAGCGGTTCCACCAAGAGCATGTCGTGGCGATTCTAGGGGAGCAAAGAGAGGTGAAGCTTACGCCCCCACTGGGAACTGCCTTCCACGGCCTCATCAGCCAGTGGCCAGTAGAGCTCTGCACACCTAGGCACAACCTCAGCTGCGGGTCACAGCTATCCGGGCCTGCAGGCAGCCAGCATCTGAGGCCTGGGCCCAGCTCTGCCAGGGGCTCCATGCAGGACTCATGCCTCCAGCCTCAGTTCCCAAGTGTACAGTGAATGAGAGGGTAAATTGAACGAGCCCTACGTGCTCCCTGACTTTTAAGTGTTGCCCGACATTCTGTGCCCATTATCACTAATAACTCACTCCCAAGAGCCTCCATCCTAATTAATCCTGCAGTACGGGAAGAGCCTGGCACTAGCAGAGCCTGGCAGGAGTCCCTGCAGGGAGGGGCTGAGGGCAGGCCTCTGGATTCCTCATTTCTCACAGTTCCAGCCCTGGGTTAGGCAAGCTATCAAGGCAGGAGTGGCAGTTCCCTATGCCTAGGAGGTGGAGGAAAATAGGAACCCTTTCCCACAGTGGGTGGGATTACACATCAACTTTGGAGCAAAAGTCAGGTATCCAGGAGAACCTTGTTCAAGTCCCAGTCGCCCTACTATAAAACCAAAAACCAAACCCAGTGCTGACGCGTCGATTCCAACTCATAGCGACCCTACAGCAACACTAGTATAGATAAGCTGAAATCAGGTAACCCTAGCCTATCTCAGGCCATTGAGCCCAACCTCCAGCCCGGGCTTCGGGTCCTCCAACAAGTTCCTGTCCAGTGTCCTCTTGAATACCTTTGAGGATGGGAGGCTCCTCACTGTCTCAAGAAGCCTATGGGAAGACACCAAATGTGGGAAGAGCTATTCTTTGGAGTCAAGTTGGTCTTTTCCACTTTCTACCAGTGGCCCTGGATCTGCCCTCTGGGGCCCCAGAACAAATCTGCTCTCCTGGCCCTTAAGAGCCATCAGCAAGGTAAGAAGACTTAATATTACTAAAATGTCAATTCTTCCCAGCTTGGTCTACAGATTGGACAAAATCTCAGCAAATTATTTTTAGGATATTGACACACTGATTCTAAAGTTTATATGGAATGGCAAAAGACTCAGAATAGCCAACAGAATACTGAAAAAGAGCAGAGTTGGAGGACCAGTGCTGATGCTGATGCTGAAGTCAAGGCTTACTTTCACACTACGGTGATCCAAACAGTGTGGTACTGGAGAAGGAAGATCAGTGGAAGAGAATAGAGAGCCAAGAAATAGAAAAAATAAAATAGACCCACGCAAATATAGTCAACTGACCTTTGACAAAAGAGCAAAGACAATTCAATGGGGAAATGACAGTCTTTTCAACAAAGGGTGCTGGGACAACTGGACATCCCCATACAAAAAAAATGAATCTAGACACAGAGCTTGTATCCTTCACAAAAATTAACTCAAAATGGCTCATCAGCCTAAATGTAAGACACAAAATCATGCAATTTCTAGAAGATAGCATAGGAGAAAATCTAAGTGACCTTGGGCTTGGCAATGACTTTTCAGATATACTAAAAGCATGATCAATACACAAAAAAATTGATACATTGGACTTCATTACAATTGAAACTTCTGCTCTGCAAAAGACACTGTTAAACATCCAACTGTGGAGAGTAGTGTCTGGGGTCTTAAAAACGTGTGAGCAGCCATCTAGGATACGTCTACTGGTCCCATCCCAGCTGAAGCAAAGAAGAATGAAGAAGACCAAAGACACAAGGGAAAGATTAATCCAAAGGACTAATGGACCACAACTACCACAACCTCCACCAGGCTGAGCCCAGAACAACTAGATGGTGCCCGGTTATCACCACTGACTGTTCTGACAGGGATCACAATAGAGGGTCCCAGACAGAGCAGGAGAAAAATGTAGAACGAAATTCAAATTCACCAAAAAAAAAAAAAAAAGACCAGGCTTGCTGGTCTGACAGGAGACTGGAGAAACCCTGAGAGTACGGTCCCTGGACACTCTTTTAACTCAGCCCTGAAATCACTCCTGAGGTTTACCCTTCAGCCAAAGGTTAGCCAGGTCAACAATAACACACATGAGGAACATGCTTCATAGTTCAATTCATGCATAGGAGACTAATGGGCATCCCAGGCCAAAAGCAAAGACAAGACGGCAGGAAGCAACAGGAAAACTGGACAAATGAAACAGGGAACCCAGGGTGGAGAAGGCGAGAGTGTTGACACATTGTGGGCTGGCAACCAATGTCACAAAACAATTTGTGTATTAACTGTTTGATGAGAAGCTACTTTGCTCTGTAAACTTTCACCTGAAGCACAATAAAAAAGAGAAACTGTTAAGAGAATGAAAAGAGCCTTCAGAAATGTGAAAGATAGCAGCCCTGGCCCCCAGGGACCTCTCTTTTCCAGGTCAAACACCTCGATTCTTTTGGAATCCATTTCCTGTCTGGGCCATCTTTCTGGAACACTGGTATCCAGGACTCTGTGGCAGGGGCACACAGGGCAGGGCAGGTCAGAGGCCAGCCCTCTCCGTTTTCTGAACTCTTAGCCCCTTTAAATGCAGCCTCTAACCTGTAAGATGTTATGGCAAACTTTTACACTAGTGTTCGTTGCAGTACTTTTCACGATAGCCAAAAAGCGGAAACAAATGAAATGTCCACCAACAGATGAGTGGTAAAGCTCTCCCTGGCTGTGTCCCGGCCCAGCCGACTCACGGGGGTCTCGCTGCTGCTGTAGGCGATCACCTCCAGCACCGAGTTCTTCTCACAGGTGTCGATGCAGGACAGGTCATAGAGCGAGGAGTGCACGGGCCCATAAGCCCACTCGGTGAACTTCCTTGACAGGTGCCTACATTCGGGCTCCTGGATCTCCCTCTGGAGAATATAGGCCAAGACCTGCCACCAGGGTAAAGAGTCCATTAGAGGCCAGGCCAAGACAAAGCCACAGACTGCCACCCACCCAAGTCACCAGCTGGGCTCCCAGAATAACTCTGCTTCCAAGCCCTGTCAGGGACCCTATCTGATTTCCAGGAGAGGTACCGACCCCCATCCAGCTGCCTCCTGACTGTCATCAAGATCAACTTGCCTACTGCCTCAGACCCAAAGTGCAGGCACTGAGGCCATTACCCAATCAAATCTGGTTCCCACCCCCTGGCTCCACCATCCCATGGTGAAGGGGCTCAGGTGGCTCCATTCTAGAAAACTTCAAGGAAAGCCAGAAGGAAATCAACAAAGAAAACCCAAGAAATGAAATCAGGGTCATAAAGCTATGCCCTCATCCTAAGGTTCGGTGATAGAATTCTCGCCTTCCACGCAGGAGAGCGGGGTTCAGTTCCCGGGGAAAAGGCCTCGTGCACAGCTACCACCAACTGTCATTGGAGGCTTGCATGTTGCTCTGATGCTGAACAGATTTCAGCAGAGCTTCCAGATTAAGATGGACTAGAAAGAAAGGCCTGGCAATCTACTTCTGAAAATCAACCAGTGAAAAGCCCATGGATCACAGTGGTCGGATCTGTAACCTGTCATGGGAATGGTGCAGGACGGGGCCGTGTTTCGTTCTGTTGTGCATGGGGGCGCCATGAGTTAGGGCCAACTCGACAGCAACTAACCACAACAACAAATTCATCCTAAGAGGCTCAGCATGAGCAGGGATGAGCTTCCAGGATGCCCTGGTACTGAGAAGCCCCCTCCTCACCCAATTCCCAACAGCCCAACCCTACCATTCACTTTCCATGACCTGACATCATCCACAGACTCATATTCTGGCTTGGGCCTGCCCTACCACAGACTTCTCCTACCACCTAAAAATTTTTCCTGCCCTGGAAAAATGTAACAGCACCCGCTTCTATTTCATGGAGCCCTGGTGGCACGGCGGTTAAGAGATTGGCTGCTAACCAAAAGGTTGGCAGTTCAAATCCACCAGTCACTCCTTGGAAACCCTATGGGGCAGCTCTATTCTGTCCTATAGGGTCACTTCGAGTCAGAATTGACTTAATGGCAACGAGTTTGGGTTTTTTTGTTTTGTTTTGTTTTTTTCTATTTCAAGTTTTTATAACTTGTCCCTAGCCCTAGGCCTCAGCATCCCCTCCCCTACCCATGTCTTGTCTGTGATGCTCAGAGCTAGCATTCAGAAATGGCCACATCTGCCACTCCGAGTTCCACCCAGCTCCTCACACTGGCTCTGACTTATTCTACCAGGCCCCTGCCCCCTCCCAGGCTGGTGTGACAGAATCAGAGCACCACACAGTGGGGTGCTGGCACAAGCAGTGAGGCAGGCAGGCCCCTCCCACACACCCTGACCAGTCACACCCCCAGCTGAGGGCTGGAAGCCCCCTCCCCACCCCGATCTTCCCACTGCTGGCGGCCAGAGCCAATGGCGTCAGCCCCTTCTTGTTGGTGAGTTCCTCCAGCTTCAGCTTCGGGTGGAGCTTGGCCCCTAGGATGAGAATGTCGTTGTACATGCTCGTCACGAACTTGGTGTTGTCAGTCGTGTTGTCGGCCACCTCCACGAGGGCGTGCAGCACTGTGTTGCCCATGGAATCCCGAGCGCTGATATCAGCCGGCTGCCAGGAGTTCTGCAGCAGGAACTTCACGATGCCCAGCTGGTTGGTGCACGCGGCCAGGGAGAGTGGCAGCTCACCTGCAGCCGACACAGGACACAGAGCTGGGCACACAGCCTGGGGTCCCTGGGAATGAGACTGGTCCCTGAACCACAGACCGCCAAATCCTGCATTCACTCCAGCTTCCCCTTAACCAGTAATCAGATGCTGCCAAATCAATTCCAACTCTAGGCAACCCCATGTGTGTCAGAATAGAACTGTGCTCAATAGAGTTATCAATGACTGATCTTTTAGAAGTAGATTGCCAGGCCTTTCTTCCTAAGTGTCTCTGGATGAACTTGAACCTCCAACCTTTTGATTAGCAGCCAATCGTATTAACCATTTGCACCACCCAGGGATTCCAGCCTCCCCTTAGCAATTGCTAAAAAGCCACATGGTCTCCCTACCAAAGTAGAAGCCAGGCCGCCCTTTGATTTTCTTAAAGAAGTCCCCGTTGGCCGCTGCCTGGACATCTGCCCCATTCTCCACCAGGAGGGTCACTAGTGCCATGTTCCGCCTCTCGATGGCAATGTGAAGCGCTGTCTGGCCTGTGAGTATGAGCTGTTGGCTTTGTGACCATGATTCTGCAGGGATGCCCAGACAGGTGCTGGGGAAGGGCCCAGGGTGAGCAGCAGCTGCCACGGGGGAACGAGGCAGCATTTGAAGTCCCCACTGAAGGCCATCAGGCCAGGATCCCCAAAGGGGGCCAGGAGAATCACTGAGACAGGCATAGAGATCCCTGGGAATGGGGGATACCAGCCCAAGAGCTGCAAGAGTCAAAATTGCCCAAGAGCAAGAAACAGTAGCAGAGGGACAGTGACTTCCAGGGGCAGGGGATGCCAACTCAGCAGGGACGGGGCGGGGACCTCCCAGGACAAGGGACAGGACAGCAGATGGGGGAGGCAAGGACTCTTGCATCGAGGAGACACCAAGTCAACAGGTGGGCGAGGCAGAGACCTCCAGGACTAGGAGACATGGGTTCAGCAGCTGACACAGGGAGTAAGGCTCCCAGAGGCTGGCTCCAGGTATGCTGTGGGCAGGCCACACACCCCTCCTCACCCTTGTAGTAGCTGTCCGTGTAGCTGGCGTTGACTAGCTCCTTCAGGCTGTCCGTCTGCCGCGCAATCTCCAGGAGCAGGGGGATGGTGTCGTTCTGCCCGTCATGTAGGTTGAGCATGGCTTTCAGCAGGCACGTCTTTCCAGTCTCCGGGTCTGTAAGACAAAGTGAGAGTCAGAGCAGGCGCGGCGTTGGGCCACTCTGGGGGATGCGGCCCCTTCTGGCGATGGGCCCACCTTTGAACTCGCAGTCCATAAGGTGCTTCTTGCTCTTCTGCAGGAAGAGCAGCAGGCTGGCCAGTTCCTCACAGTCATTCTGGGCGACCGCATCGAAGATCCTCCTGCGATCATAGAGGGTCTTCTTGGTGGTGCCAGCAGTAACAGAGTCCTGAGAGAGCTGCCTGCAGCAGGAGGGAAAACACTTGTCCCAGGCCCTCAGCTCCCCTCAGCCCAAGGCTGGCCAGGGAACGAGGTCAAAACCAGAGGCAAACCAAAAGGGGGTGGCTGGTGAGCATTCTAAGCCTAGAAACAAGCTGGCAGCCAGGATCAACACAACCATTTATGTGGGTACAGGCACTGGACCAGACAGCCTGAAGGCAAAACTACAGACAATGAAAAGACCAGTGGTGACCAGGAGTTCCGGGGGGAGGGCTGGATAGGTAGAGCACAGGGCATTTTTAGGGCAATGAAACTATTCGGTATGATGCTGTAATGGGGGCACATGACATCAAGCATTTGTCAAACCCAGAGGATTGCACAACACAAAGAGTGGACCCTAATGTGAGCTACAAAAAACCATTGCCATCAAGTCAATTCTGACTCATAGTGACCCTATAGGACAGAGTAGAACTTCCCCATAGGGTTTCCAAGGAGTGGCTGGTGGATTTGAACTGCCAACCTTTTGGTTTGAAGTCGAGCTCTTAACCACGGCACCACCAGGGCTCCAGATGTGAACTCTAGACTTTAGCTAATAATGATGTATCAGTAAGGAACCCTGGTGGTACAGTGGTTAAGCGCTCAGCTGCTAACCAAAGGTTGGCAGTTTGAACTCACCAGCTGCTGCACTGCAGAAAGGTGTGGCAGTCAGCTTCTATAAATATTACAGCCTTGGAAATGCTATGGGGCAGTTTACCCTGCCCTATAGGGTCTCTATGAGACAGAACAGGCTGGATGGGAACCAGTTTGGCTTTTTGGTTTAATGTATCAATATTGGTTCACCAATTGTAACAAACGTAGCTAATAGCAGAAACAATGTGCCCCGGGGAGAGGATATATGGGAATTTTCAGCACAATTTTTCTGTAAACTAACAGTGCTCTAAAAAATAGTTTGTTTCTAAAAATGATATAACACCCACCCCTCAGTCTAGGTGACTGTCCAAGAAGCTGATGTAACAGGGATGATGGCACACATGCCGCCCCCACCTGTCTGTAGCACAATCTAGAAAGCCTCTGAGGCCACCACCATGCCCTCCCAGGCCACTTGCTTCTCTGCCTGCTCTGAAGCTGGGGCTCAGGAGGCCGCAGCCTGCAGGGGTCTGGAGGCAGGGGTTTGGATGGTCCCCTGCCCAGTGAAAAAGTGGTCCTCACTGGACAGAAACTATCAGATTTCCTCGCTGGAGTTGTTTTATAGTGCCTATTTAAAAACATCCTGGCCTCGAGATTTTATATTTAAAGTCAAAGTGTTTTGGCTGGTGAGCATTCTAAGCCTGGACACCTAGAAATAAGCTGGCAGCCAGGATCAACACAACCATTTGTCAGGGTGCAGGCACTGGACCAGATGACCCCTGAAGCCTTCCCAGGTCCCCAGCTCTATGACCAGAAGCTGGACCACCACACAGTGTCTCCATGGCTGGGGCCACAGCCAGCTGAGCCAGTTAAGTTCCTGGCAGGGAAGGGGGTGGGCTGCAGATGCAGACTTACCTGGCACAGGCGGGACCATCCCCAGGCCTCTTGATGATGACAGCAGGGCTAACTGTGATGGCTGGGCAGTAGGCAAGCTCACCTTCCTCGTAAGAGCAATGCACATGGGAGACCTGGGAGGCCTCCTCCGAATCACCCTTCCCAAAGAGCCGGGGGCGACTCTTGGCCATGAAGATTTGGGGCTCAGTTGGAGGTGGCTTGGAGTCAGGGTCATCATCCGGGGAGTGTGGGCAGGTGGCCTCTTGGGGTGGGTCCTCAGACTTCCCCAAGTCTGAGCTATTCCATTTCTTCATTCTTGCTGGACCCTCTGTGGCCCAAGAGTCAGCCTGCAGTCAGCCACAAAGATAGCATTTGTTCCCCACCTGCCCTCCTTGCAAAGGCCCCTGGGAGGCTGCTGCCTCCAGGCCCCCTATGCAGGACTGAAGCTTCCACGGGTGGCAAATAAGCCGGGACTGTACCCACCCCAGAGCCCCAGGGGTGAGCTGGCTCTTCAGCAGCCGCTGACAATCAGCCCCTGGGAGTGGGCAGGACACCCAGCATGGGAACCAGCAGGCTCAGAGGGACTTAGATGAATCCGCCCTCTTCTCTGAGCCTCAGTTGTCTCATCTGCAGCGTGGAGATGATACCAGTGTTCTGCTCTGCCTTCCTCCCAAGATCAGAGTCAAGGGAAATAATGGGAGAAGCTGTCCCTGCCTGTGCATTCAGGGCTCAGCCCCCAAGAACCAGAGCAGCCTGTGTCCCAGTGAACAGGCTGGGGAGACCCTGAGTGACTGGCAAAGAGTGACCGACCACACTGACACACCCTCTTGTGCTGTGTGTCCATGCATGCGGCTGCCTTTGCTCTCCAACCTGGCTGCTGCATTGAGTTTAGAGGGGATTCCTTGTACTTTCTGTCATTTTTGTGAAAGTAGTGTATTTTAAGAATCCTGGCCCTGAACTCTTCAACTTTAAATGGTTTGGAGCTGGTGGCCTTCCAGGCCCGAACACCTATAGAAAAGCTGGCAGCCAGTGTCAGCATACGTAGCTGTAAGGTTGTATTGTTACTGTTTTCTACCTCCATCCCCTCCTGACTTCTTCTCCCACTCTTCCTCTCTACCCTCTGGGTATCCCCACTCCCTGATACCCAGGGTTGGCCCACATGTCCCATCTCAGAGGTCTTTGCTCCCACAGTGCCTCCACCTGGAGTGCTTTTTCCTCCTTCTCCCCTTGCCCAAATCCTATCTTCGTGTCAATTCTGACTCACAGCGACCGGTTGTGTGTCAGAGTAGAACTGTGCCCCATAGGGGTTTCTTTCCTTTTAAAAAAATAATAATAATAATATTTTACTGTGTTTTCAGTGAAATTTTACACAATAAATTAGGTTACTATTTGACAATTTCTCTACAATTTGTTCAGTCGCATTAGTTACATCTTTCACAGTGAGTCAACATCCTCTTTCATTACATTCTGTTTGTTCCATTCTGGCACACTGGTTTCCCTGCCCCCTCATCTTCCCATCTTTGCTTTAGAGCACCATAGTTTTCAATGGCTGATTTTTCAGAAGCAGATCACCAGGCCTTTCTTCCGAGGCACCTCTAGGTGGACTTGAACCACCAACCTTTCAGTTAGCAGCCAAGTCCATTAACTGTTTGCACCACCCAGGGACTCCTACTCCAATGCTTTATTGCTGTTGTTCTTGTCATTAATTGCTGTCAAGTTGATTCCAACCCATAGCGGCTCCAATATGTGCAGAGTAGAACTGCTCAATGCGGTTTTCAAGGCTGCGACTTTTTGGAAGCAGATTGCCAGGCCCGTCTTCCAAGATGTTTCCGGGCAGGTGTGAACCACCACTGTTTTAGATAGTGGTCGAGTGCCTAACTGTTTGTACCACCCACGGAGCTGCCCACATCCTACCACCTCTCAATGCCAACTCCCAGCAGGGTCCAGCACTAAAGATGACTCCTCCACGAAGCCCCCCAATCCCTGCGCTGGGCATGCTCTCTCTGCCCTCCGGTACGCCGCAGCTGGTTGCCCACCCATCCCTCATGGCCCTCTCTGCATGGGCCACCATCTGATCTAGGAAATTCTATCCATTGCTGCTGATCTCCTGCTGGGCAGAGACCTTCTGGTTCCAGCTCTTTAAGGAAAAAGCCGAGCTGATCACTGGGGGGAAATGAGAGCACTCAGATGTGGAACCTTCTGATTCCCACTTCCGTAGGAAGTCTGGGGAGATTCGTGTTCTACCAGCAGCTGGATTCCAGAAAATAGCCACTGAAGGAGGGGGAGGCTTCTCAAGCCCGGAGATTTCAGGTGAAGGTTCAGGCAGCAAAAGCCCACAGCACATGGCTGGCCCACAGCTACGGTCCGATGCCCAGATCCATGAAAAAAAAAAAGAGGCAGCCTCGCAGCTTCACATCCTGTAAACAGGACAGACAGCTGTCTGCCAGTATGTCTCCCTCCCTGCCTGTTGTTCTGCTTTGGGGAGGGCCTGTGTCTTTCTCTGAAGCCTCCATCAGGCTGAAACCCTGCAGCAGGAAGTGCTCCCAACCACGGAAAGCCCCACGTTCCACCTCTCACCCATTCATTCATCCCATCACCCAAGTCCGACCACGCACAGGGGCACAAAGACAAGTCAGACTCCACCTGAGACAGAATCGAGGGGCTGCCTGGGGCTGGGAGACCAGACAGGGGCCAGGGTGCCGAAGAAGGCTTCACAGAGGTGACAGATGAGCTGGACCTTGAGGGGGGCAAGGTTGGGCCAGGGCAGGAGGAGAGGGTGGAACGCCCCAGAGTAGCTGATGAAGAGGAAGCCATGGGACTTCCAGAGACAGGTGGGGCCTGGCGGGCTTAGAACTAGATGGCTGTCAGCCTCCAATGCCAAGGAGCAGAATGTGGCCCTTGTTACATGGACGGGAGGATGCATGGGAAGCTTCAAGAGCGTGGAGACTGTTAGTCTGTGCTTTCAGAAGAGAACTTCCTACCAAAGACTGTTCACAGTACAGGGAACCTGTGGCGCTTACAGGGCACAGGAGGCTAAAGAGAATAAAGATAATTGATGTTTTTGAGCATTTGCTATGCACAAGGCATTGTTCCAAGCCCTTTCCCTGTTTTGATTCATTTAATTCCCCCAATGTCCCTAAGAGGTAGATTTTTTTTTTACACATGAGGAAACTGGGGCATAGAGTGGTAAAGTCACTTGCCCGAGGTCACACAGTAAGAGGTGGATTTGAGCCCAGAGCATTTCAGTGCTCTACCACCTCTCTGGAGAACTCAGAGCTCTTTCTCTGCCATTAAACTCAGTCCCAACCCTCGCAGCAGAGCCTGGGAGCTGGTCAGACCAGGTACTCCCACCCCTGGGGCCAGACAGGTGGGGGCTCTGCCCTCCCAACCAGGAGCACCCTCCTGCTCAAAAAGCATCTCAAAACCCCAAAATGAAATAGGAATGAGACCCGGGCCATACCCCATGCCTTGCATCCCTCTGGAATATCTGTGGTCTTTGGCTGGATACGACTGGCTATAAAATCAAGCATTAACTTACTCCCTGGCTAGCAGCTCTTAACAGCCCAACGAGAGAGCACCTGCTGGCAGGAGACTCCATGAACCTTTCAGCTTTGTTCTTTTTTAGCAACTTTTCCTCTTTCTCTGACCAGTCCAGATCTAATCAGGCCCAGCAAGCATGAAGCAGCCTGCATGGTGCTGTCATTCATTCAGTCAACAAATACAATCCCACCCCTGACTCCCTGCTGGAAACCATGCTTCTCCTGAGGGCAGAGAGCAGGACAGGGCCTGAGAGACAATTTGCTCTAGGCTAGAAGGGTGGACAGGAGCTGAAGACACTGTTACTGCCAGCCCTGGGGTGTGCCTGGCATGTGTGATCCCCGCAGCAATGCCCCTGTCACAGCAGCATGTTCTGCGGTGAGGGGGCATTTCTGACAGTGATTTCGGTTGGTTGTCTGATGAAGGTGGTGCTTCTGCTTTACACAAGATTCACAGACTCATCAATCTGGACGACAGAGGGGTTCTGCCAAAAAGACCCTGCCCAGCAAAGGCCTGGTTTGATCTCTGGGTCTTTCTCAGCTCCAGAGCCAGGAGACACGGTGCCCACCATCCTGGAGAAGGCTCTCTTCTTCTCTCCCCAACCCAGGGGAGACACCTGAGGTGTGGCTCTCCCACTCCCCTTTCTGCCCAAAGCACCCGTCACTTTCAGCCTCCTTTTGGCTGCCTGTGGCTTCCTGGCATGCTAGTTCAGGACCCACCCTGACCATTCTCATCCCATGGTCCTACCTAAGCATCTCCTACAGATGGGCGGAGAGCCGTAGGCTTCCCAAACCATGGAGGAAGGACCAGAGGGGCTCAGCCAAGAACACATTGAGAGTGGAGCCTGGACAAGAACCTGGGCTCCTGCCTCCCAGCCTAAGACTTCTTCACTCCACAGAGAACAACACACTGAGAACCTGCAGCCGCAGCCTCTTCCCCCCAGAATGGCTCTGGTGCAGGAGCAAACAATAAACACCCATAAGAACAACTCCTGCTGTCACCCACTGAGTGCTTACTATTAGCCAGGCTAAGGGCACCACAACTATTACCTTATTCAAGCCTCACGACGACCTTTGAAACAGCTACTGTTACTATCCCCAGTTTTCAGATGGGATAACTGAGGCAATGAGAGGTTAGTTGAGCTGCCCATGGTCACATAGCTGGAAAGTGGCAGGGCTGGGGTTGAATCCAGGCAGCCTGACCCCAAGGCCCAGGTTGTGACCACTCCCTATGCCATCCTAACAGCTAAGGCCTGTGCCAACTGCCAAGCAACAAAAGGGACTCACCAGCTAGCCGAAGGCTCACCCCAGACTCAGCGGACAATGAGGGCTGGCTGGCAGTTGCCACTTGCTGGAACAGCTGGGCTGGTTTGGGGAGAGCAGCTGCCTTCTCTGCCTCTTCAAGGGTCCGTGGCCCCTCCCCAGGTCCAGGGCCGCTCTGCCCCGGCGGGATGGGCCGTGTGCGCACTCTGGCACTTAAGGAAAACGTTCCCAGTGATGGCAGCTGCTGCTGTTGCTGCAGCTCCGATTCCCACAGGATCCCAAAGCTTTTCCCATCACTTTTGCCCTTTTTCAGAAACCACTTAGCCACCGCCCTTCCTCCAACTATGCCAGGGCCATCGTGCACTTACCCAGAGCCACACACCGCCTGAACCAGCCGGCGCCGTGACCTCAGTCTCAGGGCTCCCAGGCCCACCACGCCTGCAGACTGAGGTCTGAGGAACTGCTCGACAAACACGTTCACAGCCACAGGCGTAAAAACCAATGCCTTGTAGCTGCTTCATTTTCAGAATGTAGAAGGAACAGAAACGATCAAGTCCACCGTCACGCAGTCCTGGCCTGGCGTTTAGGGACCTGGTTTTCAGTGCTGGCTTTGCTTTATGTGACCTGGGACCCTGCCTCTCTTGGGTCCCTATGTGCCCAAAATGGGGTGGGGACTGAAATGGGGGGGGGAAGGAGGCAGGATTCTGGGTCTGCCAGGACCCCCGCCTTTCTCGGGAGGGGCTCCTCACCTGAACCACAGAACATAGAAAACCATCTGAGTGCCTATTTCCCCAGTTCTCCTAATACTATCCTTCACGTCGAATGGGTGAAGACAGCAACCAAACTTAATTCTCTCCCAGAACCTGGCTGAGAATAGTTCAAGCTCATTGTGCGTGCACATACAGGCTGCAGCCCCAAACACCCAGCAGAATCCATCCTAGCAGTTGGCTAAAAAAAAAAAAAAGTGCTGTCAAGTCAACTCCAACTCCCTGCGGCCCCCATGTGTGTGTCAAAGTAGTACTGTCCCCATAGGGTTTTCAGTGGCTGACTTTTCAGAAGTAGATCTTCAGGCCTTTCTTCAGCGGAGCCTCTGGGTATGCTCAAACCTCCAACCTTTCGGTTAGCAGCCAAGTGCATTAACTGCACCACCCAGAGACTCCAGCAGTTGGCTAATACAAGAACTGAAATAAGTAGTCATGAGCCAGAAAGGCCCAGCGGAAACTTGCTGGGCATAGCTCACAAGCTCTAACCCCTGAGCAGCTATTAAAGTATAGACACCCTCTTGATTCTGTTGAATAGTTTATAGTTTACCAAAAGTTTTTACAGACTCTCTCTCCCAGCTCTCATCAAACCTTGGGCAGAGATTGCTGTACCTATTTTACAGATGAGAAAACTGACACAGAGAGATTAGATGGATTGCCCAGGTCACGTTGCTGGTCTGGGCAGGGAAGCTGGGCCCATTTCACAGTACCATATCATGCCCCCTGCCTAGACATCTTTTTAACGTACACGTCCCTTTTTAGTTTCAATTAACATGAGCCTTAGAATTAATTTTTCATCACTACCTAACAGTCTGTAATATATAAAGGACTTACCAGTAACGACCCTTAACCCGTAAGTCCTCAGGGTCATTATTCCTTCTAGCCATGTGGCTAAAGGTGCCTCTGGGAGCACCTGCTGGTCTCCTCAGGAATGGGTCCCCGTGTCAGGTGCAGTCCCCTTGCTCACACCCTGGCTAGGCCAGGCCCAGGGCTCAGGTGAGGGCAGTCCTCAGGCACTGGGGGAGAGAACCTAAGGAAGGCTGTAAGAGGACCAGACATCCCAGGAGCAACCTCTAAGGAAGGGGAGGGTAACACTTCCCCTCCAGAACTATCTCCTTTGCCTCCACCATGCTTTCTGCCTCCAGTGAGGACAACGCCCATCACTAAAGGTGTCCCCTCCATTAACAGAGCAACTGTATGCAAACTATCTTTCAGAGTCCAAACAGTGGCAATGCCTGGGGCAAATGCCGGCCCTTCTCTTCTCTGACCTTCTCATCTCCTTGGCTACATCTTCTTGACATGTTCTTCCCCTACACACAGGTGCTCCCAGGACCCTGTCCTCAGCCCTATCCCACCTACCCCACATACCCTTCCCTGACACCCTCACCCCTGCCAAGGACCATCCAACATTTCCAAGCCAGCAACTTCTTCACCCAGGTCTCCATCCCTCCCTCCCAAGCTAAAGACCCACCAACTCCTTCCCCTCCATATGTCCCACAATGGACTCTTTTTCCCTCCATATTCAGCTCCCCCTTAGCGTCCTCTGCCTGTGGATGCACCAACTTTTTTCTGGTCCCCAAGTCTGTGATCTGCGACCTCTCCTTCTCTGCCTTACTGTCTGGGCCATGCTTCTGCAGCTCACATTTATCCCTTTCTTTGGGTCTGGTGTCCATTGCCTCAATGAAGCTCCCTGAAGGACTGTAAGTGCCTCCCTTCCCTGGTTCAGCCTCCCACTACCCTGTCTTCTCCCAGTCAGCAGTCCTAGAAGGTCATCCTGGTCATGGTCTCCACTGCCAACGAGGCCCCACCCCGGGCCTGGGACTCTGAGCCCACAACCCCAGTCTCTCCACTGAGAACCCCTGTCATCCAGCACCCAGGCCTACCCACTCCCCAGCCACACTAACCTATGTGTCTCCAGGCTATTCCCTGCCCTCCTTCTGCCCAACATGCTTGCACTTCTATCCTTCTTAAACCCATCTGCAAGGCCCAGATGGCAGGACCTGGATGCTGAGATTCATCATTCAAATCCCACCCCCTCAAGGAGCCCAGACTAAAGTGCTCACCTCTAAACTCCTATGGAAATTTCAACCTATACACTTCCTATGGCAATTGGCGTTTATGGTAACAATGATAACCACAATAATAGTAGCTACTTTGGACAGGTTGTCAGGAGGGATCAGTCCCTGGAGAAGAACATCATGCTTGGCAGAGTACAGGGTCAGCGGAAAAGAGGGAGACCCTCAACAAGGTGGATTGACACAGTGGCTGCAGCAATGAACTCAAGCATAACATCGATTGTAAGGATGGCGCAGGACCGGGCAGTGTTTTGTTCTGTTGTGCATAGGGTCGCTATGAGTCAGAACCGACTCGATGGCACCTAACAACTACAACAACAACAGTGTTTAGTGAGCACTTACAATGTTGCAGGTTCTGAGATTAGCACCCTTACCTGCACTATCGCATCAGATCCTCACAAAATTTCCTTAGGTCAGTACGATTTTGTCTCCATCTTACAGATAAGGAAACAAAGAATAGACAGGCTATGTAACCTGCCCAAGGACAGTGACAACTATACTAATCCTGTCTGGCGTGCCCTAAATCTCGTAGTGAGATTTAACTTCCCTGATTTTTGTTTCTTGCTTTGTACATTTTAAATGGCTCCAGGGTGAGATAGGGCTCTAGTGCCCTCCACTCTCCTCCCCTCTCTAGTGCCCTCCACTCTCCTCCCCTAACCCTAGCACCATGCCAAGCCCAAAATTGCAGTTAGTTGCCTTTGAGTTGGCTCTGACTCATGGTGACCTCACGTACAACAGAATGAAACATTGCCTGGTCTTGCACCGTTTTCATGATTGTAGGTAAGTTTGAGTCTATCGTTGTGGTTAGCGTCTCAGTCCATCTCGTTGACGGTTTCCCTTGTTTTCACTGACCCTCTACCAAACACGATGCTCTTTTCTAGCAATTGATCTTTCCTGATAACATGTCCAAAGTAAGCGAGTCACAGTCTCGCCATTCTCACTGCCTAGGAACATTCTGCTTGTATTTCTTCTAAAACCAATTTGTTCTTTTGGCAAAATCCAAAACCCATTGCCATCGAGTCAATTTTGACTCATATCAACCGTATAGGACAGAGTAGAACTGCCCCATAGGGTTTCCAGGGAGCAGCTGGTGCATTCGAGCTGCTGATCCTTTGGTTAGCAGCCGAGTTCTTAACCATTGCACTACCAGGGCTCTGTTCTTCTCGGAGTCCACAGAACATTCAGTATTCTTTGCCAACACAACTCAAATGCATCAATTCTCCTATCTTCCTTCTTCATTGCCCAGCTTTCACACACATATGAGGCAATTAAAAAGACCCTGGCTTGGGTCAGGCACACCTTAGGCATCAAAGTGGCATCGTTGCTTCTCAGAACTTTAAAGAAGTCTTTTGCGGCACATTTGCCCAGTGCAATATGAAGTATTCAGTAAGCAGTGATTAGTTTGGCTTTCCCGGGACAGCACTTGCATTAAATAGCTCCATTAAAACCGATGCAATGGTGGCTGGAACAAGACCTCAGGAGGTGAGCATCCAGACTATCAGTGTGATTTTCTGGGCCGTGATTTGAAACATGGTGTTCTTGAATCTATGTAATGATGTATCCATTAAAACTCTTTGTGACTAGATCATGTTTCAATGGTGGCTTATGAGAGAGGGTACTTCTCTAAGCTTGGGTCTGATGGGGACAAGAGGCAGGTCAGGTTGATGGGATAGCAACGGAAATATGGCTGCAGCCGTGCCACCACTGGGCCAAGAGGCTGCACCAGCAGGTGGTTGGACCAAGTCTGCCATGACAGACAATAACGGCCACGAATGTCACTAACAACGGGTCAGTAATGTCACTAATGGCCACAGTTCTTTTTATTATTCTAGTGTTACCACCAGGGGGCACATTCACTCAAGCTGAGCTCTTAACCTTGGTTAAAAAAAAAAAAAAACCTTGGTAATGGAAGCCAAATTCATAGTCTTTATCCACCTGGATTTCTCACTGATGGCAGGCCAGACATTACGGCACAGCTGGAAACCAGCACTCTCCCACAACTGGAAAGGCCTGATTACCAACTGGGAACTGTCAGCCTGGCCCCTCTGGTAGGAACTGGGTAGGAACCGGGTAGTATGAGTCCCAGGGAGGGTAGAGAAGGTGCCACTACAAGCAGAGGTCCCAGGTCCAGATGGCAAACAGCAAGCCTGGACAAAAGCTACCATCCTTTCTGCATTTGGTCCATGTGTTTGTGTCACCGGGTGCCCACATGAGTCTATACGACCAGCTTCTGTGAAAGGGGTCAGGGTTCTCCAGAAGTGTATGGAGTTGAGAACTGGAGCGGGAGAGAGAGCCAGCCTCCACTCGGCACCGGAGGGCTGGAGCCCCACTCTGCAGAGCTGTGACTGGGGCAGGGGCTGGGGACAGGAGGCAGAAGAGTGGTTGGAAGGTCAGGGATACGAGCTAGTAGTGAAGAGGCCTGGCTGTGCCTGATGCTGGCTGACTTTGAACTAATAGCTGAACCTCTGGGTCAGCTTCATCTTCCACGAAACAGGCAAGAGCACCTGCGCTGCCTACTGCACAGGGCTTTCTGGGGATGCCTAAGGATTCTGGGTGTAAACGGGGTCTATAAGCTGGTAAAGCCCCAGACAGGCAGAAGGGGGTTATTGTTCTTGTCGGTGATTTCAGCCTAAGAACATAGTCTGCTGACTGCTGAGCTATATCCGGCCATTAGCTCAAAGTTGTGACTAATTGCTCTTCAAAGAAAAAATAAGATTTGCTTGATGTTTCATGAGTCATGAAAACAAATATCTCTCTGTCAAGCGTATCTCACTTTTAAAGACTTGGCCTGTCCAGATGTCAGGACCAAAAGGAAAGGACAGGGCAACCTTCTCACTGCGGGCCCACTGAGGGCTTTGCAGATTCCTCAGCAGTGCAGGGGGCGAATAACAGAGGAAGGCACTCGGGCTCCAACGCCAGGCCGGGTGGAGCGCCCGCTGGAACAGGCGCAGGCCAGGGCTGCAGGGCCGGCAGCTGTGCCAACAGTGAACGTTGAGTGGAGTCCTGGCTACGGTTATAATCTGACGGTGAATATGCCACCAGGGAGATGCTGTGCAGCCGGCAGATGGCATTCAAGTTGGGCCTTGATTGTGATACAGGATTCTGCCCTGTGAGGAGAACATTCCAAACATGGGCCTGAGCCCGATCTAAGGTGCAGGAGGAGGACAGGGCAGAGAACACCTAACGGGGAGGGGGGGGCTGCCCTCAAGGAGCTTCCAGTTCACTTGAGAAGAAAAAATAAACACTAAGCCACAGGAATATTACGTGGATATAGTCGAGGACCAAAAGAAGGATGTGTTCTTATGTTGTTGTTGTTGTTAGTTGCTGTCAAGTCAGCTCTGGCTCATGGCAACCCCATGTACAACAGAACAAAATGCTGTCTGGTTCTGTGTCACCCTCACGATGGTTGGCGTGTTTGAATCCATTAGTGTAGCCGCTGTGTATTCTGAGTGACTTCCAACCTAGGGGCTCCTCTTCCAGCACTACATCAGATAATATTCTGTTGTGAGCCATAGGGTTTGTTTTGGCTAATTTTCACAAGCAGATCACCAAGCCTTTCTTCCTACTTTGTCATAGTCTGGAAGCTCCACTGAAACCTGTCCATCAAGGGCAATCCTGCTGGTATTTGAAATACCGGTGGCATAGCTTCCAGCAACATGCAAGCCTCCACAGTACAACAAACTGGCAGATGGGTGGTGTTTTCATGTTGCTGTTGGTGGTGGTAGCTGCCGTCAAGTAGGCCCCCCACTCGTGGCAACCCCATGTGTTACTGAGCAGGACTACTCCAAAGGGTTTTCTTAGCCATAATTTTGTGGAAATAGGTCACCAAGCTTCTCTTCTGCATCACCACTGGGTGGGTTCAAGCTGCCAAACTTTGGGTTAGCAGCTGATCTTAAACCACTCGCAACACCTGGGCTCCCCAGAGTTTTTATAGCCTCTTCTAATTGGTCTCTTGCCTCCTGTAACACCCGTTCTCCAACCACCATCCATACAGCCAGCTAGACTCCTAAAGCCCATGAAACCTCAGTCTTCAAACGCTACTACCTGCAAGAAAAAGTCCAAACCCCTCAGCCTGGCATCCAAAACCCTTCACAATCCGGCCAATATTGTCAGCCACACCGCCCATAACCCTCTTTCATTTGCCCTATGACCAAGTTTCACCAGACAATTCACCATAACCTGGACATGCCAAGTACTTCAAGCCAAATATCTTTGCCCAGCCTGACGCCTCTGCCTAGAATGCTAAAGAGGGTGGGCTTGGATCCTAGCCTTGTGATCTTGGGTAAGTAACTTTTTTGTGCCTCAGTTTCCTCATCTATGAAATGAGAATAAGAGTAGTATCCACCTTCTAGGATTATTGTGAAGGTCAAATAAGCTCAAACAAGTAGAGTTTTAGATCAGTTCCTAGTACATAATACCCAAACCCACCACTACAGAGTTGATTCCAACTCCTAGCAACCCCATGGGGTTTCCAAGACTGTAAATCTCCACAGAAGTAGACAGCCACATCTTCCTCCCACAGGGCGGCTGGTGGTTTCAAACTGCTGACATTTCGGCTAGCAGTCAATCGCTTTAACTACTGAGCCACCAGGGCTCCTTTAGTACATAATAGGCACTTAAAATGTTACCTATGGTTGTTATGAATAGATTAAAACTCTCCAAGGTTTGGTTCAATGTCACTTGCCTGAAGAATGAGTTGCTCCTCCCTGTGGGCATGTGAGTAACTCTGTCATAGTGTTTATTTCATTCCCTAGTGATGGAATTTCAAAAACACATGACAATAGTTGATGGAACACCCAGCTCCTAGTAGATGCTCAATACATAAGAGTAGTCTGGGCCTCTGCTGGGTGCGACTGAGACTTCTCACACATGGTTATCTATTGTCTGCATGGTCAGGATGAACTAAGTTATACTGTGGTAACATACAGCCCAAAATCTCAATGGCTTCAAACATCAGAAGTTTACTTCTCAGTCACACTACATGCCTGTCACTGGTTGGTGAGGGCTCTACACCACGTTGTCCTCACTCAGGGACCCAGGCTGACAGAGCCTCCACTCTCCAGAACACTGCTGGTCACTTGTGGCAAAGGACGGAGAGTGTGACAAATTGCACGCTGGCTCTAAAAGGCTTTGGCCCAGAAGTAACACGTTTTTGTTCATGTTTTACCACCCAAAGCACATCATGTGGGAAAGCGCAAATCTACCATATGCTCATAAGGTCAGGATGTTAGGCAGCAGTCCTAGTGACCAGCCAGTAGCCCAGCCCCTCGTCTGAGGATCATGCTGGTCCTGAACATGTTGGTACCTCCAGGGAATGTGGGCAGGAGCAGTGAGTGTTTGGTGATTCCAGGCTGGAGAAATGAATCCCTAGGAGCTGTACTCAACCCCCAGCAAAGGCTCCAGGCATCCCAGGCCACATGCAATGGAAGTAGCAGCAGGGATGTTGGTTGACAAGCTTGGACCCTCCAAGGCTTAGCCCTCGGAGGTGGAGTGGATACGTGGTGTGGAAAGGGGACAAGGAATGATAACACCACACACAGGGGGCTGGGCTGCTGGGCTTGCGGCCATCCAGTTCCTAATGTCATACTTACAAGCTCTATCCACAGCACCCTGAGAATTCAAGACAGGCTGCCACCATGAGGTCAGAGAGGCCCAGTTTCTCCTCACCTCTGACTATCCTTCACCTATCCCAAGGCATCTGCTCTTTCATAAGGCTTTTCTCAGGGGCTCCAAGATGATGACGTCTTAACTTATTCCGGCTGAGAGAAAAATTACACATTTTGCCTGGGTGACTTACAACTGCTTGTCTTGATAGAACACCGTGGCAGGGCTCTTCCATCGGACAACCTACAAATGGTTCCTTTGAGCTACACCCAACCTCCAAAATCAAACTTCATGGCTGGGCTGTGAATTCCCAAAGCAGACAGGTGTTTGTGTTATTAAAGAGAAAGGCCCTGGAAGAATGAGCTTTAATATCTGAAATTCAATCAACATGGCCAGGCAAATTCATCGAACAGCTTCAGACAATTACATGATTCGTAAAATGACATTTAGAAAGAGACAGAATAACTGCTTCCCACATTCATGATTGCCCGGGTGCCTCAGAGTCAGGCCTGCCTGCACCTGGGATCACCCTTCAGGAGTCTGGAAGTAAAAGCAGTGTTGGCGGGCCTCTCTTGGAAGCCATTCATTCCAGAGTCATCCCTACCAGCCATGAGGAGGTTGAAAGTGCTCTGGGGTGCCTACAGGGATGCTGACTCAAGTTGGATGTTCCTGTTGAGACAGGAACACACGATGGCCCAGCAGGGCCAAGCCAAGCAAAAGAGCCAGGGTCTCTGGGATAACGGGTCCTCTCTGATTAAATTGGCCAAGCCCTCTGGTGGGAGCTGGCCTGGCTGCATCCCTTCCCATGGAAGGCTTCCTGGGTATGCAGGGGCAAAAATACACTGCTGCACAGACATGCTCCTGGCAAAGGGTCCTACTGGAGGGACAATGTACCTGAATGGTGGGGGCCACACAGCATCTGTCCCCGTTGCAGACTGCCATCCACCTTCCCTTCCCTGTTGCATCTCATCAAGACAGATGCATTGTGAGAATCCAGGGCACCCCAAGTGCCCCCAGTGGGGGGGTAAGTGAACATGGAGAGAAGGCCAGTACTGACCTCTGCATCTTCATCTGAGCCAGCCAGCTTCACTCTCCTTGGGCCACCCCCTGCCCCAGCTAACCAGCTGTGTGTGACCAGGAGAGGATGAGACTGACAAAGGGTTTCAGGGTCACATGGCACGAAACAAGGTCACCAGAGTGCTGTTCCCTTCAGCAGTGGCCGTCGGGCGGGGAAGTTTTCTTTAGAAGAGGAATGTGGGCAGGACAGACCTTGTAACTGATGTAGCTGGTACAACTCAGGGGCTCTGGTGGCACGGCAGTGAAGAGCGCGGCTGCAAACCAAAAGGTCGGCAGTTTGAATCCACCAGCCGCTCCTTGGAAACCCCATGGGGCAGTTCTACTCTGTCCTATAGGGTCGCTATGAGTTGTAACCAACTTGATGGCAATGGGTTTCATTTGGTTTTGGGGTTTTTTGTTGGTTTGTTTTTGTTTTTTTGGTACAACTCAGTAGGGAAGGATTTTTCCAGTGGTGAACGTGATCCATATCTGGGCTTTATGTCCCCAAAAACAATCGATCTGAAAGCTGGACATGTGTCGAATCTTTTTTCACTTGGAGCCCAGAGCCACAGGCTTTTGGGTATTTGAGGTCCACGTTCATTTTCTCTTTGTCTACAAGTAAATCACAGAAGAGCCTGATGGCCAGGAAGCTCAGCTAGTGTTTTCTCCCTTTCTTTCTTTTTTCTATATTTACATATGCAACTGGCTTCCAGGTGGATCTCTTTTGGAAGGCACTGATTTGGGATCTGATTGGTGGCTCCTGACTGCATTGCTAGAGTGTGGCCCAAGGAGAAGTTCAGTCAAGATGGTCCCCACCAGCAAGCATTGCTTCAAAGCTGCCTGCAGAGCTGTCCAGGAAATGGATTACTTCAAGATCACATCAGGAATGCTAACTGGATAAAATTCAAGGCGGCCCTTTGGACGGAGTTTGCTGATTAAGCCTCCTTTTGGTAGGGGTTCCTCCGGAGCATGACCAGAGCTGCCCCGACTGCTGCGTCCACATCCTGCCCAAAGGACCATGGGAAAGGGAAAGCCCTCTGCACTTCCTGCTTCAGCACCTCGTTCCTGGACAGCGCACTCCCACTCCCAATCACCCGCTCCACACCCCACTCTTTGAGCTGCTGGAACGAAAGCATCGAGTGCAGGTTCTGGATGATGCCTCGGCACAGGGCCCGGGTCACGTGCCCCAGAGAGAGGCCGGAGGAGGAGATTCTGGTCACTGAGGCCAGCTGGTCTGGCAGGTGCCTCTCTCCCAACACTGTTGGGGTGATGGTTAGGCAGGTGTCTTCCTGCTGTGCAGCTGCCTGGATCATGTGAGAATACACGGTGGATTCTTCGACTTCCACACCTGCCAGGTGCAGAGAAGACCATTGTGAGCTCACACACCCCTTCAGTGCAGGCTGAGACTGTACAGAATTCCCAGGTGGCAGGGATAGGCCTACTTGCTGCTTCTCCTGACACTGTGGCTAGCTGCTTCCAAGCTCAGGGACTCACATGGGCTGGTGGGCTATGCTCTGCCCCAGATCACAGCCAGCTATCTCACTACGGACCCCAGCCCAGACTTCAGTAAGATATCTCATAGGTATTCCTGTGAACCCTATCCTAATCCAGGTTTCCTAACCATCTCACAGCTACGGGAGCCTTGGCTATCATCACTGCTGCTACTAGGCTGATTAGTGGTGTCACAGAAATCCCAGGATCACAGGGCTAAGAAAGTCTTTAAGGCCAGTCTACCCACCCCTGGTTATATGCATGGAGCATCTGAGGCCCAGAAGGAAGTGATGCGTTGCCCATCCCACAGCTTGTTGGTGTCAACCCAGAGTTCCAGTCAGATTTTCCTCCCCACACTGTGTTAGCTCTACATTCTAAAAATGGACGGCCTTTGGTTTCAATACGCTTTGACCTTAGAATCACTTTTGATCTCTACCTTGCCATTAACTGAAGAAAGGCAAACCCGGCCTTCACTAGGAAGAAAGCGATCGGGACTGGGGAGTCTCCACTACAGCCTCACACTGGAATCGCTGGAGGAGCTTCGGAAAGCACTTCTGCCCGGGCCCAGCCCCCAGAGATTCTAGCTTAATTGGTCTGGGCTACAGCGGTTAAGTGCTCAGCTACTAGCCCAAAGGTTGGTGGTTCGACTCCACCCAGAAGTGCCTCAGAAGACAGGCCTGGCCATCTTCCTCTGAAGACCCTGTGGAGCACGCTGACATTCACAGGGTCACCAGGAGTAGGAACAGACTCCACGGCGACTGGCTTTTGCTGCCTGAGCAATGGAATTTTTTAACACTCCCCAAGTGATTCTGATGTGCAGCCAAGGTTGAGAAACATCAGCCTAGACCCTTGCTTCTCAAACGTGAACGAGCATAGGGATCGCCTGCAGGTCTTATTAAAATGTAGGTTCTGATTCAGCATGCCTGAGGCAGGGCCTGCGGTTCTGAACTTGGAACAAGCTCCCAGAGGGTGCTCAGGCTGCTGGTCCACAGCCCACACTTTCTGAGCGGCAAGGTTCCAGGTTATGGTTATCAATACTCACAGGCATCAGAATCATCTGAGGAAAATCCATAAACTGTCATGCTCAGGCCCTACCCCAGGCCACAAAAGTCAGCATTTCTGGGGCTGGGACTAGGACCTCGACATTGTTTTAAAACTCCACGGGCATCTCAAATGTGCAGCCAGCATTGAGCCCCACTGATCTAGACAGTCACGGCTGAGTTACATCATCAGCACAGTCAACTTATACAAAGTCAACTACACACGCTCAGGACTTAGAGCGAGACAGCGGGGGCGGGGGGAAGATAATTTAAATATCATAGGCAACTAGTTAAAATTCGATCAGCAGGACTCCTGGTTTAACAGACAACTAGTCAAAATTTGGAAACCCTGGTGGCGTAGTGGTTAAGAGTTACGGCTGCTAACCAAAAGATTGGCAGCTTGAACCCACCAAGTGCTCCTTGGAAACTCTATGGGGCAGTTCCACTCTGTCCTATAGGGTCACCATGAGTCGGAATCAACTCGACAGCAGTGAGTTTGGTCTGGTGTGGATTTAAATCAAATTTCGATCAGCAAAACTCCCGGTTTACTGAGGTAGAAGGAATATAAGTGTCTTTCCTCTCCCTCTAGAAAATCCACTAAAATATCAGCAAATTAAAAAAGAAAGAAATTTTTAACAAGATGAGAAAAATCCACAAAGACAAGAAGCACAGGGAAGGAAACAACAATGAATGGGAGATGTTGACACTACTCAGAAGACAGGAAGCAGACACAGAGCAAAAACTGACTTTTCAGAGGGGAGAAGAGGAAGCTACAGTCAGGAAGCCTGCAGAGGAAGACGCGATGCAGAGGGGCCAGCTCACCCTCCATGCAGACACGAGCTCTGGAGGCCCATATTACTTCAGATGGCAAAGGGGGTGCCGAGGCCAGTACCAAACCCTCAGGATGGAAAGCGGCAGTTGTCAGCCCACCCCTGACCCCTGACCCCTGACCCTTACATAACGAGCAGGAGCCTGGAGCAAACACGTGGTGGGAGACTCTGAAGCTCCAGCTCCTTCAGTCGGCTTCAGTTCCTTTGTGCCTGTCATGGTGTCAGCATTTTGCCACATGGTGTTATTCTGGTGTTTAAAAATATGTATTTTTCATACAGCTTAACCCCCCAACACAAGCCCACTGCCTATTTAATGCTCAGCTAAAAAACAACAGTGGTTCAAACTCTGAGGAAGAAAACCGCTTGCAGTCAAGTTGATTCTGCCTCATGGTGACCCCACATGTTGCAGAGTAGAACTGCCTCATAGAGTTTTCTTGGCCATAATCTTTCCAGAAGTAGATCACCAGGCCTCTCTTCTGTGGTACGTCTGGATGGGTTTGAACCACCAACTTTTAGGTTAGTAGTCAAGCCAAACCATTTACATCACTCAGGTACTTTTGAGGAAGAAAATTTTCCTAGGAGGTAGTACAGTGGTCCGGGGCACAGTCCTGCATCAGACCACCTGGGGGTAAATCCAGGCTCTGCCACTCCCTGGCAGGGTCACCCTGGGCAGGTTATCCACCCTCTTAGCTTCCCACACAATGGAGATCATTGGAGTGCTGATCATATAGGGTTGTTGTGATGACTGAATGAGTTAATATGCATACAGTAATTAGCACAGTGTCTGGTACACAGTAAGCACTCAATTGTTGTTGTTAGGTGCTGTTGAGTCAATTCTGACTCATAGTGACCCCATGTACAAGAGAACAAAACACTACCCAGTCCTGCGCCATCCTCACAATCATTGTTATGCTTAAGCCCATTGTTGTACTCAATAAATGTTATCTATTATTACTGTGAAAGAGTTTTCAAGGGTGTTGGGAGAACAAATGAGGACATGACCAACCCAAGACTTATGAGCTGCCTCCAGGCCTGAAGCTGACCACAGCCCTGACAAAACACCCCATTCCCAGGAACAAGTAGGAAGCAAGGAACATAACACCCTTGAAGGAGTGTGGATCAAAAGGATAATACCTGAATGTTCTGGACTTGAAGGAAGAGGGTACATGACAAAGATAGACCCATCTTGCTCCACCCAGGACCTCGCCTTGTATCTAAATTTTCCCCATAATAAATCTTAGACCACTTATTCAACCTGGAGCAGTCTCCTGTTTCTTCAGTCTGTCCCTACCTTCTGCATACAGCGGCTGCCTTCAGATTTTCCCTGGGGAACTTTCCCACCCACTGCCATCACCCGACAAAGGGCTATATCAACTTTATACCATTTGGCTTTATACGCTGACTTAGATGTTACTACATAAGATATAACACCTCTGTATGTTCAGAGAAATATCTACAGCACATGCTATAAAGAGACTGAAGAGACCAAGAGGTGAGCTAGTCCCAATAAAACACAAAAACCCATTGCCATCAAGTCGATGCCAACTCATAGTGACTCTATAGGACAGAGTAGAACTGCCCCATAGTTTCCAAGGAGTGCCTGGCGGATTCGAACTGCCAACCCTTTGGTTAGCAGCCATAGCACTTAACCACTACGCCACCAGGGTTTCCAGTCCCAATAAAAGTTCTCACAACTCCCTAGAGAGATCCCATGTCCACCTGACTCACCTTCCCCAACTCCACCATCATAAGTTAGAGCCAACTCTGAGAACAGGTTGAGTCAGGGAGCCCCTCTGAACCCCACTGGCTAAGTGCAGCTCAGCTGTCCCCCTCTTGAGAGGCCTTCACGCCAGAAACTCCCCCTCAGCTTACATTTCCAGGAGGCACAAAGATCAGACCCTGGCACAGTTTCAGAAGCTCTGCACACTCCACTGGCCTCACCCCTTCCCTCCTGCCCCAAGAAGGGACGTACACAGGGCTCACATGTGTGGCTCCAGGGACAAAGGACCATAGACTTCTTAGAGCCAGTTCCCCCTAAAACCAATCAGGATTGAAATGTGCACAGAGACAATGTTCTGGCTGCCACACACTGCTCCAGTTAAACTCTGGTCCCCTAACCAGAGCAGACAAAAACTGGAGTATTTGAGTTGGAATCGACTCGATGGCAGTGGGTAAGAGTTTAAAGTGATTGTCACAGGAGGGTGGAACTCCCCGTTTGCTGACCTCTGGAAGACAATGCTCTGAAGAGACCTAGGGTCTTATTTTTTTTACTTTATGCCTTAATAATTCTATTTCTTGTTAATAAACATAATGCCTTTTTATCTGAGTAAATTTTACTTTATTTGCATTCATACGGTCTTTTCAAATGAGGTAATTTAGAGACAGTGGCAGTTCAGTGGTAGAATTCTCGGCTTCCACACAGGAGTCCCAGCTTTGATTCCTGGCCAATGCAAAGCACAGCCGCCACTTGCCTATCAGTGGAGGCCTGTGTGTTGCTGTGAGCCCAAAAAGGCTTCAGCGGAGCTTCCAGACAAGACAGACTAGGAAGAGAGGTCTGGTGATCTGCTTCTGAAAATTAGTCAGTGGCAACCCTATGGGTTGGATCCCATTGTGCATGGGGTGGCCATTAGTCCAGGATCAACTCGATGGCAGCTAACAACAACAACATAACTACAGAGACTTCGTAAAAGATTAACTACATAAAAATATTAACTCTCAAAGCATTCTGTCTCATCAAAATATGAACCATAAGAATGCAAAAGATTTGTCTAAAGGATCTTTCAGAGCTAAGAAAAGCAGTCACTTCTGTATACAGAGAAACACTGCCAACTCAGTAAGCAACCGGAAAACCCAATCTAGCTGTCATAGATTGAATTATGTCCCCCAAAAATGTATGTATCAATTTGGCTGGGTCATGACTCCCAGCATTGTGTGGTTGCCCTCCATTTTGTGATTGTAATTTTATGTTAAAGAGGATTAGGGTGGGATTGTAACACTCTTACCAGGTCACATCCCTGCACCACCTTTTATCTCTAAACAGATAAAAGGAAAGGGAAGCAAGCGGAGAGTGGGGGACCTCATACCACCAAGAAAGCAGTGCCAGGAGCAGAGCACATGCTTTGGACCCAGGGTTTCTGCACAGAGAAGCTCCTAGTCCAAGGGAAGATTGATGAGAAAAAGCCTTCCCCTGGAGCTGACACCTTGAATTTGGACTTCTAACCTGCTTTACCGTGAAGAAATAAATTTCTCTTTGTTAAAACCATCTACTTGTGGTATTTCTATTGTAGCAGCACTAGATGACTAAGACACCAGGTAAACCAATATCTTGATCAAGGGTTTGCTTGGAGATTCTGCTGACTGGCTCTGTATCTTGAAGCCTTTTCTGATATAAGGCAAAACAAAATCAGAGTGCTGTTCTTTAAATGAAGCATTCCTGAAGGGACCTCAGCCAAGGGGCCACAACTCCCTGGCATTCCTGGTGACCCTGGCCAGCCTGAAGGACTGACATCAGTCAGCAATGGTGTCTGTGCACCAGTATGAACTTCTCACACGCTCTTGTCTGCTTGCAGCTCATCTTGTCACTGTGCTGAACTTTTCCTGGAATTACCTGATTTTGAGTTCCTACAGGAGTCCCTGGGTGGAGCAAATGGTTAAGCGCTCAACTATTAACCCGGAACTTGGCAGTTCAAACTCACCCAGCGGTACCACAGAAGAAAGGCCATCTGCTTCTTTTAAGATGGCAGCCAAGAAAACCCTATGGAGCAGCCCTACTCTGCAAAGCATGGGGTCGCCATGAGTCAGAATCGACTCAACAGCAACTGGTTTTTACAGTAACCAATGCAGCTGACGAACATGATTTCCCTAGACCTGGGCAGCTGGCCAGAAGTTTCATTTCTACCTTTAGTGCTTGGAAAGGGAGCCTCTCCCAGAAGAAGGTTGCATGTTTCACTGCAGAGGAGGAGCAGAGGAAGGCTGAGAGTAAAAGAAGCGATAAAAATGGGCATCAGGGCTTCCAAGGACCCTTCCAAGAAAGTGAGTCAGGAACTACTCACCAGGAAGAAGGGTTTTATAACATTGTAAAATATCAGGAGTCTTTCACTCATCTGTGTTTGGTCGTTTTATTTGTAGTGCAAGGGACACAGGCTTACAGACAGAGAAACTAAGGCAGTGGGCAAGGGAGAGTTGGGGAAACAGTTATGAGTCTACGTTCAAGGTTAGGGGAAAAGGTACCCTCCGAAAAAGAGAGCTACTGATAGCAGATCAGAAGATGAAAGGAAAAGAGGCTGCAAGGAATACACTGGAACCTGGCTGGGACACAGATGAGAATCTGCAAGGTCCACCAGCACATTCAGCACGTTAAGACACTCCCACAGAGGAACAACAATAATCAAACCAAACCTGTTGCCATCCAGTCAATTCTGACTCGTAATGACCCTATAGGACAGAGTAGAGCTGCCCCATAGGGTTTCCAAGGCTGTAATCTTTACAGAAGCAGACTGTCGCTCACATCTTTCTCCCATAGAGTGACTGGTGGGTTCAAACCGCCAATCTCTTGGTTAGCAGCTGAACGTTTAACCGCTGTGCCACCAGGGCTCCTTTTGTTACACATAAAACCAAACCCATTGCTGTCAAGTTGATTCCGACTCACAGTGACCCCACAGGACAGAGTAAAACTGCCCCAATAGGGTTTCCAAGGAGGGGCTGGTTGATTAGAACTGCCAACCTCTTAGTTAACAGCCAAGCTCTGAACCACTGCGCCACCAGGGCTCCAGAGAAAGGACAAACAGAGAACAACTCACTGTGGGCTCCACCTTACCTAGATCTGCCATCCACTGAACCAGCATGTGGACGAACGTGGCCAACACATTGCCCCCATTAAGGGACGCTGCCACCCCCAGGTAGGTCCTGTCGAAGTACGGGAAGTAGGCAACTGGAGCCAAAGGGTCTGGAGTCTGCCCTGGCCGGAATCCTGAAGGCATGGAGGCTGCCAGCTGAACCGAGGTACTGATGTTGAGAACTAGGGGTCCAAAGAAAGCAGAGGTCAGGCCTGGCAAGCTAACTTGAATGTCACGAGTCACAACAGGGCACTGGGAGAATGTGGTGGCTTTAAAAATAGGTCACAAATTCTTTAAAATGTTTCCTTCCAAGAGGTAGAGCCTAACTCCCTTCCCCTTGAGTGTGGGCTGGACTTGGTGACTTGCTTACAATGAACAGAATAAAACAGAAGGGGCAGTGTGTGACTTCAGAGACTAGGTCATAAAAAGGCACTGCAGTTTCCGTATTGGTCGCTCTCTCAGATGACTTGCTCTAGAGAAAGGCAGCTGCCATGTCATGAGTATCACTATGGAGAGGCCCACATGGCACGGAACTAAGGCCTCCTACCAACAGCCAGGTGAATGAGCTTATTAGATCCTCCAGCCCATTCAAGCCTTCAGATGACTGCAGCCCCAGCCGACAGTTTCATTACAAGCGCATGAGAGACCTTGAGCAAACCGGAGCCATAGAGTCACTCCCAGAGTCCTATCCCTCAGAAACTATGTGATATAATAAATGCTTGTATCTAAGCTGCTAAGTATTGGGGTAATTTGTTACACAGCACTAGATAACTAATACAGAGGGTAAAACCTCACACCCAGTGTTTTATTCTCTGGGGAGGCTTCATTCCTTTGCAGCAAGTACCATCTCTTCCTCATTTTCCAGGGACGTTTCCAAGGCATTCTTCTTAACCTCCCCCCACCAGCAGAGAAAGCTCCTTGACCCAGCACAGAGGGGATGATTTTCCCCACAAGTTCTGAGACAAAGCCTGTGGATTTTTCCAGCACTCTCTTCTCCTCCATATTTCTCTCGAGACTTGGCCAAAAAGCCTGCCTTCTCAGCCTGTTGGGAGCCAAACTCACTGAAAACAGCAATCAATTTTCCCACTTGCTGGGGGTTGGAAGAAAGAAGAGCCCAACATTCGTTTTATAGATCCATAAAGTTTTATTAGAGCACAGTCACGCTCATTTGTGGCTGCTTTTGCCCTACAACAGCAGAGTTAAGTCACAGCAACAGGGGCCGTATGGGCCACAAAGCCTGAAATATTTATTCTCTGGTCCTTTACAGAAGTTTGCCAACCCCTGCCCTAGACTCTGCCTCCTCACCTCAGCACGCTCTTTCCCTGAATACAGAAAAGATCCTGCACTTCACATCAGATCTAATATCATTTATTGACAAACACACAGTAACAAAAACCCTAACCTATTCAGCTATGTTCTCAGTTGTGGAGTTAAACAGAAGCCAGCCAACTGCAGACAGCATTTTCCTCCCTGGCCCTCCAGGGGGTGGGCGCAGATTTTGGCACATTTGTCCACACCCAGGGAGAAGCTCTGCCCTGCTGGACCATAAGCTCCCTGAGCAAGGGGTTTCACCTCCTAAGATGGGGGTGTTTGCCATCTGACAGAATCCTAATTGCCATTAGGTGCTGAGGCTGCCCCGCCAAAGCTGAGCACAGAGCCACTGCCCAGGAACACTCACCTGCATCTGTCCTTTGGGCCATGCAGGAATAGACAGAGGCCTGTAAATCACCCATGGCCACTCCCACCTCTGTCCCCTTTGGGATTTCAAACCATGAGTGAGAAGTCCTGCCTGCCACACTGCCAGGCTCCGCGATGTCCGGGAGCAGGTGGACAGGAAAGCCCGAGGCCCTCAGTCTGTAAGACATAAGCAGACACCTGTATTTACCTGGCATTTGGATTTCTGTTTTTTCCTGGAAACTCAGCAATGGAAAGAGCTGTAGGATACAAGCACCAGAAAGGGGACGGAACCCAGCACTTTCACAGACAGCCACTTTGGAGTTTTTCAAACCATGAGCCATAGGCTTGGGCTTTTCAAATAGTGAACACTGGCTTTCAAAAGCTGGGGATTCACCTTCTGGAGGCCAAAACTACTAGCGTAAGTAGCAGCCACCAGGATGGATTAGGTAAGAGTCAGATAGCATCAAAATTCCAGCCTCCTGTGTTTGAAGGGAACACAAACCTCTACGAAGGGAGGCCATTGGAGTTGGAGTGCAAAGCTATTGTTGGTTAGCCAAGTCCAAACCAAATTCACAGCCATCTACCTGAATATCAAACGCATTCATCACTCAGGGTTAGTGAATACAAGGCTGTCAATTTTACAAAACGTGCTAGAAAGTCCTTTACCTGAACTACCAGGTGCTTTTTTTTTTCCCCAAAGCTCAGAATTTAAGCCCTGAAGGAAGTAAACTTACAGGGCACCGGACTGCTGTACCTGAAAAGGCAAATGATTTTTCAGAAAGAACTTAGAAAGCATCCCTCAAGAATACTACTCCTATTTCTATCTTATTTTACAATATGTTAAAAAAAAAAAAAAAAATGAAAGCTGTTCTTTGAAACCTACGGGTGGAGCCTGGGGTCACAGAGAACTAAGGAGCCCACCCCAGGTCTGGGCTACAGTGGAGGAGGAGCAGGACAGCGTGGTGAGGTAGGCAGAGCCCCCACCCCACACTTTCTCTTACATCTGGGCCGTTGCAAGTGACTGAGACAAGCTGGGGGGCACTGAACCTGATTCCTGGCTTCAGGGAATCCTCTGGAGTCCCTGGGTGGTACTCAACTGCTAATCTAAAGGTTTGTGGTTCAAACTCACCCAGCAGCACCACAGAAGACAGATCTGGCAATCTGCTTCTGTAAAGATGACAGCTAAGAAAACCCTGTAGATCAGTTCTATTCTGTAACACATGGGGTTGCTATGAGTCAGAATCGACTCGATGGCAATGGGTTTGGGGTTTTTTGCCCTTCCCAAATGAGAACACCCCACTGCATCTCACACTGTACAGATACACTTCTGCCTGGAGCCCGCCTGCTGAGGGTAAACTCACGTCTCCAAGTTCCAGCTTTGGCTCTGGGTGTTGAAGTATCCCCAGCTGGCAGCATTCTGGTCCGACATCAGGGGTCTTGGCAAGCCACACAACATGGCAACCACATAGTCCTGGATGGTGCCGGCCACATCATAGGATTTTAGGAATTCTGGGCTGTTTTTCATACAAAAAACAATTCAACGTGATCTATTATTGTCTCAGAAGCATTTGCTGCACATCGCTGTGGTCAGTGGGGACGATACGTGGCATCAGTCAGGTAGCACCCAGAATTCCACATGCTGTGGCCAGTGGCTCAAGTACCTCCCGGGGTGAGGATCTCCCAGCCACTCAGAGCTGGGAGCTGACAGAAGCAGCGCTAGAGGAGGGGGTTTATGGGAGAACATGCCATGCCTGGGAAAGCAGGACATCAGCCGTTCTCAGCAGCCTTGACCCCACCGTGAACTGACCACAGAACTCTTGACAAATTCGTTGCCCTCTCTGGCCCCTTCTTTCCCCCTCTGGGTTAGAACTGGATGACCAACAGAAAGCCCTTTGGGAAATGGGCAGTTCTAGACCAAGTTCAGGTCTTGTGACCATGCCCTATGCCAGACCTCACTCCCCGAGGCTCAGTCCAGCAGGTGGAGATACAGCCTCCTGCCCACTCACCTTCCCTGGGAAATCCAGCCTCCAAGTCAAAGAACAGGTGTCTGTACCTATTTTTCAAAAGCCAGAAGATGGTTGAACAGCCAAACCCGGTGGCCACGCTGAGATGGGACTCAGGCTGGGGCAGAGAAGCCAGGAACCCGCTGCTACACCGGCCATCCTGCCACGTGACCAGCTGGCTCACTGCTCTGGGCTCGAACACAGGGGCGGCCCCTCCCTCCATCCATTCACAGCCTGGAACAAAGGAGATCCCCAACAATGAACAGAACAACTGACCAGGCACCAGCATGTCCTGAGACTACTCGGCTGATGAGTTTTCAACATACACAGTATCACCCTGTGATAATGCTGCACTCACACACATGAATTCTGGTATCGGAGCACCTGGCTTCAGTACCTGGCTCCGCCACACAACAGCTGTGTGACCCTGGGCAAGTCACTCCCTCCATTTGCCGCACTTCTTCTATATTCCCTTGTATTCATTTTTTTTAAGTTGCAGTCTTAGTTACCCAGTGCTGCTGTAACAGAAACACCACAAGTGAATGGCTTTAAAGAACAGAAACTTATTTTTTCACAGTTCAGGAGACTAGCACTCAAAATTCAAGGCTTGGCTCTGGAGGGGGGAGGTCCTTCCTTATCAATTTCAGCTTCTAGTGGCTGCCGGCAATCCTTGGCGTTCCTGGACTTGTAGATGTGTCTCTCTCCCTCGTTTATCTTCCTCTTCCCCCTGAATGTGTCTCTGTGTCTATTCTTCCCCTTTTATAACTCAGGAGTGATTAGGTTTAGGACTCACGCTACACAGGTATGGCCTAATTAACATAAAAAAAAGAAAACTTTTATTTCCAAACAGGATCACATCCACGGGTATAGTGGCCAGGACTTCAATGCAGATTTTGTGGGGGACACAGTTCAGTCCATAGCACTTGATACTATGTCTCCTATCTGCAAATAAGATAGGTTTTGCACACTCTCAATTTCCCTAGTCTCCATCCTTCCAGCCCTCCTCGTATATCATCTAGGCTTTTAACCTTGATCATCATGGATACATTTTCCCTTTTTCTTTGGTCTTAGCTAATTGATTTTTAGACATCAAAATTTACTAAAGAATCTGACTATCTATTTCATATATCTCTCAAAACATCTTCTGCATTTTCCTCTGCTGTTTTTTAAATGCTCCATCGAAAGTATTCCCAGTGTAGGTCTTTGTGACAAAGCTTCTGAAGGCCTATATGCCTCAGAATATTTTTATCATGTACTTGAAGTTGAATGACAGCTTGATCAATTATTACACTCTAGGTTCTAAGTTCCTTATCTTCAATACTTAAAAGTACAATTTGTGGCAGATTTTAAATAGCTGCAAATTCTTTGCTACTCCTGCCATTAAGAGGTGGAGTCTATTCAGGCAGCTAACAGACACATGAGGAAATACTCGCAATTATTAGCCATTAGAGAATTGCAAATCAAAACTACAATGAAATACCATCTCACCCCAACATTATTGGTGCTAATCAAAAAAAACAGAAAATAGCAAATACTGGAGAGGTTACGAGAAGATTGAAACTCTTATGCACTGCTGGTGGGAACACAAAATGGTACACCCATTTTGGAAAACAAAATGATGCTTCCTTAAAAAGCAAAAAATAGACATACCATACCATCCAGCAATCCCACACCTAGTCATATCCTAGATAAATAAGAGCCATCACACGAATAGACATATGCACACCCATATTCACTGCAGTATTATTCACAGTAGGAAAAAGATGGAGACAACCTACGTGTCCATTAACAGATGAAGGAATAAACTAACTATGGTACATACACTCTGTGGGATACTACACAACAATAAAGAATAATGATGAACCTGTGAAACGTCTCACAACATGGACAATCTGGAGGGCATTATGCTGAGTGAAATAAGTCAACTACAAAAGGACAAACCCTGTATGAAACCACGATTATAAAAACACACAGAAAGAAACAATCTTTGATGGTTACAAGGAAGGGGAGGGGTAGGGAGGGAAAAACATTGACTAGATAATAGATAAATGGTAACTTCAGCGAAGGGTAAGACAGTACACAGTACTGGAGCAGTCAGCACAACTTGACCAGCGCAAAGTCATAGAAGCTCCACAGACACATGCAAATGCCCTGAAAGACAGAGCTACTGGGCTGAGGGCTGGAGGCCATTGTCTCAGGGGACATCTAGCTCAATTGGCATAACACAGTCTATAAAGAAAACGTTCTACATCCGACTATAGTGAGTAGCATTGGGTTCTTAAAAGCCTGCAAGTGGCCATCTAAGATACATCTACTGGTCCCATGCCAGCTGGAGCAAAAGAGAACAAAGAAAACCAAAGACACAAGGGAAAGATTAGTCCAAAGGACTAATGGACCACAACTACCACAACCTCCACCAGACTGAGCCCAGAACAACTAGATGGTGCCTGGTTACCACCACTGACTGCTCTGGCAGGGATCACAACAGAGGGTCCTGGACAGAGCAAGGGAAAAAATATAGAAAAAAATTCAAACTCCCAAAAAAAAAGACCAGACTTGCTGGTCTGACAGAGGCTGGAGTAACCCTGAGAATATGGTCCCTGGACATCATTTTAACTCAGTACTGAAGTCACTTCTGAGGTTCACCTTTCAGCCAAAGATTAGACAGGTCTACAGGGCCAAAAATAAAGCACATGAGGGACGTCCTCCATAGTTCATTCATGTATACAAGACTAATGGGCACACCAGCCCAAAAACAGATATGAGAAGGCAGGAAGGGACAGGAAAACTGTATAAATGGAAACAGTAAACCCAGGGTAGAGAAGGGAAGAGTGTTGACACATCGCAGGGTTGGCAACCAATGTCACAAAACAATTTATGTATTATCTGTTGAACGAGAAACTAATTTGATCTGTAAACTTTCACCTAAATCACAATAACAAAAAAAGAGGTGGAGTCTAAATCCTCTTTCCTTGAATCAGGGCTGGCCTTAGTGACTTGCTTGAACAACAGAATGCGGCAGGAGTGACATGCTAGGACTTCCAAGGCTAGGCCTTAAGAAATCTTGCAGCGCCCACCTACCCTTACTCTGGAGGAAACAGCCACCATGTAAAAGTTCTACTACCTTGAGGCCACCATGTTGGACAGGCTATGCAGAGAAACCACATGTATGAACTCTGACCAACCGTTCTCAGCTGAGTACAATCTTTCCCGCCAAGGCACCAGGCATTGAGTGAAGCCATCTTGGACCCTCCAGACCAGCCTAGGTAATTACCGAGCAGAACAGACAAATCACTCTGCTGAGCCCTGCCCAATTCCTGACCCATACACTCATGAGATGTAATAAAATGGTTGTTGTTTTAAGCCACTAAGTTTGGAGGTAGTTATGCTGCAATAGATAATCAAAATAGTATTCCACCGCCTTCTTACATGGAGCCCTGGTGGCGCCGTAGTTAAGAGTTCAGGCTGCTAACCAGAAGGTCGGCAGTTTGAATCCACCAACTGCTCCTTGGAAACCCTATGGTGCAGTTCTACTCTGTCATATAGAGTCACTACCAGTCAGAAGCAACTCTGTGGCAACAGATTTGGCTAAGTTTTTGCCTTCTTACACAGAGTGTTGCTGTCAAAAAAAAAAAAAAAATCTAATGTCAATCTGCTTCTTATTCCTTCATACGGGATCTAATCTTTTATTCTGTAAGCTTTTAGGATTTTCTCTTTATTTCTGAAATCCTTCAAATTTCACTATATCTAGCTGTGGGTTTTTCCTTATCTCTCTTCTTTAGCATTCTGTGAGCCCTTTCAGTCTGGAGTGTTCTGTCTTATTCTTTCAATTATGAAAAATTATTCTCCATTATTTCTTCAAATATTTCCTCTTCTCCACTTTGTTTCCCTTTCTGGGTCTCCTATTATTTAGATGTTAATGCTTCTATTTGTATCCTCAATATCTCTTAGCTTTTTTTTTTTCTACTTCTTTGTTCCTTCCTTCTTCCAAGAGATTTCCTCAATCTGATCTTTCATTCTCTAATTTGTTCGGAGGTTCTATTCATTCTGTTATTAATCTCATCTAAAGGTCGGCAGTTCAGATCCACCAGCTGCTCCTTGGAAACCCTATGGGGCAGTTCTATTCTGTCCTGTAGGGTCTTTATGAGTTGGAATCAACTCGACAACAGGTTTGATTTTGGGTTTTTATTATGTTCTTTATTCCAACTGTTATATTTCTCAAACTTAATATTTCTGCTTGGTTCTTTTTATGTTTTCTTCTTGAGTTTTCCATGCTAAAATCTTCCTGTAATATATTTTAGTATGTTTATCAAGCTGATAGCTGATAACACCACATACAACTGTTTCAAGATTTGGGAGCCAAGACTATTACATTTTCCTATAAATTTTCCCATTAAGAACCAAAGAAAAAGACTTAATCCCTGCTCCCTTAGTTCTAGGCCATGAAACATCCATCCATTCATTCATTCATGCATGACATATTTAAATATTTTAGGCACTGGTTCTAGGCCCTGAGGCTACAGCAGGGAACAAGAAAAAGTCCCTGCATCCTTGAAGCTTATATGGTAGGAAAGGAGACAGACTATAAACAAGCAAACATACCATGCCAGATACTTCAGGTGCTATGAAGAAATGTACAGCAGGGTAAGGGGATGGAGAAGGATAGGTTGTTGGGGGTGATCATGGAAGTCCTCTCTGAGGTGACATGTGAGAAAGGATCTGAGTGGAATAGGGAGTGAGCCACAACAATATCTAGGGAACACATGCTCCAATTAAATGGAACAGCAATGGCAAAGGTCCTGAGGGATCTCCTCAACCAACCCCTGGCTAGTATGCTTGGTCAGTACTGAGCGGAGTGCAGAGGTGTGCTATAGATCAAGGCCCGGGATCGTATACCTGAATAATTTGCTTGGCATCACATTAAGTTCCACCTGGGCCTGGGGGTTCCTCCTGGCTATAGAAAACACTTCCTAGGAGTAGTCTACATTTCCACCTGAACCTAAAACTGGGATTCTCATCCCAGCTGTAAAGCTTGCCTCTACAATTTGTTGTTGTTGTTAACCGCTTTATTTTCAAAACTCTTTTGATTCAATTTCTTTTCTTAAAAAAAAAAATTAAGATATACCCCCTGAAACTCTTGCCCTGAGATAATCTTTAAACCCTAAACCTTAAACCAAAAATATCCCCTAAAGTCTTCTTAAAGCTAAATTGTTGTTTAAAGGGTGTCTGTTTGAGCACTGTGCTCTTTTAAGAACTATTCGTATGGGATCAAATTGACAACAGCATCTCGAAAGATTAGATAAGAAACTTAGGGGGCAGCGAGATTATGTTAATGGGGGAGGAATAACTTAGAATAGGAGGGTGAGAATGGTTGCGTAACTCGAAGAATGTAATCAATATCACTGAATTGTACCTGTAGAAATTGTTGAATTGTGTGTTCTGCTGTGTATATTCTCAGCAACAACAAAAAATTATTTTTTAATTTTAATTTCTATTTTATTTTTATTATAAAATGAATACATTGCACTTACTATGTACCAGGTACTGTTCAAAGCACTTTAACATTAACTTGTTAAATCTACATAATAACCTTACAAGGTAGGTGTGATAATTGTCCCTGTTTTACAAAAAAGAAAAACGAAGCACAGAGAAGTTAAAAAAAATGTGTCCAAGGTCACACAGCTAAAAAGTGGCAGAACCAGGATTCAAATCCAGGTAGTCTGCTACCGAATCTGGCTTCCTAGATATATTCTTTATTTTTATTTTCTCTTCTGGGCAAAGAATTAATATACTGTTTAACTTTTAATTACACAAGTGATAAGTGAACGTATTCTCAGTACAAAATGTTCATATATTACAGATAAAGCAAATGGCCTGCTGGGCCATCCCCCCACCCCAGCCCCTACTCCCTTTCTATCACTGTTAGCACTTGCTGGGTTACTGCCTAGTTTTTCCAATCACACACATGTCAACTTTGTTTTGTTTAGTTGATTTATCTTTTTGTCTACCTTTTAAAAATAAACAGTACTGTACTGTGTTTGTTGTTCTAGAGGTTGTTTTCATCATTCAGCCTGTCCTGGAGTTCTTTCTATGTCAGTATACATGGGTTTGCTTCATTCTTTTTAACTACCGCATATCATTCTATAGCATAAGCAGGTTGTTGTTGTTGTTAGCTGCCACCCAGCCAGCTCTCAACTCTTGATGACCCTATGCACAATGGAACGAAACATTACTTGGTCCTGGGCCATCCCCATGGTCAGTTATAGGTCAGACCATTGTGAGCCATAGGGTTTTCATTGGCTGATTTTCTAAAGCAGATTGCCAGGCCTTTCTTCCTAGTTTGTCTCAGTCTGGAAGCTTCACTGAAACCTGTTCAGCACCATAGCAACACACAGGCCTCCACTGACAGACGGGTGCTGGCTGTGTGCGACGTGCATTGGCCGTGAATCAAACCCAGTCTCCTGCAGGGAAGGTGAGAAGTCTACCACTGAACCACCATGCCCCCACAGGAAGGACATACCAGGGTTTATCTAACCACTCCCCTACAGTGGAATGTCATGTTTTTCACTATGATAAACAACCATGATACTGTCTCCTGGTGTACACGTACTTCTCTTGAACACATTCCAAGTAGAACAGCTGAGCCGTAGCACCACCTTATTTTTAATAAAATAAAAAAAAAATAGGTCCTGTCAAATTGCTTTCCAAAACAACGGTACCAGTCTACATTACCAGTAGCAATATTTAAGAGAACAATTCTCCACCCCCTTGCCAATGCTTGACCTTATCAAACTTTTTGCCTTTTTATAATCCAGTGAGTAGAAAATGAGTTCTCATAGTTGTTTTCATTTCTAATTACTAATGACATTGAGCATCTTTTTGTTTATTAGCTACCTGTATTTCCTCTTCTAAGAACTAGCTGCCTGTTGGTATCCTTTGCCTGTTAATCCACAGGGCCATTGTCCTTTTGTTGGAGGTGGTTCTTTCTATGTAGTGATATTTATCCTTTGTCTGCTACGCATGCAGCAAATATTTTCTCCAGGTCTGTTGCTTGCCTTTTAGCTTTGTTTGATGATCCCAATGTCTCTCCCACTATTATGGAGCCTGAAAATGGAGTTTGGAAAGAGACTTAACCACAGGCCTCTCAAAAGATTCTGATCGCTCCCTCTCCTCTCCTCCACCTTGCTTGCCTCCTGCCCCCCCATGCCCCACGCTGAAGCACTTAGCTCTGTGGCACAGTTCCTGGTGCCCACCTCAACCATGAAGCGTGTGCCCTGGAGGGTAGCAGCTTCTTTCCACCCGTCTTGATATCTCCTGCAGGACCCAGCACGGAGTACTGAAATCAAACTGAATTAAGGCTGCCATTAAAAGCAGCGCAACTTGATCTCAGATACGATTTCACTCAACTCCACTAAGCAAGTATTGTCATTATTCCTTCCCAGAAATAGAAAACACACTAAGAAGGTATGGGGCTCAGCTCAATGAAATATTAAGCAGCTCTCTCCAATGATGTGGCCAATGGTTTGTGTGGTTTTTAGAAAGTCCAGGAGACGGGGAGAAAGGAAGGCATGTAACCCGACCACAATCATTAGACCTATGCTGGCCTCTTCGCGAAGGGTTTTAGTATTAAAAGGACATTCATCCTCGTTAATGCAAAATTAAGCAGTTTAAAAAGCTTTTACAACCTGGACTTCCTCTGAGAGGTCAACTGTAACACCCTAATTGGCCTTCTGCTCTTGCTATGGCTTGGAGGCAAGTAGTTTCTGTGGTCTCAACCAGCCTGACTACAGGCAGATAAGAGAGAGGGCTGATCATCATCACCAGATGCCAGTCACACTGCTGAGAGGCAAGTCACCACCCAAATTGGCCCAGGGGGCTCTGCGTTGCTGCTGACTCCTCAGGGAGAAAGGGGTAAACCCAACGTCAAATCCCCTTAACTGCATTCCCCCAAAGTAGCCATCCACCTTCTGCCTAAAACATCTGCAGTAAAATGTTGACACTGTTAAAGCTGGGTGATGGGTGTGTGTCACTTTATAATACTATTCTCTGTGCTTTAGTGTCTGTATCCATTTTTTTTATAATTAAAAAGAAATTTAACACCTGCCATAATAGGGAGCTCACTAGTCCCGTGGGAACTGAACCGTCGTCAGGCAGTTCTGTCGGGAAGCTCCTCCTTTCCCTGAGCTGCTGTGCCTTCCCGTCGCTCTGGTCCTCCCACAGGCTCAGTTTCTAAAGTCAGACAGACACAGGTTCAAAAGCTGGAGTCATCACAAGCTGCCATATGACCCTGAGCATATTATTCTGAACCTCGACTTCCCATCTGTACAGTGGGGACAGTAATGTAACCTACACCATAAGGTTGTTGGGAAAGTTTGATGAGATCACGCAGGTAAGGTCCTCAACCCATCACCTGGCGTGTGAAGCACTCAGTGATTTTTACTGGCTTAGTTCTCCCCTGAGGGCTAAACAGAGCAGGTCACCACCTCTGTGCTGTGACAAGCCTTCTGACATAAAAAGATAGACTACACACTGTAATGCTTAGCAACTGAGCTCATAAAAAGGACACACCCTGGAATTTAAAAGAAAAAAATCACAAACGTCTGTGATTACCTTAAACAACAAAAACTATACCCAAACACAGGAGAAGAAAGAGTTCCCTCTGTGTCTTGGCATCTCCTACAGCTACAGCTAAACTCGTGGTTGTCGGCACTAAGGCTCTGGGACAATGACACGAATAAAGAGAAGGCTGTGGAAAGCCACTGCAATGGATCCTACTGGAGAATCGTAGAAAACTCACTCTTTCCCTCTCCCTGTCGGACACTGTGCGATGATCAGTGAGTGGACAGTTTGTTTATTCATGACATGCTTGCACGACGCAGGATGCACACAGAATATAAGAGGCCGCAAGTGCGTTCCATTCTCAGCAGCGAGACATCATTCCTGTGGGGGATGACCTGGCCCTTCACTGAGAGCCTCTGTAGAGCTTTCCTAGTTCAGAAAGGGATTGTTAGCAGCATAACGTACCGCCAGAGCCCAACATACCTTGGCCTGTTTTCCAAAACATGACTCCATGCATCTGTCCTGACACTCCAATGGCCCCGACTTTCCGGAGCTGCGGTCGGGGTAGGGCAGCGAGGCACTCGTGTAGCGCTTGGATGGTTCTACTCACATCCTGCTCCCGCCCCTGGAAACAGAGCAGAAACACTGAGTGGGGGGCAAACAAACAGGCGAGGGGAGGAAGACAGAGGCCTCAAGGGATGTCCTGGGTGATGGCTACCCAGCTAATTCAACAGGGTCACTTCCAGGATGGCCTAAAGGATGGATGCAGGCTGAGGGTTTCTCCACAGCCTCCAGCAGGGCCTGGAATAGAAGTGTGGTAGGCCAGGCCCTTTCCCTCCCTTCACAGATGAAACACCAGTGTAGGTTAGGTTCGGCAAATAGCCCAGGCTCTGCTCTCCATTGTGGGTGAGTCTGAGCCAAATAAAGGAGTCCTGGGTGGCACAAACGGTTAAGTGCTTGGCTACTAACCATAAGGTTGGCAGTTCAAATCCACCCAGAAGCACCTTGGAAGAAAGGCCTGGCGATCTACTTCCAAAAGATCACAGCCACTGAAAACCCAAGGGAGCACAGTTCTACTCTGGGATTGCCAGGAGTCAGAATCAACTTAATGACAACTGGTTCGGGGTTTTTTTTGGGGGGGGGGGTTGGGGGGCTGAGTAAAGCCTGCAGAAAAGTTTAGGAAGGAGAAGAAAACACAGGAAAGACCATGCTGTAAGGCGAAATAAGGTAAGGGTCTTACACAAGGCACCCAGAGTGATGGGGCTAGGAGGCTGGAACACAGCAGGGAGGAACCTGGCAGGAAAGGTGTCAAGAAAGGCCTCATGGACTAATAGGATGAGCCCTAGTGCTTTCCTCTACTTGGACTTTAGTTTGTGCGTTTGCCAAACACTTTCTGAGTGCTTTAAGGGCCAGGTCCTAGACCTTGAAACAACCACCTAGGACAGACAGTCAAGGAGGAAGGCCAGGGAACATCTGGGGCACAGTGCCAGTGGAGCCGGTATATATGAAGGGGTGATGAGAGATGAGGCTGGAAAACAGGATTGGTGGGGGTCCCATCAGTGGACACTGAGCTCCAGAGGAGGGGTTCTTCCTAAAGGCAACACAGAGCAACTCGGGCTTTCTGAATGGGAGAGTATTACCGTCAGAGCTGCGTTTTCGGAAGATTAATTAGGCAGGGATATAACCTACATGGAGTCCCTGGGTAGTACAAATGGTTAACAAGCTCAGCTGCTAACTGAAAGGCTGGCAGTTCAAGTTCACTCGGAGGTGCCTTAGAAGAAAGGCTTGGTGATCTATTTCCAAAAATCAGCCATTGAAAACCCTATGACGGGACGTCCCAGTTAAGTGGTCTAATAACTTGTTTAGCGCTTTTGTTCTACCTCCTAGTCCCTGTGTAACGTGCGGGGTCTTAAAAGCTTGCAAGTGGCCATTCAAGGTACAAAAATCAGTCTGTATTCACCTGAAGCAACAGAGAAATAAGGAGAGTTAGGAATAGGAAGAGGAAATGGAATATGTGGCTAATTGCCCTGGTGAAAAACTGCCTTCTTGGCCATGAGACCAGAAGAACTGGATGGTGCCCAGCTACCACTAAAGAACATTTTGATCAAAGATTCTATAGAAGAACCCTGATCAAAAAGCAGAAAATGTAGAACAGAACTTCAAATTCTCATGGCATCTAGACTTTCTGGAGCCATGGAGGCAGGATGAACCCCCAAAACTATTGCCCTGAGATCATCTTTAAACCTTAAACCAAAAATATCTCCTGAAGTCTTCTTAAACCCAAGCAATAGTTTAGCTTAACTAGCAAACAATGGCTGCCTTGAGCATTATTCTCTTTTAAGATCTATCTATATGGGATCAAACTGACAACAGCAATCCAAAAGATTAGATAGGAACCTTAGGGGGCAGTGAGTTTATATTAATGGAGGAGGTACAACTCAGAAAAGGAGGATGAGAATGGTTGCACAACTCTAAGAATGTAATCAGCGTCACTGAATTGTACATGTAGAAATTGTTGAATTGGTGTGTGTTCTGCGGGGTATATTCTCAACAACAACAAAAATAAATGAAATTATAAGAAAAGAAAACCCTATGGAGCACAGTTGTACTCTGACACACATGGGGTCACCTTGAGGCACAATCAACTCAAGGGCAACTGGTTTTCTCTAAGCTACACAGAGAAAGACTGATCAGGTTTCGGGGGCAGAGAACAAATTCAAGACAGGCAGGACCGTCTTTTTCTCAGCATCCCCAAGGACTCCAAAGAGGTAATTTGTCTTTGCATCTGACTTACTCTCTCCTTGAAAACTTCTCCAAGCTGAATAACCTTGAAAGACAAAGGCATGAGAGGTGACCAGGATTTAATAGCATATTGGTATCTCTAAGAGGTGAGTGGTCCACAGAGACAAGACTATTAAAAGAATGCATGGTTCAATCAAGTTCAAAGATTTTCAGAGTCAGACAGGAAAGTGCACTTAGATATCTTAGAGTTAACCCCAAAACCAAACCAAACCCAGTGCTGTCGAGTCGATTCCGGCTCATAGCGACCCTATAAGACAGAGTAGAACTGAGTTTCCAAGGAGTGCCTGGCGGATTTGAACTGCCGACCCTTGGGTTAGCAGCTGTAGCACTTAACTATTACGCCACCAGGGTTTCCCTTAGAGCTAAAGGAATGCCAAATCCAACTCAGCAGTATATCCAAGTGGGTGTGAGTTATGGACTCTAATAAAACTTCAAAACTAGCTAACAGTGTGACCCAAACTTAAGACATTTGGGTTCTGTCACTACCTCTTTCTTTCAGTTATGAAGTCCCTGTTTTAGAATACAAATAAGATCCCACCCCATCCCATCCCATGCCTCTAATCAGTAAGAAGCCTCAGTGAGCTAAGAAGGCTGTCACAAAACATTTACTTGGGAAAGTCACCCAGATGACAGCATTGTTTTCCTGGTGAGTAAGTACATTTTAAAGTGAGAAAATTGAGAATTAAATATATACACATTTAAAAGAATCAATCTATGTTATTAATAATTGCATTTAATGAATCTTTGGGTATGCGGTATATCAAGTAAATTTATATGTTGAAGTGAACTTGGCCTAGGTTACCTTTGTAACTCCAATTTAAAAGGTGAAACTGAGTAGCTAGATTTGTGATTACAAATTCAAATCACATTAAATTTATAAAAAACATTTGAAACATATAAGAGCATCTAAGTTTACATATTTAATTTATTAGATTTATAAGAATAACTTAAGCATTCTGGAAAGATTTAAGTCAAACAACTACAGTATAAGAAAATATACTAAATGTATAATTGCCGTTTAAAACACCTAAGGTTATTTAATTAACTATGTTTATAAAGTGGGATTAAGTATTATTTTTCAAAGGCCCTCAAAAATGGTGGCTACAATGTCAGACTTACAAATGGAATCAGCTTTATAAGCTAAGTTTAAAAGCTTAACTAAGAACAACAGTTCTGGATTTAACAAATCTAATACTTATTTGATTTCAACCAAAGTAAGCTGTTTCTGGCATGCAAAAACCACCTCGAGGCACAAAATAAACTTATATTTAACCACCAGGAGGAACAATGGAAAGTTCAGAAGAGAAGGGGAAGAGAAATATGGCTCAGATCTCAATAAATGTCTGTTCTTTGAGGAAGTAAAAAAGCTTATTGTCCTGGAAGGGCATCTAAAGACTGGGTCCTCAGGCCCCCCACTTCCCTGCGAAGAGTATGCAGTTCTCCCCACCTGGGAGCTAGCCCCTCATGTGCCCCCTATCACCTGCTTGTCTTGGTCAGAGGCAGCTCTTGGCTCATAATAAACACGAACGAAGGAGCAATAAGAAGGAAGATGGGGAAGGGCAGGATGAGGGAAAGGAGTGGAGAGGGAGCTCAAAGCGTTTTCCTGAGGAGGTGGCCCCAAATGCTAATACAGATGTCTTTACCTGTAGGAGAGGCCACAGCAGAGCTGATGGAGGCAGTGAAAGACTGGGAAAGAGGAGGCACAGGGCTGTACATGATCCCCTGAGGGGAAGAAAGAAGGAGGCAGAGACCTGCACTATCCAATAACGCAATCAGTAGCCACGTGTGGCTAGTCTGCACTGAGATGTGTTCGAAGTCTAACTATGCACACTGGATTTCAGATCTAGCATGTGAAGAAGAATGCACAAAACTTGTTAACGATTTTGATATTATTACATGTCGAAATATGTTGGATACGCTGGGCTGATAATGTAAAATCAATGTCACCTGTTTCTCTTTACCTTTGTTTAATATGGCTATTAGAAAATGGAAAATTACACATGTGGCTGACATTTGTGGCTTGCACTTCTACTGAACAGTGTTGGTTTAAAGAGTTCCCACATGGTGGCCAGATGGTGCGTCATCGTCATCACAGGACAGACAAGCTGCTGTTGAGAATGGCCCAGGGAGGGTGTAGTGTGGGTGCGGCAGTGGAGGAGAGGAACGGCTGGAATGGGAGTACAGAAAAGGAGGCAGCAGACAGCAACTAGTTAGAGTTTTAAGGGTGGGTGTGATCAGGGAGTAGCCCTTGGACATTCCTTGGTTCAGAATGTCAGTCTACATCCAGAGCAAATACTGGAGCTTCAGATTTGAAAAAGGTGCTTAGGAACTCATTCACTGCCCCCCTCCCCCATGCCCCTCTGTTATTGCTGTTGTTGTAGTTGCCATCTAGTCAATTCCGACTCATGGCGGCCCCATGGGTGCAGAGTAGAACTGGGCTCCCTAGGGTTTTCAAGGCTGTGGCCTTTCAGGAACATATTACCATGCCCCTTTTCCGAGGCGCCTCTGAGTGGATTTGAACTGCCAAACTTTCAGCTAGTAATCCAGTGTTAACTGTTTGTGCTGCCATCCCTTTTTACAGATAAGGAAACTGAGGCCCAGAAAGGAAAAATAAATAAAACAGTACACAATACTTCTGATGAATGACAAGTATGGACATTAGACCAGACCCATCAGGTCTGTTTAGCAATGTGGAGACATTTTTGGTTGTCACATTGAGAAGGGTGGGAGTGCTACTGGCATCTAGTGGATACAGGCCAGGAATGCTGCCAAACATCCTACAACACATAGGACCGTCCCCCACAACAAAGAATTATCCTTCCCAAATGGGTGCCCTGGTGGTGCAGTGGTTAAGAACTTGGCTGCCAACCAAAAGATCGGCAGTTCAAATTCACCAGCCGCTCCTTGGAAACCTTGTAGAGCAGTTCTACTCTGTCCTATAGGGTCGCTGTGAGTTGGAATGGACTTGATAGCAACAGGTTAAATGTCAATAGTGCTGAGGTTGAGAAACCTGCTATAGATTAAATTACAGCAATGCTGTTTGTCCTAGAGCACAATTCACATATAGAGGATACAAGGGGGGTTCCTACTGGCCTCCCCTATGCTCATCATAAGGCAGGTGTGACTGGGTGTGTCTGTAAACACAGAACGGCCTGCTGAATGCTGGAGAAAACAGAAAAAACAGTTTTCAGGAAGTGATCCTAATTCAAAATGAAAGGACACTGCTGAGCTCCTTCTCCTGCAACCCCAGCTCTGTGGCTCACCCCAACACAGTTAGAGCAGGCTCCGTCTCCATTTCATACTCCAGGAAGTAAAATAATCATTCTAAAACCCTGATGCCCCACCCAAACTAATTTTGAAAACCTCTCTGAAAATGAAAGTGCTCCTGAAGTCTTTGTCCTCTGAAATGCTTCTGAGCAAGACAGACTCTGAACCCTAACAACCTGGGTCCCGATGTGTTGCAAGAGTTTATGAAAGATAAAACTCTTGGGAGTGGGGCTTGGTTCAGAAAGAAAATCAAGAACTGTGGCCTTTAGAGGCACCTATTTCAAATCAGAGAAGAACAAGCTGAGGCCCAGAAAGCAGAAGTCATGAGGTGGCACAGAAAATCCCTTGATACTAATTTCTATTCTATTCTAACTGAACACAGAGTTACCTTTGCAAGGAATTCATGGAATCCAGCTCTGAGGATGGACACCTTTTCCAAACCTACATCTCCCAACAGAGCCCATTGTCATAAAATTCTTTAATTCTCTGTTTCTATCTTGTAGCGTTCACAAGAGACTAGTTGTAGCATGTAATTAATCTGATTTTTTTAACATATCAATCAACTTATCTCTCAATGTCTTTCTATCTGTTCTGACATCTTCCTTTCAAGGTGTCTCAGTCTTTGGGGCTGGGAGGCTTTTGCTGACTGTCATGGATTGAATTATGTCCCCCAGAAAATGTGTGTATCAATTTGGCTGGGCCATGATTTCCAGTATTGTGTGGTTGTCCTCCATTTTTTGGCTGTAATTTTATGTTAAAGAGGATTAGGGTGGGATTGTAACACCCTTACCCAGGCTACATTCCTGATCCAAGGTAAAGGGAGTTTCCCTGGGGTGTGGCCTGTACCACCTTTCATCTCTCAAGAGATAAAAAGGAAAGGGAAGCAAGTAGAGTTGGGGATCTCATACCACCAAGAAAGCAGCACTGGGAGCAGAGCATGTCCTTTGGACATGGGGTCCCTGTGCCTGAGAAGCTCCTCAACCAGGGAAAGATTGATAGCAAGGAATCTTCCTCCAGAGCCAACAGAGAGAGAAAGCCGTCCCCTGGACCTGACACCCTGAATTTGGACTTGTAACCTAGTATACTGTGAGAGAATAAATTTCTCTTTGTTAAAGCCACCCACTATGGTATTTCTGTTATAGCAGCACTAGATGACTAAGACAATAACCAAGAGTTTCTCAGTCCAAACTCCACGCCTGTCGAAGAGAGAAGCTGGTTAGACAAGATTCTGCATTTGCCCAGGGGAAAACTGCCGCTGTCCTGGGCAACAAATGGAATCCTTAATTTGAGGGCACAAGGCTGAGGTGAGGTGCAGAGAGGGCAAGAGTGAGAAACAGGCCTGTGGGCATAGATACACACAGGACAGCAACTCCCCCATAGGTCAGGGTACAGAAGTCAAGAGACTGCAGGGCTAAAGCGCCATGGGCAAGGCCTCCAGAGGCAGCCAGAGAGTGGGGAGATGGGTGCGAGCAGACGGGAAAGCTCCTGGGACAGATCTAACGGACCCGGGAGAGCTGCAGCAGACAGAGGTCCCTGGAAGCGATGAGTGCAGGCAGAGGTCAGAGAGGCTCGTGCAGATGGGGAGAATTCTTTGAGGGAGGAGGCTGTCAGGGAAGCTAGGGCAGCCAGGGACGCCTCCTTCGAGGAAGAGAAGGGGTGCCAGGTGGCTCCTGGAGGCGGCGCGGCTCCAGGGCGCTGCCTCACCTGGGGCCGGGCCGCTGCGCTCTGGGTCACCGCCTCCGCCCGGGCAGCTCGGGCACAGCTCGCCAGTACCACGAACCCGGAGGGGTCGCCTGGGGCAGCCTCCAGCACGGCTGCCTTCACGGACGTGGTGCCCAGGTCAATGCCGAGAGTGATCGACCGAGCACCCATAGCCAAGGTGTCGGGCGCCGCAGGTATCTGCCGACGTAAGCACCCCCCAGCACACAGAGCCCAGGGAGGTGGAGAGGCGGGGCCTCTCCTGACAATGCTTAGCCACACTCAACATGGCGGCTTCGCGTCTTGCCATTGGTCGAGAGAGGCGGGCCCGGCCCCGGCTATAGGCGGAGAGGCGGCGGTAGGCTGGACCTAAACGGCCCCGCCCCGTAGGGCGGAGGTTTCGTGACAGTGCAGAGCTGGCAGTGTCTCGCTCACCGTAGTAGCTCGAAGGTCGCTGGAAGGCGCTGGCCCTCCGAGAGCATCTGTGTCCCTAGACGTGGCTTCATCCTCCCTCACACCCGAGCTCCCATCCCTGGCAAGGCGCCTGCGCCTTTCCGCTTCGCTCCAACTCTGCCCGGCTTGGCCAGGCTAACATTCATGAAAACTACAGCTCCCAGAGTGCACCACCCCGAGATCTAGCCTCCGCCAATCAGGTGATTCGGGTCAGGTGACCTCCGGCCCGCCCCCATACAAAGTCAAGCTGGCTGGGGAAGTGCACACATTGCGAAGCGGCGCCTGGCCTGAGGTTCCTGCGTCCGGTGTGGTCAGTCCCCCGAGCCTAGGAGAGTCTCAGGTGAGAGCTAGTGCGGCCCGGACAGCCTCCCGCCCATTTCCCAGGCGAATCGCCTGAGGCCAAGAGACTGTCACAGCAAGTCAGAGGGACAGCCTACCGCGGTTCCAGCCCCCTCAGCCACTCCTGGGTTCCATCCCTTGCCAGGGGCGGGAGGAGGTGGCTCCAGTCGCGGCCTCGTGACACTGGACAGTCCCCAAGTGGAAGGGCCCGAGCAGTGGTGAGAGGAGGCTGGGGACACTGCAGTGCTGGGGTAATGTGAGTGGCTCTATCCCTGTGCAGTTCTGAACCCCTTCCCTGCCTCTTGCTCGGTTGCCGCCCCGATTCTGGATGGGGAGTTTGCAGATTGCTTTGGGGAGGGGAGACACTGAGAGCTCCGTTTGGGGTGCTCAGTGAGGCGCTGATCTCCAGGGGACTGGGCAGGACTAGACCCCGCCTCACCCTCCTGGAATTTCACGCTGGAGGCAGAGAGGACACCTGGACCCTGGCTTTTTCAGTTATATCGAGGATAACAGCCTACGCTTAGTGTTTGTCAGGTGCCCAGGCAATAGTGGTAATCTCTTCACATCAGTATTTTGCAACCATTTTTCACCCTCCAGGATCCTTTTAGGCATTTTTTTTTTCCTAGTCATCCTTCGCACTATGAAATTCTGATAGTCATAGACTGTTTGTTATGTATTGTGGCCATTTGGAGGGCCACAAGCTATATTAGTTAAGATTTTTTTCACTCCCAAGAACCAGTTTTCACTCCTGTTGAGAAAGCATGGTTTACATACATTATCTATGAGGCAGGTATCACTGTCCCTGCTTTCATATTAGGAAATTTGAAGCTGGAGGAGGTTAAGTAGCATCCCAAGGTCACACAACTAATAAGTAACAAAAACAAAAAAACATTGCTGTGGAGTCGATTCTGACCCATAGTGACCCTATGGGACAGAGTAGAACTGCCCCGTAGAGTTTCCAAGGAGTGTTTGGTGGATTCGAACTGCCAACCTTTTGGTTAGCAGCCATAGCACTTAACCACTACGCCTAAGTGGGGGAACTCAAATTCAGACCTGTGCATTCTCTCTTCAGGGCACACATTCCTTGCCACTGTTTGTATTCGGTCTCCAAGAGAAGGAGACCCAGGCTGTACGAAAAACCCAAACCAAAAAAACTAAACCCATTGCCGTCCAGTTGATTCTGCCTCATAGCAACCCTATAGGACAGAGTAGAACTGCTGCATAGGGTTTCCAAGGAGCAGCTGGTAGATTTGAACTGTCGACCTTTTGATTAGCAGCTGTAGTTCTTAACCGCTATACCAGCACCGGGGCTCCCTATATAACAAAGGACAAGGCACATTCAGATATCTGGCGGAGAGAAGCTGCTGCAGGAGACCCCTAGCTCCAAGGAAGGAACAAGTGGTGGGATGGGGGAGGACTTTCTGCAGCAGGTGACATCTGAGTGAGATCTGGGAGAGATTTAGGACTTCCATGGGAAGAAGGACACATTTCTGTCTTGTAGCATTCACAAGACGCTGATTGTAATATATAATTATTCTGATCTTTTTAAACGTATTAGTTGACTTATCACTGAATGTCTATCTGTTCTGACATTTTTCCTCCAAGGTGTCTCAGCCTTTGAGGCTGGGGGACTTTTGCTGACCAAGAGCTTCTCAGTTCGGATTCCACTCCTGCCAAATGAGAGAGGAGCTGGTTAGACCTGATTCTGCATCTGCCCAGGAGAAAACTGCCGCTATCCTGGGGAACAAACTGAATCCTTAACTTGAGGGCACAAGGCTGAGGTGAGGAGCAGAGAGCGACAAGAGTGATAAAAAGGCCTCTAGACATTCTGTATATACAGGACAGCAATTCCCTGTGGGTCGGGATACAGGAAGTCAGAGAACACAAGGCTAAAGCTTCCACGGGCAAGGCCCCCAGAGACAGCCAAAGGGTAGAGAGATCGGTGGGAAAGCTCCTGGGATGAGGTCTAATGGGCCAGTGAGAGCTATAGCAGGCAGAAAGGCCTCTGAAGGACAGGTGGAAGTCAGACAGGCTGGGCAGTCAGGGAGATTTCTGTGAAGGATGGGTATCAGGGAGGCCTCCTTTGAGCCCCGGGGGCGGCGGTGGGGAGGGGTATCAGGGCCTTCTGGAGGCTTTTTCGGGAAACCAGAGTGGGAGCAGGGATATTTCCACACAGACCTCTCCTAGCTCTCCCCACAATTTTCAGGAACCCCCAGAGGTGGTTGGGGGTGGGAGAACCTGGACACTGGACACTGAGGCAGCATGTGGAGACCAGTTACAGAAATCCATGCTGACTTCCCCGTTTGACCCATGGCTCCCCTGCTGTGTGTTGGGGTTATGGGTAAACAGCAGCCTGTCTCCTTCACTAAACCAATGAACTGTTCCAGGGCTGATCGGGAGTTTGTCCAGCCCTCTGTCCCTGTCATGAGTGATCCCTCCCAGTCCTGGGGAGGTGATACTTGTCGAGTGAATTAGTCAGTTGGCGACATTAGCCCTTTGCACTCTCACTCTAAGACAGAAAATTGTTAGGTTTGTGGGTTCACAGTTTAACCTCAGTTTTAATAACTTTTTGGGAAAAAAAAAAAAAGAACCCCCAGCCAACAAAACTGTGTTCTTTCTGTTAACTAGGATGCAAGAAGCAGTTGCAGAGGGAAAAAATGTTTGTTTGCTTCCTTATGGTGGGACCTTACACAACCCACTTAGCTGGTCTGAGGCCGTTTCCCCACAAATTAAAGAAAGATAAGCCCTCCCTAGGGTCCCCTGCTTGGAGGTTGTGATGCAAAGCCTATGAGGCCACAGGTGTGAAGTGAAAGTCCTTTATGAGCTGTCCTGTGCCACAGTTGCGGTTGGCATAGTGTCCACCTGCAGCTGAGCTGATTCAACCTTCTCCTGAACTCTTGCCATCTGTCTTTCTTCCTAGTTCTCTGGAATCAAGAAACATGATGAGGGGTTGGCTGATTGTTTTTATCCTTTTCCCCCTGGAGCTTGTAGAAAAATGTGGTAAGTTTAGAAATCGGTCCTCAACTTCGTAAAGAGGGAAATAATGACTCTAGAGCGAGTGGCCTGACCTGTTCATAGCCAGGTATTTAGAACTGTCCAGACCACATGTGCTTGCTTGCCCCTGGGTGAAGTTCAGGAGTTTTACAAGCAGCCAGATGGTTCCACAAATAAATAGCCTTCTGTCCCATGGTCCCTGTTCCCTTTTCTGTATCGCCAAAGTCAACAGTTAGTATTTAAATCAGACTGTGGAGCCCCAGCAGTCTGGGGTAGTGTCTGTAAAGAAGACTTATGCCCCTGACCTCTGGGCCTCACAAAGGGAGTTGTGGGTCTTGGAAGATGCTACAGAGACAGGTGAAGTGGCCAGCCATGCTGAGCCTGGTCCAGCTAGGCACAGACAGCCTGGGGAGTCTGCCTGGACACCCCATTGTAAAATGAGAAAACCCTTCCCTTAGAGAAGGATCAAGGAGCAGGGCGCAGCCGCCCAAGCAGGGCTGGAGCCACACAGAAGGCAGGCTGGTTGTCAAAAATACATTAGGGTTTGCTCATCCTGATTAGGACTGACCTTCAAAGCAGGCTCTTTGGAGGCCCACGTTGATTGAGGAATTCTCCCACTGCCCAAAACATCCCTGGAATTCCTTCCCAAGGAGAGCCATGTTTAGCTTTCTGGGGACACAAGGCCCATTATTTTGATCATTAGCCTGGCTGTTGCCACAAATCAAATATTTCTTAAAATTCCTGACTGAAGATTTTCAAATGAACCTTCTACAAGCAATACTTACATTGAGGAAGTTTCCCAAGAGCCAAGCACCATGGCTGCACCATCACAATGACCTGGCCTGTCCAGTCTCTGAGGAAACAAGGATGATCTGATTAGTCCTGCCAGGCCAATTAAACAGTCTTGTCATTTTGCAGTCATACCTGTCAATGAGCAGTTTCTCAGAAAGAAAAGGTCCTTTGGGCCAGGAAGCCCAGTGTTTCTCAGTTCAGCCTGTGCCTCAGCTCACCTGGCAGTGCCGTTGGAGTGCCTTTTCAAAAATGTAGATACCAGAACCCCACCCCAGCCCTCCTGGAGCACATTCTCTGTGACTAATGCATTTAGTAATTCTAGGCGAGAACCACAAATCCAGCTCCCACCACCTCTGATCATATCAAGGGATGCTGAGGCCCAGGGAGGGTAGAAGACTTGCCCAGAGTCTTCTAGAAAGTCACAAAGCCCAGACCAGCACGTAGTATGCCAGCTCCTTATATCACTTTGCCTCCTTTTCTGAATGTCAGTATAAAAGAATAGTGGAAGCTACCGTAAAATCTGGTGCCTGGAAATGGGTTTCTAACCTCGTGCTCCTGTGCCTTTCTTCTCCTTGCTTTGGGGCATGATCACGGAGGATGATAGATGAGATGCTTGGCCTTCGGAGTTTTTTGTCTCTAACTTCTTTGGTGGCCTAGCAGCAACAACCTGGGCTTTAGACCAGAAAGGCCTAGGTTTGAATCCTGCCTCTGCCATTCCCGAGCGACTGTGGGCAAGACACTCCCTTTGACGATTCTCAGTTTCCTTATATCAAAATAGGAGTGATAATGCCCGCCTCTCACTGTCGTAGTATTTAGAGAATGGAAGAACATAGCAGAGTCGCTGGCGTGGGGTGGGGTAAGAAGTAGGGGAGGTATCAATTGAAAAAAAAAACAATAACTCCTTGCTATCGAGTTGATTTCGACTCATGGTGGCCCTGTATGTTACAGGGTAGAACTGCTCCATAGGATTTTCTTGGCTCTAATCTTGATGGAAGCAGTTCACAGGCCTTTCTTCCACGGAGCCACTGGGTGGGTTTGAACTAACAACCTTTGGGTTGGCAGCTGTTCACAAGCGGCTTCCGCCACACAAGCTCCTGAGGTGTCAATAAGTATTAGTTAATAATCAGAAGAAGTATTAGTTCAAAAAAGCAGATTCTCTGTAGGGAAAACTTGGTTGGTCTCCTTATGACCCATTTGGTAATTCTAATACGGTCTCCAGAGACTTCTACCCTGGGACAAACTTTAAAATATGCTTTCGCATGGTGGGATGCCAGCTTCCTAACTGCCTCCTGTCTTGGACTAAAAATGTCGTCCAGTTCTTCTGTGATGGTATAACCATAACTAACCATTATTTAGCACTTGGTACATGCCCAGCCACGTGGAAAGGGTGTTACAAGCATCACCACGTTTTGTCTTCACAATCACCCTGTGAGATAGGCCTTGTAATGTTTCCCATTTTACAGATGAGGAAGCTGAGGCTCAGAGAGGTTAAGTATCTTACCTATGATCAGAGAGCTAGGAAATGTCAGGGCCAGGATGCAACTGTGTGACTTCAGAGTCCAGTCTCTCAGCTACTGAGCGCTGCCATCTTCTGCGGTGCTAAGCGGGGAGAAAAGTGAAAATCCCTTGCTGCCTCTTTTACAATGCAAAGACTGGAAGAGCCTAGGCCATGAAGAGCTCTCACCCACCCTGACTACCTTCCCAGCAGAGCTGGAGGACCCAGAGGTGTGGGGGGCTGTCTGGCATCATCTTTAGTAGACATCTCTGTAGATGTCTTATCTCTCGATAAAGATGGAAAACTCCTATGGAGCAGCTCTGTCTAGGCACCGCCTTGTCAAGAACTTGTTTATCAGATGTGGTCCTCAGCTACTCGGTCCTCAGCTACCAGCACAGATGTCAAGTGCTAGAATTGCCCAGCTGCACAAGCCCAGGACAAAGCCTCAGATTGCCATCAGAGCAGTGAGGACAAGAAAGAAGGGGCAAAGTTGCCAAAGCCACCACCAGATTCCAAAGCTACACATAAAGGAGGGACCAGCTTATTCTGCCCTTAGCAGCTTGGCCTCTCCAGGGACCAGGGTGGGGCCATCCCCATCTGAGGGGCCCAGCCAGGCAGAGGCAGCTGAGGTGGGGGAACTATAAACCACAGCCAGTAGACGTCTCAGCGTGGAGACTAGCAGTCTCAGGACAGCGCCTCCATCGGCATGCACACATGCAGGGCTAGCATGGAGAAAGCAGCTCAGACACCGCCCGAGAGCCCCAGGTAGCAGAGCTGGGCCCAAGCGTGCAGGTTCAACGGTGGCGATTCCTTTGGAGATGAGGTTACCATCTATGGAGGTGCCCAGAAAGAGGAAGAAAATCGAAGAGGGGAATCAGACAGTGGAAGCTGAATCATATAACTTTTAAGTTCCTTTCCAACCCAAGCATCTAAAATTTCAACTCTAAATTCTTTGTGTTCTGGTTAGAGGGAGACCTGGGCCCTGCCTGCAGCCTCTACCCCTGCAAAGACCATCTTTATCAGAGTTGAACACCTGCTTTCCTTTTGTGGGTCCCCCTCCTCATTCCAGTCTAGATTCATGATCACGATCTCAAGGCCATGCATAGGCCCTGAGGCTGTGAGACAGGGCAGGTGTGGCATGGGGCTTCAAGCCCACCTGGGAGTAAGGGGGAAGGGGCGGGATGTGGGCTGCCCAAACACAGGAAAAGGTCAGAGAGGCTAACTCAGGCTCTTTCTCTGGTCAAGTTGCCCTGTGATCATTGACCTCGTAGATCTCCATCCCTCACCCAGGTAGCCTATTTGTCTACTTTATCCTGAGTTAATGTCTTAAGGCCAAGAAGAAATCCCTGAAAGTGAAAGAATCCGTCTTGTTCACCATTCTTCCCCAGTGCCCAACATATAGTCAGCCTCAGGAAGGGGATCAGTGAGTAGCCGAGCTGGGTTAGGAAGGGAGCCCAGAAGAGTTCTTAGGTTAACTGGGCCCCATGTACCTGTGAGTACAGGAAGGAGGCTAGGCCAGTTCTTCACGTCTGTCAGAAGAAGGGGTTCAAGTCTGTGTTTTCCAATCCCGCATCATGGCTTGAATTCCTTTGAGAGAACTTTTAGGGCCCATGATTCTCAAACTACCTCTGGGTGCCTCAGCCACAGACACTCAGCCTGTCAGTGGAGCGGGAGGAGAAAGCTCTAGTATTTCCCACTCAGGCCTGTGTCCTTCTCTGTCTCTGTCTTGGGCACTGTTGGGGAAGGAGCATCATGAGAGCTTGGCTTCCAGCCCCATCACTTAACATCTCAGAACCTCCAGGTCTTCACCTAGAAAGTAGGGGCTGTCATGAGTCAAAACTCATGAATTCAGATGTCAGGGACCTCATCGCAGTTCTCGCTCAGGGGCCTGAGTTCTCTGACCTAATGACTCATGTTGTTGATTTGGGTCTCTCCAGAGTCGACCTTGCACCTCAGTGTTCCTCCGATCGTGAGGCTTGAAAATGGCAGCTCAACCAATGTCAGCATCGCCCTTCGGTAAGTGCCCAGCTCTGTCCTCAGCCCCACTTGTTCACCCTGTAGCTGAGCCAGGGCTGGCCCCAGCTCATTCTAATACAAGTGTGATGCTTTTGCCTCTAAACTATGCTACAATACATAGAAAGAAAGGTGCTAGCCCCAGGCTGCAGACCCAGGTCCCAAAGTCTGTCCCCTGCCCACCTACTGAATCCTTGTTTCCAGTGGGAAGAGGTGGAAGGGGGGCTTCTCTGCAAAGACCTTGGCCTATTCCCCAGGTGAGAAGAGCCCTTGAGTGACCAGCAGCTGATGCCAGGCTTCAGAGTGGTCCTTCCCGAGGCTTTAAATATTTGAGGAGAGCCCTGAAGGGCAGGGGCAAGGAGCTGAGCTGCTCACCAGCATGTCAGTGGTTGCTCATAGAGCCAAAAGCAGAAGTGATGCCACCCGGGGATCCCATTCATGCAACTCTCATGCTTGGCCTCCATCCAGAGAGTTGTCCTTGCTGACATCTGCTGGTTCAGGCGTGCGGGCCCCAACCTTTTCCAGACTGTGCCAGAGAGCCTGTCTTTTCCTTCTGTTTCCTTAGCTTCGTCCTGCTCTTGTCTCCCAGCCATGAGGATTCCCTAAGATGTTGATTTGGAGCCCTGTCCTTTTCTCTTTACTCCTGTCCCCTTCCTCGCCTCTCCTGGGACTGCAGGAGGGCTGATCTCAAACCAAAGCTTTGGCACCACACCTGATAGGCCGGCGATTCCATTGGTAGCTCCTGCCATCTGTGCACATCGACACCTTGTAATTCTTATAAGTCATCCTGTGAGCCCAGATTTGAGGCCCCCACGGGTTGCTCCCAGCCAGCATGTCTACCTTATCCAGTCAGACACATCTCCCGACTCCGTAGGGAGTTTCCACTCCCTCTTGCCCTACCTGGAAGGCCCCTGCCTCTGTCGATCAAATTCTGACCTTCCCACAAATCCCCATCCAGATTCGCCTATCTCTGGACCCTTTATTTGGCATTCACAGCCAGTTCCCTATCTTCTCATGCTGTCACCCTATCCCGCTCTGACATCTTGTCTCCCGATAAAGACAGAAGTCTCCTAAGGAGCAGGGACTCCACCTCTCTACCCCTCAGGGTGAAGCACATAGCATTTCCTGACCCAAGTGACTTGAGAAATGACAGGCCCAGCGTGAAATCCTGAGGATTGGTTGAGATCTCACAGTGTCCAACTTCCTAAAAGTAATCAGATTCTTGTCCTCCACAGGCATCCATTAAATGCAACCTTGGTGATCACTTTTGAAATCACATTTCGTTCAAAAAACATCACTATCCTTGAGCTCCCTGATGAAGTAAGTAGCAAATCTGACTGACTGGGTAGGAAAACACTGAGGAACTAAGTGCGTTTTAATTGAGAACTTGTGAAAATAGGCCACCTTACTTTTAAACCATGGACCACCCCTGTTCCATCAGTCTAGAAATCTATGATTTGGGCCTGTTGGCCTCCTTGGAGATGGATATTTTATGCCTTTCTCATAAATTGAGAAGGCAGTGCTAGGAAATGTGACACAAAATTGGTTCTGAGAATGTGGAAGAAATTCTTAAAGATGGTTTTCTGCGACCTTGCTGCTCAAGGGCATTCCGTGGACCAGCAACATTGGCCTTGCTTGAAAACCTCATAGATACGCAGAACCTCAGGCCCCACCCCAGACCTACTAATTCAAAATCTCCATGCTAGCAAGAACCCCAAATGATTGGAGTCCACGTTGGAATTTGAAAAGCACTGTTCTGAGACACCATTGGTTGGGATCATTCCTAAAAACTAGTGCCAGAGGCTGTCTAGTATAATAATGATAACTAGTCATAGTTTTTAGGTATTTGTCTATTTATATGTACCCTACTTCCATATCTGAGTCCCTGAGTGGTGCTGTTAATGTACTTGTCTGCTAACCAGAAGGTTGGAGGTTTAAGTCTATTCAGAACCACCTTGGAAGAAAGGCCTGGCAATCTAGTTCCAAAAAATCAGCTATTGAAAACTCAATGGAACACACTTCTACTGTGACACACATGGGGCCACCATGAGTTGGAATCAACTTGACTGGTTTTTACACCCACGTTACCGGGGATTTGAACTAGTTACCATTCAACTGGGTAAAAAACATAGAGGAAGCACCAATGCAGAGCCACCTTATACGGAGAGTAAGGGTTAAAAAAAAAGGCGAATCCAGGGATGAGGTTGACACCCGCGAGGTGCATCACGAGGCCTGTGTATCTGAAGGGACAGCCTGCAAATCAGCTCTGAGCTCTCCAGCAGGCAACGATACTGAAGGGTGGGCAGTCACAAGAGCTGGAGAATCCACAGTCTTTAAAACACTCACCACAGATGAAACGTGAATACGTTATGCCGAGTGAAATAAGTCAGACGCAAAAGGACGAATGTTGCATGACCCCACTTCAATGAAATAACTAGAATAGACAAATACCTAGAGACCAAAGTTCATGAGTGGTTACCAGGGCCGAGAGAGTAGGAGAAAGAGGGAGTCAATTTCTGATTGATGAGTTTACTCCCTATTCCCAGAAGGGATTTAGTGGGTGGTACAAATGGTTAAGTGTTTGACTGCTAACCAGAGGTCGGCAGTTCAAATCCATCAGAGGCACCTCAGAAGAAAGGCCTGGTGATCTCCTTCTGAAAAGTCATAGCCATAAAACATGATGGAGCCATTCTACTCCGACATATGGGGTCACCATGGGTCAGAATCGACTCAGCAGCAACTGATACTGTACTATAAATATGCAAACAACTGCGAGGGAAATCAGTTAAAAATAAGGTGGCAGGAAAACAAAATAGATCCAGCAGTAGTACGTGTTATGAAGATGTAGCTTGCAAGACGTGGACCAGAAATTGGACTCCAAGCTTTGCCGCAGCCACTTAAATCATTTCAGTTGTTTTGGGAAAGCCCCCTGATTTCTGTTGTTAAGACCAAAAAGCAGTGCTTCCTGGGGGCCTCATAAAGAAGCCACTGAACTCTGCCGAACCACAGCCTCGTGGTGCCTTTGAGGATGAGCTGTAAGGCTGGGTTTCCCTTAGGGTCCAGCGGTACGGGCAGAGGATGGGCCTCGAGTGTCATCCACGGTGCAGACAGGTTTGGGTGGCGCAGTTTGGTTCAGTAAAGCTCCCTGTCACTCTGGGAAGATAGAGAGTATCAGAAGGAATGATGATGGCAAGAGCTCTGTCGCAGGCTTGCCTGCAATTGCTCTTTCTTGGAGCAGAGCTCTTGGTAAAGGTTGGTTAGAAATGACGACGAGAACGTCCTTCCTGCTGAGTATCTGGTGTGTGTAGCTCTTTTGTTTTGTCACTTGGCAGCCAAGCTGGGCACAGCGTAGACAGCCTTTTGTGGATATTAAGGAGCTTAGAGCCCTGATAGCACAGTGGTTAAGAACTCAGCTGCTAACAAAAAGGTCGGCAGTTCAAATCCACCAGCTGCTCCTTGGAAACCCTTTGGGGCAGTTCTGCTGTTTCCTGTGAGGTCGCTATGAGTCGGAATCAACTTGACGGTGATGTGTGTGTGTGTGAATAATATGGAAATGGAGGCGCTAGTAGCAGTCATAGCGTAGTAGCGATAGTAAGCACTTAAGCCAGGCCTTGTACGGTAAGCTTCGTGGATATTATGTCATTCATAAACCAATAAGCCAGTTGCCGTCAAGTCGACGCCAGCTCATGGCAACCCCACGTGTGTCAGAGTAGAGCTGTGCTCCATAGGGTTTTCAATGGCTGATTTTTTGGAAGTAGATCACCAGGCCTGTCTTCTGAGGCACCCCTGGGTGGACTAAAATCCCCAGCCTTTTGGTTAGTGGCTGAGTATGTTAACCGTTTGCACCACCCAGGACTCCATTTCATTCATAGCAATGCTATAAGGTAGATACTTGCCTTATCCCCATTTTACAGATAGCAAACTGAGATCAGAGAGCTTGAATAACTTGGCTGAGATCACTGGCTAGTCAGAGAGGGAAAGCCCGAGGGCAGGGCCGTGGTTCTACTCAGAAAGCCTAAGGCACAGAAGTATGGGGGCATTTGAGTTGGTGGGCCAGGTTGGCAAGCCCCTGGAAGGCAGGGTGTGACCAATCTGCCCCTCTGTTCCCTGGTGGGTTCCTGGAGCCAGGTACTCAGTGGGGCCCTCCATAACTGTGTGGCATCCAGTCGAATCCTGTCTTCCTAACAGGTTGTAGTGCTTCCCGGAGCAACAAATTCCTCTTTTCAAGTGATGTCTCGAAATGTTGGACAAGTCACTGTTTATCTGCACACAAATCATTCCAACCAGACCGGGTAGGTGGGCCTTACGTGATGAAAAGGGAGGCAGTGATGGGGATAGGGTATCAGGGACACCTTCGGAAGCCCAGCCTTGGCCTATCCCAGCCTCCAAATTCCTTTCTAGCCCGCGGATACGCTTCTTGGTGATCCATAGCAACATCGTTAGCATCATAAACCAGGTGATCGGCTGGATCTACTTTGTGGCCTGGTCCATCTCCTTCTACCCTCAGGTGTTCAAGAACTGGAGGCGGAAAAGGTAACCGCCTGAGCTTCCTGTGCAGGTTCGCCTGGGGCAGGTAGGACAGAGGCACTCCAGCGCCTCAGCTTCATGCTTTCGCTGTCCGTTCTTCTCTCTTCGTGCCCTTTCTAGAAGGGTGTCCTAATGTACAAGCTCTCCCCAGAGCCTGTGATAGGATTCCCAGTGCTAGACGTCTGGTCCCTTGCTAAGCTTACCCCTCCCTGTGCCCTGCCATGAAGATACTTTCCCAGCAGCCACTTCTGTGCTGCCTGAAGCCACAGGAGGGGCAAGAGGGAAGCTGGGGGCTTCCTGCAGGTGCTTACCTGGGCAGAGCAGGTAGGTTCCAGTCACGCCCTTCCTGCTGCAGGAGACAGCTTAGAAAGCACCAACTTCTTCAAAGACCTAAGTGTAGCTTTCTACCTTTTAATGACGAGGTCTAATGGGAAGTGGTCCCCCTACTTAGAGACAGAGCAGCTGTGATGGGGTCTGAGTTTGGCAAAGGTCAGGGTAGCATGCCTGCTAGGGAAAGCCAGCAGCAGAGGGGACGGGGTTTGGGGCCAACTGTCTAAGAGCTGTTTCCCAGAGAGTGGGCAGAAGGGCAGGTTGGCCTGGCCACCGCCTGGAGCTCCTGTGAACCCGGGGTTCAGCCTGCTCTTGGGGTGTGAGATCTGTGTCCTTTCCAAAGACTGACTAAGCGTCCTCATGCTGCCTTGTGGAGTCCCGGGAAAGAGGATCCCGGGAAGGAGGAGGTGGGGCTCAGCAGGGCACATCTTCCCCAAGCACCTGCTCACACCAGGCCCTGAGCAGCTCCTCCCATGGATGGCTTCCTTCACCTCGCACAGCAGCCCTGTGAGGCAGGAAATGTCCTGTTTGCAGATAGGAAGCAGAGTAGCCAGAGCTACTGGCCATAGGTCCACAGTGAGCAAGTGGTAGAACAAGGGTGCAAAAGTCGGCCTGGGACCCCAAGGCTATGTGTGCCCTTCCCTGACCTGACTCTGGGGTCACCTGGGGAGAGAGTGCTGTGGGCCTGAACTTGTCTCCAAGCTCCCAGCAGCCTGTGCTGTCCCACCCCAGAGCTCTGTCGCTCAGGCTGTGTTGTCCAGCAGTGGGGAGGGGAGGCCCCTACCTCTGTCCCTGTTCGCTGTGGCCCAAGGATAAGCCCTGGTGCAGCCCTCTAGGGCCCTTCCCTGGGCCCCTTGGGCTGCCACACCCACCCAGCTGGAGTCAGCCAATGCCACTGAGTGAGGCTGTGGGGAGCTGAGACTTGGCGCATACATTGCATCCTACCCCCTCTGGGCAGTTTATTCCAGCTATGGGCCTGCTCATGCCTATCAGGGACTCTTGGCAAGAACTCTAGGATGTGATGGGGGATTTCAGACAAACAGGGAGATTTGGGGACAGGAGCCTACACCCATCTGCTCTGTGCCTCCGAGTGCCGGGCTTGGTGAGCAGCTGCTGACTCCACACTCTCCTAGGTGTTTCCCAAATGGAGGCCAGAGCCAAGTGCACAGCCCTTCCCACCAACCCGATCATCTTCCAGCATTCACCCCTCTCCATCCAGTGAGCAAGGTCCTTGAGCCTTCCTACCTCACCTGATACCACATGCATCCCGGGAGCCAATTCGTTTCCCTCCCAAGTCTCTCAAATCTGATCCACCTCATCTCCAGCTTTACCAGCATCCACAGCCCAGCACCACTGTGGTTCACAGGATTTCCGCCCTTACATCCTGATGGGCCCCCACTTCTCTTGCCCCCTTTTTCCCCAGTGTTCCCGTTGAAACCTGAGTGTTCTTTCCAAAAATCAAATCTGATCTTCTTGCCTCCAGTGTCTTCCTGTTGTTCTTAGGATAAAAACAAAACCTAGCCTGCCTCCCTTTCTGCCTTTCCAGCCTCAACTCCCACCCCGGCTCTCTCTGCTTCAGCCACCTTCATGCCTTTTCCTCTGCCTAGAATGTTCTTCCCCACAACCCTGGTACCTGCTGCTCAGCCATGGGATCATGCCTCAGGAGTTACTTCTTCAGGGTAGCTTTGTTATGAGACCAAACCCTCGTCCCTGGTCCTAGAGACTTTCTCCAGCTTGGTGCTGTGGTGTTGGCTATGTTAACTTTCGTTTGTGATGGCCGATTATGGCTTCTCTGCCTCTAAGTAGGAGACAGGAACTGCTTCTTTCTCATCAGCCTCAAGAGCCTGGCAATACCTGGAACATAGTGGGGTCTCAATAAATCTTTGTTGAATGAGTCCACCTGACAGAGGTGTGGCCACCTGTGACCAGGGTTTTCATGATAAGGGCATAAAGTAGCAGTTTTGGCCACAGTGGCAAAAAGGTATATCTACCCCAGCCTCCCCAGTTTGGTCTGCATCTTCGTGCAGCAAGGCCTGCAGGGATGGAGTCACCCTACCACGTGGGCCTCCTAGGGGGCTGCTGAGCTGGGAGCCACGGACGGAGATGCCTCCTTTCTGCCGGAGGCCTCCAGACTTCCCTCTGGGAGGGCCAGGGCTTGCAGAGGCATGAGAAGTCTCAGAAGGGAGGGAGAGCAGGAACTGGGGGATGGGACAGTACTCCTGGCAGGGGGTGGGGGGAAGGCTGAGCCCTCCTTCCCCATGTGCTGGGAGCTCTGTCCCCTCCCATCCCTCCTGCTCCAGGCCTCACCTCCTGCCCTGCTTTGCCCCCACCCAGTGTCGTCGGCCTGAGCTTCGACTTTGTGGCCCTGAACCTGCTGGGCTTCATGGCCTACAGCGTGTTCAATGTCGGCCTCCTCTGGGTGCCCTTCATCAAGGTATGGCCCTGTGCCCCCAGAGCCCGGCCCAGCCGTGTAGTGGTCTGGCTGCCCCTTACCACCCAGCTTCTCCCCACCCCCTCACAGGAGCAGTTTCTCCACAAATACCCCAATGGAGTGAACCCCGTGGACAATAATGACGTTTTCTTCAGCCTGCACGCCGTCGTCCTCACCCTGGTCGTCATCCTACAGTGCTTCCTATACGAGGTGAGGGAGCGGGCTAGGGACCTGCCCCGCCACCACCGCACTCCATCCCACCCTTCACCCACACCTGCCATTTTACAGAAGACATGAAATTTGTTCATTCATTCAGCATCTACTTACTGTTACCTGGGTGACATACTGGGCTCCATGCCAGGCACAGACACCCCATGTGCGCCAAGCCCTTGGGTCCCCCAGTCTGGGCTAAGGGACACAGAGAAAGGCTGACAGCTGTGCAGGACAGGGAAGCACGGGCAGCTTGTGGCGGCCCTAAACCAGCCAGGGAGCAGGAAAGAGAGCATCAGAGGAAGCGATGCTCAGTGGAGGTCCATGGATGAGTAAGTTGCCCTGGAGATGGGGAAAAGGGGAGGGCGGTGCACTCCCAGTACGGGGAATGGGATGTGTGAAGGCTGAGGGGCATCGTGAGGGACCACGAGCAGGTGGGAGAGGCTGGGGCTCTGGGTGAGGTTTGAGTGCTAGGTTGAGGGGCTTGGACTTGGACTTGTTGATGGAAGGCCTCCCAGTGTGTGTGCAGGAAAGGGCTGATGGTCACAGCTTTTCTTTCACTTCCCGTTATTGCACCACTTCCCTCAGGGGCTGCCCTCCTGCAACGAGCCCAGCTTCCAGATGTGAACTTTAGGTTGTCCTACCCTTTGCTATGAAGTACATGACAGGGGAAAGGTAGAGTGAGGACGGATTCTAGAGATCATCGGGCTCTAGCAGGGTCAACGCTAGGCTGGGATGAGGTGCAGGGTCTCCAGTGGGGGAGGGGGGAGACCCCAGCACCCTTTGTCCTACAGAATGTGCTCAGAGCAGGCACCCAGCTCTGCAATGTGGGAACAAAATGTAGGCGGGAGCTGGAAATTTCCAAGATGGACTGAAATGGAGACCCCACATGGTTAAAAGGGTATGATTGGTGCTAGGGACACACCCGCGCCCGCTGGAGACCTGGTACCTTGTCCCAGGCAGTCACTGACTCACTCTGACCCCAGTGATCTCTGGAGTCTGCCCCCATCCCTATGTCTCCCCGCTGTGGCCCCAGAGCGGGCCTCCCTCACTCGGATGCTCCAGGGCCAGCATCCAGCTGCCACCGTTCCCCTTTAGCCCACCTCCACCCCCCTCTCTAAACCTGACCTGGCCCTGGCAGTTCCCCACCTGAGGCCCTGCCCTGGCTCCCTGGGCCCGACTCCCCTCCTGCTCTCCCTGTCCACCTCAGCGAGGCGCCCAGCGTGTGTCCTGGCCTGCCATCGGGTTCCTGGTGCTCTCCTGCCTCTTTGCGCTCATCACCATGGTGTTGGCTACAGTCGGGGTGACCACTTGGCTGCAGTTTCTTTTCTGCTTCTCCTACATCAAGCTCGCAGTCACGCTGCTCAAGTACTTCCCACAGGTACTCCAGGGCCCACCTTAATCTTCCCATGTCCACTGGGGCGAAAAGGAGCCCTGGTGGTGCAAGGTTGGCAGTTCAAACCCACCAGCCACTCTACAGGGGGAAAGATGTGACAGTCTGCTTCCTTAAAAGATTCGCAGCCTTGGAAACCCTATGGGGCAGTTCTACTCTGTCGTACAGGGTCTCTGTGTGTCGGAATTGGCTCGACGGCAGCGGGTTTGGTTTTGGGTTGGGTGGGGTGAGAGGGCCCTGCTGGTCTGGGGCAGCTTCTGCTGGATGAGAAGGTGACGATGGAAACCTGGGGTGGAAGCTAACGAACCCGGCAGGAGCAGAGCAGAGCTGGTGGTTACTGCTGTGTGCTCTCCCTTGGAGCCCGGGAGCCTCACGAGGAAGTCAGTGGAGCCATCTCTGACCTCTCAACGCCCCACTCCACCATTCTCCTGCTCCACATGACAGTTCTTCCTCATACCTCCACTTCTGCTCCCTGCCACTGCCCCCGTTACCTTACCAACCGACACCCCTGACACACAGCAGCAGGCCGGTCAGAAAAGAAAGGACGAGGGAGCCCACCACTGCAGCCTTCAGCCCTGTTCAGAGATGGTTCCCTTGACACCCCATCCGGGGACCTCCTTGTAGGCCATTAGCACCCAGTGGCCCTCAGCACCCCTGTGAGAACTCAGCCCTGCTCAGATCCGGGCATTTAGCATCAAGCATGTCTTCCCCTGTGGCCAGCATCAGTAGATGAGACAAATACCAACAGCCCCAGGACAGGGTTTAGGTTTGAAATAGGTGCCAGCTGCGAACCTCTGAAGACATTGATGGTTCAGTGGTAGAATTCTCACCTTCCATTCAGGAGACCCAGGTTTGATTCCTGGCCGGTGCACCTCATGCCCGGCCACCACCCATCTATCAGTGGAGGCTTGTGTGTTGCTATGATGCTGAACAGGTTTCAGCAGAGCTTCCAGGCTGAGACAGACTAGAGAGAAAGACCTGGCAATCTACCTCCAAAACTCAGTCCATGAAAACCCTCTGAAACACATGGTCTGATCTACAACCAGTCATGGGCAGCGTTTTGTTGCATTGTACATGGGGTCTCCGTGGGTTGGGGGCCAACTAGACGGCAGCTAACAACAGCAGCAGCAGACCTCTGCCCCTTAATCTAGGGCCTGTGTAACTCACCCCATTTCCAAGAGACAAGCCCCCTTTTTAGCTTCCCCAACTATGGGAACTTTGTGTTTACTGGGCTCAAAGGAAGGATAGCATTTGGGCTGGGGTCTGGGGGCACTCTCTTAGAGGGCATGGAAGCAGAAGCAGATCCTTAAGGGTGAGCAGGACTTAACTGCGTGGGCAGGAGAGCAGGGGCATTCCAGGCAGGGGCAGTCTGCACAAGGCATGGGCAGAATGCATGGGGGGCAGCGAGCAGCCCTTGGTGGGCTGAGCAGTGTTGAGAATGGTGGGGCAAGGAAGGCAGGACCAGCTCCCAGACTTTTGAGTAGGGGGAAGTCTTGAGGGGAAGTGAGCCTCAGTCCCTGAGCACAGGAAGGCTGGGAAGCCTGGAAGGCAGGAGCCCCAAGTGGGGATTATGGAATCATCCTGGATGGGAAAGGTAGCAGTGAGTATGGAAAAGGGTGGGAGAGAATCTCAGGACAAAGAAGGGGGCCTGCCTGGTGGCCGACTGGGAGAAGACCACTAAAGGGGCCAAGATCTCCTTCCCTGGTGGTAGGAAGGCAGTACCTGTCAGAGAATCCCTGGGGATGCTGTGGTCGTCGGGGAGGACGAGGGGTGCATGCAGCAGGAAGAGTGGGGATGTCCAAGGGGACTCACCCACAGAGCCCAGCGGGGGCTAAGGTGTGAGTTAACTCCTCTGTAGAGGAAACTGAGGCCAGGAGAAGTCGGACAGCCCACCTGAGGTGACACAGTGCAGATGAGGGAGCTAGGATTCCCAGCCTATGATCTTAAGCATGACATTAAGTCCAGGCTGGACTCTCCAATTTGGGGAGAATGGAGGTGAGAAGCAAAATCAAAGTTGTTTTGACACCCAGAACAAGAAGGGATGAGAAGTTCAGTAAGGCAGCACCCCCACCCCCTGCTGGCGTTGTGAGGTACAGGGATGGAATGAGGGGGGCTCTGTTTGCTCTGCATGCCCAAACTGTTCCCCTGACCAAGGCATAGCAGGGCCCAAAGGTCACTCTGTTCCTTGGAGCCGAGGCTCAAGTACATGAGTGGGAGGAATCGGAGCCACTTGTGTGCGGAGCAGTGGTCACAAGGGGTGTGAGGCAGCCACCCGGCCCCCTCACTGCCCTCCATCTGTCTGTCTGTCTGCCTGCCCAGGCCTACATGAACTTTTACTACAAAAGCACCGAGGGCTGGAGCATTGGCAATGTGCTCCTGGACTTCATTGGGGGCAGCTTCAGCCTCCTGCAGATGTTCCTCCAGTCCTATAACAATGGTGAGTCTGCCGTGGGCTACCCACCCAGCTGGTGGGCTAGAGGTGCAGGGCGGGGCCGGCCTTCCGAGACTCCAGCTAGAGCTAGCCCCCCATCCCAGGCCCTGCAGCCTGGGGAGCCAAGGTCAGACTCCTCCAAGGGTGGAGTTATGTCTGGGGCAAACGAGGACACCCCCAGCCCTTGGAGCCCACTGTGCCACGGCTGCTTTAGGGGCTGCCAACCTATATCTGAATTTTGTCCCCTTTGGCTCTTCACAGACCAGTGGACACTGATCTTTGGGGACCCAACCAAGTTTGGACTCGGAGTCTTCTCCATCTTCTTTGATATTGTCTTCTTCGTCCAGCACTTCTGCTTGTACAGGAAGAAACCAGGGTACGACCAGTTGAACTAGCACCCAGGCACCCAGCGTAAACTGCCCAGGCCCTGGGCCCTAGTTGGGGACAGCTCCCCAGTGAAAACCGGAGAAGCAACCTGGAGTGTAGGGCTGGCTCGCGGCCGACCTGGAGAAGCACTCTTTCTCGGGGCCACACGCCTTAAACACCAAGCAGCCTGCCTTCGTCCAGGACCCTCCTGGGCCCAGAAGGAACCTCTCCCTGGGAGAGACGCCTGACTCTGCTCCAAGACTAAAAGCCAGATTGCTGGCGACCCCTGCCCAGCCTCCCCAGAGGTCTCAGCCCCTCTGGGCCTTCTGGGCCAGGCATCTCCTCCTGCGTCTTGATGTCGCCATCTCTCTTTTCTTTAAGGCTTCAGGCAGCACACACAGGTTCCGACAGCGGTCCCAGGCAGGATTGGGCACTGAGCTTGGAGCCGGAGGCCTTGCCCCAAACAACCAGTGTTTCTGGGAGCAGCCTGAATGGCTGACCTTGCAGCCAGGAGAGCCAAGGGCACCTTGCTGCTACTGCTGTGTTCCCCAAGAGCAAGTGGCCAGATGCTGTGGCCGGTGGACCCTGAGGTGCTGGTGCTGGTGGTGGACGGGCTAGGACTTTGGGGTTAGGCCTGGGGTCCTTCCTCTGAAGGCCACTTTCTCTGAGCATTCACATTCCTGACATGCACTCTGTCTGCGTAACTCGGCTTCATGACTGCAGCAGCAGGTGGCCCAGGCCAGGGCCTGGTAAAGATAGTATTTCTCAGCCCTGAGGTGCCCACCAGATTCGTTCTGGACTGGACTCATGCCCAGCGCCCTCTGGGTCTTTATCACACAGGGTCAGATTATCATACTAACCCTTTCTGAGTTCTGGGAGGGCTATTTTGGAAGTCAGTGGCTTACTTTCTCCTGCCCTCTCTGCCTACCTCCAGTTCCCCAGAGTGGGGACCAGGGACCACTGGAGCCCCTCCTGCTCCTTACCCTATGTCTGGAATGCAGGGCACACACACTACCAGACAGTGCCTTAGAGACCTGTCAGACCTGCCAAAGGTAGGCAGAGGCAGGCCCCCCACCATCACTTTCCCAGACCCCTATCTGAGGCGCATCAATTTTGTTCGCTGCTCAGGGACCTCAGATAAGGACTTGAGACCACCTCACACAATCTTCAGGGCCCAGCCCTGATCCCAAGCCTCCTGCCTTCCCACCCAAGCCCTCGTGCCTCCTGGGGCAGGGCACGGGCGAAGGGGAGGGGGTGGCCAGGGTGTGCCTTGTACTTGCCTTGAGTTTCTATTGCATGCTCAGACTTTTTTATTACAAGGTCAGTGTGAAGGGTCTGTATCCTTAATTAAAGCTTGGCTTGCTTCCTTTCTTCTCGCTCTGAACATTTGCTAGATGCAGAAGTTTTATCGGCCATCAGAGTCCAGTTCTCGGGGCTTGGTGAGATGGCCTTACTTTTTTGTAAGCAAACGCACAGGGTCGGGAAGCTGGCTGATCCTGTGGTGGCTGCGCACTGACCCAGCCCTTTGTCAGGGGGAGCCCTCGGGCAGTGCAAGGTGTCTGCTGGCTCTGGGGCCTGGCCAGGTAGGTCTCCCAGGTGTACCACCAAGGGCAAGCAGCTGCGGCTGTGGGTGTGAGCTTGGGTGGGATGAGGTCTTTAAGGGCATGCCTCCACTGGAAGAGGTGCTTAGTTTCCAAAGCCTTCCTCTTTCCAGTCATAACAAATACCAAACGTTTTAGGGTCTTGTTTCCCCCTAAAGCAGAAACTGTGGCTTGACCAAGTCCACAGACCTATTTTATTTGGGCCAGCCAGTCATTTAATTTGATATTATGGGGCGCTTCCAATTGGGGGGGGTGGGGCACATTTTAAAAATGGGAGCTATTACCTGAAATTCCAAAATCTTGGCTTTTCTTGAAAAATCTACTTTGGCTGTGCTAGGTGGGCCTAGTTCCTGTCTGGCAATAGTGTCCTGGGGCTGCTTGTGCACAAGGCAGAGGGACCCTCTCCCCCACCGCCCCCCGCCACCAGCTCTCAGCCCCTAGCACCATGTGAAGCACATCCTCAGTGTGATAAATCACTCGCTCTTAAGGGTCTTAGGGGCAGGCGTTTTTCCCATGAATCCCTGGGTGTCCATGAGGCCCCTCCCAGTGGGCTGATGCTAATATAAGGAAAGTTGGGGGGTGCTTAGAGGTCCACAGTGACACCCCAAAGACCACACATTCCAGGCTTCCCACCCCAGCGCTATGAAGGTGTTCCCAGATCTCCCCTCCAGACGTGGTCCTTGCCAAGTACGGTGTGTTGTCACTGGTGCCCCTCGGGCTACATGAAATTTTGCAGGCAGGTGGGCCTGGGAGTAGCTGGGCTTCACCCAGAGCCGCAGTGGCCAGGGCAGCCACCCTTAAAACCAGAGCTCTCACCCCCAGCCCGCCCCCAAGCCCCCTAGCCCATGCTCCAGCAAAGACCCTGTGAATCCCAGCGTTGTTTATTATCAGGTGTGGGCAGCATCACATTGCCATTTCCAGTCACAACAGTAAGGCTTGTTAACTTGCTAGGAGTGGTGGTTGCCCCAGATGTGAATTAGTAAGCTAAATTCAAAAGTAGAGGTGGCATCTCCAAATAGGAAGATAAAAATGCTTTGTATCAAAGTTGTGATTAAAAAAATACAAAAGTTAAACCCACACACATAGAGGAAATTGGCAATCCTGAGAGGTGCCCTGAAATGTCAGCCTTGAACTTCATCTAGATCTTGTGAGCAGGTGAACCCTGGGGAGGCCAGCACCCTCGGGGGAGTGGGGTGCGTTGCGCTGAACTGTGTGGCTTCTGTGGGTAAACCTCCACAATGCCTCTGGTAGTGTGTGTAGCAAGTTCCCTGCTGGGCAATGCGGGGAAAAGCATGGGGGACGGGCACTGCAGAGTTTAGACACCAGGACAGGACTGAGCCTGCAACCAGAGCAAAGGATGGGGAGAGGCCTGGCCCCGCCTGTCACTTTCCAGCATTTTGGCAGCTCTCAGGAAATGGTGTCTCCCCATTTGCCCGGGCATTGCCCGGGCCAGGCAGCAGGGCCTGGGGGCTGAACCTGGGGCCAGTGCACACTGGCTACAACTCAGCTCCAGGCCCTTGTTTCCAGTCCTCAGCGTTCAAGGGAGGAAACTGGCCCCACAGCCTCAGGCCAAGGTAAGAGAGGGGAGGGAGAGACTGGGTCGGCCTCAAGGAAATGCCTTTGGGACCAGCTTTTGCCCTTCTGAGCGGAGGCCCAGCGCTCAGCAGAAGCCAGAACAAGGGGCAGATGGGGTGGAAGTGGTGTCACTGTACAGAGGTGGGCAGGCACAAGTCGGGGACCATGGCGGGCTGCTAGGACAGCATCGACTGCTGCACGGCCTTCTGCAACGACTGCCGCGTCACCAGCAGGCGTACCACCTCCTCTGAGCGCTTGGTGAGCCGCTTCCGGGCCTGGTCATGGGTGACCATGGTCATGTCCCATCCGTTCACCTGGCCCAGAGAGAGAGCATAGACCACCTCAGCTCCCTGCCCTCTGGGATCTGGAAGCAGGACAGGCTTGGGGGCAGAGGAGCTCGGTCATCCAACTAAGCCCCCAAGCTGATGTCCCGGGCTAAGGGACACCAAGCACTGTAGCTGAGGCACGTAGAGGAGAGAGCGCCAGCTTCCTCTGGGGGCATCGCCAGCATGGGCTGCAAAACGACTTTGGTGAGTCTCTCCCTGGTGCCCTGGGAGGGCTGGGAGGCAGGGCAACCCCCTACCCCTAAGTACTGCAGACCTTCTAGCCCAAGCAGTTTTCCTCCTTTGGGACACCTGTTACCTGCATGATTTTGTCTCCAATCTGCAGCCCAGCAATTTCAGCGGGGCCTCCTTCAGACACCCGTGTGACGTAAATGCCCTGGAAAGTGACAGCCCAGGTCAAGGACTGTGGTCTCTGGACTGGCCCCTTATCCAGCAGCACAGCCCAGCATGACATACCATCAGCCCTCCATCTGTGCCTACACATAGCCTTCCCTGGGGTACGTGGCCAGTGTAGGTTGTGCCAAGACAGTCAGGCAGGAAAGCTTGGCTGCCCCACAGATGCTCCACCCTCTGCTGATGGCCTCCTCCTGGGCTCTGCCCGAACATGCCATTCGAGGGGGTAGGAGGCCCAAAAAGGGCTGGAGAGGGCGGCTCCCCAACCCTACCCCTACTTATTCCCACCAGATCATTTTTTGGACCTTCCTAGAGAGGACTACTGGGGAGAGATGAGGCCTGCTCCTTCCACCCCCGGCCCAGGGAGCAGAGACCCACCATCTCGGGTCTCTGTGCCCTACAGGGAGGCCCTACGACCCTGGCCCCCCACTCACCTTGTCGGTCTTATCTTCTGAGAAGGGATTCTGGGAGGGATCCTGGTCAATTCCACCTCCAATACTGAACCCCAGGATTAAGTTCTCACCTTGACGCAGCTTATGAATTTCAACTCTTTGCTGCCAAAGAAAAAAAACAAGCTGGGGGTGTGTCGATGTGTGGAGAACGGGTCTGGTCTGTGTCCCCAGCAGCAGCCTGGAGACTGCTGGGGCTGCTCAGAGCCTCACCGAGGGGGCAGGGGCAGGGGCAGGGGCAGGGTCCTCGCCAAGAATCCAGCTAGTCACCAGCCTGAGACATTGGGCGGCTGGGAATCAGAACTCAGACTTAACGACGCACCCACACAGCCTTCTGTTTCCAACCTCTCCCCCTTCCCCTGTTGGTCTCAGATACCAGCCTTAGTCCACATGTGATCTAAGTTTACCCTCCTGGCTCAAGAGCCCGGGGGAGGCCTACACAAGAGCAGGAGGGGTCAGGCCCTAGAGTGGGGCAGGCAGCCCAGGGATGGATTACCCAATAAGCATGGTACACATGGGCTTACTTACTAACATGCAGTGCACGATTTCACCGGCACACCCATGTGAAATTGTTCAGTACTGATTAGTAAGGAAACACAAGTAAGCCCATGCACCTTGCTTACTGGTTCATCTGCCCCTGTTCAGGCCCCTTGCTGAGGCAGCTCAGGTTGCTGTGCCAGTCCTGCCAGGGGCAGGATGGGCATGCTCAGGAAAGGCAGAGAAGATCATGCACACACAGAAAGGAGGAGAGCTTCCCTAGCCAAAGGAACAAGATGCTGTGGATACATTTCCATGAGACTGGCACATACGGCACAGGTCAGGGACCTGGAGGTAAGATGAGGCTGAAGCTGGGGCAGGATCAGAAAGGCTGTGGGATGCGGGCCAATGAGGCTGGCCCCGGTTGGAGGATGGAGTCATTCTCCCTAAGACCCAGGAGACAGAAGAATGTCCTGGGGCTGTCTCCCACCATGCTCTGGGGCTGTACTCCCACTGTGTCAGGCTCTTTTCAGAACCTTCAGGCATCCTCCAGTCACCAAATACTGTGAACAGGACCACCCCAACCCAACAGCAGAGAGTTTTAACAGGAAGAAGAAAATGCAAGAGGGAACTTGATCTGGACCCGAGGGGCTTCACAAAGGAGGGATCATTTGCAGCAGGCCTTAAGGGGTAACCTGACCTTGATCCTGAGCCCACTGGGCTGGGCAGGGTATGGTCAAGTTTGAGTGCTAGAACTCAGAGTAGGTAGGGACTGGAGGGAGCAGGTGTCTCACAGAGGCAGGATGTGGAGCCAGGGGACCTGGGCTGCTTGGAAAGTGAGATCAACAGTCTTGGGCACTGCTCATAGAGAAGAGAGGAGTCAAAAAGACCACCCAGCTGCCAGGCCCGGCTGCACACAGCCACCACTGAGATGGGGCCCAGCAGGAAGGGGCTTTAGGGAAAAGAAGAGCATTTCCAGTGTGAGTTCGGGAGCCATCCAGACAGATGTCCAGAAGGCAGATGGAACCCTGGAGCCACCGTTTAGAGAAGAGGCCAAAATGGTTTTAACCTTCTCAAAATGTTTACATGGGGGAAACCTCCCCACCCCACCCCCAATCCAAGACACAAGAGGGAGAGGCCAGACCCCACCCACCAGGTTGAGGCAGGAAGACAAGGTCCACAGAGGGTAAGACTGCACAGGGTCACACATCAAAGCCACGTTCCTAGTGTTAGAATTGGGGGAAGGGGTCGTGGTCCTACAGCTTTGAGGAAGACCTTGGGACCAGCCATGACATGAGGAAGGGGGGGGTAGGAAACATGACCCCTGAGCCTGGGTCCTCATGCCCACAGGTAAGTGTGAGCCCCTCCACCTACCTCCAAGGTCAGAGTGCAGGCCCTTGGGCTGGAAGGCAGGATCCTGTCACTAACTTGCCAGGTGAGGCCAGGCAGGTTTCTGCCCCTCGCTGGCTCCTCACTTGCACTCCCTTTTTCCAGGTAAGGAGCAAACTTGGCCTTCTCTCTGGGGCAGTTAGGGTTCTGGAAAAGTCAGGCTGTTGCCACCAGAGTGAAGCTTAAGACAGCTGTCAGCAGGTCCAGCCTTGCTTCCTGGTAGCTTGGGCTGGAGCTCTGCACTCACCCTCACGTGCCACCTTTATCAGTGGCTCCCTGCCACGGCCCACCTGACCCCATCTGACCGAAGAGCTCCCTGGCACACCTCTACAGGATACTTCACTCAGTCCCTCTGGCCGCAGGGCTGAGACTTCCAGCTGCCCCATCACCTGCCTAGCACGCACTTCTTCCAGTTTTCTGAAATTTCTGGGGAGCTAGGCAAGAGACCTGGGTCCTTCCTAATGAACACTTGCTTTATGGCTGGGGCTGTTTCTCTACCTTTGCCATCCAACTATAGCCCCATCCAGCTGTGGCATTGGTGTCTGGGTCTAATGTCCTAGCCTTTCTCCTTCCCTTCGCCTATTCTAACAGAACCTGGTGCCCAAGACAAGTCAAGGCGGCGGCTAGGGGCCTGGGCTGACCTCCCAGAGGGGTCCAGTCAGCCTCAAGTGCCAGGTGCGGAGGGGACCCAGGGAAGGTTCGGTGCAGGATCGAGCCAGTTACAGGACCCTTAACTCTGGGAGGGTGGTGGATGGGTGCGAAGAGTCCAGGCTGGACCTGAGGGAGGAAGGGGCGGCTGCGCAAGCCTCCGACCAGCCCCACTCCCCAAATCTCCCTCCGCTGGGCGGCGGCGGCTGGAGCGGAGGAAGTACTTCCTCATTCCAGAGGCTGCGACTCATGAACTTAGGGGCCGGCGCCCGCCCCCCGCGGCCACCCAGCTGGGGACACTGAGGCCCGGGGGGGGCGGCGTTTTCCCAGGCTTCAACAGCAGAGACCTTTCTCCTTCGTCCTCCCTGTCTCAGCTGTTGAAAGGAGTCCAACCAGGGGCGGCAGTGCGCGGGGTCTGACTCGGTCCAGGGTTTCAGGAGGCGCTTGGGTCCCAGGCCATCTCTGTTTCATGGCTGGGGAGGTTGAGGCCGAAGCCCAGGTTACCCGTTTGCAGGAGCCCCGGGTCCGATGTTTTGTCAACCTGTTTGGGCTGTCAGTTTACTGCTCCGCAAAATGGGGGCAGCACAAGACAGGAAGGAGCCCACGAGAGAGCACTCACCACCACTGCGGTGACCGGCTGTCCCGGGATGTAGGACATCTCGACCCCAATCCTGGTAACCAAGCACCGTTCCGTGAAGCCCGCAGCGAAAATCACAGCGGCCGCGCCCTCCCTGGTTAACAAAGACAGCCCCGCTGGTCCCGCCGCCTCATGAATAGTTAACAACCCTCTAGCCAATCACCGGCCGGAGCGCTGTTCCGCTTTCGGAAGTCATTGTGCGTGCGTAGAAAAGGAGGGAGGGGATGGAGAATGCTCAGAGCGTCCACAGCGCAGGCGCCGGGGAGCCGGGCGAGATTTTGGAGCATGCGCAGCCCAAACCCTCCCGGCAGCCTCGAGCGCAAGATGGCGTTGCGGGATTGTGTGCTTCTGCTTGTCTGAGGAATCGTCAAGGGACTTCTCTCCGACGCCGTGTTTCAGGTAATACTGGGCAAACCTAGGCGGAGGAGGCAAACGTGCCGCTCCCTCCCTTGTTGGTCTGAGCCACCAGCCTTCTCAGCATCTTTGAAGGGCTGAGACCCAGGAGTGGTGCAAGTCCCGGAAGCCCCAGGGGAAGGGCGCGCCGTTAATCCAACTCGCCAAGCTCTGGGCACCACTTATAACTTGGTTTTCTCCGCAGCTCCGCGTTGTCCCCGAGAAGGCGGAGGCCGAACCCCGGCGGGTGTGATGGCCTCCGTGGTGGCCAAGCGGGAAGGGCCGCCGTTCGTTAGCGAGGCCGCTGTGCGGGGCAACGCCGCCGTCCTGGATTACTGCCGGACCTCAGTGTCAGCGCTGTCGGGGGCCACGGCCGGCATCCTCGGCCTCACCGGCCTCTACGGCTTCATCTTCTACCTTCTTGCCTCCGTCCTGCTCTCCTTGCTCCTAATTCTCAAAGCGGGAAGAAGGTGGAACAAATATTTTAAGTCACGAAGACCTCTTTTTACAGGAGGCCTCATTGGAGGCCTCTTCACCTACGTCCTGTTCTGGACATTCCTCTATGGCATGGTGCACGTCTACTGAAATGGGGGCAGGGTTGACTTTTTAAAAAAAACAGATTGGGAAGACTGTTGCCAGAAATTAACACCGTGTAGACTTACTTAGTTTTTAAAATTGTTGAATTCGCTGCTTGTTCTGTAACGTTATAAATAATTTATATCTGAAGACGAAGAGCCTGTAATATTCTTCAGATTAAATGAAGCGTGAGACACTTTTGGAGTGTTTTCCTATCTTAACCCCACACTCCCTATCTGTCATGGATGCCAAATCGCCAAGATTTGACTCCTGGACGGCTGGGACTGGGCCTTGTTAGGTGCCCTGGAGTCGGTTCCGACTTATAGCGAGTCTGTGTACAACAAAAGGAAACACAGCCCAGGCCTGCGCCATCCTTGGCCTCCTGTAATTTCCTTCCAATTATCCGGAGACCATCAAGAGAGGGGCCGCTAAGGCCCACGGTAAGGAGAAAATTTACTGTTAACATCTAAGAAATAATAACATTTAATAGTGAGTATTCCCTATATGCCAGGCACTGTGCCTTGTACTTTAAACCCACTGTCTCATTGAATTCTCTCAGTAACCTTATGGAGTTGATGTAATTGTTACCCCCATGGAACCGGAGGCTCAGAGAGGTTAAATACCTCTGCTTGAGAAGGCACAGGTAGGAAAAAGCAGAGCCAGGATTCAGATGCAGGTCTCTTAATCGCGCTTGCTCTATTGGCCACCACTGCTTCCAGGTACGAATGGTATCATTTCAGTTCCATTTCACCTAGTCATAAGAAAAAATAAATTGCAAGCTTATTTTTCTATAATATTCCTGGTGAAGATTAAACGAAGACTGGACATTTAAGCAAAATTCTGGGCTTTATTAGAGTGTAATTGCCTCTGTGTATATACCAATCCATGGTCCCTTCTTGTCTGGAGGGCTATCTTAAAATAAAACTCATTTGTTTAATCAAGAAATAAATATTATTGCATTAGAGTTACAGTAAGGAAGTAGAAGTTGCTCGTGGAATATATATATAACTGGGAGACCAGCATCACCTAATCACAAATATGTAAAATACAGGAAATGCTATGAAGAGCGTACATACACTCCCCACACCAAGCCCAGATTGGGGAATGGGTGTCAGGGAAGGCTTCCTTGAGGCAGTAGCATTCATTTAAGGCTGAACGTTAAATAACAGCCAAGTAATGTTTTAATGTATGGGGAAGGGGTTATTTGCAGGAAAGAGAGTGAGGGCCATTGGGCAGGAAGGAGCTTGGCCTGTATCTGGAAAGTAAAAGAATAACTGAAGAGGCCGTGAGGTAGACCTGGGTAGATCATGGAGGGCCATGAGGGAGTTTGGCCTTGATCCTATGAGCAGTGAAGAGAAGCCTTTGGGAATTTTATTCAGGAGCAGTGTGATCAGATTTGGATTTTTAAACAAGAATTTGCTTTAGATCAGAAGTGGACTCAAAGCTTAAATCCAAGCCCCCTTTTACACACAGCAGGTGGCCCGTGGCCAATAATGTAGATAGATCTGGGATCCAGGCCAGATCTCCTGAATTCTATTTTGGGTTCTGGGCCACATACTTGCACACAGGCCAAGAAGCTGAGGCACAGCTTTGCCTCCCTTCCCAGTGACTTCTGAACCCTTTCCCTGCACACTGAAGATCCTGACATTTCATGGTTTGCGTACCCCAGCCTCCCCGTATTCTTTCTCAGGGCCTTGTCTGAGTAGGAAAAGAGGGTGCCTCCCTGATGCAGAGAAGGAGGAGGGGGAAAGATAGGGGACAAGTGAGCCATTGATTTACTTCATTATCCCCCTACTGCTGGGCCTCTGAGGTGTTCCCTATTAGAGAAAACATTACAGTCAATGTCTTTATGTCAATATTGTTTTGAGAGAGTTTAGTAAGCTCCCAGGGCAGAAGGTAAAAACTTGATACCAGATGCTTTCCAGAGTTTTTATCAGATGCACGCTGAATGAAAAGTACCAGTATCAGTGTCATTTCACCTTTAATTTTAATGTTTTCTCATTTAAAGAGTAAAATTAAATGCTTCCTTAACTTTCATTTGAATTTCTTTGCAAGATAACAAGGAACCTAATATATTGCTTACTAATTGTTTCTAGTGTCTCTTTTGGTCTCGATTTCTGCTTGTGCTTTTCCCCGGAACACAGGTGACCATGAAAGTTCAGGCATGAAGGGAGAGAAATCAGGACACGTTTAAAATTCACAGCTTTTATTATTTCTATAACCAATTAGAATGTCTGAGAGAATACGTACATTGGGCAGGTCCCAGAAAATGTTTGCCATCTTCCCCCCTTAGTTCTGTGTACTGGCCCAGGGGAAACAGCTGACAAAGTGAAGTCTTTTAGAGAGAGAGCCGCCCTGGGTTCACGGGATGGTGTGCACTGAGGAAAGCAGCATCACCGCGGTGGGGGAAGGGAAACCAAGGGGAGCTCTTTGCCAAACATGCAAGGTGCCATTCCATGTAGGGTGATTTAGAGACTCTGGGGCACTGTAGTCCTTAGCTGGGTACTTAAAGACAGCTGGAGGTTATCACAGTCCCCTTTTATAGCTGGCTCCCCAGTGGGGCAGCCAGCCACTAAAGTACAACTAATTGGAAGGGGGTGCATAAAAAGGCAGCCGTGACTAAGCAGTCCTGATGACCCCTGCACCAGAAGTAAAGGGTGCTTTGCTTTTTAATAGCTGGTCCCTGGGATACTACATTGATAGCACCCAATTCACAAATTTCCCGTTGACCAGCATCATGGTACCCAAGGCATGGGATAACTCAATTGTTGGGGAAATAGTAGGTGGGTGGGTTTTTGGGGTTTAGGCTAGCGCCTGAATGTGATTGACAAATATCAGAATGGAAGAGAGCTCTTGAGAAGCCTGTGGGCTCATGTTCCTGATGAGGCAACCAGTGCCCTCAGGGAACGGGGCTTTCCCAAGTTTGAAAGGAGCTCAAGTTCCACTACACTTCTCCCTATTTAAAAAGCCAGTTTCTACAAGATTAACGAGCCTCCCACTCATGTACCAAGATTATGCAAAAAAAAAGGGGGGGGTGGGCTTGGGCTTTGCATAAAGCAAGGCAACCTTGGCAGAGTGTGTGACACCATCCAGAGCTGTGAGGGCACCACTGGCCTTTCTGATCATGGGTCCCTGAAATGTAATAGGGGAGGCTTTGCTACACTTGAAGAAACAATAAGGCTGGATAAGTCCTCTATGATAGTAGTGTAGAATGGGGCAAGCCTGACAATTAAGGCAAGTCAACTTGATTAAAAGAAAGCCCCAGAAAACCAGTATGGATAACAGGTGACATGAATTAGGGGAGGGATACTTCCGTAACCCTTCCAGACACCACCTACTACTCTCCCTCTCCATCTGAGCTCCAGTCACACCGGCCTCCATATATAGTTCCTTGATTGCTCCTTCCCAAGTCAAGGCATTCCTTTACACGTGCGGTTCCCTTACCTGGAATGCTTCCCCCCATAGCTTTAACTGCTGCTAATCTTTCAGGTTTCAATTTGTATGTCACTTCCTTGGGGAAACCTTCTCTGGGTACCCCTACTCCTTGTTGAAAACCCTCAAAGCACCCTATTGAGTTTGTGATTATATGTGTTATGTTCAATTGAGGTTCAACTCCCCACCAGACGGGACAGGGGCCATGTCTGTGTTGCTCACCCTGTACCACCGGCATTTAGTCCAACACCTGGCACACAGTAAGTATGCGATAAATATTTACCAAAGGACTGAACAGATAACTAGAAAAACATTTCCATTCCAACATAAAACAAATAATGTGATTGTCCCCAAATTACATGGCTGCTGCCAAGCAATTCCAAAGACAGGTTAAGAGAAACAGACCAACTTCTAAGCAGCCAGGACTCAGAAATGACCCCTGTCCTTTTTATTTCCTCCCACACACAAAAGTCACATGCTAAGTTATAAAACCCAGGGTTTAGTTTAGTGAGGAAGTTAAACCCCAAGTGGATCATGCGGACTTCACTTTCTACTCAAGAGAACAGGTTGGGCTTGTTGACAGGTTACCACACAACCCGAGGTGAGGCAGCTGCCTGCTCTAGAAGGGTTCCTGTTCTGGAGACAGTGCCCCTTTGCCCCAGTGGTAGCCTTGCCAGGGACTTTCTGCCAGACAGATTCTGACGACCCTTCTGTGTGCCGAGAAGAACCAGGCTCTTCTGACAAAGGGAAGCCCTTCCTGAGAGGATACTCCCTTCCCTAGTTCCAGGCAGCAGCCCAGACACAGCACCTGAGCCTTGCTGAGTCAGGCAGCACCTGAGACTTTCCCGCCGAGTGGTTCAGACAACAGCGAGTGATGAGTTCTAGGTTTCTCGCTCCGTCAGATACAGTGGGATAAGGAAATGTGAGCTAGCCTGGCTCCAAAGCCCGGTGTGTAGGCATATTTCACTGTGTGTGTCTCTGACAGGAGACTTGGCCTACATGCAGGTTCATTGCCTGAGTAAGTGAGCGGGTCACCAGGTGGGTTCTCCGCAAAGTAAGGGCACCTCCTGGGACTGGTAACACTTGGTGCCTCCAGGGAACGGGGGTGGGAGGCCAGCTTTTCGCTTGTCTATTCTTCTGTATCTTTTGAATTTTGAATCATACAAATACTACCTGGTAAAACATTTTAATTTACATAAACTGAGCTTAACACCACATTCCCTGGGTAGGGGAGCTCTTGGTCGCAGGGTAGCATGTGTGTGAGTCTGACCTAGAAGCTGGTTCCAGCCACCAAAGCTGGCCTTTTCTTTCCTCGGAACCAGGGCTTCTCAAACTAATATGCACACAAATCACCTGGGAATCCTGTTAAAATGCAGGCTTTGGTTAGTAAGTCTAGGAGTCTCCTGGTGGTACAGTTAATGCGCTCAACTGCTAATCCAAAGGTTAGAGGTTCCAGTCCACCCAGAGGTGCCTCAGAAGAAAGGCCTGGAGATCTACGTCCAAAAAATCAGTCATTGAAAACCCTATGGAGCACAGTTCTGCTTTGGCACACATGGGGTCGCCCTGAGTCAGAGTCAGCTCCAGAGCGACTGGTTTGGTAAGGAGGGGCCTAAGACTGCGTTTTTAACCAGCTGCCAGGTGATGCCAGTGCTGCTGGTCCATGGTCTGCACTTTGAGTAGCAAGGCTTTATAGCCGCTGTTGGTGGGAAGCAACAGAGTTCTGCAGGGTAGGGGCAAGGTAGGAACATCATGGGGAAAAGGGGCAGGGGTGAGAGGAAGCACCATTTTCTATCTACAGTGTGGCTGCCCTAACAACTGTGTACACTGGCCCAGTGAGCACTTCCCCATCCATTATCTCATTAGCCCTTCGTTAACCCTTCAGACCAAGCCTTTGAGGAGAGAGGGTGGGAAGCAGGTCAGGGACACCCAGCCCCACAGAGCAGCAAGAGCCAAACCACACAGGTAAATGCAGCTCTCCTCGGGACAAGACAGTATGTCCAGTGCTTCCCCTGGCCGGGTGGGTCAGATGGAGCAGAGGCCTCCCTGCCTCCCCTCCCTATGTGACCTTGAAGCCGTGGAGTTTGTCTCTCCCCCTCAAGAGCCAGCTGCCTCCAGACTTCTTCCCTGGTTGCCTCCTTGGGGCAGGACCAAATGTCCCCTTGGATGTTGGCCAAGGGCTTTCTCTGAAGAGCCATCATTCTCCACAGGGATTTCTAAATTCTCAGCTAGAGGCTGGAGGAAGGCCAGAGTAGCTGGGCCTGGCTGTGACATGTCTGTTGTCTTTGGAGGAAATTACACGTGTTTTTCCCTCCCTGAGGGTCTGGCCAGCATCTCATTTAAGATTCTCTTGGATAGGGCCCAGCCCAGAGCAGGAATCAAATAAATGTTCGCTGCACGTATGAATGAATATCCAACCAAATTCTCAGAAAAAAGTAAAACTACCCAGACCCTGGCCTGCCCTCCTCTCTGGGCAGAGCCAACTCTTGTAGATTTGAGCCTCTGTGGCCACTAGGAGGCTCCTCTGCTCACACAACAAAAAGCTTGTAGCAAGATCCCAAGGTTCCTGCAGAAGGCTGGGCCTGGAAGCCCCTGTCCCATGCAGGCACGAAGATTCCTTTGCCCATCTCAGAGCTGTGGGCTCTCATACCCCCAATGTCTTCACCGAATCTGCTCTCAGCCAACACCTCTGGCTACGTCTCCACTGTCTGCAGGGTCTGCAGCTGCTCCACGTTGGCCTTTGTATCCTCCAGGTGGCTAGACCTGGGGAGAGGGGCACACAGAGGGCAGAGAGGACGGTGGGGGGCCTTGCAGACCAGGCCAGCCTCCATAAAGGCAGACATGCGCAGCAGCCTCTTGCTGGCAGCACCGCAGGCAGCCTGAGCATTCAGAGGGGCCGTCTGTAAGGGACCCTGGCCACTGTCCAGACACACATAGATGAGCTGTCCCAGCAACCAGCAGCAGCAGCCACCATAGTGCCAGACAGAGCCTTGCACAGCACCAGGCGAGACTGGGCCAAGATCAGCAAGGTGACTATTCTTCCCCATCACAGGCTAAGAGTTCAGTGAGTGCCCAAGAAGCAAGAGTCAGCCCAGGAGGGACCACCACTTGGGGGGCTGCAGGCCCTGGCCCACCCCAGCCAGTCCCCTGCTTCCACTGCCTCCTAACCCCAGCTGTGGCAGTTTCTCTACCTTTTTCTCCTCACCCTTCTCCATCCTTTGCCCACCCTCTCTGTCCCAGTCTGTGGCTCACTCCCTCCCTACCCAAGCCCAGCTCCTGGCTGGAGGTCATCAAGGGATGGAAGCTGGGGACCAGAGGAAAGCCCCCCCAGGGCCAGTGAACTCAAGAGTCACCAGAGGAGAATCACAGAGCCCTAGCCTATCTGAGAGGGAGGGACCTCTGCTCCCAGGCCCCACTGGAAAGAGGAAAACGAGGCCTAGCAAGAAAGGACCAGGCACCCGCTACAAGGCACACAGCAAGGCAGAGGCAGGGCAGCCTGAACCGGGCCTCCTGACTCAGCCAGGGCTCCCTGCCGGCACAGGCTGAGGTCATATCCACTTCTGGGCAGCACCCCAAGAAAGGCAGTCTGATGGGCACTGTCAGCACAACCACCACCCTCCTGGGGCTGGGCAGTCCCAGAATTTCCACATAGATGAGGGTCTTAAGGGTAGGGGGAATAAGGGTTTGATAAGGCAGAAAACCCAGTTATTAGTTATTATTAGCTATTAACCCATAACTAGACTCTAGAGAGACACTACCTAAGTTCAAATCCCAGTTCTGCCATTTATGAGCTGATGACTTGGGCAAGTTATTTAACTTTTCTGTGCCTCAGTTTCCCCATTAAGAAAACCAAAAACCAAACCCACTGCCATCGAGTTGATTCCGACTCATAGTGACCCTATAGGTCAGGGTAGAACTGCCCCATAGAGTTTTCAAGGAGCGCCTGGCAGACTTGAACTGCTGACCTTTTGGTTAACAGTCCCAGCACTTAACCACTACACCACCCGGGTTTCCATTAGGAAAACAGGTAATATGTATAAGTACCCACTTCATTAAGTCGCCGAAAAGCTTAAATGAGTCAATAGCTGCAAAGAGCTCAGAACAGTCAGTGTTTGGCAGAGTAAGCGCTGTGTAGATGATAGTATGGTTCAGCTTGGATGGGCGCTCCTGGGTCCCCAACGCCCTGCCTTATTGCCCGGTCACGCCGGAGAACAGCCCCCTGGGGCCCTGCCCGTGGTCCCTAGGCTGCCTGGACCCAGTTCTCGTGCTTTCCTGCCCCGCATTCCCTGGCGCCCCTCACCTGGAGGGCTGGGCGCAGCCCCCGAGGACCTGCCGGCACACGCAGCCGTCCCCCTTCGGGCCGCCTCCTCCATCCTGCGCCTCGGCCCGCTCCAGCGGCCCCGGCCGCTGCCCCTCGGACTCCGCTTGCGGACTCTGCTCAAGGCCCCGCGGTCCTGGGCCTGGGCCTGGCCCCGCCGCGTCCTCATCCTCCCAGGCCCCGCCCTGCCGCGGAGACTCCGCCAGCTGGGCGGGGACCTCTTGGCCCCTGGGCAGGAGAGGACCTGTTAACCCTCCTTAGGCCCCAGGAGCCACGTGTGCAGTGCGGCCCCCCAGGTCCTGGAAAATCACTTGTCCTGCAGGGGGCGCCACGCTCACTCAGCCAGTGCTGAGCCTGTGTCCTGGGGCTCGTGCTCCGGCCGAGTGGTGGGTGAGGGCTCAGGGCTCAGCCTATCTAACCAGGGCTGCAGTTCAGTCTGCAGATGGTCATTTCATTCTGGGCTAATGACACAGCTGACCTTCCACCCGCTGTCCCAGGTTGTGGTGGGAGGGTAGGGCTGAAGGAGAGCCCAGGTGACTATCCAAAGCTGGCCACCTGCAGGCCCCCATTCTGATCCCGGCTCTTCCAGAAAACCTGTCCTCAGGGGCTCAGGCCAGAGTCCCCTCTCCCCTTTCTGTACCCCCACAGGCATCTGGGTTTCCAACATACACTGCTTTGCTGCCCTGAGTATACCCACCACCCCTGCCCTCACCACCCCCACCCTCACCCTCACCAAGTCTAGGGCTAAACCTGCAGCTCCAGTGGGCCTGGAAATAGGCCCCTGCAGTGAAAAAAACAGAAAATCGTTTCTTCCTTCTAATACCATTTCAGCTTCTCTCAACCCCAGCCTACCAAGAATCCTAAGAAATAAATGCTGGAAAACACTATACACAAACCAACTCCCTCATTTGGAAGATAGAGAAGCTGAGGCCCAGAAAGGCCTGGGACTTGTCCAAAGTCACACAGTGAGACAGTGCCAGGGCCAGGCCTGTATACCAGGTCTCCTGCCCACAGCCAGTGGCCTCTTCTGAGGCTATTCTTAAGCTGATTCTGGCCCCAGCTGGCCATACAGCCTGTTCTCAGAATGTTCCACCCTCCCCAACCCTCTCAGGGATGTAAGCTACCCATGGTTACCCCCTGCCTCCACACCCTGAACGGGGGAGACTGACAGAGAGGGCACCTCAGAATTTCCCTCAGGCTGCTGGGGGCCGGGCATAACTGACCTCACTTCCTCGTACTTCTTGCCGCGGTAAAAGTGACTCTTTTTGATGAAGTAGATGAGTACCAGGTCACAGAAGAAAGCACCCTGCAAAAGAGTTGGGGTCCCTACTCAGAATCCTAGGCTTCTGGAGAGCACCTGCTATAGGCCGGCCACTTGACACACTTCACACCATGTGATCCTACAGTGATCTGTGAGGGAGGTGCTCTGGACTGAATTGTGTCCCCCAGAAAGATATGCTGAAGTCCTAACCCCTATACCTGTGAACCTGACCTTGTTTGGAAATAGGGCCTTTGAAGGTATTATCAGTTAACAAGAGGCCATAGTGGTGTAAAAAAAACAAAACCAAACCCAGTGCCGTTGAATTGATTCCAACTCATAGCGACCCTATAGGACAGAGTAGAACTGCCCCATGGAGTTTCCAAGGAGCACCTGGTGGATTTGAACTGCCAACCCTTTGGTTAGCAGCCATAGCACTTAACCACTACACCACCAGGGTTTCCACAGTGGTGAAGGGTGGGTCCTAATCCTATATGAGTGATGCCCTTATAAAAGAGAAGAGACAGACACACAGAGGGAAGAAAGCCACGTGAGAGAGCATGGCCCAGCCAACACGTTGATTGGGACCTCTGGCCTCCAGAACATGTGTACACTAAATTTCTGTTTGTGTACACCACCCACTTTGTGGTGCAGCCCTAGGAAAGTAAGACAGGAAGTATCATTGGGTCCATTTATAGATAAAGAAGCTGGACGCTTGTCCAAGGCCACAAGGCTGGTCTGCGGTAGAGCCAAGGTTAGAATCAAACGCCATCTGGTTCCCTGCACTGTGCTGACCTTAAAGGCGAGTGTTTGCTGAGCACCTACCACCTGCCGGCTATCACACGGAGGTGCAGGGAGGGGTAAGACAACACAGACTCCCTGGACTCTCCCTCTGGTGCAGGAGGCAAGCACGTCAATTACAAGCATGTTCCCTAATGGGGAGACGAATGAGGGGAGCCAAGGGAAGTCAGGGCTTTACTCAGCCTGCGGAGGGACATCTGGGTGAGTCTTGAGGGTTGAATAGGCATTAATACAAGGTAAAGAAAGTTGGAGACAGACACTTCAGAGTTAGGAACACCTGGGAAACTCCACAGGGACTGTGGGAGGAATGCTGGAGACCCTTCTGAAGAGGTATGCGGGGGCCAGCCTGGGAAGCACCTTAGAACTTTGTGTAGCATCTGTTTGCATCCCAGCAGAAATGAGGGTGAAGTCATTGAAGGGTTCTGAACAGGGGAGTAACACTGGCATTTTTGAAAGATCTCTCTGGTAGTCAGCGTGAGAGATGAACTAGAGGGGATCAAAACCTGACCAACAAGGAGGCTACTTACAGCTGGGGTTCAGGAGAGATAGCGAGGCCTGAACTAACCCAGCTGGGACCCACCACACCCCAACACAGGCACTTCAGTCCAGATCCAGTCATGCAAATGCCCATCTCCTCCACCAGAGGGCGACTCCATACAGCACCGAGTCTAACCAGGGGAAGTGTTTTTGCTCAAGGACTGAGCAGGGATGTTGAGGGCGAGGGTGGGGAGGAGGGTGATGGGTGGGCCAATAGGTGGACCTGGTCCCCTGACCCTAGGCACTGCACACCTCCTTTTTTCCCCAGATGCCAAAAATGTTATTTATCCATTCTTTGTTCCACCACCCCCACCTCCCCTCCCCACCCCACCCCGGAGCCTCTACCATACCTTTTTCTGTACCATTACCTTCAAGTGTCTCTCTCCCAGGTGCCCTGTGTCCCATTTTACCCACATCATAAGAAAATGATGGCTGAGGGTGGGCTCCTCTCTAAGAAAGTTATGTACACAAATACCCAGGGCTCCCTAACAAGGATTATTTGCAGTTAAAGGAATTCACTGAGGTTCACTTCTATCTGTCACTTTCAGGCACACGGCCTCTTTGAGTCCTGTTACAAGACACATTTTTTTTTTTTTTTTTTTTTGTCTCAATGAAAAGTAAATCCTAGGTCCTGACAGAACCTCCAACGGGCTCTTCTGGCCACCCGGCTGAGGAATGAGAAGGAGGCTGCCAGAAATCTCAGAAGGGGGCTTCTGGGGTGGGCACAGGCCACTCACTAATGACTCCCATGTCTTTGAAGACAACCTCCAGAAGGACAAAGGAACAATACAGAGATTCTGATGAAACCTTTCCCCGCTCGCCTCTGAGCCCCTCTCAGTCCACTGAAAGGCTGCCTTTAGGAAGGATTGCAGGGAGTCCCTGCGTGATGCAAATGGTTCATGTGCTTGGCTGCTAACCGAAAGGCTGGAGGCTCGAGTTCACCCAGAGCCACCTCAGAAGAAAGGCCTGGTGATCTACTTCCAGAACGTCAGCCACGGAGCATAGTTCTATTCTGACACACGTGGGGTCTCCGTGAGTCAGAATCTACTCCACAGAAACTGGTCACACGTGGGGTCCCATGAGTCAGAATCGACTCAACAGGAACTGGTTCGAAGGATTACAGGGCTGTGCTCCCCTATGTGACATCTGACAATGTCTGGAAACATTTTTGGTTATCGCAACGGAAGGGTGCTACTGGCATCTGTTGGGTGGAGGCCAGGGATGCTCCTAAACATCCTACAATGCCCGAGACAGCCCTCACAACAATTATCATGTCTCGTCAACAGTGCTGAGGTGGAGAAACCCCGTAGAGCCTAATTCCACTTCTTTTGGCAGAAGTGGAGATGGAGGCTAAAGAATTGCAGGGGCTGACCTGGGATCCCAAAGACCCCCCCACCTCACCAACACACATCATGGCTGGGGGCTGACCTAAGCCCCACCTGCAGCCCCAGAGCCACAGGCAGACGCTGCTCTGGCTCTGGAAAGAAGAACTCGGGCACTCACTGTCACCTGGGGCCGCTGGCTGGGAGTGAAACCTCAGAAAGCCCTCTAGCTACATGCACTCGGATCCCACCAGGGCTCGTTCCTTCTGGGGCACTGGGATGTGTTGTTCCTGGGCTGCCCTCCCTGCTGAGCCCCAGGACAGGGGAAAGGAGGGGAGAGGTACTCACAGCCCCCATGAGCGCCACCCCAGAGCCCACGTTGATGACAGTGGGGATGATGCTGAACTTCCCCGCCTGAAGACAGAGAGGAAGGCAGGGTGAGCGCGGCAGGGAAGACAGCGGGGTCCCCAGAGACTCCAGCCCAGACCCCCTTCCAACCCCCTTTCCCCCACCCACCACTCCCTGTCCCAACCTGCCCAGCCTCAGAATGGGAGGACGAACCCACACACCTTGCCATTCACCATCACATCGAAGCGGATCCCATAGGCTTTCATCAGGGTGCGGAACTCCGCCCCAGCTGTGTCTCGGTAATATTTGGCAAACCTGGGGGAGACAGGGCCCAGATCTCAGCCTGGCTGGGCCTTCCCGTTCGGGGCTTCAGGGAGGGGACTGGTAAGCACTCCACAGCCCCAGGACCGTTACAGATCCTCTCACGGATCGAAGCCCAAAGATGCCTCCAGATCTTCGAAATCCCTGACGGATAACCCCCAAGGGGCAAGGGCTGTCCTACCATAGCCTGCGCCGGCCCCTGGCCGCCAAAGCGCTGATGGAATCGGCCCAGCAGACACTCTTCTCTCCTCCCATAAGCCTCTCAGGGGCCATCCATGGCCACTCGGCCGGCCGGGATCCACGCCTCCCTTGCTGTTTCTCCCTGCACTCAGCCTGGCTCCCATCCCACCACCCCCAGGAAGGGAGTCATAGTGCTGACACCCAGGAAGGACTTGACTCGCAGCCAGGGTCACAGGCAGCAGCCCTAGCCCCCAGTTACCTGAAGTTGTACCCCGAGGAGATCGACTTTTCTCCAAATTTGCTGTCCAAACGGTTAAAAGAATAGTGAGGGTTGCATTCAGAGGAGCCCTTATCAAGATCACAGTCCCATTCAATGTGAATTCCTATCACACCGCCCTTGAAAGAAAGACAAGGGTCAGTGCACAGAGCTTTCTGGAGATAGACAGATGTCGCAGGCAGTCCCTGCAGAGGAGGGTGGAGTGCTGCCGTCCTGCTTCGGGAGGGAGGCCGTGGGCACTCTGGAGCAGCTGAGAAAACCACACCAAGGACAGCCCCAGCCCCCCTCTCTTCCCTCTCCATGCTCCAGGGTCGGAGAGAGCTACCCTGGGCCAGCACCTACTGTGCACAGGCTACACCAGGCCAGCACCTACTGTGGACAAGTACCGCAGGCCAACACCTACTGTAGACAGGCTACCCCAGGCGAGCACTTACTGTGGACAGGCTACCCGGGGTCTGCACTTACTGAGGACAGGTTACTCCGGGACAACACCTACTGTGCGGAAGCCACCCCAGGCCAGCACTTACTGCAGACAGGCTACCCAGGGCCAGCACTTACAGAGGGCAGGCACTGGACACATGACCAGGGTGTGTCAATAGGCTCTCTTTCTGGCTCTGCTTCAGCCGATGCCCCAAAGACTAAGAACTAGACAACAGGGGCCAGGTGCACCCACGTCCCAGGGTGTGGCCCTGGGTCACTGCCGGTTGGTGCCTAAAGAAGATGGTGACAAACCACCTTTGTGACCCCCGGCTCAGCCCCCACTTGGAGGGCATGAGGGGCTGAGGCTGACAAGGCTGGAAGGGGGGTTTCTTTGGAGGCCACTGTTGAGGTGCTCTTACATTTCACCTCACAGAGGTGGGTGGCCCTCACCTGGGCTTCCCGAGAAAGACGTAAAGGGGGGCCTCTCAGAGAGCTTTGTAGGCTCTCACTGGATTTGGGGACCAGACAGTTGGTTGAAAATCTAAAGGGGAGAAGCTTGGGGCTAAACCCAAAGAGTCAGAGCAGAGACGAGCAAGGGGACCATCTGTGGGACAAGGAACTAGATCTGGCCTTTTCTATCTGGTTTCTGGAAGCAGTCTGAACAATTAAGATGCTCTTTGTCTTTCTCAAATAGCCCAGCACGCAGGGGCTACCCAGTTCCCAGCCCTGAGGAACTAAGCTCAGGAAGGCACATGGCAGCCAGTCATGCATGTTCATTAGTTGGGTTGATCTTAACTATGCATTAAGGTGCTAGCCATGCATTCTCACTGAGGTCCCAGTGACTAGTGGACTTTGGATCTTGGAGCTCTTTTTGGGGGGGACCTCCTGGATCAGTGAGAACATCCATGTACAGGAGAGGGAGCAGCATGTCCCTGGGGGCAATGGAGGCCCCGTGGCAGGAACTCGCCCAGACCTTACCCATCACAGCTCTTCACTTGTCTCCTTTCTGGTTATAATAAATGGATAATTGTAAGTACAGGTAATAGTTTCCATGAATTTTGCGAGTCATTCTAGCGAATTATCAAACCCACAAGGGCAATGAGCCAGCCCGGGCTGGTAGTACAGAGTCAATTTGTATAGACCCAGCTCTGGGTGGCTGGGGTGATAGAGAAAGGCTGCACTGGCAACCTATGAAGAAGGATAGAGTCCTTCTAGCTTGTAACCCAGTCCCTAGGGGTTAGAGAAAGAGAGAGAGAGAGGAGACCAGCTGGTCTGAAGGGCAGGGAGTTGTACAAAGTTCTGAGCCCGCGGTTGCTCCCTGATGACCTAGCCTCACGTGACCAGGGGTGTTTTGACCCAGCTCAGGATAGCCATGGGTGAGGTCTGATCTAACTCTGGTTGGTTAGGGTCATACAGAGAGAGTTTTTGCCGTGGAAGTGGCTGGCGACAAGTACGGAGGTATAGGAAGGTGAGGCCTAGATCCACTTCTAGCTGGGAACTGGACTCACACTGCTCCTTGCCGTGCAGCTATGACAAAGGTGGCGTCTGCCCGCCTTGCCCCTTTTATAGCGCAGTCCACGTGCCATCCCTCTGTGACGGTGGGTGGGGACACAGACGTGGATCACCGGGGACAGAGCTTGCTGGGAGCTGTCTGAAAAGGTGCTGCCAAGATAGCCACCTTGAGGAGCCATGAGACCCCACAGTCTGTGTAAGGCAGGCTGCAGAATGCTCAGGGATGGGGGAACGTAGTGTCCTGAGAAATGGTGGCACCCAAGTCACCCACGTCATGGAGGTGGCAAAAAGAAATTCCCAGAGGCATAATCTAAAAAACTAGTAATAATAAAGTATCCCTCCAAAATAAATAAATAAAGTGTCTTGTGGTGGGAGAGAAACCATCGGCTCTGAACACCCACCAAGCCCAGAGGATGCCATCACTGGCTGTGGTGGTAGGAGACTGTCCCCTGGCAGCTGCGCCTGGCCCTGGTGGTGTCCACATGGGTTAAATGGAGAAGAGTGAGGTGGAGAAATAGGGCAGAGGCCGCCGTCACCTCACGCCCCGCTGCGCACCACCCCCCAGGAGGGCAGAAGCTAGACTCGGCGTGGAGTCATGGGGTTCAGTCACTCCAATGGATAGGACATTTTAATTTCTGAAGAGATACTGCCCTTGTGACTAAAAGTCACATCATTACCTGAGATCCCTGCCTAAGATTTCAGCCAGGGGTGAGGAAAAAAGGGTCCACAGAGCAACCTGGCCCCCACACAGCATGATATTTACACTCCAAACAACACTGCATATAGGGTGTTGTCACCCCTCTTCACAGTAAGGACACCGAGGCGAGGGGGGTGATGTCACTTGCAGAGGGTCACAGCACTAATAAGTATAGCAAGTGTAGGGCTGTGACTCAAGCCCAGGTCTGCCTGCCTTTCCCCTATGCCTCGATACCCTTCCTGGTGCCTGATGAGCACCCTGGCCTCAGGGGACTGAGACAGGGTCAGGGGCTCCAGGAGGACTCGGGCTACGTCTTTACAACCATGTCCCTTTCGCCTCCCTTCTGCCCCCTCACCAAGTGCCTGTGGTCTGAGCGCTGGCACGTCTAGCTGTGTGTCACAGCTCATTCTGAAAACAGTCCCCAGGAGCAGTGAGTACGTATGGCCACCCATCCACCCTATAAGTCCCTTCTACACCCCCACCTCATTTCGGAGCTGAGGCCAATGCCCCAGGCCCCCAGGGGAGGGCTCCCTGTGCACACCACCCACCTCCAGGGCCATCTCTTGGAAGCTGCTCCCAGCCCAGCGGACCACAGATCCCAGTCGGAAGATGGGGCAGTAAAGGTTGTTGGGGTCAAAGCGACAGGTTTTCAGGAAAGAGCTGTTCTTGGTGTCCAGCACGTTAGTCCTGGGTGGAGGCCGTGAATAACCAGTGAAATGAGGGTGAGACTTGCTGTCCTGGGTCCTCACCCCAACCCAGGCTGACCTGATTTAGTCCAAACTGGAGCTTTGACCCCTCCCCCAAGCTGACATCCTACTCCACTCCAGGGCAGGGCCCCAACCCCCAGCAGGGGCAGGGGAGCCCGAGGGCCACCAGCAGTTCTGTCCCATACAACATCACACACAGAAGCCTGGGTGTACACGGCCCCCACACACAGCCATGAGGGCCAGCCAAGGCCCTCGGAGGTCCCGAGTCACCAGCTGAGGCCCTGCTCCCAGGACCCCAAGAGCCAAGCCCCACATACTTGGAGAAGTTGAATTTGGGGAAACGGATGGAGTTCTTGATGTAAATGGTGAATTCTTCAGCCTCGCCCAGGAGCAGCTTCCTGGAAACCAAGACCGCAGCCTGTCCAGGAGGCCCTGCCTGCCTCTGCCCACCCACCTCAGCCAGACCTGCTCCCTGCATCCCCTGGAGTCTTTGCCAAGGTGGGCTAATTTGCTCAGGTCGGAGTGGTCTGCAGGCCTCTCTGGGATGTTTCCGGCTCCTCCCTAAGGGTAAGGCTCCCGGGGTAGGTGTGTGCCCACCCACAGGACTGAGAAACCCCTCGGGGCCCCAGGGTCCAGCCACTCACTCTGGCTTGGACTTTGTCTCCACTGGGCACCAGGCGAAGACTTCACAGGTGCCCTTCCCATTCCCCACCCGCAGGCAGCGGCCGGTCTTCACTCCTGTGGGCATGGGACAGGGACAATGCCAGGGGCCTCCCGGCCCCAGGCCTCCCCCCACCACACAGGCCTCGCCTCTAGGCCTCACCATTTCCAGCCACAACAGCCTCTCCAGGGTGACAGTCACTGTCCTTAGAGCACTTTGCATTGGGGATGTCTTCACTCTGCCAGAAGAGAAACGTGGCCTCAGCCAGAGCAACATCCCACCCCGGCCTGAGTTCACACGCCCTCCTGAGAGCCTGACCCAAGTCGTGTCTCCGTCCCCAAACCATGCAGGTGCATCTGCACCATACACACATCCTCCAGGGCCCTGGAGCGGGCAGAAACTCCGGTGCCAGGAGAGGGGTACCCCAACCACTGCTGGGGGCTCTCCTCCCTCCCCAGCTCCAGGTGCCATATCACCTCAGCACAGGTGTCCTGGCGCTGGTTGGGGGTCACGATCAGGTTGGTCACCACGAAGAAGGCGCCCTCTCCCTGAGGAACCAGAAAGGGGGTGAGGGACCTCCTCCCATCTCCTGGGTCCCCTTCCCAGGGCTGCCTGGCAGAGGTAGGACCTCTGAACGGGTGCTGGGGCGGATAAAAAAAAAACCAAAACGGTTGCTGTCGAGTCGATTCCGACTCATAGCGACCCTATAAGACAGAGTAGAACCACCCTATACAGCTTCCAAAGAGCGCCTGGTGGATTTGAACTGCTAACCTTTTTGGTTAGCAGCTGTAGCTCTTAACAACTATGCCACAATTGTTTCCACAAAACTGGTGGACTCCACCCTCTGTCTGCTGCCCCTGGAGTCTTTTAGGTGTCCTTCAATAGGCTCCTTCCTGGCCTACAACCCGTACTGCCTCTACTCCATGAATCCTCATCTGACCTCAGCCCCTAGGGTCTAAGCCCATATCTGGCAGGAGAAGGGGCAGTGACAGAGTTGCCCCAGCCTGGCCCAGATGAATTCCCAGGGACAGGACCTAATAGAGGGAGGATCTCCCTCCGAGAGTGCCCCAGTATGCCCTTTGTGAAAACGGCCTAGAAGGATTCTGGGTCCCACTTGGTCTGAATAGGCTCAGGGGTTGCTTTCAGAACAGTCAGTCCCATAAAGTGCAGTTAGCTGTAGAAATGGCAACTATCTTCTCACTTAATATATTTACCAAAACTAAAAATAAAAATAACCAGGCACAGTCAGGGAGGCCAGGGGTGTGGCATGGGGGGAAGGGCCTGGACCAAGGCTCTGTCTGCAAACCCCCGTAGCCTGGGCCGAGGGAGACAGTGGACGGAGGACCCTGGGGCACAGGGCCAGGGAGCAGTGCTGGGTGGGGCTCAGACCTGGGGTGGGATGACATAGTCGGCCACGTCCCAGAGCCGCTCCCCAAGATCCGAGGTGTTGGTGAAGGCCACGCCCTTGACTTTGGTGATGACAGCACTCTGCAGGGAAGTATCTGTGTCTTGGTAGCCCTTCTTCACTATGAACACCCACCTGGGGGAGAAGGATGGTGGGTGGGCATCAGTTGTGTTGCTTCCCTCAGGGAAGTTTCCCAGGCCTGGGGAGGCGAGGGGGGTGGGGGTTACAGTGACTCCTGGGTGGGGGTAGGGGTGAGCAGGCTCTGGCTGCCTTTCCCACCAGCTCCCACCACTGCCTGAAACCTGGTCCGGCAAGCAGCAGGGGCAACAGGCAGTCCCAGAGACGTGTGCGTGTGTGTGTGTGCACGCGCGTGAGCCAAGGCCCTGAAGTCGGGCAGGCCTGGGAGGAAACAGGCTCAACCATGTATTGGCCGTGTGACCTTGGGGAAGCCACTTAACTCTGAGCCTCAGTTTACCCATATGTAACATGGGGAAAACGATGTCTCCCCCCAGGAGGTGTGGTGAGGGTTAATAAGATGGTCCAGAACCTGAAACTCATTATGAGGAGACATGAGACAAACCCAAACTGAGGGGCATCCTTCAAAATTGTTGTTGTTGGGTACCCTCGAGCCAGTTTTTGATTCATAGCAACCCCATGTCACAAGAGTAGAACTGTCCCATAGGGTTTTCTAGGTTGTAATCTTTATGGGTGCAGATTACCCACAGAGCCACTGGGTAAATTCGAACCACCAACCTTTCGGTTAGCAGCTAAGCACTTAACCTTTGCGCCACCAGGGCTTCTTATAAGAGTACCAAATCTCATACTCTTCAAAACACGTCAGTGTCACGAAGGACAAGGAAAGACTCAGGAACGATTCCAGATCAGAGGAGACTAGGAAGACAGGACAACTGAACACAAGGCATGAGCTTGGGTTTTCTCTTGCTATAAAAGGTAATTACTGGCATAGTTTACAAGAGGTCTGTCAATTACATAATAATAATAATATGTCAGTGTAAATTTCCTGATTTTGATCCTTGAATTAGGTTAAATAGAGAATTTCTTGTTTTTCAGGAATATACCCTGAAGTATTTAGGAGTAAAAGGGCATCATGTCTTCAACTTACCCTTAAACAGTTCATTTTAAAAATACATATGTATGTATTTTTATATGTATATTATATATATGTATATGGAGCCCCTGGGTGGTGCAAATAGTTAATGAGCTCAGCTGTTAACCAAAAGGTTGCAGGTTCGAATCAACCCAGAGGCACCTTGGAAGAAAGGCCTGGCAATCTACTTCCAACCAATCAGCCATTGCAAACCCTACGGAGCACAATTCTACTCTGAGACACATGGGGTCGCCATGAGTTAGAGTCAACTCGACGGCAAGTGGTATATATATTTCCAAAATTTTTTGCACTGTTCTTGCAACTTTTCTGTAAATTTGAAATTCCATCAAAATAAAAAACTCTTCTTTAAAAACAAGATGGGAACACGTAAATTGCTTAGTACAGTGCCTGGCACAGAGTAAGGGCTCAATGAATACAACAACTCCTTATCGTTGATGTCGCTGATAGTGTTAGAGATTGTGCTTGGTTGAAGTTGGGAAAAATGCAGCCCAGAGGGCAGGAAGCCACTCGCCTGAGGCCATGCAGCGTGTGGTGTGGGGTGCCCTGTACCTCCCAGTGTCCGGTGAAGGTTCCCTGTACAGCAAGTGCCAACCAGGAGGTATCCACCCTCCTCACTCCTGGGAGCAGTGCTGGGGGTCCTGAGCCCTAGGCTATCATGTCTCCAAGGAACTCTGAGAGGGCTGTGACCCTTCGGCCAATCAGCCATTTTAATAGGGACAGGCTGGACCCAGCCCTATCAGAAACAGTCCACAAACACTCACAGAGCAACTTCATTCCTTCACTCATTCACTCCGTACCTAATTCCTCAGCAATTAAGTGATGCCAGGCCCCGCTCTCATGACCTCCCCAGGCATCACAGACATTAAGCAAATGATCCCCCAAATAAGCCTCTAATTACATGTGGGAATGCCATGGAGGACCAGGAGAGAGAATCAGGTGAGAACCTAGTCTGGGGAGGGAAGGCGTGCCTGGCTGAGGAATGACCCATACAAAGGTCCTCAGGTGTGAAGTGGCCGGTGTCTCAGGGGTGACACTCAGGGAATGCTGGGCGCCTGACTCCAGACGGGGGTGAGGGAGGTGGGGGCACCCCTCCCCTCTCTCCACAGTCTGGGAATAGGAGGCTCAGCAGCACGTGAGTCACTTCCTCCCTCCACCTGTCTGCCAGAGGGTAAGGGCTCAGAACAGCGCCTGGCTGAGCAACCCCAAGGAGCTGCCCCCTGGCTGGTGGCACCAGCATCTGCTGGATGGGATGGGACTGGGTGGAACGGAACGGAATGGGGAAGGAGGCCAGGGGCCTGCCAGTAAAGGCTGCTGGGCAGGACCCCCAGCTGAATCCCACAGAGGCCGCCCTGGGCAGGGTGAGGTGATCAGGAGTGAGTGTGGGAACATGCCAGACTCATGAGCTGCCCCAGCCCCAAGCATGGCACTGACTCTCAGCGATTATAAATAACCTTTCCGGCTTCTGGGCTGGCTGCCAGGCCAGGGCCTGGGGAGGGGAGGCTCCCGGGGAGACAGCTGAGGCCCAGTCTGGCTGCTGGGTCCCCACCTATTGTATCCCTACCCCCTTCCTGTGGCCCTGACACTGGGAACTCCAACTCTGGGGAAAGAGAGGCCCATGGAAAGCCTAAATCAAGAAACCGGGAGCCTCTACCCACACCTCCTCACATCCGGGGGAGGGGGTGATTCGTGGGCGCCTTCTTTACCCCTACGTTTACATCTAAGGGCCCAAGGAGGGCCCCTCCCCAAGTAGCGCCACAGAGCCCCAACCACGGGGAACACATGCACACATGCAGATTCCAGGACCCAGCCGCTGGCAGCTGGCACCTGCCGCCCAGAGCCACCCCCTCCCGTCCCCCACCTCCCTGAACGCCGGGAGCACTCACACCACCAGGTACAGCAGGATGGAGAGCTGCAGCAGCCGGTAGAGCAGGCCAACCTTCTTGTTCTTGGCGATGACATACTTTTCCGTCTTGTAGTCAAACAGCGACAGGCAGAGCCCCTTCCAGCCCCCCTGCCCCATGGTGCTGGCTTACTAGGGCCTGCGGACTGTCAGACCCCACAGGTGCCGCATGGGGCGCCCGCCCCGCGCTCCGGAGCCCACCGTCCCTCGCCTGCCCGCTCCCTGCGCGCCGGGCGCCGGCGCGGCCGCTCCCCCTCGGCACTGCAGCAGCCCCGGGAGTGCGCGACTCGCACGGGTATGGGCGCTGGGAGCGCGCGGGGGTGGGTCGATGGCCGGCCGATTATTGGCGTAGCTATAAAGCCTCGGCTGAGAGCTGGGCTGGGGAGAGCGCGGGAGCCTCAGACTGCGACCTTGCCGCCACCCCTTCTTCTTCCTCCTCCCCTGACACGGTGACACCACTGGATTGTCCGCTGGTCTGGCGACGGCACTCGCCACCACGCGCTAGCCCAACTTGGTAAAACGATCGCAGGAAAGAGGAGGTGAAGACTGAAAGGAAGAAGGCCTGGAAGGGCTCCCTTTTTAAGCAAAACCCTCCCTTATTCCTCTCCAGTAAGAAACGCCAACGGTTTCTTCCTATTGACTAGATAGTGAAACTAAGCAAGGGGTGATCTACCGCAAAGAAAGAGGGGGTGAGGAGGTGACAGAGAACATTTACAGGTAAACACATCAGGTTTCCTGATTCACCTGGCCCCATCCTCCTGGGAGGAGATGCTTCCCTGGCCCATGCCACTCTCCAGGGGTTCCAGGGCAGGCTACCAGGGTGCACTGTAATTAAGTGGATGTTCGTACCTATTGCAGCAGGCGCTGTGGAGTGAAAACTCCAGCTCCCAAGGAGTCAGCTGCCAAGCAGCCCCTAAGCGCTACAGCATGGGGAACTCTGTCCCACACCTAGGGTAGATGGGGTGGAGCGGGGGACACCAAGCAACCAAGGCCTAGGATCACCAAATACACTTGGAGCGAGAGCAAGTGCCAACTGTCAGAAATGTTCCCAGAGCGACAGACAGATGGAATCCAGGCTGCTAGTCCTGCAACCCTCCAACACGTGAAATTAAACAGAGAGGAGCTAGGGGTGGGGGGTGGGGGTGGGGGTGAAGGGGGGCATCCTGGGGACCAGTTTGAGAGCTCATGACGGCAAGAAAGGCAGGGCCCTGGGTGAGCTGTGGGAGTGTGTTGAGCTGTGCACACTCATTGTCGACGTTCTGCAGTTGGTCCAAAAGCAGCCCTGTGCCCCCTCCCCCCGCCCTCACATACCGATGGGAAACTCCCCTCCTGGAACCATAGACTCCTGGAGTTGGAAAGGACCCCAGGTCTACTGGATGTGATCTTCTCTAAAAGTAAAAGCCCCAGAGCTCAGTGTTTGTGTGCTTGGGGATCATTGGGAACAAAGACATGTAAATTCTTGGCCTTCCCTGAGATTTTCCTTCATTGAGTCCAGGATGGGGCCTGGGAATCTGTATTCTGTTCTCAAACTGACATTTGGGATGCACAGATTTTTGCAACTTCTCCTCATTAATTTCAGCTCAAATGTCATCTCAATAAGGCCTAGTCTTATTACCACCTATCCAAAGTAGCCCCTACCCCTACCCCAATCACTTTCTATTGATTGCCCCATCTCATTCCCTTACAGCAGTTATAACTGATCCAATCTCTGGCCTTATCTATTGGCTGTGTCCCCAACTAAGATTGGAAGCTCCAGGAGGGCATGTCCCCATCTTTGGACATCTCTGTATCGCAGCACATACAAGGACCCTGGTGTGTCCTCTGTATCCTAGTGGAAGAGGATTTAGAGCTGCCACCCCATCCTAGTCATGACTGGGGAACAAGCTTGGCAGTTGTTGCCAGACTTCCCACCCTCCCAGCCTCTTCGTCAGCCTTCCCTAACAGGGCTCCCAGTACTTGGAGATGTAGCTGCCATCCGGAGACATCACAGATATGAAGATGCCTCTTCAACCTGAGAACACTGCCCAGTGTCCGGTTCTAGTTGCCACTGAGTTGATTCCAACTGATGGCAACCCTGTGTGTATCAGGGTAGAACTGTGCTCCATAAGATTTTCAGTGGCTGATTTTTCTAGACTGCCAGGCCTTTCTTCCAAGGCACCTCTGGGTGGACTCAAACCTCCTACCTTTTGGTTAGCAGTCGAGCACATTAACCACTGTACCACCCAGGGGCTCCAGTGTAAGCTGTAATAATTCCAGGCCCAATGGAGAAAGGAAAGGTAGCCTTCAGGAATCCCCTGCACTAAAATACGGCCTGGAGTGGAGCACCAGAGGCTATTGAGCATCTGGAGAGCATCACCCACAAGGCCCTGTAACCCTGCATGAGTAGCACTGAGGATGGTGGTGAGGGGGCTAGTTGGCCTGCGGCACACACCATAACAGGTCTCTCTCCTCCCCAAAAGGAATTCCAGGTTTTGTGGCCCAGGCCTGTTTGTTCTGCTGAGGGATCTCCAAGACTACGGCAGATGGGCTAACAGGCCCCAGGTTCCCCAGCAGAACCTACAATTAGCCACAGTCCAGGGCACCTTCCTGTTTTTGATTCCTCAAACCTTAACTGAGCACCCATTAGGTGCTCTGTCAGTGGCCTGTCATAACTGCCACTCTGGCTTGAGAAGGGGCTCGGCTCTGTTTGCCCTCCAACTCCCCAATTCCCCATGGCATAGCCCAGACCAGGCTACACTTTCTGACACGACTATCCTGGAAATTTAGAGACCACCTGTAGGACAACACCCAAAGAGGAGAGGGCTGCTCTGCTCTGGGGGTTCAGGCCAGACTCCTCCTTCTGGGGTCCCTCATAGCACAGCTTCTGAGACTAGGTCTAGGCCCATTAGTGGGTCAAGACATCAATTTCCAGGGTTACAACCAGTATGTCCCCCAAAAAAGAAATAGAAAATACCAGAGTGTGTTTAAGGAAGGGTAGGTATTATTTTGTGAAGCTTTTGTTTCAAGCATGAGTGTGTCTCTGTATGACACCGTGATGTGAAATATATTTCTTCCTGTGTGTTGTAGTCACAAGCTGCCACCTGGAGTATCTGTGTTCCTCCTCTGCGTGGCTGGGGCCCGCTTACCACCCAACAAGTTCAGGCCTAACGCCTATTATGCCCAAAGAAGGAGAAGAGGTCTTTGCTTTATATTTGCATTATTAAAGGCCCAAAATGTTTCCAAAACTAAAGATGAATTCAGTTCTCCCTTGAGAGAAAACTGCCTGTTGCTCTTATGTGACAGTGTTTGTAGTTCCTAACCCTATTTCAACAGTCTCAGAGCCCCCAAGGTACCCTGTTGAAATTATATACACCACCATTATCAAGGTGAGGACTTACTGAGCTGGGGGCACTGCTGGTGTCAGGGCAGAATTCTCATCTTCCACGCGGGAGACCTGGGTTTGAGTTCTGGCCAAAGTGAGACCAGTTAGGAAACAGACAGGCCCTGAGCTGGGGCTGTGCCAGTGAAGGATTTTGCAGGACAACTCTGGACAGCAGACTGCAGGCAACATTGCGAACCCCCCCATCCTAATCTCCCTACTTACAGATGTTTTTCAGAAAAGCCAGCTGAAACCAGACCCCCGCGCATGGGCTGTGAGACAATCAGTGAGCTGAAGCTATACCCAAGCTCTGAGCCTCTTACCAAGAAACTAAAAATCACCAGACTTCAGAAGCAGGGGTCCATCTGCTACTTCAGTGCTAATTCCTAGCCTGGCCCTGTAAGAAATATACGTGTCACTTAACAGGGATTTAATGAATATGTATGACCTTCCCTTCCGTGAGGAACAGAAGACTTCCTCCAGCCCTTTGTTCGGGGTGACAGTGCTTTGAGACCGATTTCCTTGTCTCCTTACTTGCTGCAAGTAATAAACTATGTCTGCTTTCAATCTGCTTGATTCTTAGTTACTCTTAACCAGAGTACAAGTGGCGAACCCATTGCGTTCGGTAACCAATTTCCTGACACCCCAGATGGGACCCTAATTGGGGTCTCCCAAGTCAACTGTTGGAGAGGACCAAACTTTCCCTGGATGGGTGAAGTGGCCACCCAGACTCCTTTTGTTCAGCGCCCCTCCAGCTCGGTGAGCTCTGGCTCCAAGAGTTTATTTTCAATTTGGCTAACAAGCGGGCATAGTTTCTCTGTGTTTGTCTGTCTCTGGTTGGTGCACCCTGGTTCTGAGGAGTAGATATAGACATCTCCATAGGTGCCTGATTGGGAGATTGAAATCCCTCCAAGGAGTGGATGTAGACATCTCTGTTTAGACTGGGAGGTTGAAGTCCCTCCAACTGGTCTGCTTCTGGGGAGTGGATGTAGACATCTCTATGTGTTTAGATTGGGAGATTGAAGCCCCTCCATTTAGTACCAGGGATAGGAGGTATCTGGAGGACTGAAGTGGAGATTTGGACATTCCTCGTAAGGGCGGAATGTTAGGCCTCACTAACATCATCCTCCCTCCCCCTTCCCTCTCTGGCTTGTCTGGTAGGAGTGCTCTCTGTCTGTCTGTTCATCTTATGTGTGACCAGGGCTGTCCGGGAGGCCGAGGCTGCCAAGATCACCTCCATCACCTGGCTGGCTGTCTGGAAGGTGAAGACTGCAAGATTATCTCTGTCACCTCTGTCTGGTCATCTTATGTGTGATTTATGTGTGATGCATGGAAATTAATTGGTGAAAAGAAATTCAGGTTGAATTAGAACACACCTATAGAGACTCTTGAGAATTTATTGATCAGGCTGAAGGAGGAGCTGCACGGGGAGAGCAGATTTTCAGTCTAGACTGGGATTTGAATCACAATACAGGGAACGCTCTGGATGGAGTATTAAGATTTCAAAAAGAGCTTCTCTCCCTGAGCTGGAAAAACTCTTGGCTGCAGAGTGAGATACAAATAGATTCCTATTGGACTAAAAGGAAAAAGCTGGTGGTGTCAGCTACCCATAAAAATAAAAAGCTAGGTTCTTCAGAACAGTTAGTTGGACAGAATGGGAAATCAGGAAAGCTTACCAGGAGATTCACCCCTAGGGTGCATTCTTAGACACTGGCAATTCTCCGGGCAGCTATCCTAACTACTGCCTTGCAGCTAAGAGCCACCTCCCAAGAAAACAAAGAAAAGGAGGGAGACCAAGGCCACAGGAGCAGAAAAGGCCCTATACCCCTTTAGAAAGCAACAGGAAAAAAAAAAAAAAAAAAGAGTGAGAAAGAAAGGCGACCCAGTGCCAAGTCATGCCACTAAAAGATAAATAAGACTAAGAGAAAACTGGAGGCAAGTCCTCCACCCGAGCTTCTAGTTATAATGGAGGTAGGGAGAAAACCTGTAAAGTTTCTGATAAATACTGGAGCGACCCACAGCCTCTTTGGTGATGGGTCCTGGTGAGCTCCCCTCTATTCCTATGGTCCTCCATCCCAGCAATCTTTATCCTCCTCTTCCAGAATCTGATAAAATCTGAGGGGGGCTTTACGCCTTGCGCAAGGTAGTAAATGGACAGGGTGGGGTGGTTTGGGTACAGTTCCCCTTTTCAGTTTCGGATTTAGGTGTTTTTTTTTTTAAACAGAAGATGGGTAGGTTTTCAGAAAACCCAGTACAATTTAGAGAAGAGTTTCTCGAGGTTAGCTTTAACTTTTTTCTTAGCTTGCAAGATGTGGTGATGATTTTAACCACTTGTTACACCGCTGATGAAAAAAAAAAAAAAACAGAATACTCACAAAGGCAAGAGAACATGCTGACAGTTTTGTTCCCACTAACCCCAGGCATGATGTGCTAAGACCAGGGGCTGAAACAGTCCCTAAAACAGACTTTCAATGGGATTACCAGGACAGACTAGGTTGGGCAGGAATGAAACATTCCCTAACTTGTATGCTCGAAGGGATGCAGAAATGCATTCACAAATCAGTTAATTACTCAAAGATCAAAATAAATAAATAACTCAAGGGAAAGATGACAATCCTGTGGCCTTTTTGAATAGGCTGGCAGAAAGCTTTAAAAAATTTACCAACATAGGCCCAGAGGCACCAGAGGCTGCCCCCTTATTGGGTTTGCATTTTGTAGCCCAGAGTGTCCCTGACATTAGAAGGAAACTTCAAAAGTAAGAGGCTGGCCCCCAGACCCCGTTGTCCAAATTAGTAGAAGAAGTCTTTAAGGTTTTTAACAACAGAGATAAGGCAGAAGAAGATAGAAAAGATACAGTGGCGGAAAGGAAGGCCCAGTTGTTGGCCACAGTTATTCAGGGGCCACCTCGAAGTAACTCCTGGGGACCCAGGCCATCACAGGTAAGTGGGCAGTTTGACAGACCTTGGAGTTGCCCTTCACGGCTGCCTGCAAAGCTGGGGCCCCAACAGTGTGCATAGTGTAAAAAGGAGGGACACTGGAAATGGGAGTGCCCGAACTATCCTCAGTCGTGAAGACCAGGACGCTATCCCAATCACGACCCCAAGCTGCAACTGCCACAACTCTCTGAGTGACAAGGCCCAGAGGACTGTCCGGCTACCGAAGAGCAACAACAACCGATCTCTGTCACTCCTGCAGAACCTCAGGTTACCTCCGACATGGCAGGTAAGAAACCTGAAATTTTACCTGATACAGGAGCCGCCCTACTCTGTCTTAAACAGACCTGTTGGCAAACTCTCTAATTGAGATTGTGTGGTAATGGGAGTCTCAGGACAGTCTCAGACTAAGAGGTTTATTTTCCCTTTATCTTGTGAAGTAGGTACATGCACCCTATCTCACTCTTTCCTATATGTACCTGAATGTCTAGTCCCCTTGCTTGACAGGGACCTCTTCACCATATTAGGTGCTACTGTTTTTCTCTCCAGAGATTGGATCACTGTAAAAGCAGATAAAAGTCAAGGGATAATACCCCTAGCGCTCCTTGGGACAGGGGGTTCTACACAAAGGACACCTAATATCCCTCAACATATTTTAACCAAAATGAACCTGTTAGTTTGGAACATAAACCAATCAGGAAGGGTCAACAATGCCAATCCTCTCCAGGCTAAATGGAAACCTGCAGCTGCTCTCCCCTGGCACAAACAATACCCACTTAAACCAGAGGTGAGAGCTGGGATGAAGCCAGTACTAGAAAGTCTCCTCAGACGAGGACCTATTGAGCCTTGCCAATCCCCTTGCAACACTCCCATTTTACCTGTTAAGAAGCCTAATGGAGAATATCGCTTTGTAAAAGATTTAAGCGCAGTGAATGAGGCTGTAATAACTATTCACCTGCTGGTCCCTAACCCGTATACCCTGCTTACCCAGGTACCTACCACTGCGACTTACCTTACTGTACTTGATTTAAAGGATGCTTTCTTTTGTGTGCCCCTATACCCTAACTCCCAAGAGTTATTTGCTTTTAAGTGGAAAAATCCAGACACCAGGGAAAGAACCCAGTATAAGTGGACGGTTCTCCCTCAGGGTTTTAAAAATTCTCCCCACCTATTTGGTACAACTCTAGGTAAAGATCTCAGGGACTCAGAGCTAAAAGGCGGAATACTGCTCAATATGTAAATGACTTATTGATAGCCAGTAAAGACCGGGATAGCTCAGGACAGAATACCATTAAAACCTTAAACAAATTGGTGGATCAGAGTTACAGAGTTTCCCCTGAAAAACCCCAGATTATACAGAAGGAAGTAAAATATTTGGGGTTTCAACTCTCTCCAGGCATTCAACAACTGCTGCCTGAAAGGAAATTAGCCATAACTTCTTTTCCTGTCCGTACCACACGAAAACAACTGTGTGAATTTCTGGGCATGGCTAGATTTTGTAACATCTAGATACCCAACTTTGGGCTAATAACAAAATCCTTATATAAGCCCTTAAAAGGAAAAGAGAGCCAACCCTTAGAATGGACCAAGAGTGTCAAACAACATTTAAAACCATCAAATTAGAATTAGGTAGAGCTCCCGCATTTGGCCTTCCAGACTTAACAAAACCTTTTAGGTTGTATGTTCGTGAAAGACAATGACAGGCCCTGGGAGTACTCACCCAACAAATCCGCCCTCTTACTAGACCAGTTGCCTATTTCTCTAAACAATTAGACCCAGTGGTGCAGGGCTGGCTGGCCTGTTTGCAGGCAGTCGTTGCCACTGCAATCCTGGTTCTTTAGGACAACCTGTGGAGGACACCCCAGCAGGTTCAAACTGTTTTAAAAGTTAAACGAGGAAATTGACTTTCAGGAGACAAAGTAACCCAGTACCAAGCCATATTATTAGATTCTCCCAAAGTGACTGTAAAGGTGTGTCAAGTTCTAAATCCTGCTACACTCCTGCCTGCTGTAACCTTGGAAGACAATGAGCTAGCCCATAACTGTACTGAAACAACAGACCAAGTCTACTCCAGCAGGTCTGATCTGAAAGGCAGCGCCTTAGAAAACACAGATAAAGACTGGTAAACTGGTGGGAGTAGTTCTGTAGAACAAGGTGTCCGCAGAGCAGAATATGCCATAGTAAGTTTACACGGCATTACAGAGGCACAGCCCTTACCCCCTCAAACTTCTACACAAAAAGCCGAGCTTACTGCCCTCACTCAAGCGCTGCAACTGGCGAAAGACAAGAAAATTAACATATATACAGATTCCAAATATTCCTTTTCTATCATACATGCTCATGGGGCTATTTGAAAGGGAAAAGAACTTTTAAACTCAAAGAGTTTACCCATTAAGTATGGTAACCTTATTTTAGAACTTCTAGAGGCAGTACAACAACCCACTGAAGTGGCTGTTACACATTGTGAGGGACATCAGAAAAAGAACACTCCAGTTTCTCGGGTAACGATAAAGCTGACACTGTCACTAAGAAGGCAGCTTGGGGACAGTCCCCCGTAACCCAGATGACCCTCATTCCTGACATCAACATTTCAACCATTAAACCCCAGTACAGCCCTGAGGATACCCAGGATGCAGAAATTCAAAGATTTGAGAAACAGGCCGATGGTTGGTACCAGAATGAAAAAAAGAGTTTACACTCCCAGCAGTCTCTTCTAAAAGGTGATGAAGGCGGGCCATGAGGCCGGCCATTATGGTCAAGAGACATTACGTTTTCAACTTAAAACCCTAATGCAGGGAAGAAACTTAAAGAAAGTGATACAGCAGGTTTCTAAAGACTGCGAAATGTGCTTAAGAAACAATCCAAATGCTCACCCAACACCTCCTCCCTTACTAAAATCTGTTCAACCTCAGGGAACATACCCAGGGGAAAAGTGACAAGTAGATTTTACAATGATGCCCCCATGTCAAGGGTTCAGATATCTGCTGGTCTTTGTAGATACCTTCACAAGATGGGTAGAGGCCTCCCCTGCTAAGACTGAAAAAGCTACCAAATTCTGTAAATCGCTTCTAAAAGAGATCATACCTAGGTTCAGCCTACTCTGGTCCCTCCAAAGTGACAATGACCTTGCATTACTGCAAAAATAACTCAAAATTTCTCCCAATCCTTGGATATCACGTATAAGCTCCATTCAGCATGGAGACCTCAGCCCTCAAGAAAGGTTGAGAAAATGAACAAAACTCTGAAAAAAAACCGTTACAATACCAAAAACTAGGCCAAAAAAACTAAAAAAAAAAAAAAAATCTGGGTTAATATGCTGCCCATTACTTCGATCAGAAGAGCTCTAATACTAAGGTCATTTGAATTGACTTTCGAAAGACCTTTTCTCAAGGCAGATGATCTTTTAGATCGAGAGATACAACAAACATTAAAATACGTCATTAATCTGGAAAAAGCACAAAGAGCACTCCAAAAATGCGACAACCAGATACTCCCTGAACCTACCTTGCTTAGGTTCCAACCAAGAGACTTGGTGTTTTTAAAAACTTGGCAAGAAGAAAGTCCAAGAGACCAACTGGCTAAAAAATGGGTAGGCCCATGTCATGTATTATTAACAACCCCTTCTGCTCTTAGGTTAAAAGGAGTCACTCCATGGGTCCACCATTCTCGAGTCAAACCTTCTTCTCCACCTGAAAATACCAATAAATCTTCCATAAATCGAGTCATATGCCTATGAACCAATTAAAGGACTTAAGTGGCTGCTCAGGAGACAAAACAAGGACCGGTAGATAAGTATCATGAAAATAAGTGCTGTAGAAGTATTAAGAATTGTTTTTACTCTAGCCCTTTTATTAATTCTTATTTTAATCTTTGCTTGCTTTGTTCCTCTTTCTAGATAAGCTTGTGTGTCTTGGTGTATGCCTTAATGAGTTGGTGCTTTCTCCCCAAAGAGTAGAGCCATTTCAAGTGATTCAAAAGTTCCAGCTCCAAATGATGGTTGCTCAGAGATTTCAACTCATCCCTCATCAAGAGGAGAGACAACAGCCCGATAAAGGGCCAATGTAGATACAAGAGAGAGATGATAATTTAGCTCAGATAGCACGAGAGTTCCACTCCTCTAACCTTTAGGCCTCTCCGTCCCATGCCAGCAAGAAGCAGTTTCAAAAGAAGAGACCTCTGTCCCTAAACCCCTCAAGAATGAGGGGTGTGAATTTCTCAGAGGAAGATTGAGGCCAGTTAGGAAACAGACAGGCCCTGAGCAGGGGGCTGTGCCAGTGAAGGATTTTGCAGGACAACTTTGGACAGCAGACTGCAGGCCGCATTGGGAGGACCCCCCATCCTAATCTTTCTGCATACAGATGCTTTTCAGACAAACCAGCTGAACCCAGACCCCCGTGCATGTGTTGTGAGACAGTGACCTGAAGTTAAACCCGAGCTCTGAGACTCATACCAAGAAACTAAAAGTCACTGGACTTCAGAAGCAGGGGTCCATCTGCTACTTCCGTGCTAATTCCTACCCCAGCCCCACAATAAATATACATGCCACTGACCAGGAATTTAATGAATATGTATGGCTTCCCCTTTCCCACATAACATAAAAACTTCCTCTGGCCCTTTGTTCGGGGAGACAGTGCTTTGAGAACAATTTCTTTGTCTCCTTACTTGCTGTAAATAATAAGCTATGTCTGCTTTCGATCTGCTTGATTCTTAGTTATTCTTAACTAGAGTACAAGTGGCAAACCCATATTGTGTTCAGTAACAAAAGCACCTCATCCAAAGCCACCACCCGACTGTCTATCAGTGGAGACCTGCATGTTGCTAAGATGCTTAACAGTTTCAGAAGAGCGTCCAGATTAAGACGGACTAGGGAGACAGGCCTGTCAATCTACTTCTAAATAATCAACCAATGAAAACCCTATAGTAGTGCCTGGGGTCTTAAAAGCTTGCAAGCAGCCATCCACGGTATAATAGTTGGTTTCTATTCATCTGGAGCAACAAAGGAAGGAGAGTCAGGAATAGGAGGAGAATATGCAATGTGTGGCTAATTGCCTCCATGAATAACTGCCTCTTCTGCCATGAGGCTGAGTCCAGAAGAACTAGACAGTGCCCAGCTACCATTACTGAACATTTTGATCAAAGTTTCTATAGAAGAATCCTGATCAAAAGGGGGAGAATGCAGAACAGAATTTCAAATTCTCATAGAATTCAGATTTTCTGGAATCATGGAGGATGGAAGAACCCCTGAAACTATTACCCTAAGATGGTTTTGAAACCTCAAAGCAAAAATATCCCCTAAGCCTTCTTAAAACCAAACAATAGTTTAGCTTTACTAGTAAAGGATGTCTGCCTTGAGCATTACGCTCTTTTAAGGTCTATCTGTATGGGATCAAATTGACAATAACAACTTGAAAGATTAGATAGGAACCTTAGGGGGCAGTGAGCAGTGAGTTTATCTTAATGAGGGAAGAACAACTCAGAAAAGGAGGGTGAGAATGGTTGCACAACTTGAAGAATATAATCAATGTCACTGAATCATACATGTAGAAACTTGAATTAGTATATGTTTTTGCTGTGTATATTCTCAGCAACAACAAAAATAATAAAATAGATTATTAAAAAAAAACCCTAAGGATCACAACAGTCCAATCCTGTTGTGATGAGGTTGCCATGAGTCAGGGCCAACTTGACAGCAGCTAACAACAACTTATTGAGCAGTTACTATTTGCTAAGTGCCTAAGTGCCTTATATGTATGGATTCACTTCGTCACCACACAACCTGATGTGGTGGTACTATTACCATCCTTGTTTTTTCCTGAGGTTAGATGTGTCCAGGGTACTTGTGAGGCCCACTTCACACTGGATGAAATGAGGTCCAGAAGTCACCTGAGAAGCTGAGGCTAGTACTGGGCTCTGGCCATTCACTTGGGACCCTGCACTCTGGAGCCTGTGGCTTCTTCTGGACATTCAGTGTGTAGCTGACACATCATATATTGGATGAAATGAGGCCCAGAGGCTGGGCTTCTGCGGAAGAGCCGAAGGGCCATCTTCCTGCCCAGTCATCTAGAGCTTCTTGGAGGGAACTAGGCTCTCATGGAGCCACAGGGGGAATGATGGGCACCTATGCAGCAGCTCCCACTGCCACCAGGGCAGGAACTTGCTGGGTGCTTGTCAACTTGCCTTCCTATCATGCTTCATCATAGTGAGCGTTGTCCCACCTGAAATAGCAGTGAGTGAACCACCCTCATCTGGCTCACAAGCCTTTGTCCAGTTGGATGATTTAAGGTATCTGCAGTGAGGTGATGGAGAAGTATAAATTTATAAAGAGGCTTTATCTTTCTACTTCACCTTACTTACTCCAAAGACTTGCCAAATTCTAAGTCTATTGTTCTCTGTGGTTTGGGCCCACTCCTGGGGCCATCTTGGGTCCTGGGAGTCTCCAGGAAAAAAACATGCTGATTCTCAGGCACCTGGAAATAAGAGAGAGTCAGACCCCTCTCCCTACCAAAAGAAATGAGCTTGGGCTCTACCTGGGGCAAAACGAACGCTCCCACCTGTAATCCCAACCTTTTCCCCACATTATTCTCTCTCCTTCTCTTATGAATTTTATAGGTTATAAGGGAGGAAGTATGGTGCAATGGGGTGAGCCTTTAGAGGCAGGAGAATTACAAGGGGTCACCCTTCAGTCAAGAGAAACTCGCATTTCTCTAAGTGAAGGCAAAAAGAGACTTCGAGAGGAAAATGCTGGCTGCAAGTGGGTGGGTGCAGCACAGTGGCTGATCGTATCACTGTTCCATGCATCAATGAGTGGCTTGGAGGTGTCAGTGGTCACTGAGGTGATGGCTAGACCGCACTTCTGACCTCACCATAGAAGCAGGTTATATCTGGGCTTCAGATCAGAGCCGTCTGTTTAACCACGTCTCTGCTCTTTACACTTTTAACTTTAGTGTAATTTCACAACTAAAAGTCATAAACAAGTTTCAAGTAAAACCAGCACCAGGCTACCAGATAAAAAAAAAAAAAAAAATTTTTTTTTTTTACGCGGATAAATCAGAAAACTCACGTCAAGGAACCAAAGGCTCATGTCAAGTAAGGAAAAATCACCTGACTTATCATCTGCGAGATCCGAGTGCATTTCAGAGGTGCAGGGTCCCAGAGCCCCTTCCGTGCCAATTCCTAGCCTGCCCCGCAACCAATAATCAGCAAAAATCACGAACATGTATAACTTCCTGATTCTGCTTACTGTGATGACCTCATAAAAGCTGACCCCCCCACCCAGTTTGGGGGAGCTGCCTTGGCAACTGGGGTCCTGGCACGCTCCTTTACTTGGCCAACTAAATAAACGCTTTCACTTTGCCTTAACAGCCATATCCGTTTCTGTTCAGACAGGCCGCGCCAAGGGGGGACCTGGACCTGACCCAGTCCTAGTTCAGTTCGGGCAGTTACATCGCCACTGCTGCCTCCAAAGACACACGGGTTCCCCCACTCTCGAGCCTTAGTGAAGGTGCAATCAAGCCTTCCCCTTAGCCTGAGAGGCCACTGAACTAAAAAAAAAAAAAAAAAAGTTTTCCACAAAATTAGAGGAAATGAACTAGAAATTCAGAAACACAAGCCCCATAAAATATTATGGTTCATGGCACAGAGGTTCACACATTAGTTACAGGTAGTACAATGGTTCTATTTTCCACCCTGAAGGACGACAAGGGCTCGGGGAAGGCCTGGAGGTAAGAGATTTGAATCTGTCTCAGGGTGCAAAGTCATTACAAGATAAGGAGGGCCTGGGAGGACCACCTGCAGACCTAGCCTTGCTTCTAGTCCTAAGTATCCTTGGATGGCCCTGAAGAGACAACAGAATGGGAAAAGGTGTGGCAGGGAAAAGGCTTCACACAGGGCTTCAAACCAGTTCATTCTGGTTCGAACCCCCTGTTGAGAATTTGCATTTCTAACAAGTTCCCAGTGGATTCTGACACACAGCAATCCCATAGGGTTTCCAAGGCTGTAAATCTCTAAGGAAGCAGACTGCCACATCTTTCTGCCACGGAGCGGCTGGTGGTTTTGAACCACCAACCTTTCATTTAGCAATCACTTTAACCACTGTGCTACCAGGGCTCCTTACTAGTAGACAATGGGTCTCAAAATTTATTATACATAAGAATCACCTGAGGATCTTGTTAAAATGTGGATTCTGATTCAGTATATCTGGGGTGGAAATGCAAATTCTCAGCAGGGGTTCAAATCGGAATGAACCGGTTCCACAAAGGGCCCCACAAAGGAATTTACCTTTTAATTTTCCTCCTGCTCCAGGCAGTCCTACTATGACAAACACATTCCATTAATAGACATTACTGGTCACTTAAGAAATAGCAGATGCATTACTAATGTTGTTTAAATACACTGAACAGGAAAGAGGAAGCTCCTCTCAGCCGGAACCGGTCCCGAGTCCACCGGCAGCCCCTGTGACCCATCTTAATTGATGGGGTGGTGCAGGTTACTTAGCTCCCAAAATTTGACCTCTACTGAGGTACTAAACATTTTAAAACAGCAAAAAGTCAAATGCTAGTCCACTGGGTACCAGGCACTTAAAAGGGTAAAGACTCAAACTCAAGACGACCAAACCCACAAGCAGTGACAACTCCAAAATAGTAAATCTTAGAGCAAAAGACATCCTGCTCTTCCTCCTGCCCTGTGCAGTGACTCTGCCAAGTCTTCACAAAGTGGCTCTTGTTCAGCCCCTCCTTCAGCGCACAGGGCCGTAACCAGCTGCCGTCAAGCAGATTCCACCTCGTGGCGACCCCACGTGTGTCCGAATAGAACTGTGCTCCATGGGATTTTCAATGGCTGATCTTTTGGAAGTAGATAGCCAGGGTTTTCTTCCGAAGCACCTCTGGGTGGACTCAAACTGCCCACCTTTGGGTTAGCAGCCAAGTGCATTAACCGTTTGCAATACCTGGAACTCTTCACAGAACTACTGTGGTTATGAAACGAGAGCGAAACCTCATCTAGAATACCCTAAGTGTTTGCGACTTCCCAGAGTTCCTTGTACATTCTTCTTATGTGTTGTTGTTTTGTGCCATCACGCTGATTCCAACTCATAGTGACCCTATATGACAGAGTAGAACTGCCCCCATAGAGTTTCCTAGGCTGTGATCTTTATGGGAGCAGGTTGCCAGGTCTTTTCCGCCGTGGAGCCCTTTTAAACTTGTATTTGATCCCAGTGCCTAACAGTAGACACTCAATGTTTGTTGAATAAACCAGTTATCCTCACCACCACCCCCACCCGCCCCCCCACATCCATCAATCCATTTCAGTCCCTGCTGGCCAGGTTAAATTTTCCTAAAGCACAATTCTGATCATGTCATTGCTCTGTTCAAAAACCTTCCATGGTTCCTGATGACCTACAGGACAAAGGACCAAGTCCTTGACCTGCAATCCAGGTCCTGCACAACCTGCCTGCCTTTCCAACCTCGTAGTCTCCATTACATATTCCCTACCCAAATCGGCTTCCACGGTTTATCATATCCGTCATTTCCAACCTCCTTGCCTTCACCCAGGCTGAGCCCTCCTCAGTCCTTCATGGCTTTGAGGCTCAGCTCACAGGTGTCTGTCCCCTTCATGAGGGCCTCCTGGATCCCTCCTTCTCAAAATCCCAAGGGATGTTATCTGTGCAATTTAGGGAGTGCATTGCTTTCTCCCTTGCTATCACAGTTGGGTACATGTCTCATCTGTCCTTGCAGGGTACCTTAGGCATCTAGTGCTGCCGTAACAGAAATACCACAAGTGGATGGCTTTAACAAAGAGAAATTTATTTCCTCACAGTCTAGTAGGTTAGAAGTCCAAATTCATTGTGTCAGCTCCACGGGAGGGCTTTCTCTCTGTTGGCTCTGGAGGAAGAAGGTCCTTTTCCTCAATCTTGCCCTGGTTGAGGAGCTTCTCAGATGCTGGGACCCCATGTCCAAAGGACACGTTCTGCTCCTGGTGCTGCTTTCTTGGTGGTATGAGGTCCCCAACTCTCTGCTTGCTTCCCTTTCATCTCTTGAGAGAGAAAAGGTGGTGCAGACCACACCCCAGGGAAACTCCCTTTACCTTGGATCAGGGAGGAGACCTGGGTATGGGTGGTGTTATAATCCCACCCTAATCCTCTCAACATAAAATCATAATCACAAAATGGTGGACAACCACACAGTACTGGGAATCATGCCCTAACCAAGTTGATACACACATTTTTGGGGGGACATCATTCAATCTATGACACAGGGCTATATGAGACAAGGGTTTATCAGTCTTTGTACGACAGAATCTTTGAGAGGTAGGTAGTCATCAATGCTTGTAGAGTGATGAACAAAGACTGACTGAATGAATGAATGAATGGAATTCCTGACTACCTGTCTCTATCCAGTACTAACACGTACATCTTAAGTATCTGGGGTAAACTACTCAGAGTGACTAAGACTTTATTTTTGTGTGTGTATGCATAAAAGATTTCAACACAGAGCAAATTCTACCGAAGCATGAAGCTGAATTCGTCTCCTAAACTAACTCATCAGGACTCAGTCTGTGCTGAGGACTACCCAGATTAACCAATTCTCACCTCATAACGGAAACCCTGGTGGTGGTAGTGGTTAAGTGCTACGTCTGCTAACCAAAAAGTCAGCAGTTCAAATCCACCAGGTGCTCCTTGGAAACTCTGTGGGGCAGTTCTGCTTTGTCCTATAGGGTCACGATGAGTCAGAATTGACTCAACGGCAATGGGCTTTCATCTCATAACTAGTATCTCAGGGGTGGGGGTCTTACATCAAAATCACCTGGTGTGCTTGGCAAAAAAAAAGCAGATTCCCAGGCCCGAGACAGGCTGTAGTATCAGAGCCCTTGGGGGTGGGGCCAGGAACCTGAATGGCTATTCTTATGCCCAGCCAAGTCTGAAAACCACCACTCTTTTTTCACCCTTGAGCTGTCACCTATGACTTGCCCAGAGTCTAGTAAACACTCATGGACAAAGTACTGGACTTGGAGACCCAAACACCTGCCAAACACTGGCTCTGCATATACTAGCCCTGCGGCCTTAAGCAAGTTGCTTCCTCCTTCATAAAACTGCATAAAACAGGGGCGATACCATCTGCAATGATATTAAGACTAGCTGCAAAAGTACAAAGCCCAGTATAAGACCCATGCTTTTGTGAAATGGGAATTTTCAAAATCATTTTAAAGTTGCATTGGGGGGAGGGGGAGGCTGTACATTTACATATTGCGGTGCACTGAATTGTTTTTATATGACCCTTCTAGCCGTGGTCTTGTAACACCCATGAAATAATTCGGTGGGACTATGCAAATAAGGTCTGTGGAACCCTTGAGGGGACTGGACAGTCTGCTAATGCAAATAAGGTGCATGGAACCCTTGTGGGGGATGCGACTATGGAAATAAGGCACCTGTGGCCCACGAAGGGAACTGGTCAGTTTTGCCAGCCCCCACTAGGCTTATAAAGAGCTAATCCCAGAGGTTGGGGGGGGGAACCTCACTACCATCAAGAAGAAGAGTCAGGAGTGGAGCACATCCTTTGGGCCCAGGGTCCCTGTGCTGAGAACTTCCTAGACCCAGGAGATAGAGAGAAAGCGTTGTAACACTGAAGGTGGTATGAGACCGCAGTGCATGAGATGGCAGCAGAACAGCACAAGCAGGCCAGGCTTGCTGGCCCATGGCACGAGACAGCAGAGTGCCTTCGGCAGGAGGCCTCCTGGGAGAGTACGTTACCTCTGGGCACTTATTAGCAGAGCTTAAGAGCTTTATAATACTTGCCCGAGCAGGGCAGAGGCCAGGCCCAGGCCAAGACAGGGCCGAGGTCATCAGCGAGGCCTGCCTGCCAGCAGGCACACCAGAGAAGGAGCTGAGAGGCTGGAACTATATCCTGAAACCCAAGCTGTTCCTGCTACTTCCAAGTTGATCCTGATTCTGAATTGTAACCTGGCACTTCCCTAATAAATCTCATAGCTGTGAGTATGGTCTGTGAGTTCAGTGTGGCTACTGCAGTGAATTATCAAGCCCACCAGACAGTGGTGTGGGGAGAGAGAGCTGGCCTCAGAATTGGTAAAAAGGCTGGAGAGTGGAGGTATGTCTGACCTCCACCTCATAGGAATCAGCTTTGGGGTGATAGCAATCTTGATTCTTTTCTCCTCCTCCCCTCCCTGGGAAGGACCTCTGCCATTACCACGTTACACATATAGGTAAGTGGCAGGGCCCAGGAGTCCATATACATAGAGTAATCCGTGAACTTAGATGGGAAAAATTTTATTTTTACTACCCTCTAACTGAAATTTGAGGCACTGGTGGTTCAGTGGTAGATTCTCATCTTCCATGCAGGAGACCCAAGTTCGAGTCCCAGCCAATGCACTTCACACACACAGCTACAGCCTAACTGTCAGGGGAGGCTTGGGTGTGGCTGGGAAGCTGAAGAGGTTTCAGCAGAGTTTCCAGGCTAAGACACACTAGGAAGAAAGGCCTGGTGACCTGCTTCTGAAAATCAGCCCACGAAAATCTCATGGGTCACAACAGTCCAAACCCCAACCGATCATGGGAATGTGCAGGACCGGGCAGCATGTCATTCCACTGTGCGTCGGGTCGCCATGAGTCAGAGGCTGACATATGGCAGCTAACAACAACTGAAATTTAGCATTTTCTTCAATTATGAACACAGAAAACAAACCATAGTAGTACTATGTATCATAAGAGATTTTTTTATAATTTTAATATTTTTTAATATTCTGATCATTGTATTTCAGTATAATTGGTTTCTTTGTAAACTTTCATCTTATGCATTTAAAAGCACACTGCTGATGAATGGATAAATGTAAAAGCACATGATGAAACAAGAACAGGAAAATATTAATGTACAATCTAGGTGATGGGTAGATGGGTGTTCACTGTACAATTCAATTTTTGTGTATGTCTGAACATTTTCCTAATACATTGTTAGGGAAAAAAAAATGTGAGAAGGGTTCCCTAGACTTCACCAGACAGCCACAGGGGTCTATGGCATTAAAAAAGTCATAAACTCTCAACCTAGAGTGTGCCTAATAACCAGCTAGCCAATTTACCTGCAGAGTTTTTCACCCAGGAGGCAAAGGACCCCGACCCCTAGTGCAAAATCCTAGGCATTTGGCTGGTATAGGCTGGTAGCCTTTTCCTAGACTAGGAAGATCTAAAAGGTGCAGAACCTTAAAGCAGGTCAGTGGTGCTTTCTCCCACCCCAGCACCGCCGCCTTAATCTCAGACCTTGCAGCTCTAAAGAGGAAGAGCAACACAGAGTAGGATACCAGTCAACCCAGGAAAACCAGGACAAGAGCCCCAGATTGCTTAACAGTCTTCCAGCCAGGGTGAGGCCAGACCACCTGCCCAGGCCATGGAAAGAAGAGGAGCCTTCAAGGAGAGCACACCTTCAGTCCCACGGACCACTCTGCTCTCAGAACTGTGACAGGGTATAAAAAAGCAAACCTGTTGCCCCTGAGTAGATTCCGACTCATGGCAACCCCATGTGTTACAGAGTAGAACTGCTCCATAGGGTTTTCTTGGTTGTAATCTTTACAGAAGCAGATGGCTGGGCCTTTGCTCCGTGGCACCACTGGGTGGACTCGAACCACCAACTTCTAGGTTAGTAGCCAAGAGCAAACCACTTGCGCCAACAAGGGACCCGTGACCAGCTACGTGGTCCTAGGATTTGACCAGCTAGACCCGGAATCCCCTTCTCAGGAGAGGGCTGGGGGGAGTGGAGCCTCCAGCTTCCTTGTGGAGGGGCACAAAAGGTTCTGTCTTCTTCCTTGTGGTACTTACAAAGAGCTCCTCTTTTAGACAGACTGCCGGTAATGACTACTGCTTTCTAATGCCCACAGCCTAATCTGCAAGACGTAATTCCTCTGTGTTGGAGAGCACACTGCTCTCTGAATTTATGCAAGTCAAACGACTCCTACTTGCTGAAGGCTCAGAAGTTCAGAGGTGGAGAGGCATCTCTGACTTATAGTGCAATTCAGAAAGCTAGCGGGAAAACACCAGGGCAACATTTTAACTGAAAAAGAAAGAGAAAGTAAACCATAGAGCAAAAACTGGCTTCTTATTTCATGGAAAAATACACAGTCAGTCTCGCCAACAATCAAAGAAAAGTTAAATAAAGCTAAGATTATACACCCATTACTGGGGACCATAGTTGAGGGGGATGTCATGGATTGAATTACGTTCCCCAAAAATGTGTGTATTAACTTGGTTAGGCCATGATTCCCACTATTCTGTGGTTGTCCTCCATTTTGTGACTGTAATTTTATGTTGAGAGGATTAGGGTGGGATTGTAACACCCTTACCAGGTCAACCGTGATTCAACATAAAGGGAGTTTCCCTGGGTTGTGGCCTGTACCACCTTTTATCTCTCAAGAGATAAAAAGAAAGGGAAGCAAGCAGAGAGTTGGGGACCTCATACCACCAAGAAACCAGTGCTGGGAGTAGAGCACATCCTTTGGACCTAAGGTTCCTGTGCTGAGATGCTCCCAGACCAAGGGAAGACTGATGAATTACAAGGGCCCTCCTCCAGAGGTGACAGAGAGAAAGGCTTCCCCAGGAGCTGGCGCCCGCTATTTGGGCTTCTAGCCTACTGGACTGTGAGAGAATGAACTTCTCTCTGTTAAAGCCATCCACTTGTGGTATTTCTGTTATAGCAGCACTAGATGACTAAGACAGGGGACATTTAGGTCAACTGGCATAACACAGTACATAAAGAAAATATTCTACAATCCACTTTTGTGAGTAGTGTCTAGGATCTTAAGCTTGCAAGCAGCCATTTAAGATGTATCTATTGGTCCCATCCCATTCAGAGCAAAGGAGAATGAAGAAAACCAAAGACACAAGGAAAACAGTAGCCCATTAAGCACACAGGCTGAGTAAAAATAGAGATCCCCAGACCTGTTCACACTGCTGCTAACCTTGTAAAGTGGTTCAGTCTTTCTGGCAAGCAATTTGGCACTGCAGAGCAGTTACAAAAACCATTTAATTTCACTTTGGAAAAAGCTTTACAAATTGTAAACCAAAACCAAACCCACTGCTGTTGAGTCGATTCTGAATCATAGTGACCCTACAGGATAGAGCAGAACTGCCCTCATAGGGTTTCCAGGCTATAATCTTTATGGGAGCAGACTACCACATCTCTCTTCCGGAGAGCGGCTGGTGGGTTCAACCTTTCAGTTAACAGCCGAGTGCTTAGCCACTGTGCCACGAGGACTCCTACAAAACTGAAAAGAGCCATACGAATTTCAGTGATTCATTCAAAGGCACATTAAGTCAGGGTGCCAGCTCTCCCTATCCCTAGCGTTTAGCAGTTGCATTTAGTCTCTGACAGTGGTTCCTTAAAAATGGTCTCAAATTATCACAAATGGCAGAACATACGATCCCATTTATGTTTTTTTTTTAAGCTGCATATTTGCACATGTACATACTTGAATTTTTGCAAATGTCCAGAATATGGTCTAGAAGAATACACACCTAACTGGTTCACCTCAGCTTCTAACGGGGGGAATGGGACAGGACAAGGTTGTCATAAACGTGAATTTTCCCTTTTTCCTCTGATTTTACTATGAGAGTGTACCTACGCACTACTTATGTGCTTGCCAAAATGTCCTTCCACTAGTCAAAAAAAAAAAGTGAACTGAAGTTGGAAATTGTCTATTTAGGGGCATCTGGCTACCTCCTGAATTCTGGTCTTAGGACAACTACTCTTCCCAAAGGGATCAAAGTTTCCCTTGATTCCATTTATTAAATCTGCTCTTAGAATTCTGGCACCATTATGAGGTTATCATTACAGCTGCGAGACCCAGAAATACATAAATCCTAATCTTGACCAAATACCCCTCCTTGTAACCCCCTCCTTGTAAAAAGACCTACATGGAATAATGTCCCGGCAACGATAATGATCACTTAAGACTGCTGACCACATGCAGCCCCCTAGATCACCTGACCAATTTAGGTTTTCAGACCTGCTCTATGTCTTCCCTCCAACAACCAAATCCAAAATGCAGATGTTATCATGAGAGAAAGAAGTTATTTGAATCCACACTCACTCGCTTCTAACAGCGGAAATAAAAACAGAAACTCTGAGAGGCATTTACATGCTTAGCACCCAGCTGGCCCCATCTTAGCCCTATTCTGGCCAGGACAGTGGCCCTGTGACACGACTCGCTGTCCTTGAATCTATATAAGCTTTATCACTTCCTGTTCCCAGGCAGAGAAAGTCAACAGGAAACAGGGGAGGTTCAGCATCAGAAACGTATTTTTCAGAAGAAAGACAAGGCCTTGGCCCAAACCACAGCTTATGAAATTGTAAAATCTAATTACGCCTCCAGGCAAAAGCCTCTTCCTCCTCACCAACTGGTCCCTTATATTGTCTCCCAACTGCAACTGCTTTGGTCTAGCTCTAATTGGCTCAGCTCAGTCAGTCAATTGACTGGAAGAGATCCATATTTATGTCTATTCCCAAGAAAGGTGATCCAATCGAATGCAGAAATTATCAAACGATATCATCAATATCACACACAAGCAAGATTTTGCTAAAGATCATTCAAAAGCGGCTGCAGCAGTATATCAACAGGGAACTGCCAAAAATTCAGGCCAGTTTCAGAAGAGGATGTGGAACCAGGGATATCATTGCTGGTATCAGATGGATTCTGGCTGAAAGAAGAGAATACCAGAAGGATATTTACCTGTGTTTTACTAACTAGGCAAAGGCATTCGACTGTGTGGATCGTAACAAATTATGGATAACATTGTGAAGAATGGGAATTCCTGAACACATGACTGTGCCCATGAGGAACCTGTACACAGACCAAGACGCAGTTGTTCAGACAGAACAAGGGGATACTGATTGGTTTAAAGCCAGGAAAGGTGTACGTCAGGGTTGTATTCTTTCACCATACCTCTTCAATCTGCATGCTGAGCAAATAATCCAAGAAGCTGGACTATATGAAGAACGGGACATCAGGATTGGAGGAAGGCTCATTAACAACCTGCGTTACGCAGATGACAACAACCTCGCTTGCTGAAACTGAAGAGGACTTGAAGCACTTACTGATGAAGATCAAAGACCACAGCCTTCAGTATGGATTACAACTCAACATAAAGAAAACAAAAATCCTCACAACTGGACCAGCAAGCAACATCATGATAAGTGGAGAAAAGGTTGAAGTTGTCAAGGATTTCATTTTACTTGGATCTACAATCAACACCATGGAAGCAGCAGTAAAGAAATCAAAAGACACATTGTGTTAGGCAAATCTGCTGCAAAGGACCTCTTTAAAGTGTTGAAAAGCAAAGATGTCACCTTGAAGACTTAGGTGTGCCTGACCGAAGCCATGGTATTTTGAATCGCATTGTATGCATGTGAAAGCTGAACAATAAATAAGGAAGACCAAAGAAAAATTGACGCCTTTGAATTGTGGTGTTGGCGAAGAATATTGAATATACCATGGACTGCCAAAAGAATGAACAAATCTGTCTTGGAAGAAGTACAACCAGAATGCTCCTTAGAAGCAAGGATGGCGAGACTGCGTCTTACATACTTTGGACACGTTGTCAGGAGGGATCAGAAGGACATCATGCTTGGTAAAGTAGAGGGTCAGCAGAAAAGAGGAAGACCCTCAGCGAGGTGGACTGACACGATGGCTGCAACAATGGGCTCAACCCTAACAATGACTGTAAGGATAGAACAGGACCAGGTAGTGTTTCGTTCTGTTGTGCAGAGGGTCGCTATGAATCGGAACCAACTCAACGGCACTTAACAACAACAACAGTCAGCCAATTCAAGGCACAGCTATTATGATGGGAAGAGTCTTATTTGCAATAAAAAAGCTGGGACTGCAAATCACCTACAACAGTGAAAATTTGGACACAATTCCTGAGCCCAACAATAGAGAAATAACTAAGCAAACTTATCTCTTTCTTTTCCTTTGAAGGCAAATCTCACCGAAACAACCCATGAAATACAAAGAAGAAAAAAGCTTGTGACAGCAGTGGAAAACAGCAAATGACATAACAAAACCAAAACCAAAACCAAACCTGTTGCTGCCGAGTCGATTTCAACTCATTGCGACCCTACAGGACAGAGTAGAACTGCCCCATACAGTTTCCAAGGAGCCCGTGGTAGATCCGAACTGCCAACCCTCTGGTTAGCAGCCGTAGCACTTAACCACTATGCCACCAGGGTTTCCTGGCATAACAAAGGCACCAAAAATCCAGAGGAATTTCTGAGAGAACTGAAGCAGATGGAATCAGACCAACAGAAAAGCTGATGATGACAAACTGGCGATTTACCACGGGCAAGTAAGAGGCTCCATGGGAAGCAAATGAAAGCCTTCTCCAACCGAACCCTAGAAACTGCCCAAACTCCGGGTAGCAGGGTTGGGACCCCGGGAAGGCTGTGAGGCAGGCAGTAGAGGGTAAACCAGCAATCCCATTGAAGTCAGGACAAATCAAGGACATCTGCCCTGCTCAGTGTTAACTTCACAAAGCTCTATGAGTCCTAACCAAGGAAATAAAGGTGGGAAGAAAGGAGTAAATATAGAAAGGGTCAAAATGCCATCCTCTGCAGATAAGATTTTCTCCTTAGAAAATCCAAGAGGATCAACTGAAACACTACTAAAAACCAAAAAGTGCAATAAGATGGCCAGATAAGATAAATATTAAAAAACAGCCAATTGTTCTGGAGGCAAACACTAATTGGGGGGAAAAAGATATTTTTCACAATAGTAACAAAAAACATAATGCAGCTGGAAGTGCAAGTCTTCATAAACGAAGACTTCTATGAAGAAAATTATACAAACTTGCTGCAGCATGTTTTTAAAAATCTGAGTACGTGGAGAAATGTATTTAATACTACAAAGATATCATCAATTCTCCCCAATTTAACCTGTACATTTAAACTAAAACTCCAAAGGATTTCTTTTGGAAATCCGAAAAACTGATACAAAGGGTAATCTGAAAGAATAAAACTGTTAATTTTTAAAAATCAGAATGAAAAATTGCCCGATCAGATATCAAAATTCATTGCAAAGTTGCAATGAAAAACTGCAGTTGTCTTAGTTATCTAGTGCTGCTGTAACAGAAATATCACAAGTGGATGGCTTTAAAAACAGAAGTATATTCTCTCACAGTCTAGTGGGCTAGAAGTTCAAATTCAAAGCGCCAGCTCTTGGGGAAGGCTTTCTCTCTGTCGGCTCTGGAGGAAGGTCACTATCATCCATCTTCCCTGATCTAGGAGCTTCTCAGCACAAGGACCCCGGGTCCAAGGGATGCACTTTGCTCTTGGCACTACTTTCCTGGTAGCGTGAGGTCCCTCTGTCTCTCTGTTGGATTCTGCCTCCAAAGAGATTGACTCAAAATACAACCTCATCTTGTAGATTGAGTCCTGCCTCATTAATATAACTGCCTCTAATCCCACCTCATTAACATCACAGATGTAGGATTTTCAACACTTTGTAATCAGAAAAAGAAACAAAAACAACCTAAATAACCACCTGTCATGGACTTGTTAAATAAATTCTGACATGTTCATATATATCATACTACAGTACAGCGCTGTACGGCACTGTTAAAAAGAATTCAGTAGACCTGCAGTTGTTACTGAAAGATATCTAAAGTGTATCTTTTTTTTCATCTAGGAAAAAACCAGCGGCAGAACCCCACACACAATCTAACCCCATTTATATATGAAAAATTTGAAAGAATATCTAAAAAACGGTTAACAATGATCACTTCCAGAAAGAGAGATTAGAGGTACAAGAGAAGACTTACTTTTCACTTTTTAGATACTTTTAGTGCTATTTTTGAAGTTATCTTTTGTAAACACTAAAAAAAAATTTTCCTTCAATCGTGGTATTAATACAGGAATAAGCAGATCAGCGAAACAAAATTAAATTTCTACATACATACACATATATATAGGAGGCCCTGGGTGGTGTGAATGGTTAAGCGCTTGACTACTAGCCAAAAAGCTGGCAGTTTAAACCCGCCCAGAGGCATCTCAGAAGAAAGGGCTGGCAATCTGCTTCCAAAAGGTCACAGCCTTGAAAACTCTATGGAGCAGTTTTACTCTGCACACACGGCATCATCATGAGTCAGAATTAACTCAACAGCAACTAACAACAACATACAAAATGTGTGTATATATACATGTGCATGTATACATATATATACACACACACATATGACTTTTATATGTGGTGTTGGTAGAATTTCAAATCAGTAGGCATTTCAGTAAACAAGACAGGGACAACTGTTATTCATTTGGAAATAATACAGATTCAAGATTAGTCAAGAAAACGGAAACCTTTCTACGTATTTCAAGCAGAAAGAGATCTAACACAGGAAATGAAGTTTCACATTTGTTGGAAGGGCTGGAGAGTAGTTGCTGTCACCTAGAGATCAGGAGACGCAGGGAGTCACATGCCACTGCTGAGGCCCACACTGTCATGCAGCTGGGTTTCACAGGAGCCTGATCTTATCTGCTGCTGCCCCAGCTGCCACCTCTGCTGCCAGAATCAGAATGGTTTCTCTCAACTTTCCACCTTTTAGTCGCACGCGAGTGCCTCTCACTGGCAAAACCTAAACTAGAACCTCACTGCAAGGGAGTCTGGGAAATGTTTAAGGCCTCCAGCCCCTATAATACGGGCAGAGCATAGGTAAGCAAAGGTGGTATTTCGATAAGTGGTGCTATGAAAATTAGTTATGTTTCTGGGGAAAAAAAGCAGGTTAAATTCCTTAATTTATACTTTATATATGCATAAATTTCAAAGAACAAAAAAAGGAAAGAAATAATTAAAACATCTGAATTAGGTATAAAGATGACCATGGAATTGCAAGGATTGCTTTGTACACTATATACTTCTGCATTGCTTAATTTTTTATGATAACTTGTATATTCCACGAAAACAAAGACAGTGCCATTGCAGGGGTGGGAGTCAAGCCAAAAAAATCAAACCCAGTGCTGGTGAGTTGATTCCAACTCATAGCGACCCTATAGGACAGAGTAGAACTGCCCGATAGAGTTTCCAAGGAGCGCCTGGCAGATTCGAACTGCCAACCCTTTGGTTAGCAGCCTTAGCACTTAACCACTATGCCACCAGGGTTTCCAGGGATGGGAGTAAAAAAAAAAAAAATTTTTTTTTTATGCAAATCAAGTTATCAAGTTTGTTTTGTGGTTTTTTTCCTTCTCTCTCTCCCTTTCCCCCTACTCCCAGCCCTGGTAAAAACCCACTGCCATCCAGTCAATTCTGACTCATAGCGACAACCACTAATAATCTGTGGTTGAAATTTGTTTTGTCTGTTAATCAAAGACTTTGTTTTTTTTTTCCAGTTGCTGTCATATCAATTCCAACTCATGGTGGTGTTGAATAAGACAATTAGTAACAGACATCTTACTTTCATTTTAAGATTTTTCTTAGCTAGGAAACCAAATATTAACCATAAAAAGCCCTACCCAAACTCCACAAGCCTGCCAGAAACTGTTCTATAGCAATGTAGATATGCCTTATCCTCCTGGAAAAGCATAGCTGTCAAAACACTACCCGCTAATTTAAAGCTCAAAAAGCCGCATTGCCGCAGGTGGGTGGAAGGCCAAATTATTAGCAGCCAGGCCAGAAGTAACCTGGTGTCAGTGAATCTCAGTAAGAAACCAACTGCTTTATTCTCCTTCGAAACCCTGCTGAGAATTTGCATTTCTGCCCCCAATAGGCTGAATCAGAATCTACAGTTTAACAACATCCCCAGGTGATTCTTACATACAATAAATTTTGAGAACCACTACTCTGCTGCTGTTCGTCAGAACTGGTCCCTACCTACATAAGTGGGAAAACATACCTTGCTCGTGGAGAGGAAGACTTAACATTATAAAAATGTCTAGTCTACCAAAAGCGATTGATAGATTTAACACAGTTCTGATCCAAATTCCAATGACATTTTTTAATGAGATGGAGAAACAAATCACCAACTTCGTATGGAAGGGAAAGAGGCCCCGGATAAGTAAAGCATTACTGAAAAAGAAGAATAAAGTGGAAGGCCTCACTCTACCTGATTTTAGAACCTATTATACCACCACAGCAGTCAAAACAGCCTGGTACTGCTACAACAACAGACACATAGACCAATGGAACAGAATTGAGAATCCAGACATAAATCCATCCACATATGAGCAGCTGATATTTGACAAAGGCCCCAAAACAGTAAATGGGGAAAAGACAGTCCATTTAACAAATGGTGCTGGCATAACTGGATATCCATCTGCAAAAAAATGAAACAAGACCCATACCTCACTCCATGCACAAAAACTAACTCAAAGTGGATCAAAGACCTAAATATAAAATCTAAAATGATAAAGATCATGGAAGAAAAAATTGGGACAACGTTAGGTGCCCTAATACATGGCATAAACAGTATACAAAAAATTACTAACAATGCAGAAGGAAAACTAGATAACTGGGAGCTCCTGAAAATCAAACATCTACGCTCATCCAAAGACTTCACCAGAGTAAAAAGACTACCTACAGACTGGGAAAAAGTTTTTAGCTATGACATTTCCAATCAGCGCCTGATCTCGAAAATCTACATGATACTGCAAAAACTCAACTACAAAAAGACAAATAACCCAATTAAAAAATGGGCAAAAGATATGAAGACACCTCACTAAAGAAGACATTGAGGTAGCTAACAGATACATGAGGAAATGCTCACGATCATTAGCCATTAGAGAAATGCAAATCGAAACTACGATGAGATTCCATCTCACTCCAACAAGGCTGGCATTAATCTAAAAAACACAAAATAAATGTTGGAGAGGCTGTGGAGAAACTGGAACACTTATACACTGCTTGTGGTAGTGTAAAACGGTACAACCACTTTGGAAATCGATTTGGTGCTTCCTTAAAAAGCTAGAACTAGAACTACCATACGATCTGGCAATCCCACTCCTTGGAATATATGCTAGAGAAATAAGAGCCTTTACACAGATATATGCACACCCATCTTTACTGCAGCACTGTTTACAACAGCAAAAAGATGGAAGCAACCAAGGTGCCCATCAACAGATGAATGGATAAATAAATTATGGTATATTCACACAATGGAATACTATGCATCAGTAAAGAACAATGATGAATCTGTGAAACATTTCATAACATGGAGGAATCTGGAAGGCATTATGCTGAGTGAAATTAGTCAGTTGCAACAGGACAAATATTGTATAAGACCACTATTATTAAGAACTCGAGAAACAGTTTAAACAGAGAGGAAAATATTCCTTGATGGTTATGAGAGGGGGGAGGGAGGGAGCGTAGGAGAGGGGCATCCACTAATTAGATAGTAGATAAGAACTGCTTTAGGTGACAGGTGACAGGAAAGACAACACACAATACAGGCGAGGTCAGCACAACTGGACTAAACCAAAAGCAAAGAAGTTTCCTGAATAAACTGAATGCTTCAAAGGCCAGCATAGCAGGGGCAGGGGTTTGGAGACCATGGTTTCAGGGGACATCTAAGTCAACTGGCGTAACAAAATCTATTGAGAAAACATTCTGTATCCCACTTTGGAGAATGGCATCTGGGTTCTTAAATGCTAGCAAGCGGCCATCTAAGATGCATCAATGAGTCTCAACCCACCTGATTCAAAGGAGAATGAAGAACACCAAGGACACAAGGTAATTACAAGCCCAAGAGACAGAAAGGGCCACATAAACCAGAGATTACATCAGCCTGAGACCAGAAGAACTAGGTGGCACCCAGCTACAACTGATGACTGCCCTGACAGGGAACACAACAGAGAACCCCTGAGGGAGCAGGAGAGCAGTGGGGTGCAGACCACAAACTCTCGTAAAAAGACCAGACTTAATGGTCTGACTAAGACTAGAAGGACTCCGGTGGTCATGGCCCCCAGATCTTCTGTTGGCCCTGGAGAGGAACCATTCCCAAAGCCAACTCTTCAGACAGGGATTGGACTAGACCATGGGTTGGAGAGGGATGCTGGTGAGGAGTGAGGTTCTCTGATCAGGTGGACACTTGAGACTATGTTGGCATCTCCTGCCTGGAGGGGTGATGAGAGGGTAGAGGGGGTTAGAAGCTGGTGAAATGGACACGGAAAGAGAGTGGAGGGATGGAGTGGGCTGCGTGGGGGAGAGCAACTGGGAGTATGTAACAAGGTGTATATAAGTTTTTGTGTGAGAGGCTGACTTGATTTGTAAACTTTCACTTAAAGCACGATAAAAATTTAAAAAAAACAAAAAGAACTGGTCCCTAACTAACAGCATTAGCATGGCCTGGGAACTTGTCAGAAATGCAAATCTCAGCAGGAGTTCAAACTAGAGTGAACTGATGCGAAGCCCTGAGAGGAAAGCGGAGTTCAATCAAACATGTTAAGATTAGCTAATAGTTTATCTTCTGTATTTCTCCCTCCTCTTCTCTTTATAAGCCCCATCGTACCCAGTTTCTTGCAGCCATCTGCTTTTTCTGGAATCAAAATGGACTCCCCATATGCATGAGAATACTGCTCAGAGCAAACCTTACGTTCAAATTTTGGTGAGTTTTATTTCTTAACGGTGGTGACCCCATGTGTGTCAGAGTAGAACTGTACTCCACAGGGTTTTCAATGGTTGTGATTTTTCAGAAGCAGATCGCTAGGACTTTCTTCCAAGACACCTCTGGGTGGATCTGAACAACCAACCTTTTGGTTAGTAGCTGAGTACTTTACCATTTGTACCACCCAGGGACTCCTGCCATCAAATTTTAACAGTATGAAGCATAAAAGTAAAAGGTACTAAGAGCAAATCCAGCCTGTAAGAGTCTAGGCCTTAATCTCTATGCCCTCGACTCCCAGGCCAAGTTCCATCTCTCCTACTGACAGTATTTGCTAAGGAATGAAAGTCCCAAAGCGAGTCAGTAAACAGGAGTCCAGGTAAGGATGTGCAGGGTATTTACTAGGTGGACCTGTTCTCACAACGGAAATGAAACTGCACAACAGTCCCTGTCTTGCCCTCTCTCCTCCCTAGCTCCTGTTTTGGTGACCTCTTTTCTACTTTTTAAATCAATCTTGGGGGTGCTTTTTGGTGGCTTATTTGAAAAAATGGATGCTATTTCAGGACCCTGAAGATACTAGGCTAGGCATCACTTTAGACCACTGTTCCCTTAGATGTACTTTATATAGTGCACTAGTTTGGGAGATGTTAATAGAAATGTCAAGAAAAAAACATTCTTAGGCAAATAATGTTGGGAAATGTTGCTGGGAGGGGGTTTTACAAAATATATTAGCATATCAAAGGCGTTGTTATACAAAAACAGTTTAACTTTATTTGAAACCAAATGTTTCCCAAGTTTTCCAAGGCACAGCCACTTTTTGGACAGTGCATGGTTGAAAACAATATTCTACATACAATTTGTGAAATGCTGCTCTAGGTAATCCTGAAGGGAAAAAGTGATCAATATGGCACTGGGTCTCTAGAAGTTCTAGGGTCTGCTACTGGTTTCTCCCAAAGGATGAGGAAGCAGCTCCGAATCTTCTTCTGTAAACAGATCCTCTGATTTCAGCTGGGCCCTCCTCATGCTTTCCAAGTTCAATTGCTGATATTTTCTTTTAAAAAAGCCACACTAAAACAAAGGGAAGAAAAGCCCAATGAGAAGCTAAGATATCCATTCATCTTAGAAAATTAGTTCTCTTCATGTTGTTTTCCCTTTCTGAAATACCCTTCTCTGAATCTTCCCCTGATAATCCAATCCTTCCAGACCCTTTTTCAGTGTTGCCTTTCCTGACGCTCATTCCCCAATCCCACCCTCCTCTGAACCCCCGGAGCGCTGTCACCTTTTTAACTTAAGGAACCATGCTTGGACAAAAAAGCCAGAGCTGAGGGTGGAGAGGGGCAGAGGACAGAGAGTAGAGGGCCTTCGATACCAGTAAAAAGAGTCTGAACATTAAGACAGGGGACACCAAGGAAAGGATTTAAACAGGGAACGGCAGTCAGTTCTGTTTGAGGAAGATCTCTTTGTACTCTAATACTTCAACTAGACCTTTGTCTCTTTTGGACATTTGTCTAAACAGGGCAGGTGAGGGTTGAAGAAAGAGGGCAGGGCAGCTGCCCTGAGTCAGGAGCTGCTGTACTCAGGAGTGTCGTGCCCAACACCAGGGCCCGATTTAGTCCTCTCTCACTGTTATGAACACAAGTAGAACTGACCTTGAATAGGATGACTATAATCATAGTCAAAACCAGAAGGCCACCAACGCTGCTTCCAATGATGACGGGCAGAAGATGGTACTTCTCATCTTTCAGAAGGACAACAGTGATCTAGAACAAGACAACAGATCATCCAATAAATTAGGTGAAGGAAAGGGAAGAAACTGTACATGGTACTTAAAGGAGCAAAATATGAAGATCTGGCAACATTCTATGTACTGACCAAGACTGATTACAGTAAGCAAAAATGGTAAAAGTTTCCTGATGCAGATCTAAAATTACCTAATGGTTAAAATACTTTATAAAAAAACTATTTTGGTTTCTCATCTAGAAGAGCTAAGTCTGTCAGGAGATTGAGAGCTTCTGTTAAAGATTCCCTGACAGAAGGTCCCAAGGAATTGAGGTCTCTTGGTTTTAAAGAACACTGGACTAGGAGACAGAAAATCAAGATTCTCTATCCAGCTCTGCCACTATCACCCTATATGTCCTTGAACCCCAAGGTCGTTATCTTCAAAATGATGACCGATACTAAATAATCTCTAACTCCTTTCCAACACTGTTCTGACAGCTCTTTTGATCTTGTGCAAATCCCCAAAGTCTTTGGTAATACATTTTTCCCACATAAAATATCTGACAGAGATACTGGTTTGCTCTTCACTGAACTAAATGGTATTGATCACATGCTCTCTTAAAAATGAGTTGCCATCATGTCAACTCCAATTCCTGGCAATCCCACATGTGTCAGAATAGAATTGTGCTCCATAGGGTTTTCAATAGCTGATTTTTCAGAAGCAGATCTCCAGGCCTTTCTTCCAAGGGGCCTCTGAGTGGACGCCAAGCGCAAACCTTTCAGTGGCAGCTGAGCACATTAGCTGTCAGCACCACCCAGGGATTCCATGTTCTCTAAAGGACCCGATAATTAATGCAAAATGGTATTGTATGTATTACTTTTAAAACTCTTCCAGTGGAAGCCATCCCTAGCTTAGGGATGGCCTTTCCAAAGGGTCTCTCAATTCCAGGAGTCCAGGCTCTCTTCTTACCAACAGGGCTCAGCTGGAAAGCTCAGGGGATATGCTCCCAGAGTGAGACTCAGATAACGCCGCCCACCCCCACCCCGCCAAGGTCCCAAATGACTGGCCAGCATACGGGCCATGGTCAGAGCATGTTCTCAAGGCTTCAGTAGGGCCAGAAGGCTATCAAGACCTCTCGTCCCCATCTCACTCTGTTATTACTGGCACTAATCACTAATCAAAACACAGAAAATAACATATGTTGGAGAGGTTGTAGGGAAACTAGGATGCTTACACACTGCTCGTGGTAATGTAAAATGGTACACCACTTCCTTAAAAAGCCAGAAATAGAAACACCATATGATCCAGTAACCCCACTCCTGGGAATATATCCTAAAGAAATAAGAGCCATCACACAAATAGACATATGCACACCCATGTTCACTGCAGCGTTATTCACAATAGCAAAAAGATGGAAACAACCCAAGTGCCCATCAACATATAAACGGATAAACAAACTGTGGTACATACATATGATGGAATACTATGCAATGACGATAAAGAATAATGACGAATCTGTAAAGCACCTCACAACATGGATGAACTTGGAGGATGTTATACTGAGTAAGGAAACCCTGGTGGCATAGTAGTTAAGAGTTTGGCTGCTAACCAAAAGGTCAGCAGTTCGAATCCACCAGGCACTCCTTGCCAATCCTATGAAGCAGTTCTACTCTGTCCTATAGGGTTGCTATGAGTCAGAATCGACTTGACAACAATGGGTTTTTTTTTTATGCTGAGTGAAGTAAGTCAATCACAAAACGATAAATATTTTATGAGACCACTATTACAAAAAAACAAGAAAAGGTTCACACACAGGAAAAACAAAGTACTTTGATGGTTACCAGGGATTGGAAGGGGAAGGGAGGGAAAATTACTAACTAGATAGAAGACAAGTGTTACTGCTGATGAAGGGAAAGGCAATACACAGTGTGTGGGAAATCAGCACAACACGACCAATGCAAGGGAAGACACTGAGAGGAATGCAAGAAAAAAGGGCAACTGTGGTTAATTACTGTAACATAGAAAACCCTGCCACAATAGTATTAACAAACAGTAATTTACGAATGGATACATAGGTAGATATGTACGCTAAGGAGGTGTGGGAAGATGTAAGGGAGCACACCCATCTGCAGATATAGGTTTGGTTGTGGATATTTCTACATTCATAACTGTAGGTACTGCATGTATATTAACATAGACAGAGCACACAAGGGCACAGGCATGGAAACTTCTTAGATATAACCAAACACTTCATGGGGCAAAGTTCCTAGGCTTTAAGGCAAAGGACCATAGACTTGGGGGGACATCTCCGTCAACTGGCACAACATAGTTCATAAAGACAACATTCAGCATCCTACTTTGGTGAGTAGTGTCTGGGGTCTTAAAAGCTTGCGAGTAGCCATCTAAGATATCACTATTGGTCTCTTCTGTCCAGAGCAAAGGAGAGTGAAGAAAACCAAAGTCTCAAGGGAGCAATTAGTCCAAAGGATTAACGGACCACATGAACCACAGCCTATACACCCCTGAGACCAGAAGAACTAGATGGTGCCCAGCTACCAATACCGACCTCTCTGACTGGGATCACAAGAGAGGGTCCCTGACAGAGCACGAAAAAAAATGTAGAAAAATCAAATTCACAAAAAAGACCAGACTTACTAGTGTGACAGAGGCTGGAGGAACTTCTGAGACTATGGTCCTAAGACACTCTCTGACCTGGAACTGAAGCCATTCCTGGAGGCTACCTTTCAGCCAAACAATAGACAGTCCAATAAAATAAACAATAACACCTGAGAGAAATATTCTTTAGAAAAATCAATTATACAAGACCAAATGGGCAACATCTGCCCAAAAGCAAAGATGAAAAGGCAGGAAAGGTTTCCTTTCTGGACAAAAGGAAATGGGGAACACAGGGCGGAAATGGGGAGAGTGCTGGCACATTGTGCGGAGTGCAACCAATGTCATGGCACACTTTATGTACAAACTATCAAATGGGAAACTAATTTGCTCTGTAAACCTTCATCTAAAGCACAATTAAAAAAAAAAAAAAAAAGATCTCTGTCCACCCAAAACACCAAGTTCCCTTCATGCACACGTATAAGTACCAAGATAGTGGCGCTTTGAAGAGAATTTCTGTACGGGGTGGAGGTTTGGACAAACTAACCTTTAATGCCTCTCCCAATTAAGTTTTAAATGGTGGTTAGATTCCTGGGGTTGGCCCTCAAGACCCTACTTAACTCACATCTGTTGTCGTATTTAGCAGCCACTGAGTCAGCCCCCGACTCATGGCAACCCCACGCACGTCGACCCCATACACATTGAGATCAGACTGTTGTGATCCAGAGGGTTTTCACTGGCTGATTTTTCTAGAAGTAGATCACCAGGCCTTTCTTCCTAGTTTTTCTTAGTCTGGAAGCTCTACTGAAACTTGTTCAGCATCATAGCAACACATAAACCTCTGATGACAGATGGGTGGTGGCTGCGCTTGAGGTACACTGGCCAGGAATGGAACCTGGGTCTCCCACATGGAAGGCAAGAGTTCTACCAATGAACCACCACTACCCTCAACTCATATGTAGCTGAACTTAATAGGATTAAGTTCTGGACATTGAGAATAAGGAGCTGCCAAAGCAACACAGACAGAGGAAGAACAGAAAAAGAGCTGGCTTTTTCTTCTATGGAAGAGTAAGGTGGGGGGAAAAAAGGGCTTGAACGTGGGTTTAGGAAAGTCATGAAGGGAATCTGTCCCAAAATGACAATGGTGTAACAGGTCGTATTTGAGTAGAAGAAATGCTTCTAATTTCCAAAGCCTCTTCTTCTTTCCTCTACTAAACCCATAAGTTCCCTAAAGTGCCCCAATGCTGCCCTGGTAGAGGTTAAGAGGGAAGCAGGGCACAGAACGCTGCCTGTAGCAAGCACCAGTGGTGGCCTAACCAAACCCAACCAAACCCACTGCCATTGAGTCGATTCCGACTCATAGCGACCCTATAGGACAGAGTAGAACTGTCCGATGGAGTTTCCAAGGAGCACCTGGGAGATTCAAACTGCCGACCTCTTGGTTAGCAGCCGTAGCACTTAACCACTACGCCACCAGGGTTTCCAATGGTGGCCTACCCAACAGCAATTCCCTCCATTCAGCTTTGGTTCAGGAATCATGACTGGTCTAAACCATCATGACAAAGCCATTCCTCTTCGCCAGTGGCTGGCATGAGACCCAGGTCTCACTGATAAGATATAAGAGATGTCTGCTGGGAGTCTTTAGGAAAGATTTTCCTCCCTGCAGACGGAGTGTCACATGAAGAAAACACCCCTTGCCTCTGACTTCTTGCCTCCTACTTTGTACTCTGTGACGATACAGCATTTGGAGATGTGGTGACTTTGTGATGGCCCTGCAGGGAGATATCACCAGCACACTGAGACGGAGGGGGTTGGGTGGGAGTTGGAGCACCAGGATCAAAGGAGCCAGGCTGCTGACCCGGGGTCTGCCTCCCTGCCTCCTCGCTAGATAAACAACATACGCCCTTAAGGGATGCTAGCTAGGCTTCCCCTTACTTGAACAGGAACGCATGTGTGTACACAGCAACTGATACTCATAGATTGAGTGTTTATTGTCAGGAGTTACTTAATACTTAGGAGATAGAATTTAAAGTAAAAAAAATAATTTTGGGAAATCTATGCTATAGGAATCCTCGAGTGGTGCAAAAGGTTAACACATCTGGCTGCTAACTGAAAGGTTAGTGGTTCAAATCTACCCAGAGCCACCTCAGAAGAAAGGCCTGGCAATCTACTTCCGAAAAATCAGCCACTGAAAACTCTATGGAGCACATTTCTACTGTGACACACATGGAGCTGCCATGAGTTGAAGTCGACATGACAGCAACTGGTCAGTTATTTCAGCTTGGATCCTCTCAGCTTTAGGCCTGTTTTCAACTGCCCCATTTTACAGATGAAAAAAACTGAGGCAGAAGAATGTGACTCACTCAAGGTCACAAATGCAGTTGGTGACAGAGCCAAACTCAGAAGTGATAAGACTAGAAAATGAGAAGGAGGGAACAGCAGGGTGCCCAGGCAGGGCTCAAAGGCTAGGCACAGTTTTCCCAGGACATTACACAGAAAACAGTCAGGGATTACCTTAGTTCTGTGGTTCTCTGCATTCAGCCCCTCATACAGAGATCTGTTGAAAGATATTTCACCAAGGATCTGCAGTTCAGTCACATCTCTTAGTAACTATAAGATGTAGGGGAAAAAACAAAACTTATTTTAGAAATGGACTCATTGTTTTTGGACAGCACTCACTATTTTTCTTTTTAAATGTGCTCCTCCAAAATTCCTTAGCCAAGTTAGTGGCCCCAGCATCCACAGAGTTACCCGAGCCAGAAACCTGCAGTTATTCCTCAGTTTCTTTTCCCTCACTCTTCACCTCATGCTGCCCCTCCTTCCTTCATCGGTTCTTGACAATTTTCTTTTTCCTTTGGTCTCTCTTGAACCTGACCCTTTTTCTCCATTTCCATTGCTACTGGTTCAGTTCAGGTCTTATCATACTCACTGGGACCACTACAAGATGTTAAACTACATCAGTAGTTCCCACTTTAGAATGAGTGATTAGCAAAGGCATCTCTAAGGCGACACTTGAGCTAAACACAAGACGAAACCAGCCACGTGACGGTGTGGGGAAACGGCAGTGTTGTGCAGAAGAAACAGCAAGTACAAAGGTCCTGTGGCCAGTACAATCTTGGCAAACTAGAGGAACAGGAAGGACAGAATAGCTGGAGTATAAGAAGTAGAGAGAAAAAGAGTGCTAGGAGATGAAGTTGAAAAAGTAAACAGAGACCAGATCACGTAGTGCCTTGCAGGGCATGAAAAAAGTATGTATTTTAGTCTAAGTGTACTCAAATGCCTTTTTTTTTTTTTTTTAAGCAGGTGAGTGGCACAATCTAATTTTTGCCTTTAGAAGGTCTTACCTGTTGTGTGCAGAATGATTGGTAGAGATCATGGCAAGAGAAAAGGCAAAGAAAGCAGGCAGGTTATTGCAACAGCCCCAGCAGGAGATGGTGGCTGGAACGACAACAGTAGCAGTGGAAATGGACAGAAGTGGATATGTTTAGGATACACAGTATTTTGGAGGGAGGATGACGGGACTTGCTGCTGGAATAAATATGAGGTTGTAGGAAGGAGCGGAATCCCGGGTAAATTCTAGAATCTTGGTCTGAGTAACTGGGTAGAGCCTAAAGGTAAGGAATAGGTTGGCGCAGGAGGTGGATCAAGAGAGCTGTTTTCCACCCGTTACATCCCCGATGCTATTAGCCTCTCGAGAGACGCCCAGGGCAGCTGGATAATCAAATCCGGAGCATTTTACAGTCTCAGGTACCTGCGCAGACTGATTGAAGGAGAGCTCTGCAGCCACGGTTACATTCTCTTTATCCGAAGTGATGGTGCAGTTCACCGAATGCCATTCTTCCACGTGCTGGGGGGAAAATCTGGTTAGCACAGTCCCTCTTCGTGTGCAAAGGATGAAAAGTTTAACGCCTAGCGAAACCCACTCGAGGGCAACGGGTTCGCGGGGTATTCTTATGTCACCCGCTTCAGCCCTCGCTCCCTCGGCCACGTCGCGACTGCCTCGCTCACCTGAACCGGGTCGCTTCCACAAACGCGCTCCTGACTCTGAGCGCACGCAGTGTAGGCCTGAAAAGAAAGCCGTTTACCGCAAGGCAGTGAAGAAGGAAAAGCGCCATGGTGACCGCCCCCTCCCAGCTCCTGGGAGACTCGACTGACTGCGCAGGCGCGCGGGCGGGCGCTAGGACCCGGCAAGGGGTCAGGCCGGCCGGCAGGCGCGGACACGTCACGAGGAAGTCTCGCGGTGTTTGCATTTGAACGGCCTGGCGGGTGCGGCCATGGCAGCATCGGGCCCGCGACCCGGGAGCCGGCTTTTCCGAACGTACGGGGCTGCCGGTGTCTGGGGGCCGCGGCTGCGGTCGGGGCGGGCAGCCGCGCAGTGGTTCCCGCCCCAAGACCGGAAGCGTTCCTTCAGCAGCAGCAGTAGCAGCGACGCCAGCAACAGCGGCCCCTCGCAGTCTGCTGCTTCCGACGATCCGGACGACCCCGACTTCTGCGGCAGCCCGCTCCTCAAACCGCAGAGGCGCCGTGGCGGCCGAGTCCCCGGGGGCCGGCCGAGCCCGATCGGGACCCCACGGCGCCTGAGGCTGCGCGCTCGGCCCCCGCACAACTGCAGCACCCCGCTCGGCACGCTCGGCCCGCCGCCCTTCCCCGACAGCCACCTGCGCGGCCTCAGCCCGGACCCCAGCGTGGGCAGCCAGCCCACGGTTTGCGACGAGCTGGGCACCAGTGCCTCCCTGTTCGGCTCTCCGGCCTCTCCCGGCAGCCCCGGGCCTGGGGCCCCAGCGCCAGCGGACAGTGTCATCTGTGCCGGCCCCTCCGCCACTCTGGACACAGCCTCCGCAGTTCCCAGAGGCTTCCGCTGCCCGGTAGCCGCCCGGGACCGGGCATCTGTCCGCTGCTTCTGGAAGGCAGCGTCGGAAGGAGGCAGGCTCACCAGGGCTGCCCACCAAGCGCGTGCCGCCCTCAGGTCAGCTCTCTTTAGACTTACGGACTCAGGAAACCCTGAGAATTCTGAGTTTGGGGCAGATGGGAAGAATATGAGGGGGTCCTGCTGTGAAAGAGAACTGGTGGCAAACAGGGCGGAGGGCCCAGGTTTGGCAAGCACCGGTAAGAAGACAGCCACAGACCAGCACTCTTGCCAAGAGAATGGGTCTCAGGAGGTTGTCCAGGTAGAAAGCAAGAAAGCCAGAGGTTGCAAACGCTGTATTAAAGCTGAGGAAATCAAAAGGCCTGAAAGAAGTAGGCCAAGCCGGAAGAGGAAACATCAGGAGATAGCTGAAGCCTCTCTTCTCCAAGATCATCCATTTAAAAAGGGCCAAAAGATGAAAACAGAGTCATTCCTCACCCAGAACCTGACTCATTTACAAGATACCTGCTCTTGGGCCAGAACCAGGGCCTCCCTCTCTTTCCACAAGAAGAAGATTGTGACCGCTGTGCCAGAGGTGTGCAGCGGCTCCGTCATTGCAATTTCTTCCTCGGAGTCCCTCTTATCAGAATATTCACACCCTCCTATCATGAACAGAACAAACAGTGCTCTGTCCCCTTGGCAATCCTCCTCCATGTATTTGCTAAGCCCCTTAAAGACTCTACATATTGTAGACAAAAAGGCATCTGATGCTGAAAAGGTTTATGGGGAATGCAATCAGGAAGGTCCTGTGCCCTTTAGCTGCTGCCTTTCCACAGAAAAACTGGAACACTGTGAGAAGATTGGGGAAGGAGTGTTTGGCGAAGTTTTTCAAACAATCACTAATGATACACCTGTAGCCTTAAAAGTCATTGCTATCGAAGGACGGGGTTTAGTCAATGGATCCCATCAGAAAACCTTTGAGGAAATCCTGCCAGAGATCATCATCTCCAAAGAGTTGAGCCTCTTGTCTGATGAGGCACACAACCGCACAGAAGGCTTTATTGGGCTGAACTCAGTGCACTGTGTCCAAGGGTCTTACCCTCCCTTGCTCCTCAGAGCCTGGGATCACTATAACTTGACCAGAGGGTCTGCAAATGACCGGCCTGACTTTTTTGATGAACACCAGCTCTTCATTGTGCTGGAATTTGAGTTTGGAGGGACCGACTTAGAGCAAATGAGAACAAAGTTGTCCTCCATGGCTACTGCAAAGAGCATTCTCCATCAGATCACCGCATCCCTCGCTGTGGCGGAGGCATCACTGCATTTTGAGCACCGAGACTTACACTGGGGGAATGTTCTCTTAAAGAAGACCAACCTCAAAGAGCTCCACTATACCCTCAATGGGAAGACAGGCACTATCCCCACCTGTGGACTGCATGTCAACATCATTGACTACACCCTCTCACGCTTGGAGCGGGATGGAATAGTGGTTTTCTGTGACATTTCCATGGATGAGGACCTATTTACAGGTGAAGGTGACTACCAGTTTGAGATCTACAGGCTAATGAGGAAGGAGAACAACAACTGCTGGGGTGAATACCACCCTTATAATAATGTGCTCTGGCTACATTACCTCACAGATAAGATTCTGAAACAAGTGACCTTCAGGCATAAAAATAACACCTCTGCCATGAGGCAAGTGAAGCGAGAGATCCAGCAATTCCATAAGACAATGCTGAACTACAGCTCTGCCACAGAGCTGCTCTGTCAACACAGTCTATTTAAGTAAGTTGAGTGTGCCTTACGGTCCCAAACTGAGAAGGCACTGATCTTGGAGCCCCTAGAGATACTGTTTTTAATCTCCATCCCCACAGCAGGATGGAATTCCCATTCTTATATGTTTTCAAACAAGAATTTTGTTTCCAAGTGGTACTACCGAAATGATTAAACTGCTCTTAATACACTGTGCATGAGAACAAGTGTTTACAACTCACAAGGTCTCTTTCTGTCAGCAGAGTCCATTCTGTAAATGCCTTTCCATATTTTCTTTTTTGAGCCTTGACACTAGGTAGCCTGAGCAAAAACGAATTGGGAGAGCCCAAGGCCTCCATTCTCATACTGATCAGAGCCTGCTGCTTTGGCTTCGGGAACCAGACTACAGATGAGGAGTCACAACCGAAAGCAAAGAGGCTGCGGCAAAGCAGAGAGCCAAAGAGACAGACTGGAGGGAGGAAAGAAAGATGGTAGATAATTTATAGGAGAGCTGAGACAAATGCCACATGTTTATCAAGCTCACTTGCGAATCACATAGGGAAGCAGAATTTTATCCTTTGTCAAAAGAAAAATAAATGTCTCCATGGCTACTAACAAGGTTTGAATTTTTGCTTATTTTTCATCAGGGAGAGAAAAACTGAAATGTTCCCTTAAGATCTGAGGGGTTGATATTCCTTCTAAATGTGCTTTTGGTAATTTACTCCTGTTTTCCTGTGGTTAATCTAGTTCTTACTCCTTTTCTAGAACTCTAATTTTTATACTTCTGGGAACCCATAGTCTGTGATAAAGAACCACCTTTAAGTACCTGAGTCTTTGTCAGGTTGATCACTCTTACAACCTGAAACCCTTGTATTTTGATTGGAACACAAATTTGCAACTGGAATTTGGCTTCAAAGAGATTTTCCCCATGTATCTGCAAAATAAAATCAGAAAGTGGGAAGTCAAAGCTAGGGTTGCTTTGCCACCTGTTGCTCTGCAGTGATGAGCACTAAACACTTACATTGAAGAGGAATTCTTTGTGGTCAGAAAGCCTCTGGCTTGTGAGCATGTACATCACCGATGGTCTGCAATTGAGAGGACATGTGTAATGCTACCAACTGAGTACACTAGGACAGAGGGCATTGGATCCTTAAGGGAAATCAAAGTTGGGTGTCAAAATGTAAAGTGGCCATTAGGGCAGTTGGGATGAGGTAGAATATTTGAATTCTGTATAGCTGGGCTGGCTTTCTGTCACTCCACAGAGTGGCCTTACTTTTCTTCCTCTTTTTTCCCAACCCCACAGCCCCTCACATCCCTCCTTTGGTATCACAAGGGCACCCTTTTGCAGACAGACCAGTTGGCACTGTTCCTCCTTTGATACTACTATGGAGTTTCTTCTTGTGTGCTGTCAAGTCAATTCCGACTCATAGCAAGCCTATGGGACAGACTAGAACTGCCCCACAGGGTTTCCAAGGTTGCAGTCTTTACCGGAGCAGATTGCCAGATTCAAACCACTGACCTTTTGGTTAGCAGTCAAACGCTTCACCATTGCACCACCAGGGCTCCTTATGGAGTTTCTAGGACCCAGCTATTAGTGCCTAGAGATCAATGTTGGAGCCTGGTTCTAAGCAGCCTCCCCACAAAGAAGGGGAAGGCCCACATCCATCCTGACCACCAGTTCCAGGCCCAGGAGAGACTGCCTGAAGCTGTACCCCAGGCACGGGCAGTCACTCGTGTCCCCCTTGGAAGTACTTACTTGGTGAGAACTGCAATGAAGGCATGCTTGAATCGAAGGGTGGTCTTACCAGGCAAAGGCAAAGAACTTCTTTCATTGGAACTAGGAAATAAAGAGTGTCAGTTCCCAGCATCCCTGCTTTGTACATTAGCAGCTGCTTCTGTATCTTGGCTTCCCAGGGCCCTCAGGGGTCAGAAAGGAAAAGGTTCTCAGAGATAAGCATTTGGAGTACAGAAGGATTTTCAGAAGGGCTTGTTAAAAGTGCAGGTTCTGGGGATTGCCCCTTGATTGGTTCAGTTAGTCTAGGGTGGGGATGAGAAACCTGCATTTTAACAAGTTCTCCTGCAGGGGTGACTGGCTAGTCTCATTTGGCCCCTCTCTGTCCCCCTGCCCACAAGCTGAGTCATTGCGGTGGCAAGGGGCCCTTTGTGGGCTCACAGAAACTCCCTCCATGGGCCACAGGGGAGCCCTCGCTCTCACAGCATGCACGGGAGGCGGGGTTCTTCCAGGGCCACAGCCCAAGCCTGGTGTGCTACAGGTGCAACTCACTTGGTGATCGTCACAGTGATGTCTGCTGTCCTGTTGGGAAAGGCTTTCTCCTCCAGCTGCCAAACTACCAAAATGTCTGCCTATTTTAAAAGGGAAAAAATGGTCACTTGAGCCCTGGTGGTGCAGTGATTAAGAGCTCGGCTGCTAACCGAAAGGTCGCAGTTCAAATCCACCAGCCGCTCCTTGGAAACTCTATGGGGCAGTTCTGCTCTGTCCTGTGGGGTCGCAATGAGAATCGCCTCGATGCCAACAGGTTTTTTGTTTGTTTCTATACCACTCACAACTGAAATTGCTTCCTAATAATTAAACAAACCAAGAAAACAACTAATACATCCTCACATTTTTGTAGCAACTTCCACACTCATTTCGTTTGAACCTCACGATGTCGGTGTGGAGTAAGCAGGACAGACAGTATTATTCCCATTTTACCATTGGAAAAACCAATCCAGAGAGTCCAGTGACGGCCCAGCAGCACAAGGATAATCAATAGCCGATCAGGATTCCCAACTTTTACTCTGATGCTCCTGCCCTATTACTCCCAACTCTGGACTACCGGGGTGAGCCAACAGTTTGTCTCTGGCTGTATGTTGGGAAACCACCCCCCACCTCCCCCACTCCCTACTCTGAGAGCAACCTCATTAGTTCTGAGTGCTGCTGTGGATTGTGCAATAAAGAGACACTCTCGGGAACCACAATTAAGAGATTCGGACTCCAGGATAATGAGAAGAGCCAACCAATCAGAACAGACTCACAGACGACCTCTTGAATATGGGGTGACCGATCTTGCAGTTCATGACCAGGATAGATGCAACTGGCTTAGGGTCATCACACTGAATATTTGGAGAGGGAGGCTGTGAACACAGAGGAAGACACATTCTTGAAGGGGGAAAAAAAGGGAGCCGCTCCTTCACACCAATTGAGCAAACATTTGCTGATTTCTCCACATGCCAAGCACCCTTATCTGGACCACAGAAATCAGACTTGGCCCCTGCCTTCCTCCCAAGCTGGGCAGTAGGGCTTAGATCATTGAGGAATTTAAATAGAAGGTCTAAAGAGTAAGTCTGTAAGAAGGGTACAGAGAATACCAGTGGACAAAGAGATTAATTCCAACTATCGTCATTAGTTGTCGTCAACTCTTCTGACTCATGGCGACCCTATGTGTGCAGAGTAGATCTGCTTCACAGGGTTTTCAAGGCTGTGACCTTTTGGAAGCAGGTTGCCAGGCCTGTTTTCTGAGGCACCTCTGAGGAGGTTTAAACTGCCAACCTTTCAGCTAGTAGTCAAGTGCTTAAATATCTGTGCCACCCAGAGATTCCTTAATTCCGACTAGGAGGAATCTAAAGTCTTCATGGGATGGGAGACATTTGGACTGGACCTTGGACCAACGCGCACGTGATACACTGAGGTAGGCTGGAAGGAGGTGTGGACCCAAGCCCTGCCATGCAGCTTTCTCAACCATGGTTCCTCATCTGCACCACAGATGGTACTTTACTAGTTTCATTCAAGATGCATAGGAGAGAAGTTCATTTTTTTCACATAATGGATGCTGTCCTCTCCCAGTGAGCCTAAGCTCACCAGGGACAAACTTGCAGTTTGAAAAAGTTGGTTTATTGATTCACTGCAGTGAGGAAAACCCCACTATGGTACATCGGGGGGCTTTAAGCTGGTTCAAAGCAATTCAGTCAGGGCTGATGAAGTGAAATCGGAACAAACACAGATTTTTAAAATTTGAGTGAAGCGGAACAATAAGCAGAATGGAAAAAATTACGGGTTGAAACCCTGGAATGGGAGACTTGGAAGAGGTGTAGTGAGCTCTCTCAGGAGCCTGATGCGGAAGATTGGATTATTGCCAGGAATGTGGAGCGTGACACATTCCAAGCGGTGGGGGCGGCCTCCATCTTTAAGTGAAGCACCACTGTTTCTGATTCTGCTTGTCAAGAGATTTGGTTGCCATGCAACTCGCATGCTGCCCTTGTTTTCTAGGAGGGAGATTAAGTTTCTAACAGGGCTTCGATCCATAATTTTTCCCATTCCTCTTATTGTTCTGCTTACCCACATCTTAAAAATTTGATTCTATTTGGGTTTTGCTTCATCAGCCATGACTCAAGTGGGCAGAACTGGTTCAAAGCCCTGGGTGCATCTCATCAAAAAAAAGGAGGGGGGGTGATTAAAGTATTCTGGGGCAGATTGAAATTTAGGTGAGATTTAAATAAAGCAGTGTTTTCACAGGCTCAAAGCAGGGCTCTGTGTAAAGGGGTCAGTCAACATCAGGTCTGGACTGCGACATCACCCAACACTCATTTCCTTGGCAACTGTAAAGTTAAGGTAGATGTGGAAAGATGTGTCCAGAAACCCTATATCGGAAGTTTCGCAACTCAGTGAGAAATTGAGACTGCGTCTCTTTGTCAAAGTGACTTAGATTCTCCAGGCAAGAGCAAATGCATTTCATAATTACTGACGTAACTTCCAACAGCAAAGTTTCTGATAGTCTATGATTTTAGAGAACAGAAATTTTCAGTTTTACGATACTTTCCAGCTTCAGGGTGTCCGTGGGAAAAATACTGTTTCTATTGTCTCTGCAGCTGGCTTTGTGTCTGTGATCCCAACCTAATGAAAAAAAAAAAAAAAGCCCAAACCCATTGCCGTCAACTCCGACCCCTGGCAACCTCACGTGTGTCCAGAGTAGAGCTGTACTCCAGAGGGCTTTCCATAGCTGTAATCTGATGGCAGAGTCCCTGGGTGGTGCGGTCAAACTGCTCGACTACTAAACCAAAGGGTCGTGGTTCGAATCCACCCAGAAGCACCTTGGAGGAAAGGCCAGATGATCTCTGCTTCCGAAAGGTCACAGCCTTGAAAACCCCATGGAGCACAGTTCTATTCTGCGACACATGGGGCTGCCATGAGTTGGAATCGACTCGGTGGCAGCTAGTTTGGTTTGGATTTTTTATTTAATCTGAGGGAAGTAGATTGCCAAGCCTTTCTTCTGTGGTGCCACTGGGTGAATCTGAGCCACTAACCTTTCAGTTAGTAGCTGAGCGCCAACTGTTTGCGCCACCCAGGGACCTACCTGATGAATGGCAGGACAGATGTTTACTTTTCCAGTCCTGTTAATTTTTACTCTCTCAATGCCTTAACGGCATTAGTTTATCTCTCAGAACCCTGGTTAAGAAAGGCTAGAGGCAGAGGAGTGACGAGCAACAAAAGGGCACCACTGGAGGTTTTGGAGGCAGAGAATGGCATGGTTGGGTCCATGGCACATGGATGGATTGCAGGGGATTCGTGTAGTTAATAAACGTTTATTAGATGGACCAGGATGAAGCCAGAGGCAGGAGGACCAGGCAGGCCTGCAAAAAAGCAGGTGTACAGTGAGGGACAGACATGGACAGCATGTTTCCAAAGCTGCTCCCAGAGTTACCTTTTGTATCCTTTTAAACTGTAAGTTTCTGGGGTATGTCAAAGTCAGGTTTGTCATGTAGGAATCTTCCCCAGCGTTAGTTACATTCATGTTCATAGTCAGCTCCTTGGTGAGACCTACCACCAATTCCTCCCTGCACAGGGTATAGGAATAGAGAAAAATGTTACCAGTTTACTTAATCTTGAAAAACCAGGATGCAAGATAATATAACCCCACCCACTGCTGTCGAGTCAGATTCCGCCTCATAGCAACCCTGTAGGACAGAGTAGAACTGCCCCATAGGGCTTCCAATCTTTACAGAAGCAGACTGCCACATCTTTCTCCTGCAGAGCTAGCGGCTGGTGGGTTTGAACTGCCAACCTTTAGGTTAGCAGGCGAATGCTTTAACCTCTGCACTGCCAGAGCTCCTAATAGCCCATTTTTAACTGACTTCTTAGATAACTTCGACAAGTTGCATAAAGGATACATTGAACCTAGATCCTCTTTCCCCCCAGTAAGCAAACACCTGGACCGACACTCTCCCTTAGTTGATGTGGGAGATGGTAACAATGGCTACCCTTCAGTTACTGTTTATTCAGTGCTTACCATGTGCCAGGGACTGTGCTAAAGGCTTCACATGCTCGATTAATTCTCACAACCCCATGAGATAGTATAGTTACTCTAACTCCATTTTATATCAAGAAGGAAACCAGAGTCCAGAGAAGCGAACTGATTTGCCTGAGGTCTAGCAGCCTCAGATGGCGTTGGGAGAATTAGATCCAGATCCTGTTCCTACCACCAATGTACTGTGACCCTAGGCAAGGGATGTCATTACACAAACCCCTCCATTCTGCCCATGCTCTGCTCAGCACTGGAGATCGGTGGTGCATAGGACAGACGCTATGCCTGCGCTCACACAGCTTTACCTTTCTTGACCTCAGCCTTCCCACCTGCCCGATCATTAAGGCCCTTCCAGCGTAAAGGCTGGATCTGTTAGCCTGGAGAAAAGGAGACTTGGGGATACACGAGAGCTTCCTGCAGACCACTGAGGCCCGGGGGCCCCAGGATGCAGAACCAGCGTCTGTAGTGGAGATCTACAAGAATGCACATTACCAATAGGAAGAAGACTTCCCAACCATCCAAAAGCCCAAAGAAGGAATGTGCAGGTCTAGGAAGAAATGACGTGTATTAATTTAAAAAAAAAAAATCATTCTTGCAGCTGAGAAGATGATAGATTGATTGGAGAGAGACGGGAGGCAGAGACCAGTTACAGCATCTGACAGGTGACATGTGCCTGAAATAAGACAAAAGTAGTGGGGTGTGGGGAACAGGTAGAAACCAAAGATGGTGAGGCTCTGCTTGCATACAGAGTGAAAAAGAGAGGCGTCGAGGAGGAGGCCTGAGTTTCCAGCTCGGAGACTGAATGGTTCTATCGACTGAGGGAGTGAACACAGGAGGAAGGGCAGACTGGCGGAAGAGACAATGAGCTGGGCTTGGGACATGAGAAGAGGCGCCTGTAGGATAACGAGGTTGTTGTTAGCTGCCATCGAATAGATTCCAACTCTCAGGGTCCCCCATGCACAGAGCAGAACTGCTCCAGAGGGTTTTCAAGGCTGTGATCTTTCGGAAGTAGGTCATCAGGCTTTTCTCCCAAGGAGCTTCTGGGTGGGTTTGAACTGCCAACCTTTTGGATAGTAGTCAAGCGCTAAACAGGGACTCCTGGGTAACAGGTAAAAAAACAGGTAGGTAACAGGTAGAGATGTTTAAATGTTAGCTGAATAGAGCCCAGGAGAGAGAACTGAGAGTCATCAGAATATTTAACAAGGATTCTTAACCTGAGGTCCGGGGACAGTTTCAGAGGGTCCTGAGCGCAAACATTTATGTAATATATTTGATGTTCTAGGGAGAAGGGCCTGTAGCTTTCACTAGGCTCTTTCAGGGATCCAGGTCTGCAGAAAGGTAAAAATCCACCGATTCAGTTGGATGCTGACAATTAGGTTCGGTGACACTTTTGAATAAAGAGGAGAGGTACTGGCTATGTACACTAGGTGGCGCTATTAGCCAAGCTGCATGTGCTGTGTTGCTAGTCCACACAGACCGCTGGGCAGGCGGTTCTTGGCTGTAATTAATTCCTCGTTGGAAACAGCTGCATCTGCTTATTAGGCTGGATTCCAAACCACTCTAATGTCTTGAATTGGGCCCTCAGTGATGGGGAAGGGCCGCCTTAAGCCAGCCACGTCTGAAACGAAATCCCTGCACGCCTATGAGCGGGTTTACCAGGACTCAGCGATCAGCGTTCTTCCTCGTAGATACCACCTTTGCCCAGCTGAGGACCATCAACCATGTTACACCCACAGAACTCGTGGCCAGGGTGGGTATTTTAGGACCACGACATCTCTAAAACCAAACTCGTGGTCTTTCCCGCCACACTCTGCCTCCCAAAACCATTCTTCAAAAAAAAAAAAAAAAAAAACCCATTGCCATTGAGTCGATTCCAACTCATAGTGACCCTACAGGACAGAGCAGAACTGCCAGATAGTTTGCAGAAAGCGCCTGGCAGATTCAAATTGCCAGCCTCTTGGTTAGCAGCCGTAGCACTTAACCACTTCCCCACCAGGGTTTCCATTCCTCCAAAGGCTTCCCCAATTCAGTTGTTTGTAACTCCATCTTTCTAGAATTCAGTGCGGTCCAACAGAACTTTCTGCAGGGATGGAAACACTGTATATCTGCACCATCCAATACCATCAGCCATATATGGGTATCAGACACTTGAAAAGTGGCAACCGAGGAACAGAATTTTTCACTTTATTTAATCTTAGTTAACTTAAATAGCCAAATATGGCTAGTGGCTACTGTATTGGACAGCACAGTTCTAGATGCTTTGAAGATATCTTAGGTCCCTCTCTTCTTCTCATTCCCCACATCCAATCTATCAGCAAATCCTGTGGGCTCTAGCTTCAAAATATATAGCCACCGTCATTGCCACCACCCTGGTCCAAGCCATCACCATCTCTCTCTTATAGTAGCTCCACCTCCTTCCTACACTTTATTCTCAACACAACAAGAATGATCCTGTTAAGATGTCATTCCTCTGGCTCCCCAGCTCACAGTAAAAGCCTATGGAAAGCCTAGGAAGCCCTATATAACCCTCCCGCCCCACATTACCTCCCTGACCTATTTTCCTACTACTCTCTGCCTCCCTCCCTCCAATCCAACCATGCTGGTGTCCCTGCTGTTTGTCCCACCTGCCAGGCATGCTCCCAGCTCAGGACACACGAAGGTAGGTGCTCTCAGACATCCACACAGCATGTTCCCCCACATTCTCCTGCCTTTGCCAGAATGTCACCTCTCAGTGAGCCCCTCCCTGACTGCCCTATGTAAAACGGCAACTCCACCCCCTCCCAGCACTCCCTGCTGCCTTGCCTGCCTAATTTTGCTCCATACTACATCTCCTCAACATATATAGTTTACTTATTTTATTATCTTCTCTCCCTAAAAGCATCAGGAGGGCAGGGATTTTGTCCGTGTTGTTCACTGATATATTCCCAGCACCTAGAACAGTGCCTGGCACAGAGTAGATGCTCAATAAATATCTGACAAGTGAATGAATGAATTTGGCCAAGAGGTGAGCCAGGAAGAAATTGCCTCTAACTGAGGTGGTCCTGAGTGTGAGGGACACCAGGTTATGAAAATAGCATTGTTCAGGATGTCAAGAAACCTGGGTTCAAAGTCTGTCAAATGACCACTGTGATCCCGCACAGGGCCTTCAACTACTGAGCCCGTTTCCTCATCTACGAAATGGAAATACAAACTTCAACCCTGCTTCCCTCATAGGGTGGCTGAGAATACAATGAGATAAAATGCAAAAGCCCTTTGTAGGCTTTGAGGGGAAGGCAGGGGGAAGTGAGCAATTGATTCTGATGAAGGTGTGGCCCAGGTAAGCCTTCAGGATGAAGCCCCCCATTAACTGCAGAAACCGTGAGGGTTGGATCCAACTCACTGAGAGATGGTGGTGGTCAACTGTAACTTAGCTTCACAAAACAGCTTATCCTTGCAGGCCTTCTCGTAGGGCAGCTGTAAGCAGACAAAGAGGGACAGGATGAGTCCAGGACCCCACCACCCCCAGCAGCCTGCCTCGTGATCTTCAGAAAACCCGCCATCCTGTTTACTCTGAGAAGACAGTTACAGGGAGGCGAAGCTGGGATGGTGCCCGCCTGGCCAAGAGACCTGCAACTGTGACATTCCTTGGTCTACCCGGTGAAGATAGTCAGCCTAAAGGATGTGCTTGGTGCTACAACTCAGGCATACCATGAGTCAGGCCTCTGGCCAAGATCAAAAATGGGGTGACCATCCTGGAATGGTGGAGTGTCCGTCACATGCACATCCAGAGATTTAAGTAGTGACACGCACAACTCACTACTTTGAACACATTTGAGAAGAAAAACTACGTAAAGAAAAGCTTCCTTAGTCCTTTCAGATACAGGCAGGAACAGCAGGGGCGGGAAGGGGGAAATCTAATCAAATATTGTCAGGGTCTAGTCCTGTGAGGTCCTCTGCCCCTATGGCTAGACTTCCTGTAGGTTAAATATTCCCCTTGCAATCTTGCCCGCTCTAAAACAAACTAACCTAAAAAGTCATATTTGGTCCAAAAGGCCCAGTCTGGGTTGAAAAGCCCTAGTCTAGGGTGAAAAAGCAACATTTTTAAAGTAGCAGGGTCTATTTTTTATGATGACGGACACATAGCCAGCCTCTTAACTAGCTCCCCAGCAGCCAGCAATCACCTCAGCAGCCTTACACAGGAAGTGCCGGGGCTGGGATGGGGGCCCAGAGCTGGGAAAGAGGCTTCCTGCTTCCTGGAGAAGGACATGGCAGTTTGCAGAGTCTGGAGCTCTATCTGTGTTAACAGTTTTGAGTAGGTTTTTTTGTTTTTTGCAATTTTTTATTGTTGTAAATATATAGGTAACAAAACATTTGCCATTTCAACAATCCTTTCATGTTGTTTTGTTTTTAAAACTGCCAAGTAGTCTGCTCTTTTTCACCCAAATTCAGTGAAAGAGAACAGGGCTAAACCTCTAAGCTTTTAGCTAGAATTTGTTTTCTGGAAACATCTAAATGCCTAACCAGATAATTTCTCCTCACTCATTTTATAGGTGAGATTTTTTTTTTTTTTAATTGTGCTTTAGGTGAAAGTTTACAGCTCAAGTTAATTTCTCACACAAAAATTTATACATATGTTGTTATGTGATACTAGTTGCAATTCCTATAATGTGACAGCACACTCCCCCTTTCCACCCTGGGTTTCCTTGTCCATCCAACCAGCTTCCTGTCTTCTCTTTCTGCCTCCAGACAGGAGCCGCCTATTTGGTCTTGTGTATCTACTTGAACTAAGAAGCACATACTTCCCAAGTATTATTTTATGTTTTATACTCCAGTCTAATCTTCGCCTGAAGAGTGGGCTTCAGGAATGGTTTTAGTTCTGGGTTAACAAACTGTCCGGGGTCCATGGCTTCAGGGGTTCCTCCAGTCTCAGTCAGACCATTAAGTCTGGTCTTTTTACTAGAACTTGAGTTCTGCTTCCCACTTCTCTGCTATCAGGGACTCTGTGTTGTGTTCCATGTCAGGGTAGTCATTGGTGGTAGCCACGTACCATCTAGTTCTTCTGGTCTCAGGCTGATGGAGTCTCTGGTTTATGTGGCCCCTTTTGTCTCTTGGGCTAATATTTTCCCTGTGTCTTTGGTGTTCTTTAATCTTCTTTGCTCCAGGTGAGTTGGGACCAATTGATGCATTTTAGATGGCCGCTCGCAAGCTTCTAAGACTGCAGATGCCACTCACCAAAGTGGGGTGCAGAACATTTCCTTAATACACTTTGTTATGCCAATTGACTTAGATGTCTAGGGGTTTTTGTTTTTGTTTTTAAACTCTTTGCCAAGCCATCATAGTAATTGATGAAGGTAATAATCATAAATAGATGTTAAACAGGATATGTACATAGTCTCAAAGCATCTCCCCACAAGATACTTATTAATTACAAAGGGAGATATTACCAGTAACAGGAAAATCAACATCATGTGCCTCCTGACACAATGCACTGAGAAAGACAAAACATCGCTTCTGTGATAGTCCTGCCAAAAACGCACAGCCTGAATTTAGTCATGAGAAAATACCAGACAAACTGAAATTGGGGAACAGTCTATAAATAACTGGCATGACTCATATTCTTAAAAAGTCCAAATTTAGTGGACTAGATGAGACTAGGGGACTCCCCATGGCTATTGCCTTGAGATATTCTTTAAACCTTGAATCTAAACTAGTCCCTGAGGTCACCTTTTAGCTGAATAACAGAGTGGCTCATAAAATAAAGAACATAACCCGTGGGTACTGCATTCCTTCAAAAAATTGTCTATCTGAGACCAAATGGTCCACACCCTAAAGCAAAGATGAGAAGGTAAGGGGGCAGGAAAACGAGATTACTAGAAACAAAACAACTAGAATGGAATTAATGAGAATGTTGACACATTGTGAAAAAATGTAACCAATGTCACTGAATAATTTGTGTAGAAATTGTTCAATGGGAACCCAATCTGCTGTGTCCAGAATTCTCCTTAGAAGCAAGGATAGCAAGACTTGGCCTAAAGTACTTTGGACATGTTATCAGGAGGGACCAGTGCCTGGAGAAGGACACCATGCTTGGTCAAGTAGAGGGTCAGCAAAAAAGAGGAAGCCCCTCAAGGAGATGGACTGACACAGTGGCTGCAACAATCGTGAGGATGGCACAGGACCAGGCAGTGTTTCGTTCTGCTGTAGATAGGGTTGCTATGAGTCAGAACCAACTCAGCTCAGAACAACAACAATCATCTGCCATGTAAACTCTGAAAACACGATAAAATAGTATTTAAAATAAATAAAGTAACCGTGGCATGTACTATTCAAAAATGTCATTAAAGACAAAGAAAGACTAAGGAGCTATTCCAAATTAAACAAGACTGGTCAACATGAGTCAGAACTGACTCAATGGCAACTAACAACAACGACAACAAAGATAAGTGGCAACAAAATGCAATGAATAATCCTGAATTGGATCCTGGACCAGAAAAAAACTTCTTTTGCCAAAAGGACATTAACAGGGCAACCGGCAAAATTTGAATAAAGTCTGTGGATTAGATAAGAGTATTTTATCAATGTTAATTTCCTGATTTGATAATTTTGCTGTGGTTATGTAAGAGAATGTCTTTAAATTTTAAGAAATATAGACTGAAGTATTAGGGAGTCAAAAGGTATCATGTCTGTAACTTACTTTCAAATATTTCAAACAATAATATGTGTATATTAAATATATATATGTATGTGTATATATTACACACAGAGAGAGGGAGGGAACAATAAAGCAAATGTGGTAAAATGCTAACATTTGGAGAATCTGAGTAAAATGTGCGTGGGAATTCTTGGTACTATTCTTGTTACTTTTCAGTAAATCAAATTTTAAAAAAAGCTTTAAAAGGCAGGATATATACAATTAGCGATAATCTAGCTACGGCCAAAACTTTATTACATTCGTTCTCCCAGTTTTTTTCTGAGTCATCTAACTTGCTGTCAGTACCAAAAAGAAACAGCCTTTGAATGAAATCTCGTCACCTAAGAAATTAAGGTGACAATCCTCACTTGCAGGGAGCCTGATTCTCCCTCGTCCTGGGCAGACGAGCAATGGGAACAGTCACCCCGATTATGCCGTTCTATTTCTTCTTACTATGGTGACTGGTATACTGGGTATTGGAAAGCTGGTGTTTTTTCTTTTAAATTTAAATTTAAGGTTGATACAGTTTAAGTCAACTTAATTAATATAATTAATATAGAGCATTTTGTAAGCATATTGGGCAGTCATGCCTGTCCTGATTACCTTGAATATATATACTTTATGTTACCTGAAGCTTTTCTGTGCCAGCATGAACTACTTTTGTCTTTTTTTTTTTTGAGAATCAATTCATTCCAAATAACTGTAATTACTGCTTTTTTTTTTTTTTTTTTATTGTACTTAGATGAAGGCTTACAGGACAAACTAGCCTCTCATTAAAACAGTACATATATTGTTTTATGACATTGGTTAACAACGCCATGACGTGTCAACACTTTGCCTTCTCAACCTTGGGTTTCCTATTACCAGCTTTCCTGTTCCCTCCTGCCTTCTAGTCCTTGCCCCAGGGCTGATATGCCCCTTTAGTCTCGTTTTGTTTTATGGGCCTGTCTAATCTTTGGATGAGAGGTGAACCTCAGGAGTGACTTCACAACTGAGCTAAAAGGGTGTCCGAGGGCCATACCCTTGGGGTTTCTCCAGTCTCTATCAGGCGAGTAAGTCTGGTCTTTTTTTTTGTGAGTTAGAATTTTGTTCTACTTTCTTCTCCAGCTCTGTCGGAGACCCTCTATCGTGATCCCTGTCAGAGCAGTCAGTGGTGGTAGCTGGACACCATCTAGTTGTACTGGACTCAGACTGCTGGAGGCCGTGGTAGTCCTTTAGTCCATCAGTCCTTTGAACTAATCCTTCTCTTGTATCTTTAGTTTTCTTCATCCTCCCTTGCTCCCAAAGGGGTGAGACCAGTGGAATATCTTAGATGGCCGCTCACAGGCTTTTAAGACCCCAGACACTACTCACCAAAGTATAATTATTGCTTTTTAATGCTTACCTTGTCACTTCTTCTTGCTGATTTTTCTAAACTCTGTAAGAGTCTAGCAATGGAGACTGACAGAACAGTCTGGCAGCCAGAGTAGAAAAAAATCACCCTAGATCTCACAGGATCAGGAACCCTGGCTGTTTGTCACCACCCCCGCCCCCAATTTCCCTTAGTTATGAAGTTTCTTGTGACACTGATGGACACCAGGAGCAAAGTTTAGGGGGAGGTTTGGTGGGGCCCTGGGCAGGTACACCAAAGGACATCCTCTCTGCAACGCAGGGCAGAACAGCTGCAGTCTAGCCCCCACACAGACCCACACCACACAGTCATCAGAGACCCTTGTCAAGTGAAGAACTTAGTACACAACCCATAAAAAATATGCTTCATTAAATACGTAACAAGCCTGGTTGAATGGACACGGGAAATACAGGGTGGAAAGGAGCGTGCTGTCACATTATAGAGAGTGCAACCAGGGTCATATAACAATGTGTGTATAAATTTTTGTATGAGAAACTAACGAACTGTAAACTTTCACTTAAAGCACTATAAAATAAATAAATAAATAATTTAAAAAATGTAACAAGCACGTTTTGTGAACATAAAGGAACTGACACTGGGCAGTGGTTTGGAGACCTATGTTACCCATCAGTGAGGCCCTGGGCAAGTTAACATCTTCTCTGGGACTCAGTTTCCCCATTTATCCAGTGAGAGTCCGGGCTACCATCTGGAGGCCCTCCCACCTCTAACATTTTTCAAGTTAGGGGAGTAAGTGTTTTGCAGGGGAATGGCCCTCTGGAGGGTTAGGTCCCAGTTATGGGCATAGTCACCTGGAAGATGGCAGAGGGTTCAGTGTAGAGGTCCAGGATGGGATAGAGATGGTCCCTGTGGGTCTTGGGGGTCTGGAGTTGGTAGCTGACCTTGACACTGATGTTGGAGAAGCGATCCTCCTCATAGAGCTGCAGGGCCACCAAGGAAGGCAGGGTTGGAGACGGGGAGAAGACAAGGAGAATACTTTTAACTTTGATGTAGTCATAGTAAGAAGTAAACAATGCAAGCGGTGAGTCAGAAGTCCTAAGCATCTTCCAAATAAGCCAGGTGAAAGGAAACTTCGTTTAAACAAACTTCCAGGAGTTTCGGGGAAAAAAAATCTTCCTTGATCTGCTATGGCCTCGAGACTCATAACTTGTTATAGTTCTCATCCCAATCACAAAGGGGTTCTGGCCATCAGGAGTTAAGAACTGGTTTGGACTTTATTCATGGGGCAAGAGGGAGCCACTGAAGGGAAGAGTCATGGTCACGTGTGTGTTTTACAAAGATCTTTCTCAACGCAGCATGGAGGACATATTAAAAACCAAACCCATTGCCATCAAGTTGATTCTGACTCATAGGACCGTATAGGACAGAGGAGAACTGCTGCGTAGGGTTTCCAGGGAGCGATTGGTGGATTCGAACTGCTGACCTTTTGGTTAGCAGCTGAGCTCTTAACCACTATGCTATCAGGGCTCCAGAGGACATATTAAAAAACCAAAAAACCTGTTGCTGTCAAGTCAATTCCGACTCATAGCAATTTTAGAGAGGTAAAAACTGAAGATAAGGAACTCACTTAGATGCCATTTGCCATTCTCTTTGCTCAAGTGAGCCTTTCTGCTGTGATATGAGCTTTGAACTTATGAAAATAGGTGAGCATGATTCTCTGCTGGAAACTGTAGTTATGCTTTTACTTAAGGAAGGCCACTGACTTGCTAAAAACTGGAAACAGATGTATAGTAAGAAGCATCGTTCATGAGTGTGTTTACTGGAATAAACAATGTTTATAGGTTCCAAGTTCTAGGTCCTGTCAGGCTCTGAATCCTGACAAATACATTTTTTCATGTCTCTGAGCACCTTTGCAGAAGTGAACACCTCTAAATGACAACTTGTGTCTTTCTATTTCTTCCTTATATTTGTTTAAATTTCCTCTGTTATTGTCAGGTGAGAACTGATCACATGGGGGAGGGACACCTGGGGTTCCTGATTTGTTACCAAGAAAAATGCCAGCAGTTGGAGCATTTCTCTTTTTGTCCAGGTCTCCCAGAAGCTCAGAGACATAGTGTTCAATTTCACCCAATTTCTTTAATCTGGATTTCTGGCATAACTACCTTCGTCTCCCATGCCATTACATCGTTCTTGATCTATTATCATTATTTCTATTGCCTTATTATTTATTTATTTATTTATTTATATGTACGGGTATGTTTCCTTCTTTGTATGTACCTCACATTTTTTCTCCATGATACACACCCCTCTGGGCTCTGGTTTAAACCCTTCCACTTACCTCTCCCTCCGTGGGGAGGAGCTGGAAGCGCTCGCAGAGACGGGACCCATTGCTCCACTCCTTAAAAGTGCTCAGACAAGTTTTCACATCCAAACACTGCAGCCTCTTCCTCTGCTTCATCACATCCACATCCAATGTGAAGTTAAGAGATGTCTCTCGGAGGCCTGGGAAGAGATGTCTCTCTGTGGCCTTCCTGATGAGGCTGGGATGGGCAAGCCCCAGGTAGAGTGCCTCCCAGCCTGCCTGGGGGTCCTGTGAGCCCCTCCTGAATGGTGTCTCCAGCAGCCACTTCCCTGGGGCGGGACTCCTGAGTTTCTTCTTCCCTTCAAAGGTACTTTCTCATGGCCTCCGGCACCTAGTGGGGTCCCTCAGTGCATACCAAGCCCAAACCAGCACATTCAGGGCTGAGTCAGCCTTCCTTTTGGGAGGAGGGCTCACAGAGGAGGCTGGGGTTGAGGCAGAAAATAAGGAGGAGGAATATCACAGGGACTAGAGAGAGAAATCAAAGAGTAAAATCTGAAGATAGCAGAGCTGGATGCACCCTGGGGATTACTTAGGTCAATTCCCTTACTGACAGAACAGAAACCAGGGCCCAGAGAGGGAAAGACACCTGTCCAGCATCACACAGCCACTCAGCAGCTGCTATTCACATTCTGTGCCCTCAATCTTGCAGCCTATACAGCTGGAACTGACAGGTTTGTCATTTTGTAGCCCTGGATTCAATAATGTCCTCCTTCTGAGGTAAAGTCACCCACCCCAGGAGAGTGCTCTCTGAGCTGTGGGAAGCAGAGATATCTCAGGGATAGTTACTGAGAGATTAAGCCTTGGGGACTGGTGCTGAGGGATTAATCTGGAGGGGAGCTCTTGATGACAGTGAATTCCTGGGCTGTGAAAGCCATGCCCACCTCTGCCTGCTGGAAACAGTCTTCAGCGAGTATCAGGTAAGGGCTTGGGAAGGGAGGCCAGGCCTCTGGCAGTTTATCCAAGCCCACCTGGGCCAGGGAGACTAGATGATGGGGCAAGGGGAGAAGATGTAAATCAGAGAGAAAGAGGAAAGTGTCTTTCTCAGGATCCCCTACACACACATGTACACTTGTGGGCCGAGTTCCAGACAGATGGAAAAATGGCTGCCTTTTCCAGAGTCTTCTTTCAGAAACTCAACCCTTCAGCCCTGAGGAAGGGATCCAATACCCTTGCTCTCAATAGGGTCAGATAAATCTCTTCAGAATGTGGACTGAACATCAGACTACCCTTTCCTAGGGCAGCTCACATTTAACAGAGCCTAAGGTCGAAGTGGAGCCCTGGTGGTGCAGTAGTTAAGAGCTCAGCTGCTAACCAAAAGGTCGGCAGTTTGAATCCACCAGCCACTCCTTGGAAACCCTACGTTCTTCTCTGTCCTGTAGGGTTGCTATGAGTTGAAATTGACTCAACAGCAACAGGTTTGGGTTTTTTTTTTTTTTTTTTGGTAATGTCAAAGTAGCTAAGCTCTAAAAGGATTTTAAGCACCAAAACCTCACACCAACCACCCATCCTACACATACACAGTCCTCTTTCCCTGCCCGCTATAGAACCCAACAAGGGATGACCACAACATGGGTGGGTCAGCTCGGCTGCCTGTTACCTGTCTCAGTGGCTGGGGTCCCAGAGCTGATTTCAAAGCACAAATGCACATTCACACTGCCGTTGAAGCCAATGGGCAGTGCCTCCGGGCTGAAGTTCACAGACACCTTCAGGTGAACCACAGGTCTTGAGCTAAAACAAGAGCAAGAAGACCATGAGAAGTGGCTGTAGAACTTCTGGGACAGGGCCTGGCTGATTCATTCATTCATCTCCAGTAGGCCAAGTACTATTCTGAATCCTCAGGATATGGTAGAGAAAGAGGTATGTCCCCACTCTAGTGGAAAAGCAGATAAAAGCAAATAAAGAAGAGGAAACAGAAAAATACTATGTATTTGTAATGCCATGGAATTCCTAGGAGGCACAAATGATTAAGGACTCAGCTACTAACCAAAAGGTTGGCAGTTCAAATCCACCCAGAGGAACCTCAGAAGAAAGGCCTGGCAATCTACTTCCAAAAGATTACAGCCATTGAACACCCTATGGAGCACAGGTCTACTCGACACACATGGGGTTGCCATGAGACGGAATCAATTGGATAGCAGCTAGTGGTAACGCTATAATAAAAATAAAGTAGGCTAAGGTAACAGAGACCAGAGGCTACTTAAATTGGGTGCTCAGGGATGGCCTCACCGATGAGGAGGTATTTCAGTTGTGATCTGTTAACAAGAACGAGCCAGTCATGTAAAGACCTGGGGAAAGAGCATTCCAGGCAGTGAGAACAGCTGGTGTGAAGGGCCTGTGCCAGGGCGAGCTTGGTTTGTCTGAAACACAAAGGTCAGTGTGTCCGAACATAATTAGTGAAAGACGGTAGTAGCAGGGGGTGAGAATGGAGGCCATGTAAGGGGTTTGGATTTTCCTCTACACGGGAGCCACAGTGCGGTTTTCAACAGCAAAGTGAAAACCCCACATTCTCGGTGAAGAATGGAGCCCAGGGAGTGGAAGCAGGGAAGAACGCCATGGCAGTGGTCCAGGTGAGAGATGACAGTGTCTTGTGCTCGAGGTAGTAGCAGAGATGGAGAGAAGAGGAAGGACTGAAAGATATTTGGAAGCAGGGCAAAGAAAACCTTGTTGATGGGGTAGTGGGGGAAGGAAAAAGAGGAATCAGGGATGCCTGGAACTTTGGGGGAATGAGGGGTACATGAGAGTAAGAAGACATTTCAGACATGTTAACTTTGAGATGCCCTGAGCAACAGCCAAGAGAGGTGCTGAGTGAGGAGGACAGGGCAGATATTTACATCTATGGGACTTGATCATTCATTTAGGGATGGAGCACAGCAACTCTGCAGTTCGTCATCAGTGCCGTGGATAACAACTGTGCCAAGTACTCTGTATGTATAGCCTCACTTAAGCCTCCTAACTCTGTGACGAGGCACTATTATTATTCCTGTTTGTAGATGAGAACATTGGGACTTGGAAAAGTCAAATAACTTGCCCAAGGGCACACCATTAAGTGAGCACTGAGGTTCAAACCCAAATGGCCAACTCCAGGCCTGTGCCCTGAGTTGCTGCACTTACTCCTCTCCCCAGTGTCTGGTGTTTTCATGGGGCCATTTAGGACAGGGACAATGGGTGAGGCTGGGGCCCGGGACCCCAACAGGCAAGGCAGACACCTACCGCAGCACAACCGCCCGGCCCAGAGTGCCCACGGTGATGTCAGCAAGGCCGTCGCCACTGAAATCGAAGCCACCGGCCAGGGACATGCCGAAGTAGTGGAGTCCTGGGCCCACCGCAGAGGCACTGATTCTCTGTAGAAGGAGAGACACAGAGAGTGTAAGGAAGGGGGAGATCCTTTTGGTCTTATGCAAACCATCACAATCAGCCCTGGTCCCCACCCTGGAGGTCCCTTAATCAAACAAGAGGGAAGGGAAGGGCAAGGTTTCCCAAAGGAACTGGCATTTGAAAGGGGATTAAAGGGCAGGTGGGGCTTGAAAGGCAGAGAAGGGGGTGGGGCATTCAGGGCAGGAAGGGGTGAGTGAGGAAAGCAGGGGTGGGGAAACAGCAGGGTCCTTGGAGGAATGGGGGGAGCAGGAGGGAGTCTGGGTGCAAGGAGGGATTTGAATTGATGTGGGGCTGGACTTGGACATGCAGTGGGGGTGGGGAGTGTCCTCAAAGGCTTTTTTGAAGAAGTGACATGTTCAGAATTGCACTGGAGGCACAGGGTGGAGGCTGGGAGGATGCAGGAGTCCAGGGGAGGGCACTGGTGGCAGGGGTGGAGAGGAGGGGCTGGATTTGGGTGGGAGTGAGTGGGTAGACTTGTTAGACCTGCGGGCTGACAGGCTGTGCAGTGTGAGGAAGAGGTCGGAGTGTCTGGGATTGCCCTCAGTTTCTAGTCTGGGTGCTGGAGGAGGAGGGAAGGTCTGGGGAAAAGGATGCTTTCCGTCGGGCAGGTGAGAGTGAGATGCCCGGGGCCATCCAGCAGGAGGTGCTCAGGAAGCATACAGGGTGGAAGCTCAGGAGAGAAACTAGGTGGAGGTGGGGGAAACTGCCCATAGAAGATGTCGCATGGCGGTTGTCAATGGAGCCTCGGGGATGAGAGTTAAGGCATGGGGGGGCTGGGTGGGGGACAGGAGCCAGAGAAGGGGCAGAGAGGAAGCAGAGGCCTGAGGCAGGCCCCTGGTCAGGAATGCCAAAGAAGGAGGGAGATATAGGTCAAGAAATAGATGACATGACCACAACCTCCCCTCACCGCCCCAAGGGCCTGGTTGAGGTCCTGGCCTGGAACCCCCCTCCTTCACTGAGCACTCCCAGCCCCCTGAGGCCCGCCTGCACTTAGGTCTGGAGCTGGCTCCGGCTGCAGCCATCACACTGGGGAGGTCAGAGCCCCAGAATAGAGGCAGGAGGGGGTGGGCACTGTGAAGCCCCACAGGTCACCTGCGAAGGGCTGGCGGAGAGGCCGTCCTGGCGTCCATTGTAGATGTACATGCTGCCGAAGCTGACACCATCGTCAGCCCCCTCCAGGGGGGCCCCAATGGCCACATCTGTGAGCTTATCCTGACTGATGTCGCCTACAACCGCCATGGCAAAGCCAAATCGGGCATTGGTGAACTCGGGGTGCCCCCTCAGTGTGTGTGCCAAGGAGAAGGAGCCATGCTGTAAAACAAGCAGACAGCTCAGCCCTCAGAAGGGCATAGGCAGCCCACCCCATGACCACCCAGGAGGCACACGCACTGGGCTTGTTGATTCTGATTCTCCAGCAGGGAGTCTAAAGCTCAGAAAACGCAAGGGATCTTCCCAACATCACACAGCAAGCCAGTGGTAAAGCTGGGGCCCTCCTGCCTTGCAGCTCTAGGCCCAGAGCCTGCCCATTCTGCTCTCAGGGTTGGGGGACTGGACTGGTGCTTGGGAGGCCTAGGTTCCAGCCTTGGCTCCACCCACAATTGCTATATAACCTTGAGAAAGTCTCCACATCAATGCGTGTCAGCTTCCTCATCTGTAAAATGACCGCTACCACCCGTGGTTATTGTGAGAAACGAGTGAAATCAAGGGCAAGCGTGCTTTGTCAACTGGGCAGCTACGAGGGGTGTCGTCATCATCATCACTGACTGCCTTGGGTGAGAAAGATGTGGAGCGGGTTGAAGAGGAGCAGCTGCCCCGCCAGCAGACATCCGCCCTGAAGCACCTCCATCACCATCTGCCCTCTGGTGCAAGGGCAGGGCCCCAGCACTCCCAGCCTCCATCAGTTCTGTGCCAGGCTGAGGACCCATGGCCTCGGCAAGCTCGTGAGGATGGAGACGCTCCCACCTGCTGATTCAAGCGGTACAAGTAGACTCTGCCTTCTTCCCAGTGAACATGGTAAAATGGAGCCGCCACCAGCAAGAAGTCCGTGGTCCCATCCATGTCGATGTCCACAGGGCACAGCTCAGCGCCAAAATAGGACCCCATCTACAGCCCAGAGGAACTCAGTTCACCAGGGGTGTGGGGGAGGTCCTCTCCCCACCCCTCAGGGGGCTAGACCTCTGCTCCTGCTCTTCTGGGATGACCAGATTTGGGTCCTTCCAGGCCAGTTTGTTCACCAGAGTACACCGGAGTCCAGTGGAGGGAAACCAGATGTCTCTGACTCACGGCAACCCCGTGTGTGTCAGAGTGGAACTGTGCTCCACAGGGTTTTCAATGGCTGATTTTTCAGAAGTAGATTGCCAGGCCTTTCTTCTGAGGCATCTCTGGGTGGACTTGAACCTCTCACCTTTTGGTAAGCAGTTGAGTGTATTAAGCTATTTGCACCACCCAGAGGCTCCACAGTGGAGGGAACCAGCTGGGGATCAGACATGCAGAGCCCAGCCCTAGCCACTAAGCACTGCCCAGCTCTGCCCAGAAGCCCGAGTTCTGCCCAGACAGGTCCCTGACACAGTGTGTCCTGGGCCCTGTTTCCCTTGGGAACTCAGGGTCCCCCATTTCTAATAAGGGGGGTCTTCCCCGGCAAATACCTGCTCTCCCTCCAGCACTGGAAGGAAGATGGCCTCTGTGCCTTCCTTCTGGAGCTCAAACACAGCGCCGTGCTGTTTGTGCCGTGGAGCACCCGCCACAAAGGAGCGACCACAGGCCCTGTGCAGCACCGCCAGCGAGTAACCTGCGGGGCCAGGGGGTGCCGGTGGTGACCAGGAGCTCCCATCTGGCCATTCTCCGTCCCCTCGCCTCCCCAATCAGGCCTTTGAAGTGGTGAGACTGTGTTTCTCACCCTTAAAATTGGCATCACCGAATGCTCCCACTCACACATGTCGCAGGTCATTACATGTGTGACACACCATCATACATATAAAACCAAAAAAAAAAAAAAAACCCAATGCAGTCGAGTCGATTCCGACTCATAGCGACCCTACAGGCCGGAGTAGCACTGCCCCATAGAGTTTCCAAGGAGCGCCTGGCAGATTCGAACTGCCGACCCTTTGGTTAGCAGCCGTAGCACTTAACCACTATGCCACCAAGGCTTCCGTCATACATATAGCCTCGCTAAAACTACGCATGTTCACCACCACAGGTGTGATACACCGTCATACATTAGCCTCGCTAAAAATACACACGTTCACCACCCATGCAACACGAGGTCCGAGGTGAGAGGTGAGGGGTCGTTCACCACCCTTAGTAAACGGGAGATCCTCTCCTCCCCTAGGCAGCCGCCCAGGTCGCCCAGGCAACGCGTACCTCCACCTAGGTGGTCGCATCCTCAGCCTTGGGGTCCCCATCAGGCTCTGCCTCTCATCCGCGTGACCTGCCAAGGCCCGCCCCCACTAGGCAGCCTAATGCGCAGCTTCAGGGTCCCTGTCTAGGCACCGCCCTCACCAGGTACGTCCAGGCCCGCCCTCACCCAGGTAGCTGTACTGCGCAGCCTTGGTGTCCACCATCCTCTGCCTCAGGAAGCGACCCCGACGGCTGCGTGTGTCGTAGAGCAGCGCGCCCCCCGACCAGTCAAAGGCACCGACTGCGCCAAGCAGCACCTGCTCCTGCAAGAGACAGGACTGAAGTCCATCTGGACGAAGGGACCAAGGGGCTGCTCACCAGTGGCCGCGACTCTGCCGGCCAGAGCAGCGGTACCTCGCAGGCTCTGTGCCCACCTGGCCAGAGATGCAGACAAGAAGGTGAGGTGGCAAACACTGAGTTCCTGCGCCTCCAGTCTAGCCCTCCCCCGGAGCAGAAAGTTGGCCAGAAGCCCAGATATTGCGCATTAAAAAAAAAAATGTGTAAATTGAGCAAGATAGTTGTCTCATCCTCAGGGCCTCCCACACAGGTCCGTGTGTGGAGTGAGGGCGTGTGTCTTCCCCCTCCTGTCTCTCTTCCCATCTGTGGGGAACCCTCTGTCCAGTGTGGAGAAGTGAGCAAGTTGACTGGCAAGCCCACCCAGGCCAAATCCTTTTTTTCTCACCTGAATTAAGGGAAATTGTTCAATCCTTGAGCACACAGAACAAAACCACTATCTGTAATAAATATGGCCATTTTTCTCTCTCAAAGGTCCAGATGGGGTAGCAAGGAGAAGTGGTTTCTTTTATCCTAAAATGGCTCTTTCAGAGGCATCCCCAGAGAGGGCAGCGCTCTCCACTGCCAGCCAGAAGTCCCTGAATGCCTGGGTGCCACTGGGCCCCTCCTCTCTCAGCCCTTCTCTAAGGGGGAGCTGCCTGGTGCTGAGCTGGCCACATACCTCATCCAGGATCTGGGCGCTGAACCCAGTCTGTGCCAGCTGGAAGTGAAGGGCATCTCCGCTCGCACCTGGAAGCCAAGAAGCCCCGTGAAGCCAAGGAGAAGGGAAAGGTCCAGCCTGGCCTCGCTCCCAGGGGAACAGTGTTGGATGTCTCGGGAAGAGCACCAGGCTGAGTGGAGTCCTGGATTCAGTCTACGTTTCAGGGATGTGAGTAGTTTGCTCCCTCTTTCGGGACAGTTCTCCTCATCCCGTGTCTCCAGTACCAGTTCCATTCATCAGAGCCTCACAGAGACTCTGGGAAGTGAGCAAGGCTGGGGGTATTGTTGCTTTTTTAGAGATGGAGAAACTGAAGCTCAGAGAGGTGATGGGAGTCCCTCAGAGAGCCACACTGGGTGGAGCAGAGGTGGGGCTGGAGTGCAAGGTTTGGGCTTCCTGCTGAGTTCTGAGGGGACTGCCCCCGGTGGGCACAGGGCCCTGGAGCACGCACCTTCCGTGTGGATGATACTTTGCTGCAGTTTGCTCAGCAGCCCACCCAGTGCCGTGTAGTTGGTCACCTTGAAGGCATGAGTCTCATCGGGGTCTGAGGCGATCAGCTTCAGTTCTCTGTCAGACTGTTCCTTATTAAACGCATCCCCCACCTGCACAGCGGTGCCCCAGCAGTGTGTCAGTGCCCAGAGGGCTGGCTGTCTCCCACCAGCCCCAACGGCTCTCCAGACCTGGCTCCAGGGCCCTCCATCACCCATCGTCTCCTTCCTTCCCTGCTCCCTGTTCTCCTTCCCCACGCACTCTGGGCTCCACTTTTACCAAGCTATGTGTTTTCCTGACCACACCAGGCTCCTTCTCACCTCTGTACGTGCTGTTTCCTCTGCCTGCAAAGCCCTTCCTGCCCCTCATGCCCTAGTAGCTATTCCTGTTTGGCCTCCAAGACTCAGCTCAGCCCCATCTTCTCCAGGAATCTTCCCTGGTGTCACTGCCTTCCTCATCCCTGCTCGGCAAGTGAGCCATTACCACCACTGGGACACGAACCCTCAGTGGGGAAACCCAGGGGGGCACAGGGCATGGGGTACAGAGATCAGGAGAAGTTGGTGAGTGTTTGTGAATAGAGCAAGCTTTGGGTAATCTGCTTACAGAGGATGATGGCAAACCAGAAGCCACTATCAGGAGTCCTGGCCCCTCCCTGCCCAGGTCTGTGCAGGGTCAGGAGGTGCCCCCCAGCTCCCAACTCTTACCCCGATGGCAAAGCGTTCAACACCCTGCATCTTTGGGGAGTTGATGACAGTTGTGAGGTTGAGGGGGTCCTGGAATACGTCCCCATCGGTGAGCACCACCATGACCTTGGCTGCCTTTTTTCTGGAGCCATGGCTTGGTGTGAAGATGTTGTCTCTAAGGAGGGGAGAGTAAATGAAGAGGGAACTTTGCCAGAGGGACAGCTGGGCTCTGGAGAGATTTCATTCACTGGACCTGTTTTAGACTCAGAGAGGATTAACCTGCCCAAATGGGGAACAAAGGCCCAAAGACGGGTGGTGATGCCTCTTGTATCACACAGTGGGTGAGACTGGGTAGATGTGGGGCTCCAATACACCTGTTCTGGCTCCTCACCTGCTTCTAACCGAAAGGTGTTGGACGGCACTTGGGTCTATGCCTTTGCTGTGTGTGCAGGAATGACAATGACATTAAGAAATAATGATGATGATATTAATCACCATGGCTAATACTTACATGGCACTTATGGGCGCCGAATGCTAGGCCAGGCCCTGTTGTAAACACTGCACATATTTTAACCCATCCAAAAAAAAACTAAAAAAGAAGTTTTGTGAGGCAAGTGTCATTATTATTCTCATTTTAAATGTGAGGAATTTGAAGCCCAGAGAGGTTAGGCAGCTTGTGCAAGGCCACACCTGAGTACAAGCTGCAGCTGGGATTTGAACCCAGGCAGCCTGGCCACGGAGCCTGGCCTTGTAAGCACTGTGCTGTACTATCGCTCACAAGGAGAATTGGTGGAAGACAGTCCTGGGGGGTGTCATCCATCAGCCAAGGCTATACTAAAAGAGCTCACAGCCCCTCTCAGCCAAGGAAGAGCTAGAGCCCTGGTCCCCTCCTTTTTTTTTTTTTTTTAATTGTGGTAAAAATGTATATAACTCAACATTTGCCAGTTCAAACTTTTTTACGTGTACGATTCAGTGCCATCGATTGCATTCATCGTGACGGGCGCCCGTCACCTGTATCTGTGCCAAATCTTCCATCACCATTAACAGGTAGTGCCTCCTAAACAATGACTTCCCCTCTTTCCCTCCCTCCCTCCCTCTTTTAGGTAAACCTAAAACCAAACCCTTGTTGCCCCCCAGTCCATTCTGACTCCTAGCGACCCTATAGGTCAGAGTAGAACTGCTCCATAGGGTTTCCAAGGAGCAACTGGTGGATTCAAACTGCCGACCATTTGGTTAGCGGTCAAACTCAACCACTGTGCCACCAGAGCTCCCCTCTCCTGGTAACCACTAATAAACTCTGGTCTCTATGCATTTGCCCATTCTAGATATTTCATGTAAGTGGGTCTGTTCCGCTCCTTTTCACAGCTCCACCTCCTCCAGGCATGATGCCACAGAGCCTCCGAGCAGGGCCAGTAGCCGGCACCTCGTAGGTAATTCCCACTGCCGTCACACTCACAGGACGTGCTGCATGGCTGAGGCCGTCTTGGTGACATTCTTTACTTGAATGATGTTCTGGACTCTGGCAAGGGAGGCCATCACATCCTGGCTGTCCCGAAGATCAAACTCAGTCTGGATCACTCCCCCATATTGCACCAGGGCAAAGCTGCACTGAAGGGGAGGGGCCGAGTGGAGAGCAGGTTGGCAAAGCTGCCGTGCCCAAGGCCACCCCTGCCCCTTTGATGGCTTCCCCTGAAAGCAGTGAAGGGACCCTCTGATTCCACCTTATCCATGGGCAGGAGGAGATGCTAAACCAGAGGGGAATCTCTAAGCAAGCAGGGGTAAAGGCAGCTGTGATAAGTTTGGCTCCCCAATGCATCCCATGTTCCTGTGCAGCTGCCCTCCATATTGATTATGGGATTGACCATGTGACTTGCTTTGGCCAATGAAGAAAAAAAAATGGGACATCAGTAAATTAGAGAAGTGAAAACTGCTTGTACACTGGGGCTTGGCCTTTTGGGATGTTACTGCCACGATAAAGTTAGGCTGTCCTACTGGAGATACTCGGCCCAGCTAACAGCCAGCACCAATTGCCAGATAGTGAGTAAGGCCATGTTAAGCCCATCTAGCCCCAGTCAAGCAACTAGGTGCCTGCAGCTGCAGGAGTAGCCCCAGGTAAGACAAGAAGAACCACCCAGCTGAACCCAGTCCAAATAGCTGACCCACAGAATTGTGAGCAAATAAAATGGTTGTTGTTTGGAAATAGTTTGTTACACAGCAACAGATAACTAATAGAATATGTGAGACCAGCTCTAAGAGAAGCCTACCTCAAAGCACTTGTCATAGATGGTCCTCATCATGTTGGAGATAAAGTCTTTGGCTTTCTGGAAGTCTGGGGGATCAATGCTTCCTGAGCCATCCAAGATAATGGCGATCTCAGTGCCTGGGTCAAGACAGGGAGGAGTGGACATGGGATTTGGGGCAGGACCGAAGGATTTTTAAGCCCCTAGCCCTGGTGATGCAATGGTTAAGCATTCCCCTGCTAACTAAAAGGTTGGCAGTTTGAACCCACCCAGCAGCTCTGTGAAAGAAAGACCCGATAATCTGCTTCCATAAAGATTACAGCCAAGAAAACCCTATGGGGCAGTTCTACTCGATTACATGGGGTCATTGTGAGTTGGAATCGACTCGCCAGCACTCAACAACAACAGGGCTTAGTTCAGGGAGGAATTTAGTGACGTTCCCAAGAGTGAAACTTTTGTCTCAAAGGCAGAGAGAGAGCTAGAACTACTGCCCTCTCACTCCATGTGCTCCAGCTCTACTTGCTGTGAGTCACTCCCGTCACATCTGCTCCCTGGGCCTCAGTTTCCCCATCTGTAACATGAGGGGGAGAGGCTGGGATTGGCCAGCCTGTAGAGTCCAGCCACTGCTCTCTATCTTCCAGATGGAGGCACACCTCACCCTAGAGGCTGCCAGCTGGGGGTCATTGCTGACAGCTTCTGGGAGCACCTAGATCTCCTCCTCACCAGCTTCCTCTTCCTCCTCTTCAACCTCCTCCAGTGCCCGGCGCCACCTGGCTGAGTTCTCATTCCCCTCTATGCTGCTTTTTTTGTTCCTGTAGCAGTCTCCAGCATCCACATGTACATCTGGGTCCAGGAGATTTTCTTTAAAAAACACGCATGGAAGAGATTAGAGCCAGAAAGCCCCTTGTTCACTTTCAGGCAAGCCCACACTTAGCTGTGCTCAATTTCTTTCATTGAGGGCCTGGGGCCTGCCCTGTCTCTTTCTGGGCCTCCATGTCTCCTTGTCCTGGTGCCTTCCCTTGGGGACCCAAGGAAACCTCTTTAGAGCTGCCAAAGGCCAAAGGCCAGTAAGTGTCTAATCCTCACCAAGGTCGATGAAGTAGGCCTGGGCCCGGGGGTAGAAGTTGGGAGCCAGTAGGCTGCAGGTCCCTGTGAGCTCTGGGCTGAGGCTGTGGGACTTCCGGGTTTTTTCTTGAATGCAAATCTGGGGGAGGGGAGAGAAGAGAGGGGAAAGGTTAAGTCACCTCCAGCTCAGGTCCCTTAGCTGCGGCCACACCATCACCCCCACTCTAGTACTCAGTACCAGGCAGGGGACACAGGAAGAGCTTGCTCACCCTTTCCCAGGGTAGGGGTCAGTGCTGGGGTCAAAGCTGAGGTCAGCACCTGAGTCAGTGCTGGGTCACATAGAGTACACGTTAGCCCTGGGATTGGCACCAGGGAGTCAGCTGGGCTCAGCCCTGAGAATAACATGCCAGTCAGGACTGCTATCAACATCAGGGTCAACCACAGGGGTTAGCCCCAGGGGTCAGCCCCGGGGTCAGCAACAGCCTCCCTGAGGCCCTCCATCCTCCCACCCCAGGCACACTCACCAAAACACCATGGTGGTTCCGGACAACCGTCACTCCTTGATGTCTCCCTTTTGGGATGAGGCCATGCTCTGAAATAGTTAAAGCCAGATAAGGAGGGAGGGACACTGCGAGGCAACCCTGAAGCAAGAGGGCACGGGCCCACCTTGGTCAGAGTTCCATGAGGAACTGCCAGGACACTGTCTTATTTTAGAACCACAGTGTCATCTGGTCACTGTGCTGTCAGAGGTTGAGTTCTGTTTAACTCAGTGCCTCTCACAGAGGTAAGGGTTCTACTTTACACAGCCAAGTGGTTGTTACCAAATGTGTGACTTGAGTTGGATTGGGTGGGATGAGTAGAGTTTGGTTAATGAATGAATTCAGTTCATCTGTTCATTCATTCAAATAGCATTTATTAGTGCCTAATAGATGCCCCCTTGCTAGACATCAAGATGGCCACAGTTAGATTAGGTGGCATAGAGTTGGATTCCATTGAAGTGAGAGGAGTTGTATTGAGATGGGTTGGGTTATGGAGTCAGGCAGATTTGGGTTTGTATCTGTAGTGTCACCAACACTAGATGTGTGACTTTGGTCATACCAGCCACCAGTATATTTAACCAGTTGCTGTCAAGTCGATTTCGACTCACAGCAACCCCATATATGTCAGGATAGAAGTGTGCTTCATAGGGTTCTCTTCTTTTTTTCTTATAATTTATTATATTATTTTTTTGTTGTTCTTGTTGAGAATATACACAGCAAAACGTACACCAATTTAACAGTTTCTACATGTACTATTCAGGGACATTGATTACATTCTTCGAGTTGTGCAACTATTCTCACCATCCTTTTCTGAGTTGTTCCTCCCCCATTAACAAGAACTCACTGCCCGCTAAGGTTCCTATCTAATCTTTCTGGTTGCTCTTGTCAATTTGATCCCATGTAGATAGACCTTAAAAGATTTTTTTTTTTTTAAAGATTATAATGCTCAAGGTAGACATTCTTTACTAGTTAAGTTAAACTATTGTTTGGTTTTAAAAAGACTTCAGGGGATATTTTTGGTTTAAGGTGTAAGATTATCTCAGGGCAATAGTTTCAGGGGTTTATCTTGCCTCCATGGCTCCAGAAAGTCTAGATTCCACGAGAATTTGAAATTCTGTTCTGCATTTTCCCTTTTGAAAATCAGGATTCTTCTATAGAATCTTTGATCAATATGTTCAGTAATGGCTCCATAGGATTTTCAATAGTTGATTTTTCAGAAGTATTATTTCCAGGCTTTTCTTCCAAGTTTCCTCCTAATAGACTGAAACCACCAACCTTTCAGTTAGCAGCTGAGGACTTTGACCATTTATTCCACCCAGGTACTCCAACCAAAGTACTTAACTTCTCTGAATTGTAGCTTTCTTTTCTGTAAAATGACCTGGTTGTAAGGATTAAATGTGAATGAAGCACTTAGCAGAGTACAAGGCACATGGTGAGCACTTGGTAAATTTTAGGTACCGTTAGGATTGGGTCAGGAGAGGTGGCTGAGATTAGGATTGGGTTGGGACAGGACTGGGTATTCAGATGGGATGGATTATCATGGGTGGCCTTGGAATTTAGGGATGGGGTAGACTAGAGTAGGTGGGGGTGGGATTGGAATGCTTTGGATTGGGATGAGTGGGATTCCTGGAAAGCCAGACCTGGGGCAGATACCCTGGAGCCGAGCTGACTTACCTACTGGCTGACAGAGGATCTCACCCAGGATGAGGGAACATCGATGCAGGGGCCCTGCTGACCCATTGGCTCTAGGGCTGGTGACGAGTAGCCTGAGTGGGAGGGTGGACAACAGAGCTGAGCTGCCTGGTAATTCCTTTCCCATCCCTGTCTGTCCAGGCACAGTCTTCCCATTCCAGGCCCACAGGTCCCCTGTCTGGCAGGGAGGAGGCCCAGACCTTGGAAAAGCAGGCAGATCCCCAGCTCAGGACTGCAGACTACGCATTAAAGAAAAAAAAATGAATTGACATTGAGTCAATTCTGACTCATAGTGACCCTATAGGACAAAGTAGAACTGCCTCGTAGGGTTTGCAAGGAGCTGTTGGTGTATTCGAACTGCTGACCTTTTGGTTAGCAGCTGTAGCTCTTAGCCACTGCGCCACCAGTGCTCCAGGCTATGCATTAAGGGGACGGCATTTGCTCAACCTCCACAACTGCACAGCTCTAGGCAGAAAATGGTTAAATGCAACCCCTCTCTGCCTGCCCACCTACCCTGACAGAGATGGGGGCAGTCTTGGTGTTAAATAAAGACTCCACTCTTTTGCTAGGGTGAGGGTGGAAGAACCAAGGAGCCACCCTGCCTGCCTCACTTGGCCTTAGTGATGGTATTTCCCAAACAGTGCACACTAGTGTCCCCATCCTCTGCATCACTCAGAACCGGAGGTGTGGGAGTGCGCCCCTTGGCCTGATTAAGGCAGCCTCAGGAGATGTGGTTCCCAACTGCAAACCTCTTGCCTTCCACCCTTAGCCCAGACCAGGGAGACAGCAGAGAGTCTAGTATCAGCCTAAATATTCTCACTATCCACACTGCCCAGAGAAGATCAGGCTGCGCTAAGGCAGAGAATGAGGTCCCCATCCTAGGGGCTATAAGTAGGGGATAGTGAGACTATGGACTTGTTTTCGTCATCTAGTGCTGCTATAACAGAAATACCAAAAGTGGATGGCTTTAACAAAGAGAAATTTACTTTCTCACAGTAAAGTAGGCTAAAAGTCCAAATTCAGGGTGTCAGCTACAGGGGAAGGCTGTCTTTCTCTGTCAGACTTCTCATCAATCTTCCCCCAGACTAGGAGTTTCTCCGCACAGGGACCCCGAGTCCAAAGGACACGCTCTGCTCCCAGCACTGCTTTCTTGGTGATATGAGGGCCCCAGTCTCTCTGCACCTTTCTTTCTTTTATATCTCCAGAGATTGCCTCAAGACACAATCCAATCTCATAGGTGGAGTCCTGCCTCACTAACACAACTGCCGCCCATCCTCCCTCGTTAACATCGTAGAGGCAGGATTTACAACATATAGGAAAATCACACAATACTGGGAATTATGGCCCTACACAACTGATAACATGCATTTTGGGGGGACATAACTCAATCCATGACAGGATGGAAGTGTGTCCTCAAAAATATGCATTGAATTCCTGGCCTTTGTACCTATGGATGTGATCCTGTTTGGAAATAGCATTTTTCTTCTGTTGTGCTAATGAGGTGATACTGGTATAAGATGGATCCTAAACCTAATCACTTCTGAGTTATAAAAAGACCAGAATAGACACAGACACACACACAGAGGAGGACAGCTGCCACGTGAGGATCATCTACAAGCCAAGGAACGCCAAGGAACCAAGAAACACCCAGGGCTACCGACAAGGAAGGAATCAACATGGCTAAGACCCTGATTTGGACTTTTGGCCTCCAGAACTGTGAGAAAACACATTTCTGTTTTTAAAGCCACCCCTTTATACTATTTCTGTTACAGCAGCACTGGGAAACTAAGACAGTGGGGAAGGGGACCTGAGGCTTGGCTTGGTAACAACAACCCAGTCAAAGATCTTTATGAGACAGTAGTAGGAAGACCATGAAGGTGAAGCTTGTGATTAATCTGTGTTTTTAAAAGGTCATGATGTGGTTATTGTGGCTTGGGGGGCTGACTAGAGAGCACAGAGTGGGGCCAGGAATGAGGATCTGTCTCCACTTCCTCACTTCCCATCACTCTAAATATTTTCAATTATGAAATATATCATTCACATTATCTCCATGGTTTACAGAGTAAAATAATAAGGTCTACCCCTGTGTATGTGCGTCCCACCCAGCTTAACCCACTTCAAGTCAATTTCCACCCTTAGAAGCTCCTGTGTAGGTCACCAGTCATCCCCATGTTGCCAAATCCAAAGTCCTCATCTTTCACCACCTCTCAGGCAGCTCTAGACGTAGGCCACCATCTCCTCCTTGAAATACCCCTCCTTGATTTCCTCTCTCTTATTACTCCTCAGACTCCTTTTCTGGCTCCTTCATTGTCTGACTTCTCAGTGTCACTGAATCCTGAGATTGGTCCTTCTCTTCCTTGTCAGCACATTCTCCCTAGTGATCTCCACAATCCCATGGCTTCAATACACCTGTAAATGCTGAAATGCCCACCTTTACAGCCCTGTCATCTCTCCACCAGATGTTAGACACATGTAGCTGCAGAAAGCAGAATAGTGGCCCCCCAAAGGTGTCCATGACCTAATCCCCAGAACCTGTGAATATGTTACCTTACGTGGCAAAAGGGACTTTGCAGATGTAGTTAAGGGTCTTGAGATGAGAAGATTATCCTGGATTAGCTGGGTGAGCCCAGTGTAATCACAAGGATCCCTATAAGAGGGAGGCAGGAGGACCAGAGTCAGAGAAAGATTTGAAGATGCTATGTTGCTGGCTTTAGAGATGGAAGAGGGGGCCATAAGCCAAAGAATGCAGGTGGCCACTACAGGCTGGAAAAGGTGAGGAAACACATTCCCCCCTAGAGCTTCCAGAAGGAACACAACCCTGTCGATACTTTGATTTTAGCCCAGTAAGAACCTCTTTGGACTTCCGACTTCTAGAACTGTAGGATAATGAATTTGTGTTGTCCTAAGCCACTACGTTTGTGGTAATTTGTCAGAGCAGCAATGGAAATTAATACAATAACCAAACGCCCGTTATCTAACAGACATCTCAGACTTACAGTGTCTAAAACAGGATTCACAGCCTCGTCCTCCCAAGCCTACTCCTTCTCATTATTCCCACAGCAAAAAATGGCACGACTAACCATTCCATTTTGCTGCCAGAAGTCTGGGGAACATCCTTGCTTCATCTTTTCCCTTATTCCCCACAGTTGGTTCTCCCTCCAAACTGTATCTAGAGAACATCTCTCTGCTTCCCTGCTACCACCCTGGCCACCATCAATTTGCCTAGGTTTGTGGTAATAGCCACCTGGGTGTTTTTTTGTTTCATTTTGTTTTTTAAATTTACTCTTGTAATTTACACCCTGTTTTTTCTCCTGCTTCAGTGGGCTCCCGTGCACTTAGGAAAAAAGTGCAAACCCCTTACTGCCCCTCACAGGGTCTTGCACCATCTAGCCGCTTCCCACCTTCTCCCTCTTTTGCTCTCCATGCTGCAGACAGCCCCCAGCTCTTTCCTGTCTCAGGCCCTTTGCCTTCCGGCTCCCTCTGCCCAGAACCCTCTCTCTCACTGTCCCCAAGGTTGGCTCAGTCTCATTCCTTGGGCCTTGCTTAACTGTCACCTCCTCAGAGGTGCTTTCTCCAGCCAGCTCTGCCCCCCAACCCAGTTCTTCAGCTTCTTCACATCACTCTGCTTTATTCCCTTCTCAGAACTTACCACCTTGTGATAGTGTCTTTTGTTATTGTGCTTATAGGTGAAAGTTTACAGCTCTAGTTTCTCATACAAAAATTTATACACATATTGTTATGTGACCCTAGTTGCTCTCCCTATAATGTGACAGCATATTCCCCCTCTCCACCCCAGATTTTCCGTGTCCATTCAACCAGCTCCTATCCCTTTCTGCCTTCTCATCTTGCCTCCGGACAGGAGCTGCCCATTTAGTCTAGGGTATCTACTTGAACTAAGAAGCACACTCTTCGCTAGTATTATTTTATGTTTTATAGCCCAGTCTAATCTTTGTCTGAAGAGTTGGTTCTGGGTTAACAGTCTTCTGGGGTTCCTTTAGTCTCAGTCAGACCATCAAGTCTGGTCTTTTTACGTGAATTTGAGTTCTGCACCCCACTTTTCTCCTGCTCCATCAGGGACTCTCCATTGTGTTCCTTATCAGGGCGGTCGTTGGTGGTAGCCAGGCACCATCTAGTTCTTCTGGTCTCAGGCTGATGGCGTCTTTGGTTTATGTGGCCCTTTTTGCCTCTTGGGCTAATATTTCCCTTGTGTCTTTGGTGTTCTTCATTCTTCTTCACTCCAGGTAGATTGGGACCAATTGATGCACCTTAGATGGCCACTCACGAACTTTTAAAACCCCAGACACTACTCACCAAAGTGGGATGCAGAACATCTTAATAAACTTTGTTATGCCAGTTGACCTAGATGTCCCCCGAAACCATAGTCCCCAGAACCCCCCGCCTGCTACCCTGTCTCTTGAAGTGTTTTGTTGTGTTGAGGAAACTTCTTAGCTTTTGGTTTAGTCCAGTTTTGCTGACTTCCCCTGTATTATGTGTTGTCCTTCCCTTCACCTAAGACAATTCTTGTCTACTATCTAGTTAGTGAATTCTTCCCTCTCTCCCCACCCTTGTAACCATCAAAGAATAATTTCTTCTGTGTTTAAACCTTTTCTTGAGTTCTTATAATAGTGGTCTCATACAATATTTGTCCTTTTGCGACTGACTAATTTCACTCAGCATAATGCCTTCCAGATTCATCCATGTCATGAGATGTTTCAAAGGTTCATCATTGTTCTTTATTGTTGTGTAGTATTCCATTGTGTGAATATACCATAATTTATTTATCCATTCATCCGTTGATGGGCACGTAGGTTGTTTCCATCTTTTTGCTATTGTGAACAGTGCTGCAATGAACGTGGGTATACATATATCTATTCATGTGACGGCTCTTATTTCTCTAGGATATATTACAAGGAGTGGGATTGCTGTATCTCATGGTACTTCTAGTTTTTAAGGAAGCACCAAACAGATTTCCGAAGTGGTTGTACCATTTTACATTCCCACAAGCAGTGCATAAGTGTTCCAGTCTCTCCACAACCTCTCCAACACTTATTATTTTTGTGTTTTTTAGATTAATGCTAACCTTGTTGGGGTGAGATGATGTCTCATTTTAATTTTGATTTGCATTTCTCTAATGGCTAATGATTGTGAGCATTTCCTCATGTATCTCTTAGCTGCCTGAATGTCTTCTTTGGTGAAGCGCCTGTTCATACCCTTTGCCCATTTTTTAATTGGGTTATTTGTCTTTTCATTGTTGAAGTTTTGCAGTATCTTGTAGATTTTAAAGATTAGACCCTGATTGGATATGTCGTAACCAAAAATTTTTTCTGAGTCCGTAGGCTGTCTTTTTACTCTTTTGGTGAAGTCTTTTGATGAGCATAAGTATTTGATTTTTAGGAGCTCCCAGTTATCTAGTTTCTCTTCTGGTGTTTGTGCATTGTTAGTTATGTTTTACATTCTGTTTATGCCATGCATTAGAGCTTCTAGAGTTGTCCCTATTTTTTCTTCCATGATCTTTATCATTTTAGATTTTATATTTAGGTCTCTGATCCATTTTGAGTTAGTTTTTGTACATGGTGTGAGGTATGATCTGATAGTATCTTGCTTACTTGTTTACCTGTTTATTGTCTGTCTCCCCCACTAGACTGTAAGTACTCCAGGGACCTTGCCTCTCTTGTTCCTCATTTTGTTCCTGGGGACTGCAATAGTGCCTGGCACAGAGCAGGGACACAGTAAATATTTATTGAATGACTTTAATGACAGCCCAGGCACAGCTGAGGGGGCCGATCTGGGGCAGGGCTGAGGGCAGAGGGCCTAGGCAGCTGGGCTGTGCTCCTCTGTGCAGCCTCGGCAGCTGAGCCCGCAAATTATGTCACCTGCTTAGCAACCCCGCCTTTCTCCCCACACCTCCTCCCCAGCCTGTGCCTCAGCTCTGGGCCTAGCAGCCCATTCCCTGCTTCCTCATGAAGGGAGGCTCAGCACCGGGCTCTAGACCAGATCAGGCTTTGGTGGGATACATGTAGGCCTGGGACAGCCTCAGGGCCCCTCTTCCTTCTGGTCTTTGCCCACACTCTTCCCTCTGCCTGCGATGCGTTTCACCTCCTCCAGCAGAACGGTCATGCCCAAAACCAGCTCCTCAGGAAGAAGCCATTGGGCCTCCACTCCCATCCCTGGCCTTTTTCCCCACCTGACTGAGTTCCCAAGAGACCACCAGGTACAGTTGCATAAGCTGAGCACTGCAGAACCCTAAGATGGCCACTCATATCACAGCTACAAATGCCTTGGCCTGGGGCCTAGTCCGAGGTGCCTTTGCTCCCTGGCCCTTTTTTCTCCGCTCCCACCCCCCACAGCGGGTGGTCTCTTGACCTCCAGTTTTTTGACTGACAAACTAGCTGAACCAAAGACTGATTGGCTGCTGCAGAGGACCCGCCATCAGCTGACGGCTCAGGGACCCTGCATTCCACCCTGGGCTGAGTGTAGCCCTTGGGGCCCTTATCCGTCTCCTGCCTTCTTCCAGCTCTAGCCTGTCCCTGTTCTAGAGTCCATGTCCTTATCTCCCAGGGGGAGGCCTTCTTTATGTCCAACGCCATTCCCCCTGCAGCAGCCAAAGCCCGTGATGCAGCCAGTCCTGGTCTGTGATATTTTAGGGAGAGGTGGTGTGGAGGGCTGTGTCACTCTCTGTAGCCCAAGGCAGCCCGCCAGCTCATTTCCTGCCCCAGGCAACAGACCCGTGGTCTTGGGCGCCATCACCTGCAGCAGGAACCCAGCAGCGCCTCCCACCACATCCTCCTCTCTGGCACATTCAAACCGGTGACCCCCTCTCTGCCTTAGCAGGTGCTCAGAAAGGTTTTCCTGAGCCCAGCCCAGCTCAGCTCTCGCCACCTCCAACTATCAGTGGGGGCTCCAGAGGCTTCAAACTCCATCCTCCATCCTCATCCACCCTAGCCTTCAGGTTTTGCTTTCTGAGGGGTGGGGGGCATTAAAGTCTGCTGAGCCTGGAGCTGGAGAGGGCCCCCCTGGGGTGTCAGCAAGAGATGATCACAAATAACTGAGACTGAAAGCCAGCTTTATGATCACGTGGAGCAACCGGAACGCTCTTGCAAACGGTTTGGAAAACTGTGGCACAGTTTATACCAAAGCTGAACCAATGCATGACTCATGACTGAGCAATTCCACTCCTGGGCACGTACCTGGTAAAAGTAAGTGCACCTGTCCATCAAAAGCAAGTGTACAGCAGTACTGCTCATAATCGCCCAGGGAAAGGACCCAGTGCTCACTGTCAGGGCTGCTCACACAGTACAAAAGTCTACAGCAATGAGCGGAACACTATTGCTTCAGGCAACACCGTGGTTGAAATTCACAGACCTGTTGAGGGAGGTCTGGTCCTGATGCAACAGAGCACATACTGTATGATTCCTTCATATTAAGTTCAAAAACAGGTAAAACTAATCTACGGAGATGGAGGTCAGACAGGGGTTATTCGTGGCGGGGTATGTGCCTAGAAGGGTACCTGCAGGCTACAGGAGGCTTATGTAAGACAGGTAATGTTCTGTTTCTCGATCCTGATGCTGCTGACATAAGTGGCTCACTCTGTGAAAATTCACTGGGCTGCGTGCTTATAAGATATGCATTTCCTGTGTGGCTAATGTCAATAAAATTTTACCAAAACAAAAGCCAACATTTCATTCAACTTCTCTGTACCCGAAAGCTTCCTAACAACCAACCACCATCCCTTCTGGCTCCCCTAGATCCCAGAAGTAAGACCAGGTTTTCTGGCCTGGGTGACAAGGCACTGCCCTTGTCCTCCCTTGTCTTATTTCTCATCGCTCTCAGCTTCAGCCGCACAGAATTTTCTCAATTCTCTGAACTTGCTCTGGCTAGCTCCTAGGCCTTTGCCCAGGCTGTTCTCTCTGTTGGGACTTCCCCTTTCCACCCTTCACAGGGCTAAATCCTCCTCAGCCCTGAGTCCCAGTGTAGATGTACATCCTCTGGATGAGGACGACACCTGTACTAGGTGCCCTGGACACCATTACTCATCTTCTCATCGTTTGACTTGTCCATCTCCCTCATGAGCCTGGTAGCTCCGTGACTGCAGGGGCCATGTCCCCTGCACTCTCTTATCCCCCAAATCTTGCCTGGCACTGAGCAGATGCCCCATAAATTCTCAATGAATGAACGAATGGATAAAGTGGTCCTGTCCTCATCACTTAAATCGAATGGTCACCAGCCTCTTGCCTGTCTAGATGAAGAAACTGAGGTCCAGAAAGGGGCCCAGGCCTGTTTGGCTGGTAGAGTAATGCTGCAAGCCCCAGGCCCGTGAAGCTGTCTCAGGAATAGCTGGAAGTTCACACAGCTCCTGGCCTGCTCACCTCGGGGGAGAGTAGAGATCCCCTCAGCCAGGAACCCACCTGCCCACCACACCTGCCTCAGGCTGAAGCCTTCGTGGTCCCTGGTCTTACTTGCTAGGTATGAAGGAAACTCTTGACTACTGACCAATAGGGTGCGGGCGAAGGGGAACCAGCCTGGAGTGGGGCCTGGGCATGCACAGAAAACCCCTTTGACAGTTATGGAAAAAAAGGGAGGAGGGAATTGCTGCAGATTAAAGGAGACTAAAGAGACATATGGGGTCCTTGGGTGGTACAAATGATTTGCTCTTAACTGCTAGCCAAAAGATTGGTGGCTCAAACCTACCAACCCGTGCCTTGAAAGACAGGCCAGGCCTCTGCTTCCAAAACGTCACAGCCTTGAAAACCCTATGGGGCAGCTCTACTTTGCCCACAGGGAGTCTCCATGAGTTGGAATTGACTCGACGGCAACTAACAAGAATAACAACAACAGACATACAGAGTTTGCACTCAACGGCTAACCTCAAGATTGTCAGTTCGAACCCACCAGCAGTACCACAAAAGAAAAGGCCCGGCGATCTGCTTCCGTTAAGATTATAGCCAAGAAAATTCTATGGAGCAGTTCTACTCTGTGACACATGGGGTCGCCATGAGTAGGAATCGACTCGACAGCAACTAACAAAAACAACAAAGAGACACAGGAGTCTCTGGGTGGTGCAAATAATTAAAGTGCTCAGCTGGTAACTGAAAAGTTGGAGGTCTGAGGACTTAAACCCAGAGGCACCTCAGAAGAAAGGCCTGGCAATCTACTCCAAAAAATCAGCCTTGAAAACCCTATGGAGCATAGTTCTACTCTGATACACACGGGGTCACCATGAGTCAGAATCAGCTTGACAACAACTGGTAAAGAGGCACAACAACAATATGCAATCCATAAACCTTGACTAGATTCTGGCTTTAAAACAAAATAGCACCCAGTTTAGCACCCAGTTACCACCACTGACTGCTCTGACAGGGATTACAGTAGAAGGTCTCAGACAGAGTGGGAGAAAAATGTAGAACAAAGTTCAAATTCACAAAAAAAAATCAGACTTGTTGGTCTGACAGAGACTGCAGAAACCCCAAGGGTAGGGCCCCTGGACACCCTTTGAACTCAGTACTAAAGTCACTCCCGAGGTTCATCCTTCAGCCAAAGGTTAGACAAGTCTATAGGGTAAACGATAACGCATGTGAGGAACGCGCTTCATAGTCCAATGGTGTATATGAGACCAATGGGCACACCAGCCCCAAAGCAAAGAGGAGAACGCAGGGACAGGAAAACTGGATGAATGGAAACAGGGAACCCAGGGTGGAGAAGGGGAGAGTGTTGACACATCGTGGGGTTGGCAAACAAGGTCACAAAACAATTTGCGTATTAATTGTTTAATAAGAAACTAATTTACTCTGTAAACTTTCAACTAAAGCACAATTAAAAAAAATTTTTTTTAACTGCTCTAAAAGTCATTTTGGGGATAATGGAGGAAATTAGAATGTGCACTGTTTTAGTTATCTAATGCTGCTATAACAGAAATACCACGAGTGGATGGCTTCAACAAACAGAAGTTTATTCTCTCACAGTCTAGTAGGCTAGAAGTCCAAACTCAGGGTGCCAGATCCAGGGCAAGGCTTTCTCTCTCTGTCGGCTCTGGGGGGAGGTCCTTGTCACCAGTCTTCCCCTGGACTAGGAGCTTCTCAATGCAGGAGCCCCGGGTCCAAAAGATGCACTCATTCCTGGCTCTTTTTGCTTGGTGGCATGAGATCCTCCATGTCTCTCTGCTCACTTCTCTCATATCTCGAAAAAGATTGATTTAAGACACAACCTAATTTTGTAGATTGAGTCCTGCCCAATTAACATAACTGCCCCTAATCCCACCTCATTAACATCATAGAGGTAGGATTTACAACACATAGGAAAATCACATCAGATGAAAAAATGGTAGACAATCACACAATACTGGGAATCATGGCCCAGCCAAGTTGACACATATTCTGGGGGGACACAGTTCAATGCATGACATGTGCCAAATATCATGACCCTTCACTCCAGAGCTCCTCTTAATTCTAAAGACATGCTCCTACCTAAACATATCACCATCATCACCATCTGAAAATACGCATTTTACTTATTTGCTTATTATCTGCCACCCTCTGGCTAACCACCTCAGCTCCCTGAGCACACTGCTAGAACGGGGCCTCACAAGGGCTCCATAAATGTTTGTTGAGTGAATGACCACTGTATAGGTAATTCTGCACCTTGTCTTCTTCATTTTACATTATGTTTTGAGATCCATGCTGCCCGATACCCATTGAGCTAGCTTCATTCATTTTGCCTGTTTACAGTATCGCAAAGTATGATTTGCACCTTATTTTTCCATTTTCCTAATGGTGAAACCCTGGTGGCGTAGTGGTTAAGAGCAACGGCTGCTAGCTAATATTGGCAGTTCGAATCCACCAGGTGCTCCTTGGAAACCCTATGGGGCAGTTCTACTCTGTCGTATAGGGTCACTATGAGTCAGAATTGACTCACTGGCAGTGGGTTTGGTTTTTACTTTTTTTTTTTAAACAGGGAATATTTCCATCTTTCACTACTCCAAGCAATGCTACAATGGACATCTTTGCGTGTGCCTGAGAAGTTCTCTAGGGTAGATAGCTGGGAGTGGAATTGCTGACTCAAAGGGTACATGCATCCTCAACTTCACCAGATGTGGTGAAATTGCTCTACAAAGTGGTTACCCCAATTTACAAGCCTCTGAGTTCCTGTTTCACCACATCCTTGCCAGCACGGTGTGGTCAGATTTTAATTTTTGCTGATCTAATATGGTGAGTACCGATTATATTTGCAAAATATAAACGAATGGCAATCACCATCCCCATCCTAGAGATGAGAAAACTGAGGCTCCGTGGCCGAGCGCCTTGCCAAGCTTGCAGCGCACACACAGAGGGAGGCTGGCATTGAACCACGACTACCACAGCCAGAGTCTGCGTCTTAACCACTACTCTTGTGCACCTCATATTTTTATTTTGTTCTTTGATATTTTTTGTCACTTTCCACATTTTCTATATTGAGTATGCATTCCTTTTGTAAAGGACAAGAAAGTCTTGGTAAATTTTGTTATGGATTGAATTGTGTCCTCTCAAAATATGGGTTGGAATTATAACCTGTGGATGTAAATCCTGTTTGGAAATAGGGTTTTATTATGTTAATGAGGTCATATCGGTGTGTCTTAAACCTAATCACTTCTGAGTTATAAAAAAGGCAGATGAGAGACAGAGACATGCACACCTGGAGGAAGACAGACGCCATGTGAGGATCCTCTCTAAGCCAAGGAACGAACACCCAGGACCACCTATAAGGAAGGAATCCATTGGCCTATACCCTGATTTGAACTTCTAGCCTCCAGACGGTGAGAAAATAAATTTCTATTTTTTAAAGCCACCCACTTGTGGTATTTGTGTTACAGCAGCATTTGGTAACTAAGACAAACTATATTTTAAAATAGTTCTTAAGCTATGCCTCCCCTCCCCCATCCCCCAAACTCCCCCCATCCCCGCCCCCCATGAGCTCTTCCATCAGGTTTCCCCTTCTGTCCTGAAGGAGCCCCTCCCTAGAAGCCAGAGACCCTCCCAGGCAGTGGGGCAGGCAGAGACCCGGGTGAGGAGAGGGGCCAGGGCTCCATGTGGACCGACTGGCCTGGCGCTCACAGCTTCTCTCATGCCTTCCTCCTGTCCCTGAACCTACTTCTGAAAGTGAGAGGGAGGTGTTCTCCAGACTGGGGTAAGGTGCCAAGGCCTTCTCTGGGGCCCTTCTCAGGCTCCCCAGAGGCCCCTCAGTACTCACCCATCCTGCCTGCTGGGCCCCACTCACCAGGTCTGGTTGGTGCTGGTGTCTTGATGCAGAAGGGAGCTGAGCACAAAAGGCGCGCCCTCTGGCGTGACCCAGGTCTGGGCCACATCCACATTGAAGCCCACCAAGGGAGACAGGCCTGTGCAGAAAGGAGTAACATTTCACAAAAGAGGCACAAAGACCTTGACTGAGCCATTTACTTCCATTACAGCATCAAATCCTCACACTAACCCTATGGTGTCATTAATTGCATTTTACAGATGAGAAAAGTGAGACTATGCAAGGATGAGTGATTTTTCCAAGGGACTAGGATTTGAATGCAGGTCTGTCTGACTCAGAGCCCCTGATCCTACACTAAACTAAGCTGTGCCAGCACCAGGGCCCCCTCCTCCAGCAAGCCTCCTCTGGTTCTCCCCAGAAGCACTTCCTGCCTTCACTGTGCCCTTTCTGGACCTGTCCCATAGCACTAGCTCATCACTGTGTCTTGTACCAAAGTTGAAGCAGTACACTGTGAGTCTCAGGGAGAGGGCCTGCTTATTCTGTTTATGTATCTCCAACCAGTGGCCCAAGAGAAAACATACCTGTACAAGAACGTTTTAAAACCCAAAAAATCAAACCTGTTGCCGTCAAGTCGATTCCGACTCCTAGTGACCCTATAGGGCAGAGTAGAACTGCCCCATAAGTTTCCAAGGAGCACCTGGTGGTTTCAAACTGCCAACCTTTTGGTTAGCAGCCATAGCTCTTAACCACTATGCCACCAGGGTTTCCAAGAACGTTTTATACCAGCTTTATTCATTATAGCCCCAAACCTGAAACAATCCAAATGTCCATCAACGGGAGAATAGATAAACTAACTGTTGTTGTTGGGTGCCACCGAGTCGATTCTGACCCGTGGGGACCCCATGTGACAGAGTAGAACTGCCCCATAGGGTTTTCTTGGCTGTAATCTTTACAGAAGTAGATTGCCAGGTCTTTCTCCTGTAGAGTGGCTGAGTGAGTTCAAACCGCCATCTTTTTGGTTAACAAACAATTGCTTAACTGTTTGCACCACCAAAAAACAAAACCAAACCCGTTACCATTGAGTGCATTCCAACTCACAGCAACCCTATAGGACAGGGTAGAACTGCCCCCCAGGGTTTCCAAGGAACGCCTGGTGGATTTGAACTGCCGACATTTTGGTTAGCAGCCGTAGCACTTAACCACTACACCACCGGAGTTTCCAACCCAGGGCTCCTTAAACTAACAGTAGTATCCTCATAAAAGGGAATATAACCCAGTAACAAAAAGGAATCAATGACCGATACACTCAACATGGGTGAATCTCAAAAATCATGCTGAAGCAAGAAGTCTTACATATAAGAGTATCTACTGTGTGATTCCATCTATAGGATGTTCTACAACCAGCAAGACTATGATGAAAAAATTTGTTGGGGGCTTGGGGGTCAGGTAGGCATAGAGATTAACTGGGAAGGAACACCTTTGTGGAGTGATAGGGGTTTGAATTATAAAGGTGGGTGTATTTGTTAAAATCACATTGAGTCATCCACTTAAAATTTGTGCATTTCACAAAAAAAAGAACTATAAACAAATATCAAACTCTAGTTGACATGCATGCTGAGATGTTCAGGGATGACGTATAGGATGTCTGTGATTTACTTTGAAATGCCTGTATGTCAGGTACATTGGCAACGTGTTACTGTTTCTCACTTAGTTTTATATTGTTTGTATATGATACTTTCCCCACATCTACATTTTTTAATGCCGTCACGCTTGTTTTTTCCTTTACGACTCTTGAGCTTTATGTCACGCTTCCCTACTCGAAAATTTTTTTTTAATTCACTCATCTTTTCTCCTTTTTTTGTTTGTTTCATTTCTTCTACTTGAATCTTTGATATATCTGGAATTTATTTTTGTGTATAGAGTGAAATAGGTATCCAGTGCTACATTTTTTCCCCAAAATAAAATTATTTTAGCATTATTTCTTGAATATTACATATGCGTGTCTACGTATTTGTTTACATTTGCAAAAAGAAACTCTGAAAGGATAGATTAAAAATTAATTAAATTGGGTCACAATTTATTATATAGGAATTATTATAGCAATAGTTACATTAAATACAAATAGACTAAATCCTTTAAATAAACAATCACGATTGCCAGAATGGATTTTTTTTTTTTTAAAAAAAGCAAACTCCAACTCTATGCTGCTTCCAAGGACACACTTTAAATATAAGAATTCAGAAAGCTTGAACGTAAAAATATACCTAAAATGCCTTACGCTGACCCTAATCAAAAGAAAAGTGGTATAAATACACTAATATTAGACAAATCAGAATTTAAGGCAAAAAGCATTAATAGAGATAGAGACACATTTCTTTTTTTAAAATAAAGACATATTATAAATGTTTATTGACCTTTATATCCAGTCCTCGGGCCTTCTTATTTTTTTTTCGGTACATGTATCTTTTTCTTATTCATGGATAAAAGCTCTTTATATATGAAGAATGCTAGCTCTTGGTTGCAAATAGCTTTTCCAATTTGCACTTTGCCTTTTACTTTTTTAAAAATTTTATTTATTTTTTATTTTTATTTTGCTTTAAGTGAAAGTTTACAAATCAAGTCAGTCTCTCATGAAGAAATTTATATACACCTTGGATGTATTCCCAGTTGCTCTCCCCCTAATGAGACACCGCACTCCTTCTCTTCACTCTGTATTCCCCATGTCCATTCAGCATGCTTCTGTCCCTCTCTGCCTTCTCATCTCACCTCCAGACAGGAGCTGCCCACGTAAGAGACACATTTCTTCTTTTTTTTTTTTATTAACTTTTATTAAGCTTCAAGTGAATGTTTACAAATCCAATCAGTCTGTCACATATAAGTTTACATACATCTCACTCCCTACTCCCACTTGCTCTCCCCCTCTTGAGTCAGCCCTTTCAGTCTCTCCTTTCATGACAATTTTGCCGGCTTCCCTCTCTCTCTATCCTCCCATTCCCCCTCCAGACAAGAGTTGCCAACACACTCTCAAGTGTCCACCTGATATAACTAGCTCACTCTTCATCAGCGTCTCTCTCCCACCCGCTGACCAGTCCCTTTCATGGCTGATGAGTTTCTTCGGGTATGGTTCCTGTCCTGTGCCAACAGAAGGTCTGGGGACCATGGCCGCCGGGATTCCTCTAGTCTCAGACCATTAAGTTTGGTCTTTTTATGAGAATTTGGGGTCTGTATCCCACTGATCTCCTGCTCCCTCAGGGGTCAAGAGACACATTTCTTAATGAAAAAGGGTCAAGTCACTAGCAAGATGTCAATACATGCAATTTTAAACATCTTAGGTACCTGGTAACATCGCTTTGAAATATATAAGGCAAAATTGACTGAATTAAAAGGAAAAATAGAAAAATCCAAAACCAAAATGGAAGACTTTAACAAACCTCTTGTATAAGCTTATAAAAGTAGAAAAGACAATCACTAAGGATATAGAAGATGTAGAACGACACAATTAACAAGCTTTACCTAACTGACAAATAGAACTCTGAACCCAACTATGATAAAATACTCTTTTCAAGTACACATGAAACATTTTCCAAAATGGACCACGTGCTGGATCATAGAGCCAGCCTCAGCAAATTTCAAAGGATTGATATAATGCGGAACGTGTTCTTTCACCGTAGTGGAATTAAACTAGAAATCAATAACAAAAGAAAACTGGAAAATATGAACAACTTGAAAATTAAGCAACACACGTCTAAATATCCATGGGTCAAAGAGGAAATGGTAATGAAAATTTTAAAATACTTAGAACTGAATGAAAATTAAAACCTGACAGGCCAAAACTTGTGGGACACGGTTAAAATAGTGCTTAGAGAAAAATCACAGCCTTAAATGCACATTTTTTAAAAATGAAGAAAGGCTGAAAATCAAGGATCTAAGTTTCTATTTAAAGAGGCTAGAATAGGAATAGAAAACCAAATCCAAGAAAACAGAAGGAATGAATGAAGATCTGAGCAGATATCAGTGAAATAGAAAAGTAATTTTGAGCAGAAAAAAATCAACAGAGCTGAAGTTTGTTTTGAAAAAAGATTAATAAAACTGATAAGCCTTTAGCAAGGCTGCGAAAGAGAATACAAATTATTGATACCAGGAATGAAAAAAGGACATCACAATAGACTCGGAGACATCACAAAGAGGATATTAGATAAGCTTTATGCCAGTAAACTTGATAATTCAGATGAAATGAACACTTTCTTTGAATACTCCTGTGTCTACTAAAGAAATTGAATTCATTATTAAACACATTCCTAAAAAGAACTTCGAGTCCAGATGGTTCACTGGTGAATTCTTCCAAACATTTAAAGAAGGAATAATACCAATCATACACAAACTGTTCAGAGAATAAAAAGTGAGAGACTACCTTCCAATCATTTTACGAAGGCCAGAATAACATTGGTATTAAAACCTGATAAGAACAATATATGAAAGGAAAACTGGCAATCTTTCTCTCTTGAACATAGATGCAAAAATACTAAACAAAATACTAGTAAATCAAATTCAGAAATACATAAAAAGCATAGTACATCACAACCAAGAACTGATAAACTGAGCTTCATTAAACTAAAGAACTTCTTAAAAAAAAAAAAATTTATCAACAGACACTATTTTTTAAATTGTGCTTTAAGTGAAAGTTTACAAATCAAGTCAGTCTGTCATACAAAAATTTATATACACCTTGCTATGTACTCCGAGTTGCTCGTCTTCTAATGAGACAGCACACTCCTTCTCTCCACCCTGTATTCCCCATGTCCATTCAGCCAGCTGCTGTCCTCCTCTGCCTTCTCATCTCCCCTCCAGACAGAAGCTGGCCACGTAGTGTCATGTGTCTACTTGAGCCGAGAAGCTCACTCCTCACCAGTATCATTTTCTATCTTATAGTCCAATCCAATTCCTGTCTGAAGAGTTGGCTTTGGGAATGGTAACAGTCTTAGGCTAACAGAAGTTCTGGGAACCATGACCTCCGGGTCCTTCTAGTCTCAGTTAGACCATTAAGTCTGGTCTTTTTATGAGAATTTGAGGTCTGCGTTCCACTGCTCTCCTGCTCCATCAGGGATTCTCTGTTGTGTTCCCTGTCAGGGCAGTCATCAGTTGTAGCCAGGCACCATCTAGTTCTGGTCTCAGGCTGATGTAGTCTCTGATTTATGTGGCCCTCTCTGTCTCTTGGGCTCATAATGACCTTGTGTCTTTGGTGTTCTTCCTTCTCCTTTGCTCCAGGTGGGTTGAGACCAACTGGATGCATCTTAGATGGCTGCTTGCTAGCATTGAAGACCCTAGATGCCACTCTTCAAAGTGGGATGTAGAATGTTTTCTTAATATATTTTATTATGCCAATAGACCTAGATGTCCCCTGAAACCATGGTCCCCAGACCCTCGCCGTGCTACTATGGCTTTCAAAGCATTCAGTTCATTCAGGAAATTTCTTTGCTTTTGGTTTAGTCCAGCTGCACTACATCTCCTATGTTGTATGCTGTCTTTCCCTTCAGCTAAAATAGTTCTTGTCTACTGTCTAATTAGTGAACACCCCTCTCCCTCCCTCCCCATCCTCATAACCATCAAAGAATATTTTTTTCTGAGTTTAAACTATTTCTTGAGTTCTTATAATAGAGGTCTCATACAATATTTGTCCTTTTGCAACTGACTAATTTTACTCAGCATAATGCCTTCCAGAGTCCTCCATGTTATGAAATGTTTCACAGATTCATCATTATTCTTTATCAATGCATAGTATTCCATTGTGTGAATATACCACAATTTATTTATCCATTCACCCATTGACGGGCCTTGGTTGCTTCCATCTTTTTGCTATTGTGAACAGTGCTGCAATGAACATGGGTGTGCATATATCTGTTTGTGTACAGGCTCTTACTTCTCTAGGATATATTCCAAGGAGTGGGATTGCTAGATCATATGGTAGTTCTATTTCTAGCTTTTTAAGGACGCACCAAATCGATTTCCAAAGTCTTTGTACCATTTTAGATTCCCACCAGCAGTGTATAAATAAGTGTTCTAGTCTCTCCACAGCCTCTCCAACATTTATTATTCTGTGTTTTTTAGATTAAGGCCAGCCTTGTTGGAGTGACACAGTATCTCATTGTAGTTCAAAAAGACACTATTAAGTGCTTGAAAAGAGATGTATCTGGTGAAGGACTCAGAATATATACAGAATTCTAACAAATCAGTAAGAAAAGGCATGTAAGCTGATAGAAGGACACTTCACAAAAGAGATTTCCGAAATGTTCGGTAATCATACGAAAAGGTACTCAATTTCTTTAGTCATCAAAAAAAGGCAAGGTAATGGCCATGTGATACCACTACCCAACCACCAGAATGGCTAAAATGAAAAAAGAGAGACAGTCCCAAGGGTTGGCAGCAATGTGCAGCAACTGGCACTCTCAAATACTGCTTGTGAGAGTTGTAAATTGGTACAACTCTTTTAGAAAACTGGTAGCACAAATTGAAGCTGAATATACACACAATCTATGACCCAGCAACTCCACTCTTACACATATAGCCAACAGCAATGTGTTCATATGTTTATCAAAAGACACAAGAACGTTCATAGCCACAGCGTCCATAATAACCCCAAACTGGAAAACCCGAGTATGCATTAATAATAGCATGGATAAATAAATCACCATATATTCACATGACAAAATACAGCAATGAAAATAATTCACTCATAAACATAATGTTGATGAAAGAAGTCAGGAACAAAACAGAACACACTGTCTCATTCCATTTAGACAAATTTTAAAAACAGGTAAAATGATGGTATTAGAAGTTAGGATAGTGGTTACCCTTAGGGGCAAGGTAACTACGGGAAGGGGTCATGATGGGGAGCTCGGGGTGTTGGTAATATTCTGTATCTTGATATGGGTACTGGCTACGTGGATTTAGCTATCTGAATTTGTCCATGTTTATGTATATTGTACTTCCAAAAAAAAGTTTTCATTAAAAAATAATAAATACACTTATTTGAATCACATTGCATACATATAATCCCATGAGGTCATAATGCTATTCAAAAGGGGGAAGGAGGAGGAGAGAGAGAAATAAAAACAAAAGAAATCAAAAGACTTCACTGGTTAGCATTGGCAGCAACAGGGGCACCAGCTCCTTACTCTGAAAATTGACAATTAAAGTGAAAGTAGTAAACATTTAAGGGAACCCTCGTAGTGCAGTGGTTAAGAGCTTGGCTGCTAACCAGAAGGTTGGCAGTTTGAACCCACCAGCTGTTCCGTGGGAGAAAGATGTGGCAGTCTGCGTCGGTAAAGATTACAGACTTGGAAATCCTATGGGGCAGTTCTACTCTGTTCTACAGGGTCAGCAAAAAAGAGGAAGACCCTCAGGGAGATGGATTGACACAGTGGCTGCAACAATGGGCTTGCTCAAACATAAGAACAATTGTGAGGATGGTGCAGGACCGGGCAGTGCTTCGTTCTGTTGTACACAGGGTCGCTATGAGTGGGAACCAACTCGAGGGCACCTAACAACAACAAAGAATTGTTAATTTTGTTAGGTGATAAGGATGTTGTGACCATGCATGTTCTTCAGAAATGGATACTGAAGTTTTTTGGCATGAAATGACATGATGTTTGAGATTTGCTTTAAAATAATGTATCTGAAACTGTCATGTGCGGATGAATCACCTGCAGTTACTGACTCATTAGGTGAGGGGGTGGGGCTCACATACTAGTCTAGCCAGCTCCCAGAGGATGCCCAGGCTGCCGGTCCTCAGACCACATTTTCAGCAGCGAGACTCTAAAATATATCAGCAAAGGAAACAAAAAGGGAAAGCGAAATAAACACAGCAAGTGTAGCAAAATCTCGATAGCTGTGTGATGTGGGTGATGGGTATACTGGGTTTATTACAGTTATTTTTCTTACTTTTGTACAAGCTTAAAATTTTGTTATTAAAAAAGCGACCTTCCAAAGGCCCCCCAGAGGACTGAGCGGGGCCACTGAGGGCAGCGTCTGTGTCTCCCATCTCTGAATTCCCGGCCCTTCTCCCTGAGCCTGGCACAAAGTGAGCATCTATACTTCATTAGTTTTTCTTGGTATCTGCCTGGCCCGGAATGATCTGTGGTGACTCATAAGGACACACAACACAATAAAACTCATTTTAAAATAATGGAGTGAGCAAAAAGGGCAGGGGAAAATGGAGGTTTAGAAAGTGCGGTGGAACCATTACAGCACAAATGAGGCCAACAGCTGAACTATGTATCAATGAGCGCGATTGCTTTCTATCATGGGCCCCACCCTGGGCTCTGAACACAGAGCTGGCACACAGTAGGCGCTTAATAAAAGTAGTTGTGGCATAAATTCGTGAATGAATGGATTTACGCTTTCTTGAAGCCAACATCAGAAACCCTGGTGGCGTAGTGGTTAAGCGCTACAGCTGCTGGCCAAAGGGTCGGCAGTTCAAATCTGCCAGGCACTGCTCAGAAACCCTATGGGGTGGTTCTACTCTGTCCTATAGGGTCGCTATGAGCCGGAATCGACTCGATGGCACTGGGTTTTTTTTTTTTTTGAAGCCAACATAAAGATGACAATGATCAGACACATCATTGGCCAATACCAGTTACTGTCAAGTTAATCCTGGGTGACCCCCAGGTGTGTCAGAATGGAACTGTGCTCAACATGGTTTTCAATCGTTGATTTTTTGGAAGTAGACTGCCAGGCTTTTCTTCTGAGGTACCTCTGGGTGGATTCGAACACCCAATCTTTCACTTAGCATCCAAGTACATTAACTGTTGGCATCACCCACATCATTTACAGCGTCCGCAGAATTTTAAAAACTGAAAAATAAAAAAGTGACTATCTGATGAAGCACAACTATTCCTGTTACTTAAACCAGAAAAAATTTCTCTGAGGGCCCTCTTAGCAAGAACACTAAGAATGAACAAACCCCACACCCCAAGTTTCCGGGAGCTGTTATTCGTGTCCTCCCGCCATAACCTCAAAGTAGAATGCAGAGAACTTCACCAGACCATCAGCTCTTCCCCATTTGGGGGTGGTCACGGATCCTTCTGAGAATCTGGAGAAATTATCAAAGCCCCCTGCACTCCCCCGAATGCACATCTGTACAAAATCTTCCTCTGCCTGAGACGCTCTCTCCACAGGTGTCTTACGGCCTCCTCCTCCTCACCATTTGTTCTCGGAGAGGCCTTCCTGACCTCCCCCCCGCCCGGGGACTCCGTACCCCCACAAGCCTTGACTAGAGCATCTACCACAGTAGGAAATGACCTCACTTGTCATGTTTATTGCCCATGACAGCAAGTCACAGGGGGCAAAGACAGTATGAGTCGCCTTCTCCGCCACATTACCCCAAGACCTGGAACACAGGCCTGCACTCGGTAGGTTGACTGAAGGGGGTTCACAGACCCCCTAAATTCTACCCACGGGCCCTCGAGGACTATAGATCAAGACCCCAGGTCAGGGAGAGGGCTGCCCTGCACTGCATGAATAAAGAGCTTAGGTATAGGACAGCCAGCATGGAGTTTGGCTCAGGCTCCAGGCTGGACCCTGTGTTTCTTGGTCAGCGAGGCTGGGCTAAGAGTGGTCAGCAAAGGTGTGTTGAACCAACTAGAAAAGAACTAAAACATGAGAACTATCAGCTTTTTCCAAGAGGTGACTGGAGGGCCTTCTTTTCTCCCTTTTTTTCTGTCTGTGTAACTGATGTGATTTGAAACCCCTAAGAAAAGCCCAGTCTTCCCTTCTGGGCCCCAATGGCACCACCCCAACCCAGCCCAAAGCACACCCTCTGCCCCGTAAGCTCTGCATCCCATCAGCCCCTCTGCACCCACTCCCTGAATACCACCCCTGCCTTTCCACCTCCAGGTCTTTGCACGTGTTATTGCCTCTGTCTAAGGCACCTTCCTCACGCACAGCCCCTCCTTGGGGCCCTGCCAGACACTCCCTGCCCCAGGAGCCAACCTAGGTTCTCAGGTAGCGTGTCTGTCTGGCTCTGACTAAATCCTGTCTGGGTCAGAGAGATCTGTGATTAAGTCTGTCTCCCCCAAACTGTGACCTGATCTGAATCATCCATGACACCCTCAACCACAAGCCTGGCTCAGCACAGGGCAAGGCCCAGAAGAGGTGCCCTGGAAATGTCAGAATGGGCCAGAAATGTCTGTGCCTCACCCTCACCCCATTTTTGCTTCATTCAACAGAGGAATCTTGGAAGAGGAGGGAGAGATGAGAAGATAGGCAGAGAGACATCACAGTTATCCAGTCGGGGCCCTGCTGTCTTCCAGGCACCGTGCTAGGTGCTAGGCCCAGAGAGGTCAAGCAATTTGTTCACGGTCCATTAGTCATTTGAAGACTTGTGTCTGGGGCCCAGTTATGGCTGGTTCCAAAGCCTTTGGGAAAAGCTGGAGGCACTAAGGGGTTGGTGAACACAGACAGCAGGGCCCCAAATGGCCCCCAGAAACTGGGCACTGCTCCTGCTTGGCACTGCTGGGCTAGCAGCTTGGCACTGCTGGGCTAGCAGCTCAGCACAGGGTCAGAGCTCTGGCTTAGCGGACAGGTACCTGGGTTGGTGAGCCTCCTGTGCTCTGTGGCAAAGTGGGACCAGAACATGGAGAGGGGCCACAGTGACCGAGCTTTCCCAGCCACCCTAGCCAATCTGAGAGCCAGCTGGTGCCCAAGGTGCATGGCTCACCTTGCTCAAGCTGACTCCCTCCAGGCCCCTAACATTTTACCTTTGCTTGGGCTGTCCCTAGACCAGGTAACCCCTTCCCTTCACCCTCTTCCCACTGAGACTCAGAGAAAATAGTCTCACAGAGTCACTGAAGGACCCTGGGCTTGCCACCTCACCTCAGTTTGCCCATTTTTAATATGGCGGTGTGCACATCAAACAGGGCAACACCTGGCCCAGCATCTGATGTGTTGGAGGCTCAGTATGTGGATGCTACTGTTAAACCAAAAAAAAAAAAAAAACCAACAAACCCCTTGTCATGGAGTCAATTCCAACTCCTAGCAACCCTATAGGACAGAGTAGAACAACCCATAGGGTTTCTAAGGAGTAGCTGGTAGATTTGAACTGCCGATCTTTTCGTTTGCAGCCGAGCTCTTTACCACTGCACCACCAGGGCTCCATGCTAATGTTAGAGGGCTCTAATCACAAGAGCAGGACTTCCATTTCTGACAGCCTTGCCTTCTGTCTCAAGGCTGTGAGACATCAGAGCCTAGCCAAACCAGTGCCTGTCACCACACTAGCCACAGGGCCGCCTCCCCCAAGCTGTCCCAGCCGCATGGCCTGCTGAGTCAGACAGAGATCCCCCCTCCATCCTGTCAGCCACCACTACCTGCCCCCACCCTGTCCCCCTCATCTCCCCCATCACACTGGGGTTTTAGACACATAGTCTCACAGCACAACAGTCATCGCTATCCCGCTTTAGGAAAAAGAGGCCCAGGGGGCGTGGTTTGCCCAAATCTGTACAAGGAGCCAGCTGTAGAAGTAGGACGAGAACCCAGGTGTCCTGACACCCTGACAATGCCCAGAAAGGCCCTCAGTAGAGCATCTGTCTAGTGAAGCCCCGTCCTCACGAACCTCGGGTCTTCAGCCCGCCAACCTGGCCTTTTCACCGCACAGCCTTATCATCTCTAACCCAAACCTTACAGCCATCCTGGCCCCCTCCCTCTCCCTTTACAATCCACCTAATGATAATAATAGCCAATGGGTCTGGAAAAAGCCTGTGCTGGGCACCATGCTAAGTGCACATGGATTTTCTGATCTTCCTCTTACAAATTTCTCACAGGCGTCTCCTCCCCATGCCCATCCGCCCCAATATCCCTGGACTGGACCTCAGCAGCAGCCTCCTCACTGCCTCCCCTTTCTCCCAGAACCCGCTCTCAAACAACGCGTAAATCCAATGGTTACCACCCTGCTTAGAACCTTCTGCGGTTCCCTGTTGCCCCTGGAGTAAAGTCCAAGCTCCCTCAGCCTGGCTCTCCAGGCCCACGGTCTCCCTATACACACTCCACAAGACAACCTTCCTGAGAAGGTGAGAGGTGTTGGGTTCCATACTCCCCACAAATGCTACACTTCTCTGACACTCTACCTTTGCTTGGGCTGTTCCCTCTGCCTGGAATGCCCTTTCTCCATTGCCCTTGTTGTGGGGCCTAGGCGTCCTCAATGGGCTGGGGCTAGAGGGGCTATCTCTGTGTGTGTCTCTGTGTGTGTGTTACAGCCTGCTTTCTCACCATGTAGGAGCCCCCAGGACAGGGACAGTGCTACCCTCACCTTTGTCCTCACCACCAACACCAAGCTTGGCCTGCTAGCGGGGAAGGATGTCAGGCAACATCAGAGCAGACAGCCTTCTGCTCCCACGCAAACCTCACCCTCCAACTTCCTAAAAACCAGATTCCTCACACCCCCACACCTTTGTCCACATTGTTTCCTCTACACAGAAAGTACCCCCACCCCCTGTCTGTACCTGCTAACAGCCACCCCATCCTTGAAGGCCCACCTCAGACACTAGAGTCCCCCACCTGCAATGACCAAGGGTTCTATGACCACACTTGCACAAAGGTCCAGGCTGGTGTCCTGGGGCAGGCCTGGGTCTGCTGCCCTCTGGTTCCCCCAGCAGGCCCAGCAGCCCGAAGGCCTCAGCCTGAGTTGGTCAGAGGTCAGCAGAGCAGGTCAGGGGCTCTGGCTCCTTCTTCCCCACTGTAAGGTTTTATAGGTTGCTAGCACAGTTCCCTTCACACGATGAGGGATGTAGACTCAACCGCTGAAACCCAGAGAGGAGAAGTGAGTCGCTTCCATCACAGATATCAGTTAGGAGTGAAGACTGAACTGGAGACAGTGGGCTGTCAGGCAGCATGGTATGATGGAGTTGTGTGTTGGGGAGATGTGTGGGCAGTTCCAGATCTCAGTGTTTATCTGCGCCCAACTCATCTGCTCCCAGGGATAAGAAGTGGGCATCACCACAGTGGGTGACCTGGGAAGGTAGAAGGTCAGGGTCAGGCCAGAAGGTCCTAGAGTCCCTCCAGCCTAGGGAGATCCATCCAGGCACAGGAGTCAGGGCTCTGGGTCTGGGGTCACAGTCTGAGGGGTTGCTCTCGCCCTCCCCGCCACCTCCTTGCCATTCTCTCAGACTCTCCTCAGCCGTCAAGACTCAGCAACAGTCCCACCTCCTCCAGAAGCTCTCCAGGACTGGTCCATCCCTAAGTCTCAAGACCCCACCACTGGGAGCAGAATTGTCACAGCTTCGTTTCTCCCACCCAGACTGGAGCTGCTGGTGCCCTGCTCTCGCCCTCTTCCCAGAGCCTAGCCAAGCTGAGGGCTGAGCGATCTCATTGCAAGTCCGCCCCATCTGCTCTCTGCTGGCCATCAGCTTGGGGAGTGCAGAGCTTCAGAAAGGGCTTGACAAATGTCATCTGCTGGAAAAGGTGCTGGGGTGATGGCTGGATGTCCTAGAGGCTGCAGGAGACAGCGATGAGCAGAAGCCCAGAGTGATCCCAGGGTTATGGTCCCAGGCCATGAGACAGTTCAGAGCTGGGAGGCAGGGCAGAGGCCTAGGCTTGAGCCCTGGCTCTATTGGTACTTGCTTGCAACCCTGGGAATCACTACCCCTCCAGGCCTCAGTCATCTCCTCTGCACTGGGAGGGTGCGGTCCAGAGTCTAGTCTAAGCATTTTCTCTGGACATTCTTTGTGATGGGGAACTAAAACCATAAACCATGGGGGTGAGGCCCTCTTCAAACCCAGTATGTAACTGAAAATAAAGACAAGTCTAAACTAAAATGAGGAAAACTTCAACAAAGTTTTGGTTTTCCCATGACTATTTTCGTCTTTTTGAAATATCAAAATACATCTGTCCAAAAATGTAGGCTCTGCTGGTGCCCTACTCATGTTTTGGCCTGCCTCTTGGGTGATCTTGTCCCTGATGGATGCCATCCCCGAGTCCCCCCCCCAGCATGACCTCAGCTGTCTCCAGGCACTGTTTGTGCTCCATAACTGGCCCCAGCCCATCCTCCAGAGAGAACTCAGATTCCCAGGCGCCTCTGAACTATGTACAACTAACTGTCCATCTAATTCTCACTCCTGTCAAGCTTCTGGACAGAGAAGGAGTTCCCAGGAAGCCTTCCTAGATCACTAGGCAGGCTCACCCTGGCCTCAGCCTTGATCTGATCCCCTCCTGGAGCTTACTGACCATGTTCACTCAGTCTCAGCCCTGGGCCTCACAGGCAGGTGCAGGCTTATGCCCTGGCTTACTAACCTGGCTTCCATGGGCAGCTTAAAGGCCAGAATGGGACCCCCAGTGAGAAGAGGAAGTGTCTCCTCCCCCCCTCCACCTACACACTATTTCTCACACTGGCCCTAACATCAGAACAGGAAGCAGGCTCCCCCCAACACACTCACCCACTACCATGCAGACACAGGACCCCAGTCTCTTGATAGCACATTCTCACAGGCTCACCCTCATCAACTGAACCCCTGGTCTGTAACAGAAGGGTGCTCTGCTAGGCAGGGCGGGGGGGCATTGTCAGGGTATGCACTCTGAGAACAAACTCAGTACAAACAAGAGGAGGTGCCCAGAGTGGGTGCTGTGGGGACAGGGCCTGGGGTGGGGGTGCTGGCTAGAGGGAGCAGGGAGCAGAGCCCTGGAATCTGAGGCCACAGGCTGTCAGCACTGTCAACCCAGAGCCTCAGAGGCCCTTCCCAGGAAGCCTGGAGATCTTCCCTGAAGAAGCTCTCCACTGTTCACCTTTTGGCCCCCCACTTACACAAGCTTTTTGCCGACCTCTGGCCCTGACTGTGCCCCAGCAGACAGACAGACAGACAAAGCTGCGCTCTGCAGATACCCAGCTGGAGCTGGGGGTGCAGCAGCTCATTTGGGGGTGAGGGTGAGGGTGAGGCTGACTTACTGGTCATGTAGAGCAGAGTGTGGAAGAGCCACATCCCGGCTGGAGCCAAGGGAGCCGCGCTGTGAAACTGACGGGAGCTAGAGGTGGGCCTCAGCCCTCTGCTTCCCCTCCTCTCAGCTGGGCGGCCAGGAGGCGGGGACACAGGCACTTTCAAGTAGTCACAGACACTCCCGCTCAAACACCGTGTGGCTTCCTCAGCAGCTCCTGCTGGGTCCTGGGAGCTCGCCACCCACGTTTTGACCAGCACTTTCCTGGCATGGTGGGCCAAGGTTTGGCCCCGGGGCCATAATCCTATGTGTCCTTGGCAGATGTTTGAGGTGCAAGAGCAAGATCAATCCAGACTGTTGTCAGCATCAGCCACGTGAGCGAGCCCAGCCCCCTGCCCTGCCCCAGAACCACCACACACCTTAGCCAGGCCCCAGCCCAGGGTCCTTGGCAACGGTTGCCTCAGCAGGGAGAGCGGGTTCTCCCTCCACACGGTGTGCCCCACCGCCAGAAGGCGGGCTCCTACACCTGGCTCATGCACTCAAGGCCCTGGGGCCGTAGAGGACCAGGCCAGCAGGAAGACCCAGTGCAGAAGGTCTCCATTCAACTCTGGTGGGATTTTCTTCAAAATCTGGCTACAGCACCATGATGCTGAAGCTGATTTAAACCCTGAGATACCAGAGTAACAGAAGAGGTAAAATTCCACAAATCTTTCAGCACACCTCTGATCCTTCCCAGCATCCCAGAGAACAAATCATAGTGGTTTGCTGTCATATTTGAAAGCGTTAACTTCGCAATTTGTCAAAATTTCCCTGTGGGACCAAGTCTTTGTCACCGAAGTTTCTCCCACATCCACTGCTTCCCAGGTTGCTGGGAGTGTAGAATAGTGCTGTCCAACAGAAGGTTCTGCAAGGCTGGAGCCGCTCTCTAGCTGCACTGTCCAATACAGCAGCCACTAGCCACATGTGGCCACTGAGCCCTTGAAATGTCACCAGTGTGACTGAGGAACTGAATTTTAAATTTTATTTAGGTAGTTTAAATATAAGTTGGAGATTCCATGCCTCTCTCACGTGGATGTCTGCATCCCTCGTTAGAGCACTGAAGCGTTAATCAACCGTGGACAACAGTGTTGACTTAATGACTAGATATAAACCAGTTTTATTTTGTTTCTCACATTACAAAGCTGCTTGGCTCAAGTTTTATGAAAATCCAATGACACTTAAATATTTTTGCATTGTCTGCTTTGATCTGACAAAACACCTACAATTCGTATGACAGCTCCCTGACCTTACATGGTTGTCTGAGTAGAGATTACAATCTACCATTTTCCCCCCACATACCACCCACCAGAGAAGTTAAACAGCTGAAAAAGTGAAACTCCGATCTGCATTCAAATCTAATGATTTCCTGCCCCATCACAATAAAGACCATTCTAAGTCTGCTTACCCTTGTCACAGACCAGGTGGGGACCTGCTGCCTTGGCTCAGTGACCCTCAGGGGCTCAGTGACCTTCTCCTCAGGGACTCAGTGACCTTCTTCCCTTCTGAGTTCCAAGGGCACTTGGTAGAGCCACGGAGGGACTCCTTTCCCCACCACTGGCTCTGAGGGGAAAGCCAGCTAGTAGCCCAAGGTCACAGAGCAGATGAGTGGCAAGGCCGGACTAGACCCAGGACTGCAGCTCGAGGATTCTGCAAGAAGCAAGACTTCGCCTTTGGAATGTGTAGTTCTGGACACCAGACAAAGTCGATGACTGTGGATATTGGGTGAGGAGAAGGGCCATTTTCTGCATTTTTGTAGACTTCTAGAATGCTGATTCATGCTGCATTCATTTAAGATGTATTTATCCAAGCTTGCCCGTTCCAGTGCAGAAGATCCTTAATCATGAGCAGGGACTCTTCTAGCCCACCTGACAATAACTGCTTTCCCGTCAAACCCAAACTTAAGGTCCCAGGACCAGGTTTTGTCCTGTAATACTCCTCCTCACAATACCTAATACAAGGCCGGGCACTTGGCAAGTGTGCGATCACTACCACACTTACCTAAAAGAAATGTGAAAATGGTTTCCTAATTCATTTTACTTTAAAAAAAAAAAAAGGGGGGGATCAACTTGAGGAACATTCTATAATATAACCAGGCTGTACGCTTCAAAAATGTCAATATCATGACAGACAGAAAGGCTGAGGAAATGCTCTGGATCAAAGAAGCCTAAACAGAGGATAACTTAATGCAGTGTGTGATCCTGGACCAGAAAAAAAACAGTTCTTTCAAAAACATTAGGACGGTTGGCAAAACTGAAACATGAGCTACCAATTAGGTAATGTTGTACTGATTAGATAGTATTACACATTTCCTGAATTGGATAACTATACTGTGGTCATTTGAGGGAACGTCCTTGTTCTTAGGAAATATACACTATTTCAGGAGTCAAGGAACATGGTGTATGCAAATGGTTCTTGGAGGAAGGGGGAAGGAAAGGGGGAGAGGGAAAAGGTGGGGAAGAGGCAGAGTGAATGATAAAATACAATGTGGTGAAGGGTTCTTTGTTCTACCCTTGCAACTGTTCTGTGATTTTGAAATTATTTCAAAAAGAGAAGGTAAAAAATGTTAAAGGATGGTGGAGATTCCTTCTAAACATGTGCTCAGCATGAGGGAAAAGGACTAACTGCCCTGGGGAGAACATCCAAAGGACTGACGTTGTGCTCCTTGGTGGGCAGTGAAGGTTCCTTCAGCCCTGTACACAGCCTGCCCCACAGCCTCCAGCCTCTGGAATGCTTCTGACTGCCCACTTGCCTTCTGAGTCCTAGGAAGCTGGGAAGAGTGAACTTGAAAGAGTGAGGGCATTACTGAGACAGCGGCAGCCGGACAGAGGTGGCTGAGCACTCAGCACCAAGAGCCCTACGTGCTGGCCCTCATCTAATCCTCACAGCCACCCTGCCAGGCAGCACCACAATTATCCCTATTTCAAAGGGGAGGATGCTGCCTCCTTCAGAGCCACTACAAACCCTACTGCATTCAGATCCTTGGGTCTAAGCCCTTCCTCGTTTGTGAACTCTTCAAAAGTCGAGGCTTCATTCTACAAACATATACTGGGACCCTTGTGTTCCTGGGCCACGTCCTCAAAACTCTCCCAAATAAAAGATTGAGTGGGGTGTGTATGTGGTGGGAGGATGGCAAGGAAGGGGATCCTCTTGTCCTTTCATAATGGGGCGGAGCGGGGCTGGGAGTTACACTGGGTCTGGAACCAAGGGTTCAAGGGCTCAGGCCTCTTGCTTGCCCCCATCTCCTTCCTGCCCAGTTTATACTGCTAATGTTCCCTGGGAAAGCACAGCAGGGATCCTAGAGCTCACGTTCCCACTAGAAGGAAACCTGGACTTCATCCCAGTTGACCCTTCATTTACAGACAGGGAAAGTGAGACCCAGAGAAGTGAGGGACTTGCTCAGTCTTCTCCAGTGAGCATGGGAGGTAGAATGAGTCTCTGGGGTCCATCCGAGCCCCAGCTCCTATCCTATTTATTTGAGGTTTCCAAAGAGACACTCTACCTAAGCCGTAAGTGCTGCCTCCTGTTCACCGGCCCTCTGAGGAATCCTTGCCAATGAAGAGAGACACATCGCAGGATTAAACCCCACCACGACAACCCCAGGAAGGGACAAGAAGGCCACGTCCTCTCTCATGGCAATGGTGTGCCCACTTGCTCTCATTAACCTACCCTGGCCTGGCGGGGGGCAGGGAGGGGGGTGGCACAGGGCCAGACAATCTGCAGTAACACAAATTCTCAACCATTTAAGAATTTGGCATCCAGAGAGAGCCTCTGGAATTGCTCAAACACATACAAACACTGGGGGAGGCTGTTCTCTTTGGTAGGTAAATACCACCCATATCCTAGAGTTTTATTTAAACACAGCAAAACCCCACTTTCAAGAAGCCCATGTGGATGGAAACGGCAGGCTTGAGAAACAAGGTTGAGTGTGGCAGAGATGAGAGTCCTGGACTGGGAAAGCTAGGCCTGAGTGCCACACTAAGACAGGCCTACGTGGACAAGGTACTTGTCCTCTCATACTTGTCCTCTCAAAGCCCATATCCCCCTCTACGGAATGGAGCTTGAAAAGCTGCTGTGATAACCAAAAGCACAGTGGCACAGAAGCAGCTGGTTACCAGCACGACCTAGTTCCTTCTGGGGCAGCAGACATAGCGAAGACTCCAAACTATTTAAAACAGGTCTCTGAGCCAGTATTTCCCTAATTGCTCCCAGGAATATCAAAGTTCTGTGAAATGTTCATATAGTTTCAGTTAATAAAAAATAATAATAGAAGATGCTGCATGCAATATTTTTCCTTCTAAAATTTATTTTATAAACATATTTTAAAAGTTCTAGATGATTACTGTTGGTCAAGTTATGCAACAACAATCTGCCTTGAATAAAGTGTGCTGTTCTCAATACTATCAAAGCATTCTGTCTCGTTAATTCTTAAAAAAGAAAAACCGTTAAACTTCTCATTTACTTCTTGTTACACAGGGTTTTACAAGCAAATACTTAGGAAACCTGTGCAGGAACTAATTCACCTGTGCAGCCGCGTCTGCTGTCGACTTTGATCCAGTCTCTGTCAGCACGTCGCTGTAACCGACAGGCTTTGTGTGAGAAGCCTGAGGGTTGCCGCTTTAGGGGGAGGAGCTGCGGCTGGGAGGAGCTGTTTCACTTTGCCTTCCTCACCAACAGGACTGCAGCCTCAGAGCTGGCTCAGGGGTCCCTCTTTGGGGTCTCTTACCTACCTGCCGGCTTCCTTCAGGAATCCCTTCCTGGGGCAGATGGATGCTTTTCTAACAAATACCTGCACGATTCCCGGCAAATTCTTTATACAGCTGGGTGAACTTTACCTCAGGTACAGCTAGAACATTAAAATGTGCTACTTACTGCGGCCTAATTAATCAGGTCTTTCTTACTCGAGCAGTTTCAGCACCTCTGACCCATCTTCCCCTTTGAGAACCTGGTGGTCTCACCTAGAAGTAAACTAGCCTGCAGACAGTGTCGCCAGAACTGGGGCTTTGACCGCAACTCATTCACTGACCCAACACTTAGGAAGCACTACTTACTCTGGGCTGGCCTGGTAGAAGGATAGAGAGATAACAACACCAAGGTACCTGCTCACTTACTCCCGCATGACAGGCTAGAAGGAAAAATGACACACGAAAAGAAGCGTTGCAGGCGCAAGGCAGAAAAGCGAGACTAGCACATAAGAAGGAACGCTGGTGACACAATGGTCAAGCACTTGGCTGCTAACTGAAGGGTTGGGGGTTCAAGCCCACCAGCCTCTATGAGAGAAAAGACCTGGAGAGCTGCTCCTGTAGATTTCATCCCAGGAAACCCTATGGGGCAGTTCTACTCTTATATAGGATCGCTATGAGTCACAACTGACTGAACAGCACACAATGAACATGTAAGTGGATGGGCTGTTCCCACAGCTGGGGGATTTAACACTCATTTTCATGACTCTGAAGGACCTGCTGGTACTAGGCATGGTACTAGATGCTGGGGAACCACTGTGAACAGCCAGACACAGTCCCTGCTCTCACAGAGCTTACAGTCTAGCAAGAGACAAACTAGGAAACAGGGAATTACGATCCAGTGTGTAGATGCTGGGTGGGTTGGTGGAGGTGTAGTGGTTTTGTATCATACACATTTCACTGATGCAAACACAACTGCATTTGTCGGAAAATATTTTTTAAAAAAAAGAGAGAGAGAGAGACAAGACTTTTGGGCCATCATTCTACCTGCCCCCCCACTCAAGGAGCACAGAGGGGCAGGAAGGCTTGAGGCAGGGGTGCCTCTGCTGCTGCTGTGGCCTCAGTTCCCACCAACCTCTAAAGAGTGAGCTCCTCACCTGAGTGATTCTAATGCCTATAAAATAAGTGTTTGTTTCCACCGAGCGGGCCCTATATGCAGGCCAACCACTTCCCCTGGTGCTCATCCAAAGGAACAGTGATCTGTCCCCACTGGGCCTTGAGATGGGTTCTTCAATATGGCGCCTTCTTCAGGACCTGGCTCGGCAAGTTGGGGATAGTCTCCTGGATAGACCCCTAAAACCTTGGGGATGAGAGGGGAAAAAGGCAAGCCTGAGGCAAAGGCGGAAAGGGACAGGTGGTGTGTGTCACCGGGGGGCAGGAACAAGCACCATGCAGCCTGGAAGCCTGGTGAGATCGAGATGGAGCCAGATAACTAGTGAGCAGAGGGCTGAGAGGACTAGGGAGAAACAAGCCAAAGACACTGCCAGAGGCTAGATCCTGGCCAGCTTGTAGGCTCTCAAAGGAATTTGGAATTTATCCCAAGGGCAATGGTGATGCTTTGGAAGGGCTTTAAGCACAAGCACGACAGACTTAGATTCTCATTTAAGAAAGCTCATTTTGAACCGTATGAAAAGTTGTTCAACATCATTAGCCATCAGGAAAATGCAAATCAAAACCAGGAAAAACCACCTCACATCCACTAGGACGGCTATAATAACAAAGACAGACAATAACAAGTGTTGTTGGCAAGGATATAGAGAAATTGGAGCCCTCACACACTGCTGGTGGGAATGTAAAATGGTGCCACCATGATGGACAACAGTCTAGTAGTTCCTCAAAAGGTTAAACACAGCGTTACCATATGATCCAGCAATTCCATTGAGTTATATTCCAAAGAGACATGAAAACATATGCCCACACAACAACCTGTACACAATTGTTCACAGCAGCAGTATTCATAAGAGCTAAAAATTGGAAACAACCCAAATGCCCACCAGCTGATGACTGGATAAACAAAATGTGGTGTATCTACACAATAGAATATTGTTTGGCCATACAAGGGAATGAAGTACTGATTACACGTGAAACATGGATGAACCTTGAAAACATTCAGCTAAGTGAAGTAAGGAAGACACGAAAGGGCCACATATTTTTTTTATATAATTTTTATTGTGCTTTAAGTAAAAGCTTACAAATCAAGTCAGTCTCTCACACAAAAACCCATATACACCTTGCTACACACTCCCAATTATGCTCCCCCTAATGAGACAGCTCGCTCTCTCCCTCCACTCTTTTCGCGTCCATCTCGCCAGCTTCTAACCCCCTCCACCCTCTCATCTCCCCTCCAGGCAGGCAACGCCAACATAGTCTCAAGTGTCCACCTGATCCAAGAAGCTCACTCCTCACCAGCATCCCTCTCCGACCCATTGTCCAGTCCAATCCATGTCTGAAGAGCTGGCTTCGGGAATGGTTCCTGTCCTGGGCCAACAGAAGGTCTGGGAGCCATGACCACCGGGGTCCTTACAGTCTCAGTCAGACCATTAAGTCTGGTCTTATGAGAATTTGGGGTCTACATCCCACTGCTCTCCTGCTCCCTCAGGGGTTCTCTGTTGCATTCCCTGTCAGGGCAGTCATCGGTTGTAGCCGGGCACCATCTAGTTCTTCTGATCTCAGGATGATGTAGTCTCTGGTTCAGGTGGCCCCTTCTGTCTCTTGGGCTCCTAATCGCCTTGTGTCCTTGGTGTTCTTCATTCTCCTTTGATCCATGTGGGTTGAGACCAATTGATGCACTTTAGATGGCTGCTTGCTAGAGTTTAAGATCCCAGACGCCACTCTCCAAAGTGGGATGCAGAATGTTTTCTTAATAGATTTTATTATGCCAATTGACTTAGATGTCCCCTGAAACCATGGTCCCCAGACCCCTGCCCCTTCTACGCTGGCCTTCAAAGCATTCAGTTTATTCAAGCAACTTCTTTGGTTTTGGTTTAGTCCAATTGTGCTGACCTCCCCTGTATTGTGTTCTGTCTTTCCCTTCACCTAAAGTAGTTCTTATCTACTATCTAATTAGTGAATGCCCCTCTCCCACCTTTGCTCCCTCCCCCCTCTCGTAACCAGGAAAGAATGTTTTCTTCTCAGTTTAAGCTATTTCTCAAGTTCTTATAATAGTGGTCTTAGACAATATTTGTCCTTTTGCAACTAACTCATTTCACTCAGCATAATGCCTTCCAGGTTCCTCCATGTTATGAAATGTTTCACAGATTCATCATTGTTCTTTATTGATGTGTAGTATTCCATTGTGTGAATATACCATAATTTATCCATTCATCCATTGATGGGCACCTTGGTTGCTTCCATCTTTTTGCTATTGTAAACAGTGCTGCAATAAATATGGGCGTGCATATATCTGTTCGTATAAACGCTCTTATTTCTCTAAGATATATTCCAAGGAGTGGGATTGCTGGATCGTATGGTAGTTCTATTTCTAGCTTTTTAAGGAAGCGCCAAATCGATTTCCGAAGTGGTTGTACCATTTGACATTCCCACCAGCAATGCAGAAGTGTTCCAATCTCTCCACAGCCTCTCCAACATTTATTATTTTGTGTTTTTTGGATTAACGCCAGCCTTGTTGGAGTGAGATGAAATTTCATTGTAGTTTTGATCTGCATTTCTCTAATGGCTAATGATCGTGAACATTTCCTCATATATTTGTTAGCTACCTGAATGTCTTCTTTAGTGAAGTGTCTATCCATATCTTTTGCCCATTTTTTAATTGGGTTATTTGTCTTTCTGTAGTTCAGTTTTCGCAGTATCATGCAGATTTTAGAGATCAGGTGCTGATGAGAAATGTCATAGCTAAAAACTTTTTCCCAGTCTGTAGGTACTCTTTTTATTCTTTTGGCGAAGTCTTTGGATGAGCATAGGTGTTTGATTTTTAGGAGCTCCCAGTTATCCTGTTTTTCTTTGACATTCTTTACAATGTTTTGTATACTGTTTATGCCATGTATTAGGGCACCTAACGTTGTCCCTATTTTTTCTTCCATGATCTTTATCGTTTTAGATTTTATATTTAGGTCTTTGATCCATTTTGAGTTAATTTTTGTGCATGGGGTGAGGTATGGGTCTTGTTTCATTTTTTTGCAGATGGATATCCAGTTATGCCAGCACCATTTGTTAAAAAGACTGTCTTTCCCCCATTTAACTGTTTTGGAGCCTTTGTCAAATATCCACTGTTCATATGTGGATGGATTTATGTCTGGATTCTCAATTCTGTTCCATTGGTCCATGTATCTGTTGTTGTACCAGTATACCAGGCTGTTTTGACTACTGTGGCAGTATAATAGGTTCTAAAATCAGGTAAAGTAATGCCTCCCACTTTGTTCTTCTTTTTCAGTAATGCCTTATTTATCCGGGGCCTCTTTCCATTCCATATGAAGTTGGTGATTTGTTTCTCCATCTCATTAAAGAATGTCCTTGGGATTTGGATCGGAATTGCATTAAATGTAGAGATCGCTTTTGGTAGAATAGACATTTTTATAATGTCGTCTTCCTATCCATGAGCAAGGTATGTTCTTGCACTTATATAAGTCTCTTTTGGTTTCCTGCAGGAGCGTACTGTAGTTTTGTTTGTGTAAGTCTTTTACATCTCTGGTGAGATTTATTCCTAAGTATTTTATCTTCTTGGGGGCTACTGTAAATGGCATTAATTTCGTGATTTCCTCTTCGATGTTCTTTTTGTTGGTGTAGAGGAATCCAACTGATTTTTGTATGTTTATCTTGTATCCCGATACTCTGCTGAACTCTTCTGTTAGTTTCAGCAGTTTTCTAGACGATTCCTTAGGGTTTTCTGTGTATAAGATCATGTCATCTGTGAACAGAGATACTTTTACTTCTTCCTTGCCAATCTGGATGCGGTTTATTTCTTTATCTAGCCTAATTGCTCTGGCTAGGACTTCCAGCACAATGTTGAATAAGAGTGGTGATAAAGGGGATCCTTGTCTGGTTCTCGATCTCAATGGGAATGCTTTCAGGCTCTCTCCATATAAGGTGATGTTGGCTGTTGGCTTTGTGTAAATGAAAAGGGCCACATATTATATGATTCCATTTATACGAAATGTCTAGGACAGGCAAATCAATACAGTCAGAAAATAGACTGGTGGTTGCTTAGGACTGGTGGGTGGAGGGGAGGACGTCAGCTAAGCAGTACGGGTTTCTTTTCGGGGTGATGAAAATGTTCTAAAATTGTGATGAGGGTTGCACAACTCTGTGAATATACTAAAACCCACTGAACTGTACATTTTAAACTGGGGAATTGTATGGTATGAGAATTATATCTGAATAAAGCTATTTAAATTTAAAAAACTGCATGCTGGCTACAGTGTGTAGAATGGTGTAGAGATGGAGAGATGGGTAGAGAGGGACCAGTGAAGAGGCTGCTAAAGGAAGAGAGCAGGAAAAGACAGAGGTGGGACCAAGGGGAGAGGCTGGTGGAAAGGGCTAGGAGAGAAGAGTTTGCATCTGTCACAGTCTCCGCAAGTGCTTCTGAGTACCTGGTGTCTCTCCCAGAGGGAGAGGGAGCAACAGAAATGAGGTATCTGCAATTATTATCAAGCAGCAAAAATGTACTTAAAACCTCCTACGTATATAAGGACTCAGAGGAACACAGAAAGTATGTAACCCTGCTGCCCACCTGCAAGGGCGCACCCAGAACACAAGCACCTCATTGAGCTGCCACCAGGAGACTAGTCTGTCCATCTTCACTCCTAAACTCCAAGGAAAGGGCCCAGGGATGCAGGACAGGTTCAAGATGCTGAAAGAGCTGAATGCCTGAGCATGGGCTGGAACAGAAGAGGCTAAAAATAAAACCAACAACTTTGGGAAATACACTTAAAATCTTGACAGATAATCTCCCAAATTTTCTCTGTGTTTATGAGGAGAACTGCTGCTAAAGTTGGTAATTTCCTTGGTTAGATCAAGAATCTAGTTTTGACTCCATACCACCGCTCTTCCAGAAGTCTTCCCTGATCTCTAGCAGGAAACTGGTGAGGGCTCAAAGGCCATGGGAAAAATAGTCCTGGGTTACTGGTGGGACAGGGTCATGACTGGGAAATAAAAAGCAAAGTCTAAGAAGGAGCATTTTCTAAATGCTGCAGAGACTGTCCAGTGGGGACCCTAACCAAAGGACATTTTTGTCCCATTAGTAAACCCAGAGACTGTAATGGAACGGGGAGAAGTGCATGTCCACAACCTTGCACCCCTCAACTGCCTCCTTCCCTCTTCCCCCACCTGCAACAGAAACTAGTGCTCACCAGCATAGCGCAGCCCCAGCTTTGGCCAGGGTAAAATGCCAATGAGACGCACCAGCAGAGCCAGAAGCTCCGATACGGACCCGTTCATTTGATAGATGGGGAAACCAAGGCCTAGGCTCTTGGAGCAGAGCCAGAGGTTGGCCTTCAGGTCCCTTTCAGGCCCTTGCACTTCTCACTGTACCAATTCCCCAAGCCTGACTCCTGAAGAACCTGTCTCTCAGGTGTGTGCGTCACAAGGCAAGAAGAGCTGAGAAACCTCAGACACCTTAGGTCTCAGCTGGCAGAGAAGCCAAAACCATCTCTGTCCTAGGATCCTATTAGGAAGATGCAACATACCATGGTATATCTTATCTTTCTAACAGGCAGAAAGAAGCGTGTCAACCAACAAAACGTGGTACAATACAGTCTGCGTTGTAACTCTCAAGTCTCAGAGTCCTTTATTAACAACAGCACTCTGCAGTCAACCACACCACAGTGTAATCAGCCAGCAATGTGACCGTCAGCTCAGCCACACAGGAAGCTTCTAGAATCCAGGTTACATCAGGTGCCTCAACACCCCAGGCAGGTGACGACCTGTGACATCGCAAAGTGGGCAGTGGTTTACTATCTCTAACTCCCACGTTCTAGGGAACTGGAGTAAAACACCATTTTTAATCCTGCAGAGGAATATAGAAGTTAAACACCTCAAAATGAAGAGCAGACAGGAAGACAAAATAATCTACTGCCTTTTCATGATAAAAATAACCTGACAGGAGTTTAGACATGAAGAGACTAAAATTTCTCCAACTATTATTTGTCCATTTTGAAGAAGTCTTCAAGTGCCAGAACTTGAAGGCAGAAAGAATAAATATCAATGATCACTTCTGAAGTGATAATAAACAACATGACCCCACCTCAGATGGATGGGTTTTCTTTCCTACAATGGTGGAAAAGCAAGCTGAACACTATGTAAAACAGGCTATACAATTAGGATCATTTAAAAAAGAATGAGACTCCTCCTTTTGTCTTCTTCCAAAGTATATAATATATATTTAACAGCACATAAGAAGACACCACTTGAGTTTCTCCTGTAGCCAACAGGAAGAATTTTCACATATAAAAATTAAAAATTTAAACTTTTAAATCATTAATATTTTTAAACATAATACAGACTTAAAAATTGTTCAACATTAACCCATGACCCCGCCCCAGCACAAAAATCAACCCCAAATCCAGAAGTCACAGTTTTTTGTTCCTAAAAACCCCACAGCACTGAACTTGATCTTCACTTCAAGCGGATGGCTACTAAGAGACCCCTAACAGAAATCCTGGAAGGCTGACCAGGAAGCACGATCAATGCTGGGTCTCTCATCTACCTGGGCGGCACTGGTGCACCTCTGAGGTCAGGTCCATGGGATTCGGCCCCCACACTAGGGTCTTGGAAGGGTGAGCTGGCAGCTTCCCTCATCTTCCCCCTCGAAGGCTGTCCAATAAGCACCTGGGAATTGACTTTTCTTGGGAAAAGGGTGCTGGTAACAGCTGTCAGGGCCAAGGCAATAGTGAGAAGTTCAGTTCTCTGCTCTTTGGATTAACTGTGTAAAACATTTCTTTTAAAAGACACAATGTTAAAAATATTAAGAAAAACGTCTAGAAAATCTGGAGGGCTGCCTTTTTCTCAAAGGGTAAAGCTTGTGGGGTGGTGGGAAGAGAATTGAGGGCCCAGAACTATTACTCTGCAGCAAGATAGATAAGATAGATGCCCTTCAAAACACATCACATTCTTAAGATGTCTTGCTGAAGCAGCAAGAGCTAAGGGTGACTGTAGGAGTAAAAGTGGGAGGGGCACCAACTCCTGCAGGGAGTGGGGGAGGTCCCTACTATGTGCCCAACCCTGGGCAAGAATGTCAGGCTTTAGGGCAGCTGCCATCAGGCCCAAGGGCATCAGGACTCTGCCTCGGAACCAGAGCTGCTTTCCCGACTAACTTCAATCTGGAGAGATGGTAAGTTATCTAACCGGCTCTTCTTTTGACGAGACTGTTCTTTCTCCTTAATCAGAGCCCCCCATGCCCTCTGCAGCTCGGAGTCGTCTTCCTCAGTGCCAGGCGTCCTGTGCTCCACTTTCTTCATGTTCTTTTCTTTGGTCTTGGGTGCAGATCCTAAGCGAGTCCATAAACTACCTGTTGGGGTGAGAAGGCATCTCAGTCTTGGCAGAGGCAATGCTGAGAAGTGGCAGTGCTGAGGAAGCAGGGCACTGCCAATGCCCAGTGTGCAGGAGACACTGGGGGGCTGGGGCACTCCCAACCCCTGTGCAGCCCTGGTAGGTAATCTCATTACCCTTGCTGAAGTCCCCTGCCTGTAAACTGAGGGGTCTGGACCCAGTGGTGAGTCCCACAGCTGGAGGACATGGGCCCCCACACAAGGCACATCTGAGACCATCTGGGAGGCTATTTCATTACACATGCCTTTCCCTGGTGAGACTCAGCACCCTGTGTGCTGCTTCATCCTGCCATGAGTGGGCTGTCCCCAGATCCCTTCCAGCTCTAACATCCTACAAATCGATGGGCCTGCTACAGTGCAGACTTTCTGAGGTTTTGCCCACCATCCGCTAATCTTAAAAATATATTTTATTACTATCTAACAATAGGAAAATAAGAGTTTGGAATTGTATGGTACAGCCATACTGTAAGGCAATCAACAGTTTTATTTATGAATAATTTAACAATGTGAGAAAATGATTATGATAAAATGCTATATGAAAAAAGCAGGATACGTGTACAAAGGATGTGACAGCATACATGAAACTAAGAAACATTTACACTAAACAGGAAGAACCAGAGGGGCTTTTCCCCCATTTTCTAAACTGCCCATGCTGCTACCGTTATTATGACGATAATTATAATGGAAGAGGAAAAATTTATTTTTGGTACGTGCTATCTCCTGTCTACTGCTAAGAAAGAATTTCTATGCTGTACCCATCGTCCTCTGCCCTTACAATTCCCATTCCCGTCAGTGTTAAGTGTTACCAACCTGATCTCTTCTCCCGAGTATCAGAGTAGAGGCCTTTAATATCTTGCCTGGGAATACCTAGCCTACTATGTACATCAGAAAAAGGTTCTCTCCGAACGACTGGGTTACTACTAAAAGCCTTTTCTGGAGAATATGGTCTTTTTCCTAACCGCTGGCGTATATCTGGAAAAAGAAAAAAAAAAAGTCTGACTGTAACCAAGCATGTGTTACTCTAAAGGACGTGGTACCAATCTGCCTGAGAGAGGATCCTGGCCCCAACACCATCGGGTTTCTAAAAGCCCTTTCTTGTTGTCGTCATTCTGGATTCTAGGAAAATTCATACATAAGGGCTGGGCTGTCAGAAGAAAAATTACTTCAGCTGATTGCTCCAGAAGGGAATTTCTGAGGCAGAATCAGCTTTTTTTTTTTTTTTTCTTTTTAGCAGAACCAAGGAGCCGAATAATTTACAAAAATTTCAGCTAAGAAATAATACTGCAAGCTCTCTGAGGACAGAAGCCACAATCTTTAAATATACAAGTTTTCAATAAACTTACTATAGTTAACCAGTAAATGTAGTAAGACTGGCAAAAAGCAAAGGATCAAGGTAAGATGTCCTGAACCAATTACGTTTTTCCTCTATTTCCCACCAGCAATCTGCCTGTCCTCTTGAGTTGCCTAAAACAAGTACAATAATAAAAATGCACTTATCAGCAAGGCACTGTCCTGGGGCATTCACTCATCTCTCAGAGAACGGCATCCTCATCTCTCCAGTTACCTGAGTTACTCTTTGGCTCCTCTCTGACTTTCCTTCCCCTGCTACTTCCCAGTACTAACTGGGTTTTCCTTTGTAAAGTTCCATGTTTTCATTCACTCTGTGGCCACTGCCCCTGACCTAGTTCAGGCCCTCACTGCTTACTCTCTACCCCACCCCACCCCATCCCACCCCCAAGTTATCTTTCTAAAACAGATAAAAAGTCAGGTTACTTCCCACTTCGAAAACTAGATTTGCCAAATGAGATCCTATTCCCTCTCCAAGGCTGAGCTCTAAAGCCACTTTCTCTAAGAAGTTTTCCACAATCCCCCCAGGAGGTCTATCTCCCCTCTTGGCTCCTACAGCCCACTGCTTACCAACCTATCAGAGCACTTATTTCATTCTGCTTTTGAGGTGGAATTATTTGAAACTCATGTTTCTCCATCTCAGTTCTATGAGGGCTCTACATCTCCCCCAAAGTTTTCTAACACTCCCAACCCTTAGCCCAGGGTCTGGCACATACCAGGTGTGGTCAAAAACATACTGTGTGAGTGTTTGCACACATTAACTAACTACCATCTAGTTCCAACTTTTAACCATTTACATAACAACCCAATGTAATTTCTATTATTCTTGGGTATAAAGTGTACCAATGACATACAGAATAAAATAGTTGTCTGGGACAAAAAAGTTCAGAGCTAATATTTTAAGTCTTATTATTTTTCACGTCCTGAAATTCCAATGCTTTGCACAAAACTTAAAACTGATGAACAAAGACAACTAAATTAGTTCACAAAAATGGCAACTTTTTACTTAGGAACCTATTCCCTGCCCGCCTTAATTTGTTTTCTGATGCTCAGCAAGAAGCCCAGAACCACAACCAAAAAACAATACCTGACTTAGTATTGCTGACCGGCGGCCTTGAATGTGAGTGCTGACGTTTTTCATCTAACAGGTGTCGTACATCTGCAAATTTCTCAGACGGTAATTTGTTACCAATTCGGTTTTTTATGTTGCTTGTGGATATACTATCTGCCCTCATGGAGTTCCTTTAAAACAAACAAAAAACGGGCACAGTTAACCAACTTCAACTTTGGGGCATGGCCTAAGCAACAATCTCATACACTTTGGAGAAAACAATTTAAAAAACTCCATCTAATATGGCCAACATTCACCTAACAACAAACCATACATTGATAATTATTTGCTTACAAAAAACCATGATCAATCTGTTGTAAAGAATTTGGTCAGGGCAAGGAGGTTACTGAGTTTGCCAAGGTGGTTTCCACACAGGGTATGTACAAGCTATCACAGAGCCAGTAACTGCCACCAGTTCCCTTCTTCAGGGGCAAACGTTAAGGAGACGCCTGCAAGGAGCCTACTTTGCCGGGTGGCTCTCTGCTCACCCAGGCTGTAGTCAAGACACAACAGAATCTGCAATCCAATTCTTTAAAAGTCAGGCTTCTCTTCAAAGAGATCTGCCACTATGCTTGATATCAGCATTGTTCTGTCGGCATTCTCTGCCAGAAAGTTCTCTGAAAACTAAAAATAGGGATGTGAATAAGGCCACAGAAATAAATGTGCTTGAGGGTTTTTTTTCCTTCTTCCCAAATACATCGAGAACATCTCAGAAAGAGCACTGCCGGCCTCCAACCCTTTGAGCTATAGATACACTATCTGCCCTCGTGGAACCTGCTTACCCTCACCAGTCATCAAAGAAATGCACACTAAAAATAATTATTATTTTTGTCTGTGAAAGTAGCACTGATTAGGAAGAGTGACAATATCCAAGGGTGGTGAGTATGTAGGTAACAGGCGGTATGTGAGTAAAACTCTTCTGGAAAGAAATTTAGCAAAACTCACCACATTTTTAAACATGTATATTGCTTTGTGCAGTAACTGAACTTCCAGAGGTTATCTAGTTAGTGCGATAATAAGAAATTAGAAACCTCAATATTCATCAATAAGGGATGGATAAGGGATTAACTAAATCATGGTACTTTGAAACAATGGACTACATTAGAAAAAATAACGTTCACAACATATTAATGGAAAAAGCACACTGCAAAACAATATAAATGGCACAACCTCATTTTGTACAACTATATCTGTAATTCCTCCATGTGTTATCTATATGCATAAAAATAGCTGGAAGATTATTCATCCAATTGCTAATAGCTATTATCTCGGGGGAGGATGGATCACAGGTGATTTTCACTTTCCATATTGTCTGTAGTGACGCACTGCTTGTTAATTCAGAGGGAAAGCTGGATGCTTTTATTCAGCTCCTACAAAGGGCTGAAATTAGAGTAGATAAAAGTGATTATAAAGTTGAAAGGAATGAAAAGGAGGTTAGTAATTAGTATTTCAAATCAAATTAAAAGCTAGCATTGATGAAAAGGAAAATATTTTTACCTAATATTTTTCAACTGAGATTCCACTTCATCGGCATACATTGTCATTTTCATGCTTTTCTTTGGTGAAGGAGTGGATATCATTTTCAGTTCTAGGTCATAGTCCATCTCATCGGAGTCTGAGCTGCTGGCACTGGATCGCCGAGATGCGCTGCGCTCCCGGGCCGGCTTACCAGCTGGAAGCTCCTGGTGGTACTCGACCACGACCCGGTCATCGGCATCCATGTCCTGGGCCGCCTCCTCCTCCTCCTCCTCCTCCTCCTCCTCTTCTTCTTCAATGGGTTCCTCAGGAACATTCACTAGTCCTGAAGAAATTTAACCGAAATCCGTTAGGAAAAACGACTAAGGCCAGCAAGCATGACTTCCAAGTCTAAGTCGGTGACCTTTCTAGGAGACACTGTTACTGTGCCTGAGGTTTAACTGGAGCAGTGTCTACGACAGTGTCAACTGTCTGATGCTTGACAAGAGGAGAAGGGCCAATGAAATGTAACAAAGTCATCTAAAATAACTTTAAATAAGTTAATAGAAAAATGTTTACAATAAGTGGAAGAAACAATATAAAAGTATATATGTTCACCACAACTGCAATATTTAGTATGAAAAGAGACAAATAGGAAAAATGTAAAATAAAATCAGTTGTTATATTAGGGTGTTAGAATTAGGGACAATTTGTTCCTTGATTTCTTTAACATGAATATATAGATTATATGATGAAAACACAGTAAATAAAATTGGGAAAGTGTAACAGAAAAGTATGCTCCTTATTAAGATTGTTGTTGTTAGCTGCCGTCCAGTCAATTCGGAATCATAGCGACCTTGTGTATAACAGAGCAAATGTTGCCCAGTCCTGCACCATCCTCAGCTGTTGCTATGTTTGAGCCCATTGATGCAGCCACTGCGTCAATCCAGCTCGTTGAGGGTCTTCCTCTTTTACACTGACTTTACCAAACATTATGTGCTTTTCTAGAGATCAGTCCCTCCTGATAACATGTCTGATGTAAGCGAGACAGAGTCCCACCATTCTTGCGCCTAAGTAGCATTCAAGACACATTTGTTCACTCTTCTGGCAGTCCATGGTATATTCAACATTCTTCACCAACACCATAATTCAAAGGCATCCATTCTTCTTCAGTTTTCCTTATTCACTGTCCAGCTTTCACATGTATATGAAGAGACTGAAAATACCGTGGATGGATCAGGTGCACCTTAGTCCTTAAAGTGACATCTGTGCTTTTTAACCTTTAAAAGGCTGCAGCAGATTTGCCCAACACAGTACGCTGTTTGATTTCCTGACTGCTGCTTCCATGGGTGTTGACTGTGGATCCAAGTAAAATGAAATCCTTGACAACTTCAATCTCTTCTCCGTTTATCATGATGTTGCTCATTGGTCCAGTTGTGAGGACTTTTGTTTTATCTTGAGGTGTAATCCATACTGAAGGCTGTTATGTAGTCTTTGATCTTCATCAGGAAGTGCTTCAAGTCCTCTTTACTTTCAGCAAGCAAGGTTGTGTCATCTGCATATAGCAGGTTGTTAATGAGTCTTCCTCCAATCCTGATGCCCTGTTCTTTTTCAAATAGTCCATCTTCTTGGATTATTTGCTCAGCATACAGACCGAATAAATATGGTGAAAGGATACAACCCTGACACACAACTTTTCTGATTTTCAACTAAGTATTATCTAATATTATTAAGATATAGATCTCAAATACACAATTTTGGATATATGCATTATATAAAAATTCATTGACATCACCTCTCCTTGTGCCCATTACATTGATAAATGTGTGTACATGTTATTTTGTGTTTGTATGCTAATATGGCTAGTTCCACAAAGCACTGTAGAAGATTCCATAGATTAGTTTCAAAATAAAAACCCAAATATTTATAAAACATAATGATCTTTTCACAATAAGCACATTAAGAGAAAGAAAGAAAACAAAACCCAGGTCATGCATGAGATCCTTATGCACAAGCCAGTAGCGTAAAACACTAGACACAGTAGCCCTGTTTTCATTACCAGACAAAGGAATAATAAAATCAGCTCATCTTATAAAACAGCTTAAAAAGACAGTTTTTTCATGCAGCTTTTACTACTAATAGCAGAAAAATTAGGCTCCTAAGAAAAGTTTTACTTTAATTTTCCCTTATGTCACATTTGGCCTTTTTTGTTAGAACAGCTTTTATAAAATCATTTGACCTCTTTGTATGGGCAATTTAAAATTAATTGTGACTTGACTTACTTTCCTATATGTTGGCAGAGGGTGAGGGCAAGGAAGATAGGATGATAAAGTTTGGAACCTTAAAAGACTGTATTAAGAATAAAAATATGATTTCAGGAGCCAAACATGTGTCTACCCAAGAGCTGAGCAGGCAACTACCGGAATGTCGGTGTTTATAGGATGTCAAGCCAACGTCATCCCCAATCAGTGCTCTCTTCTTGATCACATCCCGCTGAATGCGACGGGAATGATATCTTCGCTTCCTGCAACATTGCCAAAACAAGCACATAATCAAAAACCAGCAGGAAGAACCTCGAAATCCACTAATTCATTTCAACCACACACCAAAACAATGTTATGTACTGAGAGAGATTCAAAAAGAAGCTGAAACTCCGCATTTCCACACAATTTACCAACATATAAGTGTCTTGAATTCTTTCCTCTTGTCCTCCTTCAAGTCTGCAAATGGTTTTGAAATCTCAATGCAGAATACCAACTAAAGGATTAAAGGAAATTTAAATACTATTAGCTATTTTAAGGTTCGGACTCACCAAGAGTTGCTAAGAATTCCTTTCATGCCTCCATAATTTGGATTCCCATATTTCATGTAATACTGACTTCTTCTGGCTGCTCCAAGCTCCTTTTTGTCATCTAAAAATGAATTACAACAGTTACCTAGGATTTCCTGTGGGTGTGAAGGCAATGTTGAATTGTTTAATCCCATAGCTGGGATCAGATCTGCCAAAAGGGAAGCTGCACTATGAACCCTCACTCTGAGTGCCTACTACGGCAGTGCAGTGTGGACGGGGTAGAGATGAACAAGCTGCTATTAAGGAGCTGGCTGACTGAATGGAGGAGATACTATACAAAAATAAACAACAAGTTACAAGGTTCCAAAAAGCACAAGAGAGGTTCAGTTATTATGGGTGTTCAGGGATCAAAAAGGTTTTCTAGAAGAGGTGGCATTTTAGCCGTCTCCTGAAAGATGATACTCATTTTTAAATGATGACACTCCAATAACACAGAATCAGAGCCCGAAAAACATCACACATCATGCCATATACTTGGACATCATTTTTTTCCAATTTATTGGGCTGTTCCTCAAAATGACTTAAAGAAAATGGCACAGTCCCATATGCCTAGAACGGACTCAAAACAGCTACTCAAATGACCAAATGTAGAAAAGTTATCTGTCAAGTTATAATACCATTTAATAGAAGAAAAGGCAGCCCGGGATCGCACTGCAGTGATTCGCCAAATGCAGTAACAGAAAGCCCTTTGACAGCTCCTCGGACACTTTCTGACTGCAAGGACAGACTGCTCTATAAACGCATCCGGTGCTACGGGTAAACGTGGCAGCCTACAAAAACACGCCCTGGAAAGCATCATGCTAAGTGAAGTAAGTCAGCCGCAAGTAGACAAATACGGTATGACCCTACTTATAAGGAAAAGGGAAACGTATAGAGACTGAGGTTCATTAATGGTTACGGGGTGGGGGGCACAGGGAGTCATTCCTCGGGGGCACTGAGTTTCTGTTAATGGGGGAATAATTTGGAAATGGAGAGTTGGCGATAGTTGCACAACGTGATAAAGGTAATCAATATCACTGAACTGTAATTGTACAAGTAAAAAATGTTGAATTGGCAACTTACAAAAATAACTGATTTTAATTTTTTTGTTGTTACTAAGAATAAAAAATAAAAAAAATATATACATATATTTTTTAAATTTTTTATATATACAGCAAAAACACACACCAGTTCAAGTTTCTACAGGCACAGTTCAACGACACTGATGACATTCTCCGAGTTGTGCAACCATTCTCACCCTCCTTTTCTGAGTTGTTCTTCCTCCATTAACATAAACTCACTGCCCCCTAAGGTTCCTATCTAATCTTTCAATGCTATTTTCAAACTGGCAAATATTTTGTTATATATATTTTTACAAAACAAACAAGCAAACAAAAAACATAGCTTAAAGGGGCTGTACTGGCCAAATCTGAAACAATTTATAAATCAGACTAGTGACAGTAATAGATGACAACCCAATGAATAAAGTATCTGTGAGTCTAAACCAGTATAAATAAATAAATAGGTGAAAAGGGAAAGTTCTTCTTTATAGCAGACTACCAACTTATATAAACATACAAGAAATGGAGCAAGAAAAGGATGCTGAAAGTTTGATGAGAAATAGAGTATTTGCATAATCTCAAAGTATCTCTCCACAAATTTCTTCTCAATTACAAAAGGAAAAAGAGTAACTTGAAAATGGAGCAGCTTTCCTATCATCACCTTAAGAAGTGATACAAGTTGACGTCTTCAGGAATGGGACAAATAAATACCATGTGCCTCCGGATATGAAGTGCTAAATTATCACTTCTGTGGTATTCTTTCCACAAATGCATAACTTGGATTTAATCAGGAAGAAACATGGGACAAACCCAAACTGAGGGACATCCTATAAAATAATGTGTTTACTCCTTAAAAACGCTTCAGTCAAGAAAACTAAGAAAGGCAGAGGGCCAGTTCCAGTTTAAGGGAGACCAAGGAGACATGACAAACTTAATAATCACTTCTGGAGCAGATCTAGAGCTGGGTGTGGTGGGAAATCTATAAAGGACATTATTGGAATGACTGATGAAATCTGAAAATAAACTATGGATTAGGTACTGATCAATGTTAAATTTCCTGATTTTGATAACTGTGCTGTGTATATGAATGCCCTTGCTCTTCGGAAATACATACTGAAGTATTTAGGGCTGATGGGGCATGTTGTCTCCACTTAACTCTCAAGTTATTGAAAAAACTGTACATAGAATAAAACAAATGAGCTAAGATGAAACACCTGGTGAATCAGGGTCAGGGTTAAGGGTATATAAGAGGAGTTCCCTACTGCTCTTACAACTTTCTGTAAGTATAAAACTATGTCCACAAAAAATTACTAACATTTTTTTAATGCCCACCAAAAATCACTGTAGATAAAAAGCCTTATGAGCAATGCCCAGAAGAACATTCTGTGACAAATCAAAACATATAATTTAAAAAATAGTTTTCATAGTTCAGATGATAATTGGTGAAAAGGCACACGTGGCAAACCAGCTTTAACAGAAAATAACTTACTTTAGTAAAAAATACACGAATAGTTAATATTCACTTTCAAAGCCAGAAATACCAACTTGGGCAATGAGCCATTACACTGTAAGTACAGAATGTTATAGTTCGAAGGGAACTTTGAGATCACTTGATCTAACTACTGTTCAAAGGAGAAGTATGCCACTCAATAATACATCATTCTGATTAAATATAAAAGCCAACAGTAAATATCAAATTTACCTTTTGTAGCAAACCTCATGAATAATCTATTTCCTTTAGCAAGCTTATTAGCTGGACGCAGGTCGTTTCTTAACAGAGACTCTTCTTCTACCTGAGACAACGTGTCCAACTTAAGAAAAAAGAGCATTTTCAATATAAAAATTAAAAAGTCGTTTTCTGTATCATATTTATTCAGTAGCAAAGTTACCATGGATTCAGAAAGCATCCTGCCTTAACAATACCCACCAGCACTGCAGCACTAGTTCCTCTGCAGAATTTCTAAGTCAGAGTCTTCCCCGACCGCCCCATCTAAAACAGTCTCCGTAATTTTCTATCCTCTTTCCCATTACTTTTTCTCAAGCATTCACCACTTCCTGACATTATTACGTACGCCTGTCTGCGCATCTGTGCATTGTCTGCCTCCCCCACTAGGACGCAGGCTCCAAAAGGGCAAGGACTTTGTTTTACTTGATGCTACATACCCAGCACCCAGAATCTGGTATATAGTAAACACCCAATAAATACTTACGAACTGAACATACTCTAATAGTTCCAATAATAGTATATAACACACTAGGAAATATGTCACTACTGCTTTTTCTAAATTTAACCAATAGATAACATTTTAAAACCATTTGCTTTTATCTACAAGTGTGGGTATTATTGTAAGATCTCAAGGTAAATCATTACAGTCACATAAATATAAGGTGAACCCTCAGAAGGTTTAATGATGAAAGCTACAGGAAAGAGCACAACTTACGTTTTGTAATGAATAAAAGTCTTCAAGCTTTAAATAAAAAGGACGGCAAGCATTTTTTTACAATAAAACCTCACATATATCTCTGCCTATCACTAACCTCCACGTCGCTTGAGTTCTCATCTTCAACTTCTCCTTCTTCAGCCTCATCATCATCTGAGCTGTCTTCCTGTTTGTCTAAAATGGGACACATGGGAAAAGACGAACCTTAACATAACTCCATCTCATGTATTTTTAAAAGCCCAATAAGCACTATGGCTTATTTCAGAAATAACTGGTGATGAGATGCTATGTAACACTCTGCACAGGAACCCAGAGGCCCAAGACAGGACTGTGTAAAGAACAGGACTTTCAGCCCAGAGTTCACCCTTTGTGTCCAGTTACCTTTTTTACTTTTCTCAGATGACTTGTCCTCATTGGCATCCCTGCTTCGTATCTTATCCAGGGCTGGCAGAGAGCTCATGTTGATAAGGGCTCGTGTAGCTGTCATTTCATCCAGCCAAACCACGTTACCTAAAATGTAAAATAAAAGGTTAAATTTCATCCAACCTGTACGACATTTTTTTAGAACAGAGGCTGCATCACATTCATTGCCACAGCCTCATCTAGCTACAGGCTGGCACCAGTAAACGTACAAACCAACTGACGAGAAGGATAGAAAGTGGCAGTAAAACCTCTGGATGAAATCAGCCTAGTGCTGCATTCTCAGATGGGCTTCCACAAAATAATCATCAAGTATTCGATGAAAGAAAGGGTTCTGTACACTAACACTGCCTGGCACATAGTGAGTGCTACGTGTCAGCAGTTCTTGATGGTGATGATGAGTGTCAAACAAATGTGGAATATCCTTGAGACTACTGCCCCTTACAGGGAGAGCCAAGATGACGCTCCCCCACTGTAAAGTGTGCGTGAGCACCATACCCATGAGATAAACACAACAGTGGCTTTGCATCAACTAATTCAACTTGCCTCTCTAAGGATGAGGATTTAGCAAAAGAAATGTTTTGAGAAGCTTTGTAGAAGAAAACTTGTCTAACTTGGTTTAAAAAGGCATTTCTCAAATTTATGTTATTGTTATACCTCCGTTTGGGAAATTAAAGTCTGAAGACTCTCACTTCTGTCTCTAACATGCCATGTGACCTGGGCAAATAGTTTCCCTTTTCTGTTTCTCAGTTTCTGATGTACAATATGAGATAGATGAACTAGATAATTCTAGGGGTCTCCCCCCTCTAATACTCCTTAACTATATTTGTAATGACTTAAATCAGGGGTTAGCAAACTACAACGACCTACAGGTCAAATCTAGTCCCCCACTTGTTTGTTTTTTTAATTAATTAATTTTAATTTGTAACTGTTTTATTTAGGTATAACTGACATACGATAAATTACAAAGCCACCACCTGCTTTTGTAAATAAAATTCTATTGCAAACAGCCAGGCTCATTCGTTTAAGTACGGTCTATGACTACTCCATGCTACAACAGTGGAGTGGAGTACACGTGACAAAGACAGTATGGCCTGCAAAGCCTAAAGTGTTTGCTAACTGGTCCTTTACAGAGAAAGGTTTACCGACCCTTGATTTGGATGGTTTAAGTTAAACAGAAAACATCTTTTCCTCAATCATGTTTCTTCGTCTCTGAAATGCTGTTATCGTTTCTTATTAGTTGCCATCAAGTCGATCCCAACTCATGGCGACCTCATGTGTGCAGAGCAGAACTGCTCCACAGGGTTTTCAAGGCTGTGGCCTTTTGGAAACAGACTGCCAGACCTGTCTTCTAAGGCACATCTGAAAGGGTTCAAATCGCCAGCCTTTTGGCTAGTAATGGAGTGCTTAAGGGTCTGCACCTCACTAGGACTCCTTCTCTCAATGGGAATACTGAATCAGCATCTCCTTAAGGCAGCAGCCGGGAAAACGAGGCTGCGATCGAGGACACTGTCTGGGAGGTCAACAGGCTGGGCAGCAAGTAAAGCTAGATGAGAAGTGAGTCAGGACAAGAAGCTAGCAGGGTGGTCACCAGAGGTCAGGCCAGAGAGGGGGCGGGAAGTCGGACGGGAAGTTAAATATTACAGTTAACTCACAAACTGGACAGCTCACAAGTCAGGGCAGGCAGGTGGAGTTCCAGAAAATACAGTTCAGGGCAGGCAGAGGCAAGCAGTCTGGTACAGTGTCAGAGGGCTCTGGTCTAGTTCTAGGTCAGAGACACTGAGGCAGAGACAGCCCTCCAAATAACCATACGGCAAGCTGCAACGACAAAGTCTGAAGCCCTGAAAATACAACCCCAAGTCTAGGCAGTTGGATCCAGCCCTTTGCTAGGCAATTCTGGGTATTAAAGAGGGCTCAGTCATGTAACTGTAAATGCCAGGAACCCTGATCACCAGCTCTGACTTGACTGGGAATACCTGTGCAGGAAGAGCAAGCAGGCTGGTTAAGGCATGCTTGTTCTCGTCAACGGACAATTTTTTACTCTCCTGAGCTAAGGGCAGAGGTTAGGTACAGGCAAGTAATCTGGGCCATAATCATTCGTCATCTTAGACCACAAGAATTCATTTAAAATCATATACAAAAGCATATTCAGCAAAAATGTGGAAGTACTTACAGGAGGTATCATCTAACCACTCAATGTGAGCCGGAGGGTATTCTTTAAAATAGGAAAAGATATCCTGTGTACTCATCTCATCTACTCCGCAAATGTAGATTGTCTCCAGTCTCACCTTGGGGATTGCTAGAAAAACAGGACACAAAAAAGATGGCAGGCTTCCCCACCTGCTAGCCCGCTCCACCAGCACCCCTTTGTAACAGTTCACGTAATCAGCGTTCAGAAAAGAAGTATGCTGAAAGAGACAATAATTATTCCAGAAGAAAATGAGGCATAATAGGAAAGCAAACCGTATCAATTTCTATCATGGAACAATAGCATTGAACAGCTTAATTCAGAACAGGCATAAGAGGCTGAGAAAGATTAAACAAATGGTGTCAGTAAAACAGACCATACCTCTCCTCAAATTAATCTGTAATATTCAAAGCAATAAGAAACTCGACAGGATTACGTACTAAACTCGACAAGCTGATTCTAAAATTTTTAAATGTACGCAAAGAGAAATGTGCAAGATAATTCTGAAAAAGAATAAAGACATGTTGCTCCTGCATACATCAAAGAATCCTATAAAACTAGAATAAAGAAATCCTACAAACCAGTAAGATAATGACAACCCAAAATAAAAATGGACAAAGGATACAAGCAGCTAATTCACACAAAAGAAAGTACAAAAGGCCAATAAACATGAAGAGATGGTCGACCTCACTACTAGTCAGGAAAATACACATTAAAAGAAGATACCATTTTTAACTGACCAGATTTTTTTAAATCTACATCTTTTAGTATCAAGTGTCCGTCGCGTGTGGTCAAAGACCCACTGCCCCTGCTGGTGGGAGCATGAATAGGCAAACCACTCTGAAGGGCCATTTGGGAGTGTCTGAATCGACTTGTCGGCACTGGGGTGGTTTAGGAAGCCCTGGTGGCATAGTGGTTAAGAGCTAAGGCTGCTAACCAAAAGACTGGCAGTTCGAATCCACCAGGTGCTCTTTGGAAACCCTATAGGGCAGCTCTACTCTGTCTGATAGGGTCACTATGAGTCGGAATTGACTCGACGGCAGCGGGTTTGGTTTTTCTGGTACAAAAACGTAATTTAGCACACAACCTATAAGCCTAAGAATTCTTCTCCCCAGTAAACCTGTTGCCATTGAGTTGATTCTGACTCATAGTGACCTTATAGGACAGAGAACTACCCCATAGGGTTTCTAAGGCTGTAATCTTTTTGGAAGCAGACTGTCATATCTTTCTCCAGCAGAGCAGCTGGTGGATTCGAACTGACGACTTTTCCACTAGCAGCCAAGTTTAACCACTGAGGTACCAGGGTTCCTCTTCTCAGCATCTACCCTAATAAACACACACAGTTGGGTTCACAAAGAAGCTCACACGAAGATGCTCATTGCAGCACTATTTGTAACAACCCAACAGCCATCAGAGTAAAGAATTATGGTTTATCCATATTACAGAATATTATATACTTGAAAATAATAATTTAGTAGATGTCAAAGAAATATCCTAAGACACATTATTGAGTGAAAAAATCAAGCTGCAGAAAATTATATACAGTGTGAGCACATTAAAAAAAAAAAAGAAAACATCACTACACATTTTCTAAGGATACATATTTATATATACAGATGTCTAGAAAAAGATCAACTGGGATTCATACCAAACTAATAACAGCTGTTACTTCTGGGGAGGGAAAAAGGGTGAGGGCTATAGTCAGAAGGGAACCTTAGCCTTATTGGGATTGTGTTAATATTTTTTAATACATTATCTCACTGTAACCTTTTTATTGTAAAATATGCAAATGTATCAGTAAGAATAAAAAACAATTTTAAAATAACTGCATACCTACCACCTAGTTTTATGTCTAATTTATTAAAAAGATCTGAGGCAAATAAAACAGTACATATAATATCGGGGCCCACATGACCTCTCTGCATCCCATTTCTCCCTCTCCTTCCCAATTCTGTCAAGAATTCAATGTCCATTACTCCTAAGCATGTTTTTATACCCATGTATTACATTTCCCCAAAACAAATTTTAAATACATATTCACATGTGAATATTTTCAGAAAAAAGAATGATTTTTTTTTTTTTTTTTGTCATTTCATTCTGAAGAGATGTAAGAGATGGGCTTGCTGGGAGCCTATGGCAGTTGGCCAGACTAAATCAGGTGAGTACTTTTCCTGCCAGCCCAGATTCCTGAAGACAGAGATGTCACCAAGACTTATGAGTCCCAGCAAGTCCTTACTAGTGATCTGCAGTGCACCCGTCAACAAGGACCCCAGTCGGAAACAAATGGATGTCCAGTCTATTAGAGTAACCTTTTTTTTTTTTTAAACAATATTTTATTGAGTTTTTGGTGCAAGTTTATATAGCAAGTTAGGTTCTCATTTGACAATTTCCATAAAAATTGTTCAGTGACATCAGTTACATTTATAACAATTTGACTTTTTTTTTAAGTTTCACATACAACATAGTGATATTGATTACGTTCTTTGAGCTGTGCAACCATTCTCTCCCTCCTTTTCTGAGTTGTTTCTCCCTTATTAACATAAATTCACTGCCCCCTAAAGTTCCCATCTAATCTTTCGAGTTGCTATTGTTAAATTGATCCCATATAGATAGTTCTTAAAGGAGCATAATGCTCAAGGCAGACCATTTTTACCAATTAAGCTAAACTACTGTTTGGTTTTAAGACAACTTCAGGGAATATTTTTGGTTTAAGGTTTAAAGATTACCTCAGGGCAATAGTTTCAGGGGTTCATTTGCCCTCCACAGCTCCAGGATGTCTGGATTCCATAAGAATTTGAAATTCTGTTCTGCATTTTCCCCCTTTTCATTAGTATTCTTCTACAGAAGCTTCGATCAAAATGTTCAGTAATGATAGCCGGGCACCATCCAGTTCTTTTGGTCTCACGGCAGAGGAAGCAGCTGTTCATGGAGGCAATAAGCCACACATTCCACGTGTGCCTGCCCTTCTTCCTCTGTTGCTCCAGGTAAATTGAGACCAATTATTGTGCCTTGACAGGCCATTTGAAAGCTTTTAAGATCCCAGGAATTACACAATGTAGGAGGTAGAACAGATGCACCTAAACATGTTATTAGGCCAATTAACTGGGAGGTCCCATGCAACCATGACCCTAAACCTCCAAAGCAAGAAACCAAATCCCATGAGGTGTTTGGCTATACACACACAGCCTCAGTAATTTTTTTTCCTTTGTCGTTGTTAGTAACTCTTACGTGCAGCATAGGACACAGAAACATTTAGCCCAGGGAACAGCATTCTCAGCTTCTCCAGCTGAATGTCATGACTTTGGGAGAAAAAGATCCTACAGAGATGCTTACATATAAGGTAATAAGGAACAAGGGGAGTGCCTAATGATGATAGAGGGATCAGACTGAAGATCAGGGAGAAGACACCTGGAAGGAGACTTCCTGATCATGTGTTGTTGTTGTTAGATGCTGCTGAGTCCGTTCCAACTCATAGCAACCCCATGTACAACAGAACAAAACACTGCCCAGTCGTGCGCCATCCTCACAGTCATTGTTATGCTTAAGCCCATTGTTGCAGCCACTGTGTCAATCCATCTCCTTGAGGATCTTCCTCTTTTCGCTGACCCTCTACTTTACCAAGCATAATGTCCTTCTCCAGGGACTGGTCCCTTCTGATAACATGTCCAAAGTACGTGAGACAAAGTCTCATCATCCTTGCTTCTACAGAGCATGGCTATACTTCTTCCAAGACAGATTTATTTGTTCGTTCTCCTGGGAGTCCATGGTACATTCAATGTTCTTCGCCAACACTATAATTCAAAGGCATCAATTCTTCCTTGGTGTTCCTTATCCAGCTTTCACATGCATATAAAGCGTCTTAATCATCTAGTGCTGCTGCAACAGAAATACCACAGGTGAATGGATCTAACAAAGAGAAATTTATTCTCTCACAGTCTAGTAGGCTACAAGTCCAAATTCAGGGCATCAGCTCCAGGAGAAGGCTTTCTCTCTGTTGGCTCGGGAGGAAGGTCCTTGTCATCAATCTTTCCTCGCTCTAGGAGCTTCTCCGCACAGGAACCCTGGTCCAAAGGATGTGCTCTGCTCCCAGCAGTGCTTTCTTGGTGGTGTGAGTTCCCCATGTCTCTCTGCTTGTTTCTCTCTTCTATATCTCAAAAGAGATTGGCTCAAGACACAATCTAATCTTGTAGACCTCACTGACATAACTGCTGCTAATCTATCTCGTTGTTGTTGTTAGGTGCCATGCAAAACACTGCCTGGTCCTGCGCTATCCTCACAATCGTTGTTATGCTTGAGCTCATTGCTACGGCCACTGTTGTCAATCCACCTCGCTGAGGGTCTTCCTCTTTTCTGCTGCCAAGCATGATGTCCTTCTCCAGGGACTGAGCCCTCCTGACAACGTGTCCAAAGTATGTAAGACACAGTCTCACCATCCTTGCTTCTAAGGAGGATTCTGGTTGTACTTTTTCCAAGACAGATTTGTTCGTTCTTTTGGCAGTCCATGGTATACTCAATATTCTTCGCCAATACCACAATTCAAAGGCGTCAATTCTTCTTTGGTCTTCCTTATTCACTGTCCAGCTTTCACATGCATATGATGCGAGTGAAAACATCATGGCTTGGGTCAGGTGCACCGTAGTCTTCAACACTTTCAAGAGGTCCTTTGCAGCAGATTAATCTATCTCATTAACACAGGAAAATCACATCAGATGACAAAATGGTGGACGATCACACAATGCGGGGAATCATGGCCTAGCCAAAAAGATACACATATTTTTGGAGGACATAATTCAATCCATGACATGAGGCAACTGAAAATACTACGGCTTGGATCAGGTGCACCTTAGTCCTCAAAGTGACATCTTTGCTTTTCAACACTTTAAAAAGGTCTTTTGCAGCCGATTTGGGCAATGCAATGTGTTTTTGACTTCTTGACTGCTGATTCCATGAGTGTTGATTGTGGATCCAAGTACATTAACTTGACAACCTTAATATTTTCTCCATTTATCGTGATGTTGCTTATTGAACCAGTTGTGAGGATTTCTGTTTTATGTCGAGGTGTAATCCATACTGAAGGCTGTAGTCTTTGATCTTTATCAGTAAGTGCTTCAAATTCTCTTCAACAAGCAAGGCTGTGTCATCTGCATTATCGCAGGTTGTTAATATGTCTTCCTCCAATTCTGATGCCCTGTTCTTTTTCATACAGTCCAGCTTCTCAGATTATTTGCTCAGCATACAGACTGAATTAAGTACAGTGAGAGGATACAACCCTGACGCACACCTTTACTGACTTTAAACCATGCAGTATCCCCTTGTTCTGCTCGAACAACTGCCTCTTGGTCTATGTACAGGTTCCTCATGAGCACAATTAAGAGTTCTGGAATTCCCATTCTTGGTCTCTAAATTCAGGTGGGATATACTCAGGTCGTATTTTGGCTCCTGTGGACTTGTTCTAATTTTCTTCAGCTTCAACTTGAACTTGCATATGAGTAATTGATGCTATCATATAACGATTTAATCATGAATCAGAAAGGCAGGGAGAATAAAGACCAAAATAAATGATAAAAGTAAGTACCAAGAGCCATCACAGCATTGTTCTAACAAAATACTACAACAACATGAAAAAACAAAAAATACCTACAGGTGAGGGAATAGTTTAAAAATAGAAATGTAAAGAGTGTAAGAAACAAAATTTCTGCTTATATTTTAACAAAACACATACATGTCTATACATACATATACATATATTTTAATTTTGCTTTAGGCAAAAGTTTACACCCAAGTTAGTTTCTCATTCAAAAATTTATACACATGTTGTTTTATGATGTTGGTTGCAATCCCCAAAATGTGACAGCACCTTCCCCTTTTCCACCCTGGTTCCCCGTTTCCATTTGTCCAGTTTTCCTGTCCCTTCCCACCTTCTCGTTTTGCTTTAGGGCAGGAGTTGCCCATTTGACCTTGTATATTTGATTGAACTAAGAAGCACGTTCCTCGCGTGTGTTATTGTTTGTTTTATAGGCCTGCCTACTCTGTTTGACCACTGGGCTTTGGGAGTGGTTTCAGTTCTGGTTAGCAGATTGTCCAGCGGCCATAGTCTCAGGGGTTCCTCTAGTCTCTGTCGGACGAGTAAGTCTGGTCTTTTTTCGTGAATTTGAATTTTGTTCTACATTTTTCTCCTGCTCTGTCTGAGACACTCTATTGTGATCCCTGTCAGAGTCATTGGTGGTAGCTAGGAACCATCTAGTTCTTCTGGGCTTGGCCTTGGCAGAAACTGTTGTTCATGTGGCCCTTTAGTCCTCTGGACTAATATTTTCCTTGTGTCTTTGGTTTTCTTCATTCTCCTTTGCTCCAGACAGGATGGGACTAATAGATGTATCTCAGACGACCACTAAGATCCCAGGTGCTACTCACCAAATTAGGATATAGAGCATTTTCTTTATGAACTGTGTTATGTCAGCTGACCCTGATGTCCCCCGAGACTATGCCCCCCCGCCCCAGCACTTAGCCCCAACATGTCTATACTTTAACATGCTTAAACACACATCTATATTTTAACTAGAATTGGGCAATGGACAATCTTGTTCAAAAGAAACAGGTAAAGAATAAAAAAAAAAAGACGCAAAAGCCATACCACTGTGGAGATAAACTAGTCCCAGTCAGCTGGAGAACGAGAAAGGTTCATTCTCAAGAGTACCAAACTGACAGTAGCAAGACCCACTAGAGATGGGAACTTTGTTAAGCTCAAAATTTAACGGAAAACCACTCAAAATAAAAGCAACAAAGACGGTTCCTAGACTTATGCCCAACCAAGAAAGAGCTAATTGCTGAGGTGGCCATGAGGAGATGCACTGGGGAGCACTGGTGAGTGAGAACAGGACAGTTACTGAATGTTGGCTTCAAGCCAGTCATCAGGGCATCATCTTGCATTTCCTAGCAGGGAAAGAAGACAATGAATGGCAAGTAGTGGGATATAACACTCAAGTTTTTAGCAAAGCAGATTTCAGAAAATTCTGAGAAAAGGTAGCTAATCCCAAATCCTCAGGTAAGAATGATCAGAAAAGTTGGAAGACACTAAGTTTGGTAAGCCAGAGCGTTACAAGTGATCCCAAGGAAAGAGAAGGCAGGAAATGGGATCTACCTGTTTGCAAAACGTAGGCGAACAAAACTCATCACAGAACACATACGAGAGGGATAAAAGGTAAATTCCCAACAATAAACTTAACAGAACGGCACAAATCTGAAAGGCTAATACCAAGCTATACGGCAACATGGAAAACGCTGACGATGTTCTGTCAGGTGAAGAGAAAAGAAACAGAGTGATTACAAAGGGGAAAACAAAAAGAAAGTCCACATCTAGAAAAGAGATTAGAAGGAAACACACAAAATGGTGACACTGACTATGTCTGAGTGGTGGACTGCGGCCAATTTCTCTTCTTCTTCTACTTTCCAATTTTTTTTTTTTTTTGGGTGAACACGAACTTCTTTGATCACATCTAATCCACTGAAGAAAAGGTTATAGTCCAGAGTGAACAAACAGGCTCATAAAAAATGGTGACAGGTTTTGTTTTGTTTTTTAAGTGTTTGGGGCAACACTGCTTTGGGAAGATGATGCAAGAAAAAAGAACTGTTGATCTTTCCTGCTATTCTACTAACTGACAGTAGAATAACTAACATTAAGAAAGAACCAAAACCCAAGATCATAAACAACAGGATAAAAATTAATTTAAACAGATTTAAATCTTCTAGTCCAGAATTACATTCCAGTGCGCTCACTCAAACACACAGCTGTGATCTCAGAATTAGGCAGCAATCTGTGAAAGTCACAGGGAAGGAGAAAAGTTCCTTAAAGCCTTCAGAAGGACTAATTCTGTACTGATTTTCATAAAAGGAGAAAAGGGAAATTCCCAGACAAGACTGAAAAGTGTAATGTCATTCTCTGAAAAATTTTAAAAAAAGCTTATTAGACAGAATATATGATCCCTTAAGAAATCAAGTCCTCCCCATTGGAAATGACATAAATTTGCTAAGAAGCAAGACACGCTAACTTTATTTCTTTTTTTAACAGTATTACTAGGCCACAAAATTCAGAGAACACCATAGATGGTGTTCTATCTTGAGATCATTAAGGTACGTAACCAAGCTCCTCAAGACAATAAAATGAAATGTGGGCCTAATGATAATAGAATAAGCCTTATAATTAATGGATCAATATTTTATGGCACGATACGAGATTATCTTGTTCAACATTTATCAACAACTAGATGAAAATACATAACAACGTTGGAGAAGACACAAAGTGAGGATTATAGCTAAAACATTGAAAGGGAGAATTAAGATGAAAATTAACTCAATAGACTGAAATGAAGACTTGAAATCAACAAGACGTAATTTAATAATCTTTTTTTTTTTTTAAGTACCTTACCACAGAATGAGAAAGACTGGTTGATGAACATCATTCCTGGGGAAAAATCCTGGGTGCTCTGGTTGACCAGAAGATGAACACAACGTAAGACTATGAAATGGCTGGGAAGAGAGGTGATGGTGAGCCACAGCCTTGCCATACTCTCCATGAACCCAACTGTATCCAGATCTACACCTCATCTTATGAAGGGCGTTTAGAAACTGGAAAGTCCAGAGGAGGGACAACAGGAAGGCATTTCATATAAAGGAAGGTTAGGGGATGGGCAAAAAGCCTGTATTTCCATCACCTAAGGGTTATTGTGTGAATAAGGAAAGGACTTAACAGTGTTGTTCTAAGAGCCATTCGGTAACTAAGAAACAAAAATGACTAGAAGGCAATTTCTGTTCAACACAAGGAGATCTCCAAAAACAAAGCAGGCTGACTCATAAATAGTTCTCATGCCATCCATGCGAAGCATTCAGGCAGAGGCCAAAGGACCATTAAGAACTTTGCCAAAAGGCCTGTAGCACTAGGCAGGTGGTTGGCCTAGATGGCCTCTAATGCCCCTTCTAACCGTGAAAGCTCTAATCTTGGGGATAAGGAGACCAAGGCTGCTCAAGTCACTCAAGAGTAGCAAGTCACTCTTAATGCAGAATGTGTCCCTAAACGTTGCTTGAGCGGTTAGGAACAGGCTTCACAAATCCCAGCCTTGCTACTTACCCAGCTGTGGGACCTTGGGCAAACTTCTGAACCTCTCATAACCTTGGTTTCCTCATCAGTAAAATAAAAATAATAAATACCTTCCCCTCACAGCATTGCTGAAAAGATAAGTTAACCACATACCAGAGTGACTGGTGTACAGTGAGCATTTAACAAACGGTATCTTTTATTATTGTTGTTGTTGTTGCTAATAAGAACAAATCACACCTGGTTTGGCTGCAAAAGTCAAGGTGTTTATTCCAACTTAATCATTCTACCAAGAGACTCAGATGACTGCTTGGAAGATGGAGAATGCCAGATAACAATAATAACAACCAACATTTATTGGGCAGTTACTATATGCCAGGCACCATTCTAAAAACTATAACATTTTGTTAGAGCCTCCCAACAATCCTACAAGAACTTGCCCAAGGTCACAGAGCTAGGAAGTGACAGGTCAGGATTTGAATCCAGGCAGTTAGGTTTCAGAAGCCATGCTCTTAACCCCAACACCAATGGTTCTCAATCCTGGCTGCACATTAGAACGACCTGGGGAAATATAAAAACGGTATCTCCAAGCCCTATCCAACCCCTCCTATTCTGATTTCAACTGATCTGGGATGGGTAGCAATATTTCTTTTAAAGTTTCCCAGGGCTCAGGTACACTATCCTAGGCCACGCTGTCCCCTGGATGAAGAACAGGTTGTAATGCAGACACTGCCCCAGTTGCCATTCCCAGGCAGAGCTACTGCCTGTTCTAGGAATTTCTTCAGAACTATGAAATCAAGGTTGCTTTAAAACAAACAAATAAAAATAAATTAAAATTTAACCCAAATAGGGTTAGAAGCTGGCGAAATGGACACAAAAAGAGAGAGTGGAGGGAGAGAGCGGGCTGTCTCATTAGGGGGAGAGTAATTGGGAGTGTGTAGCAAGGTGTATAAGGGTTTTTGTGTGATAGACTGACTTGATTTGTAAACTTTCACTTAAAAAAGCACAATAAAAATTATTTAAAAAAATTTAACCCAAATAGCAATCCTATTCAGGTAGGTATGATATTCCCATTTTACAGACAACGAGACTGAGACACGTTGTTATAAGCTGCCTCAAGTCAGTTCTGACTCATAGTAACCCTATGTACAACAGAACGAAAAACTGCCCGGTCCCGTGCCACCCTCACAATTAGAGCCCACTGTTGTAGCCACCTTGTCAATCCATCTCCTTGAGCATCTTCCTTTTTCACTGACCCTCTACTTTACCAAACATGATGTCCTCCTTCAGGGACTGGTCTTTCCTGATAACATGTCCAAAGTATGTGAGACAAAGTCTTGCCATCCTTGCTTCTAAGGAGCATTTTGGCTATACTTCTTCCAAGACAGATTTGTTCGTTCTGGCAGCCCATGGTATATTTAATGTTCTTGACCAACACAATAATTCAAAGGCATCAATCTTTCTTTGATCTTTATTCACTGTCCAACTTTGACATGCACACAAGGTGACTGAAAATACCATGGCTCGGGTGAGGCGCACCTTAGTCCTTAAAGTGACATCTTTGCTTTTTAACACTTTAAAGAGGTCTTCTGCAGCAGATTTTCCTGATGCAATGCTTTGTTAAATTTTCTGACTGCAGCTTTCGTGGGCGTTGGTCATGGGTCCGAGTAAAATGAAATCCTTCACAACTTCAATCTTTTCTCCATTTTCGTGATATTGCTTATTGGTCCAGTTGTGAGAATTTTTGTTTTCTTTATGTTGAGGTATAATCCATGCTGAAGGCACTTAACAGACAAGGAGACTGAGACCTAAAAAGTTCAATAACTTGTCCACAGTAACAACGAACTACAACCAGGTTCCGCAAGGGCCTGGCACTCTAAAGAGCTCCAACACAGGTGGAAAGGAATTTCCAGTGGGTAACCAGGGATGCTTCACGGGGAAGTAACATCTGAAGCAACTGATGAAGGCATGACTGAGACCAGGGGCAAGACAGCACAAGGAATGTTCAGGACTAAAAGTACAGAGGCATGGTCAAACTATGCTGCTTTCAAGGCTGACTTGTGAGAGAGGACTCAGAAAGGTCTCCTTCAGCCCAGACCACACAGGCTGACAAATGGCAAGCTGCAATCTGTCCCTGGCCTTCACAGGACTTTTCCTAAAACAGAAATCCATTCAACCAGAAGCCTGGGACCTCAGCCTATGGAGGGAAGCAAGGTCCTATTTCCAGCTTGAACTAATGATGTATGAAAAAGTAGAAGCAACTTCCAAAGTTGAGCTCTGCATCCAAGTTACTCTGGTTACTCAGATGGACGGCGGTGGGGGCGGGGAGGGGGCATGGTTTGGGTCTATCATATCATATATTATAAAACAATAGAGCAAAGTAGTTAAGATCAAGGCTTTAGGGTCAGATAAACCTAGGTTCAAATCCTGACTCCACCTTTACTTCACATGACCTTGGGCAATTTATTAAACTTCCCTGAGCCTATTTCCTTCCTTGTAAAACACGAATAAAAGATATATCCCTCATAGGGTTGTTGTGAGAAATGAATAAGTATATGTACAACATGCTTAACATCCCGTTTACCTGCTGCCGCCAAGTCAATTTCGACTTATAGCAACCCTGTGGGTCAGAGGAGAGCTGCCCCACAAGGTTTCCAAGGAGCAGCTGGTGGATTCGAACTGTCGACCTTTTAGTTAGCAGCTGAGCTCTTAACTGCTACGCCACCAGGGCTCCATGTTTAACACCCAAAAAAAACCTAGTAAAAGTGGTCCCCAACAAATGGTAGCTATTCATTCAACATGTTCCTGCAGCTTTTGTTCCTACCAATCAAGCAAGCCTAGAGAAACTCTCACAGCAGAGCACAGACCTTAACGTGCATCTCAGATCTGCCTATTAAGCCTTTCAAAAATACCCAAACTTGCAAATACAACGGAGACCTTTCTCATGGATGGATTTATATTAGAATGGAATAATAAATACGGCTGGAGACTCACTCAAAAACTAATGATACAAGACTAAATGGGCAACACCTGCCCAAAAGCAAGATGAGAAGGCAGGAAGGGACATGAAAACCAGACAAATGGAATCAGAAAACCCGGGGTGGAAAGGGGGAGAGTGCTGACACATTGCAGGGATTACAACCAATGTCACAAAACAATTCATGTATAAATTTCCGAAGGAGAAACTAATTCGCTCGGTAAACTTTTACCTAAAGCACAATTTAAAAAACTAATTATAATTTTCCCTTTTATTTATAAATTGCTTTGGAAGACTGTAACATATACATGTATATATACACATACGGACACTTATATATGTATACGTGTATACATACATACACACACACGTTAGAGATCTAAGGAGCGCAATACTTTGTCTAACAAAAAATAATATAAAATCACAAGCCAAATGGTAGCACTATAAAACCTACGGCGAGATTCATTTAGCTTTCTCTGACGACAGGATGTTACTGTGTGGTTTACATTTGTCACACATTCATATAATCAACAGAAGTATTAATGGCTTTCCCCATCCCAATATTCCTCTAACTCCCCTAAAACAAGGTCTGTGAGATACATCTTCACTACACTTAAAGGCAAAGAAGTTAGTGCTCCTTTGATAAAAGCAGGAGTAAGGATCTGTAAAAGCTCCGCCACTAACTGTGTGACATTCTCTGCACCTACTCAGACAATATCATCTCCTTTTTTCCGGTTCTAACATCTCAGATGCAGCTAACATCTCAATTTTAAACAGTAGCCTCAGAAACAGAGACTAAACAAGTCTCTCCCTTTGGGCGTATTTGGATGAATATCATACATGCAAAGCAAGGCCAGAAGCATGAGGTGATGCCAGGGAAGTCACTCTGGGGAAATGTGGGAAAATTCCCCTAATACTTCCTGTACCTTTCTTCATCATGTCTCGGTCCAAGGCCACATTTCTTTGGGCAAGATTTACTTCTGATCGAAAATGGAACCGCTTGGCTCGCTGTTCTTTCTTTTCAATGGCTTCCTAGAAAGACAGAAAAAGTCAAAGTAGTGAAACATGAAGGAGGAAAGTCAAATCACAAATCCAACATGACGTATCCGTGATAATCCTAAAGTCAATAAGAAGAAAAGGACAACACTGTACCTGGAATAATCTTCCAGAGAATTGGATATTCACATTCAATACGTGGGACGGGGTGCGCTAATATCGCTATAATTTGACAAGAAACTCCAAGATGATTTAGTACCTATCAGTGCGCCTGGGACGTAGTAAGAACTCATAAATATCCATTGACTGAATGAGTAGTGCTTTAGAGCTTATGAAGTCCTCTGACTATTTATTATTAACAATCCTGAGAATAAATTACAACAATCTCAACATCCCAATTTTCCATGTGCAAAAACTGAGGCACAAAAAAGTAAAAAGGTCTGCTGCAAGTACTTCAGCTAGCGAGGGGCAGATCTGAATCCAGTGCTATTTCTAGAAGCCCCACCACCGCCAGCGCCACCAGTTCACATCCTCTGTATGCATGGTAGTCACACCTATCGCACTCTTCCACACAGTAAGTCTGCCTGAGCAGTCCACCCCCTAAAGCTATTTTCCTGTTTAGAAATAACACCAACACCAAGAATCCCTCCTCCGTTCTAGCCTCGCTTCTGTGGAATTGCCAGTTTTCATCTTTAAGTGACAAGAAGCATTGGAGCTTCCCTGAAAAACAAATAATCAGCTTCGTTAAGTTTTTTCTAAGAGCTAAAATAAATCCAGGTGCAACTGTGGGTTCCTTTCTGATGGCCCTTAGGGACCCTTCACTAATTGTATATTTATGGACTTTGACACACTAATTAAAGGTCTGACTATAGAAAGCTTATGGGGATTGGTAAAGCAGCAACACCTCTGTTATTTCCCAATAGTTACACTAATTTTCTTCACTGACGTTTTCCCAGTGCAAACAACTTATCTACCTTCCTCTGGTAACAACTTAAGTACCAATTCTGGGGCTACCACCCTTTCTCTCATATATCTGTTCCATATAATGGCAAACTATGTAGGATTAAGAACAGTATAGACTATAATTTTTTCAATTACAGTAAGAATAAGAAAACATTTCACTTTATTCCATTTTCTTGCTTGTCTAAAGGATGACTAATTCTCTTTCGGCCTTTAAGCAGTCTGAGACAGATTGAGACTCGGATAAAATATTAAAAAAAAAGCATGACATATTTAATTTTTATTTTTGCTTTTATACATCCAATATAGTATTGTTATTTAGAACTGCTATTCATAATTCTGTTCCAAATTTAACAGCACACGTTAAAATCACAAATGGTATCTAAACTAGATAAAACCGATCAAAGTGACAAATTCATACGGATTGCTTATAAGGAAAACAATAGGTCTGGCTCTATGCAACAGTGCAATGAGGCTGGTAATCTAGTTAACAGCAATCGCTAGTTAAAAGGCAATACTCTCAGGTACTGGGAATAATTTTGTTGACTTGACCTTCAAAGTTCAGATAGCCACGCAATCAGTAAGCCCTATTTTTCTAAGCCTACAACCTATGAGGAATAAAGGCATTTACTAAGGGCCTACTATGTGCCAGGCACTTTTCACTTAAAATGGCCACAAGCACACATTTTGAAAGAATGGACACGCAGCATTAAAAAAGCACTCCTAGCACAGAATTTCTTCTTGGAAATGGTTAAGCACAGGCATCTAGGTATAGTAGTTTTATCTTTTGGGGGATGTAATGTTGCCTGGATGTTTTTGGGGGATGCATGAGGGCTGCCTTGTGTAACATGCAATTAAGAACAAACGTAATCCAGCAACAAGAAAAAAAAGGAAGTAAAGAATAATACTCTCGCATTATGTTGGGGGACCAAGTTCCCAAGACACTTATCAAACTGAATAAACCGATCATGGTCTGTTTTACCTTGGAAGTAACATCGATTCCAGTGATGAAGCTGCCAGCCTTGTTTTCGTATCTTCTACTTGTGTCCTAACACAAAGAGGAACAGTGAGAAGTGCTGACAGCAACTGAAGAAAAACTCATGATAAAAGGCAGCCTGACAAGTGATTCCCCTTGGATAGTCATTCTTTTCAGCAACACTTCCCCCATCCCCGACAACCCCTTATTATGAGAAAGCCTGTCCCAGGGACTCTAAGAAGTCCCTTCTAGATCAGAGCCCACCCAAAACCTGAAGTAATCCCATCAACTGAAGATATCCATGTAAATGTGAATCTGAAGGCTTTGGAGAAAATGTCAAAGATGAGATGCAGTCATGTCTTATCGCCCCAACCCAGACTGGACAAACTCCCCAGGCTAGGCCACTAGATGGAGCACAAGTCTACCAAAATGCAGAGAGTCCAGGCTCTCCTAGAGTTCAAGGGGAAAACACAGCACAGTACAATGAAAAGAAGATGGGATTTGGACACAGAGGATTAAAAGACAATCCTTTTGATCTCTGTGGGTCTCAGTTTCTCCTATGGTATCTGCCTACCTTCCTGACCTTTTTTACTACTGTTCCACTTGTGCTACAGAACTTTCCATTTCTCCAACAAAACAATCTTGTTCCCATCTCAGAACTTTTGCATTTGCTGTTCCCGCTACTGGCCACACTCCCTTCTGTATCTGCACATTGTTGGCTCCTTTTTGTCATCTAGGGTTGGACTTGAACGTCACTACCTCAGAGGTCTTCCCTGACCATCCTATCACATTCTGCTTCTGCACGCCCTCCCTACTCCCTCCACTCTCTATCCTGTGTTTTATTTTCTTCAAACACATCCCAGTATCAGGAATTATTTGTTCATTAGTTTATTATCTGTGTCCCCCAACTAGAATATAAACTCCAGGAGGGAGACTTATCTTGATCTAGTGCCTAGGACACGGCCTGGCACATAATGAGGGGTGCAATAAATAGATACTGAACTGAATGAACAAAAGAACGATAATACCTACTTCACAGGTGCAATGATATTTAAACAGCATAATGCAGTAAACGGTAAAGTGCCATTATGTTTATTATCATTGGCCATTTCTAGTAAGCCTACCTTAACCTTTTCTCACGACTTCAGTTTAAAGCAAGACTTGCTGACGTGGTGAAAAGTATTTTATGGCAGGTGAGAATTTAAGGATATGAGAGGACCATCCAGGCCGGAGACCAGTTGTCTGAAAACCGCACCGTACGACCACCAAACCACAAGCAAAACACCTCTCCCCATCCCCCTTGTGATAAAAGAGGGGCCGAGAAAGATGACTGGTGCACCTACTCTGGTTTCATTAGAGGTCAGATGCTGGGGCAACGGTGTAGGTCCTGTACCGCAGTGGAGCTGCGCCGAGGCAAGATGACCCTCAAGCCACAACAGAAAACACCGTGAGTTTCTGCTGCTGACAAAGCCAGTGCTCCCCAGAGAGACCGCGAGTGCCAGGTTTAAAACACCAATTACACTAAAGCAAGACCCACAAGGAGACCTGGACGCCAGGGCCACCCAACACTTCCTTCTGGGCCGCCCCTGGTTCTGTTCCCGCCCCGGGTGTCCCCATTATCTCAAACCCGGCGGCTCCTCGCTCACTCCCTTCCACAAACAGGTTCAGGGAAGCAGCGTAGGGTGTCCTCAACTACCCCCCAGCTCTCCCGCCGGTCCTCCAGCCCCCTCACCACCCGTTTCCGGGCTCCCAGCATCCTTTCTCTCTCTCCCCTTCCTCAAGCCTGGCCCCCCGCCCCCCGGGCGCCCGCGCCCCTCTCCTCCTCACCCCCAACTTCCCCCGGCCCGGGCGCCAGCCACCTCCCCTTCCGGCCCCCTCGAGCGCGGGGCACTCCCTCCGCGACCTCCTCTCCGACCCCCGCCCCCCGCCCGTACCGGGATCAGCTCCTTCAGCGAGCGCCGCACCGGCACGATCTCCAGCTCGCCCTCCTCCACCTCCATAGGCTCTGGTTCGCCGCGCTCCAGGCCAGGCTCGGCCTCTGGCGAAGGGAGCCCCAGGGCCGGCCCTGCCGGGGCCTCCGCCTTCACCGACACTCGCAGGCCCCGTACGGCCGCCATCGCCGCCCGCCGGCCGCACCACTGAGAGCCCGCTCCGCACACCCGGCGGCTAGAGCGCCGCCACAACTGGCCACAGAGGAGCCGCTGCCGCTACCCAGAGTGTCACCCGGTTAGTGCAGAAGGTGGTTCTCAGCCCCGTCGCTCCCTGGTGGTTGGAGGAACCACCACCAGCTGGGGCGGGACCTGGTGAGGAGGAGGAGGGACTGAGTGGGGATGGGGCAGGGCCTGCTGATGGGGGCGGGGCTTGAAGGAGACCCGTGCAGTCTGGGCTTAGAAAACAGCTAGCCCTTGAGTAAACCTGTGATAAAACCTAGTTTTACTGAGCAAGGAGCTCTGGCGGTGCAGTGGTTAAGAGCTCGGCTGCTAACTGGGTAGTTGGAATCCCCCAGCCGCTCCTTAGAAACCCTTATGGGGCAGTTCTACCCTGTTCTATAGGATCACTATGAGTGGGAATCTACTTAACCCCAATGGGTTTGGTTTTTGGTTTTACTAAGCAAGAGCCTTGATGGCACAGTGGTTAAAAGTGCTTGGCTGCCAACCGAAACGTTGATGGTTCGAACCCACCAGCATAGGAGAAAGATGTGGCAGTCTGCTGCTGTAAAGATTACAGCCTCAGAAACCTTGTGGGGCGGTTCTACTCTGTCCTATAGGGTCGTTGTGAAGCAGGCAGTCATGAAAGTGTTATCAAGGGTTATATTAGCCATCCCATAGTAGTTGTATTTCAGAAAAGTTTACTCTTGCTACATTTTTGTTACAAATTTTACAGCACTTCACCATGATTGGTTGAATCCCGGGTTTCTTCTCTTCTCCTGGCAGAAGGCCAAGGCGTAGGTGCACTAACTCCAAATTTACCTGCTGTATGACCTTCCTTCAGTGGCAGTAGGGAACCATCACCATTTTTTTAGGGCTGTGCACAATATTTTTAGAGCCGTGGGCCAAAACTCATTCACAAAAATTATGCAGACTGCCCACGCATCACAAGACTGAAGACCCTCCCCACACTGTTCACGCATATGTATGTCACTCCCTATAAAAGGAGCAAATCTGCCCTGGTTCAGGGAGCTGGCAGTCTTAGGTCACGAGACCCTGCCTGCCTTCCGGTTTGCAAACGGAATAAACCTTTCTGTTCTTCCACCCTTGTGTCTGGCTGACTTCAACTCGCTAGTCTGCTTAACAAGAACCTATTAGTTGACGGCTTCATCTGGCACCCCAGATGGGACGCAGTGGAGACTCCGGCTCAGGGTAAATTAGGTCCTGAAACCTCCTCCAGAGGGCACCCTTGACCCTCCATTGGGTCAGGAGGACTTTCCGGGCCGCACCAGCCCCAGACCAGACAACCCACAAGTCCCCCACTGGAGAAGAGAAACATTCTGACAGTGCCATGAAACAGGTACCTATTTTAAGTTTCATTTTGGAGGAGCTACTAGGTGGTTGGTCGTGTCCTCAGTAACGGGTGTTATTAGGCCTTGTGGTGATCTCCCTGTGTCCTGGGGCTGAGTCCCCACCTGCATGAGGGCACAGGTCTCCATCTGGTCTTTTGTCTCAACCCCTGCATTTTTTTTTTTTTTTGGCCAGGATCTTGTTATAGGATCTGGTTAAGGAATATTGTCCCTGTGTCTTGGGCCCCCCCCCCCGCCCCCGTTTGTCTCATGTTCTAGCTCGGAAGTCTCCCTGCGCAGGATGGTTTTATCTCTATCTCTCTTATGAGGAGTGTACTGAAACATCCTTTCTAATTTTAGATACTGAGTCTCCTATAAGACAGTAACTCAGTTGGAGCAAAGTACGGTCCTTACAAATATTGGCTGTGGAAGGTGTGGTACTTGCATTGCTCCACCTGAGATTATGTATCAGGGTAACCGAGTTCCGCGCCTCCATATAGTCAGGGCCTCTCGAATACATCCTTCCCCTGGCCTACTGATTAGAAGCGATAAGATCTATAAACAAGATGGCTGCCGGTCAGTCCACCCCTAAACCATCCCCCTTAGAGTGCATCTTGACCCACTGGGATTTTTTTAAAACTGGTGACACCAGGACGAAGCATTCGAGGTTCCTCTGTGGCACAGCTTGGCCTCAATATAACTTAGAAGGTCAGGAGAAGTGGCTGGCCAAGGTAAGTGTGCATAATAATACCATATTGCAGTTAGATTTGTAAGAAAACGCGTAAGTAGGATGAGATACCTTATGTTCAAGTGTTCATGACTCTGTATTATAATCAGGGATTACAATAGCAAAGCAGATTGATGGTTCAGGTTAATCAGAAGTCTAAACAAATTCTCGAGAGAGAAGAGTCCAAGCTTGTAGTGGGACTGTCACCCCCATGTAATCTTATTTACCATCAGATTTCCCAAGTGGTTCCTGCTGACCCCAGCCCCGGGGCCTCGGGAGTGGCCCGCATTGATCCTGGGACCCCAGGAACAGGAATGGTCTTCCCACCTCACACCCACAGTAGTGCTACATTTGGCCAAGGCCAGTCCATTTCCTCCAGAGTGTTGACAAGGAGCGTGATCCAGAAGTGGTCCAATTCCCTTTAAGGGAGGCACCGGCTGGGACAGGAGTAGACAGGAGAATTAGGAACACTTTGACGCATGTCCCCTTCACCGCTTCAGATTTGTTTAACTAGAAAAATAATTTCCCAACACAGCATCTGGATCCTCAAAAGATCCATGACATATTTTCGTCCATCTTTAATACCCATCAGCCCACCTGGGCAGACTGCCAGTCTCTGGTGGAAGTTCTTCTCTCTTCTGAAGAGAGAAGAATGGTTTTGGAAAAGGCTAGACAATTCGCTGATAAAGAACATAATGAAGACCCCCAAAATCCTGACAAACTGCCAGCCAAGAACACAGTCCCTGGAGTTGATCCAAAGTGGGATTACAATTCGAAGGAAGGCATGAGTAGGCTGAGGCATTATAGAAAGTGCTTACTAGAAGGGTACAAAACTGGGGTACAAAAACAGAAAAACCTCTCAAAAATTTATGAAGTAATTCAGGAACCCTAAACAAAACCCTTCTGAGTTTCTTGAGAGAATTTTCCAGGCCTTCCAGAGACACACTGATACGGATCTGGCAGCTAGTGAGAATCAACAAATGGTTAATACCATCTTCACAGTACAAAGCTCTACAGATATACAAAAAAACAGAAATTGGATGGAGGGCCAGGTTTGCCTACCTCTCAATTCGTTGAAACAGCCTTTAAAGTTTTTAATAACAGGGACCAGGAACAAGAGCAGAAGGAGACTCTCTGAGCAAGACAAGAGGCTACCCTGCTGGTGGCAGCCTTAACTGGGAAACCATTCCCCTCACCATATCAACCAGCATCAAGAGAAGGGAAAAAAACCTGCCAGGGGGAACTTTGGCCCCCTGAAAAGGAACCAATGTGCCTTACTGTCATAAAGAGGGACACTGGAAAAATGAGTGCCCTGAACAAGGCTGGCCGGCCAAGTATGTGGTGAGTGACCTCCAACCGGGAAGGGGCCTGGGACTTCCCACAGACTGGCTCCAAGAGGGACAGACTGTCACTATCTCCCCTGAACAACCCAGGGTTAACCTAACAATAGAGGGGAGGCCAGTTCAATTCCTCTTAGACACATGGACCACCCACTCGGCTTTAAATGATCCCCTTACCTTACCCTTGAGCGCCAAAAGGACTCCAACTGTTGGTGTGTCAAGAAAAGTAAATTATAAGAACTTTTTGAAGTCAGCTATATGCACAACTGGGAGCTCCAGTCTCATCAATTCCTGTACATACTAGAATGCCTGACCACCTTATTGGAACAGGATTTGCTGTCCAAATTAGAGGCCAGTATCTCCTTTCATGGAAACCCTGGTGGTGTAGTGGTTAAGTGCTATGGCTGCTAACCAAAGTGTCGGCAGTTTGAATCCGCCAGGCGTTCCTTAGAAACTCTGTGGAGTAGTTCTACCCTGTCCTATAGGGTTGCTATGAGTCGGAATCGACTCGACAGCACTGGGTTTGGTTTGTTTTGGTTTATCTCCTTTCATGGGACTGAAAACCCGGTTATCCAAATCCAGGCTCCAGCCAAGGAGGGCTGGTGGTTACAAGCCGTTCTCCTGCCCCAGAGATTAGAAGACTCCTCCCAAATACTGGAACACATCCTACAAGTAGTACACCCCATTGTATGGGCTAGTGGAGAGCCTGGAAGAGCAGTGTCTGCAGCCCCAGTGGTAATGGAACTAAAGAAAGGGATTGGAACTCCCAATCTAAAGCAGTATCCCATGAGAAGAGAGGCTCAAGAGGGACTTGAGAAACTGGTAACCCAATTCTTGAAAACGGGAATGCTTTGACCATGCCAGTCAGAATACAACACACCCATCCTGCCAGTAAAGAAATCCAACAGAGAATACAGGATGGTACGGGACCTGAGAGCCATCAACCAAATCGTAAGTGATATCCACTCAATGTCCCGAACCCCCATACCTCGCTAGCTGTAGTACCTGGAGACTGTAACTACTTCTCCATGCTTGATTTAAAAGGTGCATTTTTCTTCATCCCCATTGCAGAAATCTCAGCCACTGTTCACCTTAGAGTGGGAAGACTACAACACAGGACACAAGTCCCAATTAACTTGGACTGTAATTCTCTGGGAATTTAAAAACAGCACAGCCGTCTTTGGGGAAGCACTCAGTCAGGATTTCCAGGGCCTCAAATTAGAGGAGGGTGTCCTGCTCCAATATGTTAATGATCTTCTCATCGCCAGTGAAGGGCGAAAGGCCTCTGACCAAAATACCATTAAGATTTTCAATCTCCTGGCCCAGTTGGGATACAAAGTCTGGAAGGAAAAAGCCCAGATATCCCAGCTACAGGTCCGATATTTGGGATTCCTCATATCACAAGGAACTTAAACCCCACCTCCTGCATGCAAGGAGGCCATTTGTGCCACTCAAAAACCATCAAACAGATGGGAGCTCAGAGGGTTTTTAGGCATGGCTGGGTTTTGTAGAATATGGATCCCAAACTTTGTACTGATAGCAAAACACCTTTACGAAGCTATGAAAGGGGGGGATGGAGACCCCATTCATTTGGTCTCCTAGCTATCGACAGGCCTTTAAGGAAATAAAGGCTGCTTTATTAAAGGCCCCTGCTTTAGGCCTCCCTGACTTGGAAAAGCCTTTTCATCTTTACACCCATGAATGCAAAAGGATACCCCTGGGAGTCTTTACCCAGAGCCTGAGACCTCACCAGAGACTCATAGGATACTTCCCCAAGCAACTGGATTTGCCCACACAAGGATGGCCTCCCTGCCTAAGGGCAGTAGCAGCTTCCTGCAAACTAATACTAAAAGGCCGAAAAACTGTCTTTAGGCCAGCCTCTGAGTGTGCACACCTCTCACACCGTGATTGCCCTTCTGGAACAAAAAGGAGGGCTATGGTTGACCGCCGGCCTACTAGGTAAATACCAAGCCATCCTACTAGACAACCCAGCTGTAACTCTGGTCACTGGAACCCAGTTCAACCCAGCCACCCTATTGCCAATCCCCGAAAATCCTCCTCTAATACATGATTGTTTGCAGACAATAGAAGAAACATACTCCAGCCGACCAGACCTTTGAGACACTCCTTTCGAGGAAGGTCTTCAATGGTATGTTGATGGGAGTAGCTTCATAGAAGAAGGAAAGAGGAGGGCTGAATATGCTGTTGTTTCCCTTGAACCCCCAGGTTGTCGAAGCCGAAACCCTGCCTGTAGGGACCTCTGCCCAAAAGGCTGAGCTTGTTGCTCTAACCGGAGCCCTAACCTTGGGAGAAGGTAAGACCGTGACAATCTTAACTGATTCTCATTACGTCCTTTGGATAGCCCATGCACATGCAGCAATATGGAAAGAGAGGGGCGTTTTAACATCAGCAAATAAGGAGATGAAATGTGGGGAACAGATTTTGGCACTGTTGAAAGCCGTTCAGATGCCTCAACAGGTAGCAGTAGTTCATTGTAAGGGACACCAAATGAAAAACACTCCTGAGGCGAGGGCTAATGCCCTGGCTGACTTCACAGCAAAACGAGCAGCTAGAAGGACATCCCAGACTGAAGAACCACCGTCAGCAGAGGGCCTGATCATTCAGCATCCTTAGGAACACTTTAATCCAGCATACACAGAGAAGGATCATGAGTTAATAAAAGATTGGGGATTTTCACCAGACCCCAACCAGTCACACGAGTGGTATAAAAACTGCAGAAATTATGTGCTTATCACGACTCACAGCATGGAACATTTTGAGGGCCTTACACAAAGCCACCCACTGGGGACAGGAGGCCACAGCCAGATGAATTAAGAGGTACTTTGCAGGGAAAAATCTCCTTCAGATCATAAAAAGGATTCAAAGACAATGCCATACTTGCATCCAGAATAACCCTAAAAACTGGCTTCTTCTGCCTCCTGGTGTCTAGTTTACAGGGAAGGGTCTAGCTGAAGACTGCCAAGTAGATTTTACAACCATGACTAAAGCAGCTGGGAACCTTAGGTACCTCCTAGTATTTGTAGACACTTTCTCCAACTGGATAGAGGCATTTTCAACGCGGATGGAAAAAGCTTTTGAAGTATCTAAGGCTCTGTTAGAACAAATTATTCCAAGGTTTGGCCTGTCCATCACCCTTCAATCAGACAATGGGCCAGCTTTTGTCTCTGAAATAACTCAGCAGGTATCAAAGGCACTCAACATAACTTGGGGACTACATGCTGCCTGGAGACCACAGTTTTCTGGAAAGGTAGAAAAAATGAGTCATACCCTGAAGAAAACGATAGCAAAAATATGTCAAGAAACTGGACTAAAATGGATAAAGGCCCTACCACTGGCTCTCTTGAGGATTCGGATAGCCCCTAGAAGCAGGTTGAATTTAAGCCCTTATGAAATGATGTATGAGAGACCCTTCCAAATAGACCATGCTCAGTTTCCTAACAGTGAAGTAGATCCTAAAGGTCAGATTAGGACTTTTCTCTCACAAATTCAAGCCTTCTTAACTGAAATAAAATACTGCACAGCCTGGAGGCTGCCAGACCCACCTAATGGGCCCTTACACCACTTCTTAGCAGGAGATCAGGCTTTGTTAAAACATTGGAAGGAGGATCAAGACCTCCAGCCGATATGGAAGAGATCCTATTTGGTGTTATTAACCACATATTCTTCTCTGAAACTTGAAGGAATAAGGCCATGAGTCCGCTATTCCCGAGTAAAACCAACAGCCGCCCCAGCAAATCCTAGTACCAGAGAACCAGACAACAAGATCACGGAGCCTGACTGGATGGTAGAGCCACAGGAAGGACTCAAGCTGTTGTTCCAAAGGCCCAGACCTGATAAATGAAGCTTTCTGCTAATGATGAACATGGTAGAGGTTTTAGAAATTGCATTTACTGTAGCACTTTGCCTAATATTCTTTTGGCCTTTGCTTGTCAGCTGCCCATTTTTGAATACACTTACTTCCCTTGGTGTTAAAGGTTTAATTCTCAAGAATTAATTGCTTTTGTACGTAGAAGACTCTTAAGATGAAGCCCCTTTTCACTTTCCTCCTGGGTTTCTCCATACTATCCCCTTGGGCACAGGGCTCTGAAAACTGGGAAAGTAATTACTTTTACCGAGTTGCAAAAGCCATCAGTGAAGGCCAGCCACTTCATTTATGTTAGATATGTTTTTCTCCTCCCACAAAAACATCAGGGAACCTCCAAAATCTCCCTGTGACTAACTACTCCCAAGCGCCACTCCCCACTGTCAACTGTATCAGCTTCCCTCCCAAAGCCCTATTGCCCCTCCCTTGCATTAAACCTCCTCTGATTGGGTTTAACTGTACTGGAGTCCTCAACAAGACCTACCCAGCAGGCGTGTCTTTTGACCTATGGCTCAACAGGGCACTAAATGAGATGTACATACATCAGGGCCCAGGCCCAGGTAGAAAACTCAATTTTAATGGATAGTTGGAACATTTCTCACTTCCATGATTGTGAAACCTCCTTTAAAAATGCCAACAGCACTGCTCAGGTATGTTCCAAGGGCAAGGGAATTTGTGTAGTAAGTGTTTGGGAGGAGGTGAGCTGGGTACTTGACTTCAACACCATCCAAAGAGAAAAGGCAAAACAGTCCTATAATTCATTCCAGTGGGATTATCGGACCAATTCATTCCAGTGGGATTGTCAGGTCAACATACCACCTTTTTCCCCTGGCCCTGTCTATTTTGGCCTGTTGGGACGAAATCTGTCTGAGTACGGGTGGCTCAGGGAGGCCTGAGATAATCTGACCACTGTGCCTTCGAGTCACTGTCTCTGTGCCCCGAGAAGATATGCCTAGGTGTGTGATTACTCTCCACTACCTAGCAGTTCCTATCCAACTAATATTGTCCTGACGGGTGGGTCCTTGAATGCCTAGACCCCTTGATTCATGGGGGAGAATGTACCTTGGGCTTCTTAATGCCAACCCAGACCTCTGTACAGATCCTCATTCCCCGAAACGACACCCAATGCAAATGAGGTATAGGACTGATTCTGGCAGGAATTGGAGCTGCCATAGGAATGCTCACCACCTGGGGAGTATATGCCTATCATGAGGCTAACTTAAAAAAATTTAACCCAGACCATTGAGACCAGAGCGTGGTACACAGACCAGGCAATAGAAGCTCAACAAAAATCCTTAGACTCCTTGTTCAGAGTAGTCTTGGACCACTGGATTGCACTGGACTACCTGTTGGCAGAACAAGGAGGAGTATGTGCAGTAGCTGCACATTGTAAATTCCTCTGGCCAGGTAGGGAGCAATGTAAAAAAGATACATGATTAGGCCCTATGGCTCCATAATTTTAACCAGGAATCAAATGCCCAGGATGTATGCCAGTCTGTAAAAAGTGCACTTCCCTCACTCACTTGGTTTCTTCCCTTGTTAGGTCCCCTGGTTGCACTTGTCTTATTGCTCTTTGGTCCCTGTATATTTAAGTTCTTGTTAGATTTGTGTCTTTTATGAAAAATTCCATTTACAAATGATGCTTCAACAAGGCTTTCAACCTGTCCCTCCAGATGAAGCTGTGAGTTGATTCTATGAGGGCCCTATAGACCCGGACCAACACCCCATTCAGCTTGAAAAAGTTACAGAACAATGATCTTTGCCCCTATTTCTCTTTAAGATTAAAGGGACCAGTATTAGAGGAGGGAATGAAGGAAGCAGTCATGAAAGGGTTATTAAGCATTATTAACCATCCCATAATAGTTGTTTTTCAGAAAAGTCTACTCTTGCTACATTTTTGTTACAACTTTTACAGCACTTCACCATGATTGGTTGAATCCCCAGGTTTCTAGTCTTCTCCTGGCAGGAGGTCGAGGAGTAGGTGCACTAACTCTGAACCTACTGGTATATGACCTTCCTGGGGTGGCGGTAGCCAGCCATGGCCATTTTTTTTAGGGCTGTGCACAATACTTTTAGAGCCGTGCACAAAAACTCATTCACAAAAATTATGCAGACTGCCCATGCATCACAAGACTGCAGATCCTCCCCACACTGTTCACGCGTATGTATGTCACTCCCTATAAAAGGAGTAAATCTGCCCTGGTTCAGGGAGCTGGCAGCCTTAGGTCATGAGACCCTGCCTGCCTCCCAGTTTGCAAACTGAATAAACCTTTCTGTTCTTCCAACCCTGCGTCTGACTGACTTCAATTCGCTAGTCTGCTCGACAAGAAACTATTAGTTGACAGCTTCAGCTGTAAGTCTCCATCAACTCTACGGCAATGGTTTGGTTTACTGAGCAATCACTATGTGCCAGACACTGTTCTAAGCGCTTGAATCCTTACAACAACTCTATGAAGTAGGCTTTCCTGTTATTATCCCCATTTCATATGCAAGGAAACTGAGGCATAGAAATTTGCCCAAGGGACAGGCTATTTAAGAGGTAAAACGTGGATCTGAGCCTAAGCATTCTGACCCCAGAGCCCAGAATGAGCTTTGGTTCATCACTTTTATGTAGTCTGTAGGTTGCCTTGCCAACCTTTGTCTCTTTTTAGTCTCCCAGTAATTGGCCCATTTTACATACCGGAAAAGTGAAACTCCAAGACAGTTGTGACCTGTCCTAAGGACAGAGCTTGAACCCTAATTTCCCGAGTCCTAAGGGCTGGGTCCACTGTAGACCTCTGAGCATGGTTTCCTGCAGACATTTTGAACAATAGCCTGGTTGAGGGAGAGAGGGTATCCTCTGGGCTTCCAGCAGGGACACTGATAAATTTTTGCTTTGGATAATGATTTTGCACCTTCCTCCTGGTGTAACTTCAGGTAGGTTTCAGCCCTTTTCTGGACCCCAGTCTCCCATCTGAAGAGGGAGTAGAGGGGACTCTGGGGTCTCTGAGGCCCTTCCAGTTCTGACCATGGGGGAACAAATAATTATAAATCAAGGGAGAACATGGTCAGCATCTGACATACCTGGGTTCCAAACTGGATGGCTCTGCTGCTTACACCATGTGTGACCTTGGGCAAGCCACTTAACCCTTCAAAGGCTCAGTTCCTTCATCAGTAAAATGGTACAGTATTACCCACCCCCAAAGAAGGTTGGGAACCCTGGTGGTGCAGTGGTTAAGAGCTCAGCTGCTAACCAAAAGATGGCAGTTTGAATCCACTAGCCGCTCTTTGGAAACACTATGGGGCAGTTCTACTCTGTCCTGTAGGGATGCTGTGAGTCAGAATTGGCTCGACAGCAATGGGTTTGGTTTGAAAGGAGTTTGTGAGAATTAAAGGAGATGATTCTGGGTAGATGTAGGGTCCAACAGAAGGGGTGCAGTGTATCATAATTTTTTCTTAAATTTGGACTAAACCACAAGATGGAGCTCCTTAAAAGGCTAATTTTGCTTGCTGAATGGTGACTCAAAGTATTTACAAAATTGGGTTGAAGGAATGGGATGGGATAGAATGTAAAATTTGTGTGAATTTTTAAGAACATCTCAATGAAATTCTGGCCTTGGGGTGGCCAGCTTTGAGTGGCAGCCACAGGCCCCATCGTTACACTTGTTTTCTAGGCTACCAGGGGTGGAGGGAAGGGGGAGAAGAAGGGGAGGGATGGGAAGAGGAGGAAGCAGCCTTTCCTCAGCTATGAACACTAGAAGGCCAGCAGAGAAGGCAGGACAGGCTCCTCTTGGTGCTGGGTAAGAGCCTTGCTGCTTGAGAATTCAGTTCAGTGAAGACTTCACCCAAAGCCGTTCGAGGAGAATCAGCTCCCTGGGGGAGCTATAGCTGGCAGGTGAATTGGGAATCCAGGGCAAGCCAAGGCATCAGGCAATCAAACAGGAGGGCTCCTGGGCTTCTCTCAGGAACGCCACTTGTGCTTTTCACTTTTTGGTCATCAAACTCACCTTCCCATCCCTGCTGCCCTCATGCAGCCTGCTGACATGAGGCCACAGAGAATTGTTGTTAGCAACTCATGGCAACCCCATGCACAACGGAACGAAACGCTGCCTGGTCCTGTGCCATCCCCATGATCAGTTTCAGGTCAGATCAATGTGATCCTTAGGGTTTTCACTGACTGATTTTCAGAAGTATGTTGCCAGGTCTTTCTTCTTAGTCCATCTTAGTCTGGAAGCTCCATTGAAATGTGTTCAGCATCATAGCAACAAAAACCCTCCAATAACAGATAGGTGGTGTTTGCTCATGAGGTACATTGGCTGGAAATCGAACCCAGTCTCCTGCATGGAAGGGGAGGATTCTACCACTGAACCACCAATCCTCCCTACAGAGAATTAGGAAGTGGTAAAGAATAATGTTCAAAAACTTAAGAAAAAATGACTGTCATACAAATATAAGATGAATACATGTAAAGCTTTTATTCAAGTCATTAACGAATAAATAAGTAAGCTGTTAAGACTAGTTTGAAAGAGCATTTGAGGAATGGGTATTTATAGAATTGGTGAGTCAAAAGAATGCTGAAATGGGTTTAACCGTGCCCTGCAAGACAATAAATTGTAACCTTTGGCGTTCCTTTTCTGCCAGACAGAAAACATCTGCATTGCTATGAGACAAAAATTATTTACTTGCTATGAATTTTTTATAACTTAACCTCTACCTTACACAGTTGTAAAATTTTCTTAATCATTAGTAAATAGGAAGTCAAAGAAAGGTACACATCCTTAGAAAATCAGATAATCTCCAGGTGGAATAGGCATTGAATGATGTCTGGCATTATTACAGGGACAGGATAATCCAGAAATCTTTTTTTCCTATTTCCAAAGTTTGAATAATTTTTATTAGCAGAGGAAGCCAGGACAGTGGGACATTGGGAATAGAGGGGGTTTCGAGAAGGGAGCGATCCACTATCAAATGCAGCAACAAGTCCGCAATGGAACTTGTCTTGGGTTTAGCAGTCTGTTGGCCACTAGTGACCTTGAGGAGACCCGTGTCCATGAACGGGGAGGCAGACTAGTGGTGGAACTTGAGGAAGTGTGGACAGTTCTTTTGAGAAGTTTGTAAGGGGAGGTTGGGAGTGTATTAGCTGGGTCTTCAAAAAGCTTCCTTTTTTAAAAAAAAAAAAACTGAAATTGGCCACTCCTTCTCCTTCCTCCCTCCCTCCCCAATCCACTGAGGTGGGAATAAAATTGGAATCTTACCTTTTGAGATAACAAAGGCAGAAGCCATTAAAAGGTCATATAAGCTCCTAAGGTGAAATCAAACACCGTTGGAGGACAGGTTAATGAGGTCCACTGACCTGAGGTGATGCCCTGCTGATTAAACCAGAAAGTCCTTCTATGTACTTTTAAACTGGACACACACACCCTACTCCGGTTCATGTCTATCCTTGGAACATGTGCAGGTTGGTAGTTAAGCAGGTCAGTAGTTTAAGAAAAGTTTCCCACTTAAAGAAAAGCTCATGAGGCAGCCAAGCCTGGTGGTGAAGGTACATCCATGCCCCCAATCCCTATCGCACCTAAATTCTCAGAAGGGCTGTCTTCCGTCACTTTCTCCATTCCCCTAACCTCCCGTGACCACTCAGCATCATAGTCAATGATGGCCATTCCTCAGTTCTTGAAACCGCACATACTGTCCGTCAGAATGCCACACTTGTCTGATTTTCCACTTACCTCTCAGACTGTTCCTGCTCCAGTATCTTTGTGGGTTTTTTTTCCTTCCCAAACAGTAACAGTCCTTCAAAGCTCAGTCCTGGACCCCCTTCTCTTGTCACCCCATGCTAGCTCCCTACACTTCCTCATCCATACCCACAGCTTCCACTGCCATCTTATACCCTGATGACCCCCATATCTCCATTTCTAGTTCTCACCTCTCCTCTGAGCTCCAGATCCACACATCCAACTGCCTACTGAACATCTTTCCTTGACGTTCTCAAGGCATCTCACACTCAACCTGCCTAAGACTCAGGATCCTCCCTTCTGAGCCTGGTTCATTCCTGTGCTCCCCACTTCCCTGGCCAGCACAATCAACAATCCAGGTATGGAAGCCTGGAAGCCCTTGGCACCTTCCTTTCCCAGTACCATACCAGTCCGCACATAGTCTTGTCAGTCTGACCTCCTCAATATCCTTCATGTCCCTCTGCTTCTCCCCTTACCCCCTCAACTACCACCCTTCAGCTACTTTCCATTTCGGCCACCATAATCTGTTGTCTGGACAGTGCAATGGCCTCCTCACTGATCTCTGTGTTTTTTTCCAGTTCCTCCATTCCCATCCCAACTCTACGCTGTAGCCAGAGTGATCTTTTCAGCACATGTTGTCCAGCCCCTGCCACCTCTCCAGCTTCATCTTGCACTGCTCTCCTCCTCACTGCCAACATTACCACTTCAGTTCTTGGAAAGCATCATGTTCCCTCCTACCACAGGGCCTTTGCACAAGCTAATCTATCTGTCTTGAGCTGTCTTTCTTCTCTTTGGCCTAGTGAGCTCCTCCTCAACTTCAGATATCAGCTGGAGCTTCCATTTCCCTGGAAGCCTCCCTAACTACTCTTAGGGGCCGCCACAAACCTTCCCCGTGGAACACCCATATCAGTTCAAAATCATCCACAAACCTGCATGGCAACTTGATCCACATCTATGTCCTGCACTGCACTGTGAGATCCATGACAGCAGTGACAGTGTTGCTTTAGCTCCAGATCGGGGCTGTTCTTGTCAACCCTGGCTGTTCATTAAAATCACCTGGGAAGCTGTTAAAATCCTGATACTAAAAACAAAACCCATTGCAGTCAAGTCGATTCTGACTCAGCGACCCTATAGAACAGAGTAGAACTGCCCAATAGAGTTTCCAAAGAGAGCCGGGTGGATTCAAACCGCTGACCTTTTGGTTAGCAGCCGTAGCTCTTAACCACTATGCCACCAGGGCTTCCAGAATCCTAATAGCCAGACAATATTCCAGACCAATTAAATCAGAATCCCACAGGTGGGGCCCAGGCATTAGTATTTTTTTAAAAGTTCCCTGAGGAGATTCTAGCAGGTAGCCAGGTTGAGATACACTGCTTTAGGTTGGATAGGGAGTGGCGGGGAGTGGGTAGTAGAGGCAGGGGAGGGACCCTCTCTCAGCTTTGGGGTAGAACTTCCAAGCGACATGGGTGGGTATTGGCAGAGGCTGCCTTAAGAAGGAGAGGGGAGTACCTGAGGGCAATGGGGATCTTCTCCCTTTGTGGAAACTCCGGGGTGGTTCAATTTGGGTTCTGGTGGAGATCAAGTATGAAGAAATTTAACTGGGCCCTCATGGGTTGCAATTCCCCATCGATCTGGTCCCATTCCTTCAGTGTAGGCCTGTGCATAGGCTGTGGGGGGCCAGGAGTCTCGGGGAGGTAGAAGGGCTGAGGGGTCACAGGACTGTCAGTGCAGCGAGCATCAGCCAACAGCAGGAACCATGGCTAGGAGAAACAGTGATTAGTCCTGCTGGAATGGGACAGAGCAAACCAGCCTGTAGCAGGGAACAAAGACCCCGTGCGGAGGGCACCCAAGAGCAAAGGCTAGAGGGGCAGCAGCCTTTGGAAAGCCAAGGGGGCAGAAATCTGGATTATACACACACAAGGGAGATCTGAGCAAGTCTGTCGACTGAGGAACAGGACATGGAGGACCAGAAAAGGCCAGAAATACACAGTCCAGAGGAGGTCCTTACTGGGGGTCAGGCGGAGAGGACAGGTTCCCAGAGGGAAGGCCTGTTCTTAGGATTTGGTTGAGACACTCTTTGGTCTCCATTGTGAAGAAATAGTGAATAGATGTAAGTTGTGAATGGGCAAGGCTGTGACTTCTGGGCCCTGGTTCCAGTCTTACAGGAGATGGGCCGGACACCAGATGGGTGCCTCTGGGGCTGTGGGCCAGGAAGGCTTCAAAGAGGAGGTGACTTGGAGCTAGTGGGGAGGGAGTAAAGAGGGGAAAGGTAGGAGCTGAGGGCAGGGAGGCTGACTACAATGCCAGGAAGAGCTGGTGCCAAACTGATCAGTTAGACCTGGGCAGGGCCTGGCAGCTGCGCTGGGAGTGAGAGGACCCGGGCTTTGTCTCTGGGACATCCTGGCTGGAGAAATGAATGTGTGTGAAGGCCCAAAGGGCAGAGCCGGGTCTGGAGATTTAAGGAGAACGGGTCATTGGCAGTGGGTAGGGGTTTCTGCTTGGCAGGAGGCTGTGTATGTGTGTAGAAGGGATGGTCATTTAAGCATGGAATGGAGTGGCAGGGATGCCCTCAGAGGCCCAGTGTACAGGGCTGCCCTCTGGGTGGCCGGGACTCTGCTAAGGGAGGCTAGGGGGAGATTTGCAGATTAGTGCTATTGGGCCATGTGGATCAACTGAGGGCCAGGAGGAAACCAAGAGGGTCTGGGGTAGGGGAGGGAGTCCTTTCAAGCCAAAGCTGTTTTGTGGGTGAGACCGAGGACAGGCCGCTCCCAGCCTGAGGGAGAGGCTGTGGAGTGTAACCGCCTATGTGTAGTGGGGTGACTCCATAACCTGTAGGGTGTTTATATGGGTCCCAGTAGGTGTCTGAGAGTCCCTTAGTGACCTGGACTACCCCTCCCTCCTGTCTCCTAGGTTGAGACCCCATAGGGTGGTGGGGAGGGGTGAGGGATCAGGGAGCAGAGACCAGGCAAAGGGACCTGTGGGATCCAGAGTCGAAGATTCTCTCTGAGAGGATCCAGGGCCTCTCAGGGCACACCCTAGACTACCCTCAGAGCTCTTGGTTGGGTACCCCTGGAGCTAGGCTCAGCTCCCCCGTGTGGTTAGGCCTGGGAGTGCGGCCTCTGGTTCTGATTTTCCCAGTTTTCCTTCCCTGTGTGTAGGGTTCAGTTTTCCTGGCAGCTTTGGTGGGAAGACCCCAGTCGGGGCAGAGTGGGCAGGAGAACTGGGCTCTAGCCTGGCTTTTCTCTGACTTGTTACATGGCCCTGGGTGTGTCCCTGCTCTCTGGGCCTTAGTTTCCCTACCACAATGGGCCTCCTTGGGTGGTTGTCATCATGGGGAAATGGCATCATGCCCCAGAACATTCTGGGTGATCAAAGGCCCCATGGACCTTACCAAAGCTTTTAAGCATGACGATCTGGCCTGTCAGACCCAACGGCCTGGGGTTTGGTGAACCAGCCTAGGGATCTTTCAGACTACAGAGCAGGCCCTGGAGGGTGGGGCCGACTCTGACAAGCAGAGGCAGGGGTTGGGGGAAGGCAAGGTCCTGGAAGAATGGGTGAGCCTGAGGGGTCGGGTGGAGTGGGAGAGGATGGAACATGGGTGGTTGGAGCAGGAGTCAGGATGGCCTCCAAAAAGGCCGGCGGGCACTTCGAACACCAGGCTAAGGACCATGAGGGCAGAATTCTGGGGGTGTTCCAGAAAGATCACTCTGGAAGCTGGTGAAAGGATGGACTGGAGGGGTTGAGGACAGAGGTCGGAGAAGGAGGTGAGAGACAGTGAGGTCCAAAACTGAGGGGACTTAGTGGTGGGATGGGTCTTGGTGTTTGGGGAACTTCTGCCTGGCTGCCAGCATCCCGCCTGGAGAGGGCTTGGTACAGCCTTCATGGGACTTTTCCGGGATGACCAGAAAGGAGGCAAGAGCAGTTCTGGTTTCTCCATTTCTCAGATAGAAAAACTGACCACCATGCTGGGCAGCCTCTAGCTTGGCATCCTTCTTGGTCTTCAGTGCCAGGGCCTCTGGGCTCCAGTTTTGCCCAGCTGGCAGCTCCACAGAGATTGGCAAATACCAATCATGCAAGAAATGGTGAGCCTGTGACTCCCCAGCTTAGGCTGGTTCCAGGCAGTCCCTAGAGCAGAAAGTTCTTTGTTCTTCTTTTAAGGGTCTTATTTGCTGAGCACTTGCTATGTGCCAAGCAGTGTGTCAGGTGCTTGGCACAAGGATTTCATTTATCCTCACAAGAATCTCACAAGGAGTTGCTGATATTATCCCCATTTTACAGAAAAGGAAACTGAGGCTCCTCCAATGACTTATCAAAGGTCACAGCTATTAAATGGCAGCATGTGGATTCAGGGCCAAGGCTAACTGCAATGATGACCTCTTTTCGTCACTGCCATGGAGGGGCCTACTGTGGCAGGGAGCTGCAGGGTTGAAAAAGCCTGTACCAGTGCCCAAGGCTGAGGAGGCACAGGAGGGCACTGGGCCCAGGTCACACAGAGACTCAGTTGAGTGCTGGGGACTCCCTAGAACCTGAGGAAGCTCCACAGGGACTTCTGACCCATGAGGAGCAGCAACGACTCCCACCTGGCCCATACCTCAGCCTTCCTGAGGCCCTCAGAAACAGGCCCAGCTCCCTCCTGGATGGCCCATTTTGCTCCCCCAACACCCTGTTTTCCCTGAGGAGGGGCCTTACTACCTGCCGAGGAGCCTGAGTAGCATCCTGGGCCCAGCCCTCTCACCCCCAGAGCCAGCCCTTCTCCCCTCTTCAATTGTTCCCAGAGCTCTCCCCACTATTGTCCTGTTCAGGGACTTCAGGACTGCAGGCTCTCCTAGAAAATTGAGCAAAGCTGACGGTGAGAAAGAATATAAGGTAGTCCCCGGGCTACAAATGTCTAACTTACATACAACCCCATAGTTACGAACCAACCCCTATAAAGCTTATTATATTAAAAATTCAAGATACATACAATTGTTTGTAATAACAAATGGGCACTACTTTGCAACACGCATCAAAACATTATTGTTATTATCACCCTATTATTATGTTAAATATGTTTTAGTATATCCAGAAGTGTTTGTTTTTTATGCATAGAAAGGTGCACTATATACGATGACAAACATTTGACTAACCAATGTTAGATATGAACCCTACCTAACTGTTCCGACTTATGTACAAATTTGACTTAAAGGCAGATTTAGGATTGGAACTCATTCGTAATCCAGGGGCTGCCTGTATAAACAGCTGCAGAAAATGTACACACAAAGAAAAGGGTTTTGTTTTTTAATTCAAGAGAGGGCTTTTATTGTTTTTAACTCACTTCCTGGGAAGTTAATTTTTGAAACACTCTTAGAGAGTTTGTTCACTTGTACTACACTCGAAAACAACGATGCCAACCAAAACCCCAGTGAAGGGGAGAGCACGCCCTCTGGGCTCAGACTGGGGCGTGAAGCCTGAACTTGGGCTCTTTCACCATATCTACCCCCAACCTCTCCACGGGTGGGTCCAGGCCACGCAGCCCCCTGAAACTTCCAGGCCCCGGCACCAAGATGCTCAAGAAAAACCTGCTGACCTGTGATTGGCTTTAAATTTGCCTCCCTTTAACTCTACAAAAGTGTTATTAAAAACAGTACCGAATTATTTTTAAGCCCTGGGTTACGCGGCCTTTGCCATAGTGCAGAGGAGCGGGGAGAAATGTGGACCCGTTGACAGCGGGCCGCATTCTGCTCATAGCCTTAAATAGACATAGAAACTATATTACAGATGCATGTACCAGTTCAAGACATGCGAGTGTGCTGTGTGCAGCAGATGAGCACGCACGTGTGTGTGTGCGTGGAGGCGCAGTGTACACCCACAGGCACAGAGACGCGGCAGGACGCAGCACTGAGGGGTCTGGCCTGTGGTACTCCTGCCCAGCCTCGCCTCTCCTCTCCAAACATGAAACCTATGCAGGTGCAGGCGGCTGAACCCCCTTGTTTGGCCCATGTATTGAGAGGTATCTGAGTTCTGCTCTATTTCCCTTTAGGAGTCAACTTCTGAGCATTTGGTCAGTAAACACCAAGCCAGCCAGGCAGGCAGTGATCCTGGAGAGAAGACAAAGTCAGCTCTAGAACGGCTGTGTCTACATACATGCTTGAGCGCTACAGCTTTGAGCAGGCTGAATGGTGACCATCCTGGGGGTGAGGCATTGGTGGGGGAGGCCCACCTCTCTGCGGCCACCTGCCAGTGTGCACACCCCTCCAGGCTCCCATTTCCAGCACCACCTCCAACCTGGGCACTTTGTCCTTCACCCTACAAATGTAAGGGCAGCTTCCAGGGCCAGGTGGGCAGGCCAGTATAGGATCGGAGAGCAAATTCCAGTTATTTCAGGTACTGTGAGTCCAAAGGCCCTCAGCCAATGTCAGCGCCTGGTGTCTCTTCTGCAGCCATGACTCTGGGGAGCCACAAGGTGAGGGAGGGAGGAGGACAGGGAAGGTGGTGTGCTCTAGGCTCAGGCCTCTGCTCAGAGTTTAATGTCATTCAACACATTCTCTGGATGGTACCAAGTGTGAAACACAGTCCAGGAAGGTCAGTCTAAATCCACTTGGCTGCCACATATGGGTGGTGTGTGCTGGGAGCCACTGAAGGCTGTAGGAAAGCTCATTAGATGATCCCAAGCAAGGCTTGGCGTTCAGGTTAAAAGAAAAGCAGAAGATAACAAGAAAGGAATCTGAATTCTCCAATACTGCCCCCACCCAGGGAGGCCCAGGAATAGCCTTTGAGGGTCAGATCCTCCATACCAGCATTCCAAGTAGACAAAGAACTCTGGTACCACCACTCTGAGAGGGTGGGTGACACCTCTCCATGTGTGTGACAGCTGAATGAAGCCCACCTGGCACCTAGCAGGAGGTCTCTGCAGTTGGGGAAAGCCAGGCCTTCACCCGCCATCTTGGTTTCTAGCCTCCTGCCCCTGGGCCTGGCCAACCAGCCGGATGGGGTTTCTGAAGTACTACAGGCACCAAGCTTCCCCACAAGGAGAGCCAGAATGAGGAGAGAGGCCTTGCAGGAGCCCTGCCTGACCATGCCCTGCCCTCAAATCCACAGATGACACACATTCCAATCCTGTCCCTAGACGCGCACGTGGAGCTCATGCAGCACGACAGGGGGCAGGGGGCAGGGGGCTGGGAGAGGGGCACAGACCCTAGCCCCCTGCCTGCAGGGGCAGCTGTCGGCGTGAGGGCGGTGGGCCTTTGGAGGCGCGGGATGAGCGTGCTGTCGGATGGCCCTGGGCGCATGCAGGAGCTCAGGATGCAGCCTCATCTTCTTGGACGCCAGGGAGCTCCGGGCTCTTCCCCCCTTCGCCACACCCTTCTTTCCTGTTCAGGGGACACCAGGGCAGAGGGACCTCAGGGGTCAGAATGTGCACTCAGGATGACATACCGGTTTGCTCAATCTCTTTCACACACACTCATACAGCATTTGGATCCCAAATGCTCTCACATCTACCCTCACCCACTTCCCCAAGCTTGCCTCAGTCTTGCCCCCTGAATCATGGCAGTCCCTCCTCAATGGTTTCCCTGCCCCCAGTCTTGTCCCAAAGCCCTTCCATGGCTCCCCACTGCCCCCAAAATGAAGCCTAAACTTCCAGTCTGGCTTTTGGAGCCCCATCTGATCTGACCCAACTGACTTAATGCCTTCTCAGAGTATCAGTTGGTCATAGCCCCTCCGTCCCATGTTGGCTTAGATCAGCCCCCATGTGACCCCCAGTAGTCTTGGGCAGAAGGGCTTTTATTTTGCATTTTCTTTGCTTTGTTCACAGGGCAGGGTCTACCAGTATTGGTATTCTGTCACATACTCAATGGATCCATTTCTGATTTTTTCCCTATGACCTCTCTTTTGAAAATAACCGATGAATGGGCTTTGAGATCTTTAAAAAAGGACCAATCCCAATTATTCCCAAGTGTAAAAACCAGAGTTTATCAGGGATGAATGTTGGGATTCCACAATGAGGTAAAGCCTACTTTTCAAAATTAAACTGGGGACACAATTACAGGATTTTATAGCTAAGAAGTATTAAGCCCAAACTTCTCACAGTCCAGACAAGGAAACCGGCCTCAGTGTATCCATAACCTGTGACTGGCTTATCACACAACTAGGGGGCCCTCAGTCACAGGCACTGAGCTAGGGTGACCAGATGTCCAGGTGCTGGGCATAGTCTTGGTTGGTTTTTGCCTTTTGTTTTGGCATAATTATTAATAGCTTCCCCATGACACTGAACTTCTATTAAGGGTGATGGAAAAATCTGGAAACAGTTCATTATTGTCACTGAATTGTACACATGAAGACTATAGAAACAGCAAATGTTTTGTTACCTATATATTCACCTCAATAAGGAAAAGAAAAAAGTAGCCCCGTTTGGATGGTAAATTATATATGATCCTCCTACACTAAGCCCAATTCTAGCATCAGAGACCTGCAGACCCAGATGAGCCCAGGAACCCTGTCGCCCAGTCACCTCACTGAAGAGATGAAGAAATCACAGCTCAGGGGTCGTCAGGGCTCCTCCTAGCAACCCCTACCTCTCATTGGCCAGGAAGTTCATTGTGAGGAGGGAGAGAGGTTGGTATGTGGACAACCCTTAGCACAAGTAACCTCTGGCAGGGAGGAGACTCCAGCATGGCCACCAAGATGAGCTTCTTCAGAGGTATCGGTCTCAACACTGGGCCTCTGAACGGGCATAAGCGAAACTCCTTTCCTGAGAGGTCAAGATACCTGGGCAATGTCCAGCACTCATCTCTCTGGGGGAGTACACCTCCCCTGCAAAGCAGGGTGGGAGGCACAACTCCAGCCAGCCTTCCCCTCTGCAGCTCCCCTCACAGGCCAGAGGAAGGTGATGGACATCCCAGGACCACATTCTGATCCAGAGCCCCTCATGGTTTTCTCTCTGCAGTTCTGTGTACAAACTCCAGCAGGCTTTGTTGGCATCCCAAACTGACTTTTATTTTAGTGGAAGAAGGTGGGAAGCCTGAGGACAAGGCTTGCAGGGGTTTGGGGAATGCTCTCCTGGCCTCTCCTAGGAGGTGATGAACCCACAGGCCTGGTTCACAGCAGATACTCAACAATTGAGGGTTCCTAACCCCTGACCCAGTCAGCTGTTTTTATAACCCCTGACCCAGTCAGCAAGTCTGTCCATGCTTGCCTACCAGACAAGTGTTGACGAAGCACTGACTAGGACACAGCCTCAGCAATGGCTGCAGGCAGCTTGGGCCACTCGGGAAAGAAGTTAACACTCTCCCAGGGCTGGGAAGAGCAGCAAAAGTACCCTCCCTCCACAGATGAACCAGCCTTCCACAAGGAGCAGACATGAGGGAGGCCTGTCTGCAAACCTCTCCCAGGCTGCAATCAGCTGAGGGAGCAGTAGATTGGAGGCCCCAGAGGGCTCGGCTGGGGCCCAGTGGGGGAGTATGACACCATCAGCCTTCCCAAAGAAGAGACCTTCATGTCCCATGGCAGGGCTGAGTGAGCTCCTCATTCCTGGAAGTGTGTGAGTGAGGGATGCTGGGCAGGAGACTGGAGCAAGAGTTGGGCCAAGAAGGTCCCTTCTAGCCCCTACTAGCCTCGAGGACAAAGGTGTAAACAGTACACTACCATGACACTTGGCTGAGTTCCCAGGCTCCGGGCTCAGCCTGCACAGCAGTGACAGTGAGATTGAGGGGATACACCACAGTTCCCCCAACCCCCCATCCCTGGGAGTGCCCTGCAGGCCTCAGCCTGCCAGTACTTACGTCAGTAAGTTTCCTGGAGCAGACATGGACCGCTCTTCCCTCCGCGCTTGGGGCTCAAACGGATTCCCAAAGGAACGCTTTCTCAGCATGGACTTAACTAGGATCTGGGGAGGACACATCAGCTGAGAAACACAGACCCATAGATGCCCAAACACACCGGGTGGCTTGTGGCCTCTGCGTTAACTCCCTGAGCGGGCTACTGGCCCGGCCCCCGCTGAGTGTCCCATTTCAATCGGCAGAGAAAGGAAGGGAGAACATTCTAAGCAGGAGAAAGAGCACAGGCAAGAGCACAGAGGGACAATGGCTCAGGGTGACTTCCAGAAAAGAGGAGCCCAGCACATTTGTACACGGGGAGCAGGGTGGCCAGGACCGGGCCCTGAAGGGTCTGGAATGCTAGGCTGAAAACAGGATATTTATCCTGAGGGTGCTGGGGATGGACATGGCCAAAAGTGCATCGTAGTGATGGTGGGAAAGATGAGGGAGAAGAGGCCGGGAAAGGCAGCACAAAGAGGAAGCTGCTGCAGCAGCCCAGGAAGAAATGCTAAGGCAGCGATGCCCAAGGCAGCCAGCTAGGGTGACCAGATGTCCAGGTTGCCCAGCATAATCCTAGTTTACACTCTGTGGTTCTCTGATTCTGTCCCTCCTCTCCCAACAAGGGCAATTCCATACCTCTGCCCACATACACACAAACTCACACACACATGCACAGCCTCATGGTGCATTCACTTGTTCTTTCATTCATTCATTCATTCACTCACTCATTCATTCAGTCAGTCAACAACTATTAAGTGCCTACCACCTGCCAGGCCTAGTCTAGGCACTGGGGCTACATTGGTGAACAAGTGAGGCAAAAATTCTTGCCCTCATGGGACTCATATTCTAATCAGAGGGACAGGCAATAAATAAGACAAATCAGTCAAATGTATGTTAGTAGTAAGGGCTAAGGAGATAAAAATAAAACAAGGAAGACAAGGCATGACAAAGGGAAGGTTAAAATGTCAGCTAAGGGAGGGGAGGCTCCCTGAGAAGGCAACTCTGGAGTAAAGACCTGAGGGAGGGAGGACGGGAGCCATGGGAATACTAGAGGGGGAGCATCCCAGCAGAACAAAAAGGAAGTTCATATCTTGGTGGCAGCAACTTCATTGTGGTTGAAGCCAGGCGAATGAAGTCAGGAGAATAGGCAACGAGGTCAACGGGGTAGCAGGAAGACAGGCTGTGTAGGGTCTTGCCAGGCACAGTCTGATTGGGGCCTTTCCTCTGAGTGAGCAGGGTCAGAGCTGAGAAGGGACATGTTGCTAGAATCACCCTGGCTGCTAATTTGAGCATTAAGTGTAGTGGGGGTGAGGGTGGAAACAGGAGGAAACTTGAGAGACTATTACAGTGGCCCAGAGGAGAGAACATGGTGGCTAAGTCCAGAGTGGTGGCAGTGGGGACCCCATGAAGACTGACAGATTCCAGGGTCCCTTCTGGAGTCAAGTAAGCAAATGGGGCAGGAATTTAGCCAGCTGATCCTAGCCAGGCCTGGACCCAGCAGGAAGGGGTGACGTACTCAGCCCCAGCACTCTCTCCTGGCCTTGTGCCTCCCCTGACTTGCTGTGACAGCTCAGGGCAGGCTGTGTCCCACTGCCAACAGAATGGCCGTCAGGCTGTGTCCTACCAATAGTTGAAAACCCCAGTCTGGCCATCAAAGACTATACTAACGACTTTCAACTGTTAACATGGAAGACGGTGCGGCAGGGAGCAAAAGTAGAGGGTGGAAAAAACATACAGGTGGTATCTAACCAACTCTGGGGCTACTTCTTCAATGCAAAATCTTTCCAGGCCCTTCCAGAACTCATGCCGCAGGATCTTCTCACGGTCAAGTCCTCTGTACTTAGTACAGCAAATAGTAGAAGTTCCATACGCATCAGAAAGGAAGACAGACAGAAAGGGAGGGACGAAGGGAGGAAGTGCTTCTAGTCATGGTGGATGCTGACACTCAGCAAGGGCAGTATTTTTTTTAAACAGCTCGCTTTCCTCACCGAGCCTCCCGGTCTCCCCACCACGAGGCTGAACAGCATGGACCTCCCGCAGAACTGTGGCTTCGCTGGCCCAGCACTGTGGCTGCTGACCCAGACAGCCCCCTGTCCCCCCACACAGCCTAGCACAGAGCAAGCCTCAGGTAACGCACACCTCCTCCTCGGACCCTAAATCTCCTGCCGGGACAAGGGAGCCTGCATCCTCGCTTTCTTACCACCGTGGTCCAGCTAGGGATGAGCTTGACCGAGTTCTTCACCTCCTCCTCAGTCACCTCCACCACGCTGCAGTGCTGCTCCTCAGAGGGAAGCAGCTCCTCCCCATTCTTGGTCACCCAGGGGTGCAACTATGAAGGCCGGGAGGGAAAGGAGGGGTCAGGGCCACAGGCACACACCCTATCAGCAAGAAACGCTGCGCATCCCACCAGCAATTGTCCTTCAGAGGTGTCCAAAGCCTACAAACCCAAAACCAATACACATATGTCCTGGTGTAGGCCTCTCCAGAAGGGGAAACTGAGGCCTGTTTCCCATTTACTGGCCCGGCCCAGCCCAACCCAGCCCAGGCCAGCCCAGCCCAAGACCTCTGGTTTCCCAACCTTGATGTCTGACACCCCAATCCTTGTTTCGGGATTCTTGTCTAGCATCTTCAGGATTAGGTCCTTGAGCTCCTCACTGACCTTTGGCCTAAAGAGGAAGGAAGGAAATGAGTACAAGACAGGTGATAAGAACCCCCCCCTTCTCACTTCTCCATCCCCACGTGCTCCAGGGAAAGGACATCCCAGGAGCAGACCAATGTTCCCTGCCTGATTAGCATACACTGGGGCAGATATATATTAAAGGCCTATTTCTCAGATGGGAAGACTGGGTTCCAGAGAGCAGGTGGGACAGTCCAAGACCACCAGGGCAGAACAGTTTTGGAAAAAGTCTGTAGATATCCTTCTTTATTGAATAAGAAGTAAAGTCGCCTCCCTCAGGGGGCAGAGGTCACAATCCGAGTTCCATGTGTTATGGATATTCCCCCCACCCCAGGGTGGCAGGGGGTGAAGATTGGGAAATGTTGCTTTATGGGATATTAGGGGCGTTCCCTCTCGTTCACCATCTCATTTTTTCCTCTGCTTGGAAGGTGGCCAGGAAAGAGTCTCTCTCATTTGATAGAGGAGGAAACTGAGGCCCAGAGAGGTTAGCTGGTTGGTATACTACCACCCAGAAGAGTGGGTCTTCTCTGGCGTCTTCATGATTCTGGAAGAGTCCTTCTCTCCCTCCCTCCATTCTTTTCCTTCCTTCGTTCTTTCTAGACATTCAGGGACAAAAGACTCAGGGGGACGGGGAGCAGGACTTGGCTCCATGTCCAGCCTAGATCATCTCTGCCCAAACTCCAGACTTCTTTCCTACCAATGTTCTTGGCGACCCACCCCTCCAAGCCTGAGAAGAAGGCACCCACTCTTGGGACGGTTGACCTTGGTCCTCTGTTGTCCTAGGTGGTGGGGAGAAAGATATCCCCAGCAGGAGGAAAGGCAGGAAACTACAGGGTAAGGAGGCTACAGACAGACCCCAGTTGGCTAGCACTTAGGGGAAGGAAGTTCTGTGTCACCAGGTCAGCAGGGACCAAACACAGAGGAGCTCGAGTGCCAGGGCCAGAGCGTAGCCTTTGTCCCGTGGGCTCTGGGAAGCCTCGGAAAAACTTTAAGCAGGAGGTATGGTCAGGTTTGTTGTGCTTTATCGGGGTCACCTTGGCCTACTTGTAGTGGCTGCACTGGAGGGAGGCCAGCAGCAAGGAGACCAGAAAGGAGGTGGCCAGACAAGTCTGGAGAGAAGCGCTGAGGTCTGAGCTAGGCAGAGTGGGTAGATGGCAATGGAGCCAAGAAAGATGTAAGAGGTGGATTCAGAAGGACTCGGGGACTGGACAGACAGTGGGAGTGAGGGAGCAGGAGTCATGAAGGACAATGCCCAGGTTGCTTTCTGACCTGCCCCATGCACTTAAGCAAACGGCAGAAGGGAGGAGCCAGGGGGCTCAGACTGGCTGCCACAGTAGGCAAAACCCTGGTCAGAAGAACCACGAGTGAGCAGGAAGGCCTCCCAGACAACCCCTCTGGGCTCAGAGACCTCAGTCACAGTGAGGGGGGAGAAGACAGGGAGGGGAAGTGGCTTCAAATCCCAGCTCCACTGATAACTCAGGAGCCTCCACTTCTCCATCTGTGAAACGGGAGAGCACAATGGCATCTTGGACCCTCCCCCCATATAAAGAAGGTGGGGGTTCCTTTTGAGTCCAGCAGCTGTTTGGGGTTGGTGCCATTGGCCCCACAGAGGCCCACAGTTAGGTGCGAATGTGTGGCCTGGGGCCATCCCTGCCCAACTCCGACCCCAGTTCCATCTGCACAATGAGATCCGACCCAGATGTGTCGGAAACGCTCGACTCTAGCTAGAGTCCCCGTTCCATCTGCTCAGGTGTCCCTCCCAGAGAACAGCACCCCCACCTCCAGATCTGTAGGCTGGGTGGGGCCCTCCCCGGGGTGGGCAGGAGTCCTCTTGGGGGACAACTCACTCCTCGGGAAACACCACGGCCTCATTCTTGATCTTCCTGTGAAGGGCCAGAATGTAATCATCGATGAACGGGCACTGCGAGTAGAGAGGCCACAAAGGATTCAGGTCAAGGGCCTCAACCCACCCTGGGCGACCAGTCTCCATCCCTTGGTGGGGCCAGAGGTAGGGGACAGTTCTTGGCTCCCCAATTAAAGTGGGAGGGACTATGTCTAATTTCAGGGCCTGGCACATAGTAGGCACTCAGTAAACACTACTGGTATACCCATTGGCCTTACAGCCACCAGCAAGACCTCCACTCCTAGGGCCTGGAGCTTGGGAGCATGTTCACTGAGAGACCCTCCTGCTCTTCAACACCCCAGACAGTCACAGTATGGGAGCTCTTGTGGACAGAGATCTCGGCCAAGTCACTTTTAGTTGTCCCCAAGACCCAGCCTAACCCAGAGTAGGGGTCAAGGACAATTTGTTGAATGAATGAAAGAGTGAGTGAATGAATGACTGGCTTGAGGGACAGCAGGATAGGGAGCACCCTGGCTGGAGTTGTGGCAACACCACCATCTACACTTCCCCTTGGGATGACTGCTGTTTCGGGACTCCTTCACATGAATCCCCTCCCCAAAGGGGACAAGAAAAAAACAAAAAAAGCCTCTTCTTCCTTGGTCCTCTCTGAGCCAGGTGGGCTCTTTCAGAACCCCACACTTAAGGCCACACAGGAAGGATGTGCCTCCCTCATCCTGTTGGGCTCACCTGGGCCCAGCTCTGCTAGCTAACCCGGCACTCACCTTCCCATAGACAAAGCAGTACAGTGTGACCCCGGTGGCCCATACATCCAAAGCCTAGAAAGAAACATATTCATATCAATCCCTCAAAAGGGCACCAATACCCCTGTCCACCTCCTCCAGCTGGCTATGGGAGAGGCATGCAGGGAACCCCCTTCCTCCAACACATATTCACTCAACAAACACTCCCAGGCACCCGCTCCATGTGGGCTCTGTGCTAAGAGCTGGGGACATAGTTATGACCGGAACAGGGGTTGTGAGGTTCTGAGTCTCCTTGAGACAGGCCCAAATTAGATGTGGTTCCAATTCAACACGGGCATAACCTCTTTCATCTACAGGGTCACATTTGCTGCCCCATTACACAGATGTACCCCAGAAACAACAGTATATATTGAACTTATACTCACTAACCCAGCTCTGGCTTGAAGAGGCCATCCCTTGTCCTGGCAACACACTGGAGAAACCACTATCTACCTTCTTCCTGAGACCCATGCCAGGGCCCTAGCCTCCTGGGCTGTCTCTGTGATTCCTCAGAGCTCCCAAGCAGAGATTGGGTTCCCCCACACCCTAAGTTCTAATGTGTGCTCTTTCTACATCTTCCCCCTGCAGCCAGCCAGCTCCCCACCCGGTGTCTGCACTCCCACTTACGTGAGTCATTACCAAACCCTGACCTTCCTATTCCTGCCCAAGACGCATAATCTGAATCCCATCAGGGAGCATCAGACAAACGCAAACTAACAACATTCTATAAAATAACAGGGCTGTTCTCTTAAAAAAAAGTCAAGGTCAAGAAAGACAAAAAAAAAAAAAGGCAAGGAACTCCTCCAGATTCAAGGATATCAAAGAGGTACGGCAAATGAATGCAAGGAGTGACCCTGGATTGGATCCTGGACCAGGAAAGAAAAAAAGCTATAAAGGATATTATTGGGACGATTCATGAAATTTAAAGAAAGTCTGTAGATTAGATGATCACCTTTAATCACTGTTCGATTTCCTGACTTAACCACTGTACTGAAGTCATAAAACAGAATGTCCTTGTTCTTACTTAGTGATAAAGGGGCATAGTGTCTCCCACTTAACTCTTGAATGGTTCAGAAAAATGTAATATGCACACATGTAAATATACGGAACCTGTATATAGACCAAGAGGCAGTCATTCGAACAAAACAAGTGGATATTGCGTGGTTTAAAATCAGGAAAGGTGTGCATCAGGGTTGTATCCTTTCACCATATTTATTCAATCTGTATGAGCAAATAATTGGAGGAGCTGGATTACATGAAGGAGAACGGGGCATCACGATTGGAGGCACTCATTAACAACCTGTGATATGCAGATGACACAACCTTGCATGCTGAAAGTGAAGAGGACTTGAAGCACTTACTGATGAAGATCAAAGACCACAGCCTTCAGTATGGATTACACCTCAACATAAAGAAAACAAAAATCCTCACAACTGGACTAATGAGCAACGTCACGATAAACGGAGAAAAGACTGAAGTTGTCAAGGATGTCATTTTACTTGGATCCACAATCAACGCCCGTGGAAGCAGCAGTCAAGAAATCAAACAACATATTGCATTGGGAATATCTGCAACAAAAGACCTTTTTAAAGTGTTAAAAAGCAACGATGTCCCTTTGAGGACTAGGTGGCATTTCCATTACCTCATATGCATGTGAAAGCTGGACAATGAATAAGGAGGACCGAAGGAAAATTGATGCCTTTGAATTATGGTGTTGGCGAAAAATATTGAATATACCATGGAGTGCCAGGAGAACAAACAAATCTGTCTTGGAAGTATAGCCAGAATGCTCCTTAGAAGTGAGAATGGCAAGACTTTGTCTTACATACTTTGGACATATTATCAGGAGGGACCAGTCCCCAGAGAAGGACATCATGCCTGATAAAGTAGACCAAAAAAAACCCAAACCCATTGCCATCAAGTTGATTCAGACTCATAGCAACCCTATAGGACACAGCAGAACTGCCCCACAGGGTTTCCAAGGAGCGCCTGGTAGATTCGAACTTCCAACTTTTGGTTAGCAGCTGAACTCTTAGCCACACACCACCAGGATTTCCAGGTAAAGTAGAGGGTCAGCGAAAAAGAGGAAGACTCTCAACGAGATGGATTAACACCGGTGCTGCAATAATGGGCTCAAGCATAACAATGATTGTGAGGATGGCACAGGACCAGGCAGTGCAGTGCTTCATTCTGTTGTACATAGGATTGCTATGAGTTGAAACTGAGTCAACGGCACCTAACAACAGCAACAGTTGGAACCGAGTCGATGGTACCTAACAACAAGAATATACAGAGAGACAAGGAGAAAATAAGTGGGACAAAATGCCAATAATTGGTAAAATATATAAGGAAGTTGTTTGTACTATTCTTGCAGAGAAATCTGAAATTATATCCAAATAAAAAGTTTTAAAAAAAGTCTATCTACTTATATGACCTCTCTAGGAGCTCCATACCCACACATATGCCCGAATGCCTCTCAACCGTTGTCTCTCTAGCATGGCAGGTGGCAATATTGGGGGCAGTCAGCACTCCACAGGTCAGAATGCGACCATGCTAAACTGCAGTTGCTCCCTGCTCAGAAACTGTTGCCTACTGCCTGTGTCACTTTAAGAGAAAGTCCAAACCTCCCAGCCCTCTAAACTCTGCCCAACCCCACTAGGCTCCTCTCCTCCTGTCCCTGCATTCTCTTGGACATTCCCTGGGCTCCACCTCCTGCTCAATCAATCCTCCCATTCTTCAAGGCCCAGTTCAAACTCTGTTGTGTCCAACAGGTCTGGGGGAGCCCCTGACTTTCCCCTAAACATAAGGTCACCTTCCCTTTTCTCCAGAGGGCAGGGAGCAGAGCTGTTTTGACTCTCTGTTCTATAGCCCAGCCTAGAACTCAGCCCAGATTAAGCTGGCAGTAAATATCTGCAGGGGAGATTTGGGGCCTTTTTGCTGGAAAATCAGAGGAGGCCAGACTCAGGGAGTTTGTCAAGACTCCATGGAAGAATATGGAGGAAGAGACAGTGTTCATTCTCAGGCCACAAGGGCCCTGGCCCCCTTGGCCTGGAAGCTGAGTCCCTGCTGCTCAGCCCCTCCACCTAAGCCCCAGCCCAGCCCAGGCCCTGGGAGCCACCTTTCCACTGAAGCTCTGGCCTGAATCAGAAATAGCCTCGGGGGCCATGAATGCAGGGGTGCCGGCCGTGCTGGACAGCTGAGCATCGTTCCCCTCAAACTGGTTGCTGACACCAAAGTCGGCGATCTTCACATGCCCGTCGTCCCCCAGGAGCAGGTTGGATGGCTTGATGTCCCTGTGGATGATCCTCTGGTAGTGCACTGCAGAGAGAGGCGCCTTGAGCCCTGATCTGGGGGACCGCTGCCCTCACTCGGCTAGGGACGCCCGCCCGAAACTCTGAGAAAGAGCTGGGACACCCTCAGCCCATGTACACTTGTCCCATGAGGACCTCAGCAGAGGACTTCAGGGTCATCTGCTCCACTCTGCAGACAAAGACACTGAGGCCTGGCTATTAGAAGGAGAATCAGGTCCAGAATCTGTGGAGTCTTTGGACTCCAAGTCCAGTGCTTACTCCACGGTAATGAAGACACTAATAGCTGAGAGGGGGAGTCAGAGGAGATTGGGGCAGAGGACCTCTCCACAGGCCATCTCTGCCCCTCACAGCCTGTGGAGAGGCCCCCCACTCCAATGTCTAGGCCCATAGCCCATCAAACACTTTCTCCAGTTCCATCATCCTCCCTAGGCTGGTCGGCCGTCGTGCTTCTGGGACTGAGGCAAGAATGTGAGGATTGTGGTATCCTACAGAGGCACTGCCTCAGCCCTAGGATTCTGGGCTGTTGGGGTTTCAGAGAAGGAAGGCACCTAACCTTGGGACTGCTGGGGCAAGCTGGACTGTGGTGAGGGTTGGCCTTCTCTAGCAGCCTGGGAGCTTATACTGCTGCCTGGGTTCCAGCACTGCTGGGAGGGGGTGGGTGGCTCAGGCTGAGATGAAGGCACTGACCCCAACCTATGGTCACCCACTTGTGGGAGGAAGGAAGATAGAGGGGAAAGGAGGACAAAGGAGGAGAAGGGAGCAAGGCTGGGGATGGAGGGAGTGATAGCATCATGTAACAACAACAACAAAACCAATGACCCTGTACTGATTGCCTGTTATGTACCAGGCGCACACACAGCTTTTCACACACACCCATCAGAGCTCAGAGGCTCAGGGGACTGGGTATTTGACCACGGAAAATGGTTTCAAATGATCTCCAACCCTGGCCTCCCCCTCTGAACTGCAGGCTCTTTATCCACTTGGATATCCAACAGGCATGTTCAAACACCCCTTCCCACATCTCTAGGCCCTTGCTAAGGACTTTCTGCAAAGCCCTCCCCTCTCTATGCCTCAGTTTCCCCATATGTACAATAAGAGTATTGATCTGAGGACACTGGTGAGGCTCAAGAGAGATAAAGACAGTCCAGGTTCCTGTTGCTGCAGGTCAAACCTCAGCTGGGTCCCCACCTTGTTCCCCAGGGACAGAGTTTGCTAATGACAAACCAAGCTAAGACTGGACAGTACCTCTTTCCCCAACCCAGGCCTGCCCCCTAGGTGTCTGGGGACTAGCCTCTCTTCTTGACCTGTCAGTGACCTTTTACTGGCCAGGTCGCCTCCTTCACCCTCCTTCCACTGCCACTATTCTAATCCAGGCTTCACCATCTGTCCCTTGGGCTGTAAAACCAGTCTCCTCCCTGGCCAGCTGGCCACCTCTCCACCTCCGAGCCAGCCACCACACAACTGCCAGGCAGAGCTTTCTGAGACACAAATCCCATCACGGCCCTCCACTGCTCGAAGTCCTTAGGGGCTCACGTTGCTGATGAAATGACGTCCAAAGTCCTCTGTGGAAACATTCCCAGCCCACACAGTTTGGCCTGGATGGTGCTCCCAGCTTCATCCTTCACTGTCCTCTACCATCGACCCACTGGATGCTCCAACCAGACTGAACTTCTTCCTGTCCTCAGATAGTACCTGCCCTCTTCCCATCTGTGCATCTGCCAAGCAGTTCTCTCTCCCTGGTGCACTGCCTCCCACCTACCCTCCCAAACCTACACAACAAACTCCTACTCATCCTTCAGCACCCTGGTCAAAAGTGGCTTTCTTGGGGAAGCCTCCTCTAGCCCCCAGGTGGGGTTGTCTGCCTTCTCCGTGCTCCAGCAGCCCCTGCACCTTCCCAGACTTGGAAGGCACCACACGATAACATCTGCCTGCCCCTCCTACTGTCCTTCCTATTACACTGTGAGATCCTTGAGGCCGGGCCTGGGTCTCTGTCTTTTCTGTGCCCCCAACCCAGCATTTAGTAAAACCAAAAACCCATTGCCATCAAGTCAATTCCAACTCATGTGTTACACAGAAGAACTGCTCCATAGGGTTTTCCTGGCCATAATCTTTACAGAAGAAGATCACCAGGTCTTTTTTCTGCAGCACTGCTAGGTGGGTTTGAACCACCAACCTTTTGGTTAGTACCCGAGTAGCAAACCGTTTGTGCCACCCAGGGACCATTCAGCTTGTATCAGGTACTCAATAAATGTCCAATCAATGAATAAATAAATGAACTCCAGAGATAGAACCAAAAAAAAAAAAAAAAAAAAAAAACCAAAGGCATTGCCATCGAGTCAATTCTGACTCCTGGCAACCCTATAGGACGGAGTAAAACTGCCCCATAGTGTTTCCAAGGAGCTCCTGGTGGATTCGATCTGTCGACCTTTTGGTACAGGCTGAGCTAATATCCTCCCTCCTGAGTTCCCATGGTCTTAGGTCGTCTCACAGGGCAGACTCTTCCCTGAGCAGCTGGAACTAAATCCCTTCCTTTCCACATCTCTTAAGGCCTCATGAAGAAGCTAAGCTTGCTAAGAATTCAGAAAGCAGAAGAGAGATGGAGACAGAGCACGCACATCGCAGACCTGCGTGGCAGTGAAGGACATACACCGCGAAGCACCTGGAGCAGGCCGGAGGGAGTAAGCTGCCATCCCCTTTCCTTCCCTCCCCCTTCCCTTCCCCTCCCCTCAGGCTTTTGGCCCCACCCATTGTTCAATGCCCCGCCCCCTCACTGGAGTTGATTGGCAGTCAGTGCCGACTGACAGAAATGGCTCAGCACCTGCTCTGTCTGAGCTCCGGAGCCCATCATATTTCCCTGCCCCCTCCCACTATCCCCAGAGGCAGCCCCTCACTCACAGTACTCGATGCCCAAGATGATGTCCCGTAGGTAGAGGCGAGCTTGCTCCTCGGGGAAGGGGTTGTCGCAGGGCACTTCCATCACTGGCCTACAGGGAGGGATTCAGAGTGGGGGGTGTTGGGGAGGAATCAGGATGAGTAAAGGTGGGGCAGCAGATGCAGGAGAACGATGGGGGCTGGCCCATTCAGACCCCAAAGGACCTCCCGGGAGCTATGCTCTAACAGGCCCCTAGAACCCAAGATTTTAGCTGCTTCGGCCATAAAATGAACATTTAAAAACACACATGGCACAAATGTCTCTTTTCATCATTATAATTTCAAATTAGCTTATCTTAATTTCTGATCGTCTTGGTATTCCTTCTTTTAAGTGCTTAATTATCTGTGATCAAACAATTGAGAAAATGCCATTTAGAGTTCAAAGCGTGGATCCAGTTCCAAAAGAAGATCACGAAATTAAATTTATGGGTGGCAACTGCTTTTTTTGTGTAACAAGATAGAATACATCAGAATGTATCACATGTAACAAGAATATACACTGGCTTGTAAAACTGGTTTCAGTTTTAGATATGGGAGGCAATGTAAAAATTATATTTATGAACAGAGGCAAAAAAGTTTGAAAGCCCCTAAGTCTTAAGAGGAAACCCTGGTGGCGCAGTGGTTAAGAGCTACAACTGCTAACCAAAAGGTCAGCAGTTCGAATCCACCATGCACTCCTTGAAAACCCTATGGGGCAGTTCTTACTCTGTCCTTTAGGGTCACTATGAGTCGAAATCAACTCGATGGCAATTTTTTTTTTTTAAAGTCTTAAGAGGATAGCACTCTTCCCTCCCCATTCCCAAAAATATTGGTCTTGAGGAACCCCTACAGGCAGGAAGACAAGCCTCAGCCTGCATTCAAGGCCTCAGCAGTTGGGCCACCTGGTCCACCCAGCCCTGTGCCCACTATCCATGTCAGCTGTTCACAAAGGCCCTGAGAAGGTCAGGTGGGAATTAGAGCCCTAGGTTTCAGCAGTGACTCGCTGTGTGACCTTGGGCAAGTGACTTACCCTCTAATCCTCAGCTTCCCCACTCATAAATGGGCACAAATGGTACCCCACCCACCCAACGACTCCCGAGCTTGCTGTAAAGATGAAAAAAGCCTTTGTGATCTGAATAGAGGTAAGAGTTTGAGTCCCCTCTCCACAGTTTTGCTTAAGAAACACTATTCCTTCCCCTTCACCTCCATTCAAACTTTCTTCCCAGTTCTTCAAGGCCTAGCTGAAAACATACTTCCTCTTCCAGAGGTCCCCTGACTACTCCAGCCTCATTGACTGCAGCCTTCAAAGAATCATCCTTTGGTCTCTCATCTCCCCCCAGGCCAGAGCTCCCCAAGGGCAAGGCCTGGGTCTCTTTTTCCTCCTAAAGTAGAGAACTAGGGACCCAGGGAAGGAAAGGAAGGTCTGGACTCAGACCTGACCTGCCTGATTGGGACAGGGAACTCACCCCTTTCTCAGAAGGTCAAACACTGAAAGAAAAGAAAAGAAAGTAGGTAAGGTGTGACCAGGCTGGCAAAGCAGCCGATGCCAAGGTCCTTCCCAGTTCTGGAGGGTAGGCAGGCATGGAAGCATACGTGAGGGTGAGACAGGGCAGGGGTCCCCAGACATCAGAGGAAGTAAATGGACCTGCGTCTTCTGATTCTCAGGTGACAGGTGAGGACCAGCAGCATGGGTCCCTTTTACAGGAAGGGAAACTGTGAGGCTCAGAGAGGGAACAGAAGTTTTCCTAAAGATCTTAGCAGGCAGGCAGGTAGGAGACGGAGTGGAGACTAAAGCCTTGGCGTTTAATTCCTAAACCAGGGCTCCTTCTGCCCCATTTCCTGAGGCTTCCTTTGAGCCCAGCCCTGAAGGAGTGAAGCAGGGACCAGGAACTTAGTAATAACTTTAATAACAATAAAAATTAATATGTTTTACATATAACTCATGTACCCCTCACATTAACACTATGAGGTAGATACCATTATTATCCCCATTTTACAGGTGAAGAAATTGAGGCACAGAGATATCAGACAGGGTCTGGGAACCCACATCACATAGCCTGCTTCCTGCAGAAGACCATCCCTGAGTGCAGAGCCCAAATCTGACCCACCGTCTCTCTGACCAGTGCCAGCCTGGCAGGGAGTGGGACTTGGGAATATCTGTTGAACTAACTGGATTATGTTATCCAGGTTCAGGTAGGGCTGGGCAAGAGAATGCAGGGCTGTAGCAACGCGTGTGTCTTACATCTGACCCCTAGGAGTTCTTGCTTGAGGCTTCCTTAACCCCGAGGAGGTCAGTGTGTTCAGCCCGCCCACCTGACGTTCATGTGTGTCCCGGGAGCCCACAGACCAGCCCCAGGTGAGCTGCTGTGGGAATGTACTGGGCCACTCACCCAAATAGAGATTGTCCGCAGCTGGATCATCCAGGACCTGGTCAGAGAGGAGCAGACATGGGGGTGGGGCTTGTGGAGGCATGGGGTGGGGTGTCTTTGCCAGGTCTGGAAACCCTAGGATGCTCCTGCAGCACCCTGGACAATGAGCAGGAACTGCACTGGCGCCAGACAGATGGGATGTCAGAAATCACAGACTGCCCCCCAGCTCGGCCCACTATGCAGCATCCAGTCCTTCTCCGCTCCAGCCATGATGGGAAGCTTACTTCCTGCCTCTGGGGCAAGGCATTGTCCTCAGTGAGAGCTTGGAATATTCCCAGCCTGACCGAACTGGCCCCTGAAGCCTCCCCACAGCTCCCACCCCCAGTCTGGCCCTGCCCTTGGAGGCCTCAGCCACATGTGCTTCCTCGGCAGGACCCCTGTCCGTGCTGAGCACCCGTACCCCCACCCCCACATCTGCTCCCACAGGGCTCTGACGCTGGTTCCCACTGCTCAGCACCACCTCCTACCTCGATCAGTTTGACCACATTCACATGGTCCAGCTTCTTCAGAATGGCAATCTCCTGGTACACCCGCTCCAGGGGCAGCAGCTGCTTGGCCGGTCCTCCCAGGGCAGCCTGGGACCCTCTCGGGGGAGGGCGACCTATGACCAGGACAGGGAGTCAGGCCCTTGTTCCAGGAGGCCGGGCCTCACCATGGAATACAACCAGCTTCAAGCAAGAGTCTTGCAAGAGAGTGGCCTTGTCCCCAACCCACCAAGCACATTCCTACTTCCAGGCCTTTGCTCATGCTGTCCCCTTCGATGCCCAGTCCGAACAGGACCCGGGCTTCCTCCTCCTCTGCCCCCCAGCCTAGGAGCTCCCAAGGACAGGACCAGGTAGATAGATTAGGTAGACACATACGTGGAAAACCGTACTGCTTCAGTAACTTCTTTTTGGAAAGAACCTTCATTGCCTGAGGAAGGAGGGATGAAAATGTCACTTGTGTGCAGCCAGCCAGCAGGGTCTAGACCAGGCTGGCTACGTGTGGACTGAGATCCAGAAGGATGCACTGGGTGTCTGCCACTGGCACTGAAGGAAACACTGGAAACTAGTTAAGAGATGGCCATATCTGAGTCTTGGCCTTACCCCTATTCCCCTAATAAGCCTTTCTGGAGCTTTCCCCTCAGGGGAGTCCAGCCTGTGCTAACATACCCCCAAGGACTCAGAGCTCACTACCTTTGCACACCCCTTTTTTTTTTAGGGACAGGTAGCTCACTCCCGTCAGAGGAAGCCCCCTCCACTGTTTTCCCAGCACAGCTTTGCCCCACCCTAGGGCCCAGCTGGGGCAACACCTCCCTCCCATGCTAAGACTCACATAGTGTCTGTCTTCACTCTCGTTGTAGGCCAGCCTCACCACGCCGTAGGCACCCTGCAGCAAGGCAATGATCAGCCCTGCCTGGACAGGACAACCTCCCGGGGGACTAGCTCAGAAAAGGGAGCCTGAATAGCTCTGGTCCCTCCTCCCCCCACCCCACCTCCATCCCTGACACCAGCTGGCTCAAGGGCATAAACTTCAGGCAGACGAGGAGGGGGATTCTTTGTATTGGCAACCGGTCCACCCGGTTCAACACAGCACCATGCCTCCCCGACCCCTCCTGTCTCCCATCGAGAGCTCTGGGGTATCAGGAATCAGGGGTTATCTCCCACTATTCCCCATGGGTACCTCCTACAGAGAACAAAATTGTCCGTATATCCCGGCTGAAGCCTTCCTGGCCCTACCTCACATGCCCACCCAGACAGAAGGGCTACTGCACAGCAGAGAACCCTGACAAGCTGCCTCCATGAAGCTCCAAGAGCAGCCCCACTGCCCTGGCCTGCCCCAGGCCTACCTTGCCAATCTCGCTCTGCAGCTTGTACTGGTTCAGCTGCACACAGTCCTGGGAGAAAAAGAAGGGAGCATCAGGTGCAGCTTGATCCAGAAGTGGCACTGCCTCCACCCCAGGAACATGTTCTGGGCCCAATCCTGGCCCCTCAACCCCAGACCTCACCAACCTTTCAACTTTGGCTGGAGCAGCTTGGTGAGGCCAAGGCCACTGTAAGTGAGGAGAAGCCTTGGATAATGTTTGAAATCATGAATGGTGAGCACGGCCATGCTTTGCCCCCTGGGGAAGTGGTGAGAGAAGTGCAGTAATTCCTACCAGACACGGGTCGGCGAGACCCCAAGCTGTAAAGAGCCTCAGTATTTCCCGAAGCAGCTGAATGGGGTGGTTCGGAATGCATGGATAAGAAAGATGAGGACAGCCCTGGGGACAGGAGCCAGGAGCCTTGGTTCTGGCAGAAAAAGCTCAGCCTCTGAAATCTGGAGATTGCTGGGTACCTGGGTGTACTTGCAAACCTAGGTGGCAAGGACAGGGCCAGTAGGAGCCCAGAAGCTGGAAGCATGCTAGCATGAGGGCAGCTTCCGAGTCAGGGCAGATCTAGGGGGCAGGACTAAAGGTGAGCGGCTCAGCCTGGTGGCAGGGGGACACATCATTCATCTTCAAATCTCTAAGAGAACTTTATGGGGACACGAGAGGGGCCTGTTTCCTGGTCTGGGAGTTATAGGAGGCAGCCATTGGCTCAGATGGAGCTGCCCTGGGTGGGAAGATGCCATACTACCAGGTAGTAAGCTCCCCAGCCCTAAAGGTGTACAAGCCAAGGTTAAGGCTAGATAGCTGTGTAGCAGGAATGAGAGCAGAAGTAAGGCTTCGCTGAGGCCAGCTAAGGGGCTCATGTGCAACCTTTAGCTCTGCCCCACCAACCTCTGCATCCGAGATGGCCACGTGGTGGGACTCGATGGTGGGCCTCCGCCAGGCCCGTGGGAAGATGTGGCTGGAGGGCCCCGTGGCATAAGGCCCCGCCCGGGCCTCGAGGCAGCTCCCCACTGGCCGCTCTTGCAGGGAGAACTTCCGAACTGAGAGGCTGGGCCGGGTGGGAGGGGGTCTCAGAGCTGCCCCAGGGATCACAGAGGAAGCCCTGGCCCGTGGTGGAGGGTCCACACCGTTCCTGGTAGGTTCAGGTTCCACCTTCTCTAAATGGGCCACATCGATGGCTGCCACCCGCTCCACCAGCTCTGCCCGAGGGTCCTGGCAGCAGACAGCTGGGCCTCCCTCCATATTGCCTCAGGCAAGAGGGTCCTCTGAACAGCCTGGTAGGGAACCTGAGAAAAGAAGGCAGAGAAGGCTTCACTCCTGGATGCCAGGCCGGCCACGAGGCTAGGAGGTCAAAGTCCAGGTCCCTCTCCCCTGTAGCTACACCCCGTGGGGCCCACCTCCATGCCTTTGCCCTGGCTGTCCCCTCTGCCTGGGTGGCCAGCAACCCAACTCAGGTCTGTCCCTACTAACTGAAGGGAATTCCAGGAGCTCATCCGGCTCTGCTGCATGCCAGCCGTCTGGACCTCAGTGTTCCCACCTGTAAAACTGGCACAGTCACTTCTGCCTTGCTGGCATCACAAGAAAGCTGGGAGAATCTGATACTCCTGAGTCAGGACAGACAGACACAGGCCCAGCAACACTGGAATGGATAAAGTCGAAGGTCAGCCCAGGCCCCTGCTCTACATGAAGTGCAATGACTCACTGTCCCCACCCTTCCACAGCAGAGCATAGCAACGCAGCCCCATGGAAGCCGAGCTGGGAAATGGCACTGTGCCGCCTTCTGATGCTCCAGCCCCACTCACCCCTCTCACTGATTCCAGTAAGACCTCCCTGGTGCTCTAGCCTCTCACCTCTTCCTCACCTTCTCCAAGGAGCCCCCCTTGATGCTCCGGCCTCTCTCACTCACTCTCCCTCCTCCAGGGTCATAGGGCAAGTCTCCGTCTCCCATCAATCCCTTTCTTGCCCCAGCAGGGCCTCCAGAACAGGGACCACTAAGGGTGGGGGTTGCTGCTTTGGCGGCTGTCCAGCGAGACTTCACTGCACTAAGAGATCATTATTTCTCCTGGTTTTTCCTTTCAGCTTATTTGAGTGGCCAGAATGTTTGTCACCTGTGCTCAGGCTGGAATGCTTCCTCTAGCCTGGTCCCACATCCACTCTAGCCCTATGCAGTCTGAGCCCCAAGCCAGGTCCCAGGCCAAGAACTGACCTCAGACCACAGCCTCAGCCCTCACCCTCAACCCTGACCCTGGACTAAATCCTGGCCCCAGGATGAACCCTGACTCTCAGAGTGAGGCCCCACCTCCGCCCTAGGCCCAGCACTGGCCCCTGCAGCCCAATGCCCCTCCCCCTTCCTGGGCCAGACTCAGAATCTTCTCAGAAAAAAGGAAGCCAGTGCAGATCCTGACCCTCAGCCCTTCCTGTCTGGTGGTAGCTTCCTCTGTCCCCACACAGCGACTTTGAGAATGCAAGTCTCAGGCCTCCGCTCCACCCCTCACTCCCCTATCACCTCGCTTTGACAAATGTCAGGAGGCAGGGCTCACTGCTCAGCTGCCAACTTACTATGGGACCCCCGGCAAGCTCATTCCTGACTCTGAGCCTCAGTCTCCCCATCTGTGCTGTGGAAACATTACCTCCCCAGATTCCCCTAGGCCCACAGCAAGGCTCAGAGATGGACTGTGGGTAAGGGCATGGTCCAGACCCTCTGTGCCCAGCACACTTTTGAATGAGTGGAAACCTAGAGGTAGCAGAGCTGATCTTGACATGCGAAAGGAAGGGGGAGGGGATGCAAACTGACAATGGAAAAGACATGGAAGCTGGACCTAGAGCTGGAGCATCAGGGAGGCCTGCCAGGAGGAGGTGGGGAGGGGGCAAATGAGTCTGGAGCATTGAGGAGACCTCCCTGGAGGTGAAAGGGGCAAGAAAGACTGGAGCATCTGGGAAGCCACCCTGGAGGAGGTGATGGGGGTGTGAGTAGGGCTGGAGCTGAAGGGAGGCTTTGGGGACCAGATGGCCTGCAGGAAGGAGGACGCCCTCTAAGCCTGGCCCTCCCATCCCTCTCCACCCCATCCTTCTGGCTCTCCCTATCACTCCTCAGGCCCCAGCTGTGGCTGATCTGTTTCTCACAGGGGAATGTAAACTCCATAAGATTAGGGATTTTGTCTGCCTCTTCAGCAGTGCCTAACACATAGTTGTTAGCTGCTGTTGAGTTGGCCCCCGACTCATGGGAACCCCACGCACAACACCATCCCTATGATTGCCATCCCCATGATCAGTTTTAGATTGGACCACTGTGATCCGTAGGGTTTTCATTGGCTGATTTTAGGAAATAGATTGCCAGGCCTTTCTTCCTAGTCTGTCTTAGTCTGGAAGCTCCACTGAAACCATTCAGCATCATAGCAATACACAAGCCTCCACTGACAGAGGGGTGGTGACTGTGCGTGAGGAGCACTGGCCGGGAATGAAACCTGGGTCTCCGGCATGGCAGGTGAGAATTCTACCCCTCAAGGGCCACTGCCCTCTGGCACACAGCAAGAGCCCAGTCAATGGGTGGTTGACAAATCAACTGCATTAGACTGATAGGAAAGCAGCCTCAGGCCCCACCCCAAGTCAGGGAATGAATTTTAATGTCTGAAATTCCTGCCTTTGGCCTCAGGTCTCACCAGGCTGGGGCTGAGGGACAGGGAGCCACCACGGACAGAGGTCACAGGCTCCCCTGGCCCATAAAATTTGCATATGATTTCCCTGAGGTTGTTATCACAGCAAGGGGGGACAGGAAGAAGACATCCTCCTTACTTCCCTCCCCCCATATTTGCAGGTGGGGAAACTGAGGCCCAGAAAGCAGCAGGGGGTCACACAGCCAGTCAGGGCAGAGCCTTCCTGCCCCAGCCTGGGGTCCTGTTACCTGAATTAGCAACCAGACTCTGAAGCCAGGCTGCCAGCGTTCAAATCCTCACTCCTCCCTTCCCGACTGTGAGCCCTCAGGCAAAGGGCTTCACCTCTGCATCTAGGTATTTCCTAAGCTGCAAAATTGGGCTAATAGCGTGTCTCACCCACCAGGTGGTTGTCAGCAGTAAAGGAGTGGACACCTGCAAAAGGCTCAGAGGAGGACCTGCCACTAAGAAAGCACCGGAAAAGTGTGTTGTGCTGCTGCTGTCTTGATTGCCTGGGACACGCTGCAGCCCAGATGGATGCGCGGGCGGGTGGGCGGGCGGTGGCTGCGAGGGCTGACGTCAGGCCAGCCCTCCCTCTCTCCCTCCCGCCTGGATCAAATTCAGGTGACTAAGCAGTCAGTGTGGGAGGCGGCGGGGAGGCCCGAGGTTCCTGCCGCGTGTCCAGGCGACAGGGCCTGGCGCCGAGGCTGTGCTTGTGAGGGCGTGTGTCTGCTTGTGAGCCTGGAGTGGCGGCGATTGTCTCTCCATATGGGGTTGTCTGTATGAGTGCTGGTTCCACCATAGGAGCATATGTGTATGGGGACAAAAATCTATCCCTGTCATCTATGTGAGTGTTTGAGTCTGTGCCTTTAGGTCTGTGTGTACGTACATGTATTCCAGAAGGGATGCACTCGGGCGGTGGGGACCTGCACCCCCTGGGGGTCATAGCAGTCTAACCCCAGGTCAAGTCGGAACTTCCCAGTCACCTGTCCACCAGCCTGGGACTGCCTGCTGGGCTGATTAGGGCTATGTGTCCTGGCCAGGACCCAACCCTCTCTGGAGGCTCACCCAGGAGGCCCCTCAAGGCTTTCCCCAAGCTGAGGCTTCAGTAGACACTTTGTCGCTAGGGGCCACCTGGATGAATGGAAGGACAGGCAGACACAAAGCTGGGACTTCTATGGGCACAGGGAACCTCGAAGGGCCCAGCCAAGTCCTGCCAGTTGCAAACAGTTTTCATACCAGACTCTAGCCTGCCCTGGCTTGGGAAAGCTACCCCAATCCTGCCCTCCCAGGCTGGGGCTGTGTGCCTCAAATGTGACTCAGTTAGAATGGTCACCATGCTGCCAACTCCCTGGGCTCTGGGAAGATATGGATGAGACTGTGGACACAGAAGCAGTTTGTGCCTGAGGGACATGGAGCTGGGATGTGACTGCATCTAGAAGCCTCTAAGACAGAGCCTCGATGTACAAGATATAATCCTTTGTCTGCCCCCTTGCTCTGGAAAGGCTTGGCACAATATCATATACCACTCCCAGCCCCCAGGCTTCTCCCAGGCTGTGTCTGGCCGCTCCAGTGGTATGCGGGCTCCTGGCTTCAGGCACCTGCGTGGCCTGGCCTCTTCCTCAGGATGTTCCCCACCCACCTGGGTCCCTCAGAGGAGCCCCAGAGCAGGCAGACCCCATTTGCAGCACCTCCTGGAATGACTTCAGGTAGCAGTCAGACCTCATTCCACATTCTGGGAGGATGCCAGAGCCAAGCCAAGGCAGGGGACCGGCTACAGTCCAGGCAGAAAGGAAAAGCAGTCCTGACTGGTGAGGACTGGCCAGAAAGGAAAGCCTCAAGGAGGTGATACGGCCACCCAGGCCAGACACAGAAGGTGGCCCTGGCCTCCTTCTTTTCAGGAGCTGTGTTTATGCTCCTGAAAAGTGTCTGGACGGTTCTGGCAATGGGTGCCCTCCATGGCTCTCGCCCCCGCTCAGATGACTCAGTCCCCTCAAGGGAGGCCCGATGTCTAGTGCCAAGTCATGCTTGAAGATGCCTGCTATAAGGACACCCCCGACTGTCCCCAGGGAGCCCCCAAGCACCAAGGTGGGCTCTGTGCCTGTGTCTGACTCAGCACAGTAACCCTCTGCCCATCCTCTTGCCCAGCCATGGAGGCAGATGGTTTCCAGGCTGCCTTCTCTGCCTCTCATCCTACTTCATACTCCACACCAGGTCCACACCTCCAGCCAACTCTCCAACCTGCTGCCTCCTCCCCCTGCATGTTCCCCTGGCAGTTCAGACCCCACAGGGCCCCAGTTCAACTGAGCAGCTTCCCCCAAACTGCTCCTCCTCCTCTATTTCAAACACAGAGATAGGTACCACCATCCTCCTAGTTCGTATTGGACCCAGGCCAGACGCCCAGGAACCCTCTTATCTCGCTCCTCCTCCACCTTTACACACCTAACTCCACACTTCCACTCCACTCTGGCCACACCACACTACCCAAAGCTTCTGGAACAATGCAGGTGGTGTTTTGCTGCCAGGCCTTTCTATAAGCTATGCTTTCTGCCAGGAGCACACCTCCCTCTCCTGTCCTGCCTGGAGGGCAGCTCAGACATCACCTCCTCTGGGTGTACTCCCTGCTCTCCCCACTGCTGGGTGAAAGCCCTAAGTCAAACCCCATAAAAACAGCCAGATTCTGGCCTCATCTTTCCCACTGCTTCCTCCACTGAGAGCTCCCTGCTTCCAGGCTCACATCCCTACCCCACCCCACTCCATCTTCCACACCAGTTGCTAGAGGAAATATTTCTAACATGCAAATAAGGTCACAGTCCTCCCAGACCTGGTCTTCCAGGAACTGGGCATCTGGGAGACAGAAGAGCAGAAGACCTAGCCTAGGACAGGGAGCTCACAGGTTGGGGAGTAGCCAGGGACACAGATTCCTGGGATGCAAATCCAGTCTAAAATTCATGCAACAAATATCCATTAAGTACCTACTCTATGCCAGGCACTGTGCTAATGCCTGGTGATAAAGCAGTGAACCAAAAAGACAAATCCCTGCTGTCACACATTTTAATTTCTAATGGGGTAAGGGGCAACAAACAATAAAGCAGTAATAAATATATGATATATCAAAGAAAGGAAACCCTGGTGGCATAGTGGTTAAGTACTATGGCTGCTACCCAAGAGGTCGGCAGTTCGAATCTGCAGGCGCTTCTTGGAAACTCTGTGGGGCAGTTCTACTCTGTCCTACAGGGTCGCTATGAGTTGGAATTGACCTGACAGCCGTGGGTTTGGTTTGGTTTTTTTTTTTTTTATATATCAAAGAAAAATAAGGCAGTGAAATAGAGATAAAGAGTAAGGGGCTGGGATGCTATTTGTACACTGTGGTCAGATAAGGCCTTTCTAATGCAAGATTTGAGCAGAAATCTGAAGGAACTACGGGCATCTGAGGATGAGTATTTCAGGCAGAGGGACCAGCAACAGCAAAGGCTGTGAGGTGGGATGGTGCTTGCCCTGTTTAAGGAACAGCAAGGAGGCTAATGTGGCTGGAGTGGAGTGTTGCACATGAGAGAAGTACCCAATAGCAAGCAGAGTTAAATACTCAGGGAAGGCGTAGTCATTCACTGTGCCTGGCATCAGGGAAGGCTTCCTGGAAGAGGTGGCATTTACGCTGTTTCTTGACCACTGAGTAGGATTTCAGGAGGGGGGGACAATGAAAGTTCACGCTGTGCATAACAAAGAGCCAGTTCCTGACTGGGACACAGGGCCTGGCTTTGGGAGGTAGAAGGGAGTGTTTTGTGGATAGAGACCACCAGTACCAGTCGACTCCAACTCATAGTGACCCATGAGTATCAGAGTAGAACTGTGCTCCACAGGGTTTTCAATGGCTGATTTTTTGGAAGTAGTTAGCCAGGCCTTTCTTCTGAGGCACCTCTGGGTAAACTCGAACCTCCAGCCTTTCAGTTAGCAGCTGACTGCATTAACCATTTGCACTACCCAGGGACTCCCAGACAGAGACCAGGAGGCCTGGAAAGCCAGAGGAGGGTTTTGAGCAGGGCAGTGAGAGTCAGGTGAGGTTTAAAGTGACCCCTCCCACTGCTGTGGGGAGAGACAGGGTAGGAGACCAAGGAGGAGGCCTGAGGTCTCAAGTCTGTGGGCCTGGGTAACAGTCTGGTACGCAGTGGGTGCTGGGTCTGTACGTGCTGAATGAAGGAGCGAATGGATGTTAAGGGAGGCCAGTGCATCTTCCTCAGGATCCTCAAGGACACAAGAATGCACTCCTCACACACTTGCACGTCCACTTGGCGCAGGTACACACTCTTGTATGCATCCACTGAGGCACAGTCCTATGACTTCACTCCACACAACCTTCTCTGCACACTCCTCTACCCTCAAGACGCACATACACTCCTCCCCTGACAGGCGCACGCCGATGTCCGCGTGATCCGCCCTCACAAACCACTCCACCCTGTAATACGTCCCCCTCACACACACAGACACACTCCTGTGTCCACGTGACACACGCACGCCCGCCTCCAAACACCACACACAGGTCCCCGCGCACGTGTGCACCCTCTGAGCCATCAGTTCTGGGCCCACCGGGCCCTAGAGCAGCAGCGACCGCCACCACCGCCCCCTCTCAGCCCAGGCACGACTACGCAGTTGAAGCCACGCGCTGCATCCCTCCCATTCAACCTCCTGCACCCCCCTCCCACCCCCGGCTCCCTCGGGAAGGGCCGTGGGAGGAGCGCTCCACGGAGATCTGCACGTGGGTGCATGGATCCAGCCTCCCACCAAGAGCCGGGGGTGGGTAGTCCAGCCCTTATGCACGCAGACCCGCAGCCAAGAGCAGGGGAACCGACGCAGATGGCGGGGCGCCCGCATAGATGCGCTACCGGCTGCCAGTGCAGAGAGAAGCAGGACCCCGGGAGCACTCGGTAGACCTAGCCCGGCGAGCAGAATGGGGAGGATCCCGGCACGGACGAAGTCCAGGCTGCCCTAGCAGATGCAGCCTCGCAGACTATCCCTTCCCCTGCAGGCTCGGAGCAGACGTCCAGGCGTTGGTGCCCTCTTGCTCCCCGCCCCGTCGACCCCTACCTCGACGCCCGGCGACAGTCTCCTTGGGCCGGCGGGCGGCCGGGCTCGCTCCCGCGGCGCGGGCCCCACCCCGCACGCCCGGCCCGGGCCCGGATCGCAGAGCTCAGAGCGCCGGCACCGCGGCTCGCTGCAGCGCTCGCTCCCCAGCCAGCCGCCGCGCCCAGCCCGCACTCATTGGTCCGGCCGCACGGCCCCCAGCGCCGCCCAATCAGAGCCCAGGACTCTCGCTCCGCCCCCCGGGGGAGGGGCCGCACCGGGCGGAGGCTCGGGGTGGGGGCCCTCCCCCTGCGGCGGGGCTGGGCCTTGTCACGCCCCCGGCGCCCCGGCACGGGCTGCCCCGGGTACCCGGAGATCCCTCCAGGCGGCTGCCTAGGCCCCTCAGCGGGGCCTGAGGACCCCCAAATCCTCTGCGCCCCTCCCAACCTGGCCTGTCAGGAACAAGCGCACCACCCCCTCCCCCGGGTGTGAGGCGCGATGCGTGCTAGGGGAGGGGCGACAAGGGCTGAGGAGGAGACCTAACCTGGGGAGAAAGGCCTGGAATGGCAGGCTCAGTTTAGCTTTCGGCTGGTTAGGGAGTCCAAGAAGAGGTTTTAGCAAAAAATTTTGAATGTTGAGGTCGATTCATGTTTGGGAAAGAGCCCTGGAGTACGCGGCGGCAATTGCCTAGCTGGGGCAGAGGGAATGGTCAACCAGACTTGGTGACCCTTCATGGTGGCTGTTTCTAGGTGCCCTGTGCCCCCTCCTCCCTGGTGAACTCACCAACTGTTGGTTCAATTATGCTAAACTCTCCACTTGTGGATCTTTCTGGCATCTCACCCCACCACTTGCCTGGACAGAGCCTGCCACTCCCCCCAAACCTGGCCTCTTGTGTCCCTGTCTCAGAAATTGGAGCCAGAAACCTGGGAATAACCCCAGTCTACCCCTTTCCTGCCCCAACCAGTTGATGTCCAAGCCCTGTCCATGCTGCCTTTTAAATATCTCTGGAACTCATCCACTCTCTCCACCCCTCTGACCCTCCCCTAGCTCAGGCCACCCTCATCTTGTACTTAGATTGCTGCAGCAGCTGTCTCACTGGTCTCCCACCTCCAATCTAGCCTCTGTTAGCCTTTCTCCACCTGGCAGGTAGAGCAAACTTCCAGAAACACAAGTCCAACTAGTCAGGTCCTGCCTAGGATCTTCTATGGCTCTGTACTACCCTGAGAATGGGGCCAATCGAGTCCTCCATGACTTCATTCCCACCTACCTACCTGTCTAACATCTATTTGTCTTTCAGGACTTTATCCAATGCCCCTTCTGCCAGGAAGCCTTCCCCCATTACCTCTCCACTGCCCACCATGGTTTAGCTATCGCTCCTAGGGACATCCTTGTACCCAGCATCTGTTTACCTGTCTGTTCCCCTCTGGACTGGGAGCTCCTTAAGGACAGACTCTGTGCCTGATTCACCTAGCACACAGCCTGACACATCATAGATGCTCGATAGATGTTTGTTGAATGAATAACTAATTGGATATGGTAATGGAGGATTAGATATGGGGGGCTGAAGTTCAGGAAAGAGGGCTGGGCTAGAGAGACAGTTTTGGGAGTCATCAGAAAGAACCCATATTATAAGTAGAGCCATGGGAAAGGATGAGATCACCCATAGCAAATAAAGCAGGGACCAAGGACAGAACCCTGAAACACTCGCATTTAAGGGGAAAAGAATTCTGTACTAGGTAGGTTCAGGTTAGGCTGGGGTAACAGAATCCCCCATAAAAACCTCAAGGAAGACAGTCATGGGCTAATATGGCAGCTGTGGTCCACAGTCTACGAACTTTGGGGCTGTTTCCACTCACTGCTCCAGGAACTTCTGGGTCTTCATGGTTCAGGACGGCAGCTAGAGCTCCAGCCATCACGTATGTGTTCCTGGGCAGTGGGATGGAGAGGAGAATGAAGAAGAGGGCAAAGGATCTGTACCAGCTCTCTTGTAAGGAAGGTTCCCAGGTATCACATGATACTTATACGTAGATCCCACTGGTTAGAACTCAGTCACATGACCAGACTCAGCTATAAGAGTCTGGGCAGTGCAGCCTCCATTCTAGGCCACCACATGCCTGGCCAGGAACCAGGGGCTGTATCACCATAGGGAGAATAGCTATCTGGGGACAACTAGCTGACTCTACTATTGAGAAGGTAGCTAGATAGAGGGCAAAGCACTACCGTGTGCCAGACTCTGTGCTGGGCATCTTATATACTTTATCTTACCCTAACCCAAGTAGAGGCTATTATTATCCCTGACTCACTTAGGAGGCTTGGAGAGTTAAGCAACTTGCCCAAGGACACACGGTGAACGAGCTGCAATTCAAGTCTGTCTTCTCCCTGCACATCATCAGGCTGGCTGGAAAATCAGGAGAGGGTGGGTCCTAGAAGCTGCTTGAAGGATATCTTTCAATAGGGAGGGCTTGGTCCACAATGTCAGATGCTGACAGGCCAAGCTGGATAAGGGCTGGTGCCCTTGGCCAGGGCATCTAGGAGAAGGGGAGGGGGTGGGGTGGAGGCCAATTGCACAGGGTGAGGGCTCAGAGAGAGGTGCAGACTGGTCTTTCTGGAAGGGTGGCAGTGAAGGGGTGCAGGCAGAGCTGCAGGGGAATGTGGGAGAGGAGGCAAAAGAGGGGTGGAAATACAAGGATAGGAGAGAGAAGAGGGGGTGGGAGGAGGTCTCTGGGCTGGGCACAGGGGTGGGATACAGAGGAAGAGCCCTTTTCTACTCATTCAGAAGGGAAGGGGCAGGAGGTGCAGGAGCAGGTAGGTCTGGAGAAGGAGGGAAGGCAGAAGAGGGACTTCCTGTCTCATAAAACCCCAGGATTCTTCTTGGCTGCGGAAGGGCGGCGGACAGCCAAGGGCTTGAGGGAGCGGGGAACGGGGAGTAGCTACCATATTGGATGGCCACTAGTCATGTGTGGCTATATGAATTAATTAAAAATAAAAGCCATTCAGTTCCTCAGGTACGCTAGCCACATTTTAAGTGCTCAATGGCCACGTACAGCTAAACCAAAAACCAAACTCATTGCCATTGATGCAATTCTGACTTATGATGACCCCATGTGTTAGAGTAGAATTGCTCAATAGGGTTTTGGGGGCTGTAATCTTTATGGAAGCAGGTCGCCAGGCCTTTCTTCCATGGTGCCACTGGGTGGGTTCAAACCACCAACCCGTAGGTTAGCAGTGGAGCAGAAACCCTTCACGCCACCCAGGGACCTTTCACATGTGGTTAGTGGATACCACACCAGGCAGCACAGGCAGAAAACGTTTCTGTCACTTCAGAAAATTGTGTTGGATAGATCTGGCCTAGACAGAGGCATGTGATGGGGGTGCCCATAGCTGCAGGGGCTGGAAATGCTTCAGTCATGCCCACAGCAGGGCCCCTAGAGAAAACTACTCTCTCTCCAGTCAGGCCTTCCTCCCCCCTTCAGGATTCCCTCAGAAGTCACTCCTGGGACAGCCAGCCCCCTTTTCACCCGTGCATTCGTGAGGCCTCTCCTGGGTTTCTTAGCTGGTGCCAGCGCCAGGCCTCCCAGAACCGTGGGAGGGGCTTGTGGAGGACTGGGAAGAGCGCGAATGTTCGGGCTGTGCCAAGTCAGCAGCCCATGGACAGAGGAAAGCTGACCCCCAGCACTGACCCTGTGAGCTCAGGGCCAGTAGTGTCACTAGGGGAGTACAGGGAGTGCGAACTGCACCCCCTGGCACTGTCAGAGGGGGTGACGCCAAAATGACCCCGGGGTCCCTGGCGGCAGCGAAAGCATCACCAGGGTTGGTGTCATCCATCACCTAGTGTGGTAACTTGTTACCGCCCTCATCACCCGCCAGTCAGTGTGCACGCAGCCAGGCCAGGGTGCCTGCCAAGGGTCTGCGCCTTGGCCAGTGGGAGAGGGGAGGAGCTGCAGGGAGCTGTGGGGTGCAGGGCTGCACAGAATAACAATGCTGTGCCCTGTGAGGGGGTGGAGCGGGGTGCTCCACCCATGGGGGTGTTCCCCAGCCAGCCCACCCACCTCATGGGATGGGGGAGGCCACACTGAGTTACCGCACTGGGTGACACCAACCCTCGTGACACTACTGCTCAGGCCATAAGAATGAGATCACAGTTACCCACTAGAGAGCCATAGGGACCTCAGAGATTACTCAGCTCATTCTCACATTTCACAGATGGGCACACTGAGGTTCAGAGACAGCTCAGAAGAAAGTACAGAAGGCAGAGGTTTATCATCATTCCTTTTATTGTACTCCGCCCCTCGCTTTCCCCAGACCTTGTGTTCAGACACAGTCAGGCAGGCCTTGGAGCTGGGGCTGAGCCATAGGCAGAGAGCCCAGGATCTGGTCAAGGCTCCCACCCTGACCCGAGGTAGCTAGTAGGGACTCTTGGCCGGAAGAGGCTGTCCTGATCTGATACATTTGGGGAGGAGCACTTCCCCATGGAGGTGACATGGCATGGCTCATGTGCCTGTGCTTGGGGGTGTAAGTGTGCTTGGATGGTTGTGTTTGTAGGGGCCAAGCTGCTCAAATACACAGTGTGGCAGGAGGGGTATGTGCATGTGGGTGGGTGTGAATATGGGAGGGCGTACCCAAGACACTGTGTGGCATGTGTGTAAACCACACAGATGCTAAGAGTGTCTGAGACCTTGCTCCATGCCCCCATCTGCCAGGTGATACAGTCCCAGGCCTAAGCCTGACACCTGATCAAGGGCTTAGAGTCAGAAAGTTCTAGGGCAGTGGTTCTTAAACTTAGGTTTCAAAATGGTCTGGGGTGTTAGCTAACCATGTAGCTCCTGTGGCCCAGCACTCAAGATTCTGCTTCGGGAGGCCTGGAGGGGCCTAGGCACCGGATTTGTGGCTTAGCTCCTCAGGGAAATCCGAGGCCAACGAGAAACAGGGCTCGAGCAGAGCTTCCCAGTAGAACTTTCTGTGATGATGAGAATGTTCTGTGTGGCCCAATATGGCAGCCTCTAGAAATCTTCGTTTTATTCCATTTTAATTAACTAAAATTTAAATAGTCATCTGTGGCTAGTGGCTGCCACATTGGTGGGCAGAGATCCAGACACTGAGACAGGGGGATGGATACTGAGGGCCCTGAGAGAGAAGTGCAAAGCTAGGTGTACCTGTCCAGCCCCCGCCCTTCCACCAGGAGTGGCTGAGGCTAGAGTGGGGCTGCCTTAGAGGTGTGCAGAGTGGGAGTCAGAGCCCAGAATCACACAGGTCTCTCCCCAGGTCCACTCTGAGCTCCCCAGGTCCAACCTGGTGTCTGCCTGGCTGAGAGGGCAGCAGAACTCCTGGGGAGACCCTCCGTCCTGGCTGGGATGCCACCAGAGCCCTGTCCTGAGGCCTCATGCTACGTCTAGTCAGGAGTCAGGGGCCGAGTGTCAGGACGTCCTCATGTTCTCCTGAAGGTCCAGGACGGAGCTGGTGGCTGCGAGGTCACGCTCACCCTGTGTGTGTGTGTGGATGGGATAAAAGTCGACTTAAGGGAAACAGCTGGCACCCCCAACACAGACACACGGATGTGAAGCCTTTGAAGGGCCTGACTCAAACAGCCCTCTTACCTCCCCTGGCCCCATGGCCTCTGCATACTTGAATTTCTTCTGCTTGTAGTAGTGCCTCTTAGGCAGGATATGGAGAAGCAGCAGGTCACAGAGAACGGTTGCCTAGGCGTGGGGGGTGGAGGACAGAGCATGGGAATCTGGGGGGCTGGTACAGAACCCTCCACATCTCACCTCAGACCCTACTCTAGACATCAGGTTCTTGCAATGAGCTATGGGGCTAGAGGGGGGACGAGATACTGCAGGACCCTCAGGAGTCCAGGACTGCCCGCGACACCTCTGTCCTGCCCCAGTTCTGGGCCTTGGTTTCCTTGGATATATTGTGGGTCTAGGGTGGTGGGACATGCAGTTGTTGGCTCAGTGATGATGGTCAGTTATGGACAAGCTTTGGAGTGAGTGGCTTGCTGCTGCCACTGAGATGTGGAAGGGGAGGGGCTGACCCCATCACAGTGACTCCTGACCCCAGTACTTACCACCCCGAAGATGCCAATGCCAGACCCAATGGTGGTCATTGTGGGTATGATGTCAAACTTCCCAGCCTGGTGGCAGAGACCAGGGGAGGAAGGCGTTAACAGCCAGAAGGGGCCTGGCTGGACAAAGCCTCTCCAAGAATCTTTAAGACCAGGCCTGGGACAAAGGGACTTCCCTGCCTTCAAATGCTAACTGTCCCCTATAGCCCAGTTCTCTGGCTCTGGGTGAGGATCCACCTGCTGGCCAGGAGACCTGGTGTTTTGTTGTTTTGTTTGTTTTATTGTGCTTTAGCTGAAACTTTATAGCACAAATTAGTTTCTCATTCAAAAATTATACACAATTTGTTTTGTGACACTGGTTGCAATCCCCTCGATGTGTCAGGACTTTCCCCCTTTCCCTTTATACCCCAGGTTCCCCGTGTCCATTTGTCCAGCTTTCCTGTCCCTTCCTGCCTTCTTGTCTTTGCTTTTGGGTAGTTGTTGCCCATTTGGTCTCGTATACTTGATTGAACTAAAAAACATGTTCCTCACGTGTATTATTGTTTGATTTATAGGCCTGTCTAGTCTTCGGCTGAAAGGTGGACTTCGGGAGTGGCTTCAGTTCTGAGTTAGCAGGGTGCCCGTGGGCCATCGTCTCGGAGGTTCCTCCAGTCTCTGTCAGACCAGTAAGCCTGGTCTTTTTTTGTGAATTTGAATTTTGTTCTACATTTTTCGCCCACTCTGTCCAGGACCCTCTACTGTGATCCCTGTCAGAGCCCTCAGTGGTGGCACCATCTAGTTCTGGGCTCCGGCTATGGTTCATGTGGTCCGTCAGTCCATTGGGCTAATACTTTCCTTGTGTGTTTGGTTTTCTTCATTCTCCTTTGCTCCAGACGGGATGGGAACCATAGATGTATCTTAGATAGCCACTCACAACCTTTTAAGATCCCAGACGCTACTCACCAAAGTAGAATGTAGAACATTTTCTTTATGAACTATGTTATGCCAATTGACCTATATGTCCCCCAAGACCATGGTCCCCAGCCCTCAGTCCCAGTAACTTGGTTCCTCAAGGTGTTTGGATGTGTCTAGGAAGCTCCTGTGATTTTGCCTTGGTCAAGCCTGCTGACTTCCCCTATGATGTGTGTTGTCTTTCCCTTCACCAAAGTTGCCACTTGTCTACTATCTGATCAGTAACCTTGTAACCATCCAAGACTGTTTCTTTCTGTGTATAAACTTTTTTTTTTTTTTGCGTTTTTATTATAGTGGTCTCATACAGTATTTTTCCTTTTGTGATTGACTTATTTCACTCAGCATAAGCCCTCCAGGTCCATCCACGTTGTGAGATATTTCAGAGATTCATCATTGTCCTTTATTGTGTGTGTGCACCATAGTTTATCCATTCATCTGTTGATGGGCATGTAGGTTGTTTCCATCTTTTTCCTATTGTGAATAATGCTGCAATGAACATGGGTGTACATATGTCTATTCATGTAATGGCTTTTATTTCTTCAGGATATATTCCTAGCAGTGAGATTGCTGCATTGTATGGGTATTTCCATTTCTAGATTTATAAGGAGGTGCCATATCGTTTTCCATAGCAGTTATACTATTTTACGTCCCCACCAACAGTGCTTAAGTGTTCCAATCTCTTCGCAACTTCTCCAACATGTCATTTTCTGTTTTGTTTTGTTTTGTTTTGTTTTGTTTTATTTTATTAGTGCCAGTAGGGTGAGATGGTATCTCATTGTAGCTTTGATTTGCATTTCTCTAATGGCTAGACTGGAAACCCTGGTGGCGTAGTGTTTAAGTGCTATGGCTGCTAACCAAAGCGTTGGCAGTTTGAATCCGCCAGGCGCTCCTTGGAAACTCTATGGGGCAGTTCTACTCTGTCCTATAGGGTCACTATGAGTCAGAATCGACTCGACGGCACCGGGTTTGGTTTGGTTTTTTTTTTTTAATGGCTAGTGATTGCAAGCATTTCCTCCTGTGTCTGTTAGCCACCTGAATGTCTTCTTTGGTGGAGTGCCTGTTCATAGCCTTTGCCCATTTTTTAATTGGACTTTTGTTGTTGAAGTTTTGAAGTATTCTATAGATTTTAGAGATCAGACCATTGTTGGAAATGTCATAGCCAAAAAAGTTTCCCAGTCTGTAGGCTCTTTTTACTCTTTTGGTGAAGTCTTTTGATAAGCATAAGTGTTTAATTTTTAGGAGCACCCAGTTATCTAGTTTATCTTCTGGTGTTTGTGCAAGACCTAGGTTTTGACCTTAACTCTACCTCCCCGGACACAGGGAGACAATGGGGGAGGAATGGTCACAGGCTGGAAAACCCTGCCCTTGAATGACCCACACCACATGTTATTAGAAGTAAGAACTGCTGAATGAGTCCCATCTAACTTCCAGCTATAACCACAAGCACCCAACAGGCACATGCAGGAACTGAGGCTGGTTCTCTGGCTGCTCCCCCCCCCACGCTAGACACTCACCTTGCCGTCCACCAGGATGTCAAAGCGAATCCCAAACACCTTGAAGAGGTGACGGTGGTTGGTCCCATTTTCCACGAAGTACCTGGCAAACCTAGGGGAAGGGGTGGGTTGCAGCAGAGGGTAAGGAACCACCTTGGGTCTGGAGTTCTCAGAGCATCAGGATGCAAGCGTCTTTAGAGGGCCACGAGTACAGCCCCTCCCTGACATGTTATATAGAGGGAACGACCTAGGGAGGGACAGGATCTGGCCCAGGGTCACAAAAGGGGAGTCACAGGGAGAATTTCCGGCCCCATACCAACAATTCCAGGAAGCTGCACTCAACCCTTGTCCTAACTCCCGACGTCAGCAATTTCCCCAGCCAGTCCTTGCCAGGTGGGCCTCTAGGGGATTGAGGCCCATGGGCAGAGGGAGTCAGGCCCCCAAGGTCTTGCTTCCTGCTGGCCCCCTGCTTGGCCAACCCCAGGCAGGAAGGGAGCTGCCCAGGCTCCTCTGCTCCCCTCCCGGGACACTTGCTTTGCCCCAAAGGGTTCTGGGAGTAGAAAAGCCCCAGGGGCTCCAAGGAGTGTGCCAGTGGGGGCCTGACAGGCACCTGAAGTTGAAGCCTTGAGACAGATTTTTCTCCTCATATAGCCCGTGGAACTCGTAGATGGGCTTGCAGTGTCGCACGTGCCAGTCCAGGTCACAGTTCCAGTCGATAGTGATGCCGACTACCCCGCCCTACACAGGTGTTTAAGATGCAAGGTTTCAGGATGATGACATTCCTGTCCCTCAGCTGGTACCAGCATCTCTTGAAGAGGGGATACTTTTTGTTTGAGAAAATACACTGAGAAGTTGCTTTAGCCTCTCTGGCCTCACCTCCGGCCCGGTATACTCCACGCTCCAGCTTTCTGACAGTTTCTAGAACACATCAACTTCTTCCTACCACAGGGCCCTTGCACGCGCTGTTCTCCCCAGTTCTCCAAAAGACTGGCTGTTTTGCAGCCTTTGGTCACTTCCCCCGAGAGGCTTTACCTGACTGCCACCTCCAGTCTAAATTTCGCCCCTGCTATTAGCTCAGATTATACTCTATGTGTTTTCTTTCAGAACCTTTGGCACTTTGTAATTACATATTTATTTTGTGTGATTATTTATTAACCCATCTCCTCCAAGACTGTAAGCTCCATGAGGGTGGGGCTGTCTCGGCCTCATTGGTTACAAACTCCTCAGCTCCTAACACAAGTCACAAAATAGAAGTCAAACAAATAGTTGTTGAGTTAAAAAGTGAGTCTGTAAAGACAAAGGGCGGGAAAAGAAAGTTGAGAAAGTGAAATTCCTCTGGGCAAGGTAAGGAACAAGGACGAGGAGGAGGCAGAGAGGAGTTGGAGGTTAGGCCGAGCAATAGGAAAAGAATTGAGGGGTGCAAGCGGACAGGAAGCTGGGCTATTAGGTGGGAAGCTAGCGCCTGCAGAAGGGAGTGAGTGAGAAATTCCCAGTGGGGGATGGCGAGAGATTTTTAAGAACCCAAAACCAAACCAATTGCTGTGGAGTTGATCCAAACTCATGGGGACCCTATTTGTGTCAGAGAGAACTGTGCTTGACAGGGTTTGCAGTGGCTAATTTTTTGGAAGCAGATCACCAGGCCTTTTCTTCAAGGCACCTCTGGCTGGACTTGAACCTCTAACCTCTTAATTAGCAGCTGAGCATTTACCAGTTTGCACCACCCAGTGACTCCTTTTTAGGAACAGGGGAGCCTAACACTCTGCTTTTAGAATGTATGTTGCTATATTTTAAATTCCACAATACCAAACCAAAAAACCAAACGTACTGCCGTCAAGTCAATTCCAACTCATAGCTACCCTATAGGACAGAGGAGAGCTGTCCCATAGTGTTTCCAAGGAGCAGCTGGTGGATTTGAACTGCCAACCTTTTAGTTAGTAGCCAAGCTCTTAACCACTGTACCACCAGGGCTCCAACATACACAAGGGGTCAGCAAACTGAGGCCCGTGGGCCAAATCTGGCTAGGCCCATTATTTATATATTGCCTATAGCTGTTTTGGAGTCCCTGGGTGGTGTAAATAGTTAAAGCACTTGACTGCTAACTGAAAGGTTGGAGGTTTGAGTTTGCCCAGAAGTACCCTGGAAGAAAGGCCTGGTGTTCTGCTTCCAAAAACTTAGCCATTGAAAACCCTAGTGGGCACAGTTCTACCAGGACACACATGGGGTCGCCATGAGCTGAAGGTGAACTCCATGGCAACTGGTGTATAGTTGTTTTTACCCTAAAATAGCAGAGTCGAGTAGCTGTGACAAGAGACCTTATGGTCTGCAAAGCTGAAAATATTTCTTATACTGGCCCTCTGCAGAAATTTGCTGATCCCTGCTCTAGACAAATGTGTTGTGAGCGGGGTTTTTATTTGTGTGTGTGTGAAATCACAAAGAAGGGACTGATTTCCACACCTGAGCAGATGGCTGCAGGAGCAAAAATAATAATGGACACGTACGTGGAATCACCATGTGCCAGGCAAAATGGAAATGCTGTGACATGTATGATCTCACTTGATCCTCAAGACAAACCCATGACACTGGCACTATTGTCCCACTTTAAAAACGAGTTGCTGTGGGATTGACTGTGGCTCACGGTGAGCCCATATGTGTCAGAGTAAACTGTGCTCCACAGGGTTTCAATGCCTGATTTTTTAGGAGCCCACCCACCCAAATGTATGTGCAGAAATTTAGACATGCAGAAATTAAGAGATTTGCTTAAGCCCACACTGCCAGCTGAGGCACAGTAGGTTCGAGTAGCCAGCCTTTCAGTTAGCAGCCGAACACTCAACCGTTTGCACCACCAGGGCTCTTTTGTGCCCCTTATATGGTATTGCTTTTCTTGGAAACCCAAGTGACTGAGGACCTCAGCTTCCGGAATTCCCAGGAATCCTCAGGGGTGAGAGACTGAGTACACAAAGGGGCAATGGCCAGACCATATATGACAATAGAACTCTGACCCACAGCCTCTGCAGCAAGCAGTCCAGGAAGCCACGCTACAATGTCTGCAGCAATCGGCTCCAAACGGCCGGGACTTGGTCAATAGCTGCCAACTTCTCTAATTTTTGCCCCTCCCCCATGCTTCCAACTTAGAACCAACCAAAGAAAGCCAAGTATGCTCCCCTGGCCATCACATTCAGCTTCCCCACCCCAGCAACCTCTAATCAAGGCATACCTGAAGCAGGGAAAAAAAAAAATCAAACCCAAACCTGTTGCCATCAAGTCGATTCTGACTCATAGAACTGCCCCATAGGGTTTCCAAGGCTGTAATATTTATGGAAGTAGGCTGCCACATCTTTCTCCCACAGAGCAGCTGGTGGATTCGAACCGCGGCCTTCTCGTTAGCAGCCGAGCACTTTAGCCACTGTGCCACCAGGGCTCCCTAGGCATACCTAAAGCCTTCCGTTTTTCCCCACTGTAAAGCTTTCCACCTTGCCTACCTGGTGTGATGGTGGCTGGCTCCCTTTACTATATATAGCAAGCTCCGACTACATAGCCTTTGCTTATTCTCATTTGAGTGGTCTTCATTTATTCCCACAGGGGTTATGGGCTTTGGAACTCAAGCTGCTTTTATCTAATATTTAGAAGATAATGGGGCCTCAGATGATATCGTCTGCCCACGTCCATTCATCGTGGTCCCTCCTCTGTGCCAGGTCCATGCCAGGCCCTGCTGAGGACACAGGCCTGACCCTCAGCACCCCCGGTATTAGGGAACAGACCCAGACATACATTTGCCTACACCAGGGGGGCTTCAGGGTCAGAGAAGATTAGCTGGTCTTGAAAAGCACTGAACGGCTTGATGGCCCTGGGTTCCAGCCCTGGCCGGGCACTGTTCCCTCCTCCCCCGTACCTTCTCGGCCAGGGAGTTAAAATTCTGGCCTGACGCTTGCACCACGTAGCCTAGCTTGAAGATAGGGCACAGCGGGTGGGTGGTCTTGTGATAGAGGCAGGTTTTCAGGTAGGCAGCATCCACTTCCTCCACCAGGTTGCGCCTGTGGGGGCAGAGGGCGTTGGCAGCAGCAATGTGCCAGCTGGAAGGGTGCCCACTGTACCTCAAAGCTCTGGGAATTCCTCCCAGGCTCCAGAAGTGCCCTGTTCCTAAGCCCTTGGAAACCAAAGGCAGCCCACCCCCAGGGCCCAGCCCAGGCTTCTGCCTCAAGTGCAACCAGCAGGGATGGAGGGAGGCAGAGGCAGCGGAGGCCAGCTGGAGCACCTCGGAGCTTCCTGCATCTCTGCTGCATTTCCCACGAACCTGTTGACCTTGAAGCGTGGAAAGCTGATGCTGTTCTTGATGAAGAGAGTGAAGTTCTCGGCCTCCCGGAGAAGGGCGGGGCTGGAGGAGACCAAACTCACTCTCTGCCCCTTCCCAGGGGGCCCCTGTGTGCCCCACACAGAGCTTGACATGGTGGGGGTAGGAGGGGTGGGAGCATATGGGACCCTCTGGTGAGGGGACGGGTGTGCTGTAATGGTGGACACTCAGGCCCCTTGATCAGAGGGCCGGGGGGAATCTGGCCTGGGCGGCGGGAATGGGGTGGGGTGCAGGTCCTTCCCAGAGCCCAGATCCAGGTGCCTCTCCCTCTGGGCTGGGGACTTTGCTCCCGAGAGGGACAGGGAGTTACCGTGGAACTTTGTCGTCCACCTCCACGGGACACCAGCCAAAGATCTCACAGGTGTGTACAGTGTTGTTGAAGGCCACACACTTTCCTGTGCGGATGCCTGGAGCAAAGGAGGAAGGCCTGAGGGCCCACGCTGAGCTGGGGTACAGAGGGGGCCCCAAGCCCCGCCCTCGGATCCCCCAGGGATGGAGCATCAAGAGAAGGGGCCTGAGGACAGATGTGGCTGGCTCCGGGACAGGGCAAGCCAAGGTCAGTGTGGCAGAAGGGGCAGAGAGGAGGAACGATTTCCTGGGGAGGACCCGCCTGGGGTGTGAAGAGAGGCCTGTCCATGGAAGGTGGGCCTGAAAGGCCACTGAGCCTGGAGAGGAGAGGGGCTGTGGAGGGGAGGGGCTGTGGAGGCTGACCTTACCTTGGGCTTTCCTTTCAGCCTTCCCTGGTGTACAGCCGCTGTCATCTGTGCATATGCCCCCTTCTGGGTGCTGGGGGAGGGGAGAGCTGCTGGCCCCAGACCCCTTGGGTGGGGGCCTGAGAAAAGCCCCTCCCACCCCCAGGGCCCTAGTGAGGGTGTGAGGCAGAGTCTCAGGCCCCTCTGGGGGTGAACCTGGCTCACAATGTCCTCCCCCTAGCTCCCACCCTCACTGCCCTGTCCAGGACCCCTCTGAGATCTCGTCCAGCTGTCTCGTGGCCACCATCAGCCACGGCAGGGAAGTGGGATGGGTGGGCGCTAAGGCCCAGCATCCAGCTCAGCACGTGGAGAGAAGGAGGGAAGGTTCTCAGCACTGCCAATGGCTGATTGTTACTTTGTGTGAATCTATACCTGAAATCCCACCATTGGAGTCCCTCAGTGGTGCAGTTAACTCCCTGGGCTGCTAACCAAAAGGTTGTCGGTTTAAGTCAACCCAGAGGTGCCTCGAAAGAAAAGCCAGGTGATCTACCTCTCAAAACTCAGCCACTGGAAACCCTGTGGAGTGCAGTTTTACCCTGACACACGTGGGGTCCTCTTGGGTTGGAACTGACTCCAGGTAACTGGTTGTGCCTGAAATCCCACCACTGGGGTCCCTGCAGAAAGCCTCTCTGCCTTCACCTCCAGTGCCCGAAGGGACCGCCTCTTCCATGCTATTTTCCCTGTGGGTTCAAGAAGCAGGAGCAGCAGGGCTCACCTCTGCACAGTAGCCTTGAGCCTGCTGGGGGGTCGCGATGAAATTGGTCATGACAACAAAGGAGCTGTCCCCCTGGAAGTGAGGGATAGGGGAGGGTGGAGCAGGGCTGGGAGCTGGGAGGGCAGCCCAAGAGCCCAACACTGTCCCAGCAGGCCCCTAAAGCACCCGCCCACCACCCAGCAGCCTCTATATCCCTCAGAATAGGAGTGATATTGCAAGACCGCGCTGCCAGGGAAACAGATTCATGGGGAAACTGAGGCCCAGATAGAGATAGGAGGTGGAGTGGTCCCTAAGGGAGGCTGGCAAAGCCCAACCCAGCTCTGAGCCAGGCCTGTGAGTGGAAGGTACACCCCGAGTCAGCTCACCTGGGCTGGAAAGATGTAGTCAGCTACATCCCAGACCTGGGGGCCCAGGCCTGGGAGCTGTGTCACAGCCAGGCCCTTGAGTTTCACAGACACACTACTGATGAGGCCACCTGAAGTCTGGTAGCCCTTCTCGTAGACAAACACCCACCTGCAGGGGGCAAAAGGGAGTTGTGGTTCTGGGCCAGGGCTGGGAGGGGGCATTCAAGTACTAACCAAAAGGCTGATGGTTTGAACCACCCAGAGGTGCTTCAAAAGAAAGGCCTGGCAATCTTGCATCTGAAACTTCACAGCCTTGAAAACCCTATGGGAGCAGAGCGCATCTTTTGGACCTGAGGTTCCTGCAGTGAGATGCTCCCAGACTAGATCTACTTTGCAGCAATGGAATCACCATGAGTCAGAATTGAGCCCATGCGTCTTAGTTTCTTAGAGCCGCTGTACAAGAAATACAAGTGAGTGGCTTTAATGAACAGAAATTTATTTTCTCACAGTTTAGGAGTCTAGGAGTCCAAATTCAGGGTGCCAGCTCTAGGGGAAAGCTCTCTGTCAGCTCTGAGGGAAAAAAAATTTTTTTTTTTTAAATTGTGCTTTGGGTGAAAGTTTATAGCTCAAGTTAATTTCTCATACAAAAACTTGTACACCTATTGTTATGTGACCCTAGTTGCAATCCAGATAATTTGACAGCACACTTCCCCTTTCCACCCCGGATTTCCTGTGTCCGTTCAGCCAGCTCCTATCCCTTTCTGCCTTCTCATGTGAGGGAAAATTCTTGTCTCAGCATCTCTAGTGTTCTTCCTGACATTCCTTGGAGGTCTCCGTATGGCTTCTATCTTTCCCCATTTGTGCTTGCTCGCTTCTGTGCCTATTCTACTTTTTATATCTCAGAAGTGATTGGTTTAATCTCGCTCAATTGGCATAACATAGTTTATAAAGAAAACCTTCTACATTCTACTTTGGTGAGTATTGTCTAGGGTCTCAAAAGCTTGTGAGTGGCCATCCAAGATCCTCCACTGGTCTCACTGCATCAGGAGCAAGGGAGAATAAGAAAGCCAAAGACACAAGGGAAAGATTAGCCCAAAGGACTAGTGGACCACATCTACCACGGCCTCCACCAGACTGAGTCCAGCACAACTAGATGGCGCCCAGCTACCACCACCGACTGCTCTGACAGGGATCACAATAGAGGATCCCAGACAGAGCTGGAGAAAAATGTAGAACAAAATTCTAACTCACAAAAAAAGACCAGACTTACTGGCTTGACAGACTGGAGAAACCCTGAGAGCATAGCCCCTGGGTACCCTTTTAGCTCAGCAACGAAGTCACTCCTGAGGTTCACCCTTCAGCCAAAGATTAGACAGGCCCATAAAGCAAAATAAGACTAAATGGGCACACCAGCCCAGGGGCAAGAACTAGAAGACAGGAGGGGACAGGAAAGCTGGTGACTGGGAAGCCAAGGTAGAGAAGGGAGAATGTTGACATGTCATAGTGTTGATAACCAATGTCGTAAAACAATATGTGTACTAATGGTTTAATGAAAACTAATTTGTTCTGTAAACCTTCATCTAAAGTACAATTAAAAAAAAAAAGTGATTGGTTTAAGACATATTCTATACTGATACGGCCTCATTAACCTAACAAAGAAAACTCTATTCCCAAACAGGTTTTTTTTTTTTTAATATTGTGATTTTGGAGAAAATTTACACAGCAAATTAGGTTCTCATTGAACAATCTCTGTACATATTATTCAAGGATTTTTCACAATATGTTAGCATTCTCATTATTTCCATTCTGGTTGCTCTATTTCCATTAATCTAGCTTCCTTGTCCCCCCTCCCCTTACCTTCTAATCTTTGGTCTAGGGTAAATGTTGACCATTAGCCAAATGGGATTCTATCTACAGACATCATAGATTGAATTGTGTCCCCCCAAAGTATCTGTCAACTAGCTGGGCCATGAGTCCCAGTATTGTGTGATTGTCCGCCATTTTATGTGATTTCCCTGTGTGTTGGAAATCCTATCACTATGATGAAATGAGATGGATTAGTGGCAGTAATATTGATGAGAGATGTAAGATTAGGTAGTGTCTTAAGCCAATCTCTTTGAGATATAAAAGACAGAAGCAAGCAGAGAAACACGGGGACCTCATACCACCGAGAAAGTAGTGCCGGGAGCAGAGTGTGTCCTTTGGACCCAAGGTTCCTGCCCTGAGATCCTCCCAGACCAAGGGAAGACTGATGCATCACAAAGGCCTTCCTCCAGAGCCGACAGACAGAAAGGCTTCCCCTGGAGTTGGTGCCCTGAATTCGGACTTCTAGCCTACTGGACTGTGAGAGAATAAATTTCTCTTTGTTAAAGCCACCCATTTGGGATATTCCTGTTATAGCAGTGCTGGACAACTAAGACAACAGGTATAGAGGTTAGGATTCCAACATATATGGGGAGGTGGGGCACAATTCAGTGCATAACACCACAGCAACTGGTTTTGGCTTTTTTTTGGCAGCAGTGGGACATGTCGCGTGTCCTTTCCCTCCCCCAGATGCCTTTCTGAGCCATTCTTTGGTCCTAAAGCTACATCTTGGGCTGGGTGCACCATTCTTTTCACTATGAAAGTACTCATTCCCGAGGAGGAAAGCCAGGGAATGACTCTTTCAGGTGCTTTCCAAAAGCAGGTTTTGCTGGGGCTTAGAGGCATAGCCTGGAGGGCAAGGTTCTTGGAGCCCGGGCCTCCTTCTCTCCCTTGGTCCTGCCACAGAGAAGCAGCAGAGCATGATGGCTGAGAGCTGTGTGTTCTGGGTAAGCCATTCAATCTCTCCGTGCCTCAGTTCCCTCATCTATAAAATGGGGATAATAATAGTACCAACAGTATCAATCTCATATTGTTGTGCGTTAAATGGGGTAGTAAGTATGAAAACACTTAGAATGAGAACTGACTCCAAGTAAATGGTATATAAAAAACCAGTTGCCACCAGGTCGGTTCCAACTCATGGCTATTCCATGTGCGTCAGAGTAGAACTGTGCCTCACAGGGCTTCTTCCAATGGCTGAGTGTTCTGAAGTAGATCACCAGGCCTTTCTTCCGAGGTGCCTCTGGGGGGGACTTGAGCCTCCTATCTTTGAGTTGTACCTGAGCGCTTAACCATTTGCATCACTCAGGGACTCTAAATGTTCCATAGACGTTAACTGTTATTATTATTTCAGCCATACTGGGAACTACTGGGATAGGGGACTGAAAGGGAAAGGGGCTATTTCAAAGGCCTGCAGCATCTAGCCGCTCCTCCCCAACCGAGGCCCCTGTGAGAGCGCTCAGGCTGGAGGCCTCCTTGCCTTCTTGGGCAAGTCTGTCCCTCTCTTCCCAACATCAAGAAACCCTGCTCCTTTGCGTCCTCCAGTTTCAGTCTGTGAGGTTCAGCGTGGGGTGACTCCCCTCCTAGCTCCAGGGGTAGGCACATGACCAAGGCTTGAGGATAAGTGTTCCATCACCCTGGCAACAGCATTTGATATAAGGATAGACACATGACCCCAGGCTTATCAACAGTGAGGCCAGTATTTTTCTGGGAATTACTGGGAAAAAGGTGTTTCTCTGCTGGTGACTAAGTAGGGAGGCTTCAAGCTCATGACCGTGGTCAGTCATCTTTGCCACCTCACTGAGACAGCAAGCATGTGAGTGAAGCCAAACCAGGAGATGGAGAGAGGCAGACTCCTGACAATGTTGTTTGAGCACCTGGATCCAGCCATGCCTGAAGGATGTGTGATTTAAAGTCAACTTCTGGGTTTCTCAGTTACATGAGCCAGTAAATTCCCTTCCTTTGTTTAAGCCAGTTTGGCTTTGGTTTCTGTTGCTTAAGACTGAGAGTCCTGGATAAAATTCCCTCTCTGGGGTATGGGCCCCTTCCTTCAGGTAAAACTCTTCATGGATATTCAGGGTAATTATGTGTGGGAGGTGGGGGTGTCTGCCTGTGGGTGTCTGTGTCACCCGTCTGAGTGTGTAGCTGTGTATCTCCAGGGCAAATATGCAAGCGTACCTGTGGCTGTGAGCATGTATTCTATCCTCTTCACCCCTTGCCCTACCCTCAGCCCACCTATCCAAGCAGAACTCAAAGCTGTCTACTCCCCTCTCCTGGTAACAGGAATTCTCCAGGCCTTGTAGTCCCAGAGTCACTGCTAGCTCACTAGGACTGTCTCCCTGCTCCAGGCTCCAGGGAAGCAGTTCATTGCTGTTCTCTCCCCTTCCATAGTCCCCCTCCTTTTCCAAGCCTCTCCCCCAGCCTAGCATTGACGCTAAACTGCACCCCTCCAGAAGCTTAATGGTGGTCACTGCTGCCTCCTGCAGGTTTTAGATGGCAACAGGTGAGGCATAACAAAGGCCGTGAGCGCAACAGTCCCGAGCCAGCAGCCCTGCTTCCCCTCCTGATCAGGGAAAAATGGGGAGTCAGCCATCTCCTCCCCCTCTTCTTAGGTCTCTTCCTCCAGGAAGGCCTCTGGCTCCAGGCCCAAGCTTGAAGAGGTTGTTGGAGAGGTCACTGACCTAACTCTCAGCACACACACACCCCCACTCTGCTGTGACATCCCAGCAGCACTCTCTCTGTCCCAGACCAACTTCTCATAACATAGATGGGGAAACTGAGGTCTGGGAAAGTGTCCTTCCCAAGAGTCAGAGGCCAAGCAGGAAGCAGACCCCAGGCTTGGGGTGCTTAGCTCAGAACCCTGCTCACTCCTATGAGTAGCACTGGGAGTCAGCGTGTCAGCCAGGAGCCAGGAGCTCGGAGGGGAAGCGTGGCTGCACTGAGGCGGAACACTAGGGCTGGAGAAATATTCCCAGGGTGTGTCTGCCTCTTGGCTCTGTCGATCTTGTGGGTCAAAGGGAAAAGTCAAATCTGGCACCAACGACCTTGCTCCTGGTAATAATATAACTGGCCACGATGCTGGGCCTGCCTCCCTCCCCCACTGCCCAGGCTGCCCCTCCAAAGCTATGCCATCTTTAACTTGTCCTTGATGCCATCGCCCTGGGAAGGACACTGTCGTAGGTTGAATTGTGTCCCCCCAAAATGTGTGTCGACTTGGCTAGGCCATAATTCCCGTATTGTGTGGTTGTCCACTATTTTGTGATCTGACGTGATTTTCCTATGTGTTACAAATCCTACCTCTGTGATGTTAATGAGGCAGGATTAGAGACAGTTATGTCAACGAGGCAGGACTCAATCTACAAGATTAGGTTGTGTCTTAAGTAAGTCTCTTTTGAGATATAAAAGAGAGAAGCCAGCAGAGGGACAGGGGGACCTCATATCACCAAGAAAGCAGAACAAGGAGAATAGCACGTCCTTTGGATCTGGGGTGCCTGTGCTGTAAAGCTCCTAGACCAGAGGAAGACTGATGACAAGGACCTTTCCCCAGAGCTGACACAGAGACAAAGTCTTCCCCTGGAGCTGGCACCTTGAATTCAGAATTCTAGCCTTCTAGACTGTGAGAGAATAAACTTCCATTTGTTAAAGCCATCAACTTGTGGTATTTCTGTTACAGCAGCGCTAGATAACCAAGATAAACACCCAAGGCACCTGATGCCAAAGACACCAGCATCTTCAGAAGCCCATCCCTTTCCAAGAGTTATTTTCCCCATCCTTTCCGCCTGGCTCTCGGCAACACCTTGTCCTGGGTCTCTGTCTTCTCTGATGACACTTTGTGGAAGAGGCCATGTGGTGGAGAGACCAAGAGTATGGCCTCTGGGGTCACACAGGTGGAGATTCAGGTATCAGCACTACCACTTAGCAGCTGTGTGACATCAGGCTAGAGACTAAACCTCTCTGAGCTCTGGTTTTGTTGTTGGTAAAACAAAGGTGATAGAACTTACCTCAAAGGCACTGATCCTTCAACAAATATTTATCAAGGCCCTACTATGTGCTGAGCCCTGGGCTGAACCCTAGAGAAGCGCTAGGTAATTGTTTGGGGGCAGTTTTGATGAGTTCTCTTTATGGAGATTAGCGCAGTCTCTAGTCCTCCTTCACTGATTCCTCTTTAAATGTTGATCCATTCCGTAACCCTGGCTTCTGTTTTCAGCCCAAGTAGAACTTCATGTAAGCTGTCACAGACACATGGGGGCCCCCAAATGTCTATCTCCAGTTCTGCACCTTCCACTGACATTCAACATCATTTAGTCATTCAACAAATGTTTGTCTAGCCTCTGTTACATGCAAGGAGTCCCTGGGTGGCGCAAATGGTTAAACACTCGACCACTAACTGAAAGGTTGATGGTTTGAACCCAGCCAGAGGTGCCTTGGAAAAAAGTCCTGGCAATCTGCTTCCGAAAGGTCACAGCCTTGAAAACTTTATAAACATACTGTTGTGGAGTGAATTCCGACTCATAGCAATCCTATAGGATAGAGTAGAACTGCCCCATATGGTTGCCAAGGCTGTAAATCTTTACGGAAAGCAGACTGCCACATTTTCCTTCCATGGAGCAGCTGGTGGTTTTGAATCACCAACCTTTTGGTTAGCAGCCCTGTGCCTAACCACTGTGCCACCAGGGCTCCTGGTGAAAACTCCATGGAGCAGTTCTACTCTGCAACACATGGGGTCACCATGAGTCAGAATCAACTAGATGACAACTGGTTTGGGTTTTGGGGGGTTTATTATGTGCAATGCACCCTTCTAAACCAAAAAAACTCAAACCCGTTGCCATCGAGTCGATTCCGACTCATAGCGACGCTTCCAGGCACTGAAAATACGGAAGCTGACAAAAATTTTGCACTCGAGGAACTTACAAAAATGTCTGCATCTCCAGCTGCTTGATCCCGCCACCCCACCCCAGACATCTCACCAGTACCTCAAACTTAACTGGACCCTTTAGAAAACAGTCTGAGAGTTCGTAAAATAATTATAAAGTTACCATGTGACCTGCAATTTCACTCCGAGTTATGTAACCAAGAGAAACGAAAACATATGTTCACACAAAACTTGGAAACGAATGTTCATAACAGCATTACTCATAACAGCCCCAAAATGGAAACAACCCAAGCGCCCATCGACTGATGAATGAATAAACAAAATGTGGTATATCTGGTCAACGGACTACTATTCGGTATGAATAACGTACTGTATAATAACTATGTATTTGGTATGAATGAATACTGATACCCGCTACAACATGGATGAACCTTAAAAACATTCTGCTAAGTGAAAGAAGCTGAACATAAAAGGCCACGGATTATACGATTCCATTTACATGAAATGTCCAAAACAGGCAAAGCAGGCTGTGTGTGGGGAAAGGGAACCAGGAGTCGCTGTCGACGGGAGCAGGTTTCTTTTTGGAGTGACCTGACCTCCTCATCTCCCCACAGAACTTGCTCCTCATCCCGTGCCCCCACCCTGGAAGATTCAGGTGTGTCTGAAGCACACGCTGGTTTTTCAGTTACGTAAGCCAATGAAGGAAACCTTCATGATGTAGCGGTTAAGTGCTTAAGGCTGCTAACCAAAAGGTCAGCAGTTCGAATCCGCCAGGCGCTCCTTGGAAACTCTACGGGACAGTTCTACCCTGTCCTATGGGGTCGCTATGAGTCGGAATTGACTCGATGGCAGTGGGTTTGGTTTGGGTTTTTTAAGCCAATGAATACCTCACACGTTTCCTCTTACATCCAGTTTAAATCTGGCTTCCGTCACTGGGAACCAAAGGAGTCCTGGCTAATTTGTCTACAAAAGGGGTTCCTCCTTCAGGCTCTCGTCAGGGCTGATGATACCTCCAGCCTCTCAGTCACCTGGGAGAGTCCTGAAGCACCTGTCCCCCACTCTGTGACCCCCCTCTGTCTCATGAAACCCAGCACACCTCCAGGCAAGAGAAGATGCTGTAGAAACGTCCCCTGGATGAATTTCTCTCAGTGATAGTTTGTCTCTATCCTTATCCCTGATGGAGTCCCAGGGTGGTGTAAATGGTTAGCACTCTTGGCTGCTAACTGAAAGGTTGGAAGTTCGAGTTCACCTGGAGGCACCTCAGGAAACAGGCCTGGCAATCTACTACAGAGAACAGTTCTACTCTGACACACACGGCGTTGCCATGAGTTGGAGTCCGACTCAACCCTGACTGGTATGCTCTGGGATCCATTTGCAGAATGCAGAAGCATGTGATTTCACAGTCTCTGTGTGAGGCCTCTGGGGAGGCCAAAAGGGGCCCAAGCGGGTGCCCAGAGCAGACCTGCCCAGCTTCCAGCCTCTGGGCCTTTGCCCATGGCTAGTTCCACCACCATGCCGCCTCTTCGAGGAACACTTCCCTGCCTCCCTCTATAAGTAGAATTCACCAGCCCCTTGGGAATCCTCAGCGTGCTGCAGCCAGACCACCCCACTTCTCTCCCAACCACAGCCCCCCTGGGCAGGGGTATATCACAGGACCCCCCCCCCGGCATGGGGCGGCACCATGTCAAGCACAGACTTTCAGGCTTAAAGAATATTCAAAGGTCATGGATGACCACCCATCACATACCTGAAGCCCACTGCTTGCATACCTCCAGTGACAGAGAGCTCACCACCTCCCAAGAGACAGCTCTAAATGTGACCATTTTGCTTTGAACCCAAGGAGTGTTATCTTAGCTCAGCCTTCCAGGGCCTCAAGCCCATCTGCTCCCTCTGCTTTCCCTGGACTTCTGGGAAGGTGTGGTGAATATAGACCATTGCCTCAGTTTCCCTCCCTGGAGTCTGTTTGGGCTCTCAACATCTCAGTCTCTGCCTCTGGCTCAGGAACTCTCTCCACCTCTAAGTCTCTTTTCATCTGAGTTGTTGCCTTACAGTATTTGCCCCTCTGGCCAGTTCTGTCTCTGAGCCTTCCTGTCCCCCCGCCACCCAGGTCGTGCTCCTGTCTCTCAGGTTCAGGGATCTGGGTCTTCCTTCATGGTCCTCTCTGTCCCTCCTCCAACCGCCACAGGACCAGACATGCAGACAGATGTGTGGGTAGGGCCCAGTTCCTCCTCAGGAGGGAACATATTGTTGAGCCTGGGTGTGATGTCTTTAGATGGGTGCTTTCCAACCCCTTCCCCATGGAACAGATGGGAAACTGAGGCCTGATACGCTGAGGCTGCATTCCAGGCTGTGCCAGAGTTTTCCCTCTGCAGTTGCCAATTCCTGATGAGTCAGTGCAGCTCTAGGAAGTGGCCAGATGAGGGCGCCAAAGACAGTGGGAGCTGCCTCCCAAGCTGGAGCCAGAAACCTGGGCTTGGGAGTATGGTGAGGTGGCAAGGGACCTGGCCTTCTGGCCTCTGGGCTGCTGAGTGACTTGGGCAGGTTGGTGCCCCTCTTTGACAATGCTTCCTTTCCAGGATGTTAACCCTACTTTGGGAGGCACGCAGACCTGGGTTCGAGTTCTGACTCAGCATCTTACTAGCTGTTACCTCTTATCACTGGCACTGAGGAGGGTCACAACCATCTGGAACCTGAACAGGTTATCTGGGGAAGGAGGGGGCTAGTGAGGTCCCCATCACTGGAGGTATGTTGCTCAGTGCTGAATGGTGACTTGGGTGGGTGACAGGGTCTGGGCACCAAATACAAGTGGACTGTCCCTTCTACTCTGACACTCCGTGGCCAGCGTGCAGAAGGGCCCTGGTGCTGCTCGCAGCTGCTGATATGGAAGCAGAAACAGGAAGAGAAGTTTGGAGCCATAGGGGCCACATGAGGACAACATCCTCCCAGTCTTTTCGGGTGAGGGGCAGACTAGGCCTGAGCATGCAACCTCTCTCTTCCTGGGAAGATCTGGAGAGAAGCGAATGGTAGTGGACTTCTAGGCCCATCCTGGGCTAGCATCACACCACCAGTGCCCCTATGACAAAAGTCCCCCAGAGGTGGGAAAGAGGAAGACAGCAAAGGCAGAGCTGAGGCCGAGGCGTCAGGAGGTAGGTCTCAGTTCTAACCCTGGATTTGATGCTCACTTGCCATTTTTTTTTTTTTTTGCCATATGACCTGGGAAGCCCATTATTCCTCTCTGGGACTCAGTTTCCCTCACAAGCTCAAACAAGACTGCAGATGTCAAAGCAGTTTGTGAACAGTACAGAGGCAGCAGCAGAAATGTGTCAAAGGGCTGGGTCCTGGCCCTGGCTCCCCTGACCAGCTCTGAGGTCTTAGGGACTGGGTGGGGTCAGAGGGAAGGCTGTTTTGGATGCTAGAGGCCCTGTGGTGGGGGAGGGCCAAGACTATGTGGTCACTGTTTGGACCCCTGGTTGGTCCACCCTGGCCGGCTCCATTTAGCAGCCCTCGTTTGTTCCCACAGCAAAAATGGGGACATGAAGACCAGAAGGGCAGAGCCCTCAGCAAAGCCCACAGAGCAAAGTCAGGCAGGGACTGGTAGGCAGTCCCAGACCCCCAGCAGGGGCTGAGCCCCCTTCCCTGGGGCCGCCAAGAGCCCTCCACAGAGTCATTGAGTGGACATGATGCACCGGACACACACAGCACACACATCAGGCACCTGGGCACACAGCCACAGGGCACACATGGGCAAAGCCACAAGCACGCCCATGTGAGCACCCAGCCCCAGGGACACACCGAGCAGACACACCAACTGGGCACATGTCCAGGCACATGAGGGCAACACAGCCACGGGCAGGACACAGGTGTGTGCTCCCACACACGTGTACTCACACATGTGCTTGCACAACCACACTCTCACACACGTGCAAGCCCCTGTCAGGCCTGTCTGGGCTCCCAGGATGGCCAGACCCTGGTCCAAGGGCAGTCAAGCTGCAAGGGGAATCCCACCCTGCATCTGATCCTGCACTGGGACAGGGGGACAGGTCCAGTGACACCCAGAAGGGAGTGTCATCCCTGTGGCCAGAACTGACCTCCAACCGTTGTCTGATACCCCACCATGAAGGAACCAGGACTTCAGAATTGCGAGGGTTTCTCTGCTCTGTTGTTGCTGTGTGCCATCAGATCCATTCCAACTCACAGTGACCCTATATGACAGAGTAGAACTGCCCCATAGGCAGTTCATAGGGTTTCCTAGGCTGTAATCTTTATGGGAGCAGATCACCAGGTCTTTTCTCCCTTGAAGCAAATGGTGGGTTCAAACCGCTGACCTTTCAGTTAGCAGCTGACCGCTTAACCATTGCACCACCAGGGCTCCTTTCTTCTGCTCTAACCGAAACCAAACCAAACCTATTGCCATCGAGTCGATTCTGACTTATAGCGACACTATAGGACAGAGTAGAACTACCCCATAGAGTTTCCAAGGAGCACCTGGTGGATTCGAACTGCTGACCTTTTGGTTAGCAACCGTAGCACTAAACCACTACTCCCCAAGATTTCCTCTTCTGCTTTAGGGGTCTCAAACAGGAAAGGGAAGATGGCACAGAGCCTGTCCCTCTCTGGCCTGTAAGATGGGTGTGGCCCTGTCTCTTAGTTCCACTCTGGTTTGCCTGGGAGGTCAGAGGTAGAAGGGCTGGGTGAGCTGCAGTTTGCTGGGGACCTGGCCTCAACAATGAGCTAGTTCCTCAGAGGTCAACGGCTTTGCCTCTTGTTCTCCATATGACTGGACAGGGCTTCCCCTTTCTGCCTTGAATACCACATCTCGAAGGACAAAGAGAGAGAGGGGCTCTTTGGCATCATGGGGGCCATCCCAGAGCTGGAGGACAGACCCGGGTTGGGGCTGGTGAGACAGGGCAGCAGGAGGGGGCCCAGACTCACCCGACTACGTAAACCAGAACCACGAGCTGGATCAGCCGGAACATGATGCCCACCTTCTTGTTGCGGACGAGCACCATTCGGGGAGTATCGTATTCAAAGAAGAATGCGGCCAGCTCATCCTGGAGCTGCTGCGCCATGGTGGGCCAGGGTGGGGCTGAGCCCCTGTACGGCCTGCTCTTGAGGGCTTGAAGTGAGTAGGGCGTCAGTACCCACAACCACAGCTGGGCCTCTGGGGGCTTCCCAGGCACTTAGGCAGGCCAGGGTAGGGCAGCTGAGGTCAGAGATCAGGAATCAGAGGTCAGACTAGAGATGCTTGGGTTGGGAGGGAGACCTCGGGTGGTCAGAGCTGCTCTTGGCCACTGCAGGCAATGGAGTGCAGGCCAGTCACTCCCGTGGACAAATAAATTCCCAAAGATAGATGGGGCGGGGCTGGTGGGGCCCAGCCCCATTGCCCCTCCTGGCTCCGCCTGGGCCTTGCTGGCCTCCGGAAACAGGAGCTGTTGGCAGGAAACCACGGGCCACCAGTCACAGGGGCAAAGATAAAGCTGTCAGCCCCCCAGAGCCTGGGCTGGGGCTTGGGAGAAGCTGGGGTGGCCTCAGGCCAGAGCCTTCCCAAAGCTGGGAACCCATCTCCACCCTCAAACATCCTCCCCTCCCCTGAACCCAGCCCTGAGGGCTGCTCAGTCCCTGGGGACCTATAGCCAGGAGAAGAGGAATGAGGGCGATTCTAGTCTAGCTGCTTGACACTTCCTTTGCCTGTGGCAGAACCCCCACCCTTGGGCTGTCCTGGCAGACAGCCTTCCATCCACCGCTCTCTGGTCCCAGCCTAAGCAGCCTGTTGGGTTGGAATCTCCTCTCCCACCACTGGTCTTGCTCCACCGCCTGCCAGAGCAGAGAGGGAGGCAGGTGCCCAGACAACATCAGGGGTCCTTGAGACCCAGCTGTGACACGGCCTGCCTGTGTTTAACATCCTTGCTCTGCCACTTCCTGGGTGTAGAGGCTTGGGCCAGCTGTCTCACTTCTCTGAGCCTGCTTCCTCATCTGTAAAATGGGGACGATAAGGGTCCTTTCTTCATAGGTTGAGGTCCCTGGGGGACAAGCCCTGATAACAAAGGAAAGAGAGCTGGAGGCCACTATAGAATTTGGGATGCAGCCCATCTGCAGCCCCTACCCTCGTGGATCCCAGCCCAGCCCCTGAACATGGGGGCTCCAGAGGAGGGTTGTGGGGAAGCATGCCAGGTGAGGCTGCACCTCGTTAACTCTCCCAGCTGGAGGCCTCCCACCCCCACACCTCTTTATGCAGACAAGAGATTGAAGCTCACACTGGAGAAATGAATTGCCCAAGCTCATCCCCGAGTGCTAGAGGACCAAACTTGAAGCAGGAGTCTCACTGGCCGCCCCCTAACCCATGCTGGGGCCCCCAGGGTTCCCAGAGGGAGCATCCCTCCAAGCTGCCCCACCCCCTACCCTAGGGTGATAAGCAGCCTTCTTCCCGGGAAGCCATTAGCTGGGAAATTGCTCTGGGCAGGGATCCAGGCCCCTCCCCTCAGCCCAGGCCAATCCCTCTCTGTCAAATAAATCACCCTCACCCTGGGTTCCTGCCAACTCAGTGGGGATGTCTCAGGCATAACTATGGGATGCCACCTTCAAGAAAGGCTGGCAAGAGCCCATTCTGGGCTTTGCTAAGGAAAACCCCAGAGACACTCAGAGCCCAGACTGTGGCCAGATCTTGACCCCAACAAAAGAGCCTGACCCTTTCCCAGCTGGTCCATCATCCTTGGAATGGGAGGCCCAGGACATAAGCTGCTTGGGGCAGGGAATGAGTGGGTGCCAAGACTGGGTCTGAGTCATCTCTGTATCCCCCGCACCCACCCATCCTCCTGACACATTCCACTCAGGAAAGCAGCACAGGCACTGAATGAAGGAGGGAAGGAGGAAGGGAGGCAGGAAGGAAGAAAAGGAGGGAAGGAAGGAAAGGAGGCAGGGAGGGAGGAAAGGCTAGCTCCTCGCACTACCACCCCATCCTCCTCCTCCTTCTCCAAAGAGCCAGGCTTGCTGACCAACAGATCAACCGACGGACAGACAGACTTGCTTGGAGTACACTCTTGTGCTTCTGTTACAGCCTCAGCACTGACCTCGACACTCAAAACAGCCTGCCATGGAGGATGGTCTTATTTGGGGATATTAGCATATCGAAAGTGTGCCTCAAAGAAAAAGAAATAAGAGCAAACACAATTTCTCATCCTGAATTTCTTCTCTTGCTAATTACTCTCCAAGACTAAGCTAGCCATCTGATAGGGCCAATGTCCGGGTTGCGCTGGTTTTAAAATGCATCTTTCTCGTCCGAGGCCTTTCCCACCTGTGACCCCAGCTCCTCCGTGCCCAGGGGAAGGTCGTGTTTGTTCCAGACATTCGGGCTGGGATGAGTTTATAGGTGGCAGAGTGCATTTCACACTCTGGAATTCAGCAGGCTTTTCTTTATAATGTCCCTATGAAGTAGGTACTAGTGTCCTCATTTTACAGACAAGAAAAGTGAGGCTCCTGAGGTTGAGTACCTTGCCCAATGTCCTACAACAAGTAGCTCCCATGTCTGCTGGGGGCTGGGAAGGAGGCTCCCCAAAGTCTGAGGGCTTGGCTTGGAGCTCACCCCAAGTCTCCAGAACTTGAAATCTGCCAAGCCTACCTTATAAGCCCAAAGGCCGGATGGCCGGCTTGGGTACTGGGCCGAGCCTTGTAGGGAGACAAATCTCTGCTGCCGAGTGCATGGCCCCAGGACAGCCTCCCCATGCCTGGCTAAATTTAGCAGCTCTGTGGAGTGTGGAGGGGGCCAACGCCTGTCCCAGAGCCACTGCCCAGGCCTGGAGACCAGCCCAGGCCCTCCAGGGAGTATAAGGTCCAGTGGGCCTCCTTAGCTACTCAGGGTTTCCAGTTTGCAGGGTCCACATCTCTCACACCATCTGGCCTGCTTTGGTGTCCCAGGGGCTCACTCAATGTCATCTAGCCACTCAGACACCCAGCTGGACCAGGGCCCTGAGCTAACTTCATAGTGACTACTGGGGGAGGCCTGGGTGTCCAGCAACGGTCCTCAGGGTTGGCAGCCCCTATTACCTTGAATTACGGTGTTGGCAGAGAATATTGAATATACAGTGGATTGCCAGAAGAACAAACAAATCTGTCTTGGAAGAATTATAGCCAGAACACTCCTTAGAAGCAAAGATGGTGAGACTTTGTCTCATATATTTTGATCAGGAGGGACCAGTACATTTTATTTAAAAACGTACTTTTTAAAAACATTTTTATTGTGCTTTAAGTGAAAGTTTATAAATCAAGACAGTCTCATACAAAAATTCATATACACCTTGCTATGTATTCCTAGTTGTTCTCCCCCTAATGAGACAGCACACTCCTTTCTTCTACTCTCTCTTTTCGTGTCCATTTGGCCAGCTTGTGACCCCCTCTGCCCTCTCATCTCCCCTCCAGACAGGAGCTGCCCACATAGTCTCATGTGTGTGCTTGATCCAAGAAGCTCACTCCTTACCAGTATCATTTTCTATCCCATACCCACTACCATAGTCCAGTCCAATCCCTGTCTGAAGAGTTGGCTTTGGAAATGGTTCCTGTCTTGGGCTAACAGGAGGTCTGGGGACCATGACCCCCAGGGTCCTTCTAGTCTCAGTCAGACCATTAAGTCTGGTCTTTTTACCAGAATTTGAGGTCTGTATCCCACTGCCCTCCTCCTCCCTCAGGGGTTCTCTATTGTGTTCCCTGTCAGGACAGTCATCGGTTGTACCTGGCACCATCTAGTTCTTCTGGTCTCAGGATGATGTGGTCTCTGGTTTATGTGGCCCTTTCTGTCTCTCGGGCTCATAATTACCTTGTGTCCTTCGTGTTCTTCCTTCTCCCTTGCTCCAGGTGGGTTGAGATCAACTGATGCATCTTAGATGGCCGCTTGCTAGTGTTTAAGACCCCAGACGCCACTCTCCAAAGTGGGATGCAGAGTGTTTTCTTAATAGATTTTATTATGCCAATTGACTTAGATATCCCCTGAAACCATGGTCCCCAAACCCCCGCCCCTGCTACACGGGCTTTGAATCATCCAGTTTATTCAGGAAACTTCTTTGCTTTTGGTTTAGTCCAGTTGTGCTGACTGCTCCTGTATTGTCTTTCCCTTTACCTAAAATAGTTCTTGTCTACTATCTAATTTAGTGAATACCCCTCTCCCTCTCTCCCTCTCCACTCTTGTAACCATTGAAGAATATTTTCTTCTCTGTTTCAACTGTTTTTCGAGTTCTTATAATAGCGGTCTCAAACAGTATTTGTCCTTTTGCAACTGACTAATTTCACTTAGCACAATGCCTTCCAGATTCCTCCCTGTTATGAAATGTTTCAAGGATTCATCATTGTTCTTTATCAATGCATAGTATTCCATTGCGTGGATATACCATAATTTATCCACTCATCCGTTGATGGGCACCTTGTTTGCGTCCATCTTTTTGCTATTGTAAACAGTGCTGTGATGAACGTGGGTGTGTACATATTAAAAATGTACTTTTAGTGCACACTTTGATGAGTTTTGACAAACGCATACATTCAGGTAACCACCTCCCCCAGGTCATCACCTTAGAACATCCTCTCATCCCCCTTGCCGTCCGTCTCCTCAAACCCCCCAGGCCCAGCAATCACTGATCTGTTTTCTGTCACTACAGATTCGTTTAGCCTTTTCTAGAACTTCATACGGAGTCCCTAGGTGGTGCAAGCAGTTAACACGCTCAGCTGCTAACTGAAAAGTTGGAGGTCGGAGTCCACCCAGAGGCACCTCAGAGGAAAGATCTGATGATCTAGTTGTGACAAACCAGCCATTGAAAACCCTACGGGGCACAGTTCTACTCTGACACACATGGGGTTGCCCTGAGTCAGAGTCACCTGGTAGAACTTCATTAAGTGGGATCACACAGTATGAGATTTTCTTGTGTCTGGCTTTTTTCACTTAGCACATTGATTTTAAGCTTCATCTGTGTCGTTGCCTGTACCAGTAGTTTTTGGGTTTTTTTTCCTTCTTTTTTATTGTCGAGGAGGATTCCATGGTATGGGTGTACCAAAGGTTGTTGATCCATTCATCTGTTGATGGACATTTGGAATGTGTCCAGATTTGGGTTATAAGGAATAAAGCTGCTATAGACATTTGGGTTTGGGTCTCTGTGTGGACATATGTCTTCTTTTCTTCTCCTGACTCTCTCTTTGCCCTTCTGTTCCCCCAGCACTGACTCCGGGGTGGTCTTTCCCACTACTTTGAGTGCAGGAGCCATCAGGGGAGTGGGGAGCACACAGCCCTATTCTCTGGAGGGGGAAAGGTGAGGCCATGGCCATTTGGCAGCCACATCACTGAGCCAGTCTGAAGTGTGCCTGGGCTTGCCCCGGAATTCCCTCCTGAGCGAGCAGCACTGTGAGGTGAGGAGGCCTCTCTGTTTATCTTGGCGGCTCCCATCTTGGTCTGTTGAGCTCCATGCTGTGGGCTGGACAGAGCCAAACTTGGGCAGGCCTGGGTTGGGGTGGAGGCAAAGCAGGCCTGGCCATCAAGCCCCACGGACTGCTAGGAAGGCTGGATCCAGCTTGGCCTCATACACAAATTCCCCAGGCCCATCTTAGCTCCACACCCTGTCCTGCCAGTCACCCACAATGAGGCTAACTAGATGGTCAGACTCTCAGAGGGCCTGTTCTCTCCAGTCATTGGCCCCTCTTGGCCTCCAGCTCCTCATCTATAAAACAGAGCCCTAATCCTTGACTGGCCCATCTCACAGGCGTAGCAGAGGGGGCATCAGGCGTGTGTAAAGGTTTCATGGTCTGAGAGGTCTTATAGGTGGACCATGTGGAATGGAGGTCACTCTGCCCATCCCTGGCCCCACTGTGAGCTGTGCTTCCATCTTTGTTCCCTCCAAAATTGGGAGCTCCTAAGGACCAGGTCCTGTCTCCTCAGGTCAGGGCCAGCTTCGTGGGTGGTGACCTGTGCAGTCACACAGGGCCCCTCACTGAAAAGGGCCCTGTGCTTAGTGTAATGCTCGGCTGTGAGCGTCATGAAATTCTTAATTTTTGAACAGGGGTCCCCACATTTTCACTTTGCACTGGGCCCTGCTAATTACGTATCTGGTCCTGCCTCTGGCCCTGTGGGTAGGCCCAAGTCTCTTTCCTGGGGCAGCTGTGCAGAGGACGGGACACAGTTTCTTTGTGAGCCTTTCCTCCTGAGGAGAGAAACGAGGGAGATGGTGGGACGCGGCCCCTCCCTCCCTGGAGCCCCCCTCCCAGGAAGACAGGGCCACCTGGGTGAACCAGGGACTAATCTCAAGCAGGCTAGCATGGAGGCCCCTGACGGTGTGGGCTGAGGGAAGCCTTAGGAAGGTAGATGCTGGAAAAGGGAGGTAGATGCCATTCTGGGGTTGGACATAGGGAGGGAAACAGTAGGATGTAAACTTCAGAGAGGGTGAGAGCGTGGATGAAATGCAAGGGAAAGGCAGAGCCCATAGAACAGCCAGGGCTGGGAGCCTCCCTGTGGGGTGCAAGAGGACCCTGAAATTCAGCTTCAGGCCCAGCCCTGCCTAAGGCAAAGTCATGAACTCCTCCAGCCTTTGTTTCCTCAGTGGTGACAGGTGAACCGTAATTTGTGTAAAATGCTTTGAATCTCATGCTCTCAAGTGCTGTCCACAGGCGCAGCCAGCAGACTGAACCTCCCCCACCTGCTGAGTCCTGCGTCTGCCACCCAGCCGTGGCTCCTGAGTGTCTCTCTCAAGCCTCCTCTTCAAGGGAGAAAGAACCATTCCTGGTGATTTGGGGACCCAGGTCTTTATTTGCCATTTCCGGGGGTGGGGTGGGTACAGGAGGTAGCTCCCCAGGTAGACACCAGGGGCAGAGATAGGGGCACCAGACTCCAGGAAAAGAGATGCTGACGTCCTCTGCTGCCCAGGCATACGAACTTTATTTCTCTACCAAACAGCATGTCAGCAGGTGGGTACAGGGCCCTGTCCCCACCAAGACCCCCTATCTCCTCAGCAGGGAAGAGGCCAAGGATCTCTGCTGGGCACCAGAAGGCCCCTTCCCCAACTTGGCCCCCTCCAGCACCTACCCCGAGGGAGTCTGCAAAGCAGGCTGAGGGGGTTTCGATTCTGGACACCAGAGCAGGGACGTGAGTGTTGATTTTCATATAAAATAATCACTTGTCTACTCTCTAGAAGGGGTGTGGACATAGCACTCATTTACTCCTTCCTTTCTTCTATGCCTAACTAAACCAAAAAAAAAAAAAAAAAAACCCAAACCTACTGGACTCAAAGCGACTTAGTTTTTGCCAAAAGGGCAAAAGCTGAGTGAAGACAGACATTCTTTCCTCCAAACGCTGTTTTCCTACCATCTGACATGATCCACATGGAGCGTGTCCCTCCAGCAAGGAGGGAGGGAGAGGGAGTGACTTGGGCAATTAGCGATCCTTCATGTCACCCTTCTGGGCCATGGGGTGTGGGGGGCTAAGGATGAGGCCAGAAGTCCAAGGGGGGATTTGGCCAAAGACCTTGGCCACCCCCAGAGGGGCAATACATTGGTGTGAGCTATAAGTACATGTGAGACTCAGAATCACTGAGCCACACACCAGGCTGGGACATGGAAGGGCACAGTGGTCAAGGCCCCAGGGATGTCTGGGACCTCTGGGGCCAAGGACATAGGCAGCCAATCGGACTTCTGCTTGGCAGACCAAGCAACACTGAGACTTGGTAGGTCTCATTTGCTTAGGACAGGGAATACCTGCACCCAGGATGTTAGACGAGCTGAGGCAGGCAGCCTGGGTTGTTTTTTCTCCTGGGGAAGGAGGATCCTTGCATCAGCCCCTGACCCCCCTCTTGTGTCCCCTCTCTGACCCCCTGAGGCCTGTACATATATAAACAGAAACAGGCTCAAGTCCTCATGAGCCGACTTCATGGAGGCAGAGCAGAGTGGAGGGGGCGTCCCCCACTGCCATGCACAGCTGGGCCCACATGCTCCCCTTGCGGCACCCCTCCCCCACCCTGATGACCAGGCCCTGGTCCAGGCAATAAGGGAAAGGTCAGAGCCGGCCAGAGTGGCCTCAGTAGTCCTCTATTAGTGTGGAGGCACTGGTCACCAAGTAAATGCCCAGATTCCAAGCCAGGGGGCAGGCTCCAGAATATCTCGGGGTTCAGGATGGAGGGGCCCTGGCTCCGCTGCTGGCTCCAGCTTCCTGGTAGCCCTGTCCCACGCTGCAGCTTCTGTGGGAACCCAGGAGAGTCCAAGAGTCATGAATTACAGAGGCCCCACGTCAGATGAAGTGGTTCACAGGTGAGACCCCAGGACTGGGCCTGTGGAGTGTCCGGCTGGGCCTGAGGAGCGAGTGAGCGAGCGTGGCGGTGGGCAGGGGTGGGGTGTGGCAGTGAGTGCTTGGGCACCATCAGTCTGATGTCAGCATCGGAGACTCCACTCTCCTCCTGGCACTCACTTCTGGCCCTTTTCTTCTAGAAGAAAAACCCCAGAGCACGGTAAGGTGTTTGTGTGTGGGCACACCTCCAGGCTGGCTCCTTCTGGCAGCTTCCTTAGTCCCTTCTCACCCTACACTTCTCCCAGGACAGCCTCCTTGTCCCATGGCATCAGTCACTCCAGAGCTCTGTCTACCCCCAGCCTAGCTACCTCTCCTGAGCTCCAGCCTGGGGTCCATTCCCTGGACACCCCCCAGTCTCCCTCATTCCACAGGTTCTGTGGATTCACCACCTCCCCCGGAGTGAATATTCTCTTCCTTTTGGTTTACGCATTTCAGTTTGGGGAGCCAGCACCCACCCATCATACAGCCCAGAAACTACTCCCCCATTCCATACACCCAGCATCTCCAAGGCCTGCTGATGTCACCCCCTGAATCTCTTGAGTGCGTCTCCTCCCTCACTGCCCCACTAGGCCTCAAGCCTCTGACCCCGGCCTCAAGCCTCTGACCCCAGCCCCCAGCCTCCAATCCCCATCTCACCTCACTACCACCCTTCCACCCCCCAGGACCGCGTTAAAGCCCCAATCTGACCCCATCATCCCCTTTAATGGCTCCCCACTGCCCAGAATAAACTGCAAGCCTGCCTTGTATCCTGACTCACCCAGGTCTGCCCCCACACAGCCTCTCCAGTCCTCACCCTCCCCACAGTCCAGTCACAGGCCTGACAGCTGCTCAGCCATACCTGGGCAGAGCCAGGGAGTGGGGCAAGAGGACCCCCCCACCTTAATGGTGCCAATCTGGTTCCACAGTCCTCACTAAGACACATCCCTGTAAATCACGGGGGAGTCACAAACGTCAAGCCTCAGCAAAACTTCCCTAAAAGGCCACCACTGGGCTGGCTTGGGAATGTAACAGGGTCCCCTCTCTCACCCCCGCCTTGTCTGATTTAGGAGGCCCGATGGACGCGGCCGCACAGGGCTGAGCATCCACCTCGGGGCCCGTGCCCCCACCTCTCAGAGTCACTGGCACCCCCCCCTCCAACTGTGTCTGTCTGTGGCCCCACAGCCACTAACGACATCTGGCCACCACTCTCAAGCTGCACCTCTCCAGGAGCCTGATCAACATCTCAGGCCAATGGTGAAGGCGGAAGTGCGGCCTGGAACCCGCCCACCCTGGGCTGGGACTCAGAGTCTCTTCCCTAGATCCTTCCCAGGCGGGCTCAACATCCTCCCACCAGTCTCCCTGCCTTTGGTCCTGCCCTTGCCCATCTTGCAACCTTCTATGGCCCCAGTGTCCTGAGGATAACTTTCACGGTCCTCACCATAGCATGTGAGGCCCTTCTTAGCCTCTGGGTCTGACCTCTCTACCCTGCACCCTAGACCCCAGCCCCACTAGACACACCAGCCCTTTCTCCACCAGGTTCAGTTCTCCCCTTTCCCATCTTAACTCAAACCCGACCTTTCTAGGAATCACCCCTAAGCCCCGGCCCACAGCAGGAGCTGCTTTCTCTACAGCCCTTCTACACTACCTCAGTGGTGCTAGAAACCCTGGTAGACCTGGGAATTCGCCATGTCCAGCAGCCGATGCTGAACATGGAGTCCAAGACATAGGTTCTTCCCCATTGACTGAGAAATTTTAGCCATAGGCACAATGTTCTTACTTTTAAATATTCCTAAGAAAATCTGCTGCACCCCTTGGCAGTGTGGCCACTAGGGAAGGCCCTCGAGGAAGATAAAGAAGCCACCCGAGCTGCCGTATACTGGCCTGGTTTTGCAGGTGAGTGAGGGAGGTCAAGTTTGGCCAGAGGGTCTCCCGGCACACCTTGAACTCCACTGATGGAGTTTCAGACCCACTTCCTCCTCCTCATCTCCCCAGGAGGGTCCATGGAGGTGGGTGAAAAAGAACCACATGGGGACAGAATGGCCTGACTCCTCCCTCAACCCCCACACCCTCCAACAGCACCCACCCCCAACCTCAGGTGAGCCCCCCACATGCGTCTGATCACCCCCTGAACAGACACATGGTTGGCCAGCCCCTCCAGAGAGAGGAGGCCAACTTGTTTTTTTTTTTTTTTTTAAGATAAAATATGTGCAGCACCTGGGGGACTGGCCAGCGTGGGAGATGTGGCCCAACTGAGTGCCTCGGGCTCCCGGAGTAACATGCATTTGATCTATTTATAGTCCCATTCCCCCTGCCCCAGGACTGGAACACCTTCCTGCCAGAGGTGGCCCCCAAGGACCTAGCCGTCCCAGCAAGTCCTCAGCCATCACTGGGCCCACCCCAGCCCCTCCACATGGCCACAGTCTTGGCCCAAGCTCCCAGGAATGGGGACCTCCCCACTGCTGCCTCCTGCTTGGAGCCTCCCTTGCCTTTGGGAGGTTCCCAACTGCCTGCTCTCCGAGCCCCTCCCGTAGAGGTGGGCGGCGGACCCCAAGTGCCAGCCTGCTCCTCTGTTCGTTCTGGGGTTAAGGCTGATCCAGAGCTGTGAGCTCAGCAACAAAGACCTCCAGCCACCCACCCACCCACAAGGTGACACCAAAGAGGCCAACCCAGTGTGGTCTGGGGTCCAGGAAGCGGTCAGCAGCTGCCCATTCCATGCCTGGGAGACTGTCCTGAGAATGCCTGGATAAAGATGGACTGGGGTCAGAAAGGTCAGACCACAGATCTGGCCCAGAGCCAGGGAACAGCGGTCCTGGCCATGCAGGAGTGATGGCAAGTGAGGCGGGCAAGGCAGTGTGGCCCTCAGCAGTGCCCCCTATTGCACCGGACCCTTCAGCGCAACACCCAGAAGACACCACGGTCAGGGCCAACAGAGCACCTTCATGTTCTCCACATGGTAGTCCAGCAAGGCCAAGATGCCAAGACAGAGGCTCCAAGCATGACAAGGGCCAGCCCACAGCTACTCACACCTTGCTGCCCACTGCAGCCCAGGAAGTAAAGGCAGGTGGGGAAGTAGCTGCTGGCAGCGTGGTGAGCAGGGCACAGAGGGCCTGGAGCCTACCACTCACCATCCATGTGGTTTCGGGACAGGTACTTGAGGGCCTCATCGAGCAGGATGACAGGCAGGGATATCTGGAGAACCACCACCCACTGGCGCCCACTCAGTGGGGTTACCTGGAAAATGAGCTGCAGAGGGGGAGGTTTGGTTAAAGGAAGGGCCATCCCACGTACTCAGCACCCCACCCACTCCATCGACTTGGGCTACAATAGACTCTCACAAACACATCTAAGACACCCTTCGAATTCCCACCTCCAGATCCTTGGCCGTTCCACTTCCCCCACCTGAAATGCCCTCCCCAACCCTATGCCCACATGCCCGAAGCCCGGCCATCCTGTTGGGACATGGGAGGGATTCTGCAAATTCTTTCTCCTGACCCAGACTTGGGAGATTCCCTGCAGTAGGGGGTCTCCACCGCTTCTGTCCCCCAGACCTGAGGGCTCCTGATGGAGGAGCATATCTGGGGACGGTGCCTGCTCAGGGCTCAGCACAGGTCACACCCACTGAGCACCTTCAGACCTCCTACTTCCCCATCCTCCAGGCAGGCTTCCGCTCAGACGACTTGGCAAGGCCCAGTGACCACCCAGAATCTATAATGTCAGACGAGGATTTGGATCCTGTCACTCCAGAAGTCAGAGAAGGGGGGTGGCATAACTCACGGGAAGGGGTGGCACAAGCAGGATGAGGAAGTGCAGGGCCATGGACATGGCCACGGCTGCCAGCAGCCAGGGGTTCAGCCAGGGTGGCATCCGCAACAGCGACTGGTTCTCCGAGACGCTGCCAAAAGCATAGAGCGCTCACCTTGGGCTGGGTTGGGGGCCCTGCCATGGGCACCCACCCTGCGAGGGAGCAGGGTAGCTGAGCCACAGCACAGCTCTGGTTGGGGTTAAGAGCTGGAGTGTGTCTGAAAAGTTTGTCAGCTGTCTGCCTGCCCTCCCTCTATGGATCTGTCTGGGGCTTGGGCTCCTTTTCTCTCCCCTTCAGACTCAATCCTGACCCTATTTCTTCCAACCTTTGGGCTGAGTCTTGGGCTCCCCTGTCCCCTAGATCTCAATTCTGGTCCCCACTGACTCTCAGAACCCTCCTTTGTAAGCCTCTCTGACCCTCAGCCCACAAGACTCCTCGGTCCCTCAGACCCTAGTCCTGGACCCTTCTCAGACTCAATCTTAAGCCTCCTCTGTCCCACCCCTTTGACCCCCAATTGAGGCCCTCCGCCCAGCCCACCTGTTGAGGGCGTTGCACATCTCAATGGTCACCAGCACGGACAAGGCCATGGTGGTTGGGAAGCGGGACTCGAAGACCTTGCAGTCCACCTCGTCGGCAAAGAGTGGGTTTTCCTTGGAACACTTCAGGAAGTTCCTCTGAGGGCGCCGTGGTGTGGTCGGGAGGGTTTGGGGGACAGTGATCAGGGGAGGGCCCAGCTGGTCAGAAGACGGAAGCCTCACCTTGCCCTCAGTCTGCACCTTGAAGACTCCATCACGACCAGTGGGCAAAGCACTGCCCAGGGAGGGCCAGGGAGCTGGGGAGGGGTGCTCACCCAGGGTGGGAGTCTGGAAGGCTTTACTGTGCTGGGGGCGGGGTGCTCACTGAGGGTTGGGGTCTGGAAGGCTTTACTGTGCTGGGGGTGGGGTGCTCACTCAGGGTGGGGGCCTGGAAGACTTTACTGTGCTGCGGGTGGGGTGCTCACTCAGGGTAGGGGCCTGGAAGGCTTTACTGTGCTCACCCAGGATGGGGCCTGGTGGCTCTAATGGGTTGCACTGATCTGGGGGAGGGATGCTCACCCAGGATGGGGGTCGAGGGCCCTGAGGAGCTACAGTGTGCTAGGGAAGGAGCCCGTACACAGAGGGGAGGAGGGCGGGGCTGCCCTGGGGCAGGGGTCTGGTGGATCAGAGGGAGAGCAGCCGGACACTTCCTCTGGGATGTCGCATAGACCCATGGCACTCACCAAGTCTAGAACCAAGTACATCACCTTTCCCCCACACCACACCCTCTCCTCCATCCCATCTCCGGGGATCAGAAACAAAGACCCTCACCCACCCACCCACCCATAGGCTGGGGAGGACAACAGGGACCCCAGGGTCAAGTGGAGGCCCATGCTTTACCCTGGGGCACATGCGGGTTTGAAGTGCAAGAGGCGGGGTGATGACTAACTGAGACCATGAATAACAAAGGTGAAAATCAGCCAACAAAGTCGTGCTTGAACAGAATCCAGCTTTGGTGGTGTAGAAGGTAAAAGGCTACAGGTGACTTATTCACTGTTGTTAAATACAATTCCATTCATGCCTCACTCTCTGCCACTAAGATTGAACTCTACACAACCTGCTTTCTGCTTATGACGTAAACAAAGGAACTGCCAGAGCACAGCCTTAACACCCAAAACCAAACTCGTTGCTGTCAAGTCAATTCCGGTTCATAGCGACCCTATAGGACAGAGCAGAACTGCCCCATAAGAGTTCCAAGCAGTGCCTGGTGGATTCCAACTGCTATAACCACTACACCACCAGGACTCCTTAACAACACAGAGCTTTCTAATTAACAAGAAGCTCTCAGAGCCTGAGAAACAGGGTGGCCCTCCTCTGCAGCCACAGGGAAGAGTTGTCTTTCTGTCTGTAACCTTGCTTGCAGAATCGGCTCTGAAGACGCTAAGCTGAGAACATTCTCTTCTGCATCAGGGAGGTAAGAGAGAACGTTCACCACCGGTAACCAGCTCAGCTCTCTGATAATATAAATCTGTCCTTGGAATCTAATCTGAACACAAGAGATCTTTTAAACAAAGGGTTTAGAAATTGGTAACACGTGCTGGGAAAATAACCCCCAAAGAGAAGCCTGTCGACCGTCTGCCTGTCTGACCTGCTGCCCAGCAATCACCTGTCTTCTCCAGCTGCATAAATCCAAACAGGCAAGGCAGCTCTGCTGAGTCAGAAGAGGCTGTTGGCACCTTCCGCTTACTTGGAATGAAAAGCAATAAAAGATCACGGCTTGGCTAGATTTCTTATTTTAACAAAGAGATTGAGAATCTTATCTCACTTACACCAACAGTGAGGTTTTCTCCAAAAGCCAAGTATTTGGGGACAACTGCATGTGTTTTAAAGACTGGTACTGATAACAGTGCAGGGAACTGCCCTAACGCCTGAGCCTGGCTCTACCCACCAGATGACCCACCAAGTATTCTCCCACCACAGTCAGGTTTCCCCCTCCCAGTCCTTAATGGCTTCATCATACATGCACACGCACATATACACATCTCTCCTTCGGGCACAGGTATGTTTAGATCCTTACGCGTGCACACAGTGAAGACACTACAAACAGGGAGGAAAATGCAGACAGGAAGAGCCAAGGTGTTTCAACAGATTTCCTGCTCTGGCCATAAACACCCTGCCCAATTCAGACCTCGGGGTTTCACCAGTGAGCACACATCAGCCCTCAGGTCGGGGTCACAGTACAGCCTCCAGAATCTTCTATCAGAAGGTGCTCAGGTCTGGTATTTTAGTCTCATGGGCTCACTGGGAGCTTTTGTGGGCAAGCGGGCCCATTTCTATTGGTGAAACCATTGCTCTGCCTGCTTTTTCCCCTTGCCTGCTTGAGTATTTCCTATTCACCTTATCCTGCAAGACACCCTTTGGGTTTTATTAACTTAATTAACATTTATATAGCTCTTACTATACGCCAGAGTCCCTGGGTTGTGCAAATAGTTAACATACTCTTCTGCTAACTGGAAGGCTGGTGGTTCAAATCTACCCAGAGGTACCTTGGAAGAAAGGTCTGGCAACCTACTCCCAAAAATCAGCTATTGAAAACCCTACGGAGAGCAACCCTACCCTTAAACACATTGGGTTGCCATGAGTTGGAATCAACTTGATAGCAACTGGTAGGTGGTCAGATGCCAGATGCTGTTCTAAGTACTTTACAAGAATTAACTCAGTAAATTCTCTCAATAAGCCTATCAGGTAGGGACTATTATCATCTTCACTTTACAGATGAGGAAACAAAGGCACAGAGAGTTTAAGTAGCTTGTCCAAAGTCACACAGCTAGAATGTGGTGTGAACCCCGGAAGCCTGGATCCAGGCTTCATGCCCCATGCTCTTAACCACTCTGCTGCCTCTTGGCAGCCTCCTCCAGGAACCATGGAACTCTGGACACTTTCGTGAAATTCAACAGTAACTCAAGCTGAAAGTTCTACCTCAGGTCTGACCCCTGACACCTCTGAGTCCCACAGCCACCTGCCTTTTCTCTACTGAAGCACTTCCCATCCTGAAATGTGACTGCCTATTTCCATGGCTCTCCCCCGCACAATGCTGTAAGCTGTTTGTAAAGACTGTGCCTGCTCTGGTCACTGCCAGGTACCCTGCACTTTGCGTGTGGCACATAAAACCAAACCAAAGCCAAACCAGTTGCTGCCGATTCTGATTCATGGCAACCCCATGTTTTACAGAGTAGAATTATGCTCCATAGGCCTTTCATGGCTGAGACCTTTTGGCAGCAGATTGCCAGGCCTTTCTTCCGAGGCGCCTCTGGGTGGGTTCAAATCACCAACCTTCCAGTTAGTAGCCAAGTGCTTGACCATTTGCGCCACCCAAGGACTGCTGTGTCTAGCACATAGTACTTAATGATCATTTGTCGACCAACTGGATAAATTAAAATTGGGATGACTTGTGGACTAATTGGAAACCCTGGTGGTGTAGTGGTTAAGAGCTACGGCTGCTAACCAAAAGCTCGGCAGTTCAAATCTACCACGAGCTCCTTAGAAACCTTACAGGGCAGTTCTATTCTGTTCTGTGGGGTTGCTATGAGTCAGAATTGACAGGACGGCAGCGGGTTTTGGTTTTTGGTGAGGACTGATCAGTGGTGAGGCTGGGAGATGTCTAGCACAACTCCCAGAGTCTGGCTTCGGTGACCAGGTGGGCAGTGGGACCAACCCAGGAGATGGGGATAGAGGAGAAGGACCCGTTTGGGGGAAAGGTGATGTCCTTGGTTTTAGATTCAGCCAGTGCCATGGATCTGTGGGTCATCCCAGAGGAGATGTGCTGCTGGATATATGGGGCCGGGGCTCTGAAGAGAGGTCTAGGGTCAGAGATTTGGGGTCCTTAGTATGAAGGATGGCAATAGAGACAGGGCTGGATGAACACAGCGGCGGGTGGTTTTAAGCCCACACCCAGTGCCCACCCTGCTGCTCTCACAGGACCCAAGTGAGCAGAGGAGCGCAAAGCTGGCCCCAGCCTTCTGCTGTGGGCTGGGCAGAGTGCCAGCCTCTGGGATGAGTGCCTGGGGCCCGTGCTCTGCACTGCTGCAAAGGGAGACTGTTTAGGGCTGGCGGGTGCCAGGAAAGTGACCCTGGGCTCCTCCTGCCCAGGAGGCCATCCCACTTCTTCCTGGATGTGAATGCTGCACGCTGTGAGAATCCCTGAAACCAGAGAGTCCCCAGGGAGGACCGCAACCCCAGCCTTACACTGCCATCAGACCGGGGAGATGGAGCAAGGGAGAAGCCACTTCACTGGGCTTTCCTGGCCCTCCCAGGGATGGGGAAGAGCCCCTCCCTGAGCTCTCCCACCTACAAGAAGGGAATGTGGTAAAGTTCTGGATCCCTGCAGCTCTCTGCTTTAATGAGAGCCCGCAACTGGCTTTGCTGTAATCGCTGTGAAGGCTCTTTCCAGCGAAGGAGATGATGTTGACTGCCTGGCAGAGGGACAGACTGTTAGAAGGCGGCTGAGGGGTCTCCTCATTTGCTTCCAGAGCTGTGCCCAGCTAAGCTGGCCCCATGTGGGGCACCTGCCAGCCACTGTGGCCTCCTCCCCTGTGATAAGCCATTTTCCTCCGAGAAACACCTGTTGGTTGTGGGGAGGAGAGCCAGGTAGACTCCTCCCCTTGGCCCCCCCCCCATCTGCTGTTTGACCTTCTGCCTAAAGCTCTACCATGCCTCTGAGGCCTCAGTGCTTTGGGGGTTCCCTGCTAAAGGTAAAACACTTCTAGGCAGATATGCCTCTTAGTCCCTCCCTAATTAGCTGACTGGAGATGGAGTAGCCTCTTCTCTGGCTTAGAGGGCTGTGGTGGTATCTCTGGGCTTCCAGTGGCTTCTGAGTTTGGTTCTTTAGGTGGTGGATATTTATATATATGTATGTGGCAGGGGGAGGGCGGAGAGGGTCAGTTGTCGACCAGCCATGGGGTTCTGGCCCCCCTGAAGTTCCAACAACAACTTGAGATGGAAATTCTACCCTAGGTCTGACCCCAACAGGTTCCCTGCTTGCCACATGCTCACCAGCTGGTAGAAAGTGACGTGAGGTCCCTCTGCATCATACAGGAACCACCAGGTGGCAGCAGCCACTGTGGCCAGGCCCACGTACACTGCAGGGAGGGGAGGAGAAGGGCTGTGGGGGATGGCTGTGGTTTTCAGGAAACCATTCCCCCTACCTAACAAGTCCCTGAATTTCCCTCAGGGAACCACTCTCTCCATCTCTAAGCCATGTAGTTTGCATAGACCTACCTTTGGTACCAGTGGTGGACCCTGATTTGCAATGAGCCTCTGCCATACCCCTGGCAACAGTGATTGGCTAGGAGATAAGCAGGTGGCCCAATGTGGACCAATGAGAACAGGCCTGAGATGTTTATCACACCACTGAGGGAATGATAAAAGGCTTTTTCTTCTGAATTTGGGGTTGTAAGAGAACGAGCATGAAGGCTGGAGCTGCAGCAGCCGTCCTGCTACCCTGAGGGGCACCTGCCTGAGAATGGAGCTGAGGCAGAGCCGACAGTGATACTAAGGCCTGGATCCATCGTTCCTGAAGTTTGCATATAGTCTTGTGAGCCCAAACAATCTCTTGACACAAGCCAGACTAAGTCACACTGTCTATGGTTTGCAATTCTAACTGATATGAGGGTCTTACGAAGTTCCTGGAACCCCACTGAGGGCTGGGGCCTGCTCACCGCCAATAGCCAGATAGCGGAAGAAGAGCCAGCCACTGATGAGGGCCTCATGGGGGTTCCGGGGTGGCTTCTCCATGATGTCCAGGTCTGGTGGGTTAAAGCCCAGGGCCGTGGCAGGTAAGCCATCCGTCACCAGGTTCACCCAGAGCAGCTGCACAGGGATCAGGGCTTCGGGCAGGCCCAGAATTGCCGTGAGGAAGATGCTGGAACCAGAGTCATGGGCTCTAGTCCCCAGCAGGGCAGGCCCCCACCAGAAGGAGGGTCTAGGGAGCTCACCCCATCTCTATAGCAGCTCTTTCACTCCCTGCCAGTCCTGATGTGGGTGCACACGTGACAGGTATACACATCTCTGTTTACATTGGGCCAACCCAACTTCCCCCAGTCCCAGCTTTGGAGCCCTGACACATTTGCTCTTCAGACCTAGCAGAGGCCAAATACACACACACACACACACGCACACACATGAACAGTGCATTCCCAGGCATACACACACTTGTTCACAGACACACACAAAAACCTAGCACACACCACACACACCCACACGCTTGCACCGATGTGCGGGGATGCAGAATTCACATGTGCACAGGCAAACACGTGCCCACCATTGCCCACCGGCATCTCTCACACATGAATGGAAATGCATATACGATTACATGCTTGTACACATGCCCAAAGACCCACAAGTGTACACATGCACACATAAACATGTGTACACACTCCTCTCACTAGGGCACACACAACCACATGCACACACATACACACTTAGATCCTTACGCACGTACACACCAACACATTGCTGCCCAAAGGTGGGGCTACCTTCTCCCATCTTGCGACTCTGAAAGCAGGAAGAAAGTCATAGCTGAAGGGATGACGGGACTTTTCAGGCACCTCTCTGAGGGGTAGGGTGCACTATGGTCCACAGGTCACCAGGGCCTCTGGGGAATGACATGGTGTCCCCACCCTTTGAAGGCCCCAGCCAAAGCACAGCACCCATCCTTCCTCAGCCCACCCCAAGAACAAGCATTTCTCTATCTCAGGGATGCAGAAGCTGGCCCAGAGGGGCTGAGAGGAAGGAACACAAGGAGGGCCTCACCAGACGACCTCGCCGACGTTGGAGGAGATGAGGTAGCGGATGAATTGCTTCATGTTGCTGTAGATAGCTCGGCCCTCCTCCACCGCAGACACGATGGAGGCAAAGTTGTCATCTGACAGCACCATCTCCGCTGCTGACTTGGCCACGGCTGTGCCTGAGCCCATGGCGATGCCAATCTCTGCTTTCTTCAGGGCTGGGGCATCGTTCACCCCGTCACCAGTCTGTAGGCCAGGTTAGGTAAGGCCACACCTGAGCAACTTCCCTCCCACCTCCCCACCTCCCCCCAGATCAGCCTGCCCTAAGGAAGCAGGACAAAACCGGGGAGAAAATCAAGTCAAAGGCCAGAGAAGACGATGAGGCTGGGGATAGGGACCAGGGAGACCAATGGTGAGGGTTGGGATGAAATTAAGGTTGGGGATGGAGTAGAATATGAAATTGAAGTCAGAGGCAAAGCTGAAGTCAAACTAGGGATGACTAAGGTTGTGGCCCAGGTAAAAGTCCAGGTAGGTTTTCTAGTCAAGGTCAAGGATGGGGCCAGGGTGATGGTCAAAGTCAAGAATGAAACTCAGGCTCAAGGTAAACAAAACAGATCAAGGTTGAGATTAACATCAGGAGCCAGGTCAAGGGTGAGGTTGAGGTCAGGAATTGAATCAGTGTTAAAGAACAGGTTAGGATCAAGAATGAGATAGAAAAAACCCGGGCCCGAACCAAAGGTCCGCCCAAAGGTGAACGGATAAATAAACTGTGCTATACTCACACAATGAAATCCTACACAGTACTAAAGAAGAAAGGATCTACCAACACCCTGAACAACATGGACAAATCTCAAAAGAAGTCAGACACAAAAAAGTATGTACTACATGGCTGCATTCATCTGAAAACCTAGGACAGAAAAAACTAAATCTATGAGAGAAAAAAAGGGCAACAGCGGTTGCCTCAGTTGGGAAAGGGGCCTGATGGGGACGGAGCACGAGGGAACCTGTGGGTTGATGGTAACGTTCTGTATCTTGTACAGGTTTGGGTTACACAGGTGTGTACATTAATCAAAAACTGATCAAATGGTACACTGGAGATTTGTGCATTTCATCGCAGGCAAATTTTACCTCATAAAGGGAAAAAAGAACCATACACAGACGCTGACCTCTAGTTAATGCTGTGGCCTCTGCCATACAGAAGGGTAAACTGTATCGATGGCTGCAACTTACCATGAAATGCTTTGGAAAAAAAAACAAACAGATTAAGGATGAACAGATGGGTCAAAAAAAAAAACCCAAACTCGTTGCTGTTGAGTTGATTCCGACTCATAGAGACCCTATAGCAATCCTATAGGACAGAATAGAACTAACTGCCCCATAGGGTTTCCAAGGAGCACCTGGTGGATTTGAACTGCTGGTCTTTTGGTTAGCAGCCATAGCTCTTAACCACTACGCCACCAGGGTTTCTGAACAGATGGGCAGCAATGTGATGATGCAAAGATAGCCAAGTGCTAGTGGTAGAGCCTAGATGGTGAATATACCAGTGTTCACTATAAAGTTCTTTCAATTTCTCTATGCATTTCAAAATGTTTCCACTAAAGCGTTAGAAAAAATAAGAATGAAGCAGAAAAGGGGTTGCATGAGTTACCTTCTCCAAGCCCTGTGACAAGTGCTCTGCCCCCTCCCCGTCTCACCCCCCCCCCCACCCCGCTCCTATCTTGTGGCCTCACCATGGCGGTGACCTCATTAAAGGACTGTAGGTACTCCACGATGCGGGACTTGTGCGCAGGCTCCACACGGGCAAAGCAGCGAGCCGTCTGGCAGGCATGGCGCTGCTGCTCAGGGCTGAGGTCATCAAACTCACGACCTGTGTATGCCCTGCCCACCACGTCCTCCGTGTCCCCGAAGATGCCAAGCCGGCGGCAGATGGCCACGGCCGTGCCTTTGTTGTCCCCTGTGATCATGACCACGCGGATGCCCGCCTGGCAGCAGCGGGCAATACAAGCAGCCACCTCAGGCCTTGGTGGGTCCAGCATGCCCACACAGCCCACGAAGGTCAGGTCCGTCTGTAGGGAGGAGGCAGATGCCAGCTGGGCCTGAGCCCACCCTCAACCCATTACCTGCCTGGCTGCTGCAGGGGTCACGTGGCTCCCACCCTGGGACCCCATCCCAGCACCCACCTCATACTGGGCAAACTTGCTGCAGTCATCCAGCTGCATGTCCTCCTTCCTCGGGGGCATATCCCGGGTGGCCAGCGCCAGGCAGCGTAGTGTGTCCGAGCCTGAGCCCCAATCCCGGATTTTTGCCAGGATCTGCGCCCTGGAGGCAGTGTTCAGAGGTACTGTGCGGCTTCCCACGCGGACTGAGATGCAGCGCTCGATCACACTTTCAGGAGCCCCCTGTGGCGTGCGGGCAAGATGGGGAGGCAACCCTGCCAGTCACGACCCCCCTTTCCAACTGCCCAACTAAAGAAACTGAAGCCCATTGAGGAAAACGCCCCCAAGGTACACACTGCAAGGCAAAGCCTAAAATCCACTTTAGAAATCACAGGGTAGGAAAGCCCCACTGTGAGAAAACCCAAAGAGAAGGAGGCCGGAAGGGGAGCATGACCATCCACCAGGTTGGCACCCTCCCCCCACCAGCTGGTAGCTGAGAAGGCCTGCTGCAGCATTTTGGGGGTGAGCCTGGGGCTACTGGAATTCCAGGCCTGTGGGCTTCAGGAGCAGGCAGGCATGCTGAGCCAAGCCTGGGGACCAGATACAGGGCCATGAGGGGTGGTGGGTGTGGTTTGGGGGAAGCTGAGCTCAGGGGTGACAGGCTCCTTGGAGCTTTGAAGTTTTACCTTGGACCCCACCCCAGGCGTGGGAACAGCCACTGCCTCTTAATGGTTAATCAATGGCTTCTCCTTCTCCCAGAAGGGTCAACCCAGACCAGGGTTTCCAAACAGTTCATTCCAGTTCAAACCCCTGCTGAAAATTGCATTTCCATCCCAGATACACTGATTCAAAATCTACAGTTTAACAAAATCCCCTGGGGATTCTTATGTAGAATCAATTTTGAGACCCACTGCTCTACTAGTGGTTCTCAGAATTGGTCTCTAACCAGCAGCATTAGCATGGCTGGGGAACTTCTTAGAAATGCAAATTCTCAGTAGGAGTTCCAACCAGAGTGAACCGGTTTGAAGCCCACCCCAGACATTAACATTTTAAAGTGGCCCAAGTACAAACGTGGAGCCCTGGTGGTACAGTGGTTAAGAGCTTGGCTGCTAACCAAAAAGCCAGCAGTTCATATCCACCAGCCACTCCTTGGAAACCCTACGGGACAGTTCTACTCTGTCCTGTAGTCCGAATTGACTTGATGGCAATGGGTTCGGTTTTTTGGTTTTAAGCATCAATGCAAGAGCCTTTACATTTCAAAACGGGTTAAAACCTTCACTGTGGGGTGAAGTTAGGGCTGTGATTCCTATGTCAGGTTTGGACGCAGCAACAGGAGGTGCTGTGGACAAAGGTCTGGGTGGGTGCTGGTTTCTTTTCCCCTTCCTGGGACTCAGTTTCCAAAACATGGAGTACCAGATGGGCACCAACTGCCTCAACGCCACCAGTCAGAGGCAAAAGGGCCTCCAAGACCTTCTAGGCTGACCCCATCATTCAGATGGGGAGACTGAGGCCCACAGAGGAGCAGGGATGACCCAAGGCCATGTGACGAGATAGTGCTTTGAAGCCCAGAGCTGGGGTCATGGCAGGGGGCAGGTCTCAGGCCCCTGGCCTTGCCTCTATCTCCACCAGGCCTGGATCCTGCTTGCACTTCCCCAAGGCAGGCAGGCCACCCTTATTCTGCTTTGACAACGGGTATCTCACAGCTGCAGTCTCTGGCAATTCAGTGGACTAGTGACCAGGTCCCCAGACCCTGGGTGTGCAGGGGCCCCACGCCAGTCAGCCAGGCCCCCACCTTCACAAACATCTTGCTGCCCTGGGCTGCTGAGCCAGGGCGGATGGGCGTGCAGTACACTGACATGGACTTCCGGTCTCGGGAGAACTCAAGGGTGAACTCCTTCCGCATCAGCTGTTTGATGACCTGTGGGGCCACGGCAGGTCAGGGCATGAGGAGCAGTGTCGGCTTCCCCATCTGCTCCCTCACCAGCTGCTCAGTCCTCTGTGCGGGATAATGTCTACACTCCTGACTCCCGTGTACATGGTCTCCACCTCCCACTCCAGCCGGAGAGATGCTGAAAAGCCGCCATTTCCTGACGACGCACTACTTTTCCTCCTCCAACTCTCGCCCACATGGAGCTGTTTCCCCTCTTCCCTCCCTAACCAAGTCTTACTAGGAACCTGAAGTCCTGCCTCCTCCCAGAAGCCCCCCCGCCCAAGACTTAGTTCACCTCTCTCCCTTCTCCAGATGCTCTAGCCCCACAGCCTGTACCCTCAGCCTACTCCCTTACTCACTGTGTTGCAGGCACCGGCTCGCTCCACTCGGGACAGGGCCTGGAGGTCGGTGTCAAACACGTTCATCTTCTCCACCAGGCAAGTCAAAGCTGTCTCCGTAGCCTCTCCCACTTTCTCATATATGCCCTTGGCCTGGTGAAAACCAGGGAACTAGGAATGAGGGGCAGGGCAGACCCCAGCCAGGCTCCCCAGTCTCACCTCCACTGACTCCCCACTCAGTGGAACCCTCTTTGCCTGAGTTCCACGTAACTCCTTTGCACCAAGGCTGGTGGGCCCTTCCCAGTCCGGCTGACCTAGGTCTCGGCAGTGTTGGGCACTGCTGCCCACCTTCCCTTGCCAACTCTTTTTTCCCCTGGTGTCAGTGGCCACGTGCCCTCCCAGTTCTCCGCATCTCTCAGTTCATCCCTTCCCGCTCTCCTTCACCAGCTTCTCTTTCTAGGTCCGAACTCTGCTGTCTAACTCCTGCCTCTTTCTCTCCTTGGGGCCTCATATGCCTGCTGCTTCCACCGCCTTCCCTGTGCTCATGAACACCACAACTAAGCCATGACCCTCTCCTGAGCTCCCAACCCACATGGCCAACTGCAGGCGCCAGACCCTAGTCCTGGGGACCCCTCAGGCACCTCCTCCTCTCCCTGTGTTTACCAATCAAGTGGCAGCCCCACCCAGCATGGCAACCAGGAGCTACCCTGATCGCTGTCTCTCTTTCACCCAACCAGGAACCAAGTCCCAGGGTTTTCAGCTCCTAAAACCTCTCTCCAAACCATGCTGAGGCCCCAGCGAGGGCTGTCTGCCTCACTCTGGCCTGGTCAGCCACACGGGGCTCCCTGGCTCCAGTCTTGCTCTGCCTGCTCTGTTCATCCCCCGCGCCCCACCCCCAGGAAGCCTGGGTGACCCTTTGTAAATCTGATCATACCACACCTGCACCCAAAGCCCTCTGTGGCTCTCGCTGCTCTCAGCCTGGTAGGGAGACGTGACTTGATCTGGCTGAGGGCTTGCCCTCAAGCTTTACACCTCCAATGCTCCATCACCCACGTCCAGCCACGAGGAAGGGCACTCATGCCAAAATCTCAGGCTGCTACGGCCTGTGGGCCCTATCTGGGCTGGGCCTTGTGCCTTAAACACCCTCCCTCGTCCCAGTGTGGAAAATCTCTGTCCTAGGGATCCCCGGCCCTTCAGTCTTGAAGAAAGTCTGAGCGGGGCGGGGGTGGTGGGGTAGGTGTGCATGGGGTGGCAATGTCCCTGAGGTGTGGCGCCCCAATACTGGGAGCTGTGGAACTATGGGACAAGGGTCTGTCCTGGGTACTCAGATACTAAGGAGATCTGGAAAGAGAGTGGAGTCCCACCTCGTTGTAGTCCAGCGCCGAGTCATTGCACAGCGCACAGATGGTCGCCAGCTCCACCAAACTGTCAAACTCTCCACAGCGCACAGGCTTTTCTCCCTGCCGCCTGTGGAGCCCAGACGTTCAGTCCAAGGGCCTCGGCCCCGCCCCTGGGAGATGCCTCTAACCCTGACCCCACCTCCAGGAGGCCCCGCTCAGGGACACCACTCTGTGCTCTCCCGCGTGGCCCCGCCCACCAGGAAGCCCCGCCCCCTTGACCTGCACTCACACTTCGCCCTCCGGGGTGTAGGTGGTACCCGAGATGGTGAATTCGTGCAAACGGCAGGAGCCAGCCTCGGCCTCGGCCACCACGAACATCTGGGGAGCCAAGGAGTGTGTTCAGGGCGGGTCAGGGTCGCCTCTCTCCTCCCAAGGTAAAGCCAGTCTGAATAACGCCTGACTCTGGGGTGGGTCCTGCAGGGCCATCCTAAGAGCCACCAGCACCAGCCCCAATCCCAGGGTCTCAGAGGCACAGTATGAGAGTATGGGGTGGGGTTGGGGGAATCTCTGCTCTGTCCATGTGTGCTGCAGCTCAGGCTTGTCAGTTTGCTCTGGACCCGGGAGGGGTTTATGGCACATTCTTCAATGCCCTCTGGGGCAGCTGTTGGCTTGATGGAACCCTGAGCTGGGACAGGAAGCCTGGTCTTTGCCTGGTTCTGTTCATCATAATCTGCGGAGCACCTGAGCCTCAGTTTCCCCTCTGGAGAGTAGCTGGGATCACAGCCTAGCTGCTCCTACTTTCCGTTCCTGGGAGACCCACACCCCACTGTGAGGCACAGACCCCTCCTGCCCAGAGCTGTCCCCAGGGCATGAGCTCCTGTTGGCAGGGGTCCTGGGTCACCCAGGGACAGGACAGGGGGCTCACCTCCTCCCAGGGCAGCCCATTTTCTTGCCAGCCAGCTTTCTGGGAACGGTCTCGCTGCACATTCCCAAGCAAATGGCCAGCCCAGCACCTAGTAGGTGCCCAGTAAACGTGTCTCCCCTCTTGCTCTCCTCCCTGCTCCCAGAGGCAGCTCCCCAGCAAATGCAGCCCTTGAAAAGTTAAGTTTCTCAGCCCAGCATCCATCCCTACTCTGTGTCTTTCAAGTCCTTATTTGAGCCAAGGAACACTTTGTTCAAAGGTAGTCCCACTAGGAATTTTTGCAGAGCTCTGGGGCAAAGTCGGGGCTGCAGGGTGGTACAGCTTGCTGGTGCCCCCTCCCCTGCAGCAGCCTCTGATTAAGGCTTCGGAAGACCGAGCCCAGATTTTCAAGGCCACCCAGCCAGCAGACTGTGGGAACAGAGGGTGGGAGAGGAGCCATGGGGGAACCTGGAACCTGAGAGGGGTGGGAAGCCCACAGCCTTCACCATCATCGTACCCGCCTCTCTACTGGGTCGGGAGGATCCCTCAGCCCCACAGGCCTGCTGCAGCCTCAGCCAGAATCCCTGGAGCATGTGGGCAGTGGGCCCAGGATGTGGGCTGGAATCCAGGGAATAAATAATTCCTGCCTTGGCCCTTCCAAGGTCACTGGGGCCAGTGTATCTGGTGATAGGCATTGACCACAGAGAGCCATGGTGGAAGCAGGGTAGAGCCTGGCTCCAGCCCGAGCTTGGCTCAGGCATCAAGGCTGGATCTGATCCTCTCCTGTGTCTTTATGGTTACCTGGCAGGGCTTGCACACCCAAGCTTCAGATAAGGAAACTGAGGCCCAAGCTTCAGATGAGGAAACTGAGGCTCACAGATGGGCAGCAACCTGCCTGTGGCTCCACAGTGACCTAGCCAGGCTCTGTCCACTGCAGCCTGCCAGTCCTCTGCTCTAACCCCATGAAAACCTGGATCTGTTCCCTATCATAGGATGGTCCACAGGTTTTCTCCTCCATCCCCCACCAAAAAGAAAGTCAGGGAGTAACCCGGAGAGGGAGTCCAGTTCACCCAGCATCACACAAACACCACCAGTGGGGCCCCAAGCTGACTGCGGCAACTCACCCGGCAGACGGACATCTGGTTGGTGGTGAGTGTGCCGGTCTTGTCAGAGCAGATGACTGAGGTGCAGCCCAAGGTCTCCACAGAGGGCAAGCTCCGCACGATGGCATTCTTGCGTGCCATGCGCCGGGTGCCCAGTGCCAGGCATGTAGTGATGACAGCCGGGAGGCCCTCAGGGATGGCGGCCACAGCCAAGGCCACAGCAATCTTGAAGTAGTAGACGGCACCACGGAGCCAGGAGCCGCCGTGGACTGGGTCGGCAAAATGGCCGATGTTGATGACCCACACAGCCACGCAGATCACAGAGATGGCACGGGACAGCTGCCGCCCGAACTCATCCAGCTTACGCTGCAGCGGTGTCCGCTCCGGCTCCACCGCCGCCATCTGGCTCCGGATCTTGCCCAGCTCCGTGTGCAGGCCTGTGGCCACAGCTACGCCCACCGCCTTGCCTGACGCAATGTTGGTGCCCTGACCAAGTGAGGGAAGAGCTGCTTACACCCCGGCCAGGACCCCAGATCCTTGCCTCCTTCAGGCCATTGTAGGGCTTTTATCCCTCTACTTGGCTTCCTTTTTCTTCATGTCGGAGCACTCCCAGACCCATGCGGCTATGTCTCCCTCATGACAGCGTCAGCTCTATGCGGGCAGGGCTCTGGTTCATTGCCATATCCCCAGTGCCTGGCTCAGAGGAGGCACCAAGGCCAATACTGACCAGCACAGCACAGACACCAACCCGTTAATATGTGAGTTGTGAACAATCAACATGGCCACACAGCAGCATGCAGCTGACTGTGATCCCTGGTAAACAGTCCACAAATATCACATTAAAGAATCCAGAAAACTTAAACTTAAGCCTCTTCACTCCCAAGGCCCTAGTAAAATCTCCAAGTCCTGGAGTAAGGGATAGCCAGTCGTGAGTCTCAGTGTCTTCCTTTGTACAATGGCCCAACAGAGGCCCAAGACACAGTGGCTCCGAGGAGGGTATTAACTCAGTGCCCCTTCTAATGGATGCGCAGTGTAGGAGGGGGTGAGAAGGCAGGTGTTGCCCTGAGCAATGGCTCTCCACCCCTGCCCTACCCCCCAGGCCCCTGAGTTAAGGGAAGGGCCTCTGGTTAGCCAGCCCACTCTCCTCAGAAGGCTTTTTGGGGAGAGCTGTGGTACTGGACCATGCCCCTTGAAGTCTCCTGTCCCACCCCAAAGCAGTTTTTCCTGTCTGTGAAATGGCTCGTTCCTGCCATCCTCCACCACTTTTGCAACCCTCTTGCCTCCAGAGAACTTTCTGTTGAGTGTTTATGGGTAAGCTCTTCCTCTTTCCAGATTAAGGCAGCAGAGTCTAGAAGGTAAGAGGGAGAACTGTGGCGAATGTCTGAGCTCACATCCCAGCTCCATTACTCCCTGCCTGTATGACCTTCCTCAGGCAATTCCTTAACCTCTCTGTGCCTGCTGGAAAATACAGATCACGAGAGTACTTATTTCAGAGGCTTGCTGTGAGACTAAAAAGAAATTAATATATGTAAAAGGCTTGGATCAGTACCAGGCCCACGGCCCTCCGTAAACACAAGCTATTATTACTGTTATAAACTTGCATGTTTTGTCAATAATTGGTGAGGTTCTTTCCCGTGGGACTTTAATTCATTAATCTTAATGGTATTGATATTATTGTTCAGACAAAGCTCTGAGAAAGCCCAGGCATCCCAGGGACTTACAGAAAACAGCATGTTCTTCTTGTCCTGGTTCACAGCTCTCGCGTCTGAGATGGCATCTGTGTGCTTGGTCACCGACACAGATTCACCTGCCAGTGGAATAAGAATGAGAAACGCCACACGAAGACACCCCTGTGCCCTGGTCCAGCCCCTGCCCGGCCAGGCCTCACCTGTCAGGATGGACTGGTCCACTCGCAGCGTGGTGGACTTGATCTCAATGAGGCGGAGGTCAGCAGGCACTTTGTCCCCGACTGAGGAGGAAGGAAAGCCTGGCTGAGTGTGGGGCTTTGGCTGCTAACCCCCGCAAAAGCCAAGGGCTCCCAGGAACCATGGCTGGGGCTGGCATGCAGGGGCCTGAGCGTGATCCCTTAGGTGGTCCCCTGCCCTCTGGCCCTCAGTCTTCTTATTTGTACAGTGGGAGTCTGGCAGAGGAGCTCTGGAAGGATCCGACAGTCACCCCTCTGAATACACAGCCAAAAGACAGAGGCACAGAGAGGGACGGGGTCACCAGTGTCACACCTGCCACTTCCACGATATCTCCGGGGACAATGTCCCGGGCACGGATCCTCTGCACACCCTTGCGGTCTGAGCGGATCACCTTGCCCATCTCAGGCTCGTATTCCTTTAGGGCCTCAATGGCACTCTCAGCATTGCGTTCCTGTAGAGTACAAGGTGAACAGGTGCTTTGTCCCTGCTGCCCCCAGCAGGCCACCCCCTCAGAGTGACACCCTCAGGGCCTAGGGTGGCGCTGGAAGCAGAAGAACCTGCAGGGAATCCCAGCACCAGGTGGAGGTCACATCTAGCAGGTGGGAGACCCCAGGTCCCAGCCCAACCCCTGGGCCTCCCACCTGCCATACGCCCACGATCGCATTGGCCACGAGGATCAGCATGATGACCAGAGGCTCCACGAAGGCTGTCGTGGTCTCCTCACCTTCCTCGAACCAGGCCAGGACCTGCCAGGATCAGAGCCAGTGAGTGTGGGCTATGCTGTGGGCAGGTCCTGCTCACCTTTCTCTTTGTACCCTGGATCTCCTGTCTGCCTCCCTGCTGTCAGGGAGGCCCCCTGGGATCTCTGGGCTTGGAGAGGGTGACTCTGAGAAGGCCTTGGCTTAGAGGACACTCAACTCCCTCAGGCAGTGACCACCACAGCCTGTGTCCCTCCCCAGGTCCATCTTCAGGGACATGGGCAGTTACACAACCACTAGCTGGAGATCCCAGTCTGCCTACAGCAAAGTGGGGTCCCAGACCAGCAGCAGCAGTATCAGCTGGGAACTTGCTAGAAATGTGGTTCTAGGGGCCCGTCCGGACCTACTGAGTCAGAAACTCAGGGAGGCGCTCAGCGCCTGTGTTTTAACAAGCCCAGGTGATTCTGGGCCCCATCATGTTTGAGATCCCCTGGCCAAAGGAACCTTGCTCCAGACCTAGAGCCCAGACGCCCGGGTTGGGAGTCAGGAGACCAAGTCCTGTTTCCACCTCTGGCCCAGGTGGGTACTTGTCACTCCCTCTCCACGTGCTCAGTGTGCCCGTCTGTACAGTGAAGGGGTACAGGCATCCCTTTGGGTCTGCTGATTTAGGCTTCTGCATGGATAGACTTTTTCTGCAAGAGTCCCCATTTTCCATGAGGACAGTGGGCAGGAGGACCAGACACAGCTGGCTGGGCCCTGCTGACTGGAAGGGAAGTGTCCCACCCAGTGCCCCTGCTGTCCCGTGTTCTAGACCACCAAGATGAGGTTTCCTCCCAGACCATGCTGGAGATGGGGGCGGGAACCAGAATCATGTCCACCCTCAGGGTGGCCTGGAAATGATCCTGAGTTCCATTTGGGTCTCTGCTGCTCAGCTGCCAATGACAACCACTGTTTCCCTCACTTCCTTCCTACCCTGGCCCCATTACACTGGGAACGGGGGAAGAGCAAAGGGGATCAGCAGCAAGAAGAGACTGCGGAAAGTGAAGGCCCCACCTGAGGAGTCTGGAGAAACCCTGAGAGTATGGGCCCCAGACACCCTCTCAGCTCAATGATGAAGTCACTCCTGGGTTTCACCCTTCAGCCAAAGAGTGGACAGGCCAACGGAACAAAACAAGACTAAAGGGGCACACCAGCCCTGGGCCAAGGACTAGAAGGCAGGAGGGGACAGGAAAGCTGGTAATAGGGAACCCAGGGTTGGGAAGGGAGAGTGTTGACAAGTCGTGGGGTTGTTAACCAGTGTCATAAAACAATATGCGTACTACCTGTTTAATGAGAAATTAGTTTGTTGTTTAAACCTTCATCTACAGTACAATTAAAAAAAAAAAAAAGAAATGAAGGCCCCAAAGTACGTCTGAGGAGCGCGGGGAGTCACGGGAGGGGCTGAGGCAGTGGCTCTCAACTGGATTTGGTGCCCCAGGGACATCTGGCAATATCTGGAGACATTCTGGATTGTGATAACCAGGGGTTGCTATTGGTATCTGCTGAGCAGAGGTCAGGGATGCTGCTAAACATTCTATAAGGCAGAAGACAGCTCCCCACAACAAAGGATTATTGGGTCCAAAAAGTCAGTAATGCTGAGATTGAGAAATCCTGGGCTAAGACAGGGAGGGGTGGGTTCCACTCGTGCTTTTGAAAGCTCACTCTGACAGCCAGGGTCCAAGACAGACTGGAGGGGGCCAGATGGGAGCCAGGAGACCAATGTGGGGGCTGCAAGGGTACAGGCGAGGGAAGTCGAGGTCTGAGCAGAGCAGGGGCGGGTAGGCCAGGGAGCAGGCTAAGGGATGCCCATGGCTGAGAGGACAGCCCTGTGCCCCAGAGCACTGCTGGCTCTCCCTCCCCGTTGCCCAAGGCTGCAGCTGCAGGGCTCCGGGCCCTGGTGGGAAGGGCCCTACTTACGAAGGAGACCAGGGCGGCCAGCAGCAGGATGCGCACCAGGAGGTCTTCAAACTGCTCCAGCACCAGCTCCCACAGGGACTTCCCTGGGAACAGGAGAGCCACATGAGGACTGGGACCCTGACCGACTGACCCTCTCATTTAGAGATCAACTGGCCCCCTCCCTCCCTACAGCTGGAGAGGGAGAGCCTGAGGCCTTGAGGGCCCTTGAGGCGCAGCAAGCCCTCACTCTAGAGGGGAGGAGGGGCACACCCTGACAGGGAAGGGCCCAAGGACGTCTCCTTGGGGCTTCAGAGCCTGCCCTGGCCCAAACCTCACCTTCCTCCGTCGGGAGCTCTGCAGGATCCAGGCAGCCATGGTAGCCATGAAGAGACAAGAAATGACTGGGTTATGCAGTGGGGCCTTGGAGATGTCTGAGCAGCCCTTCCCCACTGCGTCTGCCCAGACCCCCAGATGAATTGGATGTATCCCCAGGGCTCTCTGAGGTCACTCCACCTCAGAACAGATAGTTGGAGCCCAGATGCTTCCAGCCTCCCACCCCACCCTACCCCACCCAACTCTGAGTGAGGAATGTCAGGTGTGGCCTGGCTCACCTTGGGACAAAACCAAAGCCGGGGGGACTGTTCAGGTCCCCCAGTATAGCTCCTTTCCCATTGCACAGAGGGTAAACGGAGGCCTAGAGAGGCAGGAGGTCTCACAGCTTCCCTGCACTGCCCTTCTTCAGATGGCCACCCAGTCAGTGTTCCCCACCCCAACCACAAAGCGGCCCCTCCCTCTAGAAGCAACTCAGATGGAGGCCATCTGCTCAGGCCAATGGAGTCCTTGGGTGGTGCAAATGGTTAACATGCTTGGCTGCTAACCAAAAGGTTAGCAGTTCAAGTCCACTCAGACACATTGGAAGAAAGGCCTGGTAACCTACATCTGAAAAATCAACCACTGAAAACCGTACGGAGCACAGTTCTACTTTGACACACATGGGTCGCCATAAGTCAGGGTCGAGTCAACGGCAACTGGTTTGCTCAAGCCAATGAGACCAAGCCCTGCCTCTGCTCACAGGGTATCAGACACACCTGCTACTCTAGGACCACCTGGCCAAGGTCTGCAGCAGAGCCTCACCCTACCCTGGGCGCTTCCCCAGGACAAGACTCCAGCAGCCAGCATCCTATTCAGTGAGGAACTCTTCCAAAGTTCCATCCCTGGGGGCTGGGCCTCAGCTTGCCCTCCCCCACCAGGTCCTCCCCTCCGGGCAAGGTCAGCAAAGCCCCCTCACCGAGCCCCAGACCCACAGAACATTCTCAACTTCAAAAACTAACAAGACCTGCCAGCACTTTACATGCAAAGTTTTTATCTGTTTCCTGAAGCACCTTTTGTACCAGGTTGGCTGGTACCTGAGTTCGTACCTGTACCTGGCTGCCTCAGATACCTGATGTCTTGCAATCATCCCATCATCTTAATGGGAAGGTGGGGCAAGAACCACGGCCTTGTTTCACAGATGGGAGAATAAGGCTCAGAGTAAAGCATCCGCTTGAATGAGGTCACACAGCAAGGAAGTGTGTCTCTATGGGGCTGTGGGAGGGCCGGGGGCTGGGCCCTAGAGGACAGACACTGACAGGCTCCCCCAGCCCGTGCTGAGCTCCTGCCCCTGCTCCAGCCTCTCTGAGGCCCCTCCCAGGCTGAAGGCTAACTGAGCACCACCTCCTCTTGCCTTCCTTGCCCCTTGCTACTCAAATGACAATCTCCGGGGCCTGCAGCATCAGCGTCACCTGGGAGCTGGTTAGAAATGCAGACACCCGAGGCCTCACCCCAGGCCGGCGCTCTCTTCCTCCTCCTCCTCCTCCTCCTGACACATGAAGTGAGTCTTTGCATCTGTCCACCTGTTTCTGGCTCGTGTAAACCTTTTTTTTTTTTTCCCGTGGGAGCCTTCTTCCCAGACCACCTGTTTGGATGGTCTGGGGTCTGCACCTGGCAGCTGAACCATGGAGAGTATCAAACAGTCCATTGGGCTGCAGGAATCCCTGCGGGAAACACATAACCTAAAAATACACTTTCTAGCATTTTCTCCAAAGTCCTATTTTAGGCAGCGGCTGACATTTTCCGTGGAAAATGTAATCTCCAGTGTCCTGCTCTGAGATTAAAATCAAACAGACATTTTCCTTCTGATCTATTTAGCTGAAGTGAACAGGAAAGGCAGGGGGAAGGGGGGATAGGCCTGGTTTCTGGGCCAGTTCTCCAATGGAGTAGGGTCCTTTTGAGGTCATATCAGCCATTCCCCAGCCTCTGCACAGAGCAGTGCCAACCTCATGACACACATCTGCCTGCTTCTGCCATGCTTTGCCCAGGACACTCCTAAACCCCTCACCTCTGCAGGCATCTTCATGGTTCCTGACCAGGGAGGCAGTTCATCTGTGAGTCTCACCTGAATCCCTCTTGCTGCTTCCCTCGTCAGACATGAAGTCCCTGGAACCACATTCCTTAGGGCATTTATTCTGTGCAGAGCTGAGGTCAGCCAGCCACTGAGGTCGAATCAGATGCCCTGCCCGTCCCCGTGCATGGCACAGGCATGGCTCTAGTCCTGCCTAAGCAGCTGGCCCATGGGGCTCCAGGCAGGCAGCCCAGCCTTCCTGGGCCTCAGTAAGAAGGGGCACCCACACCCATCTTGAAGGGCTGCGGTGAGGATTACCATCCTCACGATAATTATCGTTACTATTAAGAGTCACATTTACCGAGCACCTACTATATACAGAGCAGTGAGCCAGGTGCTTTATCCACATTGCCTCTGGAGAACAAATGGGAAAACCCTGTGTGCTGAGCCCGTGAGGAGGTGCTCAGCAGACATCATAGTAACAGCAGCAACCAGTGCTGGCTGTGTGTGAGACACTGTGCCAACTCTGTGGGCATCTGTCTCCTGTAACTCTCAGACAACTCCAGGAGGATTCAGTTAAGAGCTCCATTTTACAGTGGAGACAACTGAAACACAGAGAGGTTGAGTAACTAGCTCATGGTCACACAGCTGGGAAGTGGTCAGGCAGGGTTTTGAGCTCGGGGAGTCTGGCTCTGGAACCCTTGGTCTGGCTCCCATACTGTCCTATTTTCTTTCCCCTGGTCACCCTGCTGCCCATAATCTGTTGTTGTTGTTATGTGCTGTCAAGTCAATTCCAACTCATAGCAACCCTGTAGGACAGAGCAGAACTGCCCCACAGGGTTCCCAAGGAGCGGCTGGTGGATTTGAACTGCTGACATCTTGATTATCGGCCAAGCTCTTAACCACTGGGCCACCAGGACTCTGCATAGTCTAGGTCACCTGAAAAAATGTGGCACCCCACGTCCTGATTGTTGGGCTGTTATGACCCCATCCCAACAGCTGGCATGCCCCTCTGCAGCAGCCCCTTGCCCCAAAGCCACCAGCCAAAATCATCCCTGTTCGGAAAGGTTCATGGAGCCCTGGTGGTGCAGTGGTTAAGAGGTTGGCTGATATCCAAAAGGTCAGCAGCTCAAATCCATCAGCCGTTCCTTGGAAATCCTGTGGAGCAGTTCTACTCTGTCCTATAGGGTCGGTATGAGTCGGTATTGACTTGATTGCAAAGGGTTCGGTTTTTGGGTTTAGGCAACAAAAACAAGGGAAACCATCCATGGGATAGATTGACATAGTGGCTACAACAATGGGCTCAACCATACAAAAGATATGAAGATCGCATAGGACCAGGCAGCTTTTTGTTCTGTTACACATAAGGTTGCCATATGTCAGAGCTGACTTGACAGCAACTAACAACAACAAAGGCTTTGCATGCTCAGGCCTGGTCTGCTTCAAACACCAGTTCCACCAAGACCCTGCAAGACCAATTCTCCCCTCCTGTAAATGAGTCCCAGGGCCATGAAGTAAGCCCAGGGGCTGGGAGAGGTCCCCCGACCCCATCCCCAGGCACCCCTGGAAGATGCTAGTGTCTTTGTGCTTTCCCCAGGTTGTACATGGTGGGGCTGAGCTGGTTCCCCTTGAAGTGGTGGCACTGGGCCCACAACCTGCCTGCCCTGGCTCAGCTGCCCCATCTACTAAATGGGGAGAAATGCCCCAGCCCCACCCACCTCTTGGTGCCATCCACTGGGCTTCGCAGGGCAAAGGCAGTAAGGAGGTGCTGCTCCCTCCCAGGTCTGTGGCTGGGTCAGCCTGCGGGTAGGGTAGTCCTCACTAATCTTATCTGGGCTTCTCCCACTGTGGGGCTGGCCTGGGGGAGCCAGGGGCTGTGATCAGAGAAGCTTCATGGCTTAGAGCAAGGAGTCTGGTCTAAAGAGCTTGAGTTCAAATTCTACTCCATCTCTTGGTAGTTCTGTCTATGAGTAAATCACTAAAACCCCTCTGTGCCTCAGTTTCTCTATCTGCAAAATGGGGATAACAACAGTACTGCATAAGGTTGCTGTGAAGATGAAATGGCACGATAAGTCTACAGCACTCAGAATGAGGCACAGCACGTAGTGAGCGCTCGATACCCCTCATCCATGACAACTATTACTAGAACATAAGCTCCATGATGGCAGGACTGTTTACGCAGTGTCTCCAGCACATAGTGGGTGGTTGGTAAATATTTGTGAATGAGTAAATGGGCCTACCTCCCCTGTTCATAGGTTACCAGGGGCTGCCCATGGCCCACAGGATAAAGACCAAGCTTAGCATGGCATTCAAGACCTTCCTGGATCTGCCCAAACCTGCCCTTCTAGAATCACTCCTGTACTTCAGATGCCCATCTGGTCTGCCAAGCGGTTCGCCGCAGCACTGCCACCACCTCCCCCCATTTTGCTAAAGCTCTTCCTCCTCCGAGATTTGGCTCATGCCATTCCTTCTGTCCAAAGTTTGTTGTTGTCAGGTGTCGTCAAGTCGACTTTCGACTCATAGCGACCCCATGTGATAGAGTTGAACTGCCCTATAGGGTTTTCTAGGTTGTAATCTTTACAGGAGCAGATCACCAGGTCTTTGTCCCAGAGCTGCTGGGTGGGTTTGAACCACCAACCTTTAGGTTAACGCTGAGCGCTTAGCTGTTGCACCACCAGGGCTCCTTATGTCCACAGTACCAAACCAAAAAACCCATTGTCATTGAGTCGATTCTGACTCACAGCAATCCTACAGGACAGAGTAGAGCTGCCCCGCAGGGTTTCCAAGGCTGTAATCTTTACGGAAGCAGACTGCCACACCTTTCTCCCACAAAGCGGCTGGTGGGTTTGAACTGCTGACCTTTCAGTTAGTGGCTGAGAGTTTAACCACTTTGGTCCTGAATTACCCTTCCCTGCTTCCTCATATGAATCCCACCCTTCCAGGAGAGCTTTGCTGAAAAGCCCCCTCCTCTGCAAGCCCTCCCAGACCCCTCACCCCATTACCTTACCCTTCTCTCCACCCATGACCTTCACACAGTCATTTGTGGGATGGGAAGGGAGCACCTTCACGGCCAGGAGGGGTGAGTCAGCCCTGGGTCCACACACAGCCTCACAGTAACTGTTGACTCAGTTGCCCCGTGTGCTAGTGCCAGGAAGGGGGGAATGGAGTGGGTGCAGGCTCAGGGATGCCCCTGGGCTACTCCCAACTCCACACGCCACTGGCTCCCCTAGTGCCCCCTCAATTCCTTCCTCCTCACAACACTAGAAACTGGTATTTCAGCTTCTAAGTGTCAGCTCCAGCTGGGAGAGGCAGGCGCACCCACCAAGGTCTTCCTCAAAGGTAAATTTACAGAGCAATTAAACCATCACTTGCAGGGTCAGGGCCCAAGCTGCTGCAGCTGGCTGGGAGAGGCCCGGGCTGGGCGGGCTCTGCCATGTCTCCAGGGTCCACCTAGGGTGGACAGCCTGGCTCCACTCTGCAGGGAGCCACTGAGAGGCCTCAGGAAGCACTCCCCAGGTCTGTAGAGGGGCCCACCTGGTCTACCCAGCACTAGAGGTGAAGGGTTTGCTGGACCCCTGTGTGCTTGGACTGCACTATGGGGCAGCCCCAGCCCTGCCTCAGGGAGCTCCAGGTATGAGGGGTGACGGGGTCCAGCCGCGGCAGCCTGGTGCTATTCCTGGGGGGCTAATACTGCCCAGCAGGGGCAATGGGCATGAAAACTAGCGTGAGGCCTGAAAGACCTTGAGCTTCCAAGTCCCTGTGGGTAATCCCCACCCTCACTCAGATCTGGGACAGACCGAGTCAGTTTCACATCCCACGAGGCCTATAGGGGATCTCAGGATCGCATCTCTGCTATACTGACGAGGACGCTGAGGCCAAGGGCAGGAAAATCTGCCTAATGCCACCCAGGCAGGGGGTCCACACAGCTCACCCCATCCTCCCGGCCTGGTTTCTGTAGGACATGCATATGGGTTTCCAGAATTCCAGAATCCAACAGGGGGCTGGGCTGAGAGAGGAGATAAGGCCACAGCAGAGACACTGCTGGCTATAATCCAAACCCAGACCATCCCTCACCCAGCAGTCTCTCAGGCCATTCCAACTACTGCACAGATGGGCAGCATGAGGCCCAGGAAGACAGGCTCCAGCCTTGGGTCCCAGGTCCTCCCCAAGCTCTCTGGACAGAGGCCAACCCTGGGGACCTCCTGAGATCTTGCCCGACTGCCACGTCACACTCTGCACTGAGCTTTAGGTACAGGCCCACTTAGCAGGACACGCTCCACTTCTGCCTCCTGCCTCGGCTCCTGTTGGGCAAAGAGGCTGGTTAGCCCGTTCCCAGACACAAGGAAATCCAACAGCTCCTAAGCCTGTGAAAAGATGCCCAACCTGACGTATAAGCAGAGAAATGCAAAACAGAAGTACGAGAGGGCACGGTTCCATCCAATTGGCATCGATCAAAATATGGATTGCACACTATGTTGGCGAGGTGTCGGGGAAATGCCAAGTAAACTGGTACAACTTTACAGAGACCAATTTTGCAACGGCTGTCAAAATGAAAAGTACACACGCCCTTAGAACCCAGCGATCCCACTTCTAGGAATTTACCCCTCAGCGACGTTCACAAGTGTGTGCAACGACGCGGGGATGAGGATATTCCTTGTAACATGGTGTGTCAGACAACCCAAGAGTCTGTCAGAAGTAGGGGTGAAGAAAAGCTGGAACAGCCACGCAAGGAAACCCTGTGTCGCCATTAGGAGCAGAGGACACTATACATGGAATGTCTCCAAGAGTGATTTGCCAGTGGTAAAGCAGGGGCAAAGCACCACGGACAATACTCTCTCTTACATAAAAAGATATCATGGCGTGGTCATAGATCCGGACGGGTATCCGCACAGAGCAGCTCGGGAGACACAAGACATGGGGAATACCCGGAAGGGGAAGTTGGGGACAGGATGGGGAGACTTTACTGTACACCTTTTGTAGCCTTTGAATGTGTGCAAATTTTTATTCAAAAAGTAAATGTAAAAAGCCTCCGGAAGAAGGTGAATGCTGGCACCTCTGGGTCCTGCAGAGAAAGACCCTGCTGGGGCCTCAGAGGACCCGTCTCTGCAATGGGCTTGGGCCAGTTCCTGACTGCATTGCACATTTCCACCTCCCCTCCCCACAGCAATAAGGTCTCTGTCTGCAGGAGGAGGCGGGTGGGAGGGCGGGGATCCCCAGTCCCTTCCCCTCTCCCCGCAGAATTTGCAAACTTCAGGACTTAAGCAAATGACTTCCCTGTGGTTTCCAGCGCTAACGACTTTGCAGGTGCAGACTCCTGAGGTAAGGGCACTAGTCCCTGGGGGTGTCCTCCTCTACCAGCAGGCCCCGCCCACCCCACCCCACCCGACCCCGCTTCTGGCCTGGAGTCCCGCCCAGCCTTCTCTGCCACAGGAGGGAAGCCTAGGTGTCCATGACCTCAATGAACACTCACAAACAACCTCTGAGGTGAGTTCTACTGTAGCCCCCCCTTAGAGATGAGGAAACCAGGAGGGGCGAAGTGGCTTGTCCATGACTGCATAGCTATGAAGGGGCAGAGCCAGGTTCAAAGCCCTGTCAGCCCAACCCTAGAGGCTGTGCTGGTGGCAACTGCAGGACACCCCATGCCCACCTCTCAGACCAAGGCTGGGCCTTCGAGGCCATAGAGAGTGTGAGGCAGGAAGGGGCAGCTGGCTCCCCTCACCACACCCGGTCATTTCCAGAGCCTGGAATGCTTCCTGAGCCGAGGGAAGAGCCCTCTGGGGCTCCGCAGAGACTGGGGTCAAAGCTGGATAGCTGCTGCCCAGCCAACCCCAACCCCTGCACAGTCACCAACATCAGAGTCCCAGAGCCTGTGGAACTTAACACCTCCCTGTACAGGAACGGAAACTGAGGCCCAAAGAGGGCCAGGTACCCAGACCAGTTCCACCACTTACTGAGTGACCTTGGACAAGTTATTTAATTTCTTAGTGCCTCAGTTACCTCTTCTGCAAAATGGGGACGACAACACTCCTGACCTCATAGTACTGTTGTGGGGAAGAAATGAGATAATCGATGAAAAGCCCAGCACATAATAAGTGCTCAATACACATTAGCTCTTATTACTACTACTATCAAAGCAAAGGGGAACCAGGGGAGCCCTGAAACGGCCCCATCCTCTAAGGTACATCCACATCTCCGTGGACCTATCCACCACTCCAACATCCTTACCTATCACCCCGCACAGATACTCAGTGGCCAGGGCACCCCGAGGTCCCAATACTCAGACAAAACAATATGTGAGGAAGTGAGAGAGACTAAGGGCTCCCTCCCCTCCCCTGCTGGACTGATGAAGACATGGGGACCAGAGAGGAGAGGGGTCTTGGCCCGGTCACACAGGATGGAATCTGTGTCACTCTGGGGGCAGATGGACTGGGTCTCCAGCTTCCTTTGGCAATCAGGACACCCAAGCTGGAGGCCAGGGCAGGTCCAGAAGAGGCTGTGGGACCCCAGACCTGCCTGCCCTGCCCCTCACACCCCAGGATCAGGGCAGAGGCCTTGCTCCCCTGCAGCAGTGACACCATCCCTGCCAAGTCACTAATGGGGGATATTAAATAATATTTATCTCCCCAGTTCCTCCCACAGCTCAACTAAATATAGCAACTCATTTTTTTTGAAAAAGGATTTCTGCTCCAGAAAGATAATATTTACATAAGAGGTGGTTTTCATAAACCAATATGAAACCCAAAGCTCCCCTTCCGACAGCTCCTAGTCATTTCTGAGCCAGCCCTGAGCAGTGAGACACTCGGGCCAGAGCACCTTTCCCTTGGGGGGAAGAGGAAGCTGGGCTGGGAAAGTGGGAGGGTGAGGCCGGGAGTCCAGGGGACACAGGCCCAGGGTGCACTTCGAATGGGGATGGAGGGGGGGCTTTCTCTCTGGACCCCCAACACTCTGCCTGGTGCTGTGGGGGTGAGTGAAGAGGGTAGCATGTTCTGCCTGGAAGACACAAGGGAAGGGAACCCTACATCTTCCACCCTCACAGGACCACCAAACGGAGCCAAAGCCACACCTGGACCTGGAGGCAGTTGCTGTGCCTTTTGACAAAACGAGAATCCCACAGACCTTCAAGGGTGGAGAAAGAAATGACACCCCTCCCATGCAAACAGCTTGGAAGCTTCCACACACCCCTGCCCAGAGAGAGGCCAGCACCACTCCAGGTCGCCCAGCCAGGAAAAGTCTCCCCAGGCGACTCTCTCGGAGGCCTTGAACTTGCCACCCTCAGGGAGGTGGGTCTCCAGCCTCAACAGTTCAAAGGCCCCACCGATTCGGCTAGCCACATCCGCCTTGGGTAGCAGAAAGAGGAAGACTGGGGTGGGGGTGGGGGCACCCAGGCTGCCAGCTGACAAGCTGCACCTTGTCGGGCGTTTCACTGAGCCCTCAGTGAAGACCCTCGGGGCCAGCTGGGAAGCTGGGCCGCAAGTCCCCCGGCTGGGCCCAGGCCAGCCGGTCTCCGTCTGCGTCTGCACGTGCGTGATGCGGGCTGCTTGCAGCGCGGCGCGGGGGGCCAGGGCTGACCGCGAGGAGGGTAGGCTAAGGTTTGCAGGGGTGAACGGTCACGGGGGTGACGGGAAGCTCGAAAGGACCGCACAGGTCCCCGGGCCGGGAGGTAAAGCAGCAGGGACCGGGAGCCAGGCGTCCGGTCTCCCAACCCCGAGCCCTCCCCCACCGCCCGCGAAGGTGGCCGCGCAGCCCCGCCGGGCGCCCCGAGAGCATCTTAAGAGGTTTCCGGAGCCCTCGCTTCCTGCCCGCTCGCGGGGGCCGAGAGCTAGGGGGGAGAGGTCTGCCTGCAGCCGTTATGCAGGGGGGAAACTGAGCCTGCAGCGCGCGGCCCCCGCCGCCCGGCCCGGCCCGCGCTCTCACCGTTGGGGCCGTAGCGCTCCCGCGCGTCGGTCACCTGCGCCGGGCTCAGGCCGCACTCGGCGGTCACCGCAAAGCGGCGCAGCACGTCGGCGGCCGGGAGCAGGTGCGCCGCCTCCATGCCGCCCGCCCGGCAGTCAGCGCCGTGGGCTCTGTCGAGGCCGCCTCTGCGCCTGGCTACAGCGGGGGGAGCCGGGGGCTCGGGCCCGGACGGGCGCAGCGCGAGGCCATGTCTGCGCTGGGACCTTCCCCGACGGCAGTGGCGGCAGCCGCCCGGCCCCGCGCCAGGATGCTGCGCCCGGGGCTCCCTCCCCGGGGCGGGGCGGCGCGGGACCCGCCCCCGCACTCACACCCCTTCCGGCCGCCCTCCGAGCCCGCCGCCGCCCCGCCCCCGCTGCGCCCCGGAGCGCCGAGGCCGCCGGCGGGGGCGCGCGGAGCGCGGAGGGAGACTGAGGCACGTGGCCAGAGGGGTCCGGGGTCTGTCCGCAGGGTTCTGGGGGCCGTCCCGGGACACCCAAGGGCCGACAGCTGGTGCAGGCTGCAGAGCACCGGTTTCCAAACTGCCACATTCGCCGCCACTTGAGCCCTCCTGCCCGCGGGACGTGCACTGCTGGGTCCGGGGAGGTTACAAAATGAAGGTGTTCAAAAAAGGGCTTCCGGCACCTCAGCTCGAATTCTGCAATGTGTGACCCTGGGTCTCCAGGGAGCGCCGAAGCCTGTGAATAAGCACATCTCTTCCTGAGGAGACTCTTGGTGCTTTCTTCATTTGATGTTTGTGTTTCTTTATTCTTTTCCAAGCATCCGGCGATGAGCGGCTATTCCCCTATAACCAGAACCTTCAACAATGAGCTAGTATAAAAAAACTACAGAAAACCAGTCTGTTACCTTCGACTCCCGCCCTCACCCCAGCAGGAAATGTAACTGCCAGGGCGGGGGCGGGGCTCCCTAGAGTGGCCAGAGGGAATGGGTGGGGGCCTCTGGCCTGTCCCCCCCCCCCCCCCCCGTGACCCTGGCCCCAGGAAGGGAGAAGGACAGAACCCCCAGGCTCCCTGAGCTCCAGCCTGCCAGGTGCCAGGAGTAGGGGCAGTAAGGTTTTGGGAAGGAAGCTGTGGGAAGGAATCAATCACTGATCCAGGCTAAAAGGAGATACAAAGACAATAATCTGATCATGGCCCTCTCCAGCTGGAGAGACCCCGCCAGGCTCACCACCCAGCCTCCTCCCCACCTCACACCCAAGCTAGCCTCTGTCCAGAGCTTCAGCCTCTGGGGACCCCCTGGGCCACACAGAGTCCTAGATTCCAGGATTGAAGACATCAGCTGGCTGGTCAAACCCCAAACCCTACAGTGCCTCCACTACCAGGAAGCCTTACACACACACACCTCCTGAAAGCCCCAGCTTCCAGACCATATGCTCACCCTCCTTCCCCTCCCAAAGATTTCTTCCTCCCAGCACAAGGTGGGGCCCCTCCTTCTTGGTCTCCCCCTTTCGTTGCCTCCCTGAGCCTAGAGATGCTCAGTGAGGACTGGCTAGACAGCACGGTCCAGCCCTTTGCTTTTGACAGGTCGTCTAGACTGACTCCTGGGCATCAACTGGGTCTCTAAGCCTGTTGGAGTGCTGGAGTAGAGGTAAGGAGATGCTGGTTTCCTGGCTGGGGCTCCTGCCAGCATGGCATTTCCCCCCTGTGCTATTCTTCCCCACTGCTACAGTCCACAAAGGTAGCCCCACCTGTATCCCTAAGTTGCCAGGACAGAGAGGTTAGCCAGGACAAGACAGAGTCAAAGCCCTACAGCTGTCCACCAGATACCTCCCTCCCAGAGACATGGAGCCCTAGGCATTCAAGTAGCAGCACCCCAACCCTATCCCCCCCATACACTCATCTTCGGGTTTGGCTCCCTCTCTGCCAGCCCCAAGGACCTTAACCCAAGGCCTCTCCAACTTCACTCCACCCTCAGCTGTGAGCCGGTATTTGCTAGAAGGTAGGGCCAGAAGTCCTGCCTGTTTGCTTGGGCAGCCTCGTCCATGTTCTCTTTCTCCGGCCCACCCCACCCTGCCTCCAAACTACCACAGACAAGGCAAACAGCTGCCATCAACTGTGGCCCCCACCCTGACAGGCTCACGTACCTGTCGGCATGCCCACCTGCTTAGCTGCCCCCATCACAGCTCTTGGGCACCCCCCCAAGCTACCACAGAAACACACAGTCGTCTCATATTCCAATACCTGCCCAGTTGCTTGTCTGCCCCTATTATGTTCTTTGTCTGCACCTGGATAGACAAACAGCTGGTGGCCAGGGCGACATGGTCACAGGCAGGCTGTCCAAAGGGCATGTCTATCTTCCCACCTTCCAGCTACTGTGTTCCAAGAGCTCCATGCCTGGTGCCTAGTCCCAGCTCCTCCCAACACCCCCACAGGACAGATGGTGGCAGAATTTACTAGCTCCCTGGCGGGGGCATGCCTACCCACCTTACCTGAGGGAGCCAGGGTGGGACAGGGGGGAAAGGTAGGTCTTCCCTGGAAGGATTTGCCACCGGGAGAAGAGGATGTTGCGGGCAGAAAAACCAGCCTGAGTTGAAAGTGAGAAACCTCAGCAACGTGTCCCCCAACATGGCTGGATCATAAGGAGCACAGTGTGAGGAGCAGGAGGGTAGACCAGAGGGGCGGGGCTAGGACACTGAGAACCTCCCCTGCTCCTGTAGGCCTGGGTTTTCTAGAAAAGCTCTTCCTGAAAGCTGGTGTGGGGAAGGGATTGAAGGGAGCGCTAAGGCTGGAAGGACCCCACAGTGGTCATGAAGGAAAACCAGGAGGTCTGGGGGCAGAGTGGGGCTGCAATGGACAGGCCCTGTAATGGATTTGCTTCAGGGAAGACTGGGAGAGTGGAGAGTCACAGCTGACTCCCACCTGAATTTCTGGCTTCTGCAGCTGGGTTGGGGAGAGGTTCAGCCCTGAGGGGAGGCAGCAGGTGGCCTTGGGGAGGGGACTGAAGAAGTGCGTTTGGGAGCAAGTAGGGTGCGAGGGGTCTGAGGACAGAGGTGTAGGGAGGGTAACGACACCAGGGGCAATCTCTAAGTTGCGCACCCCCCGCCCCCATTTCAAGATGAATAGACATTGTTAGTGGCCAGGGATCAGCAGAAATGCCTTCCCCCCTCTTGTCCAGCTGCCTCGGTCAGGCACCTTTCGTATTTGTGGCACCTCAGGAGGTCTTTCTGCGCCTCCTCTGGAGCCCCCTTGGACTGCAGCCAAGTGTTCCCCTATGCCCCCGCCCCTTGCTACTCCTCTGGGGACTCCAGGTGGAGGTGTCTAAGAGCAGCTAGAGAGGGATACCTGGGGGGCAGCCTGAACTGCCCAAATAACGCCCACCACACCAGCAGAGTGGACGGGCGAGGGCCCTGACCCAAAAGTAGCTCAGCTATAGGCAGGTGACCTGAGCCCATCAGACTCTTTCTTGAGAGTTTAAGCTCTGAGCTAGAGATTGTATCCAGAGGGCAGTGAGTGACTGAGTCAGAGTTAAAGGGCAAGAGTTAACATCATCTCACATAGAGCAGCGGGAGAGCAGAGATAAAACTGAGCCCATATGCAGTAAGAAGTTGAGGCAAGAGACCATGTGGTCCCCGGCTGGTGCAAATGGTCAAGTGCTCGACTACTAACCGGAAGGTTGGTGATTCAAACCCACCCAGAGGTGCCTCAGAGGACAGGTCTGATCATCTGCTTCCAAAAGGTCACAGCCTTGAAAACCCTATGGAGCAGTCCTACTCTGCGCACATGGGGTCACTATGAGTTGGAATTGACTCAACAGCAACTAACAATAACAACCATGTGATGGGGGGGCTGGGGGGCTGCTTGATGGCACCAAAATTCCTTAGAGGCTCTACTGTGCTTATGCTCTTGGCTTTCCCAGGATTCCATGGGGCATGATTTCCTGCCCTTTTGTTGTTGTTGTTACAGTTTGAGCAAGCTTCTGTTTTTTGCAGCCAGAGGGGTGTGACTAGAAAGAATCAGGCCTGGTTTAGAATATGGGCTCTGCCTCTTACAGCTAAGTCATGTCACCCCTCTAAGCTTCACTTTACTCATCTGTAATAGTTAGGGTAAGCTAACAGTTATAACAAAGCCACCGAAAAATGTGTACATATGATAGAATTGTTTCTCAATCATATGAAGTCTGAAGCAGCAGGTGTTGTGCTTGGTGAGGTGGTGGCTCCAAGACCCAGGCTCCTTCTGTTTTGAGGGTCTGCCATCTTCAACATGGCTCTAAGGCCGCCACACTTGTCTGTATTAAGCCAGTGGAAGGAGAAGGGGCATGGAGAAGGGAGAACGGCACATAGGCGGTTTTAAGGGGCCAGGCCTTGAAGGATCACATCATTTCCTCTCACTGGCTAGAATTCAGTCACATGGCTACACTTAACTGCAAGGGAAGCTGGGAAATGTAGTCTAACTGTGCTCACAGGTTTGGTAAATGCTAGACAGTCTCCACTATATACGAAGATAAAAAAGCCCTTTCCCAGGGTTGATGAGGCTGATGGCATACCCAGCATCCATCCCACTTTCCTCTGGTTTTCTTTTGGGAAATCTTCCTTGCCCGTCCCCCAGTCCCTGTGGTTCCCATAGAGCTGATCCCAACCCCTAGATCTAGGGACAGGCCTATGACTCTGTCTAGCCAATGAGGTTCTTGCAACTCGCTGGCCACAGAGACTGATTGGTTCAGAATAAGTATGTGACCCATGTCTGCAAACCAGAGCCATCAGCTAAGACTTTGTTAGACTCTTGGGGAAAATATTCTTATTCTATCGGTAAAATGGTGGCTAAGCTAGTGGGACGTAAGGTTGTCACTGCTGGCAGCCATCCTGCCACCGTGAGGGTAGAATTTGACTGCCAGTGGAGCCACCACAAAAAGAAGCAGAGACACCTGGAGCAACAGAGGAAGGAGAGTCAGAAATAGGAAGAAGAAACGGAGTGTACAGCTAACTGCCTCCATGAACAGCTGCCTCTTTTGCCATGAGACCAGAACTGTATGGTGCCCAGCTACCATTACTAAACACTTTGATCAAAGATTCTATAGAAGAATACTGATCAAAAGGGGGAAAATGCAGAACAGAATTTTAAATTCTCATGGAATCCAGACTTTCTGGGGCCACGGAGGCTGGATGAACCCCCGAAACTATTGCCCTAAGAAAACCTTTAAAATTTAAACCAAAAATAGTCCCTTAAGTCTTGTTAAAACCAAACAGTAGTTTAGCTTAACTAATGAAGAACATCGGCCTTGACCATTATCCTCTTTTAAGATCTATCTATATGGGATAAGATTAACAAAAGCAACTGGAAAGATTAGATAGGAACCTTGGGGAGGCAATGAGTTTATGTTAACGGGGGAGGAACAACTCAGAAAAGGAGGATGAAAATGGTTGTACAACTTGAAGAAGGTGATCAATGTCACTGAATTGTACATGTGAAAACTTGAATTGGTGTATGTTTTGCTGTGTATATCCTCAACAACAACAACAATAAAATGAAATATTTTTTTTTTATATTGGTTAAAAAAAAGCAGAGAAATGGAGAGAGGCAGACTTCTGATGTCATCTTAACGGCCCATGGACCCACCCATGGATCAGCCCATCCCTGATCTTTTCAGTAAGGTGAGTCAGTAACTTTTTTCAGTAGGGTTTTTGCCATTGGAGATGAAAGGGCTGGGGCTTAAATAGCTGTTGTGGGGACTAACTGATGGGTGCTGGTAAAGCGTAGTGTCTGGAAGTAGTGTGTGCTCAGTAAATGGTTTCTGATATTATTCTTAATATTATGGGAATTAGGAGACAACCTTCCAGTGGAGATTAAGAAGGAGCAGAGAGGAAAGACGAGAGCATGGTGCAAGAGAGGAAGATCTTCTAGATGTCTGGGCCTTGTCCTAGAGCTCCTTGAGCTGGCATGAGCCTTGTCTCAGGCATGCCCAGGGAAGCTCTGTCCCTCCTGGGGCCTAGACCAATGGCCTTCCTAGCAGGAGAAGCGGCCAAGCCATGCAGGAAAGTATCTGTGATTCGAGCCACCCAAACTGAGCATACACCATTTGTCAGGTCCTGTGCTAAGCTCTTTTCATGCATTATCTCATTTCATGCTCGCAACAGCACTGGGTTAAACATTGTTATTATCCCCATTCAGGGCTGCTTTCATTGGCACGGAACCTGGGGAGCCACACAGGGCCTGCGCTTGGTTTAATGTTCTGCTGTTGCTATCTTAAGATTCTTAATTCTATCTTGGAACATGTGCTTTGTAAGTGAAATCTGATGGAATGTTGGAACATGTGTGTAACCAGAGGAGACACGTGCAGTATGCTGTGATCCCATTCACAGAGAGTGTTCATGATGCCCCATGTCTTAGGCGGAGTTCTCTAGAGAAGCAAAACCAGTGAAGCTTAGAGAGGGAGAGATTTATCTTGAGGAAATGGTTCACATGGTTGTAGAGGCTGGCAAGTCCCAAGTCTGTGGGTCAGGCGTCAGGCTGGAGGCTTCTTCTGACTCGTAGCTGCAGGGGCTGACGAACCCAAGATCAGCCGGTAAGACAGCAGGCTGCTAGCTTAAGTCCCAAGAACCAGAGGTCAGATGATGAGCTGGATATAGGATTCAGAGCAAGCAAGCGGGCTTTTCCAGAACGTCCATCTATATATATTGGATGCAGGCCACACCCTGGAGGAAGCTTATTTTACAACTAACTGATTGACTGATCGCATCATGGGGGATGACTACATCATTGCATAACTGCCAAACCACTGAGAATCATGGCTCAGCCAAGTTGACACATAACTTCAACTATCACACTGCATGAACACAGAATTCCTAGACCCAGGAAGCATGGGAATTCCGTTAGACTCAAATCGAGTACAAGGCAAGCCTTTTACCTCTACAGCTAAGTGGGGGTGCTGATAGCCCTGAGAGGCCAGAAAGAAGACAGTCTCATTCTAAGAAGCACAAAGGACCAAGGAGCCCTACCATAGCCTTTCTTACTCGTGTGAATCGATTGCTGTTGAGTCAATTCTGACTCATGGTGACCCCACGTGTACCAGAGTAGAACTCTGCTCCATAGGGTTTTCAGTGACTGATTTTTCAGAAGTAGATTCCAGGTCTTTGTTCTGAGGCACCTCTGGGTGGACTCGAACCTTTACCCTTTTGTTTAGCAGTCGAGTGTATTAACTGCTTGCTCCACCCAGGGACTCCTTACTCATATTATCTTCCTGTACAAGCTCACCACTTACACTGAAAGTGAGAACATAGAAGCTCTTCCTTACTATCAGTCAGCTGAAGGCAGAGAGTGTTGGTAGAATGTAGGAGTATCAATAAGTGAAATAAAACCAGTTGAGTTAGTGTTGTGCAGCAGTTCCACCATCCCGGTGAGAACAAAATACACATGGACGGACAAACTATGACATACCAGTTGTGTAATTTCAGTGGTTCTGCATATGAGTAAATGCCCTTAATTTCTCATTTAAGAGACTGGCATTGCGTAATATAAAGATGAATGGTAAAATCCATGCTAATAATTTAAAATTTTAATTTTTCTTTTTTTAGAACATTTAACAGCAAAAGCAAAGCAAAACAAAAACGTAACCCATGTCAAGTCAAGAAAGAGATCTCAGAAGAAAAGAAAAAGCTCTCTATTTTAATACCTTTTACAGCTCTTTTTTTCCCCTCCTTTCTGAACAGGGCCCCATATTTTCATTTTGCACTGGGTTCCACTAATTATGCAGCTGGCCCTGCTCCCACTTTACTGATGAAGAAAGGCTCGGAGAGGCTCAGAGAACCTAATTGACTTGCCCAAGGTCCCCTGGTCGGGATTCAAACCCAGGCCTATATGACTCCAGAGCCCAGGCTCCTAAGCACTCCATCAGCCTGCCTGTTGGGGATCCCCTCCCAAATCATAAGGGCCATGAATTTTGATTGGGCAAGGGAGGATATCCTCTCACAAGCTCCATTCTCCCCCTCCACCCACTACCCCATTGTCAGTGCCCGAGCTCAGGCCCCATCTTCTCTGTCAAGCTGCACCATACCAACAGCCTCCTTCCTGGCCTCCCTGCCTCCAGCCTTACCCCTGGTGTATCAAGATTCTCTCACTGTGTATATTCTCAACAACAAAATAAAATTAAAGAAAAACTACTATAGATCATAGGTAAATGAACATGGCAAAGTGCCAATAAAACTTTATTTATAGACAAAAAAGATTCTCTCACTGAGATGTTAGTTTCGTTACTTCTTGTCTCTGCTCAAGAATCTTCTTCAGCTACCTATTAAAAAACCGGTTGCCGTCAGGTCGACTCTGATGTCATGCGTGTCAGAGTAGAACTGTGCTCCACAGAGTTTTCAGTGGCTGATTTTTTCAGAAATAAATCACCAGGCCTTTCTTCTGAGGCTCCCCTGGGCGGACTTGAACCTCCAGCTTTTTGGTTAGCAGCTGAGCACATTTGCACCACCCAGGGACTCCGCCTACAGGATAAAGTCCATATTCGTCAACCCATTAATCGAAGCCCTTTATCACTGGGCCTCTACTCATATGTAGGCAAAAAAAAAAAACAGCCTTGTACGGCCTAGGTTCACCCCTTAGCTCAGACTATTCCCTTACCTTAGATTGCTCTTCCGGGTCCTCTCCTTAAAATTTCTCTCTACCTTGGAAGCGCATTTACTTGGCTATCCCAACCCTACGTATTCACTCTCTTCCCTCCCCTCGTATAACTGGCTCTGAATAGGTCCCCCGGGAAACCCAGAGACCGAGGTCTACCTCCTTATCACGCACAAGGGGAAACTGAGGCCCAGAGTGAGGAAGAGCTTCAAACAGGGACATACAGTGAAGGAGGTTGAGGCAGAGCTTTGAATGGAGCCCCCAGCAGAAGGGTCCTGGTTGTCACGTGTTAGCTTCCCTCAGTGCTCAGCTGCTGGACCAAGGCCAGGGCCAGGCCAGTCTGCTTGAAGGCCAAGGAATGTTCCTAGTTCCTAAGGCAACCTGACCTCTCAGGGCTCCACGCCTGCCCTGGGGATGGGTCTTCCTCCAAGGCAGTGGAAGTAGGAGTTTGAGCCGTTGTTCACGGGGCAGGTGCTGGGCCGGACTCCGGGAAGGCTGGAGGCAGGAGGCCAGGGTTCTGACCTCTTGTTGCCTCCGGTTTGTTCGTTCATTCATTCAAAAATATTTGTAAAGGACACACCGTATGTAAAGCAAAGTGCCAGGCCCTGGAGAGATGGTTCCTGGAGCTTTGACCTGAGAAGAAAGAAAGCCGTTAATCTCAAATAACCACACATCAAAACGAATTGCAATATGGCCAGTGGTGCCCTGAGAATTTGTGGGGGGGTCGGATTTTTCCCAGTCAGGGAGATCTGGGGAGGCCTCTGGAGGAAATGACACTCCTGCTGAAACTTAAAGGAGCAGCAAGGGAACACCCAGTGCAAAGCCACCTTGCTTGTGAGACCTTGGAGGTGCCTGACTGTCTCTGTGCCTCAGCCTCCCGTCTGTGTCTGTCCGTCAGTCCGGGCCCCCAGTGGGAGTGGCTGTCCTCCTGAGCAGAGGGGCCAGCTGCCACTGCTCCATTTTGGTTTGAAAATGGCTTGATTTGAAATGCAAATAACTTTGGGGACTCTTGGGGGACCTCATCTTCCTCCTCCCAGAGTATCTGGACCCAGGATATCTAAGACCCTGCTGCTGAGCACTGGTTCCCGAGTCCCCTGCATATCCCCACCCAACAACTTCCCTTAGAGGTGGGGCCAAGAAAGGCTCAGGATGACCTTTGCTCTCAACTGTCAGAATGGGAGCCTCTCCTGTCTGTTACCACCCTCCCCTCTCTCAGTTCTTCACTGGTGTTTCTGTCTTGGAGACCCCTGGGCAGGTCTCAGATGCATCATCACCATTCCTGCTGGGCCTGACCCCACCCTGGCCTGGTGCCGCCCTCACACCCTGCTCCTCCATCTCTCCATGTGCTCCAGGAGGGGGTCTTCCCAGGGAGGACAGCCCCCACCCTCTCACTGCCTCTCAGCCTGCCCCTCAGGGGATGACAAGTTTCCTCCTCCCATCATTCAGCCTGAGGCTCTCTTCTCCTGGTCCCTACCCTGGGCTCACCACTTCCTGCTGCCCACGGTGGCTATGCTGGGGCCACATCTAGTTCCCTACAAATATGGGAAGTTTCTTGCTTCTGGATCTTTGCTCATGCTGTTCCCTCTGCCTGGAACACCCTTCCATCTTTCAGCTGGCTAATTCCTACTTGTCCTTAAAGGCCTGGAAACCAGTCCTAATCCCTGAGGCCTTCAGGGCTTCCACAGTCCCTGTGACCCCCACTGTTATGAATTGAACTGTATCCCCCCAAAATATGTGTTGTAAATCCTAACCTCCCCGCCTGTGGTTATAATCCCACTGGGGAATGGGTTGTCTTTGTTATGCTAATGAGGCAGGATTAGTGTAGGGTGTGTCTTGAGTCAATCTCTTTGGAGACATAAAAGAGATGAAACAATCAAGCTAAGAAGCAGAGACAGGGAAAAAGAGATGTCAAGCACATGAAAATTGTCCAGGAACAGAAGCTCAGAAGAGACAAGGACCTTCCTATGGAGCTGACAGAGAAGAAGCCTTCCCCTAGAGCCAGCACCCTGAATTCGGACTTCTAGTCTCCTAAACTGTGAGAAAATAAATTTCTGTTTGTTAAAGGCACCCACTTGTAGTATTTCTGTTATAGCAGCACTAGATAACTAAAGACAGAATTGGTACCGGAAGAGTTGGGTGCTACTCTAACAGACACCTAACGTGGAAGTGGTTTTGGAATTGGGTAATGGGTAGAGGCTGGAAGAGTTTTAAGGTGTGTAATAGTAAAAAAAAAAAAAAAAATTTTTTTTTTTTTTTATTGGAAAAGCCCTGGTGGCGCAGTGGTTAAGAGCTCGGCTGTTAACCAAAAGGTCAGCAGTTCAAATCCACCAGCCACTCTTTGGAAACCCTACGGGGCAGTCCTAACCTGCCTTACAGGGTGGCTATGAGTCAGAATTGACTCATTGGCAATGGGTTTGGATTTGGTTTAATAGTAAAAGCCTGGATTGATTGCCTTGAAGATACTGTTGATAGAATTATGAACGTTGAAGGTAATTCTGGTGAGGGCTCAGAAGGAAGTGAGGAGAGCTATAGAAAAAGTCTTTATCGTCTTAGAGATTACATATGGCACCAGCAACAGAGTGTTGCTAGAAGTGTAGATTTTAATGTGCTTCTGGTGAGACTTTAAAAGAAAGTGATGAACATGTGATGGACAATGGAGGAGGGGCGATGCTTTTTATGCAGTGGCAAAGAACTTGTCTGAATTATGTTCAAATGTTTGGCGGAAGATAGAGCTTGTAAGTGATGAACTTGAATATCTGGCTGAAGAGATTTCTAAGCCAGATCTTAAAGGGGCCACGTGGTTTCTCCTTGCTGCTTATTGTAAAATATGAGGGGAAAAAGGTGGACTTAAAAATGAACTGTGCAAAATGAAAACAGAACTTAAAAATTTGGGAAATTCTGTTGTACAAACTAAGGACACATGTCCCAGAATGTTCACCAAGGACATGGCTACACAATCTTTTGTTAAAGAGATTAAGCCTGTGACTAATGGATATAACCAACTCCCCACAGCAGAAAACCCATCAGCTTAGACTGAAAGGGACAGGGAAAGAATGCTGTGTGCCTCTTGGAATTCTATAGTCAGGAAACAAGCCAAAGGAGCTCCACCTGTTGTCCTCCAAGAAAAGAACCATCGCTAGAACAGCTTGGAGATCAGCAGAACTGTTGGAAGGAGCAGGGGAAGCAGAGCTGCCTTGGTCTCAAAGGGTGGGGCCACACCCTCTGGGGTCTCCAAGGGTAGAGCCATGGCCTCCTAGGTTTCAAAGAGTTGAATCTTCACCAACTTGGTTCCAAAGTGTGGAACTGCCATTCAGTTTGGCCAAGAGGATGGGGCTGCTGCCCAAAGCTGAGGGGGTAGGGCTGCCATGCCAAGGGGGCAGAAGAATGGGGCCTGCCAGAGCCAAAAAGGTAGTGTTGCCACTGAAATGGACCAGGAGAATGGGGGCACCCAAAGCCAAGGGAGCAGAGTTGCCATCCCAGTGGGCCTGGAAGGCGGAGATGAAGCCCAAGACTCCACCCAGAATCTAGAGGGCGTGGCCAACACCCAGAGTCTGGAGGGCAGGGCTATTGCCTGGATGATCTCAGAAAAGAGAGGATTATTTTCGATCTTTGAGAGCTAATGTAATTTTCTCTGCTGGGTTTTGAACTTGTTTGGTGCCCACTATCCCTTCTTTCCCTCCAATTTCTCCCATTTATAATGGAAATATCTACCTTGTGTCTGTTCCACCATCGTACTTTGGAAGCATATAATTTGTAGTCTAGATTTCACAGGTTCACAGATGAAGAGGAATTTTGCACCAGGATGGGACACGCCTAAAGTCTCACCCATATTTGATTTAGATGATTCAGAAGTCGAGATTTTGGACCTGGAGTTGATTTAAGACTTTTGGGATGATATGATGGGGTGAATGTATATTGTATGTGGCAAGGATATGAATTTTAGGGGGCAAAGGGTGGAATGTTATAGGTTGAATTGTGTCCCCCAAAAATATGTGTTGTAAATTCTAACCTCTATGCCTGTGATTGTAATCCCATTTGGGAATGGGCAGTCTTTTTTATGTTAATGAGGCAGGATTAGTGTAGGGTGGCTCTTGAATCAATTTCTTTTGAGATATAAAAGAGATTAAACAAGCAAGTGAGTAAGTAGAGATGAGGAAAGAGAGATGCCAAGCCACATGAAGATTGCCCAGGAGCAGAAGCTCAAAGAGACAAGGACCTTCCTCTGAGCCGACAGAGAGAGAAAGCCTTCCCCTAGAGCCAGCATCCTGAATTTGGACTTCTAGCCTCCTAAACTGTGAGAAAACAAATTTCTGTTTTTAAAGCCACCCACTTGTGGTATTTCTCTTATAGCAGCACTAGATAGCTAAGACATCTATCAAGAACATAGCACCCTGGGTGCCCATCGTCTGGTCTGGTGGACACCTTGAAGATAGCACCCGGTCTGACTCATCTCTGTTCCCAGGGAGGGTGTTTGTTGAATGATTGAGTTAAATTCAGGAGACTTGTGGGTCTCTCCCTGGGAGTGGAGCCCACACTGGCACCCTGGTCAAAGAAATAGCATTCTGGGACCCAGGGAAGTGAGACTTTGTCTTCAGCAGTAAAAGGAGGCACCAAGGGCCTTCAGCCAGCCCAGGATACCTGGACCACTGCATTTTGGCATGAAAGGACTTGTCCTGTTCCCCTGGCATCCACCTCTACAGGGGTGTCCCCACACAGAGTGGGGTGAGGGCCATGGGCCCGGCTGCTCACTCCTCAGCTCCTTGAGGCAATGAGGCAACTTCCTGTCCTCACCCCCTTATCTCCCCAACCAGGCCGAAGACAGGAAGTTGTCCTCTCCCTCCCAGTGGTGCACAGAGACACCCCTGGGACCTCAGGGAGGGGGGAGCATGTCATGTGAGGGTGGATCTGCTCCTTCTAGCCCCGCGCCCTCTTGCTGCTGCTACCAGAGTTTTCCTAAAGCAGCTATGCTGCTCCTCTCCTGCTCAGGTGCCTTCCATGGCTCCCCGTAGTCTAACCAATTAGATCAGCTCTTTGGTTTGTCCTTTACAGTCACTTTGCCAGCTTCATCTTGTGCCCCTGCCCCCTCAGCCCCTTTAATGCCAGTCACGCTGGTCTGTCTTCTCCATGTTGGTCCAAGATTTACTCCCTCCCTGCCTTTGCCCATGCTGTTCCCTGTGCTAGGAAACTCCTTCTCATCTGTACATGTTTACACTCTCATACTTCAATGCTAGGCTCAAATGCTGCCTTCTCCAAGAAGTCCTCCTTGACCTCTCAGGAGCCAGTGACCACGTGCCCCTGTGCGTCCCAGCATTTGTGTGCTCCTCCTGTTTGCCTTGAATTCTCACCTGCAGCATCCAGGCTATGTGGCCCCCCACCGCCAGGACAGAAGCTGTATCTGATCATTGCGGGGCCTCTAGAGGGCAGCCCAGTGCAAGAAGGTCATTATAAAGTTGTCCTCTAGACTGGGTGGGTGCCTTCTGAGACAGAAACTGTCTATAACACTCACCATTGCATTATCGGTGCCTCCAGCACATACTAGACTCTCAGAGACATTGAGTAATTGAGCAAAGTTCTAGCCAATGCAATAAGACAAGAAAATGCAGTGCAAGTACTGGAAAGTGAAAGAATGAGTATATTCACCTCCTGAGCTTGCGCCACGCTTGCCATGGGATACATCAGAGTCAGCACCCTCATTGTATGGACAAGAGCTTAGGGCTCAGAGAAAGGCTGGAACTTGCCCAGGGTCAGACAGTGGGTTGAGTTCCCTCCTAGCTCAATGCTACTTTCTCTGCCACATGCCTAGCACAAATGCATGGTCTCTTTGCTAGTCTTCGACTGTACCTATCACACCTTGGCCACTGTGGCCAGGGGCCCTGCCTGGCAAGAAGGGAATGCCAGTCAGGTTCAGCCCTCACCTGACCAGTCAGCTGCAGGGCCTCAGCCCTTAGTGAGTTTTAAGAAGATAAAACATAAAACCCCTATTTGCCTTCTAAATTGTTACACCCAACCAAGCTTGTAAGCCAACAGCACAACTCGAAAAGGAATTTGAGAGCTGAGACTTCCTCCCCAGTATGGGGAAGAAGCATATGGCCTGGGGGCACCTGAGGACAGGCTTGTCTCCCGTCAATCTCTGAGTCTCACACTCAGACAGTGGGGGCTTCGGTTTCAGCCCCACCCAGAGGGTGCTCTAGGCCTGTGGCTGGGCTAGGGCCATTGGCCAAGACAAGCAAGGCTGGGCCCTCCTGGGCAGTACCTTGGCCATGGGAATCTAAGAAAGCCCTCTCCCCTCTGACCCAGGGTCTCTATGCAGGTTGCGGGGAGTGGGGACGGTGAGTCAGAAAGGTGTTTGGAGTTCACAGCGTTCTGGTAGGAGCTTGTTCACACTGCCCACCCGGAAGCAAAATCAGGACAATTTGCTGGCAACCCGGGCCTTACCCTTGGCTCCCAGGTTGGGGACAGAGGAAAAACTCAGGTCTCTATTTTTGTCCCCCACTGCCCATAGCCATGGTTTCCATAACAACCCTGGCCTATTCTTTACCCCCTCAGGGCCCAGCTGTTCTGACTTTCCCTCCTCAGTGCCCTTTCAGGTCTTCAGGCCCAGCAGAGCCAGGTCTCCTCCCCGGTATTCCCTGCATGGGCACCCAGCCCAGCTCCCCGGGGATATCCTGTCATTGTGGCACAAAGCCCAGGCCAGGTCAGCCCTCAGAACTCTGGGTCCCTTCCAGATCTCCAGGTGGGGCCCGGGAGCCCAGCGAGGTTGGGAAAGTTGGCACAGGCACTCAGATCCCCCAGCGTGGCAGAGCTGGGCTCTGTGCCCAGGACACCTGACGCCGGGCCGGGGCCAGGCCCTGGGCAGATGCATGGGTGGGGCCCTCTGCCCTGAAGCCAGCCCTGCAGGTGACCTTGACATGTCCTATGCCTCTCTGGATCCCTCTCTGAGGCCATGAATTACAGCAAAGCCAGCCAGCCCAGGCTCAGCAGACAGACCAAGGGAATCTGTGAGGTCTCCTGAGGGCGTTGGCTCCCAGAGCCTCCGGTGCTGGGCACGCTCATGGAGCCTCCCACAGTGGAGGGGAGGTGGCCTTCAGTAGGGCCCTGTCCTCTGGCCTCTGACTACCACTTTCCATGAAAATGCCTACATTTGCAAGTTGAGTTTTCATTTGCCTCTCATTCCCGGAAGACACCCCCCTCATTTCCATACTCAAATCAGCCCAGGCCATGGGATAAATCATAGCTGCTGGGGGTGAGGGGGGTGGGACAGGGAGAAGGATCTGCCTTGGGCCTTCACTGCCCTGGTGGATCTGAGGGTATAAAATAGCAACAACTAACAAGCACTGAGAGAGTCCCAGCACTGTTTCATCTTTACAGGGAGCCTTTAGGGGAGATTCTGTGAGGCCCTTACTTCGTAGGGTTGCACAATAAGGCAAAGGCCACACAATTGCTACATGGTAGAGCAGATATTTGAACCCAGGCCTGGTGGTCCCAAAGCCCAGGCTCTTAACCACTATACTATGACGGAAAAAGTGCTGTGCTCCTTGCCCCAGGTTATTAGTTACTGCAGGGCTCAATTCCTAACCTGGCTGTCACTCAGAACCCCTGCCCATGTTATGCCTGTGAAAACTGAGAATGGGCCAGGAACCTCTTTGGCTCCCAACATGCTCTCTGTACCTCTTCAAGGCCCCCGAGGTACCAACCACCCCTGGCTGGGAAAAAACTGTACCTGAGCAGTCCATTGGCTTTAATTTTTACTCTTAGCTCCGCTCTGTGACCTTGGGCAAGTAGCTTCATCTCTCTGAGCCTCAGTTTTCTCAGCTGTAAAATGGGAAACTAACAGTCCCATAGGGTCATTATGAGTGCTAAATGGACAGGATAGGCAGAGTGGCCTATTGGGCTGCAGAGCCTCCCAAGGTTCCAGCCTGTTCTGGCCTCTGTTCCCCAGGACACTCCCCCCTCTGGTCAGACTGACCTGACCAGGAAGCTAGCCAAGGGCAACACCCACCCAAATCCTGGAGGCAAGGAGCCAATAAGCGGGAACAAAGAATTTTCCGTGGCTCCTCAGTTAATGAGGAACTGACACTCTTCGGGCCTCGATTCGTCTTTCACCCTCCTCTCCTTCCCCTCGATTTCCATCATTGATGATATTTACATTGGAAATCTGCCCAGGACTCCAGGAACCCAGCAACGGGTAAGTGGAAAACAATAGAGACCACAGACAGGTGCATTTTTTAAAAAAGGTGGCTTTGGCAAATTTGCACTCTGGGTTTTAAAACATAGTACAGAGCAGCAAGTATCAAAATTAAATGGTTTTGTATTTAAATTGATTCATTTAAGTCTCTGACAATTGCAGAGCCCTGCCAAAATGCAGAGATGGAGAAGGCATGGTTTCTTCCCTCGAGAGATTCACCATCTGAGGGTGAGTACTTCAGCAGGTACCTCACGGCAGATAGCAGTTAAGAACACACTTCCTGGAGACAGACCTGGAACTAAATCCCAGTTTCAAACTCTATGGAGCCCTGGTGGCTCAGTAGTTAAGAGCTTGGCTGTTAATCAAAAGGTCAGCACTTCAAATCCACCAGCCACTCCTTGGAAATCTATGGGGCAGTTCTGCTCTGTCCTACGGGGTCGCTGAGTCAGAATTGGCTTGATGGCAACATGGTCTTGGGCCAGTTACAAATGCCTCTGAGTTTCAGCTTCTTGGGTTGTAAAATGGGAATGATAATAGGCTCCAGCTCAGTGGACTGTTACGAGCTGAACTGAGATAATACATTTCAAACACTGGGTCAGGTGTGGTTAGCTGGTTAGCCAACAGTGATGCCCCCCGCTTTTTGCCAACAGAACCCTGATTTTGCTCTGGGCAGCAAAGTGCTTGGGCCCAGGGCATGAATTACGAAGGACCTAAACTGGGGGGACGGGCGGGGGGAGGGTGTCTCTGGGGAATGAGACTATAGCCTTCAGTATGGATTACACCTCAACATAAGGAAAACAAAAATCCTCACAACTGGGCCAATAAGCAACATCACGATAAATGGAGAAAAGATTGAAGTTGTTAAGGATTTCATTTTACTTGGCTCCACAATCAACATCCACGGAAGCAGCAGTCAAGAAATCAAATGCTATATTGCATTGGGCAAATCTGCTGCAAAAGACTTCTTTAAACTGTTAAAAAGCAAAGACGTCACTTTGAGGACTAAGGTGAACCTGACCCAAGCCGTGGTGTTTTCAATCTCCTTATATGCATGGGAAAGCTGGGCAATGAATAAGGAAGACTGAAGAAGAGTTGACACCTTTGAATTATGGTGTTGTGGAGAACACTGAATATACCTTGGACCGCCAGAAGAACGAACAAATCTGTCCTGGAGGAAGTACAGCCAGAATGCTCCTTAGGAGCAAGGATAGTGAGACTTTGTCTCACGTGATTTGGACATGTTATCAGGAGGGACCAGTCCTTGGAGAAGGACATCATACTTGGTACAGGGTCGGCAAAAAAGAGGAAGGCCCTCCATGAGACGGATTAACACAGTGGCTGCAACAACAGGCTCAAACAGCAACAAATGTTAGGATGGCACAGGACCAGGTAGCATTTCATTCAGTTGTACATCAGGTCACCAAGTCAGAATCCATCTCAATGGCACCCAACAACGAGCCAGTTACAGCGATTCCCCTCTTCTTTGCCTGATGCTGGTTTTCCCAGCCTCCGTGGCAGCTGAGGATGGCCATAAGATCCAGTTCTGGCCAATGAGATATAAGGGAATGTCTGCTGGGGGCTCCCTAAATATAGTCTTTGGAAAACGAAGTCTTCGTTTCTCCACTTCCAGCCTGTGAATGAGTTTATGATGTCTGGAGCCGTGACAGCTGTCTTGTGGCTATGAGGCAACCAGTTAAGGATGAAAAGTCCACTTACTGAGGATAGCCTAACAGAAAGAGGGTGGGGGCATTGTTGAGCTGCAGAACCAGCGTGAGATTACCTACCTCCAGACTTCTTATTCTGAGAGATGATATAAGAGGGCTTTATTTAAAGCAACTGAGAACTGGGTTATCTGCTCCTTTCAGCCAAATGTATCCCAAGTGATATTAGCACCATGCTTGGCACATAGTAAGTGCTCAGTAAGTCCTGGCCGTGTCTTCACAGAGAAGTCACAGCCTGTTCATCTGTATGTGCTCAGGAGACAGAGAGGGAGAGAAGAAGAAAGGGTGTCGATGGGGTACTTGCCTTTCCGCCCAATGGGTGAGTGTGGTGTGCAGCTGGGAGTCTGCCTTCGCTGAGTATCTCTCAGAGCCTCGGGGTATCCAGAGGCCTCGGACAGGGGCCAACCATCCCGTTTGGGGCCCCACTGAAGAAACCAAGACCTGTCTCAGCCCTGGCAGAAAAACCAGCGAGGCTGGGCTGACCGAGAGGTGATGGCATCTCGTTCCCCGCCCCTTCCTGGAGAGCTTCAGGCTAATTTTGACCATTCCTGGTTTTTACCTTGTGCTCCAACTTCATGCTCAAGGTCAAAGCCTGGTGCTACGTTTGAGTCAGAACTGCCAGAGCTGCCTGTTACCCCAGCGGGATGGAAGCAGCTGGAGAGAACCCAGCAGACAGAGGGGCAGACTCCCCACCAGAGGTTTCCCAGGGAGAACAAAGAAAGGAAAAGAGAAAAACACAGGCGCTCACTTACAGCCTAAGTGATTAATTACCGTCGTTATTTATGAATGAATGCTGTTTCCTGTGACTGACATCGTGAGGTGTTCTAACCCAGAGCAAACACAGGCTCCGGAGTAATATCACTTGACATTTCAAGGGCTGGTACCGTTTTATATTAGATGTCCATGAACATGGGGGAGGATCTGGAACTCAGGTAGAGGATAGAGTCCAATTAAGGCCAAACGCTCTCAGGATCTTTTTGTTTAGCTTCCTGCGTTGTTTGTTGTTATAGATGGTTGCTGCAGAGTCCACTCCAACTCATGGTGACCCCATGTGTGTAGAGTAGAACTGTCTGTAGGATTTTCAAGGCTGTGACTGTTCCGAAGCAGATTGCCAGGCCTCTCTTCCAAGGCACTGCTAGGTGGATTTGAACCACCAACCTTTTGGCTAGTAGTAGTAAATATTCCTTATTGTTGTGGTTTTTATGTTTGTTGGCTCGTTTTAACCAACCGGTGGCGGTGTGGCGTGGAGGTTAAGAGCACCGTCTCTGCTCTTGGTTTCTCTGTCTGAGAAATGGGAATAATGAGAGCATCTATCTCCTAGGGCCTTGTGTGGATCTCAGAGCCCTGGGCACAGTGCCTGCTGTAACGGAATTGGTCCAAGAAGCTTAAGTGTTATTGGTACTGCTACACATCATGTAGAGAAGGGTGTCTCGGACTACAGACAAAGTGACTTCCTTTAGCCACCTTGTTCTTGCTGCAACATGCTAGCTCATGCGGACTCAGTGTCGAAGAATAAAACAGCTTGCCAGACAGAGAGGAATTGCTACTTTAATCTATGGCTTCAGGAAGCTGTGGGGAAGGAAAGTGTGGCCCTGCCCCTCACCGTGCAAATGACACAATAGTAGAGCCCTGGGTATTGACCTGGAAAGGGCATCATTGGAGTCATCTCCTCTGACCCCTGCTTGTAGAGGTGGGAAGATGAGGCGCCAAGAGGTGAGGGGCTTTCCCAAGGTGAAACAGCCTCATAGAAAGGAAAAGAATCCAAGCCAAGTACCGAAGGAACAGGGAATGTTGTCAGCAGGGGGATCAAGAGGCAAAGGAAAACAATACCTGTTTGTATGATGACATTTCCTACAGAAGATGCCAGGAGAAGAGCCACAGGATGGAAACCGTGTGGGAGTGGGCTGCCAGCTGGCCGCAGGCACACACCTTTGCTCACGTACGGCCATGCTGGTACCTGGCACCAGCTCAACCAGCGCCTATGGTGGAGAGACAAATCTGTATGCCCAGACACACTTGGTGCAGATTGCGGCCGGGGAAAGTAAAGAATCTCACCTGCAACAAGAGAAATGAAAATTCCTACAAAACGCAGTTGTTGACAAGTCTGTTCTAATGCATGGGGACCACCTGTGTGTCAGAGTGGAGCTGCTCCACCGGGTGGTCAGTGGTTGATTCCTCAGAAGCAGATCACCAGCCCTTTCTTCTGTTGCACCTCTGGGTGGACTTGAACCACCAGCCTTTGTATAAGCAGCCGAGCGCATTAACTGTTGGCATTACCCAGGAACTCCATACAACCTGAGGGGACCCTTATATACCTATTAAACTAACAAAAAATAAATGAAAATAATAAAAACCCAGCCCTATGAGGAAACAGGCACGCTGGTGGGCTCTTGAGCGCACTCATAAAAAAATGGTTCTGACGATGGAATAACGAACAGCCTTGAAATGAAGTTCTGATACATGCAGCATGGATAAGCCTTGAAAACATAAGGCTGAGTGAAAGAAGCCAGACACAAAACGACAAATATTGTGTGATCCCATTTATGTGAAATATCTAGAACAGACAAACGCGTAGAGACAAAAGTAGATTAGTGGTTACCAGGTGCGGTGCAATGGATCACTTTTATATGGCCTTTCTCGCTGTGGTCTTGTAATGCCCACCAAATGACTGGAGGGGACTATGCAAATAAGGTGTTTGTGGCCCACCAGGAGGTTGGACAGCTTGCTAATAATGCAAATAAGGTGCATGGCTCCCTTGTGGGGGTGGGACCATGCAAATAAGGTATATGGAACCCTAATGAGAGTATTGGTCAGTCTTGCCATTCTGCTAGGCTTAAAATGAGTCATTCCATTGCCAGAAGGTGGAAACCTCACTAACACCAAGAAGAAGAAATAGGAACAGAGAGTGTTCTTTGGACTCAAGGTCTCTGCTGAGAACTGCTTAGACCCAGGAGAGCGGGCTATAACACTTGAAATGGTGCAAGACGGTGAGAAGCAGTGGCAGAAAAACAGCAGGAGCAGAACCAGGAGATAGGCAGGAGAGGGCGCAGTGGGATTCATGGCCCACAGAGCAAGAAAGCCTAGCATCTTCGAGCAAGAGACTTGCTGGCAGAGTGGGGTGCCTCTGGGCACTTGTTGGCGAGCTAAAGAGCTTTGTAACACTTGCCCAAGCAGGGCAGAGGCCAGGCTGGTCCAAGAGGCTCGAGGCCAAGAGGCCAAGAGGCCAAGAGGCCGAGAGCCACGGAGAGACCTGCCTGTGGGCATAGCCGAGAGGCTGTCCTGACTGAAAAACTGTATCCTGAGTCATTCCTGATCCTGAATTGTAACCTGGCACTTCCCTAATAAATCCCATGATTGTGACTATTGCTGTGAGTTCTGTGTGGCCACTGCAGTGAGTTATTGAACCCAGCAGGGGAGTAGACAGTGCCATGGGTGGGACGACGGCTGGTATCAGAATGGGTAAAAAGGCTGGAGAGAGGAACTGTGTCTGACCTCTGCCTCACAGGGATCAGTCCTAGGCTGACTGATGCTGCTGATGGCGATTCTCCCACCTCATGAAGTTAGACAAGGTCAGACACCCCTGCCATGCCATTTTTACGCTAGGGGCTGGGGTAAGGGAGGAATGGGAACTTACTGCTAAAGGGGTACTTTCTGTTTGGGGTGATGCAGAGGTTTTGGTGAAGCCCTGGTGGCGTAGTTGTTAAGTGCTACGGCTGCTAACCAAAGGGTCGGCAGTTCGAATCTGCCAGGTGCTCCTTGGAAACTCTATGGGGCAGTTCTACTCTGTCTTATAGGGTCACTATGAGTCAGAATTGACTCGACGGCACTGGGTTTGGTTTTTCTTTTTTTGTTTTGTTTAAAGGTTTTGGAAATGGATAGTGGTGGTGGGTGCACAATGTGGGGAATGTAACTGATGTCACTGAATGGTACACCTTATGACAGTTACAATGGCAAACATTTTGTTACATGTCCAAAAAAAAAAGCAGTTGCTAACCCCATGTTTGGGGGCAGATTGCCAGGTCTTTCTTCTGAGGCACCATGGGTGGATTCAAACCACCAACCCTTTGGTTAGTAGTCACACACTTAACCATTTGCACCACCCAGGAGTTCCGCAATTAAAAAGGAAAAAAAATAAAAGCTCCTGTCTTTCTAGAAAGCAATCTGGTTCCATGTAACCTGGTCCGTTCCCTTTGAGCTGGTCTTTCTAACCTGAGAAAATACAAACTCTCCCGTCTCCCGCACATACCCTACACCACCACTCCCTCAACCCTAGTCAGAGGAAGCCGCTTTTTGCTGCCCAGGATGGTGTTTCCACAATTGTGCCAGCTCTGACCCCTGACAATGTGTGTGTGCGTCCTCCTTTGCCTCCTGGGCTAAGTCTGCTCTTGGCTCTTTCCCTTTGACCCAGGCCCAGCCCAGATCTCAGTAAATACGCACTGTGGGATCCTGGGCGTCAACTCCAGGGCCCAACAGAAGGGTGCAGACTGGAGACCCTGCCTGGACCACGGGTCCTGCCAGGCCAGGCCAGCAAAGGGCACTGCATGAGTGAACCACATGCCAAGCTGACCCTCAGCCAGCCTGACGCGAGGTCCCTGGGGGTGGGTTTATTTAGACGTCAAAGTCTGGAAAGCTGTCAGTGTCTCTGATGCCTCTTGTGTGAACAAGGCCAGGTCATGAGCAAAACCAGAGAAGTCCCAGAGGCAGATGGGACTGCCTGGGAACTTCTTGTCCTGACCCTGCACTTGGGAGAGAAAGGCCTAGTCTGCCCTGTGGAGGGCAAGCCCCTGGCAGGCCGCAGGCCAGAGTGTGGGTTCTCCACTGTGAGCTGGTCTTGGATGGCCCAGCGTAAGCAGACTGAAGCACATTTAGGAGGCTATTGGCTGATTTCACCAAGAAGTCCAGGGAAGGAGACACCTTCAGAAACAGCTCAACCAAGGGCTCTCGAATCACATCTTTAGGAATTTGTCTCTCTCAGCCTCTAAGCTCTGCTCCCTCAGTTTTCAGGTTGGCTCTCCCTTGTGATGGTAAAATGGCTGCCAGCCACTCTACCTGGCATCCCACTTGCATAGCCACCCCAGTGGAAAGAGATTCTCGTTCTCTATAGTCTCATCAAAATCCCTGATTTGGGTCTCTGCTGGCCCAGCATGGGTCCCATTCCTGAGCCAATCCCTGTAATGCTCTAAATGACCACATGGCGCCATGTGCTCCGAAGCCTGGGATGGGGTCAACACAAGGGCTGAGAGGGGGCAGGGTGGCTCCCACAGGACAGTCAAGGTGCTGAAGCTAAAGGAAAGGACACTGAGCGGGAGGAACACAGGTAGCTGAGAGCCTGTGGGGTCAGGGACATGCTCCCATGGGCACCCACGAGGCAGAGGGTGCTCTGTATGAAGTGCTTTGAGGGGCCAGAGAAGGAGGGCACTGAGTGCCCAGCCCCATGCCAGCCATTTGGGTCCAAGGACCAGCAGCTGCAGATGGCCTCAGGAAGGGGGTTTAGAGGGAACAGGGCAGCCCAGAGACACAGCCTCACAGCAAGACAAAGGGCCTGGGAGGGCTGTGGCCTCTGCAGACACATCTACTTCCTGGGTGGTTGGGAGACTCTTGAGAGAAATGCTTTTTGATCCTTATTTGTAAAGAAACAGGAAGTGGAAACTTCCCAAGAGCAAACCAACCTCATCCCAAGGGCCGGCCACTGGGTGGGACTGCAGCCAGTGGCTCGGACGGCCTCTGGTCTGGGCCCCTGGCCAGCTCAGCTCCTGTCATGACTCCCATGGCCTATGAGAAATCCACCCGGAGGATGGAGCTGGGATAGATTTGTGTTTTTTTTTCCTGGACAAGCATACTTCATTTTGACTACAAACGATTTAGAAGGAGCTCTGGTGGTGTACTGGTTAAGAGCTTGGCTGCTAACCAAAAGGTTGGCAGTTCAAATCCACCAGCCACTCCTTGGAAACCCTATGGGGCAGTTCTACTCTGTCCTGTAGGGCCACTATGAGTCAGAATTGACTTGATGGCACCTAATAACAGCAACAACAAAATTTAGAAACATTTAAACAGCAAATAATATTTTACGTTTATAACATAACAACATAATATAACAATATAATATAGCCCTGTTGGCACAAACGGTTAACGGCAAGGTTGGCAGTTTGAACCCACCCAGCTACACCGAGGGAAAGGGATCTGGCAATTGGTTCCCGTAAAGATTACAGCCAAGAAAACCCGATGGGGCAGGTCTACTCTGTCACATGGGGTCACTATTTGTTGAAATAGACTTGACGTTACCTAACGACAACAATGTAATAAACGAAGATTAAAAAGGAAAACAAAATAAGAAACAAACACCTACCAAGTGCTAACTCCTCAAGATTAGTCCGTGAATTTAGGAATAAGCTAATCAAAATACCAATAAGTTCAGCCGGGGGCGTGGTTATTGTTGGTTTGGCTTTTCACTTCGTTTTTAAAACCAATCCACGTGTCTTGAGGTAAATAAGAGATTATGCACACACATCTCTTATCACACTGCATAGTGTATAGAAATGGCCTGTGACGTTCCTGACACCTCCACCTGGTCACGTCAAACTGCAAATATGGTTTAAAAATAGTGGACCAATTGATTAAGTTAAAAGGTGATACTTACATGATGTAATTCTAGAGGGTCCAATGAAGGGCAAATACAGATTGTTAGGAATTGTACTGGAAGGATCAATTTCTGGCAACACTATTTTAGGAATTGTACTTACATAAAGCTCCAATAAGAGCCAGTGCAGCATCAATTAAGTAACAGAAGTGAAACTAAAAAGACACCCACAGAACTCATTCAAAGAGATGTCCTGCTGTGCTTGGGGCTGGTCAGGGCCTGGTGGCTGTAAGCCTGAATCAGACCTGCCCACCACCCTCCACCCCTGCACTCCTACACCTCGCCCCTCCTGCGATCGAAACACACAAACCAGATTTGGGGAGGATGAGGCCCTTATTGGCCACCCTGCACCCTGGCACCGGCAAGCTGCACCAGAAGCCCTGACCACAGAGTCCACAGCTGCCTGCCGTTGGGTGGGGGGCCGGAGGATAGTAGCTACCCTGCAGAAAGGTAAAAGTCACCAAAATTGACCAGCGTCTTCATCAAGCGCTTCCCTGGACGTTGTAAGTGATCCACGAGACGCCAGAGTTCCAAAATCCTTTGTTCACGCGGCTCTGGCCAGGTTTAGTTGTTTCAGTACAGGGATGGATTCCTGGAGCTTCCTACTCCACCATCTTCCCACAATCCTGAGTTAGATTTTGTCCCTGTCTTTATGAGATGTACCTCCTAGGGCAGAACTGCCGCTCTGGCCCTGGCCAAGTGTGCACTTCAAGGAAACATGGCTACAGATCACGAGAGGAAGTGTAGTTAGTAAATCTACACCTTGCCTCTCCTTACACTTCTATTCTCAAAGTGAATCGCCACCCCTTTAAATCAAGATGCCCCTTGCTAACAGGCCCTTAAGGAGGGGCACTGGCAGTTGGTCATAGGTTTTGTCCACCCCACTGAATCTTTCTGATTCTGATACCTTCTAAGTGGGATGCAATGCCTTCCATGTGCTAATGCCCCCCATGTGCTTATACTTCTGTGTGCCAGTGTTTTTCAGGTGCTAACGTCTTCCTGGGGATTGTGAAGGACTTGAACTAAACAGGACAAAGCAGAACATGGAACTATACCCCTTTCCATCCAGTACTGATAGTGCTTTGCTCTGGGCATCGGTCAAGGTCAGGGTCTGGAAGATGAAGGATGAGGGCTATCCCTAAGCCTTCTAGAAATAGCTCAGATAAGAGTTTCCTTCTGTCTCTCTGCCAGCCTGTGGAGCCTAGAGCCAAGATGCCTGGGTCCTGCCCTTGGACCTGGCCCTGGTCCTGACTTGCTAGGTGACGAAAGGGTACTCCTTCAGACCTCCTCGGGCCACGTCTCAGGTCTTCTGGCTCGGTCTTGGCAGATTCCTGCCTCCAAGGTGAGTCTAGGCTGAGCCAGGGCCTCCCTCCACTCCCTTCCACTGCTACCTCCACCCAGCGGTTCCCATGGCGGCGGCCCCGGTTCTCTGTTTACCCGGCTCCTTGTGTGCGATTTTTCCACAGCCGGTCATTGAGAACACAATGCCAGCTTCCCCCCAAGGAGGCGCCTGCAGAGCCCACGCCCACAGCCAAACACGGATGTGACTCTGGAGCCAGGGCCAATGCTGACACCCAGGCAGCTCTGACTCCATGGTCCCGGCACCTATTCCTTGGTCTGGGAAGGGGTGCAGAGAGCCTGAGCCAAACTGGGGTTCCATCCCCAGAAGCACACATGAAACTCTAAGCAAGTAACTCCCCCACCCCGAAATGACCCTTCCCATTGGCTGTAAAATGGGTCACATCTTAGCCTGCAGGGCAGTTGTGAGCACCCACGGGCCCACATTTGTGTAGGGCCCAGCTCTTCCCAGAGGCAGCGGGAGCCCCTGCCCCAGCAATCCCAGACACAAAGGGTCTGGTTTTCCCGGCAGTAAATGTTTCCTGCTGGAGCGGGCCCTGAGCCAAGCACAGCCTGGCTACGCTTGGGTCAAACTAATATTGTGGCCTTCGCCCTCGGCCTCCTGCCCTGGGCCAGACATAGACTTGGGTTAAAAAAACCAAGACACAAATCCTAAGCTTCATTGGGCTTTCTGCTCATAAATTTTTACAGCCTCATTGTAAAAAAAAAAAAAAAACCGAATATGGAAATAATTAGAAAATAAGTGCTGTTAAACATCTTGGATTCATCCTCCTAGATTTTTCTAGACATAAGATGTTAACTAATACTCGGTGTTCAGTACAGGCAAGGTATAGTCTAAGTGCTTTGTATGACTTAACTCTATCCTCCCAAGGACCTTCTGCAGTTTCTCTCATCTGGCGGTCATTTACCCAGAGCTCAGAAGCTCAGAAAGGTGAAGGGACTTGTCCAAGATTGCACGCTTGTTTGCCCCAGATGCAGTTGAGCCCTGATGCTTGGGTCCCTGAATCTCTGTGCTTAATCACTGTCCTATGTTGCCTGGAAATGCTAACATCTATTATTGTTTTGGAGTGAGGGGTGGGACCAATGATTTTCCCAGGATGTGAGGACAGTCAGCTAGGTGTTCTAAGCCCCTGTCACCCTCTGAGGATCATTATCTTCCAGGACCCTTCTGGATGGGGTAGGTGAGGGGGTGTATACTCTAGGCATCCTCCTGTCTTCTGTGTCAGCCTCACCCCAACTCATCTCTCGGCTCCTGGCTGAGCTGCCCCTGCTGCTTTGGCCAGAGGGAGGCTCCCTGTCCCCTCCCAGCCAGCCTGCCTCTCTGGTCCCCTCACTTCCAGCTCCCTCTCACCTTTTCCAGTTTATTTCCCCACCAGCTTTATCCTCTTGTCCTGTCTTTGCTTATGACATTTTCTTCTCCTATTCTGCCCTTCCCCAACCTCCGGAACCCAAATCATTCTGACCTGAACTGGGCCTGGCATTTAGTAGATCTGTCCTTTCCAAAATGATGTGAGTGGGACCTCTCCCCAAAGTCCTCAGGGGACCTGGAAGAAACCCCCTTCAGGGGTCTGTGGGGCTGGACAACTGAATATCACACGCAAAAGAATGAAGTGGGATCCTTACCTCACACCATATACAAAAATTAACTCAAAATGGATCAGACACCTAAATACAAGAGCTAAAACTATAAAACTGTTAGAAAGAAAGCATAATGGTAAACCTTTATGACCTTGGATTAGGTAATGGTTTCTTAGATATGACACCAAAAGCACAAGCAACCAAAAAGAAAGAAAAACTGTAATTCATGAAAATTTATACATCAAAGGACATTATAGAGTGAAAAGACAGCCCACAGGATGGGAGAAAATATTTGCAAATCATCTATCTGAAAAGAGTCTAGTATCCAAAAGTCACAGGATACGCGGAGTACGTCTTAGTTCTGTTCAAAGATTTTTGGAGAGAAAATATTGTTTAAATATTAAAACATAATGGTAAAGAATGAAAATTTATACCAAATTTAAGCTACAGTGGTAGACATTAAGAAGTTTGGAACCTGAAGGTGGGTACTTTGATGGGGGTAAGGGATATGAGTTCAAATTCTTGTGTGGGAGAGTTTATGACAAACTATGGGACTTCGTAAATGGAGGATCCAGAAGGCTGGCTAGGTAGGTGGGTCTGGTGGGGAGACCAAAGGCAAAGTCAGTCTCCAGCAGGAGGGCAGAGAGACAGAGACTGGGTCTGCTGGGCACCACCATGTCTCCAGGCTCACTGAATTACTTAGGCCCCTTTTGGTTGCAAGTGACAGAAGCCTAACTTACATTGGTTGAGCAAAATTGGGAAACCACTGGCTCATGTGACTGAAGTGTCCAGGGTAGCTGGCCTCAGGCTGGCCGTGTCAGGGACCAAAATAGTCATGGACTATACTCTTAGGTGGGCTCTTGACAGGGGCTGCAGAAGGACCACCAGCAGCTCTAGACCAATGTTCCTATCTCTCGGCAACCCCAGCAGAAAGAGAACTTTTCTTTCTCCATAGTTGCAACAAAATTCCTGGGGCTGAGTTTCATGGACCGACTTAGGTCATGTGCTCAAATCTGGACCAATCACTGTAGTAGGGAATGGAAGGCTTTAATTGGCCAGGCCTGGGTCACATGCCATAGAGCCCTGGTGGAGCAGTGGTTAAGAGCTATGGCTAACCAAAAGGTCGGCAGTTCGAATCTACCAGCTGTTCTTTGGAAACCATATGGGGCAGTTCTACTCTGTCCTGTAAGGTTGCTATGAGTCAGAATCGACTTGATGGCAACAGTTTGGGTCACATGTCTACACCTGGAGCTGGGTGAGCCACCAAACCCATTACCAAACCCATTGCTGTTCAGTCAATTCTGACTCATAGTTACCCAGTAGGACAAAGTAGAACTGCCCATAGGGTTTCCAAGGCTGTAATCTTTACGGAAGCAGACTGCCACATCTTTCCCCCACACAGAGGCTGGCGGGTTCGAACTGCCAACATTTTGGTTAGCAGCCCAGCACTTAACCACTGACAGGGAGAGAAAAACTTCTATGAGAGGAGGGAAAATGGCGTGAACAATAGAGGTTTGTGTTACTGTGCTCACGTAAACACCGGTAGAATTAAAACACAGAGCTGGATGCTTCGCTCAGTGTGGATGGGGCTTGTGGCCTGAGCTAGCAGCCCCTTGGCTAGGGCAGCTTGGCCAGGGGGCCCACCTCAGGGTACAGGGCTGTGTGGTGACCCAGATCCAGGCAGCTGCCCCAGGGTCAGGGCCCCGTGAGAAAAGGGCAGCTCCTGTTTGTTCCAAACTCCCAGTGCCTCTCAGGCAACCTGGAAAAACACAATTCCCCAAGCAGGAAACCTGCCGCATATTCCAGCCCGGGGCCCAGAAAGCCAAACCCTGTGACAAATTTAAAAACAAAACTTGAAAAACCAAACTCTTACAATAGAACATTAAAAAAAGAAAAACCGAATCCTTTATTTTCCTTTTTATTACACAAGTACTACACATTTATTGTAGAAAAAAAAATTCAAAATACAGATAAGCAAAAATAAATAAAAATTTCCCACAGTCTCACCACCAGTAATAACCAGTGTTAACATTTTACTGCAAATTTTTGCCAGGCTTTTATTGATAAAAAATAGATTTTCTTACATAAATGGAATGGTTGATATCATTTATAACTTGTTTTTTTTTTACTTAGTAATTTATTGTGAACATGTTCATGTATCAATAAATACAAAAAACCAGTGTTGTCTAGTTGATTCCAACGCATGGTGACGCCGTGTGTGTCAGAGTGGATTCCGATTCGTGGTGACCCCGTGTGTGTCAGAGTGGAACTGTGCCCCACAGGGTTTTCAATGGTTGATTTTTTTGGAAGGAGATCACCAGGTCTTTCTTCCGAGGCAGTTTTGGGTGGACTTGAACCCCCAACCTTCTGGTTAGCAGCTGAATGGTTAACTGTTTGCACCACTCAGGGACTCCTGATAAATATACATCTAAAATATTATCTTCAAAACCTGCATAGTATTTAATCAAATGTAGTAAATTCAGAGTCCCTGGGCGGTGAAAATGCTTAAGTGCTCGACTACTACCCCAAAAATTGGCGGTTCGAATTGACCCAGAGAAGCCTCGGAAGACAGGTCTGATGATTTGCTTCAGAAATGTCACAGCCTTGAAAACCCTATGGAGCCGTTCCACTCTGCACACATGGAGTCGCCACGAGTTGGAATCTACTTGACAGCAACTAACGACGACGGTAATAAATCCTCTACTGTGGATGTTTCCAGGGTCTCCGGAGCCTTTAAGGGCGTGGAGGTGTAGACATCTTGGTACCTTGACCAGTTATTTCGTGGATGAATTCCTGGAAGACCAACAGCCGGAGCAAAGGGCCCACTTTTTTTTTTTTTTTAATTTTTATTGTGCTTTAAGTGAAAATTCTCAAATCAAGTCAGTCTCTCATGCAAAAATTTAAATACACTCTGCTAGGTACTCCTGGTTGCTCTCTCCCTAATGAGACAGCACACTCCTTCTCTCCAGCCTCTATTTATTTCCATGTCCACTCAGCCAGCTTTTGTCCCCCTCTGCCCGCTCATCTCCCCTCCAGACAGGAGCTGCCCACATAGTCTCATGTGTGTGCTTGATCCAAGAAGCTTACTCCTCACCAGTATCATTTTCTATCCCATAGTCCAGTCCAATCCCTGTCTGAAGAGTTGGCTTTGGGAATGGTTCCTGTCTTGGACTAACAGGAGGTCTGGGGACCATGACCCCCAGAGTCCTTCTAGTCTCAGTCAGACCATTAAGTCTGGTCTTTTTACCAGAATTTGAGGTCAGCATCCCACTGCTCTCCTGCTCCCTCAGGGGTTCTCTGTTGTGCTCCCTGTCAGGACAGTCATCGGTTGTAGCTGGCACCATCTAGTTCTTATGGTCTCAGGCTGATGTAGTCTCTAGTTTATGTGGCCCTTTCTGTCTCTCGGGCTCATAATTACCTTGTGTCCTTCGTGTTCTTCCTTCTCCCTTGCTCCAGGTGGGTTGAGATCAATTGATGCATCTTAGATGGCCGCTTGCTAGCATTTAAGACCCCAGATGCCACTCTCCAAAGTGGGATGCAGAATATTTTCTTAATAGATTTTATTATGCCAATTGACTTAGATATCCTCTGAAACCATGGTCATCAAACCCCCGCCCCTGCTATGCTGGCTTCGAAGCGTCCAGTTTATTCAGGAAACTTCTTTGCTTTTGGTTTAGTCCAGTTGTGCTGACTGCTCCTGTATTGTATGTTGTCTTTCCCTTCACCTAAAATAGTTCTTATCTACTATCTTTTTTTTTTCTAGTGAATACCCCTCTCCCTCCCTCCCTCCCCACTAGCGTAACCATCAAAGAATATTTTCTTCTCTGTTTCAACTGTTTTTCGAGTTCTTATAATAGTGGTCTCGTAGAATATTTGTCCTTTTGCAACTGACAAATTTCACTCAGCATACTGCTTTCCAGATTCCTCCGTTATGAAATATTTCACAGGTTCACCCTTGTTCTTTATCGATGCGTAATATTCCATTGTGTGAATATTCCATAATTTATTTATCCATTCATCCGTTGGTGGGCACCTTGGTTGCTTCCATCTTTTTGCTATTGTAAACAGTGCTGTAGTGAGCATGGGTGTGCATATATCTGTTCGTGTAAAGGCTCTTATTTCCCTAGGATATATTCCAAGAAGTGAGATTGCTGGATCGTATGGTAGTTCTATTTCTAGCTTTTTAAGGAAGTGCCAAGTTGATTTCCACAGTGGTTGTACCATTTTACATTTTCACCAGCAGTGTATAAGTGTTTTAGTCTCTCCACAACCTCTCCAACATTTATTATTTTGTGGTTTTTGGGTTAATGCCAGCTTTATTGAAGTGAGATGGAATCTCATTGTAGTTTTGATTTGTGTTTTTAATGGCTAATGATCATGAGCATTTCCTCACGTATCTGTTAGCTACTTGAATGTCTTCTTTAGTGAAGTGTCTGTTCATATCCTTTACCCACTTTTTAATTGGGTTGTTTGTCTCTTCGTACTTGGGTTTTTGCAGTATCATGTAGATTTTAGAGATCAGATGCTGATCGGAAATGTCATAGCTAAAAACCTTTTCCCAGTCTGGAGGTAATCTTTTTACTTCTTTGGTGAAATCTTTGAATGAGCATAGGTGTTTGATTTTTAGGAGCTCCCAGTTATCTAGTTTCTTTTCTGGTGTTTGTGCATTGTTAGTAATGTTTTGTGTACTGTTTATGCCGTGTATTAGGGCTCCTAGTGTTGTCCCTATCTTTTCTTCCATCATCTTTCTTGTTTTAGATTTTGTATTTAGGTCTTTGATCCATTTTGAGTTCGTTTTTGTTCATGGCGTGAGGTATGGGTCTTGTTTCATTTTTTTTGCAGATGGATATCCAGGTATGTCAGCACCATTTGTTAAACAGACTCTCTTTTCCCCATTTAAGTGACTTTGGGCCTTTGTTAAATATCAGCTGCTCATATGTGGATGGATTTATGTCTGGATTCTCAATTCTGTTCCGTTGGTCCATGTATCTGTTGTTGTACCGGTACCAGGCTGTTTTGACTACTGTGGCAGTATAATAGGTTCTAAAATCAGACAGTGTGAGGCTTCCCACTTTGTTCTTCTTTTTCAGTAATGGTTTACTTATCTGGGGCCTCTTTCCCTTCCATATGAAGTTAGTGATTTGTTTCTCCATCTCATTAAAAAATGCCGTTAGAATTTGGATCAGAATTGTATTGTATCTATAGATGGCTTTTGGTAGAACGGACATTTTTACAATGTTGAGTCTTCCTATCCATGAGCAAGGTATGTTTTTCCCCTTATGTAGGTCTCTTTTGGTTTCTTGCAGTAGTATCTTGTAGTTTTCTTTGTATAAGTCTTTTACATCTCTGGTAAGATTTATTCCTAAGTATTTTATCTTCTTGGGGGCTACTCTAAACGGTATTGATTTGGTGATTTCCTCTTTGATGTTCTTTTTGTTGGTGTAGAGGAATCCAACTGATTTTTGTATGTTTATCTTGTATCCTGATACTCTGCTGAACTCTCCTATTAGTTTCAGTAGTTTTCTTGAGGATTCATTAGGGTTTTCTGTGTATAAGATCATGTTGTCTGCAACTAGAGATACTTTTTACTTCTTCCTTACCAATCTGGATGCCCTACATTTCTTTATCTAGCCTAATTGCTCCGGCTAGGACCTCCAGCACAATGTTGAATATGAGTGGTGATAAAGGGGATCCTTGTCTGGTTCCCGTTTTCAAGGGGAATGCTTTCAGACTCTCTCCATTTAGAATGATGTTTGCTGTTGGCTTTGTATAAATGAAGGGCCCACTATTTTAAGGCCGTGATCCATGTTACCCAAAGCTGCTGTGGAGAGCGAGACTCAGTTTCCCCTCCACCGGCATAATTGGTGCCTATTGGCCCACACTGACCCCTGCCCAGCTTTGCCAGTTTGGTAGGGGAACATTTGTTTCTTGTTATTTATTTATTCTTGCATTTCTTTGATTACTTGTATAGGTGAACATTTATCATTTGCTTATTGGTTATTTGTAATTTTTTTCTTTTGAGAATTGTCCACACCTGGTTCTTGCCCATTTTCCTACTGATGGGTGATTTTTATCTTCTTGGTTTGTAAACGCTCCTCGTAGGTTGTGGAAAACCACTCTTTGTTGTGTGTGTTGTGCATTATTTTCCCAGTTTGTTATTTATTTTTATTATAATTTTGTGAGCCACTTGCTTCTGTTTTTACTGTGCTTTAGGTGAAAGTTTACAGAGCAAATTAGTTTCCCATTCAATAATTCATACACAAAGTGTTCTGTGACAGTGGTTGCAATCCCACAATGTGTCAGCACTTTCCCTGTTTCCACCCTGAGTTCCCTGTTTCCTTTCGTCCGGTTTTCCTGCCCCTTCCTGGCTTCTCATCTTTGCTTTTGGGCAAAAGTTGCCCTTTCGGTCTTCTATAGTTGATTGTTCTAAGGAGCACTTTCCCCACAGGTGTTATTGTTTATTTTGTTTTATGGGCCTTTTACTTGGAGCCCTGGTGGCGTGGCGGTTAAGCATTCAGCTGCTAAGCAAAAGGTTGCATACCTGCTTGTGGTTAAAAATTGAAATGGTACAGAAGGACAAAAGGAGAATAGGACTAAAGCTTTCCTCCTCTCGACCCCCATTTTGAGTTGAATTCTGTCCCCCAAAAAGATTTGTTGAAGTCCTAACTCTGTGTACCTGTGAATGTGACCTTGTTTGAAATAAGGTCTTTGAAGCTATTATCGTTTAACAGGAGGTCATACTAGAATAGGGTGGATCCTAATCCAATCTGAGTAGTGCCCTTAGAAAAGAGACACAGAGAGACACAGGGGCGAGTTGGCCATGTGATGATGGAGGCCACTTTGGGCTCCTTATGCCTGTGGATCAACAGGCAAAGAAAGGAGTTACCGTATTGGCTGGTGTGATTGATCCTGATTACCAAGAGGAAATTGGATTGACATTACATAATGGAGGTAAAGAAGAGCATGTCTGGAATGTAGGAGATCCCTTAGGGTGTCTCTTAGTACTACCATGCCCTGTGATTAAAGTCAGTGGAAAACTACGCCAACCCAATTCTGACATGACTGCTAAATGGCCCAGACTCTTCAGGAATGAAAGGTCACCCCACCAGGCAAAGAACCACAACTAGCTAAGGTGCCTGCTGAGGGTAAAGGGAATATAGAATGGGTGGTGAAAGAGGGTAGGTCTAACTACCAGTTACAACCATGTGACCAGTTGCAGAAACGAGGACTGCAATTGTTAGGAGTATTCCATTCTTGTATGTGTGCATCAAATATTCTTGTTTTCTTCACTTACAAAATGTAAGATGTAAACAGGGCTAGTGTGTTTCCCATTGTACGTTAGTTGTATCATGTGCGAAAGTATGACTTTCAAATTGTCTTTATTCAGAGCTTATGTATGGTTTAAGGAGATGTGTACAGGTGCCAAGTTGACAAGGGGTGGACAGTGATAATTAAGGTTGTGTGTTAACTTGGCTGGGCCATGATTCTCAGTGGCTTGGCAGTTATGATGTAGTTTGGCAGTCATATAATGATATGGGAAACCCTGGTGGTATAGTGGTTGAGCTACAGCTGCTAATGAAATGTAGGCAGTTTGAATCCACCAGGCGCTCCTTGGAAACCCTACGGGGCAGTTCTACTCTGTCCTATAGGGTCTCTATGAGTCAGAAGCGACTTGACAGCAACAGGTTTTTTTAACAGGTTATGATTATGTGATCACCTCCACCATGAGATTTGATATAATGTGATTACCTCCATGATGGAACCTGCTGTAAGTAACCAATCAGTTGAAGGGGCATTTCCTTGGGGGGGTGGTGTGTGGCCTTAATCCAAAATAGGTGGACTTCCTGGCAAGGCTCCTGGGCTTTTGCTCCCTCTGGATCCTGCAGCTGGCTCCTGTTTGTCTGACCTCTAGTTCTTGGAACTTGAGCTAGCAGCTTACCTTCCATCTTGCTTGCTGATCTTGGGATTCGTCAGTCTTGGCAGCCTGTGAGCCAAAGCCCTGCTGTCTGACTTGCTGATCTTGGGTTCGCCAGCCCCTGTGGCTACATTAATCAGGAGAAGCCTCCAGCCTGACCCATGGACTTGGGACATTCCAGCCTCGACAACCATGAGAACTATTTTCTTGATATAAACCTCTCTGTATATATTTATATGGTTTACTGGTTTTGCTTTTCTGGAGAGCCTAGCCTAAGACAATACATATATATATATATATATATACACACACACACACAGAATTGGAAATGACTCTTTATCCACAGAAAATATTGATAAATGACTTTTTGCCCAATTTCTTTTTGTCTTGAATGACGTGACCTGATACTTAAATGGCCCCAATTTTATATTTGCATCTGCTTGATATACTTGTGGTCAGTCTTTTCCATTTAACCTTTTTGTTTTTGAATGGGTTGTCTTTGATGTCTCTCTCTGCTTCTGCTTGATGAGTTTCTATCCTCACCGCTAGGTGGGCTGCCTGCCATGTCCTGGGGCATCTTGCCTGGCAGAGCTGCTGAGCGGACCTGGCTGACGGCAGCTGCGTGGGGCTTTCCACAGGCACAGAGCGGGATGTTGTGCTGCTCAGGGGTCTCCCAAGTAGTTTTCTAAACATTCACGTTAAACGACGGCTAGAAATCATCTCGTGAAGAACCAGTGAAAGGCTCTCACCAATGGGAGCTGGTGGTGGTCAGTGGCCAGTTTTTAAAGGACAGAGCCATCACTGAGTACTTTGCCCTTAGGAAAGCTCAGGAGGGAAGCAGAGCAGGGAAGTTATAGGGGAGGGAATGGGAGTGGAGGCCAGAGAGAGACAGACAGACAGAAATGTGGACTTGCCACCTTTGAGGCCCTGGCATCTATCCTAACCTGGAGCCAGATATAAGCCTTGGGGTTTTCAGTTTTGTGAGCCAATGAATTCTCTTTTAAAATTAAGCTAGCTTGGAGCGGGTTTAACTGGCAGCTGAAGTCCCACTGAATCCTGGGACGGCACCTCCAAAGTTGAAGTCGGGCACTTCCTTGAGCACTAGCAAGGCTGCACGCACAGGAATCCCTCTAAAGGAGAATGATCTTGGCCATGGCTGCAGCGTAATACCCTCTGTGGCTTGACTGGACATTGTCTGGGGCCTTTTTTATTTCAGACATGTTTACATTTTTTCCATGTACTGTACATGTTGGTTAGGAGCCCTGGTGGCGCAGTGGTTAAACGCTTGACTGCTAACCAGGTCGACAGTTTGAATCCACCAGCCGCTCCACGGGAGCAAGATGTGGCAGCCTGCTTCCATAAAGATGACAGCCTTGGGAAACCTATGAGGCAGTTCTACTCTGTCCTATAGCATGGCTATGAGTTGGAATGGACTCAACAGCATGGAGTTTGGTTCGGTTTTGGTTCATATTAATGTGATGAGTCAAAGAGAGCTATGATTTTTTTTCAACCTATTGGAGCCAAATTGTTGCACAAATTTGAGTTGGAAATGCTTTCAGATTTAAGAGTCCACCCAATCACAGACATTAACACATAAACATATTCAGAGGGGTTGGTAGTTCTAGGGTTCATTCAGGTGCTCAGGTGACATAATTAGGAAGTCAGGCTTCCAGAGTTGGCTGTTGGCTCTTCAGCCACGTGCTTCTGACCCGATGGCTGAGGGCCTGCCGTCAGAGCGCAAAGCAGCACGGTCTCACACCGCAGCCAAAGAGAGGACGCAGGGGCAGGACCAAAATCCCTTCCCCCAAGCCTCCCTGCTGACTTCAGCCTAATTCTCTTTGGTCAGAACTGGGTCACAAAGCCAGCCACCCTAGCTACCAGAGGGCCTGGGGAAGTGAGTACCCCGCAAAAGGAAATGGGGCTTCCAGGAGTGACTGCAACGAATCATGACTTTCTTCGTGGGCTAATAGCAGGTCTGACCTTTCCCAGGAATAAAGTATCTCCTGTCACTACTTGTACAAAAATTGAATTCTGTGAGCAGGGAAGAAGGGGAGCAGGTAGGCAACTGCAGTCTGGTAACCAACAGTGCCTGCCAGCCTTAGCTTCTGGCCTCAATCTGAGAGCCCGGGTCCTTAATAGGGTGGTTTATGTGAAGCCCCAACAAACACTGTGCACACTGCTGGTAAATGTTTGTGGGGTGAATGAATGCATGCACGCTGTGGGGGCAGCTTTGAGGACAGCATCGGAACGAAGCTGGTCTGGCGCTGCCACCACTTCCTGTGATTTCAAGCTGACCCCTCACAGCTTCTGTTTCTTTATCAAATGAGGAGGCTTAGCTGGACGAACTGTTTCCTTTCAGTTCTAAAAAGCTCAAGTTCAAATTGCCTTTTCCCTCTGTGACCTTCTGAATTGGTCTCAGCAGGTGACCTTCTGTGCCTCCGTTCCTGTTTCTAGCCAAGCCACAGGCAGCCATGCCAACAGGGCAGGGCACAGGTGGAGGGAGCAAGCAGAGCCAAGTCCCCCAGACCTGCTTCTCAGAGGAAAGCCCCAGTGTGCTCAGGCCATGGGGTGGCAGGTGAAGGGCGAACATGTCAGCAACATGGTCTAGAGGGAGCACCCAGTTCCGCTGACTCTCACATGAACCAGTTTCCTCTTGGATCTCAATGCTGAGAGCTGAGGCTGGACCAGGCCCCTGCCCAGGCTTCTCAGGAGGATGTGTCCCTAAAGGCCAGACGCTCTCAGGCTGGAACAAATGGGCCTCAAAGGTTAGGAAGTTCAGTCCCCATAAAAATGCTCTCTGATCCCTGAGGGCAGCTGCCTCAGTCCTCAGTGACAAGAACCTGTTTGAGAAGGGAGCAGGGTAGTAAGTGGCAAGCCAGAGCCACAAGGGAGGAGGATGAGTGGAGAACAAAGTGAGAGACCCAAGGACAGGTGAACATTAGCCCCAAATTTAGTCAGACCAGTAAATCAGCTGCTGTGGAGTTGATTCTGACTCATGGTGACCCCATGTGTATCAGAGTTGTGCTCCATAGAGTTTTCAATAGCCAATTGTTTTGGAAGTAGATCACCAAGCCTGTCTTCTAGGGTGCCTCTGGGTGGACGTGAACCTCCAACCTTTCAGTTAGCATTGGAGTGTGTTAACCATTTGTACCACCCAGGGACAGGGTCCAAAGACAGGCAAGGAGGAAACCAGTCCTTGGAAGAGCAGGAGGCCCTACAATCTGACCCCTGCCTTCCTCCTTGTTTCTGACGTCTGTGAGTTACAAAAGCGGTCAACGATGGTGGGGTGGGAGGGGGTGTCTGGCTGGAGAAGAGGAGATCTGGGGGACATGTATACAAACGTGTGTGTACAAACCTCTGAAGAGCTGTGCAGAGGCAGAGACAGAGGTGAGCTCTCTGAAGGCCCAGGAAGCAAGGGCTGAATCTGAGACCTTAGATTGCCTGAGGGAGGGAAGGATCATCTCCTCGAGGGGACTGCAGTCCAGGCTCAGTGGGAGTGGGGCTCAGGCAACACTCAAGGATGGCCGATTCATTTCAACCCTGAGATTCTATAAATTCCATCAGTGTGGGCTTGGTAGAAACTCCAAGTATCTATAAGCTTCACAAGAGATACAGGAGAGGAAGGAGGGGAAAAAAAGCCCACACATGAATGTACTCTTTTTATATAGAATTTGTACAATATATTTCTCTTCATTTGCATATTTTACTCACAATTTAACATCCTTTTTACAGGCTGAACTCACCCAGCTGATATAATCAAAATTCTTTCTTTCAACCAAATAAGAAAAATTCAAAATTGTAAACCCGTAAGAAAACAAATTAAAAACGATGATGAAAATAAGTCACTCCTCTCGTTAGGAACAGTGTTTGTACAATATATATGATTTGGAACAGAATTTCTTTCTAGATTAGGCACATTTTCCCACGACACCTTTATTTGGGCTGGTTTTATCTCATTCTAGGCAGCCCTGCCTCCTAAGGAAGGATCAAGAGGTCACCCCTCATTGGGGACCATGAGCTACGGGGACCCCCGACTCGCTAGGGCCATAGGAAGCCGGCCTTGGCTCGGCACCGCCACCTAGTGGCTGGAAGCAGAGGTGGCAGCGGGACTGAGGGAGGCCAGGCCAGGCAGGGCCCTGCAGGAAGAGAGCAGCAGCTGTGTGTGAAGGGAAAACTTAGCCTTGTTCCAGGCAAACTGAAGTACAGAGACCAAAATAGTGAGGGGGGGAGGTATATGGAGAGAAGCTAGAAGGAGTCCAGCGTTTATTTACAAATTATCTTCCTGATGGGAGGGGTGGGAGCAGAGCTGGTGGCAACTGCCCCAGGGGTCTGGCACGCCCCTCTTCTTCACTCAGTCTTCTGAGGTGTGTGTGGGGGGCGGTGGCACGGGGAGGCTAAGCAGTGAGCCACACTGACTCCTGTCTGTCTCCCAGGCAGTCTCAGTGACTCCGAGCCCATGAGGGAACCTCTGCTCCCAAGCACCAAGACTTGTTCTCTGTGGTCTCCTCTCGGGAAACTCCTCCCTGTGAGACCTCCTTGGCTCTGGGCGGCAGGAACTGTGGGGCCTTTTCTGGGGGTGCAGGCAGCTTGCGAAGCAAGGCCAGTTTTGGCAAAGAGCAGAGGATGGGAAAGGGGTTTCCACTGAACAGGCAGCATCGGTCTACTCAGGTCCCAGCAACATGAGGCGACAAAGCCCAAGCTGCCACGTTAGGGCGGTGGGCCCCAGATTTTAGGACCCGCCCCATTTGTTTCTGTCTCATTTGAATTCTCCCGTCCGTGACGGCTCCAGGTGCGCCCCAGGACTTGGTTGAGGATCTAATTCTAGGGCTGCAGAAGGTCACTGTACCTTTCCTCCTGATCCAGAAGGCAGAAGAAGCTCCCAGAACCTGCAGTCTCAGGCCCTCCCAGCCCAGGCTCCTGCAAACCTTGCAGAGGGGTCTTCAGAGGTCAAGGGGCAAACTGGGTCCTGGCCATGCCAACCCACCCACATCTGGCCCTGGCTGTGGACGTCCTTCCTTGTGTTTGGCCCTGTGTGGTGGCACGAGCATTGGGTCCAGACACCCACAGCCGCCTCTGGCATTGCTCATAGCGACAAGTCCTACTAAGGGTCCACAGCCCACATGCCAACCCAGCTTTATGCTCCAAAGCTTGGCTTTGGAAAGAAGATATAATCAGCACTTCAGGGCAAAACTAAAACCATAAAGAGTAAAATGTAAAATAGCACTCGCTAGAACTAATATAGTTATTGCTAGACAAGTGACAGCCAAATAACCACGCAGCGTCCCCAAGGTGGACATGACGATTACCAATGACCATCAAGCAGAAATAAAATCATGTTTTTTTTTTTTTTAAGTTCCTAAAATAAGATCTCCTTTGATAACACTTCAAGTCTTTAGGTACAGAAGCTAAAGACTATTCCTCAAGTTCTGCTACCTGCACACCAACCAAGCCTGTCCCCCTTGAGGTCATCCCTCTGAGGCCCCCTGAAGGGAGTCAGCGTGGTTCTGTTCTAAAACCGCCAGGTACAGACTGAAATACGTTAGAAAAGCAACAACAAAAAAGGGCTGACTGATGTGCGGGAGCAGGCGGCTGCTGGCTGTTCCCAAGGGCACTTGTTCTCTCCGAGTGTCTCTGGGAGGGGCTGGGTCGCAGGGATCCGGTGGTGACCAGAAGGGCTCTCACCAGTTTTGGTTTGGATCACCCAGTCTCAAGAAGCAAAGCAAAAGAGGAGTTCCCATGCCAGGCCTCTGCTGCTGTGGGTCTTGCTGAGAAAGGTCGCTCTGGGCAGACTCCGTCTTCACCCAAAGGGCAAGTGGAGGCAGTTCCAGCTCCTCCCTGGCCTTCTGCAGGGACAGACCCTGGAGGAGGCTGGTGCGCACGACCTTCCAAAGGGCCTCCTGGCTGCCCGTTCTGAGTGCTCCTGCATGGCTCTGCCCATTCCGGCATGCTGTGGTGCGTGCATGTGTACTAGTCTGTGACACCAGAGTTCCCGTAGACGTCGCTGCTGTGTGTTCCAATCAGAGTGGAAGTGGGAGCTCACCGAGAGCTGGGCGCTGATGCCACAGAAATTTACCTGAATGCGTTTAGATGTCTGCTCTGCAATCCCTTGGACAGATTAGCCTGAGTCATGCACGCCACACCATGGGCTAACACTCGACATTCCAGAGGAGGGTGGCCTTGTTTGGGTAGTTGATGGCCAGGCTGATAGCAGCAATGTTCTGCAGAGCCTGAGGGAGGGAGAGAGAGGAATCGCAACGTCAAGAACCATTCACTTGCTCATCCACTCAGTGCTGATGGAACAATACCCACAGCTGAGCACTCAGGGTAGGCGGGCAGAAAAGAGCCAGAGGTGGCTCCCCTCGCCTGGAGGACTCCCTGCTACAGCGAGAGACACAAGGCTACAGAGATCACGTGAAAACGCCGACCGTAAGGTAGACCTCCTCACTGCCATGAGAGGGACAGTGATGATGCTGTGGGGGTTTGTTGGACGAAGAGGGTACTGCCTGCTGGGAAAGATCTTTAGGGAAAGGGAAGTACACGAAGGTGGAGAAGAAGGTCATGGCACACATAAGAAATGAACAGCCAGTTCTGGGGGACCCAGAGTTGGGACAATACTGGGGATGTGACGCCCAGGAAGCCAGGCTGAGTCTGGCTTTCATGCTGAGGATGGCAGTGGGGGGTGTCGGGGGCAGGGAGAAGTGGAACACAGGGAGAAGTGGAACATGGCCCAGTCCCCTACGTCAGCTGTGGGAGGGCCAGAATGAGGGTGAGGAGGCAACAGACCGGACATGGGGGCTGGGGAAAGGAAGAAGCCTACAGTGATGCTGCCATATTGAGCTTTCTTTGCCAAAATTGTCAAATGTCAAAATTTAGTCAGATGGGGCCATCAAGCCAGTGAGGGTGGTGGCAATGTTGGCAGGTACCTGTCAGGAAAGAAGGGGGCTGTCACTCAGCCTACAGGACTCAGGAGAATTCACGCAAACTCATCTGTATTTGAGTGGGGGGTTTCCACGTCTAAGCAGACACTCCAAAGCCTGCGCCCTCTTTTTCCTGAGAAAGCTTCCAAGGAGCAGAGTGGGGGCTCTGGCTGGGAATCCCAGCTTGAGGCTCACTGAGATGTATCCCTGGACACATCTCTCCCTTCTCTGGCCTCAGTGTCCCCATCTGTCAATGTGGGGTCTTGACCACATGCTCTCTAATATTCAAGGATTCTGTAAGTCAGAGGTTCTCAAAGTGTAGTCTGGGGCACTGGGTGTTCCTGAGGCCCTTTCAGGGAGTCCGCAAGGTAAAAACTATTTTCATAATAATATGAAGACATTATTTTGCCTCTTCCACTTTCATTTTCTCACAAGTGTACAGCGGAGTTTTCCAGAGGCTAACGTGTGTTGATACAACAGACCAAAGGCAGAAATAGACACGTAAACCCAGCTGTCTTCTAGTAAGTCAAACATTAAAGAGATCTGCAAAAGTGTAACACAATGCCGCCTTTCTCAATATTTTTTTTGTCTTCAAAAATATAGTTTTTTCTGGACTAAACCAAAAACAAAGAAGTTTCCTGAGTAAACTGAATGCTTCGAAGGTCAGCAAAGCAGGGGCAGGGGTTTGGGGACTATGGCTTCAGGGGACATCTAAGTCAATTGGCAAAATAAGTCTATTAAGAAAACATTCTGCAACCCACTTTGAAGTGTGGCGTCTGGGGACTTAAAAGCTAGCAAGCGGCCATCTAAGATGCATCAATGAGTCTCAACCCACCTGGATCAAAGGAGAATGAAAACACCAAGCTCACAAGGTAATTATGAGCCCAAGAGACAGAAAGAGCTACATGAACTAGAGACTTACATCAGCCTGGGACCAGAAGAACTAGATGGTGCCCGGCCACAACCGACTGACTGCCCTGACAGGGAGCACAACAGAGAACCCCTGAGGGAGCAGGAAAGCAGTGGGATGCAGACCCCAAATTCTCATAAAAAGACGAGACTTAATGGTCTGACTGAGACTAGAAGGGCCCCGGCGGTCATGGTCCCCAAACCTTCTGTTGGCCCAGGACAGAAACCATTCCCAAAGCCAACTCGTCAGACATGGATTGGACTGGACAATGGGTTGGAGAGAGATGCTGACGAAGAGTGAGCTACTTGTATCAGGTGGACACTTGAGACTGTGTTGGCATCTCCTGTCTGGAGGGGAGATGGGAGGGTAAAGGGGGTTAGAAACTGGCAAAATGGTCACGAAAGGAGAGACTGGAAGGAGGGATCGGGCTGACTCATTAGGGGGAGAGTAAATGGGAGTATGGAGTAAGGTATGTATCAGTTTATATGTGAGAGACTGACTTGATTTGTAAACTTTCACTTAAAGCACAATAAAAATTATTAAAATACATATATATATATACTTTTTTGCAAAACATGCTATTTATGTTAACATGAAATGGGTTATTATTTTTAAATAATTAAATGAATGTTTAAAATTCTTCCCAGTTCTAATTTCTAACACAGTGTATGTCGTTACATATTACGTACAAAATCAAAAGCTTCCTAGGGTCTTCGATAATTTAAAAGTGTAAGGGGGTCCTGAGACCAAACAGCTGTCAGAAGAGGATTTCTCCCACCAGGGAAGCAAATTAGATCCAGAAACATCTGAAACCTAACGCTATGGAAACTTCAGGCGTCAGCCAAACTGTAAATTTAAGGCATTGGCTGTTTTGGTTTTGAAGACACAAATTCTTGCTGGTGTCTTCTGACCCCATAGTTTAATACAAGTGACACTGATAAATGGGGCTTGACCACTCGCTCTGAAAACCAGAAGGAAATTATTGAATTGGAACCAGTGCCGCGTAAACTTAGGATTCTGTCCTCATGATGCAATGCACAGAGACCCTGCGTCCTGGGTGATGATGGAATGGTGCCGCCCCACCAAGTGAGCTGCCACAGAGGTCCAGCTCTGCTGGGGGCGAGGGTACCTGTGCTGCGCAGCGGAGAAGGTGGTCGTCAGTGGTTAAGGCCAGCAGGTAATCCTGCAGTAAGCCAAGCTCCTGTGGAGAGAGCACAAGCTCTGAGCACAGGGCTGGGAGCCCCGTGCAGCCCATAGACAGCACTCGGGAACCCCCACCCATGAAAACAAAAGCCTCGAGGGGGTAACCGCTGCCCGCTCCACCAGGAACTTCATGATACCACCTCATGAGAACCACGGAAGGAGCTGGTCACCAGGCGCCTGGTTCTGGTCTGGCTCTGCCCCTGACTGACCCACAGGGTAACTGGGCAGGGACCTCCCTCCTCAGGTCAGTTTCCTCATGTGTAAAATGAGGGGAATGAACTAATGAACTCTGCAAGGCCCTTTCATCGCTCATATTCAATGAGTCTTTTGTGCTGAGGGAAGAATAAAAAGAGGAGGAAGAAGAAAGAACCCAACCGTTTTATTTTCCAAAACTCACTGTTGTCAAGGGCTGGTCCAAGGCAGATTTCTTCCCCTTTGGCTTTAAGCCTGACAAAACAAACAGCCTTGGTACTGACCTGAGGGCTTCCCAGGCTGGGAAGAGGTAAGGACCCCTGACCGTAGGCCAAGTCTGCCTCCCTGTGCAGCCTACAGAGACCCTAGAGACCCCAGGGCTTGGGACGGGGGCTGTGAGATCCGCCCTCCTGCCCTGCTACTGAGGAGGCACGGTATCCCCTGTCCAAGACCTGGGCGAGAGGCTGGCAGGGCCCTCACCTGGGCACGGTTCTCAGTGACGAAGAAGAGCTCTGTGAGGGCCCGGTGCAGTGGGAGGAGGATGCCAGGCTGTGTCACGTCCTCAGACAGGCTGTACTCCATCTGGGTGAAAAGCTTCCATAGGGGCTTTAACAGCGTGAGGTCACAGAGGTCCCTGCGGAGAGCCACAGGGGCAAGGTCAGCATGCACAGGCCCCTGCAGGCCAGGCTGCCAGAAGCTGCAGCTCGGGCTCTGCCCCAGCATCCAGTGAGGTGACTGTAAAACAGTCTCCCCACCTTCAACACAGCAAGAGAAATAAGGGAAGGGGCAGAGCCTAAACTTCAAAACAGCTGGCGGACATTCATGGTGAATTCCTCAACATTTTTAAAACGGTTGTTAGGAAGAATCCAATGACAATGGAAAAATCTTAAGATAAATGTTACATGGAAAAAAAGCAAGATATAAAACCATATATACAGTATTGTGGAACCATACAAAAACAGCAGCAAACAAACGCACCAAAAAATGTTATCAGTAGTTGTTTCTATTGGCTTTCTAAATATTCTACAATGCTCGTTGCTTTTAGACTCAGGAAAAAAAAAAAAGACCCATTTAAACGACAACCATTAATATGATCTTAGGCTCATAAAACACAAGAAGTGTGCAGGCAAGGTGGCCCCGGGCAGAAATCCTTTCCGTAAGTGAAGCAGAGCCCTTGCGGTTAGAGCCCTGTGCAGGGCTGGGCCCACGGTTTTCACTCAGAGGCAGGGCGCACTTTAATTCCAGCTCAGCTCCCGCCAGAGGAGAAAAACTATGACATACGTTATCCTCGGGAACTTGCATCCTGGTTTCATATGTATAATCTCAGATTTTGGTTTTTCCCTTTAACGTATGACTTGAAAAAGAATTCTATACATTTAAAACTAAACTTGGAGTCAATCACTTTCCTCTAGAGGAAGAAATCTCCTTAAAGTAAAGAAATGGAAAAAGTTCGGCTTGATTCTGACAGCTTCACAGCGGGTTTTCAGGAAAGCACTCATGGTGTAAAGTGAACCTGTACTGCTGTGGCTGCGCAAACGGCCCGTCTGCCATTCTTCCCTCGGAGCCTCCCGCCTCGGCCCCACTAGTCTGGCTCTGGGTGAGGCCCACAAAGCCAGCCCTTCTCTAGAATCTCCAGGGTGAGCGAGTGTGAAACCCCGAAGGGTGACAAGGCATTCTGGGCTGGAGCTAACTGGAAGGAAGGTTGGTGATGGCCATCGAGCTGTGCCAGATGGATCCTCGATGGAGCCAGGAAGGGCCCACCCGTCCACACACAGTGGAGATGTTACATGTTTCATACACATCGTTCAACTAGACCATTCTCATTGGAAGCCGCTCTCAAGGCAGCAGGGCTAAGCCACGTCGGGCTAGTGACCCCTGGTGTTTGCATAAAGAAGCGGTGGTTACAGCGATCACGCCCAGCTTTTCCTCTCGTCTTCCCCAGCCCACGAACCAGCCATCACTTTCTCCTCCCTGACCTGGAGAGTCTTCTTGAATTTTTATAATCACAACTCCTTATTACAGACAACCTGATATTTGCATGCTGTCAGCTCACTCTGATCAGCTTTCTCTGTGTCTGTGTGTCTTAAAGGTGTAGGAACCAGGGACAGTGAAGTCTTAATAGGTGAGGTCCCCTCAAGGGGGTGAGGCTGAGGATGATGTGTGTGGCATAGGAGCCTTATGAATTAAAACAGGACTGACACCCTCCCCCTGAGATGAGAAACAGGACAGTTATGTCTCTCATTCCCACTGTAGTGGAGGTTCTGGCTAGTGCAAAAAGACAACAACAAACAAAAAAACAGGTTACAGGGGTTGAGAGGAAGAAATAAAACTCATTGTTCACAGATGAGATAACTATACACTGAATATCTACATATAAACTTTCAGAGTTTAGCAAAGTCAGTGGACATATGGGCAAAAAACAAACAAACAAAAACCAAATCCACTGCCATCAAGTCAATTCTGACTCATAGTGATCCTATAGGACAGAACAGAACTGCCCCATAAGGGTTTCCAAGGAGCACCTGGTGGATTTGAACTGGCAACTTTGTGATTAGCAGCCGTAGCTCTTAACAGCTATGCCACCAGGGTTTCTGGATATACGGGCAATATAACAAAATTAATTATATTTCTATATGAAGTCCCCAGGTGGTGCGAATGGTTAATGTACTCAGCTGCTAACCAAAAGGTTGGCGGTTTGAGTCCACTCAGTGGCACCTCAGAAGAAAGGCCTGGCAATCTACTGAAACACTAGTCACTGAAAACCCTACGTTGCACGTTCTACTCTGACACACACGAGGTCACCACCCTGACACACACGGGGTCACCAGGAGTTCTATGGGGCACAGTCCTACTCTGACACACGTGAGGTCACCAACAGCATGAAAAACATCAAATACTTCGGAATAAATCGAACAAAATGTTTTGCAAGTCTTCTACATAGAAAACTGTAAAGTATTACTCAGAGACACTAAGCGAGACCTAAACAGTGGAGGAACGTATAAAGTTGTGGACTGGAGGGCTCAGGGTTCTGAAGGTCGATTCTCCTCGGGCTGATCTGTGGGGCCAACCCAAATCCCGTCAGCTGAGTTCTGTGTGTGTGTGTGCACGCGTACACGTGCATAAAAATTAACAGCTAATTCTGAAGTTTATATGTAAATGCAAGAGGTCAAAAATAGCCAAGACGATCTTGAAGATGAAGTACTAAGCTAGAGGATTTATATTACTAGATATGCAAACTTACTATAGAGCTATAAATTTAAGACCTTATGTAACAGCACAAGGATAACCAAATAGATCAATGGAACCAAGGAGACCAGAAACAGAGGCATATCTATATGGACACCTGACTTATGACAAGGTGGCACGGCACTTGGTGAGGGCAAGAATGGTCTTTAGAGTCAACTGGAGTTTCATATGGAAAACTTAACCTTGACCCCTACACTTTATCTCATATTCTAAAATCCAGGTAGACTGTAGATCTAAATGTGAAAGGAAAGACAATGGCTTCTAGAAGATAACACACAAGACTAGCTTCGTGACCTTGGAGTAAGGCAACCATTTCTGAAATAGAACTCAATAAGCTCTACCATAAAGGAAGTGACTCATGAATTAGCAGACATTAAAATTAGAAGCCTCTTTTCTGCAAAGACACCATTAAGAGACTGAAAAGGCAAGTCACAGAGTGGGAGAAGATAACCCTAACACATACACCTGACAAAGCACTTGTCTAGAATGTACAAAGAATTCCTCTAAATCCATAAAAAGAGACAGATAGAAGAAAAATGGGAAGAGACTTGAACAGGTCCTTCACAAGAAGATACCAAATAGAAAATTACCAAATGACAATATATTCTGCCTCATCAGTGGTCAGGGAAACACAAATTAAAACCGTAATATACCACTACATACCACCCACAATGTCTAAAATTACAAAAAAAAAAGCCTGACAATATTAAGTGTTAGCAAGAACGTGGAGAAACTGGAAGGCTGTGCACTGCTGTCCTAAGTGTAAACTGATATAACTACTTTGGAAAACTGCTTAGCAGAATTTACTAAAGCTGAATGTGTACAAACCCAAAGACTCAGCAATTCCACCCAAAACAAATGCATACATATGTGCGTTAAAAGTCACGTGTAAGAGTGTGGATAGCACCATTATTTGTACTAGCCCCAAACTAGAAACAATCCATGTGACCGTCAACAGTAGAATGGGTAGTGATATATTCATATCACGAACTTTTATACACTAATGAGAAAGAATTAGTGCTTCATACAACAACCTGTGAATCTCTTCATGTGATAAGCAAATAAAAGCCAAACATACAAATCATACCTTTTTTTATGTCAAGTACAAAGACAGGTAAGAGCTAGAATGGTGGATGCCTTTGGGGAAGGAGGGTGGGTGATGACTGGGATGGGAAGTAGAGGGGGGCTTCTGGGATGCTTATAATTTTTTATTTCTTGATCTGAGTGGTCCTTCTACGGGTGTGTTAATGATCATTGATCATGCTTAAGCTACACAACCACCTTCAAACCAACAGAAAATGTCAAACTGTTCACCCCTCCAGAAACCACTGCATTCTGATCCATGATGCTTTTGTGCCTGTGCATGCTTTATTCCCTCCACTGGGGACTCCAAAATACCCTTCAACACCCAGCTGAACCCTGGCCCTCTTTGTGTAGCCCTCCCCAGGCTTCCTGGGGTGCTTCCTTCCATCACAGCACTCACCCACGACACATGGTAATTGTTTCCACGGCCATCTTCCCCACTGAGTGTAGGTGCCCACAGATAGAAAGTGCTCACTTCAGGTACGTCAAAGAAGCAAGCAAACGAATGGCCCAGCCAGCTGCCAGCTTACCTGTGGGTACAGCATCGCACGATCTTCAGCAGTAAGTGGATGGCTTTCAACCGCTGATGACCAGTCTGGCGGCAGGCCACACCCACCAGCCATTCCCAGATCCTGGCCAACGGCAGGTGCGGCACAACTCTTTCTTCCGACAACATCTGCTTCAAAATCTCGAATCCTGGCCAACCCCCCACCCCAAACATAGGTATTTTAAAAATAAAGTCTAACAACTGTGTGCGTTAAGATTTACGCATGCTCAGGTATTAATAAATAGGATGAAACAATTATGATCACTTAAATTTTGCCAGATGTCAAACCTTTCGTAAAAATAATGTAGGAACAACGCTTTCAGTTCCTCCTCTTCACAAAAAGCCCTGGCAAATTCTAAGAAAACAAGTCTTATTTAGACCCTGACGGAATGACTCTTCCAGCTGGCCCCTCAAATTTACAACTAGCCAACCATGCCACATCAAAAGTGACAGGTGTGGGCTTGTGGGATGGATTCTGCTGAAGTCTTAGAGAAAAGCATCTGCTTTGATGTCAACAAAGACCACGGAAATGACGCCCACCCCCCGCCACCCTGACCAGAGTGCCCGTGGCAGGCAGATCGCCCAAACAGGAAGACCAGGACACTCACCCGTCTGGAACCGTCCCAGGTGCCCAGCCGTCACAGTGAATTTGTAGCCCCACTCAGTGTTGCTCATGTCAGAGGTAAAACGGTAATATAGAGTATCTCCTGGGTCACACAAGAATCAGAAACAGATCAGGAAATGGGAGCAGCAGGCAATGGCAATTTAGGTGTTTCTGAGGAAATATATCAAACTCATTTTGAAATCCTCCAATAATTTCCCTTCCTCATATTAAGAGTCTACACAACCAAATATTTACTACCTGGAAGCTCAAAATCCTTCCACTTCTGTTGTGACCCGCTGAAATTGTGCCGGTCCTGCTGGAAGTCACTGCTGCTGGACATGGCCAGCTCGTCACAGCCCTCCTCTGTATTGCACTGAGAATCAAATTTGATTGAGAGGTAGATGGCACCAGGAATGTGAACTTTATCCTAGGAGGGAAGCAAAAGCACCTCTGTCACTACTCACTGGATATTCACTGAGGGTTTGCCTCCTGCTCAATGGCCTGTCACGGGAACTAGGGACGTAAGAATGGTGAGTCCCAGCCCTGGCCTCCAGGAGCTCTCTGTCCAGCTGGGAAAAGGAGCTCACGCATGGCTGCAAACGCGCACATAGGCAGAGCAAGTGGACATGGAGGGGCGGGCTTCACCCGGAGGAGGGAGGGAGGGCAAAAAAGAGCTTACGATGAAGGGACAGGGATAGTTCAGGCTGTCCTGAAGAATGAAGGGGATGGGGGGAGCCCGTCAGAGGAGGGGGGCGGCAAAGAGGGTGGCAGGAGGCAAGGCAAGAGGATGCACTTTCTGGCAAAGGAAACGGCACTGGGAAGGTCTGACATAGTTTGATGTGTCTGTGCTAAAGGGTGTGCTTTGTGTGCACATACGCTTGCGGGGTAGAGAAAGGCGGACATGGCCCTGGAGAGGGTAGTGGGACAGGTACTGAAGGTCTTGTGTGCTAAAATGAGGCAGTCATACTGTATCTGGGCAGCAGGGGAGCCCTGGAAAGACTTTAAGCAGGAGAAAGCCTTGGTCAGGTTTGTACTGTAGAAGGTCACCCTGATAGCTGGTGGTAGGAAGGCCAGGGCTGGGCCAGGCGCAGGTGCCACAAAGGAGCAGCTACGGCACCCCCAGAGAAGGGGGAGGAGCGTCTGGTTGCGGTAAAGAAGACAAGGTGATGCTGTTTGGAGTAGAATTTGGTGGCTGATGAGATGTGTATATGTGGGGCCTGGGGAATGGGGATGGAGCCCAGGAACAGAGGGAGAGAAGAGGTTTAAGCTTATTCAGAACAAAATCTTAGCTGACCAGCAATCAACTCTAAAGGAGTTTCTGTCATCCACCCTGTTGCTGCAGGGCACCTCCAATGATAAGTGAGAGAAGGTTAGACACTGAGACCCTGCCAGGCCCAATACTTTAAAAAGGGCTAAAGAAATGCAGGTAGGCATTACATCAACGAGAATTGAGGCCACCCCACCCTGCCACATCCAAACTCCTACCTCTGTCCAGATACGAAGTTAAGGCTGGAAAAGATGAGGCTTTTCAGTTCTGGGTATGGAATTACACAAAGGCTGCTGGGATCTCCAAGGGTGCGGCCAGGTCATCAGGAGAAGGTTAAAGAGCAGGGAAACTAGACTCACACTCAGACTCCCTGCCTGAAGATGCCAAGAATACGTTCTAAAGAGTTGCTTCTCTAGGGCCAGTGGGCTGTGTTTTTCTATTCAGGAAAGGTCAGGAGAGGGGAAGACTTGGCTGTGCAGAATCCCTAGCTTTAGCAGGCCAACTCAGCTTGGTCTGAGGAAGAGACTTCTTGGTCAGGGCTCTGTTAAAGAGCTGCTGTGGAAGTTAGTGAGCTTGCTACTCAGGGTCCCCTCGGAAGTCCTGTCAGCGCGCACCCCAAGGCTGGTTGAGTCTGGCCGACCTGGGTCGTACCTCAAAGTTGGTGTTGTTGTTGTATGGGTGTTTTGACTCCCTCACTTGCACCTCCATACCCGGCTCCTCCATGAACTGGCAGGCAGTCAGGGCCATGGTCCCCAGCATGTTCTCCCGGCAGCCTCGGAGCACCTTCTGCAGGATCTGGTGGGACACATGGCGGGGAATATGAGGGTCTGCAGGGCCCAGGGCTGCCCCATCAGGAGGAACAAAGTGTCTATTTCAACCCAAGATTCACCTGAAGGGGCTGGCCTCACCTTGGCCCCTGAATTAGCCTCTGCACTTGAAGGGGCCCTTTCTGTATATTGGGACACCACAGACCTGTCAAAATAACTACCACCATAAGGAGGTCTGAAGAACTAACAGAACCAATCAGAAATGGTCCTGGTCCCTGAAGAGTTCCCGGCCTAGCGGTGCACGGACAGACAGACAAATAATTACAACACAATGTGATAAGCGTGCAGAGAGAAGAGAATTAGTAGCTCCATGGGGCAAGAATGGGGGAAGGAGATGGAGAGAGGGAAATGTTTGCCATTTCCAAATGAGAAATACAGCGAGCAAACCCGGCAGTGTCTCCAGGGCTGTGAGGCCGGGGGAGGACTGAGAGCACGCAGGAACAGGTAGTGTTCTTAGCTGGGCACATTAAGGACAAGAGGATAAATTAACCTAATAAACCCTGGATGAATCATGTGACGTGTGTGTGTGTGTGTGTGTGTGTGGCTGGCAAGGTGTTGGAATGAAGAAGGTACCAAATGTGACTCAAGATTTCTACACTTGGAGACTGGGAAGATGGTGACGAAGTTTTCTAGCCCCACTGGCAACAATGCCCAGGGCTCCTGAGTTCTAGATCAGGATGCTTCCTGCCACGCTGGGTCCTCTGCTTCTACACAGCAGGGGACAGAAAAGCTGCTTCTGGCTCTATGAAGTTTGTTGACCCAGCAGTATTATCAAAGGACAAGTTGAAGATACGGTTAAAAAAAAAAAAAGAAGGTTTCTTAACTTTTACAAGTGAAACTTAAAATTAGAGAGCTGTGACAGACCTAGCAAGACCCTCAATGCCATCATCTAGAAGCTAGGAACCTTGCAGAAGCCTCCTTGGGTTGCTTTCTTCACCTGCCAACTGTCTGCCTCGCAGGGTTACAACGTGACACAGGTGTAAGTGTTGGCAGTGTCTGACCCGGCACAGACAATCTAGAAACGATGGTTTCAAACAGAAGACAAAGCCTCACTGGAACACTCCCTATATTATGGGAACAGGCTATCAGAGAGCTGTAACTAATGGTCCCCTGGACTTAGCATTATGTCCCCCAGGAGCCATGTGAAGAGACAGGCTGGCAAGGAGATGCGGACTTGTGAGCGTGACAGAAAAGGAAAAAAGCGAAGGCAGGCTTCACTGGACCATTATTTCAAACATTCCTTGAGCACCAAGTCGGTCCTAGGTTTGAGCTCGGCTCTGGGCCAACCTTCAGAGAGCTCAACAGTCAGCCTGCTTAGCTACATCCACACCTGTTGGGATGCTGTACAGCCACACAGGAAACCCACTCCAGGGGGGCCAGCATGAGAGGAAGTTTGTTCAAAGACCTTGGGGGCAGCAGAGATGGGGGAGGGAGGACAGAGGAGGGGCCTGCTGGGGTGAGTGCCACGCTTGGCCTGCTCAACTACCTTCTCCCACTGTTGCTTTTCTTCCAGCTGCATCAACATATCCAGAATGTAGGTCATGTGGGCAGGGCCACTTAGCTCCAGGACGTCCTCGTTCACCGGCATGTGCCCCGGCCACTCGGCGAGCAGTGATGCGAGCACATGGCGGGCGTACAGAACAGCCGTAGCCTCATTCACGCGGAAAAGGTAGTCACGTACAGCCCTCTTACTCTTGCAGTTCAGCTCCTTGTGCAGGAGGGCAGCGCTCTTGCTACGGCGCTGCATGGCGTAGCTCTGCTGCAGTTCACTCTCTGTGCTGGAAATCAGCTTCTGTGTCACGGGATTCGACTCAGCAGTGGCCTGCTCACAGCGTGCTGGCCGGGACTGCAAACCCAAAGGACCACCATTACACAGGCCTGGCCTTCTCACAGTGGGAGGCACTTTGTTTCAAAGGTGGAGACTACATACCAAGCATGGCAAGATAATCATGTCCGTATCCACAGCTTTTGCGCTCTGCTCTTCCAGTCTCAGACTCTTACTGGGCTGCCACTTCTGAGCCAGGGTCCGTATCCTTTCATCAGTGGTGAGCTCATCTCCATCGAACCTGAAGAAAAGCGCCCAGAGTTGAGGACACGAGTTATAGAAAGTCAAGAATTTAACCTGCACTTCGGCTCGGCAGAAAAGTTGATCAGAGTTACTTCCCCGTTACTGTAGAATTACATGATCAATTTCCGTATTTCACTAAGTGGACTCACAGCATTCATTTATTCCTGCATGCAGATATGCATGTGTCCTCGTGGCAGAGAACACAAACTGTCCCCCAGGATCTGTTCTCTCGGTCTATGCTTTCAGAAAAGGAGCCTCAGTGGTACAACGGTTAAGTGCTCGGGTGCTACCCAAAAGGACAATGGTTTGAACCCACCAGTCGCTCTAAGGGAGAAAAGACTTGACAATCCACTCCCGTAAAGATTACATCATAGGAAACCCTATGGGGCAGCTCTTCTCCGTCCTGTAGGGTCACTATGAGTCAGAATCGACCCGATGGCACATAGCAACAATAGCATACTTTTAGAAACAAAGTTCCCTGAAGTTTTATTAGGACACATGATCACCCAGCTAGAGAACATAGGTGCCAGCATCCCCGCAGCTAGACGTGGTGCTGCGACTAGGTTCTTGCCATGGGAACGTGAGTGAAGTGTGCCACGTCCAGGGCCTACCCTTGAACAACTGGGGTAAAGATGCACTATCCTTCTCCTTCCTCTGGGCCAGAACACAGAGGTGGTGTTGCTCAGCTTGTGTGGACCACACAGATGAGAACAACATCCTGGGGCTGCTGGGTCACCCTGTGGAACAGAGCTGTCCACCCACCCTGGACAGCTGCCTGCCTCTGGACTGTCGTGTGAGAGAAGAATAAACTTCACTTGTCCTTGAGCCACATTGCTGGGTTTCTCAGTTACAGCAGGTTAGATTGTGCCTAACCAATGCAGCCCTGCTTCATCTCACAAAGGATTGGAGGCAATATATAAGAAATATGAAATAAAAATAGGAGAAAATAAAATTAGAATTTAATAAAACTACAGTACGAGATCAAAACTAGGATATCGGGGATGGAGGAGGAGGTTGGAACACAGATATATAAAGTTTTTTCACCCTTTTAAGTGCTGGGCCCAAGAACTAGCTCTCTTGGCAAAGAGGAAGAGAGTACCATTAATTTTATCCTAATTCTTGAGGAAAAAATGCAAAAGTAATTTATAGTTGTGAAAATAAGAAACTGTACTGTTTGCTCACAGGGATTACATATAAGAGAAACCTTGGTGTCTCCCTCAATTTCTGCAACTGTAAAATGAGTTTACTCTAAGAAGCAGATGGCAAATGTAAAGTTTTCCCAAAAGGAACATACAACACACTTCAAAGGTGATCCGTGCGATGCAGCCTGGTCAGTTTCCGCGTCATAATTTCTGAGAACTAAAGACGAGTTCTCCGCCTGCTCCTTTGCCCTTCAGGAGTCTGTACTCAGATCTCTTCAGCAGGAAGTATGGGAGGTGCTCTTCCTCCCTCATGCGTTCTCTCAGTAACCGTACGTCGTACGTCAGCGTCATGCGAACGTCCTTACCTCTTCTGAACCTCCAGGAAGAAAGATTCGGTCCTTTTCATCTGCAGTTCATATATGGCCCGGAGCACATGCAGAGGGGCATTGAGGGCGTCGTGAGCCATCTGAAGACCACGGTGAGGAAGCAGAAGAGGGCAAAATGCTTCACATGTTAGTGATACGCTGAACTCAGAAGTGATATATTTCAAGTTACTATGGGTTGTAATTAAAAAACATCATATGGTACTTTAAAAAAGCATGCAAAATTATCAGCACTAAAACATGGATTGTAAAATCCATGCTATTATAAATCAAAGGAAAATATAAAACACTGGAACACCAAGAAAAATACTGTGTCGACAAAATACAATGCTAATAGTTAATAATTACCCACCACACTGTATTCACTGCTGGATTCTCTGTAGCTCTCCTACTCAAATGTGGTAACCAGCACATAATTTAAGTACTGTCCTTTCTTTGATTTTTTTAACGGTATTTGTTTTTCTGACATCCACCTAATACTCTCTGCGTGCTCTTCAAACCCTCAGCCATTTTCACATCACTCCACAACAGAGTGGTCTACCCAGGGAAAGTTAGAGTGTATGTCTGAGAAACTACGAGGTGGGGGACTACCACTTGGTAGTTCGCGGATGGCGTTTAGTAAGCCCCGGAAATTGAATGCAAAATTTTACATGCGAGTAAATGTGTATTTGAACGCGCATTTTATAGACGAGAGGCCTAATGGTTTTGTGTCCATGATCCAAAAACATTAAAAACTGTTGCCGTAAAGGCTTTTCTGGGTCAATTCTGCCCAATACAAATTGAGTCTTTAGGATGTGAATTCTCAGGACACTAGACTCAAGCACTTCCATGTGAAGACTAAAACAGTCCAGGTCAAAGATAATCCAACCCCCAGAATCCTTTGCTCAACCCACATGATGACCCAAAAACATACCAAGAAACATATTCTGGTGGGTTCATCCAGGCCTTCAAGAGGGTCTAGCTTTTTCTGCTCCGTTTCACTGGGGCTGCTGACTGATCGCTCAGCCTCCTCCTCTTGGTCTTCTTGCTCGGTGAGCTCCGGGTCTCCATGCTCCGTCAAGATGTTCATCTCCTTTTTTGAGGAGTACAGCATGATGGACAGAATCTACACAGAAAGAAAGCCGGGCAGGGCAGCAGTGAGAACTTTCACCGTGTGAGAAGACTACGTAGCTCTTTAACCATCTAAAAAAAAAAAAAAATTTAAGGGTACAAAAATTTTGACCTAACTTCATAAAGGTGTTCAGAACTCACAAAAAGAACGTGAAATTAGCAAACAAACACAAAAACATGTTCAATTGTACTTGCAATAAAAAAATGCTTTTTTACACTCAGTATAAATTGATGTCATTCTTTTAGAAGGCACTTTGGCAAAATGTCAAGAGCTATAAAAGCGGCCATATCCTTTGACCCAGTAATTCATCTTTTGGGAATAATGTAAAACACAGAAAATGTTATATTCATAAAATGATCAATAAAGCATTAACAATGGCAAAAACTGAAAACAACCTTCATGTACCATCTACAACCATTAAAAATGTTGGCTATGGGACCTAGACAGCAACTTAAAAAAATGTTCATCATATGACCTCAATTTATTTAAATACCACGTGCACCACAGAATCTAAATTTATGTATATAATACAGAAGCAGCACAGGGGAAAAAATCAGAACAAACATCAAAATGTTAATGGCAACTGTGTTTGAGAGCTAAGGTTTAGGGATCTGCTTTCTATTCACATTTTCTGGAAGGTGGTTTTATTTTTAAATAATAAAAAAATTAATTAAAAATATTTCAAAAGAACAGAAGTTCCACTGCTCTCCAGGTTATCTGTTATGTTTCAGCATATTTTCCCTTAAACCTAACAAAATCCTTTTGGAGAAACTAAGAACAGTATTACTTCCAGTTCAGGCCTCTGTGACTGACAACAACCAGCTCCCACTCCCACACATGGCAGCAGCCCTTCCTGGGCCTGAAGCTGGCCCTCGGCACAGGAAGTCCGTATGGAGCCATAGTACCTCTGCTATGAAAAATTAAAGGCCCAGGGAGAACAGTCATAAAACTAAAACTATCAACTAAATTCCTACATAAAATAAACACAAGTGAGGACAGATTTAGAAACTGATTTTAGTTCAGAAGAACTTTAAAGGGAAATAATAACTCAAGGACATTCTTTATTACCATGATATAATGGTCAGCTATGTGTTTCCATAAAACACTTCTCTCCCAATGGTCTTTGAGCCGACATAAAATTCATTTGCCCGGGCCCAAGGGAGAATAGGTGTCATCATCTCTATTTCCAAATGGAAGAGAGAGGTAAGGCAGTTTTAAAAATGCCCAGGATGAGAGCAGTAGGGCAGAACCAGCTGTAACTACTGACGCCTGACTTCCAGGCAGGTAAACCTGCAGCACGTGGTGGCAGCAGGAGCCCCCCGGTCCCTTACTTCCAGATCCCGGAGGAGCCACGTTTTACTGAAGCCGGTCCCTTTGCTGCACTTTTTCACCAGCAGTTTCAGCACATCGGTCTGAAGGAAGGTAGCGTGGGTCTCTTCAAAACCATGAGCCTGCCAGGCAGAAAAGAATGATCTCTACCATCTCAGAAGGAAGAAGGAAGCCTTTCTCAGAGCCCAGCCTCAGCTGGTGGCCCACACTCACCTTCTGGTGAAAAATAGAGAGTTTTAGGGCGCATGAAACTCTGAACCTTAGCCATCATCCTCTCTTCTCATTCACTCTTTAATCATTCACCAAGTATTTCGGAAGCCTAGCACATTCTTCGTGCTAATTCCTACGCCAAGAACAAAATCTTTATGTTTCTCCCCTACTCTCAACATTCCAAAAGCTTCCCACTACCTTGAGACTAAACTCCATACCCCTAACATGACCGACAAGGTCCTACCTGGCTCCCCGCCTCTTCTCTGGCCTCATCTCCCTGTTTGCACTATCCTGTAGCCCTGGAGGTTCTTCCTGCTCCTTGACGACCATGTCTGTTTCTGCCTTAAGTTCTGGGGACTGCTGCTCTCTCAGGATGGAATGCTCACCCTGGTTTCAGACGGCCTTGTCTATCTACCATCTCAAACGTCATGTTCTCAGAAAGGCTTGTCCTGACTCATGGCAGTCTTCCTTGAAGTCTCCCTTGCCAGTTAGACTGTAAGCTCCAAGAGAGCAGGGGCCTTCTTTCTAGTTCACCACCACACAGTCAGTCCCATTTGGCATTTGGTAACACTCAATGAACGTTTACTAAATGGAGGATTCAAAGACAGAAATGGTCTCTGCCCTCAGGAAGCTTATTTTCTCTTTCCTACTATAATGTAAAGAAATAAAACAACAGCAGATTGTGATAAATGCCATAAAATTAACAAAGAACAGATACACAGTCTCAATCCTAAAACTAAACACTCAGGGCTGGACCAGAGCAGAAATGGCATTTAGTCCAGTCTCCCTGTGATGCCTATATCCCTCTATGACCTCCCCCAAGCAGTTATCCAGCTGCTACTGAACACCTTTCAAAGTCAAGGAACTCACAAACTTTTCGTATTAGCTCTTTCTTTCATGGATGGTTCTGTTGGGAAGATCCTAAAAATGAGCTGAAATGCATCTCCTCAATAGGTCCTCCCTCACAACACCCTTCAGGTATTAGCAGAAAAGAATCGTGTCCCCCACAAGTCAAGGCTTCCCATCTCCAGGCCAATCATGCTCCAGTTTGTCTGCCTCCTCCTACCTCAACTGCTAGACCTATAGGTCAAAGATCCCATAGGATACTAAATCCCCTAAACCTGATGGTAAACCAGGAGTTGTGGGAAGTGAGGGAAGTGAGAAACTTTTCAGTCCCTATTTCTACTGATCTTCTAGAAGCTCACCTTCTAAGGTTAAGGTTTTGTGTCAACTTGGCTGGGCCGTGACTCCCACTGGTTTGGCAGTTATGGTGTAGCCTGGCAGCTACGTAATGACGTGATCACCTCTACAATGAGATCTGCAATGATGTGATCACCTCATGATGAGAGCTGCTATGAGCAGCTAATCAGGTGAAAGGGAGTTTCCTTGGGGGTGTGGCCTACATCCAATATAGGTGGACTTTCTGGCAAAGCTCGCTGGTTTTTACTCCCTCTGGATCCTGAGGCTGGCTCCTCTTCATCTGACCTCCAGTTCTTGGGACTTGAGCTAGCAGCTTATCTGCCTGTCCTGGGATTCATTAGCCTCCGCTGCCTGTGAGCCGGAGGCCTGCTGTCTGGCCTGCTGATTTTGGGTTCACCAGCACCTGCGGCTACTTTGAGTCTGGAGAAGCCTCCAGCCTGACCCACAGACTTGGGCATTCCACTCTCTACAACCACATGAGCCATTTCCTTGATCTCTTTCTCTACATATATACATGTACACACACACACACACACACACACACACACGTGCTTTACTGGTTTTGCTTCTCTAAAGAACCTAGCCTCATATAAAAGGTGATGTCCCTATGAAGTAGTAGTATCTGGTTCCATGAAACAGTACTGAGGAAACACAAAGAACCAAATAGTGGGAAAATTCTATTTCCTCATTAAAGTTATACTTGTGCAAAAAGCCCAAACATTCCTAAAAATAATCAAGATCCTGTGGTCACCCATCCATGACAATTGGATGGCATTTCCTTCTAGTTAACCCCCACAGATGTTAATTCACGACCAGAGTCATTCCCCAATGGAAGAGACTCGCCATTACCTTTAGTGTTTTATATAATCCTTTGAGGGCCAGGGACAGGACCCAGGTTGCTTCCACAGCCTCGGGACAATGGGTGTCCATGCTGGTTTGCAGAAGGTGACTGACGATAAAGGCAAAGTGCTGGGAGTACTGGCTCAGCTGGGCCTGAGAGTCGCTGCCCTCCTGTTCGCCTCCCTTCTGGACCAGCTGATAGTCCTTCACTGAAGGACGATGTCAGGCAGGAAGAGAAAGGTACAAAGAGTAAGGTCAACGCTTCCTGCACTAAGTCTATTCCCCAGTATTGCCTTACTACAGCAAGAACTGCAGACCCCAAAACACAAATCTCCCTGACTTCAGTCCCAGCCATTATATTAAGGCCAGCTTTTAAACAAGCAGAACACTGAGAAGATATATGAAACAGTGGTTTTCAGACACTGGGGCAATAGGTAGTGCAGAACCATAATCCCTGAGAAAAGGGGCATAAACTAGGCGAGTCCTTTGACAGTACCAGCTGTATGGAGGCAGTTTTCAGGCTGCAGAGGGAGCAGAAATCCAATTAGAGTCCAGCAGTCTCAATGAATTGAGGGGACAGAGATCCAGGTTCAGGGAAGCCAAGGCAGCCAGAATTTATGGGGCAGGATACCACAGAGAAGGGAGTTACACATGTGCGTGCACACGCAAGCACACACACACAGAAAGAAAGAAGAAAGAGAGCTGCTGAGGCCTGCAGAGGGTTCCCCATGAATCTCTGGCTGAGGACTGATCTGCATGTATGTGAGAGGAAACCAACTAGAAAAGGGGCGGGAGCTACCAAAAAGCCGTAGACAGAACAATTCCTGGGGCTCACACAGAGCGTGGAGTATTTTGTGTTCCTACCAGTGACAGTGGAAAGACCTCGTACCACGAGGAGCACTGAGAATCCTGGAAGGGTACTGCCTTAGGAGTTGGGCTAAATGGGTCCTAGATTAAAAGCTGCACTGGATTTATCCTAACAAAGCTTAAAAGCAGATCCAAAAGGATCTAATTCCAAGTAACTTACCAGCACACCAGAACAGAAATGAACACTATTTAAAGGAATACAAAAAAAAAAATCCAGCATCCGGCACCAACAATGTGAAATTCATACGTTTGGCATGCATTAAAAAATTATCAGGCATCCAAAGAAGCATTAAGATGCCTATATTGGCAAAGAAGAAGATCTCAACTCAGCGATCTAGACTTCCACCTTAAGAACTATAGAGAAAAAAAGCAATTACAGTCATGCGTCACTTAACACCCACTACAGTTCTGTGAAATAGGACATTACGCAATTTGGACGTTGTATGAACACCATATCATATACAGGCACTCCTCGAGTTACTTGCCCAGTCCCACCCACTGTTCTGCCCGCCTGAGGAACAGGAGCAGCATGCTTGCCAGACAAAGCTCAAGAGCTGTATCTACTGGATACAGGAGGCTGGCCTTGCCGGGTGTGCAGCTGTGGGCCAGGCTGGGGTTGACTGGAACTGTGCGCATATCTCGGTGCAAGGCAGGAGACATGGGGCGGGGCGGGGGGGGGGTGGTGGCGTGCAGAGGTGGCTGCAGGGACTGGGCAGAGAGTGGGTGTGCAGGCGTCAGAAGTAAGGCTGGCAGTGGTGGCCCTGGCTGCCAATGTTCGGTTGGTGCCACAGCTTTCTGACCATGTGCAGCCGCCACTTCCACCACCCAGTGTCAGCTCTGACCACCCTGGGTCGGCCAGAGTCCCTGGCAGCAGCAGCAAAGGAACCATATCAGGTGCTGCCCTGGGCCTGAAGTGAACAGCTGTACAGCTGCTGGAGGGTGAATGAAGCCAGGAAGAGGGCAAGGAGGAGGGGAAGGTGGAGGAGGAAGTGCTGTGGGGACTGGGATGCACCCTGGAGCCCCAGGGCTCCTTCACCCTGAGGATTTGGGGCAACATCTGACAGCGTATACATCTGTGGTCCAATAAAGTTTTTTTTTTTTTTTTAATTTAAGGGAAGCAGCTCTCCTTTTATTATCTCTCCTGCTAGGGAAATAATAAAACCATTAGGGGGAAATAAATGGACAGCTGCTTTCCCTTAATAATAATTAAAAAAAAAAACTTATGGGACCGTGGATGTATATGTAGTCGGAGGTTGCCCCAACTTACGTGGCACATGCCTGTATACCCAAAGCAAATAGAAAGAAGAAATTAATATGATAAGGGCAGATAGCAATAAAACAAAAATAATACAGAAAAAAATTAATGAAGCCAAAAACTGGTCTTTTGAAAAGATCAAAAAAGTTGATAAGTCTCTACCTAGACTGTCTAGGAAGTAAAGGAGACACAAATTACCAAAATCAGGAATGAGAGAAGGCAGCTGATACCCCATACTAGCTGAAAGAAATTAAACAAAAAACCAAACAAATTATTGCTGTCGAGTCAATTCTGACTCATAGCAACCCTACAGGACACACAGTAGAACTGCCCCATAGGGTTTTCAAGGAGTGCCTGGTGGATTTGAACTGCTGACCTTTTTGGTAAGCAGCCGTAGCACTTAACCACTATGCCACCAGGGTTTCTGAAAGAAGTTAAAGAGGACCTAAACGATATAAGACCTAAATTTATTCTCTGGGTGGTGCGAACGGTTAACGCACTTGGCTACTAATGAAAAAGGTTGGGGATTCGAGTCAATTGAGGGACCACAGAAGAAAGACCTGGTGATCTACATCTGAAAAACGAACCACTGAAAACACTATGGAGTACAGTTCTACTCTGATACACATGGCGTCATCATGTGTCGGAACTGACTCGGTGCAACTGAGGCAACTAAAGAAATTAAATGTCCAGAATGTAACATCTGGCTAACTAAAAAACACAAGCCATATCCCACAGAACGACAGTGTGGAAAGGGGCCTTCAAAACCGTCCAATCCAACCGCATATTTCAGAGATAAAAAAAAGTTATGGCCGTAACTTTCTTTAAAAAAAAAAATTATACACAAGGGCAAGAACCAAGGAGTCTTCATTAATTTTAGGGTACACTGGGATTAGGCAGTTTTCTTCCATATTTAGAAAAAACAATTATGCTTGGGACCTGTTTTCCTTTTCCGGCTTTTGACATCGACGATCACGGCCCTGTTCTTCTCAGTGAAATGCTTCAAGATGATCACATTATGTGGTTCATTGGCATTATCCATATAAACACAGCGGGTCCCTACGCAGAGGACCTAGGACATGAGAGAGAGAGGCAGAAAAGGCAACTCAATAGCACACTGAGACAGGAAAGAACACTTTAGGCATGAGCCCAGTCCCTTTTGCTCGTGCGTCTGTCTTCAACAAGCACTCAAGGGTAGCGTTCTTCTCATCTCTAAGTCCAAAGGACCTGGCACAGCCCCGGCATAGAACTGGCTTAAGCTCTGGCTAGGTGAAGCTGAATTTGACAGCACCCCTTGTTCCAAGCAGTTGAGAGACATGTAGATTAGAAATGAGCTCAAGAGGGATGCCTAAGTGGAAAACAAGTCTACTTTCAAGTTCTTCATGATTTAAAATGATAAAAAAAAAATTCTTATTTCAAGCCAACTACTACAGGCCAATGAAATGACACAAATGGCTAAATTGTTAACTGCGTAATTTGGACAAATCATTCCATAATCTTGAAAAATAGCAATATTGTGAAAGCAAATTATACAACTGAAAAAACAAAACCAACACCTTCCATAGAGATATGCTTACAGAGACTCTGATGTACGTGAGGAAAATGGGATGGGTGGCCAGGCCTTTGGAGTGATGTACCTGGGGGAAGCCGACCAGCACGAGCAGGGTGAAGATGTTGGTGTGCTTCAGCTGGAAAGGGAGCTGTTTGATGCAGTGGTCGGTGAAGGTGGCAATGACGTCACGCCACAGTGGGGCGCTGTTGAGTGACCGTAGGATCTCTGCCATGGAGCACGCCCAGTCTAAGCCCACCCGGCTGGAAGGCAAGAGCTCCATTAGGGGGCAGTGCACGGGGCTCCAAACTCAAGTCATCAGATCTCGCTGTACTCCAGGGCGGCCCCAAGGGCATGCCAAAGAGCCGTCCTCTGCCACTTAAGAACTATCAGAATGATGTTTTCCATGGTTTAATGGTAAGTGGAAAAAACAAAACAAAAATCAAGGTCCACTACTTACAAAGTCAGTCTAGAACTATGTTTGAAAAAATCCCCATAAGGTTACACACACACAATCGCGTGTGCACAACTGCACACACATTGACACACAGGAAAAAAGTTTGGAAGGAAATACACTAAAACAGCACCTGATGCATTAACATGGTACGAGCCACAGCCAGGGTGATTTTTGTCTTCACTTCTGTTTTCCAAATTTGGTATTATGATTATACTACTTTTATGATGAAATATACTCATTTTCCTCAACCCCCAGGCCTTCATTTATTGCTCTCAGGAGAAATGCGGCAGGATTTATACCATCAGAGAGATGAGTTGGCAGACGGTGCTGAGGCTGCTCAGCTGATGCTCTCTTAAGCACAGCTTCACTGCGGGCTGACGGCATTGCTAAAAAGACCAATTCTGTTCTCACTAACGGTTCCCAGAGAACAGCACCATAGCACACTGAAATTAATCATGAGTCAGACCTAGGACCTAACGAAGTGAACACCAAGGTGGGGTAGGGTGGGGGAGGCTGAGTGAGTAAGAACCAAGTCTACCTGTCTAAACACACAGCTCCCAGGCTGAAGAGCAGGTGAGTGGTCTTCCAGCCATCTGGCACGACAGAACTGTCCCCTGACACGAACAGGTTGGGTCTGGCTGAGAGGACCTTGGTCACTGCGGCATCCACCTCTGCTGGTAAGAGGCGGACGATTAACTGGCCCAGAAGACCAAGGGTGAGGTGGTAGGTTTCATTCAGGTGGCCTGCGTTTGAGATGACGGCCTGAAACATTAGTGGGAGGACGTGCTCCTGGTCTATCAGGGGGACTGTGGGACCCTGCTGAGAGAGGAGGAAAAATCTGTTCAGTACAAAAACCCATGTAACTAACTGCTTGCCAGTTGAATGCTCCATCCCTTCACGCATTATTTACAACTGGTCTGCTGCCAAAGGCGCTATGTGGTGTTTCCCTAAATGCCATATGTATGATCAAATGTCAAATAAGCATTTTTTTCAGGGCTCATCTCACAATCCTACTTCTAATTTTCCTTTACCCTGAAAAATAAACTTTAAACATTGTGGGGAGATCAACGTCCCCTGCTCCTATATCCCCACTGCAAAACAATTCAAATAATTCAGAAATACACAAGAAGTTAACGACTGTTACCAGTCTTTCAAACTCTTTCCCGTGCATATTTACATATTAGATAAAATTATTCCATCCACGTTAAATTTCAGGACAACATACTTGTAAAGATACAAGCTGAATCATTTAGGGTGAAGCGTCAGTATTTTTCTACAATTAGTATGTACAACATGACATTGTTTTTAATTATGATTCTTTATCTTTTTCTTTTGAAAAACTTCAAGCTTACAGAAAAATCGAAAGAACAACGACTGATGAATACAATGATGTTCTTTACAGAGTCAACAGTTTTTAATATTTTGCTTTATCTGTGTATGTATGTATATGTGTGTACGTATATATGTATATATATATATATATTTTTTATATATATACACACACAGATATATAAATTACAAATATCCCAAAAAACCTATATTATACACACACACACACACACACACAGGAGCCCTGGTGGTGTAGTGGTTAAGCACTTGGCTGCTAATCCAAAGGTTGGTGATTCAAACCCACCAGTCACTTTGTGGGAGAAAGACGTGGCAGTCCGCTTTCGTAAAGATTTACAGCCTTGGAAACACTATGAGGCAGTTCTGATCTGTCCTATAGGGTTGCTATGAGTCCAAATCCACTCAACGGCAAAGGTTTTGTTTGGTTTTTGGAGATGTATATACACACATATATACACTCATACACAGATAAAGTTAAATATTAATAACTGGTACAAGGACTAGAAGGCAGGAGGGGACAGGAAAGCTGGTAATAGGAAACCCAAGGTTGAGAAGGGGAGAGTGTTGACATGTTGTGGGGTTGGTGACCAATGTCACAAAACAGTATGTGTACTAATTGTTTACTGAGAAGCTAGTTTGTTCTGTAAACCTTCACCTAAAGCATAATAAAAAAATATATATATAAATATTAACAACTGGTGACTGACTCTAGGTGAAGAACCCTGTTCTAGTCATTGTTTCAATATTTCCGTAAGTGTAAAGTTTTCCAAAATAAAATAGAAGAAAAGATAATCATAATTAAAAACAATGATAAGTCACACAAACATATTATAGAAAAGTTACAAAATAGACAGCTATAAAGAAGAAAAATAATAATCATTAATAATTCTACCCCCATACTCCCAGAGATACACAATGCCTGCCTTTAATAACAGTTTGTTTCAGTATATGGCTTTCCAAAAAGATGTTTTCCTATGCACACCACTACCTTCTCTTTTAAAAAGAAAATGTTGACTTCTCTTACCGACTTTAAAGGAGGTAACATAGCTGCTAGTAACCCCAAAATCCTCTTCTGGGAGCACTCTGCAAACACCTGCTCAGGGCTTGGAGTCACTGCCTTTTCCTCTACTGGCTTCTGAGGCGATGGCTCTGAATTTTCAGCACCTGAGATGTAAGACACCAGACTTGCAGATTTTGCCGGGGTTCTGCATATGTGAAAAGCGCTGGGCGGTGGTGCACAGCAGCTGCTGTACTGCCCCTGCGCTGCTATGGGAAAAAGCTGTGCTTTCTACAAATCTGTTGCTGAACCGGGGCTCACATGTCCCCTTCTCAAGGAGACCTACCCTGCTCACCCTCCGGCAGGTACAGCCGGCCCATCCCACCATCGCTCCCACTCCCTCTGCCCTCCCCACTCCCCTTATCCTGCTCTTTGGTGCTTGTAGCATTTAATCACCTTTGAACATATTGTATAATTTGTATTTCTTGCTTATTGTCTGTCTTGGCACCCAGATTTTTGTTCTTGTCAGTGATGTATCTCAAGCACCTAAAATGTTTCTGGAGCACAGCAGGTCCTTGGTAAATGCCTGGTGAACGAATACACCGCACGTGAAGCAGGCTGTGACTGTCGGGAGAGCTAGACTAGGATGGATTCTGATGAGCTGGACTGATGTGCAGTGTCAGCTCCCTAAGAGCTGGGCCCACAGCCAGGGCAGATGATAGGGGCTCGCTCTTCCCTCCCTCACACAGTGGGCAGATGGGAAGACCCTGCTTCCTCTGGGCTGCCACAGGGAGGACACTGAGGTTTGCTTCCAGTCTCTTCAGCCCACAGCACCTCCACCTCACTGCTATCGTCTCCCTAAAGCACAGCTCTGACCTTGTCGCTGCTACCTTCTGGCAGGCTGAGAGCCCCACACTGCTCAGGCTGGCATCCCAGGCCCTCTGCAGCAGGGTCTCACAGCACTTTTCAATTTTCATCTTCCAGTGTTCCACTCCAACCCTACCCACCTGCCAAAAAGGAGTCTGGCCCTGAATTTGGCTGGTGGTTTCCCACTTTGTGGCCTTCGTTTATGTTATTCTTTCTGCCTTGAATGCCCTTCCCCACAGCAGATTATCCTATCATGTTAAAGGTCCCCTGCATTTCTTTCTTTACAAGGCTTTACGCGGATATAATCTGTTCTGGAGAGATACCAATCGCCGTTAACACTCCACTTACTCTTCTGGGCAGAACCACATTCTGCCTCAGATTAGTTACTTGCAGCTTTGTCTTAAACCCTCCCAGACTGTGAGCTCCATGAGGGCAAGAACTCTGTGTCTCTCTGTCTTGGTCTGGTTTATCCCTAGGGCCTAGCACAGTGCTTGGTGCCTAGAAGGCACTCAGTAAGCACAGGAAGAATAACTAAGGGCGTGAAGCAGTCAAAATGAAGGAATGAGGACTTTCAAAGTGTCATCAGCACCACTATCGCACAATTGAGAAACCATGCACCTCTGTTTGTAGCCAGCTTATAACTGTGTGCAACCAACAGCTCAGAGATGGGTGTGTATGCATTTAAGATGAAAGCCATCAGTATAAATGGTCTTTACCTGGAAGTCCCGGAGGTGTGCTAACATCTGCAGCTGAGTCTGCAGTTTGGGTCTGGCATGAAGGATCCTTCGTTAACGACACACCTTCACCTGCCTTGCCTCTCTGCCCGCAGTCTAAAGGTCTGGTCTCCTTGTGAGCAGCCCCCTTTCCCTAAGAACAAAGGGCGGGTGTCAAAGAGTTAAGGCCTGTTATAACAAGTTTACTCCATTAATATTATAACACAATTTTTTAAACATTAGCCAGTCATCAGACTAAAAACTTTAATTTCCTTAGGAAATATCCTTCAGTTCTTATACGATAAACCTATACTCTGTATTAAGACACAAATCATGGTATCATCACATCTCCTCAAACATCTTCCAAACACCCCTCCATCAGTCTGTGGTCACACATTTTAAATTTTTCATAGTTAAATGTTACAAAACACTAATTCTGAAGAGCCAGGCTCTGAATGTGAAGGATTTAAAGAATAAATTAAACAATTTCATTTGTACTTTGCACTTTATGTAAACACAAGAGTGATAAACATTGAGAAAAATATAATTAAATATGAAAGGATTTGGATTGGGATGGTCATAAGGTTCCTGATTTATGCCAACAAACCCATGTTCATCTTCCCTTTTATAGTCGCAGAGAACAGCATACTAGGAAAAGCTTCCCCTGGAAGTAGACTAAATCAGAACTGTAGAGGTTTTAGGGGGCAGGGCAGGGGGGAATCCAGCTTCCAGGGGCCTTAAAAATGGCTCATTTATTCCTCCCAGATTACTTACTTGTCTCAAAAGGAAAATATATCTTTACAATAGAGATCTCTGTCACCTCCTCAACCTAGTGAGCAAAAAGCATCACTAATAAGGATGTTTCCCTTCTAATCCGGGGAATATCACAGACAGCACACAATGAAATCCTCACTGCAGTGGACAGGCAGAGAAGCTGTGGCTAGTTTGCTAAAATGCTCCCAAAGCTGCAGCATAGCAAGAACGTTTAAGGGAATGGCAAAATTAAAAGCCAGCCAGTTTCTGGTAATTCTCCATTCTGGAGAAAATGGGAGGAGGGGTTGGGGGGAGTGGAGATCTGTTTTCTGTGGGAAGCCTGCCTAGTAAAAGATCTGGGAAAACGCTTCTCCTAGAAGAAGTGGATGGGCTCCCCACAGTAGCGGGGGAAGACCATTCAGTTGGGTTACAATTGCCTGGCTAAAGCTTGAACATAGCATGGCTAATCTCTTCGAACCTATGTGCTAACTTTTTGAATCAGTCTTCTGAATTTTTCACCCAAGAAGATATGAGTATAAATGATCTAACCAGAACATCAGTATAATTGTAATTGAATATATTCCTTAGTTTGGTGATTTCTTTGGTGATTTTCTATAATTCTCTGTTTTCTACATCGCACAAAATTCCAGCTATGTCTGCTTAAATTCGTAGGAACCCAGTGACATAGTTAATGGCATTTATGTTCTAGGTATCGCTCAGTTTGGACCAGCTGGATTAGATTTGGTCAACTGTATAATTTTGCATTCCTTTGACTGATGGCATTTAATGTGGTTATTTTATTTTTCTGGTATTTTTGGTTGGCTATTGTTAGGACCTGGGGATCTGGGTAGTGCTAAGCTGAGAACAGGAGCCCTGGTGGTGCAGTGGTTAAGTGCTCAGCTGCTAACTGAAAGGTTGGAAGTTCAAATCCACTAGCTGCTCCTCGAGAGAAAGATGTGGCAGGCTGCTTCTGCAAAGATTTGTGGCCTTGGAAACCCTATGGGACAGTTCTACTCTGCCCTACAGGTTCGCTGAGTCAGAATTGACTTGACGGCAGTGGGTTTGGCTTTGAGTTTTTGGAGCTGAGAACAGATTTCTGAATATACCTGATGGGTTTTCAAAAATTAATTAAGAAACTAACCATGTCACGTAAACTGGACACTAATTTGACCCAGGCTGTTAGGAAACTTCAAGGCCCATTTCTGTAATGGCTCTTACTTAATTATTATACTTGTGAATCCTTAATGAGCAAGCCCTTAAGCATGTGTCTCTGCACCCTCAAAGCAGGCCTTTAAATGACTCTTCCATGACTGAACCAGGATTCCTGGGGGGGGTGACAGTATGGGGTCAGATCAAAGAATGCTGCCTGGGATGTTCCGGTGCTGTGGAGTGCAGCAGGACAAACGGCCTTTGAGTAGAGCTAATCCTGGTCTAGGGAGAAGAAAAGAAGCAGTGAAATTACCTGTGAGGAAGGATAAATGATGGCGATGTATTTTTGCCTTAAAATTAGTTTGTGTAGTAAAGTAGGGCGGGCGACACATAAGCCTGTATCTAGCATTTCTGACTATACTAAAAAAAAAAAAAAAAAAAAGCCTCATTCAATTCTACAGATTAAAGGAGAGAAATGGACAAGAAGATCAAGGGGCAATTTGAGCCACCTAATTGCAGAATTAGGAGGAGTCCTGGTAGTGCAGTGGTTAAGCACTCAGCTGCTAACTAAAAGGTCGGCAATTTGTACCCACCAGCCATTCCATGGGAAAAAGATGTGGCAGTCTTCTTGCATAAAGACTTACAACCTTGGAAACCCTACAGGGCAGTTCTACTCTGTCCTATAGGGTCGCTATGAGTCAGAAACCATTCTACAGCAACAGGGTTAACTGTGGAATTAAGGCTTTAATTCAGCTGGCCTGCAGACATACTACCCTATTTACATCCCAAAGGAATTTATCTATGAACTAGAGCCAGAGGGAATGTAAATTGAATGATTTATAATCGACCCTTCCCCCCCCCTTTTTTTTATAATTGAACTTCCTAGAAACAGAACTAGGTAACAAACTCAGGAAACAGCATACACTCATGCCAAAAACATAACCATCAATTGTGTGGGCCAATCCTGAGTCTTTTATTCTATATAGCAAAGCTACCATATACGTTGTATACGAGAGTCTCCTGCTAGGTGATACGCAGGCATATAATTTTTATTTTCTCAGCACATGAGGGGATAACTCAGGTTTCAGTAAGTCTCATAAAGCTTAGATCCTTCAGTGCTTGCGGGTGGCATGTCAAAGGAAGATACAAACATCTCCCAGGCTCAAAAGGGAAGACTGCAGATTTAGCCTGTCTCTCCCAATCATGTTCTCTCTGCCCCCACCATGATCTGTGGGTCATTTCAGTGCTGCTGGAGAAGGGCTTTTGCGGTAAAAGACGTGAAGGTCTCAGAGACAAGCTAGATTTGATCTTTTGTTGCATGAGGGTAATAAAAGTTTTCAAGTTTCTGCCGCCGTCTTTACTTTTGTCTTCCTCTAAAGGACAATGGGGCCCCAGTGAGCTACAACCACCAAGTGGAGGACCCTCAAACTATTAACATGACAGGGAGAGAGAACAGAAATATTAGTGACTTCTGAGGTGAAGCCAGAGGCATTTACAGCATAAACTCAAGCTTTGGAGGCAGCACCACACAAGCCATGCCATATGCTCTTCCACAAAACAATCTTACCCCTCCTACACGAAACATCTAGAATAAGCAAATGCGCAGAGACCGATACTGATTAGTGGTTATCGGGGTGACTGCGAGAGGAAAGGGGAACTTACTGCTCAAGAGGCACTGAGTTTCTGTGAAGGGTGATGAAAAACTGGGAAACAGAAAGTGAGGATGGTTGGACGACACGGTGAACCGGATTAATGTCACTGAGTTGTACACACGAAAATGGTTGACATGCAAATGTTTTGTTATATATATTTTACCACAAACACACACAAATTTTTCAAGCCACTATCACAGGTTACGCCTGAATTCAGAAAAGCTTTTCTTCTGTTTGTACAACTCTATGTAAAATATTGTCTACTTAGTAAAACAGGAAGCATTTAGTACTACCTATTTGTTGACCTCATTTAAAAATAGCTACATGATAATTGCTCACCATGGGCCAGGAACTAAACTCTTTAAAAAAAAAAAAAAAATAGGGGCATTAAAAAACCAAAACCAAACCAGTTGCCGTGGAATCGATTCCGACTCATGGCAGCCCCACGTGTCAGAGTAGAACTGTATCCCACGGGGTTTTCAATGGCTGATTTTTCGTTTTTTTAGATCACCAGACCTTCTTCCAAGATGCCTCTGGGTAGACTTGAACACCAACATTTTGGTTAGCAGCCGAGCGTGTTAACCGTTTGTACCACCCAGGGACTTTAGGTGGATAGTCTTATTAATCCTTATGAAACTAGGTAACAGAGGTAGTTAACCCTAATACAGAACTTACTAGGAATGCTGTCCTAAGCACCTTACATACATGGGCTCGATGTATGTAATGCATGTAACTCCTCACAACAACTCTATGGTATGGGTATTATTATTACCATCCCTATTTTACAGTTGAGAAAACTGAGGCAAAGAGACTGTAGTAACTCGCCCAAGGCCCAAGAGTCTGGGTCCAGAGTCTGCTCTTAACCCCTCTGCTATGCTGCCTCATGTGAACGGCTCTTCCTTTTGGCTCGGCATAGTAAAAATTGTTATTTACACTGCAGTCCACAAAAGCGCCTGCCTCTGATGGCTCCTCAGCAGCCTGGACAGCTTTCTTCTCTAGCAGCATCCCTGATGTGCGGGTGGGCAGTGGGACTGGCAGGGATTGATTTTCTGGGGTAGATCCACCATCTGGCAACATACCAAGAAGAGCCAGAGCTTTCAGACCTATATGGGAAACAAATAAGAGAACGGTTAATGTTTTATAACAAGGGTTATTTCCTACACATGCCACAGGTCACTTTGTCACTACACAAACCAAATGGAAGGGTACTCAGTCCAAACACCTCTGGCTATTTGTATCCAGTTAGTTCTTGATCTCAGACAGTGAAAGTTTAGATAGCAAGGGATACCTGTACTTTGCTAACACTAGAAAACAAAAGATACAACAGGACTGTTTATTTGGCACCAATTTCAGAAAACCAAAAATACTAAATTTTTACAGTAGTACCACACAACTAGATCTCTAAATTCCCATGAGCACATAGACAACAAAATATCTCTGAAGCACTGTATCACCCATCTGCCACTTAATACAGGTCTGATTTCCCTAATGCTTGCTAGAATGGGGAGCATATAACTCTGAGAGAAATTTAGCCACATTCAACATTCAAGTTATTTTCTCAAAAAAAAAAACCCCTCAGTAGAGTCAAACTCACCTAGGTATTTTATTAGTCAGATTATTCTACTTGTGAATAGCCCTCACTGAGAACACATTTGCACACAAGTAGATCTGCACCTCAGGTTAAAAAATGTCCAGATTCCTTTGGCAAAGTTAAGTTTGGTAGGTTCAAACACAAAACACTCTGTCCACACACCTCAAGGGTTTTAATTATTAATATATATATTTTTATATCTTCCTGTAAACATGTTAGAAAAACCAAATGCTACTTTGAGGCCAACATTTCTCTCAAACGCATTTGGGAACTTAAGATGAAATTCCAAACCAGGGGTAGTCCCTCTTCGGGAAAACCCTATTTTGTGGCCTCTAGGTCAGTTTTTTTTTTTTTTTTTTTCAGGCTCAGTATAGCTCAGGCTTCTCCCTCACAAGCATCGAAGGCTGATTTGGATTCCCATGAATGAGGCACCTTTTCCCTGGTGAGCCTTCATCAGACAGTCCCCGATGAGCTGCACGCACTGGCTCTGCACGGTGGTGGCGCTGCTGCGGGCCTGGGGGTCCGGCTTCTCCCCATCCACATCCTCTGCACTGGCCACGTGGGCACTGTAGAGCGCCAGGGCAGCAAACAGCAGCCAGGAGTAATTGTGGATGTAGGGCTGGATGAGCCTCTGACGGTCACTGATCCGAATGGTCACCATCGGATGGGCCGTGATACTGTGTGTAGGCAAATGGCTGCGAAAGCAAGACATTTTTAAGAGCTCCCAGCCTGTCTGATGCTCCAAAAAGGAGAACAGGGTTCCGAGGGGGCACACGCGTGGTAACAACTGGGCATCGGTCCCATCTAAGGCTGTGAGTATTAACCTCTTTTGAATCATAGAGCCCTCTGAAGTTTTAAAGGGAGGCATGGATCCTCAACCCAGAAAAAATGAGCAAGCACAAACACTGTACGTATCACACAGGATTTCACAATCCCCAGGAGACTGTCTATGGAAGCTAGGCTAAGGAGGACCTCTTTATTGTGAATGACTAAAGGTGTGATAATAGCATACTGATTATGGGAGAGAATATCTGCAATTTCTAGAGATGCAGATAAAGTATGCAGGAGGGAAATGATTTGAGGTCTGGAATTTGCTTAAAAACACTTTAGAAAAGAAAAGAAAGAGAAAGAAATAAACTAAGCACACATAGTGAAATTGTCCTAATTGCTGAATCTGGGTAGGGGTATATGGGGGTTCATTGTACCAGTTTCTCTATTTTTGAGTATGTTTGAAATTTTTTAAAATAATAAAAACATTTAAAAAAAAAAAACCAAAAAACCTCCCTCTTAAAACAATGGAACACATAAAGCAAAGGCCACAGGGCCACAGGCCATTTGAGACTCACCCGTAGGAGTACTTCTTCGCTGCATAGCACCCATAGCAAAGATCAAAGTCATCGCACACGTTGCAATTCATCCTCCGGCCTATGATCAGACCCCGGCAGTGGTCACAGGCAAACTCCATGTTGACCATTTCATGGTCATCCCCGTGGCCCTCAGGCTTCACCCCCCCTGGGGGAAAGAAACGGCAGTGTGAGGTGCTGGGGCAAAGGGCTCCTGGAAGGACTCGCTTCTACACCCAGACCAGTGCCTGCACCAGGGCCATTCCCCACGTGCTGCTCAGGAATGGCAGTGCCACACACATCCTTTGTGTGCACTGCCAGGGGGCTCTGAGCACATGAAAGCACAGAGCTTCCCTGACAATGGCACACTGTACTGACCCCTTTCCCAAGACAAGAGTAAGTCTAATCAAATAAATAACCAACTTCCATCATGACCACAGTTTGGCAGAAACTAGTCCACATGCCCATTTGTGAGCTCTCTCCCATGACTCTCTTCTGACAAATATTTAGCACCTGTTGGTATATTCCTGTTACCGTGGGTTGAGGAACGACCTGTTACTTTTGTACTGACAGATGTATGGCAGACTATCCGTTCAGGACTTGAGAATTTTAAGGGGGAGAGGAAAAATGGGAGAAGAACTAGAAAACGTATTAAGTTATGAGTATGGCTGTCTCATCTTTCACCAAAATAAACTGATCATATGATGAGAAAGTAATTCTTAAAGTCAGATATTTGGGAACTACTAAAGTTGGTTTTTCTAAGAGCGTTCCAGAATCACAGATAAAAACAGACTTTGTAATCCCAGACTCAGTCAGTGAGAGAGAATGTTAGTCTCAAAAGAGACTCTGGTCTCCTTCTCATTCTAAATTCAGTGCTCTGTCACAGACTCTGCCATGGACCCCTTTCCATTCCCACTGCCACACAATCCAGGCACGAATCCCCTCCTGACTATAGTGATTTCCTATAGGAAATACTCGTACATGCAGAATAACCCTCCTCTAGCGTGGTGGCATAGTGGTTAAGTGCTACGGCTGCTAACCAAAGGGTCGGCAGTTCGAATCCGCCAGGCGCTCCTTGGAAACTCTATGGGCAGTTCTACTCCGTCCTATAGGGTCGCTATGAGTCGGAATCGACTCGAGGGCACTGCGTTTTTTTTTTAGCATTGCTCACTCTGAGTCGGAATCGGCTCGATGGCAATGGGTGGCATAGTTCTGATCATGTTAGTGCCCTGCTTGAAAAACCTTCTCCACTGTCTGTAGACGCAAGTTCAGATTCCTCAGACTAGTACCCCAGGGTCCCACAGCCTGGTTCCCACCCATCTTAATCACTCAGCTACGAGTCAAGCATGTCTAGTTAAACACACTATAGAAGCTCGCACCTCCGACCCTGTGCTCGCATGGCTCCTACCGGTGACACTCTCCTTAGTGTTTTCTTCACATCAAGCTCTAACTTTCCTCAGAGGCCAAGCAGTTCCTCCTCCTCCACAAGCCTTCCCTGCAACCATGATTTCTAGTACTGAACTTTCCAGAAATAACGTGTAACTCAGCACACATGCTACTGTCCTAGAATATACACTTCGTGGACACATGCTACTGTCCTAGAATATACACTCCAGTTTCCCCGTTAGACTATCAGTGTTTCCAGGGCAGGGACGGTGTCTTTACCACTGGGCTGTGTACGCAAAGGGCACTCACTGTTCACTATTGTTGATCTGCTTTACCTCAGCACCCACAAGTCACATTATTAAAGAATTTCTGAAGTTTGCCTTTTTGTGTATATTTTGCTACTGGTGAACACTGCACGATTCAAAGGCAAAACTATTTCCTGGACGCTCAAGGGAATGCACACTCGTTGGCCCTGAGTGTTTAACAAGTACTACACCCAGCATGATGGAAGAGCTGTCAAATAACACAGCTGTGGAGCTTAGCGTCTAGCTGAGGAGATAAGCCTCATATCTGCTGACAAGTCAAAGACTACCACCAGGGAATAAGCCTATAGCTGGAGAGTTGATTCTGACTCATAGCGAGCCTACAGGACAGAGTAGAACTGCCCCATAGGGTTTCCTACACTGTAAAGCTTTATGGAAGCAGACTGCCCCATCTTCCTCCCACAGAGTGGCTGGTGGGTTGAAACCGCTGACCTTTCGGTTAGCAGACGAGCACTTAAACACTGCACCACCAGAGCTCCTGGGCAGTGCAAATGGGAGTTTAAAAAAAAAGACAAGATCACGGAAAACAGATATGATTGATACTTTTGGATATGGCATACTGAGTCCATGAGATTTACCTAGGAAGCAGGTTTTGCAGAGATCCATGTCGCTGCACTGTAGACACCGATAGCGGTGCCAGGGGGCAATCTCGTCACACCCATCGCAAGAGATGTCCACGTTTAACAGGCCACAATAGCGGGCAATAAACATGTGCATCTATAAGGTGACATAAACACAGTCAATCCACAGACTTTCTGCCGTGGCCGTTACTCATTAACCAGTTCACTCCTTCAACAGGTACTTACTGGGGACTTAAGGTGCTGCAGGCACTGTATGAGGTACAAGGGTTAGAAAATGAATGTGCTCAGTGCCCGGTCAGGAATTTCCTGAGCAAACAGGTGACAACCACACTGTAGGATAAGGACTTTCACAGACAAATTTAGGAGGATAAAAGAACTCAGAGGGGGGATAGCAATGGGTGCTACGAAGGTCAGGGGAGGCTTTCCAAAGGAAAATTCCTCCACTGAGATCTGAGGGACAAACAGGAATGAGTTGGGTGAGGGTGATGGGCATGCCACATAGGAGGAATAGCAATTTCTAGAGGGGGCAAGAAAAGGGTTCATGAAATTGGCAATAATTCAGTATGGAGCCTAGAGTACAGAGGGTAATAAACAGATGAAGGGCCTTGTATGCTAGTCTAAGGAGTCACTGACAGTTTGTAAACAGAAGAGTAGCAGGATCAGATTTAAATATATTAAAAGTTCCTCTGGTTGCTGGGTGAAGCATGGATTGAAGAGGGCAAGACTAGAGTCAGGGAGACTGACCATGAGAGAAGCTGTTACAGGCAGTGAGGGCGGGGACAAGGCAGTCAGCACGGATGATGAACGGTGGGCAGATTTGCAAGGTATTAAGGAGACAGTAGTGAGGAATCTTGGTGGCTGACTGGACATGGGGGTGAGTAAAAGAGAAGGGTCAAGAACAACATCCAGACTTCTGGCTTGGGTACTTGGTCGGATAACGGTAGTGCTCACAGATACAGGAAACACTGCGAAAGGAGCACTGTTTCCTGGTACATAAAAAGAAGACTTGCTAGGGAAAGAGTAAGGGCACTGTTTCATGAGCAAGCAATTTTTTTTTATTAGAAACTACTTGAAGATAACAGTATAGTTTTATCTTTAGGGCCTGGACATGAGAGAAATAAATTAGTAAGTCAACATACACTAGTAGACCACAGCAAATGTGCAAGGCCACCCTAGAACTAGAGGATGGCTCCCGCTAAGATATTAACACAGCAGAGAGAAAAAGGAGTCACAAAGGCGAAGCACCATCCGAACACTAGAGGTGCTATATGAGCAAAGTGATCAGCACACAGTAGGCACTCAGTACTTGGCAAATGAGTGAATCTGTTGCCAGCGGCAGGTATAATACCTAATGTGGAGATGGACATGGCAGGCTCTGAGCCTGATGCCTTTACATCTTTGGGTCACACTTCTCTGACTCCGGACATATATGGTTACTTCCACGCTCACTGGGCAACGTTCTGATTAAAATGTGGCTTCCCAAGTTGCTGTGCTGAGGACACCTGAGCCGAGGCCCTTGCGTGAGTTTATTTCTCACTGTAAATGAATAAACTGGCACCTTATCTCATACACAGGCCACTTCTCTCTGAGTCCAGTTCCAAGGGAGGGAGTGACTCCCTGAGTGGGGTCAAATCTAGAATCAGGGCCCCTCTGGCTAAAGGCCAGCTTCAATGAGAGCAGACTCCCTAAGGTACTGAATGCCACTGGGGGCCCTCTCGGGGACAGCCTGTTGGCACTCCTCCAGGCAGACTCTCCTCTCCAAACTCCTACCAGTTCACTTCAGATTACTCTAGTTGAGAGGTCTTACTTTCCTCTGCTTCTCTGGATCTTCCTGGGCTATTTTTTCATACCAGGCCTCAAACATGCCATCCTGACACTCCTCCATCCATTCTGAATTCTGCTTGGCGTCAGCAAGCTCATCCTCTTCACTCCACTGGCTGAAAGAAGGACACAGAGAGAGAAAAGCATGTCTTTCCCAATAATCAAGGGAAGCGCTGCTTAGCAGGCTATGTCTTACGGGTCTCATGTATCGGGCATTTTAAAGCTTCTGGGTGGGAACCGTCAGTTTGCTCTTCAAAGCCCCAGGACTGGCCAGGTGTTTGATGGACACACACCAATACAAGAGAGAAGTCTTTTCCAGAGCAGATTACAATGAGTGAGGAATTAGAGCTTGAAAGGTTGTGCCTCCATGGTATAATTCCAAATGACAACCCCTTGTGGTGACCCTACTATGTGCCAGGCACTGGGACCAAATACAGTGATCTTTTAAAAAAAGTTTGACTGTGACATGCTCAGCACATACTAGTGGAAACTGCACAAGAAGGATGTCAGGAGACCCTGTGGCTCTGGCTCTGCCACTGCCGCTGTGGACCCCAGCACAAGTCCCAGCCCTGCTTGTCAGTTTCCTCATTTCAAATAAAGGATTTCAGGTAGATAATCTCATGGGCTTCTTTTAGATTCAAAATTATAAACTTCCATAATTTCAGTTTACAGTTCATTTTAGTGACCAGAACTTTAAATACTGAAGGATTTCCTCAATAGCAGATGCAAAATATTTACCAACCAACAAAGACATCCTGATTCATTCATGCATTCCAACAAATTTAGGCCTACTCATACTTAGCTTTGGGTCTGATGTTTTACGGCATTTGAGGGGTGGTCCCACCCCTAAGAACTGTATCGTGCACAGGCTGACAACAGGGAGCAGACTGACGCTGAAGAACCAAGTTTGCTGAGGCCCCCTCACCCCAGTGCTCTGTCCCCTCCCTCTGCCAACAGCGCCTTCGGACAGCGGGAATGGCTGAGGTTAGGTAAACAAGGGGACAGCTTTAACTCAATCTCCTTTTCCCAGAGTGGCTCTTCTGAAAGCGTGCATATTGTCCCAGCGTTGGCTTATTTATTTCCCTACAATTTTCTCCTCTTAACGCCTGCTTTTCTTCTCCACACCTAACTGGTTAGTTAGTGGGTAAGTGGACTGGAGCAGATAGAGACATTCATCAAAAGTGGAAAGAAAAAGCACATTTTGCATACTATTTTTTTTCACACACCTTAAGCCCTTAAAATGTGCAAGAGGTTATAGTGGCTCAAATCACACGTATGTGTACTGTAACCAGAAATGCAGAAAAGGATCCTCCGACCCAAAAAGCTACACTAGGAACTGCAGAAAAGGCTGAGGAGCCCCACCCTCAGAATTTACAATACCTTCACCAACTCTACTATGTGCCAGGCATGGTTTTAAACGTTTAAAACATAACTCATTTATTTCTCACAACAATCCTACAAGGCAGTACCATTATCATCTCCAGCTCTAAAGATGAGGAAACTGAGGCACAGAGGGTTAAATGAACTGCACAGCCAGGATGTGGCAAAGCCAGGATGTTACAGACAGTCTAGCTCCAGAGTCTATGCTCTTAATCCCTGCGCTATGATCCCTGCATTTTATCATCTACTTTAGGAACTCGGAGTGCAAGATGGAGTACTCACCTGATCACACTGTCATGGACACTTATATTTTCCTGGGACATTTTCATGAGGAGATCTGGTAACTGAATACTAACAAAGAAGGCAAGATCGCTGGGCTCCCAACCCATATCCAGAAGATGAAGCAGTGCCGTCTGGACACAGGATAAGGCAGGCAGCAAGGACCTAAAGGGACCGCAAAGGGGACAGTTACCAAAGCTGCCCGTTACCAACAAACACAACAGAAACAACGCAAGGTGGCAACCTGGTTTGTCGGTAATTGGAAATCAGAAAGGAACATCAGAGCACCAGTTTGAGTTCCTTTAATGTCCTGTCAATTTTCTCCTGTTCCACACAGATACTCTTCACCTTTGCAAAAGCAAAAGAATTCTCAAAGGTGTAAAGCAAGGTTTCCCCTGCCAGGGGGTTGCCGCAGGGGACATTTTATGGTCAAAGATTCAACAGCAAAAATCCTGACGAATAGCAGGATCAAGGCCGGCCAAAAAGGAGCCAGGAATATTTCAGTTAGATATACAGAAAAGCCATTTAAGATTTATATCTAAACCACCTAATAAGGAGAAGACTAGAAAATGGCTTTAAATTCAAGTTTTAAAATGTAATGAATTATGTATGATATATAAAAAATCAAAAAGAGGAGGTTACAAATTCTTAGATTACATTAAGACCCGACCCATTCCGTTTAAAAAAAAAAATGTACAAACCATATAGAAAAAGATTAGGAGAAAATATACTAGTATGTTAACAATAGTTAGTTCTAGATGGTAGGATTACAGGTTGTTTTTATTTTATTCTTTGTCTTTTCTGTATTTTCAACAATTAATCTGTATTTCGTTTGTAATCAGAAAGAAGTAAAAATATACATTATTTTTTCTCTAGAAATTATAAAGCCATCCAGTACCTGTCATTTAAGCTACTAAATCCTTCAACTGCTTTGACCAAAAACAGAACAAGTTGATAGTAAGTTTCTCGAATTTCTTTGTGTAGTTCTGCACCACAGCCTTCCAAGTGTCCAAAGTAACTAGAAACAGAGGACATCATCAACTTACTCAATACCAGAACATCGTTGTAATAATCACCATCACTCCTTATAGGAAAAAGAGCCAAGAAGAAGCAAGCTGAACAAAGTGACACACGAACCTAAGTAAACACATGACAGCTCTAGAAAATAGTGGACAAAGCATTAAAGGGAGTCCGCTTACCCAGGTCAAGAGAGCTGCCCACAGGATAGGGAGATGGCAAGTATTTATCTTTCTTTGTTAATATAAACTGCCCCCGCCCCGCCACCACCACTTATCTGGGTGCCAGATACTGTGTTAAGTATTTTTCACAGATTACCTTGCTTCATCCTGTCCACATGATCACACCCCTCCTCTCAGCCCACTCCCCGTCACTGATGGCTTCAGCACCAACTCACTGTTTTTTCTACCTTGATCCCTGTCACCTTGGTGACTTAACATCCACGTAAATGATGCACCCCGTTCCTCTGGGAGAACGAACTAACCCAAATTGTAAATCTGTACCCTACATGGAAGTGATGGAGCTATTAGAGAAGATGATTAGGGTTTCTTTAAAACTACCTCAGCTCGTTTCCTTGCAGACTTGTAATACACACTTACTTGGTAAACTCTTTCTGGCAGGTCAGAAGTTCTAACAGGAAAAGTATAAAAGGCGGATGGAAGCAATGAGGCTGGCCAAGGGATTCTGCACAATACTGAATTATCCTCAGTACTTCGAGAATGCTCTGGGCTTGGGCTTTCTTCAAGGAAAGAACCTTTACAACACTGGAGACAGAACTCGAGTCAGAAATGCCCAGAACACTCTTGAGCTGGGGCAGAAAGGAAACATACCCTCCACTCAAGTTCTTAATAGAAAGGAAATAATACTGTGAGGTATTAAAAGTACCATTCAGGAAGAATATCAGTACCTCTGGTACTTTGAGTCATTACTCAGAAGTATTACAAATAGGTTTACACCAACTATCCAGAAGCCCAACAACCCATATTAAAAATAAATAAATTAAAAAGGAACTTTGGTTTTTACTTCCCCATAGAGATGAAGCTTTAATTCTTAGAACAGGAAATTCCTCACTAAATTAAACATGCAATACTTCCAGACAGATAATTTTGTCAGAAAATATCAAATCTAAAATTCTCCCTGGGCTAAATTAAAATAAACTTAGAAGTGGTAGTTACTATAAGAAATATTTGTTTTTTATGCTAACAGTATATTACTGAGATATAATTTACATAACAAACCAAAAAACCAAACCCACTGCCCTTGAGTGGATTCCGACTCATAGCGACCCTTAGGACAGCGTAGAACTGCCCCATAGGGTTTCCATGGAGCGCCTGGTGGATCCAAACTGCCAACCTCTTGGTTAGCAGCTGTAGCACTTAACCACTATGCCACCAGGGTTTCCAACTTACATAACAAGTACATACAAAATCCTAAAAAACTACTTCTTTAAAAGAAAAAAAAATTTTTTTTCTTGAACATTCTAAAACAAGTCTTGCTCTATCCTTAAGGTATTACTTGCTCATTTTTAAGATGAACATCAAGTCTTTGACTAGACTGGGTCCCCATGGCTTGAAAAAAGAAAGTGCTGGAAAGGCAATGACTCTGGCTCACCTGTCATGCGAGAGTGACTGATCCTTAATGAAGTCCATGACATCCTTCAGCACAGGGTATTTCTCTTTTATCGTGGGCACTGGCCTGGCCTCCTCCATGGATCTGAAGGAGAGTAGCCGGAGTCGGCCTCGGGTGAAGGCAGGCCGACGGGTGGGTGTGGAAGGTGACGAGGGCTCTTCAGCTGTGGCAGAGGACACCTCTGTGGTGGAAGCGCCACTGCTGGGCAGCAGCTTTGGCTGGACATCCAGGCCAAGCCTCCCATCAACCGCCACTGGGGGCGCTGCTTCAGTGGGAGATGCTGAGGCTTGGAAGTGCTCTTCCACTACAGAGCTTGTCCTCTGGCGCTTGTCAGGTGGCTGGAGAGAATCAGTTTCAGCTGCAGTCACCAACTGGTCACAACTTTCTTTTGAATGTATACCCGCAGGCAAAAATTTTAGTAACAGAAGACTCTTCTGAATACACTCTTTTGCTAAACACAAAAAACAAAAAAGATAATTTCAGAAATCAAAATTAAATATATTGCCTACTTTTGAGAAGAAAATACTCTATTTAAACTTTACTTACGGTGAGTAATACAGTTACATACCACATTTGGAAACCCTGGTGGCGTAGGTTAAGTGCTACGGCTGTTAACCAAAGGGTCGGCAGTTCGAATCTGCCAGGCGCTCCTTGGAAACTCTATGGGGCAGTTCTACTCTGTCCTATAGGGTCGCCAGGAGTCGGAATCGACTCGACTGCACTGGGTTTGGTTTTTTTTTTATACCAAATTTACTGGTTTGCGAACTTATATAGAGAGGATAGTATAAGGACCCCTTCATGTACTCAGCACATGACTTCCAAAATTATCAACTCCTAGTCAATCTTGTTCCACTGATACCTTCCCCACTCCCTAACTCCATGGGTTATTGTCATGCAGATCCCAGGCAACACATTACTTCATCTGTAAAAGCCTATCTTTCTCTAAAAAAATTAGAGTTGCTAAAAATAACATAACCTATATCACCACACCTAAAAAAAACTGACAGTAATTCCTTAAGTTCATTAAATATTCAGTCAGCGTGAACACACCCTAAAACCTAACATGACACAGCTCAAAAGCACCTGGTACGTCCTAGGAGCAGTAATCACAAAGATGCTCCACTTGGAGTGTACTCTTTTCTCTATTTATGATAGTGCTGGAAACTACATGTAGCACCTGTGTTACTTTCCCTAGTTTAACATCGCTTCAAGTAAAGTGATCTAAAAGACGGGTCACTGATTTTCTAGGCTCTGAAACGAAAGGAGAAGACCAAGTAAAGACAGCACACTCACACAGGCTTTCAGGATTCGCCTCGGTAGTTTCCGAATTGAGTTTTTCTTCTGCCTCGTTCCCCAGCCCCATCAGGGACCTCTGCTTCATCTCTAACTGGGAGGAAGATTGGAGCCACATTATTACACTGTAACAGATGTCAGGGCAGCAAGGGCAGCCGCAGGGAACTCTTCAAAAGCACAGAGCACTGAGATCATGGAGTGCTTGGTACTTCTTGTCCAGCTGTTGAGGACAAAGGACTGATCTAGAAGTCATCCAGGCTCTGAAGCTGTCTATAAGCATATCTAAAGGAGCCCTGTGGTGCAGTCGTTAAGCACTTGGCTGCTATCTACCTATCTAGTATATATTGGGCACCTGCTATGTTCTAGTCACTGTGGTTTTTGTCCAAGGCTGTCTGTTTTTGGATAAACTCACCCATTTTTTAAAAAAACTACTACCAGTGATTTGAAGCTATTCTTATTCTTGCCTTACATTTCCCTGAGGCATGAGACATTTAGATTCCTTCATTTACTTAATTCTCCACCTAGATAACCTGGACATCCTCAGACTTAACATGACCCAAACTGAACTTACCTCCCCGCTCCTAGTCCATGACCACTTTTCCTATTCTGGGTGGCGCTTCTACCACTCACCACACCACCCAAGCCAGGAACCTAGGAATTGTCCTAAATCCCTCCCTCCTGCTCACCACCCATATCAATCACAAAGTCTTACTGATTATTTTATCACCTAAATATCAGAAGTCATCCTTATCAACTGACGCATTAGTCTCCTGCTTTCAATCCCATTATCTGTCCTCTATCCAGTCACTTACAAATTTTTTTCCCAATTACTATACAATATTTAAGACACATATAAATACACAAGTAACAATACAGATACTATATTACAGGTATATAATACAGGTGATATAGAAGTACTCTTCTCTGTGCTAACGAAGAAACAATTCTCCTGAATTCCAGGTTTACCATTTCCATACATTTATATATTTTTCCCCATACTTATCTACGTAACATACAGATGTGGTTTGCCTGTGTATAAACTTGACGTAAGTAGTGTCATACTTACATACTCTTCTACAACTTTACTTTTGTTTGGCTCGCTATCATGTTTATGAGATTTATCCATGCTCATACAGGTAGCTCGATTTCATTATTTTCACTGTATTATACTATTCCATTGTATAAACACACACTCTTTTCATCCATTCTCCTACCGATGAACATTAGGTCCTTCCAGTTCCCTGCCGTCACAAACGATGCTGCAGAACCAGCTCTCTGAACTGCACACTGAAGGGGCCTCTCTCCTGCCTAGAACTGTCACTGGCTGCCCAGTCTCTGAGGCAATGCTGTTCCTCTAGGCCTAAGGATTCCACAGAGGGGCCTCGCGGTTCCTGAAGGGTGTAAAGGGTACTCCGCTGAACCCTGTTTACTCTAAACATTCTCGACGCTCACTAGATTATGATTTTAAGGCTCTAAACTATTCTATGCCTATTCGTATCACTGAACTATGGTTAAAAAGTCAATATTCCTCAAGTTATATTCTTGAGAAGAGAGCTAGTTACCCTAATCCCATGATATCGTGGTGGGAAAACCCAAAATATATCAAAATCACGTGCAAAGAAGAATCTTACCATCCAGATTCTAATCCCATCAGCCAAGGAATACACCTGTGCAAACTCCTCGCTCAGGGCTATCTTGCCCCCGCTGTTTACTGGGGAAAGAAGGAAAGAGAACGAGATCACATTCAGTTAACACGATTCACTACTACAACACTAAGCACAAAGTCTCTTCAAAATCTCCTAAAGCAGAGGAACAACTCTTTCCTCTGATACTCGCGCACTGGGGATGTGAATATCAGAGAGGCTTGAGGGAAAAAAAACAAGTTATAAATACCTGTAATGGGTTTCCTGCGTTACTTCAAAGTAATCTTCCTTACTGTCTTATCTCTTCACTGTTTCTAAAGCTACCAGAAATTTCTGTTCATTTTATTTTTGAAATTCACACTTATTAATTTTTCTATCCTTTTAATACTCAGAAAAAAGATGTTATAAGTTATTCCAATTTGAAAAGTTCCTTTTTGTAGTTTTCAAATTATTTGTAAAACTATTGCCAGGAAAGTTGATTTAAACTTGAATTTCAGAAACCAAATGTTTGTCAACAACTTCACAATGAAGATACTGTGTAGCCATTAAAAGAGGTTAGAAAAAAAATTACGGACATGCAAAAAAGCTCATGGTATATTAACTTACAAAAGCAGGTTATGAAATGGTATCTACAAAATTATCTCATTTTAAAAAAGTGTTAAGTATGAAAAACCTGGATGCAATAATACACTCGTGTCTGCGTGTGAAGGTCCCTGGGTTGTGCAAATAGTGAAGCACTCAAGTACTAAGTGAAAGGTTAATGGTTCAAAGCCAACCAGTAACGCTGTGGAAGAAAGGCCTGGCGATCTGCTTCTATACAGATCACGACCGAGAAAGCCCTCCGGAGCAGTTCTAATCTGTAACACACAGGGTCGCCAGAGTCAGAACAGACTCAAAGGCAACCGGTTTCTTTTTCTGGTTTTGGGGTGCGTGTGTGTGTATAAACACCTCGATAAAACGTCTAGATGCAGGTCTAGATGAGAGGCCAGGAAGATATTAAAGACTTCCTTAATGCCCAACTGCTACCCAGGGGAGATGTGCCAGAATCACTACCGGCAGGAATGTTAAGAGAGGTGCTCGCTAAGGGGTGAGATGCTAGGTAATGATTATTTTGAACTTTTCTGTATTTTCAATGTTTCTACGATGAATAGGTATTTTTAGAATTAGAAAACAAAAAAAAAATTTTTTTTAAAGCAAGACCTATTTTATGCGGCCGGTCCTTTCTCTTCATCCAAAAACCGAAGGCTAAAACACCAGAGCAGCAGGCCACACGCTGCTGCATTAATGCATACAGTAGTTACTACGTACTGAATACCCAGGACGTGCCAGGCTCTGTACCAGGCGCTGGGGACACAGTCCGAAAATAACAGACATGTCCTCTGCCCTCACGCAGCTTAGTCTAGTTGAAACAGTCCTCCTCTACATTTCTAATCCCCCAAAGCAACCAAGTTTTAGACAATCAAACATGAACTAATTAGCTAGACAAAGCCCACTATCAAAGTAACTCAGTCTTCAAGAGCTCAGGAATGGTCCATTGATACGACATCAACATCTTAAAGACAGGGATGGGAAGAACTTAGACAAACTGTGCCTCCTTCAAACCAGAAATGGTAGCTATTTCTCAGAGCGACCGGTGTACAGCTGTTCCCAGTCCCAACATTTGCTTGTATATCTCTCCACTGCAAAAAGGTATGTGATATCTGAACATAGTTTGAAATGGGGCCAAGGAAACTCTCCCAGCAAGAAACCTTCTGTTTCTCAGCTTTTAACCTACAAGGCTTTTATTCCTCTACTGAAAGCTCCCACAGGTAATAAAGATTGTCCAGCTTTCTTATCGCAGTTTACAAAAATATAGACTGAATGATTTTTTTCCTCCAAAACCATACAAGTCACCTCACCAGAATCTCCCAGCAGAGGTACACTCTTCCATAAATCACTCATGCCTCGATGTAGTTTTATTTATTTGAGCAGCTTCTTAAAGGATATATGAGGATTTGAAGAAGTAATTGAGACTTTTTAGAAATCAAGAAATAAACTTTGCAATGGAAGAGCCAAAGGACTGGGCAGTATAGGCGGTAGTGATAGTGATGTCAACAATAATAATAACATGAGCAACACCTACCTACTCTAAGGGAAGGAATCGTGTGTCCCTGTTTATTTCATCCGCACGGTGGAAAGAACACATCCCCTGCACGATGCCTGGGGAAGCCCATCCCTCATCTGTAGGTGGGTTTTGAAAGGCTTTTTGCCTGCCTGAGTGTGAGTGTCAGAGAAGCTCTCCCTCCCTGCAGGTCCTTTTAGGCTGCAGGCTGCAGATGCAATAAATACCCAGGGTGTCATCCCTGGGGGACAGAAGCCAAAGAGGTGGTGAAGCTACAAAGAAAGTGCGAGCCTAAAGATGGGAGCTAACGCCTACCTTCTCCCCCCGGGTATCAGCATGTCCTGTGACCTAAACAGCTGAGGTTTTAATCAGAATTTCTTAGGACGTTAACGCTAAAAAAAAAAAAACGCTAAGCAACTCTAAACCAATTTTATAGATAAGGAAACTGAGGCCCAGAAAGGTTGTCTGGATGACCTGAAGCTGCGCAACTACTGAGGTTTGGAGCTGGGACTAGAATCCAAGCTAAGGTTTCTTTCCATTAAACTTCTTGGCAGTTTTCCATGAGAATTATGGATAAAAACAAATTACTTGCTAATTAGGAAACTCAAGGCTACCAGCCATGATTTGCTAAAGATCAACTGGTCATGAATCTTTTGAAAGGCAAAAAATAGAAGTAACAGATGAAGTCTACAGCTGTAGAAATCTGCTTAGATTTTAAGATATGTGAAAATTTTCGCTTAAGATAGGCTTTCTTAAAACTTAGCAATTAGCCTTCAGATCAAAAATATTCCCTGTAATATAAGTTACCATATTTTTGCAGCTTCTCATATAAGTCTGGAGTGCGATACACCAGAGCGGCAAAGGTGGCGTTCACAGCTTGATCAATAGTAGAACCAGCAACTATATCTGCCTTTGGGGCCTGTTTTCTACATGCCTGTATGAATCCTTTGAAAAGTTCTGAATATGGCCCACAGAAGTCCCGAGCAGGGTCTGACTGTGAAAAATCAAGAAGAAAATTGCGGCAGGGACTGTCAGGAATGTTCTTAACCTGGGAACAAAAAAGAAGTATCACGTTTAAGACATTCATGCAAAAAATAAGGCTTATCGAGCACTTACTAGGCCAGAGCAGAAGTATAAGCCACGGTGCGTACTCACAGGAAGTTTACATCTATTTTAGTGAGACTAGACAGATAAACAGGTTAAAATAAAAAGGTAAACATATATAAAACATTAAAACCACTACTGCTAGCACTACCACAAAGCAAAAAGGTTTTCAAGTGCCAAGTGCCTAGAAGGGAACACCCAGTGCTAAGAACTCAAAGGAGAGAGTCCCTGGAAGGTTAAAGTAATTAAGAAAAGCCTCCTGGAGGAGATGGGGTCTGGGCTGGACCCTGAAGGATGGGCAGGTTTGGTTTTGAGGAACACAACCATTAGTAAGGGTTATGATTCAGGAAGGACAGTGGGGAGACTGACCTGGCCTGAAGTCTCAGCTGGGGAGTGGTGGGAACTAGAGTCAGATAGGTAAGGTGAAAGGAGACTGCAGAGAGCCTTGACTGTCACACTGAGGAGCTTAGACTTCACCCTGTGGGCAACAGGGAGCCATTAATGGTGCTTGGCAGTGGAATGACAAGATAAGGCAGTGATTAAAAAAAAAAAAAAAACACGGTAGGTACCACTAATAATGCAGGTGCAAGACAAGGCCTGGATCAAGATGGAGACAGAGAAAAGAGAACGAGATGAACATCATGGGGAAGAATTCGCAGGGCTTATAGCTGGCTAGGTAGGAAGGGCCAGAACAGAGGAGAAAGCAACGCTAGGGAGCAGCGGCTGGATGCCTGGGGAAACAGTAATGACAACAACAAAGCAGAGCACTCAGGGGAGACGTTTTGGTTTTAGATTTCCGAGTTAAACGAGTAAGGACATTGAAATGCAAACACCTAACAGGGAGATAGAGATATATGATTGGAGCCTGGAGAAGAACTAGGGCTGGAAACGGATTCTTTAGGAACTACTCACACAGAGGTGACAGCAGAAGACAGTAGAGACGATAAATGCTTGGGGGGTTGGGGCAAAGGGGAGAGAAGGACCAAGCCTTGAATAAAGCCTACTTTGTACAGAAGGAGGAATAAGAGAGGTCAATAAAGGAGGCCAGTGGAGCAGTCAGATGTTAGAGAAGACAGTGAGCTGTCACGGAATCAAAAGAGGAGGATCTGAAGGAGCCAAATTTAACAGAAGGGTAAAGGAGAATAAAAGCTAAAGAAGAACCACTGGGTCCAGCAATTAACTACTGAATAACTTCAATGGGGAGAGACAAGGAGGGAGAGCAGGAGGGAGGAAAAGTAGGAGAACAGAGATAGAGGGAAAGAGAGACAAAAAATAGAGACAGCGGGCAGACTTGCTCAGTTTTTACAATTCTACACACCTTAATAATGAGCTACAGTTCTATGGAGCACAAATCATTTACGCTCAAGTTTGACTCAGGACATTAGAAGGAGACTCAACTTGTTTGCTTGATCGCTCCACCAAGAGAGATTTACAGAACACCTACCATATTTCACTGAAGATTCATTTGTTCAATACATCTGAACACCTGTCAGGCAGAGCCCTGGTGGTGCAGTGGTTTAAGAGCTATAGCTTCTAACCAGAAGGTGAGCAGTTTGAATCTACTACCCACTCCCTGGAAACCCTATGGGGTGGTTCTACTCTGTCCTATAAGGTTGCTATCAGTTGGAATCAACTCGACAGCAACGGGTTTGGTTTTGTGTGTGTGTGAGATACACAGTGGGGCTATCAAATGAACAACGAACTAATGAACAAGGAGCTAAAGGTTCAGTGTGGGTAACAAAATATAAATACAAATGCTTATAATTTTAAAGTAATATTGGTAAACATTTCCCACTTCAAACAGAAAGACAACAGAAGAATAATTACCTCCTTACTATCCTGGTGTGGGGGAGTCGTCCAGTATGCTTCTAATTCCAACTCTGGACATATTTGATGCCTGAAGACAGGTTTCCACAAAGGGGAGTTTAGGACTAATACCATTTTTGCCTGAGGTACTATCATATTACTTCTTAACTCTGGAAAGAGAAGGCTTATTAGAGTTCATTTTTTTTTTCTCAATACACTGAGAGCCCTTGAACCAACAAAAAAAGGTTAAAAAAAACTTGGATATTATTAAACCTTTGAGGGAATTCACCCACATTTACCAGAATTTAATTCCAATACTTTACAAACACAAAGCCCAACCACAATAAGTAAGTCCCAAAAAGCTGCCATCCTGTAAAACAGCTTTAGTTACAAGGTTGCGATCCTAATACTCCACAGCATGCTTTCTCCTATTTTTAAAGTGGGCAACTGAGAGCTTAACATAACTAACACCATGATGAACCTACAAGTTTTTTTCTGCCTGCGTTCTTTCCTCACACTTTTGTTAATGACTTTGTTTTGTTCTGTCTGGCCACCTTTGACTTACGACCCCCCACATGGAGAATAGTGCCCAGATGTCCGGCATTTATATCTTTAGCCTGATCAGGAGATGTCCTGTATGTATCTCTTTAGTCTGATAAAGTCTCTTGTAATTATCTTGTAATGAATAACTCGTCTGGCCATGCCATCTAACCCTTGTAAAAATAATACATAAACTTTGATGTACAATTGCCTTTCGGGACTTCACAAAGACAACCTGCATTGCTGTCAAACTCTCCGCTAGTGCACCTCCTAAATAAACTTTCTCTCTCTTTCTGACTTGAAGTACGTCTCTTTGGCTGGACTGCTCCAGGGCACAGACCCTAACCACGTAACAAGATGCTTTTGAAATGACTAATCTCTATAGTAAGCTGAAAGCAGAATGTCAGCTACCTCTAGGGAGGCCATTGAAGAATATTTAATTATGCAAAAATATTCACAATTTTGTAAACTTGCTTCTGTAAAAAATAATACCATAAATGTATTTATAAACAGGCATAGAAAAAGACTAGGTAGAAATAAATCAAGGTGTTAATAACAGCTATCTTTGAGTATGAGGATTAAGGATGATTTTACTTTTCTGTGGCTTTCTTCCATTATGTAATTTTTCCAAAATTATTTTTTTAATCAGGAAAACCTAAGAAAATGATATAGAAATAAAACACATTAGAAAATTATATTCTATAATTGTTCCTTGGGTGAATTTAAAAACTAGATTGAACAAAGCAAAACAAAATTTATATTCACACGTTTGAATATATTTGCATATATTCTTTACATAAATATTCACATTTCTAAAGGCTATACAATTAATTTATTCTATACTGCCTTCTGTTGGAGTATATTAAATCCACTTATTAAAAAATGATGATAATGCTGCTAAAAAGCTGGCTGCCTCCTCTCCTTGGCCTCCACAGACAAGGGAATCCGCAGCACGCTCTGTCATGTGTTCCGAAGTCTGAGTCAAGGTCCTTTATGACAATGGCGTCAGGTGGGCATTTTATCCTGGTTTGGTTGAAAGCTAGTATTACAGATACCTCTGCTTTGCCATTACGTGAAGAGACTGTGCACGAGAGCCAGCATGCGTCCTGCCCTCCAAGAGGAAGAAGCAGGCATGTGGACTTACGATGAACAGACTTGAGGGCCATGCACTGGGAGGCAAGGCGTCCCATCAGTCGAGAAACAAGGAGTTGCAAGTCTAATCCCCAAGACACGGCAACATCGGGCAGGCCATAGGCAGTGACTGTGAATTTGTAGCCCCACTCATTGTTACTGCTGTCAGAGTGGAAAAGGAACTGCAGCCGAGGACCAGCCTTAAAGGTCACTTTCTAGAGACAAACAGAAATGTCATGTGGTTAAACAGACTTGGGGAGGCATCACTGCAGTAATAAGCATGTTCTTCAGGACCAAAAAAAAAAATTAAATTTAAAATTGGCTTCTACTCCTACCATCAGTCTAAAACTACTAAAGGAGAAATGTACAAAGGGGACCGAGACAGGAAATTCACAACTGCACTTCAAGAAGAAGCGAGGCTAGCAGTTTTTCTACACCTTGGATGCCTATCTGCCCACCACCTACTCTGCCAGGGATCATGTTTACTGACTCCTCTGCTCCCAGCTAAGACCACTGGCCACAGAGAGAAGGTAAACGGTCTGAGACACTACTTAACCTCCCTGTCCAAGAGATCATGCAGCCCTAACTGTGCAGTGGGTCTTTTACCAGCTTCTGGACCCACCAACCCTTCCTTGCTAAGGATTACAATTCTCCATTGACTCTGGCCAATGCTCATATAAACCAAGGGTTGGCAAACTTTTCCTGTAAAAAACCAGACGGTAAATATTTTAGGCCTTGCAGGCCATACAGTCTCTGTTGTGACTACTCAACTCTGCCACTGTGGTGCCAAAGTATCTACAAAAGATCTCTAAACAAATTGGTGTGGCTGTGTTGCAAAAAAACTTTATTGACAAAACGGGATGGATTGTAGTTTGCTGACTACAGATACAAACTCTTCCTTTTACAGAAGTACACTATAATGCTTCCACTGTCCCCTAAGAGCTGACAAAAGGAGAACTGGTGCAGAAGTATTTTACCTCCTTGTAGGAACACCACTCACCCTGGGCCATTTCTCAGTGCCCACTTTTGTGTCATAGCGTGTTTTTCCACCTCTCGCGTCAGTAAATTCCAGATAATCATACCTGTAAAACATAATCTCTATTACTTTCCCTTTCTCATTTTTGATCTATTATTACTTGAGGCCACCATTCATCTGTCCATCTGTCATACTGTGGTGGTTTGTGTATTACTGTGATGCTGGAAGCTATGGCACCAGTATCTCAAATACCAGCAGGGTCACCCAGGGTGGACAGGTTTCAGCAGAGCTTCCAGACTAAGACAGACTTGGAAGAAAGACCTGGCAATCTACTTCCATAAAAATTGGCCAGGGAAATAGCAGTGGAACACTGTCTGATAACGAGCTAGAAATTGAGTCCCTCAGGTTTGATGGCACTGAAAATACAATTAGGGGAGGGCTGCCTCCTCAAAGTAGAGTTGACCTCAATGACATGAATGGAATAAAGCTTTTGGGACCTTCATTTGCTGATGTGGCACGACTCAAAATAAGAAGGAACAGCTGAAAACATTCTTAATAATCAGAACATGGAATGTACAAAGTAGGAAGCTAGAAGAAAATGAAATAGAACACTTGAAGATCGATATCCTAGGCATTAGTGAGCTGAAATGGACTGGTATTGGCCATTTTGATTCGGGCAACCATATGTTCTACTATGCCAGGAATGACAAACTGAAGGAAATGGTGTCATGTTCATTGTCAAAAAGAACATTTCAAGATCTATCCTGAAGTACAGTGCTGTCAGTGACAGGATAATATCCATACGCCTACAAGGAAGATCACTTAATATAACTATTACTCAAATCTAGGCACCAACCACTAAGGCTAAAAATGAAGAAACTGAAGATTTTTACAAACTTCTGCAGTCTGAAATTGATCAAACATGCAATCAAGATGCACTGATAATTACTGGTGATCGGAATGTGAAAGTTGGAAACAAATACAGCCTTTGTGACATAAACAATGCTAGAGATGGCATGACAGAACTTTGCAACAGAAACGACCTATTCACTGGAAATACCTTTTTTCAACAACATAAACGGCAACTATACACATGGACCTCACCAGGTGGAATATACAGGAATCAAATTGACTACATTTGTGGAAAGAGACAATGAAGAAGCTCAATATCATCAGTTAGAATAAGGCCAAGGGCCAAGTGAGGAAGAGACCATAAACTGCTCATATGCAAGTTCAAGTTGAAGCAAAGAAAATTAAAACAAGTCCACAAGCGCCAGGCTATGACCTTAAGTATACCCTATCTAAATTTAGAGACTATCTCAAGAATAGATTTCACACTAATGACTGCAGAACAAATGAGTTGTGGATTTCATCAAGGACATCATCCATGAAGAAAGCAAAAGGTCATTAAAAAGACAGGAAAGAAAGAAAAGAACAAAAAAGATGTCAGAAGAGACTCTGAAACTTGCTCTTGAATGTAGAGTAGCTAAAGCGAACTAAAAAATGAGAAGTAAAAGAGCTGAACAGAAGATTTCAAAGGGCAGCTTGAGAGGACAAAATAAAGTATTATAATAAAATGTGCTAAGACCTGGAGTTAGAGAACTAAAAGGGAAGAACACACTTGGCATTTCTCAAGCTGAAAGAACTGAAGAAAAAATTCAAGCCTCGAGTTACAATACTGAAGGATTCTATGGGCAAAATATTGAAGGACGCAGGAAGCATCAAAAGAAGATGAAGGAATACAGAGTCACTGTACCAAAAAGAACTAGTTAACGTTCAACCGCTTGAGGATGTAGCATATGATCAAGCACCAATGGTACTGAAGGAAGAAGATGAAGCTACACTGAAGGCACTGGCAAAAAACAAGGTCCCCGGAATTCAGAGAACACCAGTTGAGATGTTTTAACAAACATATGCAATGCTGGAAGGGCTTGTTGGTCTATGACAAGAAATATGGAAGACAGCTACCTGGCCAACCGATTGGAAGGGATCCATATTTGTGCCCATTCCAAAGAAAGATGATCCAACAGAATGTGAAAACCATTGGACAATATCATTAATATCACATACAAGTAAAATTTTGAAGATAATTCAAAAACAGTTGCAGCAGTACATCGACAAGGAACTCCCAGAAATTGAAGCTGATTCAGAAGAGGACAGGGAATGAGGCATACCACTGCTGATGTCAGACGGATCTTGGCTGAAAGAAAATAGTGGAAAAATGTTTACCTGTGTTTTATTGACTATGCAAAGGCATTCAACTGTGTCGATCATAACAAGTTATGGATAACATTGAGAAGAACGGGAATTCCAGAACACTTAATTGTGCTCATGAGGAACCTGCACAAACACCAAGAGGCAATCATTCAAACAGAACAAGGAGATACTGCATGGACTGTGTGGTTCAAAATCAGGAAAGGTGTATGTCAGGGTTGTATCATTTCACCATACCTATTCAATCTGTATGCTCAGCAAATAATCCTAGAAGCTGGGCTATATGAAGAAGAACAGGGCATCAGGATTGGAGGAAGACTCACTAACAATCTGTGTTATGCGGATAACACAACCTTGCTTGTTGAAAGTGAAGAGGCCTTGAAGCACTAACTCATGAAGATCAAAGACCACAGCCTTCAGTATGGATTAAACCTCAACATAAAGAAAATATAAATCCTCACAACTGGACCAATAAGCAATGTCATGATAAAAAGAGAAAAGACTGAAGCTGTCAAGGATTTCATCTGACTTGGATCCACAATCAATGCTCATGGAAGCAGCAGTTAAGAAATCAAATGATGTATTGCAGTGGGCAAATCTGTTGCAAAAGACCTCTTTACAGCATTAAAAAGCATGGCCAGATTAGTGACCAGAGTAGCTCACATGCCCAACCTACTCAGATATATTAAAATGAAACAAACAAAAATTTAGGATGCAGGAAACAAACATACAATAAATAAAAACTTCTTGATGCCTTGGAGACAACAGACAATAACAAATCACATAAAAAAAAAAAAAAAAAAACAGGACAAGATGGCTCTAGCAAGCAGCCAAAATAAAGAACCAGAAAACCTTCTGGAGGAAGAAGATAAGGCAATGGAACTACCTGATAAAGAATCAAAAGATTAATATACAGAGCTCTCCAAGAAATCAAGAAAGAGATCAGAGAAAAGACATAAAACCAAGGAAAACATAGGAAAAAAATCAAGGAATATACAGATAAAACCCAGGGAAACACAAACCAATAGGAGAATTTGGGAAAACAATACAAGAAAAAAACAACAAAATAAAAAGGCAATTAGAAACCATATAAAAACACCAACTAGAAATCTAAAAGATGAATAATAAAATCTCAGAAATAGACAACTCAATAGAAGAACACAGGAGCAAAACTGAGACAATGGAAGACATTATTAGTGAAATTGAAGACAAATCCCTTGACATCAATTTGAGGAAAAATCAGAAAAAAGAATAAAGAAAAATGAAGAGAGCCCAAGAAATACATGGGACACTATCAAGAGGAAAAACTTGCATGTGTTCGGAGTTCCAGAATGGGATGGGGGGGAACAATAGAAAACACAGAGAATTGTTGCACATTTGCTGTTAGAAAACGTCCCTAATATCACGAAAGACAAGAAGACATCCATCCAAGAAGCTAAACGAATCCCATAAAGGACAGACCCCAAAAGAAAGTCACTAAGACATATCGTAATCAAGCTTGCCAAAATCAAAGACAAAGACGGAATTCTGATAGCAGTTAGGGGAAAACGAAAAGTTATCTACAAAGGAGAACCAATAAGACTGAGCTCTGATTACTCAGCAGAAACCATGCAGGTAAGAAGGCAAAGGAATGACATATATAAAGCCTTGAAGGAAAAAAATTGCCAGCTAAGAATTATATATCCAGCAAAATTGTCTCTCATATACAATGACGAAATCAGGACATTTCCAGGTAAACAGAAATTAAGGGAATTTGTAAAAACCAGACCAAACTTAAAAGAAATACCAGAGGTAAGTCCTCTGATTAGAGAACCAACAACATGAGACTACAATCCAAAATTAGGACATGCACAGGACAGATCAAACAGATACCAACCCAGATAAAGAATTCTCAATAATAAAACAAAGCTAAAAGACTAAAAATAGGGAACCGGAGACGTCAATACGAAAATAATGACAACGTTAAAGTATTAAAAAGTGAAGATGTTACTTTGAGGACTAAAGCGTGTCTGACCCACGCCATGGTATTTTCAATCGTCTCATATGCATGCAAAAGCTGGACAATGAATAAAGAAGACTGAAGAAGAATTGGTACATTTGAATTATGGTGTCCGCGAAGAATAATGAATATACTACGGACTGCCAGAAGAACGAACAAATCTGTCTTGAAGGAAGAACACCCAGAATGCTCCTTAGAAGTGAGGCTGGGAAGACTTCGTCTCATATACTTTGGACATGTTATCAGAAAGGACCAGTCCCTGGAGAAGGACATCATGCTTGGCAAGGTAGAGGGTCAGCAAAAAAGGGGAAGACCCTCAATGAGAATGGACGGACACAGCGGCTGTACCAATGCGCTCAAACTTAGCAACAATTGTGAAGATGGCGCAGGATCAGGTAGCATTTCATTCTGTTGTACACTGGATCGCTGAGTTGGAACCAACTCGATGGCACCTAACAACAATATTGCTTGGGGATAAAGAACATGTGAGTCTTACCTTTTTTCAGTTTCACACCTCTCATCAAATTCCACCTCAAAATAGGTTGCCCCTGGGCTAACAAAGACAGACACTTCGTGGCAATTATTTTCATAGTTATGGGCAGATTCCTTCGTCCACGTGTGTAACACCACAGGTTGTTCTTGTTGCCAAGTCTCAACGTCCAGCTATGCAAACAAACCAGTAAAGAAAACAGTTGTTTATCACTGTATATCCAGCCACGTGTAGTACACTGCATTTTTATATCAACGATCCAGACAGGGTTTAACATCCCTATACAAATCACCACACAGGCAAAAAGATACACCTGATATTCCCATCTATATATACACAACCAACATAAATCTATCATGCAGCACAGTGACCATGCAGTTTTTAGTACACTATAGTAACTCTGCAATTAGCTTAACATGGCACCTTTGAATGATGACAGAACTATTTCTTAGAAATCAGTACCAGGTATGAATTTCCAATGGAAAAACATTCAATTAGGAGTTTAAAGGCTTCAAACTTCTAATTCTAGTCCCAACTCTGTCACTTAGAAAATAAGCAGTTGGCAAATCTGAGTCTTGCTTTCTTTCTTTTCCTATTTTTGCTTTCTTACCTATAAAATAGTTTTTAATACATGTCCTTTCTACTTCCAAAGGATTGTTATGAGACTTAAACAAGACAGTGAAAAAAACTTTGTGAACTGTAAACTTAAGTAAAGGAGAAAATACTTTCACATACCAAACCTTCTAATTTGCCTTCCAACATATTTTCTCTTCCAAACTTCAATCTGGTTATTCACTCACATGGTTTTTACATTACTTCACGTGCTATAACAATGATGACAATGGATTATGTACAGTTTCTATGTACACTGTCTCCTTTTTGATGCTTGCCATGTCAGATCAACTTGGACTGGCACTTGGGCTTGTTAGCAAAGCCACTGATAAAACAAGGAGGTCTTCTAGAGGCAATTTATTGGTACAGGTCTGTTCTCAGTGACAAGTTTCATTAAGTATAGTCACATAACTCCCAAGAGAGGATACAGAGGAGATTCAAATGCCAATGGGAGTTACCTTATTCAGTCCTCCTTCAGGGTCACTGCAGAGCTTCTTTAACAGTTCTGTTAGGGTACTGAACTCTCTCAAGAGTGTGCAGTGTGGCATGTCTAAAGTGCAGAAGTCCAGCAGAAAGATGACCTAAAGGAAGATGAGCGAAGTACTTAGCTTCCACCTCAGACTCTGGCCGGGGATGCAGCTCACCAGCTCCCTTCCCACCATCCTAAACGGCTGCCACTTTCACTTACCAGTTGACGAGCTGCCATTGAAAACACTGAATTACATAATTTTTCCACTATAATTTTTCCACTGTACTGTGACAAAAGGGATTCCAAAATCACTCTCATCCTTGCCAGAAACTGTTGCACATCTACCAAAACATAAAGCAAACAATTAATATTTTCCATAGCAGAAATATCACTAGCTTAGTTATCATCAAAGGCAAAGCTGGAGAGTCACAGATGCTGTGCAGGGGATTCCACAACAGAAAGGACCATCCAAATGCTTTCCTCTGGGATGAAAAACAGTGCAAATTTCAGCGGAATATTACTTTTAAAGTGAGTTTTTTTCTTTTGGTCTCTGCTACTTTTCAATGAAGAGGATATATCACTTTTATGGTGATGTTAATTAGGCAATTTGACCCAGTTACTGGTTTCTCCTTTCTCTGTTGTTCACAATGGGCTTATACAGCAGGCGTGTTAATCTGACGGGCTGAGCTTTAGGTGACAAGACCAGAAACTCTAAGCACTTTTGTCACAGCTGCTGAGACCAAGTTTGATGTAACTAAATTTTCCACATATGATTTCTCAGAACCTGCTGGCTTTCATATGATTTTCTGGGGGTTTTCATGTCATGAATTTGAGTATTTTCAGTCATCAGCAGAGATCACGGCAGCACTCACACACTTTAGGCTTTCAAAGTTCAAGAATTTCTTTTTTTGGATGAATTGATTAAAACAGGAATGAAAGACTCTACTGAAGAGTGAGACGTCATCTAAGAGTGCTGTGCGATCGCATAGGCAATGTTTAGGCTGTGAGATGACCCCATTCCACAACAAACATACTTAGGCTACCACATTCAGACAGGAAACTTTGGGTAAAAGGATAAGCTATAGACTTTAAAAAAAAAAAAAAACGAAGAAAAACCCACCAAAGATAGACATGAATTGTAATAAAGAAAAGAAAACCATATTCACACTCCGTGTGAATTACTAAAGAAGAGAGCACGCCCATAGAGTCAAAAGCGAAACATCTGTTTGTTTTCCCAGGCTTTGTATGGAGACTCACATTTTTCAATAAGGTCAACAGCCAGATCTTTGGCCCCGGTGTCTGTGCTCTTCAGCTGCAGGTAGCACCAGGAGAACAGGCTGCCCTGGACAGACCAGAACAGGGAGAAAAGCACAGAGCCAGCCTCCCCTTGGGCACCGCTGGGCATCAGCAGCTCACACTACAAGGGAGGAGACAAACAGAAAATGTTCACAACATGGCCATTCACAGGGGACAGCCAAGGGCACACTCTAAGAGCAGCCAAAACGTGATGGAAATCGGGAATAGTCGTGAAAGAGCTTTCAACCCAGAAATGACCAAAAAAAACAGTATTATGCAAACTCCTCCCTTGCCGTCCAGCTTTTTAGAACTTTACAAATGACTTTTACTCCAGAAGACATCTCCTTCTGCCACCTCGGGAACCTGACCTCACTCATTACTCTCTCACATTTTCAATTCCCTTCTCTCTGTGGTTCCTTCCCTTGAGCCTTCAATCAAATCTCTTCCTCCTCAAAAAATAATTCCTTACCCCTCTATGGCTCTCTAGCCATTCTCTTTGTTCTCAGGAGTTTTTTTTTTTTTAGAGTCACTTGACCCCTAGGGATAAACTCCTGCTCACAATGAGTACCACAAGGCATGTTCATATTAGCCCTGTCTTGTTTTTTTTTTTCTACATACCCCTAAATGGAACATCCTTCCAAAGTGGAATGAATAAATAAATTGTGGCATACTCATAAAAGGAATACTGGGCACCCGTGGAAATGAATCAACTGCAGCACATACACCAACATGGATCAATTCCAAAAACACTGCTGAGTGAAAAAAGCAAGTCACAGAAAACCGTACACCATATGATTCCATTAAAGTTCAAAATCAGGCCAAACAAACATGCTGCATAGGGGTAATGAGGAAAAACAAACAAACAAACAAGGAAATAATGAACACAGGCTTCAGAATGGTGTTTACCTCTGGTGAGGATGGGGGAGGGTGAGCCATGGAAGGGCAAGTTGAGGGAGGGGAACTTCAAAGACACTAGTATGTTCTAGTTCTTAAAACAAATGGCTGTTTCTTTCCATTTTTCACATATACACACTCTTTTGTATGGGTTTTTCATTAAAAAAGCCACCTGCACTTGCTCTTTTTGCCTTCCCCTTCTTCCCATTTTACTTCTTCTGTTATCACTGCTGATCAACACCAATCTCCAAAGGCATCACTTACCTCCTAGATATCAAATACCTTAGAGGCTCTGCTGACCCCTTTCCTTCTTGAAACTCTCTCCTCCCTCAGCTTCTGTCTCTCTTGAATTTCTTCCTGCCTCTCTGGATACTCCTTCTTACCCTCCCTGCTGCCCCTTCTAAGCCAATGTTCCTCAAGGCACCCATGGTGATGTGATCACAGCTACACTCATGGCTTCAATTATCACCTCTTTGTTAATGACTGCAAAATCCTCCTCTCTAGCACTGACTCATCTCCTGAGTGTCCAATCAGATCTCCACCTGATATCCTACAAGAGCCATAAATTCAACCTATTCAAAGTCTAACCACTGTCATTCTCCTCTTCAAATGCCTGCTCTTCTCCATCTCCCCCTTGTCCTTGGTTAAACTCTATTTATGGTTTCATATTGAGTTCTAGTATCATCTCCATGTTCTACTTTCCACCTCCACCAGAAGGGTTAGGTATGCTCTTCTATATCCCCACAGGACTCTCCTTGCCTCTTTTACACCCTTACTGCATTATAATTATCTGATTATATGTTTGTCTGCTCCTTAAGACTGCTCTGAAAGCAGGGGTCTTTTATCAATCATTATATCTCCTGTGTCTAGCACAGGACCTGGCACACAGCAGGAATTCAGCGGATATTGGTTCATTTAATAAATTAACAGACTCATGAAAAAAATTTCAGACTAGGCATTTCTGACTACCATTTTTTTTTAACTTAATTCATCCTTTTTCATATAACCATAAATGTTTTTACTGAAAGATAATACAAACAATTTAAGAAAATTTCTCAATTGTTTCAGTGATATTCTGGCCTCGGAGTTTAAAAGAAACCTATAACTTCCTTTGTATCACAGGCAAGTGAATCCACATGGTAAGATTATGGGAATTTTTCTTAGACAAAAGCTATCTCCTTTCTCCACATACATCAAGCAGTAAGTCTAATGGAGTGGAAAGAGGACATGACTTAGAATCAAATGGCCTGGGTTTTAGCTGGTTCCAGCTCGTACCAGCTCCTACACAGGAGGCAGAACTAACACCTATGAAATCACTGAAATTTTCTGCCCGGTGGCACTGATGATGTGACTGCAGAAAAGACTGGTGAGATCGAGGGCTTAGATACGGCTCCAGGGCTCTAAAACAGGTAGAATTTAGATGAGCTATAAGACAAAGGGAAGGTGTAGGAAATGGCAGAAATAAAGAGAGGTCAGAGTGAGTCATGGGCTAACTGGAGCAAAGAGCAAGAATTGATGAATGGTAGGTTGGAGTGAAATTTTTAAGGGAGACTAAAGAGACGGGCAGAACAGTCTGGAAATAAGACAGAACGCAGAAAGTAACCAAAGAGAAAATTAATGTGATAGAAGAAATAGGGCATTTATCAAATATGGGCTCACGGAAATAAAGTCGATATGTTACCTTAAAGAACACAGGCATCATAGTGGAAAAAAAAGAAGTTGGATTTAAAGTAATACTGAGTCTAATTACTAGTAAGCCTCAGGGTGACCTTAGAAAATGATAACCTAGTCAGAATATAAGCTCTCTAAGGTTTCTAAGAGCAAATGGGGAGATAATCATGGACTGGCCTATCATTCCAGGAAGCCGGGAATGAATGAAATCATAGTGCTAACAGCAACTGGAAAACAGTAAAGCCCTAACAAAATGTAAGAGATTTAAACACACTAACTTCAGCTACAAGATACAAGATAAGCTATCTAATGAAGCCCATGTCATTAAACACCCTAAAGGAGTGGTTTGGACTGTCCCCCGTAAAATCTGCTCTAACTCCCTGGTACCCATATTTAGCCCAAAGAGTAAAGGGATAGTACAGGATCCTATCACTTCAAAATCTCTTGGGGTGCATGGTAAAAATGCAGATTCTTAAGCCCTTATCCCTAAAACCAAAAACCCAAACCCACTGCTGTTGAGTCAATTCTGACCTTATAAGACAGAGTAGAACTGCCCCATAGGGTTTCCAAGGCTGTAAATCCTTATGGAAGCAGACTGCCACATCTTTCTCCTGCAAAGTGGCTGTTGAGTTTGAACCACCAACATTTTTGTTAGCAGTCGAGCCCTTAACCACTGCGCCACCAGGGCTCCTTGCCCTATCTCTAGAGATTCTAAATCAGTAGCTTGGCACAGGGTCCAGAAATTCAACTTTGTCAAATATCCCAAATCATTCTGACCCAACTAGTGCAGGGATCACATTTTGAGAAGTAAAATCCTTCTTTTTTTTTCCAAAGGAAAGGGGGGAAAAAAAATCATTAGCATAGGAAAAAGATAAAACATTTTCAGATTTGATGAGTCTGCTAATTTGTTTAATAATCTTAATTTCAAAAAATTAAAGCCATTTTCCACAAAATTCACAACATAGACATAGAACAACTGTGTGCTGGCCTCAATGACTGACACTACAAGAGGCCTTGGTAAAAACAAGGTCCACTCTTTCCAAAGGAAGTCTTAATGAGCACATTCATGCATTTGTTGCTCGTTGACTATTGAGGGACAGGTGAGTGTCCCTTCACTCATTCACTGCAGGGGGCTGGCTGACTAGCATCCAAGGAAGGATGGGAAACCTTGTGCTCATTTGTAATGGTCACAGTAGCCAAGTTACATTCGTACAGTGCCAAAGGGGAAGGCACAGGGACCACTGGATCATGTGCTCCTAAGGGGACGAGGCAAAGGGGACAGCGAGGTGGCCATCTGTTACCTCTCGGGCAGCAACAGAGAGGAGAGTGTTCATGACCGCCAGGACTTCAATGATATTCATGTCAGCCAGGTCGCTTTTCTCAGGTAAAAGTAGAAGGCCACCTGGATCTTTGTCACTGTAAGGACACAAACTAGTTATGACATATGCATGCAGGAAGGGGCTTTTCATGCTTTGTAGACGATTTCAGTGTCAATTCTATGGGATGGGAGGGGTATGGGTCAGGAAGACAGGCCATGGGCCCAGCTTGGCCTGAGCTACTGTCTGTCCACATGTGCTTATGTCAGCACAGACTCATAAATCCTCAGCTTCTCAGAAGAGATCCTGAGGAATAAATCCCCTTGACTGCCACTGTGAAATACATTTAATCTCATGACAATCTCTAATATATTTAAAGAACGCTAATTTAACAATGCAGGCTAAGCATATTCCCTGTATCTTCAAGTATTCCTCACAAGAGACTCAGGCCCCTCCATCATCCTTGACATTTGATTTTGAGCACGTTTTTATACAGCCCTCTAAGTTTGGCATCCATACCAGATACAGTCTAACCTGCAGACAGTAGCTCAGGCCATTAATTCCCTCCCTCCTTCAATAATCTATACTTTCAGTAATGCAGCCTACGAGCCCATTAGCTTCTTCGGTAGTCAAAACATGTAAAAATCTCCAAGTTCTCCCCCCGCCAGCACACTCTCTGTTGCTAAACTCTAAATTGCCTCTCTCCCATTCTGTGCTTTTCTGCACTTGGGTTTTAATGTAGGTGGGTTTTTAGACTTGAGTATAGGACCTCAAACTAGCTTTGGCTTCAGTTTTTGTCTTTAAAAATCTCTTAAAAGACCCTCAGTGGGTTCAGATTTAAACTGTCTTATAATGACTGGGACTTGGATTAAGCTCTTGACACGATTATTATTCTGCCACTAAGTCACCACTGTGCCTAATATTATTTTACTCCAGAAACTTGGCTTTCTAGCTGAGCAGAGGTTAAGTACATGGTTACTCCAAAAGTACATGAAAAGAAGGGACATCTCAAGAATACAACTTTGCAAAGATTGGAAATATCTGACAATTGAAAAAGAACTATAAACTTACCTAAAATACGTGCACAGCGAGCGGAAAGTGAGCTGCAGGGACTGCTTGTGCTCCTGCTCAGTGACATTCTTCTAGAAAACCAGAAAGTGTACATTCAGAAAGTCTATTCCATGTCATTCCAGAGAGCTAGAGCAGCATAAATGTCATTAACCACTGTTCCGAAGCCGGATGAAAACCAGGGTGGGCAGACAGCGTCACAGCTAATTCAATTCAAATGTAGCGATTACCTAAAGCTATTCAAGGGACTGTGGGGATTCCCAGAAGATTTAAGACTGAGGGCCTGGTCTGGCACAGGAGGGTAGGGGAGATAAGATATGGTCACAACAAATACAATTACCAGGAGGGAGAACTCCTTAGCACTGACAAGGGCTGGCAGTGCTGTTTAATTCATCAGCATGAGAAGGGAAAATATAACCCTCACCACTGCTGTCAGAAGGGATGGCAAAGGGAAAGTGCTGGGGTGCCCTGTTAATAGACAGCGATGTCATTCAAGAGGTCATATGTCTTCTTTCTACTTTTCTGTGTGGGACACATATTAGCAAAAATAATTTGCTCAGTTGCCTGGTAAATGCTTCCTGCAAGGCAGTAGCATACGGCCCTGCCCACAGTCCATGGGGTCACGTCAGCTGATGCTATTAATTAAAGGTTATAAGTTACAACGTGAGAACCAATCCCTCAAGTTTATATGCAAATTTCTCCTATATTCAGAAACACAACCTAAGGTCCTATCTCCTCTCTGAAACTTTCTTCAATCACTCAGCCTCAACATGATTCTCCCCTAAATGCCTATTACACGTGGGGTCACTTCCTCCTTGTGGAGGTGTCCCCAGCCAGAGGGCAGCCCTTTGGCATCAGAGACCACATTTCATGCTTCTTTTGTTCACCCCTCTGTGTCTACAGGCCTTCGTGCATCTCACAGAACACTTTTATTGTTTGCTAGTTGGATGTTGTTGGTACATAAAAATGTCTTTTTTGGAACCTGTATCTAGTTACCTTCATCAAATGCTTATTAGTAAGTCTACTGGCTGCTAGTTTACACAGACAATTAAAAAGACCCTACAATTACATCATCTGTGAGTAATTATTTGTTTTATTCTTTCCAAATGTTATTCAAAAAAATGTCTTTTCCTTGTCTCACAGCACTGGCTAGGCCCAGCGACCAAGACTGAAGAGAAGCAGTTAAAGTAAGAACCCTTGTCTTACTCCTAGTTTTGTGAAAGGAGTGCTTCTAGTGATCTTCCAACAAGTCCGTTGTTTAATGTAGGTTTTGCCTTCCTCTCCTTCATCAGATTAAGGGAGTTCCCATCTATTTCTAGTTGGCTAATGGTTTTGTTGTTTTAACCGTCGGCAGAATTGAATTTCATTAATTTTTTTCCCCTGCATTTACTGATATGATTTTTTCCTCTCTGATTTCATTTACTGATTTTCTAATGTTAAACCTTGCATTCCTAGGGTAAACCCAACTCAGTCAATGTTTTGTTTATATGTTGTTAGACTTGTTCACCAACATTTCATTAGGATTTTTCCAACTACGTTTATAAGTAAGACTGACCCTTATCCAATTATCCCCTTAGCTTACTTATGTTTCCCTGTGTTTTACCAGCGATACAACATCGGAACCTCTAAAATTCCTTTACCTAGATGTTTTCTGACATGACTCAGAATTTTTTGCTCTATTTTACATTATCATTCATATTTTTTTCATGTGTCTCACTCATTTTCATATAGATATACTTCCTTCAGAATTTAAAAACCTGGATCTTTGTACAGGGCATTCCGTTTGGTGGCACAATGCTTATGAATACTGAAAGCATTTTTCACCCCTCAGTGCTAATGTCTGAGGAGGGTGAGAAGAACCACCTGGGGAATAAAACTTGGTTGTATTATCTTTTCAGACATATACTGAAATATTTATGGATAAAATATGTCAGCAATTTAAAACAATACTGGGGCGGGGGGAGTGGATGATATGTATTACAGGCGAAACAAGATTAACCTGAGTTTGTAATTGTTGAAGCTGGGTGATGGATACATTGGGAGAGGCAGGATTGGGGCTCATTATACTATTTAGTCTACCTTTTTTTTTCAGATTTTCCCATAATAAAGAGTTACAAAGAAAATATGGTTTTAAGTAAGTCATACTGCTACTTTGTAAGACAACACAGGTTATGAAACAGAGATGTCACCCCCACCTTAGTGCAGTGTCACGTACTTAGATATCTGTGTGTCCCACACAAAGCCTTACATACAATAAGTATTAGGTAAACATTTGGGAAGTTGAAACTGACATGTACTCAGAGAAAACAAAACCCAATAAGTTTCATCCTGACAGGCCTCAGGAATGGAAGCCATACTTCTAAAGTAAACAATTACCATCATGGTGAAGAGATGGTTCCGCCGGGTCTGTCGATCAGGAAAGAAGATGGCAGCCCCGTTGAGAAGGGTATTTCTGACTTCTTGTTTTAATATTTCCATGGGCGCAGAGTCTCCACTGACCCTATCCACGACTGATAAAAATGAATAATGGAATCAGCATCAATATATTCCACCCATTTACTTATATATCTGCTATAACTTGTCTGGAAACCTTGGTGGCATAGTGGTTAAGAGCTACGGCTGCTAACCAAAACGTCAGCAGTTTGAATCCACCAGGCGCTCCTTGGAAACCCTGTGGGGCAGTTCTACTCTGTGCTGTAGTGTCACTATGAGTCAGAATTGACTTAACGGAAGTGGGTTTGGTTTTTTGGTTTTATAACTAGTCTATAAACTCACTACTCTTCATTTTATAGTTAATACCAGAGTAAACAAATATTTCCATACAGGCTAGAGAGTATAAGGAAATTATTTTGTTTGTTTACATTTAACTAAAGCAAAGACTATAGACACCAGTTTTTATTTTACTATGTCTCTGTCCTTTCGAGGTGTGACTTGGCAAGGCCTTAGAAAAACTTCAAATGGGTTGCATGTGTTTCATTCTCAATTAATCATTACAGTTTCTCCCCCTCAATCTATCATCCTCATCAGGATCTGAAAGTTAAGGCTGAACTGGTATGGCAGTAAACACCCTCAATATAACACAAGTGGATATCAGAAACCAGGAGGAAGAGAAGTCTGTTGATGAAGGCATAAACCCTGGACTCACAATAGTAATCCAGAAGAGGACCAAGGAAACACTAGTCTTCCACAGAAGCAACCCCTTTCCTGGGCTCGTATGATCACAGGGCCCCTCTTCTGCATAAGAGTCCCTGCAAGCTACTAGTGCTGGGTCACATAAAAACCCAACCCTAAATGAGAAGCCAAATCCTACCATCACACAAGTGTGTGTAGAGCTCCTTGGCAGCCTCCATCCCTTTGGGGATCTGCTTTGGAGCCTTTTCCTTCTCAGAGACAACTGGCGCATCTCCCTGCAGCACCGAGAAACAGCTCTGGAGCAGCTGCAGAAGCAGGGTTTGGGCATAGATGCATTCTTCCCGTGGGCTACGGAGAGACATAGAAGATCAGCGAGGAAAGGGGAAGTTTCTTACACCCTCCAAAGCCATGCAGCTGGGCACTGGACTCAGTAAAAAGAATGCCAAGTGAGAGGAAGAAGGATGGAATGGAAAGAACACTGTACCAGGAATCTGACAACACAGCCCCAGGCTGCCTCTGCCAACTATGAGGCCAGGAAATTCATCTCTGATCCTCAGTTCTTCCTCTGTAAATGAGGATACTAGTATAATATTTGACTTGCTGAACCCACAAGGTTGTTATGATAATCAAATGAGAAAATGTTTGTGAAAACATTGCCTAACAAAGAACTTTAACAGGAATGTGAGTTGCTATCTTCAATAACAGCCAAATCTTTCAAATCAGAACAACATAAACTAGTAGAAAGCAAAAACACTTAGAAAAAAACTGCCCATTTAGGATAGCAAAACCCAATGTTTTCAGATTTGTTTAAATGATTTTGACCTTATAATAAACGCTGACTTACTTTTGCTTCAATTTATTGTAAAAATTCCAGAAGATCTGCAAATCAAGGCCCGCAAAATCCAGAAAAGATTTATATTTAAAGCCACTTTCCTTCTGCTGCACCTAAAAAATTATTAAGACCAGAAAAAACAAACTACATTTAGAAAAAACCTGTAATGCCTCATTTACTTCTCATTGATGCTCCTTACTGCCAAAATTTGTGAACAACTATACTTGGTGTGAAACCTTCTAAAATATAGATGTGTGACTGTGTGCAGATGTACATACATATGTATTTATATATATGTATAGGTATATATATAAAACCCTACACACACGCACACATACCCAGGAAGGCTCCCTGACTTTTTTCTTTAGCTCAATATTTACATCATTATTATAGCATCATTACCACCCCCTGACTTCTTAAACACAGCACCCTGAACTTAAGTCAATCTTTTTTTAAATCGTGCTTTAGAAGGCTTACAGAGCTTAACCCATCTTTTCTTGACAGTGATTACCATCCAGAACTATGCTGCAGTGTGTTAGGTCCCTGCCCTGCGTGCAGGCTGAAAGCCTTCAATGCTGCGCGAAATGCACCTGCTACTGTGAAGCATCTCCCTCTAGTCTGCTGACTTGTGCTGTGATGGGAGCGCTTGAATAACAAAGACCAAACCAACCATATGTAAACTGAGTCACCAGCCTCTGAGTGTGCTCTGAAGCCAAATAAAGGTCAAAAGTGGACACTGTAGTATAACTGCATATAAAAGGGCTCTAGAAGCCCACTGAATTCTTGAGGTAAGCCATGTTCTCTGTGGCGAGGGCTGCAAAAACCTTTCTTTGAGTCAGTTGTCACTGTGTTTTTATTAGAGACTGTAAAAGTCAGTATCAAAAACACAAATGATTTCAAATCCTGACATTATTCAGAAGGTTATTTACCAAATCAAAAAGTACTCTTGGTATTTTTATTAAACAAACAGCACTCACCTAAACATCGGCAATAATGCTCCCAAGACTTAAAGAAGGCATGAACCCCATGAACTTGCTGTTTGTCTCCAGTCTACCGCCAGCAACCACAGTGGGGGATCTTTAATCTGTCTGTAGGTCTATTCCAGGAGGCTTCCCAACCATGGCCATATGCCACTTAGGCCCTCGTTAATGCCATAAATGCCAACACCGCACTACCCTTGCCCTTTCAACGTCACCACAGCAGCATGACATTTGATGTATACCCACTCATACCACACGGCTTGGATACAGCCAGGTTTTACTGGTTGGCGTTCATTTCCCTTAACAGTGTCATTGATTTTCCTAAAGGAATGAGGTCTACCAGCTGAGGAAACACTACCAGGTCATGGGCGAGCTGCTGGATGAACTGAAGGGTCTTGAGGAGGAGTGTGGCCCCACAGACACTCTCCTCAGAGTCCTTTCTGCAGTGAGCACAGACGACGCTCTGCTCTGTATCTGCTCTGGCGGGCCGCAGGTACCCACTGATGCTCAAGCCTTGCACTCCCAGGCGCTCTGCTGATTCCTGGCGAGTACACAGGAACTTCACCATCAAATACTAGAAGGGACAAGAGAGATTTAAAGAGGACTCAGAATCCCTGGATACTGATTAAAGGAATAGGAAGGCCTTCCTGGGAAGGTCTTCTATGTTTTCAGTAATTTATTAGGTACCACTACGCGTAGCACTGGGGACATAAAATATACACTTAGCATCTACAACAAATAAACAAGAGGACAACACAAATGCTGAACGAAGTCAGGCTTTGGGAAAGATCACAATAAGAGAAAAGATGTTACTTCCTCTTCAAGGTAAAAACAGGGTGAAAGAGGATGGATAAGAGAAGAACATTTGTTCTGTGGCACAGTCATTTTAAAATAGGTTTATGATAAAAACAGTCAGTGTCCTAAGGAATCATCTCGAAGTTTGCGACTGATACATATAAGCCATGTACTGGGAGCCTAAGACACAGCCTTGTCTGCTTGAAGCTAAGGCCACCGTCAAAGCCTAACTTCTGTGCAAACTGCTTCTTACGGTAAAAGTTCCTTTGTCAAGGGCCTTTCAGAATCCACTACTCAACTGTAAAAATATTTACTGAGCACCTACTATGTAATAAGCCCTAAAGATATTCTGAATTTTCTTATTTAATAAGTTTCTTACTAAGATTTATACTCGAGGTAAAAAAAAAAAAAAAAAAAAAATCAGGTTCAATGTTCCTTTCCTAATTACGGAAAAACACATGGTGTTTTCTCTCTCTCTGGCAGTTATGCCAGTGTACTTGCTGTTTTCTCAGCCTAAGATACCCTTCTCCACACCTTCTTGGTCTGGCTAAAGATGACAGCTTAATCAACTCTCAACACTTGGCATCACACCACCTTTCCTGGGAAGCCTTCCCTAATGAATTCCAGGCTGGATTAGATAATCTTCCAACAGCCCCCTGTATGTCCCTTTATCACAGCCCATATCACAATGTCTCTCCACTAAAGAAGGACAACTGTCTCGCCCACTAGACTATGAACTCTTCAGGGTCACAACCCTGTCTGATACATCTCTGGGATTCCAGTGCTTGCACAGGGACTGGTATGCAACAACCACTCAGGAAATGGTTCCTGGATAAAAGAAGGGGCGTGGGTAAAGACGTGGAGGCCGCAGCTCACTAATGCTTACTTTAGCAATTCTGCACTGTTGCAACTTGACATCTGCTTCATCCCACTCTTCTTCCAGCTCAAACCAGCCAATAGGATCATCCTCTCCAAGGTCATCAGATGAGCAACCAATCCTGTAAACACAAGGGTAATCACAAAACATTTTCCTATTTCTAAACTTCTCAAGGGTCTAATGAATAAGGCACTATAAGTGGCGTTCAGCATGTATACATATATATACAAATAGCCTGTCAATTAACAATCAAGGATGGGTGGGTGTGACACATGGTACCTCTTTGAATGTACTAAGTCGTTGGTGATAATTTCCTCTCCATTTCTCAGCCTCCTCATCTGTAAAATGGGAACTGTATCAGTCCCAAATATCGCCTGGGAATTAAGGGGAAAGTTTGCTTCTCTAGAGAATTGGAGTATCAGAAGAATGAGACATAAAGTCAAGGTGCCGTAGGTGAGCTACTCAGGAGTAGTATGCAATGGAAGAGCTGGGTTTCTGCTTCCGGAAGGATCGAGAGGAGAGGCAGGTTCACTTTTCTTTCCCCTGGCTAACACATGTATGGTCAGCCTGAGGTTTGGGCCACTTGTACCAGCTGAAGGATATGGGACCGAGCCCGTCCTCACATCCTGGAGCTCAAACAATGGAGAGCTTCAACCTTCACAGGCCTCAGTACCCTTTCCTGTTCCTTAAATCCTTCCAGGAAAACATTCAAGCTTTGAGGCTGAGAAGTACACCAGTGAATCACATCTTCTTAAAAGTTAGATACTTAGATGCTACTCCCTTTCCAGGAATGAAATAGCTAGGAGTAAGAAAAAGGGAGTCCACCATTGTTATCAGGTAACATTCCTGAAACTGTGCACCATTCAATCTGTGATACAGCCAATATGCTAGCAACACGTGGATATTCTCTATGGTAAGACAGGCAAATGGAGCATTATGGTAAGACATGGAAAAAGACAAGAACCCAGAATAGGTACAGATAGAAAAAATGTTCTCTCTTCTTCATATAGGTCTTTCTTGGCATAATAAGTTATGACATAGTTAGATCTAAAACTAATGGGACAGGTGGTATTCTGTCCTCGCCCCAAACCATGTCAATGAGTTTCATCAATATTGTGTATTGGAGGGTTTTTTAACCCACTCTTTGAGAGTGGCGAGGAAATCTCCAAGATAGAGGGCTGGTAGGGTGTCAAAGAATAGAGAGGAGCATCCTTGTTCCCTATACCATATACCAGGAAGGATGGAGAAAAGACAGTGGAATGCTAGTCCTCTTAAGTATAATGCTAGTCCTCTTAAGTATACCTAGCCGAACACCTGAATCCAGTCCCTGCTGACTGATCAACCAGGCAAGAAGATAAGGGCACACACATTAACATTTTGATTTCCAAACTGAGGAGAGATTGCTAAAATGTAGGCCAACCAAATCAGAATTTAAGAGTCAGGTAGCACCCAGGAGCTAAAAGCATCAAGGGAACAGTAAACAGGCCTGCATTTAAGTTGAGAAAAATCATCCTATACGTAAGATGTGAAGACCTTTGTGAGCAGCAAGTCTAGGGAAATAGATCTATTTCATTAAGTTCCAAGAGTGGGACATGGCTACTTAAAGACAAGTGTAATCTCTAGCTATTTTGAAAAAAGAAAAACATCTTTAAAAAAGGGATATATACAACAACAACAAAAAGAGTAGTTGCTGAGGCTGCTTATGTACTACCAAACACCTCATGGGATTTTGTTCTTTGGTTTGGAGGTTTATGGTCATGATTTCAGGGAATGGCCCAGTTAATTGGCCTAATAACATGTTTAGTGATTCTGTTCTACCTTCTAGTTCCTTGCATAGCATCTGAGGTCAAAAAATTTTGCAAATGACCATTCAAGGCAAGACAATTGGTCTCTATTTGCCAAGAGCAACAGAGGAAGAAGGAGAGTCAGCATAGGAGGAGGATATGGAATTGTGGCTAGCTGTCTCCATGAACAACGGCCTCCTTTGCCATGAGACCAGAAGAATTGGATGGTACCTGGCCACTATTGCTGAACATTTTGATCAAAGATTCTATAAGCATATGAAAATATTTATAGTGGCTTTATTTATGATAGGTCCAAACTTAAACAACCCAAATGCCCATCAACTGGTAAATGGATAAATAAATTGTGGAATATCCACCCAATGGAATACTATATTCATCAATGAAAACAAAAACAAAAACCATGAACTACTGATATAGGCAAAACATGGATGAATCTCAAAAATATTAGGCTAAGTGAAAGGAGTCAGACATAAAAGATTACATATTACATGATTCCTTTATAAGAAATTCTAGAAAAGGAAAAATAATGTTCCAGAAAGCAGATCAGTGGTTTCCAGGAGCTAGGAATGGGAGAATCCACTACAAGGGAGCACAGAATATCAATTGAGGTGTTTCAACAAGCAGATGCAGCACTGGAGGTGCTCACTCGTCTATGCCAAGAAATATGGAAGACAGCTTCCTGGCCAACTGGCTGGGAGAGCTCCATATTTATGCCCATTCCCAAGAAAGGTGATCCAACCGAATGTGGAAATTATAGAACAATATCATTAATATCACACACAAGCAAAATTTTGCTGAAGATCATTCAAAAACAGCTGCAGCAGTATATTGACAGGGAAGTGCCAGGAATTCAGGCAGATTTCAGAAGAGGATGTGGAACCAGGGATATCATTGCTGATGTCCAATGGATCCTGGCTGAAAGCAGAGAATACCAGAAGGATGTTTACCTGTGTTTTATTGACTATGCAAAGTCATTTGACTGTGTGGGTCATAACAAATTATGTATAACATTGTGAAGAATGGGAATTCCAGAACACTTAATTGTGCTCATGAGAAACCCTTACGTAGATCAAGAGGCAGTTGTTCAGACAGAACAAGAGGATACTGATTGGTTTAAAGTCAGGAAAGGTGTGAGCCAGCGTTGCATCCTTTCACCATACCTATTTAATCTGTATGCTGAGCAAACAATCTGAGAAGCGGGACTATATGAAGAAGAATGGGGAGCATCAGGATTGGAGGAAGACTCATTATTTACAGCCTGCCTTATACAGGTGACATAGCCTTCCTTGCTGAAAGTGAAGAGGATTTGAAGCACTTACTAATGAAGATCAAAGACCACAGCCTTCAGTATGGATTACACCTCAACATAAAGAAAACAAAAATCCTCACAACTAGCCTAATAAGCAACATCATGATAAATGGAGAAAAGACTGAAGTTGTCAAGGATTTCATTTTACTTGGATCCACAATCAACACCCATGGAAGCAGCAGTCAAGAAATCAAACGACGCATTGCATTGGGTAAAATTGCTGCAAAGGACCTCTTTAAAGTGTTAAAAAGCAAAAATGTCACCTTGAAGACTAAGGTGTGCCTGACCCAAGTCATGGTATTTTCAATTGCATCATATGCATGCGAAAGCTGGACAATGAATAAGGAAGACCAAAGAAGAATTCACGCCTTTGAATTGTGGTGCTGGCGAAGAATATTGAATATACCATGGACTGCCAAAAGAATGAACAAATCTGTCTTGGAAGAGGTACAACCAGAATGCTCCTTAGAGGCAAGTATGGCAAGATTGCATCTTACATACTTTGGACATGTTGTCAGGAGCGATCAGTCCCTGGAGAAGGACAGCATGTTTGGCAAAGTACAGGGTCAGCAGAAAAGAGGAAGACCATCAACGAGATGGACTGACACAGTGGCTGCAACAGGGATTGTAGGGATGGTGCAGGACCAGACAGTGTTTCGTTCTGTTGTGTGTGGCGTCGCTATGAGTCGGAACCAACTCAACAGCACCTAACAACAACAATAAAAATGTCTGCCTTGAGCATTATACTCTTTTAAGAACTATCTATATGGGATCAAAGTGACAACAGCAACTACAAAGATTAGATAGGAACCTCAGGGGGCAATGAGTTTAGGTTCATGGGGGAGGAACAACTCAGAAATGGGTGAGAATGGTTGTACAACTTGAAGAATGTAATCAATGTCACTGAATTGTACATGCAGGAACAGTTGAACTGATCTATGTTTTGCTATGTATATTCTCAATGACAACAACAAAATTAAAAAAAACACCAATGCAACGAGCCTGTCTTGTGTACACTTGGTTTCAACACCATTCGAACTATAGCATCTAGTTCAGGAAAAAAAATCCTAAGCAATAGGTTCCTGGTATTTTCCCTGGGTACATCTCATAACTGAGATGTGGACGGTAAACAGCATAAAACTGAATAATTACTGAAATCAGAAAAATAGCAGGAAATTATAATTATTACCTTTCTTTTTTTATCTTGTGCTGCTGTGAAAATCTGATAAAAGCTAAAAACCAAGAATCTCTCTTCTCAAAGAAAAAGCACATACTGATATGTACTCGACGGCACTGGGTCTGGGTTTTCATACGTACACAGACAATTTTGAAAATAATTTTAACTTTTTAAAAAAAATTCTTTAGATCAACTTGTTCTGTGTTACCAATGTTCTTATAAAGGGGTGTTAAGAACATGCAGAGTTCAGAAAAGGAGGGTGAGGATGGTTGCACAACTCGAAGAATATAGTCAATGTCACTGAATCGTAGAAGCAGAAACTTGGTGTATTTTTTGCTATGAACAGTCTCAACAACAAATTTTTTTTTAAAAAAAGGCATATTATGTAATAGAGCGATTTTAGGAATGAGGGAAATTTGTTCTGATTGGTTTAGAGGGTCAAAATTATGACCACTGAGTCTTAATTACAAACGTAGATTTCAACTGAACATGTTCTAATAACTGAAGTGTCTTGCTATGGAGTCAGTTCTCCATCCTTAAAAGTATTCATAAAGAGGCTGAATGAATCTCTGTCAGGCATGCTAATGAAAGAATTCCAGCATGTTGTTGTTACTGTTAGGTACCATCAAGTTGGTTCTGACTCACAGCAACCCTGTGTACAACAGAACAAAATACTGCCCAGTCCTGTGCCATCCTCACAATTGTTGTTATGCTTGAGCCCACTGTTGCAGCCACTGTGTCAATCAATCTCGTTGAGGGTCTTCCTCCTTTTCACTAACTCTCAGCTTTACCAAGCATGATGTCCTTCTTCAGGGACTGATTCCCCCTGATAACATGTCCAAAGTATGTGAGATGAAGTCTTGCCATCCTTGCCATCCTTGCTTCTAAGGAGCATTCTGGTTGCACTTCGTCCGAGACAGATTTGTTCATTCTTTTGGCAGTGCATGGTATAGTCAATATTCTTCACCAACACAATTCAAAGGTGTCAATTCTTCTTTGGTCTTCCTTATTGTCCAGCTTTGGTATGCATATAAGGTGACTGAAAACACCATGGCTTGGGTCAGGCACACCTTAGTCTTCAAGGTGACATCTGTGCTTTTCAACACTTTAAAGAGGTCTTTTGCAGCTAATTTGCCCAATGCAATACGGCATCTGATTTCCTGACTGCTGCTTCCATGGGTGTTGATTGTGGATCCAAGTAAGATGAAATCCTTGACAACTTCAATCTTTTCTCCTTTTATCATGATGTTGCTCGTTGGTCCAGTTGTGAGGATTTTTGTTTTCTTTATGTTGAGGTATAATTCATACTGAAGACTACGTATGGTCTTTAAACTTCATCGGTAAGTGTTTCAATTTCTCTTCACTTTCAGCAAGCAAGGTTGTGTCGCCTGCATAACACAGGCTGTTAATGTGTCTTCCTCCAATCCTGATGCCCGGTTTTCCTTCATATAGTCCAGCTTCTCGGATTATTTGCTCAGCATACAGATTAAATAGGTATGGCAAAAGGATACAACCCTGACACACGCCTTTCCTGACTTTAAACCATGCAGTATTTCCTTGTTCTGGGGCTTCAGACTCTTCCATTCTAACAAGCTCCCACGCGAATCTGTTGCTGGTCCAAGAGGCACACTTTGGATCTAGGAAAATTCCCTCTATGCCCTCTCTCACAATTCCAGCATAGAGGGCATTGTCCTAGATCCAAAGTGTGCCTCTCGGACTAGCAGCATCAGAGTCACCTGGGAGCTTGTTAGAATGGAAGAGTCTCAAGCTCCACCCGGGATTACTGAATCGGAATCAGCATTCAAACAAGATCCCTAGGTGATTAAGTAGTACTCCACTGAACGATATTTAAGCTTTTCTGTTAACCCAGTCACCACCATTATTTGTGAAATACAGCAGCATATGTGGCAAGTGCAGGGCGCAGCTCCGTAAGTTCTACCTCACTAGTTGTAATAAGGGAGGCAATGCTGTCCACGGGGCCACCAATGACCTCTGCAGCTAAATCCAACAAATACAGTTTTTTATACTTTATTTCATTGGTTTCTGGTAACATTTGACACCATTGTCCACTCCGTACTTATTTAAACATTGTTTCCCTTGGTTTCATGATGAGGTAGTCTTGGCATCCCTGCTACTTCTTTGGCAATTTTTCTCTGCCTCCTTTTCTCTGTTGAACCTTTAAATGCTGGTGCCCCGCAGCACGTTAACCTAAATTTTCTTCCCAGTTCAAAACGATTCCAGAATGATCTCTTTTAGGCTTAGGACCTTAGTCTCACGGGACAACTCAGTCAAGTGGCATAATATAGCTCACAAAGTTCATGTTCTGCATCCTAATCAAGTGAGTAGCATCTGGGGTCTTGAAGGCTTGTGAGCAGCCATCTACTCATCAGAAGCAGAAGAGAAAGAAGGAAAGCAGTCTCAGAGAAGAAACAAGTCTACAGAGCTAATAGCCTACACAAGCCACAGCCTCATCTACCCTCAGACCAGAAGAACTAGACGGTGCCTGGCTACCACTACTGGCTGTTCTGATCAGAGTCACAATAGATGGTCCTGGACAGAGAGGGAAAAAATATAGAAAAAATTCAAATTATTTTAATTTTTATTGTGCTTTAAGTGAAAGTTTACAAATCAAGTCAGTCTCAAACAGAAACTTATATACACTTTGCTCTACACTCCTAGTTGCTCTCCCGCAATGAGACGGCACACTCCTTCTCTCCACCTTCTATTTTCATGTCCATTCAGCCAGTTTCTGTACCCCTCTGCCCTTTCATCTCCCCTTCAGAGAGAAGCTGCACTCAGAGTCTCATGTGTCTACTTGATCCAAGAAGCTCACTCTTCACCAGTATCATTTTCTATCCCATAGTCCAGTCCAATCCCTGTCTGAAAAGTTGGTTCTGGGAATGGTTCCTGTCTTTGGTTAACAGAAGGTCTGGGGGCCATGACCTCCGGGGTCCTTCTAGTCTCAGTCAGGCCATTAAGTCTGGTCCTTTTACAAGAATCTGAGGTCTGGATTCCACTGCTCTCCTGCTCCCTCAGGGGTTCTCTGTTGTGTTCCCTGTCAGGGTAATCATCGGTTGTAGCTGGGTTACCATCTAGTTCTTCTGGTCTCAGGCTGATGTAGTCTCTGGTTTATGTGGGGCTCATAATTACCTTGTGTCTTTGGTGTTCTTCATTTTCTTTTGTTGCAGGTGGGTTGAGACCAATTGATATATCTCAGATAGCTGCTTGCTATCGTTTAAGACCCCAGACGCCACTCTCCAAAGTGGGATGCAGAACGTTTTCTTAATAGATTTTATTATGCCAATTGACCTAGATGTCCCCTGAAACCATGGTCCCCAAACCCCTGTCCCTATCACGCTGGACTTGGAAGCTTTCAGTTTATTCAGGAAACTTCTATAGTAAACAGTGCTGCAATGAACATGGGTGTGCATATATCTGTTCGTGTAAAGGCTCTTATTTCTCTAGGATATGCTCCAAGGAGTGGGATTGCTGGATTGTGTGGCAGTTCTATTTCTAGTTTTTTAAGGAAGCACCAAATTGATTTCCAAAGTGTTCTGTACCATTTTACATTCCCACCAGCAGTAAGTGTTCCAGTCTCCCCACAACCTCTCCAACATTTAATATTTTGTGTTTTTGGATTCATGCCTGCCCTGCTGGAGTGAGATGGAATCTCACTGTAGTTTTGATTTGCATTTCTCTGTTGGCTAATGATCATGAGCATTTCCTCATGTATTTGTTAGCCACCTGAATGTCTTCTTTAGTGAAGTGCCTGTTCATATCCTTTGCCCATTTTTTAATTGGGTTATTCGTCTTTTTGTGGTTGAGTTTTAGCAGAATCATGTTGATTTGAGAGATCAGGTGCTGATCGGAAATGTCATAGCTGAAAACTTTTTGACAGTCTGTAGGTAGTCTTTTTACTCTTTTGGTGAAGTCTTTGGATGAGCATAGGTGTTTGATTTTTAGGAGCTCTCAGTAATCTGGTTTTTCTTCAGCATTTTTAGTAATGTTTTGTATTCTGTTTATGCCATGTATTAGGGCTTCTAACGTTGTCCCTATTTTTTCTTCCATGATCTTTATCATTTTAGGCTTTATATTTAGGTCCTTGATCCATTTTGAGTTAGTTTTTGTGCATAGTGTGAGGTATGGGTCTTGTTTCATTGTTTTGCAGATGGGTATCCAGTTATGTTAGCACCATTTCTTAAAAAGACTGTCTTTTCCCCAATTAACTGACTTTGGGCCTTTGTCAAATATCAGCCGCTCATATGTGGATGGATTTATGTCTGGATTCTCAATTCTGTTCCACTGGTCTATGTGTCTGTTGTTGTACCAGTACCAGGCTATTTTGACTACTATGGCAGTATAATAGGTTCTAAAATCAGGTAGAGTGAGGCCTCCCACTTTGTTCTTCTTTTTCAGTAATGCTTTACTTATCTGGGGCCTCTTTCCCTTCCATATGAAGTTGGTGATTTGTTTCTCCATCTCATTAAAGAATGTCATTGGAATTTGGATCGGAATTGCATTGTATCTACAGATGGCTTTTGGTAGAATAAACGTTTTTACAGTGTTAAGTCTTTATTCAGGAAACTGCTTTTGGTTAAGTCCAGTTGTACTGACCTCTCCTGTACTGTGTGTTGTCTCTCCCTTCACCTAAAATAGTTCTTGTCTACTATCTAATTAGTGAATACCCCCTCTCCGTCCCTCCCTCCACACTCTCGTAACCATCAAAGAATATTTTCTTCTCTGTAAAACTCAAATTCTTTAAAAAGGCCAGACTTACTGGACCAGCTGAGATCAGAGAACTTCCTGAGACTATTGCCCTGAGATACTCTTTAAACCTTGAACTGGCACTATCCCGAGGTTACCTTTTAGCAAAATAACAGACTGGCACACAAAATAAAGGAAATTACCTGTAAGTACAGCACTCTATTAAAAAAAACCATATGAGAGCAAAAGGTCAACGATTACTCTAAAGCAAAGATGAGAAGATAAGAGAGCAGGGAAACTAGAGCACTGGAAATGGAGCAACTGGACTACAATTAAAGAGAATGTTGACACATGGTAAAAAATGTAACTAATGTTGCTGAACAATTTGTATAGAAATTGTCAAATGTGAATCTGATTTACTGTGTAAACTTTCACTAAAAACACAATAAAATATCATTAAAAAAAAATGATCTCTTCTATTCCCACATTAAAAGCTATTATTAAATGTCTCTCAAACTGTACCTTCAGCACAGACTTCTCCTCTCAGTTCCAGACCGGTTTATCCACCTGGCTATTGAACATCTCAAAGGCTTCCTAGAACCTCAACTTCAAAGGACCAAATCTGAGCTCATTCTCTTCCCCACCAACCTATTTTTTCCTGGGGTACTTTCTATCTCAGAGAAAGGCACTACTGATTTCCCCACCTGCCTGAGCGAAAACCCTAGGAGTCACTGCTGCCTAAGTTTTCTTTCCTCTTCTACTCCACGTTTAGTCTGTCACCAAATTCTGTTGCTTCTACCTTCTAGTTGTCTCTTAAGTTTGTCTGCATCTCTTTTATGGCTGTTGCTGCTGTCCTAGCTGGGGTCACCCACACCTCTGGCTTGCCTAGGTGACACTGACACCTCCTCCCATTTTGCCTTGCCTCCATGCTTACTCTCCTCCAATCCATGCTACAAACAGCATTATTCAGATCATGACTTCTAAAACACACATTTCATCTCCTTGCCCTACTTCTTGAAACCCCTCAATAACCCTCCCCTGCTACACACACACATACTGCTTTAAGGATAAAGTCCAAGCCCCAAAACAGACACAAAAAGACCTTTAATGAGCTGGCCCTTTCCTTGCTCTCCAGTCTTATTTCTCACCAGTCTCCACCTCACAGCATTTTTCAGCTACATGGGGCTTTTCAGGTCCTTAAACATGCCATACTTCCCCTCTGTGTTCTCATACGGGCTCTTCTCTTTGCTCAGGACACCCTCCTCCCAGCTGATTAATTCTAACTCATCCTTCAGTTCTCACCTTAAACAACACCTGATCAGGTAAGGTGCTCTGCCATGTGCTCCCAGAGCACCTCTGCTATCATAGCATTCATAACACTGTTGGCCCTGCAAGTATTATTGTCTCTCTTCTGAGCTGAAGTAAGCTCTATAAAGCAGGGCTGTGTCAATTTGCTCGTTACTGTATCTTCAATGCCTAGCATTAGGCCTGGCACATAGTAGGTGCTTAATAAATATTTTTGATAAAAACACTGACTGAGGTGGGGATGAGGGAATATGGGTAAATCTCCCAGTGGCTGGGTAAGGTTGAAGACCTCAGATTGCCCACTATTCATACATATATGATTACCTAGCCATTTTGAAGATGCATGCCTCTAGTCACAGAAGAGACCAGGTAAAAGTCTGTGAACGAGTTAAAATACATTTTCACATATGATACTAGAGAGCAAAGAATGCTTATGGCCACTGAGGATGGGTCAGTGGCAACCTTTCTACAAAGACAAAAAGGCATATTTTACCAATAAGAGAACACATGGATTGTTATTAACTACAAAGATTTTTATTCTGTTCTTTACCTGCTTTTTACAAATTGCCTGAGCTCCTGAAGCTTCCATTTGTCATATTTTTCAAACCTTTTGAAGTGTTCTTCTGCATGAAATTTATCAGAAGGTGAGTTATAGGCAAATACCAGCCCACACTGGGCACCGATGCCCCCACGTCGAACCTGGAAAGAGAGATCAAAATATTAACAGAGCGAAAACTCTGTCGCTATTTTGCGTTCAAATAATATGGTTAAATTCAAATGGCTTAGAGCAAAATCAAAATCAATGAAATGATATTTCAGAATACATTAAGTCCTAGAAAAGTAAGAAAACGGCTTCACAAACCCTAGGTTTACACTGTCCACAGACTTAACAATCTTTTCAATTCATCTTTGTGTCCCTGCCCGCTGCTACACGCTTGACACGGAGTAAACGGTCCTTAAAGTGTTAAATGAAAAACCAATGACATGGACCTCTGAAACACAATCTTATCTAAAAGAAAAAAAAAAAAAGTTGTAACCTTGGAGGAGGTTGCTTAAAGAAAAGTAGCGTGAGAATTACCATAATTCTGATCTGAGTAACCTGGAAGGCAGATTCAGTTCCTGAAGAAAAAATAGTACTCGCTCTGGTTTTTCCAGTTTCTGTAAGAAAACCTGGGGGAAAAAAAAACAAACAAAAAACCAACAACTAAAGTTAGGATGATTGGCTCATTTCTTATAACTCTAAGAACTAAGAAGATCAAGAAAAATACACTATATTCTTTGAGGCTGCCTTTCTCTTCATAACCTCTGTTAACAGTGTGATAACACGCATTTGTTCCAGTCGGTGCTAACTATTCTTCCTGGAAATCCAAATTGTTCTCAACCACTCTGCCTTATCAAGATGAAAGGCTAAACCAATTTCATGCTTATTTCATTACATTGAGCACAATTAAAAAAAAAAAAAAGTTGTGAAGTGAATCTCTACAGGAAATGTACAAAATCTGTCACTAAAACCAAGAAAATTAAATCTAAAGAACATTTACTAACTCAGAGGGGAGCTATTACATGATCTAGTCCTATGAAACAGTAATTCCGTGGGCGATTTTAAGAAATCATACAGCCAGAAACTCACACAGCTCCACCAACAACAGTCCTACAAACTATCCCAACTGCTGAATTGTCACCTGTTCCCAAAGGATGTCTCTAATTAAATCTATTAAAAAAGGCTGAAATACTTCCTAAAAGTTAACTGACTAACCAGAAATTCAAATTAGCCTCAAAGTAGACGAAGCAATAATTTAACTCACATCAGACAGAGTCTTTTTAAATAACATTGCCACCAAGTATACACTTAAGTTTTTTCTTTAAAGGCAAAAAACCCAAAACTTTTCTGCTTCCTTTTTTTGGGTAAGAACCTAGCTTCCAAGTCTAATTGTGATATTTTAAAACACAATTGTTTTAACACCTGCCCCTCCCACCCCCTTGCTGGATTTATTCTTTTAAAATGACAGGTGAAAAAACATCCAACTACGAACTTAAAGGATTGAAGCAATTTGCCCCTTCAGTTCCTATTCGCAGTATGCTAACAGTAACGCTCAGACCTTCTGCGTTGATGTGTTCCGAGCTGCAGGGGCACCTGTTCAGAATGGGCAATTCCCTGGAGTTGGGAAACCTGAAGTGAAAAGAGCTCTGACCTCTGTAAAGGCGGGGGACGGGGTGGGGGAAACACTCCTCAAACCCAACGGTTCTGGCTGTGAGGACATTTTTCCTGTCACATCTCTTCAGACTCGTTTTTTGCAGGGGATCAAGAGATCAAAACCTAACCTGAGTTACTAGAAACAAACAAGGATGGCTGTGCAGAGCGACCAGGAGCGACCACGCATGCCTCCCTATCCCCATTCACATCCCCTGTGTGTGCTTTTCAGAAAATCAAAGAAACAAAAACAAATCTACAAACTGTAACAACTAGACTAACAAGAACTACTTCTCCAAGGGGGGATGGAAGGCAAGAACAAGGAGGTGGAGGGTAAACGGCACAGGGAGAATAAAAAAACAAAAACTAAACCTGTTACCATCAAAGCGATTCTGACTCATGGTGACCCTGTGTGTTAGAGAGTAAACAGTGCTCCAGGGGGCTGTCTTAGCTATTATCTTTATGGAAGCAGATTGCCAGGCCTTTCTTCCTGGCACTGCTGGGTGGGTGGGTTCGAACTGCCAGCCTTTAGGTTAGCAGTCAACCTCAAACAGTTTATGCTACCCAGGGTCCTTCACAGGGAGAATAACAGACTTTAAATCAGACCTGGCACAAGAACCCTTTCCAACACAGGGCAGTGTTAAAAATCCACTTACGAATCTTCATCTAGAGTACAATAAAAAAGCATGCAGCAATAACAAAAAATCCACATACAGGTGTCTGAAAAGTTCTGCCTTATATGCCCCAGAGACAAAAAATCCAATTCTTCAGAGAGTGAAGGGAAAAGGCAGAAGGGCTTTAGCAGAATGGTCTGCCTCTCCTGGGTGAGGGGAGGGGAGAAAAGAGCTGCCCTCCCCTACACTTTGGATGACCAGCAGGCGGCTGCCTGGATCTACTTCAGTGTGGTAGGGATGGAGCAATGAAGGAGACTTCTCTGCAGAGGCTGAGCTGCTCAGGGCACGGAAACTGTCTTATTGAAGAGTCTGCTGCTTAACAAAACGACCAAAGGAGAAGAGGTGCAACTGGGGAAAGCACGTTTTCCCAGGGATCTCTGCTGCAGAATTCAGGAAACAGGCTAGAGAAGAGGCAACCACTGAGAATGTGGGAGGCCTGCAATGCTGTGAAGAAAGTCAAGGGGAACCCGATCCAAAGCAGTAAGGCCAGTCCCTTTCAATGTCTGATAATCGCTGGTGCATCCCAACTGCTTTATTGCATCAGCAATATCCAAAGCAGTATTTCAAAAACCCAAACCTGCTGGCGTTGAGTTGATTCTGACTCACAGTGACCAGCCAGGACACAGTAGAACTGTCCCACAGAGTTTCCAAGGCTGTAATCTTTATGGAAGCAGGCTGCCGCTCTTTCTTCCATGGAGTAGCGGTTGGTGGGTTCGAACCACCGGCTTTTCTGTTAGCAGCCAAGGGCTTAACCACTAAGCCACCAGGGCTCCTTCAAAGCAGTATTAACGAGTAGAAAAGGGGCACATTCAGGAGACTAACTAGCTGGCCAGCAAGATGGATGAGGAACTCACTCACAAACACCCCACGGATGAGGAAAAGAGCCCACAGCAAAAAGCAAAAGGCACATCAGCAATTATTTTGCTGACACTGGAGAGTGAGTGAGGCTTCCTTCCAGACACCTCAAGCGCCGGATCAGCTGTACCTGGAAATACCCTTCATAAATTACATCTTCAGCAGTACAGTTTTCCTGATCCACTCGGCTTCTCAGTACTTAAAGAAAACACAGTAGAGAGACAACCTGAACTTAAAATAGTTAAAAGAGTAACTTTTTTCTATTCTAAGAGGAGTCTGTTTTTCAAAATGGAAAGCTCTCCGGCACTTGTGCATTATTACAGTCACTGGCACCTAGAAAGATACAACTTTCTAAAGGAAACCAGGAAGGGTGCAGGAATCACTGCTGAACGAAGAACAGTCTGAAGGAAGACTGCACACACTGAAAGCGTCCAAGACCACGGTGCGATCGCACACAGCTGCTGAGCATGACTAGCCTTTCGTTCACTAAAGACCAAAGAATTTACCACTCACCATCCCTCGTCCATGGCTCAACGAGGAGATTTTCAGGTCCCGACTTATCTTCTTTTCCTTTGACATCACATGCCTGAAGAGTCAACTGGAGAGGTTTACCTGGTCAACAGACAGAGAGAGCCTAAAGCAGGAGCTACAAAAAAAGAAAACCTGCAGGCACAGCAGTGGAGTACCTGTGATTACCCAATTAAAAACTGAAATGGAGACGTGATATTAGCCACAAGTTAACACTGTCAAGTGCTTAACTATTTTGGCACCAGGGTACCCCCCAAAATAAGAGCCTTTCAAATGTATGTAATTGATCACCGTAAGTAAAATTTACGTGCTATATATTTATCACAAATATTTTTCCACATCCTTAAGATATTTAAGGAAAAACTAAGATATCAATTTTCTGACTTGAAAAATTAAACATAATTATTACATCACATTAAAGACAAAGGTACGAATATCGTGGCAGAAAGATCACAGTAGTGCCTCTATTACTGAAGGGAATACTGTACTTTGCGTACAGAGACTTTGTCACTAGAGGTGGGAATAGCAAATACGTTGCTCTTCACATGCCAAATGCAGTCATTTGGGAGTAGCTCTATGGGCCCCTACGTTGAGGAGTAGGGGCCCCATCCTGGATCAGTAGAAAAGTGCTGAGGGGGCTGATGCTGGGCATGGGAGGGGAGGGCAGTAGCAGGCATGGTATACATACTTCTGAGCAGTGACCACGGGGGTGCAGAGGGGTACATTCTAAGACAAAGACCGCTTTGCACCATGTCTTGGCTAGTTTCCTCCCTCCTACAGATGAGGAGTATTCCACCTTCCCAACCCTCTTGGCGTATACAATAAGACATTTGTGTACTTCACCAAAGATGGCTGTGAACGAACGGTCACCAAACCTAAGTGATTGGGCCAGTAAATCTGGGGAGCACAGCCTAGTGGACACCCAGGGGTCCTCTTCTGCTAATGCTGCCATAAAGGAACCAACATCCCACTTCTGCCTATCAACTCTAGTCAGTATGACACTCAGAGAATATTAATCTAGCAAGCATGGTAAAACTACAACAACCCAGTCCATAAACTACCCGAAAAGACAAGATGCCAGGAGGTCAGATGCTGAGGATGGTTTTATGATGTGTCCACTGCTGGAATCTCCATCAACCCTAGGTCATTTACCATATTTAAGGAGCAGGTTCTGCCTAACTGATGCCATGGATGAGATGAGGGACGAGGCATCATACTGTGTGTCCAGGTGGTCAGTGATGGTACAGAGAGAGCTCATCACTTTGGCAACACTTCCTCTTGCTAGTGCAAAGGCCAGAAGAGTCAGCTCCACCTCTGGAGTAGAACAGCAGCTGTAAACCAAGAGCAGAACAGTTTCACTTATTAAAAGCATGACAAAATTCAGGTAGCTCCAACCCTATGCAACTGACTGCCGTAAGTGAAATTAACCTGCCATATGCTTTCTATATGTTTATCAAAAATATTTACCCATGGCTCTTTTAAGACAATCTAAGGAAAAACTAAATCAACCCAGAAGACCAAGGAATTTAATTCTTAATTCTGTAAGCTTAATTTAGAAAAATTAAATAATTCCAATAGTATCAATTATAACAAATTTAACTTTACAAACGGGTTTCAAAGAAACCAAAAATAAACAAGCACTGCAATAAGCCTCTACTATTAAGAAGCCTTAGGGAGTGAGCTGGCTTGGCCAGAGAGTTGAAGGTTTCTTCCTTCAAAAACCAAAAATTTATTTTAGAGCGACTCCACAGCTCATCTCTCTGTCTTTTTTAAACACATCATGCTGAAACTTTTGAAATGGCCTGGATGGCTCAGGGGCTGGTTTGTCCTCTAATACAGTAATGTCCCCAGGGCTCACTGAGACGGAGCTGAGTGTCCCTACACTAAGCGAGCCATCCCTCCTGTCAGGCTACCAAGGGGCCCTTTCCCCAGTTCTACAGATAATCAGGCTTGTCAGAGCTGTGTGTGAAGGTAAGCAGGCTGTGAGGAAGGACCACGGGCCAGAGATCTGAGTGCACTGGAAGGTTTTCACGTGAGACTTCTGTTCTAGCTTGTCAGCAACACCCACTCCCACCACCCTTGCAATTCCTGAGGTCAGGTGATGCTGCCAGATAATGGATTTTACACGGGTGAATTAATTTTTACTTTCTCTTCAGCCGCCAAAAAAGAACCATTTTTAGTTGTGATCTTTAAAAGAGTAAAATATTTTTTAAAAAGATTTAGCAAGCATATATATATATATATATGTTCTCCATCCCCCCGAAAGAGTTCACTTTATAACCTTGATTTTACCTAGTTATCCTTATGAGAAAACTGTCCACTTCTTCCAGAACACTGGGAGACAGGAAAGTTGAGAAATCAGTAGATCCTGGTGAGAGGGAAAGTGGAGGCATGTGCTGCAGCGCCTTCCTATAAGGGTAAAATCAGGTCAAAACCAGGTGTAACAGCAGACAACAAGAAACTGTTAAAAGCTTGTTTTCACTGATCCATTATAAATAAACAGACAGTATTCCCATAGAGAACCTGATCTTTTATTTCTGATTTGGGTTCATAAAGGACACCATACAAACTAGCATTTTTCTCCCCTTAGGAGTCACAGTGCTAAGTAGTTTCATAGGCTCTCATTTTTTTTCTTTCTTTCAAGATTTTCATTTTCCTCTGTAAAGGCTATTTCAACTCTCTGGAATCACGCATTTGTTTAAAAACAGCAATTTGAGCAGAAGACATACATACTCTACAGAGAAACCATGGAGTGGGATCAGTAGGATATTCATGCAGGAGCAGGGCAATGGGAAATTGGTTATATACAGAGGGAGTGATCAAATTATTTCAAACTTCAAATAAAAAAAAAGATTGATGATGCTTACGGCTAGGTTTCTCATACCAGACAAGAAAGTTATGGAAAGGGAGAAAACTAGAATGAACACTGTACTGTTGGATTAGAATTGATGGTATCAGTATTAACTCATAGTTTTCAGTATCACAGAGAAAAATAATATAGGTATAAATGTGTGCATGTGTGTGTGTATTCTTTATACACACACACACACACACACACATTCCCTAGCTGTGCCCACTGAGACCGCTGGGGGAAGCAATACCCTGCAGGAATGAGTGTGGTTTCTAAATAGCATTTTCTACTAACAGGGACGAGGGCTCCTTAGAGAAATGGCAGAGAATGTTCAAGATAAGTCTACAACACCTTGTTGCACCAGAAGGTAAGGAGGTGGTCCAAGAATGAGGAACACATGTCAAAAGGACATGTGAGCCAGAATAAAGTGGCTCCCACCAGGCAAATGTGGGACAAGCTGAGCATCAGAACTGTGATGGATTATATAACCCATTGAGTAAAACAGGAATCCACGAGTCTATATTAACATAAATAAACAAACAGAAAGTTTGATGAAGAACAGGACGTTTACGTAGTCTCAAAGTATATCCTTAGAGATGTATTAGCTACAAAGGGAAAAAGAATTATTTTACAGTGAAGTCTGGCAGACACAACTTTAATCAAGTTATCGAAGTTCAGTGATGGACACTAGTAACAGGGCAATGAAGTTTTGTGCTACCTGACAGGACACAACGCAAACACAGCATCAGCTCTGTAATATTCCTGGTTAAGGGTGAAAACCTAAATTTCATCAAGATGAAACATCAGACAAACCAAAATTGAGGGCCACTCTTCAAAATAACTGACCTGTAACTTGCAAAGGTGTCAAGTTCAGGAAAATAAAAAGCATGAGGACTTGTTTTGGACTGAAGGAAATTAAAGAGACATGACAATGCAATGCAAAATATGATTCTAGACTGGGTCCTTTTCTGTGAAGGACATTAGTGGGACAACTGTAAAAACCTGAATGGGGCCTGAGGGTTAGATGGTAGAAATGTATACCAATATTGGTTTCCTGATTTTGATGCTGCAGAGGGATGTTCTTATTTGTAGAAAATATATATACCAAAGTATTCAGTGATGACAAGGCACCAGGTTGGTAAACTATTCTTAAAGGAATCAGAAAGAAATACAAGTTCTTTGTATTGTACTAACAATGTTTTTCTAAGTTTGAAATTGTTTAAAAAAATTTTTTGAAAACAGGAAGGAAGAAAGGGGTGTTACCAAATAATATCCTTCAAGCTTAGCACTGCCAGCACTAATTATTTACAGAAAAGTTTTAATTAATAATAGCACTAACAAATTTTAAAAGACATCTAGGGAAAAGATATTGGCAACCTCTTCTTGTCCGATGTTTTAATAGCCTACACTAATAGCGCTTGGAGCCCTGGTGGCGCAGTGGTTAAGAGCTTGGCTGCTAACTGCTCATGCAGTTTGAATCCACCAGCCACTCCCTGGAAACCCTCTGGGGCAGTTCTATGCTGTCGTATAACAGGGTTGCTATGAGTCGGAATCTGCCTGACGGCAACAATGGGTTTTTTTTAATAGTGCTTATTATCACTTATTGAACTACATACAATACTACTACTTCACTGTTATGGAAGCTGAGTATTTTTGCCCTAAGAGTTTTTTAAGAGAAAATTTCACAGGTGCTTTATATGTAAAAATAAATTAATTTACCACTTCATACCCACTAGGGTGGCTACTATCAGAAAAACAAAAAATAACAAGTGTTGGTGAGAATGTGGGGAAATTGAAACCCCCGTAAATAGCTAGTAGGAATGGAAAATGGTACAGCCACTGTGAAAAACAGTTTGGCAGTTCCTCAAAAAGTTAAATATAGAATTTCCATATGCCTCAGTTACTCCAACTCCCATGTAAACAGCCAAAAGGTTTGAAAGCAGGGACTCAAACAGATCCTTGTATGCCAATGTTCATTGCAGCATTACTCACAATAACCAAAGGGTGGAAACAACCCTAGTGTTCATCAACAGACGAATAGATAAATGAAATATGGGACACACAGACAACGGAATACTACCCAGCCAGAAACAGAAATGAAGTTCTGATATGTGCTACAACATGGATGAACCCTGAAAACATTATGCTAAGTAAGTCAGACACAAAAAGATAAATATTGTATGATCCCACTTATGTATCTAGAATTGGCGAATGCATGGAAACAAAAGATTATCAGTGGTTATCGGGGGAGGGACGGGGAGAGTGGGGAGTTATTGCTGAAGCGGCACTGAATTTGTTTGGGGTGACAAAAAGCTCTGCAAAGAGTGGTGACGGTTGTGTAACGTTGTGAATGTAATTAATGTCACCGAATTATATATGCAAAAATAGTTAAAAAGGCAAAATTTTGTAATATCGTAGTCCCTGATTTACAACGTATTCGAGTTATGATGAACTGCACTTACGACCATCTTTTTTTTTTTTTTGTACATCTTGTCGTTAGTAATATGTACTATGTACAATGTTGCAGCTTGTAATTTGCCGATGTTATCATTCTTAGATGTTTACTTGCAGATGTTCAAAGATCAAATTTATAAAGATACTGATAATAAAAGGCTACAACAATAAAAACTAAAAAAAAAGGGCATTCGACTTACACCAAAACCAAATTAACCACAGAGTCGTCAGAACAAAACCCTGTCATAAGTTGGGGACTACCTATATATGTTTTACTACAATAACAATTTTAAAATAAACACATTAGCTTAGCATTCTTTTTTTCTTCGCCTTTTTTTTTTTTTAATTCTTGTGCTTTAGGTGAAAGTTTACAAACCAAGTCAGTCTCTCATATAAAAATTTATATACACCTTGCTCTACATTCCTAGTTGCTCTCCCTCTAATGAGATAGCACACTCTTACTCTCCACCCTCTATTTCCAAGTCCATTCAGCCAGCTTCTGTCCCCCTCTGCCTTCTCATTTCCCCTTAAGAGAGAAGCTGCACACATAGTCTCATGTGTCTACTTGATCCAAGAAGATCACTCTTTGCCAGAATCATTTTCTATCCCATAGTCCTGTCCAATCCCTGCCTGAAGAGATGGCTTTGGGAATGGTTCCTGTCTTGGGCTAACAGAAGGTCTGGGGACTATGACCTCCAGGGTCATTCTAGTTTCACTCAGATCATTAATATTACAAGAATTTGGGGTCTGCATCCCACTGCTCTCCTACTCCTTCAGGGGTTCTCTGTTGTGCTCCCTGTCAGGGCAGTCATAGGTTGTAGCCGGGCACCATTTTGTTCCTCTGGTCTCAGGCTGATGTAGTCTCTGGTTTACGTGGCCCTGTCTCTTGGGCTCATAATGACCTTGTGTCTTTGGTGCTCTTCGTTCTCCTTTGCTCCAGGTGGGTTGAGACCAACTGATGCATCTTAGATGGCCGCTTGCTAGCATTTAAGACCCCAGACACCACTATCCAAAATGGGATGCAGAACGTGTTCTTAATAGATTTTGTTATGCCAATTGACCTAGATGTCCCCTGAAACGATGATCCCCAAACCCCCGCCCCTGCTACACTGGCCTTCAAAGTGTTCGGTTTATTCAGGAAACTTCTTTGCTTTTGGTTTAGTCTAGTTGTGCTGACCTCTCCTGTATCGTGTGTTGTCTTTCCCTTCACCTAAAATAGTTCTTGTCCACTATCTAATTAGTGAATAGTCCTCTCCCTCCCTCCCTCCCCACTCTTGTAACCATCAAAGAATATTTTCTTCTCTGTTTAAACTATTCCTTGAGTTCTTATAATAGTGGTCTCATGTAATATTTGTCCTTTTGCAACTGACTAATTTCACTCAGCATAATGCCTTCCAGATTCCTCTGTTATGAAATGTTTCAAGGATTCATCATTGTTCTTTATCGATGCATAGTATTCCATTGTGTGAATACACCATAATTTATTTATCCATTCATCTACTGATGGCACCTATTGTAAACAGTGCTGCAATGAACGTGGGTGTGCATATATCTGTTTGTGTAGGCTCTTATTTCTCTAGGACATATTCCAAGGAATGGGATTGCTGGATTGTATTTCTAGCTTTGTAAGGAAGCACCAAATCAATTTCCAAAGTGGTTGTACCATTTTACATTCCCAGCAGTTGTGTATAAGTGTTCCAGTCCCACGACAACCTCTCCAACATTTATTACTTTCTGTTATTTTTGTTTGTTATTTTAGATTAATGGCAGCCTTGTTGGAGTGAGATGGAATCTCATTGTAGTTTTGATTTGTATTTCTCTAATGGCTAATGATCGTGAGCATTTCCTCATGTATCTGTTAGCTATCTGAATGTCATCTTTAGTGAAGTGCCTGTTCATATCCTTTGCCCATTTTTTAATTGGGTTGTCTTTTTGTTGTTGAGATTTTGTAGTATCATGTAGATTTTAGAGATCAGATGCTGATTGGAAATGTCATAGCTAAAAACTTTTTCCCAGTCTCTAGGTAATCTTTTTACTCTTTCGGTGTAGTCTTTGGATAAGCATAGGTGTTTGTGGCGGTATAAGTTTTAAAATCAGATAGTGTGAGGCCTCCCACTGTGTTCTTCTTTTTCGGTAATGCTTTACTTATCCGGGGCCTTTTCCCTTCCATACAAAGTTGGTGATTTTTTTTCTCCATCTCATTAAAAAATGTTGTTGGAATTTGGATTGGAATTGCATTGTATCTACAGATCGGTTTTGGTAGAATAGACATTTTTAAAATGTTGAGTATTCCTATCCATGAGCAGGGTATGTTTTTCCACTTATGTAGGTTGCTTTTGGTTTCTTGAAGTAGTATCTTGTAGTTTTCTTTGTATAGCTTTTTTACATCTCTGGTAAGATTTATTCCTAAGTATTTTATCTTCTTGGGGGCTACTGTAAATGGTATTGATTTGGTGATTTCCTCTTCAATGTTCTTTTTGTTGGTGTAGAGGAATCCAACTGATTTTTGTATGTTTATCTTGTATCCCGATACTCGCTGAACTCTTCTATTAGTTTCAGTAGTTTTCTTGAGGATTCCTTAGGGTTTTCTGTGTATAAGATCATGTCATCTGCAAACAGAGATACTTTTACTTCTTCCTTACCAATCTGGATGCCCTTTATTTCTTTATTTAGCCTAATTGCTCTAACTAGGACCTCCAGCACAATGTTGAATAAGAGTGGTGATAAAGGGCATCCTTGCCTGCTTCCCGTTTTCAAGGGGAATGCTTTCAGACTCTCTCCATTTAGGATGATGTTGGGTGTTGGCTTTGTATAAACGCCCTTTATTATGTTGAGGAATTTTCCTTCTATTCCTATTTTGCTGAGAGTTTTCATCCCAATGGGTGTTGAACATTGTCAAATGCCTTTTCTGCATCAATTGATAAGATCATGTGGGTCTTGTCTTTTATTTATATGATGGATTACATTAATCGTTTTTCTAATGTTGAACCATCCCTACATACCTGGTATGAAGCCCACTTAGTCCTGGTGAATTATTTTTTTGATATGTTGTTGAATTCTATTGGCTAGAATTTTGTTGAGGATTTTTGCATCTAAGTTCATGAGGGATATAGGTCTGTAATTTTCTTTTTTTGTGGTCTTTACCTGGTTTTTGTATCAGGGATGTGCTGGCTTCATAGAATGAGTCTGGGAGTATTCCGTCCTTTTCTAGGCTCTAAAATACCTTTAGTAGTAGTCGTGTTAGCTCTTCTCTGAAAGTTTGGTAGAACTCTCCAGTGAAGCTGTCCAGGCCAGGGCTCTTTTTTCTTGGGAGTTTTTAAATTACCTTTTAAATCTCTTCTTTTGTTATAGTTTATTTAGTTTTTCTACTTCTGTTTGTGTTAGTTTAGGTAGGCAGTGTGTTTCTAGAAATTCATCCATTTCTTCTAGGTTTTCAAATTTGTTAAGAGTATAATTTTTCATAGTAGTCTGATATGATTCTTTTAATTTCAGTTGGGTCTGTTGTAATACTGCCCATGTCATTTCTCATTCAGGTTATTTGCCTCCTCTTCTGTTTTTCTTTTTTCAGTTTGGCCAGTGGTTTATCAATTTTATCAATTTCTTCAAAGAACCAGCTTTTGGTCTTGTTAACTCTTTCAATTGTTTTTCTGTTCTCTATTTCATTTGATTCTGCTCTAATTTTTACTATTTGCTTTCTTCTGGTGCCTGAGGGTTTCATTTGTTGCTCTCTTTCTATCTGTTCAAGTTGTAGGGATAATTCTTTGATTTTGGCCCTTTTTTCTTTTTGGGTTTGTGCATTTATTGATATAAATCGACCTCTGAGCACTACTTTAGCCGTGTCCCAAAGGTTCTGACAGGAAGTGTTTTCATTTTCATAGGTTTCGATGAATTTCTTTATTCCATCCTTAATGCCTTCTGTAACCCAGTCGTTTCTGAGCAGGGTACTGTTCAGTTTCCAAGTGTTTGATTTCTTTTCTCTGCTTTTTCTGTTACTGATGTCTACTTTTATGGCCTTATGGTCAGAGAAGATGCTTTGTAATATTTCAATGTTTTGGACTCTGCTAAAGCTTGCTTTATGACCTAATATATGGTCTCTTCTAGAGAATGTTCCATGCGCTCTAGAAAACAAAGTATACTTGGTTGCTGTTGGGTGGAGTGTCCCGTATACGTCTATGAGGTCAAGTTGGTTGATTGTGGCATTTAGATCTTCCATGTTTTTACTGAGCTTCTTTCTGGATGTCCTGTCCTTTACCGAAAGTTGTGTGTTGAAGTCTCCTACTATAACTGTGGAGCTGTCTATCTCACTTTTCAATGCTGTTAGACTTTGTTTTATGTATCTTGAAGCCCTGTCATTGGGTGCATAAATATTTAATATGGTTATATCCTCCTGGTATATTGTCCCTTTAATCATTATCTAGTGTCCTTCCTTATCCTTTGTGGTGGATTTAACTTTATAGTTTAGGATTCTTGAAAAGAGTCCACTGGTTAGTGAAAAGTGCCCTGGGCTTGGAGTGCAAAGACCTAGCGTCAAACTGATCCATTATTGCCCAGTCATATGACCTCAGAGTAGGTCATGATTTCCTCATCTAAAAAATGTAAACAATTTTTATGAGTACATTCCAGAGTGTAGTAGATTAAAAAAAATGTATATTTATTTATATTTTACCTGTAAGTGTTTTACCCAATAAACATAAGGAACTATATAAATGTGAGGAATTATTTCCCAATGGGCAAAAAACAGGAAGACCCTTGCAAGACTGGTGCATTTAGTGAGCTGCTGAAGGTGAGGAAGTTGGGGGAACTCAGTGAGGGGGAGCAGGAAGGTGGAATGGACACTTCTTCAAAGTCGGTGAAGCCAGAACATGAAAGGAAGCAGCAGTGTGGAGCTAAAAAGACAACAAACAGGAAATAAGAGAGTACCCGGGGCTAAGTTTTTGACAAAGTCATGATGCTAGGAGGCTGCACAGTGACATTCCTGAAAGCGTTCCAAAAGAATGAGTGGACCATGACGGGGCTGGAAATCAGCAAGAGTGACTTACTGAGTATTGTGCAGCACTGTCTGGACAAAGGCTGGGTTTGTCTCCATAGAAGCTGTTACCAGTGATGTCAGCAGAGACCAATACCATATTGCGGAAGCATCTGAGACCGAAACTCCAGATTTCTTGACCTTCTGAAAGCCAACAGCCCTCAGACCATGAATTCTAGTGTCACATCCATCTCTAAGACACCGTTTTATGTTGATCTGGACATCTGTCAAGCATAAACAACAAATTCAGTAGTGGATTAACCGTTTGAGATCAGCAAACGCTAAGCTCGAAACTAAAAGCAAAGCAGTAGTTTACTTTTTGAAAAGAAAATTCTGAAGATATACTTTGATGATAGAAATAAATAATGTGTGCAATGGAACTATTATATGATAAACTTGTCACAAAAGCATGGCCCAATCTCAGAAGTATTAAGAATAACATGAAAAATTAGAAATTTCTGAGTCTTGAAAAATTAACACAAAGAGCATAACAAAAACAACAACAAAAATCCTAACTAAATACATGCTAAGAACATTTCCAGAATTCTTCCTAGGGTTCAGAAACTTGGATTGAGTTATAAAACAATATCTGGCTTATAATCAGTTAAGAGAATTACTTTTCAATAATTAAGTCAAAGAGATGACACAGGCATGACTCACTTTTAAGAGATGTCACGATTTCTTATTTGGGGTGGGGAAGAGGTAGGAAGTTAAAAAGGACACAACTCAGAGAAAAGACCACCACAGTGTAAGACAGGAAGCTTCTATTCCACAAGCTTAACTACTTCTCTGCCTAGGGGTGAGACACAAAGACTCTACCTCCCTAGGCCTCAGTTCCTCTGAGCAAAGTAAGAACACTTCGTTTGGCCCAGGAAAGCATTAGAAGAAATGAGACAAAACATGAAGCATTCCGGCTTCCTGAATGAAATATGCCTGGAAAGAAATCACAGAATTGTGATTATTTCCAAAATCCTACGTGTGAAGCAACGTTATAATAGCATAAAACTGGGAACAAACTAAATGTCCAACAATAAGAGGCTGGTTAAATTAAAGCGTACTCTGCCTCACTCTAAAGGTGTGCATGAACACATGGTATGGCAGTATGTTAAAAAAAAAAAAAAAAGATTATAAAATAGCATGTACAGAATATCACCATTTTTGCAAAAGGTATGTATAGATATATACACATAGTCCACACGTAAGAGATACATATACCAAAAAAGACCAAACCCGCTGCCGTCAAGTCGATTCTGACTCATAGTGACTCTACAGGACAGATTACAACTGCCCCCTAGGGTTTCCAAGGAGGGGTGGTGGATCGGAACCACCAACCTTTTGGTGAGCAGCTGAGTTGTTAACCACTGCGCCACCGGGGCTTCAAAAGATAGATATGTACAAATACACAAATGTATATGTGAATATATATACGTGACTCTCTTTTTTGGAAAAAAAAATGCGTGTGTATATATAAACACACACACATAAAACAGAAACCAAATCCGTTACCGTCGACTCGATCCTGACTCACGGTGCCCCCACGTGTTACAGGGTAGAACTGCTCCACAGGGTTTTCTTGGCTGTAATCTTTACAGAAGCAGATCGCCAGGCCTTTCCTCCACGGCACCACTGGGTGGGTTCCAACCACCAACCTTTAGGTTAGTAGTCGAGCGCAAACTGTTTGCTCCACCCAGGGACCTTCACATACACATACACAAATACACACATGCAAGAAAAGGTCTTGAAGTATCCACACCAAGGCATTCAGTGTCAATCCCTGGTTAAGGGGACTTCAAGTAATTTTTGTTTACATGTTTCTAATTTTCCAATGAGAAAACAAGAATAAAATATTTTCTCTTAAAAAAAAGTTTACCACTATTCTATAATTTTTAAAAACACTGAACAGATGATATAATGATGACTTTCACTTATATCATGAAAAGTAAATCGAATCTCAAAAGAAAAACTAACAGCTTTTCCACTTCAGAGATTCTCCTAGGGTAAGTCCTGATATATAAAGCAATTGTTAGAAAATATTCTTTTCCTTCCTCTCCTCCCTATTCCCTTAGTTAGACGGGCAGGATGCATCTAGTCGACTCACAGAGCTGACTGATGTTGGCATTTTCCAGGAGTGTCACATAGCCAGTGACGTTGCTGGGGATATGCACATCTCGGACCTCCTGAAGATCACTGGGAGTCCTCCCCACAGCTACTGTCACCTGCTGTGGCATGTAGCTCAGGTCAGTGGCAGCCACAGCAATGGACAAGTGTCTAAGCACAACATCTGGCTTCATTTTTAAACTGGAAAACACAAAGAGCAGAAATTACAAATATTTATATATGTCGCAAACTGGCAGGGTCCAACAAGTCTCATCTCAAAGATCTTTTATTTGCTATATCCAAAGGCTGATTTTCCTAGCAGCAAATAGCTTCAAATGCTATTAGGTTCAAAGTCCTTAGGGCTTTCTCAAGTCTCTAAAACAAGTTTCAGTTCAAGATTAGTACTACATTTTCTTTTAGGCTATCAGTAAAGACAGAAAGTACAATATGAACATTCCAGCGAAATCCTTTTCCTAGCAAGAGGCAAATTCTAAACTGCATCCGAATTTTCTATCTTGAGGACCAAGAACTGACTGTATTTCCCCATCTATAAATTGTGTAGGTGACCAAAGATCAAAATATATACTCCAAAATAAAACAAAGCAATTATTTCTATTTTCACCAACTAAACTTAGCCCATTCTCAGAAGGGACAGGTGAAAATTCAGACAGCAGCTTCGGAACTTCTAGAAATTATACAGTTTACTGCCATTAATTTTACTCCAGGATTCCTGACCATCCCATCCCCTTTTCTAAACTGGTCAACTGAGTTTCATATAGATTTTTCAAATGTACACGAAAGGTCTTCAAAAAGTAAAATCAGGTCGATATAAAAAAAGTACTTGCCCCTTGTGATACTAATTTTCCTGAGAAACTAGGGAAAAATGTGTGAAGTCGGCAGTATAAAATCTTAGTCTGTAAGTCTTAGTTCCTCCTTTAAGGAGCCCTAGTGGCAACAACAGTTAGGCACTTGGCTGCTGACCAAAAAGGCCGGCAGTTCGAACTTGCCCAGCAGCTCCATAGGAGAAAGACCTGGTGATCTGTTTCCGTAAAGATTACGGCCTAGAAAACCCTAGGGCAGCCTACTCTGTCACGTGGGGTTGCTATGAGTAGAAAATTGACTTGACAGAACCTAACATTTCTCCTTTAAATACCAAATAAATTATCCATTTTATCAATATGTGAGCCAGGTTCACATGATTTTACATGATCCCTTTGATTCATAAAGCATCTTCACAGATAACCACTTACCAAAAATAGTCAGTTAAGGAGAAAACATTCCAAAACTCATAAATTTTTTTTAAACATACGGATGGGGTAAGCAAAGGAAAGCAGATAATTTTTTGGACTTTCAGTCAGGACCTGGCATCACACCACCCACCGGACCCAGTGTGAGCAGGAACTGCCATCTGACTGCCAGTAGGATGACGTCTCTCCATTTGTCATCTTGTCAGCGTCTGCAGGGTTGGAGGATGTCTCTACGTAAGAGTAACACTTTGCTACTGACTTGAGTTTATCCGTCTCTGGGCTTCCTGTTAAGTCTCCAGGGGTTTCTGCTGGGAAAATCAGAGTTTACTCACGTAATGCAGGTCTCCCTCACTTTTCAGAAGTTCACTTTACACCACTTCACTTGTATGAAAGACCCACATTCATACCCGTTTTCACTAAAAGAAAGGAATCCAAAGGGGATTTGCACTTCTTGAAAAAAGGCAAAAAGTGGAAATAATGTTCAGTATTTGTTTTGCAGCAAGCCATTAAAGAGGCAGTGAGAGTGGCGTCGCCGAGCCCCGTCCCTGGGAACTATACACTCAGCACGTCGGCATCAAGCCACCACAGCTTTGAACTGTGTCTGTGAGTGTCTGTGCCTTATCGCGATTTATTCTGGTATGATTTGGTAGGTTATTTTTTGGGTTTGGGAACGCTCAAAAATTTTTCCCATATAAATTAATGGCAATTGCTTCTTTGCTTTACAGCACTTCAGCTTAGGAAAGGTTTCCTAAGGACACCCTACTTTCCAAAAGCAGGGGAAACCTGTATCTCTTTTACAAAGAAAAAAACAGTCCATTTAAAATCTCTAGTAGAAACATTTTTGTACTTTGCTTCTTAAAAAAATTAATGTTTCTTAATATTTCCTTTCAAAGAACCCATATAAAGCAGAAATTTGCCAATGATTTCGTGTCTATTCACATCATTAATTTCTGTTGCCATCACTAAATGAGTCTGTAATGACAGACTTATTGAGTACCTACTATGTGCCAAGCACAGTTCTAGGTACTAAGACTAAGGGAGTGAACAAGACAAAAACGCTGCCCTTAAGGCGGGAGACAGAAAAGATACAAGTAAATCAATAACGCAGCAACTTCAGACAGTGATAAGGGCTATTTAGACTATTAAACTTGTGAAGGTGACAGTGCCAGGACATGGGGGCATTAGATAGCGTGGGAGGGGCTGCAAGGGATGGTGGTGAGGTGATCACAGGGACCCATTCTCTGGCTACAAACTGATCACTGTTAAATTTTCAGAAATAAAGATGGATTGGCTCATCTTATTAATAAATACCACTTTTAGAAAAAATGAGAGTATTTTCAGGGAAGGAAAAAAAAAACCCCACACACATACCCTTTTCCTTTTGTAAAAGCTGATCCAGAGACTCCTTTAGGACAGAAGACCTCATGGAGCACAGGTTGTTGCAGTGGTCCAGCATCGGGTAGGGGATCACCGTGCTGGAGATGCGATTGCGATGCAGGAAACGCAGGATCATTGAAGCGTGAACGCCCAGGCCCTCCCTGGACTCTGAAAATATGTCTACAAAACCTAAGACGACAAAAGCCATTTTTGGGAACATGCCACATTAGTTTCCATATCCTCTGCCTGGTGGCCTACCTGAATTGGCTGAATTAAAAGCAACTATTAACAATCTTGGTTGGTACTTTCAGCTTTAATCATTTAAAAATCTAAACAAGTTTTTAAGACAGGAGCTGGTGGCAATCTCAATTTAAAAATTAATTTTATTTTAGAAATTTATTTTAGAATTTTAGAAGGCTTAGAATGATTCTTTGTTTCAGTCAGATCTTTAAAAACGTGTAAGTATTTAAAATACTGACGAAGTTTTTTTTTAATTTTTTATTGTGCTTTAAGTGAAAGTTTATAAATCAAATCAGTCTCTCACACAAAAATTTATATACACCTTGCTATATCCTCCTAACTGCTCTCCCCCTAATGAGACAGCACACTCCTTCCCTCCATTCTCTCTTTTCGTGCCCACTCAGCCAGCTTCTGACCCCCTCTGCCCTCTCATCTTCCCTCCAGACAGGAGATGCCAACATAGTCTCATGTGTCTACTTAATCCAAGAAGCTCATTCTTCACCAATATCATTTTCTATCCCGTTGTCCAGTCCAAACCCTGTCTGGAGAGTTGGTTTTGGGAATGGTTCCCATCTTGGGCCAACAGAAGGTCTGGGGACCATGACCACCAGGGTCCTTCTACTGACTAGAAGTTTTTAAAGAAGTTTTTTGCACAGAATATAGGCTAGGAATACAGTCTTTGCATCAGAGATTAAAAGCATAACTGCTTTTCTACTAAGCCACAGAAGACAGTGATAATGATAGTATAACCACTATCGTCACCACAATTTCTGATGGCATTTTGCAGTTTTTAAGAGGCTTTCACCTACATTATCTCATTGGGTCCTCACAACAAGGTGGAGAGCAGGCACCGAAGGCCCTGTATCCTTGTTTTGGGTAGAACAGTTTATTTCATGCTGCCCACAATTTACAGCCTAACTACAATGCAGAGCATCAGCCAAGTTTATTTTGGTTCGGAGAGAGCATTCTTCAGCCTTATGCACTGTTACCTGGAACAAGAGAACAGGCCTGCAGTTGTCTGATGATGTGGCTCAGCTCGCCCTGAAGATTAGCTCCACTGGAATTCTTGAGGGCCTCCAGCATGTTCTCAGCATCAACTGTGCCATCGCCCTCGGCATCGAACTGTGCAAAGGCCTACAAGGTGAGAGATGCAGGAAAGTCAGGTCTCTTGCTAAAAAGGATCAAGCCTGTTCCAAACCTTGACTTTTTTTAAAACAATTCCTAAGACCAGTAACAAAAATATATACACATACATATGTGTGTGTGTGTGTGTGTGCATATATATATATTTATTTTTGGTTGAGGGGAGAAGGGTCTCCATATATCATTCCAAGTATAAATAAACTCGGGATAGTAACTCCCTGAACTTTGCAGAATGCATGTATACAAATATGTACGTGCACACTATTTTATCATCTCATCCCTCCTCTGAGAAAGTAACCGCTCCCCCCAAGATAATTTCAGAAGAATGCAGTCACCCAAGATTTTTCAGCTGGTTACGAAGTGTCGAATACAAAGCATTAGAAACAAATGGCTTAGAGTAGTACCAGGAGATTTAGCTGGGCTTTTCTTTTAATCACTCTTCGGGCACAAGAGCTAACCTGGTTTATGGACTTCACAGCCCCATTTTTGCTTACCCTTAGCTGTAATCTAACCTGTCTCCTGTCCATGCTGGGCGAGCTGGGGAGCAGGGTACAGCATGGGATTTGGTTTGAATGACCTCTGTCACTAACTGGCTATGTGACCTTACATGTTTCTTGACCTCTGTAAGCCTCAGCTTCTTGATCAGAAAGATGGCGTAAATATCACATGCACAGGCTACTGCCTGGATGAGACATTTGAACAGAGCTCAATATAGTACAAACACATTAGCAACGCTAACAGTGCTCCCCTTTCTCCTTTTGCCTCTGCTCTGACCTCCTCCAGGTTCCCTGACCCCACTCCCTCTCATGGTCCTACGAGACTTTTCCTCACTTAGCAACTGTCCTTCTCCAGATCTATAATCCCTCCCTCACTGATACCTTCTTTCTTCCTGGTGATTCACTCACTCACAGATCTCCCTTACCTTGAAATACTTCAGGATCTTTCTACCCTCCTTTCTAAACAATCCTCTCTCTTCCTTCCAACTCCTGCCCCTTTTCCTTATTCCGCCCCCCACCTCATGGAGTATGGGGAAACCCTGGTGACATAGTGGTTAAGAGCTATGGCTACTACCAAAAAGGTTGGCAGTTCGAATCCACCAGGCGCTCCTTGGAAACCGTACGGGGCAGTTCTACTCTGTCTGGTTTGGTTTTTGGTTTAATGAAATATAGAGATGTCCCACTGAGGCTTCATGACTGACAAAAACACCCCCATTTCCACCACAAACCACTGAACAAGGCAGTGTTTAATAGGGCAAATGCAAATTCCTGTGTTTGGGTCCAAAAGTTGAGCATGTAAGGGTAGAATGGGAGAAAGAGGGCTTAGAAACAACATTCGAGAGAAAGGCTGCAGCATTCTTTTTATATCTGTTCAACTTGACAAGGTTATCCAAAAAGTTAATAGGATCCAAGGCTACACTAAAACCTACTGCCATGGAGTCAACTCCAACTTGTGGCGGCCCCATATGTTACAAAGTGGAACTGTGCTCCATTGGGTTTTCCTGGCTGTAATCCTTATGGAAGCAGATCACCGGGCCTCTCTTCCACAGCACTGCTGGGTGGGTTCAAACTGCCAACCTTTTGGTGAGTAGATGAGCACAAACTGTTTACACCCCTGGAGGCCCTAAGGCTACCCTAATCAAGGTGTAACGTTCAGGAGAGAAGATACTACCCTGTTTTACTCTGATCAGACCCAAAAAGGAAAAATGAGTTTAGTTTTGAAGCTACACACCGAAAGGTAAGTAATGAAACTAGAAGATCAGTGGGGAGAGACCATGATGGGGAGATCAGAAGCTGTGCACTGTGAGGAACAGCTGTGGGGTCATGGAATCTTCAGTGTGGAAGAAAGATAACCAGAGTAACAGGGTCCTTTTCTTCACATACCTGGAAGGCTGTCACGGGAAGGAGGGAAGCGGCAATTAAAACATAGGCCACTAGATGGAAGTTAGAGGGAAAAGGCAGCATGGCTCATCATAAAGACAGACTTGTGTGTTGTCAGCAGGGTGTAAAGTTGGATTGAGAGGTACTGGGACGGAACACCCACTCCTTCCGTCAAGGCTGCGGAGCAACAGTCAGACAACCAGTCACCAGGAGTGCCAAAGATGTCATATGGAACAAATAAATCCATTTTTCTCTGCTTCCTCCCCAAATCCCACCAGAATGTCTTATAAAGGGATTTGCTTTTTAAAAGCATAAACCTACAAGGACAAAGGGAACAGGGGGTGATGTAACAGCAACAAAACTTTAGAAGCTGGGGAGTGGACAGTTGATCAGTAACTGAGCTAGTGGTCTAAGAAAGTGGGGACCTAGACCGGCAGCAGGCAAAGCCGAGAAACGAGCTAATTTACACTGCAGAACCCCCGAGAGACTTGGAGGTGGTAGCAACAGGTACTGCTGAAAGCGGAGGAGAGGACTGGCTGAAAGTCTACTTTAAAAAGCAGTGAGAACTGACTGGGTAAATGCTGACCTTAAGGAATCATTGATTTTTTTTTTTTTTTTAAAGAAACTGTGACAATGGTACTGTACCCGTTTTTTTAAAAACAATTCTTATCTTTTAGAGATATATAATGAAATATCTAAGAATGAAATTATATGATGTCAAGATTTGTTCCAAAATTATCTGAATGGAGTAAGGAGGGGATGGGTAGGGGTTTAGAGGAAATAAGACTGGTTTTGAGTTAGTGATTACTGAAACTGGCCGTTGGCTAAGAGAGAGCACATTCTACTCTTCTACTTTCTCAAGTTAAAAATGTTCCATTAAAAAACAAATAAAACAGACTTCCAGGTCCCCCACCCAAGCTTGGCAGAAGCCTGGGGGTTGATTCTCTAGAGAGAGTAAGTAGTACAGAGTCTCAGCAGCACAGCAGGAAAGTCAGACTACCTCAGTGAAAACAGGGATTAATGCCCACATGCTAAGTGTTAGGACTCTCAGCCTTCCCCTACTACCAGAATGCTGACAGCCACTCTCAGGCTCTTCATTCAGCAGACTGGAAGAGTCTTCTCTGGGGAGCCTAACTGGCCCCAGAGAATAGACCTGTAGATGCTGGCACTGGGTTTCTCCCAATGAGAGGGCCCAGCCAGTTCATCTCACAGTAAGGTTCACTGGTCCATAAGCACGAGCCAGGTACCCAGAGCACCCAGGTTTTTAGTCCTCCATTCTTTACTATGAGTGGACAGTCAAAGATTACTAGGCATTTGAGAAAAGTCTTAAAATGAAATAGAGAAAAATCCACTTGGAGAAAAAGAAAAACTATGCAGGGAGAAGAAAACTCAAAAGGATCATCATCAATATCTTCAGAGAAAATTTTAAAAAGATATTTTTAATACCATTTTTATTGAGGTATAATTCACATGCCATAAAATTTGCCTTTCTAAAGTGTATAATTCAGTGGTTTTAGTATATTTACAGAGTTGTATAACCACCACCACTATGTGATTAAATATATACATACATAAATATATACATGTACACACATACTGCAACCATTAAGGAAGAGCCAAATACTACTACCAAAAAAGTACATTCAGGAAACACTTTTAAAACTCTTGAAAATTAGGACTATCCCACATGAAAACCTCGACTGATAGGTTGGAAGATAAAGTTCACTAAACTGCCCAGAAAGTAGAACAAAAAGACAAAATGATGGAAACCAGGTAAAAAGAGGAGGAAAATTAGGAGACCTGTCTAATAGGTCTAACACCCAAATAACAGGAGTTCCAGAAATAGGAGACACAGAAAACGAGGCAGAGAATCACAATTATTATGATTATCAAGATAATTCCCCAAACTGGAGAACATGAGTTTGAGACTCAAAGGGCTGAACACCCTGCACAATGAAATTTCGAAACACTTAGGGAACGAGAAGTTCCCACTTCCAGGGAAAAGAAAACAGTTTCCATGTAAAAGGTCAAGATTGAGAGTGGGACTAGATTTCAACGGTTCCACTGGAAGTGCCTTCAACATTCTGAGGGGACTCCTTCTAACTCTGAAGTCTACATTCAGCCAAAACACCATCAACTGTGAGGGCACAGAATAAAGATGTTCACACATGCAAGGTTCTTAAAAAACACGCTACTTAATGCCTCCAGAAGGCTACTGGAAGAGATGGCCCACCAGAATGAAGGACTATACTAAGAAAGAGGAAGCATGGGACCCAACCAAGAGAGAAAGTGAATTCTCAGGATGATGGAGATTCCAAGATGGCGCCTGCGCAGCAGCTCTGGTGACTGACAAGTCCAGGGTGAAGCAGGTCAGGAGGCTCTGGGAAATGCATCTTTGAGAAGATGAAACTGATAGAATACTCACGTGTTTGAACATAGGGAATGTGTTAGAGCAGGTGTAGGCAATTGGCAGAGAGTTTAGGATTAAGTTAATGATAAAGCACAGAAAATAAAGCAAAATAAAAAACAACTAAAGTCTCATCTTCTGTAGTGGCAATTAAATGGATAAGGCCTAAAACTGAAAAATCACAAAGAAGTAATATAAGAATGTTACTTGGGAACAGAGAGGTGAACACCAAAAGAATCAGCTAAAGAGTTGAAAAGCAGTCGTTCTTGGGGAGTGGTTGTTCACTGCGGTAGGAGAGCAGGGAACCACTGTTTTCTGTACAAGCTCGTGGACTCTACTGCTATGTGCATATTAACTGGTAAAAATAAAGCTGGATATTTTTTTAAAAAACTGGACTTCAAGCATGAAATGAACCGAATGAGTGACTGAAAACCTTTTTTTTTGAATCAGTGTAATGCTTTTTGGAATCAGTGTAATGCTTCCAGCAGAACGTAATACAATTTTATAGACATTGAATATACCACCTATTAGAGGATGTTTCTGGGACAATGGGTATCAGATTAAACTGAAACATATCGGCACAGAAAGGTGACGATCATTAACTGCAAACAGTAAGTTACTAAAGAATATTAGAAAATGATCTTGTATCGGTGTAGAAAAAAAGCATATGTGCATTTCCCACATTGGTACAAAACACATACGTACGTACATGCATAAAAGACCTGAAAGAATATTAAGATGTTAACATCTGTAATGTTTTATATTTTATTTTTGCTTACCTGTATTTTCAGTCTTCTGCAATCTATGTATGTTGCTTTTGTAATAATAAAACATAATTTTTAATTATTAAGAAATTTTAAATACAACCCTAAAATAAAAAATGGAGCTGTTGGTAGGGAGGGAGGTGGCACCCACACCGTGAGTACCACAGTGCCAGGGAGTGGCTAGTACTGTGCTTCCCCACTTTTTCACATCAGGGCATACTAAGAAAACAATCCTTGTATGACCCAGGTCTGAGGGAATCAGCACAGCTGGAACCCAGTCAGTTGGGAACGGCATATGGATTGAGAGGCTCTGAATTATTAATTTAAGTACTAAGTTCCAGGCACTGTGCAAAATATTTTACATGTGTGTTGTCGTTGTTGTTAGGTGCTGTTGAGTCAGTTCCGACTCACAACGACACTATGTACAGCAGATTTTACGTGTGTAATATCATTTATTCCTTACAACTGTAATAAAAACCCATTGCCATCGAGTCGATTCCGACTCATAGCGACCTTATGAGACAGAGTATAACTGCCCCATAGGGTTTCCAAGGAGCGCCTGGTGGATTAGAACTGGTGACCTCTTGGTTAGCAGCCATAGCTCTTAACCACTATGCCACCAGGGTTGCCCATAACAGTGGTAGTACTTACTATTTTAACTTCTCCATTTTACAGTGGCACCGAGAGATCAGGTAACTTGCCTGAGGTCACACAGTTAGTATATGAATCCATAGCTCCAGAGCTCATGGTCTTCACCATCGCTCCATTCTCCTTCTTTTGACAATAATTCCTGGGGTTCTTTGCAGTCTGGAGACCAAGGGCTTAAACCCTCTCTTAGTACCATCACTTCCCCTCATCTATAAAAGTTGCACTTAGCACCTTTTGTCCGCGTTAACTCAATATCAACTTGAAAAGTGAGACTTGCTCTCTCTAAACCTCAAGGCAGCACTCAAGTCCTACAGCTGCTGAAATTTTCTGCCCTTCAACTTCTACCTGCGCCTCAAGCATTGAGTGGTTCGCAATTTCCCACACAATTCCTACCATTTATTGTTAATAAAAATTCTACATAAGCAAGGCTATAAAAAGTGACTTTTTGCTATTTTTAACAGATTCTGTTGATGTGCCAACAGTTAATGAAGATAATAAAAAGAATGTTCAAACAAACAAAAAAGAACAGCTTTGCAAACAGTGTCACCAAATAGGTATGTAATTTCCTAACACTCAGAAATTACCCTTGAAGAAACAATCAGGTTATATACTGAACTGACAAATGTTGTGCTATATATATTTTTACAACAATAATAAAAAAAGAAATATTCTGGTTTTAAAAATTTAGCACCTAACATCTAGCTTGTTTCACAGGATTTCACAGAACTCAATTTGCTCACGCACTCATTCAACCACATCGGATAAGCAGCCATTACACACCTGACCCTGTGCTTGGCTCTCGGGGTACAAAGATGAATAGGGCATAGTTCCTGCTCTCCAAAAACCTCGCAGGTTAGGACACGGATCTGTAAACCAGGTGCTCTAATTAAGTAGTGATATAAACAACTGTAATGGTTGCTGTGTAGGTTCTCAAAAAAATAAGTAGAAATTTTTTTTTAAAAAACAACTGTAATGATAATATATTAAGCAATTACACCAGGCAGAGTTCTAAGCACGTCATATGGGTCAACTCATGTTCTCTACAGCAACCTTAAAGGTAGGTACTAGCAATATTACTGATGAGGGATACAGAGGTTAAGGGTTTTGTTGAAGGCCACAAGGTTAGCACTGGGAAGTGACAGAGCCTGGATGCGAACCCTGGTCTGGCTTACTCAGGAACCCACACTTGCATCTACTATGCTATGAGCCCTAAGGCATTCCAGAGGCCCAGGGGAAGAAATGCTCAAGTCCCCATGACAGGGAGGGCTGTTCAGGAAAAACAGCCCAGAGAAAACGACCTTTGAACTGAGCTTTAATGGATAACTCGGTGTTCACAAGCTTATAAGGAGAGGAAGGCCATCCCAGGTAGAGGGGACAGAGAGAGACCATAGATACGAGCCATAGCAGGCTGTGAGAACTATAAGCTCCTCGGTGTGGTCAGGAATGAGGCAGGGGCAGGAGATAAACAGACGGGCTGCCCGGCAGACTAGGCTGACGAGGCAGATTTTATCCTAACATCACTAACGAGGCCACTGGAGAATATTAACGGTGGAGGGGCCTGACTGCCCAGATCTGTACAAGCTCTCACACTGGACGGGCCTTTGGCTGCCTGAGCCCCTTCTCCAGTGTCTCTGTGAGCGGTCACCCACCCGCTGCTTACACACATCAGTGATGGGAAGCTCCTGTCCTCTGCTCAGTTCTGACAGCAACAACTCTCTTCCCTAAATGAACAGAAACCAGCTTCCCTGAACTTAACATCGCATGGGGCCATTCAAAGCACATCTGCTCCCTCTGCCCTGAGACAGCCCTCCGGGCTACTAAAAACAGTGATCAGGTCCTCTAAGTTTTCCCCGAATCCTCCATTCCTTCAACCAGTTCTTCACCTGGTGTGGTTTGTCTCATCCCTGTCCTGGGATCTCTCCCGTTTACCAATACACCCCAGAGCGGTGCTTCTCAAGCTTTATAAGCTGATACACTATAAGAAACACATTTTGCATCATGACCCAGGACACACTGATATAAAAGTTTCATGAAAGAATGCAATACTTTCTCTCCTCAGGTATCATATGCTCTGATTTTTTCTATTCCATTCTATTTCAGTTTTTAACATGCAGGTTAAGACGCACTAAATAGATTTCTGACCACTCAAGGGGCAGTTTGAAACACATTGCCTTGGAATGTGCGGCCTAGAGCTTATATGCTAGAGATCTAAACGAACAAGTGCAAAGTGGAGTAAGTCTCCTTTGGCCTCTCTAACAATAGAGCAACGCCCGGTTTCCCTGGCACCAACACCCATCTCCATGCAGATGGCCATCTAATCTGCTGTGCTCTTCATCTTCCTCTGCACCTCCCCACTGTGTGTTCTGATATCCACACGGCAACTACGCAGGCAGCGCCCAAGCGCAGGGTGCCATGCGAGGCACCACATGGGAGATGAAGAATAGAACAGAGTGAGACTAAGAGAGGAAACCTGGATTAGAGAGTGGGGCCAGATTTACCACTTACTCTCTGTGTGATGCGGATGCAACTCTCGACCTCAAATTGAGACCCATAAATCTCAATAACCTCGTCCTGCCCAACCTTTCCTCCCCATAGCTTGTTATGAAGGGCCAAAGGTTTCAGGAACAAGATGATGTCTAATAAACTGCAGAGAACTGTTGAAAAGCTATATTGATCCACCTTGCAGACCAGAGAAAAGCTGGCAGCTGACTGCAGATTTCCACTCATTTGCTTTGGCCTCAAGGTAGCATAGGGCGGGGCTCAGACCCTTACCCACTCCTGTTGTACCTCCTTAACCACTACTGGGTTAAGGGGACTAGGGTGCAGCCATCAGCATGCGAAAATCATCAGAGATTAGAACTGTGGGCTAGGCTACCAAAACGCAATGAACCAGGCTTAAATACCAAGCCTGTACACTCGTTCAGCTAGAGAGAAACATGCTCCACTAGAAGTCAAAAGTTTTGGATCTGGTCTCAATTCTGCCACTCGCTGGCTGGGCAGGTCACCTTTCCATTTAAGACCTCCATTTACTCATCTAGAACATGGCCTCACATTCTATGTCTAACTGAAGCATTTAAAGGGCTGTTGTATAGAAGATAAGTAATCCTGGAGCAGAAATAGGAACAATAGAGAAAAACAGGACCACCAATAGCAACATCTATTGGGCTTCTGGCATGTGCCAGGCACTGTTCTAGGAGCTTTACATGAACTAACTCATTCGATCCTCACACCAACTACATAAGGTAAAAACCACCCACTGTAGATACTACTATTATCCTCATTTTACAGACAAGGCAACTGGGACACAGAGTGGTCAAGTAAACTGCCCAAAGTCACACAGGTTGAGAATAGCGGAACTAAGATGTGTCCACAAGTAGGCTGGATCCAGAGTTCACCTTCTCAAGCATAGTCTAAACAACAGTCTAAAGGATGGGTAGACCTATAAAGCAGCAAACACGCTGATACTGTTAACAGGCTAACTTCACATCTGTCCAGAATGTTACAAAAGAGATCCCTGTACCATGGAGAAGGAAGAAGGGGGAATTTACGATTGTATGTGATGACTACTAAAGTCCCAGGCAACTCAGGAGTCTAGGCTAGGTGTCAAAGGAATGTCATTCCCAAAACTTGCCAGGCTCTCTTTTACCTCAATGTGTTTGTACATGCTGTACCCTTCAACTGAAATATCCCATTCCTCCCCTGCTAGGCAAATTCTTCCAGCCTGTCAACTCTTGGTTTAGCAAAACCCTTCCCAAGCTCCATGCTGCTAAGTGCTTCTTCTCTGTGGTCCTTGGAAGCAGGAGTGCTTAGGATGGAGCAAAGGACAAACGTCCCACATACAGGGGAACAGCAAATGGACTAGTCTGGCTGAAAAGCACTAGGAAATAAAGATGGAAAGGTAGAAGAACCTAAATGTTAGTCTAGTATTTGGATTTGATTCTGAAAGCCACAGGGAGCCAATGAAGTTTGTAAAGTAAGGCATTAGTACCATGATGAAACAGTACTCTGGAAATCAAGAAAAGGGAAAACAGAGCTGCCAACCTTCCTCTACAGCTGACCTGGGTCATGAATTTCTCCAAAGAAGCTAGTCCATCATCTTCCCCACTGCAAAGCATGCAAGCCCAAAATAGCCTCCAATTCACCTAGGATCTTTCTGGTCTATACTGACTCACAACTATCCACAGCCATCACTTTACTGAGGGCAGTAGTAGTGAAGGCAGATGGCTGGGGGGGACTGTGCTAAAACAATGGCTAGAGTTGACTAAAAAGGGTCCTTCCCTCAAAGCTTGCAATCCAATGAACTTCACAACATAAGCACCAAAATTAATATAGCAAATTAATGAAATAAGACCTGGGCATATTCTAGAAGCATACCATATTAACAACACAAATATCTAATCTCTGATGTCAAATAAGAATTTAATTTTAACCCTAATCCTCTTCTACATGAGCCAATTAAATATTGCTCCCTGCGAGCAAACCAAAGTGTCCTCCCTGGACTGTGCCTACCATGGAAGAAGGTGTGGCTGTACTTTATAGTTAATGTTTCAGACTTTGGTCCACGGTACAACAGCTCCAAGAACTACTTTAGGACCCCACTCAAGCAACAAAGGTCAAAGAAGTGTGAAGGCAAGACAGCTAGGTGGGCATGGACGGCAATGCAAATCAGCAGAACATGTAACACTTGGAAACTCTTAGCGTTATAATAAACAAATGAGGTACACCAGTGGTAACCTATTCTACCATGCTAGCTCTCATAAAAATTAAAGGAATAACTCATTTTAATTACTACTATAAAAACATCTTACATTTCACCAAAGCCCTTAAAGTATCACAATACATTTTCAGAAGCTTAGATGTAGAATTAACTAAGGCATGGTTGTATATACGTATTCAAGTCTAAGGACAGACTTATTTTTAGAGCTCAGAATCAAATGCACAACTAATGCTTATTTCCTTTGGGTATTCCTAATTACCCCTTATTTATAGACAGAACAACTACTGTGAGATTATCACAGCCAGGTTTTTAAACCTTGGCTAAGCCTTCACTTTAAGTTAGAACTGACTTCTAACCAGTGGAGGATCACCAAATTTTAGTACCAGCCCCAAATCCAACTTCCCTCCTCCAAGTCTAATAAAGATAGTAAAACAAAGAATCAGCTGCCATCAAGTCAGTTCCAACTCATGGTGACGCCATGTGTGCCACAGTAGAACCGTGTTCCAGTCTTCAATGGCTGATTTTTTTTTTTAAATAACTTTTATTGTGCTTTAAGTGAAAGTTTACAAATCAAGTCGGTCTCTCACATAAAAACTTACACACAACTTGCTACACACTCCCAATTACTCCCCCCCCCCACACCGTGAGACACCCCACTTCCTCCTTCCACTCTTTTCGTGTCCATTTCCCCAGCTTCTAACCCCCTCTACCCTCCAGGCAGGAGATGCCAACATAGTCTCAAGTGTTCACCCAAACCAAGTAGCTCACGCCTCACCAGCATCTCTCTCCAACCCATTGTCCAGTTCAACCCATGTCTGACAAGCTGGCTTCGGGAATGGTTCCTGTCCTGGGCCAACAGAAGGTCTGGGAGCCATGATCACCGAGGTCCTTTCAGTCTCAGTCAGACCATTAAGTCTGGTCTTTTTATGAGAATTTGGGGTCTGCATCCCACTGTTCTCCTGCTCCCTCAGGGGTTCTCTGTTGTGTTCCCTATCACGGCAGTCATCGGTTCGGGCTGGAATGGCTGATTTTTTTGAAAGTGGATCACAGGTCTTTCTTCCAAGGCACCTCTGAATGGATCTGAACCACCAACCTTTCAGTTAGCAGCCGACCGCTTAACTGTTTGTGTCATCGAGGGACTCCTAATAAAGGTAAATAGGCTTCAAGAAAAATACAGAATGCTTTTTCTCCAATTTGGATTGCTGTGCCAGTCTTCACTTAGCACAAGGGAAAAATTAAAGCCTTAATTATGTATTCTTGAGACTAAAGAGGAATAATCACAGACAAACAGTTGTTTAAAGGAGAAAGTAAGGATCTGGAATCAGAAGGCCCACATTTGAGTTTCAGTGTCAAAACTGAAATTTCTAATCTTACTTAAGTCATAAATCCTTAGAGTCCTCAGTTTCCTCCTTGGTTCGTGGCCACTGTCATAACACCTGCTCCACATCGCTGGCCTCAGTTAACAGACACCATGTATTTGAACTTGTTACAGAGACTGATATGAGATAATTATACTGATGTGAAGACAACTTTCAAGCACAGCCTTTGCGAGCTCTTAGTATGGATATTTAGTGCCCTGGGACATAGCTCTAGATTGTCCAGGGATTCTGATAAAAATAACTCAAAACATTTTATAAACAACCAGTCCTGACTGCTGTGTTTATGACTCCTTAATATTTATTCCTGCCACATATATGACTACCATGCTTTTGTGTTTCTTAATAGGAAGGTACAAACATTCACTACTTTTTCTTCCTGTGTATTTCTTTAGTTACAGTGACTGAATGGCCTCTGGACTTAATTATGCTAAATAGTCCGTGGACCACCTTTGAGGGATTTAAGTTCTCACAATCTTTTCATATTTGGTCACTGTCATGGACTGAATTATGTCCCCTAAAATTTGTGTCAATTTGGCTAGGCCATCATTCCCAGTATCGTGTGGTTGTCTTCCATTTTGTGATCTGATGCAACTTCCCTATGTGTTATAAATCCAGGAAACCCTGATGGCACAGTGGTTAAGTGCTATGGCTGCTAACCAAGAAGTCAGCAGTTCGAGTCTACCAGGTGCTCCTTGGAAACTCTATGCGGGAGTTCTACTCTGTCCTATAGGGTCGCTATGAGTCGGAATTGACTCGAAGGCAGTGGATTTGGTTTGGTTTTGGTTTGGTTATAAAGCCTAATCTCTGCCTACGGTTAAGGAGGCAAGATTAGGTCATGTTAAAGAGGATTAGGGTGGGATGCAATACCCTTACTCAGGTTACAACCCTGATCCAATATAGAGGAGTTTCCCTGGGGTGTGGCCTGTATCCTCTTTTATCTTACAAGAGATAAAAGGAGAGAGAAGCAAGCAGAGAGAGAGGGACTTCATTCCAACAAGAGAGAAGAACCGGGAGCAGACTGCGTCCTTTGGACCTGGGGTTCCTGCGTGGAGAAGCTCCTAGGCCAGGGAAAGATGGATGACAAGGACATTCCCCCAGAGCTAACAGAGAGAAAGCCTTCCCCTGGAGCTGGCACCCAGAATTTGGACTTCTGGCCTCCACACTGTGAGAGAATAAATTTCTCTTTCTTAAAGCTATCCACTGGAGGTATTTCTGTTACAGCAGCACTAGATAACTAAGATAACGACGGAAAGGAAGAAGGAGAAGGAAAAAAAAAAAAAAAACTCATCAGAATAAGTGGAAATAAAGTGACTAGTTTCTCATGAAACCCAGGAGGGCAGATTAACTTATTAAATACTTCGAGTAATTGATGAGTCTTTATCTCCTAAACTCCAGACTCATATACCCAACTGTGTGCAGATATCTCCACTTAGCTCTCTCACAGGCCAAAACTGCATTCATCTTCTCTCTCCTTCCTGAAAATGCTCCCTTTCTCAAAAAAAAAAACAGCACCATCATCCTTCCAGTCACTCAAGTCAGAAATGTGAGCACCACCCTTCATTTCTTTCTTCTTCTAATCCTCTACCGGAAACTCTGGTTGCATAGTGGTTAAGAATTATGGCTGCTAACCAAAAGGATGGCAGTTTGAATCCACCATGCACTCCTTGGAAACCCTACGGGGCAGTTCTACCCTGTTCTATAGGGTCACCATGAGTCGGAATTAACTCGACGGCAATGGGTTTTTAATCCTCTACCCATATGCAATGTCTCCAGCTAATTCTACTTCCTAAATAGTTCTCAAAATTATCCACTTAATGCCATTTTCACTGCCACCATCCTAGCCCAAGCCACCAAATCTTTTACCTAGACTGTCACAATAGCCTCTTACCTGGTCTCCTTGGGTCCACTCTGGCCCCTCTCCAAGTAGTTCTAGACAAGGCAGCCAGAATCATCATAGTACTCAGTTTAAAACTCCACTGTTTCAAACTTCTTAGCACAGGCTACAAATGACTCATATGATCTGGTCCCTGCTGACTTCTCTAGTCTCATTTCTCTTGTTCTTATATTCTATGATCTAGCCAAATGAGTTAAAGACTGCTAATTGTAACCCAGTGTCTGCTCTCCTCTTTCTCAGTAATTAAATTCTGATTTTTAGCTGTATACATGGACATGGAATAAGGATCTTGCAGCGCAAGTGTGGCCATATGACTAAGTTCAGGCGGATGGGATGTAAGTCATGCCCTTAGGGGGTGTGGCCCCGTCCTTCCCTTTTCTCAGGTTAGAATGTGGAAAGTGATGGCTGGAGCAGTCATCTGGACAGCTAAGTGGAAGGTGCCTGTGGAGGATGGCAGCACAAGATAGACGAAGCCCAGGTCCCCGACGATTGTGAAACTACCTTATCAATCCTGAACTTCCTATCTAGGCTTTTACATAAAAAAGAAAGGAACTTATTTTTTGCTTAAACCACTGATACACTGGGTTTTCTGTCCCTTCAGGCAGTTTGTCTAACCCTAATATACCACACAGACTTTGATATTCTCCATTCCCTGTGGATGTGACCTCTGTGATTCCCTCTGCCTGAAACACTGCTACCAGTTCCTGCTGTCTGCTTTCACCTTTCAAATCTGAGCTAAAATGTTACTTTCTAAGGCTTCCTTGACTCCTTAAACCACACAAAAAAAGTTGCCATCGAGTCGATTCTGACTCATGGTGATCCTATGCGTGTCAGAGTAGTACTGTGCTCCATAGGGTTTTCAGTGGCAATGATCTTTCAAAAGCAGATCCCCAGGTCTTTCTTCCAAGGTACCTCTGGGTGGATGTGCACAACTAACCTTTCAGTTAGTAGGAACACTTCCTTGACTTTTTCCAGGACTCCTACCTTAACTCCTCAGATGAAGTTAAATACTCTTGCTATTTATTCATTACTCTTTCTTGGATAATGCTCCCCACACCTATAGTTGCCGGGTTAATGTCTATCTCTTCCACATATTACATACTCTTTAAGAGCAAATATCTGATTTGTCCACTGTTATCCAAGTGTCTGGCACTCAGTATATGCCCAGCAAGTATTTGCTCAACCAATAAAAGAATGTCATAGCCCTTGAGTGATTTCTGGACCACGCCTCAGAAGACTTCTTGGCCTTACGTTACAGGACTCCTATAAGCTCCACCTGTGGTTCTATTCCTGTAGACACTCTCACAATGTAAACACTGTTTCTCTCCATTAGCCTTTGGACAATTCTGAAATGGACCAACTCTTTCAGCAGATCTGCATGCCATTCTCTGCCCCACCACTTCATATTCTCACAGTATATACCTAGGCACTAGAGTGGAAAACATTACGTGTACACTTGGAATCAAAACAAAAAAAGGGAGAACATTCACTAATTAACATAACCAATACTTTTAAGAGTCAAGATGCCTTAAAGATATTATTTAACGGTAAACATGAAAAACTCACAAACTACATTATCTGAAAACTGGCCATGTAGAGAAAAACATTCTTAAAGTATTCTGAAAGCCTCTAGCTGTAAAGTGTACATTATAATAGCACTCTAAGTACCTGCTGGTTTACTGCTTTATGTACGCAACCATTTATACCGAAGAGATTCTACATGGCTTACTCAATTTCACAAATAAAGCTTTTTTTTTTTTTTAATTATATCATGGATTAAAAAAAAAAAAAGGATTCCCAGAAGGAGGTGTGTTGTGTTGTGTGCCACGGAGTTGATTCTGACTCATAGTGACCTATATGACAGAGAACTGCCCAATAAGTTTCCTAGGCTGGAGGTAGTGGGACATTAAAAAAAAAGAGAAATTGGGCAATAGTCTCATTTCTGCCAATGATTCTGGGTGACCCCGCATAAGCCTCTTAAGTCTAAAATGAAATGTTCAGACAATTTCTAAGATCCCTTCCAACCATAACATTTTGTTGCCAAATCAACTTACTGTTAATGATTTAATAATTGGGCGATTTACTAAAAACTGTAAAATTACAAGTATACACAGAAAACCTGATACTTGCCTATCAGTTTTAGGGCCTATGGAGGTTTCGATGAGTCTAAAATATGGTTCTTTGAGGACCTAAAAATAAACGTGTTGTGGAAAAGCCCGTTTTTGCGTGATGAGGATCGCTCTTAGAACGTGAGTTTTTCCAGGATGTTAACTCTCCTTTCATGTTTACAAGGCGCCCACATTGGACTCGGAAGGTGCTCTGAAGAACTTCCATTAGTAAATAAAACAGAACGGCTTTCACTGCCACTCCTTGAGCCCTAGAATTGCTCTGAACCCTGATAAGAAGGCTCTAGAGAGCAGTGATCCAGCATCAGCCAACGGTACAAATGACTGTACTACGTAACACGCAAAGACACCTGGGCTTGTCCAGCTCTTCAGATCAAGGACGGCCTAGTCCAGGCTTTCCATACCTCTAATAAAGGCTAGGAAGAGACGCAGCAAGCCCCCAGGGTGAACAGGCTGGACGTGCCCCACCTGAGTCCCGGCGGCGCCATGCTCCCACTCTCAGAACCCGCGAGCCCTCTGAGTGCCTGACGGGTTTCTCCTAAGCCCCTGCCCACCTGGTCACGCCCTTGGGGGCGGCTGCCCTGCCCCCGCCCCGTAGTTGCCTGCCCGCCCTGACCTCCTCGAACTGCTCGCCCGAGCAGCCGGCGCCGCGAGCCTCCAGCAGCTCCCGGAACTGCTCCAGGGTGACCAACTCCTCGCCGCGCCCCAGCCGCTCTTCCAGCCAGCGTAGCAGCGCGCCGTGGTGCCTCGACACTAGCGACTCACAGGGCGGCGTGGGCCGCAGCGCAGCCGCCGCCTCTCGCAGCCGGGCCGGCTCCAGCAGCGCCGCGGCGGGTGGCAGCGCCGGGGCCGCGGGTCCCGGGCCGGGGGTCGTGCCCGACTCCCCGGCCCAGTCCTGGCGCGGGCCCCAGGCCTCGCCCGCAGCGGCTGCCGATTCGTCTTCACTGCTGTAACTCGGAGCGTTCCCCATGAGGGCTCAGTCTTGGGCGCCCGGCTTTGCCGCCGCCGCCGCCTCCCCGCCTCGACCTGTCAACCTCCGACGGCACCCGGCGGGCGGGGACGGGGAGGGGACGACGGCGGCGGCCGCGGCTTCCGGCTTCCTCGCCGTCAAGCGAGGACTGCTGTCGCAAAGGCGCCGTCAAGCGGACTGGACTAGCCCGCCGACAGCTAGGCGAGGAGAACCGCAGCAAAGGGTGGAACCCTGACTTCCAAGAGGGCGTGTCTGTCGTAACGTCAGCGTCCTCCCGCGGCCTCCTTTGCCGCCATTTTTGTTGGGGGCGGACAACCTGCAAGCCAAGAAGGTCTTTCGCTGTCCCACGTTCTCGGAATCCCTCCACTTTCACAAGCTTTGCTAAAAAAGTGCGAGAAAGAGTGGGAGTCAGGGCATGAATTTCCCGCCAAAGACTTCTTCCTTTCAGTCTTCCGCTGGCCCCTTAGGTGTCAAGAGGACACGGGCGAGAGGGTCGCGCCGGTGACGTCACGGCCGGCGTCTCCACCATCTTAGTTGTGGCTAGAGAGGCGGAAACCTCGTAAGTGCGGAGTGGGGGCTACTGCCTAAATGCTGAGGATCTACGGGCGCGAGCTCTTGCTGGGCTTGACCGTAGTGGCGGCGGCGGTGGTGACAGCATGGTTGATGGGCTGGTGGAGTCCTCGCCCTGGCTTCCGCCTTTTCATAGCCGAGGAGCTGGCCCGCTACCGCGGCGGCCCAGGGGACCCGGGCCTCTATCTGGCGTTGCTCGGCCGCGTCTACGATGTGTCTTCTGGCCGGAGGCACTACGAACCTGGGGCCCACTATAGCGGCTTCGCAGGTACCCACGAGGCTGTCCACGCCTTCGCGTTCTTCGGCGCCGGCCAGTTGCTGCCTCCGCGTCGTTCATTCATTCATTCATGCATTCATCTGCTTCCCCCCGACACACACACACACACATTCATTAGACCGGCGCGTCCGGCCCGGCTGGTGTCTTGCAGTGACGGGACTGTGGCCATCTTTCACCCTGGTGGCGTAGTGGTTAAGTGCTGCGGCTGCCAGCTAAAGGGTCAGCAGTTCGAATCCACCAGGCGCTCTTTGGAAACTAGGGGGCAGTTCTACTCTGTCGTAGGGTCGCTATGAGTCGGAATCGACTCGACGGCACTGGGTTTGTTTTTTTTCTTCTTCTCTTCCTTTGGTTTTAACCTATCATTTCCCATCGCCCAGCGTGACTTGCATTCGAGAAACACTGCGGCCTCTACTAGCTATCCTTCCGCCGTCAGAAGGCTCCAGATAACTACTTTTATGCAGACTTATTTGGGGCTCTTAGGGCACAGGAATGAATGAGACCCTTCTCCTACCCTCAGAGCTCCCCCAACTAATTCCAATTGTTTCTTCAGTGTGCCCCAATCCGAAATAACCTTTCTCTCCCTCTCTCACCGCTCCCCCGCCCCAAGTTCCCCTAAAATGGTACATTTGATTTGAATCGTTCTTGCCCCTAGTACAGATGCGCTTGCTTGCCTTCCTTAAAAAGGATTGTGAAGTTAGTGCAGGGTCTGGTCACCTCTGCAGCCCGCTCAATACTTGGCACAAAGCTGTGCATGTTAGGCCTGAAGAACATTTGCCAAATGAAGGTCATTCTGCAGCCTTGAATTTATAGCTGAGAGGAGTGAAGGATGTGATTCACCTGAAGCCCTCACGGCTAAGTACTGGCAGTACCTGGACTAGGGCCACCAGCCTACTACTTTGAGATGTTGCCTGACAAGCCTGGCAGGCAGGGGGCACTGACCACCTTCCAGATTTAAAAAAGAAAAAATGTAGAGCAAGCTTAGGGCCAGTGACTAGACTGGTATTACATACGCATTTTCCACTGGTCATTGTAGGGAATTGGAAGCTGCCTTTGGCACTTAAATACAAGTCACTTTCCTCTCTCAGGGGAGAACTTCAGAAATAGAAGCGTTGCCAGAGAAGGAATTAAGTCCAATTGGTCTTGCTAAGCTCTTCAAACAGTCCTTCCGGGGAAGGGACTTAGCCAGGGCTATACAGGAGTCCCTGGCAGTTGGAACTCACCCAGAGGTGCCTCGGAAGACAGGGCTGGCAGTCTGCTTTGGAAAGGTCACAGCCTTGAAAACCTTGTGGTTTTCAATCACATGGGATAGCCATGAGCCGGAATTAACTCCACGGCAAATAATACAGTGAGTTAGAAGCATAGCTGAGACTAGAATCAAGAGTTTTTCTACCTGCCAGTTGAGGGTGCTTTATGGCACACTATCCTGCTGCATGCTGACTCAGCTATTCTGGCTGTATGCGCAAATGTGGGTATAAAACCTTTCATTTCTGGGGTGATTTTATTTCGCAACATCCTCTTCTCTCTGAGTTCCTATGTGCCGCAGTTCATTCCGTGTCTAGCGAGTACTACCATGTGGCCAGGAAACCCTGGTGGCATAGTGGTTAAGTGCTACGGCTGCTAACCAAAAGGCAAAAGGTCAGCAGTTAGAAGCCACCAGGCGCTCCTTGGAAACTCTGTGGGGCAGTTCTACTCAGTCCTATAGGGTCACTATGAGTTGGAATTGACTCGACGGCAACGGGTTTGGTTTTTGGTTGGACCACGTGGCCAGAATCCCTGGATGGTATAAACTATTAAAATACTTGGCTGCTAACCAGAAGGTTTGAGGTTCAAGGCCACCCAGAGGCACCGCAGGAAAAAGGACTGGTGGTGATGTACTTCCAGGAAAAATAAAATCAACCATTAAAAACCCTGTGGGGCATACTGCTGTTCTGACACAGCGGGGCCGCCGTGAGTTGGAATGGGCTGAGGGCAGCTGTTCACCACATGGCCTGCCTTGTGCCAGGGGCTGGGAATCAGAGATGTCTGTAACACGCTGTACACTGCCCATACAGTCCGGCAGGGAAGCAGATGTGTTCATTTATTCGTTCTATATTTCTATTATTTAACGTAGATGTAATTCACATAACAGAAAACCCACCCTTCGAAAGCGTACAGTTCATTTTGTCTTTAGTCAGAGCTGTGCAAACGCCACCACTCACTCCAGAACATCTGCATCCCCCCGAAGAAGAGACCCTGTGCCCCCTAGTAGTCAACGCCTATTCTCCCTTCCCCCAATTCCTGAGCAGTCACTGGTCTGCTTTCTCTACGGACCTGCCTGTCCCGGCCATCTCAGACACACCGAGTCATACGTGCAGCCTTTTGGATCTGGCTTCTTTCACTTAGTATAATGTTTTCGAGGTTCATCCACGTTGAAGCATTCCTTTTCATCTCTTTTTCTGGTCAAAAAAAAATTCCATATTTTGTTTATCCTCTGTTTGATGGACATTTGGGTTATTTCCACGTTGAGGTGATTATGAATAATGCTACGAACGTTTGTTTACAAGTTTTGGTGTGAACATATGTTTTCAGTTATCAGATGTATACCTAGGAGTGGAGTTTGCTGCGTCATGTAACTGCTGACCTTCTTGAGAAACTGACGAACGGTTTTTCAAAGCAGCTGCACCATTTACATTCCCACCAGCAATATGTTAGGGCTCCATGCTTTCCACATCCTTGTCACTGTTTGTTATTGCCTTTTTATTATAGCTTTTCTAGTGGGTTTGAAGTAGTATCTCGTCATGATTTTGATTATTTGCATCTCCCTGTCGACTAATGGGGCAGTCCTGGTGGTGCCGTAGTTAAGAGCTCTGGCTGCTAACCGAGAAGGTCAGCAGTTTGAATCCACCAGCCACTCCTTGGAAACCCTATGGGACAGTTCTCCTCTGTCCTGTAGGGTCGCTATGAGTCAGAAACGACTCAGTGGCAACGGGTTTTGTATTGACTAATGAGGAGCCCTGGTGGCAAAGTGGTTAAAGTGCTTGGCTGCTAACTATAAGGTCAGTGGCTTGAACCCACTAGTCCACTCCGTGGGAGAAAGATGCGGCAGTCTGCTTCCGTAAAGATTTACAGAAAGATTACTGTAAAGATTACTGTCCCTATGGGACAGTTCTGTTCTGCCCTGTGAGTCACTGTGAGTCAGAATCAACTTGAAAGCAGTGGGTTTGGTTTTTTTTGGTTTATTGACCAATGATGTGAACATCTTTTCATGTACTTACTGCTATTTGTAATGTTTGATGTACTACCCAAATCCTTTGCCCATTTTTAAATTGGGTTGTCTTTTTATTGTTTAGTTGTAAGAGTTCTGTCTATATTCTATTTACTAGACCATTATTAGATATATGATTTACAAATATATTCTCCCATTCTATGAGTTGTTTTTTCACGTTCCTGCTCGTGTCCTTTGAAGCACAAAGTGTCTAATTTTGATGAAGTCCAATTTACCTATTTTTTTCCTGTGGCTGCTTTTCGTATTTTTGGTGTCATGTCTAAGAAACCGTTACCTAATCCAAGGTCATGAAGATTTATACCTAAGTTTTTTTCTGTGAGTTTTATAATTTTAGCTCATACATTTAGGTCACTGACTTTTTTTAAAGCTAATTTTTATGTATGGTGTAAGATACAGGTCCAATTTCATTCCCTTGCATGTGACTGTTCATTTATCCCAGCACCGTTTGTTGAAAAGACTATTCTTTCCTTTATTGAATTGTCTTGGCACCCTTGTTGAAAATCAGTTGACTATCATGTATGTGTTTCACTCAGTCAGTGTTTATTGGGCATTTATTAAAGATCAGGCACTGTACCAGACACTGAGAAATCAACATTGAGTTTGGTGTGTTCTCTGCCCTGATGAAATTTACAGACTAGTAGAAAAGACAGACATTAAGTAGTTATCACACAAACAATTAATGAGAGGAGTGTTAAAAGGAAAAAGTACTGGCTCTAACCTAGTGGGGGGGAAAGGCTGGGAGAGAGGAAGCACAGTGGGGGATTAGGAGAGGGGCTTCACTGAGAAAGCTGTCCTGAAGAACCTGGAGGGCCAGTAGGAGTAGGAGATAGCCAGGTGAAGAGGTGGGGGCAGAGAAAACAGCAAGTGCTAGGATCTTGAAGTGGGAAGGAACTTGGCAGTAGAAGTAACTGAAGAAGTGAAGCCTGGCTAGAACAGAGTGAACAGTGAAGAAAGTGGCTTCGGGAGGTTGGTGCAGGGTGCTGAATGACATGTTAAGGAATTTGGTCGTTGTCATAGGGCAAAGAGAAGCCACTGAGATTTTTAAGCAGGAGAATGATGTGATCAGTTTTTGTTTAAAATATCATTCTAAGGGTGAGAATGGTTGCACAATTCGAAGAATGGAATCAGTGTCACTGAAATGTATGTATAGAAACCTGAATTGGTCTGTGTTTTTGCTGTGTATATTAACAACAAAGTAAATTATTTTAAAAAAAGATAGTCTAAGTGTTGAATGGAGAATAGATGAGTGGGGCAAGAATGAAGGTAGGGAGGCCCATTAGGAGCCTGCTGTAGCAGTTCACATGAGAGATGATGGCAGCTTGGCTAGTGGGAGCAAAGATGGAGCCAGGTAGACTGATGTAAGAACTATTTAGCAAGAAAATATAGGACTTGGGAATTGATTGGATGTGGGGATGAAGGCGGTATCAAGGACCTCATTTTTAGATTGAGCAACTGGATAAAATTTACTGACGTAGAGAAAGCTGAAGTAGATACAGGTTTAATGGGGCTGGGGGTGGTGGTGACCATTAGTTCAGTGTGGACGTTTTAAACTTGTGATGTCTGTAAGACATCTAAGTGATGTTGAGTAGACAGACATTCAGGTCTAGAATGCAAGAGAAGTCTGAGCTAAAAATAGATTTGGCAGGCTTTGGTGTAGTGGTGGTATAACCATGGGAGTAGATGAGATTGTCAAGTGAGAGGGTGTGGATAGAGCAGAGCAGGTGGACAAGAATTGACCCCCCGAGGCTGGTAGAAAAGGAGGAGCTAGTGAGGTAGGAGGAAAACCAAGAGTATGGTGTCATGGAAGCCAAGGGAAGTGGTCAGCTGTGTTAAAAGCTGCTGATAGAGAAGGGAGGAGCGTGACATGCTGAAGAGATGTGTTCAAGATCCAGGAGCATCTGTCAGAGAGTGGGGGGATTAGCTTTGCCTGAGGGTGCAGATCTTGAGTTTTCAGGAGATGTTTATGAAATTCCTGAGTTGGTACCTTGTTGGTGATTTACAACCTAATCCATTGGGAACTTCTCTCCTACAGGCCGAGATGCGTCCAGAGCATTTGTAACTGGGGACTACTCTGAAGCAGGCCTGGTCGATGATGTATCTGACTTGTCATTTTCTGATATGCTGACCCTTCAAAATTGGCTTTCATTCTATGAGAAGAATTACAAATTCGTTGGTAGGTAGTCCACAGGTCATTTCCGTAGACTTCATTTGGTTGTCTCGCTTTTTTTTTTTTTTTTAAAGGGCTGAGTTTCCTTGAGGATTGGGCTCAAGGTTAAAATCTGAAAAATAGCCATGAACTTTTCACCTTAAACTTTGGTTGTTAGTGTGGCAATGAGCCTCAGAGGTAGGTGGATGGGACACCTGCTTCCCTCACTCTTCTTCTTGGGAGAGAATCAGCAGGACATTCGCTCTGGCCTCTGTTGCCCCAAAGCCAGTGGTTGCCCACGCCATTTGAACCACCAGCTCCTGGAGGGCAGCTTTCCTGTCTCACTGTGAACCAGGCAACTGGCTTCACCACACAGCCAAGAAGCACTGAGACCTAAATTCGTGTGCAGTTTTGACAAATTTCTTTTGTCTTGAGGGAGACAAAAATTAACCTGTGTCCATTCTCAATCAGTTATCTCCCAGGTGGAAGACAATGATGCCAATCAAACATTTGTTAAAGCCAGCTGTGTGGGGCACTGTACTTGCTACTTACTCGTGAGACATGAAGGAACTCACCCCCGAAATGGGAAGACACCTAACAATGTCCTAGAGAAATGTTAAAGACATAGAACCCTAGGTTGCTTTGCAGACATGGAAAGCTGGGATGGTTGGGCCCTTTTCTCCGTCTCTCTGCAGCTCTGACCTCTCACTGGAGCCCCACTCGGACATAGCTAACTTCCTGTGGAACATCATTGTCACTTCACCATTGGAACAGGCCCAAACTTGAAGAGTTCTTTCTCTTCTCCTAACGCCTGTGAATGTCTGTTTCTGCCATTACGTCTCGAGTTGCCTTTTCTGAGGACCTTGGCATTTTTAGTAACTCCTGTGCTTCCACATCCAAGTGGTCCAGACTTTTTCTCTACCATCTAAAGTTTGTGCCTTTCTGTTTACAAAGCCCCACTCCATTGCTGGCCCTTGTCACCCCAACCTGCAGCACACCCTCCTTTGTTTTCACTCAGCCTCCCCCAGATCAGTCCTCATGCCACAATCATGTCCGCCATCGAAGGAACTGACTTTGAGCTGTCTATCTGCCCTTCAGAGGGCTTGGTTCCCCCTATTCCCCATGAGGCTGCCAAACCAAGGTTGAGACATTACTGGATTAATAAGGAACAGAAAGCCCAGCACAAAGAAGTAAGAAGGGAGTTCTGTGAGCGGGCAAAGGATGCCAGACCAAACACATCATAGTGCGATTTGGGGAGCAAACTAGAATGGTTCGTGCTGCGTTTGGTGAGATGAGTGAACTAGTTTTCATTGGATAGTATTAATGCGGGGGGGGGTGTGTAGGGGTGGTTTTGGTGTAGGGCCGTATGGTCGGAAATGCCTCAGAAGGATTTTGGTCAGTCAGGATGTATTTGAATGTTTACTATGACTAAGTTATGGTTTGGGCCCTCATGGGATCAGGGGTGAGTTGAAGATAGTTCCTGCCATCTGTTTGCTCATTCTGTAAGAAGGGGAGAACCCTCAGGACATGTCAGGGGATGAAGTTTTATTATAAGGGTTCGTTACTAATTGAAGATGTCCAGGAAGCTACCTTGGCAGCCACATGGCCAGACCTTGATAGAAACCACGTTGTCTTTTGTTGTGTTCTGGGTGCAGCATTGGCATGGAGACCCATCCAGTGGTGACCACCATTCTCAGGACACAGCTTCTAGAAATTTTTCTCTGCTGCCTGTACTACTGCTATTCTCTTTTGGGGTCTTATGTCTAAAACCTGCCAAGTCGGGCTTGTTACCATGTAGTACAGAGCCTCGGTGTAATGGAATGTCCTGTGCAGGCCTGTGACTCGGGCTCTGGTCCATTCATGTATGCATTTAATAAGTATTTAAAATGAATACTCAGTACAAAAGCTGTTTTGAGTTCTGGGGCCTCACTGGTGAGGAGAGACATCAACAAGTAAAAAGATCAGATGATACCAGAGAGGGCTATACATAAAACTGAGGTGAGGAGTGTTGCGGGGGTGGGGTGAGGCACCTTCAGAGCAGATGGTTAGGGGAGGACTCGTAGGGGAGATGATAGTTAAGCTGAGACCTGCATGGTGAGAGGGAGCCAGCCATACAGGGAAAGGAATATCTGAAGCAGAGGGAACAGCAGTGCCTGAGATGGGAAACAGCCGAACGTGGCAGTGGCTAGAAAAGAAGCCAGTGTGCTGGAGCCTGCAGTAAGTGATGGAGGCAGTGGCTTGAGAAGAGGTTGAAGAAGCAAACAGAAGTCCAATCACTTAGGCCTTGGAGGCCTTGATATGAAGTTTGTATTTTATCCAAGTGCTTTAAGAAGCCATTGGAGGGTTTTAAGCAGGCATAGAGGTGACTTGAAATGATTCATGTTTTAAAAAGATCACTTTAGCTGATTTGTGGAGAAGGAACTGTAGGAAGGCATGAGCTAAAGTAGAGAGACTTGTGGTAAGCCCATGGTTTGGCTGAGGTGATAACAGTGGAAATGGAAGGGAACAGACAGAATCAGGATGTTTTAGAAGCAGGGCTGACGAGATTTGTTAATTTGTTCATGGGTTAAATATGAAAAAGGAGGAGTTAGATCTAAGGCTCCTCATCTGGATAAGAGGCCAGGGGTGACATAAGTAGAATCAGGAAAGTCGGGATAGGGAGCTGGACGTGAGAGACTGAACACGCTGAACCTAAGTGCCATTGGAATCTAAGTTAGAGCCAGTTCTTAGAGGCTGTAGAGGTAGGGAGCCACACAGCTGGGTACTGGTATGCATAGCTGCCTCCGACTTGGTTGCACCACCCAGAAGTGCTTTCAGCTGCTGCTCTTGTCTTGTGACAGGTGCTGCCTATGAAGGCGAGTTGCACCTCAGGACTTGGAGATGAAAAGTCCCTGCAGCAAAGCAGAACTGATCCCTTTTTTGCTCTGGTGGACCACTTGCTGGCTACTGCCATAGCATAACCCAACCCAATGCCATCGAGTCAATTCTGACTCATAGCAACCCTATAGGACAGTAGAACTGCCCCATAGAGTTTCCAAGGAGCGCCGGGTGAATTCGAACTGCCAACCTTCTGGTTAGCAGCCGTCACACTTAACCACTACGCCACCAGGGTTTCCCTGCCATAGCTTAGACCTTTGAAAATTCTGACACGGATTTAGGGGGGCTGGGGGCAGGGAAGCAAGTGTAAATTAAAGTCAGTTTCCACTCACTCACGTCCACGGAAGGTTTGAGCTGAAGGGGAGTGATGGAGGCGAGAGCATGGGCTTGGATCCCACCACTTACAGGCTTCGTGAATGGCCACGAGTTTCCGGTCTCCCGGTCTCATTGCTGTGAACATGGGAACACTGGTTTCTCTGTCATAGCATTGTCATGAAGATTTAAAAAAATTTTAGTGAAGTGGTAGCATAGTGCCTGGCAAATGCTCAGTAATTGGCTTATTTATAGTTATATGAGACAAAGCAATTCAATGTTGGCAGGAATTGAGCCAGAAAAATGTTAGCCAATAAGCCATTAATTCATCAAGCATTTATTAAATACCTACTGTGTGCCCCAAGCACCATGGAGGATTGAGAAATGAATCGCTCATGGTTCCTCCCTCAGGGAACCAGTGTCGGGAAGTCAGAAGGCTTCTGTAATTTCCATGCTAGAGGACTCTAGAACAGGGATGCTCCTATCTGGGATCTCGTTAGATGCTGAGAGAGGTTGGAACAGAAGGCACCGGAAGTCCCTTCAATGTGAGGTCTTAATAAATAAGCACCCAGCAGACTACTGTAGAGCCTAAGGCGGAAGCAGAAACCCTGGGAACTTGAGCTTCCCTACAACTCCTTAAGAAGCTAAGCATCTGTTCATGCCTCACTCCCACTGTTACTCTGACATCAGCGTTCCTGTTACCACAGGAAAGGTGATCGGAAGGTTCTACGGAGAGGATGGGCTCCCGACCCCAGCACTGACCCTGGTAGAAGCCATGATCATCAAAGGCTTGGAGGCAAGTAAACAGGAAATAAAGGAGAAGCAGAAGTTTCCGCCGTGCAACGCTGAGTGGAGCTCAACCAGGGGCAGCCGATTCTGGTGTTCCCAAAAGAGGTACATGGGCTTCCCTTCTGTGTCTCTCCTTCTCTCTCCCAAATCTGACTCCTGGTCATCCTGTGTGCACTGTCCAGTGAAGCCACAAGCTGGTGACCCAGAGAAGCGCTCTCACAATGCGCACGCTCTGGTGTAGTGATTCTCAGCTGTGGCAGCGTACTAGAATCTTCTGGGGAATTTTAAAAATGACTGACGGTGGGCCGTCACTTCAGACACCTAACTGAGAATGTTACGGTTGAGACCTGGCATCTTGTTTATTTTTTTATTCCCCAAAGACTGCTGAAGAAACCCTGGCCTGGGAACAAGAAGGTAGAAGTACTGCTTCTCCCAGGGCCTCGGCCTCCTCCTTGTCAGCACAAATCATTCCTGCTGACAGGAGACAGGCTCGGGGGAAGAGGGGTGCTTGCAGCGATGCCCCGAGGTGGTCTGAAAACTGCCAATTCTGAGTACCTCCAGCCTGACTGCAAGGGATACAGGCTAGATTGATGAGATGAGCCAGGTTAGAAATGATGCCACGGGGATTATTCCAGGTTAGTTTGGGAAGCTGGAAAAAAAAAAAAAAATTTCCTGCTTCAATCATCAGGCCAGCCTGGACTCAAACTGCAACTTGAGTCCCTCAGATCTCCTTTAGCTCTGGGAACAGGATAAAGGAAGACAGAAACTAGACAAACATCCCCAGCTTCAAGGGCCTGGAAGTAAGAGCCCAGCTCTCACGGAGGAGGGGCAGGGAAACCTCTGCTCAGGCTGAATTAAGGAGAAGTGGCGTTTCTCTAAATTGCTAAACTGGAGACCCGCCTCTTTCAGCAGGGATGGGCCATACCTTATCATTCTCCTTGAGGCTGATTCATTGTTTGGACAAACAGCCAAGAGCAAACAGCCAAAGCTGCCAGCTTTATCTAGGCCTAGCTCCTGTATCTGTCACACGTTTCCTCTGCTTTCATTCAGGGAAGGGAGTGAAGCTAGCAAGAAGAAAAGCCTCATCTCTTCTGGCCCACCAATTTTGAAGAGCAATAGCTTCTCCAGGGCCAGCATGGCCCAAGAAAAGTTGGGGCGGGGGCGCTGTGAGAACTGGCTTGGCTACGTGGAGGTAGACAGAGGTAGGCGTTAGGACCAAGGCAGGCCTTGCTAGGACAGAAATACAGGTGGCCTTAGCACTGCTTTCTGTAGGTGGTACCAGAGGCCTGTGTGCATTTAGGTGCTTGCCTCTGTTCCCTTCCTTGGGTATCCTGCCTCCCTCTCCTTCCCCTCAGCCCTCATCTCTGTCCGATTGACCCCTCCTGTTTCTGAGTGGTGTGTACTCTGCCGTCCCCAGAAAACTCTTCCAAACCCACCCCAGTGAGCTGAATGGCCCTATCCCTATGCCAGTGCCTCGGGCCAGTTTGTTGTTTTCCACTTACCTGTGTGTGTCTCCCATCAGCCTGGGAGAAAGAATCCCTGAAGGTAGGGAGCAAGTGTCATTCAGTTCGTAGCCTGGTGTGGAGTCAGGCATACTGATGATGGGATGTGTGGCTGGAGGAACCAGCCGTCCTCCTGGGTAAGCTCCAAGTGGGAGGGTTTCTAACCAGGTAACAGAGTTTCTCTGACATGAGTGGTCCTGGCCCCAGCTGGAAACTACATGGAGCATCAATTCCAAGAGTCTTATTTTCATTTTGCAAGGCCTGTGAGACCGTGGCTGATGAACTCAGTACCCCGAGATGAGGTCAGGACCAGGAGGTTGCTCAGGCTATTTTGGGCCACGGCTGAGTCCTCCATCTCTGAAACCTGGCAACATCAAGGACTGGATCTCTGCACGGGGCAGGACAGCCTGCAACTACACCCCAGGCCAAGACCAGATGGGCCCCAGACCCTAAGATCAAGACTGAACCTGGGCAGGGATGTAGTGGGGAAAGGAGAAAGACTCTGACTTAGGCGCAGCTTTTGAGAAGCTCATAGGGCAGTGAGGGAAACGCTATGGCAGCTGTTAACACCAGTGCAGGACGTGGTGCTGCCTACTGGGAAGGGGCGGGGCAGGGGCTGGGGGAGAAGGTGGCAGTGGTGCGTGCAGGGGGTGCTAGAGGAGTTAGGAGAAAGCACGGAAGCCCAGGTTGAGCGCTGCAGACCACTGCCCAGAGAAAGCCCCAAGACAGGAAGTAGAATGGCTGCTGCTTTTCCTGAGGCCTGGCTCGGTGCTTCCTCCTCTCCCCTTCTCAGAGACTCGTGAGTGCATGCTGTTAAGAAATCCTCTTTCCTTCTATCCTTAGTGGAGGTGTGAGCAGAGACTGGATTGGCGTCCCCAGGAAGCTGTTTAAGCCAGGTGCCAAGGAGCCCCAGTGTGTGTGTGTGAGAACAACTGGCCCCCCTAGTGACCAGCTGCCGGACAACCCTTTGCACAGAAATCACGGGGACTTGGATCACCCCAACTTGAGGGAATACACAGGCTGCCCATCCCTGGCCACCTCATGCTCCTTCCCACCCTAAGTGGTTGCCATATATGTTGATAATACACTTGAACCCTACCCAGAACCCTAATAGGCTCTTAACCCCCACGTTCCCTAGGATGGCTCCTGACATGAGACAAGGGGGCCTGGAAGGACTCTGGCCCACACTCTGCAACTGTGACTCATGTCCCCCTCACCCTTCTGGTGACTGAGGCCAGAGCTCAGTGACTTGCCTAGTCTAGTACTGGTCAGCCGGTTTCTGCCACTATTTCCCTGGATACTTGTACCATCTTCCTTCAGACTCCTCAGATATCAATGTGCACAAATACGACCAACTCAAAACTAACTTGACAAACAAGCAAAAGGGCTCTCGGTTCCAACAGCCCCATTTCCGTGGGCCCCCAGGTTGCGTGGATCAGTTGCCAGCAGTCCTGGGTCCTGCCTGCACCTCAGCCTTTCCCAACCCTGTCAGGGCATCTGGGGCACTAGCAAAAAGAGACTTCATAATTCCCTGACGAGTCTGAGCAGACATATTTCAGACAGCCATACAGATTAGACAGTGTCTGTCCCAGGTTCCCCCCTGGCTGAACTTGGGAGCCCTGACTTCACCCTACGGCAAGCTTGTTGTTTAGAGCTGGGCCAATACGATGAGTGGTGGATAGTGATAGGCAGTTCTGGAAACGGGAAACCTTTTGCTTATATGGATGCGGCAAATCCAGGCGCTTCCGAACAAAGCAACAATTTAAAGCGAGGATACTGTCTGGCTTTGAAACACTTCAAATCAGGTGTGGTGTGTTTTCTAAGGGAAAAGTCTGCATTTTGAGCCAAAGGTAGTTTCACAGCCCCTGACACAGTAGCATAACATCAGGGTTTGGGCAAGGACGTAAATGTTAATCCACGCAGCCCCGACTTAATGGTAGCCTGGCTTGCAAGCCGTCCAGTGGGTTGTATGTCCAAGGTCATCTGTAGTCTACTACATTTGACAAATTTCATACCTTTTACTTCATAGATGGGAGTAAGGTGTGTTTACCTTACATTTAAGGAAACGAAGAGTGGTGCTATCTCAGGCTCGTGGTCTCTCCTGAGGCTTTGCCTCAACTCCTTTTCCCAGTCCGCTCAACTATGTTTCTAAACCTCCTCTATTCTTCCTTTCTCTATTTCCCTCTCCTTTATATGGAGGCTGTCTCCCCTTCCCTGGCAGACTCACGGCTGACTGCCCTTACTGGACACAGTGAGTTCCCACACCTGGGCTGCTCTTGGCTCCTTTTGCCACCCCAGATCTCCCTCATCTGCCCCTCCTTGTCCCTTTAACCTCTCCCAGCCTCCTGGCTCTTCCTCCTAAGTATGCAGTAAATGGGCCCACTTTCTTCACATCGTAAACAAAATACTCCATCAACACCAGTTCTGACGTAGCTACCATATCTACTTCCTGTCACAGCCAAGTGCCTTGAAAAAGCTGCTTATACTCAGTCTTTGTTTTTCACCCCCATTTGCTATGCAACATAGCTGCCTGGTTTCTGCCCTTCTCTGTGCCCAAAAGCAGGATAAATTCTATATTGGCGTGTTCACGTTCAATTCTTACCTACATGGACCGTTGTCACGTTGGACACGGTTACCCATGAGGTTCCCACATGAAATCAGCTCTTCGCTTCTTTCTATTTCCCTTTTCTGCCTCTGGCCGTTCCTTCTCAGTCTCCGTGAAAGCTGCCCCTCCTCTGTGATCTGCTGCTCATTGCTCTTCTCTTGCTCCAGCCACAGCTTAAGATTGCCAAACCTGTATCTCCTGTCTAGGCAGTGCCCCTCAAACTCCTCGTTTCTGGCATTCCATCTTCACCTTCCTTTCCCATGATTCTTCTAGCACTGGCACCCCCATCCACACCCAGTCACACCAAGTAAGAATTATAGCAGCTCCTTCCTCTCCTCTCCCCTTCCCCGCAACCAGTGTCCAAGCCTGGCAATTCTGCCTCCTGAACTCTCTCCTGCCCATCCTCTCTTCACTACTCCTTGTGCTGCTCCTCTGGTTTAGGCCTCCGTTTCTCACCCAGTTACTGCAGGAATATAACCATACAACCTGCCTCCCATTTCACCGCCTCCAGCCATCCTACACACTGCTGCCAGAATCGTCATCTTAGTGCTCGTGGCATTCCCTGGCTCAGTGGCTCTCCATGTCTGTAAAGATCAAGGGTTAACCTCAGCAGCTTGGCACATACAGCGCTTCTACAGTCCATCCTCCTTAGCCTCTGTGTCTCCCACCGGCTCCCACACCCACCCTCCCTCCAGCTGCCATCTCACTGCATCATCCCTGCATTCCTTCTGCCTGGAATGATACCTCTTCCTCCACTCAATTTGTCCACCTCTTATTTCTTCAAAACTTGGCTCAGTCAGCACCTCTTGGGAGCCTTCATTAACCAGTGGCCCAGCAGCTGGGCCTCAGTTCCCGTCGCATCTTGTGCCAACTCCTAAAATGACACGTATCTCAGTATACTGTAACGTTCATTTCCTCTTCGACCTCTCACTGGACTGCAGGTTCCCAGGGCACTCAGCTTTGTACCCCCAGCATCCATAGTGCCAACCGTGTGGTCAGTGTGCAGTTAGTTCTTATTTTAGAGGTGCAGCTACGGAGGCTCAAAGGACTTAAGTGACCTGCCCAAGGTCACAAAGCAATGGAGCTGAGTCTAGAACTCAAGGTTCTAACTCCTGACTTAGTGCTGTTTTACTCCTATTTCTGAATGTCTCTGCCCTCCCTGGAACAGGGGTGAACAGAAAGGAGAGCTGAAATTAGGACCTTGTTCTGAGTTCCAGGCAGCCCTTGAACTCAGTACACGAGGCTTCTCTGTCACCTGGAAACAGCCCTCAACTCCAGGCTAACTGGGAACTAGTCACTCCCTGCTCTGGTTCCTCCTTTAGTAACTCAGCAAATACCTACCAAGTACCTACTCTGTGATGGGCATTGTGTTGAGGGTGGGAGGCAGGAGGCTGCCGACCTCAAGTTTACAGTATGGTAGAGTAGACCCCTGGCTAGAGCATCTAGAGTCCACTCTTGGGGTAAGGATACAGGGATAGTGGAGGGTCAGGGCCAGAGATGTTCAGACCCTTCCAAAAACAAACTTGGGGTTGGGGGGAGGGTTGCAAAACAAGATAGTCATCCCAGCCATTCCATTCTAGGAGGAACCTGGAAGGTACCTGAACTCTGACTGAAGCAACACCCCTACAGCTAGGCTCCAGAAAAAGCTCAGCCAGTCTCAGGAACCTGCACAGTTCCTTGTTCACTGAGAATTCACTTCCTTTTTGGTTCTAGCCACTTTATAGTAAAGAGCCTCCCTCATGTCAGGGTAGTAGGTCAGCCCCAAGAAGCTGGTTGTCACTGAGGAAATACCTTTCTCCAGAAGACACGGCCCTGGACAAAACTGTGAAGGAGTAAGAACGCAGTCCCTCCCTGAATTCAGCCCCTTTTGAGCATGTAGTTACTTGCTGGCAGGGGACTGTGGACAAGAAAACAAGTACATGTTGGGCAACTCTGCTGCACCAGGCCCTGTGCAGGGAGTATCGTGTTCTCATTCAGCCTCTATGCCAGCCTTGAGAGGTTCCATTGTATGGCCCGTGGCGGCGGGAGGACATAAATACTACTCCCTCCTAATAGCTACAATGGCCATCATGTGACAAGGCCAAGGTTTTTATCCAGATCTCCCCTCAGCCACACAAACAAGCAGTGTTAAAGCAAAGGTGGGGCAGCTATGTGGTAGGCCTGGTGTCCTTCAACATCTTGATGAAAATCTTAACATCTGCCTTTTAGTTCCAATATTTCATATTTCTATGAACAGAACTAAGAGTGAAGAATCTGGGAATTTTTGGTCAAAGCTCAATCACTGTATGACGGCAAAACCGAGGGAGCCAGATCAGACCGTCACCCCGACTCCTTGCTTGCCTTGCCCTGGAACGAGCTGTAACTGAAAAGCTAGGCCCCATGAACAGGCTGGGGCTGTGTCTGCTCAGAAATCTGAGTGCCTCGCAGAGGACTACCCAGGCAGAGCTCCCACCCTCGGGCATTTCCGATTGTCAGCCCTCCCTAGAGGGGACCCTGGGCTGTGTACCAGAATTTGCGCCCTTGGATCAGAGGAAAGACATATTATTGATCACCTTCCTCAAGGCAACCTTGTGAGATGGGAAGGACCATGGTCACTTACCTTTTCTAGATACGGAAAGTAAGTCACAAGAATTATGAAACTTGCCCAATACTGTCAGCTCTTCAATGACAAATCAGAACTAAAACCCCATGCTGTCCCCTCACTGGGCGTGGCTCCTATTTACATGGCACATTACGGCCAGCAACAGGGTGCTAAGCACTGTTTGCCTCAAAGGATGGCTATGTGGACGCACTTACCAGTGTCTGTCAACTGTGGAGAAAAGCCACAGGACGATGAGATAGCCTAAAAGCTGGTGTGAACAACGGGTAAGCAACAGGGAAGACAGGTAAAGAAAGGGACTGTGTTTGTTAGATCCAGAACATGAATGCCAAGTGAGCCACAAGATTAGTCTGATCTGTACAGGGGCTTTATGGACCATGAGATTTTCCTTTGCAAGCCCCTAAGACTACAGTAGCAGTCTCTGAAGCCCACTGTGCCTTCAAACCTGGACCATCGGAGAGCTCACCAAGGGTAGACCCTCTTGAGTTGTTCCTAATGGCATCTGAGGGGACATCCAGCGTCACTTGGAGAGCATCAGTGATCACACAGGTCACCGGGAGCTGTCTGGGCCAGGAGCACCATCAATCCAGGTAGCTGCTCAGTATGCCTACAATAGCGACTTTTTGACTGCTGTCAACGGTGTGTTTCAGAAATATGTTGGAATTCTGCCTTTGTTAGAGTGTTAAAGACATTTGTTACGTCAGGAGTCTTTCTCTTTGCTTTGTTTGCTTATTGATACTTCTGCATTAGAAGTAACTACAAATGTCTCATTAAAGCTGCCACTGTAAATGCACGATTTCAGCTCATTTTATTATAAGGATTTGTTACAGAAAATGCAAATACCAATATTTGAAAAATACATTCCATTACATGGACTCCAAAGAAACAATGCTGAAAAGCGCCATGGTCCTCTGTGAAGCTGCCATCCCACACTGAGCACTAGCTCAGCGGTTTGGAAGCCGAACGTGTGCCTGCAGGTTCTGCCCAGCTCCTGCCTCCCCACTGGTATCACAGCATGCCCCATCAGGTATGTCGCGGTCACAGCCAGCTCCACACATGAGCCAACACAGTAAGTCACTGAGCCACAGCAGTCTGCCAATTCAAGACTCCCTGGCTACAGAAAACCATGTTGTCAGTTTTAACAGGTTAATATATCATTTATGCCATACAAAAAAGGAACTGTACAGGCAATGATCTTCCAACGAAAGTCTTTAAGGCATCTATGATAACGTCTGGGAATTTAGTAAGGTAAGACCGCTTAGTTAATATCTTGTCAAACAATCACCTATTCACTAAGTTCCTTCCGCGAAGTGAGAACGTGGCTTTCAGATCCCTTTGGAGAGCTGTATCCCCTCTGCTTCCTCTCTCCTGGGCTGGGGGCGGGGAGCTTTGGTGCTTCAGGCTGAGAGGGACTGGGCTTGCCAGCACTGTGCCAGTTCTGGGGCTTGTCCTGAGGGAAGCAACCCCAGACCCTAGAAGAAAGCTTGTGTTTCGGGAGCTCCCTTGACCTGTGAGTTCCAAGTAGATCTGTCATGGAAGCTATAACCTTACCTTGGTAGGCAGTTTGCCTTTCAGGTCTAAGCATTACATAGTTTAAAAGTGTTCTTTTTCTCCAGATAAAAGAAACCTAGATGAAGATCAAGGCTCTACCCCCTCCCCAAGACTTTCCCTCCACTCCACGCCTATGGACAAGACTAACACGATAACGTTCAATACAACAGGTATGCAACATGAGTCGGGAAAAGTGGTGAAGCCACATGCACACTGAGCTCCATGCAGGGACCCCATCCAGGGAGGAGACTGAGGAAGCTGAACGGGGTGGTCATTGATGACTCAGGGCTCTGAGGTAGAGGACTAAAAGTCACGTGGATCCCACTCCTGGAGAGAATACGGCAAGTGAACCAAGCAATCTAATCCAGCCTCAACTAAGTTGGTAATTGGGGTTGACAGAGCATAGGCAGAAAACTCCAAATGAAACACAGTTGTAATACATCATTCAGTGAGACACCACTAAAAAGATAACTGAGAAGTAATAGGTCCTAAGTGTAGGCACTTCAGTTTGTGGGAAATTCCTGTGTTAGAGGATCCTAGCAAGTTGGTTTATGCCATTCGATTTGTATATAGCACATGGTTTGTACCTTTGTTTTTAAAAAAATGACTTAAGACTACACTGTCTAACCTAGTGGTGAGCAAGAGACAGTTAACAAGCTAATTAAGCAGAACAGTGTTGAAGGATGCAGCAAATGTCTCGGTCAAGTTTATTCTTCCTGCTCTACCCATTCACAATTGGCAACTTTAAGAATGAATAAAATTAAGTTTTTGCTACCAGTATTTAAGCTACTGATAGAAATTGAACAAGAACAGGTAGGCAGTTTTGCAGTCAAGAGCTGACAGCCTGGAGAGCACAGAGCATGTCTAGTCTCAGCCAGGCCACCACTCAGGGAGCATCAGCATGGTCAAGGAGATTTCCTAAGAAGGTGGAGCGATGCCTTGTCTCTGTCTGCAAGGATGCACCCGGAAGCCAATGCAGAACTCACAAAACGTTCCCCCAGTACGGGGCTGTTCAGTACCATAGCTGTCCTTGCATCTGAATAAGCTTGACTCAAGGTACTTTAAACATGATCTTAAGATTTTAAGTGCAATTATAGGCAAGACTGTGACTGAGACTGGTGTGGTAGCACACGGGCAGGACAATCAGCCTTGTCCCTGATTGGATTTCCGTCCTCCCGTGAACATTAACAGAACAGGTACCAATCTATCGACCACTTCTGTTTATATCTGAAACGTAATTATCTTGCCAATTAAAGAATCAAGCCACTTAATTAAGCCCTACTTCTCATGGCCCTTCTCAGGCAACAGAAAATGGAAACTGACCACGTGCCTTACACGGTCAAATGTTTGCCTTTGCTAGTTCGGTTCTTTTGTAAAAATTTATATGAAATATGTCCCAGATTTGGGGGGCGAGGGAAACACTTCTAATTAATATTTTTCTTTTAAACATTGTGCACAAGCTCATGTTAACACAGAAAGCATATGTATCTTATCACAGAAATACTGGGGAAAAAAAGTAGCAGTCTGATTCAGCTCATTTTACACACACATTTTAGGCATAGAATGTATAAATCTATAGCAACATAGAGGGCATACTGCTATTCAAAAAAGAAACAAAAGTAACAGGCTGTTGCAAAAAAATATTTAGTCCCTTTTACAAGTACATCCATACTTCATTAATGCCAAAAAAAAAAAGTAGTGGTTATTAAATGTCTGAAAAAAATCTATGATTGAGACTCTTACATAATCTATGAGTGTAACTGTACAACACATATTGTTCATCTGAGTTTTTTTTTTTAAAAGCGGTGGTAGAAGTTTCTCTTCAAATGTACATTTTCTAAAAACTGGCCAAACCTTCAACAGAAAGGAAGTTTAACACCTCAGGGTTAATAAATGTACTAGCAGCGACTAAGGCCCAACAAGCTCAGGAGCCTCACCGAGCATACAAGCCAGAGCCTTCCAAAACAGCGTCGGCACACTCTTGGCCAGGGCCTGCCTTCAGCTGTTGGCTCCTACGGGGCAGGGCAGACTACACAGAGCTGGGACTAACAGCACTCACAGCTCAACTAGGGAAGGTTCCAGCAAGAAGCATTCATTGTTAAGAAGACAGGACCTGCCAGCCCAAGGCTGGAGATGCCCTTGGGCTGAAGCCCTGCTGAAGCCCCATCTTATGACTTGGCCTGTGTGAATCCCTTGCTCCAGATAACACGCTGCAGGAGCTTTTCTTTTAAGACGCGGTGTGAGCTGAGATCCAGTCAAAGCTGACCACTAGAATCACTGACGCACGGACGTGTGAGGGTGTTTCTGAACATGGGTTTTCAATTGGAATCACCAACAAGGCAGCTGTATAAAAAGTGCAGCACAGTAAAAGTGCAATTCCTCCTCCACCCTAGTGGCAGTGACTGAGGAGTCCACCCCAGGACACGAGAGGCGTCCCGCTGCTGCACTGTGCTCCCGCCACCTCGGGAGCATGAACACTGGTAAAGCTTTCAGTTGTTAAGGCCACAATTTTTCAGCTCTTATCTTTGAACCCTGTTTAGAAAGATTTCACCTTTTTTAAAGGGATTGCTCACTAAAAATACAGCTTAGCTTTTCAAAAAACAAAAAATTCAGGGGAAGAGGATCCTCTAATCTTTAGGAAAACACTGTGCAGAAAAGTCCACAGCCACTCACCCTGGAGTAAAGCAGTGCTCAGTGCACAGCCAAATGCAGGCTTCCTGCTCTGGAAGGCTCTGCCTAGCAACTCCACCCAGCCAGGAAGACTTTGTGGCTCCTCGGAGACGGGACACTGAGCTACGGCAGGGGAAATGGTCTTAGAGGTGTCCTGACATGTTGCTAGCAGAATGAGGTCTAATGCCTATCACACTTACCACACAGGCTAAGTGGTCTGGTCCAGTTAGTGAGATATCTAGTGAAATCCATCACAGTCTGACACACTGACAGTCATACAGAACTATTTGAAATGGGATCTATCACACCATGGTCCTTAATTGTTCCAGTCTGTTGCCTCAGGAAGACGGCCCCCAGCTCCTGCTCTGGGTTGGGGCAGGCTGGTGAGCAGAGCAGCTGCTGGGGAGACGACCGGGGACGTGGCCTGGATCCTCCCGGAAGCTCACTATGAGACCCCACCCAGAGTCAGTACATCAAAGCAAATGTTGCAAACTCGCACAGGCTTGTTCAGATCAAACTTTATAATAGGAATCTCCTTGGTCGAGCATTTATGGCAAAGAAGACGTCCACAGTGACGACTGTGAAGACAAAGAGAGGAAGTATGAGAGGGGTACTGAAGATCAGACTGCTTCCCGGTGTGGTGAGGACGTCCGCAACACACGTCCTCCACAGACAAGGCAAGCCTGGGGCCAGGACCCTGTGGTCAGCTCTGCCCCTGCCAGCCAACTTAAACCAATTCATGTACAATTTTTAGTTCATGGAAACAAAATTCTAGCTGATAATTAAAGTGACTGAAGAAGGCTCTTTTTTAGAGATGATGAGAACTGTCTCACTTTCATGGGAACAGCTCCTCGGTTCTCAGTAGACCAGCCCGTACTCACGCTCGGCAGCACACTGGGCGGGCAGTAACTCACCTCAGCTTTGCTGCAGCGAGAGGCCTGCAGAAGATGCCACGGGCCTAAGGAGCTGCCTGGGACCTGTGAACCAGCCCTCAGCCTTTAGGAAGCCACTAGTCTGCACTCTCCCAGCCCTCATCTACGTTACTGCCTCTCAGCACGTGCATCTCATCACTCCATCTGGTCAAGTCTGGCCCAGGAGAGGGAGGGCCACCTCTCCCCACTGTTCAGTGAGCCCTGGGGAGTCCACGGCTCGACACCAGAAGGGGTGAAAGCAATGACATCAGCAGAGGTCCCCTCGCTCCTCTGGCAAGTGATGGTGGGCTCTTACCAGTGATGTTTGCGAGTTGTGACTCCAAACTTGGCAGTGCACTCGTAGCAGTTGGAGCCATCACACCACGGAGGCTCCTTGGACAGCATGTCTGTAATAGGCAGGAGGAGACTGGTTAAGTCAAGCAGTGATTATGCCAGGCCAGACTCAGAACTTATAAGCAGCAAGGGAAGCACACCAATAAGTAAAGCAATGCACCACACACTGATGAGGGAGGAATATACTGGAACTGGGTCAGGGAAAACCTCAGAGGAGAAGGTGGAGAATCGGCATTTGCCAGGCAGACGGGGGGTGGCGGGGGTAAGGAAATGCTGTTAAGGTAGTGTCTGGGGGGAAAATGCACACAGCCAGGAACGCTGGGCTGTAGGGAAGGGTAGGAGAAAGCAGAGGGTAGAAAAACTGGGACGAATGGTAAGGGGAACAGGGAGGGGGGACCAAGATGAGACAAACTGAGGAGGCAGAATCTGTGACAAGTAGGGGATGTGAGAGGCAGGCAGGGAGCAGGAAGGAGACGAAGGTGAGTCCCAGGTTTTGGGGCATGACTGAGCCTCTGGTGGGACCATCAGCCAAGAAGAGACTTAAGAACCAGAGCACACGAGTAGTTCAGGTTTGAGGAGCTTTGGGACATTCAGGTTTGGCTTAGATATAAACCAAAAAACCAAACCCAGTGCCGACAAATTGATTCCGACTCATAGCAACCCTATAGGACAGAACAGAACTGCCCCATAGAGTTTCCAAGGAGCGCCTGGTGGATTCAAACTGCTGACCCTTTGGTTAACGGCCGTAGCACTTAACCACTACACCACCAGGGTTTCCTGGCTTAGATATAAAAACCAAACCCAGTGCCGTCGAGTCGATTCCAACTCACAGTGACCCTATAGGACAGGGTAGAACTGCCCCGTAGAGTTTCCAAGGAGCACCTGGTGGATTTGAACTGCCGACCCTTGGGTTGGCAGCTGTAGCACTTAACCACTACGCCACCAGGGTTTCCTGGCTTAGATATGTGGGCTTAAATATTACAGAAGCCTGGCCTAGAAATACGGAGCTGGGAGCTCTCAGTGTCGATAGTAACAACCATCGCTAGTACTGACTGAACGCTAACTATATGCCAGGCACTGCGCTAAGTGCTCTCTACCCAGAAGTAGGCTGAGCTCCCCAGGAAGGAGCAGCGCACCGATCAGTCATCACTGAGCACCTGCTGTGTGCCGGCACCGTGATAGGCACTGCTCTGAGCTTCTGAAAGGCGGACCACATGCATGGCACAGTAACGGTAGATGAGACAACACAGGAACAGCAGGCTTTAATGCTCTGTGACTCTGGCAAGTCACCTACATCAAGAGCACATCTTCACTAAGTACTTCCGAGCTTTTTTCTGTGTCCACGGTGCTGTGGGGTGGCGAGATAGCAGTGCGACATGGCAGACACTCGAGGCATGCTGACTTTCTCCCCCTCAGCAGGGGATGGGGGGCAGATTTGCAAATGTGAAAAGTGAGGCCCTCCTGACCACAAATAAACCCACTGGAGGGAACGTCAGTGGGGGCTGAGGCAGAAGGCCTTTCTGAAGGATGCGGAGAATCAGAATCAGCTGAGGAGGAGGGGTATGCGGATAAGCAGCCAGAAAACATGGTTGGGGCCCTACCTGGGCCTTGTGGGTTTCTGGTATATTCAGAGGAAGTGGGAAACCCATAAGGGCCCCAATGTGAGCACTGTGAAAAGAGGCTGCTAGAAGTGGCCCTCCCACTGTTGCTCAAAGTCCCTTCATCCCATTTATAGAAAAACGTCCTACGTGGTTCCTAGAAAACTACTGGTTCAGATCTTAAGTAAGTCCTTAAGAGATTTAAAAACCACCAATACATCCATCCAGATAATTAACATTTTAACTGTGCTTGCAAGGAAGCAGCAAAAAGTCAGCCACTCACCTAACAGTCTAAATAGAAGCTGCTTGGTAGCAACCTGGTAGTTGAAAATGTTGACTCCTTGGTTATTGTTCACTCCGAGGCGAGCCCCAGATCGGACGATGGCACGGCACAAGTTGGCATTCCCTTTCATGTATGCTAAGAGCAGCACTAGAAAACAAAACCACAGGCAGTGCTACCTCCCACCTGGCCTAGCTGGGCACTGCCGGAGGATTGGCAGAGGACAGCCAAGAGCAGGACACTTGTTAGAAGTCCCCACAGAACTACAGGGGTCCTCAGGCTCTGTGAGGTCTCCATAGAGGCTCTGCAGCATCTTCTAATAAAGGATCTGGCCGTGAGCCAAGGGACGACAGCGAAGCTACAGCTCCAGAGCACCATCTCAGTCACAGCCCCAAGAGACACTCTCTTCCCGTTCAGAGCTTTGGCTACAGAAGACTCGAGGTAGGGATCAGACGTTTCATGAAGGAAAAATGTATCATTGTCTCAGTTGCCTTCCTCTGACGTGAAACAATGGCTTTACCACAAAGGACAAAGCTCTTTTCACACAATCTAACTGAATCTAAAGACTTGTGAGTTGCGTGCACACGGGACAAGCTCCAGAAAGTTCTCTCCACAAGGAGCCTCTCCTCTGCAGATGCAGGCCTGGTGGGAGCCAGGCTCTGGCCAGGCCATCACGCTGGCCCTCTCTAACAATTACAGCTACCAGCAGCTCCCCTTTGCTTACCTTCACCACTTTACTTCAATTCTTTTATTTAATTCTCAAAGCAATCCAGTAGGTAAGGGTTAGTGGTCCCATTATCAGGGGAGGAAACAGGCATAAAGAGGTTGGAAAGCTTGCACAGAGTCACCGTGCTAGGATGTGACAGAGCTAGGACTTGAACCCAGGTCTGTGTAAAGCCGTCACGTAAAGCCATTCTGCTGGCCTGTTTACCCACCCAAGGTAATGATGCTCACTGGACTGGTACTTGACCTGGCGGCTCACTCCCAGGCCCATCGCTGCCGGCTTTAAAAAAAAAACATGTTCATGCATCAGAAGAACTGATGACAAAGTATTTGGTCCCAGACTAAGGTTCAGGATATCCCTTGGTGACTACACTTCACTGAAGAAGGCCTGGAGGCTCTGCTGGCACGAGGCTGAATGAATGGAGAGCAGAGCAGCAGAGGATGCTTGGAGAGCCCTGGGATGGGAAGAAGGAGATTTTGGTTTCGTCCTCTTCCTTACCTGAAAAATGGGGACGCACTAAAGTGCGGTACCTACCTTACAGGCTGTTGTGAGCATTTAATCAGAAAACGAGTGCGAAAGTACTTGAAAGCTATGCAGATGAACACAGTGATTCGGGGAGCTAGAGGAGCACAATGAGAGAGGCCTCTGTGTCCCTACCTTCCAGCTGTGTATAACATGCCATTTTCTCAAACCATGTCAACACATACTATTGCATGCTTGTTCTTCCTCAAGTCTCTGAGAGGTGGTTAGATTGTATTCTCTCTGCTGAGATTTGGGAGCTTGGGTAGGGTCTTGGTTGACTGGACAAGCGGCAGACCCAAAAAGGAAAAAAACCCCAAAACCAAACCTGTTGCCGTCGAGTTGATTCTGACTCATAGTGACCCAATGATGACAGAGTAGAACTGCCCCACAGGGTTTCCAAGGAGTGTCTGGAGGATTCAAACTGCCGACCTTTTGGTCAGCAGCTGTAGCTTGTAACCACTACGCCACCAGGGTTTCCAAGAGGGAGACAGGGTGAGCAGGCCTGTTTGGACATGGGTATGGCTTTGGAACCTGACTGACACAAGTGGTACGTGATTGGCTGCTAACCGAAAGGTTGGTAGTTTTAACCCACCCAGGAAAGGTCTCTGCTTTTGTAAAGATTACATCCAAGAAAACCCTGTGGAGCAATTCTACTCTGTCACACATGGGGTCGCATGAGTCGCTGGCCAACTCGACGGCAGCTAACAACTACAACATAACTTTGGAGCGCTAGATACACTTGAGATGTGGTTCTGCCTAAAATCAGATGCTGCCCAATTCCATGACGGATCTGTGACAGATGCTTAGAGAGCCCAGCCTAATGCACTGAGCTTAATGCCCTCAAAGAATGACGTGTGTCCAGGCTCCTGTTTCCAGAAAGCAGGGAGTGAACGTGAGACAAGATGCACCAACACCTTACTAAATACCTGTGTTTCCTTCTGCATCCGGTTTATCTAGCGGATACTCAGGCATGCACTCCAAGAAGAGGTCACAGATGGCTGCTGCGTTCTCTTTGCCATATTGTCCCAGAATGTGCAGTGGTGACTGGCCTCTGATAAAAAGAAGTTGGAAAAGTTAGGTATGTGTCTGCATAGCCATCATACACAAAGGAAAGGGAATTTTCTGAACTCTGAGATACCGGATAAACCTAAAGGACACATTAACAGGTCATAAGTTTTTGTAAAAGGGTTTTTTTTTTATTGTGCTTTAAGTGAAAGTTTACAAATTGAAAAGGTTTTTAAAAACAAAAATGCCATGATACTGAGTATTCCAGTGGCCAGTTCTGCAGCATGCACTGGGGTCGATGGGAGCCACCAGTGACTGTCAGCTCTGAGGGGCAGCCTAGGTGACATGGAGCCCTGGCATCTGATGTGCTGGATACACTCACCTTAGGTTAAAGGCTTCTGCGTCCACAGTGCACTCTGTCAGGAGGACTCGGATGTTGTTGAGCCGGCCGTGCATGACAGCGAGATGAAGAGCTGGGGAATAGACCCTCTTACTGGGCGAGCCCAGAAGCATGGACAGAAAATCCTGACTCCAATTCACCCTCACACACCTCCCTCTTAGTGGGACTCACCAGAGCAGCCACTGGCCACTCACAGAGCAATCCTTTCTGTCTTCACCGCCCCCCAAGAGTAAGTCCTAAGTACAACCTCACGAGCCTTTACTTTCCGTTCCAACAGTTACCCACAGATGAGACTTAACAGTTTCACAAGAAGCCACTTTAGGCTTCTAGGGTTATCAGTCAGATTGGGAGGCTGCCCAGTGCCCAGTCAGTGGCAGGCTGGATGCCCAACTCAGATCACTTCCTGTCACAGCTCTGCTCCTGTCACAGTCCACCTCCCTGAGGGGAACAGACCCAGGGCATGCAGTGCACTTCCACCCCCAGAACGGGGGGTTGCTCAAGTCATCAGCACTGGACAGAAAGAGCAACGGAATTACCATTATTTCCATTCTCATCCACAGCTGCAAAGTCCACTCCATTCTCCAGGAGGACAGAGCAGATGGTAGGAAGGTCCTGCTGGGCAGCAAGGTGGAGGGCGGTCTGGCGGTGCTTGGTTAATTCATTCACTTTGGCCCCTGCAAGAAGCTGTTGAAGTTGATTACATGAGCTGTCTCTCTACCACAACGAAGGTCCCACTTCAGGCTGCAGCTAAAGGGCAGGCCTCCCACACGCTCCTTGTAAGGCATACATTGGCAAAACCTTTCCCAAGGGCAAACCCAGTCATCTATCAAAATGTAAACAGCCATTCCTTTGGACACAAAAAATCTCCTTCCAAGACTTTAAAACAAAAAACAAAACCAAACCTGCGGCCGTCAAGTTGATTAGATTCTGACTCATAGTGACCCTATAGGACAGAGCAGAACTGCCCCAAGGGTTTCCAAGGAGTGGCTGGTGGATTCGAACTGCTAGCCTTTTGGTTAGCAGCAAAACTCTTAACCCTTGCACCACCAGGGCTCCTCTAGGACTTTCACAGATTAAAAAACTGCACAGGATTACAGAGATGTGCACTGCACTATATAAGGATTCCCACTGCCTGTAGTAGTGAAACTTGATAGCCAAAGGGTTTGGCTATGAAAATCGTAATATATCCAAATAAGTGAATGAGTAGCCATTAAAATGATAAATATTTACATATTAACATGAAAAGATATCTATAATGTAGTTAAGTAAAAAAAGGCAAGTTAGGAGACACTGCGATCGTATGAGTCCGTCTGGAGGTGGCTATGTAGGTAGAGTGATAGATAACAGACGGCCAGACACACACACTGTGAAGGGTTTAAAAGCATATACATCAAACTCTGAGGAAAGGTGGGGGTGAAAGGGAGATAATTCTTGCTTTTTAACCTTCTTTACAAGTTTTTCTACAATGAGCATGTACTATTTTTACATTGTTTTTTAAATAAAGAAAATTATACAAAAACTACAGAATCAAAGGCAGGAAGGTTCTTTAAATAATATCTTGTCTATTTATTCAGCATTTAAAGTTCATTCATTAGCTGCTTTCTGACAAAGTGTCAAAGACAGCTGTCAGCAGCAAATGCTCTGAACTTGGCAGCCAGAGCCCACGCCGCCTCTCTCGAGCTCTGAGGCCTCCCGAGCCTTCCTGGTTGTACGTGCAGGCCTCCTGCCTGTGCGAGGGGCTAGGCACTGGGTAGCTGGTCCAGAGGTCTGGGCTCCCAGCCCAATCGCTCACAGGTCCAGATAGGACATATCTCAGAGGGACAGTCATGGTCACTAGTGCTGTGTGAGGGATCCTTACCTTGGCAAAGGGGTCAGGACTCCCAAACCTCCCTGGGCTCTTCAGATGGCAGAAACTGGTGAACACGGCGCTGGATTCTCTACTACCTCGAGGCCCACCTCTGCCTCCTTGGCTGCTTCCCCTACATTCGGGCTGTCCCTGGTGTCATCAGACCCACCTCCTTTCCATCCATTCCTCACCGCCACTGCCTCACCCAGGCCTCCGCAGTAGAGCCTTGCCCGGGCCTCCGCACTGGTATCCTGCCCCACACCCACCCCGAGCCCCAGGCAGCTTTTTTAAATGCTCTCTCAGCTCAAACACATATCAAGTCATAAAGCTTTTTCTAAAACGTGTTTTTCAAAAACAAAACTGTGAAGGCACCAAAGGCTGGTCAGGCTGGTCAAGTGTCCCAGTCGCCAGTTCTACAGCATGCACCTGGGGCTGAAGGGAAGGTGACCACCCGCTCTGAGGGGCAGGCCGGGGGCGTGGAACCCTGGTCTCTGCTCTGGACCATGTTCTCTCAGCTCGAACACTGACAGTGGTCTCCCCACTGCCTGAGGGTGAGGCATGAAGGGGGCTCACAGCTCTCGGTCTGAACCATGACCCTCACTGTCTGATCTCTGCCCACCTCCTCCAACACATCTCCTTCTACTTGCTACTCTAACATCAGCCAAACCCTTCTACTTATAGCCCAACACGTGTGCTTCCCATCTCCACATCTTTGCTCAGACCTTTCCCCTGGCTGGGTAGCACTACGCTGTAGTGGAAAAAGCAGGCTTTGGAGTCAAACAGAAATGGCTGAAATCCCAGCTACACTACTCACGAGCTGACAACCCTGGGGGAAAAACACTCTTTCTGAGCCTAAATTTCCTCCTTGTAAAAGTAAAAAACGCCCGACCTGCTTTGGGGTTGTTTTGAGAATTAAGAGAGAGTCCATTTGGAAGCCCCAGCTGACTGGCTGACACAGAGGAGAGAAGGCAGCCTCCCTGCCCAGGATGGCCCTCTACCCTGGCCCTGCCGTCTAGATCCTGTTGGCCTTCAAGGCCAAGCAACTCACTGGGCACTCAGGACCTGCTGCCCATTGACACGCCTGTTTTCCTGGCAGTACTGGCCTAGTCCCCAAATTTGCATTGGCCTTTCACAATACCTGGCAAAACACCTGTGAGAAGGGATTGTGCACACACTCTAAGACATGCTTCACACACAAGGTAGATGCTGTTCCTGTGTCACTTACCAGGTTGCGGACAATAATCTCTGAGCCCGCTTGGACAGCTAGGTGCAAAGGAGTCAACTTGAAAGCGTCCTGGACTCTGGAATTCACGTTAGCCTGGACACTGATGAGGAACAGGACACTTTCAATATCAGAGTTCTGAACCGCCACATGGAGAAAATTCCGGCCCTTGTTATCCACCTAAGGCAGGAAGCGGGAACCAAAATATCAGTAGGCTCCCTTGTGAGTGCCCGCCGACAACCTGTGGGCCACGGAGAGGTCACGATATCCTCCTGACCTCAGTGCCAGAAGCTCCCAAGACCCTACGCTAAACGCCCCTGCCCACATACACAAAAGACCCACTCTACATACTTGTGCACACAACCCTGTGTGCATGGAAACGTCCAAGTGCCAGGGGAAGAGAACTGCATAGATCCTGGCTGGCCTGGCAGCCTCCTGCTGCAGGAGCTGGACTTCTGAAAGCCAATAAAGAAACTGCCTGCAGCCAATAAAGGAATGCGCTGCCAAGCTGGGATGCTTGGAGAGAGGCAAATGTGGAGACTAGCCTGGGGAGTGTCTTCATTTTGGCTAAGAGAAGCACCCAGCATCCTAACCCAATAGCTATGATGACAGCCTGACCCCTCAGCAGTCAAGCGAAGACTGGTTTCAGAAAGTTGCCTCTGTTACTGAGGCAACAACGAGGGAGGCAGCCAATAGCATGTCACAGGCTTTGTGTCACTGATGTAGACAAAAGGTTGCTCAAATCAAACCATACAGCATATTGTGGCTACAAGAGTTGTGATGAGTATGAGTGACAGGAGTGCAGGAGATCACGTGCCACGTGCATCACCTCTCACATCCAGAGCACGTGCTAGTGTGACAAGCCATCTCTCTCCAGAGGACTCTCGTCACCAGCAGCCGTTACATACTAGATGGAGAGGAAGTGTGAGACAATTTCGCCTCCACTCATGGGCACTTTACACTGCCTGAGCAAGAATTAGGTCCGCACCTACACAATTCAGTCACATTTACACAAAAGCTTAAGAAAGGTGATGTACAGAAGCCTGAAATGCCAAGAAACAATCTTCCGCCATGCTAGAATTTCATTCAGGTCTCAAGTTCCCATTTTACTGTCCTAAGTGGCTATTCGTAAATCTTGGCAGTAGTTTAAGTGCTGGGTGGAAATTTGAGGATCCACAGCAAGTTTCTCTAGGATTGACTTAACAAACAATCCCAGAAACAAACAAACCTCAGCTCCCGCTTCTGGTCAATTGTTACTGTCATTTCCCACCCAATCTGTTGTTGCAGATGCACAATTCACCACAGGGATTCAGCGGCTGGTAAAGAACCTCAACGAGGACAACCAAACCTGCTAAGCTGAATGGTAACAACTCTAAAACACTCAGAGAGTCGCCCCAACATCACAACACAGCTCCTCAAGTTCAGTTTCAGTCTTTTGAAGATGTTCACCCAAAGCAAAGAACCGGTTTAGCTGTACATGACACAGTTCCTATGACAGGCCTAGCAATCCCCGGCCGGCACCAAAGTGCGACACCATCAGGCTGCAGACACGGGACAGCAGTCGAATCTCACCCAGCACCAAGAGGGCATCTGGAAAAGGCCAAATTTTCAGAAAGGGGAGTACAGTTTCAAACCAATGTCTCATATAGAAGAGGATTGTTTCACTGGAGACGTGTTTAGACTCCACGGAACAGGCTCTGTTGCGCTCAAGGCAACATGGAGAAGGCCAGGTGTTGGGTCGCTCACCTGCTCAGCAGCCCCGGATTCTCGCTTTAGGATGGCTTCGGCTGCCTTGTTGTTCTTGTAAGTCATGGCACAGGCAAAAGGTGTTAGCCCTTGTCTGTCTCGAACATTCAAGTGGATATCAGGGTGCGAAATCAACAACTGAATGATGACACTGTGTTGGTTGCTGATGGCCTCGTGGACAGGCGTTCTTCCTTCTGCATCCTACAGGGACAAAGCACAGATTTCAACATCCAACTGAAAGATAACACTCAGGAAAAATACGAAGGTGAATAGCTTTTAAAATGAATTCAGTTATGGGAATCGATACTCCCACCCTGGGTTTGACATCAGCTTTTCAGGAAGCTAAACCAGAGAGATGATTGACAGCCATCCCCCTCACACCTTCTCCAGTGACAGGGGGCCCAGCAGACACATCTGTTTTAGGTCTGCAGTCAGCTTCAGTGCCGTATTCCACCACTCTGTGTCTGGCTACAGGGCATCATATTTAAACCTTCACAGGCTATAACGCCGAAAAGCATGAAGGAATACAACTCAGGGTGCTCAACCGAACTCCTGAATATTTCCCTAAATACAGGACTCGTTTTGGGACTAAAATAAACTCTCGACAGGCATCTACAAGGGGAAATGTTGTTGTTGTTATTAGGTGCTGTTGAGTCGGTTCCGACTCATAGAGACCCTACAGGACAGAGTAGAACTGCCCCATAGGGTTTCCAAGGAGTGGCTGGTGGATTCAAACTGCCGACCTTTTGGTTAGCAACCGAGCTCTTAACCACTGCACCACCAGGGCTCCAAGGCGGCAAGAAAAATAGACAGGGCAGATCTTCCTCATGATGTAGTAAGAACAAAGGCACGAAGAAGGAAAGTCTTAACGTGAAACCATTAAAACTGCTTGGCTGCTGTATGACTCAGAGAGGTCATCTCATCAGCTGTAGCTTAGCCCAGATCGTGGTAAAGCAAAGGCCCAGGACTGGAGACTCTGCCAGGCTCCTTGCCATAAGAAGAGATTTACCTATTTCTGAGCTCACCTTCTCCCTAGAAAAGAGAAACACCACATACCTGTGCATTTACATTGGCACCAAACTCCAGGAGACACTGTACCGTCTCTTCCAGTCCCCAAGAGGCTGCCAAATGCAAGGGGGTATGCCCAGCTCTGGCTTCTTCTTCTCCTTCTCCATTTGCACCTGGCTGTCTGGGACTATTTACATCACAGCCACTGAAAGGAAGGGGGAAATAAAAGGAAGGCTTCAGAAGCCATGCTTCCCCCTAGCCTAGACATGCTGGTAAATGCAGGGAAGCAGCCTCATCCAATCCTACAAAAAGGCTGCCGCCAGGGACTGCTGTCCTCCGCCTCAAACGCTGGTGTCTGGGTCCTACCCCCACAGATTGTTTTGCACTTGGTCTTTGGGACGGCCTGGTCATTAGAATCCTTAAAAGCTCCCCAGGGCTTCTGCACGCATTTAAAGCGTGCGAACCACTGCCCTACACGTTTCCTAACAACCTTGTCTCGCCACACAGGCTGCACTCTGAGTGGCCATGGAGCTCTTCCGGCTTGTGCATTTCAGTGGGGAACATAGGGCTGTCTCTCAGAGACCATGTGGTCTTCTCTGTCCCGGCCTCCTGGTTTCATGGTGTAAACTGGTCGGATACGACTAGGGGAGCCCACGCAGTACCCAAATCAGGAAGCTGGCTTGGTTTTAGAGTCTGTGATCCAGGCATGTGAAACTCTCCCCTCACAGTGAGCCTGGTCCTTCGCTGACCTGATAGGACACCACAGTGAGCTCCACTAGCCTTAACTATGAAAGTCAAGGCAGCTACAGGCACGGCGAGACTGAGGGCAGACTAAGGAGAAAAGGGCCAGTTCGCAGTAATCTGAAGGAGAAGATTCACAGGGCTACGTGGGCTTCTCGGACCTGCGAATGAGAAAGCAGGCGGTGGACTCGTTGTTTTCGTCAATGGCCCTGTGCAGGAGTGTCTGGAGGCACCCACTAGGTCCTGGACCCCAGCACGTGGCATCACAACCATGTCTGACCTGCGCAGAAACAAAAAAAGTTACTCACGAACACTGCCTGGCAAAGATGACGATTTTTATTACCATCTCTGAGTTCTGTGCATATCGTTAGCTCCATTTTAGGCAAGATACAGTTCATAATTAGCTGATCATTACTTTAATCTGTATCATTCATTAGTTTTACAAACACAGATGAAATCTGCTCTATGCAAGTTCCCGTACTAAGTCCTTTGAGGGGGCTGGGAGATATAAATAAGATGTATTTAATTAATGCCCCCCAGAGCTGTGTTCAGAGCCCTGGTGGCCCTGGTTAAGAGCTGAGCTGATAACCAAAAGGTTGGCAGTTTGAATCCACCAGCCATTCCTTGGAAGCTCAATGAGGCAGTTCTACTCTGTCCTACAGGGTCAATATGGGTCAGAATTGACTCGACGGCAACAGGTTGGTTTTTGGTTTAGAGCTGTGTTCTAGAAGGCCAGAAAATACACAAGTGCATGTGTCCACATGTACCCACAAACCCCAGTAACACACACCTGTAATTAACAGGTAATCACAGTAACAACTGGGTAGAACTCCCAGGAGCAAAATGCCTCAATGACACACTGCAGGCCCTTTAGAAAGCTAAATGAGAACTTGCAGATTTCCCTCCACTTTGGGGACCTGTCTTCTGAACAGGGGATACAAACCTGCGCCTTAAGAATTTATCACTATGTTAACAATGAGAGTAGCCCATATCAAAGTAACCCGCCCAGTAGAAGGCTCATGAGGAAGTCCCTCAGTCCTCTTGCTTCTTGCTAGCTTTCTAGAGAAAGGCGGCCAAAAACAGAAGTGTTGGCCAACACCATTGTGGAACTGCACGTTTCTTCAACATGGCTTTCAAGTGCTCATCTTCGACCCAGTTTGTTCCTTGGCAGATCTCCTGCCGCTTGTGATTGCTACACAGGCACCATGTCCATCTCTGCCACAGAGTATCCCCATCTGTAAACAGAGGCTCCAGTCGAGCCTGTCTCACCAAAGTGGACGCGATGTCCTCCAGACCACGGGCCAAGGCGAGCCACAGCGGGGGATCCCCCTTCTCGTCAGGCACAGACATGTCGGCTCCCCGGGTGCACACAGCATCCACTACAAGCGGAAGCTGATTTCTGATGGCCAGCTGAAGGGCTGTCTCCCCATCCTGAGTCCTGCTGGGACATGCACACAAAAACCAAAGCCGACTGTTGTAGCTGGAGTAGAAAAACAAAGGGTGCCCTCCTGGGCACGCCACTGTATCCCTTAAACACACTTCTCTCACGTTCATTTGTATTTTCTCAGAGAAATTAAATCTGTCAATAGCATTTGTCCCTTCCGCCTTTAAAAATATATAGCCATGCTGCCTTACTGCACCCAGAAGGGAACGACCAACATCCCAGACGGCTGAAATCCGATAGGCATACAGCTGCGTCTAACAGCATCTAAATAAGATGCCATCCTGACTGCTCACTCGACAAAACACTTCTTTCACCCACTCAGTCATTAAGGCTCACTTAACACAGGAGATAAAGAGAAGTTCCTTTGAAAATGCAACCACAGTAAAAATTTAACTCTATTTGCCTCCTCCCACCCCCCGCCCTTAAGCCTTGTTGTCAGCTCGTTTGTCAGGATGTTCTTCATTGCAACTGAAATCCCTGCTGAACTGATTCTGGACTGTCCTTCGTGATGCGGTTTGTGCAGCACCATCCACTGCTCTTCAAAGGTTCAAAGGAGCAAAGTGCGTTCTCCTGCTCCACCACGAGTCTACTCATCGTGTATATTCAGTTACAATGTTGTATGCTGTACTTTTTCAGTGCCATTGTTTCCTTTATTTAATAAGGAACAAAAATATTGTCTTAATTGAATCATCTCAATTAAGCGTGACCTGGTGTGACAGTGGGGAGTGCCGTGTCATCCTACCTGACATTTATATCTGCCTGATGCTCCAGAAGGAAGAGGGCGCTCTTGCTGTCCTGCCGTCGAATGGCCATGTGCAGCAAGGTCTGCCCATCTGACATGGTGTCATTAATGGAAGCCCCGGAGCCCAGAAGTTGGGCTGCAATCGTGTGCATGCCTGGGAAATGAATAAGCCCTGGGTAATGCCTGTTCAGCTTTTCGCACTTCCTCAACCTCTTACTGCAACACACACACCTTCTCAAAGCCAGCAGTTCTCCACTGGGTATTACAGGCTTAACCCAAAGGAAAAAGGTTCTTTTACAACCAAATGGTGATGAGCCCTACCCCCTCCCCTCCACCACACACACACACACACACATTCTCTCTCTCTCTCTCTCTCTCCCACTCACCCCTCTAACAATTGGGTATCTGGAGATGTCAACAGCCCCCATCTGTCACAGCCTTACCAGTCCATAATGCCAGGCCCAGAACAGTCTGGTCCCGGGAATCCTTGAGGCTGAAGTCCGGAATAATCTGCAAGTTGTTGGTGGCATGAAGAGCATTGGCTAAATTGTAAAAAGGAAAAGAACGCGTGATTTCACCACCCCATAGGCCACATTTAAAGCAGTCCAGAGACTAAGAGCTCAGTTTCACACTGGCTGGCTGGCTATGATGCGATCATTTCTATACAAAGAGAATTGATAAATCTTGTGGGGAGCAGAAGCCCAGAAACCTAATATTTTGGAGCAAAACTTAAGGGGAAAATGAATCTTTTAAAACACTGAATCTTCACATAAGAAAAACAGACTTCACTATGGAAACACATACTAATTACCTAATTACTTAAAAAAGAATTAAGACAACGCCCTGAAGATGTTTTCCTAATAAACAGTCCCTAAGATTGGAAAGCTCCCGTGAGGATCAAGAAATAGGCACCTTCTGCCTAAAACCCCCGCAACGCTCCAAGTGCTAGCCTTAACAGAGATTCGCCCACGGCCACCGAGTCGATCATGACTCACAGTGACCCTGTGGGACAGAGCAGAACTGCCACAGGGTTTCCAGGGCTATAAATCTTTACAGGAGCAGACTGCCAGGTCTTTCTCCCATGGGACGGCTGGTAGGTTCGAACTGCCAGCCTCTTAGTTAGTAGCCAATCACTTAACCACTGTACCACCAAGGCTCCTTTTAACAAAGATTTAGGCAAGAATGAAATAAATTTCAGGACAGGAAAAGGCTGAGGATGACTTTCTAAGGGAAACAGGCCTCCTCTGGTGCAGGGGCTTCCTTGGCCCCTCTTTTTGGCTCCTTACATGGGGCACCTGCCAGGTGGGCTCACAGGCAGATGAGGACTGGCCGACTCCTGGAGGACTTGCCTCAGCACAGTTCTCACACAAGGGCAGAGGCTTGGCTTAACCTACACTAAAATGGCCTGGAAAAATACCTCCCCCGCAAAGACTAAGAGATAGTGGAGTCAAAGGTCTAATACTTTCACCAACAAGTGAAATGGACAGGCCTCATCCTGGAAGCATCCACAGGACAGCACAGTAGTCAACGCCCAGACTATATTATATGCTGTCTAGTCTGACCTAAAAGGATTTGGGGGTTAGAAACTGGCTATGTAAAACTAACCAATGGAGGAAACATCTACTCTGTACCTACCTACTCAAAACCGCTGTCCACAAGTCAAGTTGCCTGAAAGGAATTCCCAACTACCTACCTTTCTGCTCCAGAATGACGGACACCACATCTGGATGATTGTAAGCAATTGCCATGTGCAGTGGCGTCTGCAGATAGACACTGTCTGCTGAGCTCGTCAGGGACGCGGCCTCCTTTGGCAAAGGTGGCGCCTCCTCCGTCTGTAGGTTTGGGTTGGCACCTTGCTGCAGCAGCTCTGCAGTAAGGCTGGCCAGGCCATGCCGACAGGCTGTGTGCAGCGGAGTCTCTCCCTGAACGGGAAACAAATGGCCCTCCTCTGTGCACTTCAGGCTGGGCATCCCCTTCTCAAAAGGGTAATGCCAGCAGAAGTGCTGCAACTCAGGCCTCCAGTGCCACCACAGCCCGTGGTTCATCCTGTCACCAACTGAGCTCCGTGACTTTCACCCCACCCACCCCGTCACCTCTCTTCACCTTCTCCCCGTGCCACCATCCTTAGTTTCTTCAGTTTCTTCCCAAGCACCCACCGAATGCCCTGGCTTCCCATCCTTCTTCACCTCCAAGAACCTCTTTAGCTCCCCCCACTTCAATTTGTAAAATTATTTTTTCTAATACAAAGTAATGTATGTTTATTATTAAAAAAAAAAAAAAAAACAAACACCAAGTGTCACAAAAATTAACACTGTAGACAATGGAAGGGCTTCGCAATCACAGCCCAGCGATAAGCAGTGTTAACAGGGTGACCTTCCCACCAGCACACCCAGGCCCTGTTCCCTTGACCAGTTCATTTCAACCTCATCTTGAACTCTGATCAAGACCTCCTTCCCATCCCCCTTTTAAATTAAAAACATTTTTAATTGATATTACAGGTACTCGATTCAATATTCAAAAGGTACAGGTGATCCGGTGAAAGAAAGTCTGCTCACACACCTGGCCCCCAGCACCCAGTTATCCTCCCCTAAAGGGACCATTGCCACCAGCCACAGGTTTCTGCCCAGCGACAGAGCACTCACAGAAAAACACAGACATGTATGCACGTATGTATATGCACATACATATACGCACTGTGCACGCGTGTTTTTTTTTCCTCACCCAAACAAATGGGAACAAACTGAACACACACTCTGCTCCTTGCTCTTTCAAAGTTACCTATCATCCTTTCAAGAGTCAGAGTTCTACAGGGCTTACTGTACAATAGTGTGAGATCCCACCTCCCTCCCCCTCCCCTCTAAAAAACTTTCCTTTCACAGAGGGAACCACTTTGAACTCTTTTAATCTTCATCTTTCTAATAACATGTTTTTATTGCTGCCTCTTGAGCGTCCAGCTTCAGGCACTCTCCATGGAAGGTAACTGCTCTTTTACTCCACGTGCGCCCTTCCCACCCCACATCTCCCCAGAGCTGTATAGTTGTGGTGCAAGCCCTCACAAGTGTGTCGTCCTCCTCAGGGCTGTCTTCTGCCCCAGCCCTTCTCCCTGCACGTTCTTATCGAGGGTGTTTATCTAACCCCATGGCTTCTACCAGCATCTACAAGCAGGATATTCTCAAACCCAATCTCAAGCCCTGTGTTTCTATCTGATTCTCTCATACCTGCTGGACGACTCTGTCTGAATGTTTAGAAAAGAGCTGAACAATCACAACGTTGAATTCACTCCCTCTACACCAGCTCTTCCTGCTGACCAGTTCCCCCTTTCTCTTTAAGAATATATCACAACAGTTTTCACTTCTTATGCACTCATCTCTGACAGCTATAAGCAGGCAAGTCTTATTGACTCTAATCCTGAAATTACTCTGAAACCTGTCCCTTTAGATCCAAATCCAGTATCAGAGGTCAGGATACCTCACTGCCTATCTAGGTGATTTCCACCTGGCTCCAGCCTGGACCTCAGTGGTGCGCCCACTCACCCATCATACCAGATCCCAGGCAGCTTTCTCAATTCTAAAATGACCATACTGCTCTTCTGCCCAAACCCTTCTATGGATCTTCTCTGCCTATAGATACAGTCCAAACTCCTTAAACCAGCATTCTAGGCCCTTTTCCAGTCTAGCTCTCACTTGGTTTCAAGTCAGGTCTCTGCTTCTTGTAAGCTCAAGGCAGGGTTTTTAAAAATTGGGAGACAGCGCAGCATGTCTGTATGTTAACAGAGAAGAACAGTGGACAAAATGGATGAGGCAGGAGAGAGAGAGAAAAAGACAAGGAGACACAGACACACGACGGTCTGAGACACACTGAGTCACTGAGGAGATGAGAGGGGATGAGGTACAGAGTCCAAACAAGAACCCGGCCTCAAGTGAGCAGAGGACATTCCACCCATCCTAGCCGGAGGGTAGGCCCTGCGTGGGCTTAGGCGCAAAGAGATGATTAGAATAATGGTAGAAAAGGATGGCACTGCCCTCTCCCCTGTACTTCCAAGCCACTTTCATATGTCTCATATACCAAGCTTACTGTTTGCCTACTTGCCCAGCAATGTGGAGAGTGTAAAACTGTAAATCCTAGTACCTGGGTCTTAATACTTGCTCCATTAGTTATAAGCCACTTAACCTATGAGAACCTCAGGGTCCTTCATCCTGAAATGAGGAATTTGTAGATGTGGATACATGTCTCTTCAACCCTAACAATACGAGCTGCTTCTAGGTCTGCTGTGAGAGTTGAGAGAGACAGTATCTTAAAGCTGCTAGCTCAAAGTCATAGTAAAACAAATGTGATCCTAAAGATAAGCTCATCATCCTTGTCTGAAAATAATAAAGTAAAAAGTAATTATTATTTAGTATTTGCAATGTCCCACATATTATGCTCATAGCACTTGCATATTTCTTTTCATCTTAACCACAACCCTATGAAATCAGCATTAAGCCCATTTTACAGATGAGGAAATTGAAGATCAGAAAGTTTAAGGAACTTGTCTAAGTCCACACAGGGAGGGAGTGAGAAAGCCGGTAAACCCAGGTGTGTCCAACCCCAAAGGCCGTGCTTTCAAACACAACACTATAAAAAATCTACCTTGTTAGCTTATGGTATGGACTTAATGAGCATCCACATAGAAAAAACTCAGTGAACGTGAAGTGTTATGAAGAATTAAGATGCTATTATGGTAGCTTTTTATATACATGTCTGCTAATCTTTATTAAACTCTAAAGTCCGTAATATCTAGCTCAGGACCTGACAGACCATTGCTGCCAGGAAACGCTGAAGGAATCCATCAACTAACGTTTCAGGATGTATAAAAGAATCTGCTTCAGTGTGGTTTTTAACCGCGTGAACACACTATTTTGACAAAAATTGAAAAAAGAACCTGTTCTATTTTTCCCTACCATCCACCACTGCCGTTCCTTCCACAGACCAAAGCCTTTCCCCTGCTGCCCCATCACACTTACCCACTTGTTTCTGTGGTTGACATGGGCACCATTGGTCGCCAGGAAAAGCGCTGCTGCCTCGTTTCCTGCTCCAGCTGCCCGCTGTAGTAAGCAATTTCCTAGAAGAAAATGGGCACATTCATTGTGCCATGTGCATAAAAATAAGGTCACCTTCCACACAGTATCACACCCTGCCCTTTCCACCACCTTCCACAGCTGGCAAGCCCACACCTGAAGGAGGTAGCACTGAAGTCCACACAGGCATTCTCTGTATGTGGACACAGAGGCCAGAGACAGCCTGGGCAGAGCAAAGATTTAGTCTGGAAGTCAGGAGACATTCATTCTTCCCTGGGTTTGCCACTGGCCCCCATCCAGGATCAGAGGTAAGGTATATCTCCTTTTCCGTTTGGGTGAGGACAGAGTTTCTCAACAGTGCTGCTACTGACATTTTGAACACGCTAATTATCTGTTGTGGGGGGGCTGTCCCAAGCACTGTTCGATGTTTAGTAATATCCCTGGCTTCTACTCTCAACAATGGAAAATGCCTAGAGTCATTGCCAAATAATCCCTGGGGGGCGAAACTGTGCCCAGCTGAGAACCACTGAGCAAAATGCCATCCTGAAGACACTGTGAGCTGAAGTTCTACCAGAGAATGCCCTTAAATACTTCAGTTTAATTCCTAGGGTTTTAAATATGTTTGTTCTTGGCTTAGAAGTGTTTTGCTTATTTAGCACTATCATCCTTTTTCTAAATAAAAGTCTTAGAAAGAAAAAAAAAAACCTTTTTTCCTTTGTCTTTTCTCAAATGGTTTTAGTCCTGGACCAGTGTTTCTTGGCCTTTTAAAGCCCATTTCCTTTTTTGATAAAACAAAAAAAATCGCATGTTCTACAGCTACACTACTTGAAAATTCAAATTAAATTGAATACCAGGACTTAACACAAGGTAAAGAAGCGGGACAAAGCACGGCTTTGTTTTCGTACCATTTTCTCCTCTTCCCTCAGAAAAAGTAATACCCACCCTAGTTGAGAATCGTTCTCACCTAAAGGCTCCTAATCAGAATCCCATTTTCAGTTCCCCAGTCATTCTAGTGTACAGAAAACCTACTGCCATCGAGTCAGTTATGACTCACAGTGACCCTCTAGGACAGACCAGAACTGCCCCACAGGGTTCCCAAGGCTGTAAACCTTTACAGAAGCAGACTGCCACATCTTTCTCCTCTGGAGCGGCTGGAGGGTTCGAACTGTCAACCTTTTGGTTAGCGGCCTGTCAATCACTGCGCCACCGGGCTCCTTATTCTAGTGTACAAGAGACTTAAATTATGTACCTTCCAGTAGAAAAAAGATAACCTGCAACTGCTAAAATACTACTGAAATGCAGAAAACCGGTGGATGAAGGTTACTATATAATGAAAAATGGAACACATCAGCAGGAAAGAATAATGATCCTGAATCTGGCTGTACTTCAACAATTAAAATTCAAAATATATAAACTGACAGATCAAAAAAAAAAAAAAGAACAAGCCCACAATCACAGTGAAAGTTTTAATACACCTCTCAAACTGACAGAGCAAGCAGTCCAAAACTTAGTAAAGATAAATAAGATTTGCAGAGCACAATGAGCAAGCTTGATTCAGTGGGCATTCATAGAGAACTGAATCCTACGGTGAAAGAATGCACACTCAGGTACACGTGAAACTTCTGTAAAAAGTGGTTCTCTAAGAGTCTAAAATTCAAGTCTTAAATATCAAAGAGCTAATCTCTTACTGCATTCTGACATAAACTTAAATTAGAAATCAGTAAAATGATGACCACTAACCAACATACACTTATAAATGACAAGCAATTTCCTAAGAGCCTCGTTTCCAGAAGGCGAAGGCCTTCCGTCTGGAACACGTGCAGTTCTTCCAGCGCGCCCTGTCCTGGAACAGCACATCGCGCAGAGTGGTGATTTTATCCGACCTTGGTTTAAAGCTAATTAACGTCTTTTAGGGAAGAGGCTGTTAATAGCCATCCTTTTTTGTCACTGACTCTTCTCAGTAGCGCCCACCAGTGCTTTATGCATGTCTTGTCCTCAGCACTGAATTATATGGAATCCCTCTCCTTAAAATGCAGGTTCCTGAGAGTCTTTCAGGAGTCCGTGAAGTCAAAACTATTTTCATAATAATAATACTGGGATGTCATTTTTTTTTTTCCCACTGTGTTGATATTTACACTGATGGTGCAAAAGCAATGGTGGGTCACAGCGGGAAGCCTTAACACAAATCAAGCCCATGGCATCAAAAGCACTAGTAGTGGTCACTGTATTCTTCGCCACCATCCACTCACGGTAAAAAAAAGAAAAAAGCCAGTTTCACTTAAGATGATCCTTCACAAAGCAGTAAAAATGACTAATATTGTTAAATCTTGACCACTGAGGGCAGGCTGTTTTAAAATTCTGTGTGAAAAAAGTACGCACAAAGCCATTTCTGTGACATACCAAAGTACGACAGTCGTCCAGGGAAGGGCACTGGTGCCATCGTGTGAGGTGCCTTTCTCACGGGATGCCATTTTTACTTGGAAGAATGACTGACTGACAAATTACGGTTATTCAAACATGGGCATCCGGCACACATTTTCTTGGAAATGAACAAAGGGAGTCTGTCGCTTTCAGAAAAATAATAGACAATATTTATACCCAAGGTAAAATTTTAGGTTTCAAATAAAAATTAGAATTTTGGAAAACTTTTATCTGCAACCGTAAGTCTGACAGCTTCTCAGTACTTGAAGACTTTTCTGGTGAGATCAGTGGCAATATGAAACACTGTGATTCTAAAATATATGAGCATTTGAAAGATCTGCATAACTCAGTGAACCAATATTTTCCAAATGATTAAGGCATGATGTTACAAAATCATGCATGAAGAAAAGATCCATTCAAAGTAAAAAAAAAAAAAAAGGACCATAGATTTTAATATAACAGAGTATAAAACTTCATTGATACAGTTTCCGACTCTACATTGCAATTAACCTTAAAGAAACTATCATTTGATGAATTTAGTATCAAAGAGATATATCCACAATTATCTGAAGAGGCTATTAAAATGCTCTTCCCAACAACTCTGAAAAGGAAGGTGAGAATGGTGACACAACTCAGAGACTGTACTCAGTGTCACTGAAGTGCACAGGTTGTTGAAATGGTGTGTGTTCTACTGTATATATTCTCAGTAACAACAAAAATAAGATAAATTATATATGAAAAAAAAATTCTTCCCTTTTCCAACCATATAACCAGGTGAGGGTGGGTTTCTTCATATACTTGAACCAAAGTAACAAATCTCAAAGGACTGACCGTAGATGCAGATGTAAGAATCCAGGCGTTAAAGAGAACTGTAAAAATGTAAAACAATGCCCCCTTCTCACTAAATTTCTTTGTTTTGAAAGTTATTTTTCATAAAAAGTGTTATATGTTAACATGTAATGGTTTATAATTGTTATTTAACTAATCCACATTTTAAAATTTTTTCAATTTCTAATATGTTAAATATCGATAAATATAACCCACATAAGAAAAAGGTCTTTGGGACATAGGTTTTAAGAAGGTAAAAGGTGTTCTGAGTCCAAAACATCTGAGAACCACTATATGAAATAAATGGAAATGTGTCAGCTTGAAGGAGTTAATGTGGAGTCTAACTAAATTATTTGAAGCACACTATTAAACACAAAAATTACAACCTGGGCTTTTACTGTATTTAAAACTAAGTACAATTTGGGTCAAAGATTCTGTAGCAGAATCCTGATCAAAAGGGGGAAAATGTAGAACAGAATTTCCAATTCTCATGGACTCTAGACTCTTTGGAGCCTTGGAGGCTGGATGACCCCTGAAACTACTGCCCTGAGATACTCTTTAAATCTTAAACCAAAAACATCCCCTGAAGTCTTCTTAAAACCAAACAATAATTTAGCTTAACTAGTGAAGAATGTCTGCCTTCAGCATTATGCTCTTTTAAGATCTGTCTATACGGTATCAAGTTGACAAGGGCAACTGGAAAGATCAGACAGGAGCCTGGGGGCAGTGAGCTTATGTTCACGGGGGAGGGACAACTCAGGAAAGGGCGGAAATGGCCACACAACATGAAGAACAGAAGCAACATCACTGAGTTGTACATGCAGAAACAGGCGAACTGGTGTATGTTTCGCTGCGTATATTGTCAACGACAACAACGAAATCAAAATAAAAAAAACCAAAAACCCAAACCTACTGCCGTTGAGTCGATTCTGACTCATAGCGACCCTACAGGACAGAGTAGAACTGCCCGATAGTTTCCAAGGAGCGCCTGGCAGATTCGAACTGCCAACCTCTTGGTTAGCAGCCGTAGCACTTAACCTATAAAGTACAAAATAATTTTTCTAATGGTATGCTAAACAGTTTCTAAATTTTTGGTACAAACATTTATTCAATGTCTCATGGAGCCTCCAGGTTTTAGGGTCATCTCTTGGGGATCCATGCCTTACCTGTCACTTTATCAGGTGCATCAGTGTTGCTGCCTCGCTGAATGAGCCTAGCTGCAAAGCTGTTTTCGTCAAAGGAAGTTCCATTTACTACAGGGGTGTCTTCAAAGGGGTTTACAGCCTGGTCAGAAGACACAGTGATATACTGCACCGCAAGCCACAGAGCTGTGCTGCCCTCGTGGTCTTTCAGCTCTAAATCTGATCTGAAATAAGGAAGCAAGGTGAACAACAAATATAACTTTCAGACACTGCATTGCCAACAGCCTTATTCTTTCTCTTTATATATTGTGAATGACAAATTTTGATTTTGCTTTTACTTGTTAAAATGTGTAACACTAAAAGATGTTTTAAAAGAACTGGTTTTCACTCACAATCCCACCCTCACAACTGCTTTTTCATTTCTCCATGTCCCCCTACGTACTGTTTACACTGCAGCAGCTGATTGAACACGTGTTCGTTCCTGGCCGTGATGGACAAGTGCAGAGGAGTCCTGCAGGATGAAAAAGAAGCGGTGCCAATTCAGGACAGGCTCAGCCCAGACGACTCAGCAGCCGGTGACCAGAAACTTGGAAAATTACCTGCCATAAGGAATTCCACATTTCTGCAGCAACTATCCCTTTCTACCCTGGCAAATGGCTTTTCAGAACCAGGACTAAGTATCGGAGTATGAAAATGGATTCATTTATGTTACCACTTATTCAGTGGCCAAAAAGACGAGAATAAAAGTAAGAGATGTAAAATACTCTCCAATTCAACACTGACTCCTTACTCAATGTGTATACACATTTTTTTTTAAAAAACAGCAGTTTCTACCACAGGTATGCTTATTTTTCCCTGCCTATCCCCCACCAATTCTGAAAAGGCATTTTTTTCTCCCCTGTAATTCTGTTATACTCTAATACACACAGAGTAGCAATGGGTGGAGACTGCCCTTCACTAGTGACTGATTAAGTGGCACGTGACCACTCTGCTCCTTTACGTGGCCCTCAAGCCTGGGTGGAGATACCCACTGCAGAGTACAGGCACCGCCAGGGCTGGCATCTGCCTCAGACACAGAGACTGCCAAGGCTTACTGCAGTTGGGAAAAAAATCAAACAACCAACAGCGGAAATAAAAAACAATGTAATTATTTGGAAAATAAGGTAATTATTACATGATATTAAAAATTCATGGAGATACATCTTAAAGTGCTTTATTCATCACACAAATCAATTATCCTGACAACCAAACGTCACAAAAATCTTTTATTCTTTGAGTTTTCAAAGATATAAAATAGTGAGCTGTTCTGACGACAAAAAGTGGGTCTCATTTCTTGTTGGTGATTCAGGTGGCTTAACTTCCCTTCAGAGCCTCCCACACTGCTGTCCCAAAGGTAAACAGCCCTTTATTAGATTCTAAACCACAAGGAATCCTCAACTCAATATTTCTGGAAAGGGGCAAAAGAACAAGATAGCTACTGTCAAATATGGGAAGGGCTGTGCTATGGAAGATGGCAATCTGTACAAATAGTTGCCTGAAATCGTAAAATGATGCCACTGCCGTGGAAAACAGACTGGCGAGTCCTCAAAAGGCTAAACATAGAATTACACAAGACGAGAAATTCTACTCCTACTCAGCCATAAAGAGAAATGAATTCATGATACATGCTACGACATGGATGAACATTGAAAACATCATGCTAAGTGAAATAAGACAGTCAGAAAAGGATAAATATTGCATGCTTCCACTTATATGAAATAGCTAGAATCTGCAAATGTATGAGACCAAAGTTTATCCGTGGTTACCAGGGGTGAAAGGGAAGTGGAAAGGGGGACTCACTGCCTAGGGGGCACTGAGTTTCTGCTAAGGGTGATGGAAAAATCGGGAAACAGGGTGGTGATGGTTGTATAACAAGACGAATGTAACGAATGTCAGTGAACTGTACATGTAAAAAATGTTGAAATGGCAAATGTTTTGTTACATGCATTTGTACTACAATTTAAAAGAAAAAAGTATGCTTGAGGTGGGAGTATTTACAACAAGGGAGAGCTGGGTTTAGTGTACAGAATTCTCGAACGATTAGAACTCACAAAGCTGAAACAGTACGCTCCTCTTCTTCAAAGTATCTAAGCAGCCTAACAAAGATGTGGAAGGGTTCTCCCTTGGGGCAGCTGGACCAGATGACACTCTGGTTCCTTCTAACATGAAGATGCTAGAAATTCCTTAGAAATTCAGAGACCTCAATTACCCAGGATGCAAATGTTTTCTCCAAATGTCTCTAGCTTTAGTGGTGCCTCTCGCTGGCACGTAAATCAACGTTTGTGACTTCAGGAAAAGTCTGACTGAAGAACGCTGAGCTAAAGAACATGAAGTTTCTGCCAGTTATGTGCCACCACAAAGTGACCTTACGAGAACCGTGCTGAGGGCACAGTCTATCTGTTCCCCACTTACCTGCCCTTGCTGTCCTGCAGGTTGGGGTTGGCACCAGCTTGCAGGAGGGCCTCTGCGATCTGCGCCACCTCAGACATCACCTCTGCTGAGTGTGTCTTTGAACTGTACGATGCCACGAGATGCAGTGGTGTCTCCTGGGCACCCAAGGTAGCAGCACTGACAAGAGCCCCATTCTTAATGAGGAAAGTGGCAGCAAAGAGGTCCCCTTGGAAAGAAACAGTAGAAGAAGTGGTCACAGATGACAACTTCCAGGGTAAGCTATTCTGGATAACGATTCCTCAAAAAGGCACTAGTCAGTAACTGCAAACAAAGAGAAAGGGCAGCCGGGCGTGTACGAAGGGATCTCTGAAAGCAGAAAACCAAAAAACCAAACCCGCTGCCGTTGAGTTGGTTCTGACTCATAGCGACCCTACAGGACAGAGTAGAACTGCTCCCATGGTTTCCAAGGAGCACCTGGTGGATTTGAACTGCTGACCTTTACGGTTAGCAGCCACAGCACTTAACTACTACGCCACCAGGGTTTCCTCTGTAAGTAGAAACTTATCTAATTCAAAAGGCTTTATTCAATTTCTGATTACCTGTTATCATCTGTTCTACCTATTTGTTTCAACATTACTTCACAATGTAAGAATAGAGGCTTCTACCCGTCAAAGGCCTCCTCTGGTCATCTCTTCTCAAAAAGAGCTTCCCAGATCCCCCTAGAAACCCCCAGCACAATTCCTCTTCCTCTCCCACTTCCTGACCACAGTCTGTACCTAAGCAACACTTACTCACAACCTGCTCTACCTACATACAGGCTTCTGTTCAGAGTTTAAGCCACAGAACAAGACCATGTCTGACTTATTATAAACGTTCTTTCCACCACTCTTCTGTCAGTTTGTCGTACTGTGGGCGCTTGCGTGTTGCTGTGATGCTGGAAGCTATGGTGCCCATATTTCAACTACTAGCAGGGTCATCCACAGTGGACAAGTTTCGGTGGAGCTTCCAAACTGAGACAGACTAGGAACAAGGACCTGCAATCTACTTTGAAAAAAACAAACTAGCCAGTGGAAACCTTACGAATAGTAGCGTAAAACTGTCTGATGTACTGCCAGGGGATGAGCCCCTCAGGTTGGAAGGCACTGAAAATACGACTAGAATCGACCTTAATGACATGGATGGAGTAAAACTTTCAGGACCTTCATTTGCTGATGTGGCACAACTCAAAAGAAGAAGAAACAGCTGCAAACATCCACTAATAATCGGAACGTGGAATGTACGAAGTAGGAACCTAGGAATTGGAAGTTGTCAAAAATGAAAGGGAACACTTGAAGATAGATATCCCAGGCGTCAGTAAGCTGAAATGGACTGGTATTAGCCATTTTGAATTAGACAAGCATATGGTCTACAAATTAAATAGGAATGGTGTCACATTCATTGTCAAAAAGAACATTTCAACATCTATCCTGAAGTACAACACCGTCAGTGATGGGATGGTATCCATACGCCTACAGGGAAGATCAGTTAATATGACTATTATTCAAATTTTGAACCAACCACTAATACCAAAGATGAAGAAATTGAAGATTTTTACCAAATTCTGTAGTCTGAAATTGATCTTGTAATCAGGATGCACTGATAATTACTGGTGATTGGAATGCAAAAGTGGAAACAAAGGAGAAGGATCAGTAGTTGGAAAGTATGGCCTTGGTGGCAGAAATGACACCAGAGATCGCATGACAGAATTTTGCAAGACCAATGACATACTCACTGGAAATACCTTTTTCAACAACATAAATTGTGACTATACACACGGACCTCACCAGATGGAATACACGGGAATCAAATCAACTACGTATGTGGAAAGAGATGATAGAGAAGCTCAATATCATCAGTGAGAACAAGGCCAGGAGCTGACTGTGGAACAGACCATCAATTGCTCATATGCAAGTTCAAGTTGAAGCTGAAGAAAATTAAAACAAGTCCACAAGAGCCAAAATACAGCCTTGAGTATATCCCACCTGAATTTAGGGACCATCTCAGGAATAGATTTGACACATTGAATACTAATGCCTGAAGACCAGACGAGTTGTTGTAGGACATCATACAGGAAGAAAGCAAAAGGTCATTAAAACAAGAAAGAAAGAAAAGACTAAAATGAACATCAGAAGAGACTCTGAAACTTTCTCTTGAATGCAGAGTTGCTAAAGGAAATGGAAGAAATGATGAAGTAAAAGAGCTGAACGGATTTCAGAGGGCAGCTAGAGAAGACAAAATGAAGTATTATAATGAAATGTGCAAAGACCTGGAGTTAGAAAACCAGAAGGAAAGAACATGCTCAGCATTTCTCAAGCTGAAAGAACTGAAGAAAAAACTGAAGCCTGGAATTGTAATATTGAAGGATTCTATTATGGGCAAAATACTGCACGATGCAAGAAGCATCAAAAAAAAAGGGGGGGGGGGAGGACTACCCAGAGTCCCTGTACCAAAAAGAATTGGTTGACATTTAGTTAGAAATCAGGAGGTAGCATATGATCAAGAACTGATGATACCGAAGGATGAAGTCCAAGCTGCACTGAAGGCACTGGCAAAAAACAAGGAAGGTTCCAGGAACTGACAGAATATGAATTGAGATGTTTCAGCAAACGGATGCCACACTGGAAGTGCTCACTCATCTATGTCAAGAAATTTGGAAGACAGCTATCTGGCCAACCAACTGACCAATATTTGTTCCCATTCCAAAGAAAGCTGATCCAAAAGAATACAGAAATTACTAAACAATATCATTAATATCACACACAAGTAAAATCTTGCTGAAGACAAGTCAAAAACAATTGCAACAGCACATGGACAGGGAACTGCCAGAAATTCAAGCTGGATTCAGAAGAGGACGTGGAATGAGGGATATCATAGCTGATGTCAGATGGATCTTGGCTGAAAGCAGAGAATACCAGAAAGATGTTTAACCTGTGTTTTATTGACTATGCAAAGCATTCAACTGTGTGGATCCTAATAAATTAGGATTAACGTTGTGAAGAATGGGAATTCCAGAATACTTAATTGTGCTCACGTAGAACCTGTACATAGACCAAGGGGCAGTCATTCAAACAGAACAAGGGGATACTGCATGGTTTAAAACCAAGAAAGATGTATGTCAGGGTTGTATCCTTTCACCATTTTATTCATTCTGTATGACGAGCAAATTAATCCGAGAAGCTGGACTGCATGAAGAAGAATGCAGCATCAGGATTGGAAGAAGACTCATTAACAAGGACCTGCGATATGCAGATGACATGACCTTGCTTGCTGAAAGCAAAGAGGATTCGAAGCACTTCCTGATGAAGATCAAAGACCAGAGCCTTCGGTATGGATTACATCTCAACATAAAGAAAAGAAAAGCATCACAACTGGACCAATAAGAAACACCATGATAAACAGAATATAGTGAAGTTGTCAAGGATTTCATTTTACGTGGATCCATAATCAACTCCCGTGGAGGCAGCAGTTAAGAAATCAAATGATGCATTGCATGGGCAAATCTGCCGCAAAAGGCCTCTTTAAAGCATTGAAAAGCAAAGATGTCACTTTGAGGACTAAGGTATGCCTGACCCAAACCATGGTATTTTCAATTGTCTCATATGCATGTGAAAGCTGGACAATGAATAAGGAAGACCGAAGAAGAATGGATGCCTCTGAATTACAATGTTGGCGAAGAATACTGAATATACCGTAGACTGCCCGAAGAATGAACCCACCTGTTTTGGAACAAGTACACCCAGAATGCTCCTCATAAATGATGATGGTGAGACTTTGTCTCACATACTTTGGACATGTTATCAGGAGTGACCAGTCCCTAGAGGAGGACATCATACTTGGTAAAGTAGAGGGTCAGAGAAAAAGAGGAAGACCATCAATGAAATAGACTGACACAGTGGCTGTAACAATGGGCTCAAACAGAGCAACAATTGTGAGGATGGCACAGTACCAGGCAGCGTTTCTTTCTGTTATACACAGGGTCACTATGATGTGGAACCAATTCGATGGCACCTAACAACAACAACAAAGATCCTTTTCATTTTTATAGCCTCATCACATACAGGCAGAACAGTCTTAACAAGGAGTTTACAAATGAGTATTTGAACAGAAAATCTGTACACATTATTAACAAAATTTCATACAGTAAATTAGTTATTAAAAAAAAAAAGTATGCTTTGTGAAATCCTCCCGTTACCTTGACTCAGAGTATTTCAGGTAGAGAGCCTCCCTAGGAGCTCTTTACAAACACCAAATTAAGGCTGAATACCTTACATGAAACCCACTAATTCTGACAGCTCCATTTTCCATCTTTGACTATTCAGTGACCCATATGAGGGGAAAAAAACTACTTGACATCTTGACAAAAGGCCAAGAAGTAAGTTTATATAAAGATATTAAAGGTATACAATTATGAAGACACTCTGTCAGGTACCATTAAAGAAAAACTGACTCAAGATTGGTTCTAGGCATACATCATTAAATTCAGAACCAACCAATCTGACACATGACAATTTACTGTTCAAATTACTTGTGGAAACCAGCTAAAACATACTCGTCAAGTTAACTTCGAGGATAACAGGGATTAAGCAATTAAGTTTGTTTTAAGAGTGCTTAAAGCTCAGTCTTTCTTGGAATTGCTGCTGTTAGTTGCCGTCAAGTCTCATTTATGGACAACAGAACAAAATGTGGGAATTGGTTCCATTTATAATTTAAAACATGCAAAACCACTCACTATGCTCACAACGTTTCTTAATAAGGCAAGAACAACCATTCAGCGTAAGATATTCAACTATCCTCAGAGAAACCATCTAGTTACAAACGTACAATGCCTATCTGCTGGCGCTCCAGCTAACTGGAAGCAACTATTTCCCTTGGTGGCCTCCAGGTGGCACAGGTTAGTTCATAGCCAGGAAGTCTTTCAAATGTTCAGTTAGACAAGCTTCCGAATCAAACTCATCCTCTACTTGACAGTCTACAAGTCTACTTTTGGTGGGTGTGCCAGAACACATATCTAAGTTATCCCAGGAGCTTGTCTGGGGTTCAGAGGTCCTGTCTGCAGATTCGGTCTCTACTTCACCATGGTCCACAGGATAAATTTCTTGCAAATCACATCTTTTTTCAGCTGGAGGATCCCCAAAAATGCAGAACAACCTTCCATAGTTTGAAATGCTGGTCACATAATTGTCAACTACACTTGCTACATTTGTTGAGGGTGTTAGGTTGGAATCTGTTTCTAATTGTTAGGATTACAGATATAGATCCTTCAAATCAAAAATTCTGGATGATGATTTTTTCTTTTCTCCAAAGTCACTTACGAGAAGTTCTCTTTTATATCCTGCATTATCATTTCATCTTCTTCAGCTACTTTCCAGTCTGAACATCTACAATGGGGCTTAGAACATACAGGAGCGGCAAAGCTCTCAAGCCTGTTATTCGTACCCCTGTGATTATTTTCATCTGAATATATGACTTTCATCTGGTCCTTGGTGGACATGGACGTATCAAAATCATGTTTTTCTGTACTCCCCCATCTGCTTCATGCTTTCTTCCAAGGGGTCAATTTGCTGGAGAATATGACTCTGGCACTGAGGTGGCTGGGCTGCCATGTGCCTTTCAGATACTGAGTTACCCATGGCTGATTTATTTTTGTATCCACCAATGTCTTACGTAAAATAGACACCGGGGAAATGTTTGGAAAGAAAATGGATTGACTGGTCAGGGCTTTTTGGCTCCACTTTAACAACTGGCTCTAATTCCAACCAATTATGACTTTAGGTAACTTAGGCTTCTCCAACCAACCCCTTCTCCTGAAATGTTTTCATTCTACTGACCCCGTTTTTTAGGGGGAGAAGGTGGTAATCTTTACCAACATCACATGCAAAGGGCCAAAGCTTAGATTTCATTAAAATAGTATGTTCTTAGAGTACTGAAAGTAATGGGTCATATGCATATCAGGTGAACTAAATTTCATATATTAAAGATCTTGAAAGTAAGGTTAACCGTTAAATTTAACTTCATTACTCAGTTTAATCATTTGGGCAGGTTGAAGGAGGAAAGGTGGAAACATTCCTACATGGGAGCTGGTTATGGCACTCCAACCATAACCAAAGTAAGGTAATCATGAGCATGCTGTTGGGCTGACTGCCTACTACATGGTAAGCACTGTGCTAAATATACTAATACTGCCTCTCATTCTCCCAACAACCCAGCAAAGCAGAACTGACTCCCACTTTACGGATGAGGAAAGGAAGACTCAGGGTGGTTACATGATTTGTTCAAGGTCACAAAGTAAATGGATGAGCCGGGAATCAAAGCTCGCTACATCCGAGGTCTGATGCCAGTGCTCTGTCCACGACACCATGCTGCTCTCTCTAAAGTTAGCAACAGTCAAGCTTATTATAAACCCACACCATAACCCACGTGCTAGCGGGCAATTGATCAATTCAGAGTGGAAGATTAAATCGTCTGAAAATAAGCATCAAAAATGCTACACCGATCCTTGGCAATTTTTGTAACTTAGCAATCACCAAAATATTTAACAACTCCTCAAAGATGTTTTTTCATCAGACATAAGAATTTAACTCCCAAGAGGAAAGAAACATAATTCTGAGATTGTTTTTTTAGTAACAAGTGTATTCGTTTCCAAAATAAACATCACAGACACTGAACAGTGTGGGAAAGAGTAATTCCCTGTGTGGTGGAAACTCCCCACTGAACACACACCCAGTGCTAAGTGCCGACAGCTCTGCAGTGCAGAGTGGTGCTTGGGAAAAGTGCATCTGCTCTGGACACTGACATACTTTAAGGATTTCCTTCCCAACGATGAGCAAAATTTTCCTCTCCGCCGGCCAGCAAGCTCACACTCTAATACATGCCTTGGAAGAATATTTATATTGAAACCTTTGCCCAAAAAGGGTGAAGCCACAGCTACAACAGGGCTACATCTCAAAGTAACTACATTCTACCAACTAGGAGTAAACTGTAAATGGCAGCAGAGACAATAATAGTATAAGAACGCATAATCTGAATGGTAAAATACACGTGATTAAGATGTGGGGAAACCTGAATATTCTGCCTTTGATCTACACGTGTAAACAACAAAAAAGTGGCCTTGGCCAAGTACTTCAATCCAGTTAACTATCCCTCTACAAAAGTAAGGCTCTGACATTTCTGACAGCTTTCATGCCATGCTGGAACTCCACTTCCACCGGTATTCTCACCGTCAAAAATGACCACTGCAAAGTAGAGTCAGGCAGGACCCAGCTGGGACTTAGGAATTAATAAAGCCACGGGAAAAAGAAAACAAAAAAACTAGTAACTTTTTTCACTGTAAAGTTAATTCGTTAAGATTAAAATGTTCTTAAAATCGACATGATACTGCAAAAACTCAACTGCAAAAAAGACAAATAACCCAATTTAAAAATGGGCAAAAGATATGAATAGACACTTCACTAAAGAAGACATTCAGGTAGCTAACAAACACATGAGGAAATGTTCACAATCATTAGCCATTAGAGAAATGCAGATCAAAACTACAATGAGATTTCATCTCACTCCAACAAGGCTGGCATTAATCAAAAAACACAAAATAATAAATGTTGGAGAGGCTGTGGAGAGACTGGAACACTTTCTATACTGCTGGTGGGAATGGCAAATGATACAACCACTTTGGAAATCGATTTGGCACTAGAAACAGAACTACCATACGATCCAGCGATCCCACTCCTTAGAATATATCCTAGAGAAATAAGAGGCTTTACACGAACAGATATATGCACACCCATGTTTATTGCTGTTTACAATAGCCAAAACATGGATGCAACCAAGGTGCCCATCAAAGGATGAAAGGATAAATAAATTATGGCATATTCACACAATGGAATACTATGCATCAATAAAGAATAGTGAGGAATCTGTGAAACATTTCATAACAAGGAGGAACCTGGAAGGCATGATGCTGAGTGAAATTAGTCAGTTGCAAAAGGACAAATATTGTATCAAAACCACTATTATAAGAACTTGAGAAATAGTTTAAACTGAGAAGAAAACATTCTTTCATGGTTACGAGAGGGGGGAGGGAAGGAGGGTAGGAGAGGGGTACTCACTAATTAGATAGTAGATAAGAACTACTTTAGGTGAAGGGAAAGACAGCACACAATACAGGGGAGGTCAGCACAATTGGACTAAACCAAAAGCAAAGAAGTTTCCTGAATAAACTGAATGCTTCGAAGGCCAGCGTAGCAGGGGCAGGGGTCTGGGAACCATGGTTTCAGGGGACATCTAAGTCAACTGGCATAATAAAATCTATTAAGAAAACATTCTGCATCCCACTTTGAAGAGTGGCGTCTGGGGTCTTAAACGCTAGCAAGCAGCCATCTAAGATGTATCAATTGGTCTCAACCCCTCGGATCAAAGGAGAATGAAGAACACCAAGGACACAAGGCGATTATGAGCCCAAGAGACAGAAAGGGCCACATGAACCAGCGACTACATCATCCTGAGACCAGAAGAACTAGATGGTGCCCGGCTACAACTGATGACTGCCCTGACAGGAAACACAACAGAGAACCCCGAGGGAGTAGGAGAGCAGTGGGATGCAGACCCCAAATTCTCATAAAAAGACCAGACTTAATGGTCTGACTGAGACTGGAAGGACCCTGGTGGTCATGGCTCCCAGACCTTCTGTTGGCCCAGGACAGGAACCATGCCCGAAACCAACTCTTCAGACATGGATTGGACTGGATAATGGGTTGGAGAGGGATACTGGTGAGGAATGAGCTTCTCAGATCAGGTGGACACTTGAGACTATGCTGGCATCTCCTGCCTGGAGGGGAGATGAGAGTGTGGAGGGGGTTAGAAGCTGGTGAAATGGACACGAAAAGAGAGAGTGGAGGGAGAAAGCGGGCTGGGAGAGTAATTGGGAGTGTGTAGCAAGGTGTATATGGGTTTTTGTGTGAGAGACTGACTTGATTTGTAAACTTTCACTTAAAGCACAATAAAAATTATTTAAAAAAAAAGATTAAAATGTTCTGATCTCAATTCTATCACTTCCATATTCTTCTCATTACTAATGATAATGTACTCAAAATATAGTTGCAGTTTCAAAGAACTTTCCCAGAACAAAGTGAAACTTTGCCATGACAGAAGTCTGGATTGCAAAAGTGAGAATCCTGAATCCAAGAATATAAATAAACATTTGTGGTTTTGATATTTTTCCTCTGTCACAATAACCAACACAAGCATACCACGAGATACTGTGGGTCCAGTTCCGGACCACCACAATAAGGCGAATATCGCAACAAAGCAAGTCACACATATTTTTTTTTTGTTTCCCAGTACACATAAAATTATGTTTACACTATACTGAAGTCTATTAAGTGCGCAATAGCACTATGTCTAAAAAAAAAAGTATATACCTTAATTAAAAAATACTTTATTGCTGGAAAATGCTAACTATCATCTAAGCCTTTAGCAAATCATAATCTTTTTGCTGGTGGAAGGTCTTGCCCGATGTTAATGGTTGTTGACAGATCAGGGTGGTGGTTGCCGTAGGCTGGGGTGGCTGTGGCAATTTCTTAAAATAAGACAACAATGAAGTTTGCTGCATCGACTGACCCTTCCTTTCACGGAAGATTTCTCTGTAGCATGTGATGCTGTTTGATAGCATTTCACCCACAGTAGCACTTCTTTCAAAACTGGAGTCAATCCTCTCAAACCCTGCCACTGCTTTATCAAGTAAGTTTATATTATATTCTAAATCTCTTGTTGTCATGTCAACAATGTTCACAGCATCTTCACCAGGAGTAGATTTCATCTCAAGAAACCACTGTCTTTGCTCATCCACAAAAAACAACTCCTCATCTGTCCAAGTTTTATCATGAGATTGCGGCAGTTCAGTCACATCTTCAGGCTCCTCTTCTAACCCTAGTTCTCTTGCTACTTCCACCACATCTGCACTTACTTCCTCTACTGAAGTCTCGAACGCCTCAAAGTCACACATGAGGGCTGGAATCAACTTCTCCCCAACTCCTGTTAGTGTTGATATTTGGACCTCCTCCCATGAATTACGAACGTTCTTAATGGCATCTACCATGGTGAATCCTTTCCAGAAGGTTGTCAATTTACTTTTCCCAGGCCCGTTATCTATGGCAGCTAGTCTTACGAAATGAATTTCTTAAATAATAAGACTTGAAAGTCGAAATTACTCCTTGATCCATGGGCTGCAGAATGGATGCTGTGTTAGCAGGCATGAAAACAACATTATCTCCTTGTATGTGTCTATCAAAGCTCTTGGGTGACCAGATACATTGTCAATGAGCAGTAATGTTTTGAAAGGAATCTTTTTCCTGGGCAGTGGGTATTAATAGTGGGCTTCAAATATTCAGTAAACCATGTCATAAGCAGATGTGCTACCATCACCCAGGCTTTGTTGTTCCATGTGTACAGCAGAGGCCTAACTCTTAAAGGCCCTAGGATTTTTGGAATGTAAATGAGCACTGGCTTCAACTTAAAGTCACGAGCTGTATTAACCCCTAACAACGGAGCCAACCTGTTCTTTGGAGCTTTGGAGCCAGGCGCTGACTTCTCCTCTCTGACTGTGAAAGCCCTAGACGGCACCTTCTTCCAGTGCCAGGCGTTTCGTCTGCAGTGAAAATGCAGTGTTCAGTCAGTGCTGCTGCCGCCGCCGCCGCCGCCTTCATCGTGATCTGAGCTGACCTTCTGGGCAGCGCTGCAGCTTCTACGTTGGCGCCTGCTGCCTCACCCTGCACGTCCATGTTACGGAGACGGCTGCTTTCCTCCAACCTCATGAACCAAACCCTGCCGGCTTCAAACTTTCCTTCTGCAGCTTCCTCACCTCTCTCAGCCTTCAAGAATTAAGGAGAGTTACGGTCTTCCTCTGGATTCGGCTTTGGCTTGTGAGAATGTTGTGGCTGGTTCGATCTTCTATCCAGACCACTAAAACTGTCTCCGTATCAGCAATAATGCTGCTTCGCCTCCTTATCACTCATGCGTTCACTGGAGTAGCACTTTTCATTTCCTTCAAGAACTTTTCCTTTGCATTCACGACGTGGCTAACTGTTTGGCACAAGAGGCCCAGCTTTCAGCCTGTCTTGGCTTTCAACACGCCTTCCTCACTAAGCTTAATGATTTCTAGCTTTTCATTTAAAGCAAGAGACTTTCAACTCTTCCTGGCCTAATTTCTATATGGCCATGTCTCAGGGAATAAGAAAACCTGAGGAGAGGGAGAGAGACGAGGAACGGCTGGTCAATGGAACAGTCAGGACGCACACAACATTTATCAATTAAGTTCACCATCTTACATGGGTATGGTTCGTGGCACCCCAAAACAATTACAATAGTGAAATGGGAGATCATTGATCACAGATCACCATGATGGATATGATAACGATAAAAAGTTCGAAATACTGCGAGAATTACCAAAATGTGACAGAGACATGAAGTGAGCACATACTGTTGGTAAAGTGGAGCTGATAGACTTGCTCGATGCTGGGTTGCCACAAATCTTCAATTTGTAAAAACCCCAATGTCTGTGAAGTACAATAAAACAAGGTATGCCTGTACAAGTCTTCCGGCGCTACTGCTGCAGAAACTGATATACTTGAAGAAGCAAACATATCAATTGCTTACAAGTAAAAGGTACTCCTTCTAAAAGCTCTTCTCCATCTTTCTAGCCTTCCTTTCTGGGACGCTGTTGGCACTATGAAATAATTATGAACTATGAACAAGCAAGGCATAGGCAATCGCTCTTCAGTTCCTTCAGCGATCGCAAATTCTAACTCACACAGCCTGCAAGCAAAGGAAGCCCTTGGGAATTTCTAGAACTGGGTCAGAGAGCCTTCAGAAATTACTTGGATAAAAGTAAAGTCGCCCTCAGAGAAAAATATAAAACATACTTCCTACCTCTTTGGATTCCTTTATGTAACAAGCTCCAACCATTCTTGTCTACCATGTCCACATCAGCTTTGTGACTAACCAGAGTGGTGGCTATACTCTCTAGTCGTCGAGAAAGGGCTAGATCTAAAGCAAGATCTCCATTATGATCCACTTCATTCAGCTTCGCAGGGAGCTGCACGGATAAATTTGTCAGTTAGTACCCTGCCGATAGAGAACACAACCAATTTTAATCTGTTCCACCTTGAACCTTAAGTATCACCTATTACACAAGTGTCAAATTATAGAGCGATAACACTGCTTACTCCCCATATTCAAGTGAATTCTCACTTCTACCAGGCCTCCTCAAGGCACACGCCCTTCGGGGAGCACAAAATTAATGGGGCTCACAGAACAGACATGAACACGGAAGACGATGTAAGGACCCAGGGCGACATGAAGACAGAGTGCTGCAGGAGCACAAGTGCCAAGGCGGAGGTTCAGAGAACTTCATGGTAAACAGCTAATGTGTTCATGAAGGATCATGGCTTAACTATCTAATTCCCCCTAATAGTTTATTGTCTCCCCCAAACACTGGACACCAGAGGAAAACATACCACACCCTCCGCTGTCCAGAAGGTTATTTTGGATTATCCAGGTGGACCCAATCTAATCACATGGGTCCTTAAAAGTAGAAGAGAGAGGCAGACCGATGTGACATGAGAGGGACTTGACCTGCTGCTACCGTCTCTGAAGAGAGAGGAAGGGGTCACAAGCCAAAAATTGCAGTGGCCTCTAGAAACTAGGAATGGCCTTCAGCTTAGAGCCTTGGTCCTACAACCACAGGAACTGAATACGGCCAACAACCCAAATAAGCAGGAACCAGATTCTCCCCTACAACTCCAGAAAGGTACACAACTGGCTGACACCTGGATTTTGGTCCAATGAGATTCATACTGGACTTCTGACCCACGAAACTGTTGAGATGAGACATTTGTGTTGTATTAAGCCACTAAATTTGTGGTAATTTGTTATGCACCAACAGAAAACTAATGTAGATTTTGGCACCTGGAAGTTGGGTACTGCTGTAACAAATACCTAAAAATGCTGAAGTGGCTTTGGAATTGGGCAATGGGTAGAGGCTGGAAGAATTTTGAAAAACATGATAGAAAAAGCCCAGATTGCCTTAATAGGCTATTAGTAGAAATATGTATATTAAATATGTGTTGTAAATCCTAAACCCTCTACCATGGATTTGCCAATGAGGGCTCAGAAAGAAGTGAGAAGCACTACAGAGAAAACCAAGCAAAGAAGTTTTGGGGAAAAGTGTGAAAGATGGAAAACAGAGCTTACAGTACCTGTGAATCCATTTCAATTAGATAGAGGAAGACAACATCTTCTCTCTCCACTTTGATGGCTTTATGTAATGGAAACTCAGTCTTGGATTTGATCATTTTGTATAACAACTGAGCACTCATGCTGCTGAAGTCCTCCTTCCGTAAGTCATCCTAAGGATTAAAAAACAAAACGGTGAAAAGTGGAACAGATTCAACCTTACAAAAATAACCACAACAGACATTTATTAAGCCCTTACAATGTGTTGCAAAAACCAAACCCCTTGTTGCTGGGTCAATTCCAAATCCTAGCAACCCTGTAGGACACAGCAGATTGGCCCATAGAGTTTCGAAGGAGCTGCCGGTAGAGTTGAACTGCTGACCTTTTGGTTAGCAGCTGAGCTCTTAATTGCTGAGCCACCAGGGCTCCTAGAATGTATTAGGCCCTACTTTAAGGGCTTTACATTTCCCAACTCATTTTATTCTCACAAAAACCCTATGAGGTAGGCACAGGGATACATTATCCAATATGCAAAGTAAGCACGTGCTTAGGGCATCCACAAAACAGGGGCACCGGTTGTCCAAAGCAAAGACCCACAGATGCCAAGCAGACAGGACACAAGGAAAAGCGAGCACTACAGTGGAAGGGAACTGGCCAGGCACTAATTGAAACTGATACCAGCTCCAGTGCGTAAGAATGCGCTCGCCAGAAATGAAGTGCACAGGGCTGTTTCAACTATAAGGTCCCTACCACTTCAACGCATTCATTGACATCTGTCTCCTATGGTCCCCTCCCATATAATCGGAGCTCCTTATCTGGTAGGTCTCCTGGGAGTATACTATTTCTAATAAACAAGAGGTGGGGGTGGGCTGTCAAGTCTAACTCTTGTTACAATTTGTCATTGTGGCGATCAACAAAATTTTGCACTCATCATTGAAACAACTAAGTTCACTGACTCACTTCCATGTTGTAGACTACATGGAACATTCTCTTTGTAGGAACTGTGGTATACAGTAAAAATCTTAGTGCTCTGCAGCCACTAAAAATTTTATAATCCAGTTCCTCTCGTTCTGCTAGAATGCGATACACCACTTTGGTGTTCAATCGCCAATATCACAGTCGTGTTTAAAAAGAAGTTACATCATGGACAGCTAAGACACACACACACACACGTACACGTATACGTGTAACTCACATATTCCACATGGATGCATGAGTAAGCAGAGGAGAGGACACCACAGATTATCAACGCTTACGAGCTTCACATGCCTTCATCTGGCCACAAGTAGGCACTATTATCATCCCCACCCCACAGAGGTAGAAAGCAGAGCATAAAAGAGGTGAAATAACTTGCCTAAGTTCACAGAGTGAGTGAACGGCTGAACTGGGGTCTGGAGCCAAGAGGCCCACCTCTGGAACCTGCCCTCTTCAGCACAGCACCACTGTGCCTCCCAACAAGATGGCCCAGCACAAGAGACACTGACAGCCAGCCAGGACGGAGCCCTGAAGGGAGCCCTCCAGGGGAGAATAGAGTCCTTCCTCCCTCACCCCACAAAGACGTCAATTCAAATTTAACTAGAACTCCCACAGTTCACTCCACTGAGTCACAACCGGTCTCTACTACTACTGGATCTCCATACTTCTACCTATTTTGGCAGGTTACTATCCTGTTTAAATTCTTTCAAATTCGGTTCTTTTAGACTTCTTTTCTGAAATACTAAGACCCTTCACATAGTGTTGTTGAATACCAGACAGTTCCCACAAACTAGTTTAGAAAACACAGCACTAGAAAAACACTTGCAAAACAAATAGCTAGCACTTGCAAAACCAATAACATAACACATGCAAAACTGTTCTTTACGATGAAAACCAACTAAGAAGGGCAATTCTAAATTTAATAATGCTCTCTAGACAATGGAGGAAGCAAGAGGAAAGTCTGAAATGGGACTGCCGGCCCCCCAGCACCATGCTGCCTCCATGGCCCCACTGCAGCTTCTGTAGATGGAGGGGAAGGCAGGTGTCCCTTTGTACCAACCCTGTTTCTTGACCTCAGCTACTTCAGCCCTCCACTCTGAAATCACAGAACTGAGAAGAATCTCACAGATCACCTAATCCAACTACTTCATCTTCAATTTTGTAACAAGAGGAAACCAGGTCTCAGGGGTAACTTTCTACAGAGCCAGGTCCCAAGCCCAGGTCTTCTGACTTCCAGTGAGAGTGCTCTGTCCGCACTCACCCAATGACTTGCAATAATTTCTGCACAGTAGTTCATCAGTGTGCTGGCGTTCAGCTCCTCCGCAGTCTGATAGAAGCGAATGCAGTTCCTGACATTCACCAGAGACATAACGCCCTTCTCGCATCTATAAGAGAATATTAACGATGAACAGTATTATTGGGAGAATGACATTCACAAGTGAACAAAGCAAAACAATAATCCATGTACTGGCTATGTCCAATGACACTAAGGTGTAAGATTAAGCAAAGTAGTCAAGAATAAATGATAGCTAAGCTCCCATATTCTAAAAATACTAGAATTTCATTGTGATGTTATATTGCTCAATTCTGGTCAGAATCAAAATAAGCTGAAAATAAGCTTGTTCAGTATAACATCCTCGCTGCCTTAGAGGTAATCACACGGATCTTGCTGATCACCTACACAGGCAACTGTAAAATCAAACACGATGGATCAAATCCAGTTCTTTGATATTTAATTGAGGCACAACTGTAGTTCCAACTAGCACAACCCTTTCATGTACCCAACGTAGCTTAGAAATAGCTTCAAATAGGAGGCTCTGTGCCTCCAAAAAATTAACACCTCTTTACAAGTCCATGCAAAAGGTAAATTGTACGGTATATAATTCATATCTCAACAAAGCTATTAAAAAAAAGTCTACCCAAAATATCTATACTGTATAGAAACAATTAAGGCAAGGGTCAAACCACAGTATGCCAAGACAGAGAAAAACGGGCTACAAGGTATGTCCCCACAACGTCTGGGACAAAAACAATAACAACAACAAAAAGACTCTTTTACAACCAGGAATTTAAAAACATCAACATGTCAGAGAAGAGTGCTGCACACAAGCAAAGAGATCTCTGGTGCACAAAGAAGGCAACACGCTGTAGCCTAGAAGATGCAGGGCTGGAAAGCCCAGGCCTCTTCTAGCCAGAACTCCTGGTACCTGATGCACCTCCCATGGAAAAGGCCTGGGGGTAAAGGGGGAAGGAGGCCATGGCACCGTCCCTCCATCCCCTCTGCCTCTACCTCTCTCTACAGATCAGGCCCATCTCTAAGGGCAGCACACAGACCTGATATGATCTGACATCCCACCGCTGCTCGCCTCGTCCCACAAAAAAAAAAAAAAAAAAAATTTTTTTTTTTCCACAGTCCCCACAAAATCCCTTTTCTGTTCACAAGGTAGAATGTGGACAGGGCATGAATGACTGTGAGCCGAGAAAGGCCTGGGCTGAGAGCCACCGAGTTAAGAGGCCAATGACTTGACCTCTCTGGGCCCCCTGTCTCCTTGTCTGTAAAGTTAGGATGACACTCATCTCAGAGGTATGGAGGATCTCTGTGTTTTTCAAGATAAAGGAAAACTATACACACTTAGGAAACCCTGGTGGCACAGTGGTTAAGTGCTACTACGGCTGCTAACCGAAGTGTCGGCAGTTTGAATCCGCCAAGCGCTCCTTGGAAACTCTACGGGGCAGTTCTACTCTGTCCTATAGGGTCACTATGAGTCGGAATTGACACGATGGCATTGGGTTTGGTTTGGTTTTGGTTTATACACACTTAGCACAGTATAAGGCACATAATAGGTATGTTCAATAAGTCAGGTCCCTCTCCTGGCCCTCTCTTCTCTAGGGCCTAAAATTCCTTTCAAAATTCATTTACGAAGGGAAAAAGGAGAAGACGTAAAAGGAAACAGTATGACTTAATAACAAATGAATGGGTTTCAGTACATTATAAATAGGGATAACTGATCAGCTAGTGGATAACTGCCAGTTTTAATAGGTGAGCTTTAAATAACAGAAATAGAGAGAGACTGTGGAGGTAGGAAGGGGGAGGGGGAAGGGAGGAGAGTCATGAGAAAGGCCTGGGAAGAATGAAGAACAAATTTCAAAACCACATAAAATGTCAAGACCTCAGGCTAGAACCAAGAATATAATTTCGGAGTTTCGTCTCCATCTAGCAGTAAATGCAGGCGCCTGTGTTTTTATACTAAGATTAGTGCTTAGGTGCTTTGTTGTGACTAACACAGCTGACTTGGTATAAAGAAACATTTATTCCAGGGCATTTTCAAATCAAGTCGCTCCAATATCCAAACAATGGAGTAATAATGTAGGTTACATAGAACGTATTCCATTTCTGAGCCTCAGCTCTCTTTATACTGGTTTCCCCGAAATCCCCAAATTCACATGACACTGTAGCAACATATGAAGTCACTCTGACCTAAGCTGTGAAATCAAGGCATAAAAAAAAAAACTATTGTCGTTGAGTCGATTCCAACTCACAGTGACCCTACAGGACAGAGCAGACCTGTCTCATAGTTTCCAGGTAGCGCCTGGTAGATTCAAACCGCCTACCCTTTGGTTAGCAACTGTAGCTCTCAACCACTATGCCACCAGGGTTTCCAAAAAAAAAAATCAGAGCATAGCAGGCAAAAAATCTTCTTTTCAGCTATAAACCAAAAAATCTATTGCTGTTGAGTCAATTCCGACTCATAGCAACCCCGTAGGACACAGCAGAGCTGCCCCATAGGGTTTCCAAGGAGCGCCTGGTGGATTTAAACTGCCAAACTTTTGGTTAGTGGCCGAACTCTTAACCACTGTGCCATCAGGGTTTCAGGTATACGAAACTTCTATCCCTTTTACACAACAAGTACCCATGGCCTTGCCCTCCTCATGTCCTAAGGAGCTAACACCAGGCGACCTGACACTGGTGTGCGGCACTAACTGCCTTTTGGAAAGCACTGTACCAAGCACTTTCATGGACAAGTGCCAAGAATCTGAGAATTCCATTCTCTGCTTTTACTGTCAAATAACATAGTATCCAACCTGCTGCGGTCAAGTCGCTTCTGACTCACAGGGACCTACGGGACAGAGTAGAACTGCCCCACAGGGCTTCCAAGGAGTGGCTGGTGCATACAACATGCCGACCTTTTGGTTAGCAGTGGAGCTCGTAACCACTGTGCCACATAGGACCCAGGGACTCAAATATGTTTCATGAGGAGAGATATTTTGTTAAAACTGGCAGACATTTCATTTTCACTGAACTCTGGGATTTCCCAGAGTGCTGTTCACCATTTGGACAGCCTAAAAATAGAAACTGACATGATTTCCACAACTGAAGAACATGTAACCTTATTTACAAACAAAGATCCTCTGTTCATGTCTTCTCTGAAAAGTAGCAAGAAAGCCTAGCTTTCCTCTGAAGGGAATTTTTTGTTGTTTTTAATATATATTTTAATATTAAAATAAAAAAAGTATACAGATGCACAAAAACAGTAAAACTAATTTTTAAATTACACCACAAACTCCTATCTTTGGTATCAATCCCATGTATGTATGTGAGAGACAAAGAAAAAAAAAAATACTGAAAGGAAAACAACAAAGGGTTAACAGTGACTGAACAGATGGTTTTAGTGTTTTTTTTTTTTTAATACTCTTCTGTAGTTTCCAAGGAGCTCTGGTGGCACAGTGGTTAAGAGCTCAGCTGCTAATCAAAAGGTTGGCAGTTCGAATCCACCAGCCGCTCCTTGGAAACCCTATGGGGCAGTTCTACCCTGTCCCACAGAGCCACTGAGTTGGAATCGACTCATTGCCAACAGGTTTGGGTTTCTGGGGAGGTTTATGGTTCCCATATACCATACACTGCACATGGTTTATACTTTTATAATCAGGAAAAAAAATCATTATATTATTAACTATCATTTTTTAGCATAAACTAATTCTCTTTAAAAAAAAAAGTCTTTTCTTGATAATATTTACCAAAAAATATTTCCCCTCCATAAAACTGGTGGCATTTCCAAATCACCATGACTCCTAAGTTACAAAAACGAGCAACATCTGCTTCATAATTTAACTGCACGTGTTTGTCAGAGCCCTTTCACTTCCTATCTCAAATGTGTAATTTCTCCTGCACACAGCAGAGGGCACTCTGCGACCTTTTAAAGGATTCCACTCCCTCCATCAGGGCTCTTACCAATACCAGGACAGATAAAACTTAATACCCATAATCCAACAGTACAAAACCCAAGCACCTGGTAATGTTGATAGTTAGGAAGCCTAATCGGTCAATAAATATCCAACATTTTAATCAAAGAATCCATTATACAGATCACAATTATCTAAACGACTTCAAACTCAGGGCATTTTTATCAAAGCAATTTAATTTATAAGCAAGTTTGACAAGGTCAATGGGACAAAGTGCAGCAAATCTGAAAAAATAAAGATATAAATCACACTCAGTTTAATTAAAATCATTCTCATTTCACTCTCAGGTGGTTACAAAACTCACCAAAACAAACAAAAGAGGAAAGAAAGAAACATGAATTGCAAGGCCTCCACAGCCAAGCTGTTTTGTTAGCCTAGTGCTAGGTGTGTATGTGCCTACACAGCTTAGACCTTTCTGCTTTTAGTGCTGGATTTAGGTGTTAAAATGCACTTGGGCCCACATCAATTACAGGTAGCCAGGGGTAACCTGCCTCAGATTGTTGTGGGGCACAGTGGACCGTCCCAGGGGAAACGTCAGCCCAGCAGTAAGAACACAGCACCCGCAGCTCCAGATAGCAAGGTCTCTCTTGGCTGTCTGAGGGCAACACAGCAACAGGGGGAGAGTCTCTTGATGGCTGAATACCACCCTTTCACCCACCCGGGAGAAAAGCCATCCCTTCTCACACCCAGGAGTAAAAAAAAAGCTTATTAAGCAATGTAAAAAGATGCTACATCTCCAACAGACACTCAGGGCACTCTGCCTGGCATCCACTTGAACATTTTGTTTTCTGTTGTTCCAAAACACCAACCCAGGAGAGCCACAGAGAAAACATACAAGATAAAGAACACAGCACGCTCTATTTCCTTGGGAAGCTAACAAAGCAATAAACTTATATGAAAAGAGATTTCAGAAACACTGGCTATGAAACCATATTCTCATCTATTAAACTGAGGCCCTACTGTGTTTCTAACAAAGAGAATATGACCAAGGACTTCACCCAGGTAGATAAATCAGAAAGTAGAATAAAATGTCAAAGGAAATAGTACAGAAGAGAAAGTAACGCATTTGGATACTAGATTATATTATGTCATATTAAACTTAACAGTTCATGCAATTATGTAATTTCAGGTAACAGACCAGCGAAAGAAAAGAGAACAGCTAAAAGGCTTTGGCAAAATTTAGCTCACAAGGTAACACAGGGCAAGGGAGGTGACAAACTCTCTCCCCACCATCGACTTTAAGAGAACACCTTGCAAAAGTTATTTACATTAGCAGAAGCAGCTGTTTTCCCAGAGCTTGGCATAATTCAAGCTCAGCCACCAGCATCTGAGGTGCTTGAATCTATCTGCTGTGACTTGCCTCTCCCTAAGGAGCTGGAGTTGGAACCGATTAGCTAGTTTCATCAGTTCGGTCAGGAACACATCATCTTCTCTGAACTCCAACTCATCCGTATAGATCCAACGAAGCATTGTCATTGTCACCTCAGGGTTAGCATCTGGTTAAAGAAAGAAAGGAGACAGAAAAGCTGAAAAACAAAGCACCAGATGACCACTCGAGCATTCCTGAGGGGCTTCTAGAATTTGAACCTAAAAAAGTAAATTATGGTACATCCAACTCAATAAAATATTACACAGCCAGTAGAACTGGTGATTAAGCAGTTTGGACAGCATCCAACTCCAGAAAAGTTTTAAAGTTCTTCATGGGGCAGTGAGTACAGGATCGCTGTGAGTCAGAATGGACTTGACAGCAGTGGGGTTTGGGGTGGGGAAAATGGACCTCCCAAAGATATCTCAAATAAACTGAGGGAAAATATTTGAAGCATATGACAAAGAGTTTATATTCCAATAAAGTGATCTTACAAATGAAAATAAAAAAGATAGACACCCAAAGGAAAAATGGGCAGTGGACATAATTAGGTAATTCACAAAAAATAAATAAGAATATCAATAAGCATTACCAATAACCAAATACAAAGTTAAACTAAAATATATTTTTTGTCTCTCAGACTAGCAAAGATTTTTTTAAGTACATAATTTTTTACACAGCAATTATAAACCCCCAAATCAAATCCACTGCTGTCAAGTCCATTCCAACTCACAGCGACCCCACGGGGTTGCCTAGGCTGTAAATCTCTACGGAAGCAGACTGTCACATCTTCCTTCCAGGGAGCTGCTGGTGGTTTCAAACCGCGACCTTTCAGTTAGTAGTCAACTGCTTTAACCACTGTGCCACCAGGGCTCCTTACAGCGATTATACATGTGCATTAATATCTGAAGAAAATAATTAGGTAAATATACAGAAATGTATGTACTAAGATATTCAGCACAGTATTGTTTTTAATAATGAAAAACTGGGACTAAAACTTAAGAGTTCCGCAAAGAAAAAAAGTAAATAAGTTATAGTGTAGTATATACACACACTGGAAAATTCTGCAGAAACTATAATTATATAGATCCATACACAGCATATATAAAACTGGGCAACATTTTATGCTGTTGCACGTGGGGTCACCATGAGTTGGAGTTGACCCGACGGCAACTAACAATAACATATACAACATAAAAAGATATTCACTAAATATCAAGTAAAAAGAAGTAGGCCATATCTCCTGAAGTCTTCTTAAAACCAAACAAGAGTTTAGCTTAACTAGTAAAGAATGTCTGCCTTAAGCACTGTGCTCTTTTAAGATCTGTCTACATGGAATCAAACCGACAACAGCAACTTGAAAGATCAGATAGGGGCTTTAGGAGGCAGTGAGTTTTTGTTAATGGGGAAGGAGCAACTCAGAGAACAAGGGTGAGGATGGTTGCACAACTCGCAGAATGTAATCAATGTCACTGATCTGTACATGTAGAAACTGCTGATTTGGCGTATGTTTTCCTGAGGATATTCTCAGCAAAAACAACAAAAATAAAATCAATTATATTAAAAGAAAGTAGGCTTAAATTCACATTTATTTGTGATATATATTGTATATACAAATATACGTGTGTATGAGAATCTATCTACAAACACATATACAGTTTTGTGTGTGCGTCTATGTAATGCATCTATCTGGAGAGAGAGGCTGGAAAGATACACACTAAAATATCAACCCTGGTAGAATTCACAATAATTTTTTTTTATGTTATTTTTTCCCTGATTATTATTTAATGATACGCACTACTTGTGTAATTTTTTAAGTTAAAATAAAGACTACACACCAATCTGGGGAAATGCTTGGGATGAAAACTGTAGCATAAAACATCTAAATTATGTCAACCAGAGTCAACCTCTTGATTAATCAGGATAAGGGAAGGGAGGGTCAGAAGACCACTTAAAATTATGGTTTATACCAGTGGTTTGCGGTCCTGGACAAGCAGAATCAGCGTCACCTGGAAACTTATTAGGAATTCTAAATTTCAGGCCCCACTTCAGACCTAATGAATCACGACACTCTGGGGGTGGGGCCCAGCATCAGTGTTCTAACAAGCCCACAAAGTAATTTTGATGCCCGCTTATGTTTAAGAAACTATACTCACTTCTTGATTATCTAGGCTATACGGGTAAGGTGCAGTACAGACCAGAGATACCTTACCTAGTAATTAAGCAGAAGCTGATTGGTTCTGATTAACTCCCTCTCCTCCAATTATAGTGGGGAAGAGGGGGCTGAGGGAAGTGGTGTCCAATGAGTGGAATTCAAGGTTCCTAATTTACCTGCAGCCAGGTTAATTCATCAACACCCCCGAAAACAACCAGATATTAAAAGAAAGAAAAAAAAAGGCACAGTAAAAAGTAAAATAAAGAGAATGCACACCAAAATGTTAACAGTGACTACGTTAAGGTTCATTTTTTTCTCCTTTGCTCAAACAAACTCATTGCTGTCAAGTTGATTCCGGTCCACAGCGACCCTACAGGGCAGAGTGGAACTGCCCCACAGGGTTTCCAAGGCTGCACTCTACGGAAGCCGACTACCACGTCTTTCTTCTGCGCTTCTTTAAGATGTTTTAACACAGAGAAAACATTTTAAAATCAGATGGAAATCTAATTAGATATATTTAAACAATTTACCTAGAGAAGAGTTACTTCAACTAAGCTGTCTAAGGTATACTGACTAAATTTTGGAAGTGGAGTGAATTTCCAGGCTAGCTTTGTAAACTGGATTTAAGACCTCAGCAGTCATATTAACGAGAAGATATATAGGCCATGTGATTTGTGCGGAGTCAGTGGCATTACTAGGGAGGGATACACACCACACAAGGTGACGCTGTCAGAGGGGGTGACACCAAAATGACTGCCTATACAATATTCCTGTAGTTTTTTTTAAATCTTTTTTTTTTTTTAATTTTTATTGTGCTTTAAGTTTACAAATCAAGTCTCTCACACAAAAACTTATACACACCTTGCCACATACTCCCAATTGCTCTCCGCCTAATGAGACAGCCCGCTTTCTCCCTCCACTCTCTCTTTTCGTGTCCATTTCACCAGCTTCTAACCCCCTCTACCCTCCCATCTCCTCTCCAGACAGGAGATGCCAACATAGTCTCAAGTGTCCACCTGATCCCAGAAGCTCACTCCTCACCAGCATCCCTCTCCAACCCATTGTCCAGTCCAATCCATGTCTGAAGAGTTGGCTTTGGGAATGGTTCCTGTCCTGGGCCAACAGAAGGTCTGGGGGCCATGACCACCGGGGTCCTTCCTGTCTCAGTCAGACCATTAAGTCTGGTCTTTTTATGAGCATTTGGGGTCTGCATCCCATTGCTCTCCTGCTCCCTCAGGGTCCTGTAGTTAGTTTTAACAACCAAAACATTTTTCATAAGCCCAGTATCCATATACTATAAGGCTAAAACTCTTTGCTAATTTTCTTTTTGAACCTTCTAATGTACTCTGGTCAGAGCTGTCATTATTACCCAGTTAAAAACGACCTTTAACTCACGTGGTTTCATCTGCACATGCTACAAACACACGCAATTGTTTTCGTTGCTGCCAATGTTCTTACAGTCACTGATTTTGTCAACATTTCTGTTTTTGGCTACAGTATTGTGGTAATTAGTATTTGTGAGCCTGTATCAATAACTTTCCTGAGAATGAAGTAGTAATTAAAGGAAAGGAAGGAGTGATACACGGGAATTACAATTTATGGTAACATTAGTACAAAAAACTTTACTAAGGATTCTGAAAGATCTGCTAAGGGAGGAGGTCTGTGGAGGGCGAGGGGTGACACCATAAGTTCGCACACTGGGTGACACCAACCCTAGTAGCACCACCGTCCAGAGTCACCAAAAATGCCAAGACACACATTACTTCTCTCATTCAGCCCCACCTTAGAAAGACACGTTATTCCTGCCTGAGGAGAGCGTCCCCAACACCATCGTCCTCAAACATTTTCCCTGCAGTAATTTTTTAAATTCTGTTTTAAAACTTGGTTGGTTCCCTCCTTCAATTGTCCAAGCAATGAACTTGAGCTGTATAATTGATAAACCAAAACCTGAATAATTAAACAATTTTCAAAAATCCCCTTCAGCAGGGAATTCCTGGGAGCTCTCAATATTTCAAATTATAAAATGAGGTTCAAACGATCACCAAGTTTTCCCACTCCTTCTTCAACTCTTCCCTTAATCTACAAAGTATACTGAGAATAAATCCATTTTGAGACTCAGACTTTAGCAGCCAAGGAATAAGGGTGGGCCAAGGAGGAAACTAGTATTTTCTGTGTACTTTTTTTAGGCAAACCGTGCGGCCTATCTGCTTCAACCTACTTCAGCTAGTGGCTGTAAAAGTCAGATGACAGCTAAGCCAGGAGTTATCTTTAAAAGGAATGGACTCTGTGAAGTAAAACCAGTTAGCCTCCATGACCTTCACAGCACATCGGCTGCTAACTGCTATCACCACTTAGGAGGCCCAGCACACAATCTGGTAAAAATCTCTGACTTCCAAGGACAAAGGGGAAAAAAAAAAAAAAACCCACACTTCTGACTTTGTTTCACTGCAGTCCCGGATGCATACAGTCACACTCTGTAGACCTTGAGATTTTCTACATGGCCTAGTTTTTGTTTGAATTTGAAATAACTGTTTTACAAGACATTTAAAAAGAACGGGAATAATTTTATCTCTATACAATTAACCATAAAATGAAGTATACTGAGCAAATTAATTTTGTTACTTAAATCCTGTATTTAATCTGCCAGAAGCTGAGGAAGATGACTCCGGTTACACCGAATTCTCTCTGAGGTTCCAACTATTTTTTCTCCATCTATTTTACATACTGTGTTTTTTATGCATAAAAAAAAACCTTGGTAGACTGCATCTTTTTATAGTAAAAATATCCCTTTAGTCAGTTTAAGGATTCACCATGAAAATATAACTTCTTGGAAATAAAAACAAGCCCCAAACCATGCTTCTAAGTAATCCCTGTGTCAAAAAAGAAATCAAACAATAGAGGTTCTAGTTCTGTTACGGTAGCCTAACAAACAAACCAACTCATTTTAACTGGTTATAGCTAAAAACTCTGAAGAGTATCAAAATTAATTTTCAGGATTCTAAACAGTAACAAAAGCAGCTGAATTGTGGGGGAAGGCAAAATTTAAAGAAGCAACCACACTGGATAAATTTCCTGATTGATTTTTTTCTCTGCTATGGCTTTGCCTAAAGGTGGGCCCCGGTCAAGGAGCAGCAGTGCTGCGGTGATTGTGAGGATGGCTAAAACATCAGTAAAAACCCATCCTTCCAGCCAGATGAACCAGGAAAAGGAGCCGCTGGGGGCCTGAAGAGTAAGGAGAGAATCTGCAATGAACAGAACCAGAGACTATCCTAACTCTGTGTATGAACCCCCAGAAGTCTCAGGCCATATCTGAACTATGCATATAGGGAATATGCATAGTCAGTGCCAACCCAGCTGTAAGAACTGAAGCAAGATTTAAGCCAACACCCACAGAAGGTAAGGCAGAACCTGCAGTCTGAGCCTGAAGAGATTCAGCATTTTCCAGAGGGTTGTAACAGGACCTGGAGTCTACACAACACAACATTACAACATCCAGGATAAAATCCGAAATTATTTGACATAGAAAGAACCAGGAAAATGCAGTCATTTCTCCAAGAAAAAGACAATCAACAGATGCCAACCCTGAGATGACCCAGAATTTCTGAAAAACACAACAAAACCGACAGAAGAAACAAAATTTTAACATCCCTGTATCTATTAAATAAATTTAAGGTGTTATCAAAAACCTCTCCAAAGAGCAAACTCCAGACTCCGATGGTTTCAATAGTGAATTCCATAAAACATTCAAAAAAGAATACCAAGCTTACAAAACTCTGTCAAAGAACAGAAGATGAGGGATTTACTGATTGACTCATTTTATGAGGCCTGCACAATCCTAACAGCAAAACCTGACAAAGGTATTACCAAAAAAAAATTATATGCCAATATCCCTCACAATTACTGATGTAAGATTCTTTAACAAAATATTAGCAAATAAGACCCCCAACAACATACAACCCACACGAGCTACAACGTCTTCAAACCTGACACCACAAGAACTAGATGGTGCCCTGCTACCAATACCAGCTGTCTGACCAGGGCTGTCTGACCAGGAACACAATAGGAGGTGCCAAATAGAATGGAAGAAAACTCAAATTCCTTTAAAACTCAAATTTCTTAAAAAGGCCAGCCTTACTGGACCGATTGAGACTAGGGGAACCCCTGAGACTATCTCCCTAAAATAACCTTTGAACATGGAATTGAAGCTATTTCTGTGAGTCACCCTTCAACCAAAAAATAGACGGGCTTATAAAACAGTATCCCCCATGAGTAACGTGCTCCCTTAAACGATGAACTATATGAGACCAAATGGTCAACATTTAACCAAAAGGAAACCTTGGGAGGGAAAGGGAAGCTTAATCATTGGGAGCAGAACAAACGGAATGGAAATAACGACAATGCTGACTCGTAAGAACTGTAACCAGTGGCATGGAACATTCTGTATAAAAATTGTTAAAAGGAAAACCTAATTTGCTGTGTAAACTTTCACCTGAAAAACAATAAAATATCATTTTAAAAAAAGAACCATGTGTATAAATAGAAACAACAACAACAACAAAAGAGCCAGCGACATACATAAAAAAGACCAAGTAAGATTTATCCCAGGAATGCAAGGTTAATTTAACATTAGAAAAATCAATATAATCATATTAACAGCATAAAGGAGAAAAACTATATAATCATTTCAATAGATGCAAAAAAAATTCACAAAATTCAACACCAATTCACCATAATTTGTTTCAGAAAACTAGGAATACTCACGTCGATAAAGGGCACCTATGAAAAATCTACAACTGACATCATACACATAATGATAAAAGATGTTTCTCCCTGAGACTGGGAACAAGGCAAGGATGCTCGCTTTCAGACAAATTATTTGTATTGAGATTATATATAGAACCTTTAAAAATCAACAGGACAGCCCAGTTTTGAAAAGGGCAAAAGATCTGAACAGACATTTCACAAAGGAAGATATACAAATGGCTAATAACACATGAAAAGATACTTCAACAGTATTAGAAATCAGGGGAATGTAAAATAAAACCACAATGCACTCCACATCCATTAAAACGGCTGAAACTTAAAAGACAAAAACAAAACCAAGTGTTAGCGAGGATGTGGAACAACCGGAAGCTCTTAAATGCTGCTGGTGAAATGTGAAACGGTGCGTCCATTCTGGGGAAGTTTAGTAGTTTCCTAGTACTAACCAAAACTAGCAAACGATCTGGCCATTTCGCTCCTAGACATTTACCCAAGAGAAACAAAAACATGTATCTACATAAAGACCTGTCCACAACTGAACACGGTAATTTTATTTGTAATAGCCCAAAACTGGAAACAATTGTTCAACAGGCAAATGAAAAAACAAAGTGTGCTATATTCATACAATGAAATATAAACATACTACAACATACCAAGATTTTAGGTGAATCTCAAAATCTTTATGTTGAGTGAAAGAAGCCAGACAAAAGGAACTATATGCTCTGTTACTTCATTTTTATAAAAGTCTAGAAAATGCAAACTAATCTACAGTGGCAGAAAGCAGATCAGTGGCCGCCTGGGGACGTGGACAGAAAAAGGGATGGATTACCAAGAGACATGAGGAAACTTTCGGGGAGATGGAAATGACTGTTGTCTTCATTGCAGTGATGGTTTCACAGGTATGTTTATATGTCAAAACTCATCAAATTGTATACTGTTTATGTGGACAGTTATTATACTTCCATTATAAAGTTGGGAGGAAAAAACAAAAGTGAGAAGCTGCACTGCATTGTGACTACTACTGGCATGGATACTGCAGTCTGGGTTCAATCCCCAGCTGCAACACTTATTAGCTGTGTGACCTCGGGCAAGTTTTTAACACTGCTATGTTTCAGAGTTTCCTCATCTACAAAAGGAGAATAAACAATAGTGCTGACCTCAAAGTGTTATTCTAAAGATAAATTAGTCAATATATATAAAGCACTTGGAACAGAACACCATATAGTAATTGCTACATAAAAGTTTGCTATTATTATTACAATTTCAAAATTAATCACAATGAAAACAGTACCTATGAAAATACTTTAAATGCAGCCAGATTCATACTATGAAAGAAGTCATACACGAAAAGAGAGAGTAAAGGGAGGTAGCGGGCTATCTCATTAGGTGGAGAGCAATTGGGAGTATGTAGCAAGGTATATATAAGTTTTTGTGTGAGAGACTGAGTTATTTGTAAACCTTCACTTAAAGCACAATAAAAATTTTTTAAAAAGTCAAACTTATCAGAAAATGAGACAAAACGTAAATTATTCAACTGAAAAAGAAAAAAGAAATTAAGCCAAAGGCATTCCAAAGAAAGATTCAATAAGGTTAAGAAGAAATTACTGAGTTGGCTAAAGAAAAGAGGGAAAAAAAAAAAATTCAATGAACCCAAGCTAATTCTGGAATAAACAAACTTAGCAAATCTAACCAAAGATTAAAAAAAAAAAAAACAAAGATTAGAGAGACAAAAACACAAGAAGAACATCAGGACTGAGGAAGGGGACAGAGCCACAGGTAGGTTTTTTCAGGCCCTAAGAGAACGTGATGGATTCCCTGTCCGGCAAACAATCTCCACGGCTGGGAGGGCACTCCAGAAGCTCTTGCTATTTAGGGCTTCTTTCTTCTTATCAGTATTTTGGACAGAGAATATTACTTGGTAATAAGAAAAATAAACTTTCAAAACAATTGTGGCTCCCCTTACTCCGTTCTCCACTGATTAACTCCTTTCTCTTTCCTTTGTCATTCACTTTTAACCTAAAAAAACCCGAAATCTAGAATCTCTGGGGTGAGGCTTAGGCATGTTTTAAAATTCCTCACGTGATAGCAATGTGCAGCCAAGTTTCAGAGCCAACTCTTTATCTCTTTGTTATTCAAAGTATAGTCCACAGACCAGCCCCATAAGCTTCACCCAGTAGCTTGTTAAAAATGCAGCTTCTCAGGCCCCCACCCCAGCCCTCCTGAATCAGAATCTGGGTTTTAATAAGATCCTCATGTACTTTAAAGTTTGAGAATCACTACTTTGGCCCACTATTTAAATATGCTAACAACCCTGTAGGGATTCTTCTCCCCAGGAAAGCTGAGATTCATTCAGACAGGCTAATTAACTTGCTCTCTCCATTTATACAGCTAGTAAGTGGCAGAGTCAAGGATACGAACCGTGACTAGCAGAGTTCAAGGCCTATGCCAAAGGTTCCCAAACTTTCTCTGTTCACAGTGCCCTAAGCATTTCGAAAATTTTGTCACAGCACTCCCTAGACCTAAAGAAACATCTAACAGTTCTGCTTAAGTAGTCAGGTTTAAACAACTTAAGAAGTACTTATATGGAGCCCTGGCGGCACAGTGGGTAAAGCAATGGGCTGCTAACTGAAAGGCCAGCAGTTCAAAACCATCAGTGGCTCCACAGGAGAAAGATGTGGCAGTTTGCAGCCTTGGAAACCCTATGGGGTCACTGAGTCAGAATCAACTCGATGGCAGTAGGTTCTTTTGGTGATAAGTACTTATATCCTAACAATTTAATAGCTACTTGAAAAAAAATGGAAATTTAAATTATTACTTCATTCTTTAATAACCACAAGTACTTTTTAATGGGATGTGTGTACCTGTTAGGCATCGCACAGCTCCTCAAACCTTGGAATCAGGCCCAACACTGGTACCCTCATATCCTGCTCCACACTGATCTTCGTATGCTACTTGCTCCGTATCACACTGACTGCCCAAAACCCAGCTTTGTAAAAATATGACATTGTATTCGTTATCTACTGCAGCATAACACATTATCCCAAAACTCAGCAGCTTAAAATAGTAAGCATTTGTTATATCACACAGTTTCTGAGGATCAGGAGTCTGGGAGCAGCTTGGCTGGGTGGTTCTGACTCCAGGTCTCTCAAAAGACTGCAGTCAAGCTGTCAGCCAGGGCAGCAGTCATCGGAAGGCTTAACTGCAAGATCCTCTCCCAAGATGGCTTACTGACATGGCTACTGGCGGGAGGCCATAGGCTGTTTGAGCGTTCTCCTGACACGGCAGCCAACTTTCCACAAAGTAAGCAATCCAAAAGGGAGAGCAAGAAGGAAGCCACGATGCCGTTTATGATCCTATTTCTGAAGTAACATGTTGTCACTTCTGCCACATCTATTCATTAGTGGTGAGTCATCAGGGACAGCCTATACTTAAGACGAAAGGAATTAGGCTCCTTCTCTGAAGAGAGGAACATCAAGTATGTGGGCATATTTTAAAACCACCATGGATGTCATCAAAAGGAACACAGTACAATCTAGCACTGGAACTGAGCAACCTTGAGCTAATAGTTCATGCAGCATCCAACAGATGTCGAGTACTGCTGTGTTTCTCTTGAAAATTTAAAATATCAACAGCACCCCTGTGCCTCTGCTGTAACACCTTGGGGTGCCCTTAGCACAGAGTTTGGGAGCCTGTGCTCTTCCACTGAGTGGTGCAGCTCCCCAGGTGCTGCGTCAGTGCACAGCTTTCCTAACCAGACTGAAGGAGGAAGGAAGGATGCTTTCTGCTCTTTGAAATAGCTTCACAGGACCCTGAACACATTCCAGGAGAGCTGACTGAGTCACACCATAAGCTCTTATGTCAGAGAACCATAACATCTTTGACTATAGAAAGCCTGCAAGAAACCTCTTGCTTCAAGATAGCCCTTCTAAAGCATCTGAACCTCTCACAGTGTTAGTTGCTACTAGTAAATTTAGTTGCTACTATTAAAAGTGCTATAAAGAGGCTATGAACAAATCATTTTGCCTGCATGGCTTTACTTTACAAAGAAGTAAATATAGTGTTCTCCTGGCCTCAAGATTTGTTACCATGTGTAGCTGCAGTCATATTCTTTGTCTTCCCAGTTGATCAATCAGTATCTTTACAAACTTCTATCTTGATACTTAAAATAACTGATAAGAAACAAAAGCAAATCTCTACCTTTTCTCTTCATATTTTGAAATAATTCCAGACTTAGAGAAGAGTCGCAGAGTTCCCACATACCCTCCACCCAGTTTACATAACCACAGCACAATGGTCAAAGCCAGATAGTTAGGATCAGTACAATACTATTAACGAATTACAAACCTTATTTTAATTTTGCCAATTTTTCCACTAATGTCCTTTTTATGGTTCAGAATCCAATCAAGGACTCAACATCACATTTCGTTGTCCTGGCTACTTAATCTCCTCCAATCTTTAAGAGTTCTCAGTCTTTCTTGTCTGTTATGAGCTTAATAGTTTGAAACACACTGGACAGTTACTTTGTGCAATGTTCATCAATTTCGGTTTGTCTGATGTTTTCATGTAACTAATCTGAAATTATCTAATTATGGTAAGGATCCCACAGAAGTGATTGTGCCTTTATCAATGTATTATATCAGGAGAAAAACTTTTTTTTTTTTTTTGAACAATGTAAGATTTAATTCCAAAGCCAGGCAAAGACACCATTAAAAAAGAAAATCATAGACCAATATCCCTCATGAACATTGATGTAAAAATTCTCAACAAAATTCTAGCCAACAGGATCCAACGGCATATCAAAAAATAATACATCACAACCAAGTAAGATTCATACCAGGTATGCAAGGATGATTCAACATTAGAAAACCAATCAATATAATCCACCACATAAATAAAACCAAGGAAAAGAATCACATGATCATCTCAATCGATGCACAAAAACCATCTGATAAAGTTCAACATCCCTAGTGATAAAAACTCTCACAAAAATAGGAGTAGAAGGGAAAGTACCGCACATAACTAAGGGCATCTACACAAAACCAACAGCCAACATCATTCTTCATAGAGAGAGGCTGAAACCATTCCTGCTGAGAACTGGAACCAGACAAGGATGCTCTTTATCACCATTCTTATTCAACACTGTATTGGAAGTCCTAGCTAGGGCAAGAAAGTGAAATAAAGGACATTCAAATTGGTAAGGAGTAAAACTATCCCTACTCACAACAACATGATCCTATACATAGAAAATCTCAGAGAATCCACAAGAAAGCTACTGGAAATAACAGGATTCAAAAAAATGGCCGGGTATAAAATCAACATACAAAAATCAGCCGGATTCCTCTATACAAACAAAGTGACAAAGTGAACTCCAAAAAGGAAATTAGGAAACCAATACCATGTACAATAGCCCCCAAAAGATAAAACACTTAAAAATAAATCTAACTAGGGATGTAAAAGACTTATACAAGAAAACTACAAAATACTACTGCAAGAAACCAAAAGAGAACTACATAAATGGAAAAACATACCGTGTTTATGGAAAAGAAGACTTAACATTGCAAAAATGTCAATAACACCCAAACCAATCTATGGATTCAACACAATACTGATTCAAATTCCAACAACATTCTTTAACGAGATACAAAAACTAATCATTTTATATGAAAAGGAACGAAGCCCTAGATAATTAAGCATTACCAAAAAAGAACAAGGTAGGAGGCCTGACATCACCGTATCTCAGAACCTACTATACAGCCATGACAGTCCAAACAGCCTAGTACTGGTACAGTGACAGATACATAGACCAATGGAACAGAATTGAGAACCCAGAAGTAAATCCACCCACCTATGGACACCTGATCTTTGACAAAAGGTTGAAGTCAATTATATGGGGAAGAAAGAGTCTCTTCAACAAATGCTGATGGCAAAACTGGATATCCATCTGCAGGAAAATGAAACAGGATCCATACCTTATACCATGCACAAAAACTAACTCAATGGATCAAAGACCTAAATGTAAAACCTAAAACTATAAGATCATGAAAGAAAACATAGGGACAATGCTAGGGGGCCTAATTCATGGCATAAGTGGAATATCAAATGTTAACTAAAGATGCACAAACTCAGGAAGATAAAACTAGATGACTGGAACTCTCTAAAAAATACTTACGCTCATTAAAAGACTTTATCAAGAGTGTAAAAACAGAACCTGCAGACTGGAAAAAATCTTTGGCAATGACATATCTGATAAAGGTCTAATCTCTAAAATATATAGAAAATGCCAACTCAACAACAAAAGACAAACAACCCAATCATTAAACGGGCAAAGGACATGAACAGATACTTCATCGAAGAGGGCATTCCGATGGCCAACAAATTCATGAAAAGATGCTCCCAGTCATTAGCCATTAGAGAGATGCAAATCAAAACCATGATGAGATACCATCTCACCCTGCAAGAATGGCACTGATCAAAAAAACAGAATACAATAAATGCTGGCAAGGTTGTGGCAAGATTCGTACTCTCATATGCTCCTGATGGGAATGTAAAATGGTACAATCACTATGGAAAACAATACAGTGCATCCTTAAAAAGCTAGAAATAGAAATACCATACGATCCAGCAATCCCACTCCTAGAACTACATCCTAGAGAAAGAAGAGCCATCACATGAAGACATATGCATACCCATGTTCACTGCAGCATTATTCACAATGGCAAAAAGACGGAAACAATCTAAGCGTCCATTAACAGATGAATGGATAAATAAATTATGGTACATAAACACAATGGAATACTACTCAACAATGAAGAACAATGATGAATCCGCAAAACATCTCACGACACAGATGAACTTGCAAGGCATTAATGCTGAGTGAAGTAAGTCAAGCACAAAAGGACAAAAACTCAAGAAAAGGTTTACACGCAGAAAGAAACAATCTTCGAGGCTCACCAGGAAAGGGAGGGTTGGGCAGGGGAAACCACTAACTAAATAGTAGACGTGTGTGTTAACTTTCGTGAAGGAAAGGCAATACACAATATAGGGAAGGTTAGCACAACTTCACTAAGGCAAAGGACACTGCTGAGACAGGAAAACCAGACAAATGGAAATGGGGAATCCTGCGGGGAGGGGGAGAGGAGGAAGGCGGAGAGCGCTGACACATGGTAGGGATTACAGCCAGGGCACCAAACAATCTGTGTATCAATTTTGTGAATGGGAAACTAATATGCTCTGTAAACTTTCTCCTAAAAAGCACAATAAAAGGAAAAAAAAAAAAGAGATTCAATAAATTTGCATATAGCCAATTACTTTTAAAATACTTGACACATAATGCCTGTGGTATCTTTGTCAACATGTGCTAAAATTCTTATGATAATTAAGGAGTTAAAGTTGTGTTTTTAATTTTAAGGTTCAAAAGAAAAAGGTGGAGCTCCTGAAAGTCACTGTATCTAAGAATGTAAATTACATGGGAGCAGGAATCTTTGTTTACAGCTTTACCTCCAGTATCTTGAAAAGTGGCTGGCACTCAACATTTGTTATGTAAATGGAATAATTCTGGAGAAACAAAACGCAAAAGTCATGAAATGAATTTAACAAGTCTGATAATATGGAAAAAGTTCAACCATGTAAAACACAGCTTTGATGCGATTTATACATTTGTTTACAAGGGCCTATTTTCAATCTCCCTAAAATCGTTGGCAAGACTTGCAGAGTTAGTGATTCCAGGTATCGCAGAACAAGCAGGTTTCCCAGGCACTCAGCTGCTGCAATCCCTGATTCAGGCAATCATGCCTCCACCCAGACAGTGCAGCAGGACTGCTAGTCAAAACACCCAGGAAACGTGACCAGATCCACACTGCCTATGGCGCTACCACCGTAGAACCATTCCTCATGACACACTTCACAGATAAACTTTAGAGAGAAAAGGGAAGATGCCACAGGCTCTACTATCAGCTATCTTGTAGGTGTCTGATCTACCAAAGCCACAAAAACCAGTTTACCTTGAAGCGGAGTGCTCCTGTAAGCAAGCCTTACAGCAGGGGTCAAACCTTGATTATTATTTACAACAGGGGGAGAGTCAGGGACATTTAAAGGTATTAATACTACACTTCCCTAAACTCTAGAAAACCTCCTGATTCACAGTGAAACAATCTGGTAGCCGATAATCACTGAGTTGAAACTGCTCATAAATGTTATGATGTACTGAAAAAGTTCAGCAAAAAGCAAAATTTTAAATTCAATGTTAAAACTAGGCTTTGGATGCAATTTTCTGTAATCTTATAAAATTTTGCTTGCTCCAGTGAGCAGACACATTTTACTTTTCCCATTCTTATTCATTCTAGCTGGATTCAATATTTCCAATTACAAATAAAACAATAATGAACATCTATGCTGTCTCAATTACCTACAGAAAATCTCAGAAGCCAGATGATGAGGTAAAAAGAACATTTCACAGCTCAGTTCTATAACTGTTTTCTAAAATTGTCACGCCCATTTTTTAATGTCAGTGCCAATCTGCACGAGTACCAATTTCATGAGGCTCACAACTTCTGGATCGTCAAATTTAGATAATGTTGATACCAAAGGATAGTAATTTACTCTTAACGTTTTTCCTAATAAAGCTGAATATTTTTATTATCTCTTCTAGTCTTTGTAAACTATCTGTTCATATAATCATGCATTTTGTGACAACCACCTCATGATCTAGTGGGTTTTAAAAGTTATCCATAGTTCTGTTACATATGGAGTCAAAGATATAGGGACTCAAAAGATTATACTTATAAAAAAGAAAAGCTATGCTTGAGAATTCAGTCACGTAGGCCGGTGCCCTTCCAGTGAAGGTTGTTTCCCAAGCACTTTTAGTTATCGGCACAAAGGCATATGCACGTGTATGTCCCTATTTGTGTGTTTACAACTCTGCCTTATGGAACTCATAAGGAAAAAGAGTTCACTCATAGTATAGATGTATTAGACATCTACTCTCCTAAATCCTTGAGGTAAATACCTACTGCCTTGGTTATCTAGTGCTGCTATAACAGAAATACCACAAGAGGATGGCTTTAACAAACTTATTCTCTCACAGTTTAAGAGACTAGAAGTCCAAATGCAAGGTGCCAGCTCCAGGGAAAGGCTTTTTCTCTCTGTTGGCTCTGGGGAAGGTCCTTATCATTAATCTTCCCCTGGTCTAGAACCTTCTCACCACAGGGACCCCAGGTCCAAAGCATGCGCTCCGCTCCTGGCTCTTCTTGCTTTGTGGTAATGAGGTCCCTCTCCTCTCTGCTTGTCTCTTTCTTTTATATCTCATAAGAGACTGACTCAAGATACAACCTAATCCTGTAGACTGTGTCCTGCCTCATTAACCTAACTGCCTCTAATCCTGCCTCATTAACATCACAGTGGTTAGGATTTACGACACATATGTAATTACATCAGATCACAAAATGGAGGACAACCACACAATACTGGGAATCATGGCCTAGCCAAATTGACACACATTTTGGGGGGACACAATTCAATCCATTGCATTTCACCCTTTGGCCCCCCCCAAATTAATGTCCTTGCCACATGTACAACATATTCACTCCATCATATCATAGTAAAAGTCTTAAATCAACTCCAAGTCCAAATTCTCTTCATCTGTGAAATCTAGAATACAAATTATCTGCCCAAAGTACAATGCTGGAATAGACACAAGGCAGACATTTCCACTACATATGGAAGAAATGGAGGGAAAGAAGAGATAAGAGGCATCAAGCAAGTCAGAACACATTACATTAGCTCTCAAGGCTTGAAAATAATCCTCCATTCTCTGAGACCATTTAGGCAGTGGCCCTGTCCCAGACTCTGGGTGTTGGCCATACTCTGAGTGGAGGCACCCTGGCCCTCGACTTCAGCTCCACCTTTCAGGCCCACTCAGATAGCAACTCTGCTTCCTCGGATTTGGGCAGCCCCATTCTCCTAGTCCCTCTGAGTGGTGATGCTACTCCCTCAGCCCCAGCAGGCCCCCTTCTTCTGCTCCTTGGGTATGGCAGCCCCACCTCCTTAGCACTGGGCAGCGGATTCAGCCCCATGCCCCTGGCATTCATGAACAGTACCTCCACGCTCCAGAACCAAGTTGGTAAAGATCTATCTGACTCTTTGAAACCTAAAACGCTGTAGCCCCACCCCCCTTTGAGGCCCAGCAGACCGTGATTCCTCTCTTTGAGACCCCAGAGATCTGGACCGATCTTTTGAAACCAAGGCAGCTCTGCCTCTTTTGCTCCTTGACTCTTCAGCTTTTGTTTCCTGGTTCCGTGGCCTCTATGCCCTTTGCCCTCTTGGACCAGATCTGCCTCTGCCCTGCTCAGGCAAGTATTACAAATCTCTTTAGCTCCACCAATAAATGCTCTGAGGTACTCCACTTCGCCAGGAAGCCTCCTGCCCAAAGGCACTTAGCTCTCTCGCTCCATGGGTCGGCTTCCACATCATCTCACGTTGGTCTCCTGGTTCTGCTGTTTCTCTGCCACTGCTTCTCACCATCTGCACCATCTCCAGTGTTATAACCTCACTTCCTTCTGAGCCCTCACCAGAACTGCCTTTGATGTCCGCAATTCCACCGACAGTCTCTTCAAGGCAATCTAGGCTTTTACTATTAGGCACCTTAAAACTCTTCCAGCCTCTACCCACTCACAGTTTCAAAACCACTTCCAAATTTTAGGTATCTGTTAGAGCAGCACCCTACTCTCAGTACCAAACTCTGTCTTAGTTATCTAGTACTGCTATAACTAAAATACCACAAAAGGAGGGCTTTAACAAATTTATTCTTCCACAGTTTAGGAGACAAGAAGTCTCAATTCAGGGCTCTAACTCCAAGGGAAAGTTTTCTCTCTCTGTCGGCTCTGGAAGAAGGTCCTTGTCATCAATCTTACCCCAGTCTAGGAGCTTCTCAGCACAGGGACCCTGGATCTAAAGCATGTGCTCCGCTTCCAGGCTCTTCTTGCTTCGTGGTAATGAGGTCCCTCTCCTCTCTAATCACTTCTCCTTTTTATATTTCAAAAAAGATTGGCTCAAGATACAACCTAATCCTATAGATTACGTCCTGCATCATTAACCTAACTGACTCTAATCCTCCCTCATTAACATCATACCCAAACCAAACCAAACCTGTTGCCGTCAAGTCAATTCCAACTCATAGCAACCCTATAGGACACAGTAGAACTGCCCCATAGAGTTTCCAAGGAGCACCTGGTGGATTCGAAACACCAATCTTTTGGTTACCAGCCAAAGCTCTTAACCACTATGCCAGCAGGGTTTCCCATTAACATCACAGGTTAGGATTTACAACATATTAGATTTACAACACAAAATGAGAGATAACTACATAATACTAGGAATCATAGCCTAGCCAAGTTGACACACATTTGAGGGGGACACAATTCAATCCTTAATATCTACTTAATCTTTGTAACACAGCTTAGGTGTCAGCCACTTATGATACATTCCTTGTCACCTCAAGTTAGCTTCTTCTGTACCCCATACATAAAACAATTACATTACTGTACATACGGCCCTGGCCTGAAATAATTTGTTAACAACCTGTTTCCTCCAACAGAGTATGAGCTCCACTATGCCAAGGGCCAGGTCACAGTCACCTGGGTTCCTAGCATTGCACATGAAAGACAGGACCTTCTGAACGGGCAAACCTTTTGAACAAAGATACAATTCAGCAGAATTTTCACACAGCCAATCCCTTCTGAAAACACTTCATATCTTAATGCTCACCATATGTTACAATTCTCATGACTATTAATAGCAGAATTAAATTAATAATTTGCTTTTTATCTTTTTTTTTTCCTTTAATGGCAGTTAAGCAAATTACTGGAGCCCTGGTGATACAGCGGTTAAGCATTCAGCTGCTAACCAAAAGGTTAACAGTTCGAGCCTACCAGCTAAATGAAAATGTGATTTAAAGTCAGGTTTTAAAAATGATGTTTTTAAGCCCGCTTACTACCATACCAAAGCAAAACCAAACCCACTGCTGTCGAGTCGATTCTGACTAATAGTGACCCTATAGGACAGAGCAGAACTGCTCCATGGGGTTTCCAAGGAGTGGCTGGTGGATTCAAACCGCTGACCTTTTGGTTAGCAGCCGAGTTCTTAACCACTGTACCACCAGGGCTCCATTTACTACCGTACATCCCTAAATTCTATACAACATAATGTGGTATAAAACAATTAATAATAGCAGTTAATAGCTGAATGCACCAATTCAAATTCTGAGGATAACTGATGGTCATCTTTTTATGCTTCTTTTGAATTCAGTTCTTGTAGACCAGGAAAAGTACTTTGGCAGATATTATTAAATTTTAAGCAACTTTAGAGCAGGACTTTTTCCTGGAGCGGAGGAAAAAAACTTTCTACATATGCTTCCGTATTTATAATATACTACTATAAGAAAAGAGTTTCTGGACAAACACTTATATCTTATAAATTATAAGAACACTGCAGATACTCAGATATTTACTGATTTGTTAATTAAACCAAAAAACCAAACCCACTGCTGTTGAGTCTATTCCGGCTCATAGCGACCCTATAGGACTGAGCAGAACTGCCCCACAGAGTTTCCAAGGAGTGCCTAATGGATCTGAACTGCCAACCTTTTGTTTAGCAGCTGTAGCTCTTAACCACTACACCACCAGGTTTGTTAATTAGCCAGGTACTAAACAAAGCATCCACTAAAGTATAGCCTACTGACTCACTAATCATGTAACTAGTTCATGGACACTACCAACTGATAGTGTTCTACTTTGATTAAACTACAAGTATTATAAAATCAGACACTATAACCTTTTGCCAAGAGTTCTTGTGCTGGCAGTTTTGAGGCCCTGCCTGGCCAGAGGCTCACCTGACAGGTCCAGCTCCTGGGTGGAAGACAAGTTGGACAGACTCCAGCTGTCACTGCGGGCTGCCAGGACAAACTTGTGAGCACTGATGTGCCTGCCCCCAACCTTTATCTTCAGATCACTGATGGAGAAAATATTCACGGATATAAAAAGAGCAATGTCATCATAACTCCATACAGTTACGATAAGTCTATGGTTACTGATTAGTCAACATGCATCTGCACAAGAAAAACATCCACAGAAAAATTATTTCCATATGCTAGCACTGAATTCTGATGGGTCATGTTTTATAATACGTTGCTAGACATGTTTTCTCTATCTCTAGCTTCTAGCTTTAGTTCACATGGGATGCTCTGCTCCCAAAGGTATCCCCTAGTGGGAGGCTTAAGGATGGGAACCTACAAGTAGAATGATTACTATTCATCACAATCTAGAGAAGGCTTTATGCAGAATAAATCAAGATGAATCACCAGGGAGAGGAAGATGGACAGCTGAGAGATTGTAACGACAGCTCTGAGGCTACGGTGCTGCTATATTCTATATTAATGTTGAAGTAAGGTTAACCAGAAAATCTACCAACACATCAGCTTTGACAAAGCAATACCTGGACTCCATGTTCTCACTGGTCATTTCTTCCTCAGCATTTATAAAGACATGGGGTGAGGAGAAATTTTTTTTTCAAAACGTGTTTCCATATTTGACGTACCATTATGAGAAAAAGCTTTCTGAATAGATATGTACGTTTAACTCTGAAATGACAAACACCAAGGGCGGAAAGCATCTGGACCGTTAACAAAAACTTACAGATGACCCACTGGGCTGACAAGAGCCCGTGCCATATGGCTGCTCTGGCAGCAAACCAAAGCTCACTAAAAATGCTTCAATTACGATCATCCTGCTTGTACTTATGATTTCAAAAATTTTATATTCCCCTTTAGAATTATTTATTAGATTGGAAAGCCTTTAGAAACTAAACCCATTTAAAAGGAGACCCAAGCAGAATGTTTTTATATAATGCTTAATCCCGACACGTTTTGCCCCACAAAAGCACTGTCTACAACATACTTTATGATCACGTTACTGTAATCACTGTATTAGTTCTATTAAAGGCCAAGCTGCAACTAATTATTATCATCACAGATTAACAGGGTATTTAGTATTTATTATTTCTAATGAAAACAGGAAGCTGGTTATTTACAAAGCACAATATTAAAACTCTAAATTTACTTAAAAAGTATCACAATCTAATAACTTAAATCAATTTTCAGTATCTCTACTGATTCAATTACAAGCCTGACTTTTAGCTGCAAAATCATAAAATGAATATTTCTATGAAATTCGTACCACTATTTATGAATGTCAGGTCAAACTTTTTTCCTCTTTTGTAGTCTGATATACTAAATGGAAATAAAGATAAGAACTTCATTAATAATTTCTAATAATAATTTTAAAAAGCAACTCAAAAGTGGAAAATCTGACAAGTCTATGAGTACTCTATGCAGAAATAATTAGGAGCCTAGTAATTTTTTGTATTTCATTCTAGTCAATTATAAAGTATTTTTTAAAATATGGACACCAGGATGTTTTTACTGGAGAAGAAACACACAGAGGTTCTTGTCAGAGTTTCTCTATCAAACACTTCAATGGCAAAAACTATAAGCTTGGTTGGTAATAGAATTAATGCAATGAATAACTACATAAAACTATCAGTTTTATCTACCTTATGGGGCAAAGGAAACCCTGGTGACGTAGTGACTAAGAGCTACGGCTGTTAACCGAAAGGTCGGCAGTTTGAATTTACCAGGCACTCCTTGGAAACCCTGTGGGGCAGTTCTACCCTGTCCTTTAGGGTCGCTATGAGTCGGAATCAACTCAATGGCAACAGGTTTGGTTTTGGTATGGGACAAAAGTCTTCTGAATTTTTAAGTAAAAATAAAATAAACATACCAGCTTCTTCCACATTTCTCAATTTAACAATTTTAAAACCTAATTTTGCAACATGGATGAACCCTAAAAGACATTATGCTGAACAAAATAAGTGAATTACAAAAGAACAAATATTGTATGATCTCACTTTTATGAAATGACAAGAATAAGTAAATATACAGAGGCCAGTATTCCTTGGTGGTTACTGGGGTGGGGGTAAGGGGGAAAAGATGGAATCATTCTCTAGATAGTAGTCACTTTCTGTTTACGGTGATGGGGAAGGTGGCACCAGATGTGGGTGATGTTTGTACAGCTTGACTAATATAATTAATGCCACTAAGTTGTACCCAAGAAACAGCATGAAGTGGCAAATGGTATGTTATATATAAGCAGCCCTGGTGGCACAATGGTTAAGTGCTCAGCTGTTGACCAAAAGGTCGGTGGTTCGAACCCGCCAGCCGCTTTGCAGGAGAAGAGACCTGGTGATCTATTCCCATAAAGATTACAGACTAGTCCCTGAGATTATTGGACTAAAAAACACCCTTCTGACCTGGAACTGAAGCCATTCCGGGAGACCACCTTTCAGCCAAACAATAGAAAGGCCCATAAAATAAACAATAACACCCGAGAATAATGTGTTCCTTAGAACAATCATTTATACAAGATTGAAAGGACAACATTTGCCCAAAAGCAAAGATGAAAAGGCAGGAAGGGGTAGAAAAGCCAGACAAAAGGCAACGGGAAACCCAGGGCATAAACGGGGAAAGTGCTGACACACTGGGTGGAATGCAACCAAAGTCATGGAACACTTTATATAGAAGCTATCAAACAGGAAACTAATTTGCTCTGTCAACTTTCACCTACAGCACAATAAAAAATTTTTAAAAAGGCTGGCAGTCTAGGAAACCCTATGAAGCAGTTCTCTGTCATACAGGGTCACTATCAGTCAGAATCAACTCAATGGCACCCAACAACAAATGTTATACATAATTTTGCAACAAGAATCAATGACAAAAAATAATAATAAAATTAAAATGGACTGCAGACACTGATACTACTTACACATAAACAATCACCTCCCAGGATTAATTTTCTTGGTTTGAAGAATTAGAGTAATGGTCTTGTGGGATGATCCACTCAATTGGCATAACATAATTCTTAAAATTTATGTTCTTCCTCCTAGTTTGGTGGTCATGTCTGGGGTCTTAAAAGCTTACAAGCAGCCATCTAAGATATAGCTATTGGTCTTTATTCTTCCGGAGCAAAAGAGAAAGAAGGAAACTTAAGAATAGGAGAAGGAAGTGGGCTATAGGACTAACTGTCTCCGTGAACCACAGCCTCCTCTATCTTGAGACCAGAAGAACTAGATGGTGCCTGGCTACTACTACCAACCATTCTGATCAGGGTCACAATTGATGGCTCCTGAAAGAAAGAGAGAAAATTGTGGAACAGACTTTCAAATTCTTAAAGAGTCTTATAGGACCCACTGAGGCTGGAGGAATCTCCGAGACTATTGTCCTAAGATACTCTTTAAATTTTGAAGTAAAAAAAAAAATCCCCTATAGCCACCTTTAAATAGCTGTTGAGCTCAAAAAGTAAAAAATGTCAGTCTTGAGTACTGCATTCTTTTTAAAAATTATCTATATGAGATCAAATAGACAATAGTTACTCTAAAACATATACGAGAAGTTTGGGGGACAGTGAATCTAAGTTAATGGGAACGGAACAACTAGAACAGAAATGAGAATGCTGACAAAATATCAAGAACATAACCAATGTCACCGAATATTATGTATAGGAACTGTTGAATGGGAGCATGTTTTGCTGTGTATATTTTTGCCAATAACACAACATTTAAACCTACCCCTCAGTTACTCCAGTTACTGAGATGCACATAAAAATACTATTTAAATTCTTCAACAAAATGCATGCTTATGGGACAAAGATATTTTTTTCTATCTGGGTAAAATGAGTGCCTGCTTTAGAAATCGACAGTTACCTACTTGTTCATGGAAGAAGAGGGAAAAATGGCACTGTAAAGTTTACAAGAAGCTACATCAATCTATTCAATTTAAAGGACTGGTCTTTACTCAGAGTATATAATTTTTTAATAAGGGGGTATTAAAATTTTCTTTCTTTTAGAAATGATTAAGATGGTAGATGGTAGTTTTGAATTTTGAACTATTTTACATATTATAATTTATTTTGAAATTTTACTAAGCTTATCTCGTCCAATCATCCATCTCCCTGGTGGCCAAATCCTTCCTCATATGCATATTTATGTCCATGTCTCTTTTCCACATCTACTGCCACCATCCAAATTCAGTCTTTTATCATTTCTGACATCACACCTGCTATCTCTTCTCTGCCCCTGCTGTCTCCTCTCTTCACAATTTCACCTACATGATGCTACTCATTTAATCTTCCTAAAACACCACTTTGATTCTGAGAGTTCTACAATTCTGCTCTGCATTTCCTCGGGGATCAAGTCCAAACTCCTCACCTTGGCATCCTAATGGAATTCATTCTCCCTTTTCTGTCTCTCCTACTGTTCCCTAGCCCTAAACTGGTCCCCTCACTGTTCTCTTAACCCTCTTTATTTTCCCATCTTTGAGCCTTTCCTCAGCCACTCCCCCTACTAGTAAAATCACTGTCTATACCTATTAAATCCTTTCCAGCCTTTAACATCTACCTTAAAACTCAGTAACAGCAGGTAACAAGTGAATACTTACCATGTGCCCGGCTCTAGTTGCTTTACATGTGTTCATTAGCTTAATCCTCACGACAACCCTAAGGAGCAGTATTATCCCCATTTTACACATCAGGGACCTGAAGCATGTCACATAGCTCCAGATCATAGAGCTTTTGATCTTCAATCATCAAGCCTCAACCATCATGAGCCGCAACCATCTTGCTGTATTATCCACGAGTTCTAAGACTCACTCTTCGACTGTCCCAAAAGAAAGCGACCTCTCCCTCTGAATTCCTAGACAGGTAAACCAAAACCAAACCCACTGCCGTCATGTCGATTCCAACTCATAGCAGCCCTACAGGACAGAGTAGAACTGCCCCAAAGGGTTTCCAAAGAGCAGCTGGTGGATTCAAACTGCCGACCTCTTGGTTAGCAGCTGAGCTCTTAACTGCTGCACCACCAGGGCTCCAGATAGAAATAAATTTGCGAAGAAAGCCCATGAGACTGGAAAAGCTGCAAAGAGGCCCAGGAATACAGCAAAAGGGCTTGCTTCCCAGATTAGCCCGCATCCAGGAACTCACCTATACTGCTCCTGCTCATAGAGGTCTGCCACAATCGTCAGCAGGCGGCTGATGAAGGACTCGCTGCTGCTGTCCTTGTTAGCTTGTGCGGCCAAAAGAGTGCATCTCTTCTCTGTTTCTGCCAGTTTCTTCTGCAGCTTGACATACTCTTGTCGGAGAAGCATCAAGTGCTTCTCCAACTTGGCCACCTCCTCTGTAAGGGAAACAAAGAACCCAAGTTTACCAGGTATAAAGCAAACAGCATTCACTATTCCCTCATCCCACAGATGGGATGGCTACCAAAATGATTAGACACATGACATTTCTACTCTTTCTTCGTGATACTCGTACAGGACTAAGAACTGTATTGTTTCATGGTGCTGGTCACTAGGCTAAGCAGACCATCATGGTCCAAGGATTTCTCCTCTCAGTTTCCCTGAAGCTCGATATTCTATGTATGACAATAAACAGACACACACGAAGGCACTAACAGGCACCTGCCCTGCAAATCCTTTACTATACAGACTGAGTCTCAAAGAAAGGAGAATATCAAATAACCTAGAAGACTTTTTCAAACTCAGGCAACATCTTTGCCCCCACTTAAGAAAACTGAGCTACTGACCATAACTCCCACCCTACCGGCAACCACTCCCATTAAAAAAAAAAAAAAAATTTTTTTTTTTTTTTTTTTACATCATGCTTATTCAGAGGAAGTATCCCTCCCATACCCAAGTTTAATCCCTCCACCTGTGCCCTGAATTCCATTCTTCCCCGACTCCCTCACGACCTTTCCAGCAACTTCAGTCTTTCAACTGGGTCCTTCTCAACAGCACACAAACCTGTTCATGTCTCTTATCTATTAAAGCAAAGCCCTCCTCTACACTACACATCCTTCCATCTCCAGCTACTACATGTCATTTTCCTCACCTGCCATTTCTTCATTCTGCCTCCACCACTCCCTCAAAACTCCTCTCACTAATGCCCTTCGAACTGCCAAATCCATTGCCAATCGTTCTCCTCCTAGACCCCTAGGACACAGTACGGGCAGTACCCGACGACTTACAGCATATTCGAGTTACAACGAACCGTTTTTTTACGACTGTCTTTTTTTGGTTTTTCTTTTTTTTTGCACACCTTATCGTTACTAATATGTAGCAATACAATGTTGCAGTCCATAATTTGCTGAACGTTATCATTCTCTGAGGTTCACTCACAGATGTTTATATGTAATGTCTCCAACACCCAAAGACAAATAAAGACTGGATTTATAAAGATACTGATAATAAAAAGCAATAATAATGAAAACTTAAAAAAAAAAAAAAAGGTATTCGACTTAGGTAAGAACCATCTTACAATGGAGTCGTCAGAGCAGAACCCCATCATAAGTTGGGGACTACCTGTACATGACAGTGTTATCCATTCCTCCCTTCTTCTCTTCTTTCACCAATCACAACACCACCACCCCCTCTCCCGATCTGGTTTCCCATCTCTTCCACATGCTTCTTTCTCTGCATCTCTCCCAACCCTTGATCACTGGCACTCCCAGGATAGAACCCTGGGAGTGTTCGAGTTCTATCCTTGGCCTTTTTCTCAACTATGTATTCTCCCAAGGCAGGCTCAACCAGGTCACTGGCATCAACCATAATCTAGGTGTCAATGACCCACAGATCTAACTCTCTAGTCCAGATTGCTCTCCTTAGCTTCATCTACCCATCTGCCTAACAGACATTTCCCCCTACTGGTTCACGGACACCTCAAATTCATTATGCCCAAAACAAAACTTCAAGCAAATGTGCTCTTGCCTCCTATGCTCCATATTCTAATAAATGACACTACCATCCATCCTAGTCACTCAAACAAGAAATAAGTCATCTCAGATGTCTCTTGCTCACTCACACGGCCCCAGCCTTACCCTATCACTCACTCAGCAAACACTACTGACTTTCCCACTTAAATATCGCAGGGAATCCTTCCTATCTTCTGTATCCCTGTCTCCACTATGGATTTAATTCAGGCCCTCACTTATCATATCTGATCTCGTCCTCCAATGTGAAAGGATTCAAGTGTGCATCTCAGAGCCTATCATAGAGTCTGACACACAGATATACACTAAATATTTGATAAACTGAGTTGACAAGTAAAATCCGATTTTGTAAAACAGGATTCCTTTATCTTCCCAATTTCACCTCTCCACACTTACTGCTCAATATCTGATTCTTTATAAACACAGAAACAATCAGAAACTGGTTCAAAAACAATACAGGGATGGTTACGTAACTTAAGTGGCACGTGAATTTGCAGCATTACACAACCATTAATTTTTTTCAAAGAAATACGTAATACTGAAGTATATATTCAAAGAATAAATAATTTTAACAGAAAAAAGCAAGCTGTAAAACTAAATATACTTCATAATTCCATTTTATTATAAATATGCACATACGTGAAGAGTAAAAAGACAAATTAAGTACCACAAAATATCAGTAGGTCTCACTGAGAGGGGGGGTTAAGGTAGATTTTTTCTTCTTTGCACTTTTCTGTATTATTCAGGTATTCTACGACAAATATGTCTTGCTTTCATAATTAGAAAACATATTTTAAGAGAAATTTACTTAAATACTAACAGACTATTGTTTTCATACACATACAGTAGGGCACCTTCATTTTTCTCCTCTTCTAGAGGTTCTATGTTAATGCTTGGAGTAAAAAACTGGATGTGAGTTTCAGGTATAAATCAATATTCCTGGACAAATCAAGTAGGAAAGCTCCTGCAAGACGAAAATTTGCTTTTAGCTGCTCACCACTGTGTTCACAAACTACATGTTCAGATGAAAATTCCTTAACATTTTTTTTTCAAAATACTGCAATTATTTGGCTTACTATCTAAACCAAATATTGCTTTAAAAAATATTGGCTAAAGGAAAACATTACTTACGATGATCTTATTATAATATTTTTAAATATTGGCAAGTAGCACTACACAAAACCTCTTAGGCAGACTTGGCTCTGTGCTTTTATTCTGGTGTGACGAATGTACACAGGTCACTAGTTTTAAAGAGTTCTTCCCAGTGACTCAGACTAAAGAGCCAAGAAACTGCAATTATTTACCTCAATCGTGGGAAGCGTTTCACACAGAGCAATAAGTTCATTTGATGGTACCAAATTTATACTCATCTGGAGAGAAAGAAACAGGTGACTGGCCTCTTTAAAGAAACACTGGCGGTAAATTTCTAGGTATGGAAATAGAATATGTGAAAGCACATGAAATTGAGAGTAACAATAAGCTCTTTCCAAAAACTGATATTACCTGTAGCAAAACAAATCTATGATGTCAAAAGTCATGATAATGGTTATCTGTGGGGGGACGGCACGGGAACGGCAATTGGGAGGGAACGTTAGGATGCCCTCTGGGGTGCTGGTAACTTCCTTTAATTAGTGGTGGTTACATGTATTTCATTTTGATAATTCATTGAGCTCTACACTTATTTGTGTTTTTCTGTATGTGTATTATGCTTCAATCAAAAAGTTAAAAAAAAAAAAAAAAAACCTGATAGGTGAGTTTTGGAGTCAAACTGGTAGGGATCCAAATCCTTCAGTAACTAGCTGGGCAATCAGCTACAACCGATGACTGCCCTGACAGGGAACACAACAGAGAACCCCTGAGGGAGCAGGAGAGCAGTGGGATGCAGACCCCAAATGCTCATAAAAAGACCAGACTTGGGGGGAGGGAGGGAGGGAGGGAGGGAGGGAGGGAGGGAGGGAGGGAGGGAGGGAGAGGGTTTTTTATTGATTAATCAGTAGATAAGAACTGCTTTGGGTGAAGGGAAAGACAACACTCAATACATGGAAGGTCAGCTCAATTGGACTGGACCAAAAGCAAAGAAGTTTCCGGGATAAAATGAATGCTTCAAAGGTCAGCAGAGCAGGGGCGGAGGTCTGGGGAACATGGTTTGAGGGGACTTCTAAGTCAATTGGCAAAATAATTCTATTATGAAAACATTCTGCATCCCACTTTGAAATGTGGCGTCTGGGGTCTTAAATGCTAACAAGCGGCCATCTAAGATGCATCAATTGGTCTCAACCCACCTGGAGCAAAGGAAAATGAAGAACACCAAGGTCACACGACAACTAAGAGCCCAAGAGACAGAAAGGGCCACATGAACCAGAGACCTACATCATCCTGAGACCAGAAGAACTAGTTGGTGCCCGGCCACAATCGATGACTGCCCTGACAGGGAGCACAATAGAGAACCCCTGAGGGAGCAGGAGATCAGTGGGATGCAGACCCCAAATTCTCATAAAAAGACTATACTTAATGGTCTGACTGAGACTAGAGGAATCCCGGCGTCCATGCTCCCCAGACCTTCTGTCGGCACAGGACATGAACCATCCCCGAAGACAACTCATCAGACATGAAAGGGACTGGTCAGCGGGTGGGAGAGAGACGCTGATGAAGAGTGAGCTAATTATATCAGGTGGACACTTGAGAGTGTGTTGGCAACTCTTGTCTGGAGGGGGGATGGGAGGATAGAGAGAGAGGGAAGCTGGCATAATTGTCACGAAAGGAGAGACTGAAAGGGCTGACTCAATAGGGGAAGAGCAAGTGGGAGTACGGAGGAAGATGTATGTAAACTTATATGTGACAGACTGATTGGATTTGTAAACGTTCACTTGAAGCTTAATAAAAGTTAATTAAAAAAAAAAAAAAAACCAGACTTAATGGTCTGACTGAGACTGGAAGGACCCCAGTGGTCATGTCCCCCAGACCTTCTGTTGGCCCAGGAAAGGAACCATTCCCGAAGCCAACTCTTCAAACATGGATTGGACTGGACAATGGGTTGGAGAGGGATGCTGGTGAGGAGTGAGCTTCTGGGATCAGGTGGACACTTGAGACTATGTTGGCATCTCCTGCCTGGAGGGGAGATGAGAGTGTGGAGGGGGTTAGAAGCTGGTGAAAAGGACATGAAAAGAGTGGAGGGAGAGAGCAGGCTGTCTCATTAGGGGGAGAATAATTGGGAGTGTGTAGCAAGGTGTATATGGGTTTTTGTGTGAGAGACTGAGGTTATTTGTAAACTTTCACTTAAAGCACAATAAAAATTACTTAAAAAAAAAAAAAAAAGACCATGGGCAAGATCAGTTTCTTCATCTGTAAAATAGGGGAAAGCCTACTTTTCAATGCTTTTGGCAGAATTAAATGACAACCACTATGACTGGTATATGCACTCAAAATCGGGGTCATGGCAATCCAATAGGTCATTACAAAAGTCTGAGGTGATGAACAAAAGTATAAACCGAAATGGGAAACACTGATAAACACTAAATGAGCTACTTTAAATATTGTTGTTGTCGTTGTTAGGTGCCGTCGAGTCGGTTCCGACTCATCGCGACCCTATGCACAACAGAACGAAACACTGCCCGGTCCTGAGCCATCCTTACAATTGTTATGCTTGAGCTCACTGTTGCAGCCACTATGCCAATCCACCTCGTTGAGGGTCTTCCTCTTTTCCACTGCTCCTGTACTTTCCCAAGCATGATGTCCTTCTCCAGGGACTGATCCCTCCTGACAACATGTCCAAAGTATGTAAGACACAATCTCGCCATCCTTGTTTCTTACAAGCGTTCTGGTTGTACTTCTTCTAAGACAGATTTGTTTGTTCTTTTGGCAGTCCGTGGTATATTCAATATTCTTCGCCAACACCACAATGCAAAGGCATCAACTCTTCTTCGGTCTTCCTTATTCATTGTCCAGCTTTCACATGCATATGAAGCGATTGCAAACACCATGGCTTGGGTCAGGTACACCTTAGTCTTCAAGGTGACATCTTTGCTCTTCAGCACTTTAAAGACGTCCTTTACAGCAGATTTACCCAATGCAACGCGTCGTTTGATTTCTTGACTGCTGCTTCAATGGGTGTTGATTGTGGATCCAAGTAAAATGAAATCCTTGACAATGTCAATCTTTTCTCCATTTATCGTGATGTTGCTCATTGGTCCAGTTGTGAGGACTTTTGTTTTCTTTATGTTGAGGCGTAATCCATACCGAAGGCTGTGGTCTTTGATTGTCATTAGTAAGTGCTTCAAGTCCTCTTCACTTTCAGCAAGCAAGGTTGTGTCACCTGCATAATGCAGGTTGTTAATGGGTCTTCCTCCAATCCTGATGCCCCTTCTTCCTCATACACAAAGTCTCTATTGACAATTCCCAAACCAAAAGGTATAAAGCCTAACATGCTTTCAAAGTCAGCACCATTATTCACCTAGAAGGTATACAAGTTAGGCTGCCCTTTAAAAAAAAAAAAACTATCAGGAGGCAACTCCTAATCTACCGTTGTAGAAAGTCAGTCAATGTCTAAAACTGATCAATCTAGAAATGGCAGTGTAAGCCTTAAAGGTAAAATGAGACATGACAACCAGAAGTGTTGAAAGTCATTATCTCTGGGGCAAAGGACTGCAAGGTAGAAAGAGACAGGGCAAAACTTATTTTTCTGTTACAAGCCTTGAGTTATTACTTGAATTTTAAATCTCTGTGCACTTATAAAACAAATGTATTGTTTTATACAGATTTTAAAGATTATGAAAAACAATTTGAATTATTAGGAAAAATAAATAATTTTTTAATGCCCAAACATAAGGGTTTTTATATATCACAAAATTTTAGGATAAGAAAGGGCCTAAAGAGTAACTCCCGGATGAATCAGACAAACAGAAAGGAGACAAGTACACAAGCAGCAGCCCACCAACTCTCACCCCGCAGACCAACTCGATGACTGCTCCTATGATTACTCCAAAACAGCTGCGTAAGGATCACTTAGGCAGTTTGAATTCTACAGAGAACTCGGATTCCATAAAGCTGGGGTGGGACGAGGAAAAGTATATTTTTAAAACAGGCCCAGATGTGGGAATTGCTACCTTCGAGAAAAAGTTGAGGCTCTAGTACCTACCTCCCCATATTACACAGACTGATCTGGGAATCCTACTGTTTAGAAAGACAGCGAACTGAAACGCAATTTTTTATGCACTCATTGGTTTGTTCAAAGATTTTCATCTTTTAAGACAACTGAGTAACGTAGTTATTCAACAAAAATGTATTAAGCCCCCAAGAAGTACCAATGTCAAGGTAAAGAAAACCATCAAGCACATGCTTTTACAAAGTTTACAGGGTAATAGAGAAGACAGGCAATTAAATAAGCCAATTCAATAAAACCTGACAGCACTCTGCCGGGGATACAGATGGAGCAAGAAGCAAGATCACCTGGCTTAAACTAGAGCAAAGACAGACATCCCAGAAAAGTGGTGTTTCACTTGTAAATATGTAAATTAAAGCCTATGCCTGTTTGTAGCATAACTGGGTCCAGATGATGCAAGAAAAAGGCTCCAGTCTTTTGCTTTCTTGGTGAGATTCTTCTTTAAACTAGTTTTAGTCAACAGGTTTACTGAACAGATACAGTACACACTCTATGAGAAATACAGTCAGAAGCCTAAGCCTAGCCTCGTCCTCCAAGAGCTCACTGACAAAAAATGCCTACCACATACCTGCCTCTGCTAAGTCAACAGAAAAGGCTGGCCACAGGACACCTTACCTTGCTAGTTCAATCTGAAGGTTGCAGAATCACACCGCCACCTGCCTGAGAGACAATTTCTAAGTTTTCACAGTGGTAGCTTGTGGCTATGGACTGGAGATTTTTCTTTCATAAAAGAAGCTGAACCCTCTAACCTTGGTTTCAATCACACATATTCTAGCCAATCTAAGTATTTTGGTCCTCAAGAACCCCAACCCATCATGAGTATAAAATCAGAACATAACTCTGTATTCCCATTTCACTTAAGCAAACTACCAATCTGGAAGTACTTCTGAAGCACTTACCAGGCACCAAACATTAGGGTAGAGTCACAGTTGCCTTTGAGAGTTTTTTAAGGAGGCAGTCTAACTTGCACCTCTTCCAAATGAATAATGTAGTATCAAAAGTAGAATCAAAGTAGTATCTACAAGGAATTCAAAAAGAGAGGAGGGGCGAGAATCTAGATACTAATTTATGTACTAAGGTGTACAACCCAGACAAAAGCTGAAACAGAAGATCAGTGGAAGATATTAGGATGAGCAAGAACAAATGGGAGGTAAGTGAGAGGGGACACTAGGAGGATATTTGCCTTCAGGGATGGGAAGCTGCTGATTCCTCTATCTAACCCTTAAAATAGGGAGATCCTAAAAGTCCTGTTTCAGCCATTTCCTCTCTCGGCTCTCTCAAAGAAAACCTGTACATTTCTTTGAATGTCAGGTATACACACATAATTTCAAAATCTATAGCTACAGCCCTAGGCTCTCTCCAGAATTCCTCACACAAGATATAGCTACAGAAACTATGAGCAGAGAAGAGGCAAGACAAAAGCAGGGCTTCAGGACGTGCAAACCATTTAGTGCTCAGCTACCTGTCAAAAGGTTGGCAGTTCAAACCCACCCAGAGGTGCCTCAAAAGACAGTCCTGGTAATCTGCTTCCAAAAGGTCGCACAGCTTGAAAACCCTACGGAGCAGTTCTACTTTGCACACTTGGGGTCGCCACAAGTTGGAAATGACTCGATAGCAGCTAACGACATTCACCAATCACGGATATTCCCTGGCCCACCATCTTGGAGGAAACCCAAAGGATCACAAATGCACCTGGTCAGTTTACAAACACCTATCAATGGTACTGTGATTGCCATACCATCTCATAATATAATGGCTAGAGCACTCATGGTTCTGGAAGAACTGGATATCCACACCGAAGAAAGTGAACCCCAACTCTTACTTCCTACTATATACAAAAATTAACTCAAAACAGATCACAGATCTAAATTTAAGAGTTAAAGCTATAAAACTTGGAGAAGAAAACATAGAAAAAAACCTCAGTGACCACAGATTTCACAAAGATTTCATAAACACCACAAAAAAGCATGAACTACAGAAACAAAAAAAAAAGGATAAACTGGACTTTATCAAATTTTAAAAAGTGTTCTTCAAAAGACACAAGAAAATGAAAAGTTAAGTCACAGACTGGGAGAAAATATCTGCAGAACATAGATCTAACAAAGGACTTGTATCCAGACTATATCAAGAACTCTTAGAACTCAATAATAAAAAAACAAGCCCCTCGAAAGAGCAAAAATTTTGAAGACACTTCACCAAAGATAAAACCAAAAACCTGTTGCCACAGAGTCAATTCCAACTCATAGCGACTCTACAGGACAGAGCAGAACTGCCCCATAGAGTTTCCAAGGAGCGCCTGGTAGATTCAAACTGCCAACCTTTTGCTTAGCAGCCATAGATAGCACTTAACCACTACACCACCAGAGTTTCCAATTAATCATTAGGGAAATGCAAATTAAAACCACAATGAGATATCAGTACACACCCACTAGAATGGATAAAATTAAAAAGACTTATGATCTGCTCAAATAAAGATTACAGACTAGGAAACCCCATGGGGCAGTTCTACTCTGTCCTATTGAGTTGCTACAAGTCGAGATTGACTCCAAGGCACACAACAACAATAACAATGCTAAGTGTTGGCAAAGCTATAGAGAACTGGAATCCTCATACATTGCTAGTGAGAATGCAAAATGGTACAGCCACTTTGGAAAACAGTTTGACAGTTTCTTGTAGAAGTTAAATACACATTTGCCAAATGACCCAACAACTCTACTCCCAGGTATTTACCCAAAAGAAATGAAAACATAGGTCCACACAAAGACTTATACCTGAATGGTCAATGAAACTTTATTCATAAAAACTGGAAACAACCCAAATGTCTACGTGGTGAATGGATAAACATATTGTGGTACATCCATACAATGGAATACTACTCAGCAATAAGAACACTGATACAAGCAGCAACATGAATGGATCTCAAAAAGCAATATTCTAAGTGAAAAAAGACAGACACAATCACTGCATGATTCCATACGAAACCCTAAAAAGGCAAAACAATAGTGGTAGAAAGCACACCAGTGTTTGCCAGAGGCCAAAGGAATGGGACTGATAGCAAAGGACCAAGAGAGCTTTTTGGGATGATAGAAATATCACAATGGTGGTGGTGGTGGTGCTGTTTATACAACTGTAAACATCTGTCAAATGACAGGTAAAACAGGTGAATTTCATCGTCAGTTATGCCTCAACAAAGCTAACAGCAGTAACAATAATAAAATTCTGTCTCTGGGATGTACCTTGAAATTGTTTTCTTCCTTTCTGATCTGAACACCATTAAACCAACTTTGCTTTGGGCCTAACCATCTCTCACATGCTTTTAACCAGTCCCCCTTCTCGTCCTTCCCTTCGCCATTCTGTTCTATATACATCATCATTAATCTTCCTTAAACCACAATTCAACTAACCAAACATCTTTAGCTTGTTCACCATTGGCTACAAAAGTACAAATTTCCTACTGCAGAACCCAGTTCCTCTAAGAAGTTTCCTGAGGGCAGGAACTATCTTATTTATCTTTATATCTCATTTGTAGTACCTTGAAACATGTGGCAAGGTCTTTGAACATTCAAAAGCTGCACACAAATGGGGGAATTTTAGAAATCTTATGACCTAAATAGGTCAAATTACATGACATTGCCTACCGTGGTAGGCTGAAAAATGCCCCCCTCCCCAACCAAAAGACATCCATGAGCCTATTAACATTACCTTACATGGCAAAAAAAGCGGGGAGGGGGTAAGTCTTTGCAGATGTGATTAAGTTAAGCATCTTGAAACAGTGAGATTACTCTGGATTATCTGGGTGGCCCTAAATGTAATCACATGTATCCTTATAAAAGGGAGATTTGACACACACAGAGGAAAAGGCTGTGTGAAGACAGAACAGAGAGAAATTTGAAGATGCTGCCCCTGAAGATCCAGAACAATGCAGCCAACCAGTCAAGCAATGAGAGCAGCCACCAGAAGCTGGAAGAAGCAAAGGACAAATTTTCTCCTATAGCTTCCAAGACAGTATGGCCCTATCAACACCTTGCTTTTGGCCCAGTGATACTGATTTCAGACTTACAGCCTCCAGAACCATGAGAGAATACATTTCTGTCGTTTTAGGCCACCCAGTTTGTGGAAATTTGTTACAGCAGCCACAAGAAACTAATACACTGATCCTTACAAACAAAAATTTAATTTTCAAGCCCTAGGAGCTTCTTGCTGGATTAGCATTAACAACATAGTTCTATACAGTAAAATAAAATATACAGTTCCCTGTAATGCTGCAATAAAAGAAAAGGGGGAATTAATATTTTTTTATTATCTCCTATGGCAGTTAAGAAGCCTGGTGGTGCAGTGGTGAAGAGCTCAGGATGTTAACCAAAAGGTCAGCAGTTCAAATCCACCAGCTGCTCCTTGGAATGAGGCAGCTCTACTCTGTCCTATAGGGTTGCTATGAGTTAGAATCGACTCAGTGACAATGGGTTTGGTTTTTTTTTTTTTTTAATGGCAGTTAAGTTCTTCATAATTATTATTTCAAATTCTAACCACCATATTCAAAAAAGCATACCATTTAACAGATGAAATTCATTTAGGTTAAGTAGACTGCCTACCATCACACAATTAGAAGGAGACAGACTCAAGATTTAGGGTCTTAAGCCAAAGCCCGTGCTCACTGCACTGTATCATGATTTCAGCCTCAATATCAAGGCATCAAACAAAGATTAATTACCCACTTCCCATTGCCATCGAGTCAATTCCAATTCATACCGATTCTATAGGACAGACTAGAACTGCTCCATAGGGTTTCCAAAGTTGTGATCTTTACAGAAGCAGACTGCCACATCTTTCTCCCGCACAGTGGCTAGTGAGTTAGAACTGCCAACCTTCTGGTTAGCAGCCAAACATTTAACCACTCACCACCAGGACTCCCTAAGGTTAATGAACTATTAATTAATTAATCAGGGGACTGGATGTGTTCTTTCCACCGCCCATCTTACACACTATTTCTATTCCCCTCTCCCGACCCCAATTCTAAACCATGTTGTATTCATTAAGTCTTCTTAGATCACTAAAACCCTGACATTTCCTTTTTCTACACTCCTCTAGTTCCTGCATTCTAACCTCAGTTTCGGCAGTCAATTACTGTTCTTTGTAAAATCCTGTAATGGCTAAATGATGTTATCCCAACTCTGCTTTAACTGTGTCCAATAGACAAAAGAGAAATGATCGTAAAGGCTGTGATAACATCCTATTTTGAGAAATACGAGAATAACTTTTTGTTCTAGGCATATATGTACCAGGGTCTTCCACATACAATATTTCAGTAAAGTAGTGCCTTCCCAGAAAGTACTATCTGCTTTGCTGACATGAGAATAAGAAAGCTCCTAACTGGTGCTGAATAACTACCACTACTACTTTCCTAATTCTGTGATAGTGAGGATGGAATTTTTCTTTCATGGGGTTACTGATTATTCATTAATCAGGAGTTCTAAATATCGGAAACCTGTTTAGTGGAGAATAAGAAAATAACAAGTGAATATATTTACTATTGAGATCGCAAGTTTACACCATACAAAAAGGAGAAGGCCAGGGAAGGGAAAAGAAAATTGCAATGCCACCTAGAGGTCAGCGCAGAGGGACAGGAAGAGTCAGAGGTACTTCTGACCGTCTGCACCCTCCCCATTCACTAAAGAAAAAACAAAAATTTGGACATTATTAAAAGTATGATGGTACTAACAAGCAATTTATATCTTGACTTTTCACCCTTTTAAAACTCTAGCAATAGTAACTGTCAAAATTTGAATGCTCTGACAAAGTCCAAAAGCCATCATTTAACCAAAGCTTACTTTTAAAAAATCTTTTCACGCCAGTCACAGACAAAATTTACTACCCAGGACTTCTTAGAACTGAAAAAGATGAACACACACACACACGCGCACACACACACAGTCATGTTTGTCTTAAAAAGATTCAGTAAAACCCAGGTTTTATTCAATACCAACTCAGTTTGAAAAAAATGTTCTGTAGGCTATGTTGATTTTCTCTGAATCAGAATTTTTAAAGCTCCCCAGGTGATCTCAATGTGCAGGGTTCTCCAGGTTGAGAACCACTAGTCTGAACTAATGGAATGCCTGTACAGAGGAAAGAACAGATGCAAGAACTTCACAGAATCCCACGGGATTTACGGACTGACTGCAGAGTTAGGGTAAAGTCTTGGATGACTCTAGGTTATTGGCTCAGGAGTATGGCTGGACGGTGAGGCCGTTAATCATCAATGCAGAAGAGAAAACTCAGTGAAGTACAAAGCACAGTATGCAGGCTTACTTGAGAACTTTGCCCTCTCCTCTCTGTTCTGCAAATTCCATTAAGGCTGATACTGTGTCTTGCTCACTTTGTCATCCCTAGCACAGTGGTGGTGTCTGCATCTAATAGAAATGAAATACATTTTTCCTGACTGTAATTCAACTCTTTTACATCTTGTCTGCCTGTGTCTTAAGGCCAGGGGTGTGACTTCTATACTTTCAAAACCTCACACTGAATAGCACTGATCATAGGGCTGGTTTCATAGCAGATGTTCATAAATAGTAGCTACCTAGCTGATTTCCACCCGAAACACCTGTCTGACTAGAAACATTTCCAACTGCCTAGAGGTACAGCAAGGTATGTCCAAAACCACGGTCAAGATATTTGTTCTAAAACCTGTTCATCCTCTTCCTGTTAACAGCCCAGATGTTATCCCAGTCATCCAGACCTAGAAGCCCTGAGGCAACTTTCATACCACTCTTGTTAACATTCAAACAGGTTTCAAAAGCCATGTCTTTCACCTCTTCTAGTCTCTCACATCAGTCCTCACCAGCTCAAAGCCCCTACCAAACAAATCCATTCTCTACGCTGTCATGTCAACACACCTCATGTCACTGCCCTGGCTGATATCTTTCAGTAACTCCCCACGGCCCACACAATAAAATCCAAATGCTTAGCCTGGTATTCAATGTCTTGCATAATTTGGCCGTTAACATATTAACGTATTTTTCCAACTTCACTTCTCACTATTTCCCCTACATGGAATGACCTCTCCCCATTCCCACCTCCCTGTGCCAAAAAACCCATTGCCGTCGAGTCGATTCTGACTATAGAAACCCTACAGGACAGAGTAGAACTGCCCATAGGATTTCTAAGGCCATAAATCTTAGCAGAAGCAGACTGCCACATCTTTCTCCCACAGAGCGACTAGTGGGCTTGAATCACCAACCTTTCAGTTAGCAGCCAAGCACTTAACCACTGTGCCACCAGGGCTCCTTCCTGTGTCAAAAAACTCCAAACTACCAAACTCATTGCCGTGGAGTTGATTCTGACTCATAGGAACCCCGTAGGACAGAGCAGAACTGCCCCACAGAGTTTCCAAGGCTGTAATCTTTATAGAAGCAGACCGTCACATCTTTCTCCCACAGAGCAGCTGGTGGGTTTGAGCCGCTGACCTCTCAGTTAGCAGTCAAGCGCTTAACCACTGTACCACCAGGGCTCCTCTCTGTGTCAAAAAGAGGCCTATTTTTCAAAGCCCAGCTCAGACACTACCTCCTACAGCAAAGGCTTTCTCTGACCACCCAAACCATACTCTCTACCACTTCCCTAAAAATATCTTCCTATTCTGAACTTTCAAAGTAACTCCTAAGCATTTTTCACTTTTTACCTTACAATATAGTTTCTCATACACGTTTTTTTATCTTCCTTCCTAGACTGAAGAGTTCCCTATGAATAAGTTCTAAACCAAACCAAACCCGTTGCCGTTGAGTCAACTCCAACTCATAGCGACCCTATCACACAGAGTAGAACTGCCCCATCAGGTTTCCAAGGAGCGCCTGGCGGATTTGAACTGCCAACTTTTTTTTTTTTTGGTTAGCAGCCATAGCTCTTAACCACTACGCCACCACGGTTTCCAAAGAAATGAAAGGCAGAGAAAAGTAAGGAATGGTAAGGAAAGGGATAGTACTCTAGGAGGTAGCCAGACTATATGTAATTATTAATGGCCTTGGATATTTGTTGAATGAGTGAAAAAATAAATGAAGAGACAAATATTAAAATGGGAAAAAGAACAAAGTTTCTTATCTATTTCTACTGGCCTACACTGATTAAGCATTTCTGGAACAGTGCTGCCCAACACTTTCTGTGATGATGCTAGGGTTCTAAAAACATATTCTGTGCAATAAGGAAGCCGCTGGCCACAGGACTATTGAGCAATTGGAACGGGGCTAGTGCAACTAAGGAACTAATTTTTTTTTAATTTGTTGTTTTTGAGAATATACACAGAACACACACTAATTCAACAATTTCTACATGTATAATTCAGTGACACTGATTACATTCTTCAAGTTGTGCAACCATGCTCGCCCTTCTTCTCCAAATTTTTCTTCCCCTATTAACATGATCTCAGTGCCCCCTAAAGTCCCCATCTAATCTTTCGAGTTGCTTTGTCAATTTTATCCCATATACACAGTTCTTAAAAGAGCACATTGCTCAAGGCAGATATTATTTACTAGTTAAGCTAAACTGTTGTTTGGTTTAAAGAAGACTTCAGGGGATACTTTTGGTTTAAGGTTTAATTTCAGGGGTTCGTCCAGCCTTAATGGCTCCAGAAAGTCTAGATTCCACAAGAATTTGAAATTCTATTCTGCATCTCCCCTTTTTGATCAGGATTGTTCTATAGAATCTTTGACCAAAACAATGAACTAAACTTCTAATTTTATTTCATTTTAATTAATTTAAATTTAAATACCCATATGTGTCTAGCGGTTACTGTATTGGCCAATGAAGGACCAGAATATGGAATATCTTTGCCTTATCACCTTTATCCCCCACAGTATTCTGAACCTTTTAGGATTATCTCAAAACTGGTAAATTTTTGTCAAAAGTATTTTTCTGACCAAAATCCATTAAGCTAACTAATGGACCACAACTACTACAACTTCCACCAGACTAAGGTCAACTAGATGGTACCTGCTTACCACCACCAACTGCTCTGGCAGGGATCACAAGAGAAGGTCCCGGACAGAGGGGAGAAAAATGTTGAACAAAATTCAAATTCACACACACACACACAAAAGACCAGGTTTGCCCGTGAAAAATGTTGAACAAAATTCAAATTCACACACACACACACACACACACACACACACAAGACCAGGCTTGTTCGTCTGACAGAGACTAGAGAAACCCCAAGAGTATGGCCCCCGGACAAACTTTTACCTCAGTACTAAAGTCACTCCTGAGATTTACCCTTTAGCCAAAGATTAGACAGGTCTATAGGGCCAACAATAACACACATGAAGGACTTGCTTCATAGTTCAGTCATGTATATGAGGCTAAGGGGCACACCAGCCCTAAAGCAAAGACAAGAAGGCAGGCAGGGACAGGAAACCTGAACAAATGAAAATAGGGAACCTGAGGTGGAGAAGAGGAGAGTGTTGACACACTGCAGGGTCAGCAACCAATGTCAGAAAACAATTTGTATATTCACTGTTGAATGAGAAACTAATCTGCTCTGTAAACTTTCAAGTAAATCACAATTTTTAAAAAATCCATTAAGCTAATAAAAATCCATGATCAATTTTCTGTTCAATATACCATTTCCATTTCTTCCAATTTCTGCTTTTTTTGGAAGGGAATGACTACCTGCCAGGATCAAAATACCAGGCACTGAGCTGAGCGTTCTTTGTGCATTATTTCTTTTGACCCTCACAGCTACCTGTGAGATCGAGATCATCCCCCTGTGAGAGCTGAGGAAACTTAGGCTGAAGCCAAGAAATGGACTTGCCTGGAATCACAGCTTAGGACTACCAGGATTCAAATGCATGTCTGACTGCACAGTCTGAGGTCTTAAGCATTTCACTTTAGTTGCTAAAGCTAAAATGGGCTGGATGAAAACCAGGTTAGATAGCTCTCAACATACTGATGTTATTCAGTGTAAGAGAAGTTGGACCAGCCAGCTTACTTAACAAGAGACTAAGGATGTATCCACGCAACTCTTCTTGAGGTCTGAAAAATGATGTTCAATAAACTCATCCACTCCGTCAACCATTGGCTAGGTCGGGGAATACAGCAGTGAACAAAACAGAGAAAGTTTTTGCCCTCATGAGGCTTACATTCCAGCGAGAGAATTAAAAAAACAAAAAGTAGGGAAGATCTCTAATGAGATGACATGAGACCTGGACACGTGAGTGAATAAAAGTCAGTCAGCTATATGCAGAAATGGAGGAAGACTGTTCCAGGCCAAGGGAACTGCAAGGACAAAAATGAGAGATAGAAGCGTAGAGCATGCATAAAGAATGGCAAGAAGTTAGCATGGCAGGAACATATGAATGAAGAGAAGAAACAGGTCACAGAGTTAATTAGGGGCCAACCATGTAGGGACTTGAAGGACACTGGAAGGCTTTGGACTGTAAGATTATGGAGAGCCATGGGGTCAAGAGTAGAGAGGTAGGTATACTGAGAAGAGTGGGAGTGACATGATCCAATTTAAGTTTTCAAGTGAAGAGTGGAAACTCTGTGAAAATAGGTTGCAGGAAGGCAAAACTAAGGAGAAAAAGGTAAGAAGACCACATAGAAGCCTGCTGAAAGCAGTTCATTCCAGCAAGCAAGGAAACTCAGGTTAAGATGTTAACCATAAAGATGTACAGTGGAAATGCAAACTAGGTTTCCGACAGACTTTGGCTAAATATATATGGCCAAACCAATAGCCATGGATGGACAGAAGGAAAGAAGGTTGGTTCCTAAACAAGTCACATAAGAAGTTACATATACTCTCTACATTCTACTTACTCTCTACATTCTACTTACTATTTCTAGGCACTATTTCCCAAAAACGACCAGTGTCAGGAAAGTTCCCATAAAGTGTGCTCACAAATAACCCAACTGTTAGTTGACACATGTTTTTGCTATTAGTTTATATTTAAACAAGTATCTCAGAGCAAATGTTATGACTCTGAACAATTCTGATTAATGTACAAGCAGCATTAAACAAGCAATACCACTGCAAAATAATTTCTACCCAATCTTTCTTTCCTACACGTACCAAGCACCATTAATTTAATGAGCTAACTGGCCCAGAATGCCTTGCTCAACTCTTCTGAGTGAAAGTTTGCAATATTATTTCAGAAAATTTTAAATCAGAACACAAGCCACAAAACTAGGACACAAAAAAGGTAAAAGAAAACTTGTTAAGTCAGAACCTCATGACTGGGTTTACCTATCATCTGCCTCTTAGCGATTGCACCCTGAAAGGGTGTTTTGTGTATCTGTTTAAGGGGCATACTCCATTGGCAAGGTGTCTCTCAAGGCCCTCTAACACATATGTCAAGGCACCTGCAGGAGAACAGTGAACTGGCCTCAGCCTGTATGAGCTCCTCATGGCTGGAATCTGACTGCAAAGCATAGCAGGTGCTCCGTAAAACTGCTGAATGAAAAAAGCTACCCTCCACAATCAGTTAACATGTATGGCTGCTAACCAAAAGGCTGGAGCTTGGAGTCCACCCAAAGGTGCCTCAGAAGGCGTGGTGATCTACTTCCGAAAAATCAGCCACTGAAAACCCAATAGAGCACAGCTCTACTCTGACACACGTGGGGCCGCCATGAGTCTTAATCAACTGCATGGCAACTGGTTAAGGCATTCCCAAAATACTCTTCAAATTCCTTTTCAAAATAAAAGAGCTGGACTACCTCACATAAGGCCTTCCAGAACTTTTGTACCTCACCTCACTGCTCTGATTAACAGGCTCCACTTGGTTGGTTGCATGCTGTGTAAAACAACACTCTGTGTGTGATTTATACAAAAACTAACTCTGGGTTGTGGACTTGTTTGGTGCCTATTATCCCTTCTTTCTCTCCAACTGCCATTTGTAATGGAAATACCTACCTTGTGCCTGTTCCACCACTGTACCTTGGAAACAGGTAACTTGTAGTCAAGGTTTCACAGGTTCACAGATAAAGAGGAATTTTGCCCCAGGATGGGACACGCCTAAAGTCTCACCCATATTTGATTTAGATGATTCAGAAGTTGAGATTTTGAACTTGGAGTTGATTTAAGACTTGTGGGATGATGTGAAGGGGTCAATGAGTTTTGCATATGGCAAGGACATGAATTTTGGGATGCCAAAAGGTGGAATGTTATGGATTGAATTGTGTCCCCCCAAAACTACGTGTTGTAAATTCTAACCTCTATGCCTCTGGTTATAATCCCATTTGGAAATTGGCTGTCTTTGTTACGTTAATGAGACAGGATTAGTGTAGGTTATCTTAAATCAGTCTCTTTTGAGATATAAGATATTAAACAAGCAAGGGAAAGGAGAGATGGGTGAAGAGAGTTATCAACCCACATGAAGACTGCCCAGGAGTAGAAGCTCAAGGAGACAAGGACCTTCCTCCAAGCCAACAGCGAGAAAGCATTCCCCTAGAGCTGGCAACCTGTATTCAGACTTTTAACCCCCTAAACTGTGAAAAAATAAATTTCTGTTTGTTAAAGCCCCCCAGTTGTGGTATTTCTGCTATAGCAGCACTGGATAACTAAGACAGATGCCTTAGCTTTCCTTTTGTCCCCTTTCTTCCTCCTCTGCTTTCATACAATTAATATCCATCTGCTGTTTCCCTCTCCAGATCAGTGAAGGGGGTCTAACAAGGTAGAAAAAGCAAAGAGAAAAACTAGGTGCCAGTCCCAGCTATCTCTGAAACTTTGCCTTGCATTCCTTTATCTATAGAGGACACATAACACACATGCCAGACCTCCCTCACAAGGTTGTTCTGAAGTCTAATCCAAATGAGAAAAGCCTACAAACTGTCACGTGTTTCCCAAATCTAAGAGCAAAGTAAAAAAGGAGATCAGGTGACGTTTAGCTCAAAACCAATAGGACAGATGGGGACCAAGCAAACTGCAGTCACTCAATGAACATTAAGTCAAACAGGTATTATCTTCCTCTAATATTGCGATGAATGGAAGTATACTGGCCAGCTCCAACAGTGTCACTGTGTGGTCCCAGGTCGAGTAGCTCCCTATCTTGGGGGCCTTCTTTCCCCTATCCGTACCATAAGGCTTTGACAGTGCAGGATTCTAATACTGTTATGTTAAGGGAGGCAGAATCTGAGAGACCAGATTGCCTTTACCTAAAATGTCATAAAGTACCAGAAAAGAGGACTGGACTGAGAGGCAAAGGAACAGGGTTCTGGTATTAACTCTTTTACATGCAGTGTGACCTTGGACAACTCCCTTACAGAGCAAATCCCCTCCTCCCGCCCCCATCTGTAAACCTGGGGATAGAAGCCAGTTGGCCTGCATGCTGGGGCTGCTGGGGGCCCAGACACTATAGCGCGAGCCCATTTGGCGTGTTGGCCAGTTACACCCCTGGCGCTCCCCACGCCTCACCCCGAAGGAGTCTAAGCTCTTCTGCAGCAGAGGGATGTACCCCTTCCGGATGCAGGACGTGCCAGGACAGCACTTTCGGTTTCCTAAGGAGAAGGGTTACTTCCCCGCCGTCCCAGCAACGCCGGCAATCAAAGGAGCCTCCCCTGCCACCTTCGGTAGCCCCACGGCTGCACTCAGTCCCGACACGGGACCTCCCAAACCCGCTCGGCAGCCCGCTGTGGTCCCTTGGGGCTGAAGACGGCGGGAGGGGCGTTGCCATAGGAACAGCGCTCAAGACCCTGGCCCAAGGAGCCCAGGAGAGACAACAGAGGAAGGCTCGCGAGACCCGCTGTGCCCCATGCGACTACGCCCGGCCGTCGCCTCCCAGGGCTGCTCTGCCCTGCCAGCAGCGCCCCCACAGCTCCGCGCCTTCCCGCGCGGCCCCGCAAAACCCCTACCTTCCGCCATGTCGGGCCCAGCCCTGCCTGCAGCCTCGCGAGAAGTGGGCCGCTCAACTGGGGCGGCTTGTAACGGAAGCGCCAAGTCTCGCGAGAGACATGGAAGGCGAAGTAAGGGGAGGAGCCTAGGAAAGCGGTGAATGAAAGCGGAGAGCATGGCTGCGCGGTGGAAGGAGCCGAAGAGCCCGGTCACTCCACACCTGGTACTTTCGAGGCCTGGGATTTAGCAAACGCTGACTGAGCTCCACCGTATTTCATGCCGTAGGCAAAGCACCGAAAAGAATGCACAGCGAATGTAGACTACTCTTTTAAAAAAGCTTGGATGTGAAAGGGTCGAAGGAGGGGTTTTGTCTTTAAGTTTGTCAAGATGTGAGAAACTAAGAGGAAGGAGCCAATCGGGAGGGAACGGCTAATGATGGTTCAGCGTTCCTGGGGAGGCGGGATGGTCTGCATGTGTTGTAGAAACCAGGTCACCTGTTACTGTAAACAGGACGTTATGAAACAACATGAAAGATAGATATGAAAGGGCAAAGAGATATCAGGGAAATTGCTTGATGACATCAATTTTACGGGTGAAGTTGGTAAGCAAGGAGACCAGAGGAGTGAAGGAATTTGGGAGAGGACGCTGAGGTTGGAAGGCCCCCACATGCTTGTATATGTGTGGATAGGTCACTTTTACAAGCAGAACTCAGTCACCTGGATACAGAAAATATGAACTATAGCATTTGTCCAGGACTTGGGATTTTATTGGTAAAAGTCTAGTGGTTAAGCGCTACGGCTGCTAACCAAAAGGTCCACAGTTGGAACCCACCAGGCACTTGGAAACTCTATGGGGCAGTTCTACTCTGTCCTATAGGTCGCTGTGAGTCAGGGTCGACTCGAAAGCAACGGGTTTGATTTTGGTTTCTATAAAACTACAACTCAGGTAAATCAAACATGGGGTGCAGACCGGATAGCGGCTGTTTAGGAGTCAAGATAACTGTAGGTCTCTGTAATACTGAAGACAAGCGCAGTGTGAAAAAGGTCACGAGAACCCTGTGCTCAGAGTGAGTTTCGCTGGTGGTTCAGTGGTAGAATTCTCCCCTTCCATGTGGGAAACCCGGGTTCGCTTTCTTGCCATTGCACCTCATGCTGTCAGCACCCGTCCCTCAGGGAAGGCTTGCACCTTATGATGCTGAACAGGTATCAGTGGAGCTTCCAGACTAAGACGGACTAGGAAGAAAAGCCTGGCAGTCTGCTTCCAAAAGATCACAGCCATGAGTCAGGGGCCTACTCAATGGCAACTAGGGAGTCCCTGGGTGGCACAAAAGGTTACACAGGAAAGGTCGGAGATCTTCCAAAAGATGACAGCTGTTGAAAAACCTACAGAGCACAGTTTCACTCTGAAACACATGGGGCCCTGAGTCAGAACTGACTTGCCAGCAACTTTCTTTGTGTGTGGTCAGAGTGGTAAAACTGGAGTTCGTAATTTATATAGCACTAGCAGATGATAAAGTCCAGGATGAGGTAACAGGATAGGGTGGCTTGAAGTAGAAATAAGAAGCCAGGGAAATTAGATGTTGGAATTTAGAGGTAGGAAAGGAAGACCATACCAACAAACCCAGTGCCGTCGAGTCGATTTCCATAAGATGTTAAAATCTTTAGTGATGTGGGGTGACTAGATGGTTCGATATAGCAAAAAAGTAATATGGCTGAATAGCACGAGACCTTTCAAAAAAGATTTTTTTTCCTCAAAGGTGAATCAAAAGAATGCTAATTCTACCCATTCCTAAAAGCATCAACAGTTAGACTACAGGGGAAATGGTGACCTTAGAGGACAGTCAAGAATAAGAGATGATAGGTCAGTGGAAGGATCTGAAAACAAGATGGTGTTAAAACAGAAACGGAAGAGGATTCGAGGTTGGAGATTGAGGAACTTTAGGTGTTGCCAAGGTTAGGTGTTGGGTAGCGAGGTGAGGTTAAGGAGTCTGGGACTTAGATCATGGAAATACAGGGTCAAAGATTAAACTTTTGAGAAACAAGGATGGATTCTGGCTGATAGACAACTGGGAGAAGAAAAGGGAGAGGGTACTGAAATGTGTTAAGAACAATGGTGTGCTCAGGTGAAATGGTGTTCCACCTGTGGTGGGAAACTAAAGGTGAGAGGGGCATGGGCAGGGAGGTGCAGGGGAACACTTGCTAGGCTCAGTGGAGATGCCATGGCTCAAAGCTTCCCTGTGTCAAGAAGAGTTTATAGGTCTGCCAGATGGTGAGCCTTGGGACCTTCTGGGTAGCCAGGCAAGTCAGTCTCCTCTGGCCACAAGCAGCCTCATCTGTTTTATCTCAGAGTATCCTACAAATATTTTCTGGGTGGTATGAATCAAAGTGGTTAGGAAGTACTGTCGTAGCTGGTCCCTGGTTTTTGCATCATATGATTTATCTTTGCCTCACTAGCACCAGCCTAGGCTCTGGTATAAAGCAAGTGCTCAAAATGTTTGGCAAAGTGTTAACACTGTTATCACAATAGGAGTCGGGAGAACTGAATTTAAGTTTGGCTCTGCAACTGACTTGCTAATGTTGATCCTGGGCAAGTCCCTGTCAGCTTCATCCTGCACCTCAGATTCTCCATCAATTTCATGAAGGGGGTGGACTAAAATCTATGATTCTTAATGATTTGGGGGGTGATGACCCCTTGAGAATTTGACAAAAACCGGGGTCCTCTCCCTTAGAGCAGCAAATGTGCAGGAATAGCCAAATCTGTGCCCTTTCAGAAGGTGCTTGGACTAGATGATGTAATAGATTATCAGTTTCAGAAGTCAGATGCCCACAGCCAAAATAGGACTCATCATGACATTTAACCAACTCAGGGCTTGACTACCTCCCTGTCACAGCCTACCTTCAAGGAGCCCTCTATCAGAAAGATGAAAGCGCTGCTCTTAAAAGCGGCTTTAATATAACCCTATCTTTGGGTCCTTGTCTTCTGAGGGGACTCTTATGGCTTGAAGCCCCTGAGCAACTACCTCCTCTGAAAGAGAACTTTGTAGTAAAACCTGTAAAATAAAACTTTTTTTTATAATGCTCAGTCAACTACAACACTTAGCAGGCTTGGATGGAGCTACAACATGTAACCGGAAATAATGGACATTTTGAAAAATCTGAGCACAGAAACATGGTTCCTATTAGACCCAGTTCAGGATTTGCTGTCAGAGGAAGAGGAATTTAGTGTGGAGTTGACTCAGGCAAGAAACAGTAACTATAAGAAGGGATCAGTGCTGACTTCCTTCAGTTCAAGGGCACAGGGGAACAGACTCTTTCTGGAGAAGCAATGGGATGTCATATCTGGGGCTGGGAGGTGGGGAATCACCAGACTGGTTGGTAGTCCAGTGAGTTAGGTCTCTGTGTGACCTTAGAAAAAATGTACCTGAGCTCTGGTTTCCTCACCTGGAAGTAAGGGGTAACAAATACCCAATATGTGAAGAAGGATAGTGCTAAATTGAATCCTGGCATGCAACTTGTTCTGCAAACTTGGCAAATTAATGAACCTGTTTCCTCATGAGAAACTATTACTTTGTAGGATCCTTATATGAATTTGACAAGATCCTTTACGAAACACACCTAGCACAAGCCTGCCACAAAGCAGGGGCTCAGTCAATAGGAACTTGATTTCTAATGTTCTTGTTAAGAAATGGGGGGGGGTCACTGTGCATGTACAACTATTATATTTACTCCTAACGGATACTGCTGAGAAGGGAAAAAAATCAAGTTTGTCCGATTTTCTGTGCAGCTCCTATGGTCAAGATGTGTCTGACTGCCTCTTGTGAAAGCTTTTTCCTTCTTCAGTTTATTCCATCTAGCCCAGCCTGGAGAGCTGACTGAAACCAGAAAGCCCAATCCTACCTTGTGGCCAGTTTACATTCGTATGAAACTCAGCCACCAGAAATACTTTAATCTAGAAAGAATAATTTGCTATGCAAACTGAATCCTGTTGGGGTTTGCAGCCCTGTGGAAAATGAAAATGTTTAATTTGATAAGGTGGTTACCAGCCCTATCTTTATGATGGGGAAGGAGAATATCAACTGGTTCTTTCTTAAAGCCTACTGCCTTGCTCACAGTAGACATAGTCAAAAACCTGTTCACTTGCATTTGAAGCAGCACGCAAAGAAAATTTTTGCTATATACCTTAAGTAGATGATTATAAAATTTATATTGAACGTTTAGGGACATCATCTTGACAATAGTTTTATTCTAAGTGTAAGGGAAATTAAACTCAGCAAATGATGCCCCATCTTCCTGAAGCTGCTCTCAGGGAGCATTTTGTTTCTAATTCAGCTCTGGCTAAGATGTGTGACACCATGTTCTTACAGTTTATAAGCAAGAGCCTTAAGAGCCATTGGTAACTGTCAAGACCGAAAGCTTTCCATGCCTAACGTTATAAATCTGTATAATCTATTTATTAGGATTCATAGTGAAAAGCTAGATATTAACATTCTATTAAAAAAAAACATTCTTCCTTCTTTTGCCACTAACTTAGTAAGTGGCTCTGGGGCAGGTATTTGGGCCCAGTTACCTCATCTGTTTAATGGAGGGAAGGTGGTGGTTGAGATGACACCCATGGTACCTTCCAGTTCACGAGTCTGGGTACTTTGCCTGTTTATCTTTACAATAGTAGAGCCAGTTTAGGCCAAAGACAAAATCCCCAGTAATGCTCTAAGGTGCGCTAACTTAAGGTTCTAAATGAGCATGCATGAAAACTGATTCAGAATGGTGCTTGGCATACAGGGTGGAGAGGAGGAATGTGCTGTCTCATTAGGGGGAGGACCAGCTAGGAGTACATAGCAAAGTATATATAACTTTGTATGAGAGACTGATTTGATTTGTAAACTTTCATTTAAAGGACAATAAATAATTTATGGAAAAAAAAATTTTTTTTTTTTTTATTCTAACTCACAAAAAAAGACCAGACTTACTGGGCTGACATAGACTGGAGAAACCCCGAAAGTATGGCCCCTGGACACCCTTTTAGCTCAGTAATGAAGTCACTCTTGAGGTTCACCCTTTAACTAACGAAACAAAACAAGACTAAAGGGGCACACCAGCTGATGGGCAAGGACTAGAAGGCAGGACGGGTACAGGAAAGCTGGTAATAGGGAATCAAGGTCAAGAAGGGAAAGTGTTCACATGTCGTGGCATTGTTAACCAATGTCATAAAACAGTATGTATACTAACTGTCTAATGAGAAGCTAGTTTGTTTGTAAACCTTCATCTAAAGTACAATTAAAAAAAAAAAGATGCTTGGCCCCATACTGGAAATTTTAAAGCAATGAACAGGTTGGAAGTCAGGTCCTCACCCTCTAGTTCCTTCTTTAAAATAATGTTTTTCAATTACTTAACAAGGTTCCCCTGTGGACCCTTTGGTATCATGTGCTGTTTATATAGAAAGAATCCCACAACTTGCTTTTGAGACCTGCATCCTAAAACCAAAATAGCTCATGATACAGCCTCTAAGTCATCCATTTATTGATTTATAGAGCACCCATCACATGATTGAGGTGCTTTACAATACAGTAAACATCACAACAGAACTCACATAGTTAAATACAATCAACAAATTACAGAACTAAAAAAAAAAAAAAAAAACCTGGAACGAAGCAATATTATGTCCAATTTCAAAGATGCTGAGAAGTGGCAGTACAAAAAAAAAGGTAATTCCACCAACTAGAGACCAGATGGGCAAAGATACACAGGCACCACAACCCAAACTGGGTGGATTCATAGAGGGTGAGTGAGCATATAAAACAAAATTTCACAACCGAGAATAAAGGCCATTAAATATGACACCCAGGGGATCACAGAATTAGTGGAATAACCTAACAAAGATAATACTTTATAATGACAAGGAAACCAACCTCCCAGATTTTAAACTCACAAGAAAAGACCGTAAAGTCATGGAGATCATCCACCCCAGTATGAGCACAGACTGAGATCTGTAAGCCTTTACAAGAACTTGGAATAAATTTAGGAAACTGCCAACAGTTCTACAATCCATAAAAATATATAGATGTTGTTGATTGTTGGTACAAGGTTAGGGGAAAAAACCCTTTTCCTAAAGCAGAGAGGAATCACCTCACACTAATGATGAGGTACTGGTGGGACAAAAGCCACCTGGATCAGTGTCACCCGAGTGTGATTTACTATCAAATGTAGAGGCATTTAAATACACACAGTCAGATGAACACAGAGAAAGGCACAGATGACACCTCTGACAGAGGAAAAGAAGTCATGACATCTCTCTAGGCCAGTGTTTCAGTATGTAGCATAGTCAGGGCACCAGGTGGGAAGGAGTGTGAAGAGAGGGGCCCTCGTTCCTGGCTCTCTTCCACTCCCTAGATCTAGCCCTAAAAAAAACATGGTTATACCAAAGTAACTGCGTTAAAGTGGCACTTGAAGTTCGATAATCATTGTCCCTGAGTTACTAGGTCATTTGCTACTCCCTAAAGGGCCAAATCCCGGGTTTTGACTCAACAGACTGCTAGCAGAATTACAGCAAGAGGAGAACAAAATTCAGACTCCATATTGCCACAAGCAACCACCATGTGAACAATTTCTGATTTAAGAGTAAAAGGGATTGCGTTCCAAGTCCCAGGTAGGTGTGCAGTGCTGGCACTTTTGGGCAACAAATTTTAGAGTCTTTGAAAGAAAAAAAAGTCACAAACTAAGTTCTTGAAGAAAACAGGGCTCCAATGAATCAAACCAAACAATTTTCACATTCAGCGACTACACATTTATGGTTTCCATACTGCTTATGGGTTTTTATAATGTTTCATAGTGGAGAACAGACTGGGATTTAGAAGACTCATTCTCTACTGTGACTACATCCTCAACCATTTTACTTCTGCTTAAAAAATAACATGCAAAGTTTGTAGAGGCCTGGGCTGTTGGCAGGAATCCTTTCACTCTTCTGCCAAAGCATTTCTCCAAACCCCACAGAGGAGAGATGCACTGATCTCACCATTAAACACTACGTTCCATCTGGTATTGCCTCAAGGTCTACCCCTTATATGTCAAAGATTACTCCCCACTCCCAACCTCATAACAAATACGGAGGAACCTAAGCCTGCCTTTAAGGCTGCGCATGCTTATTTTATCATTTTCTGAAGTGGTTTTAGAAACATACTGTATGATATGGAGTATACTTATCCTCAAACATTAATCAAATCCAAGTACGCTATGTCAGTGACAGAACCTATATGTCAAATAGCAAAGCATTTACCCCGTAATGATTTTAGATTCACGTGAGAATCCAGACGTAACCCAATACACTGCCACAGCCACGTGATTTTCAAGTATTAAGTTTGTTTGCATAAGGAATCAACCTGAGATTTTTCTAAACTGCACTTCTGTCATTCGATATTGTAACCTTCATTCAATACAATAAAAGCCAACAACTTGACAATTATTGGAAAAAATTATATTTTGGAAGAACTCACTACATAAGGTGACAGAATTCCAAAATCAAATTACATGAAAATATACATCGCAATTTCTTTGTACAACAGGTGAGAAAAATCTGCAGTATAGAATAGAGGCAAAGAAATAGTAAGGGCTAAGGAGAAGGGTGTGAGGGTAAACAGCATTTGTAATAGCAAACCCAGAAGTTAAGTAGAAAGCCTATAGCTGTGCATGCTTTATTTATCCAACCTTAACATTAGGCAACTGGAGGGAGGAAAATTCGGAATTTTGTATTGTTTAAATAAATTGAATTCAGAACCAACTCTTCAGTTCTGAAGGGTAATGACTGGGTTCAAGAGCTTTCAACAGCCAAAAATGTTATTGCTACATCCAATCTGAGAGACGGGTGCAACTAGAATACAAAAAGGGCAAAGCACCTAGCGATGACCACTTCTCCGAAGTCATCATTAAAATCAAGTCATTGCTTATTAAGTATTTCAGTATTTGAACTAAATGATTTGAGAACTTTCCGGCAGACAGAAGGGATAAAAGCAAAGGGGAATGTGCCAAAACAAAGGAGATACAAAAGTTTAGTAAGTGAAAAGATTTTAATGAAGCCTCAATGGTTTAAAGGGAAATTAAATGGAAACTTTTAATCCTAATTGCTTTTTATCTGACATGCTTTAAGGAGACTTTTAAAACTGATAAGAAACAATGAATAGGGAAAGAAAACCTGCTAAAATCTTTCAGAATTTACACGATTCTTATTCCACGACAAGAAAGCATCATTTGGTACACGGTGTATTTGTGGATGTACAGGGACAGTATATATATTATCCGGATCACGTTGTGCTATGTACATGTCTTTACATTTCTTCCTGAAGGTTAAAACAGTTCATTAGAATTCAAAATGCGTAATCATCTGTAAGTTGGCACTTGTTAGGCTCTTGTCAGCATTGATAACTGGCATGTTTTATTGCAGCCCAGTTCCAGCCAGTGTTTGCCAACTTGTTACAACAGAAGTCCAGCAATAGGTGGGTAGAGTGCAGGAAAAACAGTGCCATGTTTCTCAATTGGAGACCTACAACAAAACAAACATTATATAATCAATTTAAAGACATAAATATTAAATTAAAATGAATTAATCAGAAATTTTTATTCATATTCTACTTTTCAGAAACAAATTCTTAATTTCATTTTTTAAATGACTCACATTTTGTTGCTTGATACGGTAGTCATTAGCCACATGTGGCTATTTTTAAATGTAAATTTATATTAAATAAAACTTAAAATTTAGCTCCTCGGTCACACTAGCCACATTTCCGGTGCTCAACAGTCACATATGACAGTGACTAGCCCACTGGGCAGTACAGACATAGAATATCTGCATCATCACTGGAGGTTCTATTAGACAGCACTAATCCAGATTTTTCAATATTCCAATTCATATTACATCTAGAATAAAAAAATGGAAGAATTATCCAACCCTCTAGGTTCAGTTCAAATCCATCTTCTCCATGGAGCCCTCTACAAATGACCCTCTATCCCAATTACAGTTCTTTGTTTTCTATCTGCTGGTCAGTCTCATGTCCTCAATTACGTTGCAAGTCAAGAACCACATCTAAATAAAAACTACCACCATCTTATCAAGTGCTTATTATGTGTCAAGCAGTACACTAAGTGCTTTACAAACAAATTTAACGCTCACAATCACCATATGATGGTGTTATCCTGTTCTCCTATCTTATAGAGAAAAGTGAAACAAGGTCACCCAGCTAATAGTGGCAGTTTCCTGCTTAAAAACTTACCAAAACACTGGCTTCAAGCCCCACCCCACCCCCAAAAATACAGTCTCATTTAATGACTGGAATTTTCCAGAGTCTTTATTATATTAATGTGTGCTCTGAATATGCAGGAGTGGGAGGTGGGGGGAGGCACGGCAAGGAGGAAAACACCCATTACATCTTTACATTAAATGTTCCAAGAAAACTCAGAAGCCTGTCATCCACTGCCAAGCACAATGTTGGGCACTAAGAACTCACATAAAAGATGACTGAGACTTCAAGGGACAGAATTTTAAATTCCTGACAAAGAAGCCAAATGTACTGAAGAGTTATGGCAAGTATGCAACTCACACCAGGCATGTTAAAAGTTCGATGTGTTCTCTAAAGCCCAGAGTCAATTTATCAATCTTAATCACCCAAATTCAATCATGCCAAAGCTCTGTTGTAGGTAGAAAGCAAGCTGTGGGCCAATCTGCACACAATTTCCGTAATTTAGACTACCTCCCTAGGGTAGGTCCTGAGAGGCAGACTACTACTGAATTTCTGTACAGAGGGGTTGTACCAATCAATAAAAATGGTAAATGTAAATGCCTTTAGCAAAGCACTGAATTCACCCGGATTGGGTTCTACCATCTGCACATGCTGACACATGTGTGTGTATTTTATTAGGAAATCTAAAGACATACACTGAAACTCAAGAGACATTGTTATGGAGTGGGTATTGTAACTTTTAGGTAATGTTACTTGAATGTTTTTCCAAAGACTGCACCATACCTAAATTAATCCCCGGCCAATTAATCCTCCAGGGACGAAGGAGAACTGGGTATAGAGTTGGGGCATTCAGTACTCATTCCCCTATGATACAAACGATGAGAAATTTCAGAGCCACAAAAGAACCATTTAAAAACTGTTTCCATGTGAGGTTTTAAAGAAAAGTCCCCCAGAGAGGACTAACTGCTGAAAGTTATTAAACTCCTAAAACTAGGCAACCCAGCCTTTTAACAGTGAGGCTCCAACTTTAAATAGCATCAGCTCCTTCAGCAGAAATAGAAAAATCTATTTTCTCCCACTTTGAATAAAATTTATTCTCAACAGAGAGAAAGTGTCAGTACAGAAAAATGAAGTTTGTTTTTCTTTCCTCTACCAAGGTTAAGTACGAAAACTGAATTACCTGCATAACGCTCTAAATAAATGATGCTGGTCTGAAATAGTCATTTATATTTTTGTAAGCATATCCCATTTCTAACTTAAAATGTATCTGCCTGTTGTTAAAATAGCACAATTTATTATTAATCAAAATTATACCAATTATGCATCTTATAAGGAAGAATTAAGTATCTGATGTTTGCCTTAAGCCTTCTCTTAAATTACTCCTGATTTTTAACCTACAAATCTGGAGATGGTTTACCTCCAAAGGACATAGGTGTCTTATTACATTTGTTTCTAAAACTAGAATCCAATCATTAATTTTCTATGTGGCTACATAACCTAATCTTTTTTAAAGGCCTAAAAAAAAAAAATACAAAAGTCGTAACGTGCTTCCAAAGAGAAACCACTTTTTGATGTTAAATACAATAATAAAAGTAATTCCTCACTTAGGGGTAAGAATTCCAATAACATTGATCATACATGAGAGCAGTCTACGAGGAAAAGAGAAGTTTTCCTCATTACCTTTCATACAGATGCTTCTAGAAATTCCAACTCATTCTACACTGCCACCCAGTGTGCTACTAGACCATAATGATCCCCCAATCTCGAATCCACTGGCTTTTCCCCCCAAACTGAACTCTTACTCTTTTCCTTGTATCATAACATTGGTGACAGCCTACACCCCACTTCCTTCCTGAGGTCTGTAACGCCTCACCTCTCTCCTTGTCACTAGCTCTCCCTGTGACTAATCCATGTGTTTCTCTGTGTCTTCCTTGTCCCCTAAATGTGGAAACTGGATCTTTGTCTACTCTGGGGACTTCCAATCTCACTAGCAGCCCTATGTCTAATCTGCCCGAATCATTCAATATTTAGTCATGTGCTGACTTCTCAAAGCCATGCTCTACTTGCACTCCCAACCACTGAAGCTCTTAACATGATCTAACCTTACTTTTTAAAGCCCGTTCTGCCTGGATAGACAAAAAGCTCTTTACTGGCCAGGATGACATATCTGTGGTACTCTATGTATCCCCTTCATCCCCAAGAGAAGAGTGCCTTTGTCAATGCAATGGTAGATGATTAACAAACACTCATTAATAACTGAAATGAGCTCAGGGTCACCTGTTCTGGGTGTCGGCTCTTATTTCAAGACATAAATCTTAAATCTTAATCCTTAATATGATTTAACTGTTAAAAGAATACAGGTATGTATTATTGAGCTAGCAAAAAATCGCAAAAGACATGTTAAACAGAAAGTACTGAATGTATGGTATGTTTACACCTATGTTTATATATGTATGTATGTATGCACACCACACACGCTTATTATTATCATGTACCTGTGTCGGGGGAAGGTTAGATTTCTCAAAGTTGAACTATTGTGAGTGGTTACTTCTGGGAGTAGACTTGGGAGGCTGAAATGGGAAAGAGATCTACTTTTCCTTGTATACAGAAGTTTCTGTATTCCACATTTTTTGAAATGCCTGCTTTATTTCTACAATGGGGGAATAAGGTGACAAAGAGGGGGTCAACAATAAAGAGGCAGGCAAAGGAGTGAAAGAAATTCTAAAGGCAGCAATCAGATTTAGAAGAAAAGAATCAAGATAGAACCATGATATTTATGGGTAAGGGTGGGCCTTTCTAAGAGGGATAATCAATAGTGTTAAACGCTACAGAGATTAAGAATCAAAACTAAATTTAAGCATTTGTACGTGGCAAACAGCCAGTCTTTAGCATCCTCAGCAGTTTAATTCACTGTGGAGAGGTAGGAAGATGAGTCAAATGTTAACGTGCTTGAGGACTGATAGAAATATGGAGAAGGTAAGTACATGTTTCTCCTTCAAGAAGTTTGCTGGTGATAGTTTGAGCGGGGGGGGGGGGAGTAAGACTGAAAAATTTTTCCCCGTTGGAGAGATAATAATTTATTTGCAAGAAAATCAGTATAGAAATCAATATGAAAAAGAGATCAAAGACGCGAGAGAGGATCTGATGGAGTGACATCTTGCAAGACGGTAGAAGGGATACCGTTGCCGTTATTATGTACGGTCCAGTCAGTTCCGACTCATAGGGTCGCTATGAGAAATACAGAACGAAAGACAGAACAAAACACTGCCCGGCCCTTTGCCATTCTCACAATCATTGTCATGCTTGAGCCCACTGTTGCAGACACTGTGTCAATCCATCCCACTGAGAATGTTAAGGGTCTTCTTCCTCTTTTTTGCTGATCCTCTAGCGAGTATAATGTCCTTCTCCAGAGACTGGTCCCTCGTGATAATAGGTCCAAAGTACACGAGACAAAGTCTCACCGCCCTTGCATCTAAGAATTCCAGCTGTACTTTTTCCAAGACAGATTTGTTTGTTCTTCTGGTAGTCCATGGTATGTTCAATATTCTATGCCAACACTATAACTCAAAGGTATCAATTCTTCTTCGGTCTACCTTATTCCTTGTCCAGCTTTCCCATGCATATGATGCGATTCAAAATACCATGGCTTCAGCCGGGCACGTCTTAGTCCTCCAGGTGACACCTCTGCTTTTTAACACTTCAAAGAGGTTTTTTGCAGATTTGCCCAATGTAACATGTCCTTCGATTTCACAACTGCTGCTTCCATGGGTGTTGATTGTGGATCCAAGTAAAATGAAATCCTTGACAGCTTCAATATTTTCCCTGTTTATCATGATTTTGTTATTGGTCCAGTTGTGAGGATTTTTGTTTTCTTTATGTTGAGGTGTAACCCATGCTGAAGGCTGCAGTCTCTCATCTTCATCAGTAAGTGCTTCAAATCCACTTCATTTTCAGTAAATAAGGCTGTGTTATCTGCATATTGTAGGTTGTTAATGAGTCTTCTGTCAATCTGATGCCACGTCCTTCTTCATATAGTCCAGCTTCTCGGATTATTTGCTCAGCGTACAGATTGAGTAAGTATGGTGAAAGGATACAACCCTGGAGCACACCTTTCCTGACTTTAAACCATACAGCATTCCCCTGTTCTGTTCAAACGACTACCTCTTGGTCTATGTACAGGTTCATCGTAAGCACAATTAAAGCCACTGCCGTTGAGTCGATTCCATCTCTTAGTGACCCTATAGGACAGAGTAGAACAGCCCCACAGAGTTTCCAAGGAGCGCCTGGTGGATTCGAGCTGCTGGCCTTTTGGTTAGCAGCCATAGCACTTAACCACTACACCATCAGGGTTTCCAAGCACAATTAAGTGTTCTGGGATTCCCATTCTTCTCAATGTCATCCAGAGTTTGTTATGATCCACATAATTGAATACCTTTGCGTAGTCAATAAAACAGAGGTAAATATCTTTCTAGAATTCTCTGCTTTCAACCAAGATCCATCTGACATCTGCAAATATAACCCTCATTCCACGTCCTCTTCTGAATCTGGCCTGAATTTCTGGCAGTTCCCTGTTGAGGTGCTGCTGTTCTTTTGAATGATCTTCAGCAAAATTTTACTTGCGTATGATATTAACGATATTGTTCGGTAATTTCCACGTTCAGTTGGATCACCGTTCTTTCAAATGGGCACAAATATGGATCCCTTTCAGTCAGTTAACCAGGTAGCTGTCTTTCAAATTTCTTGGCATAGACAAGTGAGCACCTCCAGCACTGTATCCGTTTGTTGAAATATCTCAATCGGTATCCTGTCAATTCCTGGAGCCTTGTTTTTCACCAATCCCTTCAGTGTAGCTTGGACTTCTTCTTCTTTCAGTACCATCAGTTCTTGATCATATGCTACCTCATGATTTCTGATTGAACATCAACCAATTCTTTTTGGTACAGTGACTCTGTATTCCTGCCATCTTCTTTTGATGCTTCCTGCATCGTTCAGTATCTTCCCTGTAGAACCTTCAATATTGCAACTCAAGGCTTGAATTTTTTCTTCAGTTCTTTCAGCTTGAGAATTATCAAGCATGCTCTTCCCTTTTGATTTTCTAACTTCAGGTCTTTGCACATTATAATACTTAGTCTTCTCAAGCTGCCCTTTGACATCTTTTGTTCAGCTCTTTTACTTCATCATTTCTTCCATTCGCTTTAGCTACTCTACATTCAAGTTTCAGAGTCTCTTCCAACATCCACTGTGGTCTTTTCTTTCTTTTCTGTCTTTTTAATGACCTCCTGCTTTCTTCATGTATGCTGTTCTTGATGTCATTCCACAACTCATCTGGTCTCCAGTCATTGGTGTACAATGTGTCAAATCTATTTTTGAGAAAGTCTCTAAATTCAGATGGGATATACTCAAGGTCGTACTTTGGCTCTCATGGACTTGTTTTAATTTTCTTCAGTTTCAACTTGAACTGGCATATGAGCAATTGACAGTCTGTTCCACAGTCGGCCTTGTTCTGACTGATGATACTGAGCTTTCCCGTTGTCTCTTTCCACAGACATGGTCTATTTGATTCCTGTGTATCCTATCTCGTGCCATCCACGTGTACAGTTGCTGTTTATGTTGTTGAGACAAAGTTATTTGCAACGAAGAACTCACTGGTCTTGCAAAATTCTATCGTGAGACCTCCAGTGTCATTTCTATTCACTAAAGCCATATTTTCCAACTACTAATCCTTCATTTCCAACCTTTGCATTTCAATCACCAATAATTATCAACGCATCTTGATTTCATGTCTGATACATCTTGATTGCATGTTTGATCAATTTCAGACTGTAGAAGTTTGTAAAAATCTTTACTTTCTTCATCTTTGGCCTTAGTCATTGGTCCCCAAATTGGAATAATAGTTCTATTAACTGGTCTTCCTTGTAGGCATATACTATCCTATCAGTGACAGCACTGTACCTTCAGGATAGATCTTGAAATGTTCCTTTTGACAATAAATGTGATGCCATTCCTAAATTTGTCATCCCTGGCATTTTGGCATAGTAGGCCATAGGACTGTTTAATTCAAAATGGCAAATACCAGTCCGTTTCAGCTCACCAAATGCCTAGTATATCAATCTTCATGCATACATTTTTGATGACTTCCAATTTTTCTAGATTCATACTTCATACATTCCACATTGGCATATGAAGGTCCCAAAAGCTTGACACCATTCATCCATTAAGGTCGACTCTACTTTGAGGCAGCTCTTCCCTAGTCATATCCTGAGTGCCCTCCAACCTGTGGGTGTCATCTTCCGGCACTATATCAATGTTCTGCTGCTATTCATAAGGTTTTCACTGGCCAATTTTTCAGAAGCAGACAGCCAGGTCCTTCTTTCTAGTCCTAGTCTGGAAGCTCCACAGAAACCTGTCCACCATGGGCAACCCTGCTGGTATTTGAAATATTGGTGGCATATCTTCCAGCAACACGCAAGTCATCACAGTAGGACAAACTGACAGACAAGGAACACGAAAAAAGAGATTAAAGATGGGAGGGGAGATTTGATGGTGTGACATCCTAGAAAATGGTAGAAAGGATAGAATCCAATTAATATACAAAGCTTAAAGGAAGCTGAAGGAGGCTGAAGAATTTCTTTAGGGTGGTATATGAATATGCTTTCTAATATGAAATACGGTTTTGGTTTGGGAGGGGGCATTTTATTGTGGTTTAGGTGAAAGTTTATGGAACAAATTAGTTTCCCAATCAACAATTCATACAGTTTGTTTCATGACATTTGTTGCAAAGCCCTGAGTGTATCAACACTCTTCCCCGCTTCCTCCCTAGGTTCCCTGTGTCTGTTTGCCCAGCTTTCCTGCCCCTACCTTCCTTCTGAACTTTGCTTTAGGGCAACTGCTATCCTTTAGGGCCTCTATAGTTGATTGTTCTGAGGTATACGGTCCTCACTGGTGTTACTGTTCATTTTATAGGCCTGTCTATCGTATGGCTAATATGTGATCTCCGGGAGTGATTTCAGTTCCAAGTTTGAAGGGTGTCTAAGGGCCATAGTCTTGGGGGTTCTACCAGTCTCTATCAGACCAGTAAGTCTGGTCTTATTTATGAGTTTGAATTTTGTTCTATATTCCTCTCCCAGTGTGTCCATAACCTACTATTGTGGTCCCTGTCAGAGCAATTGGTAGTGGTAACCAGGCACCATCTAGTTCTTTCGGTTGAAGATTCTGATCAAAAGCATGAAAGTGGTGAAAGGACATGGGGCCTAGAAATAATGATACATATAGGAAACATTTATAACTCTTCTAGTGTATCCAAGGTGTTCTTAATTGGAATGACTTACTGGGCAAGCACCTAAAGGATCTTCAATTTTGTCTTAAGATAAAAAAAGAAAAGGTGTTAATATCAACATGTAGCTTAGCTCTGGCATGAGAGGAGAAATCTAAGAGCCAGAAATGAGTAGGTGATTACACAGCTAAACAAGCAGGAAGCTAAAGAAATAAGATTAGGTCAAGTAGATCCACTAAAGAGAATAAAAACCAAACAGAAATTCTTGGGTAGTAGCAAGTAGGTCTTTTTCTTAGGTCTAAGCAACAAGGAATTAATTAAACATGTGGATAGGATCCAACCTTTTTAAAATCTAAGTCTTTAGACAGGAAAGCACAGTGAGAAGATGCTCACATATTGATTGAAGAGGTCAAACACTGAGAATAGGCAAGCAAGCTTCCTCAAAAGACAGTAAACAATCACCTAGTAAGATCAGTGAGATTCTTTGGGATCACTTTAATCCACATGATTTATATCAAGGTGTACATCTAGAGTTGTAAATCCTGTATGATAGCCATCATACATACATCAAAATAATTATCTCCTGATTTTAAGGCATAAAGGATGATGTTTGTTGGAGAACATACACTATCTTGGTACATGTGAGTATTAAATCTCTCCACAGGATTAGATTTAAGGAGAAACTCAAAAATAGTTTTGTGCATTTTAAGATCCTAAGAAAAAGACCTAGCTAACAATATTAATAATATATGGCAAGTGGGGGGGGGGGGGGGGTTTGACCATTCATGACAAAAAGTTTATACCATTCAAAGATAATACCTGCACACTCTCCACACCTACCATCGTTATTAAAAATACATGAAGAGGTAGGTCTGTGTATGGGGGAGGAGAGTACGTTGCTACAGATTTTTCAAATAAAGCATAAAAACATTACTGATAAATATTAAAGCCCCCACCCGCCCCCACTCAAGGGCTGGGGCAAGGAAAATACAAGGTGAGTCTGGAGCATCTTGTGGTGCTAGGAAGTAAGCAAATGAGCAATAAAGAATAGGGGCATGTCAAAGGGCACAGTAGCCAACCTGAAAGAGCTCCTAAAGACCAAAGCTGGAGCAATCCGAGCAATAAAAAAAATAATAATATTGGATTATAAACCACAGAATATATGGGGGTCAAGGGGCTGACGGTTTTTCCTTACAAAAGAATTCCAATTAATAAATTAGAAGAAATGAGGGAAACAGAAAATCACATTACAGCAGCTGAGCTCTTAACTACTCCATCACCAGGACTCTGGATCACAATTAGCTTGTCTAATTGCTGTAGACAAGCTCCACTATGGATGCTGAAAGTAGTGGGCAAAAGTTTGAAGAGAAACAAGATATTTACCTAGCTTTAAAATATCTCTCCCTAGATATTGATTGCAAAAGGAAAAAATCAAAACTTTACAATGAAGAAACCTGGCGGACACCACCTAGTTAACTAACTGACCATGGTTAACATCATTAACCAAGATTAACATTATTTGTGAGAAATGACTCTGGATGCACTCACACATACTGCCACTAGGTAAAGCTGAAGTCTTCTGTTTTACTGTGCTGGGCTCCACAATGCCTAGTATCCAGGGTCAGGTTCCCTGGGCAACAGATTCTGAGGCAGAGATTTGCTTGTAGGAGGTTTACTGGGAAGTGCTCCCAGAAACAAGAGTGAGGAAAGCTGGATTAGGCAGAAGGAGAAAATGAATTGTAGAGACAGTTGAAACAAAAGCCTCAATCAATCCTACTGAAATGGCCTTTCAGAGAATTCCCAAATTGAGCAAGCCTTTGTACCAATCTACTCCACTCCCAAATCAACCAGTCACTGGATGCAAGTGATCCCAGGAGAGGAGGGATAACCCCAGCAACTCATCTCTTTTCAGCGGAGGGCAATTCCTAGAGAGGAACTCAGCTATGAGTTATCAGCAGGCAACATTTCTGGCAACCTGGGATATAACTGCTTCCCTCTGGACAAGAGACTCAAACATACACTTCACCTAGCTCACCCTTTTGTCTCATGTGCTCCTTCTGATGAAGCCAACTGGCACGTTGTAAGCTGACCTATGAAGCGGCCGAAATGACAAAGAACTGAGAGAGGATTTCAGCCAACAGCTAGTGAGGAACTCAACTTGGAAGCATATCCATCCCCAGGTGAGCTTTAAGATGGCTGCAGTACCAGCCAACATCTTGACTACAGCCTTATAAGAGACTCAGCACCAGAGGGCTCAACTAAGTTGTACCCAGATTCCTGGCCCACAGAAACTATGAGATAATAAATGGTGTTGATTTAAGCTGCTAAGTTTGGGGGAATTTGTTCTAAGCCATTACGTCTCTCATTTTCTTTTGTTTCCTCTTCCCATCCCGCATTTGGATTAGAAGATAGGTGATTTCTAAATAGGACAAGATATAAACACTAACAAAAATATACAAAGTCTGGGTCAAGTAATATCAACAATACTTCCCTTTTTAGAAAACATTAGAAAAATGATGGATTTTGATGTAGACATAAATATTTAAACAACTTTTACTTCAACCCAAAGGATTGTACACTTTTTTAAGTGTTTGTTGTGGGTTTTATTTCACATCTTACGTCCTACCATGTGACTAAAGACACTGCGGATACTCAGAAAGTACATGCTGTCAAGCCATGAAAAAAAACAGTCATTAAGAGCCAGAGTGATAGGCTAGGGTGGATAAACTTGATACAAGGCAACAGGCTTCTATGGTATAGGCTTAAATACAAGAACTACGTAATAACAATTATGTGGGCACCTTAATAAAAGGAAGATTGACTAATTTATTCAAGTATTTGACTGCCTACAGAATACCATGCTCTGTGCACCACGTAGATGAGAAAAAACACAGGCCCATTTTTAGAAGTCATTAAGTAAGTCCTGAATTTTGATTTTTTTTTTTTTTAATCCAAGTTTCAAATGGTTTCACTCTTAGTTCAACCCAAAGAGACAGCTGGGTTCAGGTGCTTATCTAGGCTTTACTTCTCAATTGCCTCATATCACACGCAGTGAGAGGAGTAAGACAAGTTGGCACATGACTGAAAGGCAGACTAAGTGTTACAGTGCTTCAGTAAGGTGGTGAAGAGCAATTGCTTTATGCAAGAATTGAAATTTGAGATGGATTTCATCTCAACAAGTGGCAAAAGTAGAAGACAAGCATTCCAGATCCTTGGCATGGGAATTGGTTCGTAGTTGGTACCCTAAAACTGAGTGAATGGTAGTGGGACGCCTTTCAGAAAGAGGGGACCTTCCCAAGGGGGAAAATACTAGTTATTTTTAGGGAACAGACAATAGTCTAGTAACATACTGGGTACTTGAATGTTAAGCAGTATGAACACTATTCAATAATCCAATGTTTCCCAAGACTGCCTCTGCCCATCAGTGGGTCAGGGGGTCCTTCTGATGAGCTTCGACCTGAACAAACCACAAATTCCTTTCTTCACTTATTAATAAAAAACACACAGTTCCATGGACTATAATTTTTTATACCCAAATCTGAGCTCAACAGTAACCTAATAAGTTAGGAATGGTAACTAAAATTCATCACTCAATAAAACTAGTATATTATTAATTTCATTTAAGACTGTGTTCTATCAAGAACTTCAGCTGTCACGCACTTTTGCAATAGCGCAAAGCTCTTACAACCTATGAACTAATGTATCTGGAGTACTTAAACTTGTAAGAAGGATGTTCTGTTGTTAATGTGTGAGCAGCGCTAATCTAAGTCGAGATTTCCTGTTACTGCTTTCTTACGCTTTAATTATAAATTATTATTAGTTTAGTTTCTCTTTAGCTACATACCATATTGCTTTCAATTAATCAATTCTACATAATGAGGTACTTTGAGTCAACCTTTTGGGGTAGAGGAGCCTAAACCTTTTAATCTTGGTAAGTGGACTTAAAGGACATGCTGTATGTTAATGATTCAAATATAAATTAATCAGCTCTAGTCCCACTAGTAAAGCAGATAACACACAGTCCTTCCCAAGTTTGTTTGTGACACTTCATTACCCATTGCTGTTGAGTCGATTTTGACTCACAGCAACCCTATATGAGAAGTAGAACTGGCCACAGGGTTTCCAAGGCTGTAAATCCTTGTGGAAGCAGACTGCCACATCCTTCTCCCGCCCACGGGTGATCAGTTTGAACTGCCCACCTTTTGGTTACCAGCCAAGGGCCACCAGGGCTCCAACACTTCATTAGTATTAATTAATTTGTAAGACATTATCAAGAAAAATATAATAAAGACTTTGGTTATTTCTTAAATCTACACAGGTCTATTCATAAGGTAAAATTATGTATAAATTTAGGCTTCAATATGCTTATTTTGTTGCTTTTCAGTTCTTTGTTGACACCAAGTTTTTTCTGACTGGAAAATAGGTGCAAGTAAGGAAAACAAGCCCTGAGGGTCTTAACTGTTTCTAAGAGGGTGTTATACACATAAAAGAGCTGACCCAGGATGAATATCCAAGAGGATTTGAAGGCAGACATAAAACATGTTAGATCTCAGAGAGAAAGGCAACAATTTAGTAACAGAAGACTTGATCTGAGGTGGTGGCATCCAAGAGTCAAAAGAAGGGAAACGACCAGATACAAGGATCAATGACTAGGTATAAGGAAAGTATAAGCTGTAATGACAATGAAATAAAAACTGGATTTTTAGCAAATACAGAATAAAAAGAGAGGATAATTAGAAACAAGATGGTGAAAAACAGAGAAATAATTTGAAGACTGCAAAGTTACCCGTGTATTTGGTTTTAACAGGGGAAAATTCAGGTTAATTTTCCAGCTTATTAAACTTAAGGTTATCATAACGAGATTGAAAAGCACATATGAGTCTTGTCAGAAACCAAAGCTATCAAACATGAAAACAAGTGATGTACAAACTTAAGCCTTACTTCTGATTTGCACCTTTGCATTTGATACAGTGAATCATGAAAATAACAAAAATTAAGATAGTGTGATAGTGGTTCAGGGATAGACAAACCAACCAACAAAAGACAGAAAGCCCGTAACAGATCAATATATATCTGGAAATGTGATTTTATAACATAACCTGCACTGTATGTCAGTGGTAAAAGGATAAATTTGTCCATAAATGGTACAGTCAACTGTTCAAATGAAGATGTACCCCTACTTCATACCACACAAAAAACCGATCTCAGTGGATGCAACACTGATACGAAAAGCAATGCTAACAAACTCTTAGGAGACAATATGGAACAACAGCTTTTCGACGGCAGAGAAGGGAAGGATTTCTTAACTAAGACATAACAAGTAAAATCCATAAAGGAAGGGATTAATAAATTCAAATACATTAAAATTAAGAACCTCTGTTTTCCAAAGATACCATCAAGAAAAGTGAAATGACAATCCTACAAACCAAGAACCTAACAGAAAAACAGTCCAAAGACCTGAACGTGCATTTCACACAGGAAACATCAATGGTCAAACACATGAAATGATAATGCAACTGCACTGGGGACCAGGGCAATGCATATTAACAAAGACAAACCACTTTACACCCTCCAGATTTTACAAATTGCCACCAAAGTCTGATAATATCAAATACTAGAAAGAATACTAAACAAATAGAATCCTTAGTCATGCCAAAAGTATAGATTATATGCCAATAAACAGATGCGACACTTTGAAAAATAATTTGATATTACCTCATCAAAGTGAGATAATTAACTTAATAATTCTACCCCTAGATATTTATCTTACAGAAACTCATGCTACAGGTGCAGCAGAAAACAAGGACAGCCATACTCTTTGTAACAGGAAAAACAAAACAGCAACCCCTGCCCCAAATTGAAAAATTACTGCAATGAGAAGCTAGAGAGGTAATTTATCTAATGATATATTATACAACAGTGAAAACAGATGAAATGTATCTACACACAATAATAAGGATCAATTTCACGGGTAAAATGTTGAGCAATAACAGTCACAAAAGAATACATACAATTTCACATATATACAGTTCAAAACACTATAACACATCCTTTAGGAATAAAAACTTGGTAAAATTATTATGAAAAGGAACAGTAAACACAGAACTGGGAATATGAGAAGGAGATGGGAGAGAAGGAGAATAAAGGTATGTCAAAGGTAACAGTAACGTTCTTTTTCTTAAAATAAGTGGTGGGTACAGGAACGCACCATGAATTGCTATCCTTTATACACTCCATTTCATAAATAGTTTTTAAACACCTCAATATTCAATTTTTTTAAAAAGCCAAATAATTTAAATGTCACAGTATGATCAATTCTGTGTCCTACTCTAAGTCAGATGGGTACCTTCCATCTTTTGACATTATGCGAAACCTAAGACAAACTTGTGAACTGATGCTATACAACAAAAGGGAAGATTTTCCTACTGGTCCTATCAGTAATGAACAAGGAGATAAAGACCAACTAATGCAAGAAAGGTAGATATTTAATTGTCTTTGTAGTCTATTGATGTTTCTTTAAAGAACAGGAAACAGAAATTAAAATCACCCCTTAACATACATAATTCAACGTGAGAAAGTATGAGAAACTTCAGTGTCCAACAATGGCCAAGACGGAAGACCAAAAGGTAAAAGAGAAGAAACTAAAATGAAACTTAAGTACGTTATCATTAGAAACTGTACCATCAGTGAAGAGCGACAGACAAGCCAACATACCAACCATTTTAACACAGAATATCTAGTTGAAAACAGCTGGGTCTACTAAAGGAGGAAAGCAAGCAGATGGAGCCAATGACAACAAGCAATTCAAACACCAAAATCACACCATTTCCCAAAATACATACAGCATTTACAAAAAGGAAAAATTGTAGTATGATTTTTAAAATAAACTTACCCTGAAATAAGTGAAGTTACTAGCTGCTGAATAAATGTCACTCAAAAGCAGTCTCTTGGCTTTTTCTTACACAGCGGGCAACTTTCCTTTTGAATTCTCCATTTCTGTCTTCCCTCCATTCCTTCTGTAGGTATAAAAGTAATACTGAATGATATTATGCAAACTCCCCTTATAATTTCAAATATTAATTTTAATATCAAATGTAATGCTTTGGTAATTCAAACACTTTTAAAATGTTAAAAAGTAGACAAAGTAGAAAAGCAATAAAAAATACTTCTGCAAGGTGCACTGCTTGGATACATGAACAAAAATCTCCTATACAAATGACCTGTACAGTCGAAGTTCTCTTAAAAAAAGGGAAAGATCATAAAAAAGAAGAAAAAAAAACCCATTAAGTTTTGATTACACTGAAAAGCTCAAATTTACAAATAAGACATTTAAAGGACCTGAAGGATTACACGCCCTCCCAGAAAATAAAGTGGACATACAACGTCGCCCATGTAAGGCAGATGTGTAGGAAAATACCTATTATGTATTGCATACTATTTCTAGTGCAAAAAAAAAAAAAAAATACATACAGATAACAATAACACTATCACTGCCAGGAACATGAAATGAGAACACAAACTAGCATAGTTTCCCATAAGAACACAGCTAACTTTACTGAGCATGTAAACAGAAAATTCTTAGAAAATGCCCAGTTTTCTTTTTTTTTTAATATTATTCACATAAGGACAGCAAAAACCAAATCTTTCCGACTCATAGAGACCCTATAGAACAGAGTAGAACTGCCCCACAGAGTTTCCAAGGAGCACCTGGCGAATTTAAACTGCTGACCTCTTGGTTAGCAGCCGTAGCACTTAACCACTACGCCACCAGGGTTTCCAAGGGCAGCAAAGACTACAGGAATCTTCAATCCTTGTCCTTTTAGAGGAAAAGATTCAAAAAGCCATTTTTGTCCTCAAGGCAGGACACACCAGTAAGCCAATTGTTACAATAAGCTGGGAGATGAACTATAATGTCTCTATGTACAAAGAGTAGTATGAAACTATGTAAGAAGGAAACTAACCTACACTAGAGGATAAGGGAAGTCTTTCTATTATCACTGGGCCTGGAAAAGGAAGTAGTTTTGAATATTAGGGGAGACAATTGAGGAAATATGAATATAAATTGGGTACTGAAATATATTGGGGAATCTACCCAGTGTTAATTTGGTTAGGTAAGATAACAGGAGAATGTTGTGATCTTTTGGAGATGTGTGCTTAAGTATTTATGGGTAAAATGTTATAATGTCTCTAACTCATTAATCATTTTTAAGTAAAAGCAAGGGCAATTCCAGGCAATGGGAGGACAATCTCAAGGAAAAAAATAGCACAACAACAGAGAGAATTAAGACTGCAAGCAGGGAGATCAGAGAGGAACCTATTACAATAATGTAAACAGGAAGTACAAAGGACTAAAGTCAATGGCAAAGGGGTAGAGAAGAGTTTAGAGAGACGTGTATATGACTGACATTCTCTGGTGACTGAGATTAAGACTGGGCAGTGATGACTTCTGGGTGAAAAGTAGACTGACAGATGCTGGTTCCAAAGCATGGGATAGCTGACATAACTACTGTTAGATGAGTCCATTATACCATGCACTGTGGATTACCAGATAGGTAATGTGATCATATCCATCTTATATATGGGGAACCTATAAACTCACTATACCAAAAGGTTCATCTGTTTATTTCCTTCCTCTCCTGAGATTCTATTAAAATAATACTGCTTTTTTTTTTTTTTTTTTTAAGTTATAAACCCTCAAATAATAAGGTGGCATGGAAATGATGCAATAATGGGAACACACCCTCCAAACTTATGGAAGATCAAAAGCAGGTGCAAGTATGTATTGAAACAAGCACCAGAGGGGAAAAAATAGCAATCTAGAGATGTCTCAATGGGACTGCAGCAGAGGGGGAAAGGAGCCTATTTAGCAGAACCCTAAAGAAGCCAAAATTTGGAAATGACTGATGTGAGAAAAGCCAGATAAAAAGTGGGGCTAAAAATAGAGATTAATAGAAAATTTCAACAGTTTGGCATTTCCCCCACATCACTACCACCTATATTCAAAATTCTAATATACTAATAATGACAAATAGACTTTATATAAATACATTAAAAAATACAAGAATTACGGCTGCTACTGTGGATTGGTACTGAAAGTAATAACTTCTTCGTTTTGGCATTTAAACGACACCCATCTTCTCCAACCCTTACTCTGAGTTTAATATCTGGCTTTCCACCTATGCACCCTGATGTAAAACTTGCCAGTCAACAAATACTGCCCCCACCCCCCTCCCCGCAACACACACAAAGCTCCAATCTACTTTCCTAGACCTTCGTTTCTTAATCATGAATACACAGTTGCATGGAAAACCTACTAAGTGAAGCAGGCTTCAAAACACAAAAGAAAAACAGTAAAAAAGTAGACTTCAGAGAATGTTAATTTTTTTAAACCTTTCATTATAATTTTCTACAAGAAACTATTAAATTCATTCAAGTGATAAGATTCTATTAAAAAAATAAGATAAAAACAAGCTATTAAAATTAAGTGTAATGCCAGCAAAATTAAAATTCAATAGAAAATTCAAAACCTTGTACTATTTTAGATGAAAAAGATAAAACATAATTGAGGATCAATCTGGGTAATAACCAGAACAAGTTCAAAAACAAGAATATTAAATATGGAAAAAATTCCCAAAAACTTACAAAATTTCCCAGAGCTGAAATCTTCAAACTGAAAGGGTATACATCAACCACAGAGATAAAAATTAAAGAGTTTACAAACACTGAAATTTTGAAAGACCAAGGATCAAGAAAAGAACTGAAAGGAAGTAGAAAGAAAAGACAAGACCACCTAAAAATGGAGAAGAATCAGCCTAGCATCAACCTTCTTCATCAGCAACAATAAAAGGCAAATTTGTGGACATTTTCTTTCCCTCTCCTGTAGAATTCTATAAATAAAGTATCAGTCAAGTGTAAAGAAAAAAACACTTGCAGACACAAAAGGACCAAGGACTTAATTCCCACATATCCTTTCTAAGACATGACTCTAGGATGAGGTAGAGCAAAAGGAAGAAGTCAACCAACAATAAAAAAAGAAAAAGAAATGGGGTTCAAGAAACAGGAGACCCAATCCAGAAGAGCAGTGAGAGAAAATCCAAGGCAGGCAGCTGGGCAGCTTGCTGAGAGAGTCAATCTAGTTTGGAGCCTGAGGATGAAGGGATCCAGGAGAAAGATCTCCTAGAAAAATGAGGGCTTCCTGAATAGATACTATTCATTCACTGAGAGATGAGAAAAACAAAAGTATGTTAACAAGTACAGAACACTAGAGGAAAATGCAAATAAGAAAGGTAAACAAAACTGTTTACAAGAAAGTCATGATTTAAATATGAAATAACCAATTAAATTGGAAAAGGAATTTCAAGAAAAAAAATGGAATAGATTTCGCACAAGTTGTGGCGTTCAGACTAGAAATCACATCTGCATATTCGACTTCGTATTAAGGCCTATTTCTACCCTTATGGAAATGTTCAACATCTTGAGGATGACTCTCCTTTTTCAGTAGATTTTGTCCTTTCACGACGGAGCTGTTTTGAAAGGCTAATACTTTTTGTAGGTTTACATTCTCGATTATTTGTTCTTAATTACTCTTTGTGAAGATTAAAACCAACCTGTCCACTATGATCTTATTAAAAAGAGCTGATAGCTGAGCATGAACCAAATGAAACTGTGCTGAAATGAGTCCCTTTATGTGGCCTTTTGCCTTGGTTCTCTGGAAAAACAGCTTGAGAGATTTTCCCCCTAAACCCTGAGGAGTTACTTTTGCCCTAGTTTTCTACCCCAGGGGGTTTGTTACTTTTGTCCAGGTTAACTGACATTTCTTGGGTAAGCTGTAAACAACTTGAGGTTTGATGGTTTTTGTCTGGCCCTGGGCTGCAGGCTGCCCTGTAACTGTATGCATCTTGCAGGGACTGGCCAATACACTATGCAAATGAAGTACCTGTGGTCTACTATAACGGGATTGGTCAGTTGGGGAGGGAGGGGTTGGTCAGTTTGTGGCCTTGGTGAGAGGGTCATTCCTTGAAATTGACAAGGAGTTTGTGTGTATGCAGCAAACCCCACAGATGTTTTTCAGACAGGACAGACAGGAAGCAGGAAGAAGCAGAAGGAAGAAGAAAGAGAAGCAGTAGAGAGAGGCCGTAAGGAACCTCCTAAAAGAACTGTTAACACAGGTTAAGAACTGTAACACTGAAGACAGTGACAGGCCCAGAAGGGAACCTGCAACAAAGTCAGCAATGACAAGCCTGAAGGGGCCCTGCAGCAGAGTCCATGCTGACAGATAGCAGGGCCAAGAAGCCTGTCCTGAGGGGGCCCGAGAGGAGGCCTGTCCTGAGGGGGCCCGAGAGGAGGCCTGCACGGCTGAGAGGGCCCGAGAGGAGGCCTGTCCTGAGGGGGCCCGAGAGGAGGCCTGCACGGCTGAGAGGGCCCGAGAGGAGGCCTGTCCTGAGGGGGCCCGAGAGGAGGCCTGCACGGCTGAGAGGGCCCGAGAGGAGGCCTGTCCTGAGGGGGCCCGAGAGGAGGCCTGCACGGCTGAGAGGGCCCGAGAGGAGGCCTGTCCTGAGGGGGCCCGAGAGGAGGCCTACACGGCTGAGAGGGCCCGAGAGGAGGCCTGTCCTGAGGGGGCCCGAGAGGAGGCCTGTCCTGAGAGGCCCGAGAGGAGGCCTGCACAGCTGAGAGGGCTGTCCTGAACTGAAGAAGGGAGGGATGTTCTTTCTTCCACAGGGGAGCCTTCCAGACTTAGCCTACATGCTCCTGATCCTAATCCAGAGTTGTACCGTGTTATTTCCTTAATAAGCCACTTCACTGTAAGTACAGTCTAAGTCTGTGCGACTTATCAAACCCAGAGGAGAGGGAGAAAGTGCTGTAGGAGGGATGGCTGGAGTCAGAATTGCTAAAAAAGGCTGGACTGCAGGTTATGTCTGACCTCCACCTCATGGGAAGCAGTTTTGGGCTGATTGTAGTCATTATCCCCCCGAAGTTAGGTTCTGACACTCCTACTGCTACCATTTTACCAACACAGTAATTAGTTCTCTCTCAAAATTATTCCACAGGGTTTTTTTTCCCCCTTAAGTAGCTATCACCCTTCCTCCCTTGTCTCTAACGTTTGGATTAATACTTTACGGAGTTTAAAAAAAAAAAAAAAAACCATTGCCATGGAGTCGATTCCGACTCATAGCAGCCCTATAGGACACAGTAGAACTGCCCCATAGAGTTCCAAGGAATGCCTGGCCGGTTCAAACTGCCGACCTTTTTTTTTTTGTTAGCAGCTGTAGTGCTTAACCACTACGCCACCAGGGCTTCCTACAAAGTTAAAGTGGTTATTAAATTACAAAGTTAAAGTGATTTCATGCCAGTTTTTCCTTCAATTCTATCACTAAAATTCAAAGCCATAGATTTAAAAAGAGATTATCTATAGCCTTTTTCTACATATAAGATCTCAACCAGGTTTTTGTATAACAGGTTTGAATTAACCAAAGGGGGGTGGGGGAGTGAATTTAATCTCCTGCCTTTGATAATATACTAACAAAGGTTCCAAGAATAAGCATTAGAACAAAAGGTTTTTCAAAGAAGGGTAGAAGACTGAGGAACAGAGCTAACTCTATAAAGAGACTCTAATGAAACATAAATACAAAGTTTAATACATGTTCCTGGAGTAGATTCTGGATTTAACAACAATTTAAAAAAGGGCAACTATAAAGAATATTTGAGAAATGTAAATACGGACTATATGTATTCAGTAACAGCACTGTAATGCTACACAGATCTTCTTCGTAGGAGATGCATGCTGAACTATTTACAAGTAAAGGGTTATGACAGCTGTAAACTACTCTCTGAAATGGTTTAGCAAAAAAAAGTGACTAAATTTCTACAATTGGTGAATCTGAGTGAAGCGTGTAGGGGTGTTCATTTGACTCATTCACCTCTTCCATAAATCTGAAATTTTTAAAAACAAAAGCTTGGGAATAATAACATGGACTTTAACAGAGACGTCATATTAAATTTTCTTAGGTATGACAATGGTATTATAATTTCATAAGCCAGTGTTTTCATTAGTAACAGATGCAGGCTCAAGTAGCAAGTATGTAGGAATGAAACTTCATTACATCTGCAACTTAGTTTCATATAGATTCAGGAGAAAAAAACGGATATAGAAAAATGTATATATATACAAATACACATCTAAAGATATGGTAGTTCTAGTTGAGTCTTAAGAAAGAGATCGACAGAGCGAGAGAGGATGTGCGCGTGTAGCCATCTTACCGCAGCATCGACATTAGCAGGTGAGTCTCCGTTGGGGTCTGCCAGCATAGAAATGACACTAATCATGATGGTTTCCACAGTGTGGATGGGGAGCCAGCGTTCCTCTGGCTTTTCATAACCATATTTATCTTCTCCAGGCTCATGAAGAATAGAAATGCACACATCACCATTTTTGTCAACTGCAAAATTACAGAATAAAAGTCCTGTTGTTTAAAATATTACTGATAAAATATCTATTACAGATGTGATTCTGATTCCCACAGTATCTGTGTAAAACATTAAATATATACATAAGCTATTTTCCAAAATAGTATCTGCTAAACTTTTAAGAAAACCAAGATTTTACCAAAAACACAGGTTTCATCTGACGAGCCTGACAGGAATGTAAGCATCTTTTTCATCTCTATAAAACTTCAAGATACCTAACCTCTTAACCCATTTATATACTCACCATTTAGTTTTTCTTGCCAAAGTGCTTCTTAATTTTTTGCTATGTAGTTTTAGTCTGTTACTTTTTCCTTTCATTTCAATGTCCCAGTAATGGTCTTTATAGCTGGTCTTATTTTCTGACACCAGATCCAGTTAAGAATCATATAATGCATTTAAGTTGATATTTGTCTTTAGCCTCCTTTATTTACATAGTCTTTCCCGTCTACTGCTATGAAACTACAAAGTTCTTGTACCTAATACTCACCAAATAACTGATATTCACTACTATTTTTTAAATCACTTATAACTTCTGATTCCATTTAGCTTTTTAATTCACTATGCTGTTTGGTGTAAAAAAAATTTCTGTATTTCCCTGTAAATAGCTAGTCAATCTCAGTATCAATTACTAAAAACTAACCTAACCTGAACAATGCATATCCTTCTATCTCCTTTCTCTTGAAACCATGCACATAAAACTATGAAAAAAGGGTTTACCCTCATCTTCTCATTACTTAGGTACACTTTCACCTTACAAGAAACTGGCTTCTGCCTCCTCCCAGGACGCTGTGACTGTTCTCACAAAGTGGTCTGGGTAACATATTCCCTTGGGTACTTCTATCTATCTAAAACCAACCCTCCTGGGCCAAGACAACTAATACTGTTGACGGCACCTTCCTGGACACATTTTCCTCCCTTGGCTTCTGTGATGCCCTTCTTTTCTCAGGTTCTTGAATCATTCATTCTTAGTCACTTTCTAGTTTTCCTTTTCTTGGTCTGACTTTTTATATTACCCTAATCTCCAACATTAATCATCTTTTTCCTGGGTAAATTAACTCATTAATTGTATCAAAATGTTACCTGTTATCCTGATGCCAATTATTTCTAGGCCCTGAACTCACTGCTGAGCTCTGGACTAGTTTTATCTAATAACCGATCAAGATGTGCCAAGTATACCACAAGGAAAACAAGTACAAAACTGAATCCATCTAAGCTACCCCTGTAATAACTGTTGTAACACCTTTAAAAAAAAAACAGAGACATAATTCACATTCCGTATAACTCACTAGTTTGAAGTATTTGAATTTAGTAGTTTCGAGTATGTTTGAAGAGTTGTACAGCCATTACCACAATCAATTTTAGAGCATTTTCATCATCCCAAAAGGAAATTCCATAACCATTAGCAGTCATATCCTACTTCCACCCCAATCCTAAGCAACTAATCACCTGCCTTCTGTCTCTAGAGAGCTCTAAGTTTTGGATATTTCCTGTCAATGAAATCGTATACTACGTCGTCTTTTGTGACTGGCTTCTTTCACTAAGCATAATGTTTTCAAGGTTCATCCATGTTGCATTTATCATTATTTAATTTCTTTTTACTGCCAAATAATATTCCATTGTATAGATATACCATATTTTGCTTATCCATTCATCAGTTGGTGGACATTTCCGTTGGTTCCACTTTTTTAGCTCTTATAAATAATACAGCTATGAACATCTACGTACAAGTTTTGAGTAGACATGTATTTTCAATTTTCTTGGGTATGTACCTACTGTTCGGGATTGAATTATGTCTCTCAAAAACATCTGTTGTAAATCCTAGCTTCTATGCCTATGGTTATATCATTTGGGAACGGGTTGTCTTTGTTATGCTAATGAGACAGGATTAGTATAGGGTGTAGCTTGAATCAATCTCTGAAATATAAGAGATTAAACAAGCAAGTGAGAGAAACAGAGATGGGTGAAGAGAGATGCAAAGCCACATGAAGACTGCCCGGGAGTAGAAACTAAAAGGAACAAGGACCTTCTTCCAGGGCCAACAGAAACAGAAAGCCTCCTCCTAGAGCTGGCATCCTGAATTTGGACTTCTAGCCTCTTAAACTGTGAGAAAATTAAATTTTTCTTTGTTAAAGCCATCCACTTGTGGTATTTCTATTATAGCAGCACTAGATAACTGAGACAGAATTTGGTACCAGACGAGTGGGGTGCTGCTTAACAGATACCTAATATATGAAAGGAGTTTTAGAATTGGGTAATGGGCAGAGGCTGGAAGAGTTTTAAGGTGTCTACTAGTAAAATATCGCAAAAGATGTCACTTTGAGGACTAAGGTGCTCCTGACCCAAGCCATGGTATTTTCAACTGCCTCATGTGAATGCAAAAGCTGGACAATGAATAAGGAAGACTAAAGAATTGATGCCTCTCAATTATGGTGCTGGTGAAGAATATTGAATATACCACAGACTGCCAGAAGAATGAACAAATCTGTCTTACAAGAAGTACAGCCAGAATGCTCCTTAGAAGTGAGGATGGTGAGGCTTCATCGCATATACTTTGCACATATTACCAGGAGAGACCCATCCCTGGAAAAGGACATCATGCTTGGTAAAGTAGAGGGTCAGCAAAAAAGGGGAAGACCCTTAACGAGATGGACTGACACAGTGGCTGCAATAATGGGCTCAAGTACAGCAACAATTGTGAGGATGGCACAGGACCAGGCAACGTTTCGTTCTGTTATACACAGGGTTGCTGTGAGTTGAAACTTACTTCGGGGTCACCCAACAACAACAAAAGCCTAGGTTGCCTTGAAGAGACTGTTGGTAGAATTATGGACATCAAAGGCAATTCTGGTGATGGCTCAGAAGAAAGTGAGGAGAGCTATAAAGAAAGTCTCCATCATCTTAGAGAATACATGCGGCACTAGCAACAGAACGCTGCCAGAAATGTGGGCCTTCACTATGCTTCTGGTGAGGCTCTAAAAGAAAACGATGAGCATGGGATTACACAGTGGAGGAAGGGCGATACTGTTTATGCAGCGGCAAAGAACTTGTCTGAATGATATTCAAATGTTTGGTGGAAGGCAAAACTTGTGAAGTGATGAACTTTGACATCTGGCTGCAGAGATTTTTAAGCCAGACCTTAAAGGGGCTGTGTGGTCTCTCCTTGCCTCTTACAGCAAAATGCGAGGAAAGAGATAGGCTTAAAAATGAGCTGTGCAGCAGAGGGGGACAGAAGATGGTTGATGGACACAGGGAATACAGGGTGGAGAGGAGGAGTACGCTGTCTAATTAGGGGGAGGGCAGCTAGGAATACATGGTAACGTGTGTGTGACTTTTTGTATGAGAGACTGACTTGATTTGTAAACTTTCACTTAGAGCACAACAAAAAAAATGAACTGTGCAAAATGAAAAGAGAACTTAAAGATTTGGAAAATTCTGTTGTACAAACTAAGAGCATGTGTTCTCAGATGTTCACCAAAGATGTGGCTACACAATCCTTCATTAAAGAGCTTAAGCCTGTGACTGATGGATCTAACCAACTACCAGAGCAGAAAACCCATCAGCGTAGACTGAAGGAGACAGAGAAAGAATGAAAGGAAGGAACCCGTCTGCCTTTTGGAATTCTACAAGCAGGGAACAGGCCAAAGGAGCTACATCTGTTGTCCTCCAAAAAAAGAAAAGGACTATCCCTGGAGCAGCTCGAAGATCAGCAGAACTGTTGGAACGAAAACAAAAGCAGGACCTTCTCGGTTTCAAAGTTTCAGGACATGGTCTTCTGGATCTCAAAGGGTGGGGTCATAGCCTCCTAGGTTTCAAAGAGGCAGATCTTTGCCAACTTGGTTCCAGAGTGTGGGGCAGCAAGCAGTTAAGGTGTGCCAAGGGGTAGGGCCTACGCCAAAAGCTGGGGGTGTGGGGGCTGCCATGCACAAGGGGCAGAAAAATGGGACCTGCCTGGGCTGAGGGGGTGGGGTTGCCACTCAGATGGACTAGGAAAATGGGGCCACCTAACACCAAAGGAGCAGAGCTGCTATCCCAGAGGGCCTGGAGGGTGGAGCTGAAAGCCAGGGACAAGGGGCCTCCACTCGGAATCCAGAGTGCGTGGCTAACACCCAAGGTCTACGGGGCGAGGCCAGTGCCCAGGTGGTCCCAAAGAACAGAGGATTATCTTCAAGCCTTGAGAGCTAATGTAAATTGTTCTGCTGGGTTTTCAACTTGCTTGGTGCTTGTTATCCTTTCTTTCCCTCCAATTTCTCCCACTTGTAACGCAAATATCTACTTTGGGCCTGTTCAACCATTGTACTTCGGAAGCAGATAACTTGTATCCTAGATTTCACAGGCTCACACGTGAGGAATTTTGCCCCAGGATGGAATAACATCTTAAGTCTCACCCATATTTGATTTAGGTGATTCAGAAGTTGAGATTTTGGACCTGGAGTATAAGACTTTTGGGATGATGGGATGGGGTAAATATGTTTTTTGTGAAGCAAGGACATGAATTTGGGGGGGCCAAAAGGTGGAATGTTATGGATTGAATTGTGTACCCTAAAAAATATGTGTTGTAAATCCTAATTTCTATGCCTATGGTTATAATTCCATTTGGGAATTGGTTGCCTTTATTATGTTAATTGACATGGTTAGTGTAGGGTATGCCTTAAGTTGGAAACCCTGGTGATGTAGTGGTTAAGTATTATGGCTGCTAACCAAAAGGTCAGCAGTTCGAATCCACCAGACGCTCCTTGGAAACTCTATGGGGCAGTTCTACTCTGTCCTATAGGGTCGCTATGAGTCGGAATCGACTTGACAACAATGGGTTTATGCCTTGAGTCTACCTCTTTTGAGATATAAGAGATTAAACAAACAAGCTAGAGAAGTGAAAATGGGGGAAGAGAGATGCCAAGCCACATGAAGATCACCCCCAGAGCAGAACCTAGAAAGACAAGGCCCTTCCTCCAGACCAATGGTAAGAGAAAGCCTTCCCCTAGAGCTGGCACCCTGAATTTGGACTTCTAGCCTCCTAAATTGTGAGAAAATAAATTTCTGTTTGTTAAAGCCATCCACTTGTGGTATTTCTGTTATAGCAGCACTAGATGACTAAGACACCTACCTAGAGAAGAACTGCCGGGTCATATGGTAACTATGTTTAAACCTTTAGAGGAACTGCCAGATTGTTTTCCAAAGTAGCTGCACCATTTTACATTCTTACAAGCTGTGGGTGAGGGTTCTGACTTCTCTACATTCTCACAATACTTGTTATCATGTCCTTCTGATTACAGCCATCCCAGTGGGTGTGAAGTGGTATCTCATTGTGATTTTGATTCTATATTTTTCTTTTGGCAAAATAAACGTAACATAAAATTTACCATTTTAACCAGTTTTGAGTATACAAATCAGCTGTGTTAAGTACACTCACAACGTTGTATAGCCATCACTACTATCTATTTCCAAATCTTCTTTTATCATCCCAAACAAAAATGCTGCATCCATTAGAGAGAGAGAGAAAGATGTCATCCAGTCAATTTCGACTCATGGCAACTTTACAACAGAACAAAATGTTGCCAAGCCTTGCATCATCCTCACGATCACAGGCCATGTTCAAGTCCATCATTAAAGCTATTAAGCAAATTTATCTCACCAAAGGCCTTCCTCACTCTTGCTAGCCCTCTACTTCACTGAACATGATCTCCTCCAATGACTGGCATCTCCTGATGACATGTCCAAAGTCAGTGAGTCGGACAATGTTCTATTGTGACCATAAGTAGAAGGAGACAGCCCTTCTTCCTAGTCTGTTTTAGTCTAGAAGTGCCATTAAAACCTGTCGCCACGGCTTCCAACATGACATCAACATGCAAGCCACCACACTATGACAAACAGACAGGTGGTGGCATTAAACAGTAACTCCCCATCATTCCCTACTCCCAGTCCCTGGTAACCTCTTTCTTTCTCCATGAACCTGCCTACTCTAGATACTGCCTGTAAGTAGAATTATACGATATTGGTCGTTTTGTGTCTGGTTTATTTCACATAGCAGAATGTCTTCAATGTTCATTCATGTTATAGCATGTATCAGAACTTCAATTGTTTTTATAGCTACATAATTTGGGTTTGGGAATATTCCATTGTATGTATACACCACATTTTGTTTATCCATTCATCCTCTGATGAATACTTGGGTTATTTCTAACTCTTAGTTATTATGAATAATGCTGCAGTGAACATTGGTGTACAAGTATCTGAGTCCTTGCTTTCAAGTCTTTGGGATATATGCCTAGGAGTAGAATTGCCAGGTCTTATGGTAATTCTATGCTCAACTTTTGAGGAACTGCCACACTGTTTTCTACAATGGCTGTACCGTTTTACACTTCCATCAGCAATAGATAAGAGTTCTAATTTCTCCACGGGGTCTTCACCAATACTTATTTTAATAATAGCCATCCTAATAGGCATGAGGTGATACCACATCGTGGTTTTGATTTGCATTTCCCTAGTAACTAATGAGGTTGAGCACCTTTTCATGTGTTTATTGGCCATTTGTGTATCTTTGGAAAAATGTCTATTCAAGTCTTCTTCCTATTTTTTAACTGGGTTGTTTGCTTTTTCGTTGATGAGTTGTAGAAGTTCTTTATATATTCTGGACATTAATCTGTTATTAGATACATGATTTGCAAATGTTCTCTTCCATTCTGTGGGTTGTCTTTTCAACTCCCTTGGTAGTGTCTTTTAATGCACAAAATTTTTTAATTTTGATAAAGTCCAGTTTTTCTATTACTGCCTGTGCTTCTAGTGTCATATCTAAGAATCCACCGCCATACCCAAGGTCATAAAGCTTTTCTATGTTTTCTTCTGAGAGTTTTATAGTTTAAGCTCTTAGTTTGAGGTCTTGGATCAATTTTGAGTTGATTTTTTTTTTAAATATGGAACATGATAACAGTGGAGCCCTGGTGGCACAGTGGTTAAGAGCTACAGCATCCTACAGCTGCTAACCAAAAAAAGGATGGCAGTTCAAATCCACCAGATGCTCCTTGGCAACAGTATGGGGCAGTTCTACTCCGTCAGATAGGGTCACTCTGAGTCGGAATCAACTCGAGGGCGATGGGTTTTTTGTATAGTAATGGTTCAATTTCATTCTTTCGCAGGTGGCTATCCAGTTTTCCCAGCACCATTTATTGAATAGATTCTCCTTTCCCCCATTGAACAAGCTTGGCATATTTGCCAAAAATTAACAGACCACATACGTGATCCGTAATTATTTGTTAAATGCCCAGTCTTCCTCTCCAATAACAGTGACATCTGGTAGTCAACAGGTGAGAGTAAATTTTCCTTCCTGCTGCCACTCTTAGTTCAAGCTTTCATTGTCTCTGACCCAGATGATTGATAAAATCCTCTATCTCTTGGCTATCATTCTGCTTTACCTTCCATTACTTCCTCCATGAGTGAAGTCTTTCTAAAAGGAAAATATAATCAAGATGAACCTACTATACAGCTTTAAAACCCATTAACGTAATGAGTCCCCACCGTCTAAAGAACAAAGTTCAAGTCAGCCGTATTTATCATTCGAAATTCTATTCAAGAATCATATTCTTTAAGAATCATTCCCTGACACTCTCTTCTACATTACCATTGTATCAAAATTTCATTGTTATGCTTGTATGTCCATCTCTCCTTTATACAGCCCTCCTTATAGAAGGGCACCATAACTCATTAATCATCTTTGTACCTCCACTGCCTAGCAGATGCTCAAAAGCTTGCTTACCCAGGTTTTCTTTCATTCCTATTTCAGAATGGCTTTCCATGCCTTCCTAATTCTAACTCCTGCTATATTTGCCATTCCTGCCCATCACCTCCTCGGATATACTTCCTTCACAAAATTACCCCCTCTTTTAAATAAACTCTTGATTATTTCCTTCTCTAATGCCTTCTCCCCTGTGGCCTACAAAACCAAAAAGTCTCTTCTACCTTCAAAAAAAAACTCATTTCAATTTGTTGTCTCCTTAAACTACCTAGGCCATTGCTATCCTTCCTCTTAACAGAAAGAAAATCTCATGTGCTTACTTATATATATGTACTCATTTAATTTTTACAAATAAAAAATAAGGCTCAAAGAGGTTTTGTCTAGAACTACAATCTTCTTTTGAAATAACAGTAAAAAGACTGCCTATCACAAAGCAAATAATTCAAATGAAGGCAAGAGAATAGATGGAAGAGGCTGATATTGCCAGTTCATGCATCCATACACCATGCAAACTTACCATTAATGGGTTCTACCAGAATTACATTGTCAGAGACATTTTTTCCCCATCTTACTGGTACAAAAGATAATCATATGTCTTCTATGATCACTGCTGTCTTAGATGCAAGGAAACATGGTAGCTCCCGTGGTTCCCAATAGTTTTCCATTTGCCAGTTCCAGTGTTTCATGATTTCCGTCTGTTTTTTAAGCTATTGGTTTCTATTACCATATTCCATACCCTTCTGGTAAATCCTTATTTAATGTATTCAATTCATTTATTACTCACTGATTTTTCTAAACTAATATAAATGGGCTTCTCTTCCTCAACCGAAAATCTTGAATATCAATAGCAGAATACAGATTAATATAGCTGCCCAAAAAGACAACTCTGATTACACATAGTCAAAACAGAAAAGAAATCCTTTCAAGCTCTATCATACAAAATAAGGCCAGAAGTTCAGAGCGGCTATCTATGAACATAGCTTATCTAGTCTGACCTTTGGCTAGCACAGAAGAGGGAGTCAGGGAATGATTCTTACAGAATATGATTCTTGAACAGAATTCTGAATGATGAATATGCCTGGCTTGAACCTTGCTCTTTTAAGCAGCGGGAACTCATTGTATTAATGGGTTTTAAAGCAGTACAGGAGGTTCATCTTGATTGTATTTCCCCTCTACAAGTGGATTTTAAATGGTAGGCTCATCTTTGGGTTAAAAAAAAAAAGTCAATGTCACCATTTCATGCACAGCAGTACTGGCTGCTTTACAAGTCTAAAAAATGCAATATGTTATCTCATTTGGCCCTAGCAGTCACCTTCTGAGGTAGGTGAGAAATTCCTTTTTTACAGATTAGAGTATAGATAAAAAGTTAAGAGTTATCCACTGTCTAAAAGCTCAGAAGAAGAAATACACATAAAAAAAGTCAAGGTTTAATGCCTTCTATGCTCTTTGGGTTTGATCTTGGTTATGTTCTTTGTAATAGCCAATGAGGCACCTGATACCTTGGAAATTACCTCCTCAGTTATAGGAGTTCCATTAATGCTGAGTGTCACCCAGCAATTCTGCCTCCATTTTAGAACATCATGAGTCTCAAAAAGAGTTGAAAACTAAGTAAATAAAAAAACATACTTGTCCATATTGATTTCTATTACTACATCTCTTTTAAAGACACTGGGTTTTCTGGGTTAGTATAATGTCACATGCACAATGAACTTAGAATAAGAATTCCAACGCGATTTCATTGAGAACAGTATTTTCTTACCTTGAAAACTTTAGTGACAGGCCATCACATTTGCAGATATAAAAGGAAAACTAGATAAACTTACCATTTGGATGCCAGATTTCTGTAATGAATTTCATTTTTGGAGGCCGAAGGGGATAATCTTTTGGGAAAGTGAGATGAGCCTTAAAAACACCACCTTCACTGGAAAAACAAAAACAAGTTCTCATCTGTAAATTCCTGCTTATAGGTAGACAATTATTAAAACAAGAGTGGCAGAGCTAACACTAAAAATGAAGTACGTGAACAGCCTGGATTCCAAGCAGTTACTCCAAAACCCCGTTTAATAAGCTGTCATACCTGTTAAACTCCCCTTACTCAACTCTCAAGAAAGGTGCTAAGATGAAGGTGTTTCTAAAAAGACATTCAGATCAGATCACATTACTGCCAGGCCACAAGCCTTTCCATCATTTCCCATTGTGCTGGGAACAAAATTCACAGGGCTTAACATTGCCCTAAGGCTCAGACTATCCATTTTTCCATGTTGTTCTCAAACTACCACTGTACTCTCTATTGCAGCCAGTCTTCTTACAGCTCCTCAAACATACCAAGCTTTCTTACCTTATGCACATTTTGTTGTCCGTCATCTGGGATAAGATGTGCTGACTGTCCATTCATCCATGTATTTACCCATTTCATCATTTAACAAATATTTATTCAGCACTTATGTGTCAAGCTCTAGAAGTACAGCAGTCAAAAAAATATTTTCTCTGAACTTTAGGTGTTTACATTCTAGTGACTCTCCAAAGCAGTGCTGTCCAAACAATTTTCTGCAATGTTGAAAATGTTCTATATTTGCACTGTCCTATTTTTTTTTTTTTTATACAGTAGCCACTGGCCACTGGATATAATATGGCTACTGCAACTGACAAACTGCCTTTTTATATAATTTTAATATCCACATGTGGCTAGTGACTACTGTATGGGACAGTGCATTTCCAGAACACTGTCATCTAATTAGAGACTGTGCTTGTAACTATCAAAAGAGCAATACAATGTATTATATACACTGATAACTAAAGCCAAAGAGAGCAAGTCAGCTGGAAGGGGCAAAAGTGACTATGTTCCTGTCTTGCAGCCTGGTACTAGCCATTTCCTGTTTGAAACATCCTTTTCCTCGTCTTCTGAAAGATTTTACTTGAACACCCAATCTAAACTAACCACTAGGTCCCCCTAACACACAGACCTCTTTTAATTTCTTTATTACAATCCCAATTCTCACAGCAGATTCTTTATTGTTCATTGTAGGCTCCATGAGTGCAGAGTATATGATCATGGTTTATTTCAGATCAGTGAGAAATGGAATTTAAATGGTAGCTCATCTTTGGGTTAAAAAAAAAAAAAATTCAAGTTAATTCACTGGACAAATACATTGAGTATAATCCTAGTATGTGCTAAAACACTATTCCACGTAACAGGACTCGGCAGTGAGCGAAAGTTAACAGATTACTGGTTTCGTGGAGCTTACATTCTACAGGCAGGCAGAAGGAAGTACCAAGAAAAATATCAGTAATAAGTACTATCATGGAATGATATGAGCAATCTATTGCTAAATGAAAAAAGTATCCATAAAACAAGCCTATTTGTCTTTAAGAAGAAAAACTGAGGGTATGTTTGTATACAAAAAGAAAAATACCTAGAGGCATGACACTAATACATAATGATGGTTTAATCTGGAGGGTAGAATGATGGGCTCTTTCACACTTTCTGCTTTGTACATTTTAATATAGTTTGAATGTTTAACAAGTAAACATTACTTGTTATTTCCTTTTCTAATTGTAAAAGCAAGATTGTAGTGGGGAAATTTAGAAGAAAAACACAGGTAGATCAACAATACCAAATACTTCTGAATACTTAGGAAAGGCACTGGACTTGCAATGTAAAAAGTTGGTGGCCTTGATAACACAAATTTGATAGAAGCAATAGGAAAAAGATAGTAAAGGATTAAAGAAAGAATAGGGTGACAAAGTAAAGCATAAAACGTAGAACAATATGCTTGAAGTTAAAGAAGATGGTAACTAAATGTGGAAAAATAATACACACGCTTTAAAAGAGGAAAAAAAATAATCTGTCTTCAAAGAGATGGGAGGGTGCTGGCAGAAAGATCAGAGATATTAGAAAAAGATTAACTGAGAAATCAGATAGAAATGGGAAGAAATAGAAGCCCTGGTGGCAGCATTTTTAAGTGCTAGGCAGCTAACTGAAAAATTGGTGGTTATCCACCCAGCAACTCCAAGGGAGAAAGACCTGGTAATCTGATCCATAAAGATTACAATCTAGGAAACCCCGTGGGGCAGTTCTACTCTAATCACATGGGTTCACTCTGAGTCAGAATCTACTCAATGGCACCCAACAAGAACGCCTGACCACAACAAAAGAAAGAACATCATTTCCTTTCACACAGCAAGAAAAACAGACTGAATGTAGTACAGATATCTAGAAGTAGAAAGAAAAAAACAAAGTATATGCCTGTCTTATGCCCTTAATTTTCGTAATTTATGAGCTTATCTACTGAAGGGGAAAAAACAAGGAGGCTTAAGGGAAATGGAGCCTGAAATAGCTATTGTGAGAAGGGCATTATACTGGTAAATCTGTATCTCTTCAGCCGGTTACCCCAACTGTGTAAGTTAGAGCCAAAATTGGTCTTAGGACATATTAATTATATGGACTGGTTTTTCAAACGGAGCCTGCAAAATGTACTTAGTAAGTCACTAGCCAAGTTTCTGTTTTTTGTTTTTTTCTTTAAACACAAAAATAGAATAGAAAACATGGGAGTAGTTTGTTTCAGTTATATAATCTGCAGATGTATTTCTACCCATTAATCTACATAAAGATATGATGAATGCAGTGGGTCATGAAGTAAAATTTTTTTTATTATGGCTGTGGTAAAAAAAAAAAAAAAGTTTGAAAGAAAGCTAGAAATTCAGAACACAGCAAAGATCTATACAAAAGGGCACTGGAACAGCTGCCACAAAGCCCATACACTTTATTCTACTGGTAAGGCTATTCTTGATAATATTAAGTTAGCTCTCCTAAATCTTTTTAATTTTAATTAATTAAAGCCATTCAAAAGTTTCCTATTAGGTAACTGGAATCCCCATCATGAAAAATGTCTTATTCCCTTACACTGTTTTCAATCTTTAAAATGTCAATCAAATTTAATTAATAGGGTTGCCTTAAAGCACACAATTTTCACTCTACCTGAAATGCCCTCATTCACTATGAACCAACCATGCTATTCCTTATAACTTTTCTCCTATCTGTGGACCCCTCACTTTCTGTTTTACCTGTAGAAATCCTACCTGTTTTGTTTTTTTTTTTTTAATGCCTAGCTCAGTGGGGCCCAACTTGTGGGTACAAACTACCAATGAACAGCCAAGTTAGCAAAGAGAAACCCCAAAACACAGAGGGCACAAAAAAAACACAGATTACATATTTACATGTCATATTCAGGGTTTTTTTCATACACAAAGATGCTATTGTGATGAGCAAAGTGAAAGTTTATTAAAAAGTATCAATAAATTCAAAATACCATTTCTTCTATTATATATCTTCTTAATCAACAGATACTTATAGTACAATTACTGGCACGATGTTAAAAAGAGGTATGCAACCGAGAGTTATATATCTGAAAAGACTGGGAAACCTAGGTCTAGCTCAAGTCTCTCCCCTGAGATCTCCCTTATTGTTTTTGTTTTAAATTACAAAAATCTTAGAGGGATCAGATCCCATTTTTCTACTTTGTCAGATTCTACCATTATGCCATGCTTATTTATTTAAACAGTATACTGAATGCTGTCTTCTGAAACTTTGCTAGCTCTGTACTTTATGTGTGTGTATATATATATGTGTGTGTACTTTCTATATATCCCTGTTGGTATGTGTTTCTTGTTCATTTTACCTGCCACATTCTATAACTGATTCATTCTCTAAGATACTTGATTCCTTCCAATTTTTCTGAGATTATAAGCAATAGAACGTTGAATATTTCCTAGGCATAGGATTTTTACCATAGAAATTAAACTGCTAAGACCAAGTTTAAGTATTTGTTCAGTCATACAGTAATAAACATAGTAGAGTTGGAGAGCTAAACAAAGGCAGTCCCCAAAACCCATATTCTTAAGCACTACGTTATAAATGACATGGTATTGCCACTGATCACCCCATTTGTAAGCAATTGAAGCACTAGGTTCCTTACAGATGATAGGACTTGTGGCTCTAATAAACAGAACTATAAAAGAATTTTGTAACTCCAAAAGATGTTTATGAGAGAGTTTGGACAACTCTTCATTTTCTATATCTACACAGGTAAGAAGACATTGCAAAACACACACATATAACCTTAAGATTCTGTATAACTTTCACACTATTGCCAGAGGTAAGAAACAAAATAAACTAGCCTTCAGTAATAAAGGGGGAATAAGAGATTTTTTTTTCAAGTGTATATTCACTATTCACTAACAAAATTTATAATTACACAGTGATATCCAGGTTTCCTAAACTTTCTTAAAGACCTACTGCTACTCCTTTATTAAATTTTATTTCTGTGGCTATCAATGGCTATCCACACTGCTTGATAAAAAGTAGTTTGAAAATGGGTGTATCACAGCAGTTTCAGAATGCATACTTCACAGAAAGACAGCCTCCAGAATCTATTCTCAACAGCACTAGAGAGATTCATTAATGGAAAGGACACTAATAGAGATTTAACACTGTCTGGAGATAAGGAAATGATTAAATTAACGCTCACGGCACTGATGAATCTGAAAGTGACACCTGAATGTACCAGTTATTGATGACATGGGTTGTGAAGAGTATGGAGTGCCCTCTAGTGAGTAAATGAAATATCACACCAGCTCTTACAGAATTCTAGTACACTAATATCTCTTGTCATATAAATGATGTAATCATCAAGTGGTAAATTAATCACTTAGGTTGAGGTACTATCCAACCCATCTTAATTTACTTTCAATCTGTACCTCCTCCTCCGACCCCACTGCCAGCCTGACTACCTTTCACGTGCAGTTATTCAGCCGGTGAGTTTAAACCCGCTGACCTTTAGGGTGGCAGCAGAGCACTTTAACCACTGCACCACCACGGCTCCATTTAAACCTCAGTCACTCCCAATAGCACTCTTCAAACAACTGCAGGATGGCCTCTACTTTCTTCACTTGGCAGAAATTACAAGAACACCACTAACTTTTATTAAATCAACACTTTTTAAGCATTCTTGATCCTTGGTAGCATTTTAAAAGACTTACCTCTATAAAACCTTTCCTCTCCACATTGTTCATGGGCATTTCTGACTACTTTCCTCTGCTCTTTCTTAAACAATGGTGTTTCTCAGGGTCCTGCCCTAGACGTATGCTCTCTCTATTCCCTGAGCAAAGGCTGCTGATCTCCCTACCTCCAGTAGGCCGTGGCCAGCCCCCAACTCCATTTTTTATACTATAGAGGAAAGATTTATTTTGAAATAACTAGCATTAAAAACATACATTTCTTGCAGAAATAAACAAGTAAACTAAACAAGCAAAATAAAATTTCACACTCCTGATACTTAATAATTTGATGCATACTCTAAAACATAAAATCTATGAACTCCTGATTTAAAATTTCTCGATGGCTGCACCCTGTCCTCAGGATATGGAAAAATCCAAACTCTTAAATAATATTTAAAATAAACTTCATCGCCTAGGCCCCAATTTCCTATCCAACCTCATTTCTTGAAATTCTTTGTACTTACTTCACTTAACTGCCATACCCTTTGCTTCATCTCTTATTTTCGAGGCCCTGTGTGTACATAACCTGTTGCCACTGAGTTGATTCCAACTCATAGTGACACCATAGGACAGAGCAAAACTGCCCCACAGGGTTTCTAAGGAGTGGCTGGTGGATTCAAACTGCCGACCTTTTGGTTAGAAGCCACAGCTCGCTGTAGCTCTTAACCACTGCACCACCAGGGTTCCTGTGTATACACAGTTCTCCTTTTAATCCCACCTTTCTTTCCACTTCCCCTCACCTCTCACTGCTACTGCCAGAATTATCTGTCTAGTTCTCTCTTACTCCAGCTATAGGTATTGTGATTGATAGCTCAAAATCTGTTCCACCCCAAAATAATTAATCTAAGCCAACTGTAGTGATCTCATTCATCTTGCCAGTTACTGGATGAGGAATGACTAGATTCTGACAAACAAGACAAGAGGCTGGAGAGCTTCCAGGAAAAAAAAGGTTTCTGCAGCCCCTAAGGAACATAAAACACAAGAGACTACCTTCTCTTCTTCCTTTGGATGATGTTCTCAAATGCTCAAAACTGCTGCAACCATTTTGCTACCAGTCTAAAGACAACAAATTTCTTTATTTTCTAAACCAGTTAAAGGCAGATTTCTGTTATGTGTAGCTAAAAGCATTCAAAATGATAGCAGTAGTTACTAACTCTTCAGTTCCCACTTAAGACATCCCTTCCCCTAGGAAAAATTCCCTAACACATTCAAAACCTGCCACACTCCAATGAGTTCCCATAGCACCCCATCATGCATGTTACCAGTTTTCTAAATGACTATGCAGTACAAGTTTTGGGGAGCAGTGACTAGGTAATTCAAGGTCTTGTTCCCAGCATCTAGCTAAGAGTACTCAAAAAATAACTGAGAACTAAATGAATGAGTAGTGTTGTAAAAACAGCTTGAGGGGCAGTGTCTGACCTCCTCCAGCCCCATAAAGGGGAAAGAGAACCAAGATCAACAGTGCAAGGCTAACTCCCATGAGGCAGAGACCAGACAAGCTTCCTCTCTCTGCCATCTTTACAAGTTCTGACACCAACCATCCCCCCCACAGCATTCTCTACTGGGTTTGATAATTCGCTGCAATGGCCACACAGAACTCAGATCATACTCATGATTACGGAGTTTATTAGGGAAGTAAGAGCTACAACTCAGGTTCAGGAACACTCAGGATACACTTATCCCATCAGGACAGCCTCTTCCCCACCGCGCTCGCAGGCTGGGTTCGGGGCGGCGGGGAGGGGGGAGGCACAGCTAACATCTTAGAAAACCTAAAATCATAAAAAAATGTTTGATGCCTCCAAATCCTTGCCTGCTTAGTATTATCAAAGACCAGGCTTGAGAGAGGTAGTACCCAAGACACAAACTGAGATCTAGATCCTTCCCTGCTATCACTCAGTTGTATGGCTTTTGAGAAAATTACTTCATCTCTTTTTCCCCAATACTTGCTCAATTCCTATAAAAAGTATGGACTACATTACTAGTTCTGAACTTCCACTGGTCACTAACAGCAGGAATTCACGATGCTTCTGAAAAAGCATCACATACTAGTAAATGTAAGTGGTCTGCAAACAATCTGAGCAGAAAATAAGACTGCGGTCTTGGAATCTAAAAATATATTACATGAATTATTTAAGAAATTCCATCTCTCTTTTCTATTGTTCTTTAATAACACTACATCTGTTGTCTATCTTTAATACTTATTGATTTAACAGCTGGTAGTCGGTTAAAGGATTATTTTACACCCTAAAAATCACTTTACAAACTGGGAAAAGCTAACATTAGTTCATTGTTGGGTCAAAATACCCTGGTTCTGACCAGTATTCTGTGGGAGTCCAATTAGAGAACCACTAAAAGAGATGAGCTCACAAGTTCTCTCCAGTCTTCTGAAGACACATGTGTACAATATGTTCTGTATTAAAGTCTCTCTGGAATATGCAATGCTACACTCGAATTAAACTGATGAAATGCTAAGAATGGTAAAGCCTTGCCTCCTTAAAATGCCAAGTGTTCCTTTTGGGGGTCAACGCACAGCAGGCTCAAGGGAAGGGAGGAAGAAGGAGAGAAGTTTCAATACAGAGATTTTCTTTTCTATCGGCCTGTTAGTTAAAACTTACCTCCTAATTTCTGGGATATACAAGTTAAAAAAAATTATTTATATATAACCTCACCTTAAGACAGCTTTTCTCTCATAAATTTTTTCCAGGTATTGAGACTATCTGAATTTCTTAAACTATTATATATTTAGGAAAATAACAGGTTTTAGACATTAGAGCTTAAAGCAGAACACAAAAACCCTAGACATATTCAAATTTAGTGCAAATGGTACTGAACACAGCCACTTCACCTGTTCCATAAAAAATAATTACATTTCAGTTTGTCAAAATAGTTCATATTTCAATAAATTAAAAGAGCTGTACTTTGACGATACCAATTCCATCATACTTACTAAAGTGTATCTGGAGGACCAATAATAAGGACTTCCCATCGATAAAGATCATTGTCATCTATTAAACCTGCTGAAAAGCCTTCCACTGGATTTTTGTTGAGTTCTGTAGAAAAAGAAAAATTTGATCAAAACTTTTAAGCACGTAACTGTCACCCAACAGATAAATTACAGAACACGAGCAAAAATGTTATAAATTCTAAACCATCAAATGGATATACCTTGCAAAGAAAATGCTACCTAATGGCCAAAACATTCAAATTTCCGTAACACAAGGAAGTCACAGTTAAACTATCCAGAAGATCCATTTCAACAGCCCCTCTCCCTTCTGCCCTGGTTTCCAGCCAGGTTCTGACCCTTCTACGTAGCCCTCTAGTGGCCCTCTAAGGGAGCTTGTAAAAATGCATGCCCCAGAGATACCGATTCAGAGGTGTCAAGAGGGAGCCAGATATCAAACCAGTACTTCCGGTCATTCTTAAGCGGCAGTCTTTAGAGCACACCTTAAGAAACACTGACAGAGTGCCTAATACCTTTTCACTGGAATTTGCTGAGCTTATCCAACCTTCATTTATACTAATATTCACATGTATTAGCTATTTTTGAAGCACCCTCCATAATCCTGATGACGCATTTCTACAGTTGGTGTTCACGTGTGGCCCGTTAGACTCTGAGCTCAGAGAGAACACAGACAGCCCCTTCTGTCCTGCCTGTGTGTGCTGACTCCTCTGCCAGCCACGGATTCCAACACAGAAGAGTTGCTTAATAATGACAGTTGGTGCCTACAGGAGTGGCAGTGGCATCATGAGGTTCTTCTCTTCTAGAGGGAGTGCACTGGCATGGATGGAGAAAGATGGTGATGGGGGACAAGACCAGGGGCAAGAGACCAGTGGTAATGAAGTGGGGAGACAAAGGCCAAAGTGCCCTTGAGTCCTTTCGGACTCACAGTGACCCCATGTACAACAGAACGTAACACTGCCGGGTCCTACACCAACCTCACAAATGTTGCTATGTTTGAACCCATTGTTGCAGTCACTGTGTCAATCCATCTCGTTGAGGGTCTTCTACTTTCTCACTGACCCTCTATCTTACTGAGCATGATGCCCTTCTTCAGGGAATGGTCCCTCCCAAATGTCCAAAGTACGTGAAATGAAATCTCGCCATCGTCACTTCCAAGGAGCACTCTGGCTGTACTTCTTCTGAGACAGACTCGTTAGTTCTTTTGGCAGTCCATGGCATATTCATTATTCTTTGCCAATACCACAATTCAAAGGACTCAATTCTTCTTTGGTCTTTCTTATTTCTTGTCCGGCTTTCACATGCACATAAAGTGACTGAAAATATCAAAGCTTGGGTCAGGCGCACCTTAGTCCTCAAAGTGACATCTTTGCTTTTCAACACTTTAAAGAGGTCTTTTGCAGCCGATCTGCCCAATGCAATACATCATTTGATTTCTTGACTGCTGCTTCCATGGGTGTTGATTGTGGATCCAAGTAAAATGAAATTCTCTAACAACTTCAATTTTTTCTCCCATTATTATGATGTTGCTTATTGGTCCCATTGTGAGGATTTTTGTTTTCTTCATGTTGAGACGTAATACATACTGAAGGTTGTGGTCTTTGATCTTCATCATTAAGTGCTTTAAATTCTCTTCACTTTCAGCAAGCAAGGTTGTGTCATCTGCATATCGCAGGTTATTTATTAATGAGTCTTCCACCAATCCTGATTGTCACGTTCTTCTTCATACAGTCCAGCTTCTTGGATTATTTGCTCAGCATATGGATCAGTAAGTGTGGTGAAAGGATACAACCCTGACACATACCTTTTCTGACTTTAAATCATGCAGTATGTCCTCGTTCTGTTTGAACAACGGCCTCTTGGTCTATGTACAGATTCCACATAAGCACAAATCAAGTGTTCTGGAATTCTCATTCTTCACAATGTTATCCATAAATTTGTTATGATCCACACAGTCAAGTACCTTTGCACAGTCAATAAAACACAGGTAAACATCTTTCTGGTATTCTCTGCTTTCAGCCAAGATCCATCTGACATCATCAATGATATCCCTGGTTCTACATCCTCTTCTGAATCCAGCTTGCATTTCTGGCAGTTCTCTGTCGATGTACGGCTGCAATCACTTTTGAATTATCTTCAGCAAAATGCTACTCGTGTGTGATATTAATACCGTTTGATAATTTCTGCATTCTGTTACCTCACCTTTCTTTGAAATGGGCACAAATACGGGTCTCTTCCAGTCAGCTGGTCAAGTAGCTATCTTCCAAATTTCTTGGCATGAACAAGTGAGCACCTTCAGTGCTGTATCTATTTGTTGAATGACACAGGAACCATTAAAAGAAGATGGAAGGAATATACCGAGTCACTGTACCAAAAAGAACTGGTCAATGTTCAACCATTTTAGGAGGTAGCATGTGATCAAGAACCAATGGCAGTGAAAGAAGAAGTCAAAGCTGTACTGAAGGCAGTGGCAAAAAATAAAGCTACAGGAATTGATAGAATATCATTTGAGATGTTGCAGCAAACAGATGCAGAACTGGAGGTGAACTGCATATATTTAAATATATAATTTGGTAAGTATTAACATACGTATACTTTTATGAAACCACCACCACAATCATGATAGTGAAACATAAATATCCATCATCAACAAAAAAATATTATTTAATTTACGTACCAGGAGAGCTAAGTGCTGACTGGCTCGAAATGGGAAATGGAGATAAAGCACATACAAGTGGGGAGAGCGGTTCAGAAAGGACTTCCCGCATGTCTGAACAGGTCTGTAATTCTCATACAATTCCTGCCACCATTTTGAAGGAGCTTAATCTAATGACGAAAGTAAGTGTAATGTAACTCAGACAGCTATGAAAGACTGGTAACTGAGAAGATATTAATTCTTTGAGGAATCGGGGTTGTGTTATTTCAACAACTGGGACTTAATGCTAAAACATGCCTGTGCAACGTGGAGATTGCCAAAAGTGAAAGCTTATTTAAACACGAATGGCTTTTCTCAAAATCTGAGAACAAATGCTTTTTAGCCATCTAAGATTTTTGCCTAATACACAAAGTAAACTGCTATAAATAACTTGTTTTAAATCAGTAACTTGTTTTAAACTTGCTAAGTGAAAGAAGGCAGATACAACAAAACATAAGAAATGCATTTTTACTTTTAAACAGCTATTCTAAATCATAAAAAAATAAGTTATCGAAAATGCAGACATTAAAATAGGAATTACACTTTAATCTTATGCATTTATGCATGCATGTATTTCAGATATACTGGGCACTGGAAAAGAGCTGAATGAGAAACTAGCCAGATTTTTGCTGTCAATTGAAGGATGGACAATTATTTTCTACACTGCATTAACTCATTTCCAACTTTTTAGATGAACACTATTGCACAGACCACTTTCTCCAACACTGTAAATAAGAGTCTTGTGTGAAATTCTGTAACGTACCCAGAAATTACCTAGTTGCATTTTCCATCCAGTAGAGTTATGCAAGTCCAGTGGCGTTGCATAAATGTAAGTGGGTAGGTTCTGAAATTAGCATATATGGTCAAAATTACACTTTCTAAGTGCCCTTATGCTTCCCACAAAGTATATTATTGCTTTTTCATTTTTGTCAATACATCATAAATTCTCGAAATCTTTTGCATACTCTCCATGTTTTTCTCCTACAGGCATGATTGTGTCTACTACTTGTTTCACATAAGTAATGCAACTGCAATGTTGAAGAATGTCCAGCATCTCACTTTTCTAAAAGCTTTTGCCCCTAGCATAGATCCTCACAGATTTAATATACCTGTATTAGGTAGGCCATTACCATGCCTTCCTGCTCCATAAATGTTTCCTTCAAGGTCCAGTTCAAACACCATCCTCCCTCCTCCATGAGGCCTTCCCTAATAATTTACCAAATAATAATCTTATTTTGACTTCTGTTGAACTTCTATCAATTATACTTTTAGTCTCACTATATCATCTGGCACTCAACTATCATCAGCTCCTAATCCCCAGAAAAGTATCAGGTAATTACAATGTGTAATAAATGGAGGAGCACCATAGAAGCGTACGTAACACAACCCTGAAGAGTCAGAAAAGACTTCCAAAATAAAAGGAAACATCTGAAATACGACAAAGGATTTGGGTGGGAGGAGGTGCAAGGTTCACATAGAGCAGCATGTACAAAAACTTGAAATATGAAGATCAGTACATGACTGATAAAAAAGCAAGGGAGGGGTAGTTGAAACAAAACACTATTGGATGCTGCACAGCAAAGGGTCTTTAGAAGAAGCCATGTAGGTTTGAACTTTACACAGAGGGCAATGATAAGCCTTTGAAGGGTTTTGTTTTTGGTTTTTGAAACTATGGGATGACTTCATGAGATTTATATTTTTAAAAACCAACTTTGCAGCGTGTGGGGGGTGACATAAAATTAAGGTCATATTGAGGACAAAGAAACCAAAAATGGAAGGGAAGCTATTACAGTAACACTGGAAAGTATAAAACAGGATATTTAGGAAATAAAATCAGTCAACTGAACTGAACTTCATAATATGCTGGTTAAAGTAATAGGTCAAAGATGGTGCACTCTGCTTTGCTGTGTATATTCTCAAGAACAAAAAAAAGATGCACAATTCCTCAAAAAGTTCAACACAATTACCAGATGATCCAGCAATTCGATTCCTAGATACATATCCGAGAAAACAGAAAACATGTCCACACAGGAGCTTGTACACAAATGTTTTATGGCACCATAATTCAAACTAGTCAAAAGGTAGAAATAACCCAAATGTCGATCAGTGGATAAGCGGATAACCTGTGGTATATACATACAGTGGAATATTATTCAGCTACAAATAAGGAATGAAGTACCGATACATTCTGTAACTGGGATGACTCTCCAAAACATGATGTTAACTGAAAGAAGCCAGACACAAAAGGTTATATATTGTTATGATTCCTTTGATACATTTAGAATAGGGAGATCCATATAGACAGAAAACAGATTAGAGGTTACTAGGGATGGGGAAGGGGGAAATATGGTGTGTTTTTATGGGGTGATGAAAAAGTTTTGAAACTGGACAGAGCTGGTGGTTGCACAACGTTGTGAGTTGTACTTTAAAATGAGTGACTATGTTATGTGAATGTCAATTCAATTTTTAAAATAATAGACTTTTCTGTGCAAAGTAACTCAGTGGAGTCTGTTCATTCACCAAAACAAGAAACAAGGCAGAAGGTACAGTTTGAGGGGCAAGGAGAAGAAACGGTGATGGGTTTAGTTTCAAATGCCTATGGGCATAAATATATTGTTTTAAAAAGAAATTTGGGCAACGAAAAAGAAATATAGACTCAAGATAGTCTTCAGAATACTGTTGATAAGACTGTTGACCCAAGGATGAGTATAAATGTACATTGTAGAAGATCTACCTGAATAAAGCCTAGAGAATACCAACATGTTGGGGATATAAAAGAAAAGAATGCAAAGGCAACTGAGTAAGAGAAACTAGAGAAATAAGAAAACCAGAAAAAAGTTATATTAAACAAGCCAAATGAGATACATTTCAAGGAGAAAGTAGCCAACGTTACAGAGACCCGTTACAGACATGTTGATTCCAACTCACAGTGACTCTCTAGGACACAGCAGAACGCCCCGTAGGGTTTCCAAGGAGTCACTGGTGGATCTGAACTGCCCACCTTTTGGTCAGCAGCCTGAGCTCTTAACTACTGTGCCACAATGCTACATACTTCTCAAGAGAGGGTGTACGTTCAGTCTGGAGGCCCTGTGTGATACAAATGGTTAATGTGTCTGGCTCCTAACTGAAAGGTCAAAGTTCAAGTCTACATACAGGCACCTCCTAAGAAAGTCCCTGGCCATCTTTTTCCCAAATATCGGCCATTAAAAACCCTCTGGAACACAGTTCTACTCTGACACACATGGGGGCAGACATGAATTGGAGTTGACCCAATGGCAACTGGTAATAAATAGTAAATGCAGCCCACTGGGTTCGGTAATAAGAAGGCCAAGTCTGCTCTAGGCATCAGTAGTTTCAGTGTAATGGTAAGGCTCAGGCCATGCAGGCAACACTGAGTTAAAGGAAGATGAAGTACAAAAAACAAGTGGAAATTTTTGCTACAAGTTTGACAGTGAAGGGAAAAGTGTAGTAGCCACAAGTAGATGAAATTCAAGAGGGGTTTTTAAATGTTGATGGTGACACCTCACACTACATTCAAATCCAGACGGACTGCAGATACTGTATAAGTAATAAAACATACTTAAAATACAGAAAAATTTATTAATCTAATCATGGGTGGTGGCAATCTTCCTAATTAGCACGACACAAAACCCAACAGTCACATTACACCACAAAAAATATTTTAAATGCCATACAGCAATAAAGCTAAAATACAAACGATAAGACTAAGACAATATCCACAATATAAAAGGCGAAAGTCTAATATCCCTAGTACAAACAGAGCTGCTGCAAATCAAAAGAAAAAGGAAACATGGAAAAAGTACAAATAAGCAATAAGGGGGAAAAAATGGAAATGGCTAACAAACACACAAACCTAGCCTGCTAAAGACAAATATTAATTCCGATAAGTATATTTATACCTGAGTTTCTATTCATACGCCTAAGGTATTTGATAGATGCCTTGACAGAGACAAACATAAACATGTTTTCTGAATGATACCTGGAGAGACAATCAGAGTTGGAAAGAGCTAGAAAGATCTACCTTTCCCACAAAAATCATGAGTGCTAAAATATAAAATTTTAAAGTTTGAAAAAGCAGACAAAACTGATCAACAGTGTTAGAAATCGAGACAACAATATTTTTCTTTTTATTTGGAAAGAAAGTGGGGGTAATATCTAAAAGGAGCTATGAGAGAATTCTGGGGTACTTGTAATGACAAGCAGTACATTACATGTATACACTTTTCAGTATGTATGCTGTCTTACGCTGGGTTCTCTAGAGGAACAAAACCAGTGAAGCATATATATAGAGAGAGAAAAAGACAGAGAGAAAGGGAAGATGAACTGATTTCACGGAAATGGCTCATCCAGTTGTAGGGCCTGGCAAGTCCCAGATCCGCAGGTTGGACCTCAGGCTGGAGGCATCTCCTGACTCATGTGGTTGCAGGGGTTCATGAACCCAAAGTCAGCAGGTCCGATGGCAGGCTGCTAGCTGAGGTCAGAAGTCAGAGGATGCAGGAAAGAGGGCTAGCAATGCCAGAACATGCATATATACTGGATGCCACCCTCAAGGAAACTCCCCTTTCAAATAACTGGTTGCTCAAATTTCCTTGGCTGCTTCACATTAGATCACGAAATGGAAGATGATTACATAATGTCTGCCAAACCACTGAGAGAATCATGGCCTAGCCACGATGACCTATGTCTTAGACTGGGTTCTCCAGAGAAGCAAAACCAGTGACGAGTCTATATATAGGGAGATAGTTTAAAAAAAAAAAAAAAAAAGACATATATCAAGGAAATGGCTCACATAGTTGTAGAGACTCGAAAGTCCCAAATCCATGGGTCAAGCTGGAGGTTTCTCCTGACTCACATAGGGGTTGGTGAACCCAACATTCAGAGTGCAGAAGCTGACCAATTCCAGGACTGGCAGGCAAGCTACTAACTCAAGTCCCAAAAACCAGAGATCTGATGAAAGGAAGCCAGCTGCAGGATCCAGCAAGCCTCATCACAAAGTCCACCTATATTAGATGCACGTCATGCTCCCTAGAAAAAGTCTTTTCCACTGATTGGTTATTCACAGCAGACACCCATCTTATTACATCAGGTCTCATCATCAGAGTGATTACATATTATATGACCACCAAACTACATCTTAACTGCCAAAGCACTGAGAATCATAGTCCAACCAAGTTGACACACAACCTTAACCATGACAGTCCACCCCTTGTCAACCTGGCACCTGTACACATCTCCTTTAACCATACACAGTCGCTGAATAAAGACAATTATAAAGTCATACTTGTGCCTAATGTAAAACAACCAACACGTGTACAACTAAAAATGCACTAGCCCCGTTCACGTATTTTATACCTGAAGAAAACAAAAATATTTGATGCACATGTACAAAGAAGAAATACTCGTAACAATTACAGTCCTCAATTCTGCAATTGGCCATGTGGTTCTAACTGATATTTAGAACTACCATTTTCCATCACATATTTCATTATTTCCTTTGCCCTCAGCAAGCACCTAAGCTGGTCGTGCTTCTTTGCCTGGTGAGGTGACCCAAACCTTCATTCCTGAAGGGTCTGGGCCATCAGTAGTCATGTCAGAATTAGGTTGCTGTAGTTTTCCTTTGACTTTAATCACAGAGCATGGTAGTATTAAGAAATGTCCTAAGGGTCTCCTGCATTACTGTAATATCAATCAGAATTCCTCTTGGTAATCAGGATAAATCACATCAGCCAATATGGTAACTCCCTTCTTTGCCTGTTGATCCAAGGCATAAGGAGCCCAAAGTGGCCAGGTGGCATTCTTAATTTCCAGTTCAGTGGAATCAGTGATGTGCCTCCAGGTGGGAACATTCTTCTGTTTGGAACTAAGACCTCTAGATCTGCAGAGCATAGAGTCACAGGAACAGGAAGCAAAAATTTTGCAAGGGTAACAGTGAGTGGTGCCACTCCCATTTCCACCCCTTGATTCCTGGACCCATGAATCTTGGCTATGGGAGAAAAAGCATCATATACTGGATGCTGGTTTAGAGCATATACAGCCTCCTGCAGAACACTGCCCCAACCATGCAAGGTGCTGACAACTAGCTGGTGCCATAATTGTATCTTTAGAAGGCCATTCCATCATTCTATCAAGCCACTTGCTTCAGGATGATGGCAGAACATGTTAAGACCAGTGAATTCCATGAGCACGGGCCCACTGCCACACTTCATTTGCTGTGAAGTGAGTCCCTTGATCTGAGGCAATACTGTGTGGGATGCCATGACAGTGGAAAAGGCAATCTCTAAGTCCAGGGATGGCAGTTTTAGAAGGAGCACTGTACACAGAAAGGCAAATCCATATCCAGAGTATGTGTCTATTCCAGTAAGAACAGACCGCTGTCCTTTCCATGATGGAAGCAGTCCAATATAATCAACCTGCCACCAGGTTGCTGGCTGATCACCTCGAGGAATGGTGCCATATCAGGAACTCAGTGTTGGTCTCTGCTGCTAGCAGATTGGGCACTCAGCAGTGCCTGTAGCCAAGTCGGCCTGGTGAGTGGGAAGTCCATGTTGCTAAGCCCATGCGTAACCTCCATCCCTGCCACCATGGCCATTTTGTTCGCAAGCCCATTCCACAGAATGCGTCATCCACTGTCTGTACAAGAGAGCTTCACAGTAGTTAATAACGCTGATCTATGATGGTACAGTAGTTAAGCTCTCAGCTGCTAACCAAGAGTGGCTGGGGAAAATGGATGACTGGTTTCCACAGACATGTCATCCTATCCACTTGATTGTTAAAATCCTCTTCTGCTGAGGTCACCCTTCGGTGAGCATTCACATGAGACACAAATATATTCACTTCTTTGGCCCATTGAAAGAGGTCTATTACATACCTCTTCGTCTCCAGTTTCCCAATCACATTACTTCCAAGTCCCTGACCATCCAGCCAAACCACTGGCCACCGCCCATGCATCGGTATACAACCTCACATCTGAACATTTCTCCTTCCAAGCAAAGTGAAAAATCAGGTGCACTGCTTGAAGTTCTACCCAGTGGGAGGATCTCCCCCTTTCACCACAGTCCTTCAGGGAGGTCCCAGAAAGGGGCTGGAGAGCTGCCTCCATCCACTTTTGAGCAGTGCCTGCATTATCGTGCAAAACCACCTGTAAACCAGGTACGGGTTTTTTCTTCCTCAGCCAAGCTCTTAACCACTGCACCTCAGAGCCAGTATCCGGTAATCCCTGAAAGTCTGATTATTTCTTTTTGCCCAATAAACAGTCTCTCTTGTAAAGGATCATATATCCCTTTCGGGAAGGCTGGAAGAAAGATTAACAGTATAAATTTTTGACAGTGTAGTGAGGTCCTTCCTAAAAGGGACCCAGCCTCCCCTGCATTCAAGAGGTTGTGGGTCTTTAAATTCGCTCAATTCTGGGCACTGAGTGATGGGCCATGAGTCTCTACTCTGGTGATTCTAGTTAGACTGCTGTTCACTTGACCTGGAATTCTTCTGCTTCTACGAATCAAGAAAATATTTAGTAGATTTCCTATTTATTCCACTCCTAGGGATAGCATGACTAAGTAGCCAGCACCGTTAAGTCCACAGGAGTCAGACTATTCTGATTATCGCTCTGACTCCGTTGTCCATTACATTAACCACACCCTCGTGGTCTTTATCGATTGAATGCCACCACTTAAGCCCCTTCCATCATGGGTTCCAATTAACCCCACTGTAGTTAAAATTAAAAAATTAAAAAAAAACCTGTTGCTGCAGAGTTGATTCCAACTCGTAGTGACCCTATAGAACAGAGCAGAACTGCCTCATAGGGCATAGCTCCTCGTGGATTCGAAGTGCTGACCTTTTGGTTAGCAGCTGTACCTCTTAACCACTATACCTGATTGGGTTCCCCCATTCCCATTGTAGTTAGGTGTCTTCATTCAGTTAGGGCAGTTTCCACTGTCAAATGTGACTTACAAGAAACAGCAACCACAGCAGTCTTCAAGGATGCTGTGGCTCCCTTCACAAATTTGTTCCTCACCGTTGTGGTAAAAGGTGTGTTCTCTGGGCACTCCATGGGTGGGTCTGTGGGCCCAACCTGATAAATCTACTCTAACATGCCAGTTTTCCTAAGCCTTTGGATTTCTTCCTTATGGTATACCAAGGCAAGTCTGGCATTTCAACTTGATTTAGTGTAGGCCACTGGTTAATCCATACTTCAGTGCACCAACCAAATAAACTATCAGATCCTTCCCCAACTTCTTGAGCTGAAACACTGAATGAACAATCTGTGCTTAGTGGGCCCACATCAATGAACTCAGACTGATGCAACTTTATGGTCCTTGCACCATTATCTCACATTCTTAATAGCCATTCCAACACATACTCCCCAGGTTTCTATTTGTACGTATTAGAAAAATCAAGCAGCTCTTGCGGAGTATAGCATACCTCCTCCTGGGTCACATTTTATACTTCACATCTTGGGGCTCATGGGGACTTAAGTCTAGTTACAGGTCTAGAAGCAAAAATGGGTGGTGGGGTGGGTCCCAGGGACATTGAGTCATGTCTTCTAAGGTATCTGCCTCAGGTGATGCCCCAGGCAATGCCTCAGTCATCAGGCCCAGACAGTGTGTCAGACAAAAAGTCTTCAGGCACAGCTGGGTTAATGTCATCTGATGGGGTGGAAGGGATAATGGTTTTATGGAACAGGATGGCTCAAAGATGAAGTAATCTCTTCAGATGGGAATAAGAGGGCAGGTTCTGTTGGCAGGTGTGACTCTACAAAATTATGGACTCAGTGTTCCCAACTTTACGATTACCTGCCCGTATGTCCCCATCCCAAGTTTCCTCCCAATCAATGCTCTCACTTTAAAATCAGAAACCACTCGAGGTTGGGAATTTAACTGGTGCTGTAATTCAGCCACTCTTACAGTAAGATTCCGTGTTTGGTTTTCGGTAATATTAGTTCTGTTACAAAATAAATAAATAAATAAATAAATAAGGCTTTCTTTCAGGGCACAAGTGGCTACTTTGAAGACTTGTCTGCGGCGTTTGAGCTGTGACTCTGAAGCCCAGAGCTCATCTCTTTCTTCCACTGCTTTGTCTAACAAAAGTAGGACCAAGAAACCAACCTCCTTATATTTCTCATTCTGACAAAACTGTAGAAAAGTATCAAATATTCAGTCACTTAGAGCCCCAATACATGATGTGCTGGTGGTAATATTTCACCTATTTCTATTGTCACATCACACCATGGATTAGCAGTGCCCTCTTTACTACTGGAGGCAGAGTCATCAGTGCCTTTAACACTTGAGAACCATAGGGATGAGTTTCAGAAAACTCATCCCTATGATTTTGTTCCTCTAAAATCACTCTTGGTATCAAATGTCTTAGGCTGGATTAAACGTGTGCGTGTGCCTGTGTGTGTGTGTGTGTGTGTGTGTGTGTGTGTTGGGTTCGTCAGCCCCTGCAACCATGTGAGTCAGGGTTCTCCTGACTCACATGGTTGCAGGGGCTGACGAACCCAAAATTGGCAGGTCAGGTGGCAGGCTGCTGGCTCACAGGGCTACAGGAGTTGGCGAATCCCCAAATCTACAGGTCAGATCGCAAGCTGCTGGCTCACATCTCAAGAACCAGAGGTCAAAGGATGACAAGTTGGATGCAGGATCAAGAGAGAGCAAGCTTTGCCAGAACACCCATATATATTGGATGCAAGCCACATTCCCAAGGAAATGCCCCTTTGAACTGATCGGCTTCTCAACTCAGATCACAAAATAGAGGATGATTACACATAGTATCTGCCAAACCACAGAGAATCATGGCCTAGCCAAGTTGATGCATAACCTTAACCATCACATATGTTATAGCACAATGTTTAAAACTCAGTAAATCCTAGGGTATTCACATGATTATTACATGAGAGTTAAACATTCAAGTTATGCATCTGTAATCACTACGGGGCAAAGCTGTCCCCAAATCTCAAATAAAAAGAAAACCAAGGACTTGGAGAGTAATGATTTGGACAAGTACTATAAATAATGGAAAATAATACATGAGCTGACTTACTAAGATAGATTCATTGTCAAGAGTAAGACTAAAAGAGAATGGAAACAGCATGCGAAAAGTAAAAGCCTTAAAGTCTTGAATCTGGATGGGAAATATCAGCATAAATTCATGATACAGCTTTAAAATGTTTATTTCTTAGCTCTGCTCACCGAAAAAGTCTGGAAGAAATGACCAGTCCCGTAGCAATGAGCATCTTTAGTGCCCAAAATATGGTCTTCGAATATGATTTATCACTAAAAGGGACCAGAGCTCTTAAGAGAAATGGTTGATTCCAGGTTTGGGGCAGGAAATGCTCCAGGCTCATCTCACATTTACCAAATAAAAAGGAAGCTATCAGATAATACTATGGCCTTGTCAAAAGGACTCAAGAAGTTCCCACTGGTCAAATACTAGATAGGATAATTTGAGTATCAATAAAGATAATAACCACAAAAGGTTGGAATACAATTATGTTTAAAGCCACAAGTTCATAACAGTGATATCAAAAAGAACAACTAACTGGTCATCTTCACAAGATGTTAGTAAACCAGTTCATTATTTTGTTAACAAATTAAAAAAAAAAAAGGCAAAAGAATCAAGATTTATTCTTCCTTTCCTATAGAAAGTGTATCACCATGTAATCAAATAGTAACTACTATCTGATCAAATGAGAGGTTCCTCTGTACAGAAATACTACAGCTAAAAAAAAAAAAATTAAAATATTGCCATTTTGCAATTTTAATCTAGGCATAAAAAGAAAGACAACCAGACATTATGTGCCTCCTGAAAAACAAACCACCACTTATGAAGTGATCTTATCTCACACACAAACCTGAACCTGATCAAGCCTCTAGAAGCTGTTACAATTTACAGGAAATAAAGAAAACAAACATGTTTAAGGACATCTGTGGGATATAATTACCAAAAGCTAACACTGTGTAAAATTCTAAAGGATAATAAGACCAGGAACCTTCAAGCAAATACACTGCTAGAACAAAAGAGAAGGCTGAATTTAAACTTTAAAACTTTTGCTTCAAAATCGTAAGGGAGAAGGGTAGACAAAGATGACAAGATTGGTCGTGACCCACAGTAGATCAGTGCTGTTGTTGTTATAGTTATTCTGCTTTTGTAAAAACAAATTAACTCTGTGCAATGATAGAAAAAAAAAAACAACAATGTAATCAGTGTCACTAAACAATATGTGAAGAAAGTGTTGAATGGGAATCTGACTTACTGTGTACACTTTCACCAAAAATATAATAACATACTCTACCAGACTGAGTCCAGCACAACTAGATGGTGCCTGGCCACCACCAGTGACTGCTCAGACAGGGATCACAATAGAGGGTCCTGGACAGAGCTGGAGAAAAATGTATAACAAAATCCTAACTCACAAAAAAAGACCGGACTTACTGGCTTGACAGAGACTAGAGAAACCCTGAGAGCACAGCCCCCTTTTAGCTCAGTAATGAAGTCACTCCTGAGGTTCACCCTTCAGTCAAAGATTAGGCTGGCCCACAAAACAAAATGAGGCTAAAGGGGCACAACGGCCCAGGGGCAAGGACTAGAAGGCAGGAGGCGGCAAGAAAGCTGGCAATAGAGAACCCAAGGTCGAGAAGGGAGAGTGCTGACATGTTTTAGGGCTGGTAACCAATGGTTTTTTTTTTTTTTTAACCAATGTCACAAAATACTTGTACTAATTGTTTAATGAGAAGCTAGTTTGTTCTGTAAACCCTCATCTAAAGGACAAAAATAAAAAAAAGATTGGTCGTGACCTGATAATTACTGAGACTAGGTGAGTAATCTGTCTACTCTAATAATATTAAAGGCTTGACATTTTGCTCAGTAAAAATAAGCTCTAAAAGACCATTTTTTGTTGTTGTCAGCTGCCATCGAGTCGTTCCAATCACAGCAACTTCATGCGTACAGAGTAGTGCTCTATAGAGCTTTAAGGGCTGTGACCTTTCGGAAGCATATCACCAAGGCCTGTCCTGCAAGGTGCCTCTGGATGGGTGTGAACTGCCTCATCTTTCAGTTAGTACATAATCGAGCGTTTAACCATTTATGCTACCCAGGAACTCCAAAGCCAGTTTACTTTAGTCTAAATAATATTTTACAGCATTCTGTCAATCATTACATGAAAACAAATCTTCACTGAGTCTCAGCAAAAATACAAGGCCTCAAAACAGCAACAAAGACCTCACTACATGTCATTTTATACTTGACTGTTAAGGAAATAAGCTACTTGAACTGTAAATATACTTTGCCAAGACTAATTGCTGACCAAATCTAATTACTACAAAGTCAAATACAAGCTGATACTTATAGCCTAGCACTGATTTTTCTTTGTGTCTGGGTGGTTGTGGTCTCTTGCCCTGGGGAATGTGCATTCCTGTCAAGTTTATTTATATAACACACAGTTGGCTGCAAGGTGTGTTTCTGTAAGGTGACTATTTTTACACTGGCTTTGTTTTGAACTTCCGAGATGACAGATAGAACCTTTGCCAGACACTATCAAATTACTCCTCCTAAGTATTGAGATGGTTTGTCAAAACAATTTTGATCCTGTCGTCAGAATAAACTGCCATATTCCTTTAAAACATAAACCACCCCAAACCTAGTCATCAAAATTAAAGAGTCATTTCCTCTAAGCTTGCATTATTAATCCATATTTTTAAAAAGCCATGTATCAGCAAAAAAAATTGTGAAGAATTATTTCATTTCCTCTCCAGATTTTAAGATGTATCAATTACATAATCTTTACAAATTTCTGGACAACTGCAAGTTTTAGAATTTTTTCTTTTATACCATGCCATGGGCTATGGCTAGCTGATTTCCATTTTCAACCCAGATGAATTTCTTTTACCATGCTTCAAATGCATACAGGGTAAGGAGAAGGCAAGAAAAACAAGTCAGAGGTCCCGTCTTGAAACAATTTTGCCAATATGCAGAAGAATTTGCTTGACAGAATTCTGAACCACATTCCTAAAATAACACTCAAGGAAGTTCTGTTATCTGCAGTACTTCACCACTTTCCCGATACCCCTTTCAAACACTTATCTAGAGATTCTTCAGCATGAAGCCCTGAGTATGCTGCTGTTCGTACTGAAGTCCAGTACAGTAGCAGTGCTGTCACCATACGTCTCCGCCAAGACGCGCCATGCAGGAATTCCTCACGGTGCAGTTGTCGTCATGTCCTGACACTATGGTCTACAGTTTTTCATAAACGTCAGTGTACTTTGATCTCATCTATTCTTAGTAATATATCTGATTTAAAAAACAAGATTTTTAGGGACTCCAGTCACTTACTGAATAAATTTCATTTCACAATAGAGAATTTAGGCCACAGCTCTGGGCACAGAGCATGGTGTTATGTCAGTCAGATCCAGGTGTGAATCCTGACTCTCTCGCTCGTCTTCTCATCTTATCTTCTCATTTTAAACATTACTCCTTTTCGGGTCTTATTTTCCTCATCAGTAAAGTATAGGTTAGTAAAAACCGTGAGAAGGTTGCGAGGCATATAGGAGATATTATATATGCAAAAGACTGTCCTATGTTAGGGCACAACAAATGCTAAGTATCCATTTTCTTCCTTTAAAATTGCTCATTAGACTACAAGACATGAAAGGGATATGTCAATGTTCTTCAGAATGGAGAAAAAGCCATAACTTAAATACTACTTTGGGCAAAGACTTTGGGGAAATACCACCTATCCCCAAACCTCTCCCCTTCAGTTATTTGTTTCCAGTAGGAGCTACCAAACAAGGTCCTCACATCCCTGGGCCACAGGAGTGAGCGAGTACTAGACTTGAGCCAAGAGAATGAGGTCTTCTGAATGATTTACCAAGCTGGGACTAAAGGAGGGGAGATCTACTCTGTGGGGAAGCTGTGCTATAAAAGCCTTAGTGCTGCCCACAGCCAAAGTTCAAATCTCAAGAAGAAAGTTGACACAACAGAATGAAGCCAACATAAGCAAAAGTAAGCAACAGGAAGAAAGGTCCTAACAGAATTCCAGTTTTTTTTACACCTGGTATCATCACTCCTGCCCTTCCATAAATTTGGTTAACACTCCAATTTCCTTTTCTGTTTAAAAACAGAATCTCCTTGTTCTATTTCAATTTTTGTCCCTTCCAGCTAACAGTACCTTCTTCTCCATTCAAAAAAAAAAGCACCCTATTTTTAAATTTACATTCCAGTTGGTCTCCCGTCAATTTCTCCCTCTAATATGGTATAGCAATGGTTCTCAATCTCCTGTTGCCCTTGACCACATCACACCAAGTATATACATGTACTCTCAGCCAGAGGATGGCCAGGATATGACAGGGGCGGGGGTAGGGGGCAGGGAGGCCTACTCCTACTGAGAGTGAGAATCAGCTATCGCTTTACTTCATCCTGATTTTCTTAAGTATTGGTCAATTTAAATTAAGGTCCCTGCTTATAAACCTTTCAACAGCAGGTTTCTTTTTACTTGCTATCTGATTGTTCTTATCTCCTTACCTACTTGTTTGTAAAACAAAACTAGGTTAAGTCACTCTACTTCATACATTAATATACAGAATTTGCTTTCTTCTATATTCACCTACTCTCATGGCTTCAGCAATCTCAGTGTAAAGTTTACTTCTCACCACCACCTCTTCTTGTTATCACCTGCATGAATAGCTTCACACTCAAAATTCTCTTCAGACACTGTGGCCTTTTGCCTTGGTTCTTTAGAAAAACATCTTGAGAGATTTTCCCCTAAACCCTGAGGAGTTACCTTTGCCCTAGTTTTCCACCCCAGAGGGTTTGCTACTTTTCCCCAGGTTGACTGCTATTTCCTGGGTAAGCTGTAAACAACTTGGTTTTGATACTTTTTGTCTGGTCCTGGGGTAGGAGCCCCATGCCTTGAAACTGACAAGAAGGTTGTATATTTATGCACCCAGCCCCACAGAGGTTAGTGAGACAGAAAGAAGCTGGGAGAGAAAGAGAGAGAGAGGAGTCGAGGAAATTCCTAATAGAGCTGTAACTTGAGTCAAGGGTTTTAACACTGAAGACAGCGACAGACCAAGAAGGGGCCCAGTGGCCAAGATGATGGCAACAGGTAATAGGGCCAAAGCCTGGACTGAGGTGTCCAAGGGACACCTGTTCTCAGGGGGCTCAGAGGAGGTCTGCATGGTCACGAGGAGCTGAGAGCTGTCCTGAGCTGAAAAAGGGAGACTTTGTGCAGTGTAGTCAATTACTTAATACGGCCCTTCTAGCCATGGTTTTTGTGACTCCCACAAAATGACTGGGTGTGACTAGGCAAATAAGGTGCTTGTGGCCCACCAAGGGGACTAGACAGCCTGCTAATAATGCAGATAAAGTACATGGCACTAGGAGCATACAAATAAGGTATATGGAAGCCTAAGGAGGGAAGTGATCAGTTTTGCCATTCTGCTAGGCTTAAAATGAGCCATTCCAGAGATAGAATGGGGGGGGGGGGTTCACTACCATCATGAAGAAGAAAAGGGAGCGAAACACATCCTTTGGATCCAAGGTCCCTGTACTGAGAATCTCCTAGACCCTGGAGACAGAGAGAGAGCTGTAACACTGGAGACAGCACAAGACAATGAGAAGCAGCTACAGAGAAACAGCAGCAGAACCAGATGACCAGCACGAGACAGCACAGTGGACTTCTAGGCCCAACCAACCCCCAGAGAGTTGAGTGCCTTCAGGCCAAGGTTTACTGGTGGGCACCTACCAGCAGAGTTCAAGAGTTTTGTAACACTTTTTTCCTAGGCAGGGGCCAAAAGGCTGAGGGCCAGAGAGAGGCCTGCCTGTGGGCACAGCTAAAAAGCTCTCCTGACCAAAGAACTGTACCCTCCATCATTCCTGATCCTGAATTGTAACCTGTTACTTCCCTAATAAACCCCATAACTATGAGTAAGGTTTGGGAGTTCTGTGTGGCCGCTCAATGAATTATCGGACCCAGGAGAGAAACCCAGAGTGCCGTGGGAGGGATGGCTAGTGTCAGAACTGGTAAAAAGGTGGGCAGGTGGAAGTAGCTCTGACCTCCACCTCCCAGCAATCAGCCTTGGGCTTCTGATGCTGATGCTTTTCCCCCTTGTGAAGTTAGAAAAGGTATGACACCCCCACAATGCCATCTTTACACCTGGCCTACATGCTTCCCGATCATGATTTTGACCCTGAGCTGTGGCCTGCTGATACAGATCCCAAGTTCTACCCTGTTACTTCCTTAATAAGCCACTTAACCGTAAGTATGGTCCATGGGCTCTGTGTGGCCCCTGCAATAGATTATGGAATCCAGCAGAGAAGAGTGCCACAGGGAGGACAGCAGGTATCAGAATTGATACAATATAGTAGAGTAGAAGTATGTCTGACCTCCACTTCGTCGGATCAGCCCTGAACTGATCTTGATTCACATTACCCCCCTTAAGTTTACGCTCTGACATCGCTACCACCACTGTTTTACACACAGTAATGAGGTTCTTGAATCTCCATTCCAATTCACTCCAAGTTCACCTCGACCATCTAACAATGCATATGAAAAAAACCCACATAATACATATAAAAACCAAGAAAGACTTTAGAAAAACAGCCTCAAAAATTACAGAAACACGATCCTTTTTTTTTTTTTTAAGATGTAAGAAAAGAGGGGACCTTAAAGGAAAGCTAGAAGGACTCAGAAAATAACTAGAATAACAAATAAAGACAGGGATAAACATCACACTTAGAGATGGGGGAAAAAAATCAGAAACAAAAACCAAAGAGAAATCCACTGTCACAACTTTAAGAAATTACACTTTAGATGAAAAGATAACAAACAATTACATAGTTGAACGGATTAATGATAATAGGCAAAGAAGATTTAAATAAGTTAAAATGGTATTCCTGATGAGATTAGAATATAAAAATGTCATAGGTAAAATAAATATATATAACCCACCTGTAATAAATACCTCAATATGCAGACTGAAAATACATTCTGCAAATCCAGGAAGGAACTGGTACGGAATAAACAACACAAACCATCTGTCGGAAAAAAAGTACTAAACTTTAAAGAAACAATATCAGAAAAAAGCAAGGTTAGCCTCAGATTTCTCCACAGCACTCAACATAGACAACAGTGACATAAGGAAACACATGATACAAACAATGTGAAATCAAATAGAGTTGCAATAAGCATTCACAAATATTGTGAATTTTAGGACTTAAAAAGTAAGCAGCACTTCTTGAAATAACTGCTGGAAAATGATACAAAATAAAGAATTCTGTGAGGGAAAAACCGAGATGAAATAATCACTGTAATTACTGATCTCATGTAAATACAGAACTAAAACTACACAACGATGTTTAGTTTTGTATATATATACATTTTTTGGCTGAAAATAAAATTCAAAAATGGTTACAGCCATACACCGACAGGGAACTGGCAGAAATTCAAGATGATTCAGAAAAGGACATGGAAAGAGGGGCATTATTACTGATGTAATATGGTGGATCTTACTAAAAACAGAGATATACTTGGATTCACAATCAACACCCATGGAGGCAGCAGTCAAGAAATCAAACGACACGTTGCATTGGACAAATCTGCTGCAGAGACCTCTTTAAAGTGTTAAAAACCAAAGATGTCACTTTAAAGGCTAAGGTGCACCTGAACAAAGGCACAGGTATTTTCAATCACCTCATGTGCATGTGAAAGCTGGACAATGAATAAGGAAAACCAAAGAACTGACAGAAGAGGGAACAAGTCTGTCTCTCAGAAGAAGTACAGCCAGAATGCTCCTTATAAGCGAGGAGGGTGAAGGGTGAAACTGTCTCCCGTACTTTAGACATTTATCAGGAGGGATCAGCCCCTGGAGAAGGGCATGATGCTTGGTAAAGCAGAGGGTCAGGGAAAAAAAGGAAGACCCTCAACAAGATGGACTGACAGTGGCTACAACAATGGCTCAAACATAGCAACAATTGGGAGGATGGTACAGGACCAGGCAGTGTTTTGTTCTGTTGTACATAGGGTTGCTATGAGTCAGAACAACTATACATATATGTGTGTACACACACACACACACACACAATCCTGGTAATATAAAAATGGAATAAAAGATGAAAACATACGGTAATGGGGAGGGAAGGTAAGGAGAGAAAAAGATTTACTTGTTTTTTAACTCCCTCATCCTGCACTACAAGAAGTCCATGGGTTCTGTCAAAAGAGACTCAAAATTACTTAATGGTTTTTATAATTTTCTTCTCTCAATTTTAAGAATTCATCTGTTCTTATAAGAGCATCTACCTATAATTCTTTTTTCCCCCCAATATTACCTTAGTGTTTCATTCTCCCCCAGTCAAAGGTAGCCAATTTAAAATTTACAGATGGCATATATAACCCTTATTTCTAAAATTACTTTTTTTCTACCTGCACATGCACTGAAAGGTATCTAGAATGATATTCACCAAATATTAAGTGGTGGTTACTACTAAGTGGTATGATACTTTCAACTTTCTCTGCTTTATTATGAAAAAAGCTATTTATTGTAAAATAACATAGGAAAATAAAATGTAAACACTTTCTCACCCTCCAAAGATAAGCACTGATAACAATTTGCTGTATATTCTTTCATATTTGACTATAACACCATACAGTATAAAAATGGGATCATATTATTTTATCCTTTATGTTTACCTAAATACGGTTTGAACATAAGTCATCTGGTCCCCCCCCCCCTTTTATTTTTAATTCTAGATAATACTACCATAAAATACTTCGTACTTCTCCTTTTCAGCTGTGGAAGTACACCTAGAGCATAAGTGCCTTAAGCAGTCCCTGGGTGGTGGAAACAGTTAACGTGCTCTATTGCTGAAGGTCTGAGCTACCCAGAGGTTCCTTGGAGGAATCAGCCACTGGAAACCCTACGGAGCACAGTTCTACTCTAAGATACACGAGGTCACCATGAGTCAGGATCTACCCAACAGCAAGTGGTTTTTTAATAAACTCCTGTACGTTGGATTGTGAGTCAAAGGAACATGCAAATTGTCCTGCAGAAAGCTGACTTCCATTTCTCCTCCCAGAAACTCTCAGGTACCTATTTTTCTACAGCCTTGCTGATAATGGATATAATTTCTGCCATTAGCAATTTATATTTCTTACATGCACTATGCACTATTTGTTTTTTGTCTTTTTTATAGTAAGTGACTCCGTTTTGGGGTTGATATGGCCTTTTTGAGTACAGTAAAACCTGCAAAAGCCAGAACCTGGGTAAGGTGGGAAACCTGACAGAGAAGGAAAGCTCAAATATATTCCACTGACACCAGTGACAGCAAAGTGTAAGACTGCATCCTGTCAAAGACAGAGAACTTGTGAGACCTGGAAAACAAGGCAGTCCCGTCGAGATGCAGCTCTCACAGGTTCCACCGTACCACAGCTATTTATATACTGCCATTTTTGTTTCAAAATTTTCTCAATTTGTCTTACCTTTTTTAACCTTTTTTTTTTTTTTTTTTTTTTTGCTAAACAGAAGTTCAAGCATTGTCAATTTAAAAAACTAAAAAGTCGATCTTCTTCATGGCTCCTTGTTTTGTCATGTTTAGAAAAGCTTCTCTACCTCAACACCAGAATTAAACATTCTTCATTGCTCTCTTCCAACGATCTTATTTTTTGCTTTAAGTATTACCTGATTGCTTGGCCATGGTCAGATTTCATAAAGCTCAGTTTCCTCATCTGGATAACAGTATATACCTCCTAAGGTCTGTTTCAGGAACATATTAATGCATGTACAGTACCTCAGCTAGTACTTGGCACATGATAATAACTATATCAGGACACTTTTATAATTTATTCAAATGAAGATGCAAGTCCAGTTTCCATCCACCTATCCACAAAGATTAGCCAGTTGTCCCAGAGCACTTTATTAAATAATCCACCTTTTCCCCAAGATATGAAAGCTAGATACTGGTTACAGATCCTGGGCTTGAAGGCAGGTCATCTAACTCTAAATTCATTCTTTTTTCCACTATACCACCGAATCTTGGCTTTGGTTTCAGACCTGACCTGCCTGCCTATAATAGCATTTCTCTATGAAGTGTTTAACTCACCTTTAAACCTACAAAAAACTAAAATAATCTAAATTAGCATTCTCATTCTTTCATTTATTGTACACATATGTAAGTTTTTTAATTAGTTACCAAACCAAAACCCACTGTCATCAAGTTAATTCCAACTCATAGTGACCCTACGGGACAGAGAAGAACTGCCCCACAGGGTTTCCAAGGAGCAGCTGGTAGTTTCGAACTGCCATTCTTTTGATTAGAAGCCTAGCTCTTAACCACTGTACCACCAGAACACCTGTAAAGAAAGGATCCCAAATAAAACTATTAAAACTTAAACTCCCTAAATTTTCTATACTACTCATTTGTTTTTATGATTGGGAATAACTTGTTTTAGACAGAAAGAAAGAAGGAAGAACTGTAGTGGTGGTGAGTATTTTTTAAATATTTATAATAGCGGTTTTTTTTTTTTTTTTAACGGTCTCTACTAGCTTTTTAATGCATCTATGGCCACGATAAAAAAAATTAAAAATATTACACAAAGCCCAGATAAAAGATTTGACAGTGATGCAAGAAAAACTTAATTTAAACCCAGAAAATAAAAAAGGAAGCAGCACTCAGAAATTAGAGAAGATGGGTGATCACTGACCATCTAGATGAGATGTAAGCAGCTCTTTAAGGAGATGTATGGAAGGAACTGGATCCAAAGCCAATGGAAAATTCCTAGTTCATGTGTTAACTAGTGGTTTGGTTCAGCTGCATTTCACTGGCTTTAAAAGGATGAAAGAAAACAATTTCACAAAGAAATCAAACGCAATAACCTATGTCATCAGATGAAGTGTAGGATAACACACTCATTGAACCATGTCTTGTCCCCTTCCGGATCCATGCTCTCCTCCTCTCCCTTCCCCCGACTAGTTCCCTTCCCTTCCCTACATTTCCTTGATAAACTCTTGGCTGAAAAGTAACAGAACTGTTTAAGACTTAGCGTCAAATGCACCTGAGATTGACAGCATCCAAACTATCATCATTTACTTAAGCTACCAGTCAACTATTACATTATACAAATTTAGGACACCAGCATGCAAAAGTGAACAGTGAGAACTGTTTATCACAGTATCATAGCAATTTAAAATCTGCCAACTTTGTTATAAAAGTTCTGTTACACTTTAGGTATCTTAACCTTAAATAGCTGTTATATACTGAGTCCAATTCTAATAATACCAAACCAAAGGAAGGAAGAAAAAAAAAGCCTAACCCAGTGTTGTCTAGTTGATCCTGACTCATAGCGACCCCATACGGTTTCCAAGGCTGTAAACTTTTACAGAAGCAGGCTGCCACATCTTTCTTCCATTGAGATGCTGGTGGTTTCCAAACTCTGTCCTTTCAGTGAGCAGTTGATTTTTTTAAACACTGTACTACCAAGGCTCCTAATAATAACAACAATAAATAGATCCCATACAAAATATACTAAGGCAAAAAAACTGCCTTCTTATTAAATTTCTTGCTGTGTTCTTAATTTTTTCATATTAAAAAACAAGCTATCTGAACAACTAGCTTACAAAGAAAAATTTCTGAACTTATGACATTCCTATCCATCCTTGTGCTTGCTTGCACCCCAAGCAGGAAATTCTTTCATAGTCTTCCTCATTGATGAAGAACACACAAGCAGACATTTTAAAAATTGTTTATGTAGATTTAAAACTCAGAGTTTAAAATATTTCACTGTGAATATTTGCTAAATTTTATTTAGTCAACTCCCTATTTATATTTATTTATTTAATTCCCTGCAATTACAAAATATTTTGTATTTAATCTGGTAGGCAAAAATACAACTTACCATTATATTTATTAGGGAAGTTGAGCTTTATCTTATATGCTAATTGACAATTAAATGGCACGCTATTCTTGTTTAAGATTTTTTAGTATTTTCATTCTATTAAATGAAATTATGGATACTTTATAAGTATACTCAGAGACCTAACTTACCTCTTATTTCTAACTTTTAGTTGATTATCCTGGATTTTTTTATTTTTTTTTATTTTATTGTGCTTTACGTGAAGGTTTACAGCTCAAGTTAACTCCTCATTCAAAAATTTATATATTGTCTCGTGACATTGGCTGCAATCCCCACAACGTAACAGCACACTCCCCCTTCCACCTTGGGTGCCCTGTGTCCATTCCTCCAGTTCTTGTCCGTTCCTGCCTTCTCGTTCTGCTTTTAGACAGGAGTTGCCCATTTGGTCTCGTATCTTTGACTGAACTAAAAAGCACACTACTCATATGTGTTATTTTTTGTTTTATAGGCCTATCCAATCTTTGTCTGAAAAGTATCCTGGACTTTTAAAGTAGATAACCATAGTGCCAGCAAGTTGTTTGTTTTCTTCGTTTCTATTATTTGTGTCTTGCTTTTTATCTCGTTTTTCTTCACTAGCTAGAACTTTACCAAAAAAATACAAACAACGGTAGTAATATAAAAGGAATCTTTTTCACTTAATAAATTACATATTAATTTAAATATATTGTAAATATATAATACAAATAAATATATATAATTACTCTGGTTTCCAGTAACTATTTTTTGTCACACTGAAGAAATTTTATTCTTTTCCTAGGGTTTGGAGTTTTTTGTTTCCTTTTGTTTCTTAAAGTCAGAAATGGCAGCTGAATTTTTCAAATGCCTTTTCGACGCATATGTAGATTTACCACCGATCCACAGGCACGAGCTCAAATCTTCTTTAATGGAATTACTGCGGTGCGGCAGCAGCAGGAGGAGGAGTCCATTTCCTCTGCATTCCTGAACAGAATTCCACTGGTCATCTACTATTCTGCTGGTTTCAACTTGCCGAGACTCTACTGATCTATACTGGGATTGGTCCAAAGTGTATTTTCTGTGCTCTCTTTAAAAGACTCACAATGAAACTGGAAGCTTTACAATTTTTACAGTTGAATAATTAAAATAATGTGGGTAAGTATCAGAATAAAGATATGAATAGAACATGCTAGATAAGAACAAAATCTTTTGGAATGTACAGAATTATGAGGAATGGCAGGCACAGGGATGGAAGAAGGTGAGCAACTCCAAAACTTTTATCACATCACACATCAAAATTACTTCTAGGTATATTACCAAAATAACTTAGTTTAATATTTTTATATTCTTTGGCTGGACTAAGCATGACAGGAAAGTCAAGTCATATTAAGTCAGAATGATAGCTTTGTGTACAAAGAAATGTAACAACTTGAATGACAGGGGGAAATATTTCTAACATATGACAAAGTATTAATATACTTTTAGTACATGTATGCAGAGTCCCTGGGTGGCACAAACAGGTAAGTGCTCAACTACTATACTAGCCAAAAGGTTGGTAGTTCGAACCCACCCAGAGGTGCCTCAGAAGACAGGCCTGGCAATCTACTTCCGAAAGGCCACAGCCTTGAAAACCCTATGAAGCAGTTTTACTCTGCACACATGGGGTTGCCATATGGTTTTTGCTGTTGTTAGGTGCCAGCAGGTCGTCTCCAACTCATACTGACCCTCTACTTTACCAAGCATCATGTCCTTTTCCAGAGACTGGTTCCACCTGATACTTTTAGTACATGTATAAAAAGCAGATTCATGTAAAGAAAAAAAAGGAAATGCACAAAGTTAAAATCTGGAACAGGTAATACAAACATAAGATGTTCTACCTCACAAATGCAGATTAAAACACAGCGTGGAGTCCTCATTGTTCTTCCGCTACTTCCCGTGAAGAAGGCCCAACCCCCTCTCGGCGTTCAGCAGAAAGAAGAATCTAAGCAGCAGGCCATGTCAGTTCTAATCTGAGATTTCTCCCAGACAAGGAAGTAAGAGATGTGATTGTAGGAAACAGAAGTGACAGACTGCTTTCAGATATACCTCCCATTATGTCTTAAACTCCTCCTCAAACCTATCCCTAAGGTGGCACTTATAAATTGTTTCTCTAAACCTAGCCGCTATTTACTTTATTCTCATTATAATCGCACTAGCAAAGGGAGGGAATCCTGTTGCCTGATCGGAAATGGTGTATGCAATGTAACCTTTATTGAAAGGCTTGCTGTACTATGATCATCTTTACCACATTAAGTAAAAATGGCTAAGAAAATGAGATGTCCTGTGAAAATACAGGTAAGCCTAAAAAAGAGGCCTAGGAAAGCACATACATAACAAGAGAAAAACTGGAAATGATAAAGTTAGAGAATGGAACCAAAAGACAGGAATTTGACTATAAGCACATCCCCCTCTACATACATGAGATAGTTTCTATATAAGAAAAATAAAAATGCTAAAGGTAGTATTAGTTATGTGGGATGGCACGGTGTTTCTCTGAAAACTAGACAAACATTTTGTATAACAGATTTATAACGATAATATGAATACCACTCAAGACTATGCAATAGGCACTTTTCCTTTGGCATTTATTATTTTTCAAAATTATGAAGAAGCTAGAAATGGAGGAAGGGGAGGATTCAGTGGAAAAGGTGGGCTGCACAGCAAGCCCTGAATTGTTTGAGAGGTCTAAGAACAGTGCAGCAATGCATAAATTAAGTGTCACTGGTAAGACAGCTACTGCTGATAGTGAGCTGCAACAAATTTTCCCCAGTAAATTGCAGAAAACTATTAATAAAGATGGTAATACTGAAATCCAACACCCTTTCCTGATAAAAACTCTCAACAAAATTAAAGGCATATATGCAAAACCAACAGCCAATATTATTCTCAATGGAGATGGACTGAAAGTATCCCCCTTGAGAACAGGAAACAGACAACGATGCCCTTTATCACCACTCTTATTCAATACAGTATTAGAAGTCCTAGCTACAGCAATAAACCAAGAAAGGGAAATAAAGGGCATCCAAATTGGTACGGAAGAAGTAAAATTATCCCTGTTAGCAGATAACATGAGCCTATACACAGAGAATCCCAGAGATTCCACAAGAAAGTTATTGAAACTAACAGAAAGAGTCAGCAAAGTGGCAGGACACAAGATCAACATAAGAAAATCTGTGAGATTCCTCTATATTAACAGAGAAAACCCCAAAAAGCAAATGAGGAAAACAATGCCATTTACAATAGCACCCAGAAAGAATACTCAGGAATAAATCTAACTAGGGATGTAAAACATTTATACAAAGAAAACTACAAAACGCTATTGCAAGAAATGAAAAAAGACGTACATAAATGGAAATACATACCATGCTCATGGATAGGAAGACATAACATCATGAAAATCTCACTACTACCCAAAGCAATCTATAGATATAATGCAATCCCAATTCAAATAACAACATTCTTTAACAAAATGGCAAAACTAATCTCAACTTTATATGGGAAGAAAAGAGGCTCCCCGGTAAATAAAGCATTATTAAAGAAAAAAGTAGGGCGCCTCACACTTCCTGACCTCAGAACCTACTATACACCCACGGTAGTCGAAACAGCCTGGTACTGATACAACAACAGACACACAGACCAATGAAACAGAATTCAGAACCCAGAAGTAAATCCACCTATTGATACCTATTTTCAGCCAAGGGTTGAAGTTCATTAAATGGGAAAAGACAGTTTCTTTAACAAACGGTGCTGGTGAAACTGGATATCCATCTGCAGAAAAATGAAACAGGATCCATACCTCACAGCATACACAAAAACTCAAAATAGATCAAAGGCCTAAAATTTAAAACTATGAAGTTCATGGAAGAAAACCTAGGAACAAACTAGGGACCTTCATATATGGCATAAATAGATTATCAAACATAGTTACCAAAGATAAACTAGATAACTGGGACCTCCTAAAATTAAATACTTAGGCTCATCAAAAGACTTCCCCAAAAGATTAAGAACAGAACCTACAGACTGGGGGAAAAAATTTGGCAATAACACATCTGACAAGTGTCTAATCTCTAAAATGGTGATACTGAAAATGAAATGTATAATTTCAATGAAAATGGACTGTTTTGGAAGTGAATGCCACCTTATACTTGATTTCATATAAGAAAAACGTTATCAGGCCAGCACTGTTTTTATATGGAAAAACTGAAGGAGATGTTAAACTAAAGCCTTTGTTGGTTTACTCTAAAAACCCCATGATGCTTAAGACAGTGTTGAAGAGGGCACTGCCTATTATATGGGTCCAAATAGAATTGGCTGGGTAAAGAAAGAGGTATCTGGAGCTATGTATGTCATCAAGGAATATACATTGAGGGAAAGCAAAGCTCTCTGGATAAAGCAAATGTCTTAGACATGCCTCCAGTGTTATTAAGTACGGTAGTCTTTCTATCTCCTTATTATGTGGAGTTGGACCCTGACTCATAGTGACCATAGGACAGAGCAGAACTGCCTCATAGGGTTTCCAAGACCGTAAATCTATATGGAAGCAGACTGCCACATCCCTTCTCCCACGGAGCGGCTGCTGGGTTCAAACTGCCGACCTTTTGGTTAGCAGCCGAGTACTTTAACCACTGCGCCACCACGGCGCCTCCTGTCTCCTAACACTGCATTATTGTTGTGGCCTATGAAGCAAGAAATGGACCCATCACAACCTATGAGACATTTCTGGTGCAGGATGCTGATGAAGGCGTCACTGCTTTAATGATGGATTTTAAGGAAGTGCTGATACTAAGGTACTTGAAATCATCAGAACAATGAACGAAGCACATAAAAAATATATTGCTAACTTCCAAAAATTCTTAAATATGGCTGAGGAGTCTGAACTGAGTGGACAGTGGAGATACTGAAGATCTTACCACTATGGGTGAAGTGCATACGGTTTGACCAAGGTAAATGATGCCACTAATAAATACATGAGCAAAAAGGACATTTTTGGTAAAGGGTAAGACATACATAATTTTGCAGCAACAACTAAAAAAAAATGTGTGTGGTTACATATGTGTATACATATATGTATGGGAATATATACAGGTATACCAAAAAAAAAAAAAAAAACGTTTATATATATACATGAGTATATATATGGGTGGCCCTGGCTACCACTACCAACTGTTCTGATCAGGGTCACAAGAGATGGATCCTGACAGAAAAAGAGAAAAGTGGAACACAACTCAAATTCTGAAAAAGTCCAGACTTAACTGGATGGGTTGAGACTGGAGGACACCCTGAGGTTATCACCCTGAGATACTCCTTAAACTTTGAGCCGAAACTGTTCCCTGAGATTACTTTTAGCTAAATAACAGAGTGGTTCGTAAAATAAAGAATAAAACCCATGAGTACTGCACTCCTTTAAAAAATCATCCAAATGAGATCAACTGGTCAACAATTACCCTAAAACAAAGATGAGAAGGTAAGGGGGCAGGGAAACCAGACTACTGGAAACAGAACAACCAGAACTGAATTAATGAGGATGTTGGCACACTATGAAGATGTAACCAATGTCACTGAATAATTTGTGTAGAATTGTTAAATAGGAACCTAATTTGCTGTGTAAACTTCCCCCAACAACACAATAAAATACTATTTAAAAAAAAAAATCTTACCACTACATAATGAAGAGCTTCTATAACCAAGAATCTTGTTTAACTTGAAGCTCATCCTTAGTGGGAGGCAGAGAAAAAAAAGGAACTACAAAGACTCAATACCAAATCTTTGAAGGAAAAAAAAAAGCTTTAGACCATCTGACAAAATAAATGCTGTTGCAACCAGGTGCCATCATGGCATGAGCAGAAACATGGCGTGCAAAGTCTCAATGTAAGTACAGTCTCTCGTTATGCTGAGATGTGTAATCACTATCAAAGGGAATACTAACAAGATTCTGCAGGGGTTTTTTTGTTGTTGTTTTATTCTGTTGTTTTGTAGGATAGCTCATGAACAGGATAATGGGCAAAGAGAAAGACTGGGCTATAGTGTGGGGATGAGGGATGTTAGTTTGTAAAACCTCAAGTGGGAGGGCAGGTGAACATTTATGTATTCCACAAATCCTCATCACTATAAAACCTTTCAGAATAAGATAGGGAAAAACAATAGTCCAACAACTCAACAACCCAAAAAACAAACGTATATTTAAGCAACACCTTTATCACATCATCTTCCTTGCTCCAAAGCTTTTGGGATCATCTACTCTGTCATGGTATGTAAGTAAATGCATTAGAAAGCCCCTCCCTCCAAAATCTAGCTCTATCTAAATTCTTCTCATCCTCTACTTCCCTAAATCACTCACACCCCAGGACACACTCTGGGTCCATGAATTCCACTTCCTCCTACTTCCCTTTAGACTCTTCCCCGTCAGGCTTTGGTGACTCTCCTCTTTCATCCCTAGCTCTCCCTTGACTCTCTGAACACCACTTCTCAGTGTTTCAGTGGTTCACTTTCCTCCGCCTGCCCTCCAAACATAGCCTTCTACTTGCTCAGTCTTCCTCTAGGCTCTTGCATACACCCAAAGCTCAGTCTACCTCCTACAGTGGATAACTTCCAAATTTACCTCTCATGAGCTTCAGAACCCATTTTCCAACAGTAGATGTCTTACCAAAGCCTCAACCTAAACTTACCCTCCCTCCCAGACCTGTTCTTCTGCTTTCCTTCAATTATTTCCCCTCAGCCATCCAACCTTTAAACCTGGTGATCATTACCTATCACTCCCTCTTCCTCACCCCTTAAATCCAACTAGTCAACTCATCAATATTTCCACGTCCAGTCTCTTCCTGCAACAATCCAACCTACTATTAATCTTTCTTAAACATAGTTTTTTATTAACACAGCACTTACAGTTCTCTATGACCTGGCTTCAGAATAAATCTTTCCATCTTTCTCTCTTACTATTCACATTACTACACACACACACACACACACACACACACAGCGATATTCATGCTCCCAACCACTGACCTCTTCCTAAACCATATCCTAGCCTTTTACTCATGCTGATCCTCTATTCTAAAATAGTAATTTGTGCTTCAACCCAGCCACCAACCTTTGCTTATTGAAAGCCTACCAAATCTTAAAACCCTGGCTCAAGTATCAGATCCTCCTAAAAAAAAATCCCGTATCAAGCATGTAAATTACCCTTGTCATCTGTGCTCCCTGGCATTTTATATTTATACTACAGAATTTAGCACATTCTGGCTATAAATTAATTCATGTTTGTCCTTATAATGCAATTATAAGATGCTCAAGAGGAGTCATTTACTTCGGCGGGGGATATAAAAATTCATCTGACTGCTACAATCCATAAACCCCAAGTATAAACTTTTAAATAAGAACCACGCTAAACACACCTCATGCAGCACTTACTGAATTACAGGAAGTGTTTATTAGTTTTGCATACAAAGGCTGGACAATGAATAATGAAGACAAAAGAAAAACTGATGCCTTTGAACTGTGGTACTGGAGAAGAATACGGACTGTAACATGGACTGCCAAAAGAACGAACAAATCTGTCTTAGAAGGAGTACAGCCAGAATGCTCCTTGGAAGCACGGATGGCAAGACTACGTCTCACATACTTGGGACATGTTGTAAGGAGTGATCAGTCCCTGGAGAAGGACGTCATGGTTCGCAAAGTAAAGGGTCAGTGTAGAAGAGGAAGACCCTCCACGAGATGGACTGACACAGTGGCTGCAACAACGGGCTCAAGCGTAGCAACAACTGTCAGGACGGAACAGGACCGGGTAGTACGTTTCGTTCTGTCGTGCATGGGGTCACTATGAGTCAGAACCAACTCGAAGGCACCTAACGACAACATTTATTAATTTAAGCACCAATCATGTGCCAAGCACCACTATCGTTTGCCAAAAAGACTTTAAATCTAGGCTATTCGAGTGGATAGTCATACCTGACTGTAATTATGTAAAGGGTTTGGGGTGTGATCATATTGATTAGGAACCTTATCAACTTACTCAGGGTTTCAAACAGCTCAGGTCTTCTTACAATATGACTCAGCTTTATCAGACACTGCTTTGCAGCTAGTTTACTCTTAATCTCATCCTTTTCCAATCCTGGGCGAAACAGCCTGCAAATTTAGACTGGTTGCTGGAGTAAAGTGTTTTCCAGCATGGGCACTCACGGTCCCATACTCTAGCTACACTACTGTAGCTAGAAGTCTATAGGAAATCTTGTCCTGCCATGTCCCCAGGGCTCCGATTATCTGTAGTTAATAACCAAAACCAAACCAAACCCGTTGATGTCGAGTCAATTCCAACTCATAGCAACCCTATACGACAGAGTGGAATTGCCTCACAGGTGTCTAAGGAGCGGCTGCTGGATCCAAAATGCCGGCCTTTTGGTTAGTAGCTGAGCTCTTAACCACTGCGCCACCAGGGCCCCTAGCTAATAACACATACTCAATATACTATTCTTCCCAGAGCATCCTGAGTAACGCAGCTCTGTATTCTGACTCTGACCGACAAAATCACTTAATTATCCATGCTCCAGTTCAGTGGTTATAAACTTCAAGTAACTATTTCTTCACCTAGGTAGTGGTTAAACAGTACTTGCTTTATAATAACTCTCTAAACTGTATGCGGTCTACACTGAGTATATCACACATACACCAAACCCACTGCTGTCGAGTCAATTCCGACTCACAGCGACCCTATAGAAGAGAGTAGAACTACCCTGTAGAGTTTCCAAGGAGCACCTGGCGGATTCAAACTGCCAACCTCTTGGTTAAGAGCTGTAGCACTTAACCACTATGCCACCAGGGTTTCCCACACATTATTTTATATGTGTGAGTACATAGCATAAGAGTAAAAAGACAAAAGCTGGAGTAGACTGAAAAGTTAAAAAAAAAAAAAAAAAAAGAGGGAGAGACCTTTAAACAATTGAATCTTTTCTTTAAACATACAAAAGGCTCAATATACAAATTAGATAATAGGGGAGGACCTCAAATGGAAGCCAAGCCTCTTCCTACATCACTGGTGGTAGATCCTGAAATACAGATTGAATATACCATTGTTCTTAATCACACTCAAGTCTGTAATGTGGCCCATGCCCAAGGCAGGCACCATTAATAATAACTAACCATGGAACTCAAAATTTCTCTCAATGCAGTACTCAGCAACTACAATCAGCCAAACACACCTGGCACACAAGATGAGGCATTTGCCATCCTTGCCTTAATCCTTAACATAAGTCACCTTTGAAAATAAACCTGCCCTCCCCTCCCCCCCTTCTCCTTTTCTCCTTTCCTTAGATGAAAGGCCCACTGTAGTCCAAGAAAGGTACCAAACCAAACTCACTGCCAGTCGAGTTGATTCCGACTCATAGCGACCCTATAGGACAGAGTGGAACTGCCCCACAGAATTCCCAAGAAGCGCCTGGCAGATTTGAACTGCCAACCTCTTAGTGAGCAGCCGTAGCACTTAACCACTGTACCACCAGGGTTTCCAAGAAAAGTACAGGTAAGCCAATATTCTCATTGTTAAAGACACACATAGCAGAAATAACTCCAGATGAATCACCGAATCAGACTTCCTAGGTTTGTAAAAAAAAAATTAAATTCCACCGAGTTGTAAGCCATCATTTTACATGCTGAAAACTCAAAGCCTGAACTAAAAACATGATGACTCATCTGGTTCTCCCAGCTGAGAACCAGAACTAAAACCAGCACATGAAGGCAGGCTGGTCTTGATTTAAAAAAAAAAAAAAAAACCTGGAAATACTTTTCACAATATATAAGCTGCAATCATTCTGTGCTCTTCAAAATACTGACATATTGGATTTGTTGCAAAAGCACTTTAGTTCCTTATGCATACCAAAACACTCTTCCCTATATTAAAAAATTAGGTGGCTTAATGAACATAATAAATGAATGTCAAATGAATTAACGAATGTTTCGGCTAACGAGATACGGTAAAACCTAAGATTTTGATCTGAGTTCATTGCCCTGGTCCCTGGCTACTACTAGAGGAAGGTCGTGGAACAAACTAAAAGGATGCTGTCATGCTTCTTCTTTGCTTCCTGTTTCATCCCCCCCTTTTCAATACCTACCCTACTGCTGCAGAATTTATCTGCTTGAGGTACCAGGAACCTATGAGACAACCCTGAAATTATTTTTATACTTACTCAAATTTATAAAGGAAACGTAAATACCTACATGGAAAAATGGAATTTAAAACTTTTTGAAGATTCTAAATGAGAAATTACGTTAATTGCCACTTGATGAGCTCTTGTGCTATATTAAAAATGACAATGAAGGCAACAATATAGCAAAATGGCAAGTATTTTACATTACTAAACACAGTTAACATACATATGATTACAAAATGTATAAACAAACGCATGTAAAAAGGTTGGAGGGGAAAAAAAAATACACCAAAACCATAAGTACCATAGCTGTGTTCAGGTAAAATACGAATAACTGTCTTCTCTTTCACTATTTATCAACTGCTCAGAAATCCGCTATTATTTCCATAGTTTAAAGATTTTAATACATTGAAAATTCAAGATACTCTTACAATGGTTAAGGAGTTCATCAGCCACAGAATACAGAAATCCCTTCCAATAATGTAGCAGACCATCTAAGGTACAAATAAATTAATATTCCCATTGTTAAAGGCACATACAGTAGAAATAACTGGTCTGCTTTTGTAGCCAGTTCACAAAGCAATTTATCCCTTCCCAATGTAGTAACTTTTTTCACTATGCTGCCTAGTCCTCCCCTGCCATTTAGCCTTTCTAAAAGATATGCTTTCTAACAGTTACACTATGTTGCTGTTTATAAATATCCTAAAATGTCCGTAAGGTTTTCTTAAAATTAAATAAGCTATCTTTCCCCAGAAAATGACTAAATTATTGCCACTATTAGTTCCTAATGAATTATGCCAAATAATGAGAAGTTCCCTGGGGACATTCCATGACTCATTAATAGAAAGCTTATGTATCATAGCATTTGAGTGGAAGGACTAGTTTAGCCAGATTACCAAGAGCAATGTAGTTACTGGTAGTAATAGCATCTTGTATGTCTAAAAAGCTTTACACTTTATAAAGCACTTTCATGCAAATGTCTAATAATTTAATACCTTCTATAGTACAAAACACCAGACTTAATGGTCAGACTGGGACTAGAAGGACCTCAGAGGCCATGGTCCCCAGACCTTCTCTTATCCCAAGACAGGAACCATTCCCAAAGCCAACTCTTCAGACAGGGATTGGACTGGAACATGGGGTGGAAAGTGATACTGGTCACCTTGGATCAAGTAGACACATGAGACTATGCTGGCATCTCCTGTCTGGAGGGGAGATGAGAGGGCAGAGAGGGCCAGAAGCTGCCCAAATGGACAGGAGAAGAGACAGTAGAGGGAAGGACTGTGCTGTCTCATTAAGGAGTGTATAGCAAGGCGTATGTAAATATTTGTATGAGAGACTGACCAGATTTGTAAACTTGCACTTAAAGCACAATAAAAATTAATTTAAAAAAATAAAAATAAAAAGTGTTCAAGTTTATTGGGAATTTTTTAAATAAAATCATTTCTTTTTACCTACTAGAATCGAACCATTTTATAAGTCTCTGAGAGTAGTAATAATATAGTAAAAACTGGCATTTTAACACACTAAATTGTGGGAATATAAATTAGTACAACCTTTCTAAAAGACAACTGGTCATTATTAAGAACCTCAAAAAATGTTCATTCCCTTTGACTCAGTAATGACCGCTCCTAAAAATGTATCCTAAGAGAAATAATCAAAGATTATGTAGAAATATTTTTCATAAGGAAAATCCACAAAAGCATCAGCTATAGTTTAAATAAGTTATAATTCAAAAACAACCTAAAGATCAAAACAGGGGAATTATCATGGTATCAGTATACGAAAAAAGTGCTATATATCTACTTAAAATATTTTGAAAGTGTATTTAATGACACTGGAAAAGTTACAATTTTTTTTAAAAAAAGATAAAATATTATCCTCTCTTAAAAAATACACATTCCACATATTTATTTATTAAAAAATGAAAAACTCTGGCCTGAACATCTCATTTGTCTTCCAGTTCAAGGTGCCCGTATGGGCACCTGTTCACCTCCTCTCCCTCCAAAGAACTTAATTCAATAAATTTTTCTAAAGAAATTAAAAAGTAAAAAAAGTTTTTTTAAGAATAGGTAGATCACCCATGGTTCTGAAAGATGAAAAACAGATGCAAGATGTGAACTGATGAGGCAAAGTGGAGGGAGCAGAAGAGCAGAATACTCACAGAGGGGGCTGCAGCGAAGGAGAGAGGCTAATCTTCTGGGCAGAACCCCAGAGAGGCGCCAGTCCAGTGACTGTTGAACGAGGAAGGTCAGGAGTGAGAAGTGGGACTGAAAACATCTGCCATAGCCAAAAGTCAACAAATATCTAAAGCTGATAAACCAAAAAATAAACACTATAAGCATATCATTTAGAAACATGGCCTTAAGCCCCAAGAGATCTGAACAGAAAAGGTAGTTAAGCTTCCTCTGGGGAGTAAGGCTCTTCATTTGTTAGGCCTTTTGTATAACTGGTCTTTGATTATTTGAATTTTTTTTAACTAAGTATATATATAATAATGATTTTAAGAATTTTATTTATTTTACATTTTGTCCATTTTCCTTTCGTATACCCTAAATAATTACTTACTTCCCATTAAGTCAGAAGCTATATCTCATTTCACAGTGTTTTTCAACTAAAGGTTATGCTGTCATGAAATGCATCTAGTGTGACATAACTAGCATCTCCTTTTCCTAATAGAAAAGAAAAATACGTGAAATTTTCTTTCAGTTATTAATGTTTACTCAAATGTGTACACTGGGGTACTATATAAAATAGCTTTCTTATGGTGTGTCTATTCTTAACCCAGCAGCCGCAGTGATCTTATAAAACTGTGAAGTTGCATCAGGTCACTACTCCAATGGTTTCCCATTCTCACTCAAGAGTTAATGACCTGAGGGATGGTTCAGTGGCCTACAAGGTCCTGCAGAATTAGCCAGCTCATCTCTCCAGCCGTCTACTCTTCACCTCACTCCCTGGGCTTCAGCTAACTGCTTTTCCACCACTATCTCCAACATTCAGGTCTACCCTCACACATCAGGGCCTTTGTGCTTGTCTTTACCCTCTGCACGATTCACTCTCTCACCTAACTCAATCCTCTGGTCAAAGGTCATGCTACTTTAAATTCTAAAACCCATACCCTTACAGACTCCTCTATTTTATCCCCCTTTCTTACCCTTATTTTCCCCATAGCACTCCACAACTCCTCTATTAATTTTATCTCCCCCACACTCACAAGAATGCAAGCTCTAAGGCAGCTTAGATTTTTGTTTACTGATAGAGCCCCAAAACCTGTTAAAGTCCATGGCATGTAACAGGCCTTCAGTAAATATCTGTTAAATGAATTAGTTAAAAAATATGTATTAGGAATAAGTCACATTACTGACAATCAAATACAAGAGTTTAGTACTCTTAAGAAATTCTGATCACAATTTTAATTGATGAGAATAAGCTATGTTTTTTTTTTTAGGCCCCAGAACAGTAAGTTCAGCTTACCCATATTACTTGAACATGTTGCTAGCTACTCTGTGTGAGTCTGCTGAAACAATTTTCACAACCTTTACCAACATCAGTAACAACATAATGCATGCTTTTATCTCAGCAAGCATTAAAGAAATAATAAATTCATGGGAAAATCTGTTCCCTAAACAGCTAAGATACCTTAGAGTGCAAACATCTAATATTTCTTTACAAGGCACAGTGAAAGTCTCTCAGTTACCACAATTCGCACACATTTATAATTTTCACTATTTCCTCTAACCTTTCAAACACTTGACCAACTACATTTTTCCAAATAAAACAAGGAACAAATTGGCATTCGGGCAAAATTCATGTAACAGCTCCTTTTTTGTGGCACAAATGGCAGAGTCTCTGTAAGTAATAATTTTAATGAATATTTTCCAATCTACATTACAACTGATTAAATAAAAACAATCTTCAATAGAGTTCCAATGATTAAAAGAAAAAAAGTCATCGAGCACTTCTCACTCAAACACAAAGCACACATGATAAAAATAGATTATTACTGTGTACAAAAGTTTATCCAACTGCAAAAAGAAACATCTGATTTTCATCTAAAGCACAATAAAGTGCTCAAGAAAAATAAATCAATAATTTTAATATCCATTACATATTGAGATATTTTGGATACACTGGATTAAATAAATTATATTATTTACACCTTAAAAAAAGTGTGTTACCACAAAGGAAAAAAACTATTCCCTAAATTGAAGAGAAAAAAAATGATCATGCTGAGCATGCAGAGAAAAATCAGACATCGACCTCCACTCATATGTTGTTATTTAAAGACTACTTTTGAAGGTAAGGGATACATCCCAATATGGCAATGGTTATAAAACGCAATTATTTCCCCCAACCTTAGTGTGGCAAAAATTTAACTCCTTTATTTTATGCAGTGTTCTTTTCAATATTTGAATTTTATAAATAATGGAAAAAATATGCTTGAAAAAATTATTTCAAAACTAAGATGACTAGGATTTGGGGAGATGCTTCTTATACAATTTTAAAATAAAAAAACTTTTCATTTTGGAATGGGAACACTGTACATCTAATTTTACTGAATAAACAGACTATTTCAAACGGGAAAAAAAAAATTTCCCCATTAAACAAGTGATGCATACTGATTTTAAATTCACTGCAGAAAAGAGCATAATTAGTCAACAAAGAAAACTATATAGGAAATTTGGTTTGGGGACCAAAGGTACATTGATATTTAACCATGTGTTATGAGATCAAATATTGCTTTCATGATGTCTGCATTTTGTACTAGAAAACAACCTTTTAAAATTTTTTAGTTGTTTCTGAAATGTGAAATAAAAGAACCTACTGAGAAGCGCTTATCCACAAATAACATATTGTAGATATGAATGGTCTGCCTTTTCAATAAACGAAAAAACTCAAAACCCACAACCTACTGCCAATGAGCCAATTCCAACTCACAGTTGACCCCACAGGGTTTCCAAGGCTATAAATCTTTATGGAAGCAGGCTACCACATTTTTCTCCCATGGAGCTGCTGGTGGTTTTAAACCGCCGACCTTCTGGTTAGCAGTCGAGCGCTTTAACCATTGTACCACCAGGACTCCTTTAAAATAAACAAAAGGCCAAGATTAAAAAAAAAAGTCTGTAAGTCTGCAAATGAATAATAGCTTTTCCTATTTCATGTCATTAATAAAACACAACATCTAACACTGTGACTTGATAAAACAATTTCAATAACTGTTTTGTGTCCTTGGAGAATAAATTTTGGTACCAGTAGTTTTTGCAACTGGTTTTACCAATCTTCTCAACAACAATGTGGTTTTACCTGTTTTTACCCTAAGTAGAGACTTTTTTAAAAAGAAGGAAATAAACGAGACAACTTGAAAGGGTAGATCACAGACACACATACACACAGAAATTCAGTAAAATACTGAAACCACTGGCAAAATGAAAACCATATTATATATAGGAAGCAGTAGGCCTGACACTGATGAAAACAATTTTAAGATAATCCTGAGAAAATTACACAGAACACAACAGAAAGGAATAAAGGAAGCATTTAGAAAAATAATAAGCAGAAGACAGGAAGTCAAGATGTAACAATCATAAAATTGACGTTCCTTTCAAAAGAAAATAAAAATGAAAGCATTTTAAAAGATAAATAAGAAAATATTCCTGAATCCACAGATTGAAATGGCTTACCATGTAACAAGAAAATGTAACAGAGAATCACACGAAGACCGAGATATATCCTGATGAAGTTACTGAACGTCAAGGATAAATAAAGAATTCTACCAATACCCAGGCAGAAGCATGTCACCTACAAAGGGAAGAAAACAGTCAGGCTGGCCCCAGACTTCTCGACGGTAACCTTACACGCCAGATGATAATAAAATAATGTCTACTGGGCCTTAAGGGAACAAAGATGAAAACCCTAAGTTCTATAAAACCAAACCTGTTACCATCGGGTCGATCCCAACTCACAGGGACCCTGTAAGACAGTGCAACTGCCCCCCTGGGTTTTCCAAGGTGCAGATGGTGGACTGAAACCGCCAACCTTCTGGTCAGCAGCCGAACTCTTAGCCACTGCGCCACCCAGACAAAATACCATCTCACTTGTGAAAGCCACCAAAAGATATTTTCAAACACACAAGAACTCTTAGATTAAAAAAAAAAACTCCTGAAAAGATCTATTTGATAAATATAACAGATTTCAATACATTAAAGCTGTAAGAATAACCACAAAACCATACGCAAGCTACCATATTTCATCTATGCTAAGATGTACTTTTTTCACACTGTAACATGCCTGAAATCGACATGCATATTACGAGCAATGGCATGTCACAGCTTCTGCGACGTATAACCGTGTTAGTGGTGTACAAAACAATGAGGCATCTTATAATCAATGGTGCCTTACGTGTTATGAAATATGGTACGTAACTTCCAAAATAAGGACAGCAAATAAAGAAAAAGCAATGTAGTTCAAACAAAAAAACAAAACAACCAAGGAGAAAGACAGGAAACAAAAAAATAACAAGCAAAACCAAGTATACAACATCATTGCAAATGATTAAAAGCATCTCAAATTGGGTCCAAAAAAAACTAACCTTGAGCCAACTACATGGAGTCTGCATGACACAAACCTAAAACAGACTTTGAGAGATTAAAAGTAAAAAGTTAGACAAAAATGTATCAGGCAAGTATAAACACCCTTTTAAAATCAGTTGAATTCAAAGTAAAAATTCACTAAGGAAGCAAAAAGAGTCACTTTTTATAAGGATGAAGATTATAAGCTATAAAGAAGATATAATATTTATAAACCTACATACACCAAAATTTATGTTTAAATAGAGCAAAAACTTTAAAGAAATACAAGATAATCTGGACAGAAATAATAATAGAAAGCATGATCATTTTCAATCCTTAAAGATTAAACAGACAAAATGGAACATGGCTGAACATATGATATGATGAGATCAAATCCCATGGGCCAGTTTTAAAACTTGAGGCCACAATATCTCCAAAATTTTCAAGAAACTATAAATAATTAGACCATGATCTGACAATAAACAAACTACAGATTAGTAACAGTAGATTTAAAAAATACCCTTGTTGGGGGGGACTTGAAAACTTATATAGTAGCTCTCCCTAAATTATTCTATGCAAAGATGGAAATCCTAAACTAAAAAATAAAATCTTTAACTACTAAAGCTTAAACACAGACAAAATGAATGGTCTTTGGGAAAATACAAATTGTCATATGGAATCAAGGAGAATTAGAAAACAAACATCAATAACCTCCAAAACCCTTTGCCATCGAGTGATTCCGATTCATAGCGACTCCATAGCTAGAGTAGAACTGCCCCACGGAGTGGGTTCAAACTGCCGACCTTTTGGTTAGCAGCATAGTTCTTTACCACTGTGCCACCAGGAGTTGAGTAAGTTTTCAAAGTTATCTTTCCAAACACTCCAAACACCTGTCTCATGTCTTTTCATACTGTTTTTATAAAACAAAAAAGAAAGCTTCCTAATTCATTTCATAAAGCCATTCATGTATTGATAGCACAAAGAATAGTCTAAGCAAACATTCTAAATAATAGGAAAAATTTCAGGAAACCCTGGTGGCGCAGTGGTTACGTGCTACGGCTGTGAACCAAAGGGCTGGCAGTTCAAATTCGCCAGGCGCTCCTTGGAAATAATAGTACAAACACTAAATAACATTTACTATATTCTAGGCACTGGTTGAGGCAAGGTACTTACATTAACTCATTATTCTCACAACAGTCTGACTGGCTGGGGTGAAAGTCAAAATATTTAACAGCAGATACGGAACAATCAGGAGCTCCGGAGCAGTACAAACGGTTAATGTGCTTGGCTGCTAACCCACAGGGTGGAGGTTCAAGCCCATTCAGAGGCATCTCAGGAGGTCTGGCCATCTACTTCTAAAAGAATCGGCCACTGAAAGAAAACTCTATGAAGGGCAGCACCTGCCCAAAAGAGCAAAGACTGAGACGGCAGGAAGGGACAGGAAAACTAGATGAATGGACGTGGGGATCCAGGGCGTAAAGGGAGAGGGGGAGAGTACTGATACACTGCACAGATCGCACCCAACGTCAGGAAACAGTGTATAAATCTTTTAATGAGAAACTAAACTTGCGCTGTAAACTAAAGCACAGTAAAATTTTGAAAAACCTACGGAGCACAGTTCTACTCTCACACACAGGGGTGTCGTCGAGAGTTGAAATGGACTCTATGGCAACTGGTCCTGGTACCGAACAGTCGCTGACCAATCCGAAGGATGCCGATGCCAGAGCCAGGCTACACTGCAGCGAGCTCCTCGGGACCCTCCTTTTGTCCCACACGTTACTCCTTTAGTGGCTAGTTCACAAGGAAGAAGGGTGACAGCCAAGCAAAGGGGCACTACCACTCAATACGCAAGTATTTTAACAACCTATGACTGGTTTTGTGTTTTTTTTTTTTTTATTTAAAACACCACAATATTGGTACTTGTTTCTACCAACCAATTTCCCACTCCCTATGAGCTAAGAACTGTTTATTATCTCCATTTTACAGTTGAGGAAACAGACCCAGAGAAATCAGATAACAGGGGAGCTGCAGTTTGAATCCACATATGAGGCTCCAGAGATTAGGCACTTAACTTCCACACTATATGGCCTTTTTTAAATAAAATATTAGTAAGTATAACCCAATGATAAATTCAAAAGGTGTCATTCTTCCATAGATTCAAGGGAGGAATAATCTCTTGACCTATCACATCATATTAAGACCGAAGGAGAAACGGTATATATTCATTTTTGTTGCTGAAGAGTTTTCATAAACGCAATGTACGTTCCTGGTATTAAGAGAATCCCAATAAAGCAGAGGTGGATATGGTATCAACATTTTTAAGAAAAGCATATCACATAATATACACATTACGCTGTATATGTGTTTCTTTATTAAGATTTTATATACACACAGTACATTAAGCCAATAAGGTGAAAACTAGAAGTATTCCCGTTAAAGTCAGGTGACAGAACAAGCATGCCTGCCATAATAGCTATTATTTAATGCTGTTTTATAATGATTAGGCAATGTACGCAGGTTAAAAAAAAAAAAGATGAAAATACTGAGAGGAGATTTGAGTGTGATTATTGTGTATCTAGGAAAGCTAACAAAATCAAATGAAAAATACGATAAAGTGGCCAATTACAAAATTAAACAAATCAATCACTTTTTTACACATGAATACTAACTAATCCAAATATACAGTGGAAAAATGATCCTGTAACCAGCAGCTGCTCAAGTCTAACAGAAAAGGTAGAGAACCTGGTAAATTTAAAAAAAAAAAAAAAAAAAACATTAAAAGGCCGCCGAAACACCTGAACATGTAAGGAAGTCAGAATTTGTCCCTGGAAAAGATAACTCAATATTGTAAAGATGTCAGATTTCCCTTACTCAATCTATAAATTCAATGCAATAGACTCGATCAAAATTATAGGGTTCCCCACCCCCCAAGGAAGGTTGGTGGTGGGTAAAATTTGACAAAATGATTCTAGTGCTTAAAATCCTGCAGCAAAAGGGTCCCAATATTTTCTCATTTATTATCTAAATACGAGTATTAATATTGGCATTTTAATTAAAGTGTTCAAAATTTTGAACAATTTTTAAAATTAGTAAAACTAAAGAATCATCTCAAATGCAAAAGGTATAATTGTAAAATATCAATAAAATGTAAACTTATTAAAATAAATATCAAACATACAATTCAATATTAAATAAAATTAAAACATGCTACTCAAAAAATAAACTCTGCGTAAAAATTTTATTTAAAAAATTAAAAATATTTTAAGTTTAATCTAAAAAATTACAAAGTACAGCTACCATACCACTTGAGTTGTAAGTACCCAGGGACAAATTTTACTAGCTTCTGAAAAAACGCATTCTGACCTACAAAATTTCTATTCTGACTACTCTTTAAATAATCCCATCTCTTATTCAGTAATGCTGAGAGTTGTAGTTTTTCTTTTAAAGAGTGATCCTATTAAAATAAGAGTCGGTTCATGGCTCTCCATCTCACTTTTAAAAAGCCCAAGTCCTCGAAACGAGACTAAATGGGCCCAGCAGCCCAGGGACAAGGACTAGAAAGCAGGAAGGGATAGGAAAGCCGGTGACTGGGAACCCAAGGTTGAGAAGGGGAATGCTGACATGTCGTGGGGCTGACAACCAATGTCAAAAAACAGTATGTGTACTGATTATTTCTGAGATATTCGTTTGCTCTGTACACCTTCATCTAAAGTACAATAAAAAATTAGTTGTTTTTTTTTTTTTTAAAAGCCCAAGTCCTTACAGACACCTAAAGGCTCTACAAGAGCTGGTACACACCTTCCCCTTTAGCTGTCTGACCTCATCTCCTACTACTCTCCCCATTGCTCATCTTGAGCTTCCCACATTTGATAAACAAGTCTAACATCCCATGAACACAGGTTCCAGAAAAAGACATCACAGAAAACAGAAAGGAGGGGAAACTTAAAATATATGTGTGCGTACATGTGTGTATATACACACGCACATACAAAATTTTCTCAGAACTGTAAGACATGACCTTATAATTTAAGAGGGCCCTCAAAATACTCAACATATTAAATGAAAAGGTTCATACTAAGGCACAACAAAATAGAGTTTCAGAATACTAAATCCAAAAAGCTTCCAAAAAGAAAAACGTTTTTAAAAAATCAGAATTGGTATTGGACTTTCTAAGTGAGAGGAAACAAAGACAGTTAGTTGTTTATTATAAGCCTTTCAGAATACTGTTTGGTAAAAATAAAATTTTAAAGTAAGGTGACAGATGAAAAAAAAATTCTAAAATTATAGTGACTGTCAGAGTATAATCTAGCCTAAGAAGAGACTTGGAGATCTAGAGAACAGAACACAGCCCAAAAATTTACTAAAATACACATAAGAATTTGGTATTTAATGAAGCTGATAGCATTTCAAATCAGGAGGGAAAAACTGAACTAGTCAAAAATGGCGTGTCAGGACAACTGGTTAGTCATTTAAAAAAAATAAAGGCAAATTTCTATCTAAATTCTTATAAACAAAATGTCCCAGGTAGAACAAGACTTTATAAATACAGAAAATAAAACCATAAAAGCTCTGAAAGAAAATATGGGAGGGCAGGGTGGGAACATATTTAAAATCATGGTTTGGAAAAGTCTTAAGTCTGATAAAAAAAAAAAAGAAAACCTAAAAATCACAAATGAAAAGACTGAAACTTGACAATACAAAAATCCTGAACTGTTGAAAGACTTAAAGGAAGGAAGGAGACCCAAAGACAAACTGAGGTGAAAATACATTTAACACATGACAGTTAATCCCTAAATAAATAAAGGGCACTGACTAATCACTAAGAATGAGATTAAACACAAAGTCTTCATGAGGGAATGGAAGCCCTGGTGGCATGGCGGCTAAGTGCTTCGGCCGCTAGGCTGCTAACCAAAAGCTCGGCAGTGTGAATCTACCAGGCGCTCCTTGGAAACTCTATGGGGCAGTTCGTTCTACTCGCTATAAGTCGGAATGGACTCGACAGCAACGGGTTTGGTTTGGTATGGTTAGATGAGGGAATAAATACAAATGTCCAATAAACACATGAAAAACTGTTCAACCTCACTATTAAAAGAAATTCAAGTAAAATATCACTTTTTATCCATCAGATTGGAAAGTGATTCTCAATTTTAAACAGAGTTGGAAGATATGAGCCAAACATAGGATCACCAAACTGTAGACAGAATGTGAACCGGTACAATTTTTACAGAAGGCAATAAACTGGCACTAGTTCCTAAATTAATTTTCACCCTTTCATTTAAATTCCACTTCTAAGAAGTTATCCTGCAAGAATAATGACACAACTGAAAAAATTATCACTTAATTTTTCCTAATGCGCCACAGTTAAATTTTCTTTAATTTTTAATCAAAGTTATATTTGCACGTAGTATAACTATCTGCTCCTTTTTTACAGTTTATTTGTTCTACTTTTTGGAAGATTTCCTCAATTTTATCTTCTAATCCCCCTCTATTAAATTTTTCAATTATTTTCAGCTCCCATTTTTTTTTTTAGAGTCCTGTCCTTGTTCGTAAACTTCATCTTAGGGGTCCCCCCCTTTTCGTTTTTTTAATGTTTTCTTTTCCCTTCCTGGGGTATAGTTCTCCTTCTAGTTGTTTTTCTATTTGTATTGATTTATTTCATATAAGGAGGCTTTTCTTTGCTTATCTGATAAAATTTGACTGTCCACATTTAAGACATGGGGACTAAAACCACAGGGCTGGAAACAGTGTATGGGTATGACTTGAGAATTGATCACTTCATTCACCATAGGATGGTCTGGCTGGAGTGTGGATGGAAAAGGGTATCTCAAAGTATAGCTTTAGAATATAAAGAGTATAGCTTTCATTTGTGCTCTTACGGGTGAAGCCTAGCATCGTCAATATTTTTTAATGCCATCTGTAATTTTCCATAGTCTCTCTGTGTCCTTGTCCATTTTTCTTTTTGGTCCGTGCACTCATTTATTTTTAAGGAAATTTCATTTTTATTTTAAATTTCTTTAAGAAAAGCTGACTTTGCCTGTCATTTTTATTAAAATTAATTTTAATTTTAGAAACTAAGAACATACCAAATTTATCTAGTTTTCTTTCTCTGCTTATTAGCTTTTTTTCATATCCACATTCCTATGTTTTTTAAACATGTTCTCTTTCCTAATTAAAAAATAATTTCTTTATATGGTTGATTGCTCTACCATAGTTTGTTTTACCCTCTCACTCCTTTTTCTTTCCACCCACCTCACCCACAAACTTCTGAAGGACTCACTGGAAGAAAAAAATTGTGCTTTGAGAAATATTTTATTTGGATTTAATTTTACCCTGAACTATTTATCCCATATACAGACACCACTCTTCCCACCTAATAGTGCATGCTATTACCTGAAATATCCTCACCAACATTTCTGTCTTCCACCTTCGAGGGTCATCTCAAAATACTACATCCTCAGTGAAGCCTTTTTTGCTGGAAGTATTCTCCGCTTCTTATGATTACCTACAGCACCGTAACTTTTACCTTTCATATGGCATATTACTTATCATAGTTCGGTGTACCTTCGAAGGCTACAGCATCCATGTCTATACTCACTTGTTTTGCATCTGAGAATATTCTGCTTTCAAACGCTGAACGCTCAATTATCAAATGAAGGATGCTGGAAAGCACAATTTTATGTAAATAATGTAGATTCAAAGGCATTTCAAACAGTAAATTTTAAATTACTTTCAGTAACAAGCCTTTGATTCAAATCAACTCCTCTCTAACTTTCCCAGCTCATCTAAGGGTCTGGTCTCCTTGAAGTTTTCACATCCTAAGGAATCGACTCAACGGCACTGTGTTAAGTCTTGACTTACCAAATTTATCTGCCTTGGTCCTATTCTTTCCCAACAAACAGTCAGAACCTAGGATTCTGTACTGCCAAGATCTGATTCTCCTTCAGAGAAACGCTGCCTCTTTGACATTAGCTCTGGGCTCTCTAATCAGACTTCTTCATTTCTCCCTCTTCCGCCCTTCTGGGCACCTGACCAAAAAACCAAAACCAAACCCAATGACTTCAAGTCGATTCCGAAACTGCCCCACAGTGTTTCTAAGGAGGGGCTGGTGGGTTTGAATTACCGATTCTGTGGTTAGCAGACAAATGCTTAACCACTGTGCCATCTCACCCTTAAAACTAATAGTAATAGTGATATACTTATAGATTTTACATGTTCTCCATCTTAATTTAATTTCAAAATACAAACACACCTAAAGTCAGTGAGAGTTTTGGTAGATTTCCCAGGTATGTTCAGGTTCCAACTCTCCCTCTAATGTTCCCACATTTGCCCCAGCTTTACAACTGGCCCTAAAACTGCAGATATCGCTTGTATGAATATATTTGGATTTCTCTGCTACCTCCACTGTAACTGGAGTATAAGGATTCCATTTTCTACTAGAATGCTACAATTTTGCTAAAGAAACTTTTAATCCACACCACAAAGAATATCGAGTCTGTGAAAAATCTTGTAACATGGGTCAATCTGGAGGACTTTATGCTGAGTGAGACAAGTTCAATCACAAAGGGACAAATAGTGTATGGTCTCCCTTTTATAAAAAGTCAAGAATAGGTACACAGAGAAAGCAACGTTCTTTGGTTACCAGGGACGGGAGGGAGAATCGCTTTCTATATAGTTAGGCACTTGTAATTTTTGGTGATGGAAAAGGCAATATCCAATGTGGGTGATATCTGCACAACTTGTCCAAGGTAAATGAAGACGTTAAGAAGTACACAAGAATAAAAGATAATTTCGGTAAATGCTATGACATACAATTTTGCAACAACAGTGATAACCAAAAAAATATGTGTGCGGTTACATAGGTAGATATGTATGCATATATGTGTACAGGAAGGCACATATTGAATGTATGGGTATGAATGTATAGGTGCATCTGTAGGCATACATACATACATGTCTGTGTGTGCTACATATATATTCATGTGCATAATAAAGCACATGGGGGCACAGTTACAGATACTTCCTAGACATAACCAAACACCTCGTGGAACTGATTTTATTGGGTTTGAAGGCATAGGACTACAGTCTCGTGGGACAATTCGGTCAATTGGCTTAACACAGATTCATAAAGATAACGGTCTACATCCTAGTTTGGTGAGTAGTGTCTGGGATCTTAAAAGCTTGCAACCAACCATCTAAGATACAAAGATTGGTCTCTACTCATCTAGAACAAAAGAGAACGAGGAAAACCAAAGACCCAAAGAATAAACTAGTCCACAGGACTGACAGGCCACATGAACTACAGCCTTGTCTAGCCTGAGACCAGAAAAACTAGACGGTACCTGGTTACCAGTACCCACTGTTCTTACCAGGGACACAACAGAAGCTCCAAGAGAAAAAGGGAGAAAAATGTATAACGAAACTCAAATTCCTGCAAAAAGGCCAGACTTACTGGACCGACAGAGACTAGAGGAACCCCCAAGGCTATCATCCTAAAATATTCTTTGAACTTGAAACTGAAGCCACTTCTGGTGGTCTCCTTTCATGCAAACGATAGACTGACTTATAAAATAAACGACATTACCTGTGGGTACTGTGTTCCCTTCAATAATCAACTATATGAGACCACAAAGTCAGCACTTACCCTACAACAATCATGAGAAGATAAGGGGAGACAGGGAAGCTAGATGAATGGAAACAACAAACAATGGGAAATGATGAGAATATTGACACATTGTGAAAAATGCAACCAATGTCACAAAACAATTTGTATAAAAATTATTAAATGGTAACCTAATTTGCTGTGTAAGCTTTCACTTAAAACACAATAAAATATTACCCCCCAAAAAAAACTTTTACCCAAATATTAAGGAAAAACAAAATACTTTCAAAACTATAACAAATGGAGGGAAATACAGAACAGAATTTCAAGTTCTCATGGACTCCAGACTTTCTGGAGCCATGGAGGCTGGATGAACCCCTGAAACTATTACCCTGGGATAATCTTTAAACCTTAAATCAAAAATATCCCCTGAAGACTTCTTAAAACCAAGCAATAGTTTAACTTAACTAGTAAAGAACATCTGCCTTGAGCACTGTGCTCGTTCAAGATCTATGCATACCGGATCAAATTGGCAACAGCAACTCGAAAAATCAGATAGGAAACTTAGGGGGCACTACGGAGGAGGAACAACTCAGAAAAGGAGGGTGAGAATGGTAGCACAACTCAAAGAATGTAATCAATGTCACTGCACTATACATGCAAAAACTGTTGAATTGGTGTGTGTTGCCTGTGTATTCTAAACAACAAAATAAATAATTTTAAAAATTACAGCTTTTGTGATTAGAACTACAAAAATTTTATCTCTTTTGGCTGTACTTAAGTTGATTATCTTCTGAGAACGGCATTACTGGTAGCCAGGATTTTGGAAAAGAAAAGATGGTATAACCAGTAATCACTGATCCATCTGGCTCGAGTGAAAAATCAATATATTTTCAGAATATTACTCACACAAGCAATTTAAGGAAACCGACTGTGTAAATCACATTGTAACTTTATAAGCAAACATTACAACCTTAACAATTTCATATACGAAATTTTTAGTTACAAGTGTAATAAAAATACTGAGCACTTACTATGTTCTGTAATCATCAAACAAGTATTAATTTATTTAATCCTCACAAAAATCCTATATGGTAAGTACTGAAATTTTCCACATTTTCCGCAGATCTATCCTTTTACATTAATCCTCCCTCTCTCCTGTTACTGTGGATGAACTTCCATGTTCCTAACTAAGGCTTCCAAATTGGGCAGTCACTAGATCCATCTCCTTTCCCCTACTCAAAGACATTGCTCCAGAAATTCCTACCTTCTCTCATGTCATCAATTCTTCCTTCTCCGCTGAATTCAATCCCATCAACAACAAACATACTAGCATCTCTTCAACTTCTTCAAAACAAAAATGAGGCCACACCCCCTCCAGTTCCTGCCTCATTTCTCTTCTCCCCTTCACAACACAACTTCTAAGAGCTATCTGCATTTCTTATCTCCAGTTCTCCTCCTCCTATTCTCTCAAATTCATACCAAGCTGGCTTTTGCCCTCACCACTCCACTGAAACTGCCCGTTCAAGTTACTATTACTCGTTAGTGTTACTATCAGTCCTTATCTTACCTGATCTATTTGACACAGCTGATCTCCCTTCCTCCTTGAATTTTTTTTTTCACTTGGCTTAAGGCCACAATATTCTGGTATTACTCTAACCTCACTGACCGCTCCCCTAATAATCCTTCACTAGTTTCTGGCGATTTCTCTGACTTCTTAACAGCGGTGTGCCCCAAGACTGTCTTTAATTCTCTTCTCTTTATCTGTACCCTTTATCTGTACTTACTCCTACATCCATCCTACTTATTAGACTCTTGGCTTAAATAAAATCTATATACTAACAAATTCCCTTTAATTCCCGATCATCTATGATAAACTGCCTATTTGATTTCTCTACTTGATAAATGTCTAGTAGGCAATTTAAAATTAGCATATTCAAAACTTAAGTCACTGGTAATCTCTCCATCTTGTCCTACAGTCTTTTACATTTCAGTTAATGCCAACTGCATCCTTTTGGTTGCTCTGGCCAAAAACCTTAAAGTCATCCTTGACAGATTCTCTTTCAAACATACCACCTTCCAAAAATCTGATCCACAGCTCTACATATAAAATATACCCAAGAATTCAACCACGTATCTCCACTGCCACCATCTTGGCGCAAGTCAGTAACATATCTCGTCCGCCTTACTGCTAAAATCTCATAACCACTCTGTTTGCTTCTGCTTTTGTGCCCCTCCCCATGCCCTGTATTTTCAACATAGCAAACCAAGTGTGAACCTGTTGAAATGTAAATCAGATCCCATCCCGTCACTCCTAGCTGAAAAACCACTAACAATTTGTCTCAAAGTAAGAGCCAAAGTTCTCACCGTAATGGTCATGCTGTCCCCTCCACTCCTTGCTGTTCCTTTGACATGCCAGGCCTCTCCCACCTCAGAGCCTTTGTACTTGCAATTCCCTCTGCCTGGCAAGCTCCACCCCCAACTTTTCATCCTCTTTACCTGCTTTATTTTCTCTCCAGGACACTTATCACTATATAACAAACCACTTTTTTTTAACTTAATTATTTAGTTTATTATCTGTCTTCCCACACTAAATGTCAACTTTGTGCCAGCAAGATTTTTATGTTCTGCTCTTCAAAGTACTACTAGCTTAGAAAAAGGAGTCCCGGTGGCACAATGGTTAACTGCTTAGCTGCTAACCAAAAGGCTGGCGGTTTGAACCCATGGCTGGGAGAAAGACCTAGAAAACTCTACAGGACAGTTCTACTCTATCATATGGGGTCACTGTGAATCAAAAATCTACTCAACGGCACTGAACAACAACACGCTTAGAAAAGTAAGCACTCAAATATTTGCTAAATGATTACGGAATTAAATGTGAAGATTAAATTTGGTATGTCAGCATTTTAATTTGAAAGTGCTGCATAAGATAATTTCCACATGGCTTAAAACCTTAATACAAGGCCAATCCCTTTTTTTCCTATATGATAGGGTAGGAGATTTCACTATGCTCTTCCTCAAACCACTTTTCCAGAAGGAAAAAATTATATATATATACACACACACACACACATATAAAACTAGTAAATTTCTCTTCGGTTGCAACAGATATGAACTCTGGAGACTAAGGCTATAGGGACCTCTCTGGAAAAAACTAGCAATTATTGGCCAAAAGAAAAATACTGAGGCAAACAAATACTGTGGTATTCCAGCAGGTTTCTAAAACAGTTCTAAGTCCTTCATTTATTGAAGGAAGAGTCAAGGTTATCCACAATAGTAAAGCAAGTTAATATGAGGAATAAATATTATAACAAGAAAACAAGCAAAAACAGAGCTATTAATACCAACTGAGAGTGCAACTAAGAATTTGTACCTCAAAGAATCTACAGCAGTAAGAAATATAATCAAGCAGTAATATGAAAAAAGTTCACCAATACAGCTTGCCCTAGTATTGAACCAAGCATCAAATTAAAAGGAATAGATTTCAAAAGTTATTTTAATGCTAGTATTTAAAAAAAAAAAAAAACCTTAGCCCAACCATGAACTACAAACTAGGAAACTGGCAAAACAAAAAGCCCTAACTTAAAGGACCATGACTAATCCCAATTATAAAATTTCTTTCACATCTCGTTTTTATCTTGAAAATTAAATTTTTCACTGTAACTCCCATAATATGTCCATGTTTAATACAACATACATGGTTTTTCTTGCGTCCTCAGGTAAATCTGGAGTTCCAGGATGTCTGTGCCATGTTTTACCCTGTAATTTTGTGTACATCCTAGTAAAATGTCCACCGTTTAGACGAGCATAAATTGACAGTAAAGTTAGAGCAGCCCTACCTTTGGAAAAAATGAGGCATGAATTTAAGTTTCACAGATAATTCAAATCATAAATACTATCACCAAAAAGTTCTCCTGATTTTAGTCTAAGCAGACACGTCAAGAAAAAAACAATTTAACAGCTGAGAAAAACTCATTTACCTCATATATAAAAATTGAATTTTATGAAATTCAGATAAGACCAAAGCATCAACATATATGACCTTTTTTTTACACGTCAAATTTTCAACAAAATAGCAGAAGAGTAAAATGATACCGTGTACCCATTGTCCAGGTTCAAATATCAAAATACGGCCCATCTAGTGTTATCTATATACCCATCCACAACTCTTCAACCTGCATTTTAAAGTAAATCTCATATGTCTACCTTTCAGTATACGTTCTAAAACAAAACCACATTATCAAACTTAAGAAAAATTAACAATAAATTGTTAGTATCAAATTTTCCCTTTTGCTCGATAAGGTTTTTTGTTTGTTTTACAATTAGTTGGTTGGAATAGGATCAATGCAAACAAGATGCCCACACTGTAGTATGTCTCTTTTAATTCACAGGTTTACTGAGCCTTTTTTATTTGTTGAAGAAACCAAGACACTTGTCCTATAGAATTTCCTCCACTGTAGAATTTACAGATTGCATCTTCCCATGGTGCCTCTGAACATGTTCCTCAATATCCTGTATTTCCTGTAAATCAGTAGATCTACAAGCTTGGTCAGATTCACATTTGAAGTTTCTACAAGGAAATTTCAAAGGCGGTACTCACTGTATCACATCAGGCGGGTGGGGTCCTCTTTCTATGATGCTAAAATTGATTTGTAGGCTCAGGTGCTATCGGTCTCACCTACTGGCTGTGACAGTTGCTGATGATTATTGCCTAAACCCACAACCCACTGCCGTTATTATTATTTCACTACAGGTAGTGAAATGGTGATATTCTAATTTTTCATTTTTTATAGAGAAAATATTATTTAAAGGACTATGAAGAAAAACTTCTCTATATAAACTATTTGATTATCTAAGAAAGTCTCAAAGTGCTAATGGTCTGCTTCTTTCCCAATGCTCTCAGAACAAGCTGGCTCCACAGCATCCTCCCCAAGGTGACCACTAAGGTGTTTTGCTGTTATTGCTGCTGCTGTTTTGGTTTTGATGTTACGAACTCATTGACTGTAACATGTCTGATGTGTTTCAATCCACAATTATTACTTTTTTTCTGCCCAAACTGCCCCAGTGGTCAATTTGTCCAGTGGGAACCTCTTCAAGTGAACTGCCCAGTGATGTTTGATAGCTTCCTTCCTTTCTGGTACGACAAGATGTTCTGAGTATTTCCAGCCCCAAACCTAGAATCAGCCATTTCTCCATGGAGCTCTAGTTCCTTTTAGTTGGCAACAGAAATAGCTTATCACACCCCCGTGACCCCTTCTCTTGAAATTCCCTGTCCTTTTTCTCCCCATTATTCCAGTGTCAATTCAAAGTACCCAACTGGCTTGCCAACTAACAAAGCTCCACATGGTTATCTGGCTATCTACCCAAGCCTAATAAATCTACTTTGCTATAGATCTAAAAAAAGGAAAGGGAAGGGGGACAGGGGAAGGAAGACAAAATTCAGAAACTATGCCACAGTTTTGTTTTGTTTTTTTTTGGTTTGTCTGTGTGCGTTAAGAAAGGCAAAATTAAAGGACTGAGCATACCTATTTCAAAGAACTATGAGTATGCAGACAAATCAGAATTAAAAGAGTAAAGCGATGGGAGTTAAGGCATGGAAAAGTAATATTAAGTATTTTATCTGCCTTCAGAATTTTCCTCCAATTCAAAATTCAGACAAGTTTCGCTTTATTATATACATTCATGTGGCCAAGAAATAATCAAACTTCAACTAGCAGTCAAGGAAATTTGTAAATGAACAAATGTAACTCTCTGAAATTTTAAATCAGCTCTGGAAAATGAATTCATAATTAAAATCTGATATGATGTCACATTAAGCCAGAGACCCAGAAGGGACAAGTGGAGTGAGAGCGCCAGATGGGCAGCCAGAAATACAATAAAGCCCCATAATGAGCAACAGTGTTCATTACTTCTTTCGAGAATATAAATATCGTTAGGTCTTCTCTGCAGTATTTAGACAAAGGATAATCTTTTAACGAATAATTAAATAGTCTTTCTACCCAAGCCCCAAGCAGATTCTAACAAATTGAAATATATCAATGTTGCTCAATGTGAATTTTAAACAACTGCACTTTCAGTTTATAATGAAAATGAAGATATAATATTGCTTGGCAAAACTTTTTTCTTTTTTAATTCAACAGTCCTGGCTTATTTCTAGTAATCTGTAAATATTCCATATATATTGCTTTCATTGATCCCTAAAACAGAATTTAAAAAAAAAAAAAATGAAACAGAGAAAATAAAGCTTCACCAATACTACAAAAAAATTACTACTAGCAATTATTCATCAGGCAAGAAGCCAGCCATTGAAATTACTGAATCATCTTTAGTCATAGTAACAAGAGACATCTGGTATCGGCACTGCTTTTATTGAAAAGAAACTCACCCAGTAACTGCTCACCAACTTACTAAGACTTGTTTACTCTTCTAATAGACACCTATTGCACAATTCTCATCTTACAGGAGAAGCGCTCTCTTGCTGATCTTCAGAACATGAAATCAGAGATCGCTTCAGTATGCAGGCCCACAAGTAAAAATAGAACACATACCAGGGATTCAAACTGAGAGGGGGAAGGAAGAACACGACAAGCCTTACTTAAGAAAACAACCTATGATTCTACTCAAAATCATAAAATGGATATTTTACATAATTTGAATACAGTGTTTAATAATTTAGGATGTACTTTTTTTACTTGACTAATAGGATTCTAACATCTGCTATTGCTATTTCAATGATACATTACTCAGAATTGCTATAAAACTTATTCTCAAAATGCAAATCTAATTCACTGCTGTTAATCTGAAGACCAATTTTAGCTTTCATTTTGGGTTTATTTTCTATCTACTGAAGAAGGCTTTAGATGTAGAACATTCTTTATATTAATTCAATAAACAAATATTAGTGCTAAATCAGTAATACGTATCAATATTGTATCCAGACTGCAATTGAAATAATCCTAAAAACGTTGTTAGGAGATGGTGCCCGACCACAACTGATGACTGCCCTGACAGGGAGCACAACAGAGAACCCCTGAGGGAGCAGGAGATCAGTGGGATGCAGACCCCAAATTCTCATAAAAAGACCAGACTTAATGGTCTGACTGAGACTAGAGGAATCCTGGCGGTCATGGTCCCCAAACCTTCCATTGCCCCAGAACAGGAACCATTCCCGAAGACAACTCATCAGACTTGGAAGGGACTGGACAATGGGCTGGAGGGAGATGCTGACGAAGAGTGAGCTACTTGTTATCAGATGGACACTTGAGACTGTGTTGGCATCTCCTGTCTGGAGGGGAGACAGGAGGGTAGAGACGGTTAGAAACTGGTAAAATTGTCACGAAAGGACATACTGGAAGGAGGGAGCGGGCTGACTCATTGGGGGAGAGTAAGTGGGAGTATGGAGTAAGGTGTATATAAGCTTATATGTGACAGACCGACTTGATTTGTAAACTTTCACTTAAAGCACAATAAAAATTATTAAAAAGAAAAAAAAAAAAACATTGTTAGGTCCCAGCTAGTTGATTCTAACTAATAGCGACCCTGTATACAACGGAACAAAACACTGTCCAGTCCTGCGCCATCCTCACAATCATTGCTATGCTTGAGCCCACTGCTGTATCCACTGTGTCAATTCAAGGATTAGGCATCAGATGTACCCAGCTTTTATGGTCCTTCATAGTAAATGAATTATTGCAATCTCATGAAACAACTTATGCTTTCAATAAACCAGTAAACCAGCTGCCATGGACTCGATTCCAACTCATGGCAACCCCATTTGTTTCAGAGTAGAAATGTGCACCATAGGCCTTTCAATTGCTTTGATCCTTTGCAAGTAGACTGCCAGGCCTTTCTTCCTAGATGCCCCGGGTAGAATCAAACCACCAACTTTTCAGTTAGCAGTTGTTCACTTAACCACATGTACCACCCAGGGAACTCCTATGCTTTCAATAAACCAAAACCAAGCCAAACCTGTTGCCATGTAGTCAATTCTGACTCATAGCAATCCTATAGGACAGAGTGGAACTGCCCCAGAGAGTTTCCAAGGAGAACCTGGGGGATTCGAAATGCCAACCTTTTGATGAGCAGCTGTAGCACTTAACCACTACACCACCAGGGTTTCCGTGCTTGCAACAGGAGTCAACAAAGGAGGCTACAGGAGACTAGGCCAGAAACAGAGACAAAGAGTAATGATATTTGAGAAAGAGATACTAATTGAGGAAGCAAATACAACTGTGAAAACTCAAGGAGGGGGAAAAAAAAAAACCACTGTGTGGGTCTCCTAAATAATCTGCCATTCACCCAGAAATTCCCTTTCAAACATCCCCTACAGATTAAAATTTACGGGGAAAAAAAAAAAACTCGTTGCTGTTGAGTCAATTCCAACTCACAACGACCCTACAGGACAGAGCAGAACTGCCCCATAGGGTTTCCAAGGTTGTAACTCCTTTCAGAAGCAGACTGCCACATCTATATTCCGGGGAGTGGCTGGTTGGTTTGAACCATTGGTCTTTTGGCTAGCAGCCAAGCACTTTACCACTGCGCCACCAGTGCTCCTCAGTTAAAATTTAGTAGCTGCTTAAACACTGCCATTCATTCGACGTATATTTACTGAATGCCCACTACGTGCTAAGTACTGTGCCATGTGCTAGTAATACAATCTAGTAGTCATTAGTGCTGCCCGACAACTATTTCTACTCCTCACCCCTTGCAGGCAGGCACCTGGTAAAATTACATTTCTTGGCCCCCTTGTGGGAGAGAGGCGCCATGTAACTAGATGTGACCAATGACTAGTGAGTGGTAGTGACTCCATTAGCTTCTGTCTGGAGATTTAATTGTTCGTGTGGTACAACAGCTTCCAAGTCTCTCTCCAGCACGTTGTTAGTTGCCATCGAGTTGATTTCAACTCATGGCGACCTATGTGTACAGAGTAGAACTGTGTTCCATAAGGTTTTCAAAGCTGTGAACTTTCAGAAACAGATCACCAGGCTCATCTTCCAAGGAGCCTCTGGATGAATTTAAACGACTAACCTTTTGGCTAGTAGTTGAGCCTTCAAATCAGTTCTCAAAAAATATATTTTATCCTGGCAGAGATGAAAAAGGTAGCAGTTCATCTCAAACTGCACTCATTGGCCAAGTACCCACAGTGCAATTACAGATACCCTGTGTGGCCAACTGACAGTAAACCTAGGGTAGAACGACGTCCTACCCTCCTCAGGGCACTAGCAAGCTCTTATGACTAAAGGCCATTCCATTAGAAACTTAATATGGCTTTATAATCTCCATTGGCTCCTGCCACCCTCCTCCCCCAACCATTCTGGACCTCTTTCACAATTCCCCTGGCCTTTCCAAACATCTGGCTTGTTGTTAGGTGTCATCGAGTGGTTCTGACTCACAGCGACCATACATACAACAGAATGAAACACTTGCTGGTCCCATGCCACGCTCACGATCGTTGCTGTTTGCTCCCACCATCGCAGCCACTGTGTCAGTCCATCTCGTTAGGGGTCCTCCTCTTTTTTGCTGACCCTTTTCTACTGTACCAAGCATGATGTCCTTTTCCAGGGACTGGTCCTGCCTGATAATATGTCCAAAGTACATGAGATGAAGTCTCACCATCCTCGCTTCTAAGAGGCATTCTAGTTGTTCTTCGCTCAAGATAGATACGTTCACTCTTCTGTAAGAAGAAAAAATTTTTTTTTCTGTAGTCCACGTTATTTTCAATATTCTTTGACAACACCGTAATTCAAAGGTGTCAATTCTCCTTCAGTCTTCCTTATTCATTGTCCAGGTTTCTAATGTGTTATGAGGCAACTGAAAATACCATGGCTTGGGTCAGGTGCATCTTAGTCCTTAAAGTAATCTCTTTGCATTTTAACACCTTAAAGAGGTCTTTTGCAGCAGATTTGCCCAATGCAGTATGTCGTTTCATTTCTTAACTGCTGCTTCCATGGGCATTGACTGTGGATCCAAGCAAAATGAAACCCGTGACAGCTGCAATCTTTTTTTTGGTTTATCATGATGTTTGTTGCTTATTGGTCCAGTTGTGAGGATTTTTGTTTTATGTCAAGGTATAATCCATACTGAAGACTATAGTGTCTTTGATCTTCATCAGTAAGTGCTTCAAATACTCTTTGCTTTCAGCAAGCAAGGTTGTGTCATCTGCATATCGCAGGTTGTTAACAAGTCCTCCTCCAATCTTAATGCTGCGTTCTTCATACAGTCCAGCTTCTCAGATTATTTGCTCAGCATACAGAATGATTAAGTATGGTGAAAGGGTATTACCCTGATGCACACCTTTCTTGATTTCAAATCATGCAGTAGTATCCCTTCATTCCATTCCAACAATTGCCTCGTAGTCTCATGTACAGGTTTCCCATGAGTAAAATTAAGTGTTCCAGGATTCCCATTCTTCACAATGTTATTCATAATTTGTTATGACCCACACAGTCGAATGCCTTTGCATAGTCAATAAAGCACAGGTAAGCATCTTTCTGGTATTCTCTGCTTTCAGCCAAGATTCATCTGACATCAGCAATGATATCCCTGGCTCCTATTAATTATCCTTTAGTCCCAGCTTAGACATCACTTTCTCAGTGATGCTTTGCCAAACTCCTCCTGCTCCTCTTATTTTATGGAAATTACAAGTTTGATTGACTGTCCTTCCTGCTAAACAAATATATGTCCTACAAGAAGCAATTTCTTCAGTGTCTCCCAAACCCAACAGCATAAAAAGTCAGTGGTTCAAATATTTGCCTAAAGAATGAAACTACCTTTGATCACAAACAAATTTTCCTTAGAAAAATCTGAACCTTCTTCCTAATAAACAAATGAGAAACTTTTATCCTGTATATAAAAATATATATATACTATGGCTAAAATAACTAACCTGGTGGAATAGTAGTTAAGAGCTACAGCTGCTAACCGAAAGGCTCAAATCAATCAGGCGCTCCTTGGAAACCATATGGGGCAGCTCTGCTGTGTCCTACAGGGTCACTCTGAGATGGCAACAGGTTTGGTTTTGGTTTTATTTGTAGTTACTTCATCTTCCCAGCCCCAGGCCTAGGCAATCTGTGTATTTTCTGTCTCTACACATTTGTATTTTCTGAACATTGCATATAAATAGAATAATACAATACGTAGTCTTGTGTGTCTGGCTTCTTTCACTTGTTTTTGACATTTTAAGGCTCATCCATGTTGTAAGCGTGTGTGTGTGTGTGTGTGTGTGTGTGTGTGTGTATGTGTATGTATATACATCTGAGTCGGAATCGACTCGACGGCACTGGTTTTGGTTTTTGGTTTTAAGGCTCATCCGGAAACCCTGGTAGCATCGTGGTTAAGAGCTACAGCTGCTAACCAAAAGGTCAGCAGTTCGAATCCACCAGGCACTCCTTGGCAACTGTATCGGGCAGTTTTACTCTGTCCTACAGGGTCGCTAATGAGTCGGAATCGACTCGACGGCAACGGGTTTTTTATGGAACACTCATCCATGCTGCGGCATAACCACGTATGTAGCATAGCACACAGTTATTTCAGCATCATTTGCTGAAAACACTATCCTTTCTCCCCTGAAAATTACCTTTGGGCACATGGTTTTATTCGCAGGTGGTCGAAATGTTCTAAAATTAGATTGTGATGATAATTATACAACTCCAAAAGTATACTAAAAATTACTGAATCTTACACTTAGAACAGTGGTTTTATGTATATAAACCAAGCTTCAATAAAGCTGTTCAAACAGACTGCTACGCATTCCCAAACAGAAGCTAAGAGGGTTCATATCCACCAGACCAACCCTACAAAAAATATTAATGTGAGTTCTGCACATGGAAGGGAAAAAGACACTAGGATCTAATTCAAAGCCATACCTAAGAAGAAAAATCCCTCATAAAGGGAACTGCATGGACAAGTATAAGGGCTAGTATTGAGCTAGTCATGCTTGATAATTCTAATTGTTTTGTCTTTCATGCTTTTTAACAACAAATGTATTAAAAGCAAGGATAAAATTATATTACAGGGCACATGAAATATAAAGACATAATTAGTGATATCAGCAACAAAAGGCAGAATGAATGGTATAGGTATAGAATTTCTTGTATGTTACTTAAGTTGGCACCAACTTACCACAGGATGCTATAAATATAAGCTTTTAAATGTAATATTCACGGTAACCACTAAGAAAATATCTAAACATCATACACAAAAAGAAATAAGGGAACCAAAATGGCTCATTACAATAAACCAACAAAACACAAATGCAAGCAAGAGTAAAGGACAAAGACAATTAACACCTTAAACCACAAAAAACAAGTAACAAAATGGCAGAAATATGTAATATCTTACTGAGTAATTACACTGAACGTGAATGGACTAAATGTTCCAATCAAAAGGCAGAGAGTGGCAGAACTGATTAAAATAAAACCCACCATTGTATGCTATTTACAAGAGACACACGTTAGACTCTAGAACACAAATAGGTTGGAAGTGAAAGGATGAAAAAAATACTTCACACAAATATAATAACCAAAAGAGAGCTGGGGTGGCTATCTTCACATCAGACAAAGTAGACATTAAGACAAAATCTGTTAAAGGAGATAAAAACAGATATTATATAGTGACAAAAGGATCAATTCATCAAGAATATTTAACCATGATTACATATGCACCTGTGATGGTTAAGGTCGTATGTCAACTTGGCTGAACAGTTACGGTGCAGTTTGGCAGCTGTGGAATGATGTGATCACCTCTAGGATGAGATCTGATATAATGTGATCACCTCCATGATGCAATCTGCTATGAGCAGCTAATCAATTGAAAGGGAATTTCCTCAGGCATGTGGCCTGCATCTAGTATAGGTGGACTTTCTGGCAAGGCTCATGGGCTTTTGCTCACTCTGGATCCTGCAGCTGGCTCCTGTTTGTCTGACTTCCAGTTCTTGGGACTTAAGCTAGCAGCTTACCTGACATCTTGCCTGCTGATTTTGGGGTTCATCAGTCTTCACAGCCTGTGACTCGGAGCCCTGCTGCCTGACTTGATGATCTTGGGTTTGCCAGCCCCCGTGGCTACGTGAATCAGGAGAAACCTCCAACCTGGCCCGCGACTTGGGACATTCCAGCCTCGACAACTGCGTGAACCATTTAATATAAATCTCTCCGTATATATGCTAATAAACTTTACTGGTTTTGCTTCTCTAGAGAGTTCAGCTTAAGACAGCACCCAACGTCGGAGCACTTAAATACATAAACACTGATAGAATTGAAGGAAGCACCACAATAGCTGGAGACTTCAATGTACCACTTTCAATACTGGACAGAACATCTAGAAAGATCGACAAGGAAACAGAGAACCTGAATAACACTATAAACCAACAAGACTTAACAGATGTATAGAGAACACTCCACTCAACAACAGCACAATATACATTCTACCCCAGTGCATATGGATCATTCTCTAGAACAGACCATATGTTAGGTCACAAAGCAAGTCTTGAAATTCTTAAAAGAATACAATCATACAAAGTATTTTCTCTGACCACAATGGAGTGAAGCTAGAGCTCAACAGCAACAAAAACTGGCAAACACACAAACATATGGAAATTAAACATCTCACTATTAAACGACCAATGGGTCAAGAAAAATCAAAAATTTCTTAGTCAAATGTAAATATAAACACATACCAAACCTTATGACATGCAACGAAGGGAGTACTCAGAGGGAAATTTACAGCAATAAATGCCTACATGAAAAAAGAGGATCGCAAATCACCAGCCTAACTCAACAATCCCAGGAAACTAGAAAGAGAAGAGCAAACTAAGCCTACACCTACAAGAAAGAAAATAACAACGATCAGAGCAGAAATAAACAAAATCAAGAATCAACCAAACCAGAAATTGGTTCTACGAAAAAAAAAAAGACTGCTGTAGGAAAAAAAGGAGAGACTAAGGGCTTGAAAATTAGAAATACGATTGTCCAAATGCGTACAATTAAACTGGAGAGTCTAAGCAAAAACGGCATGGCTGAAGACCAAGTCTTAATCTGGAAAGGAAGTGGACAATATGAGAATAAAGAGATATGAACTCAGTTAATAATAACATATCAACACTGGTTCATTAATTGTGACAAACGTACCACACTAATATAAGATGTTAATAAGGGAAAGTGAGTGCAGGGTGTATAGGAACTCTCTGTACTATCTTCACAATTTTTCTGTAATTCTAAAACTAAAAGTTTATTTAAAAGTGGGGGGAAAAAAAAAGATTATCATAGTGGTACTATTTCCCCAACAGCCATACCATATGCCTTGGACCCTGAAGAGGGTGGCAGACAGCAAAATTTCCTCATCTGTGCCACTGCTGCACCTGTAAGAGTTAAACATAAGCCAAACTGGAATGACAGTTTTTTTGTTTTGTTTTGTTTTTTCAGTTTCCACCAGGGAAATGTTAAGGGCTGAAGTAGCAGCAAAGGTATAATCCTAAGGGAGAGATGTAGAAACAACTGGAGAAGACACTGAAAATGCACTATTTCCCCAGAGAAACTACCATACCATAAAGGTTTCCAGCCTGATGTCCTAGACTTCTAATGATGATGATATAAACCACCCTGTACACTGCTAAACACAAAAAAGACAGTATTATCTCCTACTTACCTAGGGTTAAAGAGTTAACGTAAGGAGGCCTCAGAGTCCACAGTAAGGAAAGGTCTTAGAGTAATGCCCACAATCCTCTCTATATAGTAAGCCTTGCAATAGAAAATAGTTTTAGAATCCCAAAGGACAGAAGATGAGAAATAGACAAACTCGAAGTATCAAGTGCAGCCATGAGCCAAGAGTAGCTTCCTTTCCAAAATCACAAAGATTTTAGAGTTTAAAGAACAATACACTCTGGATTAAAAAAAAAAAAAAATTGTCTTTGAAGTATGGTGGCCCAAGTTTGGAATCTAGTTTCGCCATTTACTTGCTAAATAAATTTGAGAAAACAACTTCTTGATTTTGCTTTATGTTTCTTAAAGAGAATTGAGTACGTAAAAGGAATTTTGACGAGTCAACCTCAAAGTGTATGATTTTTACTAAAATTTTTAACACTGAAGGTTCTTTTTTCAGAATTTCAGTTTATCAGAAAGGTAAAATGTAGTAAAAAATATGACCCAATGTTAACAGAGGTAGCAAAGAGATAGCTGATATTTATATCATCTATATACATTTTTGTTTTTCCAAGATTCTGCAATAAACATGTTCATTTGTAATTTATTCTGGAATAAAAATCTTCATTTGTAATTTAAAAAATTATTTTAAAACATATATATTTCATTTTCTTCTAGAATATCTTGATTTAGGTTACTGGATATTCATTTTAAATACATCTGACTCACCCCCTATAAACGTGAAAAAGTCAAAAGAACATGACCCCACAGGTATCCTAGGACCTAATTAGGAAAGGGATAACTGGATCAACACTAATTTTTACATTTTCTATGTAGATCTGGAACCCCTGGTGGCAAAGCAGTTAAGTGCTGCAGGTGCTAACCAAAAGGTTGGCAATTCAAATCCACCAGTCACTTGTTGGAAACTCTATGGGGCAGTTCTACTCTGTCCTATAGAGTCACTATGAGTCAGAATCTACTCGACGGCAGTGGGTTTGGTTTTTTTTTTTTTTTTGGTTTATGTAGATCTAATTTAAATACAGCTAAAAAAAAAAAATAGGTATTTATGAAGGCTAGTCGTCTGAGTTGTGCCGCTGTGAATAAACTAATTTCCTCTTCTGGAAAAGGTAATCTGCCACCTACCTAGGTAGGAAGCCTAAGGCAGGGGATCAGAGAGAAACTTTGAAAACACAAAAAAATAAAAAAGTTTTAAAATTATAAGGAGTTAAAAAAAAAAAAAGCAGTACAGTCATGGTAGAATCAAGCTGGCTATTAAGAAACTGCTATGCGGGAAAAACAAGGACCTTGCTGAGACACTGAAAGTGTTCCAACAAGTATCACTTGACCAAAGCTGCACTTCAGACAAGCCAATGGGGAAAAGCATGCTAAAATGTGGGAGAACGTCTATACTATTATGGTATCCATATTGTAATTAGCAACCAGTATTTGTTTACAAAAGTCTACCTTCCCCACCAGAACATGAAGCCAGGGATTGTACCATGAAATCTGTTTCCCTAGTGAATCTTTATATCCCTAGGGCCTAGGCCTACTAGGCCTGGCATGTAGATGGAGTTAAATGTTTACTGAATGGAAGTGTTCTATTTTTTTTTACTTTCTACCTTAAAGGATTTAGTTCACGTGTGCTTAAGTCCTTAAAAAAAAAAAAAATCTTTTTTTTTTTTTGCCCTTAGGGGGGAAAAAATCTAGTATGGTAGTTCTTATCCAATCAATCAATATGTATTGATTCCCTGCTATGTTTCAGTCACCCCTGAAGGTTAACTGTGAAAAGTTAACTGTGAATATTCAACACCAAAAATCTCTGCCTTCATGGAGAGAATGTAGTCTAACTAAATGTCATTTTCCACCCTGTCCAATACGGTTTTACTCAAAGTGGGACCCATAAACTGGTACCAAGCCATCAAGTTATTACCGGTCAACAACACAGCAAGGACAAATTAGAGTAAGCGTTTAGAAACTCTTACAGCAATCTGACATTTTATATCTGATGAAGCCCTAGTGGCACAGTGGTTAACAAATATGGCTGCTACTCAAAAGGTCAGCAGTGCAAATCCACCAGGAACCCTATGGGGCAGTTCTAACTCTGTCCTCTAGAGTTGCTATGTGTCGGAATCGATTCAAAAGCAGTAGGTTTGGTTTTGCGTTTATATGTGAAGAATATTATAAAATGTGCCCTCGAGTTTACGTTTTTCATTTCATTTTTCTAAGAATTCATTTTTATCGGTTTTCAAAATATCAGTTCATAATGGATCGGAAATTTCAAAAAGTTAGTCTTTAAACACAGTTAATTTGCAAAACACTGGTCCAAAGCCCAGTTTTGATCTTGTCACTGCCCCCCCCCCAACAGAATTCTACAGCCCAGCAGTTTTTAAGATTTCCCACCTTTGGTGTTTGTTTGCAACCACTGCTTTCCCATTAGTTCAGCTCATCGTGTACTCCAACCACACTGACTATTTCAAGCACAAGCTTTCTGTCTGGTTTGTTCTCCTCCCTCAGCCACAAGCACTCTTTTATTTCCATGTGATCAAAGTTTACAGACCCTTTTAAGGTCTGGCACAAATACCACCAACTCCCCCTCAAAGCTGTCAGTGAACCACACAGGTAGAAATGAGCTTTCCCTGACTTTCTGTAACACCATAATGTGGCTTTTTTATGGAACATATTATTTTCTACAGACTACAAGTTCCTGGAATACGAATGCAATTATCTTATTCATTTGGTCCCTATAGCACACAAAATAGGCATCAAATTGTGCGTGTGTGCTTTCTCAGAAGGTTTACAACACTTAACAGATTCTCAAAGGCACCTACCAAAAAAAACCAAAGCCAATGCCATTAAGTAGACCCCAAAGGAGCCTAAGAACCCCCAAATTGTTAAAGAAACCACTCTGGTAAAAGGTTCGGGTTTCATCAGCAGGCAGATCCCATTTTTGCCAGCGGCTCCATCAACGTTCAGCAGGTTTAGCTTGGGAAAACTGGTCATTTCTCTGAACCTCAGTTTCCTTATCTCAAGAAAAAAAAAAAACTTTTTTTTTAAGGTGGTAATATTTACCTCAAAGGTTTGCCGTGAGAACTGAATATAGCCATGTATGGAAAGTGTTAGGATCACAAAGCACATGTAACAGGCATTTAATTTAGTGATTTAAGTTTCCTTTCTGAGCAGGCTTATGTCCTTAATTTTTTTTTTTTTTAATTACCAACTGTTGCCATCTCTTAAGGCTTGAGTTCACACTATTTTCTTGGAAATTTACTTACTATATATATCTTCAACAGGGTTAGCTGCCTCTCAGAAACACCTGTTTGTTTTAAATCTGTCAACTTTAGATTTCTGTCATGCACGATTCTAACTAGTTTCCTCTGTATCTAATAAATGAAATGTTTTTTTAAAAAACAAGTATATAACCTCATGCTCTTAAGAGAACTGACATCTTGATTCTGCTGTGCCTAAATACAGTCCTCTTCCTATGAAGCTTTCCGTGATCTCCTTGAACTCACCCACAATTGATCACTCCTTCCTCAATTCCACCTTCTGTTCCTTGAACATGTGTGTATCCCTTATACTATATTATAACTTTGCATAAATGTCCATCAACCCCTACTAACTGTAACACCTAAAAGTAGGGATACTAGATTAATTATCTTTGTACCCACCCAGCATTTCTCAATTTCACTGCATATAAGGGCTCAATAAATGAACTTTTATACTGACTTTTTCTTCCACTTTCCAAATGACAACACAAGAAATTTAAGTAAGAACTATTTTAAATTCAGGTAGAATCTCTAACTCAAACCACAGAGATCTCTATTTCAACTTCCTGTTCCTTGGGAGTGTTAATATGGCAAGTATATGTTGCTAAGTTTTAACAATGAACAATAAGTTTAAAATAAGAGTTCTCCACTTGAAAAACTGCTTGATTGGAATGCTTCGGTTGCAAGTAACTTTTTACTTTTATTTTGAAATATAGATTCACAGGATAATGCAAAAAAAAAAAAAAAAACAGTATTGAGAGGTCTCCTATACACTTTACTCAGTTTTCCCCAATGCTATTGTACATAACCATAGTACAATATCAAACCCAAGAAACTGACACTGCTGGGGTCTTAAATGCTAGCAAGCGGCCATCTGAGATCCATCAGTTGGTCTCAACCCACCTGGATCAAAGGAGAATGAAGAACACCAAGGTCACACGATAACTATGAGCCCAAGAGACAGAAAGGGCCACATGAACCAGAGACTTATATCATCCTGAGACCAAAAGAACTAGATGGTGCCCAGCCACAACCGATGACTGCCCTGACAGGGAGCACAACAGAGAACTCCTGAGGGAGCAGGAGAACAGTGGGATGCAGACCCCAAATTCTCATAAAAAGACCAGACTTAATGATCTGACTGAGACTAGAAGAATCCCAGCTGTCATGGTCCCCAAACCTTCTGTTGGCCCAGAACGGGAACCATTCCCGAAGACTACTCATCACCCATGGAAGGGACTGGACAATGGGCTGGAGAGAGATGCCGATGAAGAGTGAGCTACTTGTATCAGGTGGACACTTGAGACCGTATTGGCATCTCCTGTCTGGAGGGGAGATGGGAGGGTAGAGAGGGTTAGAAACTGGCAAAACAGTCATGAAAGGAGAGACTGGAAGAAGGGAGCGGGCTGACTCATTGGGGAGAGAGTAAATGGGAGTATGGAGTAAGGTGTATATAAGCTTATATGTGACAGACTGACTTGATTTGTAAACTTTCACTTAAAGCACAATAAAAATTATTTAAAAAAAAAGAAACTGACACTGGTAAAAATCCACAGAGATTGTGGATTTCATCATTCGTTTGTGTGTGTATGCATAGCTCTATGCAATTTTATCTATTTGTAAATCTGTGTAACCACAATCAAAATACAAAACTATTCTATCACCACAAAGATCTCTCATGCTACCACCTTACAGCCACACGGCCCTCCTGTCCCTAACCCCTGGAAACCACCAATCTATTACCCATCTCTATAATAGTGTCATTTTAAGAATGTTTTATAAACGGACTCACAAAGTATATAACCTCTTGAGATCTGCTTTTTGTTATTTAGCACAATTCCCTTGAGATCATTCAAGTTGTTTTGTGTATTCATAGTTTGTTCCTTTTGTTGCTGACTAATATTATTTGATATGGATTAACCATAAACCTGCTGAAGGACATCTGGGTCATTTCCAGTTTTGGGCTATTACTAATAAAGCTATTATGAATGTTTGCATACAGGTTTTGTAAGCTGAACAAAGAATCAGAGCTGAACTATATCAAAACGAATGTGGCATCAGAATTTAGGAAGACTCATTAACAACCTACAGTGTGCAGATGACACAACCTTGCATGCTGAAAATGAACACAACTTGAAGCACTTACTGATGAAGATCAAAGACTACAGCCTTCCATATGGCTTACGCCTGAACATGAAGAAAACAGAAATTCTCACAACTGGACCTATAAATAACACCATGACAAATGGAGAAAAACTGAAGCTGTCAATGATGTCATGCTACTTGAATCAACAATCAACGTCTGGTGAAGCAGCAATCAAGAAATCAAACAACATATTGCACTGGTCAAATCTGCAAAAAAATACCACTTTAAAAAGTTTTAAAAAACAAAAGATGTCGCTTTGATAACTAAGGTACGCCTGACCCAAGACATGGTCTTTTCATATGGATGTGAAAGCTAGACAATGAAAAATACTGAAGAACTGTGTTGGGAAGAATACGGAATATACCAACTGCCAGAAAAGCAAACAAATCAGTCTTAGAATAAATACAATCAAAATGCTCCTTAGAAGCAAGGATGGCAAAACTAGCTTATTTTGACATGTAATCAGGGAAGACCAATCACTAGAAAAGGACATCATGTTTAGTAAAGAAACAGACTATCAGGAAAACGCAGGAAACCCTCAATGAGATGGACTAAAACAACCGCCACAACAATGGACTTAAACATACCAAGGATCATGAAGATGGTACAGGACTAGCTGTGTTTCATTCTGTTATGCACAAGGTCACCATGAATTGGAGCTGGCTTGACAACCTGGGGTCACCGTGAGTCAGAGGTCAACTCTATGGCAGTTAACAACATCATCTAACGATACTAAATATTTTTCCATTTACTTCCCTGCCATGTATATATACCCTCTTCAGTGAAATGTCTATTCATGTCTTTTGCCCATTTTCTAATTGGACTTTTTTTTTTTTTTTTTACTGTTGAGAGTTCTCGATATATTCTACATACAATCTTTTGTCAAATATATGGTTTGCAAATATTTTCTTCCAGTTTGTAGCTTGTCTTTTCATCTCTTAACAGGGTCTTTAATAAAACAAGTTTTTGTTTTGTTTTTAATTAAATCCAGTTTATCAGTATTTCCTTTTATAGATTATGCTTTTGGTGTCATATCTAAGAACTCTTTGTCTTGAAATAGAAACCCTGCAAAGTACACCTTTGGGGAACCCTGGGTGGAATGGGAAAGGGCGAGAGTGCTGAGACAAAGCAGGGATTAAAACCAATGTCACAAAACAATTTGTGCATAAGTTTCTGAATGAGAAACTCATTTGCACTGTAGACTTTCACCAAAATCACAATTTTTTTGAAAAAAGCACAATTTACATAAGAATAAGAAAATGATAATGAAATTAAAGTACGCACTTTCGAAGCAAATCAAAACAGAGAGTGTCTCCTCACATTAAGGACATTTAAAACTAATCTCCATTTGATAAATTGCTCTCTGAAACCAACGTTCATTTTATAAGAATAAAGCCAAAATAGCTGCTTGGTAAAAGTTTAAATAGGTTCTTTTTGTTCATAAGGAGCCCTGGTGGCACAGTGCTCAGCTGCTAACCAAAAGGTCAGCAGTTTGAACACACCAGCCACTTCACAGGAGAAAAACGTGGCAGTCCGCTTCTGTAAACTATTTACAAGCCTTACAACCACTCTGACAGGGATCACAATAGAGGGTCCTGGATAGAGCAGAAGAAAACGTAGAACAAAATGCAAATTCACACAAAAAAGACCAGAATTACTGGTCTGACAGACTCTGGAGGACCCCCCCCTCCCCAGACTATGTCCCCTGGACGCTCTGCTAAGGCAGAACTGAAGCCACTCCTGAAAGTCCACCTTTCAGCCAAAGGTTAGACAGGCCTATAAAAACAAACAATAACACACATGAGGAATGTACTTCTTAGTTCAGTCAAATGGGCAACATCTGCCCAAAAGCAAAGATGAGAAGGCAGACAGGAACAGGAAAACCAGACAAATGGACACAGAGAACCCAGAATGGAAAGTGAAAGAGGGAGAGGGCTGCCATATTGCAGGGATTGCAACCAATGTCGCAAAACAATTTGTGTATAAATTTTTGAATGAAAAACTAATTCGCGCTGTAAACTTTTACTTAAAACACAATTGGAAAAAAAATGCTAAAAAAAATAAAGAATGATAATTTGAAGCTGTTATGCATAAAAGAGATTGAAAATTGGTTTCTAAGGAAAAACAAGTCATTACCTTTAAAATAAATGCACGAAATGAATATGTATTATAAAAAATTTTAGATAATGCTATACTATAGATGGAAACCCTGGTGACGTAGTGGTTAAGAGCTATGCAGCTGAACAAAAGGTCAGCAGTTCAAATCTACCAGGCGCTCCTTGGAAACTCTATGACGCAGTTGTACTCTGTCCTACAGGGTCGTTATGAGTCAGAATCAACTGGACGGCAATGGGTTATACTACAGATAGCAGCCCTAATGGCGCAGTGGTTAAGACTTATGCCTGCTAACCAAAACGCCGGCAGTTCAAACCCACTAGCTGCCCCTTGGGAACCCTATGGGGCAGTTCTACTCTGTCCCATAAGGTCACTATGAGTCAGAACTGACTTGACAGCAACGGGCTTGGTTTTATACTACAGGTAATTCAATAATAAAAATAACATTTCCTTTGAGAAAAACATATTTACAACCTGGGAAATCCTATGGGGGCAGTTCTACTCTGTCCTATTGGGTCATTACGAGTTGGAGTAGAGTCAATGGCGGCGGGTTTGTTGTTTATATTTTTAACATATCCCTAACTAATGGAAGAGCCCCTGAGTGGTGCCCACAGTTAGAGTTCGGTTGCTAATCAGAAGGTTGGAGGTTCCAGTACACCCAGAGGCACCTCAAAAGAAAAGCCAGGTGATCTACTTCCCCAAAAATCAGCCATTAAAAGCTCCGTCCAGCACTGTTCCAGTCTGACACACATGGGGTCACCATGAGTCAGAACTGACTTTACAACTGGTTTTTTGGAGTTTTTTGTTTGTTTCTTTTTAATTAGTTGACAAAAAGGGCTCACAAAAGCACAAAAAGAGCGGTAGCCAATTTTTCTTTTTAAGTTAATTGAAATTGATGTAAAACATAAATATAAAATACTTCCACTTACAAAAATTAACTTTTCACAAATTTTCTAGAACTTCATAAAAAAGAGGTATATATTGGTACAACAACGAATTATTTTTTCAACAGTTTCTCTGAGGGCCAGACTCTACCAATGGAACAGCACCAAGGAAAATTTCTGATTTACTCAAATAAGCCTATCTCACACTAGGAGAAAAAGTTTAAAATAAGGTATTTAAACATTAAAAAATTTAAATATATTATTTGTTGAAAATACAGTTAATTCCCCACTCTCGTTTATGTGTTCATACCAGTAGTTCATGTTCATTACCAAAATTTGGAAAACGTTTTCTTTTTCCTATTTGTGCTTCTCTGTACCTGAAATGCCATCCATTGATATAACTATACGTTTCCCTTGACAGACTGTTTTCATAAGCATATATTATGTTTTCTTGTCTGAAAAGTTATTTTAAATTTTATTTCCTAAGAATCAGTGAAAGATGACACAAAGATCCTTGGAGGTGATCTAGTGCTCTAAATTCTAACAAAAATAGAAAAAAAAAAATTGGATCTCAATAATTAAGAAATGCCAAATTCTTCATCCTAAATTGAACCAAGCCCTGGTGGCACAGTGTAAGCACTCAACTGCTAACCAAAAAGTTGGCAGTCTGAACCCACCAGCTGCTCCACAGGAGAAAAGATGTGGCAGTGTGCTTCCAAAAAGATTTACAGCCTTTTAAACCCTATGGGGCAGTTCTACTCTGTCCTATAGCGGTGCTACGAGTCGAAATCCGCTCGATGGCAGCAGGTTTGGTTTTTGTCTTATTTTTTTGTTAAACTGAACCAAGCCCATTAAAACAAAATAACATTTAACATTTTGCACGCTTATAACATGCCTAACACTACAGTTTAACAGAAATCACCATACCCTCCCCCCAAAATTTTTTGCACTTAAGTACCCAAAACCAAATAACCCTACGATTAAAACTCATCTAGATACTGCAATTGAGCACTCTTCACCTCAGAAAAGGAAGTCAAAAGGCAAGAACGACATAGTGGAAGTCACCGGATTAACTGAAAGTCGAAGCGTCGAACCCACCTGCAGCTCTGAGGGAGAAAGATGTAGCAGTCTGCTTCTGTAAAGATTTAAAACAAAAAAAAAAAAAAGGTCCTCCGAGGCACTTCTACCCTGTCCCACAGGGTCGCTATGAGTCAGAATCAACTCAACTACAGTGGGTTTTATTCACTGGATCATCAGATTTTTCCACATTAGACCTCACCCTATTAATAATCAAGGCATCTAATTTCACAACTATATATGTAGAAGCATCACAAAATAAACGTTTACTAACTTAAATATGTTTACTAACTTAAAACTATATAGCAAAACCATATGCTTTGGTACTACATTATAAAAAGTAATACAGATCATACTACTATATCAATAAACAAATATCTACAAATAGTAGAGTTTACTTCAACATTTTAATATACTCAAATATATATGTATGTGTACATATTTAGGAAATGAGGTCATCTATCACAAAAGACTGATGTAGAAAGTATGTTTCATTCTGAAATATTTATAGAAAATTAAACTGTTTATGAAAAATTCATTATCAAAAAGGTTCACTGAACTAGAGAAATTATAACTTTAAATATTTTACTCTTTAATGTTAAGAAAATTTCACTTATTCACTAAAAAGTGAACTTAAGACTACTTTGGATTCTATAACACATCAGAGGAAATAATTCCTCAGTGCTCCCTTAATTATCCAAAAATCCACAGCCATCAAGTTGATTTTGAGTCACAGTGACCCTACAGGACAGAGCAGAACTGCCCCAATGAGGTTCCAACGCTGTAATCTTTACAGAAGCTGACAGCCACATCTTTCTCCCAAGGAGCAGCTGACAGGTTGGAACCGCCAACTTTTCAGTTAACAGCTAAGCACTTAAGCACTATGCCACCAGGGTTCCTTCCTTTAAGTACAGAAATTGTAAATCACCTGATGCCCCCCACCAAAACGTTTGTTTCATTTACGCATTTTTTCTGACAGAACATTCAGTACAATACGTAGCAGCTGTATTGTTCCCTCAACGGTAAGACTGCCATCCGTAAAAATTCCGAAACTTTGTTAAATGAGCAGTTTGATGTAAACTTACTTTTAGACTTTTCTTCCATTTCTAAATATGTGGGTTAACAACTCTTAATAAAATGCTTATCACTCAGACTCTTCCACTACTAGGTTGTCCCTGGTCAATAATCAATTACTCTATTTCCGCTGAGTTTGAGGCTGTTAACGAGATTATATGTCAGAGTGCCAATATATTATAGAATGGCCAATAAAACGATTGCCATCGAATCAATTCCAACTCACAGCAACCCCATAGAGCAGAGCAGAACTGCCCCAGAAGGTTTCCAAGGAGCGGCTGGTGGATTCCAACAGTTGACCTTTTGCTTATCAGCTGAGCTCTTAACCACTGCACCACCAGGACACCAGAAGGGCCAGTAAGAAGCATTAAATCTTTCTAACGCCTCCCTTGAAGAGTATTCTTTGAATTTCCTATTAACACCAGGACTGCTTAGGAAACACAGAGCATCACAAAAGCTGAGAACTGGGCTAACCTGCAGGTGGTCCTCCAGGAAAAAAAGGAAACAAAGCATGAGGACCTTACAGTGTGGCTCAGAACCACCAGTTTCAGAATCGCCAGAAGCACTGCTGTAAGATTGGATTCCTGGACCCCATCGAGACATGCAGATGGGTTGGAGGCCAGGAATCTGTATTTTTAAGACTCTCCAGATGATTCTATTGCACACTTAAGTCTGAGAACCACTAACCCATTACACCAACCTGTTTACAGGGGCAGCCAGGGAGCCAGAGATTTGGGGATTTTCCAAATTAGTTTAAAAGACATAAGATTTCTACAGTAAAAGAAGTTCGATTATTTTATTCCTATTGCTTAAAAAAAATTCTTTTACTTCTAGAATGACAGTTGTCTATGAAAGCGTAACTAACGAAAACTATGTTCTTGACATTAAAAATAATAAAAATGCAAATCATCTTTTTTAAAAAAAACTTCCTCTTGCTTGTTATATAGTAAAATTTAGTAAGTTTAGAGTAGGGAAAAAGTCTAATTAGTCCAATTTTTTTTTCTCAGAGTTACTGCCAACACCAAAAAGCTCAGCACTACCTTTAGTTTCCAGTATTAAATTCAAAGGCATTTTCCTCGATGCTGCAGAATGATGGTCTTATGCTGACAATTGTTAAAATATACTTTGTATAATTACCTTAAAAATCTCACTTAGGTAGACACATGAGGGCAGGTGCTGTCCAGAGGCGAGACGACAAGGCAAAGAGGGACAGGAGCTGGTTGAATGGACAGGAGAAGGAGAAATACAAGGTGGGGAGGAGGAATGTGCTATCACACTATAGGGAGAGCAACTAGGGTCACATGACAATGTGTGTATAAGTTTTTGTATGAGAAACTGATGCAAACTGTAAACTTCCACTTAAAGCACAATAAAAAAAATAAAAAGAAATCTCCCTTAGAACAACATAGTCTCAATAACAAGAAGACCCTGAATTTGACTCCAGCAGTAACACATACTATCTATGTGATGGGCAAATCACTTAACCTCTCTAAGCCTCCATTTCCTTATGGGGAAGATTAAATGACATAATATATATAAACTGCTCAGTGCAGTGTATGGTACATATTATCCCCAGTAAACGGTAACTCATGTTAACATGCACACCAAAATCTCTCTGAAAAGGCACACAAAAAAGGTGTCAATGACAGCTGTTTCCATGAAAACAACTTGGGGGTCAGAGATGAAAAGACATTTATAAATCACCATACCTTTGGGCTGGAAACCCTGGTGGCGTAGTGGTTAGTCCTACAGCTGCTAACCAAAAGGTCAGCAGTTCAAATCCACCAGTTGCTCCTTGGCAACTCTATGGGGCAGTTCCATCAAGGGTTGGAATCGACTCAACCACAACAGGTTCCGGTTATACCCTTCTGTACTCTGCATTTTTAACCACTTTTTAAAATCGTTTCTTGTGCTATGGGATTTCTTAGTACTCAGCATAATGCATTGGAAAAGCTGAATTACCACTACTGAATTCGCAAAGTAAGTCACACTCTAATAATATCTGCAAAGAAATACAAGACCTATCTGATTTCATGAATGTTAGTTGTTCTTACCTGCTTCACAGGAGCCATAACGGTCTTCACTAAGACACCTTATGTATTATTAACCCGTGGTTTTCAACCAGAAACACTTCTGTCCCTCAGGGGACATTTGGCAATGGAGACATTCTTGGCTGTCACAAACGGGAGTGGGGAGTGGGAAGTAATACTACTGCTGTCTAGTGGGTAGAAGCCAGGAATGCTGCTAAACATGCTATAATGAACAATCCAGCCCCCTGCAAAAAGAAATCTGGCCCAAAATGTCAGTAGTGCCAAGGTGGAGAAACCCTGCAAACTAAAGAACCATTTTACACAGCTCTCAAAGTATCCAGGTTCTTCATTACATTTACAAAAACAAAACACACAGACACTAAATTCTCCACACAAGTAATGAAGTAAAATCTAGGGCTAGAAGACGAGGGGCTCCATAAAGTAGCCATTGTTTCTGAAATTCAGCAGACAGAATGCCTTACAGGTTTGCCTATCTACTCATTTCAAGGCTTTTAAAACATTTATTATCAAATGTTCTCTCTAGACAAGCTCAAGGGATTACAGTTTACCATTCTTTCCTGTTTTCAAATGATATTTAAGTACCACAAAGCTCAAACAACATACTACTAAAATACAACAGGGCCTTTATTTTATTTTGTAGTTATCAAGTCTTCACAATAATCTCACTACTTTTACATTTCACTTAATAAACTGCCTTGGCCTATTTTATACATTTTGAGCACGTCAAAGTCCTTCAAAATTTTAAGAAAAGTTAAGAATAGTTCCATTGTTTCTGATCAAGAAGGCAAATTAATTTAAGTAACTTTATTATAAGCCTTGAAAATTTACAAATTAAGTCACTCTCTCCTCTAACCTTAGAATATATTTTAGTGTGTTCTATCCGAAAGTTAACCATTAATACAGAGCTTCTGGAAATGTTTTAACAATATTTGAGGTTTGTCTTGTCAATAAAGAGTGCAAAACTGAACCAAGTGACCACCAAAAGCTAGAGATATTTCACAAACAAGGCAGGAAGTAGTATTAAAATATCGCTGTTACTGGTCGAACTTTAAATCACACTTTCTTAGCACTACCTTCTTTGACATCCTTTAAAATGTATATATCCCCTATTATGTAAGAGAACACTTCTTAGTACCTTAACAACCCTTAATCACTACATAATAAAAACCTACCCTTAAAGAATTTGAGAAACAAAGGAAAATCTTAATTCCTTCCTCCAAAACAAAACAAAAAAACAGAAGGTCTGTTTGCAAACACAAGATGCAACAAATGTGTTTTTCCTTCGTTGTTTTTCCAATATAGTCTTCCGGATGGATCAGAACTTCTGCATCCAAGTCACTCCCCCTGAGCATCTAGAACTTCGTCCAAACCTGCTTGCTCATGGTCTAATAATAAACCTAATTATACAATCTGTAACAGCCCCTGACAACCTCTTCCTTATGAAGCCGAAAAAGTGATTTAACTAACACTTCAAAGTCTTAGGAAATCTATTTCAAAAACAGATTTCTTCATTCCAGCCTTGGGCTTCTCCCGAAGGCCAGGAGCTGCCAGCTGCAGAGCGGGGAGGGGAGGATCAGCCAGGTCTGAGAACGCCACGCTGGGCGTTGGACAGCAGGGGTAACTGCTGGTTCATTTCTCTTTAAATCTGGCAGCACGTGGGGCGGCATTGTGGAGCCACCGACCCACCTCCCCCTTACACTCCGCACACGTACGTCTCCAGTGCGCATGCTCCGCTCACACAGTCCTAGCAGAGTAGGAGCCAACCCCCTAAAAAGTCAACCTGGAAGCCGCAAACGGCCCGAGGCCGGGACAATGGGGGAGGGGGCACGCAGGCCCTTCTGGGGAGGCCGACCCAGCCGCCGCCCGAGCCCCAGCTGCGGGCCGCAGCCCCGGAGGTCTGCGGGCCTGCGCAGGAGCAGGAACTGCTCGGCGCACAAAGCCCCGAGCCGCCCAGCGAGCGGCTCTCCCTCCGGCCGCCCCTACTCTCCCCCAGGCGGGCAGGCGCAGCCGGAGCCCGTGCCAGGCGGAGGCAGGCGAGGCGGCGTCCCGCACCCCCGCCAGGTTCTCAGACCCCCGCGCGCCCGCCACCAGGCCGCGGAGCCTGGCGCTTTTGTTGTCGGCCACAACTCCGCGCTGCCCGGGGAGAAGTTTGGCGCGCCTCCCCTACCCCGCCAGAGGCCCGCTTCTTCGCCCACTCTCGCCCCCCGCTGCCCGCCCACGGCTCAGACACCCCGCGCCTCCGAGTCGGGGATCCGCAGCCGTGCCGCGCTCAGACGCCCCTTCCAGCCCCGAGGGTCCGGCGGCCTCCGCCGCACCTGAGCCCGGAACTCGCCCCTCCGGGGAGGGTCGGCCCAGTCTGGGGACCCGCAGCCCCTCCCCCGCAACGTCCCCCCGAGCAGATGGGGGAGGGGGCAGCCTCCTCGCCTTCCCCCGGAGCGCCGGGCCCCGTCCTAGGGCCGAGGCTCGGACGCGTCCCCGCCCCCAACGCCCTCGGAGCCGGGAAGAAGTGCTGGGCCCGACCGGGACTGCCAACTCGGCTCCCCACCGTCGCAGGCCTGCAGCCGGCCTCACCGGCGGCTCCCGCTCCGCCCCGGGCCAGTCCGGCCGTGGTTCCGGGAGGGCCCGGCCGAGGGCCCGGCCAGCGGCTAAGATCGCGGCCGGGCCCGGTGCCCCGCCACCCGCCCGCTCACCTGCCAGCTGTCTTCGCAGGAGCAGCGCCGACTGCAGCTCCGTCATCCTCCCGGCCAAGGGCCCGGGCTGGCGCCGGGGCTTTCCAAGGGCTGGGAGCAGGCTCTAGGGGCGGCTGGAGCTGGGGGTACTGAGGAAACCGGGCCCCCACGACGGGAGCGCCGAAGCCGAGGGAGGCCGAGCTGGGGCGGCGGTAGCGGCTCCTCGCTGCCGGTTCGAGTCCGCTCGCTTCAGCTCTTTTCACAGCGCCTCACGCCCGGAAGGGGAGGGTACCCGAGTCGCCGCGGCGCGCACTGGGACTTCGCTCGCCTGCTTCCCTCCTTCAACCCGCCCGTCTGCCCCACCGGTGCCTTCCCCTGCCGCTGCCTCACTGCGCGAAGGGCCGCTCCGCGCAGGCGCCCTCGGCCTGCTGGCTTCCGAAGCAGCCCGCCCGCTAACCCGACCTCTTTGCCTCCCTGCCCCGCCCCCGGCGGCGGAGCCCCGCCCCCTACGCGCAGTTGGCTCAACCGCCGCCATCTTGAGAAGGTCGACGCCCCGCTGCCTGCCAAGGCCTCTTCTTGTAGACGCCCCGCAGACGCCATGACAAAGAGGTCGCGGAGGGTCAAGGGATTGCCTCCGGGTTGAAGCAGGTGGTATGAGTGTGAAGGGGCAAAAAGAAGTGGTAGATGGCTAGTTGTTGGCGAGCACCCAATAGCCAGCTAACACTGCACACATGGTGTGCGAATTAGTCATTGTTAGAAAGCCGAACTCTGTACTCGTGTGCCCCATTTTAAGCAATCTCCAAAAATAGACAATACATGCTGATAATTCACTTTACCGAAAGAATGCACAAAAAAGACTCTTAAAATAAGCCACATGTTCCGTATCTCATAGTAGGAAACATTTAAACAAATCAATAATAATTTCCATGAGTAAAGTGAGTTGAGATTAGCAAATCTGATACATACAATTCAAAATACCATTCAGGGAGGCTATGTAGGGTTCGCAAAAATCACCCTCTCTCAGCTCCATGTCCTGTCTTCTCCATTTCGTAGCCTTGTGCCTTTGCGTGAAACTCAGAGTCTCTACAAAGGGACGGAGCAGAGGAAACAGTAATACCTAATGGCGTTGAAATGTATCTGTTTCTTCAACAAATATTCACTAAACACTTTAACCATGTATCTGCACTGTAGAAAACACAGAATCACAATTTTGTCCCTGCCTTCAAAGGACATACTTTCTTCATGAATTCCAGCTAAGATAAACAGAGGAGGAACAGCTTCCGACAGTCTTTTTTATTATAAAAATTACTGAAAAAACACCTCATCTCCCCTCCCCTCAAAAAAAAGAAAAGGAACAAATAAACATGAAGAGTGAATCCCAGCCCCTTTGGTATAATGACACCCAATGCTGACAAAGGTTTTGTGAGGCCTAAAGTTTACCCAAAAGACCTCTTTACAGTGTTAAAAAGCAAAGATGTCACTTTAATGACTAAGGTGCACCCGAGCCAAGCCATGGTATTTTCAATTGCTTCATATGCACGCGAAAGCTGGGCAAGGAATAAGGAAGACGGAAGAACTGATGCTGTTAACTTATGGCATTAGCAAAGAATATTGAATATACCACGGACTGCCAGAAGAACAAATAAATCTGTCCTGGAAAAAGTACAGCCAGAATGCACCTTAGAAGCCAGGGTGGTGAGACTTCATCTCCTGTACTTTGAATATTTATTAGGAGAAGGACGCCATGCTTGGTAGGGTAGAGAGTCAGCAAAAGAGAGGAAGACCCTCGATGAGATGCACTGACACAGCGGTTGCAACAACAGACTCAAGCATAGCAAAGATTGTGAGGATGGCACAGGACCAAGCAGTGTTTCATTCAACTCATAGGGTTGCTGAGTTGGAACCAACTTGACGGCACCTAACAACAATGAAGTTTACCCAGTGTGAGGGATCCTCTTTAAAGAAAAGAATAAAAAGTAAAATTTGAAAGGAATATTTACTTAGAATGAGAAAAGAAATCATAACAAACAACTGCAGGCTTGGAAAATCAGTCCCTTTCTCTGAGATCTCTTCAGACAGGGTTATTAAAAATGCTGCCTGGTTACAATACGGATTCCTTTCTCAAGTAGAACAAGTTCCAGCTCTCACAAGGACTCCAGAGTTTCATTAGCTTTACCATCTACTTCTGACAACATCCTTCCTTTCTGGACCAAAAATCTGCCTTTTAAAATGCATTTTTAATTTTGCCAAGGTATTACATACACGTAGTTTATAACCAAGCAGCGCATTAAGGCTTATAGTGAAAAATCAAATATGCCTTTTCCTACCCCTTTCCCTTTTCTAAAGCCCGCTTGCCAGAGGCAATTCCTTTTAACTCCTTCAGCTATTTCTTCTGGTCATTACCTCCGTCTTTTTCTAAATAATAGCTAATAATGCTTTTTCTTCACTTACTCATTTTAGACCTTTATTTATTCTTGCTACAATTGATAGAGATCTAGCTCGTGTTAACCTCCCATCATTTATTCTCCTAGTATCATTAAATCATATTTAGTTATATCAATAAATAGTTTTTACACTATGGTATTATGATTGTATAAATGTTGAATTGCTGTTGTTGTTAGCTGCCCTCGAGTTGGCCCCTGACTCATGGGAACCCCAAATGTTGAATAAACCCGCTGCCATTCAGTCAATGTCAACTAATAGCAACCCTATAGGACAGAGTAGGACTACGCCATAGGATTTCCAGGCTGTAAATCTTTACAGAAGCAGACTGCCACATCTTTCTCCTGTGGAGCAGCCTGTGGGTTCAAATCACCATACTTTCTTCCGGTTCGCTGCCAAGCTCTTTAACCACTGTGCCACCAGGGCTCCTAAATGTTGAATTAAAAAAAAAAAAAAAAACATTGCTATGGAGTCGATTTTGACTCATGGCGATCCTGTGGGACAGAGTAGAACTGCCCCATATGGTTTTCAAGGAGCATCTGGCGGATTCAAACTACTGACCTTTTGGCCAGCAACTGTAGCTCTTTAACCACTATACCACCAGGGTTTCCAAATGTTGAATAACCAAAAAACCCACTGCCATCGAGTGGATTCCGACTCACAGTGACCCTGTAGGACAAAGTAGAACTGCCCCATAGAGTTTCCAAGGAGCACCTGGCGGATTTGAACTGCTGACCTCTTGGTTAGCAGCCGTAGCACTTAACCACTACGCCACAAGGGTTTCCGAATATTGAAGGAGGGCCAAATACTACTGTATAGTGGATTATAACTATATGTATCGTTCCTCACACAGACTTCTTTTTTGGCCTGAAGATTTTTTTTTTTTCTCACAGTGTCTTCCCCTCTCCCTTGGTGGCTTAGTATGTGTGGTTAAAAAAAAAAAAAGTAACAAAAAAGTTTGCCGTGTTATACATTTTTAAGTGTACAATTCATTCTTTCAGTACCTTGATTATAATCAATTTCCTTCACCTCCCCACTTCCATTAGAAATGCTATTGTACCCAGTACTTCATCAAGCTCTCTTTTTCTTGAAAACCTATTTGCCGGAACCTTCTGTATTAATACCCTCTATTCTGGGATGGTTGATTTGAGCCATGCCTGCCTCTTGGAAGTCTTCCTAGGACTTCCCTTGGCTGTTTTCCTGCGTGGGCTGAGTCCTCTGCATCCTGGATCCAAGTCTAACTCTTTTTTGTTTACTCCCTTCTTTTGCTGGAGCACATTATCAGATAACTTCTGATGCATATAAGTGAGGCAAATTTTCTAATTCCTTATGTGTTTGAAAATGCCTTTATTTTAAATGGCTATAATTTAAAGTCAATTTAGCTGGGTGCAGAATTTTATGTTTAAAATCAAATAATGTTTCTTCAAAAAATAAGAAATCATTGATTCATTTTCTTCTGGCATCCAGTGTTGTTGATCCTTGTTCCTTTGCAGGTAATCTATTTTTTTTTTTCCCCTTCTCGGAATATTCTTTGCATTTTATTATCTCTGGATGTCTTAATTACCAAGTGCTCCATAACAAAATATACCACAAGTGGGTGGCTCTAAAGAACAGAAATTTATTTTCCTGCAGATCCGGAAGCTAAAAGTCAAAATCAAGCTCTTGCTCATGTTAGTTCTTTCTGTAGGCCTCTCTCCTAGTTTCTGGTGACTGCTGGCAATCGTTGGCTTTCCTTCGCTTATAGACAATCCTCACATGACATCTGTCTTCCCCCATGTGTCTCTCTGTGTCTATTCTGTTCTTTTATAACTCAGAAATGATTAGGTTTAGGACCCACCCCTACACTGGTATAACCTCATTAACATAACAAAAAAAACCTATTTCCATCCAAGATCACACCTGGAGGTACAAGGATCAGGACTTCAATACATATTTTGGGGTGTACAGTTCAATCCATAACACTGGCATTTTAAAGCATTGTGATAATGAACCTTGATATGTGTATAGGGTTTTTTGTTTTTGTTTTTTTAATTTATAGTGCTCACAGTGAGTTTTATGGTGATAGAATAGTTGTTTTAATTTAAATATCCAAATAAACTCAGAATAATGAGATAGTTTCCATTTTCATGGCATATAAATTTTTATTTTAAAAAGTGATTGATTTTTGTGTTTTGATCTCACTAAACTCTAAATGATTCTAATTTTGGATTTTTAGATTTTTAATTATTTTTCGATATAAACGGTAATATCATTTCAAGTAATAGTATTTGTACTTCTTTTGAGACATCGTTTCTCTTTCTTGCCTCACTGTGCTGGAGAGGCTGTCTGGCAGAGCTGCCTAAAAGAGGCAGTAGTGGTCACCCTTGTCTTTTTCTGTTCTTAAAGGGACTGTTTTCTATGTTTCGCTAGTAAGTTTCATGCTGTAGAATTTTTAGTAGATGCCCTTCAACAGGTTAAGGAAGTCCCCATCTACTCCGAGCTTATTATGACTGACTTTTTTATAATCATTCACAAATCTTTAACTCCACCCCAGATCTTTCACCAGAGGTTCAGGTCTCCACATCCAACAGTCTAACTCTGTTTTTATTTATTTAACAAATGTTTATTAAGCACCTGCTAAGTTGTAAGAGCTAGAGGTGATTCTAGGACATGATGTCCAGGAGTATACTAGAAAGACCAGGTCCCAGCCCTCACAGCACTGGTATCCACTGGGAGGGTACCCACAAAAAAAAAAAAAAAAGAAGGGTACAGTCACTAAAAAAAAAAATTTTTTTTAATTTTTTTAAATGAGACAGCATTGGGTTATAAGTCACATGATGGAAATAAATAGGGTGAGTGAATAACTGAGGAATAAGATCAACTCTAGATAAGGTAGTCAGGTGTAAAAACGGCATGGGGGTGGTGACTGACCTCCTCTCTCTTCACAAAGGGAAAGAAGAATCAAGATCAACAGCCCAAGACTGATTCCTATGAAGTAGAAGTCAGATATGCCTCCTCCCTCTGCCATCTTTACCAATTCTGACACCAACCATCCCTCCCACAGCACTCTCTACTTTTCTGCTGGGTTCGATAATTCATTGCAATAGCCACACAGAACTGACAGGCAATACTCACGATTATGGAGTTTATAAGGGAAGTAACAGGTTACGATTCAGGTTGAGGAACGCTCAGGATACAGTTCTTCCATCAGGACTGCTGCTTCTCAGCAGGGCCTGCAAGCACGCCTCTTTTCAGCCCTCGCCCTCTGCCCTGCTCCAGCAAGTGTTACAAAGCTCTTTTAGCTCTGCCAATAAGTGCCCAGAGGCACCCCTCTTCCCAAGGTGCCCAGCTCTAGCTCTGTGGGGCAGCAGACCTAGCTCCACCAAGTACCTGGAGGCACCCTACTCCTCCAGCAATCCTCCTGCCCAAAAGCACTCAGCTTTCTCACTCCATGGACTGGGAAGCCCACCATACTTTCTGCTGCTGCCGGTCTCTGCTGCCAGTCTTCCCTGCTGCTATTTCTCTGTCATCACTTGTCATCTTCAGTGTTACTGCTCTCTCTCTCTATCTCTTGGTTCCAGGAGCTTCTCAACACAGGGATCCCAGGACCAAAGGACGTGCTTTGCTCTTGATCCTTCTTCCTTGGTGGTGGTGAGATCCCCTCTCTACTCTGGAATTGGCTTTCTTTTAAGCCTAGCAGGATGGGAAAACTGACCAATCCCATGGGTGGGCCACAATTACAAGACCATGGTGAGAAAGGCCATACAAAAAAGCAATCTATTGCACCACATCAGGGAAGAGTTGAAGACCTTATTTGGGCTGAGAAATGAATTATTAACAGGAGATGCCATTTGTGGATTCTGGAAGAGTATTCTAGTCAGAGGAAATGGCTACTGCTGAGGCTCTGAGATATGAAAGTTCAACTTGTCCAAAGGCTAGAAAGGAGATCAGCATGCGTGGACCAACTCCACTGTTGCCTAATGAAAAAGGGGCCATGAGAGAAGGCTGGAGAGGCGGGCAGGGCCGTCACACAATGTGGGGCCATGAGAGAAGGCTGGAGAGGCGGGCAGGGCCATCACACAATGCGGGGCCTTGTTGACTACAGCAAAGAGTATGGCATTTAGTTGCAGTAGAAGCCTTGGGAGGGATATGATCTAATTTACTTTTTTTAAAGCTCACTTTGGTGCTATCTGGAAAAGAGACTGCTACCAGCCCAATCACAAGGCTATTGCAGAAGATAAAGTAAGAGATAGTGATGGCTTGAACCAGGATGGAAGCGGGGATGGGGAAAGGAGAATGGGAATGAATCTGGGATAAATTTTGGAAGCAACACAGAAAGGGCTTACTGATGGATTAAATGTGCGTAAAGGGGAAAGAGAAGAATCAAGGATGATGCCTTGGTTTATAACTCTTGGAACAAGTGGCTGGATTTCAAAATGGTGAAGGGAACAGGTTTGGGGGGGATCAAGCAGAAATGTCAAATGAGCATCTGAATACATAAAGTTGCAGCTCTGAGAAGAGGCCAAAGCTATAGACGTAAATTTGGAGAGATCAGCATTAGGGAGAGAGGGTATAGAGATTTAAAAGGGTGAAAATGAACCCTGAAGCACCCAGACATTTGGAGGTCAGTTAGAGGAGGAGGAGCAAGTCATGAAGGCTGAGAAAGGGTGGACAAAAAGGACAAAAATCAATGTTGGCTTCCCAAAAGTCAAGACAAAAAAATGTTCCCAGGTGGAAGGAATAGTCAAACGCCACATGCTACTGAGAGGTAAAGACAGGAGAGGGCAGGGAAGTGTGCACTGAATATGGAAACAGAGAAGCTGTTGTTGACTTTGATGGAAAGAGTTTGACAGCAGTGCTGACAGCAGGCAGACCAGAGCGCTCTGAACGCAGAATGCAAAGCGAGAAGTGTAGATCTCAACGCTGAGTGCCTATTTGAGGTTTGTGGTTGTGAATAGTAGAACCAGTAAGTCCAGTTGAGTAATTTTTTCCGGTAATGTTCAGCTACTCAGGTGCAGGCACAGAAAAGGCTGACAGTTGAGCTCATTCAGGGTTGAGGGTTAGTCAAGTAAAATGGAGAGATGGAGATAGAGAGGAAAATGAAAACAACAGGGAGCCAATGAATAGTAAAAAAATGGTACAAATAATGGAGTCTTGATGAGGTTGAAGAATTGTGTAACATGGACACTAAAGCAAGTGAGATGGAAGGATAGGAAGTGGTGGTGGTTGGAGGTGGCATGAAACCCAGAATTTGGGTGTGGTGTGGTTATGGGTGATGAGGCTGTCTCATGTGACCATAAGAGAGGCTGGCTGGTAGGGAGAAAATCATTGGGGGAGGAAGTCAAGGAGGTGACAGGCAGGGGTGCTGAATGGGTCATGCACATGGGTAGTTAAGTCCCCAAGAGGAAAGGCCTGGAATAGGATGAAGAGGAAGGCTGTGCATCAGGAGCCAAAGTAATCGGCTAAATGGGTCATCAGATAACAGCAACAAAGGGGAGTAGCAAGTGGCATAGCAGGATGGCATTAACTTAAAAGAGCTAGGATTTATTAAGGGAAAAGGAGAAAAGATTGGGAATCAGCAAAGGGAAACAAGAATACCATATGCTAAGCCTTGCTAGCCCTGAGAACCGTGGGGTGAGGGAGAAAAGATAGCCTTCCCTTGAGATGGCTGAGGAAGGTGAGTCCTTAGAAGACAGCCAGGTTCAGGTAAGGCAAGGAGATGGAGAAGTCTCCCACGGGCCCCTCAAACTGCCCAGATCTGAACTCCCTAGACCTGCTCTGCCAGTAATGGTCAGAAACAGGAGAGTCAGCCTTGGTGCTCCCCTTTCCTCACCCCTAAATCTGATTGCTCATCAAGACCTAAAGTTTATTGACTTAGATCCCTCATTTGTGTTCCCAAGGACACTTCTTATCCAAGCCTAGACTGCCACACCTCCTTAAGAGTCCCTTGGCCACTAGTCTTGGTCTATTTTCTGCAGTCAAAGCAAAGCATCCAAAATGCAAACCTGCTGTTGTCCCATCCATGCTTAAAACTCATCAATGGCCCCTGAAGTTCTTATAAAAGAGGCACGGGCAGACATATGCACACCTATGTTCACTACCACATTATTCACAGTAACAAAAAGATGGAAACAAGCACCCAACAACAGATTGATGGATAAATAAAATGTGGTACATACATACCATGGAATACTACCAGCCATGGAGAATAATGATGAGTCCTAGTCATAGTGTATGTTCTACATCCTAGTGTGGTGAGTATATCTGGGGTCTTAAAAGCTTGCAAGCAGTCATCTAAGATGCAACTGTTGGTCTGTACTCATCCAGAACAAGTGAGAAAGAAGGAAACCAAAGACTCAGAGAAGAAAGTAACCTACAGGACTAATAATCTACATGAACCATGGCCTCATCTATCCTGAGACCAGAAGTAGGTTGTGCCTGGCTACCATGTTCTGATCAGGGCCAAAATAGGTGGATTCTAATGGAACGGGAGGAAAATGTGAAACAGAACTCAAACTCTTAAAAAGTCCAGACTTACCTGACAGGTTGAAACCAGAGGACTCCCCAAGACTATTGCCCTGAGATATTCTTTAAACCTTAAACCGAAATTATTCCTTGAGTTCACCTTTTAGCTAAATAACAGGGTGGCTCATAAAACGAAGAATATCACCCATGAGTAATGAGCTCTTTTAAAAAATCATCGAAATGAGACCCAATGGTCAAAAATTACTCTAAATCAAAGATGAGAAGGTAAAGGGCAGGGAAACTAAAGTACTGGAAATGGTACAACCAGAATGAGGATGACACGTTATAAAAAAGGTGACTAATATCACTGAATAATTTGTGTAGAATTGTTAAATAGGAACCTAATTTGCTGTGTAAACTTTTACCCTAAACACAATAAATTATTATTTAAAAAAAAAAAGAGAGATTAAGAAAACAAGGCGGGATTGTAAGCAACTTTGGCCAAAACCAGAGTGCAGTGGCAAAGAACAAATGAGCAACAAGAACTGGAGGAGGTGAGTCAACAAATATTTACAAGGACCTACCACGTGGTTCGGAAACCCTGGTGTCATAGTGGGTAAGAGCTACAGCTGCTAATCAAAAGGTTAGCCATTTGAATCTACCAGGCGCTCCTTGGAAATCCTGTAGGGCAGTTGTACTCTGTCCAATAGGGTCACAACAGGTTTTTGTTTTTGTTTTTTAACTATGTGGTTCAGGAGTCCCTGGGTGGTACAAATGGTTAAGTGCTTGATGACTTGCCGAAAGGTTGGTAGTTTGAACCAACCCAGAGGCGACTCAGAAGAAAAGCCTGGCAATCTGCTTCTGAAAGGGCACAGCCTTGAAAACACTATGGAGCATTTCTACTCTGTAATGCTTGGGGTCTCTGTAAGTCAGAATCAACCTGATGGTAACTGGTTTGGTTTGATTTTTACTAGGTAGTGGAATTCTCTTGCACCATGTGGAAGACCCAGGTTCAATTCCAGGCCAATGCGCCTCGCACATAGCTACCACCCACCTGTCAGTGGAGGCTTGTATACTGCTATGATGCTGAACAGGTTTTAGCAAAGCTTCCAGACTAAGATGGATTAGGAAGAAAGACCTGGATATCTACTTCTGAAAATCAGTCAATGAAAGCCCTATGGATCACAAAAGTCCAATCCCCACCGACCACGGCAATGGCTCAGGACCAGGCAAATTTTGTTCTGTTATGTACGTGAGTTGGGGGCCAATCTGACAGCAACTAACAACAACAACCTTCAATAAATTCCTCTCCTGCTTGAATCTGGCTGAGTGAACATGAAATTAGAGAGTGGAAAGGAGTGTGCTTCTCATTAGGGGGAGAACAACTAGGAGTACATAGAAAGGTGTATATAAATTTTTATATGAGAGACTGACTTGATTTGTAAACTTTCACTTAAACACAGAAAACCCAGTGCCATCGAGTCGATTCCGACTTTCACTTAAGGCACAATAAAAATTAAAAAAAAAAAAAAATTCCTCTCCTGCTTAAACATATTAGGAGAAATTCTGTTCTTTACAACTAAAGATCATTTTGCAATGCTAACCACAATCAAGAATGTAAGCTCCATAAGGGTAGGACATCACCTCTCTTGTTCACTATATATCCCCAGGGCCTGGAACAATGCCTAGTTCTCACTATTTGAATATTGGTTGAATGAATAAATAAAAAAATGAAATGAATGAATAAATGAGAAAAATGTCCTTCCCCAAGAAGTCTCCTGCTATGAATTCTTGACCCAAGCTTCTTTGACAAATTGCCTGGTAGTTGGTATAGCCTTTTATGGCTTTTTCAATATCAGAACCAACTCTAGGGCAGCAGACATGCTTTCAGGCACGGCCTTGGTGGCAACAGTTTCTGGTATGCTGTGGGTGACATGGCAAGAAAACAGGATTTCTCCATAAAAGACAGGCTCTGTGAGCAGATGACTGAAGCTGATGGCTCATAAGAGGCTTGGATTCTCTGCCCGTGAAGGGCATGTGGGTAACTGAGATGACTGTATGGTGGGAATGGCGGGCCCGTCTGGGACTTTACATGGTTCATAGCTCAGGGCATTGGCATAGGATGCCATTCCTCAAACTTGTGGATCGGCTGTAGACACTGGAGTGAGCAGAAATGCTCACTGCTGTTTGGACTAAGAGAACCACCCAGACTTCTGGATTCTGCACAGTTGTGGAAGCCCAGGAAGTAGCAGTGTTGTTCCTGGCTGCTGTGCTTCCTCGTCGCTCTTGCAGGAGAGGTTTCTCCTGATGCTTCCAGATTACTGCTGTTTTAGTGACTGGCTTGCCCAGCACTGTCCAGTGAAATGCGGCGCTTGTGCTGAAATTGCCCAACTGGTAGTGCTGGCTCTGAACGGTTGACCCCTTCACTCCCTGCCCATCAATACTGTTTTTTCAACTAATAAAAAGGGAACACAGCCTCATAGAATTACTGTGCAGATGAAATGTGAAAATGTAGGTAAAGGCTCAGCATGGTGTTTGGTATGCTGTCATAGTTCGTTGCTATGGAGTCGGCTCCAATTCATGGCGACCCCATGCACAATAGAATGAAACATTGCTCAGTCCTGCACCATCTTATCAAACATACTCTGTTTTGATCCATTAGCTAAGTTTTGAAGTAGATCTCCAGGCCTTTCTTCCTAGTCTGTCTTAGTCTGGAAGCTCCACTGAAACCTGGCCACCATGCATGACCCTGGTGGTGGTATAGCTTCCAGCATCACAGCAATACGCAAGCCACCCCAATACGACAAACTGACAGATGGGTGGTGGTTATACATGTTAGATGCTCAGAAACCCTGTTTACTTTGGCCTTCAAGGCCTAACACAAACGTTATCTTCTATGTTAAATTTCCCTAATACCTCTCTCCCACCTGGACACAAACTCAATCCTTCTCTGGAATCCCAAAGCCTTTTGCCCATTCTTTATAATGGCGTGTGTATGCATGTGCACACGCGTGAGCACACACGCGCGCACACATACACATAACATACGAAGAATAAAGGAAACCGTTTCATAGCTGTGAAGAGGCTGTGAGCTGATTTCTCAATGGTTCAGATCCTGAGGGCTGTGGCCACTGAACTTCACGTTTCTGAATCGCAGGTCCTGTTTTAAAAAAAAATCGTTTATATCAGAGGCATCAGAGGAGGCTCATGTATGATGACTCGGTTATATTATTGACACAGTTAAATACTCACTTACTCACTCCTTTAGACAATCATTATTGCATTCATTCACTTAGTTCTCACTCATTCATTCTGCAGGTGTGTGCAAATGAGAACAGGCAGGGATAAAAGGCAATCTGGGAGCATTCAGTACCTAACTGGTACTCTAACACAGATGTAAATCTTGCCCTTAAGAGGCTCTTACTCTCAAAGAAAATCAAAGGCATTTAACCCCACGCTTTAACTATTCTAACTTAGAACATGTACTTTACTTCTTTAGCAGAACTCATCGGGAATGGCGTTCCCCCACAGCACAGCTCCTGACTCTGGGAGGTGCGTGTTGAATTGCATGAGAAGAGCAAGCCCACATTTTTGAAAAAACAAAACAAACAAACCATTGCCATCAAGGCCATTTCAACTCTTAGCAACCCTATGGGGCAGAGTGGGACTGCCCCATAAAATTTCTAAGGAGCAGCTGGTGGATTTGAACTGCTAACCTTTTGGTTAGCAGCCAAACGCTTAACCACTGTGCCACCAGGGCTCCTACCTTTGACAAAACCCCCTATGAATGCTCTGTGTACGAAAGCCCCCACACCCAAAAAAAACAACATAACTACACCTCGTTATCCTATTTAGCTATCCTTTGAAAATGTGTATGTTGATATAATTATAGGATCAACATCAATAACAGTAACTTTTCAAAGGAACTGCAGCAAATGCTACTACCATGGCCCCTTGGGCTTCCCAAGGTGGTGCACAGTGCGCACCACCCCCTGCATCTCTTTGTAGGAGGGCTTCCTAGGGCCGGAGTCTGCTCTGCCAGCATGGTGGGCCAAAGGGACTAAGAACTAACACATCCTTCCTGCACGCCGACCCCCCAGCAGTTCTTAGTAGTGATTGATGGGAGTTGGTTACTTACCCCAGCTTTTTTTCTTATCACCCTTCAGGCAGGAAAATTCTGTGAGCTGGTTCCCAGAGGTCCCCTGAGTAATTAAACCCCATTGCCTACAGAGGAAATCAGCCTGACAAAGCTCTCCTTACTGGCTTTCTTCCTTGTTTCATATTCCCACAACCCTACAGATGTTTCCTGGGATCACCTCCCAAATAAACTTTTTGCATTCAAATCTTTCTTTCAGGGTCTGCGTCTGGGAGAACCCAAACTAAGACGGGGCACATTGCCAAGCATCAACAAAGGGCTCCTGGAAATCCAACCGTTACTCATTTTATCAGAAGCAATCTTTCTCTTACCCCATGAAAGTACTCAGCCTCGAGGAAAATTCTGAGGAATTTTTCACCCACTCGGTGGAATGGAGTGAGGGAATGGTAGGGCAAACTTAAGAAACCCATTGCTGTTGAGTAGATTCCGACTCACGGCAACCCCATAGGTTACAGAATAAAACTGCTCCATAGGGTCTTCTTGGCTGTAATCTTTATGGAAGCAGATCACCAGGCCGTTCTGAGTTACTTCTGGGTGGGTTCAAATTGCCAGTCTTTTGGCTGGCAGCTGAACATGTTAACCATTTGCACCACCCAGGGACCCTAGAGCCAGAGAACTTGGCTGCAAATAACAGAATCTATGTTAACTGGCTTAAGCAGAAAAGGAATGTAAAGATATGAATAGCTCACACAGTCTCTAAAAAGGTTAGAGAATTGAGTTTGGAGGCTATATAGCCAGGAACAGTATCCAAATTTTACTCCTGGACTATTATCAGTAGGGTCTGCTATGTCTACTCTGTCATATTGCAGCTCTCATTAGGGAAGAAGGGACTGTACTACTAAGACCTTCACTCCCACTGCCTCCTAAGGCTCTGTGTCTCTGCCACTCTGCAGCATCTTTTTCCTCATGTAGCTCTCTTCTGAGTCAAAGTCAACTGCACCTGATTGAATGAACCTGGACCACATGCCTGTGCTACAGCTGCAAGGGGAGGCTAGGCAGGCGATTCTATCTTCTACCTTGGGAGGCAGAGCTCATGATATGAGAAATAGTCTTGGCATAGGATGGGCAACCACAAACATGAAAAAAAGCCCACTATAAACCCTATTTAGTAGAGCTTATTTTTTTGGATAGTGAGGAAACTGAGACTCAAAGAAGTTAAACTACTTATGCATGATCACGCAGCTGAGACTTGCCCTAGGAGTCCGTCCAACAAGGTCTTCTGTCCGCATAGCTTGAGCATAGGTAGTTAAGAGGAGTGGAGAAAGCTTGTGTCCCCACCATCATCTGCCCCTTTCACATTAAGACCTGGCTTCCCCTTTGACCCACAGTCATGTCTCAGCACCCCAGAAAGAAAACACTGTAACAATCAGGAAGATGCTATTTCACAGCGCAGGAGAGCCTGAAAAATCAGCCACAGAAGTTATAAAAGGAAAGTCGCAAATTCTGTTTGTCCCACGACAGTGTAAACATCACAGCTTTTTCATCAAGTTAAAGACTAGAAGATAAAGAAAAACCAGACTGATGTACCTCTTGATGAAAGTACCTGACACCACATATGAAGTAGTCTCAGAAAAAAATCAAACCTGAGTCTGAACGAATCTCTAGATCTGACCACCACCTAATAGAAAACAAGAAAAGAAGGTGTTAAATGACACCACGATGATGCGATCAGTAAAATCCAGATCTTAGAAAACTAGAAAGGAACAAATGACGAGGTTTCTTCAACAAATAAATTGCAAGGAAAGGAAAAAAAGAGAGAGAGAGAGTAATGGTGGGGGAAACTATAGATTAAAAGAACAAGACTTAAGAGCCATATCCACCATCAAAAGATATGTGCTCAAAGCATGCTCATTCATAATCACCTTTTTAAAAATTATAGTATAATTGGAGTATAATAAACTGTACATATTTAGAGTGTACAATTTTATGATCTTTAATATATGTCAACACCCATGAGACTATCACAGCAATCAAGATAGTGAACGTATTCATCACCCCTAAATGTTTTCTTAGGCCTCTCGGTAATCTCTCCCTTTTCCCTTCCATCTCAGCTCCTAGCAACCACTGATCTGGTTTCTGTCACTATAGATTGTTTTGCATTTTCTCTAAATGAAATCAAACAGTACGTACTGTTTTTTTTTTTTCTGCTTCCTTCACTCAGCATAATTATTTTGAGACTCATCCATGTTGTAAATATCAATAGATTGTTCTTTTTTATTGCTGAGTAGCCTTATATCGTATGGATATACCACAATTTGTTGATTTATTCATCCACAAATATTGATAGATATTTGGGTTGTTTCCAGTTTGGGGCTATTATCTATAAAGTGGCTATAAACATTCTTGTAAAGTCTTTGTGTGGACGTGGTGTGGTTATGTGGTACGTTTTTAACTTTTTCAGAAAGTGTCGAACTGTTTTCCAGTGGTCGTCATTTTACGTTCTCACGAGCAATATATAAGTGCTCCAGTTGCTCCACATTCTCACCAACACTTGGTATTGTCTTTTTTTCTTTTTTAAGACACTCTAGTGGTATTTCATTGTGATTTTAATTTGCCCTTTCCTAATGACTAATGAGTAGTTTAATGACTAATGATGTTGAATATCTTTTTCAAGTGCTTATTTCTCATCTTTCCATCCTCTTCAATGAAGTATCTACTCAAATCTTTTGCCTACTTTTTAAATTAGGTTGTTTGTCTTCTTAATATTGTGCTGTAAAAGTTCTTTGTATATTCTAGATACAAGTCCTTTGTCAGACACGTGTTTTACAAATATTTTCTCCCAGTCTGTGGCTCATCTTTCCATTTTCATAACACTGTCTTTTGAAGAAGAAATTTTTTATTTTGATGTTCGATTTTACCTATTTTTTCTTTTATAGCTTGTATTTTTTATGTCATATTTAAGAAAGCTTTGTCAAACCCAAGTGTCTTAGTCATCTAGTGCTGCCGTAACAGAAATACCACAGGTAGATGGCTTTAACAAAGAGACATTTATTTTCTCACGGTCCAGTAGGCTAGAACTCCTAATTCAGGGCTCCGGCTCCAGGGGGAAGCTTTCTCTCTCTGCTGGCTCTGGAGGGAGGTCTTTGTCATCAGTCTTCCCTTGGTCTGGGAGCATCTCAGCACAGGAACCTCAGGTCCAAAGGATGCTCTCTGCTTCTGGCACTGCTTTCTGGTGGTGTGAGGTTCCCCTGTCTCTCTGCCCACTTCTCTTTCATATCTCAAAAGAGATTGGCTTAAGACACTGTCTAATCTTGTAGATCTCAACAATATAACTGCCACTAATCCATCTCATTACATCATAGTGATAAGAATTTACGACACATAGGGAAATCACATCAGATGACAAAATGGTAGACATTCATACAATACTGGAAAACGTGACTCAGCCAAGTTGACAAATACTTTTGGGGGATACAATTCAATCCATGACATTTTACCCTTTGGCCCTCCAAAAATTCATGTCCTTGCCACATGTGAAACATATTTACCCCATCATATCATAGCAAAAGTATTAATTCAATTTCAAGTCCAAAATCCAAAAATTCTTCCTTATCTGTGAAATCTAAAATACAAGTTACCTGCTTCCACAAGTACAATGGCACAACAGGCATGAGCTAGACATTACAAATGGGAGAAATTGGAGGGAAAGAAGGCATAACAGGCACCAAGCGAGTCAGCAGAACACATTATATCAGCTCTCAAGGCTCTGAAAATAATCCTCTGTTCTCTGAGACAATTTACACAATAGCCCTGCCCTCCAGACTCTAGGTATTGTCCACACTCTCTGAGTTCTGAGTGGAGATCCCTCAGCCCTGGGCTTCAGCTCCACCTTCCAGGCCCACTGGGACAGCAACTCTGCTCCCTGGGCTTTAGGCGCACCGTTCTCCTAGTCCAGCTGAGTGGCAACTCCACCCTTAGAAACACCAGAGGCCATGGCTCCACCCTTTGAAACCCCAGAGGTCTAGGCCATACCTTTTGAAACGGAGGCAGCTCGGCTTCCTGTGTTCTTGTCTCTTCAGCTTCTGCTTCCTGGTTTCTTGGCTTCTCGGCTCCTTGGGCCACACACCTGCATCTGCCTTGCTGGGGCAAGTGTTCCAAAGCTCTGTAGCTCTACTGATAAGTGCCCAGAGGCACCCTACTCCACCAGGAAGCCTCCTGTACACAGGCACTCAGCTCTGTTGCTCCATGGGTCAGCTCCAGCGCTGTCTCACGCTGGTCTCCTGGTTCTGCTGCTGCTGGTTCTCTGCTGATGCCACTTCTCTGCTACGGTCTGTCTTCTGCCACTGCCGCTTCTCTGCCACTGCTGGTCCTCTGCTGCTGCCAGTCCTCTATCCATTCACAGTTTCAAAACTGCATCCACATTTTAGGTACCTGTTAGAGCAGCACCCCACTCTCGGTATCAAATTCTGTCTTACTTATTTAGTGCTGCTATAACAGAAATACCACAAGCAGATGGCTTTAACAAAGAGAAATCTATCCTCTCACAGTCCAGTAGGCTAGAAATCTGAATTCAGGGTGCTGGCTCCAGGGGAAGGTGTTCTCTCTCTGTCTGGTCTGAAGGAAGGTCCTTATCATCAGTCTTCCCTTGGTCTGGGAGCATCTCAGAGCAGGAACCTCAGGTCCAGAGGACGTGCTCTGTTTCCAGCATGGCTTTCTTGGCATGTGAGTTTCTCCTGTCTCTCTGCTCACTTCTCTCTTTTATATCTCAAAAGAGATTGGCTTAAGACACTATCTAATCTTATAGCTCTCATCAATATAACTGCCACTAATCTATCTCATTATATCGTAGTGATAGGATCTACAACACATAGGGAAATCCCATCAGATGACAAAATGGTAGACAATCATACAATACTGGGCATCATGACCTAGCCAAGTTGACAGATATTTTTGGGGGACACAATTCAATCCATGGCACCAAGATAACTAACATTTTCCCACGTTTTATTCCAGAAATGTTATTGTTTTAGCTCTTACATTTAGGTCTGTGATTCATTTTGACTTAATTTTTGCATGTAGGATGAGGTAAAGTTCAAGATTCACTTACCACAGCAAATATTTACTGATCACTATTACTTGGGTTACAGCCCTGGTGGCTCGGTGGTTGAGAGCTACGGCACGCTACAGCTGCTAACCAAAAGGTTGGCAGTTTGCATCTACCAGCCGCTCCTTAGAAACCCTATGGAGCAGTTCTACTCTGTATTATAGGGTCACTAAACGGTCACTCATAGCGACCCTATAGGACAGAGTAGAACTGCTCCATAGTTTCCAAGGATCGCCTGGCAGATTTGAACTGCCGACCCTTTGGTTAGCAGCTGTAGCACTTAACCACTACGCCACCAAAGTTTTGCTGTGAGTCAGAATCGACTTGACGGCACTGGGTTTGTTTTTTTTTTTTTTTTTTTGGTTATATGGTCACTATGAGTTGGGATCCACTCAACGGCAACAGGTTTGGTTTTTATTACTTGTGTTGGAGCCCTGGTGGTACAGTGATTAAGAGCTTGGCTCCTAACCAAAAGGTTGGCAGTTCAAATCCACCAGCTGCTCCATGGAAACTCTATGGGGCAGTTCTACTCCGTCCTGTAGGGTCGCTGCGAGTACAAATTGCCTTGACAGCAACAGGTTTTGATTTTTTTTTTATTACTTGGGTTGGAGCCCTGGTGGCACAGGGGTTAAAAGTTCAGGCTACTAACCAAAAGGTCACAGTTAGGCGGTTGGAATCCACCATTCACTCCTTGAAAACCCTCTGGGGCAGTTCTACTCTATCCTATAGGGTCACTATAGAGTAGGAATCGATGCAATAGGTTTTTAGGTTTATTATTTGTGTTATCTGACTTAGTACTGACACAATTTTTTTAAATAATTTTTATTGTGCTTTAAGTGAAAGTTTACAAATCAAGTCAGTCTGTCACATATAAGCTTATATACACCTTACTACATATTCCCATTTACTCTCTCCCCAGTGAGTCAGCCCGCTCCCTTCTTCCAGTCTCTCCTTTCATGACTGTTTTGCCAGTTTCTAACCCTCTCTACCCTTCCATCTCCCCTCCAGACAGGAGATGCCAACACAGTCTCAAGTGTCCACCTGATACAAGTAGCTCACTCTTCATCGGCATCTCTCTCCAGCCCATTGTCCAGTCCCTTCCATGTGTGATGAGTTGTCTTCGGGAATGGTTCCCGTTCTGGGCCAACAGATGGTTTGGGGATCATGATAGCTGGGATTCTTCTAGGCTCAGTTAGACCATTAAGTCTGGTCTTTTTTTGAGAATTTGGGGTCTGAATCCCACTGTTCTCCTGCTCCCTCAGGAGTTCTCTGTTGTGTTCCCAATTTTTTGAAGTAGGCATTATTTCACCCATTTTACAGATGAAGAAATGGAGGATCAGAGAGGCTAAACACTTGGTTGAAGGCCCCCTTCCCAAGTTGTTTTGATAAGAATTTGCATGATTCTCCCTACTGTATAATCCTCACCATCTTTCTGTTGATAAAAATGTGAAGATAATTGTGTATCCATTAGGATTCTTTGGTTGTAAACAACAGAATCACCCAACATTAACCCTACTGCCTAAAACAAGCAGAGGATATACACGGTCCCCTGGCCCCAAGGGTAAGACTGATTGTGTAGTAACTGGGGCGCAGGAGTTGTCTCCAGGCCTGGCAGGTCTCCACCTCCCTCTGCTTGGCTCTGCTGCCTTCCTATCATTGGCTTCCTTCTTAGACTTCAGGTAGAAGCTGAATGATGGCAGCAGCTTGCAGAGGGAAGGCCCGCCAAGAGGAGCATCTGCCTTGTTCCCAGAAGCCCCAGACTCCTGCTTGGTCAACTCCGATCCTCAGCTTTTGGGTGGGTAACTCAGGAAGAACGTAAGATAAAACCCTCTTTCCACAAATGTACCAGAGGGCTACTTCTCAAAGCTGGTCAATGGCCACCTGCATCAGGACCACCTGAGGGTACCTGTTAATATGCAGCTTTTTGGAGCCCAAGTCCCCCTTTTAGAGGGGACTAAGACTAATCTAGGACTGAAACTCCAGTCCTCTAGTTCCAAAACCCAGGGAGGAAAGGAGAGTGAATGAAGAGCACGATGTGTATCCAAGTACTGATCCCTCTGATTCCCAGTTTGCTTTGGTGCCAGACATTTGAAGAGCTCCGTGCTGACCCTGGCTGGAGCCTTTGGAGGAGGTAGCCTCCTGCACTGGCCAAGCCTCTGTATGTGCGCAGAGGCTCAGGTTGCTCCGGGAGGCTCTGTGTGGCCGGCAGGGATCAGGTCTCCCAGCCTGTGGCACAGACAGCGTCTGTTAACGGAGGAGGCCCGGCTGGGGGAAGGGCCGGCTGGGTGTGACAGCCTCCTCGCTCAGCACAGTGAGGGCAGGTGGGAGGAGAGTCAAGGCAGAAAGGCAAGCTAGGCAGAGCCTGATTAGATAGGCAAAGAGTCAGAGGGAGGCCAGAACGTCAGCCAAAAAGAAGGACGTTTCACCAAAAACTCAATAAAAGATTAAAAAAAATACATAAAGATGGTTAAGAAATAAAATATTTGTATATATATAAAAAAAAAAAAGGAACGACATGTCTCCTCCCTTTGTCCGGCAGAATCGTGTCCACTGCTGTCCTCAGCTCGTCCCCTGGGCCAGCCAAAGGCCTCAGCGGGCAGAGGCAGGGAGAAGATGCCAAGCCCCTGAGAGCTGACATCTGCAAGACCTTACAGGGTCCCAGCAGGCTCCCCCAGTCCAGGCAGATGCAGCTTTGCCTGTGGTGACCTGCTCAGGGGCCAGGAAAGTGACCTGTCAGTCAGGTGATAGGCTCTGTGTCCTACTTTCATCAATACTCCACCCCCTCCCATCAAATGTCACCTTATGGCCACTAAATTGGTACTCAAGTTTGGTTAGCTGTACAATTTGGGAATAGTTCAGGAATGCAATCTTCTGATGCAAAATTCCCATTGTGCAGATGGAAAACTGAGGCCCAGAACGGGGCAGGGCTTGGCCCAGGGCCATGCAGCCATCGAATACGTTGGTCACCTTCTCTCATGGAGCACTGGAGTAAAAAAGTTACTTTAAAAAAAAAAATTTACACACGCGAAATACATATATATGTTATATACATATATATGAAATTCCATGAGTCAGAGTAGAAATGTGCTCCATGGGTTTTCAGTGGCTGATTTTTTGGAAGTAGATCTCCAGACCTTTCTTTCAAGGTGCCTCTGGATGGACTTGAACCTCCAACCTTTCTGTTAGCAGCTGAGCTCATTAACCATTTGCACCACTCAGGGACTTCCATAAGTTGGAGCTGACTCAACGGCAGCTAGCTTTTTTTTTTTTTAATGAAACATATGCACAAGATACAAAATTCAAAAGACACAAAAAACTACCTCTCCCTCCCACTGCAATCCCCATTCTCCCAGCACCCCACAGGAGGATACCATTGTTATCTGTTTCTTATTTCTCCTTCTGGGGACTTTTTCTACATATCAAACACATACATGTTTTAAATTATAAACTTTATACACTGTACTTGCTGTTCTGCCCTTCGCTTTTGCAAATACTAATAGATCTTGGCCGTCAGCCAATTTTAGTACCTTGCTGTCTCATTCTTTCTTTTTTTTTTGCCTCATTTTTTTTTTTTAATAGTGACATAATATTTAATTGCATGGCTATAGCATAATTTATCTAACCAGCCCCCTATTTAGGATTTAAACTTTAGCTACAAAAACAATACTGCAATGAAAATCCTGGGACACATTATATACCCTTAAGCGCTTATATACCTGTAGGGGGGAAACCCTGGTGGCTCAGCAGTTAACAGTTTGGCTGCTAAACCAAAAGGTGGGCAGTTCGAATCCACCAGGCACTCCTCAGAAACCCTATGGGGCAATTCTACTCTGTCCTATAGGGTCACTATAAGTCAATCGACTCGACAGCAGTGTTTTTTTTTTTTTTTTAATACCTGTAGGAACCCTGGTGGTGCAGTGGTTAAGGGCTTGGATGCTAACCAAAAGGGTGGCAGTTCGAATCCATCAGCCACTCCTTGGAAACCCTGTGAGGCAGTTCTACCCTGTCCTACAGGGTTACTCTGAGTCAGAATTGACTCGAAGGCAATGTTTTTTTTTGTTTTTTTAATACCAGTAGAAGAAATTTCTGAAGGTGGAATTGCTGGGACACACAGTTTGTGTATTTAATTCCTTGATAAAAATTTGCCAATTTGCCCTCCAAAGGGGTTTTACCAATTAACTTTTCCAACATCAACGTGTAACAGCGCCTGTTTCCGACACTTTCACCGGCCAGCATGGGTTAGTTTTGTTTGTTTATTGTGTCAATCTGGTAGGTGAAAAACGGTATCTCTAAGTTTTAATTTACATTTCTTATATTATGAATGAGACTGAACCCCTGAGATAGAAACCCAGAGGACAGTTTGCTCCAGGAGTCCTAGCCCCCCACCCCCGACTCCCCCAGAAAGAGACTGCCTGGCAGCTACCGCCCTCAGCTCTCCCAAGAGCACCCTCCCCCACTCTCTCACCTGGGATGAGTAACAATTTCCCCGGGTGACTGGAAGAGGCATGTTTTATTCAGGTATCCTGGTCTGTCCAGCTTTTCTGTCCATGAGGGCTGGGACTTGGGCTCTGAGATGCAAAACAAAAGGATTTGCAGCTGGGGACTGACAAGATGAGACCTGCTTTTATTGGAAGAAAGAGTGTAGATGGAAACCCTGGTGGCATAGTGGTTAAGAGCTATGTCTGCTCACCAAAAGGTTGGCAGTTCAAATCCTCTAAGTGCTCCTTGGAAACTCTGTGGGGCAGTTCTACTCTGTTAGGGTCACTATGAGTCAGAGTTGAGTCGGTATGAGTCGGAGTCGAGTTGACCACAACGGGTTTTTTGGTTTTAGAGCATGCATAGGTGGGAAGGGGATAGGGGCTCAGGCGATCACTGATGAGGTCTGAGCCAAGCAGAGGGGGCAGACCCTGAGCTATGACAGAGGTGGCCGCCTGACTGGTGGTTGACCAGGCAGCTGATGAGGTGGGGTTGGGGGAGGGAGAGAGGCAGACAAGTGACCTCCAGGAGAGGAGGAGGGGCTTGGGAGGGAAGATGAGTTGAGTTGGGGGTGCCTTTTGGGATGGACAAAGGAGAAATGCTTGTTAAATCAATGTCCTCCCAGAGGCCATAGGAATGGAGCGGTCACATGTCCAACTGAGGGACAGTGAATGCCAGTCTGTCCAGCCACAGCAAGTTAAACCACCTCTGGGTGTGTCCTGGCTTTCTGCAATGACACAATCTGGTTTCCTGGAAGATAATTAACAAAGAGCTGAAGGGACAGAACCTTTCTTAGCTTTGCTCCTTTCTCTGCCTCCTTCTTCTGTCCCTCTGGATTAAGGGTGGGTAGGTTGGAGTGAGTAGGGGTGGGGGTGTCTTAGGCTGTTGGTCAGAGAGGGTGGGGGGAGGAGCTGGAAGAGGCAGCAAGGAAGCTGAAGGTAGGAACAGGCACTTGGATCCAACTCAGCACCCACCCAAGCTTCCAGGGTGTTTGCTGCTGGCCTGAGAGCAGGAGGTCAGCCAGACCTGGAGGCCATTGCTCTTTCCAAACCTCTGTGTTCTCGAGCCTTCTCCTACTTAGGCCTACATTTCCTCCAGTGACTCTTGCCCTGTCTCTCCTAGTGCTCCCACTCCCAAATGAAGACGTCTCTCAAGTGCCAGCAAGAACACTCATGATAAGCTCTTCAGTTTCTCTGGTAGGTTTGCCAGATAAAGTACAGGACACACAGACGGGAACTTCACAGGAATAGTGAACACTTTTTTAGTGTACGTGAATCTCAAATATTGTATGGGACACACTTATACTAAAAAAAAAATTTTTACTGTTTATCTGAAATTCCAATTTAAACAGCACTCTCTGCTTTTATTTGCAAAATCTGGCAATCCTACCTCTCTGGGAGAGAGCTGCCCGAGACAGCCATCACCTCCTGATGCACTTACGGACCTGACCCTTTAGAGAGTTGGCACAACCACCACCCTTATGGAGCTTTACCAGAGTCTCTGGGTGGTGCAAACAATTAACATGCTCAGCTACTCACTGAAAGGTTGGAGGTTGGAGTCCACTCAGAGGTTCCTCAGAAGAAAGCATGGTGATTACTTTGGAAAAATTGGCCACTGAAAACTCCTTGGAGCACAGTTCTACTCTGATACACACGGGGTCTCTGCGAGCTGGAGTCCACTCAGCAATGGCAACTGGCTTTGGTTTACCTTCCTTAGCTCAGCAGATGGTCACCATGACAACATCCCCAGGGGGCGGTCAGTCCCCTTTTGCTGGTGAGAAAACTGAAGCTCTAAGGGGTGAAATGACTTGCCTAAAGTCAGACGGCAAATAAGGAGGGAAGGAAGAGTCCAGCCCTTGCCACACTGACTCCAAAGTTCGAGCGCTTTGCATACCCCACGGAGCTTGGCAAGTCATCCACTCTCCCTCCGAGCAGGAAGGCCTTAGTAGTCCAAGGGGTTCTCTTCAATTCACACAGGACGAAAACGGCAAAACGGGACGAAAACGGCAAAACGGGGTAGAGGCCCCAGGAAGTCAGGTGCGGAACAGACGGGATTTGGTGATAGAATATTCAAAGTGATTTTGAAACCAAGCACCTCTTAGTAATAACAATACTAACCCCAGTCATTTACATAGCTGTGGGCAGTTAACAAAGGATGTCCACAGCAGTAAATTAGAATAACAAAGAATGCAGATGGGCGAGAGAGCCGCCTGGAGACCTCTCCAAGGCCGTGGGACGTTTCTGTGTTCTCACTGGGCTTGGGGGGGGGTGGGGTGCAGCCCCTCTGGGCCGACTTTCAGGAGCTTCCAGGTTAGGAACCTGGACGCACAGGCTCGGAGGAGTGTGAACGTGTGAACGGGTTACAGTTCCTGACACTTCCTGCTGGATAGTATTCCAGACCGCGGCGACCAATCTATGCCCCCAGCGCGCATCTGAAAGCTGGCTGGAGCGGACTTTGATGCTCGGAAACGCGGAGCCCAGGCCTGGGGCTAGAAAGCCGAAGATGAGGGGATAGCCGGAGGGGAGGGGTTTGGGGGCACCTGCAAGTGAAGACGTTGGAGAAAATTTCATCAAAATGAGACTTATGCAAATCTAATCTTATTTCCCTCTTGACACACGGGATCCTTTACATTTCGGATCCTTTCTTTACCTCCCATTCTCAGCTCTGCAGTTGGCAGAGGCTGCTAAATACTTGAGTTCGAGTTTCTCTTCCCCTTTTCACGTGCCATATGGGGCAGGGGGCGGGGCGGAGCGAGGAGGGCACTTTAGGCCACCGGGGTTCAAGAAGCTCCAGGAAGCTGCTAATGGAAAGGTTGGTGGTTCGAACCCACTCAGCGGCTCTCTGGGGGAAAGTCCTGATGATCTGTTCCCATAAAGATTAAAAAAAAAAAGATTACAGCCTAGGAAACCCTATGAAGCAGTTCTGCTCTGTTACAAGGAGTCGCCGTGAGTCAATCGACTGATGGCACCTAACAATAGGAACCTGCTAAAGGAACTTTAGGAAATCTTTCGAAAGAACGTTAAAAAAAAAAAAAAAAAAAGCGAATAGGCTAGCCCTCGCCACACAGTTTAATTTTAAATTTTCTTTTAAAAATAATTAATTGAGGTGAAATTTTCATACCGTAAAATTCACTGTTTTACAGTGAACAAATTCAGGGCACATAGTACATTCACTGCATCGTCCAACCACCATCTCTATTTAGTTCCAAAACATTTCCCTCACTCCAGGGTGAGACCCTTTGGCCATTAAGTGGTTTCTTCCCATTCCCTCCTCCTTCCCCCAGCTCCTGGCAACCACCGGTCTGCATTCTGTCTCTGTAGATTTATCTATTCTGGACATATTATCTAATATGTGACCTTTGGTGCCTGGCTTCTTTCAGTTAGCATAACGTTTTAGAGTTTCCACACAATTTCTTTTTTGTTATATTTAGGTCCTTTCTTACCCAGTTTCTTCCTAGAAGTGGCTCTGTCTGAAAGTGTAGTCGTGTTAAAACTGCGGAAAAGACGTGAGAAGGCATGCTGATATGACCACAAGTTACAGCTTTATCTCAAACTCTGTACAAAGAAGATACCTTGGAAAAATCCAGTGCAAAGATTTTCTCTGGGTAGAAACATTTGATACAAAAAAAAAATTATTAGATAACCATTGTCAAACTGGATTAAAAAATTTGGATAAAGATCATTGGACTGTTTGAAAGATGGAAGGTTAGTTGTGTGTGCAGATCTAACTTTCAGAGGTCTTAATCTCTAAAATATAATTAAAACTACTCAAGTATTTATTTTATGAGGAATGCTAATTAATTCCCAGAGGGTTAAAGAATTACATCAGACAAAAAATTTCTGTCTCAGATGAAGTTTGGGACAATTGCCACGTTGAGGTCCCAATCCAGGCAGGCAGGCCCCTGGTTCTTATCTCTAAAAAAGGCCTGAAATATAGATAGGAAGCCACTGGAACACCTACATAGGGAGATGGGGTATATACAGTGGGACAACCACTTTGGAAAGCATTTGGCAATTTCTGCAAAAGTTAAACATAACCTGCCCTGTAACTCAGCAATTGTTTTCCTAAGAACACACCCAAGAGAACCAAGTGCATATGTCCGCTAAAGACATGGGCAGAAATATTTAGAATAGCAGCTTTATTTAATGGCCACAAACTGGAAATAGCTCAGCAGGAGAGTCCAATCCCATCAACAGGAGAAAGTATAAATGCATTATGGCGTATTTATATCCTGGAATACCACTTAGAATGTTCTGTACCTTGATGTGGGTGGTGGTTATACAGTATAGTCGGCTGAATAAGGGCCCCCAGTATTATCAGGTCCTAGTCTCTGAAACCTGTGCCTGTTACTGTCTATGGGAAAAAGGATCTTTGCAGATAGGATTTAATTAAGGATCTTGAGATGGGAAGGTTGTTCTGGATTATCCTGGTGGGTGCTAAATGCAATCATAAGTGGCCTTATATAAAAGAGGCTTGCTCCCTAGGTGGTGCGAACAGTTAACACACTCCACTGCTAACTGAAGGTTGGAGTCCACCCAGAGGCACCTTGGAAGAAAGGCTGGTGATCTACTTCGGCCACTGAAAACTCTATGAAGCACAGTTTTGCTTTGACACACAAGGAGTCATCATGAGTTGGAATCAACTCTACAGCAACTGTGTGTGTGTATGTGTGTGTGTGTGTGTGTGTGTGCTGTAGAGTTAATTACTACCATCTGCCCCTTCTAGCCATATAGCCCAATCACAAAATGATTGGGTGGGACTGTGCTGCAAATAAGGTGCTTGTGTCCCGCCAAGAGGATTGCACAGCCTGCTAATAATGCAAATAAGGTGCATGGCACCCTTGTGGGGGTAAGACCATGCAAATAAGGTGTATGGAACCCTAACCAGGGGATTGGTCAGTTCTGCCATCTTGCTAGGCTTAAAATGAGCCATCCCAGAGGCTAGGAAGGGGGACCTCACTACCATCAAGAAGAATAGCCAAGAGTGGAGCACGTCCTCTGGACCTAGGGTCCTTGTGCTGAGAGCCTCCTAGACCCAGGGGACAGGGAGAGTGGTAAAACCAGAGATGGCCAGAAGAGACGGCAAACATGGCAGAGTTGAATGGCAGAGAAATGGCAGCAGCAGAAACAGGAGACCAATGTGAGATGGCTATGATGGGCTTCCTGGCCCATGGAGCTAGGCAGCTACAGTGGGCATGTCAACACACAGAGCAAGAGAGCTTGAGCACCTTCAGGCAGGAGGCTTGCTGGTAGAGTGGGGTACTTCCAGCTACTTATTGGCATAGCTAAATAAAGAGCTATAACACTTGCCCGAGCAGGGCAGAGGACAAGCTGAGGGGCTGAGGGGCTGAAGGGCCGAGAGAGAGGTCTGCCTGAGGGCACAGCTGAGAAGCTGTCCTGACTGAAGAACTGTGTCCTGAGTTGTTCCTGATCCTGAATTGGGACCTGTTATTTTCCTAATAAACCCCATAACTGGAGTATAGTCTGTGAGTTCTCTGTGGCCATTGCAATGAATTATCAAGCCCAGCAGAGAAGTAAACAGTGCTGTGGGAGGGACAGCTGATATTGGAATTGGTAAAAAGACTGGAGAATAGAGATTTGTTTGACCTCCACCTCATAGGAATCAGCCTTGGGCTGATGCTGATCTTGATTGTCCTCCCCCCATGTGAAGTTGAATGAGGAGGTCTGATGCTGCCATGCCATTTTTACTCTGTGTGTGTGTGTGTGTGTGTGTGTGTGTGTGTGTGTAGTACCCTCCTACAGTGGAAGTGACTTACGTAATCAATAGGATATTGTAGAAATGTCAGTGTATGACTTCTGAGCCTAGGTCATAAAAGACATTGTGCTTTTTTTGCTTTGTTTTCTTGGCTCACTCAACGCTGGGCGAAGCCAGCCACCGTGTTGTGAGGACACTCAAGCAGCCCTTTGGAGAGGTCCACGTGGGAAGGAACTGAGGCCTCCTGCCAAAAGCCAGCGCCAATTTACCAGGCATGTGAGTGAGCCACCTTGCAAGCAGATCCTTCAGCTCCAGTCAAGCTTTCTGATCACTGCAACCCCAGCTGACATCTTAAATAGAACCTCATGAGAGACCCTGAACCATACCCACCCAGCTAAGTCACTCCTGAATTCCTCATTCACAGAAACTGTGTGAGACAATAAATGTGTATAGTGCTTTAAGCTGCTGAATTTTGGAGTAATTTGTATGCAGCAATAGACCATACACTCTTCTCTTTAAAACTTGACTTTAACTTTTATCCAATGATTAAGATAAAAACATCTAGTGTCCTTTATTGCTTTGAGTTATTTATTGTGTATGTGCCCAAATTAGAGCTTCATAAAAATGGCCAATTTTCACCCAAGTCTTGTTGAGTTGGAGTTCCCAACCTCTTTAGAGAAAACACAGGGACAGAAGAACCAGTTAAATGACATTACAAGGAAACAAGAAAGATTTGGTACATTCTATAAGATCTCTTTGAATAGCCAACATCTTGAAAAAAAGTGGGTAAATAGATTAAAAGAGACTAACGAGATAGAACAACCAAATGAATCTTGATTCAAGCCTGCTTTGAAAAAATTGTGAACCTTGATGGGATTCTGCTTTGAAAAGACCAGCTACAAAAGGTGTTTTTGCAGTAATTGCAGAAATTTGAACATTATTTGATATGAGATGACATTAGTAAGTTCTTGTTAATTTTGTTGAATGTGATAATGGTAATGGGATAGTATAGGAGTGTGTTCTTATAATTGGGAGATACCTGTTGAGAGGTTACATTTCATGACGTCTGCAATTGAGGTTGACTTTCAAATGGTTCAGGCTCCCCCCCAATACACACACACTCTAGATAGATGAAATGAATACAGCAAAACATGAACAAATACTGAGTCAACATGGTGGGAATACAAGTGATCTTTGCATTAAATTTTCAACTTCTCTGTACATTTGAAATTTTCTCAATGAAAAATTAGAAAAAAATGAAAACAAAGGTTTCAGCCTTAGTCCTGAGATGGGGTCATTCATCCCTGAATCAGGGAATTCTCCGGCGTGACTATAAGGAGGGGCTGCAGCTAGCTGTTCCTTCTTCTCCTTGCCTTCTCCAGGACGGCAAGGCCACTGTAGGCCTCCCTGTCTCTTGGTGGGAGAAAAGAGGGCTCTACAGTTCCCTTTCTCCCCAACAAGGGGCTTATAGAACAGGATCGGCCCAGCAGAGGCAGCTGAGCGTGGGCTTGGAGGGTTGGGAAGAGAGTCCGTATACAGAGACTCACACGGTGGTATACATACACAGGTATGTTCACGCACATACAGGTGCACGGGGTTGCATGCACTACAGGCACCCATGAGCACTCAGGTACACCTATGTACCTAGTTGCAAAGAGATCCTCTGGTAGAACTGTGACCAGACCAGCGATGGACTTAGTGGGGCTGGGCAGGGAGGCTGGGAGAGAGAGGAGAGCAGAAAGGAAGAGAGGGAGGTCATCCTGGGGACCAGATGGGTGGGGAGGCTGGACTACACTTGGGTGTCCTAGGAGGGACAGTGGCTCCAGTTCCCTTTCTGGGAACGCAGTCTTTCCCTGGCAGCTAGAGACGAGCCTCTCCCCTGGGCTCTGCCTACCAACGAAGGCATCTGGAACCAAGAAAATGCCATTCTTTTTGAGTGATGGGGTCAGCTGAGAGTTGGCAGGCCCCTGGGGCGATTTAGACACGTGTCCATCCACTCAGACCCAGACCGTGCTCTGGCCTACACAGGCCTGTGCAGTGGGGCCAACAGTGCATGAAGGCAGAGAGAGAAGGAACCCTTCCACCGGTTTGATCTTTCTCCTTCCTGACAACCTCTGTCCACTTGGGCTCCACTCACTCTTAGCCTGACTCCTGCTGATGGCTGGCCCCACCCGCTTGGCTTCCTCCTGCTCGCTTTTCTTCTTGGCCTTGATTCCTGCTCACCTGAGGATTCGGTTATATTCTAGAACTCTCACTTGGGCTAGCCTACCCCTAGGAGCTGGTTTCTAGGTTTGTCTTGGGCCCTGTGTGGCACCCACATGGTAGAAATTCACATGTCCAAGTGGGGACAAAGGGAAGGAAAGGGCTCAGAAGACCTGAGGTAGGGAGACCAGTTGCTGTGGAGTCGATTCCGACTCATGACGACCCCATGTGTTTCAGGGTAGAACTGCGCTCCGTGGGGTTTTCAACGGCTGTAACTTTTTAGAAGTAGATCACCAGGCCTTTCTTCCGAGGTGCCTCTGGGTAGCTTTGAACCACCAACCTTTCAGTTTGTAGCCTAGTGCTTAACTGTTTGTGCCACCCAGGGACTCCTGAGGCAGGGTGAAGCCATTTATAATGAATAGCTTAGGGCATAGCAATGGGTATAAATAATACATGGACGCATTTTTTTTTAAGCATCACATTTTAAAGATCACCACTTATGGCCAATGTCTAATTCAACCTCAAGAACAGCCCCCAGAATTCTACCTCTGTTGTCTCCAGCAACTCATTGGTCAACTTCAAATGCTTTCTTCTGACCTCAGTTTCCCCAACTCTGAAAGACTGTATCTCTGTGTCTCTCCCTGAAGGGGAGAGACGTTCAGCTGAACTCGAGGAAGAGAAAGAAAGGCGAGAAGTGTCTGTGCCCCACTGGGAAGCACAGCCTCCAGAAGCTGTCCCACCCTCCATCTCACAAGGGCCTCCAGGAGGGAGCAGGTATGGTTGGCGGTGTGCTGGAGTTGGCTCGTCCCCATTTGCGTAGGTATCTTCCCAACTCTGTTTAGTGATGTCATGTTGAGAGCTTGGCCATGGTGGGAATATTTACGCCATGGACATATGCAAGTGCTACAAATGGGATATTAAACATCTACCTGTACACCACTGAACAGGTCACCTTGTTTCTCAGACTCCTGCTGAAGCTCTTAGCTTGACCCCATTGTGCCCAGGCTCGGTGGGCAGGATAGAAGTGTCACATGCAGGAGAAATGTGGGGGTGGGGAGTAAAGTAGGAGGTGGGCGTGAGTGTGGGGAACAGACTTCTAGACCTGTGGGTGGGCTGAGTTAAGTGGAACAGGGACCCTAACTTCTTGACCTTGATGCACCTTGGCACCAGGTGTGACTGTTTTCTTTGCCTGGAAATCCTTTTCCTTTTTTACCTACGACAACCTGGCCTTGACAGTCTAGCTGAATTTCTGCCCTCATTGGGAGGGTTCCTGGATGCCCTTGCAGTGTTGGGGGGTGCCACCTGCAGCCACCCAGACCCCCAACTGTGCCACTCACTAGCTGCGTGATGTTGGGTGACTTAATTGTGCAGAACCTGGGGCCCCTCCTCTGTAAAACAGGGTAATGATATTTATGTCAGTACAGTGGGGGCTTTGGGCAAAATGGCCTGCGTGACTTACACAGCACAGGGCCAGACCAGAACCAATAACTGATAAATGGCAGTTCCTTTTTCCTCCTCGTGCTTGGCCGTCCTCTGGATTGCGGGCCCCTCTGATTAGCCTGAGTCACAATTGTAAAGGTATCAACCTGGCCAGAGAAGCTGTCGGATTGGATTGAAAAATCCAAACCCATATTCATGCTGTTTACAAAAGACACACCTCAAAAAGAATGATACAAAAGGTCGAAAGTAAACGGGTGGAAAATACTAACTGAAAGAAAGCTGCTGTATCTATACAAATATCAAACCAAGTAGTATTTGAGGCAAAAGGTATTTATGAGGGACAGCAAGGGTGTCTACGTCATGATTGTGGGAACAACCCACTAAGATGAAAAAATTCTCCAGTTGTTACCTAATAGTATATCCTCAGCGTACGTAAAGCGAACAGTTAACTGTGATGGTTAAACAACATAATGAACAGAATTAATGTCACTGAACTGTACATGGGACGGTTGTTGAAATGGGAAATGTTTTATTACCTACATATTCACCACAATAAAAAAAAAAGTAGCTTGCCTCAAATAACAATCAAGAAAGGGAGGAGAATATATTTGCAAATTAGATATTTGATAGGGAACTTGTGCCTAGAATATGTAAGAACGCTAATGACTCGGAAACACTGGTGACGTGGTGGTTAAGAGCTATGGCTGCTAACCAAAAGGCTGGCAGTTCGAATCTACCAGGCGCTCCTTGGAAACCACATGGGGCAGCTCTACTCTGTCCTTTAGGGTCGCTATGAGTTGGAATCGACTTGACAGCAGTGGGTTTGGTTTTTGGTTTGGGTTTGTTTAGAAAAACCCATTTCTCTCCTCCTCTAGTTGCACCCCAGCCCTTGCAATAGGGATTCTGTGGAATAGGATTGTTTTTACCTCATTACAGGTGAAATGCTACACTTGGTCTGAGATGAGTTCTTGGTGGATGTGTGGCCACCACGTGCACATTCAGGGTCCCTGTCCCAAAGGAAGGGTCTCTGGGAGCAAAAGAGAAAGGAAAGGAAGGGGAGCCTTTTCCTCTTTTCCATCATCCTTCCTCCATTCCCATTTCTGACACAGAGGAAGGGTACAGGAAACTGGAAGATAAGTCTACACCCAATGGACAGATGGGAAGACTGAGGCCCAGAGACAACCCAGGGTCCAAGCCTAGTTTATGTTCCTGGTTGGCTGAGTCACCACTTTAGAAGGTGTGTGCTGACTCAAAGGGTTCTGTAGACCCTGTCTGGTGAGCACATCCGCTGGACACTTGGGCCCTGCCACGGATGTACCCTAAGGCTTAGCGAAGGTTCTCGTCTTAGTCTTTAGCGACACCTAGTGGCCACTGACCATCATAGCTCTGACTCGCCTAAAGGTAGATCCTTAGAAGTAAAGTGCTTATGCAGGCCCATGACTTCATTTCATAGAGAAGGTTCAGCTACCATAGTCAAGCAGAAATTCATTCCTTTGTTTTCTCTAAGCATTGCCTAGAACTCTCTCACTAGCCTTCTCAGAGGCCTGCTCTCTTAGGCAGCTGTGATGCCCTCTTCTCTCCAGTGGCTTGGTGCCGGGGTGTCTCACTTGGAGCTGGGGGCTGGAGGCTCTTTCTTCTCTCTGGTGGCCTGGGTGTTACAGCTGGAGCAAGGGGCATCTGGAGGCAGAGCTGGGACTAGAAGCTGAGCCTCCTCTCCCCTGGCTCTCCAAATGCTTTAATTGTTAGTGAGCATTCTAGTTTGAGCCTCAGCTATATTCTCCTGTGGCTTTCAGTGGTGTTTAGGTACCTGTGAAACATGAGTGTTGTCCATTTGCGTGAAGGCGCAGGTTGCCTCCTGAAAAAAATTCACCCTAAATAAAGAGTCAGGCCCTCAAACTTGGTCTGGAGAAGCCGCTGGTGCTGGAGGGGGGCGGGGAGGTGATGCCAGGTGCAGCATGGCCTATTGCTCAGGTGTTCTCTGCCCCCTAAACTCCAGTCCAGGCTGAAAGGTGGGAGGCTGTGAACATGACTGCAGGAGTGGCTTCTCTACCACCCTGAGAGACTCTGGAGGCCCCACATGGCTCTCTGGGGGGCTTTTCCCCAGAAAATGATGCAAAAGTGGGTGCAGAGAGATGCCCTGGTGTACAAGGCACATCTCAGTCCAGGCCTATTGCTCATCAGTGCTAGGTTCCTATTAACTGCTGGTTTCTATATTCATGGATTCCAAGGGAAAGAAAGAATTTTCAAAACTACTAAATCAGGAGAGTGCAGGTAAAGAAGGGAGTGGGCCTTGTAGGCACCAATTCCTGACCTTTTTGGTGTAGTTATAATACTCAATGATGCTGGAAGCTATGCCAGCACGGTCACCCATGGTGGACAGGTTTCAGTGGAGCTTCCAGACTAAGATAGACTAGGAAGAAGGACCTGGCAATCTACTTCTAAAAAAATTGGCCAGTGAAAACCTTAGGAATAGGAGCGGAACATTGTCTGATACAGTACCAGAAGATGAGCCCTTCAGCTTGCAAGGCAATCAAAATACGACTGGGGAAGAGCTGCCTCCTCAAAGTATAGTCCACTTTAATGATGTGGATGGAGTAAAGCTTTTGCAACCTTTATTTGCTGATGTGGCATGACTCAAAATGAGAAGAAACAGCTGCAAACATCCATTAATAACTGGAATGTGGAATATAAGAAATATGAACCTAGGAAAATTGGAATTTGTAAAAAATGAAATGAACCACATAAAGACGAATACCCTAGGCATTAGTGAGCTGAAATGGACTGGTAGGCATTTTGAATTGGACAATCACGTGATCTAGAACGACGAATTGAGGAGGAATGGCGTCACATTCATCGTCAAAAACAACATTTCAAGATCCGTCCTGAGGTACAATGCTATCAGTGATAGGATAATATCTCTATACCTGTAAGGAACACCAGTTAATACGACTATTATTCAAATTTACACACCAACAACTAATGCCAAAGACGAAGAAATTGAAGATTTTTACCAACTTCTACAGTCTGAAATTAATCAAACATGCAATCAGGATGCGTTGATAATTACTGGTGATTGAAATTTGAAAGTTGGCAACAAAGAAGGATGAGTAGTTGGAAAATGTGGCCTTGGTGATTAGAAATGACACCGGAGATTGCATAATAGAATTTTTTAAGATGAACGATCTATTTATTGGAAATACCTTCTTTCAACAACATAAACAGTGACTATATGTGTGGACCTTGCCGGATAGAATACACAGGAATCAAATCGACTACATCTGTGGAAAGAGATAATGGAAAAGTTCAATATCATCAGTCAGAACAAGGCCAGGGGCTGACTATGGAGCAGTTCATGAATTGCTCATACGGAAGTTCAAGCTGAAGCTGAGGAAAATTAACACAAATCCATGAGAGTCAAAGTACGATCTTGAGTATATCCCACTTGAATTTATAGACCGTCTCAAGAATAAATTTAACTCATTGAACCTCACTATCGAAGGCCAGACGTGTTGTGGGATGACGTCAAGGACATCATACGTGAAAAAGCAAGAGGTCATTAAAAAGGCAGGAAAGAAAGAAAAGACCAAAATGGATGTCAGAAGAGACTCTCAAAGCTGTTCTTGAACGTGGGATAGCGAAAGCAAAAGGAAGAAACAATCGCATAAAAAAGCTGCACAGAAAATTTCAAAGGGAGGCTCAAGAAGATAAAGTATAATGAAATGTGCAAAGACCTGCAGTTAGAATACTGAAGGAAAGAACATTTCTCAAACTGAAAAAACTGAAGGAAAAATTTAAGCCTCGAGTTGCAATGCTGAAGAATTCTATGGCAAAAAAGAGGAAGATTGCAAAGAAGAGGAAGACCCTCAACAAGGTGGATGGACACAGTGGCTGCAACAAGGGGCTCAAACATAGCAATGATTGTGAGGATGGCATAGAATCGGGCAGTGTTTCGTTCTGTTGTACATAGGGTCACTATGAGTTGGAACCGACTCAACAGCACCTAAAAACAACAGGGGCAAAATATTGAATGACGCACGAAGCATCAAAAGAAGATGGAAAGAATGTATAGCCACTGTACAAAAAAGAAATGGTTGACATCCAACCATTTCAGGAGGTAGCATATGATCAAGAACTGATGGTACTGAAGGGAGAAGTCCAAGCTGCATTGAAGGCATTGGTAAAAAACAAGGCTTCAGGAATTGACGGAATACTAACTGAGATGTTTCAACAAATGTATGCAGTTTTGGAAGTACCCACTTGTCTATGCCAGGAAATTTGGAAGACAGCTACCTGGCCAACAGATTGGAAGAGATCCATATTTGTGCCCATTCCAAAGAAAGGTGATCCAACAGAATGCAGAAATTATTGAACAATATCACACGCAAGTAAATTTTTGCTGAAGATAATTCAAAAATGGTTGCAGCAGTACATTGACAGTGAGTTGCTAGAAATTCAAGCTGGATTCAGAAGAGGATGTGGAGCCAGGGATATCATTGCTGATGTCAGATGGATCTTGGCTGAAAGCAGAGAATACCAAAAAGATGTTTACCTGTGTTTTATTGACTGTGCAAAGGCATTCGACTGTGTGGATCATAACCAACTTATGGATAACATTGCAAAGAATGGGAATTCTAGAACACTAAACTGTGCTCATGTGGAACCTATACATAGACTAAGAGTCAGTCTTTCAAACAGAACAAGGGGAAAGTGAGTGGTTTAAAATCAGAAAAGGTGTTTTGTTCTGTTGTACGTAGGGTCGCTATGAGTTGGAACCGACTCCGTGGCGCTTAACAACAATATACTCAATGAGATGGATTGACACATAGCTACAACGATGGACTCAAACGTATCATGTCAACGAACTGAAGATGGCGCAAGACCGTACAACGTTTCATTCTGTTATACGTAAGGTCACCACGAGCCTGAGCCAACGTGATGGCAGCTAACAACAACGACATACGCACGTGTCATTGGCAGCCCTGATCTGCAGTCACATGTACAACACACATTCATATATGTTATTTTGTAACATTATTTTTTGTGATTATAAAAGCTATACGTGCTGCTACTTTTTCTTACGTTGTTATGTAAGTAAGACAGAAGGTAATACAGCACAGAGGGTAAAAATACAGAGTTCTGAGCCAGTGGAACAGTTATTTACTCCTTTTGTGCCTCAGTTTCCTCATCTGAAAAATAGGTTTAATGATTATATCCACTTCACAGATAGGTATGAGTGCTGAGTGAGTAAGGCCCACCCAGCACATGGTAAGTGCTATATTAGTGTTTGCTATTATTCTTATTGGTAAGTAAAGAAGGAAAAAATAAAGAAAAATATCAACTATAATGCCACGATCCTGAAGTATTTCTAACCTGCGATGGTTAAGGTTGTGTATCAACTTGTCTGGGCCATGATTCTCAGTGGTTTGGCAGTTATGATGTAGTTTGTTGGTCGTAAGATGCGATCGCCTCCGTGATGAGATTAAATATAATGTGATCACCTCCGTGATGAGATTTAATATAATGTGATCACCTCCGTGCTAGAATCTGTTGTGAGTAGCCAATCAGTTGAAAGGGAGTTTCCTTGGGCATGTGGCATGCATCCAATATAAGTGGACATTCTGGCAAGGTTTGGGAGCTTTTGCTCATTCTGGATCCCGCAGCTGGCTCCTGATATCTGACTTCTGGTTCTTGGGACTTGAGCTAGCAGCTTACCTGCTGTCTTGCCTGGAATTCATCGGTTTTCGCACTCTATGAGGAAGAGCCCTGCTGTCTGCCCTGCCTAGCTTGGGCTCGCCAGGCCCTGCAGCTACATGAGTGAGAAGAAGCCTCTAGCTTGACCCACGGACTTGGGATGTTCCAGCCTCTACAACCGCATGAGCCATTTCCTCGATATAAATCTCTGTCTATACATATTTATACACTTCACTGGTTTTGCTTCGCTAGAGAACCCAGCCTAAGATATAACCCGTTGGGATATACACTATACATACATATACACTATTCAGGGGCAGTGGTGGTTCCGTGGCAGGATTCTTGCCTTCCATGCGGTTCAATTCCCAGCCAATGCAGCTTAGGCGCAGCCACCACTCATCTGCCAGCGGAGGCTTGCCTGTTGCTGTGATGCTGGGCAGGTTTCAGTGGAGCTTCCAGACTAAGACAACTAGGAAGAAAGGCCTGGCTATCTACTTCTGAAAATCAGCTAATGAGAATCCCATGGATCACAACAGTCTGGTCTGCAACCAGTTATGGGCATGGTGCAGGCCCAGGCAGTATTTTGTTTCATTGTGCATGGGGTCACCATGAGTTGGAGCCAACTCCATGAGAGCTAACAACAACATATCCTATATACGTATGGTCAACTCCAGGAGCCCTGGTGGTGCAGTGGTTAAGAGCTCGGCTGCTAACCGAAAGGTCTGCTAACTGAAAGGTTGATGGTTTGAACCCACCAGCTGCTCTGAGGGAGAAGGATGTGGCTGCCTGCTTCCATAAAGATTTGTTTCTGTTTTTGTGTGCCGTTAAATCAGTTTTGACTCATAACGGCCCTATAGGACAAAATAGAACTTCCCCATAGGGTTTTCTAGGCTGTAATATTTATGGGAATGATGGCCAGGTTTTTTCTCCCGCGCGTCCCTGGTGGGTTTGAACCACCAACCTTTCAGTTGGCAGCCAAGTGCTTTAACTGTTGTGCAACAAGGGCTCCTTCCATAAAGATTACAGCCTTGGGAACCCTATGGGGCAGTTCTACTCTGTCCTATAGTGTTGCTATGAGTTGGGCTTGACTTGATGTCAGTGGGTTTGGTTTTGGTTTATGGTCAACTCTACAGCTTGGTATATAATATAGTCACAACTCCTATTTGCCCAGTTAATTGTACGTGCCTTTTTAGCACAAAATCTAAGACCTTGAGATAACCCTGAATTATCCAGGAACTTTGACTGTTTATACTGTGCCAAGTTTCCAAGCCAGGAATAATTCATGACAGCATGACTCCTGTTGGTTCTTGTGACCACATGGTGTCGCTATTGAAGCCTAGTACTATACGATCCTCAAGATATGCTGGTGAATGAGGTTATATCTTTTTGAAAACTTTTTTTAACTCTGCTAAGGGGCTTCACACTTGAAATCCCAAGTTTGTGTTTTTCACTGCTCAGCGGCTCTCTTTTCTGTACACTGTTCTCGTTTCGTTTCAGGAGTCCTCGGTTAGGACAGCTTCTGGGTCTGCCCCCTCCTAGATCCAGAACCTCAATTTTCCTTCCTCCTTAGGAATCTACACTGGAGGTGGTTTAAACCCTCCAAACATAAGAGGTCAAATTACACCCCCTTTTCCGGGGAATGTGGTTGCTTACTCACTCTTATAAGGGAGGCAGCCCTCTCAGAGTCTGAAGCGGTTAGCTACCTGTGGAAGTCGTTGTGGGCTCACCAACGGCCGCTTTCCTTCCCCTTCTTCCTCACTGACAGGGCAGCCTCTTGTGATACTCTTCTTCCTGGCTTCCCTTGCATCTGGGGTATGGAAGTGTGACCCAATCCTGGCCCCGTGGGCCCTGAGGGAATGCCAGCTGGAGGTTCTAGGAATCTTTTCCTCCCTAACAAAGACATGTGAATATGTTTTAGAAGAAACCCCCTCCCTTCTTTTCAATAAGACAACCAGCTTCCAGACGAAGGCTGTGGTAACCAGCCTCCAAGACGATCCTCAGTGAGCTTTGCCTTCTGGTATTTATGCCCTGTGTAGTCCCCTCCCACAGTGACCAATGGAATATGGCAGAAGTAGTAGTGGATGATTTTCAAGGTGAGGTCTCTCTTGGATCGCTCACTCCAGGGGGAGCCAGCCGCCATATTGTGAGGGCACTCAAGCAACCCTGTGGAGAGGCCTATGTGGAGAGGAGCCAACAGCCAGCACCAACTTGCCAGACGTGTGAGCGAACCACTTTGACAATGGACCCTCTAACTCCAGATGGGCCTTCAAATGACTGCAGCCCCAGCTGAAGTGACACATTAGAGATCCTGAGCTAGAACCACCCAACTAAGCTGCTTCTGAATTCCTGACCCACTGAAACCATAAGAGATAATAAATGATTATTGTGGTTTAAAACCATAAGTTTTGGGAGAATTCGTTATGCAGCAATAGATAAGTAGTCAAAGGTCAACAGTATAAAGATTGTAGAGACAAAATATAGAAAGTGCTGAAGTCTTTAATAATGTCACAGGTGCCACTGAATTGACCAGCCCTGAAACCACCCACTTCCTGATTTCTTATCATGTGGGATAATTAATGTCCTTGTTCAGCTGCTGTTAGGGCTTCGGTTACTTGCAGCCAAAAACATCCTTACTGATTCATCCTCTAAAAAAAGACTCCCTGAAGAATGATTCCAGGTGATTTCTGGTCACTTCCTATTCTGGAAATTTCTCTGTTTTAAAAAAGGACACAAATTCAAACTGTGGTGGGAGTCCCTCTGCAGGGGTCGCCACTAAAAATAATCTTAAATGAACTTCTGTGTTAGAGCTCAGGGGGGCAAGCAGCCAAGTGAGTTCTGATTGGTCGGTTTTTCTTCTTTTTTGTTTTATTGTGTTTACGTAAATAGGATCATCCTGTACGTGCATTTTGTAAACTTTTTTAAAAATAATTTTTATTGTGCTTTAAGTGAAAGTTTACAAATCAAGTCAGTCTCTCTCACAAAAACCCATATACACCTTGCTACACACTCCCAATTACTCTCCCCCTAATGAGACAGCTTGCTCTCTCCCTCCACTCTCTCTTTTCATGTCCATTTTGCCAGCTTCTAACCCCCTCCACCCTCTCATCTCCCCTCCAGGCAGGCAACGCCAACATAGTCTCAAGTGTCCACCTGATTCAAGAAGCTCACTCCTCACCAGCATTCCTCTCCAACCCATTGTCCAGTCCAATCCATGTCTGAAGAGCTGGCTTCGGGAATGGTTCCTGTCCTGGGCCAACAGAAGGTCTGGGGGCCATGACCACCGGGGTCCTTCCTGTCTCAGTCAGACCATTAAGTCTGGTCTTAAGAGAATTTGGGGTCTGCATCCCACTGCTCTCCTGCTCCCTCAGGGGTTCTCTGTTGTGTTCCTTGTCAGGGCAGTCATCAGTTGTAGCCAGGCACCATCTAGTTCTTCTGGTCTCAGGATGATGTAGTCGCTGGTTCATGTGGCCCTTTCTGCCTCTTGGGCTCGTAATCACCTTATGTCCTTGGTGTTCTTCATTCTCCCTTGATCCAGGTCGGTTGAGACCAATTGATGCATCTTAGATGGCTGCTTGCTAGCATTTAAGACCCCAGACGCCACTCTTCAAAGTGGGATGCAGAACGTTTTCTTAATAGGTTTTGTTATGCCAATTGACTTAGATGTCCCCCGAAACCATGGTCCCCAGACCCCTGCCCCTGCTACACTGGCCTTCGAAGCATTCAGTTTATTCAGGAAACTTTTTGCTTTTGGTTTTGTCCAGTTGTGCTGACTTCCCCTGTATTGTAGGCTGTCTTTCCCTTCACCTAAAGTGGTTCTTATCTACTATCTAATTAGTGAATGCCCCTCTCCCACCTTCCCTCCCTCCCCCCTCTCGTAACCACGAAAGAATGTTTTCTTCTCAGTTTGAACTATTTCTCAAGTTCTTATAATAGTGGTCTTATACAATACTTGTCCTTTTGCAATTGACTAATTTCACTCAGCATCATGCCATCCAGGTTCCTCCATGTTATGAAATGTTTCACAGATTCCTCACTGTTCTTTATCGATGTGTAGTATTCCATTGTGTGAATATGCCATAATTTATTTATCCTTTCATCCGTTGATGGGCACCTTGGTTGCTTCCATCTTTTTGCTATTGTAAACAGTGCTGCAATAAACATGGGTGTGCATATATCTGTTCGTGTAAAGGCTCTTATTTCTCTAGGATATATTCCAAGGAGTGGGATCCCTGGATCGTATGGTAGTTCTATTTCTAGCTTTTTAAGGAAGCGCCAAATCGATTTCCAAAGTGGTTGTACCATTTGACATTCCCACCAGCAGTGTAGAAGTGTTCCAATCTCTCCACAACCTCTCCAACATTTATTATTTCGTGTTTTTTGGATTAATGCCAGCCTTGTTGGAGTGAGATGAAATCTCATTGTAGTTTTGATCTGCATGTCTCTAATGGGTAATGATTGCGAACATTTCCTCATATATCTGTTAGCTACCTGAATGTCTTCTTTAGTGAAGTGTCTATTCATATCTTTTGCCCATTTTTTAATTGGGTTATTTGTCTTTTTGCAGTTGAGTTTTTTTCAGTATCATGTAAATTTTAGAGATAAGGCGCTGATCAGAAATGTCATAGCTAAAAACTTTTTCCCAGTCTGTAGGTAGTCTTTTTACTCTTTTGGTGAGGTCTTTGGATGAGCATAGGTGTTTGATTTTTAGGAGCTCTCAGTTATCTAGTTTTTCTTCTACATTCTTTATAATGTTTTGTATACAGTTTATGTCATGTATTAGGGCTCCTAACGTTGTCCCTATTTTTTCTTCCATGATCTTTATCGTTTTAGATTTTATATTTAGGTCTTTGATCCATTTTGAGTTAGTTTTTGTGCATGGAGTGAGGTATGGGTCTTGTTTCATTTTTTTTGCAGATGGATATCCAGTTATGCCAGTACCATTTGTTAAAAGACTGTCTTTCCCTCATTTAACTGTTTTGGGGCCTTTGTCAAATATCAACTGCTCATATGTGGATGGATTTATGTCTGGATTCTCAATTCTGTTCCTTTAGTCCACGTATCTGTTGTTGTACCAGTACCAGGCTGTTTTGACTACAGCGGCGGTATAATAGGTTCTAAAATCAGGTAAAGTAAGGCCTCCAACTATGTTCTTCTTTTTCAGTAATGCCTTATTTGTCTGGGGCCTGTTTCCCTTCCATATGAAATTGGTGATTTTTTTCTCCATCTCATTAAAGAATGTCCTTGGGATTTGGATCAGAATTGCGTTAAATGTATAGATCGCTTTTGGTAGAATAGACATTTTTATAATGTTAAGTCTTCCTATCCACGAGCAAGGTATGTTCTTCCACTTATGTAAGTCTCTTTTGGTTTCTTGCAGAAGTGTACTGTAGTTTTCTTTGTATAAGACTTTTACATCTCTGGTATGATTTATTCCTACGTATTTTGTCTTCTTGGGGGCTGCTATAAATGGCATTGAATGGGGGGTTTCCTCTTCGATGTTCTTTTTGTTGGTGTAGAGGAATCCAACTGATTTTTGTATGTTTATCTTGTATCCCAATACTCTGCTGAACTCTTCTGTTAGTTTCAGTAGTTTTCTGGAGGATTCCTTAGGGTTTTCTGTGTATAAGATCATGTCATCTGCAAATAAAGATACCTTTACTTCTTCCTTGCTAATCTGGATGCCCTTTATTTCTTTATCTAGCCTAATTGCTCTGGCTAGGACTTCCAGCACAATGTTGAATAAGAGCGGTGATAAAGGGGATCCTTGTCTGGTTCCCGATCTCAGTGGGAATGTTTTCAGGCTCTCTCCATTTAGGGTGATGTTGGCTGTTGGCTTTGTATAAATGCCCTTTATTATGTTGAGAAATTTTCCTTCTATTCCTATTTTGCTGAGAGTTTTTATCATGAATGAGTGTTGAACTTTGTCAAATGCTTTTTCTGTGTCAATTGATAAAATCATGTGATTCTTGTCTTTTGTTTTATTTATGTGGTGGATTACATTAATTGTTTTTCTAATGTTGAACCATCCCTGCATACCTGGTATGAATCCCACTTGGTCATGGTGAATTATTTTTTTGATATGTTGTTGAATTCTATTGGCTAGAATTTTGTTGAGGATTTTTGCATCTACATTCATGAGGGATATAGGTCTATAGTTTTCTTTTCTTTTGGTGTCTTTACCTGGTTTTGGTATCAGAGATATGGTGGCTTCATAGAATGAGTTTGGGAGTATTCCGTCCTGTTCTATGCTCTGAAATACCTTTAGTAGTAGTGGTGTTAACTCTTCTCTGAAAGTTTGATAGAACTCTGCAGTGAAACCGTCTGGACCAGGGCTTTTTTTTTGTTGGGAGTTTTTTGATTACTTTTTCAATCTCTTCTTTTGTTATGGGTCTATTTAGTTGTTCTACCTCTGTTTGTGTTAGTTTAGGTAGGTAGTGTGTTTCTAGGAATTCATCCATTTTTTCTAGGTTTTCAAATTTGTTTGAGTATAGTTTTTCATAGTAATCTGATATGATTCTTTTAATTTCAGTTGGGTCTGTTGTAATACCGCCCCTCTCATTTCTTATTCTTGTTATTTGCTTCCTCTCCTGTTTTTCTTTTGTCAGTTTGGCCAGTGCTTTATCAATTTTGTTGAGTTTTTCAAAAAAACAGCTTTTGGTCTTGTTAATTCTTTCAATTGTTTTTCAGTTTTCTATTTCATTTAGTTCAGCTCTAATTTTTATTGTTTTCTTCTATTGTTGCTCTCTTTCTATTTGTTCAAGTTTAGGGATAATTCTTTGATTTTGGCCCTTTCTTCTTTTTGGATGTGTGCATTTATTGACATAAATTGGCCTCTGAGCACCGCTTTTGCTGTGTCCCAAAGGTTCTGATAGGAAGTATTTTCGTTCTCATTGGAGTCTATGAATTTCTTTATTCCATCCTTAATGTCTTCTATAATCCAGTCTTTTTTGAGCAGGGTATTGTTCAGTTTCCAAGTGTTTGATTTCTTTTCTCTGCTTTTCCTGTTATTGATTTCCACTTATATGGCCTTATGATCAGAGAAGATGCTTTGTAATATTTCAATGTTTTGGATTCTGCTAAGGCTTGCTTTATGACCTAATATGTGGCCTATTCTAGAGAATGTTCCATGTACACTAGAAAAGAAAGTATAGTTGGTTGCCGTTGGGTGGAGTGTTCTGTATATGTCTACGAGGTCAAGTTGGTTGATTGTGGCATTTAGATCTTCCGTGTCTTTATTGAGCTTCTTTCTGGATGTCCTGTCCTTCACCGAAAGTGGTGTGTTGAAGTCTCCTGCTATTATCATGGAGCTGTCTATCTCACTTTTCAATGCGGATAGAGTTTGTTTTATGTATCTTGCAGCCCTGTCATTGGGTGCATAAATATTTAATATGGTTATATCTTCTTGGTGTATTGTCCCTTTAATCATTATATAGTGTCCTTCCTTATCCTTTCTGATGGATTTAACTTTAAAGTCTATTTTGTCAGAAATTAATATTGCCACTCCTGCTCTTTTTAGATTATTGTTTGCTCGATATATTTTTTTATTCATCCTTTGAGTTTTAGTTTGTGTCTCTTGTAGGCAGCATATAGATAGATCTTATTTTTTAATCCATTCTGCCACTCTCTGTCTCTTTATTGGTGCATTTAGTCCGTTTACATTCAGGGTAATTATGAATAGGTATGAATTTAGTGCTATCATTTTGATGTCTTTTTTTGTGTGTTGACAGTTTCTTTTTCCCACTTGATTTTATGTGCTGAGTAGATTTTCTTAATATGTTGTCCTTTCCTCATATTTGTTGTTGTTGATTTTGTTTCTGCTGAGTCTGTATTTTTCCCTTGTATTTTATTTTGATGAGTAGGATAGTTTGTCTCCTTTGTGGTTACCTTATTATTTACCCCTATTTTTCTAAATTTAAAACTAACTTTTATTTCTTTGTATCGCTGTATCTTCCTCTCCATATGGAAGGTGTATGATTACATTTCTTAGTCCCTCTTTATTATTTTAATGTTGTCTTCTTTTATATAATAACATTGCCATTACCCTGTGTTGGGCTTTTTTTTTTCTTTTAATCTTGCTTTGTTTTTTGGATTTCTCTACCTGCGTTGACTTCTGATTGCTCTGCCCAGTGTTCTATCTTGGATTGATACCTGATATTATTGATTTTCTAACCAAAGAACTCCCTTTAGTATTTCTTGTAGTTTTGGTTTGGTTTTTATGAATTCTCTCAACTTGTGTTTATCTGGAAATGTCTTAATTTCACCTTCATATTTAAGAGACAGTTTTGATGGATATATGATTCTTGGCAGGCAATTTTTTTCCTTCAATTTTTTAAATATGTCATCCCATTGCCTTCTTGCCTGTACTGTTTCTGCCAAGTAGTCCGAGCTTATTCTTATTGGCTCTCCTTTGTAGGTGACTTTTCTTTTAACCCTTGCTGCTCTTATAATCGTCTCTTTATCTTTGGTTTTGGCAAGCTTGATTATATTACGTCTTAGTGACTTTCTTTTAAGATCTACCTTATGTGGAGTTCGATGAGCATCTTGGAGAGATATCTTCTCATCTTTCACAATATCAGGGAAGTTTTCTGCCAACAAATCCTCAACAATTTTCTCTGTGTTTTCTGTTATCCCTCCCTGTTCTGGTACTCCAATCACTCGTAGGTTATTTCTCTTGAAAGAGTCCCACATGATTCTTAAGGTTTCTTCATTTTTTAAAATTCTTTTATCTGATTTTCTTTCAAACATATTACTGCCAAGTGATTTATCTTCGAGTTCAGAAATTCTAGCTTCTACTTGCTCAATTCTGCTCCTCTGACTTTCTATTGAGTTATCTAATTCTGTAATTTTATTGTTAATCTTCTGAATTTCTGATTGCTGTCTATGGATTTTTCCAGCTTATTAAACTTTTCATTATGTTCCTGAATAATCTTTCTGATTTCTTCAGTTGCTTTATCTGTGTGTTCCTTGACTTGTTCTGTGTATTGCCTCATTTCCTTCCTGATGTCTTGAAGGGTTCTGTACATTAAACTTTCGTATTCTGTATCTGGTAATTCCAGGAATGCACTTTCATGTAGAAGATCCCTGGATTCTTTGTTGTGAGAGCCTGTTGAGGTGATAATGGTCTGTTTCTTTATGTGACTTGATATTGACTGTTGTCTCCAAGCCATCTATAAGTTATTGTATTAGTTTATGCTTGCTTACTGTGTCATAGCTGCTTGCTTTGTTTTGTTTTGGTATACCCCTATGGGTTGCTTGAGTGAGCTAGCTTGATTATTTTTGTCTTCGGAGCTCTGGTGTGCTGTCCCCAGCTGGCTAGAGCTGTTATCAGGTATATTAGTCTAGGAGTCCATTCAGTTTTCTTGTATGAATTCAGCTTAGGTTTCCAGGTAGCTGATATCAAGTGTATGGTACAGGCTCTGTCCTACAGTCTTAGAGGGGCGGGGTGATTGGCATATGTAGTGGTACCTGATTGCAGCAGGGGGGTCATGCTCTGAACAAGGCAGGGGGCTGAGAACCGAGTCCCAAGTGTCTCTGAGGAAAACACGTCTCTGTTCCCTACAGAGTGCTGGTGGGTGGGTTCTGCAGAGGGACCATGGGCGCCCAAAGTTTTTGTCATAAGGACTGGAAGGTACCAGTTATCTTTGGACCCCTGTCACGGGTGGCTTGGTGACCTGAGTGGAGCTACCAGCCCTTAGGTCCCTGTTGTGGGTAGGTGAGAACCTTGTTTAATAGGCAAAGCAATGTCAAACATCCAACGCCCACCTCTCCACCGCACAGCTGAAATGGTTGGAGTTTGCCAGCAAGGGCCTATTCTCCCGAAATAGGCCCACACAGGTCCATGCAGAACAGAAAGGTGCTCAAGGTCCATGGACTGTTTATGCCTGGACAGGAGCCGCTTCTGTCCTGAGCTCCCCTGGTTAATGGAGCTAGCAAATTATCTTTTCCCCCCAGTTGCAAATTTTTTCCTTTCCCGAGGCTGGGAGGACGGTTCCAGGTGCTCACCAGTGTCTATCTCAGGCCTAGGGATTCAGCCGCTGAAGCCGGCTTGGGGGGGCGGGGGGCGCGGTAACGTATACGCAAGTACTTAGCTTTTGCTGAGAGCGCCCTTCTGGTCAGGTTCCGGAGGCGTGAGCGGGCTGTGTGCCTGCTGCTTCTTCCTGAGGAAACTGCGGCTGAACTCTAGTGGCAGCCCGCCGAGCTGCCGCCGCTGCTCTGGAAATGGTGCCTGAGGGCTCCCCGATATTCAGGTCCGGTAACTCCTCTAGGCTTCTGAACGGCCTCTTCCTCCCCCGCCCCTCAGTTTGTGGTCTAAGCTTGCCTTTGATGCTCAGGGCTCCCAACTTGTCACAAATATACTCGTTTCACTTGTTTTTTCAGGTCTTTGTTGTAAAGAGGGCTTGACGGAAGCGTGTGTCTATACCACCGTCTTTCACAGAGGAACACATTTTGTAAACTTTTATTTGCACTTCCCATACCTGGAACATCTTTCAGATCAACATTGACCACCAACATGTAAAGAACTGTCTGGTGCTTCATTGTACAGAGGTACCATTATTGATTTGACCATTTCTCTGGAATTGGAAATCTAGAATGTTGCTTTTTTTTAAACATTTTTATTGTGCTTTAAGTGAAAGTTTACAAATCAAGTCAGTCTCTCATACAAAAATTTATATATACCTTGCTACATACTCTTAGCTACTCTCCTCCTAATGAGACAACACACTCCTTCCCTCTACTCTCTCTTTTCGTTTCTATTCAACCAACTTCTGACCACCTCTGCCCGCTCATCTCTCCTCCAGACAGGAGCTGCCTACGTAGTCTCATGTGTTTACTTGATCCAAGAAGCTCACTCTTCACCAGTATCATTTTCTATCCCATAGTCCAGTCCAATCCCTGTCTGAAGACTTGGCTTTGGGAATGGTTTCTGTCTTGGGCTAACAGAAGGTCTGGGGACCATGACCTCTGGGGTCCTTCTAGTCTCAGACTGTTAAGTCTGGTCTTTTTACAAGAATTTGAGGTCTGCATCCCACTGCTTTCTTGCTCCCTCAGGGGTTCTCTGTTGTGTTCCCTGTCAGGGCAGTCATCGGTTGTAGCTGGGCACCATCTAGTTCTTCTGGTCTCAGGCTAATGTAGTCTCTGATTTATGTGGCCCTTTCTGTCTCTTGCGCTCATTATTACCTTGTGTTCTTGGTGTTCTTCATTCTCCTTTGATCTAGGTGGGTTGAGACCAACTGATGCATCTTAGATGGCTGCTTGCTAGCGTTTAAGACCCCAGATACCACCCTCCAAAGTGGGATGCAAAATGTTTTCTTAATAGATTTTATTATGCCAACTGATTTAGATGTCCCCTGAAACCATGGTCCCCAAATCCCCACCGCTGCTGCGCTGGCCTTTGAAGCATTCACTTTATTCAGGAAACTTCTTTGCTTTTGTTTTAGTCCAGTTGTGCTGACCTCTCCTGTATTGTGTGTTGTCTTTCCCTTCACCTAAAATGGCTCTTATCTACTATCTAATTAGTGAAAACCCCTCTCCTTCCCTCCCTCCCTCCCTCCCTCCCAGTCTCGTAACCATCAAAAAATCTTTTCTTCTCTGTTTAAACTATTTTTCTAGTTCTTATAATAGTGGTCTCATACAATATTTGTCCTTTGGCAACTGACTAATTTCACGCAGCATCATGCCTTCCAGATTCCTTCATGTTATGAAATGTTTCACAGATTCATCATTGTTCTTTATTGATGCATAGTGTTGCATTGTATGAATATACCATAATTTATTTACCCACTCATCTGTCGATGGGCACCTTGGTTGCTGCGACTTTTTTTTTTTTTTTTGATATTACAAACACCACATTTACTTTTAAGGGAATGTGATTTTGAAAATGTCATGCCCCAATTTATGAAAATTGCAGCCTCTGCAGTGCCAGCCAGTCTGGGTCTTGCTATGGCTGGGAGGGGACTGTTACATGTGATAAAGGATTTATAACCAGCACGAGGCAGCCCATCCACTTCCCACTTTCTCCTTCAGGAACACAGTTTCTGACTCCAACTTGGAAGATCGGGGTGGCTTATTTTCTTCTGCCCTGTCATTTCTGGAAAAATGAATGAGATATACTTCCTGGGCTCCGCATGGGAGTTGCAGGAGGATGCCTACCCTCGAGGGGTAGAACTTCTAGGACCACCTGATCCCTCTGCCACCAGGACCACCAATGTTTGAATGGGGAAACTGAGGCCCAGAAAGAGAAAGGGTCCTGTTGGCATCTCTCGGTGTCAGAACTAGACTCCAGGCTTCCTACCCGCCCATCCATGACTCTGTGACCCCCCTCTGCTGGCCTCCTGGGAAGTGATGTTCTTCAGCTTAACTCCCAAGATGCCTCTGGTTAAAAGCCTCTTCATCCAGAAGCCCTCTGGGGGTCAAATCCCTGAGTCGCTGATGGGGAACCTGTGCTTGGAAGCCAAGGAGTCTGGGAACAGTTGGTCATAGTCCAGTGCTGCTCTCCTAACCAATACCCAGCCTCCATGACAAGCCTCTCCCTTATCAATTTTATTAATGATCCAATAATTTTCATTTCCGCCCCAGCAGAGGAGCCATCAAGGATCCTGGGTTGTACTTAATTGCCATATCTCTTTTGTCTCCTTTAATCTGAATGAGTTTCTCAGTCTTTCTCAGCCTTTTATGACTTTGACATTTTTGAATAATACAGTACCTTAAAAAACAGTGCTCTTCATTTGGGGTTTGTCAGATATTTCCTCATGGTTAGATTCAGGTTACGCATTCCTGGCTGGAAAACCGCACAGACGATGCTGTGACCTTCTCAGGGCATCACACCTGGAGGCACACACAGCCCATCTGCCCCTTGCTGGTAATTTATTTTAGTCACTTGGTCAAGATGTTTGATTTCTCTACTGTACAGCTATTCTTTTTTGCTCTTGCTATTGATAAAGGAGCCCTGGTGGTGCAATGGTTAAGTGGATGGCAGCTAACTCAAAGGTTGGTGGTTCAGTCCCACCAGTTGCTCAGCAGGAGAAAAAGCCTGACAATCTGCTCCCGTAAAGATTACAGTTTAGGAAACCCTATGGGACAGTTCTACTCTGTCCTATAGGGTTGCTAAGAGTCAAAATCGACTCGATGGCACACAATAGCAGCAACAACAACTAATGAACAATCTGTGAAGAGACACTTTGAGGCATTGATAGTTCAGTGGTAGAATTCCTGCCTTCCATGTGGGGGACCTGGATTCCATTCCCAGCCAATGCCACATCATGCACTGCCACCGCCTGCCTGTCAGTGGGGGCTTGTGTGTTGCTAGGATGCTGAACAGATTTCAGCGAAGCTTCCAGACTAAGACAGACCAGGGAGGAAGTCCTGGCAAGCTACTTCAGAAAATCAGCCAGTGAAAACCCTATGGATCACAATGGTCTGATCCACAACTGATCATGGGGATGGCACAGGACCAGGCAATGTTTTGTCCCATTGTGCATGGGGTCACCATGAGTCAGGGGCCGACTAAATGGCCAACAACAATAAAGAGCCACTTTAAGATCACACCAATATGCTGCCCTTCATAAAAAATTTCCCCCTGGACTTAGTGTCCATTGATGAGTTTTGCCCAAAAGCTCTCTTTTTTTCTCCAGATAGGGCATCAGGCCTTGAATAAGTGTCAGCCTTGACTAACAATCCTATTCTAGTCCTGCTCTCCTGGCCACCCCATGCCTCCCAGATTTGACCCGGGGTTCAAGCCCCTTGTTCACAGTCTATCTTTAGTGTAGGCTGCCAGCCCGCCTCACAAGGAGCAGGATTCATGGCGACATCTCATTTCCTGTCCCGTGAAGCTTCTTGTTCTTTCTGTAGCCACTGGCTAAACCGAGGGGATCACAGAGTTGTCCAGCCGCCAAGGGTCGGGGTGCAAGGAGACTCAGAGCTGAGGGTGATGAAACCTTGCTAGCGAGCGAGGCTGCGGTGGGCTCTGCTGGAACCTGTGATAAGATGTGCAGCTGTTACTTTGAGGTTGGGAGGCTGGAAGCCCACAGGAAGTGACTCGGTACAGAGCTGATGAGTCTTCATACCGGCACCCGTCCTGGGAGAGGAGCTGCAGGCTGGTGTGGCTGTGGGGATGTCCATGGGGCACTCAGAGCCTCGGCCGGAGGGACAGGGCCGGCACTATGGGGCTCTGGCCTCAGACCAGCGATCCACTGCGACGGCGCCTGCTCCCTGGAGCCTGCCCCGCAGGAGAGCTTACGTGGCAGCTGCAGTGCTTTGCTACATCAACCTCCTGAACTACATGAACTGGTTCATCATTGCGGGTGAGGATGGGTGGTCTGCTGCTCTGCCCACTGGCTGCCCAGCCACCAGCTGGGGGCTACGTTTCCCACAGTGGCCTTCCATCTGGTATCCTTTCTTCTCTTCCAACATGTCTCTGGTGTTCTCTCCTCTGGAGGTGGTTTTCAACCATGCCTGAATGTGGGGGGTGGGCAATTGGAGGTCCCAATCCAGCCCTAAACTAGTAGGGTGTGCAGTGAGTGTAGGGGGAGAGGACACGGTGGGGTGTGCATGGATGAAGACAGCAGAGAGAATGAGTCCTTCAGACAAAGGCCTGGAGGCTCTGGACGGATCTGCCAGGGTGAGGTTGTGGAGGATAGGTGTGCTCCCAGGTAAGAAATTGCCCTTGCTGAGCTGTTTCTGGGGCCGCAGGCTGCGTGCAAATCCTGCACGTTCTGCCTGCCTTCCTGTAGAGGAGGGCTTTGCCTGCTTCTGTCTTCTTGGCATTCACTCATTCATCCATTTACTCAAGACTGGGGCTCAACCTGCGTCTGTCCTCTCGTCACTCACTCATTCATTCATTCAAGATCAATGGGAACTCAGCCTGCTTTTCTCTTCTTGTCATTCATTCACTTATTCATTCAAGACTGACTGAGCATTGAGAATGGAAAGGACCCTCTGGTAGGCCCTGGAGACCCAGGGCGAAGTCAGATTTGTAGGTCCTGCCTCATTTCAGGAATGACCCTTCTGTGGGGCCGAGGGAGAAGCTCATTCAAGGAATCCTTCCAGGCAGAGAGATGCTGCCAGAGGAGGGAGGCTCAGGCCAGGCTGGGGTGCTCAGACGGACTGCAGCGGTCTGGCCTCTCTGAGGCCAGGACAGCGATTCATTGCTGAAGAGGGGCTGTGAATAAATGGAACCCTAGGCTGCAGACATTACCGGACCTGGTTTCTGTCTTCGAGAAGCTCAGTGGGACACAGAATACCTGTCCTAGTAGCTCTGATACAGGACAGAGGGGGGTGAGTGGCAGCCGGGTGGAGCCCAAGGACAGGTGACTGAGAGGTCAGACAGAACACACAAAGGAGGGGGTGTTTAGTTGAGGCCTTTATGGCGCAGAAGATTGGAAAGGTGGGGTATGGGGTGAGGGGAGAGTGTTCAGAGCGGACAGCGTGCGCCAAGGCACAGGGAGTTAAAAGGTGTGTTCCGAGCGGGGATGGAGGGAGGGGATAAAGGAGGAAATTACTCAAAAGAGGGTGTTTGGGCCCAGATCATGGGCTTCTTGGATACTAGGATGGGAGCTTGGTCTTTCTTCTGTGGGCAATGGGGTGGCATAGAAAGTTTTTTTTTAAGTGGGGGGATAGCATCAGGTTTGAGGCCCTGATTGAGGCAAGGTGAGGCAGACAGGTCTGCTCAGTGGTGATGGCAATGGATTAGGCCAGAGTGAGGAGGCCTGAGGAGGAGTTTGGGGGGCAGGGGAGACTGAAGCTGGGGGAACATCGGTACAGAGGTACCAGCTGTCCCTGCCACTCGCCCTGGAGGGCCCCTGGTTGGGGCCTCAGCCCCCGAGTCCTGCTTTCCTGAGGCCCTTCTGTTCACTTCCCCTGGTCTTGGGAGAAGCGAGGCTGTGGTTGCCATTCGGGTGATGGCAGTCCAGAGAAGTGAAACCATGGAAAGGGCCTTAGTGACTGTTGCGGGCAGGTAGCTCACACGCAGAGCAGCTAAAATTCCCTCTTGCAAAACAGCCTTTTGGGGGGAGCAAAAGTGACCAGCACATATAAAAGCAAGGCTGGGTACACACCTGGCCCTGGGGCACCCCTAGAGTGCCATGGGGCTGGGAGGAGCCCAGGAGGACAAGACGAGGGATGAGCCCCATACCTAAAAATGGAAGATGAATGCCATCAGAGAGGATTTTTATCTAGCAATGTATTAGCAAAATACCTGTGTTGTCTATTTTGCATCTGTAAGGAATATGTCTTATTTGTATAATTAAAAAACATTAAAAGAGGAAAAAAGACATAGAGGTTTGTAGTCCTGGGCACCGGGGCTGCAGGGCTCGAATTAAATGTCTAAACAAAAATCCCTTATTTCATTTCTCTTTCTTCCACAGCTGGCAGGTCTTGCGGGTGTGGATGTGGAGATTCCTTCCCCACTGGGGGTTTCTGGCTCCCTCATGAGCCCAGACAGGAGGGTGGGGTGCCTCCAGCTGGGATTTGAGTTCCAGCTCCCTCAGTCCCAGGCATACAGCCTTGCACTGGCTGGAGCCTCTGTTTTCCCATCTGTAAAATGGGAACAATGCTGGTCCCTACCTTTAAGGGTAACAATTGCAAGTGTCTGGTGCAGCCTGGCTCTCAGCCATCTCCAGGTAAAAAGGAAATGATGAGACTTCTTGGTAATAATGGTGGAGCTAGAGCCTCATGGCCCAGAAAAGCAGGTGCCACAGCCCCTGACTAGTCCTTTCTGAACTACCACCAAGGGGCCGAGAGGATTTCAGGAAACAGAGCCCAGCATCTGGGAGCCTGCTTCCTGTGTCTGCATTAGACTCAGTGCCCACTGCGTCAGCCCATGGGTTAGCAAAAATTTGGAGGCTTCAGAGCCCTGGCTGGTGCCAAGCAGGGGCCTGCACCCTCAGGAAGCTGGGGCCAAGGAGGGACCTACGTGGGACCTAAGTCTCTGAATCTATGTGTACACTCACATGTGTGCTCATGTCTCTGGTAAAACATGCTTCTGTGTGCACGTGGGCAGGCCATAGCACACCTGTCTTTGCATGTACACAGTCCTGGGGGAACATGCATGTCTTCTGTGCAGGTCTGGGTGTCTGTGCAGAAGCAGGGCTGCTGTGCTGCACGACTCTGGAGACTTCCATTTACACTATAGTCTAAGTGACTGGCTGCGCACTGTGCAGCGAAGTGAACAGCAGCCCTGCACACGTGCATGTGTGCACGTGCCTGTAGCTGGGTCTTCCTGTGTACATTCCAGTGTATATGTATATGAGTGTCTGGCTGTATAAGACTGGGCTACATATCTGTGAGACAGGCTCCTGTATGTGTATGTTTATTTGTGCCTGGGAGTATTTCTCTGGGAATACTTATTTACAGGCATATTTTTACCTATGTGTGTGTGCACGTCTGTGTCTCTGTGACTATGTGCCGATGACTGTGAGAGTGTGCCTGTGTGTAAGTGTGTGTCTATCTGTGCGTTTGGTCCCTGTGCTGTGCTGGTCAGCTGTGGCCCTGTCCCAAATGCAGGGACAGCTGCCGTTAGAGACCCGCCCGGCTGGAAGACTGCCCATTCCTGAGCATGGCTCCTCTGTCCACAGGAGTGCTGCTGGACGTGCAGAAGTTTTTTCAGATCAGAGACAGTAACGTGGGCTTGCTTCAGACTGGTAAGCAGCGAGTCCCTAGCCCTGGAGCTGGGGCCCTGGGCTCATGCTGGGTGGGGTCTTTCAGCGGGCTCTGCTCTGTGTCCAGCTTCAGCTCTTGGGAAATCAGGTCCCGGCGGAGCACCATGAAGCCTGAGAAGGAGGCATGGAGGATGGTGGGGTTTGGCCATGAAGGGTAGGCTGGGTAGGAGGAGGAGCCAGCACGAGCCAACAGAGGAGGGTGCTGTAGGCAGAGCACAGGAGTGGGCTGGACAAGGTGCTTGAGGGTAAGTCATGGCTCTGGAGTCAAGACCTGCGTTCAGTTAGCGTTTGTTGAGCTCAACTGTGCACAGGAGGCTAGAAATTCTGACCCGTGCCTTCCTTCACAGACCTGAAAAATCTGACTACAGGACATACAGACACACAGACACATCCCCCACACCAGCTTAGGTGGGATCTGGGCCCACAGGGAGCTTACAGCATGCCCCATTACAAGGTGGGGATTGTTGGGGTCACGAGGCACTCACTTTTCTCCTGTGGGTGCCTGGATGGTGACACACTGTCTGCGTTATCTAGTGCTGCTGTAACAGAAATACCACGAGTGGGTGGCGTTAACAAAAGGAAAGCTATTTTCTCACTGCTTTTTTTTTATTTTATTTTAGAAGGCTGGAAGTCCAAATTCAGGGCGCTGGCTCCAGGGGAAGGCTCCCTCTCTGTGTCAGCTCTGAGGGAAGACCCTTGTCTCCTCAGCTTCTATTCTTTGGTTCCTTGCTGACCTTCAGGTGGTGTGGTCTCTGTCTTCCCCCACCTCTGCTTCTCTCACTTGCTTGCTTAATCTCCTTTACATCTTAGAAGAGGTTGTTTAAGGTACACCCTAACCTAATCCTGTCTCATTAACATAAGAACACCCATTCCCAAATGGGATTATAACCACAGATATAAGGATTAGGATTTACAACACACATTTTGGGGGGACACGATTCAATCCATAACATGCACGTACCCACATGCGTATGCACACCATCACAACACATGACACATACGTGTGCACACACCAGCCTGTAACTAGCACACACATGGGTTCCTCTCTGCTGATCCCTGCTTTCTCCTAATAGTCCACCATCTCAAAGCTCTAGAAGGGGACACAGAAACTTTGCAGGTGGTATGTGAGCACAGAGAGTTTTGAGAGAATACATGTTTCTTTCCTACAATGGATCTGCCTGAGAACAAGCCTGTGAGCTGCTGGGAGTTTCCTTTCTCGCTTCCCCTTAATGAGCTCCTTTCCACCATTTTTGCAAATGGCTAACGCGCTCAGCTGCTAACTAAAAGCCTGGCAGCTTGAGTCTACACAGAGGTGACTTGGAAGAAAGGCCTGGCAATCTCCTTCAGAAAAATCAGCTATCGAAAGCCCTGTGGAACACAATTCTACTCTAAAACACATGGAGTTGCCACGAGTCAGGATTGACTCCATGGCAACTGGTTATTTTCCTCCATTTTAAGCCGAAAGATCCATCTCTACCCTGAAATGGATTTTACTATGGTGCCAAACAGAGGGATCTCTGGTGGGCACTTTACCTCTGCTGGGGAGACCTGGAAGCAAGGCCAGGAGAATATCAAGGCCAGGCTGCTTCCTCCTGGCCACAAACCCATGGCGAGACACCAGCTGTTATCTAGCTGACCAGCTGTGTGACTACCTGCTATTTATCTCTGAAGTAAGATTCAGAAGAAAGATGGTTGTCTCAGGGATGGGTCTTAACACATTTATTTCGATGAAAAAATGAAGCCCTACATTTTTCTCACGGAAGGTCAGTTTGATTTGGCCGTTTGATTTGACAAAGGAGAACTGGCTTTGCTTATTAGACTCCAGGGTGGACATTTCCCATAAACGGAATGAACTCCATCTTCAGGACTAAGGAATGAATGAAAAAGTACATTTAAAACATATACAGTAATTCCAGAAATCATATCCTTTGGAACCATTTAAATTTCTGAGGAAAATATTTCAAATGTCAGCTGAAAGCGTGGGAGGGGTACATAGGTCTCTCTTAAGAGTCACATGACCAGAAGTTAGAAGACCACTGCTTTAGACGATGGGTTCTTTTCAGTTGTTCCTCAGTCTCAGGGCTGAGAGGCCGGGCAGCTGGCCGCCGCCTGGAGATACCTTCTAGTCCTATTTGTAGCCAAAGTGAGAACACTCAGCTGAATAGCCACAACCTTCTTGATTAGACAGATAATGGCAATTGAGTAAACTTTGCCCCTACCCTGGTTCTTACCATGGTGAACAGGATTGTTACTACAAGGCCCTTGATAAATGAGACACTGTGGAGGGACAAGTTTGTGTGTGAGGGTGTGAGTTAGTTGTACATGAAGGTGTGTGTCAGTGTGTGTGCATCCATGTGTTAAGGTGTGTTAGTGTGCATGGGTGTATGCGTGTGAGTGTTAATGTGTGTGAGAATGTCGCATGAAGGTGTGTGTGTGGGGTAGAGATGTGTGTGAGTGTGTTACTGTGTTAGTGTATGTATGGCTATGTGTGAGTGTGCTAATGTGTGTGAGTTAGTGCGTGCATGGATGTGTGTGTGTGAGTGTTTGGGATAGATATGTGTGTGACTGTGTTAATGTGTGCTAGTGTATGTATGTGTGTGTGAATGTGTGGGATGGGGATGTGTGTGAGTGTGCTAATGTGTATGAGTCAGTGTGTGGATGTGTGTGTGTGAGTGTGTATTTGTGAGTGGCTGAGGAGAAGGGCCGGCTTTGTCAAAGCCGTCCAAGAAAGTGCTTAGAAAGGGCAGTGGGCCTGGAGGCCTGGTGGCCAGACTTGTCCCAAGCCTAATCACCGTGTGACCTCAGGTGAGTCTCTTCACCTTCAGGGGTTGCTGTGCAATGGCCCTAGGCGCCCCCTGCTACCTGTTCACAGGGCTGCAGGAGGGAGGAAATAACTGAGAGAGAGCTTGGTCAGCTGTAAGGGCAAGGGTAGGGGTGGGGGAAACAACGGTCAGACCTCCCTCCGTGGGAAAGAGAGGCTGTTGAGTGGAGCTAGTTAATTAATTAATAGTATTTAAAACAAACTCTGACACCATGTTCCAGGTACTCTTCTAAGTGCTTTATGGTATAAACTCCTAATCTCCACAACAACCTCATGAGGCAGGCATTATGATTGTCATCTCCCTTTTACAGACCGTGAACCTGAGGTACAGAGAGGTTATGGAGCTTGCTGAAGGCCACACAGCTAGTAAAGGGCAGAGCTGGGATTGGAACCCTGGCAATCTGCCTCCAGAATCCATCTCTTAAACTTTGTGCTCATTAATTACTCTGCCTTGCCACAGAAATGATTTCAAAGGGGATGCTAGGCATGAGGAGGCCTGCCTTCTCCTTGGGGGGAGGTCTCTCCATCCAGAGCATCTGCGTTTGTGTCTTTAAGGGATCTGCGTCGCCCAAAACTGGAAAAGTATTAGAAGATTTGGGGAAATATTTTCTATAACTTTTGGGTAAAGAAGAGACGCATAAAACAAGGCGTGGAACACAATCCACCTAAAGGAATAGTGATACATTTGGCTACATCAGGACAAAACACTCCTGTGCGATGGTGATTGAAACTATAAATGCACTTAATAATAGTAATAAATAACATTTATTGAGCATATACATAAAGCCATTTACTGCCCTTTATTTTATTCAATGCTCTCTGCTGGGAGGCGCAAGTGGTTCATGTGCTTGGCTGTTAATCGAAAGGTTGGAGGGTCGAGCTCACCCAGAGGCACCTCGGAAGAAAGGCCTGGCGATCTACTTCTCAAAGATCAGCCACTAAAAGCCCTATGGAGCACGGTTCTACTCGGACACACACGGGGTCGCCAGGATTTGGAGCCAGCTCCAAGGCAACTGGTTTTCCTGGTTAGTCTAGTCCCAGAACTTGCATTTTTTGACTCTTAAATACAAAGTTCTGAGAAAAAACGATTTCCGAAATGTATTTAAAAAGTCAAACAACAGCCCAATAGAAAAATGGGCATAGGACGCGAACAGAAGAACACTTATTCAAAAACTGGCTGGGAATAATGCAAACTAAAACATCAGTGAGATCCTATTTGCTTTTCAATCATTAAAATAAAATGATCGATCATATCGAGTGTGAGCAAAGGCGCTGGCATCGCCTATTGTAGTGTAAATTGCTACAGCCTTTTTGGGGGCTTCTTCTGGCAGTAGCTATTAAAATGTTAAATGCCATTGGTACCAAAGATCACCCTCTGTGGAAGTAATAGGTTGAACTGTATTAAATCACTATTTTTCTAGGTCAAAATTGCCCTAGTTTTGGCGACTACATAGAGCTCAGCCCAATATTAGAGCGGGTCACGAGGGAGTGGGCGGGGCTGGAACCTGAGCTGGGAAGAATCCGGTCATTCATTGGGCTCAGGGGCTGTCAATCATTTGTGCCCTACAGATGAATGGAGACCCAGGTGCTGGGCGTCTCCATGCCCTGGGACTGGGGTCGCTGGTATGGGAGGGTCCAGACCTTCCCTTTTGCATCTTTGGCTGTTGCTGGCTCTTCACAGCCCGACCCAGGCAGCGGTCCACTATGATGCTCGGCTCGGAGGCAGCGAGCCCACCATCCCCGGAGTTTGGAGGCGATTGTTTTTAAAGAACAGAAGCTTTGTATGCAGACCAAACCCGTTGCCATCAAGTCGATTCTTAATCATAGCGACTCTATAGAACTGCCCCATAGGGTTTCCAAGGAGCGGCTGGTGGATTCGAACTACTGATCTTTTGGTTAGCAGCCTGAGCTCTTAACCACTGTACAAGGTATCCATGTATTAAAGAGTTGTTGCTGAGTCGACTTTCAGTCATGTTGACCCGGTGTGTGTCACCATAGAATTGTGCTCCGTAGGATTTTCCATGGCTCATTTTTCAAAATAACCACTCGGCCTTTGTTCTGAGGCGCCTGTGGGGGTGGACTCCATCCACTAACCTTTTGGTTAGCAGCGAGTGCCTCGACCGTTTGTCACCCAGGGACTCCACGATTACAGCCAAGCAAAAATGTGGCAATTTCTTTGTCTTTACTAAATAGCAAATCGCATTCGTTAATTCAGCAGGTAATATTAATAAGAGTTTAATTTTAAAATTGATTTTATAAATACAACTGTCAGTGTCAGGGGAATGTTTTACCTACTGATGGAAAGCAGCTGTTTGCCAGCCTCCTGGGTCTGTAATCAGGGTGCTCATTCCTGCACTCATCTGCTGTGAAGCAGGCCCCAGGCAGAGACTTTCCTTCCCTCCTTTTTTGTCAGCACCCCCACCCCGGCAGGTGGTGTTGTTGATGTTAGCTGTTGTCGAGTAGCCCCTACCTCATGGTCACCCCATGTACAACAGAACGTTGCGGATTGGACCATTGTCATCTATAGGGTTTCCACTGGTCGATTTTCAGAAAGTAGATGGCCAGGCCTTTCTTCTTAGTCCTTCTTAGTCTGGAAGCTCTACTGAAGCCTGCTCAGTGTCACAGCAACACACCAGCCTCCACCGACAGACGGGTGGTAGCTGTACGTGAGGTGCACTGACCGGGAATTGAACCCAGGTCTCCCGCATGGAAGGCGAGAATGCTATTACTGAACCACCAATACCCCCTAACAACAGGTGTGTGAGTGATAAATCAGACCAACCCCAATACCTAGAAAGGGCAGGGGCGCTTTAGGGCCCCCAGGCTTCCCGGGGTCAGAAGTTCTAGTAAAGATAGGAAACTAGTGTCTACCAAACACGTGAGGCTCTGTGCCAGGACTCTCCCTCCTTCTTTCATCTCATCCCTACCCAGCCTCAGAGGGGGATGTTGACGTCTTTACTGTTGAGATGATGCTCAGAGAGGTGGACTTAGTCACCTAAAGCCACATGTAAGCAAGTGGCAGAGCTGGGATTCGAACCTGGGCCCTGGATCCCCACATACTTCTTAGTTACCCCCACTCTGGGCTGAGTGTTGGGAGGGGATTGGGAGAATCACCTCATCTTTTCTTTCTCATGCCTGGACTCACTACCCTGGTGCCAGCTTGTGGCATCTGGGCCAGCCCTTTCCCTGGGCCTGCTGGGCTGTCTAGGGGGAGAACTCATGGTGACCCTTGCACATCTCCTCCAGTCTTCATCGGCTGCCTGCTGCTGTCTGCACCCGTGTTTGGCTACCTGGGCGACCGACACAGCCGCAAGGCCACGCTGACCTTCGGGATCCTGCTGTGGTCAGGAGCTGGCCTCTCCAGCTCCTTCATCTCCCGCCGGGTACCTTCCCCCACCTGCTTCCTCCCTGATCCAGAACCATGGGAGTTGGGGTGGTGATGGTTCTACTCCATTCCAGGATCCGGGCTTGTGGCTCCCCCTCCAGGGCTAAGAGAGGAGGTGCAGGCTCAGCCTAGGCCCCAGCCTGGTCAGGGGCCAGAGACTGTTAGCCTTTCCTGACAGAAGGCTTCCTCTCTTGCACCTCTGCTGCTGCCTGTGGCTTCACTTCTGCCTGACTCTACTGGGGATGTGGGTGTGGGGTGTCAGCTATTGTTCTGGGGAGCTGGCCTAGTTAGCAAAGGCAGGGACCTGGAGAAGGGCTCCTCTGAATGTGGAGGGAGGTAGTGGCTGCAGGCTGCAGGCACCAGCAGGGGGCACTTGGGTGATTTTGGGAACCTGCGTTTGCCCAGGATGGTGAGATGTCTATAGCCCTGATCCCCTCTTCCTCCCCTGGGGGCCCGTCTCACGAGGTTTCCTAGCCCCCTCTGACAAATCTTTGGGTTCCTTGGCCCCTGGGTGATTTCTGGAACTCACCACGGTCCTGTGCCTGGCCCGCCCAGCATTCCTGGCTCTTCTTTCTGTCCCGGGGCATTGTGGGCACTGGCACAGCCAGCTACTCTACCATCGCGCCCACCATCCTGGGCGACCTCTTCGTGAGGGACCAGTGGACCCGGGTACTGGCTGTCTTCTACATCTTCATCCCTGTTGGAAGGTTGGTATCAACCCTGGGTCCACTTCCCCAGGTGGTAAAACTGAGGCCCAAAGGAAGTCAGAACAGGGGGGCTGAGGGTAGGAGAAATCAAACTAGGAGAGTTGGGATTGAAATCCCAGTCCTACCCCTTTGTGACCATATCACGCTACCTCTGTAAGCCTCAGTTTTCCTCATCTGTAAATGGGGGCCATAACCCCCACCAGTGGGCTGTGGTGAGGGTGAGGCATAGTAAGGATGCTCCACATTGATTTGTTCCCTCCCAGAAGTGGGGAGAAGGGCAGTATGGCATGGGGACTGCTCAGGGTGTGGCCGCTCTGGGGGTGATACAAGGAAGCATGTTTGGGCAGGCCTACACCCCAAAGAGGGTGGGACAGAGTGGGATTTGCAGCCAGATTCCTGAGCTCTGACCCAGGTTTCCTGAAATCGCGTGAGTCAGGCAGGGCTGAGCCTCGGGTGGGGAGTTCTCATGTGGGGAGATAGTGGTATGGGGGGTGGGCTGGGAGCCAAAGGTTACTGGTGAATTGACCAAGGGCAGTGGACATCTGGGCCTTGTGTGGCTTACTTTTCTGGTTTTCTGAAGACTGTGAGTCTGCTGAGGGCCGACTCCTGGGGGTGGGGGGGTACCATGATCAAACTGGCCTTGGGCTGCCTGCCTACCGTTCCTCACTGCCCATTTCCCTTGTTCCTCTGTCGCAGTGGTCTGGGCTACGTGCTGGGGTCGGTTGTGACGGAGCTGACTGGGAACTGGCTTTGGGCCCTCCGCGTGAGTCCAGCTTCCTTTTCTCCCCTCTGCTCCCCCGCACTCCGCCCTGGGCTGGCAGGGACTTTCCAGCCTTGGGTGGCCTTAGCCATTTGGCACAATAACTGGCGCCAAGGGGGTGGTCGGATGTCTGCAGCTTTGGGCATTTGGGGCTCCATCTGGAGAGTGGGTTATGGAAGCTATGACCCTGGGTTCAAATCCTGGCTGCTCAGTTTACTAGCTATGTGACCTCAACAAAGTTGCCTCACTCTTCAAAGCCTCAGTTTGCCTACTGGTAAAAAAAAAAAAAAAAAAAAAGTGGGGGTAATAAATGCCACCTTATAGAATCTTCAGGATTAATAAGACAAAAAAAAGATGGAAAATTCCTGGTCCAGGGCCAGGGCACATAGTAGGTCCTTAAGGATTGGCAGCTAGGGTTACTCAGGTAGTGGACCCAGGATACCTGGGAAAATACTGGGTCAACCCTGTTGAGGGTGCAGTACTGTTGGATCAGACTCGGGCAGGGATATGACCAATCAGAAGAGGAAGGAATTCAATGCCGGGTTGGGGGGTTGGCTGGGGGCTTGGTCCTGGAAGAAGCAAACTAGGAAGTGGTTTCTGGGTGCAGATCTCTGCGGAGCCATCCGGTCCTGAGGGAGCTGGCCTGTATGAGGCTGCAGAAGGCAGAGTCAGGCCTTGGGGTGGGGTGGGGTGGGCTTCCAGGAGGCGGGCCTGAGCTTGGCCTGAATAAGAACTTTCTCATGGTGTGAGCTGTTTGTTTAAAGGCTGCCCTAAGGCTTTTTTTTTTTTTCTAAGGCAGGTAGTAAACTGCCCGTCCTTGGGAGTATGAGCAGGGGGACTGCTAGGAGAGGACACTAGGGCAGGACTGGTGTGGCAGATGGAGGCACAGGTCAAGAAAAGAGACAGTTCTTGGGGCAGCCAGGGTCAGTGTACCCAACAGTTGGGGTCAGCATAGTTGGGCTCCAGCTCCCAACCAGCTTGGCCCATTGAGCCAGATAGACCAGCATCGGCACTGGACAGACAGGTATGAAATCACAGCTGAGCTCTACAGGGGTGAGGGGTGAGAAACAGCACTCAGAAAATGAGCTGTGTCCAGGGTAGAGTGTGTCCCAAGAGCCTGGACCACAGAGTTCCAACACTGTGGCTTGTACAGTGGCTGGTCTCCTGGCTTGGGAGCATGTAGCCCTGAGCTTCCCAGGCCCTTCTGTCTCCAGGTCATGCCCTGCCTGGAGGCCGTGGCCTTGGTCCTGTTCATTTTGCTGGTTCCAGACCCACCCCGGGGAGCTGCTGAGAAGCAGGGGGAGGCGACCACGAAGCGCCCAAGGAGTACCTGGTGTGAGGACGTCAGATACCTGGCAAGAAAGTAAGTGTCCCTGGTCTCTGCTGCATGGTACAGAAAAGCCCCATCTGCTCCAGTAGCACCTTCCTCTGCCACCAGGAACCCTCCCTGATAGTTCCAGCATTCACAGCCCTCCTTCTCTGAGCTCTCACCTTGCTATCTGGGCATGCCCGGGGCTAACAGAAATATGGGCTGTGAGGGAGGCAGGTGGGATGGGCTCCAGTCTTGGCTCTGCCCCCACCTCACCCAAGGGGTCCTGAGATTCAGAGACTCACTTTCCTCGTCTATTCCGTGGATGTAATCTCCAGCCTGCCCACTGCTGGGGGCTGCTGGGAGGGGCTGGGAGCTGATCAATCGCCCCTCCAAGCTCCACAGGACTGTGTCATCCTCTATCCCAGGCACCGCGGGGAGGTGGACAGGAGTCAGCTGGACTATCAGTCCTCATGATTCACCGAGATGTGGGGCACGGGCAGGGCAGAGCTCTCGTTGTTACAGGGCCATGAGACCAGCTGAGGGGACTCAGAGGAAGATGGGGCAGGGGTGGCTTCCAGGAGAATGTGATGGTGGCTGTGGGCATTTCAAGTGGGGAGGTTTGGTCTTGCAGAGAGGAGGGAGGAGGATATGACCCAAGCAAAGGTGTGTAGCTGGGGTGTACAGGTGTTCTCAGGGGATGCCCAGAGGCTGGAGCTCGGAGCCTGGAGCCCTGCAGTGCTGATGGTGATCTGTCTGGCTCAGTGGGCCAAGCTGGTTGAGGGAAGAGGTGCAGACCTCCCCTGGCTTCAGCCAGGCCACCTTCTCTTGCAGCTGGAGTTTTGTATGGTCGACCTTTGGAGTGACAGCCACGGCTTTTGTGACTGGAGCCCTGGGCTTCTGGATCCCCAAGTTTCTGTTCGAGGCCCGTGTGGTCCATGGACAGCAGCTTCCCTGCCTCCGGGAGCCGTGCAACAGCCAGGACAGGTGAGGGGCCTTTGGGAGCCCTGGGCTCCTGGCCTAGGTGAGGGGATTCACGGTGAGGAAGTTCTCTGAAGATTTGGAGCCCCAAAGCTCAGTCTCTCTGGGCAACAGTGCTCTAGAGATGGCAGGGCCTGAGAACTGCCCAGCAGACAGGAGACCTGGCTCTTACTCTGGCTCGGTCCTTGCTGCCCTGGGTCGTTATGGGTAGCTTCCTTGCCCTCTTCGGGCCCCAGTCCTTCTCTTCTCCCTCTTGGGGCAGCTGTGGCAGTCCAGAAGGCAGTGGGCGGGAGGTGAGGGTTTTCTGTGGGGCCTGGGGGGTGATGGCAGTCCTGGGCAACCTTCCTTCAGAGGAGCCCATAGTGTCTTCTGTCAGGCCATCCTATTTTACAGATGGTGAACTGAGGCCCTGAGAAGCACAGCTCACGACCATGACTAAGCTGGTTTAGAGATTTCATGCGTGCATTCATTCATTCTCTGCCTCATTGGAGGCACTGAGAGTCCTGGGAAAGCATGAGCACTCCTCCCTTAGGGGTGCCCTCCCCCACTCCCACCCAGCTGCCCCCACACATTTGACTCCATTCTCCAAAGACACCAATGACTTCCTTGATGTTGAGTCACGGGGCCCTTTTATCTTTTTCTCACTTGTCTTCTCCTCCCTGAAATCCTCACTCGAGCGCCATCCTCTCTGAGGTCCAGGCTTTTTAGTTTCCTTGTGGTTCCCTCTTCCTCTCTGATCCTGCTCTGGAAGGTTCCTCAGAGTTGTGTTATGTACAACACAACATTTGCCGGTTCAACATTTTTCACACGTACAATTCGGTGACATTCTTCATGTTGTGCAACCGTCACCCGTATCCACTGCCAAATTATCCACCAGCGTAAACAGAAACTCACTGCTTCCTGAGCCATGATTTCCCCTCTCTCCCTCCCTCCAGCCCCTGGTAACAGCTAATGAACTTTTGTCTTTATGCAAATGCCTATTCCAGATGTTTCAGGTCAGTGGGCTCACAAAACATTTGTCCTTCTGTAACTGACTTATTTCATTCAGTGTAATGTTTTCAAGGTTCGTCCACGTTGTAGCATGAGCCGGGGCTTCCTTTTTTTTATGGCCGAGTAATAAATATTCCAGTGTATGAATATACCATATTTTGTTGATGCATTCATCCTTTGATGGACATTTAGGTTGTTTCCACCTGTTAGCTGTTGTGAATGGTGCCGCAATGGACATTGGTTCACATGTCTGTTTGAGTGCCTGCTTTCAAGTCCCTTGGGTATATACCTAGGAGTGGAATTGCCGGGTCATACAGGGTGCATCTTGGTGGGGCAAGCTCTTAGGAGCTCAACTGCTAACCAAAAAGTTGGTGGTTTGAACTCATCCAGTGTCTCCGTGGGAGAAAAGACTTGGCGATCTGCTTCCCAAAAGATGACAGCCAAGAAAACCCTGTGGGGCAGTTCTACCCTGTCACAGGAGTTGCTGTGAATTGAAATAGACAACTAAGAACAAAGGGCTCCATGATCATCCTGGAGCTCCATCCTTCCCCAAGGCTTCTCTGATTCTGGCGCTTTGCTGGCAGCTCCTACTTCTAACCCCTTCTGTGCAGCCTCCTCTCTTGCTTCTCTCCTGTTTCCCTGATGTCCAGACACACCTTCATGTATTTTCCAGAATCTCCCATGCACTATTACCTGTCTCTTTGCTCAACCTGTGTCTTCTGCCTGTACCTCCCTCCACTTTTCTCATCATTATTTATTAAACCCTTACTTTTGTTCAGCCTTTACGTTAAGCATTTAACATCAATACATCTGAGGAAGGCTTTCTTATTATTCCTATGAGACCTGGGAACTCAGAGAGGTTGAGTAACTTGTCCAAAGCCACACAGCTAACGAGTGGCAGAGGCAGGATTCAAAACCATCTGACTTCAAAGCCTGTGCCCTTAAGCTCTGCGTCCTGTTGCCTCTGGAGACTGCCTGTTCCTGTTAACTAACGTGAACACCTCTCCACGTCGCCAGGACTGCTTTCTGGCACACAGTAGGTACTCAGGGAAAGCTCGTGAGCAAATGCATTGAGTGTATGGGTATGAGGAAGCGGTGTTTGTCTTGGCTCCTCAGCTTGTTTTCTCCTGGAGGCAAAAACTGAGCACTAAAAGCCCCACAGCAACTCGAATAAGCAGAGGGAAAACAGGGCCCAAGCCCACAGCAGGTACTCACTGGCTTTGACGTTTTGGGCAAGTCACTTCCCCTTTCCTCAGCTTCACCCCCCTCCCTCTAACTCAGCTCCTTCACAGAAACTTTGTGAGAAGCCCACATGGAAGTGCACATGGAAGTGCGTATTCATTTCCTGTGACTTCCTTAACAAATTACCACCAACTTGGTGGCTTAAAACAACAAAAATTTATTCTCTCACAGTTCTGGAGGCTGGAAGTTCAAAATGGTTTCACGAGGCCAAAAGTAAGGTGTCAGCAGGACCCTGCTCCTTCTGCAGGCTCTAGGGGGGAATCTGTGCCTTGCCTCTTCAAGCTTCTGGTGACGGCCAGCGTTCCTTGTCTTGTGGCCAGATCACTCCAATCTCTGCCTCTGTGGTCACATTGCCTTTGTCTCTTCTTCTGTCTCAGATCTTCCTCTGCTTCTCTCTTAGGAGGACATTTGTGGTTGCATTTAAGGTCCACCTGGATAATCCAAGATAATCTTCCTGTCTCAAGATCCTTAATGTCACATCAGCAAAGTCTGAAGGTCTTGGGACATAGACATCCTGGGGGCCATTCTTCAGCCTATTGCACAGTGGGTGGGAGGTCCCGATGTGGGGTTCTGCACAGACCTCAGCTATTAATACACTCTCTCTGGTTAGGATAAGCCCCAGGATGAGGGTGGGGCAGGGCAGGGAGCTGCAGGACACGGGATTCCAGCTCAGTCTGAGGAGGATCTTTGGACACTCAGAGCTAGCCCAGATGAAAGGCGTTGCATTGCGGGTAGTGAGCTTTCCATTCCTGGGGATGTGTAAGTAGGGCTTGGACAGCTGTTTTTCAGGATCATTGTATAGGGGGTTAGAATAAGATTTGCAGGCCTTTAAGGGCCCTCTTGGCTCTGAGGGTCTGTGATTCTGGAAAGGGCTTGTGGGCATGGGGTGGACATTTCAAAAGTCTCTTTCAAACGTGGCTGGGGTGTGTGCCGTTTGACTGCACCTCCTGTTCAGGGTCTGATGAGGGGTCCTTGTCTAGGCTACCTATCTGAATAGCAATCCCAAACCTCACAAAGGTCAGGAGAACATGGCAAAGCTGGCTCTGACCAGGGCTCAGAGGCAGATGCCATTCGTTTGGGATTCGGGGTCACTTGACTGGGCTGAACCAGAAACTTGCACAGCCTGAAAGGCTGGGAGGGTTCCAGGAGCACCTTTAAGCTGCCTAAGGACCCACGTGCTTCTGTCTGGTAGGCAGAGGGCCTAGAGGGCCTGGCTCTGCCCCTGAGGGGCTATGTGACCTTGGGCAAGTTCCTGCCCTCTCTGGGCTCCTTGCTCCCCCCTATGCACTGAGGAGACGGGGCGGGGAAATGAACCCACTAGTCCTCAGCCCATGGGTTAGACATTTCACAGAAGTTGTTTAGGGGAGAGGTGGTTTGTGGTACGCAATACATCAGTAACCATTGTCCTGTGCCTGTTACCCTTACATCTTAGCAGGAACCACAGAGGTAGTAGCAGGGCACCTGTGCCATCCCACGCCATTCTGGAAAGGTTTGGGTCTGGGAGGGGACACTGGTCCAGTGGGGAAGGGTAGGTGTGAGGGGACAGTGCGCCAGGCCAAGGAGCCTGCAAGCATGAGTGAGTTTAGAGAATTCCCAATCATTTGTGCAGGGTGAGGAGGGAAGGGGTAGGGAAAGACGTGGAGGTCAGCAGAGGCCAGTCCTGTAGGGCCTTGAATGCCGGCCAGAGAGCTTGCCCAGAGGCCAAAGAGGAGCATTCAGGGGCCTGAAGCAGGAAAGGGTCGTGGTTAGACTGTGTTTTCAAGAGTTTGTGCTGGTCACAGTCTTAGCTTGAGCTCAGCACTTGGGCTCTTTTAAGACGGAGCTTGGGAGAGCAGGATAGACCAGGAGGGCAAAGATGTGTCATTTAAGAGCTGAACAGTCTTAGTCTTAACCTTTCTCAACCTTGCCTTCCTCATCTGTTCCACCTGGGAATTCTGGGCGGTATCAATGAGCTCATTTGCTCAACACATATGTTTTGTGCGTCAGGCTCTGTGTTCCCAGGAATTCAAAGACTAATGAATGACCCTGATGTTAGAGACACAGAAAGTGCTATGGGAGCTGATGGGAGTGAAGATGGCAGTAAGGGGGCAGGGGAAGGTATCTCCCAAAAGAGGACATTTATGATGGGTCTTGAAGGATGAGTAGGAGTTTGGTAGATGGAAAAACTAGGGAAGAGTGTTCCAGATGCGGGAATGAAAGTATGAGGTGGTGGTGGGTTGGGGTGAGGACAAGAACTAGTCTGGGAACAGAAGAGGATGGAGCTGGGGACTGGAGTTGAGGTCAACCAGGGTCCAACCATAAAAGGCCAAGCATACCGTGATAAGGAGTTGGGACCGAACCCAGTAGGTGCTTAGGAGCCACTGGAGGATTTTAGGGAGAGGATGGGCAAGGACATTAGCATCTGAGAAAGCGCCCTCTGGGGGCCTGTATGGAGGCTGCCCTGGAAGGCAGGTCTCTGCAGGAAGGGGACACTAGGGCAAGCCAAGTGGGGTTGAAGCGGGCTCAGGAGTAGTTGGGAAGGTAGTGAAGTCAAGAGGGGGCTGCTTAAGGCATGTTCACAGATGGGGAATGGAAGGATGTGATTAAAGGAGGGAGTGTGTGTACACTGCCCAGACAAGGACCAGGTATCACACAAACAAACTCATTGCTGTCAAGTCAATTCCAACTCATGGCGACCCTACAGGATAGAGTAGAACTGCCCCATAGGGTTTCTTCCAAGGCTGTAATCTTTATAGAAGCAGACTGCCACATTTTTCTCCTGTTAGTGGATTCAAACCATCAACCTTTTAGTTGGCAGCTGAGTGCTTAACCACTGTGCCATCAGAGTTCAATAGATAAATGTGCATTTATCCCCTTCCTTTAGTGTTCAGGGCTAGGAGGAGAGGAGGTTAGGGCTAGAGTGGGATGCTAGAACGAAGATTTCTGAGTGGGGCAGTTTTGGGTGGTGAGCAGTAGAGTAGGTCACTGGAGATGAGGCAGGCTGGGAAGTGGGGCGCTGGAGTGCTGGGTAGTCACCCACATGGCTGGCGACATTCCCAGCATGAGGCAGGAAAGGGGACGGGGAGGACACAGGCCCCCAATCAGGGTCCTGAGGCCCCAGGAAAGGTCGGGAGGGAGGGGAAGGGGTAGGTCAGGTCAGGGGCACATGCCTGTAGAAACCAGATCATATACCTAGGTCAAGTGGCTGGACCCAGAGGTGGGGTGGGTGAGAGGGACCAAGGGCTTCTATCCTGACCCTTCCCCCACCAGCTGACCTACCCCTTTCCACTCTCTTTCCATCAGCCTGATTTTTGGGTCACTGACCATCATGACTGGCATCATTGGGGTTGTCCTGGGGGCAGAGGCTTCAAGAAGGTACAAGAAAGTCAATCCGAGGGCTGAGCCCCTCATCTGTGCCTCCAGCCTGCTTGCCACAGCCCTCTGCCTCTACCTGGCTCTCGTCCTGGCCCCGACCACCCTCTTGGGCTTCTACGTAAGTGAGGGCTCCTTCGGGAGTAGGGGTGGGAGTGGGGTGGGTGGGGAGCTAAACCGGGTCTTTATGCGCATTATGTTTACTCCTTCCAGGGAGAGCTTGTTATCCCCACTTTACAGATGAGTAAATTGAGGCTCCGGTGGGAGGAAATAACTTACATAGAGTTACACAGCCGGGAAACGGCAGAGCTGGGATTTGAACCCAAGTCTTCCCAGCTGTGAAGTGTATCTTCTGAGCTCCTGGTTAACACTTTGAACTGAGACAACGGGACTCATCTATTCCCAGGACATTCTTGGTTGTCAGCTCGAGAAGCAATAGTGCAATTCTCCCCAGGCTATGGATGAGGAAAGTGAGGCCCAGATTGGTCATAGCCAATGTGGACACTGCTTTAAAGGTGGTGATGTGATGATATCACATTTTCCAGACCCACATTCCATTTCATCCTTTCCTGTGCCCCACACTCTGGCTGTTCCTGCAATTAGTTGCTCACTTCCCAGTGTTTGCTGTGTCCACTTCCTCCATTAGGGGCACTGTTTCCTTCTTCTGTGCACCTTGAAATCCTTTTCCTGCAAGACACAACTCAATGGCCACCTCCTTCACAGAGACTTCCTGGACCACTCTGTGTTCACATCAGAATATGCCATGCCTTTCTGGGCTCAGTGTGCATTTGGCCCCCATTAGGACCCATGGTGTATGCTTTATCCACAGACAGGGAGCCCAAAGGCAGGGACCAGATCCTGCCCCTCCCTGTGTGCAGCAAAACGTCCCTGGCTCCCCCAGCCCCCACCCTGCCTGTCTCCCCAAATGAGAAGAGGCAGTCACTTCTGGGAAGAAGGCACCAGCCCAGACCCAGCCAGACAGGCTGGAACCCCTCCCCTCCCCAGGCCCATGACCTTGCTTGCCAGCCCAGGGGACCCACCCACTGGTGGACCTGAGCCTGGGAGGGCCTATCTCTGTGGATGCTGATGCCTGTGCACATGGGTTCCCTGAGTGGGCTGGGCGCAGAGACAAATCAGCACACAACTTGATTGCTCTCCCACCTGTTCTTGTGGGTCTCCCACCCATGGCCATGTCCCACGACTTTTGCAGGCATGGTCATGAATCTACAAGTCCAGTCCGACTTTGCTCATACTTACAAATGAAGCTGCTATCCAGACCCAGAACGTTCCATTGGGAAGAGGAAGAGCTCTAGCCTTGCGTCATTCTCCTTGTTCCACGTTGTGTCCCTCATCTGTGGCGCTGTCCTTGCCTGCCTCCCCATTCTGACTTCCCCAGGGTTGGGCAGGTGAGGAAGGATGGCAGGAAACGGGCAAAATATCACCTGTGTCTGGAGTTGTTCTTGCTGTCAGTGCCGTCCGTGGAGCAGACACCTTATTCTGGCTTGCCCCTCTTTTGGGCACTTTGGTGGGTTTTTTTTGGGGGGGGAATCTGTCCCTGGCTGTTTTATTAATGTGGTGTATTGCATTGACTGATTTCCCTTGCATTCCTGGGATAAATCCCATTTGGTATCACGGTGTGTAATCCTTTTGCCATGCTGTGGGATTTGGCTCGCTAGTATTTTGTTGAAGATTTCTGCATCTGTATTCTTAAGGGATATTGGTCGGTAGTTTTCTTTTCTTGGGTGTGGCCCTGGCTTTTCCATTGCGTAGTTCCTCTATGCAGGTGACATAACCGCCCATGGTCCTCTCATAGCTTCCCCTCTGCTCCTGTTCATGTGTTGCCCTTCCAGCCCCTTCCTGCTGGACCCTCTTGGCCTGGCAGCCAGCCCTGTGGGGAGCTCCCCTCTCATGACCACTCCAGCCTGTCTCCCCTCCATGGTGCCCATTTGACCCCTGGGTAAGCTCCAAAAGTACAGCTGCCCTCTCACCTCACCCACCCCTGCAGGCTGCTCCATGTGGCACCCCGCCCTCACACTTCCCCAGGCCCCAGCGTCCAGGCCCTCCGAACTCCAGGTGATGTGCGTTGGGTACCCTGAGGATACCTTCTGTGCACGCCCCTCAGGTGGCCCTTGTGCAGGAGGCCAGCATTAGTCAGCATCTGACCAGGGAGGAAGGGCAGTTTCCCTCCTGGCAGGCACTGGCCTCTCCCGGTGGTTCCCCAGAAGCCCCTCCCTCAGAAGGGGACTCTCCCGCCGGAGTCTCTACAAGCTGGTGGGAGCACATAAGACTGTTTCTTTTCTCTCAAGTCCTGCAGACCCTCTGCCACATCTTTTAAGGTGTGGGCACTTCTCACCTGTTGTCATCAGCCTTGGGCTTCAGCCAACATTTCTGGAGTGTAGCAAGCTCCTCTTATCATTTCCTTCTCCATAGGCTTTTACCAAGTCCTCATAACACCCTTGTGGGGAAGGCTTTTACTCATCCCCACTTGACAGATTGGAAAACTGAGGCTCAGAGGCAACAACAGACAAATAACAGGACAAATAAACTCAAACTCGGCTACTCAGACTCCAAAGCCTGTGTCCTTCCTGCCGCACTATCCCTTTCCACCCCTGTGGAGAGAAATAAACCCTGGGATACACTAGATCAGTTGACTCCAGCTCATTGCAACCCCATGTGTGTCACAGCAGAACTGTGCTCCATTGGGTTTTCAAGGGCTGATTTTTTTAAAAAATAGATGACCAGGCCTTTCTTCCGAGGCACCTCTGGGTGGATTTGAACCTCCAGCCTTCTGATTTGCAGCAGACCATGTTAATGGTTTGTACCGCCCAGGGACTCCTGGCATACATTAACCAGAAAAACCAAACCCATTGCCTCAAGTTGATTCTGACTCATAACGACCTTATAGGACAGAGTAGAACTACCCCATAGGGTTTCCGAAGAACGGCCAGTGGATTTGAACTGCGGACCTTTTGGTTAGCAGCCATAGCTCTTAACCACTGCTCCAACTAAGTAAATACATTACTGCACATTGCCTGATGGAGTGGGAGAGGGACCCTCATCCCTGGCTGGTGGGGGCTGACGGGGCCTGCCTGAGGCCTGGGAGACTGAGGCCTGGGCAGATGGAGGCCCCATCAATGGCCTGTCCCTGCATTGGCTGGGACCTGAGACCCCCTGCCAGAGCTATTTCTGCCACTGTCTTGGCTGGTTCTAGCAGGCAGCTCCTTGGCTGTGTGTCGGGGACACAGCTGCTCCCCTCCACCCCTGCGGCCTGGCGCATCTCCAGAGCTGGATGGGCTCATCTAGAAATGACATTGCATCTTGGCAGACAAAGCCAGTTGGAGAAACTCTCCTTTTGGCCTGTCCCAGGGGAGGTGGAAGGTGAGGGCAGGAAGGCGGGCAGGGCCAGGCTTCATCCATCCTTCTGCACTGGGAGCCTGCTCTTCCCTGTGGTCTGGACCTGGGTGCTGGGTCTCTTTGTCAAAACTCCAACCCGAACATCCCCCTCCAGAAGTGAAGCAGTTCCTCCATTTCCTGGCCTGGCCCACCCCATGGCTCCATCTGTGCCCTGAACTCCACTTGGATGTCCTGTCTTGAGATTCAGGCTCCTGCTCCCCAACCACCACCCACCACCCCTCCCCGCCCCCGCCACTGTCAGGAAATGCTGAACACCCCCCAAATCTCCCATCACCATTCCTTCTGCTCTGCCCTGGCTCATGCCTTGCCATCTTTCCCCAGAACCGTCCCTGGAGCCACCTTCCTGGTCTCCTTGCCTTCGTGCTCACCCCTTGCCATCTGTTCTTCCCACTCAGCCAGAGTTAGCTTTCTGACACCACAGACCTTACTGCTCAAAAACCTCACATGGCTCCCTGGTGCCTCTGGAACCAAGTCCAGCTCTTCCTTCTGGGATTCAAAGCCCCTCATGAACTTTCCTGGCAGACTAAGTAGCCTTATCCTTCCACTGTATTCTGCCACACAGGGCCCCCTGTGCTTCCCACCCCTACTCTTCCTCTCCTTCCCACTCCAACCCCTTCTCCACATCCCCAAATCATTCTGGGCCTTCAAGGGCCAGCTTAAATACCATCTTCTCTATGGAGCCTTCTCTGATTGCCAGGCCTGACCTTCTCTCCCAGTCCTTAGAGCTCCTTAGTATTGCCTTCCTTGATGTCAAAAAACCCAAACCAAACCTGTTGCCTTCCAGTTGATTCTGACTCATAATGACCATATAGGACAGAGTAGAGCTGCTCCATAGGGTTTCCAAGGCTGTAATATTTTTTTTGTGTGTGTGCTTTAGGTGAAACCTTACAGAGAAAATTAGTTTCCCATTCAACAATTTATAAAAAAAATTATTTTTGTGAGATTGGTTGCAATCCCTGTGATGTGTCAGCACTCCCTCCTTCCACACCCTAATTCCCCATCTCCATCTGTCCATTTTTCCTGTTCCTTCCCACCTTCTTGCCTTTGCTTTTGGGCAGAGGTTGCCCTTTTGTTCTCTTATATGTGGTTGAACTAAGAAGCGTCTTCCTCACACGTGGTGGTGTTTGTTTTATAGACCTGAAGGGTAAACTTTGGGAGTGGCTTCAGTTCTGAGTAAAAAGGGTATCTAGGGGCCGTAGTCTCAGGGGTTCCTCCAGCTCTGTCAGACCGGTAAGTCTGGTCTTTTTTTTGTGTGTATGTGAAGTTGAATTTTGTTCTACCTTTTTCTCCTGCTCTATCTGGGACCTTCTATTATGATCCCTGTCAGAGCAGTCGGTGGTGGTAGCCAGGCACCATCTAGTTTCTTCTGGGCTCAGGCTGGTGGAGGCTGTGATCCTCGTGGTCCATTGGTCCTTTCGACTAATATTTCCCTTGTATCTTTTCTTGTTTCTCCTTTGCTCAGGAAGCAGACTGCCACATCTTTCCCCCATAGAGTGGCTGGTGAGTTTAAACCGCCCACCTTTCAGTTAGCAGCCTAGCACTTAACTGTGCAACCAGGGTTTCTTGTTGTTAGCTGCCATCAAGCTGGCCTCATGGTGACCACATGCACAACAGGACAGAACACTGCCTGGTCATGTGCCATCCCCATGATCTGTTGTGGATTGTACCGTTGTGATCCATAGGATTTTCAGTGGTTGATTTTTGGAAGTGGATTGCCAGGCCTTTCTTCCTAGTCTGTCTTAGTTTGGAAGCTTCACTAAAACCTGTCCAGCATCATAGCAAAACACAAGTCTCCACATACAGATGAGTGGTGGCTGTGCATGGGGTATATTGATCGGGAATCAAACCTGGGTCTCTAGCATGGAAGGCAAAAATTCTACCAATGAACCACCATTGCCCCCATTGTCTTCCCTGGGCCATGATCATTTATGCTGTGACTTCTCTCCCAGCCCAGTCTGTGAACTTTAGCAGGACCCAAGTGTGGTTCCAATCGCTCTCAACACTCCAGCCCTCGGCGTAGTGTCAGGCATATGGCGAGGTGAGGTGGTCACTGTTTGCTGAGTGAATGGTTGAGTAATAATGAGCTGTTTGCACTCAGTTATATATTCAACAAATCCTTATCGAGTGCCTGTTCAGTGGCATGCCAGTTTCAATGCTGTGGATTTTAAGCAGTGAATTAAACTGACCAAAATATCTCTGTCACTATGGAGCTTATATTCTAGTTGGGGGTGAGAGACAACAAACAAGATAAATAAGTAAAATTCTCAATATTTCAGATAATAAATGCTTAGGAGAAACAGAGGGGGAAGAGAGGGAGTGTGTGTGTGTGTGTGTGTGTACGCGCGTGTGTTGAGGGAGGCTGCAATTTTACGCATTGTGGTTAGAGAGGCCTCATTGATAATATGATTCTGAGTGAAGACCTACAGTAGGTGAAGGAGTGAATTCTGTGGATGTTTGAAGAACAGTATTCCAGGCAGAGGGAATAGCAGCTGCAAAGGCCCTGAGGCACAAGCATACCTGGTAGATCTGAGGAATAGCAAGCGGGTCACTGTAGTTAGTGTGGAGAGAATGAAGGCAGAGAGGCAGAAGAAGGCCGGGAGGTGATGGGGCCCATTCAGGTACTGCCTTCTGGGATCAGGAGGACCTTGGCTTTTACTGGGAGTGAGATGGGGCTTTGTGCAGAGGAGGAGTGGGAGATCTCAGCTGTTTTCTGCATCTATTGAGATGTTCATGTGGTTTTTTCTTTATTCTGTTGCTATAGTGTATTACATTGATTGATATTTGTATGTTGAACTAACCTTGCATTCTGGGATAAATCCGTTTGGTCATGGTATAATCCTTTTCACGTGCTGCTGGATTTGGCCTGCTAGTGTTTTGTTGAGGATTTTTGTGTCTATATTCATAAAGGATATTGGTCTGTTGTTGAAAACAATGTAAATGGCAACTATACACATACATCTAATTGCAAGGAATACACAGAAATCAAATCGACTACATCTGTGGAAAGAGATTATGGAGAAGCTCAATATCGTCAGTCAGAATAAGGCCAGGGACTGACTACAGAACAGACCATCAACTGCTCATATGCAAATTCAAGATGAAGCTGAAGAAAATTAAAACAAGCCTGCCAGACCCAGGTATGACCTTGAGTATAGCCCACCTGAATTTAGAGACCATCTCAAGAATAGATTTGACATGTTGAAGACTAATGACTAAAGACCAGATGAGTTGTGGGATGACATCAAGGGCATCATACATGAAGAAAGCAAAAGACCATTAAAAAGACAGGAGAGAAAGAAAAGACCAAGATGGATGTCAGAAGAGATTCTGAAACTTGCTCTTGAACACTGAGCAGCTAAAGTAAATGGAAGAAATTATGAAGTAAAAGAGCTGAACAGAAGATTTCAAAGGCCGGCTGGAGAAGACAGAGTGAAGTATTATAATGAAATGTACAAAGACCTGGAGTTAGAAAACCAAAAGGGAAGAACACGCTTGACACTTCTCAAGCTGAAAGAACTGAAGAAAAAAATTCAAGCCTTGAGTTGCAGTATTGAAAGATTCTATGGGCAAATTGAGTGACACAGGAAACATCAAAAGAAGGTGGAAGGAATACACACTGTACCAAAAAGAACTGGTCGACTTTTAACCATTTCAAGAGGTAGCACGTGATCAAGAACCAATGGCACTGAAGGGAGAAGTCCAAACTGGACTGAAGGCACTGGTGAAAAACAAGGCTCCAGGAACTGATGGAACACAAATTAAGATGTTTCAACAAAACAGATATGGCACTGCAGGTGCTCACTCGTGTATTCGGAAGATAGCGACTTGGCCAAGTGAGTGGAAGAGATTCATATTTGTTCCCATTCCAAAGAAAGGTGACCCAACAGAATGCAGAAATTATGGAACAATATCATTAATAGGACACCAAGTAAAATTTTGCTGAAGATGATTCAAAAGCGGTTGCAGCAGTGCGTTGACAGGGAATTGGCAGAAATCCAAGCCAGATTCAGAAGAGGGCATGGAACAAAGGATATCATTGTTGATGTCAGATGGATCTTGGCTGAAAGCAGAGAATACCAGAAAGGTGTTTACCTATGTTTTATTGACTACGCAAAGGCATTCAGTTGTGTGGATCGTAACAAATTATGGATAACATTGCGAAGAATTAAGAACACTTAATTGTGCTCATGAGGAACCTAAACAGAGACCAAGAGGCAGTTGTTCTAACAGAACAAGGGGATACTGTGTGGTTTGCAATCAGGAAAGATGTGTGTCAGGGTTGTATCCTTTCACCATATTTATTCAGTCTGTATGCTGAGCAAATAATGCGAGAAGATAGACTATATGAAGAAGAACAACATGGCATTAGGATTGGAGGAAAACTCATAACAACCTGCCATATGCATATGACACAACCTTGCTTGCTAAAAGCTAAGAGGACTTGAGGCACTTAATGATGAAGATCAAAGACTACAGCTTCTGTATGGATTACACCTCAACATAAGGAAAACAAAAATTCTCACAACTGGACAAATAAGCAACATCGTGATAAACGGAGAAAATTTTGAAGTTGTCACGGTTTCATTTTACTTGAATCCACAATCAACACCCATGGAAGCAGCAGTCAGAAAATCAAATGACGTATTACATTGGGCAAATCTGCTGAAAAAGACTCAAGTGTTAAAAAACAAAGGCGTCACTTTGAGGACTAAGGTGCACCTAACCTAAGCCATGGTATTTTCAGTCGCCTCATATGCATGCGAAAGCTGGACAATGAATAAGGAAGAACAAAGAAGAACTGATGCCTTTGAATTATGGTGTTGCTGAAGAATATCGAATATACCATGGACTGCCAGAAGAATGAACAAATCTGTCTTGGAAGAAGTACAGAAAGAATGCTCCTTAGAAGCAAGAATGGAGAGAATTTTCTCACGGACTTTGGGCATGTTATTAGGAGGAGTCAGTCCCTGGAGAAGGACATCATGCTTGGTAAAGGAAAGGGCCAGCTAAAGAGAGAAAGACCCTCAACAAAATGAATTGACACAGTGGCTGCAACAATGAGGTCAAACATAGCAATGATTGTAAGGATAGCACATGTCTTAGTCATCTAGTGCTGCTATAACAGAAATACCACAAGTAGATGGCTTTAATGAAGAGAAATCTATTCTCTCACAGTCTAGGAGGCTAGAAGTCCAAATTCAGGGTATCAGCTCCAGGGGAAGGCTTTCTTTGTCTGTCGGCTCTGGAGGAAGGTCCTTGTCCTTAATCTTCCCTGGTCAAGGATTATCTCTGGCATAGGGACCCCAGGTCCAAAGGACATGCTCTGCTCCCAGTGCTGCTTTCTTGATGGTATGAGGTCCCCCTTTCTCTCTGCTCGCTTCTCTCTTTTGTATCTCAAGAGATTGCCTCAAGACACAATCCAGTCTTGTAGATTGAGTCCTGCCTCACTAACACAACTGCTGCCCGTCTTCCCTTATCAACATCATAGAGGCAGGATTTACGACATATAGGAAAACCACACAATACCCAGAATCATGGCCTAGCCAAATTGATATACACATTTTTGGGGGGACATAATTCAATCCATGACAGCATAGGACTGGGCAGTATCTCCTTCTGTTGCACAATGAGACGGCACCTAACAACAACATTGGCCTGTAGTTTTCTTTTTTGTGGTATCTTTGTCTGGTTTTGGTATCAGGGTAGTGGCCTCATAGAATGAGTTAGGAAGTATTCTTTCCTCTTCTAGTTTTTGGAAGAGTTTGTCAAGGATGGGTGTTAATTCTTATTTAAAAGTTTGATAGAATTCACCACTGAAGCCATCTGGTCCTGGGCTTTTCTTTGTGGGAAGTGTTTTGATTATTAATTCAATCTCTTCGTTTGTTATAGGCCTGTTCAGATTTGCTATTTCTTCTTGAATCAATTTTAGAAGTTTGTGTATATTTAGGGCTTTGTCTAGTTCATCTAGGTTATCTAATTTGTTGACATACCATTGTTCATAGTAGTCCCTTATAATCCATTTAATTTCTATATGATTGGTAGCAATGTCTCTTCTTTCATTCCTGATTTTAGTAATTTGAATTTTCTCCCTTTTTTTTCTTGGTCGATCTAACTAAAAGTTTGTCAATTTTGTTGATCTTTTTGAAGAACAAATGTTTGGTTTCATCAGTTTCCTGTATTGTTTTTCTATTATTGCTTATGTTTAGTAGAATAACTCTGGCACCTCTGTGGAGAATAGTCTTGGGGGACAAGAACAGAAACAGAGAGAAGGGTTAGGAGGCTACTGCCATGATCCAGTTGAGAGACGATCGTGGCTTGGACCACAGTGGCAGCAATGGTGAGAAGTGGTTGGATTACAGATGTGTTTTAAAGGCAGAGCTATCAGAATTTCCTGATGGATTCTCTGTGGGGTGTGAGAGAGAAAAAAGTCAAAGATGAATTCTAGCATATTGATCTGAGAAGCTGGAAGGAGGGAAAAGCCCCTAACTGAGATGAGGAAGTGAACAAGAGCAATGGGTTTTTGGGGGAAGATCAACATCTTGGTTTTGTACATCCTGAGTCTGCAGTGGGAAGTTAACATGCAGGTGGAAGTATTGAGTAGTAGACAGTTGCATACAGGAATCTGGAGTCCGGGGGACATGGCATCACCTTAATATCTCCATGGGTAGGAGCCGGCTGCAAACCACTATGAAGAATGTCATTATATCTTGGGGACTTGTGAGAGTCAGTATCAGAAAGGATGCTCAAAGGAAGCTGAGAAATTAGCTTCTGTTGGCTTCAATTTAGGAAGAGTTACTTTAGCCCCTTCCATCCCTCCCTCCCTCTATCCATCCATCCATCCGTCCCTCCGTCCCTCCATCCCTCCGTCCCCCCATCCCTCCGTCCCTCCGTCCTTCCGTCCATCCCATCCATCCGTCCATCCATCTGTCCATCCATCCACGAATGCATGCATCTATCTATTCATCCATCACTTTCTCAAATACCAGGAATCAAAGTCTTTCCTGTACTATCTTTGCTGCTGCAGAAGCAAGGCCTGGCAAGATTGGTAGGCTCGAAGATCTTCTTGGGAAGGGCCCATAGGAATGCAAGCACATATGTGAATGTGCGTGTGTGCTAGTGTGTGTACGCATCTAAGTGTGAATGTATTCAGGTCTGTGAATATGAGTGCTCATGTATATGTGTGTATTTGTGAATGTGAGTGTGTATGCGTACACATTCATGGTAATTTGTGTGTGTATATGTGTAAGTGGGCACATAAATGTGCGCTGTAGTGTGTATGATGCTTCCACCCATGCTATTATATACATGCGTGTACATGAGTGTGCATGAGTACCAGGGTGTGCAGATAATTGTGTGGGAAGTGTGCGTACATGTGTGTCTACAGCAGAGCAGAGCTTCTCTCACTGCTTTTGTGACTGTAACTACGTTGCACAGGAAGGAGGCATTCTTGGTGGCACCATGTACCTGCCTCCAAATTTCCTGAAGTAAGGGTCAAGTTGTGCAGCATGTTTCATGGAAATAAGGTCCCTGTGCATACAAAGTCTGGCCTGAGGCCTTCCCTGGGGGAGCCCATGCCCCATGGCCCACCTGTAGGTGCAGAGGGTTCCATTTCTTTCCTCCTTGTAGTCCCCTTGGCAGAGGAAGTGGACTTTCTGGCTGTTAATTGGGATCCAGACATGCACAGTAGGTCTTGGCTCATACCTCCTTCCTTGGCCTTCTTCCCAGAGCCGCTGCCCTTCAGAGGAGAAGAGGTTTGTGCTCAGAGAAGGGACCGAGCCTGAGACAGGGGCTCCAAAGAGCAAAGCTTCTCCATTATCATTAGCCTAGTAGTTGCAGGACATGACTGGACTTAGGCACTCTCCCCTTGGGTGGACTTTGTGGTCAAGATAGAGAACTGGGGGGTCAAGATGGAGAGCCGGGAGGTCAAGATGGAGAGCTGGGGCAGGGGGTGTCAAGATGGACAGCTGGGGAAGGGGCAGGGGTTGGGAGAGAGCCCACATCGAAGTGTCTAAAAGACCTGAAAGTCATTCCCGCTTTTTCACCCAGAGCTGTGTGGCCTGGGGCAAGATCTTGAGCTCGCTGAGCCTCAATTTTCCCATCTACAAAATGGGAGTTCTAGCACTTACCTCTTGGTTTAATTGAGGGGATAAATGAACTTTGGTGCCTGTTCTAGTTTACTATGTATATGTAACAAAATCTAGTGGTGTGAAACAACAAAAACATTTATTTCAAAATTGCAATTTGGGCAAGGCTTGGTGAGGATAATTTATCTCTGTTACTCTTAGCCTTAGCTGACCTGTCTGGCGGCTAATGCTGGCTATTGGCTGAGACCTTAGCAGGGGCTGGAAAACCTACCTGTGTGTGGCCTCTCCATGTGGCCTGGGCGTCCTCACAACATGGTGGTTGGGTTCCAAGGACTAGCATCCTGAGAGAGACAGAGCCAGCTGAAGCCGTATTGCCTTTTATGATCTAGCCTTGAAAGTTTCACAGCATCACGTCTGCTGCATTCTCTTCTTCGAAGCAGCTGTAAATTCCTGCCCAGATTCAAGGGGAGAGAAATTGGTCTTTTGGTGGGGAATGTCAGTGATCTGAAAGAGCATGTGGGACTGGGAATAATGCAGTGGCCAGCTTTGGAAAATACAATCGGCCATGTTGCTATGATGTGGAACATGTTTGTATCAGTTATGCCCTGATGCTTAACAAATCACTCCAAAACTTAGTAGCTTAAAACAAGTGATTTATTATTTCCTATGATTCTGTGGGTCATCTGGGCGTTTCATCTACTGGTTTTACCTGGGCTCACTCAGGTGGCTGCCTTCACCTGGAAGATCGACTGGGCTGGAATGTCCAAGCTGGCCTTACTCACATGTCTGTCTGTTGGCTGTTGCTCCTCGGTTCCTCTCCATATGGCCTCTCATCCTCTGATGGCATTTTTTATATGGTGGTCTCGGGGCAGCGTTCCAAGAAAGCGAAAGTGGGTGCTGCAAAGTCTCTTAAGGCCTAGGCCAGGAGCTGACACAGCATCACCTCTGCTTTATTTTATCGATCAAAGCAAGTTGTTAAGTCCAGTCCAGATTCATGGCAGGAGGGGACTCTACAAGGATGTGAATACTGAGAAAACCAAAAAACCAAACCACTGCTGCTGAATCACAGTTCCAACTCATGGCCACCCTATGTGTTTCAGACCACTAGGGTCGTCAATAGCCCTGACCTTTCGGCAGTAATCACCGGGCCTTTCTTCTGAGGCACCTCCGGGTGAATTTGTACCACCCATTTTTTGGCTGATAATAGCAGGGCGCTTAACCTTTCACACCACCCAGGGACTCTTGTGAATACTGGGAAGTATGACTAATTCGGGGCCATTTTGTAACTTATTTACTGCATGTTAACAGAATCTCTCTGGCTGCTGTGTTGAGGATAGAAGGAAAGTACAAACAAAGGCAGAAACTGGGAGACCAATTAGGAGGGTTTTCAAGAACACAGGCAAGAGACACTGTGGCTTGGACCAGGGTAGTTAGGAAGGAAGTGTGGAAAAGTGGTCAGGTTCTGGATATATTTTGGGTGTCAAATCAACAGGATGTCCTGATGGCTTAGGCGTAAAGTATGAGAGAAAGAAAGGAGTCTAGAGTGACTTCAGGTATTTGGGCCTGAGCAACTAGAAGAATGGAGTTGCCGTTTACTGAGGTGGGGAAGACTAGGGGAGAAGCAGGTTTGTTTTTTTGGAGGTAGAAGATTAGGAGTTCAATTTTAGATATGTTAAATTTGAGATGCTCAGGACAATCAAGTGGCAATATTAAGTGGCAGTTGGATATATGAGTCTGGAGCTAAGGAGAGAGGTCTGGGCTGGTTATTTAAAGCCATGAGACCGAGTACGCTCATCAAGAGAGTGAGCACAGAGAGAAAAGAGAAGAGGACCCAGGGATTGGGCTCTGGGGCACTGTACATGTCAAGGGTGTGGGCATGTGATACTGCCAGGGCAAAGTCAAGAGTTGGGGCCAATAATTCACTCTACACACTGGGGCAGATGACCTTGATGTTTTTATTTGGGAGAAATTAAAAAAACAAAACTAAAACAGAAAAGCGCAAAGAAAATAGGAATTATTCATCTCTTCATTGCCCAGAATTAACTACTCTTCACATCTTGGCCTATTGGCTTCCACTTTTTCAATTTAATTGAGTCAGCAGCATTCTACATGTCTCTCTCTGCACAAGTACACAATTTTATGGCGAGTTAGAAACAAATTCTTTGTTTTGTTCTTTTTTCCTTCCTCCCTTCTCTCTTTCTTTCTTTCTTGTAGTGCACATGTTGAATGCTTTACCCTAACCTGGACAGAGATTGAGGGTTCTTTTCCCTCCCTCCCTCCCTCCCTCCCTCCCTTCCTCCCTTCCTTCCTTCCTCTTTCTCTCTCTCTTCCCCCTTCTCTCACTCCCCTCCCTTCCCCTCCCTCCCTTCTCCTCCCCTCTCCTCCTTCCTGTAGTGTGTTTGTATAGTGCGCACGTTGAATGGCTTTCCCTAGCCTGGGCGTGTTCAGCTCAGCTGAGAGATTGGATTTGCTTTGATGTAGAGTGGATAACTCCTTGTTCCTGACTCTCCTCCAGCCTTTTCTCTGACCCTTCTCTTCTCCAAAGGGACTGCCCTTTGAGAGTGGTGCCTTTGGTTTCTGCAGACTTTTCTGTCGCCTGAGGAGATTGCAGGGCTCAGAGGAGGCAGCGATGAGTCTTTGTTGGAACACCTGGGCTCTGCTCTCTCTCCTGGGATTTAGGCAAATGTTCTATAACAGGCTTCGTTCTGCTAAATTGCTGGGTGCGTCCCCCTCCTGGGATGGAAGGTGCCCTCAGGTCTTGATGGAGTCAGTGACTGGAGTCATTGTTCACTTTCTCCACGTTTCCCCCTTTCTCCCAGCAGCTTCTAAAAGTGAGAACTAAGGACACCCTCTCAGTTTATTTTCCTCTAGATATGGGGATTTGGGGAATAGCTTTGGGGCAGAGGAGCCAAGAGGGTTGTACTCTCTATTCCAGAATCATCTGCTTTTTTCTTTGGCTGCCAATATTTAATGTTTATTTCATTAGGTTTTATTAATCTTTGGTAAAAAGCAAATTTTTTTCTGACTTTTATCATTTTTTTTGCACCTGGCGGAAAGGAAAGTCTATGATGCAATTTCAACCCCCCATGTTTACCCAGAAGTGGCCCCAGATGACCTTGAAGGTCCTTTCCAGCCCAAACTTGATCATAACTCTGAGCTCCCTACTTGCTGGGGGAGAGGTGTGGCCACCACCACACTGAGCAGAGCCAGCTGTCACCACAGCCTTTACATCTGCCACCGAGAGGGCGTACCATCCTTCTCAGCCTTGAGGACTCCTGAGCAAGGACCGAGACTGGAGCCCAGTGCCTGCCCAGTCTCGTACCCACAGGGGAGCCTTGGGTGTGCGGCAGGGAACAGCAAGGATGTGTGCCCAGCATCTCTGAACCCAGGGCCAGCCACGGATTCCAGGGTGGCTATGGGATCGGCTCTCTGGCCCCTGGGGTGGCTCAGACAGCTGGGCTGTGAGGCTGCTCCAGCTCTGGGGAGCTCTCCCCCCACTTCCCAGACTAGGCCCTGGGTTGGGAGAGGGCCTTCTAGGATAAGACCTTTTCCTCTTGCTTCCTTGGCTAGATGGTGCAAACTGTTAGGTGTTCAACAACTAGCCGAAAGGTTGGTGGTTTGAACCCACCCAGAGCGCCTCGGAAGACAGGCCTGGTGATCTGCTTCCAAAAGGTCACAGCCTTGAAAACCCTATGGAGCAGTTTTACTCTGCGTGTATGGGGTCACCATGAATCAGAATCAACTTGACTGCAACTATCAACAACAACAGCAACCAGGGGTTGCCTCAGAGGGGCGGAGAGAGGCCCATCTGCTCTTCCTCTGAGGCCCTTACTTTCCTGCCAGGATCTAGCAGGTGTCTCTTCTTGGATGGGCAGCCCAGCCCCCAGGAGGGTCCACAATCTCAAATTCTCTAGGGAAGATATTGAGCTTTGCTCCTTTCACTGTCTGCCTCCCCACCTGCCCGACTGCCAGGTTGCTGGGCTGCAGCCGGCCCCTGGAGACCAGGCGGTACCCTTGTGCCCCAATGCCAGTCCCTAAAATTACAGGTTGGCAGGCCCAGGGGCAAAGTGTGCCAGCCGGCATGGCAGCTTGCAGGTGGCCAGGCTGTGCCCTGCGGCCTGTCTTGATGGCTCAGCCACCCCGGGTGAGGAGTTGATCTGTGAGTGGGGCAGATCGGGTCTCAGCTGCCCCAGTCTCCATGACCCGCCCGGGGATGTTTGCTCTCTCCCTTCGTGGCTGGGACCTTCAGTCCATCTTTGCAGTTCAGAGATCAGTCACTGACCATTGGAAGGCTGGGCTGGACCCAGGTGAAGATGCTGAGTAAGGTCTGCTTTCTCCACCGCACGGGGGCTGACCCTTCCTTGGGGCTGGTGCTCCATCTTCCCTCCTTTCTCCCTCTCTGTGCCTACCTGTGTGTGCAGATGCGTGTGAGGAGAGGTGTGTATGTAGGTGTTAAGTTATGAGAGAGTGCATGTGTAAAAATGGCGTGGTGGTGGGGGCGTCTGACTTCCTCTAACTTCACAAGGGGGATGAAGAATAAAGATCAACAGCCCGAAGCTTATTCCTATGAGGTGGAGGTCAGGCATAGCTCCTCTCTCCACCATCTTTACCAATTCTGATACCAACTGTCCCTCCTACGGCACTCTCTACTTCTCTGCTGGGTTCAATAATTTGTTGCAGCGGCCACACAGAACTCACAATCATACTCACAGTTTTGGGGTTCATCAGGGAAGTAACAGGTTGCAATTCAGGATCAGGAATGAGTCAGGGTACAGCTCTTCAATCAGGACAGCTTCTTCTCAGGTGTGCTTGCAGGCAGGCTTCTCTTTGGCCCTTGGCCCCTCGGCCCCTTGGCCTGGCCTCTGCCCTGCTCGGGGAGGTGTTACAAAGCTCTTTAGCTCCACCAGTAAGTGCCCTGGGACACCCCATTCCATGGAGAAGCCTCCTGTCCTAAGGCACTCAGCTCCGTTGCTCCGAGGGTGGGCACACTCACTGTAACCGTCTTACTCTGTGGGCTGGGGAGCTCACCGTGCTGTCTCATGCCGGTCTCCTGGTTCTGCTGCCACAGCTCCTCTAACACCACTTCTCTGCTGCTGCTTCTTGCCTGTCTTGCGCCATCTCTGGTGTTACAGCTCTCTGCCTGTCTCCTGGGTCTAGGGGCTTCTCAGTGCAGGAACCCCAGGTCCAAAAGGTGTGCTCCACTTCCGTTTCTTCTTCTTGGTGGCAGTGAGGTCCCCCCTTCCTGCCTCTGGGATGGCTCATTTTAAGCCTAGCGGGCTGGCAAAACAGACCAATCCCCATGTTAAGTTTCAATACTTGTTATTTGCATGGTCCCGCACCCACAAAGATGCCACACGCCTTATGTGCATTATTAGCAGGTTGCCCGATCTCCTTAGTGGGCCACAAGCACTTTATTTGCATAGCCCCACCCAATCATTTGGTAGGAGTTACAAGACCATGGTAAGAAAGGCCATATAAAAGCAACCCATCCCACCACAGCATGAATGTGCTCAAGCATGTGTGTGCATGTATATGCGCGTACACACGTGATTGTGTTTCTGTGATTGTATGTGCATACGTTTCTGTGCACATGTACATGCTAGACTGTTATTCAGCAAGCACGCACCAGCAAGCCCTCTGTCTGATTTGTGCCCTTGCCACACACATTTTGATATGCTGAATACTGTATCATTCTCCTTACCTACATCTGGAGTCCCTGGTGGTGTAAACAGTTAACGTGTTTGGCCACTAATAAAAAGATCAGAGGTTTGAGTCCACCGAAAGGCTCCTCAGAAGAAGGGTCGGGAGAGCGACTTCCAAAAATCACCCACTGGAACTCTCACTCTGACACACGTGGGGGCACCATGAGTTGGGGTCAACTTGACAGTAGCCGGTCTTACTAGTTTTTTACCTGCAATGTGAGTGAGTCCACATATGTGTGAGGACTTGAGGTATGTGAGTTTTTGTGTGTGTGTGTGTGTCCCGGGTTGTGAGTGTCCTCGTGTGTCTGTGCATATGCGTGAGTGTGCACATGTTGAGGCTCCTGTGCACACGTGTGAGGTCCTGAGTATGCATGTGTCTGCATGCTCGTGTGGTTGCACACGTAGGTGATTGTGTGTGCATGCTTGATAGTGTGAGTGTGCATGTGTGCTGGCCAGCGATGTTCTTCATTGCTGCCCCAGCTCCAGGGAGAAATTCTCCTTGCGTCTGAGATAGACGAGGCCAGGGGCTTGGGGCTCTGTGTTTCTCAGGCCCCAGGCAGCTTTCCCAGGCCCTATCACCCAAGAGGGACTAAGTCAGGGTGCAGGGAGCATGGCCAGGCTCTGAGGAGACAAGGCAGTCAGATTCCCTTTTGGAAGTCCCCTCGGGCTGGTGGGGAGGAATGGTGGAGCCTGGGAAACTTGTGAGGAGAGGAGAGAGGGTGAGGTCTGGGCCAGGCCAGCTGCAGTGGGCAGCAGGAGGGAGCAGATTTGAAGGGCATTAGGATGAAGAATGGACAGGAGTCAGTGATCTGAGGAGGAGTGAGGGTGAGGAAGACATACAGGAGAATCCCGCCTTCTGGCCTGGGTGAAGGCCGCTTCCTAACCCTGAGGTGGGAGCCAGAGGGGAAGCAGCTTCAGCAGCTTGCTGGCGGCCAGTCGTGATTGGAGTCTGAGTCCTCCCTGGTTCAGCCACACTGGGTGAGGAGGTGATCCCTGAGGGGAGGTCGAGGGGAGAGAATGAGTTTGGTCAGTGGGAGGCTCCTTCGGCCACCCAGGAGTAGCCTGGGACTGCAGGGCTGAGATACGTGGGAGTAGCTTTGAACAACAACAACAAAAAAGTTGCCGTTGAGTCGATTGTGACTCATGGTGACCCGTGTGTGCAGAGTAGAACTGCTCCATAGGGTTTTCAGGGCTGCGACCTTCCAGAAGCAGATTGCCAGGCCTTTCTTCTAAGGAGCCTCCAGGCAGGTTCAAACGAACAAACCTTCAGTTAGTAGTCAAGGTTTGACCATTTGCACTGCCCAGGGACTCCTTAGCTTCGAGCAAGTGCCAAATTCTTCATAATGACCTTATTCTAAACCAGGGTGTTTTTGTTTGTTTGTGTTTTTTAGCTGTGGAACCCATGTCCGAATTGGTCATGCGAGCCACTTAAACCTGAGACCCAGTTTGTACCTGGCCTGTGCGATGGGGTCACCAGCTTTAGAAGCATAGGTTGCTGGTGCTGGAGGAGCGTGTTGGTGCACTTGGGCCACCCCTGCCCTTGTACAATTGGGGAAACCAAGGCCCAGAAGGCAGTGACATTTCCAGGGTTACCCAGCGAGGTAGGGTGGGGCTGGGGTCTGTCCACCTGGAAGCCCTCTGCTGGAGAGCCCCTCCTTTTACTGAGGAGGCCCGGGAGGCTGCCTCAGGAGACTCTGTAATTATGGGATTAGGAGGTGGCCTCTCCCCAGCTCGGCCCTTTGCCCCTCAAAGCCGCAGGGTGGAGACCAGAGTTGGCGGAGCAGAGCCGGTTTCCAGGTGTGTCTGAGGAAACCTGGCATCCGCGGGCAGCTCCTTCAGCCTGAAAGGCCCCATTGTGGCTGCAGCCTCCCTCCATTGGCTCTATTTTGGGGTCTGGATCCACCCTGCTCCAGTTGGAGGAAGGAAAAGTGTATTTCAGTATGTCCTATGGGTGTGGGGGGCAGTGGAGAGACAAAAGGGGAGGTTGCAGCATAAGCAGCATGTGAATAGCTCAGTGGCTGGGGCCTGGATTGTGTGGAGAACTGGCAATGGAGGCTGAAAGCTAGAGGTGTGAGGGGAGGAGCAGCCTGGAGTTCCAGGTGGAGGTGGCCTAGAAGTCGGAGGGGTGGGGGGTGGTGTGAGCCGGGCTGGGCTCTCATGTGGCTCCAGGAGGCCTCTTGGCTGACCCTGCCACACTGGAATGTGGGTCTGCGGCCTGTCTGGCACCCTGCCCAAGACCTGCCTGCCAGGACTTCCCAATTCTCAACCCTGTGGGGGCCTAGCCCTATGCCCTGGAGGGAGACCAGCCCTGTCCTGCAGGGTCTCCCAGGACAGGTATGGAGGGCCTGGGGCTGCAGCTGCAGGGAACACAAGCAGCTCTTCTTCCTTTGGGTCTGTTCTGCCCAGGCTCCACCCCACGGGGCCATATTTGCCCACTCGCCCTCACCAGCATGGCAGGTGCAGCCTGGCCTCTGGGCCTCTGCTCACCTGGTTCTCAGCCTGGCCTGGCCTGGCCACTCCTCCTGGCCTGCCTTATCCTGCCCACCCTTCAGGGCTCTGCTCACTGCCACCTCCATCACCACCCCAGGCTTTCCTCTGATTTCCCTCGTGCCAGCCTTGCCAGGCTCGCAGAGCTCTTCCCCCCAGCAGCCTCCTCACCTCTGCCTTGCACAGGGCCAGCCACAAGGGTAAGGGACTCACCAGGAAGGAGGGGGCTTGATGTGTGCCCTTGGGCCTAAGCCTCCTTGCCTGTGAAATGGGATCGTGAAGTTTGCCTACCAGGTGGCTGACAGATTAGCTGGGGTAATAGGAATGAACATGCCTGGCACATAGTAGGGGCTCAGGCAGTGGTCCTTCAGCCCCTCTGGCCTGGGTGCTTGCAGGGATCTGAACATCAGGCCCCAGGAGCCAGAGCCTGGGCTGCCTAGCCACTGCCCCGTGACTCTAGGAATGACTAATTCCACTCCAGCAATAAGCTCTTGGAAGCTCTGAGAAATGAGATTTTTTTCCCCCTCCTTCTTCTTGTTGCCTCATTAAACTCCTCTTGAGTGAAGGGAATGGGGATTGTCTTGATCCCTTGGCCCGCGGTGGGGGTGGGGTTCAGAAAGCTGGGCAAGATGGGTCTGCAGTGGCCTGCAGTCACGGGAGGACATTGGGAGCAGGCAGGGTGGGCACATAAGGCTGCACCAGCTACACCGTGCCCAGGTAAGGGGCTTGGTGCTGGACAGGAGCTGGAAGTCTTGTGTTTCTGGCTAGCTTTGCCCTGGGCCAGCTGGTGGCCTCAAATAAGCCTTGGCCCAGGCTGGGGCTCAGTCTCACTGTCTGCATAATGGCTGTTACAGGCCCTACTCACCTCTTTGTGCTGCTCTGGGTGGAGGATGGCCTGCGGGGCTGTGCTTGGGGAGGTTCTATTGATGGGGTGTCTGGGCCAGGCACACGGTAGGCACCTAGCAGGGGCAGGGTGGCACAGGCTCTGAGCAGTCCCTTGGCCTTTCTGCTTTTAGAGTCTGTTTCTCCATCTATCACATGGGCCTGGGAGCTCTGGCTCCCTCCTGCTGGAGCTTGGGTGACTCTGAGGGCCAGACTATAAGGGCCTTTCATTAGGGAAAGTGCTGTTCCTAGGCCCGGGCCCGGCACTTTCCTCTGGGTCATGGATGTGGCCTGACCCGGATGGGAATGTCCACCTGCCCTCGAGGCTGCTGGAACTGGAAAAACAATCCCAGACCTGGCCCACCCCAGTATTTCTTTATGGTGCCTTCCTCTGTGGAGCCTCAGTTTCTCCTCTCCAAGGTGGGACAAGACTCCAAGCAATGGGCACAGCTGAGATGGATGGGTGACTGGGGTCTGGGAGCCTCACCCGGACCACCCTCTGTCCACAGGTGTTCCTGGCCCTTGGAGAGCTGCTGCTATCCTGCAACTGGGCAGTGGTTGCTGACATCTTGCTGGTAAGTATGGGGATCAGGGTGGGGGCTGGTCCTGAGGCCTCTTGAGCAAGGAGCTGGGGTCTGTCCAGCTCAGAGCTGGACCTCTGCTGTTGAGCTGCCTGGGGGTGGGGAGGGGCTTCGGAGGCTATAGGGTAGGGAGCCAAGGTCACTGAGTAGTTAGTTACCTTGGTCTACTGATACTCCTCAAACAGCATCTCCTCTGACTATCATCCTCATTTTGCAGATGAGCAAATGGTGGCTCAGAGAGGGCATGTGCCTGGACCAAGGTCACATAGCATGCCAAGGCACTGAGGCAGGACTGGAGCTTAGGCTTTTTGACTCCAGGGCCCTTTTTCATCAAGCCTCCACTCTGGGGTGTGTGGATACAGGGATGCAGGACTTCAGGGCTGCAGCCGCTGAGCCCACATGGATCCGGGCTGCCCCAGGTCCTGTGTCACCAGCTGCAGCACAGGGAGGTTGGATCAGGTGAGAAGGAGGCCTGATGCTGTCCCGAATATATGACTCTGCTAAGTGCAGAGTCCACCACAGCATCTCCCTGAGCCTCACTCTCCTCCCTGTCTCCTATGGGAAGACTTTGATCACTGTGAAGGAAGAGCTGTGCCCTGTGGATAACACAGGGTCCCAGACCTAGGAGCACCGGAGACGCCTCTTCTTGCTTCCTTGTGGAAGGTGCTGGCACAGCCCAGTACTGGGCATGTGGGAACTGAAGCAGCCTGACATTTGGTAGATAGCTGTCCTGAAAGCCGTCCAGTGCAGGGGCACAAAGCTGGGCTCAGGAAACAGGCCTGGGTTTCAGCTCTGTTTCTGCAGCTCACTAGCCATGTGACCTTAGGCTAGTCACTTTGTGTCTCTGAGCCTCAGTTTTCCAATGTGGAAAATGGGGATGATAATTGTACCTACCTCATGGTTGTTGGGAAGCCCGGGTGGTGTAGTGGTTAAGTGCTACGGCTGCTAACCAAAGGGTTGGCAGTTCGAATCCACCAGGCACTCCTTGGGAACTGTATGGGGAACTCTTGGGAACTACTCGGTCCTACAGGGTCGCTATGAGTCGGAACTGACTCGACGGCACTGGGTTTGGTTTTTTTTTTTTGGTTTTTCACGGTTGTTGTGAGGTTGAAATGAGATTATTGGTATGAAACTTTTGTCCAGTGCCTGGCACAGAGTGGGTCCTCTGCTGGCTGGGATTCTGATAGCAATTCTACGTCCTCATCTTCTGTCACCCAAAGGGAATCCTTGAGTGGTGAAACTGAAAGTTCAGAGGTTCAAGTCTACCCAGAGGTGCATCAGAAGAAAGGCCTGGAGATCTAGTTCCAAAAAATATGGGTCGTTGAAATCTGATTTTACTCTGACACACGTGAGGTTGCCATGAGTCAGAGCTGGCTTGGCGGCAACTGGTTTTATTCCCCCAAAGAAATTCTGGAGTCCTGGAATCTAAGTTTGAAAAGCTTTGGGAATCAGGAGTCGTTTAACAAGTCGACCAGTCCTGCTTGAATGCTGCTGTTGATGGGACACTCACTCCCTGTAGAGGTGATCTGCCCCCTTCCCAGGCAGCCCTTATGATCCCCTCCGGGGGGATCCGGCTCACAAGTGTGGACAGGGCTGCACTGCTGTGGCTCCTGGGTGGGGCTATTTGCTGTAGGACTGGTGGGTCTTCTCCACCCCGCCCTCCAGACAAGAGACTTGGGCTCCAGCCCTGACTCAGCCACAGACCTGCCGTGTGGCTTTGGGCCTCAGTTTCCTTGTCCATAAAAAGGGATGATCATAGCCTGCCTGGCAGGGAGAACCAGCCTTTGTGTGGGGAAGCCCTCAGTCAATGGGACCTCGTGGGCACACTTTGTGTGGTTGTCCACTTTTAAGCCCCCTCCTTCCCCCGCTTCCCCCCACCCCTCACCCCCCACATAGCTTGTTCTCTCTCAGGCAGTTCAGCTGGTGCTGGAACTTGCCCCCTGCAGCTTCCACCCGGCCCCCTACCGAGCTGCTCCCTTTGCTGCATGACAGCCCCACAGGTATGTGAAGACCCTGCCTGTGGCCCCCCATGTCTGTGTGTGCAAGAATGATTAACCGGGCAGAGCTGTGAGGGGTGCTGAGGTGGGGGAGGGGCTACAGGGCTGGCCAGCCGTGTTTGGCTGATCTGGCTCTGCTGGGGAGCTGGCTGGACATGATCTCGTTCACCCCAGTGCACCCCACAGTCCCACCTTGGCTGGAGGCTTCCAGACCCCATGCTTAGGAAGGTCTACCACCCCAGGAAGGCTTCTTGGCCACCTCTACCTTCCCACCTTCCTGAAGCCCCTCTGTCCAAGGTTGCCTTTCTGCTCTTCAGCACTCAGAGCTAGACCAAACCTTGCAGCCCATGGAGTTTGGCTCCCCCATGTTGCTGTTTTCCTGGCAAAGAAAGTGGAAGAGGCAGGAAGGCTGGTTGGTTGGGGACCCGGTCTGTAGAGCAGAGGGGCAGACGCCACATTGGAGTGGGCTGAGGACAGGGTGGGAGGGTGAAGAAGGAGGATCGGAGTGTAGTCAAGCCCCTCAAGAAGCTGCATTGAGAGGAGAGGAGAGGAGAGAGAGGGTGGTCTCTGGGGTGGGCAGAGGGTCAGGGGAGGCTGGTGGTGCTCTTCCAGAGGCCAAGCAGCAGCAAGCCCCCAGAGAAGGGAGGGAATGGCTGAAAGGGAGTCCCTGCAGAAAGGGTGAGCAGGGAGTGGGACCCAGAGCTGAGGGGGGAACTAGCCTCAGAGAGGAGGCCTGAAGCTCTTGCACAGAGGCAGCAGGGTAGGGACTGTTTGGGGGCAGGAAGTATGTGGGAAAGGGGGTGGGTGACGGGAAGTGGAGAGAGGTCCCACCTGCTGGCCTGACCTTGAGGAGCTGAGCTTCTCATCCGGCAGGGCCCTGAGGAGAGCAAGAAGGACCCGGAGAGTATGTGTGTATGTATATGTGTGTAGAGAGAGAACAGAAGCTGAGAGAAGAGGGATATTCAGGTGAACAACTCCAGGCTGGAAAGGAAGCCAAGGGTCTGACAGGAAAACAGGTGGAGAGGCTATAGGTCTCTGGAAGGTGGGGAGCCTATGGGTGGGATCAGAGGGTGAGAGGGTAGCATAGCCCAGGAGCTAAGACTCTGGAGCTGACCACTTGTTCATTTCCCATACCTGCCACTCACTAGCTGTGTGACCCTGGCCAAGTGACTTAACCTCTCTGGGCCTCCCCATCCTCAGCTGTAAAATAGGTAGGATGGCTAAAAGAAACAGTTGCCGTTCAATCAGCCCTGACTCATGGGACTCCATGTGTGTCAGAGTAGAACTGTGCTCTATAGGGTTTTCAATGGCTGTTTTTTCTGGAAGTAGATTGCCAGGCTTTTCTTCCGAGGTGCCTCTGGATACACTCAAGGGCATGGCTCTTTTTCGATCCACTTATCCACAGGGAGGAGAATCTAGATTCTCTCTGAGGAAGGGATCTCATGGGCTCGCTGTCCAGTGATTCTCAAACTTCACCGTGCATTAGAGTACCTGGGGTTGTGGGTTGTTGTTAAATGTTGTCGAGTTGGTTCCAACTCATAGCAGCCCTATGCACAACAGAATGAAACACTGCCCAATCCTGTGCTATCCTCACAATTGTTGCTATGTTCGAGCCCATTGTTGCAGCCACTGTTTGTCAGTCCCTCTCGCTGAGGGCCTTCCCCTTTTTTGCTGACACTCTACCAAGAATGATGTTCTTCTCCAGGGACTGGTCCCTCCTGAGAACATGTCCAAAGTATGTGAGACATAGTCTCGTCATCCTTGCATCTCAAGAGCATTCTGGCTGTACTTCCAGGACAGACTTGTTTGTTCTTCTGGCAGTCCATGATATCTTCAATATTCTTTGCCAACACCATAATTCAAAGGCATCAATTCTTCTTTGGTCTTCCTTATTCATTGTCCAGTTTTTGCGTGCATATGAGGTGACTGAAAACACCATGGCTTGGGTCAGGCGCACCTTAGTCTTCAAAGTGACATCTTTGCTTTTTAACACTTGAAAGAGGTCTTTTGCAGAAGATTTGCCCAACGCAATTAGTCCTTTGATTTTTTGACTGCTGCTTCCCTGGTTCGTTCTTTTGGCAGTCCACGGTATATTCAATGAGGTGGATTGACACAGTGGCTGCAACAAGGAGCTCAGGCATAACAACAATTGTGAGGATAGCACAGGATTGGGCAGTGTTTCGTTTTGTTGTGCATAGGGTCGCTATGAGTCGGAACCAACTCGACAGCACCGAACAACAACAACAACAACAACAAGCTTCCGTGGTGTTGTCTGTGGATATAGTAAAATGAAATCCTTAACAACGTCAATCTCTTTTCCCTTTATCGTGTCGTTTTGCATTGGTCCAGTTGTGAGGATTTTAGTTTCCTTATGGTGAGGCGTAATCCTTACTGAAGGCTGTAGTCTTTGATCTTCATCAGTAAGCGTTTCAAGTCTTCTTGGCTTTCAGCAGGCCAGGTTGTGTCGTCTGTATATGGCAGGTTGTTAATGAGTCTTCCTTCAATCTGGATGCCATGTTCTTCTTGTTACAAATTCAGATTCCAGGCTGTCTGTCCTCAGAGTCTGATTCAGTGGGTCTATGAGGGGTCCAGGGATCTGCATTTCAACTTCCCAAATGATTCTGATGTAGGTGTGCCTCAGAGCACACTTTGAGAAACACTGGTCTTTCTCAGCCAGCTCCCCAAGTCCACAAATTCTCCTCAAAATTCCAATGAGTGCAGTTCTGCTTTTGTTTACATACTCCTCTGATGGGGAGCTCACTCCCTGCACCCCGGGCAGCCTCTGCACACTGGCAGCTCTGTTGACAAAAATGATCTAGTTCGGTCACAGCTAAGACAATCTCCCCTGCCCCAGCTTAGCCCTTGGACTCGAAGGGACTGGCTCCCTGGCACACTGATATTGTCTGCCATGCCAGCTTCTCCCTAGGCTGAGCACCCTGCCTCCCCAAACCAACTGATGGAGTCCCCAGTTCCCTCCCAACCCACCTGTCTGTCTGGACCCTGCACCCTTGGGGTGGCCCAGAGCCAGCTTAGGCCACTGCCCCCCTCCCCCCAGCAATGCAGAGCAGAGAGAGAAAGCGTGCCCCCTCTTTCCCAGGCCTGTCGTCTGGGTGTCTGGAATCCAGCCACAAGGCTCAGCTCCTACCTCCTCAGCAGATTTTCCCAAATCCCCCTGGAGGGCTATCACCCCCTGTGCTCCCTCTGCCCCACGTCACCATGTGTCCCTGCTCAGCCTCTGCCCCCAGGGGCTGTCTGCTCACTTGTCTGTCTCATCTCCTAGGGGTGTAGGGGTGTGAGGCTGCGTGGAGAGCAGGAGGCAGGCTGCCAGGTAGTCTGCACCTGGTGGTTGCCGCTCTGACTTTCTGTAGGCCCGTCGGTGGTGCTGGTTTTGCCCCACAGTATAAAGGGAACAGCTCTTCTAAGAAGGGAGAGCCAAAAACAGAGATGTGTTTGCCTCAGAATAGAGTGAGCCTAGAGTTTTGGGAACCCAAAAGCCTCTTACTTCTAAAATTACTCCCTGGGTTGTCTAGCTCCTGGTGGGGGCCAGCCTTGGCCCCCTGGCTGTATGGAGAAATCAGGACACAGAACAGGTTGCGGGGGACCTACCTGTCCCACAACTGGCAGCAGCAGCCAGTCTGGGTCCATCAGGTTGAGGTTTCTGGGAGGAGAGGAAGAGACCGAGGGTCCGAGAAGCCTTGGCCCCCACCGTGGACTTTTTTGGACATCTAGGGCCCACCCTCTAGGAGGCACTGCCCTTCTCCCCAGAACCACCAGTGAGTAATCACATAATTATGGGGTGAGAAGGAAGCACGGGTGGAAGGTGCAAAGCTGCGGTCGATTCCTTCTCAGCCTGTTGGCAGGTCCCAGCGATGGGCGGAGGCTCAACTTTCCTCAGGGCCTGGACAGGGCGGCTCAGGGCCAGCACCCACGGTGACTCCTGCCCCTCTGCCCTGCCCACCCCTCTCACCGGACCCCTGCAGCTCCCAGCCCCTGGGTTACTGCCTCCACACCTTTGTCCCTGCCTGGCCCCTGCCTGAAATGTCCTTCCCCTCCCTCTGCCCGTTGCTGTCCTGTCTACCTACAGGGTGAGGGAGGAGCTTGTCTGCTTTCTCCTTCTCTCCATTTTCCAAGTGTTCTAAACAAACATAGAAACATTTCTGAAAAAGCTCTTCCTTCCCTGTGACACTAGAGTGGTCAAAAGGCCAGGTCCTGGATCAATCTCAGTCATGCTATTTCCTGGCTGGATGACCCTGGACGTATTACTTAATCTCCCCGTGGCCTCAATTTCCTCATCTGTAAAGTTGAGATAGTAATTATATCTCCTTCATGGGTTGTTTGAGCTGATATATCGAATGCATACAGGAAGTACTCAATAAGTGATAGCAAGTATTACTATTATCCTTGTTATTGTTCTCTGAAGGGTTCAGATTTAAGGACACCTAGGCCTTGGGGACGAGCCCTGGTGGCACAGCCAGTTGCTAACCAAAAGGTTGGTAGTTCGAACACACCGGCCGCTCCATGGTAGAAAAGATGTGGCAGTCTGCTCCATTTACAGCCTTGGAAACCCTATGGGGGCAGTTCTACTCTGTCCTATAGGGTCACTGTGAGTGGAATTGACTTAATGGCAAGGTTTTTTTTTTTTTTTTTAGGCCTTGGGGATGGAGCTCTAGGATTGAAGCTCCTCGGTGGCTGCCCTGCGGCCTGTGTCCCAAGGAACCTCCTTCTCTCCCCTCCCCTCCCCCGCTACAGCCCTGGGTTGAGGCAGGGAATTCTCCTGGGACCAGCCTCCAAGATGGTTCTACTTGGTTGCTTTGATTTGCAACCCTTCTGCTAATCCCTCTGTGCCTGGTACCCCGCTGGACCCCAGGGACCTGAGGGGAATTAGACAAGGGGCTTGCGATTGAGGACCTGACTAGAAAGTGCTGGGAGTAAGGGGGACAGACAAAGAAAGGAAACCACCCAGCTCTGAGTGACGTGCGCTCATGCTTGTGGGTGCTCAGGGCAAGCATCTGAACTCTGAGACAGCGTCACAGAGGAAGTGACTCCAGAGCTATGTCCTGAAGGACAAGTAGGGATGCTCAGCTGGACCGAGAGGGGAAGGTGTTCTGGGCGGAAGTCTCCAAAACCCAAACCAAAACAAATGAACAAATAAGCCAACCAAATCAATTGCTGTCGAGTTGATTCGAACTCATAGCAACCCCATCCGTGTGTGTCAGAGTAGCGCTGTGCTCCATAGGGTTTTCAATGGCTGTAATCTTTGGAAGTAGATCACCAGACCTTTTTTTCTGAGGCAACCCTGGGTGGATTTGAATGTCCAACCTTTCAATTAGTAGCTAAGTGCTTAGTCATCTGAGCCACCCAGAAGTCCCAGTGTGCTCAAATGCCTGGAAGCATTCTGCCTCCCAAAGTCATAGGGTGTTATTTCAGTATGATGTCAACCTGAAGCCTTCGGGTACCAGATTAAAAATAATAACATAACCCTGGAGGTAGGTAGTATTATTACTCTCATTTGGGAGTGAGGAGACTGAGGCACAGAAAGGTGAAGTAACTTTCCCAAAGCTACACAGCTAGTGAGTGGGGGGATCTGGGTTTGGAACTCAGACTGACTCCAGAATTCATATTCCTAACGGCCGCCTCCCAGGTAACTGGCCCCATGGAGTGTATGAGAGGGTGGAAGTCCCCGCCTCACCCTCTTCCATGGAGTCATCTGGGCCTCTCCAGCCAGGCTTTTTTGGTCACTGCCCAGCTGGGCTGGAACTTTCTGATAGAACGGCTGAGCCCTCTGCACCGTGCCTGCCCAATGGCCACGCATGCAGACACGTGGCTGTGCGTGGCTTCTTACTCCGCCAGCCTGCACTGCTGCCTCCTGGACCCCTGAGCTGGGCTGCCCTATGACTCCCGTCACAGCCATGCCTGGTCCCTGCCCAGGCTTTTTTGTGTGCGTGTGTGATAAAATGCATAAAACATAAAACTTCGTGTGTTAACCACAAGTGTACAATTCAGTGGCGTTAGTTACATCCACAATGCTGTGCAACCATCACAGCTATTTGTTTCCAAAACTTTTGTGTCATCCCAAACAGAAACTTTGTTTGCATTAAGCATTAACTCCTCTCCCCCTCCCCCTGGCAACCGCTAATCCACCATCTGTCCCTGTGCATGTCCCTGGATGTTTCATGTAGGTGGGACTGTACAGTATTTCTTCTTTTGTGTCTGATTTATTCCAGCATAATGTTTTCAAGGTTTATCCACGTAGTCGTATTGGAATTTCCTTTCTCTTTATGGTTGAATAATATTCCATTGCACGTATACGCCACCCTTCATTCTTCCGTTCATCAGCTGGTGGACACTTGGCCCCTTCCCAATTTGAGAGCAAAACCTTAAGAGGGGGCCTTGGCACCCCATCCCAGGGCACAGGACTGGTGTTCTAATGGTGGCCACTCACTTGGCCAACCTGTCTCACGTCCAGGCCATTGTCCTTGGCAGGTGGGAAACAGGAGGTGGGTGTGAGGGGTCTCCACTGTCTGCTCTGGCTTGGGGAGCTTCCCTGGTGTCCTGTGTGTTTGCAGTCTGTGGTGGTGCCCAGGTGCCGGGGGACAGCAGAGGCGCTGCAGATCACAGTGGGCCATGTCCTGGGAGACGCCTGCAGCCCCTACCTCACCGGACTTGTAAGGCCTGAGTGTGGGACCAGTGGGTGGGAAAAGTCTTGGGGAGGAATGGCATGTGGGAAGGCCTGGAGGGTGGCCTGGTGGGCCTGGCAGAGCCAGTCTCTCTCCTCTGCAGATCTCCAGCGCCCTGCGGGCCAGGCGCCCTAACTCCTACCTGCAGCGCTTCCTCAGTCTGCAACAGAGCTTCCTGTGCTGCGTCTTTGTCGTCGCCCTGGGCGGCGGCTGCTTCCTGCTGACTGCCCTGTACCTAGAGAGAGACCAGACCCAGGCCCAGGAGTCTCGTACAGGTACCCACATCCCCCCCACCCATGTCAGGTTCATGGCTGAACTTCACAAGGCAGGAAGCACCGGCCAGCCCCTGGGCCTCTGACCAGTTTGTCCATTCTTTCATTCAAAAATATCCATTACACTCCTACTAAGTGCCAGGCAGGAGATCCTGAGTGATACAAATGGTTAACACACTTGGCTGCTAACCAAAAGGGTGGTGGTTTGAGTCTACCCAGAGGTACCTTGGAAGAAAGGCCGGGTGATCTACTTGCAAAAAATCAACGATTGAGAATCCTATGGAGCACAGTTCTACTCTGATACACACGAGGTCGCCATGATTCAGAATTTACTTGACGGCAACTGATTTAAGTACCAGGCAAGTTTGCAGATGATGGGGAGTGAACGAATTAGGCCAAGTCCAAGCCCTTGTGGAACTGACCCTCCAGTGGGTAGAGACAGAGGAGAAACATACAGAAAGAGCAAAAAATCTAGTATGTTTGAGGTCATAAGTGCTATGGAGAGACCAAACAGGAAAGGGGGTAGGGGGCAGGTGGGGGCAGGTTGGGATTTTTGACAGAGTGGTCAAGGAGGTTCTTACCACACGAGTGACATTGGAGGAGTGAGGGAGTGAGCCACGCAGAAAGAACAGCCTGTGCAAAGGCCCTGAGGCCCTCTGTGCCTGAGGTGTGTGAGGACCAGTGTGGCAGGGGCAGGAGTGAGGAGAAGAGTGGTAGAGGGTGAGGGCAGCCGTAACCAGGCAGGAGGAGCCTGGTGGGCCCTTGTAAAGACTGTGGCCTTAACTCTGAGTGAGCTGGGAGCCTCTGTAGGGTGCCCAGGGGAGGAGCAGGAGGCAGTTGGCTTTATATTGTAAGAGCGTCACTGGCTGCGGTGTTGAGAGCAGACGGTGAGGGGTGAGAGTTGAAGCAGAGAGGCCCTAGGAGGCGCTCCGTGGTCTAGGACAGCGAAGATGGCGGTAAGACCATGGAGGTGGCAGAGAAGATGGTGAGAAAGGAGCGGACTGGGAATTTACCTTGCAATCAGAATTTAGACAATTTCCAGACGGATTGTGCCCAGGCCTGGTCCCAAAGCAGCGCCTGCCTCCTCTGAGGCTGGCTGAGTGTCTTTCCTCCCACAGGGACCTCGGACAGCAAGGATGTGGAGAGCCAAGCTGTGCTTTCTGGTGGGAAAAACCGTCCAGAGGGCCCCTGAGGCCCCTGACTGCAGCAAGGAGGCCCTGGCCACCCTGCCCGCCCACCCAGCCCTCCTGCTGGCCTCCACAGTAGCAGAGCCTCTGAGACCTTTGGCTGTGGCTCAGAGACCCCGGCCGAGCTGCACCTGCCACTTCCTGGATCCTGATCCCCTGCTCAAGAGCTGGCAGGCCCATCGGCTTGGCTAGAAATTGAGCTGTCAGCACACTCCGCAGGGGGCCTGGGCCTGTCTGCCTGAGGTCCTCGGCCTGGCTGCCGAGGGGCCCTGATTAAAGTGTGGCCAGCACAAAGCCCATGGAGCTCAGGCCTTTTGGACCAGCATGTTATTTCTAGCCTCAGGTGCCATAGCTGGGAACGTGAGGGGGTGAGGTGGGCAATCCAAGGCAAGGGTGCAGGGCTGCCCCCTGAAGTGGGGATGCTGGGGGGCTGCTCGGCATGGGTCTTTCAGTGTCCCCACCCCTGGGCCTCCCAGCTCATGAGACCCACTCTGACCCAGCTTCCCCACTCTGCAGGGTCAGGAGGGCACGGGACACCCCTCTGGGTGAATTCACCATTTGAACAAAAGGTGGGAGCCGAATGGTAGTCTGGGAGGTGGGTTTCCCCTAGGATGCTGGGGTGGGGTGTGTCTCCAAGCTCCACAGACCACACAGAGCAGCTCCCAGGCCTGCAGCTTCACAGGCACAGCTGCCCACAGGGTCATGCTGACGCGCTCACCTGCTGCTTAGCCATACTCCGGGCTGTGCACCCCCTCCCCACCCACGCTCTGACCCCAGCACAGTCCGTGGGGAGGGTTGGCTCTCTGAGACCCACACTTGCCACTGGGTTCAGAGCAGCTGGGCTCAGCAGGCCCCGCAGGAGATCAACAGCTTCCAGACAGGCAGCGATGGGGAGGCCATGTTCTGTCCGCCTGTGAGCAGGAGCTGCTCTCCCCTCCCCTGGTGCCTGGCCAGGGGATGGCTTATTCATTTGCTGATTGTCACCTTGGCTGTGCCAGGCTGTGCCTGCCTCCCAAAGGCTGTGGAGGAGCAGTGACCCAACCCTATGCATACCTCTCAAACTTTGCTTGCTCCAGCCCTGCCTCCGAGTGTCCTCCCTGACCCTGGCGGTTGGATGTGATAGGCTCCAGGGGTTGGGCTCTGCAGCTCAGCCCACGCCTGCCCCCAGTCTCAGCCCTCCCTCTGGAACTGGCATCACAAGCTGTCTAACCCCTTGACCCATAGTTCCATGCTTGGAGTGCCTGAGCTGGGCCACCACTGTAATTACAAGGGAAAGGGTCCATGAGGATATTTGGTTTCTCTTGAGAAGGAAGCATGCAGTTGGGGCTAGAGCCAGGACGCCCTCAGCATCCCCTGGCTGTGTGACCTTGGCCACTTCTGTCCCTCTCTGTGCCGTAGACTCCCCAACTCTACACAAGAGGTGTGTTTTATGTGGCTTTTCTGGCCCACACCTCCTGTGGTTGCCACAGAAGTCCAACTCCAGGCTCTGAACCTTCCTCCCAGAAGTCCTGGGGGGAGAACCTCTGTGAGGCTTATTCCCAGATAAAAATCCAGTGCCATCAAATCGATTCCGACTCATAGTGACCCTATAGGACAGAGTAGAACTGCTCCATAGAGTTTCCAAGGAGCACCTGGGGGGTTTAAACTGCCAACCCTTTGGTTAGCAGTTGTAGCATTTAACCACTATGCCACCAGGGTTTCCAAGATATTCCCAGATAGTTCGGCCAAAATGGTCAAGGGCTTCTCAAGAGTTAAACATCACCCCTCCCCCACCAGAGTCCAGTGGCTGGGGAGGAAAATCAAAAGGCTCCTTCATGTCAGTTCCACAAACATGCACTGGTATCACTGGGTGCCCATCTTGGTGTCAGCAGTGACTCAGACTCCACCCCGCCCCCCCATGTACCTCACAATGCAAGAGAGTAGAGGGAAACACTCAGCTAAGCCGAGTGAAAGGTCCCTGGGAGGTGCAAATGGTTTGTGCTATGCTGCTAACCTAAAGGTTGGTGGTTCGAACTTACCCAGCAGTGACATGTAAGAAAGGCCTGGCAATCTGCTTTCGTTAAGATTATGGCCAAGAAAACCCTATGGAGCCATTCTACTCTGTAACACGTGGGGTTGCCATGACTCAGAATCAACGTCAACTGACAACAACAACAAGCCAAGTGAGGTTCTTGCTGAAGGAGGCACACCTGTAGGCAGAGGAAGGAATTATATCCCAGCCTGAAAAAAAAAAAAACAACCCAAACACATTGCATCAGACTCATAGCAACCCTATAGGACAGGGTGGAACTGCCTCATAGGGCTTTCAAGGAGCAGCTGGTGGCTTTGAACCACCAACCTCTTGGTTAGCAGCTGAGCTCTTAACTACTTTACCACCAGGGCTCCACATCCCAGCCTAGGAGTTGCTAAATAGCAGGAGAAGGTGTCGGGGAGGGACTTTCAGGTGGAGGGAATAGGGCAGGCAAAGGTGGGTAATGAATCAGGAAGGGGTGTAGTGTGGCTGGAGAGGAGGGTGTGAGTGTTGTTGGGGGAGGGAGAGGAGGCAGGAGAGACTGGCTGTGACCACAGTGTCTACCAAAGCCAGGCCCAGGAGCTGGGGCTTTAATCCCATAATCAGGGTTGTTTCTTCTGGTTCAAGTGCATTCTGGTGGTTTGGGTTGCTAGGGAAGGTGGGGTGATGTTTCTTGGGACTGAGCTGGACAAGATGCTCAGCCAGGACTTTGCAGGATATTATGACCCTGGATGGTGCAATTGGTTAAACACTTGACTGCTAAACTAAAGGCTGACAGTTTGAACTCACCCAGTGATGCCACGAAAGAAAGGCCTGGCGATCTGTTTCCGTAAAGATTATAGCCAAGAAAACCCTATGAGAGCACAGTTCTATTCTGTAACACATGGGGTCACCATGAGTCAGAATCAACTGACAGTGGTAGGTTTAGTTTTTTTTTTTAGTCTTCTGAAGTGGGGGCTCTGGGGCTGGTGGATCTTGTGGGGTGATAGAGACCAGCATCTCCTCTGCAGGCAACCCAGGTCCCAGCTTTATCTCGACTCCCACCTCCTGCCTCACTGGAGCCAGTCATGCTAGGCTAAGGTCACAGATGTGGGTCTATGAGCACCTGGGAAACCTGGCCACCCAGGCAACTGGTAAATAAAAACACAACTTCTTGGTCTAAAGGGCAGCTTCTGGGCAATCCCAGTCACTAAGACTTGAGACTTATTTGTTCGGAATGTAAAGGGGGAGAAAACGCTGCTCAGCAGGATGAGGCCCTCAAGCCTGACCCTCTTGCTGAATGTGTTAATTACTCTCCTGGGACATAAGCTGCATTCCAGCTCTCAGGTGTCACCCTGGCATGCAGGTGTCTGTCAGTGTGTGTGCCTGCTCATCTCTCTGCTGGTGTGTGAGCATGGGAGGATGCTGATAAAAGTTCCCCTTCAAACTTGACCTTAGACTTGGAGGTCGAGCATGTGCAGACAGCTGGTTCCCCAACCCTGGCTTGTTCTCCTGCAACACCAGTCATTGGTCTACCTGCTTCATTCCTTGAAGTGTTCCTTTCCTCCAGGCCTGGGTGGGCCTGTTGGTCTAAAGCAGACTCTAAAGACAGAGCTGGCAGGAGGCAGCCAGAAGTTGCTGGAGTCATGCTTCATCCCACCCACAGGCAGGTGGTGTGACTGCGCATGCTCCCTCTACGTGACTACAGCAGTCAGGGTTGTAGGGTTGTATGCAACAGAAACTGACTGTCTTAGGCACGAAAGGAATTTGTCAAAAGCTTATCAGGAGCTCACAGAATAGATGGGAAGGTTGGAGATTCAGGAGCCGCTCCTGGGTCATCTTATCTGGGGAACTTCCCCAGAACTCCAAACTTTATTGCCCTATTCTTTATGCCACTCTGCTCTGGATTTAAAACACTGACCAAAAGAGTTCAGTTGAGCTAGCTTGGATCCTATGCCCATGCCTTGATTTATTGCTCCATTAAAATCAGGAAACCAGGGTGCTCTTAGGAAGAGAAATGGACTCAGAGCAAGAAAACAAAAATGAAAGAAAAACAAAACAACAAAAAGAGTGTCCACTACAGTGATCTTGGGCAGGCTACTTACTGCCCCCTCTCAAAGATGTAGCCTTCCCATGAGACAGGGAAGATGCTGGACTCCATGTTCTTCCAAGGGATTCTTTATTTCTGATAGTCTCCGTGTCCATGTGCAAAGGAGACTGAAGCTGCTGTAATTCAGGAAAATGTTAAAAATATGCAAATGACAGGACAGGAATTTCTGCATTAGTGGGGACCCAGAACCATCTGTTCTGAGCAGGAGAGAGAGGCAGAGACAAAGTGTTCTGAGCAGATCTTGTGAGGCAGACCCAGGCTGGGACCTTCTTTCCACGGTGGGCAGTGACTTGTGGGTAAGGCTAATAAAAGGGTGGAGGAAAATGGCAGGTGGAAGCTAATGGAGGATGGAGTCAATCAGGGAGAAAATAAATGCCTTTTCTAGAAGGACCAGAAGACTCTGCCTGGTTCTGAGTCACTCAGAGCAACAGAGACGTGTTGCAAATCAACAGCCTTTCCTGAGCACCTGCTAAATGTTATTTACTCATTCGATCAACAAACATTCTCTGAGCACCTCCTCTGTACTGGATCAGAGATGAATCGGACTGGGTATAGGCCCTCAAGTCTCATGGTCTGTTGTGGGAAGTGGGTGGTGCACTCATGTACAAACATAATCAGCATAATGAGTCTGGTATGATGGAGGGAGACACAAGTTACTCAAGTAGCCTAGGAGGAAATGACTGTCCAGGTGGGTCAGGGAAGGCTTCCTGGAAGAAGTCATGTCTGCCTGGGTTTCTGAAGGACAAGTAGGAGGAGGGAGCTGGGCAGACAGTATAGACAGAGCTTGACTAAATGGTGCGGGGAGGGGGTTTGTGCATGTGACGCTCTCCGTGGTCCTGAATCACCATTGCATTATTAGGACAAGGGCTTTTCTGTTGAGGGGAGGGCAAGGACAAATGCCCCCAATTCCTGTTACTCCCCCAGGCTCCAGGAAGACTTGAGGGCCTATACCCATGGATACTGTACATGAGTTCAGGGAGGTCCATGTTCAGTGCAGTGAGAGTGTAATTTCCAGAGATGGACAAAAGGATCTGAGGCTGGAGATTGGTATGGGTCTTGAAGGGTCTTAGAAGCCATGCTAAGGAACTTAGATATTTTTTATCCTATAGGCAACGGGGAGATATGAGAAGGTTTTGAGCAAGATAGTGATGGGGTCATATGTGTAATTTAGAAAACTACCCTGGCAAGAAATATGAAGAAAAGACTGGAAGGGGATTCTCATGGAATGAATTATTCCCCCCCACCCCGCAAAATGTGTGTATCAACTTGGTTAGGCCGTGATTCCCAGAATTCTGTGGTTGTCCTCCATTCTGTGATTGTTGTTTTATGTTGAGGGGATTAGGATGGGATTGTAACACCACCCTTATTCAGGTCACCTCCCCGATCCAAGGTAAAGGGAGTTCCCCTGGGGTGTGGCCTGTACCATATTTTTTATCTCTCAAGAGATAAAAGGAAAGGGAAGCAAGCAGAGTTGGGGACCTCATACCAACAAGAAAGCAGCATCAGGAGCAGAGGGCGTCCTTTGGACATGGGGTCCCTGTGCCTGAGAAGCTCTTCGACCTAGGGAAGATTGAGGACAAGGACCTTCCTCCAGAGCCAACAGAGAAAGCCTTCCTCTAGAGCTAACACTTTGAATTTGGACTTTTAGTCTACATTCCTGTGAGGAAATAAATTTCTCTTTGTTAAAGCCATCCACTTGTGGCATTTCTGTTATCGCAGCACTAGATGACTAAGTCAGGGATGCTGGAGTAGGCAGTGTTGAGATTTACCAGGGTCCAGGTGAGAGATGGAGAGGTTTCAGCTAAGTCAATGGGCAAATTAAAAAAAAAAGGGGGGGGGGATATTAGAAGATATTAAAGAGAAAAAATAGGCAGGTCCTAGATGTGGTCATTGATGGAGAAGGAGGAGTCCTGAATGGCTCCTAGGTTTCCTGCTCGGTGACAATGTGGCTGATGGGATCATTTATGAAGAGATAAATGATACCAGGCATGGAAGTAGATCTGGGGGGAAGATGATGAGTGCAGTTTTGGTTGTGCTGAGCTTAAGATGCCTGTGGGATGTCTAGGGAGAAATGTGCAGGAGGCCGTTGGACATGTGGGTCTGGTGCTTAGAGATGAGCTTAGGTCTAGAGACGGAAGCTGGGGTGTCATGAGCATGGGGGTTGGGTGTCATGAGCATGGGGACGATTGTCGAAGCCTAGGCATGGGCGAGAGACTGCCAAGGGAGGCTGTGCCAGGTGAGAAGGGAAGGGACCAGGGCCTGAGCTTTGAGACACTCCCATGTAGGGGTATGGGCAGAGGAGAGGTGGACTGAGCTCCCAGGTACCAGCCCTGGAGGAGCCATTGCATTGCAGGCCAGTGTTTCTCACAGTGTTTTCAGCAGAGCTCTAGTCTTATGACATATTCTGTGGCCAGATTCACGTGGGCAGCATATACCTCTCCCTGAGCGACTCACAGTACACACTCTTATATTAAAGGCTCTGAAAAGTCCCTCAGTAAGGAAACCTGCTTCTCTGTGTTTACTCCACCATTTCCCAAATATCCTTGCCCTTAGAATCATGACCGTTAATGTTCTGTGTCCCATTTGCTTTGAAATCACGGTCTAGACCTAATGAATAAAGCTGAAGACCCTTTAGCTATTGAGTTTAGTCTCCCATTATATAGATGAGGACACTGAGTTCTGAAGAAACTAAGAGCAGCATTGTGGTACAGTAGAGGAAGCACTGGAGGTAGACACACCCCAGTTTAGTCTAGGCTCCATCATTTACTAGGCATGTGACCTTAAGCACATTACTTCTTTTCCCTGGGCCCCAGTTTCTTCATCTGTGAAATGGAAATAAGAACCCTATCAGTCCTACTCTGTGATGGTCACATGATATTACCAGAGGCTTTCAAGAAGACTACTGTGATTTGCCCAGGACCACCCAGCCAGACACGGCTACTGTCCTTCCTATCACTCTGCCTTTGGTAGCCCCTCATCCCACACAAGTACCTGCCCTAGAGGTTGCCTTTGAGTTAAAACCCCAGCAAAACCCACACAGAGGAAATAGCTGGTTTGCTTGGTGGCAGCTCAGAGGTCCTCCAAATTTGAAGAGTTCAAAATTCTGCCCTTTTCCCTTGCTCTGGCCATGGGGACTCCTTGGGCAAGGATGTGGGTGAAAGGATGAGGAGTTCTGGCTCAGAGGGGAGCTTGGGGTTGGCCTTAGAGCCATGGCTGAGCCTCCTTCAGAGCTGGGCATAGGGCCCCAACTGGGCAGCATCCCACAGCCAAGCTGGATGCTGTCCTCTAGCTGGCAACCTCCCACTGTTATGAGGGTCCTTGCTGGGGCCTAGGCCCAGTCCCATCAAGCTCCCAGGTCTGTCCTTGCCTGGCAATCACCTGCCACCCCCCAGCCACCCAGTGGAATCTCCCCCATCCACTTTGCAGGCCTGAGTGCAGCAAGCTGGAAAGAGGCAGTAAGGCAACTTTCAGAATGAAATGTTTTCCTAACCCTCCTGTCACAGTCATTCATACCTAACACGCTGAAGCATATTTTTAGGCACTTTGCAGAATTTAAAATACACCTTGAAGGAGCCAAGAAACACCGGCTTGGGGATTAACTCTGCTCCCAAGAGACGGTGGGGGGGGGTGCTTGTGCTGCATCACCCCTAGGCTATGTCATGACTCACTGCAGCCGACACCTTCAGGAGATGCACCTGCCCATGGACGTGGGGCCTGGAAGCAGCCTGCAGTGGGCACCAAGCTCCTAGCCCAAGGGGCTGGTGTCAGAGTCCTGGGTTAGCCCCAACCCTGCCACTGCATGTTTGTGGTGGGGTCACTTCTGTGCCCTGTGACACAGAAGGGAATGTGACACACAGGGAATAATTATCTGGTTTCTGAGGCTCTGTCCAGCTCTAACATTCTGTCCTCTGAGCTTTGTAAAGATTTTAATTTCAATCAAAGTCCCAAATATGAATGGAGGAGGGTTGGGGGGAGGGCTTCACAGAGCCACAGCACCTCTGAGCTGGGTCAGGTTGGTGATGGTGGCCCTGAACACAGAAGGTATCCACCCACTCACCACAGGAGACAGGACTTTCACTGATTTGGGAGGGGGGGCGCTGCATGTGAACACTCGTAGTGTAAACCCCACCCTGCTCTCTACCCCCAGATGGAGGGACCGAGACCTAGACAGAGAATGAGTCTTGCCCAGGGACCTGCCACACACCAGAGAGGTGGCAAAGCTGAGCAGAAGACAGGAAGCTGGGTCCTGGTGCACAGATGGAAGTCTGAAGCTTGGGATGCTGTGCCCTCGGGAGAGGAGGCCTCTTCTATTGCCCTGTCCTTGGATGGCCCAGTAGGAACTCTCCTTTCCCTGCCCAGGGCTGCCTCTGCGGGGCAGAGGGCGGGCATACAAGAATGCGCCCAGGGGGAGTTTGGGGACTGTCTGGGTTTCACTGGAGAGGTGAGCAACACGGCCTTCTGTGCCAGGCAGAGGCCTGGGTCCTGGGCCAAGACCCCACCTGCCATGCTTCTTGGATCTACGCTGCCCTCTCTGAACTGATAAAATCAGGGTCGGTGGGTAGCTGCTGGAGCCGCCACTGGCTATCCAAAAGGCGTCCCTAACTTAACCGTCTGAGACCCTCTCCAAGATGTCCAAATGCCCTGGGCTTGAGTCCTCAGTCCTCTCCTGGAGTCTCACCAGCAGCCCACTCCCATGGGGGGTGGAGAACATTGAGCAGGTGCTAGGGGTCCTTCCCCTCGCACCCCACTCCCAGCTCTGGGGCTTACCGCAGGCCCCCTCTGGATCCTCACCGGCCTTGGCAGACGCGCGTCTCCGGCGTGACTGCGCCCCCGTCGGGCAGGAGGGGCTCTGCGGCCCGACTCCCTCCCCGCCCCCCGGGGCAGCACGTGCGGGGCGGGGCTGTGGCCCTTAGCGTGGAGCTGATTGGGCGCAGGCCTGGTGGGCGGGCTCGGGCAGCAGCTGTCAGGGACTCGGCGGCGACAGCGGCGCATCGGGTTGAACCGTGGCAGCGCCGCAGCCGGAGCCCAGGAGCCGACGGGGCCGGGTCGGGATGGTGCAGCGGCGGCTCCGTGGCGCACGCACGCACTGAGTGGGCCCGAGCTGGGCCTCGCGCCCCCCGCGCCCCCCGCCGCCCCGACCCCGGCCGGCATGATGTGCCTGGAATGCGCCTCGGCGGCGGCGGGCGGCGCGGAGGAGGAGGAGGCGGACGCGGAGCGGCGGCGCCGGCGCCGGGGGGCGCAGCGAGGGGCTGGCGGTGGCGGCTGCTGCGGGGCGCGGGGCGCGGGCGGCGCTGGAGTCGCGACCGCAGACGATGAGGTGCAGACGCTGTCGGGCAGCGTGAGGCGGACCCCGCCCGGACCCTCTGGAACTCCCGGCACCCCCGGCTGCGCAGCTGCTGCCAAGGGCCCCGGCGCGCAGCCGCCCAAACCGGCCAGTTTGGGCCGCGGGCGGGGGGCAGCCGCAGCCATCCTCAGCTTGGGCAACGTGCTCAACTACCTGGACAGGTACACCGTGGCAGGTGAGCGAGTGCCCTACCCAGGCCAAGAACCAGGGCCCCTGCATCGAGGTAGTCCAGAGAGCCTTTGGTCCCGGTCCCCTATATGCAAGCCCTACCTGGGATCTCTAAGGGACCTTCAGCTAAGGCACAACTGGGCTCCACGGGTCCAATCCAGGCACCCTTTCCCAGCCCAGGGCTAGGGGCTAGTGGAGTCCCCACCCCTGGAACAGCCCGCGCGCCCTCTCTGGCCCTTGACGTCCCAGCCGTTGTCCTCTTCTCCGAGTCTCCCCTGCCTTTCTGCGTTCTAGCCTCCGCGCCCTCTCCTCCTCAGCCGTAGGTTCCCAGGCCTCTCTCCCCCTCCCCCAGCCCAGGCAGTCTGTCCGTCGGTGGCCCGTCAGTTCCTTCCTTCCTCCGCCGCCTCCCCATCCCCTGCGTGCGGGCGGCGAGTGCGCGCGCCCCTTGCGGGTGTGCGCCAGGGAGACCGAGTGTGTGCGCGCGTGGCGGCGCGGATGTGTGTGTGAGCCGGTGGCTGACAAAGGCTCGGGGCTGCGGGAGCAGAGGGAGGGGCGGGGCGGGTCCGCGGCGCCTGGGGACCCACGATGCGGTTTGCAGCTGGCCCCGGCTAGAGGCCTGAAGACGCCGCCCCCGCCCCTGCTCCCTGGTGCTGGGGCCTAGGGTAGGCCACTGGGGCAAGAGGGGGGTGGCCTCATGCTCTCTGAGCATCTCTGGGGACTAACCTTGGGGATGGAGCGGGAGTGTATAGAACAACTGGGCTCCAACCCCCCATTTACCCCTAATAAGCTTGGTGTGTGACCTTGGTCCAGTCTTAGCTCGTGTTTATGTCTGTTTCCCCATTTGTGAGGTGGCTGATCCCTAGGCCCGTTGGGGATGGACAGGATTCTGGAATTCTGTTATGCTTTCTCCCCTCCCCCACGTCTCAGGGGCCTGGGGGTAGGGACTTGCCCTAGATTGAGCAGCCCCTGTGTGGGAATGGTACAAGCCTGAGAGAAAGGGACTCTGGCCAGGCTGGCCTAGTGGGGGCTCCCTGTGGAAGAAGAGAAGTGACTGTGTACCTGGCATGCTGACCCAGAACTTGCCCAACTACAGCTTACTAAAATCTAGAGCTACAAAAAAAAGAAAAGAAAAGAAAAGAAAAAGACAACTACCAAAGAAATTTTTCTTTATGGATGACTTTAAAGGGAACTTTGTGGCACAGGACGGAGGTGAGCCCTAGCATAATGGCTACTTGGGTGGCCACCTAGCACATGCCACCTAGGTCCTCTTCTCTGAGCCTCAGTCTCCCCATGGGTTGAATGGGGCTTTGTGTCATAAGGAAGGGGGGAACCCTCGTGGGAGAGCAGATGCTGCCCCCTGGACCCTGGCTTGGAAAACCTCTTGGTTCTCCCCTTCCTCCACTGGAAGGAGTTGGAGGCGGGTACCAGTGGCACCTGTTTCTGGGTCTGGTTGTTCCCAAGAGACTCTTGAAGAGCAGGCACCCAAATGCACCAACCCCTGTCATGTATGTGTGTGCACCATGGTGCCTGGGATGTGGCAGCTCAGGTACCACCCTGTGGGGAAAAGTCACAGAACACAGGAGACCTGCAGGCAGATCAAGATGGACTTCTGTAGACAGGTGGGGAAACTAAGGCCGCTCATGTCCCTCATCCAAAATAACTCCAAGAGTGGACGAGAGAGTTGGCATGAGGTCTACCTGTGTGCCTCTGCCTGGGAAGAGGCTTTCCTGCCCTTACTCGGCTGGGAACGAATGGTGCCATTACTGGCACCATCACACTCCCCAGCTTGTTTTTTCCAGCCCAGACCAGCCCCTCTGACATTCTTGAGGGAACTGACTCTGGCAGGGGAGAGGGGGAGATCAGGGAGTCTGGTGCTTATCTGCCTCCACCCCTACGTGGGTCCCCAAGTCAGACTGTTGGAATGGGGGAACAAGATAGGACATTTCTGGTGAGAGGGGAGGACAGTGGCTAAGAGAGGAGTGGGGCAATAGGGAGGAAGGCCCGGAAACCCCTGTGCAAACACGGCCCCAGGCTGGGCCTCCCTCCCTGTCCTAGCAGTGCAGGGGCTCCTGTGCCGCCCCGCCCCCCAACACACAACGCACACAGATTTCCTCTCCGGATAAGCCTGGCTCCATCTCTCTCTCTCTTTATGGTAGACTTCCGCGCCCTCTGCTCCCCAAAGTGCAGGAAGATTTACTGTCTCTATAGCAACTGCTATGGTTTGATGTGTCTTGTGGCGGGGGCGGGGGGGAGGGCGGAGGCTGCAGCCAGGGCAATGGCCATCCCAGGTCTGAGTCCACCTGTGGCTGGCTGGCCCAGCAGGGACAGAGGAGGGGATGTGGACACACTGCTGCTCAGTCACCTTCATGTCTGCCCCACTTGGCCTCTGAGACCCTCACAATATGACCCCAGCTCCTCCAACAAAGGATGGCATGAGTTCCCAGTGTCCTCCCTTAAATCCACCCTGCACCTGTTCAGTCCTCATGGAATAGACCAGCTCTGTCCAGGAGGAATATGCTGCAAGCCACATATAGAGTTGAAAATTTTATAGTAGCAACATTAAAAAAAGCAAAGAGAAACAAGTGAAGTTAGTTAATACTATATTTTATTTAACCCAATATAGCCAACCACGCAATCAATACACAAAATTGTTAGTGGGGTGTTTTGCATTCTTTTTCATACGTCATCTTTGAAATCTGGTGTGTGCTTTATGTTTACGGCTCAAGTCGGTTTGGACCACCTGCACTGCAGGTGTTCACTAGCCACACTGGCTAGAGGTCGCTGTAGTGGACAGCACCAGTCTAGAGTATGATGCCGGAATTTGAGTCCAGGCACCTGAACATACCAGCTGTGTGACCTTGAGGATGTCACCTAAGCCTTCTGTGTGATAATTTCCTCCTCCCTACCTCCCAGGTTGTGTGGAGTAAATGAGAATGCATCTGAAGCACCTGGTCCGAGGCCAGACCGGAGAGGGGAAGCCTCCCAAATGTCAGCTGTCTTCTCTGCCGCCTTGGCCACTATGCCCTTCCCAGTTTTTGTTTATGACAGTCTCTTTCAGGACAACTTTGCACATCCCCCCCCTCTCCACCAGGGCTGGGCTCCGTCCTGGGAACTCAGGTAGCTTCTGCCCCTGCCCTAGCATTCCTGGAGCCACCCGGTGATCCAGTTAATTAGGGCCTCTCTTCCTCCCCATGAGAAACCCCTGAGGGTAGCAGGCCTCAAAACCCGGTGATGAGGGCCAGGCTCCCTCTCCTGCCTTTCTTGCTGAGCACGGCTTCAGGTGGCTGAAATGGAGGCAGCCCAGGAATCTCATCTAAGCCCTTCCCTCCACCACCTTAGACAGACGAGGACACTGATGCCCAGAGAGTGTGGACACTTATCCAAGGTCACACAGCAGGCAGAGTAAGACTAGGCTCTCCCCTACCACCACCCAGTGCAGCCTTCTCTCCAGCCCAGGAGCCTTGGGTGGAGGTAGGCCACGCCTTCTGCTTCTGGCCTGGAAACACAGACACTATGTTGGCTGGGGCTGGAGCCCTTTCAGGCAGATGAATTTCAGTTCAACTTAGCTGCGGCAGTGTGGGGGAGCAGGGCACATGGATCCTGCTTCTGTGGCCTTGACCAGCTAGTAGCCCCCCACTCTTCATTCTAAGCCCACCCGTGGCTGCTGGGTCAGGCGAAGGAGGCAGCCCTTCTGGTGAGGGTCTTGGGTCCCCTCTTCCTAGCTCTGCTTCCTGGTGCCACAGCTGCCTCTGCCCCTGGGCTTCCGTACTTCCACCTAGGGTTGTAGATGGCAGTTTTCTGCTCCCCGAGCTGGGCCCAGCAACGGGGAGCTGGCCCAGGCCCTGCTTGGTGAATGACTATTTGAAAACTGAGATCCTTCCCCAACTTCTCTATAGGCACCTGTTCCCCTCCCGAGACCTATTTTTCCTCCACTTGACCCTGCCCATGGTCGATTGGGCATTTGGAGTTGGGGAGGGGATGGTGAGGAGAGTCAGGGCCCTGCCCTGGAGGAGTCCTTTTCTGCCAAAGAAGCTGAGACTGGTATCCATGGCAACCGCTCACTAACACCAACCTGGGAGTAGAGACTAGTACACAGGGACCCAGCTGGGAATACAGGCCTGGCGGGACTTGGGGGCTTCCCCAAACAGCTAAACTGGGTGCAGAAGGAGAGGCCGCCAGTCACGTTTTGTGCCAGGCTGAGCTCACTTTCCTTTTAGCCCTTCTTTATCTACCAGGTTGAGTCTGTCCAGAGCTGACAGGTGAAGAAACTAAGTAAGACCCAGGACTTTCTGCAGGGTCCCTTGGGTAGGTAGAGGCCCATCTATTTATAGCTATCTCTGAGGATGAGATTAGTTTACTAACACTCCCTGCCTTCCTTCCCCCCTCAGGTGGCCTTGCTGGGGCTGTTGCCACCTTGTCACCGTGGGGAAATCCCTAGCTAAAGTCTGAGGGGTGGAGCGTCCAGGGCTGCATTCCAGAGCATGCCTGGCAGGGTTAGCGCCCAGGTGAACCGCCTGGCTGGCCTGGAATGCCAGCGCCCCAGTGACTAACCACCAGCTGCCCATTTCCTTCCTCTTTCCTCCTCCTAAGGCATCTTCTGGCTGCTTCTGCCAGCATTTTTTCTGTGCTTTTGATCTGGCATAGGACGTGCCTTGAAACTCACTCCCTTGGTCTGGGACCCAGGGTCAGTTACCGGTCTGGGCTGTACCTCAGTTTCCCATTTTGTAAGTTGGGCCAGAGGCTGCAGGGCTGCAGTTTACAGCCTGGTCTGAGAGTGAGGCTGCCCCCAACAGAGGCACTCAGAGAGAGGGAGCTGCCGTCCCTTCCCCAGACAGGAAGTGGCTTTTGTTTCTGCCTGGCTGTGAGGACCTGAATCCTGAGAGTAGAAGAGGGATGGGAATGAGGAAGGCAAAGGGGAGACAGGCCTGATCCCCAGGCTCCCAGGGCTGGGCCCCCTGTTGAGCCCTCAAGGTCTCCTGGGCTGAGCTTCCTGCTCCTGGCTTTGCCAGACTTGCTGTGTGACCTGAGGCAGGTCCCAACCCTCTCTGGGCCCTGAACCCCTGAGAGATGGTGTTCGCCTTCCCTTGCTCTGATCAAGGCCTCACTCCCAAGGTAGCCTGGGGCACTTGGTCTCAGGAACTCTGCTTGCATCTCCCTCCCCCACGATATCCAGGTCTGTTCTCCACGAGCTTCAGCAGCTGGCCTCGCTTTCCCTACTGGGTCTCAGCAATGCTTCTGTCCTCCTTCAGGGAAGTCTTCCCTGACTCTCTTAGTTGAATCAACTGCCTGACTCCTGGCTTTCAAACACACTCTGGTCCTCATCCATCACAGAACCTATTCCCAGTCAGGGAGACCATCTCCCTCCAGCCTGGAGGGGCTGAGCCTAGTCACTAGCATGCATGCATGGTGTGGGTGGCACAGGCCCAGGCCGTATTGACTGACTGAGTGGCAGAGTTGAGACTGACCCAGCTCTGCCTGACCAAAAGCCTATCCTTCTGGACTGAAGAAGCATTGGTAGACTTGGACAGCCCTGGATCAAGACCAGCCCCTCCACGCTCCCTTGCTGAGGCTGGAGCTTCTCTGATGGTGGCTAGTGCTGCCCTTTTGTCCTGGGCAGGGCACACAATGAGCACAGGGCCTTGCGTCTCTGGGAGGAAAATGAGAGGAAGTAATCAGCAGTTGTCTCTGTCTGTCTGCCCAGTCCTAGGTGCTGACAGTGTGGCCCCCGCCCTCTCGCCTAAGCTGGGCAGAGCAACTTCTATACACTCAGGAGGGCACTGGGGTGGCTTTGCTGTCTCTTCTGGAGATAGGACATCAAGGTACAAGACTGAGCCCAGGTTACATGGTAAGGAGGTGGAAAGCCTAGCGCTGGTCTCCCCTGGGCCTAGCCATCTCATGGTGGCTGGGAGTTGGTGAAAGGCGTCTTGAAGGAGATATGGTGACAGGAGAAGTGTTTATATCAGAGCAAGAAATAAGCAGGAACAATGCACTGGCCAGAGCCCGGAGCTAGGAACAGGGTCCTGGCCTCCCTGCCTTCCCTCAGTCCTTCGCACTCATGGAGACCATGCTGGGATCTCCTCCTGTAGCCCTACCTCTACTGACAGCTCTGTGAGGTCCTTGTGATCCTAGCACCATCAAGCATGGATTCACTGAATGGAGCCCCAAGGGGTGTGGTTATGCACTGTAGACGGTAAAGGGCGGAGCATGGGAGGGGTAGTGTTCCTGGGAGGGTCACACAACAGTTTCTAGCACCCATATGAGGACAGCTAGTGTGCATGTCCAGAGGGAATTGATTGTGGCCTCTTTGGGGGGTTGTCAGGATGAAGGTAGGGAGCCCAGGCCGGGTCTGACCCATTCACCTTTCTGAATCTCAGTCTCTGGCCTGAGAAGTGGGAGCAAGAAGCCCTGAAATCCCAGGCACTGAAGCAGTACCCAGGAAGGAGGAAGAGAGTTTGTGGGCTTGAGCCTTGCCATTCTGCAGTCTCTAATCTCTCTAATGACCCTCCTTCCCCCCACCCCTGCCTTATCCTCTATCTGTGGCCACACCAGCCCCACCCTCCATGGGTCATGATAAGGCTGTGGACACCTTGTCCCTGGCCCCCGGTGGTCTTAGGTGTCCCTGAGCCAGGACTGGCTGTGGAGGCCGGACTAGGGAAGGAGTGGCTGTGCAGAGCCCCCAAATTGCTAAGGCAAAGTCTGGTTCCAGGAAAGCTGGCCCCAAATGATAGGCTCTAACCACAGAACAGAAGCCGGGCAGCCGTCCCCACCCACTCTGGGCACAGAAACTTGGTGGGGAGGAGGTAGGACACTCTGGCCTCTGGGGGCGGTATCTCTTTAGGGCTGTTGGGGTCTGCAGGCAGGGCTCTCGGGTAGGGAGGGGTGTTGGGTCTTCAGCTGGAGAGCTCTTTGAGGGGTGAGTTCGGAGTCTAGTTTATCTGGGGGTCTGAGACTCTTGGGTAGGGGTCTCATCCTCAGGGTCCCTGCAGGGATGACCACTAGGCTGTCCCAACGTTAATGACCCCGATTTGTGTGGGGGGGCACGGGGGAAGAGTCAGCATATGTAGAATTAAGGCCCAGGAACGGGCCTAGCAGAGATGTATTGGAACCCTGGGCCACTCCTCAGATAGGCAATGGAAGGCTCAGACCAGAGGCCAAATGCCCCTGGAGGTCACCCAGCTTATCCCTAGGGGGTGGGGGTGGAATCTTGCCCAGTGGAAGCTTGGTGCTGGAGAAAAGGGTATGAGTGTGTATGCTGGAGAGCCAGGGCCCTGTCTCCTGGTGGGGGTGTCTGCGGGGCCAGGCTGTGGTTTCCCAGCCTTAGCCATCCAGAGCCAGGCCAGCAGAGCCAGGCCCTCAGACCCCTATAATTACTGGAGCGGGAGCTGCAGCCAACCAAGCCTTGGAGCAGGGGTGAGACTCCCAGAGCAAGCCAGCTCCGAGGCCTCCACAGGGGGACCAGGGTCCTCTCTGAGAGGGACTGGCTGATGGCAGGCACAACCTATCCCGTTGCATCCCTAGCCCCTGCCTTTCCAGACATCTGACTCTATTTGGGGAAAGGAAAACTGAGATGGGAGTTCCCCGTTGTTCTCTGTTGTGGCCAGGGCTGTGCCTTGCCCCCTAGTTAACGACCGGGCACTTTCTAAGCACATTACGTGGATTAACCCATTTAAACTCACAGCAGCAATATGAAGCAGGTCTTATAACTAAGCCATTTTACATAGGAGGGAACTGGCACAGAGAGGTTAAGTAACTTGCCTAATGTCACACAGCAGAGAAGATGGCAAAGCCAGGATTTGAACCCAGATGGTCTGGCTTTGGAGCCCATACTCTTGAGAACTCAGCTAAGCTGCTTATTGCTCTGAGAGAGATTTGGGCCCGGTGAATGTGGGGTGAAAAATCTGTGCTTGGGGATGTGAGCTTGAGCACTGGGTGTCCTGTCCTAGCTAACTGGGGGCTGGCCTGAGCCAGGAGCTGCAAGGTCAGTGTGGGTTTCTTTTCACACTTGCTGATATTTGGGCCTGAATAGAGGAGGGAAGAGGAGGCCAGGAGCCCCAGGAGCTCCTGAGGGACCAGCAATGATGCAGAGTCACCAGGAGACCTGTGACCACCAGGATGAGTCAGTGCCAGATTCGACCCAGGTAGCAGGGGCAGTGGTGGTGCAGTGGTAGAATTCTGGTCTTCCATGTAGGAGACCCAGGTTTGATTCCCAGCTGGTGCACCTCAGGTGTAGCCACCACCTGTCTGTCAGTAGAGGTTGATGTGTTGCTATGATGCTGAACAGGTTTCAGTGGAGCTTCCAGACTAAGACAGGCTAGGAAGAAAGGCCTGGTGATCAGCTTCAGAAAGTCAGCCGATAAAAACCCTGGGGATCGCAACAGTCCGATTCTGTTGTACATGGGGTCACCATGAGTTGGGGGCCGACTTGACTACAGCTAACAACAACAACAACAGGGGTGCCCTCGAGGTTATAGGCATCACTTCACAAGAGCCATGGAAGAGAGGGCTGGAGGGCACCCTGGTGGAGGTGACCTTGGCCCTGGCTCCTGAAGGATGCTACGGATCTTCGCAGGTAGAGGCGGGCACCCCAGGAAGAGAGCACCACCACAGCAAAGGCGTGGAGGCCTGCAGGCTATGTGCAAAGTCACAGGGTCCTCAGACCAGCCAGTCCTGTGGTCTGCAATCACCCGGGCTGTGTGCTTAAACGGTAGGTGCCTGGGTCCCACCTCGACAGAGGGTGATTCTGCAGGCTTGGGGAGGGGCCCGGGAAGCTGTATTTTAACAAGCACTCTCCCACAAGCTGATTGATTTGCTGATTTTCTAAAGTAGATCAAGACCATTCATCTTCCCAGCAGCTCCATTGACACAGGAAGAAACCAAGTACAGGGCGGTGAAAGGTCACAGTTAGCAGAAGTTCTCTTTGCCTGGAGCTGTATGTGTGTGTGTCAGCGGGACTATGGGTGGGAGAGGAGCAAGGTTAGGGTCAGATCCTGGAGGCCTCAAAGCTAGGAGTCTGGGATTTATTTGGGTAGCAGTGGAGGTGGCAGCCATAGTCATAGTACCGGGAAAGCTCTTAGAGCAGTGCCTGGCACGTAGTAAGCACGCAGTACGTGTTAATCAGAAGACCAAACCTGTTGCTGTTGAGTAGATACTGACTCATGGTGACCCCATGTGTTACAAAGTGGAACTGCTCCATAGGGTTTTCTTGGCTATAACCTTTATGGAAGCAAGGCCTTTCTTTTGTGGTGCTGCTGGTTGGGTTCCAACCTTCAGGTTGTAGTTGAGTGCAAACTGTTTGTGCCATCCAGGGACCTTCGATACCTGTTATCTGTGATAATAATAACTGTGTTGTTGTTGTTTTTAGTACTACTGAGCCAGGGGCCTGAGTCTGTGAATGCTGAAGAGCTCATGGGAGATTCTGTGGCCCAGCCAGAGTCAATAACCACTGAGCCACAAGCATTAGTTTCTTGAGTCCAGAAACCATGGCTGTGGTCTCAGGAGCCCCTGCCCCAGGCATGGAACTTAGTAGGTGATCAGTAAGTGCTAGTCCGGTCAGGCTGCAGAAGGGATGCTGGGTAGGCCAGGAGGGGCTGGAGGCAGGGAGCCCAGCGAGGAGGCTGGCTGTGAGAAGAGTGGGTCACCGAGGCCTGGTGACCAGTGTTCACGGGGGTGAGGCTCCCAGGGCCTGGCCTGGGTAATACAGTAGTGCCGCTCAGAGAAATAGGGGACAAGTGAGGAGCCATGGAATCAGAGTCCAGGCTGCTGGGAAATGGAGGGGTGAGAAGAGTCTGTAAGACTGAGCCACCAGGAAGTGGTTGGTTTTAGGTGAGTGATGGAGTCGAGGACATGGAGTTGGGGAGGGGAAATAACTCTTTCAAGAACTTTCTCTGTGAAGGGAGGAGAGAGAAGGGCAGTGGCAGAAGGACAGGACAGGGTGCTTTTCAGCACCAGGAAGAGAGAGGGGTGAGCAGCTTTGAGGGCTATGTGCAGGAGATAGAGCAAAGGAGAGGCTAGAGTTACCCGCCCAAGCCAGGGGCTGACCTAGGGGTGCTTCGCCTGGGGAGGCAGGAAGGACGTTGGCCTAGAGCAGGGGGAGGGTGGCTCTGGACAAGAGGCAAGACCCCTGAGGGTTTGGGAGGGATGTAAATGGAGCGAATGGATGAGAAGGTTCGGGGTACTCCGGCTGTTCCAGAATGTTTTTTTGGCCCAGGATGCGACCCGTGGGCAGAGGGCGATTCTGGATGTGGATTTGGGTGGCTGCCTGGAGAGTCCTGGATTGGGAGCTGTGGGCATGGGATGGCTGGGGTGGGGTTGCACGGCTCAGGGCTGGTGGGTCTGGTGGGATGGGCTGGGCCGGGCCTAAGCTGTGGGAGGCTGCTCCTGGGCGTGAGGCTGGTCTTGTGACCCACCAAACCTCGGCCTCCAGGAAGGAGGCTAAAAATAAGGCTGTGGTGAAGAAGGGAGGGGGTGTGCAGACCCAAGCCAGGCTGGAGCCCAGAGGAAAATCTGAGACAACTGCCCGAGCGGCCGTGACACACGCTTCCCGTGCCAGTGGCCAGTGCGATATCACCCTCCTGCAGCCACAGTCCCTTCCAGGCCCAGAAGAGGGAAAACAAGCCCAGGAAAGCTCAGTCCTGCTCCCTATGAAGCTTTCTCTGGCCTTCTGCCTACAGCTCAGGCCCGAGACCAAGGGAGAGGGCTGTGGGAAACATCCAGCACTTCCTGTGTCCTGGGGTCTAGACCCCATCCAGGCCTTCCCAGGAGTTCCAAGGGGCCTTGGATGCCCAACTGGATATAAAGAAGCATTCCTCCCTCTTACCAGGAGCTGTGCGTGTTAGAGGAAGTCAGGGGAGGCTTCCTGGAGGCAGAGGCAAAAGCAGGGCCTAGCAGTCATTGTTCAGTCAAATGGCTGGGATGTGCTGTGAGGAGGAAATGAGAGTGTTTTGATTTTTTGTGGACACATGATGTCTTCATGGTAACCATCCTGGTATAGCACCCCCCAGACAGCCTGCTGCTTCTGCAGGCCCATGTGCCTCCTCTGGACTGTGGATGGGGACCCTCAGTGCAGGGGCATAGTGGGTACTTTCTACCCACCTACCACCTGCTACTCCACCATCCTTTTATCCACCCAGTACCTAAATTATGACTGTCTTGTCCTGGGTGGTGGAGTCCTTGGGTGGCACAATCAATTAAGTGCTCGACTACTAGCTGAAACGTTGGTAGTTCAAACCCACCCAGAGATGTCTTGGAAGAAAGACCTGATAATCTGCTTCTGAAAACCTCGTGGAGTGCAATTCTACTCTGCACACATGGAGTCACATGAGGTCACCATGAGTTGAAATTGACTCAGTGGCAACTGGCTCCGTTTGGCTTCGCTTGGTTCTGGGTTCTGGAGATGATGTGCCATGGCCCCTGCCCTCCAGTGTGGTGGGGAACGAATGGACGCTCACCCATGCGTCTACACATATACCGCACAGTCACTGAGGGCCAGCTGCGTGACAAACTGGGGGACAAGCGTGAACCATGCAGAGGCAGTGTGGTGGAAGAACAGGTTTTGGTTTTAGGTGACAGGCTCAAGTTCAAATCCTGCCTCAGACACCTTATGTGCTGTATGACAAGTTTTTTTTTACTTCTCAGAGCCTCAGTCTCCTCAAACGTAAAATAGGTTTGATAATTAAAAAACACCAGCATTCTTAATGAGGATAGAGCCTTACACAGTGCCTGGAACTTAGCAGGAACCAGTAAGTCATGGCTCATAGCTCCCAGCAACAGTGGGCCCAAGGAGCTCATATTTGTGACCCAATATGTCTCCCCTATAGAACAAATCAATCCTGGTGTGACAAGTGCTAAAAGAAGGCTAGATGAGGGAAAGTCAGGACAGCTGACTTACTGGGAGTGATGGGAGGGGGAGAAATCAGGGAAGACTTCCCAGAAAAGGAGGCATCTGGACTAATCTTGAAGGACTGATGGGAATTAGCACAGCTGACAAGGCTATACCTGGAGAGAAGAGGAAGTATGTGGAGTTGGAGAACTATGAGTAGTGTGGGGTGATTGGTGTGAGGGGTAGAGGGATGGTATCCTGAGAATTGGACTGGAGGGCAGAGTTGGCAGGGGCAGACCCTGCAGCCCTGTGGCCTGGTGAAAACCTGGACCTTCTCCTGAGGCACTGGGGAGCCACAGGTGATAGTGACGAAGCAAGAGAGGAGTATGCTCAGATCTACACATTAGGAGAGGAAGCAGAGGCCCTGACCAGGGAGGAGGCAGTATCCAGGCTTTGGAGTGGGCTATGGGGTGGGGAGGTAAGTGTGGGTGGCTCTTCAAGGTAGGACCCAACCGTGCCACCTGCACTGGGCCTCTGAGGCTGGGCCAGGGCACCTAGGAGGTCCCACTTGGTGGCTCCATCATCCACAGACCTTGGGACCAGCCTCTGGTTCTGCCTTCAAGGCAAGACCACAGGCCGCCTTAATTATTAAGTCATTAACTTGGCCTCACACGGCCTCCTCATTATGAGTAATTATGGTAAATCCACTCTGGGTATTAACAAGGAGGAGGCCCGCTCCTCTTGGCAGTTGAGCTTCTAGGACACTGGCTGGCCCTGATCTTGTGTCCTGGGAAACTGCTTGGCACCCCAGCCCTAGGTGTCTAGAGGGACAGTAACCCTGCAGCCCCACCCTCTGGCTGTGCTCAGCCCCAACCACCAGATTTGACTCTCATGTAGTACTTGGAGAGTCCACTTCCCCATTGTGTGATGCTGAGCACATGGCTTAACCTTCTGTGCCTCAGTTTCCTCATCTGTCAAGTGATATAATAGTACCAGTCTTATAGGGTTGTGTGAGGATTCAACCAGTAAATCAGTTATTGCTCAATAAATGCAAACTCTCATCATTTTTAATGCCATCATATAAAAATGGTATGGCAGGAACATCAAAGGTCCTTTAATTTCATGAAGGGGAGAGACAGTACCATCAGCATCAGCCCAAAGCTGATTCCTATGAGGTAGAGATCTGACATACCTCCTCTCTCCAACCTTTTTACCAATTCTGACACCAGCCGTCCCTCCCACGGCACTCTCTACTTCTCTGCTGGGTTCCACAAGTCATTGCAGTGGCCACACGGAACTCACAGACAATACTCATGATTATGGGGTTTATTAGAAAAGCAGCAGGTTACAATTCAGGATCAGGAATAACTCAGGACACAGCTCTTCTGCCAGGACAGCTTCTCACCTGTGCCCACAGGCAGGCCTCTCCCTGGCTCTGGGCCCCTTGGCTCCTTGGGCCTCTTAGGCCAGCCTGGCCTCTGCCCTGCTCGGGCAAGTGTTACAAAGCTCCTTAACTCCACTGATAAGTGCCCAGAGCCATCCCACTCTGCCAGTAAGCCTCCTGCTTGAAGGTGCTCAGCTTTCTTGCTCCGTGAGCTGGGAAGCCCACCATGAAGTCTCCTGGTCTGCTGCTGCCAGTTCTCAGCTGAGCTTGCCACTGCTTCTGACCATCTTGTGCTGTCTCTGGTGTTACAGCTCTCTGTCTCCTGGGTCTAGGAGGTTCTCAGCGCAGGAAACCTGGATCCAAAGGACACACTCCACTCCCAGCTCTCCTTTCTGGGTGGTAGTGAGGTCCCCCATCTGCACTGGGATTGGCTCTCTTTTAAGCCTGACAGGATGGCAAAACTGACCAATCCCCTTGTTAGGGTTCTGTACACTTCATTTGCCTGGTCCCACCCCCACAAGGTGCCATGCACCTTATTTGTATTATTAGCAAGCCATCCAATCCCCTTGGTGGGCCACAAGCACCTTATTTGCATAATCTCACCGAGTCTTTTGGTGGGAGTTACAAGACCATGGCAAGAAAGGCCCTAGAACAGTCTCATCGTTATCACCATCACCAAGAGCCCTGGGAGGCCCCTGAAGGCAGGGCTCAGGTCCCTTCTTCTTCTGTCCCCTGCAAGGGGCACTCCTGAGGGCAGTCCCCCTTCTTTCTCCCCTCTTTCTTCTCAGTGCAGATGTTCTGTGGTCAGGGAGCTGAGGTCTGTGGCCTAGCCCCCTGCTGTCCTCAGAGATAAGCCTGAGATGGGGCCCCTGGGGCCTGAGGGGCTGGGGGCGGTGGTTCCTCAGGAGTCCTGGGTGAGTGCTCCCAGAGGTGGGAGGGCTCCAAGAGGCTGGTCAGCCCTCCATACATACAGCCAGCGCTCTGCCTCTCCGTCTACAGTTTTCCCCTTGACATGGCCCTATGGGAGAGCAGAGGTAGCTGGGACTTGTGGATAGGGCAGGCACAGCCTCAAGGGATCCCCTCTTCCCAAGAAAACAGGCGTGGAGCCTCTCTGCCTTCCTCTACATCTTGGGACCTGCATCTGAAAACTGGGGCCCTGGTTACAATCCCAGGACAGCTGGGCGGGGGTGCATGGGTGCTTGTACACACTTGCAGGTGAGTGGCATGGGTGTGGCCTACAAGCCTCTCAGCTCTCCCTGCCAGAGGGCTGCCTCCAGCTTTCAGGGGTTGCACACTTCACCTATCCCCGCTCTGGGCCGTGGGCTTTGTGATTTCCCCTGAGGTCCAAGCACCCAGCCCGGAGTGGGCTGCAGATGGGCAAGAGGCCCAGGCCAACAGATAGAAGGCCTGGCTGTGTGACTAAGGAGCCTTGTCTATGTCTGAGCCTCGCCCCTGCTGTGGCTGAGTGGAGGGTGGGCTGCTCTCCCCAGGGTGAACATGGAGCATGGGAGCCCTCAGTGGAGGCAGGTAGAAGCTTGGCCATGAAGGTCGCTTAGGGGGTCTGGATGGGCTGGGCAGGGTGGAGGTCACAGCAGGGCTGGGGGCTCCGTAGATGGGTGGGAGGGAAGGCTGGGCTGGGACAGGGTCACCTCGGTGGAGTGGGTACTGGGGGCCACCCAGGGTCAGATGTTGCTAATAAGTACCCTCTGTCTCCCTCCCAGGGGTCCTTTTGGACATTCAGCAGCACTTCCGGGTCAAGGACCGAGATGCCGGCCTGCTGCAGTCAGGTGAGGCCCACCTCCCCTCCTGGAGCCCAGCTTCTCACCTGCCATTGTTGGTCCACTTCTCTGAGCCTGTTTCCTTCCTTGTATAACAGGGTGAATAGCACCTGCCCCGAGGGGCTGTGGGAGATGAGCAAGCATGCAGACCAAGGGCCCAGGTGGGCCTTCATTTGGGGAGGCTAGTGAAGTGAACTCCTTAAGTTGCTCAGTTGGGCGGTGCCAACAGAGCCCAATGACTCTTTTACATACCTGCCTCCATTGCTGTCAACCCTGGGAATCACCCCTTCAGTGACAAAGCAGAACAGTCTACCTGGTCAGCCCCAGCGTGGTTCTCAAACCTGGGGCTGGGAGTCTGAGAACCTGAGTCCTGGGCTAGACCTGGGCCTGGGGTGCCCTGCCTCCTTTCCCCCTGGAGTCCCAGCTGTCTGAGCTGCTTGCTAGGCTGTAGGGCTGCCTGAGGCAGAACCTGAACTCTCCTGGACTGTGAGCTGAGCCCGGGCAGTGTGGTGGGTCATTAAGCAGTTAACCCAGCCTATCAGCACAGGTCACCCTTCCCTCGGTGGACTGTGTCTCCCTTGTTTCTGACCTGCCCACTACATGGCCATGCTGGCTATCCCCTCAGCAGGACCCCCCCAGATCTGGGCAGAGACTCAGAGCCAGAGCTGGATCCCAGGCTGGGGAGGAGCCCTGGGCCTGACTCAGCCCAGCCTTGCTGTGTGACCCTGGCCTGGCCCCTGCCTGTCTCTGGGCCCCTTGGCCCTGGAGTCCCTCTGGCTATGTGGCTCCATCAGGAATGTGGGAGAAGGTTCATGGTTGGAATGCCAGTCCTGTCAGCTGCCACGAACCCCTTCCCCTGCCTGGGCTCTCCTGGGAGGGAGGGGCAGGAGCCAGCAGGCTCTGTCAAGGAACCTGCCTGACCTGTCTAGGTGGCATTCCAGTGCATACAATGCCAGGCCTCAGTGCACACACACAGCTCATAGAATGCCATAGCCTGGCCGCTGGCCTCATTTCCCAGGAGGGGTCTTTAGGGCTCAGAGGAAGGGCATGTGATAGCCCAAGGCTCAACCCTAATAAGAAAGGATTGTCTGAGCAAGGGTTGGGCAAGTCTGTGTGGTCCAACACACCCAAGGGTGGACAGGTTGCTGCCCTGGCAGACGTCACCTCTGCCCAAGCCATAAGCCCAAGTCCGTTCCCTGCCCCCTCCACCCTTCCTGGACCTCCCTGGCTGGGCCTGAGCAAATCAGCCTGCTCAGGGCCTGGGGCTGGTCCCTCCAGCCTCCTGGGTCCTGCACACACAGTGACCAGCTCTTACAGATGGAAGCTGGACTTCAAGCCAGATCAGGGGCATGGGAGGGGGCAGGCTGCCAAACTGGTGGGGAAAATGCAGGGAGGTCAGCATCCCCAGTCCCCTCCCTCCATGGCCCTTGAGTCATTCGGGACCTGGCCTGAGCTCCATCCCCTCCTGGGATGCAGACTCAGCCAGAGCCTGTGCTCTCCATGCCTCCTCCATTCAGCACTCGCCGAGTGTGGTCAGGGCCAGCCCAGCCTTCCAGGGAGAGTGTGAGGGGCATCTGGCCCGGGGCAAGGTGTGAGGCTCTGAGTTCCCAGGTCCCTGCTGACTTTATGTCCTCAGCTGGCTTCCTGGCTCAGGAGAGAAAAGTCAGGGCACTCCCAACTCTGGCAGCCTGGCGGGAGGTAGACAAATCAACCACAGGCATTGCCTTGTTGGACTCTCCCAATAGTCCTACCAAAGAAACCAAACCAAACCAGTTGCTGCTGAGTCAATTCCAACTCATGGTGACTTCGTGTGTGTCAGAATGGAACTGTGCTCCATAGGGTTTTCAGTGGCTGACTTTTCAGAAACAGATTGCCAGGCCTTTCTTCTGGGGGGCCTCTGGGTAGACTCGAACCACCAACCTTTTGGTTGGCAGCCAAGTGCCATAATTCTACAGGCTCACTTTTATTAGGTTTACTTTCTGGATGAAAAGGCAGAGTCCAGAGTGGGGAAGTGACTTGCTTCAGGTCTCATGATGAGAGAGTAGCAGTCTGGAGGTGGAATCCAGGATCCTGCAAACACTGGCATCTTGGTGTTCTCAGGGCGGGGCCTCCGGGTCATGGTGAGGGTCTAGTGATGACCCCTCTAGTGCTTACCCCCGGCCCTTCCATACTACCTACCTCTGGCAAACCAGACAGTGGGGTGTCTCCCTAGAATGCCCTCACCCCTTTGGTCATCTGAACCAAGAAGCCAGTCCAGCTGGACCAGGATGTGACTCAGTGGGCAGCCCGGCAAGTCACCTAATTGGCCTGTGCCGCAGACATCTGTCTCTTCCCCAAGCCCTGATAAGGTCAGAGCCAGGTGGAGGGCGCCAGCCCGGTGTTGGTGCTTGCCCGGATCAAAGGGCCAGGGCTGAGAGCAGAGTTGCCTGCCTATTTGTGGTCAATGGGGGCTGCTGGGCCAGGAGACAGGGTGGGGGTGGCTGAGGCTTAGGCCTGGGCCTGCCCCTGCTCTTTCCGCATGGGACCAGAGCATGAGAGTTGGCTTGGGAAGAGCCCACTTGCAGCAGCTCCCTTGCAGATTGCTGCCAGCCCTCTGGCCTGCCAGCTCAGCGCTGGCCCCTAGCTACCCAGTAGTAGCCATAGCGTAGCCTCTCTGAAAGCCCACAGCAGCACTGCAGCTCATGGGTCTTGCTGTTTTTGGCAACCAGAAGCCCCTATAGCCCTCATTTAAAGGAGCATTTGCTGTTGGACCTACTGTGCACCAGACCCTACGCTGAGCTCTGCCACAGACTCAGTCCTTGCCTCAAGTAGATTCTCTCTATTCATGGGGAGGGGACAAATTGCCATCCATTCACCAGCCACAGACGGGGGGACTCTAGGAGCCCAGGGGAGTGGTAGTGAGTGTGCACCTGGCAGGTGGAGAAGCCTTCCTCAAGGACGGAATATTTGACTGGGGCTTTGAAGGATGAGTTAGAGTTTGCTCAGGGGAAGGACTTCCAGTCGGTTTGTCAGATTGAGAGCAGATGTGAGAAGCCTTCTTTTCCGCCTCCAAGCTGGTGGAGAAGCTGTATAAAATAAGTCAAGAAAACATATTTAAATTGATAGTTGGGCTTGAAAGCTAAAGCTAGCAGGGAAATTTCCAGGTGCCAGAAACAAAACAACTGAACTCAGAAGCTCAACTGGGAGCTGAAACTGAAGCCAAGTGATGTAGAGAGTTTGGGGCCAGATCTTAGTCTTAGAAGCTTGTTCCAATTTTTTTTTTTAATATAAACATTTTCATCACAAAAAAATTGAAACGTATGTAAAAAGTGGAGCAAATAGTATGAGCCCCCATCTACCCATTGTCCAGATTCATCAAATTATCAATAGTCTGGCCCAGTTTCCAGGCACAGGTTCCTTTGCTCTGAGGATAGGGTAGTGGAGGCTTGGGTTCTATTGTTACATGGGTGACTCGGTTTTCACCCAGAGCCCAGGGCAAGTTCCCTGATCCCAAGTTGTGCCCTGGGTTGGTGGGCAGTTTTTTAGCAGAGTTCTGTTTCATGTTGGGTGCCTCCCTCTTGGCTTCAGCTTTATGCAGAGAACCTACTTCCAGCCCCTCCCCTGTGCAGGCCTGGCACTTCCACTCACTCCCCATGTTGGCCTGATGTGTCCAGGGGCCCCAGCAGTGGCAAATCCAAAACTGCTCTTTAGGGAAGTCGGCATGACCCAGGGCCTGGGTGGGACACAGATGACAATTCCTGCTGAAGGCAAACTCAAGTTCAAAGTTCACAAAGCATAGGGTGATGGTTGCACAACATGGTGGAGGCAGTTAATGTCACTGAATTGTACACTTAAAGATGGTTAAAATGGTAAGTTTTTTGTTATATATGTCTTACCACCAAATAAATAAATAACAGCACACAAGGAACAGCTCCCATCTTTGAGAGGGAGAATCAGGTGGCCCAGAAAATGGGACAATTGGCTCCTGAAGAACTGTAGAGAACAGAGTCCTCTTAAAGCGACTTTAAAATTAGGTACACTTGATTTCCAAAGCTCTGAAACAAAGTGTAGAATTCATCAAACAGGAACAGCACATTATGAAAAAAGAATGGGTAGATGTTTAAAAGACCCAAATTTAAAATTCTAGAAGTGAAAACTGCCATGATGAAAATAAAAATATAATAATTAGAAGAGTTAGTGAGTAGGCTAGATGCAGCTGAAGAGAAAATGAGTGACTTAGAAGATGGATCCAAGGAAATCACCAATGCAACACAGGGATGGACAAGGACAGCATCCCAGGCAGAGGGAGGAGTGAGAGCTAAGGTTGTTTGTGATACCGTCTGGCTTTAGTGACCTGTGGTTCCTCTGCTGGGCTGGAGCAGGGGGGAGAATGGATAGGGAAGAGGACGGACAATAGGTGAGGTGTGGTTGTGAAAGTCTCAAAGGCTGGGATAAGGCACCTGGGTTTTGTCTTGGGCAACGTGGTGCCAGAGAAGGTTTTGGAGCAGGGCAGGGGCTTGTAAGATGTGTACGTCAGGATGTTCACTTGGGGGCCAAGTGCGGGAATGGACAGTAGAGGAGGCTGGAAGGCAGCTCAAGGCTGGGGTCATTACAAGGAAGTGCCATGATGGGGGGTGGAGGATGGGGAGAGTGGGGATGGAGAAAGAGCCAGCTCAGACTGAAACCAGACGGCGCCTCTGCTTCCGGGCTCAGTCTCCTCTGGCCTTGCTCTCCTCCCCCTCCAGCCAGCCCAGCACCATGCTTCCACTTCAGCCCAGACTCTGTTCTGGAGGCAAAGCTGGGCAGCCCTGTGGCTATTCCCCCAGGGCCTCCTCCCAGCAGGGAGGGCCCAAGAGCCTCCCTCTTTCTGAGGCCTAGGGGGCCGTGCACAGGTTTTATACCCTGAGCCGGGTATGAAGGGGAAGGTGGTCGCCATTCTTGCCTCAGGATTGCAGGCACTGGTGGGGCCGAGTTTGTCCCAGGCTCCTCTGGTGGTTTGGCAGGCTGGGGCTGTTCCTGGTATGGCAGAGCTGGAGTGGGATCCCGCCCCGCCCACTGCAGGGATGGTGCCGACCCTGTGCGAGCAGCCTCCCTGCCCACAGGATGTGGAGGTCGACTGGCCTTCTCCAAATAACAGGCCGGCCGGAATCCAGACTTTGTAAAAATAGCCCTGGTTGAGGTGGGGGCAGAACGTAGGCTCCGAGGCCACAGTGTGGAAGCCCAGGGTCCTCCCAGCTCTGGCCTCGCCCACTTCTGCTCTTGGACCACCTTGGGGGTTGAACAGGGTCACTCATGGGGTGAAGGTGCTCAGTAGCCCCATGGGGAGAGGAGTCTTGGGGCTGCCTCATAGGGCACAGAGTCCTCTGCAGAGTTTATTCTGAGCGTCAGGGTGCTGGGCCCCCTTGCAAGTCCCCAATCTGGCAGTGCCCAGGGAGAAGGCCTGCAGCCAGCAGATGACTGATGAGCCCTACTGGCACCACCGTGAGAGGTGAACAGCGTTTGAGGGAGCTTGTCCTGCTCCCTGTCTTTCAGGGGACTTCTTGCCAGCCCTGTGAGGAAGGGGCGTCACCCCCATCTCAGAGGAGGGAGTGGGGTTAGTGGCCAAGGTCGCTGGTGGGCAAGGGGCAAAGGGCTATAATCTTTGTCTGACTCCTGCCAACCTGCCCACTGGCGGCCCTGCCCCCTTGGCCCTGGCTTTCTGCCTGTGGCTCCATTGTCCCAGACCTGTGGGCTCAGCACACGTGAGCTGAGCGAGGCTTCCCCATGCCTAAGCCACAGGATGTCCTCGTGTGAGAACTGCTGGGAAAGCCACCCCTACCGAAATCAGAGGTGGGGCAGACAGTTGGCCCAGAAAGCTCTTCCCAAACAAACAAAGGCCACGGGTTGGGAGTGGTGGGCACAGGAAGCTTCCAGCCTAGGGGCCTGGGCTGGGCTGGTCTTGATTTGCAGCACAAGTTGCCTGCCGGCCAGCTAAACCTCTGTGTTCCTACCTGGGACACGGCTCGCAAGTCCAGGCCTTTGCCTGTGCTGTCCTTCTGCCAGGAACCTTTTTCTTGCTGCTACCATGGCTGTGTTCAGGGCTTCCCCCAAGCCTGTGACATCCCTGAGGGCCAGATAGGTCCTGTCTCCTGTCTGCCCCTAGCAAAGATGAATCCTGTCTCTCCCGATCGTAGACTCCCTTGTCCCTAGGAGGAAGGCACTGAGAGACAGGCAGTGGTCCACAGTGCACCTATCTTACTATGTCATCATGGGCAAGTTCCTCCACCTCTTGGGGCCTCAGTGGTCCTAGCTGTAAAATGGGAACAGAAGGGGTGAAGCTCAGATGAGCCGAAGGCACGGCATGTAGGTGCTTTGGGCTGCTGGGACCAGTGATGGAGGTGGGGGGTGCTGCTTTGCGAGGAATCCAGCCACAGCCCTGGATGCTTCTGTCCCCCTGTGCCCCGAAGTGAGCAGGCAGAGAGCCAGGGGTCAAAAAAGCAAGACAGGCTACCCTTCTAGATCTGATGTGGCCAGGAGGGCGAGGATGGACCAGCATGGCCAAAGTCTGGCCAAGGGCCTGGGCCACTCCCTTCAGCCCCTCTCCAGCCACCTGGGGGCTTTTCCAAGTGCTCAGCTTGGTGAGGGAGAACTGACCCTGCTGTGGCTCTCCATTGTCCTCTAGCTCAAATCCAAGCCCCGGTCCTGGTCTTTGGGGTCCCGCCTCCCTCCACAGCCTCATCTCCCACTGCTTCCTCCATGACTGTCCCCTGCTGCAGCCTGACCCTTCTCCTTACTGTCCCCAACACAGCCTGGACATTCTCTGACCTTGGAAACATCAGTTGGGACCTTCTTCCTTCCCAGCCTGACAGCCTGTAGTGTGATTTAGAGCAAGGACTCCAAAGTCAGACAAGCTGGAGTTTAAATTCTGGCTCAGCCACATACGAGCTGTGTGACATCACCTCGTTCAGCCTCTGTTTTCTGCCCCGTAACATGACGATAATAGTGAGAATTAACTGAGATAATCTGTGCTTAGGTCAAGGGCTCATCCCTGGGCCTTGCCAATAGTAAGTGCTCCGTCACTTAATCACTGCTTATTGTTAGCAATAAGCACTATGCGTCATTACCCATTGTACATTATTGCTTACAAGATTTCTTGTTTATTTTATTACGAATATTATCAGCACGGCGACCTCCTATGCATCCTTCAATCCCCACTCTGCCATCTCTGCCTCCACGAAGCCTTCTGTAACTCTCCTGGTAGGATTTAGTACTCCTTGCTGGTTCCCCCTGCGTTTTAGCCCTTTAAGCTGGGCAACCTATGGAGAGTGGCCCCTCTCCCTGGTCACACAGGTAGAACAGCTCCTACTCTGGCTTCTCTCTGCCCATTCCTCACCCAGCACAAACAGGCACTGACGGATTAGTTCTTCCTCCTCCCCTTGACATGTGTGACTCCTGATGTGACCTCAGTCTCTTTCCAGCCCATCTCCTGATCTGATCTCAGGCAAGTGCTGGGAGGCAGGCCCAGCGGGAAACATTCTCCTTTTTCCAGATATGAGGAAATATTTTCTGCCTTGACTAATTCAGACAATGGCCAGTGTTGACCGAGGCTGGCCCACTCTGGGCGGGGTGTGGTGTTCAGCACCTTACACGTGTTACCTCATCCTGTTCTCGGAGCAACCCCGGGAGCTGCTATTTTTATCTTCATTCTGCAGATGAGGAAGTTGGCCTGCTGGAGCTGGCTTCTATCGGCTCAGGAGAGTTGATTGTTAAATTTTCAGGAATTGTGTGAGCTGGTTGTTAAACACAGTCATTATTACAAACCAAATTATGTAAAATTACAAGTGAACATAGTATGTTCAAACAAAGGTCATAAATACCCCAAAGTCATCACCTCCTAATTATTTTACCACATTTTATGATTTTGGGGGGGTTTTATGATTATCGATGTTCTGAAGGTTTTTGTCATGACGTGTTGCTGCAAATCTCTTCCCAACTCTGTCATCAGTGACATCACGTTGGTAGCTTGAAATCAGCTGTGATGGGAGTATTTACACCACAGAAATTGGCGAACACTACAAATTGGGGATTTCCCCCCTTTTTTGGAGACCCAGTTGTTAAACATGTACCGGCATACACTGGGGTTGAGGCATGGAGAGACCATAACCTGACCCAGATCACCCAGGCAGGAAGGAACCCAGGCCATGTGTCTCTGGTGCCCGAGTTCTTACACCTTTATGCTCAGCCTGCCCGAGGTCTAGTCACGTGGAGCTGGGATTTGCAGGTTCCCCATGCCCACAGACCCACACCCAACCACCCACCCTCCTCTTGCTAGCGAAGGAGAGGGCAGTCACACTCCTCCAGCCCAGTCTAGGGGACCTCTGCTTAGCCCTCTTCCTTCTAGTTCACCTCCTTCCTCTCTTCCCTCCTCCTCTCCCTCTTTCTCTTCTCCCAGGCCCCTGCCCCTGGGGACTCAGGTCGGTGGTGGAACAGCTGAGTCCCGGCCCACATTCATTCTGGCGGTCAGAGGCCAGCCTTGTCTGCCCACCCCTGGCCTTTGTCTGGCCATCTGCCCGTCAGCTGCAGACCTGTCTTTCAGGGCGAGGGATGGGGGGTTGTCTTGCTGTGTGACCTGGGGCCTCTCCTGCCTTGCTCTGGGCCTCTTCATCACTCCTGGGACCCCTGAGGTCCTTCCCAGCTCTGATAGTAGCATCCCTGTGGAGTTCTGTAAGACTTTGCCACGCTCTTGTTCTGGAAGAACAAAACCAGGTCATGTCACTCCTCTGCTCAGCATCCTCCAGTGTTTTCCTTTCTCAGCCTCAGAAGTTACAGCCCTCACAGTGGGCCTCCAGACCTGGTCTCCTACCCCTCTCCCCTTGCCCCCTCTGCTCCAGCCACTTTGGCCTCTTTGCTGCCCCTCAAACATGTCAAACACTCTCCTGTCCCAGGGCCTTTGCACTTGCTGTTCTTGCCCCAATCTCTGCATAATTCATTTCCTCACCTCCTCCAGGTCTTTACTGAATTGTCACCTTTTTTGACCCTTCTATGTAAAATGTAACATCAGCTTTCTCTCTCCCAGCTTCCGTTTCTGCCCTTCCCGCCACCCTTAAAACTTATCACCATCGGACATACCGTGTTTTTTAGTTTTTAAAAGACAATATTGTTTGTTTCTCCTCACTAAAATGAAAGCTCCAGTGGGGCTGGGCTTTTTGTCTGTTTTGTCAACTGATGCATGCCAAGCATCTAAAACGGTGTCTGGCACACTATGGGCACCCAAACAAAATGTTTGCTGAATGAAGGAATGACAGTGTTTCCAGCTGTTGGGAAAACCTTGGCAGCCACTGGGTGTGAGGGTGACTGTGATCTGGCAGGTCTGAGATCAGGGTTCCAGGCCTAGTTCTGCCCTGGTTTGCTGTGTGACCTTAGCTAGGCTTCTTTCCCTCTCTGAACCTGTTTCTCTGAGTATAATAAGGAGAGCAATGTGACCAAGTATAAGGAACACAGGAGCTAGAATCAGATAGAGGGAGTTCAGACCTTGGACAAGTCACTTTCCTCCTCTGATTCTGTCTCCCCATGTCCCCACCTGCGAGGTGGCAAGACAACCCATAACAGGCAGGGAGATTGGAAGGACGCACAAGATGCTGTGTAATGAGTCCCTAGCACAGTGTTTGACATGTGAAAACTATTCAATAAATACATGCTTACTTTTTTTTTTTTTTAACATTTGATTTCATTTGTTTTTATTGTCAAATTATAGATGACAAAACGTTTGCCAGTTCAACATCTTGCACTTGTACAATTCAGTAGCACCAACGATATCAATCCTGTTGTGCAACCTGGAGGTTTACTCTTTGCATAAGTGCCCAAAGGGCTCACCGTGGACTGAGCAAGCTGTGGGCGCGCATGGAAGAGGGTGGGACTGTGGTACTGCCCTCACCAGAGAGGCCTTCCCCGCCTCCTCTGGGCTGCCCCGTCAGCCCAGGGCCCAGGCATTTGGCCTCAAGCTGGGGCGGTGTTGGCAGGTGGGCCTGGCCCCAGGGGGCCCGAGCAACCCCTCAAGCCCTCCTCCCCCGCACAGTGTTCATCTGCAGCTTTATGGTGGCCGCCCCCATCTTCGGCTACCTGGGCGACCGCTTCAACAGGAAGGTGATCCTCAGCTGCGGCATCTTCTTCTGGTCAGCAGTCACCTTCTCCAGCTCCTTCATCCCTCAGGAGGTGAGGCTCCCCCAGCTTCCCACCTGCGTCTCCGCACATCCTGTCTGCGTGTCCTAGTCCTTCCGGTGGCTGGCTGGTCTGACTGGGGGTTCCAGCCACTTTGCTCAAACCCTAGTGCCTTCCAAGTATGGTAGGACGAGGGCGTCTAGGGGTACTTTTATAAACTAGCCCTGCAGATGGGGCCATCCCCATGCTGGCCTGAACTCAGGGACTTACAGTCCTGTGCGATGGTTCTTTCTGAGCCATCCTCTGATTTGGGGATGATGCAAGAAACAGTGGAAACAACCTGGCCTAAGAATTAGGACCCTCGGGTTCTAGTCCTGCCTCTGCCTTCACCTTGCTGTGTGACCCTAGAAGAGGCACTATACCTCTCTGGTCTTACTCAGTTTGCTTTTTTGTCTGATGACCAGCTAACTCCTTGGGTCAAAGTTCCAGGAGTGGAAACATCAGTTTGACATAAAGAAGGTGTTTCTCCTTTGACTCTGACAGACCTGGGTTTGAATATCTCAGCTCTGTTGTCTACTCAGCTTTGTGACTTAGAGAAAGTTACTTAACCTCTCTGGGCCTCAGCTTCCTTATCTGGAAAATGGGGATAATAATTCTCGTCTTCAAAGGCTTATTGTGAGAAATAAGTGAGCTAATGAATGCCCAGATCCTGGAACACAGCGAATGTTCAACAAATCATTATTTCTATTTTTTTGTCTTCCAAAGCGGAGATTTGTTGCCTCATGAGGTAGTGAGTTTCCTATCATTACGAGTGTTCAAACAGAGGCTGGACAATCACATGATGGCTCCTGTAGAGGGAGATGGAGGAAAAAGAGAAGATCAGGTTCTGTCCTCAAGGAGCTTTCAGTCTGGGGGACAAAGAAGGAGACCCGGGTCCTGTTCCCCGGGAGCACCTAGGCTGGGGGCGGGAAGATTCGGCAGGAGCTTCCCACCTTATAGCCTCCAAGATGTGCAAAGTGTTGAGAGTTCTTAGTGAAGAGAGAAATCCATGGGGTCAGGGAAGGATTCCTGGAGGAGGTGGCCTTCGAGCTAGGCAGGTAGAACAGGGAGACTCAGCCTTTTGGTGAAGACAGGAAGGGTAGAGGAAGCAAACCCACAGATGTAGAAATGGTGGAGGGTATTGAGGGAAGGAGGAGGAGAGCATTTTGGCTGGAAAGGAGGCAAGGAGGAGGCATGGAGAGCCTTGAGTGCTGGCGACATGGCGGGGCACTTTCTCCTGAGGGCTCAGTACTGACGGAGCCCTGTAAGTGTTTGGAGACGGGCACTGGCGGGGTCAGATTTACGTGGATTACGGCGAGGTTGGAGGTAAGGACAGGGAGAAATTGGCAGGTTTGGGGGACAACTTTGCTTCATGGAACAGTTCAGAGAGGAGTTAGGCCCAGGTGAGTTCTAGCCCTAGAGGACCAGGAAGAGCCTGGCAGCCAAAAGGAGAACTGTACTAGAAGCTTCTGGGACTTCTTTGGGCCTCTTCTGCCCCGACCAGGCCTCTGGTCATCTGACTTCTGGGACTGCTTCCGGGGCTAACCCCTGAGCCCAGAACCATGATGCTAAGGCCAGCCCATCTCTGCTGTGTAGAAGGGAGGGAGGGCTGGGGAGCAAAAATGAGCAAAGACAGAGAAACCCACAGATCACCCCCAATTAGTCTGCAAATTCATTGCAATTACTAGCCGAGTCCCGCTGGGTTTTTGCCGGATCTTGGCAACATGACCTTGAAGATCACCTGGCAGAGAAAATGCCCAAGAACAGTCAAGAACACTGTGAAAAATAATAGTGAAAGGACTTGCCCTAACAGATATCAAAATGTAGTTATTCAAACTAAAATAGCAGAGGAATAGACCAAGAGATCAATGAAACAGAGTCCTCAATTCTATGGGGATTGAGTGTACGAGCAAAGTTACATCTCCAATGAACGGTTTTGGAAGAACTGATGTCCACGTGGGTTGAAAATAAAGTTTGATCTGTATGTCCAACCATACTGCAAAATGAGTGCCAGACAGGCTAATGTAAAGTAAAAAGCCAACTGTAAAAAAATCTAGAACTATAAATCAACAAGAAAAGAGACAAATAACCCAGTAGAGAAACGGGCAAAGGATCGTGGCAGGCGATTCCAGAAGAAGATACCCAAGAGAGCCGTGAAGACACCCAAGAGAGCCGTAAATGTAGGGGAGATATTGCAAAGCCTCTCGAGTCATCAGGGAAATGCAAATTAAAACAACAATGAGATACCACTTCACGCCCATCAGATTGGCAACAATTAAAAAGGCTACAATACCAAGTGTTATTAAAGCTGTGGAGAGTCAGGGACTCAGGTGCTGCCGGTGGGAGTCTAAAATTGGTAGAGCTTCTTCAGAGAGCAAAAAGGCAGGCGTTTATAAAATACTGTGCAGATCCCATAGCCCAGCATTCTACTTCGAGGCATAGACCCACAAGAGAAGCTCCAGCTCGTGGACAAGGAGTGACTCATGCAGTATCGTGATAGAAAAAAGCAGGAACAACCGAAATGACCATCGCTGGGAGACGCACAGAGAAAATGGGGTGTGTTCATACTGTGAAATTCTTGACCACAAAAGAATGAACTAGACCTACATTAACCAGCATAAATGGGTTTCCAAGAAAATAGGACTGAAGGAAAAAAGCAAGTTGTACAGAATGGCGCCATGGCTGTTCGTTTTAAGCACGCACACAGGACACTACGTGTTGTTTATTGATGCAGATGGACAAGCCAGAGAGGGGTTCCCGGCAAATGCACACTAAGGCGGGTTCCTGTGGGTGGGGTGAGGGATAAACAGGATCCCCTCATAAAAGAGGCCATATCTGCCGGCTACTGTACAGAGGAAATGGTTGATGCAATCTCTCCGCTCACTTTCTCTCTCTCGAAAATATACCAAACGTGAAACGTAAGAGAATGTTTTTCTGATTTGGGGATGGAGTAGGTCTCCTCTGAGCAAAACGTGAAATCCAGAAACCACTTAGGAAAAACCAGCAGATCTGACAGCATCAACTGAAACGAAACAAGACTTCTGTATGGTGACGCTCCCTGTAAAGAAAGTCGAAAGAAAGATAAGAGAAAATGTTGGTGCCATACACAATAAGGGGTCAATAGCCATGATATGTAAAAAGCAAATGTAAATCAATACAAACAAGCTGACAGGAGCATAGGTGATGGCTGCAGGCAGATGAGTCCCGGGCAGAGAAAAATAGGAGCTAAGGAAAGCCACGGAGATGGGGTGAGTGAGAGAGGGAAAGAGTACAGAAGTGAGCTTGGGTCAGAGATGGATGGGCAGGGCCAGGGATGCAGAGAGAGACCCAGGAGAAAGATGAGCAGATAGAGGGAAGCAGGGAGAGCCAGGGCAGGGCTGGTCGTGGGCGATGCTGGCCAGATGGGTGGTCAGGGTGGGGCCAGGGAAAGATGACCAGGCTGGGTTCTCAGGCCCCGGGCAGCTGGGGCATGGGGGAGGAGGTCCACATCAAAGGGGTAGTACCACCCGCAGCTGGCACAGCCCCACCCTTTCCAGATGAACTGGGCTTTGCCCTTTGATGTGTACATGGGGGAGGGGCCGCTGAACCCACTGGGCCACTCTGCCCACTCCTCACTCACACTGCCAGGGTCGGCCCAGCTGCCCTGCTTGGGGGCGGGGTGTAGGGTGGGGGATGACTTGAGGTTCCCAAGGTGGGTCCAGAACCCAAGGAGGAGATCTCCCAGCAGGTGTCTCCACAGTCCCAGTGCTTATGGGGACAAAGGGGCCTGTCTAGGCTGTACCTGCAGCTCTCAGCCTGAGAAAGCCCAGTCCCATCCCAACAACTGGCCAACCAGGCCCAGACAGACTCACTATACAGAGGGGAAAACTGAGGCCTACAGTGGTCTGGCGGCGTAGGCATTGCTGAACCAGGAGCTGGGCTTCGTGCTCTCCTGTTGCTCCTGGAGCCTGCACGGGGTAGGAAGCAGAGTGGTCCCCCAGCACTCCCTCCCGTCCCCCACAGTATTTCTGGCTGCTGGTCCTGTCCCGCGGGCTGGTGGGCATCGGCGAGGCCAGCTACTCCACCATCGCGCCCACCATCATTGGTGACCTCTTTACCAAGAACACACGCACGCTCATGCTGTCCGTCTTCTACTTTGCCATCCCGCTGGGCAGGTGAGAGTCAAAGACCCCAGGGTTTGGGTGAGGGTCCGGGCAAGGTCCCCTTGGACTTTTGACTATTCCCTCTCCCTGGAGTTTAGCAGGCAGGTGCCCTCAGTTAACTAAATGCGTGGGTGGTCAGCTGTGGAGACATGCCGGAACTGCTCCCTGGCCAGCTGGCTGGGTGAGGGTGGCTGGCCTGCCTTGTAGCGGACTAGTGAGCGTTACCTGCCCCAACCCCATCTCTGCTAAACCTGACCTGTGCCCTGTCTTCTCTGCAGTGGCCTGGGCTACATCACTGGCTCTAGCGTGAAGCAGGCAGCTGGAGACTGGCACTGGGCCTTGCGGGTAAGGCCTGGGTACCCTCCACACAGACCCCCAAAGCAGCCCTTGCCCAGGCCACCACCCCCCCACCCCGAGGTTCAGGGTCACCAGCCCAGGCTAGGACACAGACATGGCTCCAAGCTTCCTGCCTGGGCTCTGAAGTCTCTGCCCTCCTAGGTTATTCTAGGTTGGAATGTCAGGGAGCCCAGGTATGAGAGGAGCCAGGCCTGCCCTGCTCTTGGGAGCCCCCGGTCTGAGGGTTGGAATCTGCTTCCCTGGAGTCCCAGGTTGAAAGGCGAAGGACTCTTCCCGTGTCAGGAAATTCCAATTCCACGGTGGCATTTCCTGCTTGGAGCCCTGGCTCTGGCTAGGGTGAGGCTGGGACAAGACCCTGTGTGGAGGCCCCGAGGGTTTGGAGCCACTTCCTGTCCTGCGGGAGGGTTTGGGGCAAGTTTGCCAAGGCCCCAGGACAGTGCAATGGGAGGAAACAGAGATCCCCAGTCTTGCGGAGGAGCGGAAGCTGAAGACAAAGTGTTTTTTCCTCAAAAGCAGGAAGTGGCCTCCGCGGAATTTCTTGATGGGGGCGAGAGGGGATGGCATGGAGAGGAACTCCCTGGCCTGTGGGCTCCCAGGCCTGGCGGGGTGGGAGCAGATCCCCCTGTTCTCAGGGCTGGTGGCAGGGCTGGTTTATTGTAACCCGGGCTGTCAAGAGCTCCCTTTTCCATCCTGAGGGAGGCCTGGGGCCTTGAAGATTCCATTCTTGACATTGGACTGGACACAGGGAAGACCCAAAGTGGCCCCTGAGCCCCTATTGCCCTGGGGCCGACATGGGCCCTTCCCAAATGTTGACCTGGTCGGTCTACTAGCTGGAAGCCTCATGCCCAGCCAGGCCCTTCCCCACAGGGTGCCCCACAGGGCAAGGAGCTGGCCTGGGGAACTTTCCTAGCCTCAGGGGCTTGGGCAGGATTGTATCTGACTCCTTGCCCTCAGAAACTCTCCTTTCTCTCCCAAGGTCATCATTACATCTGTCTGTCCATGCACCCACCTCCAACCATCCATCCATTTTCTTTCCATTTGTCTATCTCTCCATCTATTCAATCATCTTTCCTTCTTCCTCCATCCATCTGACCACCTATCCCTCCCTTTCTCCCCTTCCCCTCAGTCCTGTCCCTAGCCTAGGCCATCCACTTTAGGCCCCCAAGCCCTTCCCTAACACCATCACCCCAGGGCTCAGCAGCCCAGCCAGGAAGGCTGGCCAGATACTAGCCCAGAAGGGGGACTCTGGGACCCCAAGAAGGTGCAGCTTGCCTGAGCACCCTTTGGTGCAGCAGAGGCAGAGTCACCTGTCCTGTGTCCTAACTTGCTCTCTGCTCTGCCAGGTGTCCCCCGTACTGGGCATGATCACAGGAACGCTCATCCTTGTCCTGGTCCCGGCCACTAGGAGAGGACATGCAGACCAGCTTGGGGGGCAGCTCAAAGCACGCACCTCATGGCTCCGGGACATGAAGGCCTTGATCCGAAAGTGAGTCCCGATGCTGAGACTAGAGGGCCCCTTGCAGGGCAGCCCACCCTGCACCCTCAGCTGGATTCCCTGCACAGAGGCCAGGGTCATTGTCCCCTCTGCCCACAGTGCTGGGAGTGACATTTGGCTGCTAGTGTTTATTCTTATAGCCCAGGGCTCCCTGCAGCCTGAGCCCTCACCCCCAGAGCCTGTAAGGGAATGGATTGGAGGCCTCCGAGCCTGGGGAAGGTGTGAGCCTGCAGGCCAGGGAAGAAGAGGCTGCCTCTTCTGGGATCCTGCCCCAGCTCAGTGCCACTGCCCCGGCCTCTCCCCAGCCGCAGCTACGTCTTCTCCTCCCTGGCCACGTCGGCTGTGTCCTTCGCCACAGGGGCCCTGGGCATGTGGATCCCACTCTACCTGTACCGCGCCCAAGTCGTGCAGAAGACGGCGGAGACATGCAGCACCCCACCCTGTGGGGCCAAGGACAGGTGAGACCAGGCCAGGTGGGCCAGTGTTGGTGCAGGACACCCGGACAGAAGAAAACCATTTTCCCCGGCCTTGCATCCCCCTAACCTGTGCCCCCTTGTCCTCTCTCTCCACAGCCTCATCTTTGGGGCCATCACGTGCTTCACGGGCTTCCTGGGTGTGGTCACAGGTGCAGGAGCCACGCGCTGGTGTCGCCTGCGGACCCAGCGGGCTGACCCACTGGTGTGTGCGGTAGGGATGCTGGGCTCTGCCATCTTCATCTGCCTGATTTTCGTGGCCGCCAAGAGCAGCATCGTGGGGGCCTATGTGAGTGCAGTGGAGGCCCACAGGGTGGGGGGACTGGGTCTGGGTCACAGGGAAGTGTCTGGAGCAGGAGATTCAGTCAGCTTGTTGGACCCTCCCTTCCCACGGGGAGGCTCTGAGCTTCCAGTCCCCTGGCTGGCTGCACGCTCTGCTCTGCCCAGGCCTGGGGCTCTGGGAACCCTCCAGGGCCAGTGGGCATGGCTTGGGGTCTGTGGCTCATTCACAATGGCTTGTCAGTATGACTGCCAGGAGATGCTAACCCCAGGGAGGGATGGAAGGCTTTGGGGGGGCTCCCTGCCAGCAGCCAGCATGCAGGGAGCAGCCTGAGGCCGGTGGTGGGTGGAGGTCCCCTGATGGTTGCTCTGGTCTCTCCTGGACAGATCTGTATCTTTGTGGGGGAGACCCTGCTGTTTTCTAACTGGGCCATCACGGCGGACATCCTCATGGTGAGTGACCAGGCCAAGGTCACCGCATGATGACACAGGCCTCTTGACCTCAGGAGAAGCAGTGGGGATCAACTGGAGAGGGCAGGTGAAGAGGCAGGAGAGCTGTCCAGGCTTGTGGGGGGGGAGGCTGGAGGGAGGAAGGCATGCTGGGAAGGTAACCCTGGAGGCCGGGAGGGCACCAGGAGATAAGAGATTTGGGTGGGGAGTGCATCAATCAAGACACAGGGCTGAGGAGGCAGAAGGGAGGAGAAGTGGGGGCTGGGTGGGGAAGATGTTGCAAGGCTCAGGTTTGTGGCTGGGAGGCTGGCAGTACCAGGCTGGCACTGAGGTGGTGCTGGCTGCCAGCGCTCCTCCCCCAGGGTCTGTGCACCACGGCCCCTGCCCCTCCCAGGCCGTCCTGGGTCCAAGCCGGCAGCCGGGGGCTGTAGACACCCGAGCCAGGCGATCTTGCCTGAGTGCCTGAGGCTGGGGCCAGGCAGACAGAAGCCGTCTTCACAGGGCCAACAATGGGCTCCAGACAAGCCAGCCAGGGACAAAGGGCCATCTGAGCGGCCAGCAGGGGCTTGTATTCCTGGGCAGGGACGGGGGCAGCCTAGGAGGAGATAGGAGGGGGACTAATGACTTGTGGAAGTCTGGGGGAGCTGGGGACAGTGGAGGGGACCTGGGCCTGTCCTCCAGGATCCTCCAAGTCAGGGTCAAGAGAGGGTGAAGAGAGTGCAGGGGACTGGAGATGGGGGGGTGGGAGGGGCTAGGGAAGGCCCTGGAGGCAGGGGGAGAAAGGACTCCTCATGAGTGGGCTGTCAGGGTGCTCCAGGTCTGGTGCTACACAACCTGATGACCCAGGAGAGGGGCATATGCCCAGGCACCGGGGCCCCTGCTTGCTCCTCCTCTCCAGGAAGATGTGCCCCTGCTCCAGCTTCCCTGCTATATCCCCATCACCCTGGGCCGTCTTCCCCCCTCCCCCCCGCCCCCAGCCCATGGGTGGGGGTGGAGGTCTGACTCAGCTCTGCACAGGAACAGGGCTTACCCCACATCCCCATCTGAATCCAGTGCCTGCCTCCATCCCCAGGGGCACTTCCAGCCGCTGACAGGGTCTGGGTCCCAGGGAAATCATGTCCCATTTTATTAAGTGTCACATTCAAGTGACTAATTATTGCTGGAAACGGGGCCACGCCATTTCATTAGATCCAAGTCTCTTCCCCCAGCCACCAGGGTGCCCGCTGGGCGTGCTGCTCTGACTGTCCACAAAGCCGGGGCTAGGTAGGCTTGGGGGTCTCTGAACAGATGAGGCAGCTGGAGCTTGGGGGCAGGGGGCTGCCCAGGGCCACACACTGACCTGGCTCCTCTGCCACCACCCCCTTGAGTCTGACCTTGGCCTCTCAGCTCTGGAACTGCAGGCCCCTGGGGTCAGGGTTGGCTTGGTCTGATGAAGGGGGCCTGTTCTTCTGGGGTCCAGCAGCTCTTGGCATTCCTGGAGGCATTAATGGGTTAAAGAGGAGGCAGGGTCCTGCTCCCCCACCCCTTGTCCTGGTCTTAATGAAGGGGAAACCAGATGGGTCTTTAGCTTCTGGGGAGGAGAAGGCAAGCAGCCGAGAGCCAGGCTTCTAGACCGACTCAGACTTGCCATACTCCATGTGTGGTCCCTCTGGAACTTGGGCCTTTTGGGGCCTCAGTTTCCCCATGAGTTGTGACCAACCACCAAGAGCAAAGTGCAGAACCTAAGGCAGCCTGGACTCCCCATGTGGAGGGTTAGGGTGTCAGGGCAACCCCCAAATTGTTCTCCCCTAGGGGTGAGGGAGGCAAAGGTTTCCATCTCTGAAATGGGTGGCTGCAGGCCTGGGGCCTGTGATGATTCAGCATGGGGCGGGCTGAGTGGTGGTGTTGGGGGCCATCCGTGTGGAAGTGTCTAGGAGGCATCCGGGGATCTGGGTCTGGAGGCCTGGTGGTCTGGGCTGGGCTGGAGGTCAGAGATGGTGACTGAAGCTGCGAGTGGGTGAGGTCTGGCTCTGGGGAAGAGAGGGGACGATGGAGAAGAGCAGCACCCCTGGGAGTGGGCAGTGAAGGAGAGGGTGGTGAAGGGAAGGGCCCAGGACAGGGAGGTATTGAGACAAGGCAGGAGTTCCACCGACCCCAGGGACGAAGCCAGGTGGTAGGCCTGGCTGCCCTGGCCACTGACCGGCCCACCTCTTCTGCAGTATGTGGTCATCCCCACCCGCCGGGCCACCGCTGTGGCCCTGCAGAGCTTCACCTCCCACCTGCTGGGAGACGCTGGAAGCCCCTACCTCATTGGCTTTGTAAGTACCCTGGGTGGGGGGTAGGGCTGCCCTGGGGAGGGGGCAGGGGGCGCACTAGGAGAAGGCTTTGCCGTGACACCGTCCTCCCAATCCCTGCAGATCTCGGACCTGATTCGTCAGAGCACCAAGGACTCCCCGCTCTGGGAGTTCCTGAGCCTGGGCTACGCCCTCATGCTCTGCCCCTTCGTCGTGGTCCTGGGTGGCATGTTCTTCCTCGCCACTGCTCTCTTCTTCCTCAGTGACCAAGCCAAGGCTGAGCAGCAGTGAGTTGGGGCAGGGGGTGGACCTGATCCCCTGGGCCTGCTGTTTCCACTGTGACAGCCCGTCCATCCCCAGGTGGTTGGGGGATAAAGTGACTTGCTCTGGGCTGGTGTAACCTGGCTGATGGGGACTGAGGGCCCTGACTCTGCCACAGACTGCTCCTCAAGCCCTGTGGTCCTTGCGAGGCTGACCCCAGCCTCAGCTTCACATCCAGCCTGTGAGTCCACGTTGCCCAGGCTGGTGGGTGGGAGGCTCCTGTGCGTGATGGTTCTAGACTTGGGTTTTTCTCTGGAGCTAATGGTTTTCAGAGCAGACCCCTGCCCCCCGCTTCCTTTTGTCTCTCATTTTCTGATTTCTTTCTCCTTTCCTCTTGACTCTCTCTCTTTCTCTCCTCTCCCCACCCCTGGGCTCTCCCATCTCCCCCTGGGGCTGACGAGGTCCCCGCCCAGAACCTCCGGTCAGCCAGCCCCCACGACGCGACGTGCCACAGCAGTGCCCGGGCCTGGCCCCTGTTGACCCGCCACCCTGACCCTCGCCCGTCTCTTCCTCAGGGTGAACCAACTGATGATGCCGTCCGCTTCCGTGAAAGTCTGAGGTGGTGAGTGCAGGCCGGGAGGCCTGTGGGGGCTGAGGACCAAGACACCTTGTGGGAGGGGACCAAAAAAGCCAACCAGTGGGCATTTAGTCGATTCCGACTCATGGTGCCTCCGTGTGTCAGGGAATCGTGCTCCACAGGGGTTTTAATGGCTGCTTTAAAAAAAAATTTTTTTTTTCAGAAGTAGATCACCAGGCCTTTCTTCCAAGGTGCCTCTGGGTGGACTCGAACCTCCAACCTTTCAGTTGGCAGCAAGCGCCTTAACCGTTTGCACCACCCAGAGACCCCTTGTGAGAGGGGAAGGGGCCAGCATTTACGGGGAGGGGCTGTCGGAGCAGTGCTTCACCACACCATGGGACTTGCTCTGGAACCAGGAGCAGCACCTCATGAGTCACCCCTGCCCAGGCACACACCAGCTCTGTGCTTGGTCCTTCCTCCTGAAACATTGGCCGAACGTACTGAACTAGGGGAAGGGGAGCAGGCTCCGTCTTCCAGTAAATCAGCTTCCCCTTCCTTCCTCAGAAGGGCTGAAGGCAGGGGTCAGGGTCTAGACTGGCCAGGAACTCCCTCAGAAGCACCTGGAAGAATCGATTTAGGCAGAAAACGGAAGGTCAGAAAGGAGCCTTTGTGTCCCCCTGGAGGTGCCAGGGCTGACTGGCTTTCTGACCTTCCTCAGGGCCTGGCCTCTTGGGGCTACAGCTTCCCAGCAGTGCCAAGACCCAGGGTAGCTGCTTGCCCACTCCCCTTTCCTGCCCCCAAAAGCAAGGAAAATGCAGGAGCAAAGCCCTGGAATGGTCCCTCCCAAAGGCTCTACCTTTGACCTCTGACCCTTCCACCCAGGTGCTGCTGGGACAACGAAGAACCCACGGTCCTACCTAGTCTGGAAGGTGTCCTCCAGTACCCTGGCCCATCTGGGTTGTCCCAGAGCTTTCTGGGTGACCCAAGGCTGGGCACCCACCCTCTCTGGTCTGGGACTGCGGAGTGGCCCTGGATCCGAGAAGAGGCCATGTCCTCAGTCAGCCTGGAAGGTTCCATCGGCTGGAGGCATGCAGTTGGACAGATGCCCAGCCCTGGATTGGAGCTCCAGGGTCCCTGGGGCCAAGGGAGACAACCCCTCCAAGTGGTGGGTGTAGCGGGACAGCCTGGCCTGTCGCCGGCTTATGTGATCTTGGGCAAGTCCCTGCCCTGCCTGGACCATGGGGCCAGAGGGCTGGACTTTCCCACGCAGCGTGATGGGCAAGGCGCCATCTGCAGCTTTGAAGACCCAACAGCCTCTGGACCATACAAAGAAGAGGTGGCCCGGGCCTCAGGAAGGCAGTTCAGGCTCTGAGGATCCCAAAGGGCCTGGAGTGCAGGGCCACTGCTTTGGGATGTCGGACTCAGCCTGGCGAGCAGAGCCGGGTACCCAGACCAGCCAGCTCACTCTAGAGGACAGTGGTCGTCACAGCCTGGGGCTGGCTCTCAGCCTGGCGGTCTCCCAGGTAGGGCCCATGCCAGGTCAGAGCTGGCATCACCAGGGGTGAAGACCCTGGTAACATCTATACGATGCTGCCGCACCTGGGCTCAAGATGGCAGTCAGGCTAATCTCTGGGGGCTACCCCCCCACCTCTGCAGGGCTCCCTAGAGCACCGCTGCTGTCCATGTCTCCCCACCCCCCAGGAGCCAGGAACCCACACCCCCTCCCTGGGGCGGGCTGGGCTTTTCCAGGGGCAGCACCCAGGGGACCATTCCCAGAATTCATGGGGCAGCAGCCAGGGCTCTGGCAGCCAGAGGAAGCAGCCGTCCACCAAGCTTCCTGCTCTAGGGAAAGAGCTTGGTGGAGGTGGAGGTCCTCCCGGATGGGCCAACACCCCAGAACCACCCCAGGCACACCTCCACCCAAACATGGGCTGCTGATGCTTCCACACACTCCACTACGCCCCCTAGCAGCCAGGCCTTCATCGGCCTCTGATCACCCACACACTCATTTGCACACACCCCACCCTCATAGCTAGTGTGCTGTGGCTCCTTGGTGGAGCCCATCCTCCTGCTCTGTAATTCCTGTACACTTGCTGGAACCTAAGGGGTTTCTGTTCTGGGGCATCCCTCGTTGCCAGTAGGAGACCCCAAGGGCCGGCTTGGACAATGCTTTTCCACCCCTTAGTTACCTACCAGCTAGCCCTGGCTTCAGTGGTGTGTAAGCTAGTGGAATACCCACTTCCCACCAAGCCCTGGGGCACCCTGGGGGACCTGGCAAGGGGGTGGGGCAGGGGGTGGTATCCCCCAAGCCCAGCCTGGCCTCCACCCCCTATCCGGACCTCCGCTGGGGCCCCAGGAATGTTTTCTTGTTGTACAAGAACCAGGTCCAAGTGTTGCCTCCTCTTCCTTCCGGAAGCCAAACTGCTCCTTTATTTTTTAGAGCTGCTGATTGTGAATCTCAGCATCTAAGAGAAGCCAAATATATTCCTCTTGTAAATGAAGAAATAAACCTATTTAAATCATGCCCTGGCGGCTCCTGCGGCCAAACAGCCTGGGGTGGGAGGCCATGAGGAATGGTCGCACCTGGGCCTGGCCAGTGTCCGTGGTCCACACTGCCACGGGGCAGCTGTGTACCCACACTGACTTGTGCACAGGTCTGGGTACCAGCCCGGCTGTCTCCACAACAGGACCGTGAACTTGGCCCACAGTGCCCGGGGAGCCAAGGTCCCGGCCCCACAGAATCAGGTGCCGTCAGGTCGACTCTGACTCACGGTGCCCTCGTGTGTGTCAGAGAACTGGGCTCCATAGGGTTTTCAATGGCTGATTTCTCAGCAGATCACCAGGCCTTTCTTCCGAGGTGCCTCTGGGTGGACTTGAACCTCCAACCTTTTGCTTAGCCTAGTGCTTAACCACCTGTGTCACCAGAAGATGTCAAAGCCCACAGAGGTTAAGGTTAGACTGGCCAGCCAGAGAGCAGAGGCAGGGCCAGCCCAGGGCAGGGGTCTACACTGCTCCCTGGGACCCCACAGTGCTTGCTGCTGAGCAGGACCTCCTAGCAAGCTGACGGCAGACCCCTCCCCGGTGCCAGAAAGTAGCAGCATAGATTGTGGCTTATTTATTAAAATTATGGTGGAAAAATAGGAGTCTCTAGGGCTGAAGGAAGCAGGGGCTGGATGTCAGGGCCTGCGTTTAGGGCTGAACCCCCTTCTTCAGCTGCACCTTCTTCCTCTTGGCCCCACTCCGGAGGAGGCTGGGGCTCCCATCGGCCAAAGAGAGCCTTGCCTTTTTCTGTAGCAGGGTAGGCTGTGGTGACTTGCCTGAGGCTCCCTTTTTGGGAAGACTCTTCTGAAGCTTTTTACCAGCAGACTCTGTGCGAGCAGTGCCATTCATCTGGGATAGCTTCTGATGTTTCTTCCGAAGCTTTGGGGTCTTGGCAGGGCTGCTGGGGCTCGCGGTGGGGGTGGCAGGGGTGCTGGGGCTCGCGGTGGGGGTGGCAGAGGTGCTGGGGCCTGTGATGGGGGTATTGGGGGCAGAACTCTTGGCTGCAGGCTTCCCGTTCACCTGGGACTGGGCTGAGGCCGCGGCCTTCCTCCTGTGCCTCTTCTTCTTGCCTGAGCTGGGGGGCTGCTTTTCGCCAGGGGTTGCTGGCTTGGCATCTTGCTCTGTGGCATCTTCTGGCTTGCGTTTCTTACGCTTTTTGGTTTCTGGCAAGAATCCCTTTTTCTTCCGCTTCATGCTAACGGGACTCTGGGTGTCACTGGGGATTTTCTTGGCATCTTTCTTCTCTGACTTGGGGCGCCTGGGAGGAAGTACGCAGGGTGAGAAAGGCCCCAGCGAGGGCAGAAGTGGCCCTCAGCGCCGCGGTGCTATGGTACCCAAGCTGCCCAAAGTGGGTCTTTCCAGCCCCCTCCCGAGGTGCGGGACCTCCTTCCCAGACGTACTGGACTCCCAGGAACTTCATGGCCTGCCAGTAGAGATCGTAAAGGCGGCTGGAGCCGGCCAAGTGTGCCCCCTGCTGCAGGCTCTGCTGCAGGCTTGGCTGGAGGCCCTGCAGCAGGCCCAGGATGGTGGTCAGGTCCAAGGTCAGCTTCTGTGGAGGGGCGAGAGGCTGTGCTGCAGTGGTGATGGGGGCAGAGTCTCTCCAGGCTCCTGGTCCCCAGCCCTGCACAGTGACTGCCCCCTCAATTGACTGCCTGCCCCCTTCTTGGCCCTCAGCCTCTCTGCCCATAAATCAGGCTTTCTCGCCTTGGGAGGAAAATCGCCCTCTCTTGGGGGCACTGCCCTTGCCCCTTTCACAGCCAGGTCCACAGCCTGTCCCTGCTTCCTCACCTCCCACTCACCCCTCCTCTCCAGGCAGTGGCTCTGGCCCGCCCACCGCTGAGGGCACAGTGAAGTGATCTCAGGGACCAAGCCCTACTTCCTGGCTCACCCTCCTGCCGTGTGTAATGGGTCATTCTTGAAGCCCACTGGCTCCAGTGGCAGCCCCTGTCCTGGCTTCTGCTCTGCTGCCCCTTCAGTGCTGCTCTGCAAGGTCTTATCTGGAGCGCTGCCCCACACTCCCAGCACCCTCCTGGCACGCTCACCCTCAGCCTGGCCTTAACCAGCTTCTACACACTGAAGGCTCCACACCCTTCCCTCTTGGCCAGAGTTGGGGAGCCGGGCCCCCAACTGCAGCTGTCTCTGGACCTCTACTTTGACGGCCCAGGAGTACCTCACAGTCCACACACCCCAAACTCAACTCATCACTACCCTTAAACTACCCTTCTCCCAGCGATGGCTCCACCCCCTTACCCCAGTCCTGGAAACCTGGGGCCATGTGGGGCTTCCTCCTAACTGCCGCCTACACCTGGAATCTTCGTAACTCCTCCCACTGCCTGCAGCCCTTCTAGTGCCTTCTCAGCATCGTTACTAGAGGATGGCAGTAAAGCTCTCCCCCCACGCCCAGCCAGGCCCTGGCACAGCCACTCTCCCTGCTGGCTCGACACCACCTCTATCTGTGGCTCTCTAGGCACCCAGACAAAAAAGCCCAAACTCCTCACTCACCCTAGCATTCAAGACCTTAGTCCTGAGCCTTTGCTCAAGACTAGCTCCTCCCCGGCTCTCCCAGGAAGCCTGTTCCCAGAAACCCTCATGTGATGCCCTCCCCTGCCAAGCCCCAGGCACCTGGGCTCCTTTCTGCCTCACCTGGAGGTGGATGGTCTTGAGGACCGTGATGAGCAGCTCCAAGGAGGACAGCTCCCTCTGCTGCTCCGACTTGGTCTGCGCCTTACCCAGCGTCCGCAGGTTCTAGGGAGGAGGCAGCAAGGCTGCTGAGGTGCTCTGCCGAAGCCTTCCTCTCCTTTCCCACATGGGAGACTATGACCCAGAAGGAGAAATGTCTCCCCGGTCCCTACCCCGTGGAGAACCATTCCCTGTACTCCCTATGGGGTCAGGGGGAGGGGTCCATGGCTGTTACCTCAGTGACCTTTGCCAGCACCTGGCCAATTAGCTGCTCCCACTCGGAGTGCTCAAAGCATGGTCTCAGCTCTCCCATGGACAGGGCCTTCTGGAGCAGCAGGCAGGCCTGGGCCTGGGGTGGGGCGATATGGTTACCAAGAGCCTCAGCAGGCAAAACCAAGACTTAGGGAACCACAGGGGGAACCCCAGAGCTCTGGGAGCCTGCTGGGTGCCCAACGAGGCCACGACAACTCCAGGCTGCGGGTGAGGGCTGTCTGATGCTCTGGGTCCAATCTGCCCGTGTTTCCCAATTACCTGCTCCTGCCCCTCTTCTTGTGGAGGCGGAGGACAAGGCTCATGGAGCAGCAAGGGGTCACAGCTGGACAGAGGCAGGACCTTAGGCTACGATAGTTCCTGGCCCTCTTACCAGTTCAGTGCCATCTTCCTCCAGCCTCCCGACACTCCTCATCCCACCCCCATACCTGAGTGGACACTGCGAAGGGCCTCTTGTGTGTGGGCCAGAGCACAAACCCAGGGGGAGGGGCCGGGGGCTCAGGCCAGAGGGGAAATGGCAGCTGTGGGGCGCAGCCATCAGCTGGCCCCACCCCCTCTCCAGCAGTGAACCCACCCCCTCACCAGCAGTGCCTGTGGTGGGGGAAGGCGTCCAAGCACAGCCCTCACCCCCTTCAGGGAGCATGCGCCATGGCCAAGGTGAGTGGGGCAGGGATGAGCCTGCCCTCAACCTTGCTGGGACTGCAGGTCAGCACTCTGGGGCCTCACGAGCACCCAGCCAGGAATCGGTCAGACGGGTAATTCAGGCCGGCCCGGTCTGGGAAGTCCCTTACCTGCTGGCGGGGCCGCGCTGGGCCTGTCACGTGCTGGACCACGATGGGGAGCAGGCTTTTACAGAGTACCTAGCCAGGGGACCAAGGCTGTGAGGTGGGGCTGGGCTGAGCAGGACCCAGGGGGTAGGCTGATCCCCACACTTACTGGGTGCCGGCAGAAGAGGCTGAGGAACATGGGGACCGTGAGTGGGCTGTTGCGCTTGGTCAGGAAGGAGCTCAGGGCTGATGAGTAGACCATGGTCACGCGTTTCAAGTCCAAGCAGCTGGTTGCCTAGGCCAGGTGAGAAAGAGCTGGTGTGGTGCCAGGGAGAACCTGGGCTGCCTTTACAAGGCTGAAGGTTTAGTCCTCGATTTCCCTCTGTGAAATGGGCACATGGTCCGTGGCCTGCTGGCTGGGGCTCGCTCCTGTCTGTCAGCACCTTGCCCTCTGGGCTACCTGGAGCCATCCCATATCTAGCCCTCCTGACCAGGCCTGCTCACCTGTGGGGCCTTGGCCTTGGCGCTGGCTTTCTGCTTCTTTGGGGTCTTGAGGGGCAAGGCATCGGCAGGGTTGCCCTTCAAGACCCGGAGCAGGTAGAGAGTGGCATTGAAATAGTAGAGGGCGACGGAGGAGTCGGCCTGGCGGCTGGCCTGCTGCACCAGTCGCTCCACCTGCGTGTGCAGTGCCTCCACGTGGTTGCTGACGTCGTGGCAGTAATGCCGGGCCCGGCACAGGTGGTGCCTGCAGAGGGAAAAGCAGGGTTGGTCAGAATGTCCTCTCCACCCGTGCCCTGCAAGCAGAGCTAACCCTGAGAGTCGGGACCCTGAGCCCCACTCACAGAGATGGAAACAAAGACCTAGAGGATCTGACCAAGGTTGTGGACAGAGGCCTAGAGCAACCTGTAGACGTGCTCTGAGGCTGCATGGGGCTCAGGGTGCCTGGGTAGAGGGCAAGCCCGAGGGGGAGAGGGCTGCCTAGGCTGAAGCTATGTCATGGGCTAAACGCCCCCACCCAGTCCAGATCTCCCATCTGCCCCTGTCTCTCCTGGGGCAGTGGTCTTTGGGCCCAGGATTAAGGGGGACCAGAGTCTGTGTACCTAAGCCCTGAAAGGTCCTATGGGGCTGGTAACAAGTGGAGGCGAGAGGGAGGACTCTTGGTGAACTGGACTCCAACAGTCCAAGCAGGTGGCAGGGAGGAGTATTCGAGAAAGCGCCACGACGGCGCACACGGGAGATGCGTGGGGGCGGCATGCCAGCCACACGCTCCCCACCACCCGAGCTCCTGGCAGGCAGGTCTGCATCTGCCTCCTGCCTGTCTCTCTCCAGATGCCTGCAGCTGCCCCCTGGCTGGGCTCCCCTTCCAAATCCTTCTCCGCACACTGTGGCCCATTGTCTAAAGGGCAAACCAGCCCCAGCTCCACATGCAGGCACTTGCTGAAAAGGCCTTGTTGGTTCCTCAGTGCTGCCAGGACCAGGGTGCACTAGGCGTTTCCTGCCGCACTGCTGGCCTGACATTCCACCTGCATCTGGCTGGCTCCTGCTGGAGACGCTGCCTTTCTGCCCTGCCTGCACCCTCCCAGCCTACTCCTGGCGTTGCTGTCACTGCTCTGGAGGCCTTCCCTGGAACTACAGTGCTGGCTAAGGGTCCCCAGCACTCTGTTTCCACTGTCTCCTATCCGCCCCTATCACAGCCCACTCAGGCCTGCCACAGCCTGATGACTGCGTGATTTCCCTACACTGACTTCTGAGCACAGGGGCAGGACGGTACCCCAAGGACCCCAGCTCCAGCGCATGTGGCACTAGAAGCAGCAGGGAAAGAATGGGCTGTGTGTGCGTATTACTGTGTGACTGGTGCCCCGTGGCTGCGCACTGAGCCTTGAGTCAGGCAGACCCAGACTCGAACCCCTTCTACCTGTGACCCCGGAGGCCTGGCCCCCCGCCCCCGCTCACGTGAAGATGCGGGCCGTCTTGTGCAGGAGGTCCTGCTCCTGCTTGGAGCTGCTGGTGCGCATGCTGCGCCGGATGACAGTCAGCAGTGGCTCGAGCAGCTCCAGGACCAGCGAGTTCTCGGGCTGCTTCGTCACCAGCACCTCGACAAGGTCCAGCACCTGTGGCCAGGAGGGGTGGGCTCAGCACAAGCTGGAGTGTGTTCAGAGGAAGCACAGGGGCTAGGTGGCAGGGCCAGGGTGGCAAAGGGCAGACTGGGGTGCCCGGCTTGCTCCAGGCTTACCCTGATCTGGAAGTCCCGCCGGAGCACCTTCTCCTTCTGCAGCTTGCTCTTCTCGTCCTTCTTTGCCTGGATGCGCAGCTTCTGCTCAGCGAAGAGGCTGGCGAGGTTCTGGTCCAGGGCCATCATGGCCTCATCCCCCAGCTCCTCTTCCTCGTCCTCACTGTCCACTCCGCCCTGAGGGCCAGATGCCCAGCCGTCAGCCTGGCATCAGGCGGGGCACACAGACGGGTCCCAGAGCCCCCTTCCCTGGCTCCTGCTCACCAGCGCCTTCCCCGCCTGCAGCACGGCCATCAGCTGCTCCCGGAAGCCCTGGTCCACGTCCTTGTCCCGGTCCTCCTCATCACTCTCCTCCTCATCGTCACTTTCTTCCTCTTCCTCTTTCTCTTTCTCCTCCTCCTCGCTGTCTGAGTCGTCCTTGCTCTTGTTCTGTGGGTGGCGGGTGTGTCAGGCCTCCCCACGGCCCACCACGTGTCTGCCCGCAGCAGCTGCCCCACCCTGCCCCCCGGCAAGCACCTGTGCAGTCTTCATCATTACCTGCTTGTCGTCAGAGTCATCCATGACCACCACATTATCGTCCTCGTCCTGGCTCTTGTCAGGGTTCAGCACCTGTGGGGATGCCCAGACTGCTGACCCATCTGCTGCCCTGGCTCCCAGATCACTGGGCCCTCTTAGCCACCTCCCTGACCATGCCCCTGTCCAGTCTTGGCCCAAAGGTAAATGCATTCAGGGAGGCAAACGGAGGCCAGGCAAGAGGGTCACGTCCTCCAATGTCTGGGCCCAGAGCCCTCCTTGGCCTGCCTGACTGCTTCCTGAAGCTTCCTGAGGTGAGGCCCCTGATCCCTTCACAGGAGGCCCCCTCCGTGCCCCCCAGCAAAAACTTGCCCAGTAGCAGACTTTGAGTGAGCTCCCCCGCCCATCCCTGGGGCCGTATCTGTTAAGGAAGGAGATCCTGCCCCCTCTGTAGGACCCTGGTGAGGTGGGCAGGGGGATGACAGCCCCCCCCCCCCAGGACCTAGGTCCCCAAAGGCCCCAACTCACGTCCAGGATTAGCTGCAGGGCACGTGGAGTCAGGTGGGAGCAGATATGGCCAAACACGCTCCGGGCCACCTGGCGCATCAGGTGGCTGGGCTGGGCCAGCAGGGCTAGCAGGATCTCCACCAGCACCTCCACCCACGGTGGCTCCTGGGAGTCTGCAAGCAGGAAGGGGGCTGAGCCTGGTCAGGGTACTGCTAGCCTGACCTGCTAGGTTAGCCCCATGCCGGGTCCCTGCTGTGCTGAGGACATGGCTGCCTCCCCACCTGCCCCAGGGATGAGGACCCACCAACAGCCTTGGAGCGGGTCCGGCGGGGCTTCCCCTCCAGGCTCTTCTCGATGCAGGTCTGGATGTCGCCTAGGAGGTCACAGCTCTCTGCAGGGGACTGCCAACAAGGAGGGTGGAAATCAGGGGCCAGGTCCCCCTCCTCCCAGGCTATGCTGAGCCAGGTAAAGGGCAAGGCAAGAGGGAGTAGCTGACGTCAGAGGCCTAGGATACTTTAGTCGTTTGCTGCCTTGGCCAGTCACCCTCATAGTCCAGAAGAGAGGACACCAGGCCCAGGGGCAGTCTAACAGCAGATGTCTTTTTTACACCTAATATGTAGTCACAGGGTCTGAGCGCGCTCAGTGAGCAGGGAGCCCACCTTCCTTCCCCACTGGACACCCCCAGAGAGATGGAGAGCGGCCAAAGACAGTAAGACCAAGGTCACAAGGCAGCCAGCAGGTCCCAGGACTCCCAGTTCGTAGTTCTGATTATTCCCCCCCATCCTCCACCTAGCTTGGCCTTATGAAGATAGAACTTAAAACCATTAATAAATTCAATTTATTAGTTTTAACCAACTCCAACCCATTTTAACAGGGACAAGCACAGACGCCAGCCACCTAGCAGTGAGTTGGGGGCCTCTTGAAAACATCACTCAAAACGCAGTTGGCAGCTTCAGTGTTTAGACTCGGGGTGTAAAAAGGCCAGAACTGGGGACCAGAGCTCTGTCTTCAACTCCCTGGTTTTGTGGCTGGGCAGGTCCTTGCCCTTCTCTGAACTACACCCTTTCACCCAGGGGTTGGAGATACCCCGAACCGCAGCTGCCTCTGTCCAGACCAGCCCACAGCCCCCGGAAACAGGATCTTTGTAGGTGTAATCAAGTGTCCCAGAAGACCAGGGCCCTGCCAGTCCAGAGGCCCAGGGCCCAGGATCAGAAGGGGCCTCATGGTCAACTATTACCCACATAACTGGCCCACCAGCTGGGCTCAGAGTACTCCAGGCTGGCTTGGAGGCAAAAACCACAGCCAAGAGGCCAGAAGAGAGCACCTGAGAACCGATCTACTCAGGCTTCTCACAACCAGAAGCAGCCCTGACCAGAGCCTCGTGCCATGGGAGAAGAGACCCTCCTAAGACATCAGGACTTGTAGTCAAGAAGAAACCACAGGTCAGAAGACCTGCTGGCACTGAGCTGTCAAGATGTTGAAAGCTTCTTGGTGGAGAAAAGGGCAAAGCAGACCCAACTGGTTCTATAGGAGCTGCTGTTACAGGTGCCTGAATATGAAGTGTGATACAGTGTAACAGAGCACAGAACCCAGTGTCGGGGATCCAGAGAAGAAAACACCAGACTGAACTCATCACTGGTGAATCCAGGTGGAGAGAATGAATTGTAAAAACTGGGACCTTACTATTAATTTTTGCCCAATGGCAGGGGACACACCCCCTTGGGTGACAGGTCTGCCCAGAGGGGGACCTCACTTACAGCACTTTTCCCCTTCTATCTGTTGTGGGTTGAATTATGTCCCCCCCGAAAATGTATGCTCAAGCCCTAACCCTGGTACTTGCGAATGAGACGTTATTTGGAAACACGGTCTTTGTAGACATGATTATGTTAACGTGAGATCGTTCTGGAGTAGATCAAACCAAACCCACTTCTGTCGAGTCGATTTTGACTCATAGCAACTCTACAGGACAGAGTAGAACTGCCCCATAGGGTTTACAAGGAGTGGCTGGTGGATTTGAACTGCTGACCTTTTGGTTAGCAGCCGATCTCTTAAACCACCGCGCGACAATTACTGGTGTCCTTATAAGGAAAAAAGAGACACACACAGGGAAAACGCAATGTGAAGATGGAGGTAGAGACTGGAAGGATATATCTACAAGCCAAAGGACGCCAAGGAATGCCGGCAACCACCAGAAACTAGCAAAGCAAGGAAGGGTTCTCCCCGAGAGCCTTCAGAGAGAGCATGACCCTGCAAACAACCTGAGTTTGGACTTCTGGCCTCTAGAACTGTGAGACAATAAATGAATGTTGATTTAAGCTGCCCAGTTTATGGCGCTTTGGGAGGCCCTGTGGGATAACCAAAACCAAACCAAACCCAGTGCCATCGAGTCGATTCCGACTCACAGCGACCCTACAGGACAGGGTAGAACTGCTCCATAGAGTTTCCAAGGAGCATCTGGTGGATTCGAACTGCCAACCCTTTGGTTAGCAGCCGTAGCACTTAACCACTATGCCACCAGGGTATCCCCCTGTGGGATAGCAGAGTCAAATTCCTACATCTGAGTCCCAGCCAATAGCTGTGCAATTTATAAAGCTGCTTTGCCTCTCTAAGTCTTGGTTTCCCCACCTGTCAAATGTGGGAAAGAAGTGCCTTCCTCCAATCTGTAGGGACTACAAGAGACACTGCCTGGAAAGCTCAGGATGCTGGTCCAAGAAAGGAATGATTTCTCCTCGGGCTGTTAATTCCACCCACGACTGTGTCAGCTTAGGAAACCTTCCAACTTCAACTCCCCAGAGCCTTCCCTGGTCACCCCACAGCCCTCTCAGTAAGAGGCCTGGCGTGCCCCAGAACCACAGGCCTGTAGCCTCCCGAGCCTTGCAGGCCACCATACCTTGAAGAGGTGGATGCCCACCAGGAGAAGCAGGTGCTGGAAGGCTGTGGCCTTGACTTCCGTGGAGTGAGCCTCCAGCTCCTTCAGAGTCTGCAGCATCCTGGGAGGAGGTGGGTAGGTTCTCAGGTCATGGCTGCCAGTGTCAGACCCAACGGTCCCACCCACCCCTGGAAATGCCCTCTGCTCACCGGTCCCAGGCTTGGCGCTGCTGTGCAGTGAAGGGAGTCGTGGTGGTCACGTTGCGGTTGTGGTTCAACAGCATGTCTGTGAACTGCACCAGGCGGTAGGTCCAGGGCTGCCCACCTGGGGTCTGGCCTGGCACCTGCCTGAACTGTGTGCTGAGGGCCTGCAGCAAACTGGGTGAGGGCGGAGCTGGGGTCACACGGCTGAACCTCCACCCACCCCAGGGCTCAGACCCTCCTTCTGATCCATTGGAACTCACTGGTCTTCTGCTGTTCTTCCCAGCTTAGAGTCCTCAAGACCACCTCTGCCCTGCCGCCCTCCCCAGCTGCCCACGCCCACCTGAAGAAGGCGCTGCAGACCACCTCTCGGGTCCGGCTCTCCAAGGGGAAGGAGAGCCGCTGCTCAGTCTCAGGGATTTGCGATGTGGGCTTCTTGGTTTCAAAGAACGAATGGAATAAACAGAACCTGGGGAGATGGGAGAGCCATGAACATGAGCCTCGGACAGTGCCATCATTTTCCCAGGCCCCTCTCTCTGGATGGCATCACCATGCACAGTGCCAGGGGGAAGGTGCTGTTCTGCTCTGGAGACGACTCCCTGAGGCCTGCGGAGCAGGCAGGTGGTGAGAGAAAGGGGCGTCCCTCGGGTGTGAATGCAGCTCAGCCCGAGTTGGGGAGAGAGAAGCAGAGCCCTCATTTAGAACCGAGACTGGCCTAGGCTATGTGGACCCAACAGCCATGCCTTTGCTCCTGCAGAACAGGGCGAAGTAGGTCTTGGGACAGATGAGGGTTAAATGGGCACCTGGTCCTGTGCCTGACACAGATGAAACAGGTGTTGGGAAAAGGCTCCCCAATGCCATCAACATGCAACACTGCCTGTGGGACATGGAGTGTGCCTGAGCCCTTTAGGCCCCTGGACCCCGCCCTCCCTGGGTCCCTTCCCCTACAGGCCTGAGGCATTTCTCTAAATTCCCTGTGCCTCAGGGGCAAGAACAGCTTCCCGTTCCCTATGCAACCTGAAGGCTTCTGGTTCCAGGGGGATGCAAGCAAGGACGAGGCAGTAGGCCCACTTCTTTGGACATCCTGCCTAGGGGGAGTGGGGCTCAGCGCGTCTCGCACCTGGCCACCTCCTCGACCAAGGCCTCCTCCTTCTCGACCTGAGAGTTCTCCACAATGCTGACCAGGCGAAGGATGATCCACTTCCGCAGTCGGAACACGGCCCGCTCAGGCCTGGGGTAGGAGCCGGGGTCACAGGAGCCATTTAGAGAGAATGAACACAAGGCACCCTTTGCCCCGTCTTGGAGACACAACAGCCGAGATCTCCCAGCCCCTACCACCAGCTGGACCACACATGGGGAGAATGAAGCTTTCGTTTTAGAGCTAAGGGGCCTCCCCTCCTCTCCCACAGTTTGGAGCCCCGACATCCTAGGAGGTGGAGTCCAGGCATTCTGAGCTCCCCAGGCCCACTCACACATGGAGCGAAGCATCCTGGTTCTTCTTCTGGTTGCTGGTGCTGAAGTCAACCAACGAGTCCAGGTTGGGCTGGAGAAACATGTCCCGCAGCCAGGCCACGTAGTCCTTGAGGGCGCAGGGACTTAGGAACTGCACGACCCGCCAGAAGGTGGGCACGACGGGGTGGCCCTGGTTGGTGATGGAGGAGAAGGCCACCAGCACGGCCAGCTGCCGCTCAGGGTCAGTCTTACAGCCCTCCAGGAAGGTACCCACATATTCGTCCATCTCTGGGGCAAACTTGAAACGGTCCGGGGCCTGAAAGGAGCAGGCATGATGTTAGCAGAGGGTCCAGCTTGGGGTCACCTGCCCAGACAGGGCAACCCTACCAGCCTGTCCCCCAACAGGCTGAACAGTGGCTCAGGAAGTCCCCTTTCCTTGTGCCTAGGCTGGCTGAGCCTAGAATTCTCTCCACTCCGCTGTTCGTAACTTGCAGTAGCTCCCTGGTGCCCCAGCACTTCTGCCTGGCATCAAGCCTCCCTATAGTCTTCCAGCCTCCACACCTCTGGCTCCAGAAGGCCCCTCCTTCCCACCTCTCACTAGAGCCTGCCAGGCTCTTTTCCTGGCCTGAGGCAGGGCACAGCAGCAGGTAAGAGTACAGTCTGGGTCATCAAACTGATCTGGGTTCCAATTCCACTTCTGCCAGTCCCCTAGCTGTGTCATCCTGGGGCTCAAAGATTCATACCTCTCATGTTTACTACCTGTCTCGTCCCATGCTACATGCTTTCATGTAGTAGCTTTTTAACATTCACAATGACCCTTTGAGTTTGGCCACTACTCCTGCATTTCATGGACGAAGAAAACAAGGCACAAAAAGAGCTCGGAAGTAACTTTCTCAGGATCGGAGCTCACGGGTGGGGAAATGGGATTTGGACCCAGCCAGTCTGGCTTCCCATCATGCTCTTAACCACTGCCTAATACTTTCTGAGCCTGTTCTCTCCTGCACAAAATGGGAATGGCAGCAATCAGGAGTGAGCTGTAAAGATTAAAACGAGACACGGAGAGCAGCAAACAAACAGCACTTACTACACACCAGGCACTGTTTTAAGGGCCCGCGTAATCTTCCCAAAAACCCTGTGAGGGAAGTACTGCTCGTCTCATTTTATAGACAAAGAGACAGGCACAGAGAAGTTAAACAATTTGTGCAAGGTCACACAACTAGTAAAAGGTGCAGTCAGGAATGGAACTCAGCAGTCCGGTCCCCAGATTCCATGTACTTAACTTGTAGGTTGAGCGTTTAGCTTCAGGCACGTGGAAAGTTCTCGCGATAACATTAGTGACGATGAGTATGATCGTTATTACACCACCAGCTGGGTGGAGGGTGGTCTGAAGAGATCACTGGCTGTACGTTACTCTGCTGGGGGTTCCTAAGGGAGAAGGGCCTGACCTTGCCAAAACTCCATTCAGAGGGAGGAGAGGGGGCTCAGGCCACCTGGTTTACCCAGAGGGAAGGGACACTTGCGTCCCAGACCCCTCCCAACAGTATCTATGCTTGCTTTTTCCAAGGCTAGGACCACCAAGGCAGGAAGACCCTTGATGCCAGAGCAAAGGCCAACCCACCTTCCAGAAGCTGGCTAAGTCCTGAGGAGGCCCTCGCCCCAACCCTTTCTTGCAAGGACGCAGTCTGTTGCCCAGCCCTCACTGGCGGTGTTGAGCCGCATGAGGGGCGCCCACCTTAGAAGTGACCAAGTGCTCCCCGTAATGGTGGATCACGTCTCCCCGCATCACCAGCTGCAGCTGCTTCTTGGACAGAAGGGGCAGGGCTGCACCCAGCAGGCGGAAACACAGGAAGCTAAGGGGGTGGAACAGAGCCTGGTTAGAACCCTCGGTTCCCCAGGGGACCTCAGGACCTCCGGCCCACCCTGGCTTAGCAAACAGGGACAGGGAGTCCAGAGAGGACCAGTGCCACATGCACCTGGCCGGCAGGAACTGCTTCTTTAGCAGCCCTTGTTCCAGAACCTCGTTCCAGAACCGTGGGAACTTGTTCTCCTGAAGTGCCAGGCGCAGCAGGTCCAGAGCCACAGCAGGCAGCTTGCGCTCCTTCTTCACAGAGGCAGCAGCCATCTTCAGCACGTTCACCAGTCTGGGGAGGAGGGCAAGGGGACTTAGGGACACCCACGTAACAGACGAGGGCCAGGGGCAGCTCCGTGACAGCCAACCAGAGGTGTAGCAAGGGGGGAGGGGGCCAGAGCGGGAAACATGCCCTGGGTACAAGTCCAAGGGGGAACCAAAAAAGGCGCGGAATGACATTTCGAAGTGCCACAAGTAGGAAAGGTGCCTGAGGCTACCAGACAAGAGGGAGGCGCTTCTGCTGACACGTCGCTGCTATCAACATCTACTCGGCTTGACATTGGGGGAGCGCAACTTATCCTCACCATGCCCCTGTGCTCACCTGGGAATATTCTCATCTGAGAATAGATCTACTGATCCCAGCAGCTTCTCGAGCTTTGCAGGCACCTTCTGTTGGGCTAAGAGGAAGAGTTCCAGGTACTCAGGGGAGCTGAGCACCACACCCAAGTCAGACTTGAGCACCTTCGGCAGGATGTCCTTTAACGTGGCCTCTGGGACCTGGGGGCAGAGAGACAAGTTCTATGAGGGTGGCTCACTCATAGCTTCCTTCATCTCTTCTTCCATGGGGTAAGCCCTACAGATCCCGTTCTACCTGCCAGGCTCCCATGAAGGTCCCCAGCAGAGTGCCAGCCTGAAGTGGGACAGCCACAATCCACCTTGCTTGGTATTTGATAAGAAATTCAAATTCCCAAATCCCAGAAAGCTCGGGTTTTAACAAGCATCCCTGGATGCTAACTGACCTGGGGCTAACCCTTTCAGTAATTCCTCTTTGGTTTTCAGAGGACCAAAAAACAAAAAAATCAAACCAGTTGCCATTAAGTCAATTCTGACTCATGTGCGTCAGAGTGGATCTGTGCCCCGTGGAGTTCTTAATGGCTGCAATCTTTCAGGAGATTGCCAGGCCTTTCTTCCAAGGTGCCTCTGGGTGAATGTGCATTTGAACTGTCAACCTTTCGGTTATAACTGAGCACTTAATTCTTTGTGCCACCTAGGACATCCTTCAGAGGATCAGCCTGCTTCTTATACAAAATTCCCTAAACTGAGGGCCAATGGGAGAGCAGGAATTAGAATCCAGATTTTTCTATCTCTGAGGCTAGGCTGTGCAGAAACCACGATGGCCTCTTGCCTCTTTACTCAGTCCAGAGAGGTGGCAAGGGGTTCTCTGTGCTAGCCTACCTCACTTTCCCAAGTCAGGGCAGTGTAGGTCCCTGAGGGGCCAGCCCTGCCCAAAAGAATGGGCACCATCCAGTACAGTGGCTGCTAGCCACAGGTGGCTGAGCACTTGAAGTGCAGCTACCAGAACAGAGATACACTGTAAGTGTAAAACACAGTGGGTTTATGACAAAAGGAGTGCAAAATCCCTTTTTTTCCTCTCCACACTGATTGCACATTGGAATGATAATACTTTAAAATGTGTTAGGTTAAATAAAATACACCCCTAAAATTAATTCCACTTGTTTCTTTCTGCCTTTTAATGCAGTTATTACAAAATTTAAAATGACACCTGCAGCTTGCCTTCATATTCCTATCAGACGGTGCTGCTTGGCATGTTCTCACCCGCTAACTTGGGCCTTCTCGATGTTTCTATAGCAGGGAGTGCCACCCAAGGTCATACCTCAGAAAGGATGTCCACCAGGGCCTTCTGGGGCTGCTCCTGTAAGTGGTTGTGGTGCTGGGTCAGGACCTGCAGCAGCTTCACGGACTTCATCAGTGCCTCCTGGTCCTGGCATCCACACAGACAGGCAGAGGGTATGAGGAGGGCATGCTGCTGCTCCCCACCACTCCCAAGCCAGGCCACATGCCCCGGGTGAGAGAACCCCCTGGGCCCCCAAAGCTCTTACCTTCACTAGCCGGCCGGACTGAAAGAGGGCTAGCACCCCAAACAGGTGTGCGAAGAGAGCAGGTCTCACCATTGCCTAGAAAAAGATTCCAGGCTCAGATAAGAAGAGCTCAGGTACTACAGCACCCCGCCCCTTTCACTATCCTCCACCTCCCCCCCCGCCCGCTGCTGTCCATCCTGGGGTCACCCACTCTCACCTTCTTCACTTTCTGTAGGTTATATTTTTCTTTTATCTGCTCCAGGATGCTGCATAAGGGAATGTCCTCAAAAGACTGTAGCAGCTGCCAAGAGGTGTGACAGAAGGGAGAGGATTCAGGGGGTGGCCCCACCACATCCCCACATCCCAGCAGACGTCAACCTGTTTCCCCTTCTCCTTGAGACTTCAGCTGAGAGGCCCGGGGTCCCTGATCCCACCCCAAGGATGCCTCTGAAGCTGCTCATGTTGCTCTGATAGAACACTGCTGGTGAAAAGGAGCTGAACCTTACCTCCCTTGGCCCCTAGACTGCTTAACTGAGATGCCAAGATACCCTATCCCCAGAGCCTGCTGAGTCTTCCCAGGCTGATCCCAGAGGTCTGGGTTTTCACTGCCCTTCCCGTTGTCCAAGCTCCTCGGAGGGTAGCTTAGAGTCGGCTGGGTGCCCCTTGGAGACACAGGGCTGTGACCCTGCAGAAGGGGGGGGCCACTGCAAAGCTCATTCCTCCCACCAAATATACCTAAGGGGCCTCACTCCACCCGTGCACCAAAAAAGAAAACATGCTGAGCCTCCCCCTCCACTTCCCTGGGCTTCTTTGCAGTCAGTCTTTGCTGAGGCGCCTTCTCTTCCTCCACGTGGTGAATCTTCCCTGGGACTGGGCTTCAGATGTCACTCTCCCAACCTCTCCCTCAGACACCCCTCTCCTGCCAATTGAGCACCTGCCTCCCTCACACCCACCGTCCACAGGGACCACCAACTCACCTGTGCCAGGGCCAGACTGTAGCAGGGCCGGGCGGTCTCTCGCCCGACCCCGAGCCCAGTGATCAGGCGCATCAGAGCGTATTTCATCTCGGATCCCTAGGGAACCAAGTGCAAGCCTCGTGGGCCAGTGGCACGAGTCAGCTAGCCCTCGCGGACTCCCGCACCTCGGCCGGCGCCCGCCTGGGGCATCCCGCCTCGGGACCAAGTGCCTGCAGCCCCAAGGCCCGGATCCGCCGCCACATCTGGCTGGATCTGCGCGGCCGCCTGCTCCAGGCCCCGCCAGCGTACCTTCGGCCGTGTGCGCAGATACTCCAGCAGCTTCTCTGTGGCCTCAAGCCGCGTCTCCTGCTCCGGCTTCGCAATGTCCCAGAAGAAGTCCAAGAACTCGCGGCTGTGCTGCAACAAGCCATGGCGGTCGGCAGGCGGGGCACCGCTCTTGGTCGCCTCTCCGGGAGACACGGGCTCAGCGACGTCCTGACTCTCCATCTCCGCCATGCTCCACGAACACGTGGGCTCTGAAGACTGCCTCTTCCAGGTCAGGGCGCCGGGCATGCGCACTGGACTGGGTCGGCGGGGGAGGAGCCAGGCGAGGACCTGGGCGGGGCCGGGGCCAGGGGCGGGGCCGTAGCCGGGCGGGGGGAGGCCCGACCCCCCTCCGCTCTCTCAGCACAGCAGTGAGTGCAGCTTCTCCCCAACCTCCCGGTCATACTCCCTCTCCCCGGGCAGCTGAGACATCTGTCCCCCTAGCGCCCCACCGGGCTCTTTTCTGAGGGCCCATCTCGGAAAAGCAATCCAAGCGAAGCAAATCGATCCACCTCGTCCCAGAGTGGCCCCTGCGCCCCGAACATAAATGCATTCACCATACAATCACTGAGCTCCCACTGCGTGCTGGGCGCAGTCCTAAACCGTGGGCACAAAGTCACTGCTCTCATCGACTTCCTTTCTAGTGGGAGGAGACAACTGACGAGCAAGTAACCAAAGACATTTAAAAGCATAATTATTATGAAGACAATGAGAGAGGTAAGAGGGAGACTTGAAATTATTTCCCCCAGTTTTTAATTAGACTTTATTTTTTTAGATCAGTGTTAGGTTTACAGAACAAGGACTTCGAACAGAAAATATAAAAACCAACCATTGCCGTCGAGTCGATTACGACTTATAGTGACCCTATAGGACAGAGTAGAACTGCCCCATAGAGTTTCCAAGGGTGCCGAACTTTTGGTTAGCAGCTGTAGTTCTTACCCATTACAGCACCAGGGTTACAGACTTCTTATGTTTCCTTTTCTTCCCTGAACATTGTTTCCCACACTATTAACAATTTTTCACTCCTGTGATACACTTGTTACAATTGGTAAACCAATACTGATACATTGTTACTAGCTAAAGTCTGTATTAGGGTTCACTCAGTATCGTACAGTCTGATGGGTTTTGACAAATACATAATGTTGCATGTGCACCGTTACAGTGTCATACAGAATAGTTTCACTGCATTAAAATTGGCGTGTTCTCCATCTATCCCTCCCCCCTCACTTCTCTCCCTTGCAACCACTGATCTTTTCACGGTGTCTGCAGTTTTGAGTTTTCCAGAAGGCCATACAGTTGGAGTCATACGGTATGTAGCTTTTTCAGACCAGCGTCTTTCACTTAGCCATATGCATCTAAGGTTCCCCCATGTCTTTTCATAGCCTGATAACTCATTTCTCTTTATTGCTGAATAATACATTCAAACGAAATTTGAAACAGAAATACGTCACCCATTGAAAACATTAAGTTAAAAATAGAACTCAATAGGTACCAAGATACTGATTGGAGAGGGTGGCCAGGGAGGCCTCCATGAAGAGATGGCACTTGGAGCCCCCAGTGGGAAGAGCTAGGAGGAAAAAGACCCTCGGGCAGAGGATACTACTGCTACGAAGACCCCAAGGCTAGATGGGGAGGTTGGCAAGATGGGTGGAAGAAGCAAGATCTGCCAGGACCTTAGGCAGGGATCACGAGTTTGGCTTTTATTCTGAGAGTGATGGGAAGTCATTGGAGGGTTTTATGGAGGGGGCAAGGCTTAATCAGATCCACGTTTTGAAAAGATTATCCTGGCTGCTGTACTGGGGATGGATTGTAGGAGGGCAAAGATAAAAGCAGGAAGACCAGTTAGAAATGATGGTAGATCGGGCCAGGGTGATATGAGAACAGGTCAGATCTGGGCTAATTGGGGGGCGGTAGGCACAGGTGAGAAGCCCTGGTGGTGCAGTGATTAAGTGCTCAGCTGCTAACCAGAAGGTGGCAGTTAGAACCCATCAGCCTTTACGTGGGAGAAAGACGTGGCAGTCTGCTTCTGTAAAGATTACAGCCTTGGAAACCCTATGGGGCAGTTTTACTCTGTCCTACAGCGTAGCTATGAGTCGGAATTGACCTGACAGCAATGGGTTTACTAATCAAAAAGTTGCTGGTTTGAGTCCACCCAGAGACGTCTCGGATGAAAGACCTTTTGATCTGTTTCTCAAAGATCAGCCATCGAAACCCTTATGGACTTTTAGAGACCATCTATAAGGGGTCAAACCGACAATGGCAGTGAGTTGATGTTAATAGTGGAGGAACAATCAGGAAAAGGAGGGTGAGAATGTCTGCACAACTTGAAGAACGTGACCAATGTCACTGAATTGTACATGTAGAAACTGTCGAATCGGTGTATGCTCTGCTGTGTATATTCTCAACAACAGCAACAAAGAAAATCGATTATTAGAACATGAAGGAAAAAAAACCCTAAGGAGCACTGTTCTACCCTGACACACTTGGGGGGTTGGTTTTTCTTCTTTTTAAGGGGTGGGTGATGAATTGGGCATGTGGGGAGAGGAATTGCAGACTTGGAGCCAAAATAACCAGGTAGATTGTGGTACAATTTGCTGAGCTGGGGGAGAATTTTTTGCAAGTGAGTGAGTGGGGGTGGGATAAAGAGTTCAGTTAAATCAGAACTGACTTTTATAAGTGCGGGGGGCGGGGGGAGTGTTCAACGGGCTACCCTGTTTCTTGGGGGAGAGGGCCCGAGAAGCTGGCTCCAGAGGGCTGTGGGCCGAAGAGACTCCAGCCCTCAGGGGGTAGGAGGATCAAGGCCAACTTCTGCAGTTAAGTGCATACACCCAGCTCCAGCCCCTTTTGTATCCAGGGCCCTGGGACATCCCCCCACTCATCCTCTCAACACCTTCCTTGCTCTGCTGCCTGTTTGTGAAAGTCAAATTAAGAGGTTTACCATGTACATGGGGTCCCTGGGTGGTACAAAGGCCTAATGCACTCAGCTGCTAACTGAAAGGTTGGTGTTTTGAGTACCCAGAGGTGCCTTGGAAGAAAGGCCTGGTGACCAATTTCTGCAAAATCAGCCATTGAAAACCCTATGGAGGCCAGTTCTATTCTGACACATGTGGGGTCACCGTGAGACAGAATCAGATGGCAATCTGTTTTCTATGCACATATGGCCTCAGGCTGAGCTGCTCTCTCCTTATTCACCTCAAGTTCCTTTGCTGAAAAAGAAGCCAGAAACTCCATCCAGCAGGGATGCTTTGAAGATCGACTGAGCTAGCCCTGGACACCCAGGACTCAAGTCCAGGTAACTAACCAGGTCAGAGGTTAGGGGCCAGAGCCAGCAGTGAGCATGTATTAGATGCGTGTTCCTTGTGTATTCCATTGCCCTGGGCCTGCCCGGCCCTGCCCCAGGCTCCAGACAGCCCCACCCCTGCCAGACCCTACCTGGTTAGAAGCCCTGGAAGGGGCAGCAGCCATGGGGGACACTGGAGACATGGGCATGCTCTGCGTGGGCTGTCACCTGGAGCAGGGTCCCCTGAACACAAGCGCTGGGGCTCTCTCTTGGTTCTTGCTGGTGCTGGTGCTGAGCCTGGGTCTGGGGCACTGCCAGGTGTCTGAGCAGGGCGCTAGTCATGGCTCTGGTCACTGAGGGGGCCCCTGAAGCCACCAGCCCCAACACATCAGCCTCCGTGTCATCTGGGCTGCCTAGGAAGATGAGGGGGCAAGCCCAGGCACTTGTTGCAGACCTGGTGACCAGATTGCTGAGTAGAACCCCCGTGCTGGGGGACAGGTATCCAGAGCCAAAGGAGCTGTTAAGTGAGGAGGTGAGAAGGAGCACAGAGCCACTGCTGTCGATGGTGGCCAGGATGCTGCTTACGGGGGTCTTGGCAGCTTGCAGGAGTGGTGGGCAGGGGTCAGTGCTGGGCGCCCTGGAGTGAAGAGCTGCCTCCAGCAGGGCCAGCAGTTCTGGGCCGGCTGATGGGCTGGGGGTAGTGAACAGGATGCCCTGGGGCACAGACAGCTGCAGGGCTGGCTCCAAGCTGGGCATGGGCTCAGCTGAGGGGGCCTCCAGCCCCAGGTCACTGGCCATCAGACTCAGGAGGGTGTCCCCGGTGAGGTCTGGGGTGGGGGCAAGTGCTGCCCTGTGTAGCACAGCTGCCAGCCTTGGGTTGGTGGCTCGGGACCCAGGACCCAGGGGGGTTCCATCAGCATGGCAAAGCAGTGGGCAGAGCCCCTTTGTGCCCTGGGCTGCCAGCGCCCTTGCCAGAGGTGGGTCCACCAGGAAGCCCTCCTGAGCCAGCAGGGTGGGGCCCCACAATAGGCGTGGCCAGGGCAGTCGGCCGAAGCGCGTGTGCAGCAAGCGCAGGGCAGGCAGAGTCGCAGGCAGCTCCAGCCCAGGGGCCAGCATCTGGGCTGGGCCCGAGGTCATGGCAGTTGAATTGCCTGAGGAGCTATTGTGGAAGAGACCCCAGAACACGGCACCTGAGGGGAGACAAAGGAGTCACACAGAGGTCAGGGGCACTGGCCAGGATGGGGTCAGAGTCACTGACTGGAGTCAGGGTCACCCAGGAACCCTAGGTGAAGCATCACTAACTTGTTTGAGGTTGAGTTTACTGACTGAGCCTGGGATCAGGAGCAGCTGATCAGTCCTGGAAACAGGGGTCAATGACCAGATTTGGGGTCAAAATCACTGCCTGAATCCTAGATCCTACTCACAAACCAGCCCGAGGTCAGGGCCACTGACTGTGCCTGCGTTCCAGGTCACTAACCAGGTCCGGGGTTGGGGTTGCTATCTGGGGTCGTGGGTCACTGACCTAGCCCTGTGGTATGAGGATGCACCACTGACAGGCACAAAGCTGCTCCAACTCCAGCATCCACGACATTGCCCCCGGCCACAAGCAGCTCTCTGCCCAGGTTGGAGCACGTGGCTGCAGCAAAGAAAGGACCATTATGGGTAGGGGCCTGAGGCCAGCGAACCCTGACCCCTCCCTGCTCCTGAGCCACCCCCAGCACTGACCAGCAGGGCTGATGATGGCGCCGTGGTGGTATACGCCTGGGAGATGGCAGTGCCCAGTGGGTGGAGGGGCCACAGAGCCAAAACTTCCTGTAGAGCTGCCGCTAGTCTGGAGTTGCCTCACAGCCAGGGAGATGCCAACGGCCAGCAGCAGCAGGGCTGTGAGTAGTCGAGCCCGGGCTCCTGGAAGGCCACCAGCCTGGTTCCTGCAGAGAGGGGTGTCCTGAGCTAGGGCTGGGGGGACACCTAAGAGTCCCAAGAGAAGTCAAGAAAGGTTTTCTAGTGGGGTTCAGTCTTGCAAGAGGAGAACATGCTTGCCAGGGAGAAAAGTGTTGCTAACCTGGACAAAGACATGGAGATAAGAAATAGCCCGGGGAAACTGAGCACAGCTAGGGAGTGAGGGAGCAACTAGAGAGGAGGTTGGAGAAGCAGGATGGAGCTGGCTGGGTAGAGGCCCCAGGGGGGCTTGGCAGGTAGGGATAAGAGCAAGCACACAGCAGAGCAGGGCGCAGCCAGGCTCCAACCTGTTTAGCTAGTGCCTCCTGCTCCAGGGGGTGGAGGCTGGGACCCTCTGACTGGGCAGCAGACGGGGCTGGCTTGGTACTAATGTCCCTTGATTCTCACACGCTTTGGTGAGTCTGTAGCCCAGGCTTCTCTCACTCAACCAGAAAGTTCCTGGAGCTGAGTTAAGCAGGGACTACCAACCTCCTTCCCCTCTTCTCCCACACCCAGGATCTCCAGAGAGAGGGACTTTCCAGCCTCAGATCTGAGAAGCAGGTGCCAGACCCCTCCTCAACTTACCTAGAGGAGTCCTGGAGCCTCCAGAGGTGGGGAACCAGCAGCTCTGAGGTCTCCCCCTCTTCCTCATCGGACTCCAAGCCCAGCTCCCAGAGCAGCAGCTTCTGGTAGTGCACAGGCCCTGCTGCGGAGTCCATGGCCCCCAGAGCCACCCCAGCTTCCTGCCTGCCACCCTTCCCAGCTGAGTCTCAGGAAGCCTTGCCCAAACAGGTGGGTGGGGAGTGGAGGCAGCCTTGGGGAAAGGTGGTGGCGAATCTAGAACTGGTCTGGGCAGGGCTCAGGGCCAGGGAGGCCACGCATGAGCCTGCCCCAATAGGGTGCGGGGCCCAAGGGGCTCTCGTGCAGGGCCATGACTTGGTGAGGTTGGCAGCACAGTCAGGAGGAGCCTAGCCCTACAGCCACCAGCCCTGAGAGCTAGGATGCCTGCTGGCTCCCTGCTAGAGATGCAGACCCTTGATGTCCCATGCCTTGCTCAGGACCCTGGTCTAGGGACAGTGGAGCTTGAGTTAGAGCTACAGTTACTTTGTGGTCTGGCTCAGGGCTCAGCACGTGACTAGCTTCCAATGTGGGGGTGTCTGGGCTTGGGATGTGGTGAAGACTCAGCCCAGAGCCACTCTAAGCTCTCTATCTGGGGAACAACTTCTTATGCTGAAGGTAACTCCCAGGGGAGCCTGGGTGGACCTAACATGTCATGTGGCTCTTGTCCAGCAGGTGGTGCTGCAGACCTCTGTGGGGAGTCCGCGGCCGGAAGCAACAAGACAGTTCCCAAGTTGCTTCAACCTGGGCTTCACATCAAGGATCTGTTGTGTGGTAAAATCAAACAACCCCAAAGAGTGCACCGGGACAAGTTGTGGACTCCAGTCTCATTTGTTCTCTAGTCATCTCTTTGCTGACCACGCACTGCTCTGACCATCTCAAACCTCCATCTCTCCTGCCTCCAACCCCGAGCCCTCCAACGTCACATAGACAAACCACAAGAAGCCCCTACAGCTTCCAGCCCCAACTACAAACCCATCTTCTTCCACACTGCTCTCTACCCCCACCTATTGCCATAAAACAGCCATTGCAAGAGGAGTACTTTAGGGGCTCCCTGGCAATCGCGTGCTTCTTCTTGTCCAGGGACCTCACTCTCTCCCCTTCTCCCCTGTGGCTTCAGTCTTCTATGCTGGTGACTTCTCCACAACATTTAAACATGGTCACATCCTGTGTTTAAATTCCTCTCCTAGGTATATACCCAACAGACATGCAGTAGAACGTTCTTAGCACTATTTGGAGCAGCCCCATGTTAGAAACCCCCATCCTCAGTAAGGACTCCCTGGGTAGTACAAACGGTTAACGCGATCAGCTGCTAACCAAGAAGCTGGAATTTCTAGCCTACTCAGAGGCACCTCAGGAGAAAGGCCTGGAGATTTACTTCCCCAAAAATCTGCCTTTGGAAACCCTGTGGAGCCGAGTTCGACTGTGACACACGTGGTTGTCATGAGTCAGAGTTGACTCCACAGCGGTGGGTTAGTTCATTAGTTCGCCCGCTTGTTAGGCTGACTTTGACTCCCCAACCACTGAAGTGGGGGAAGGAGAGGGGGGAAGGAATAGGAAAGGTCTCATTTTGACTAATACATCCCTGGGCTTAGTGTGTGTATAAAGTTGATTCTTCATCTAGTGGGCAAGTTGTTTCTCCAAGACCCCTAGTTCACACCGTTACTGGGGCCTCTGGCTTACAGTTCCCATGCTGTGGGGCGGTGGCTGATGTCTCCCGAGCCCCTGAGCACATCAGCCTCCACCTTTCAGCTTCTTGCTGAAGCCTTGTCATCTCTCCAGGTGGCGTTCTTGGGCAGGTTTTACAGACGGCCCTATGCTTACCCTTGCTCTCCCAAGGCCCACATCTGGTCCACCGGAAATACTCACACGCCCTTTTCCTCTGATAGATTCTAGTGGTATCTGTTTCCAATACAAAGTATTTTTCTCATTTTTTCTCTGCTCAGTCTGGCTCCATTTTATAGATCATGTCAAAGAATCAGCTTTTGGATTCATGTTTGGTATAATGGATTTTCCCTATTTTTCCATTTCCCACTTAATTAAATTCTACTCATATATTATTATTTTCTTCTGCTTATTTAGCACTCTCCCCCTTTCCCTTTCCACCCTGGGTTCTCTGTGTCCATTCATCCAGTTTTCTTGTCCCTTCCTGTCTTCTTGTCTTTGCTTTTGGTCAGATGTTGCCCATTTGGTCTCGCATACTTGATTGAATTAAGAAGCACTTTCCTAACGTGTGTTGTTTGTTTTACAGGCCTGTCTAATCTTTGGCTGAAAGGTGGATTTCGCGAGTGGCTTCAGTTTTGAGTTGGCAGGGTGTCTGGGGGCCATAGTCTCGGGGGTTCCTCCAGTCATGATCAGACTAGCAAGTCTGGTCTTCTTTTGTGAATTTGAATTTTGTTCTACATATTTCTCCCCCTCTGTCTAGGACTGTCTATTTTGATCCCTGTCAGAGCAGGTGCCATCTAGTTTTTCTGGGCTCAGGCTGGTAGAGGCTGTGGTTCATTTGTCCTTTGCACTAATATTTTCCTTGTGTCTTTGGTTTTCTTCTTTCTCCTTTGCTCTGACGTGATAGGACCAATAGACGTATCTTAGATGGCTGCTTGCAAGCTTTTAAGACCCCAGACACTACTTGCCAAAGTAGAATGTAGAACATTTTTGGGTGTGTGTGTGAAATGTTATGCTAATTGACCTAGATGCCTCCCGAGACCTTGGTCCCCAACGCTCAGCCTGCGTAACTCAGTCCTGCAAGGTGTTTGGATGTATCTAGGAAGCCTGTATGACTTTTCCTTGGTCAGGTTGTGCTGACTTCCCCTAGATTGTGTACTGTCTTTCCTTTCACCAAAGTTGACACTTGTCTGCTATCTAGTTAGTGATTTCCCCTGCCCACCCCTCCCCTCCCTTAACCATCAAAGATTGTTTTTTCTGTGTGTAAACCTTTTATGCGGTTTTTACAATAGTGGCCTCATACAATATTTGTCCTTTTGAGAGTGACTTATTTCACTCAACATAATGCCCTTCAGATTCATCTATGTTGTAAGAAGTTTCCCAAATTCATCATTGTTCTTATCATTGCATAGTATTCCATTGTGCGTATGCACCGCCATTTGTTTACCCGTTCATCTGTCGATGGGCACTTAGATTTTTTCTACCTTTCTGCTGTTGTGAAGAACACTGCAATGAATATGAGTCTGCATATGTCTATTCATGTGATGGCTTTAGTATATATTCCTGGGGTGGGATTGTTGGATCATATGGTATTTCTGTTTCTAGCTTTTTAAGGAGGCACCATATTGTTTTTCACAGTGGTTGTACCATTTTACATTCCCGCCAGCAATGCGTAAGGTTTCCAATATCCCCACAACCTCTCCAACATTTGTTATTTTCTGTTTTTTTTTTTTTTATTTGTGCCGATAATATCGGGGTGAGATGGTATCTCACTGTACTTTTGATGTACATTTCTCTAATGGCTAATGATTGAGAGCATTTCCTCACATTTCTGTTAGTCACCTGAATGCCTTCTTTGGTGAGATGTCTGTTCGTATCCTTTGCTCATTTTTTAATTGGGTCTTTTTGCTGTTGAGGTAAAGTAGTCTATAGATTTCAGAGATTATACTCTGGTCAGATATGTCATAGCCAAAATTTTTTCCCAGTCTGTAGGTTTTCTTTTTACTCTTTTGGTGAAGTCTTTTGATGAGTTCCTAGTTATCTAGTCTCTCTTCTGGTGTTTGTGCATTGTTAGTTATGGTTTGCATTCTGTTTATGCCATGTATTAGGGCCCCTAGCATTGTCCCTATTTTTTCTTCCATGGTCTTATTGTTTTAGGCTTTATATTTAGGTCTTCGATCCATTTTGAGTTAGTTTTTGTGTATGGTGTGAGGTATAGGTCCTGTTTCATTTTTTTACAGATAGACATCCAGTTTTGTAAGCACCATTTGTTAAAAAGACTTTTTCCGCATTTAATGGGCTGTAGTACTTTGTCAAAGATCAGGTGAACTTAGGTGGATGGATTGACATCTGGGTTCTCTAGAATGCATCTTTAGACATCACCTTCAAGTGACGTGATACGCTTTCAGGTATAGCAATGTAAGAACTTATGACAGTGTACTCAAAGCCATAAGCTGGGACAATTATGGGGCTGACCTTTGTTTCCCATCTCTTAGGGATTACTGTTCCTTGTTACTTGATGTCAAGTGTCTTAAAAACTGTTATTTCATATATTTTTGTCTCTTGTTAGGTTGTTTCATTGGGAGGGTACATCCAGTCCCTGTTATTCTATCCTGGCTGGAAGCAGAATCTCTCTGGCTGCTTTCAAGATTTTCTTTTTATCATTAGTTTTCAGCAATTTGATTTTGATGTGGCTTGGTATGATTTCCTTTACATTTCTTTGCTTGGATTTGTTGAGATTTTTGGATCAATGGGTTTATAGTTTTCATCTTATTTGGAAAACTTAAAGTCATGGTTTCTTCAAGTATTTTTTCTGCCCCCTCCCCCTACTTTCTCCTCTTCTTCTGGAATTCCAGCTACATATATGTTAGACTGTTTGATATTGTCCCACAGTCCACTATGTTCCTCTTCTTCCCTCCGTCCCATGTCTTTTCTTTCAGTGCTTTATTTTCGGTAGCTTATATTGCTATTTATTTAAGTTTATCGATCTTTTCTACTTTAGTATCTCATCTGCTCTTAATCCTATCCAGTGTATTTTTCATTGCTGTTATTATATATTTAATCTCTAGAAGTTTCATTTTTGTCTTTTTTATGTATCTTCCATTTTTTCCCTTATCATTTTTCTTGAGTGTATTTATAAGATTTTAAATACATGTTTTAAGTTCCTTATTTACTAATTCTATCATCCCTGCCATTTTTGGGTCTCTTTCTAGCAATTTGATTTTTCTTCTGGCTGTGGGTCAAATTTTTATATCTTTTTGCATATCTTAAATGGATATTGAACATTAAATATTTTATGTTGTTGAGTGCTGTTTTGTTATAGTCCTTTAAAGAGTGTTAGATTCTGTTCTGGCTTGCGTTAAGTAACTTGCGGATTTGTTTTGGTCCTATAAAGCTTCCTCTTAAGCTTTTTTTATGGCAATCCAGAGCAACCTTTATTCTGAGGCTAATTAACCCTGTTACTAATGAATGATCCTTCTGAGGACTGAGCTCAGTGCTTTGTGCATTACAAGGTCTCTCCATTTTGGTGGTGGGAACAGGAACTATTTCTAGCCCCATGTGAACTCAGGAATTGTTTGGCTTACTCCTTTCTGTTGGCTATTTCCATGACCTTGGGTAATTTCCTTTTACACATAAGCGTATCAGTTCTTAGCCGAAGCCTCCAGGGACCCCCTCTGTAGGCCAGGTTTTGAGACTCCTTCTTCTTCAGTACTTTGCCCTGCAAATTCTAATTGCCCTGGCCTCTGAACTCCCTTCTTCGCCTCCTCAACAGATTGTGGGGCTCTGTTCGAGATCCACCTTGCTGCACTATGGCCTAGAAACTGCCTGCAGTCTGTGAGCTGGGCCATTCACATTGTTTGTTTCTCTTCTCTTGGGGACCACAATCCTGTGCTACTTTTTGTCCAATCTCTAAAAATAGGTTTTATGTATTTTCACCAAGTTTCTAATTGTTTACGGTAAGAAGGGGCAATTCCTGAGGCAGCTAAGTCTTCATAGGCAGAAATGGAAGTCCTTTTTAAATTTTTGAGACATGAGTCAAAGACCAGTCTACTGTGTTCTCTAAGTTACTAAGAACCCCTATTTCATCCTCAGCTGTACCCTTAGTTCCTGGAATAGTGCCTGGCATATGGTAGGTGTTCAATATTTGTTGATTGACTGAATGATGCATTTGGAGCTTTTTGGGTTGTCCTATTGATGGCCATTTCCCTAGGCCTGAGGTGAGGGGAGAGCACCCTTACTCTCATTGTTGGGGGGCATTGGTGATGGGAATCACTGTGTAGGTCTCTCTAAGAAATCCTATCTCTAATTTTTTAAACCTCTGTTAGTCTCTTGAAGCTCTTTTGTGAACTGGGGGTGGGGTGGGGTGGTCAGTGAAGGATCACAAAACTGGCTCCCAACCACCTCCTTTGCAAGCCCTGCTTTGGTGGTCTTCCCTCACTCTGGAATGTGGTAGTCATTGGTATCTATAGTTTTGGGGTCTTGGCCAATACTGAGACAAGTCCCATTCTCGTGCCCTGTTAACACTTGTTTAAACCACTGCAGGCAGGTTTCTGCCACAATTCCTACCTAACTCATAGAAGCCCTTCTGGGACACATAGATAATTTTGACCGAATTAGGGAAATTGAGTGGGAGACTTGCTATGAGTTGGAATTGACTTGACGACAATGAGTTTGGTTTTGGGGGGATGGGGAGTTAGGGGGTTGAGTCGGGGGTGGATATAATGAAGACGGAGGGAAGGAGTGCACTGAGAGGTACACAGGCTGAGAGATCTAGGGACTGGGCATAGTGGGAGTGACCGGGGAGAGTAGGAGGGCTCAGATGGGCTGGGGCCATGGGAAGAACAGGGAAGGTAAGAGAGATAGGAGAACTAGGAGCTGGAAGGTCTGGGAGAGTGGAAGGGACTTAGATGGTTTGGGGTAGGGTGGATGTGAGAAGAGAGATGAAGCTAAATAACAGTTGAGGGGAACTGAGGAGGACTGGGAGGGGGTGGGAGTGACTAGTAGCTGTTTCTTGTATAGAGAATATTTTAAGCCACAATTTTCTCATCCCTAGCCTTGTCCTTAGAGGAGGTAGGAGGAGCAGGGAAGGAGGGCAGGGCTGGGATAAATGAGAGGGACTGGGGTGACCTAGGGGGTTGAGGAGAGACTGGAAGCTCTGTGGAGAACTATAGAGACCAGGAGGATGGGTGGCCAAAAAGGGCCTCGGGAGGGACTGGGAGGACCTGTCTAGAATGAGAGGAGTTTGGAGGAATTGGGTGATGATGGAATGGATGGGAGGAGGATGGCACAGGGCTGGCCATCTCAGTGAGACCTGGCTTCACTCAGTTAGCCCCTCTAGAGTCAGGGTCCTCTGCCCTTTCCATGACAACCTGCTGCAGCAGGCCCCATGCTCTGGTCTAGTCTGTGTGGGTTACAGCTGCAGAAGCCCTCCTCTGACTAGACCTAGTGCTCCCTGGGTTTTAGGGAGGGGCCTTAGGGACCCTGCCTTTCCTTCTCACTAGGTTCAGGGGTGGCCAGAGGCAACATTGAAATGTGTTTTTGTTTTACTAATACCTGGTAAATTGGGGGTCTCAGTGTAATGGCAATTGGGAAAATAATCTGCTCATGGTCCCAAGTTAAGAACTCGAAAATGAGCCTCTAACTCGAAAATGAGACTGGAAGAGAGGGAGCTCAATGGGGAGACCTGGAGGGATTGTGGGAAATGAGAGGAAGTGGATGGTATTGGAGGGGTTGGAGATGTAAGAGGACTGAGTGTCTAGGGCTAGGAAGGGAGCAGGTGGGGGGCTGGATGAAACAGAACTTGGAATCATTTTGAGATCTGAGTAGATAGAGAAGGGCTGGGAATGGGAGGACCTAGAGAGATCAGCAGGTCTGAGATTCCCAGTGGGGTGGAGTGAGAGAGAATGAAGGGGAATATGGAAGGGAAGAGTGAACCTGGAGAGGCCAGAGGAGACCAGGAAGGCTGGGGGGGGTGGTAACTGGAAGGACGTTAGGGCCTGGAGTAGGCCTGCAAGAACTGATGGCAATGCACAGTGGCTGTGAGGGACTAGAAGGCTCTGAAAAGAAAAGGGACGTAGTGGGAGGAAGTGGGGTAGGAGAGGGATTGGTGGCAAGGGCTTGGGAAAAAGTGGGAGCTATAGGGAATGCGACTCATAGCGACCCTATAGGACAGAGTAGAACTGTCCCACAGGGTTTCCAAGGAGTGGCTGATGACTTTGAACTGCCGACTTTCATGGTTAGCAGCCGAGTTGTTAACCACTGCACCACTAGGGCTCAATATAGGGTTGCTAGGAGTTGGAATTGACTAGATGGCAATGGGCTTTTTTTTTTTATTTAAATAAGGGAGTTCCCCAGGTGGTGCAAATGGTTAAAGTGCTCACCTGCTACCCAAAATATTGGGGATCTGAGTGCACCCACAGGGGACTTGGAAGAAGGGCCCAGCGACCTACTTCTGAAAAATCAGCCATTGAAAACTGCATGGAGAACGGTTCTACTTTGGCACATGTGGGGTTGCCACAAGTCAGAATCAACTCGAAGGCAGCTGTTTTTTTGTTTTGTTTTTGAATAAAGCAACATAGGAGGGGCTGAGAGAGAGGATCCTTCATCTAGAAGTTAAAATTCCCTACTATGATTAACAGATTTCTCGATTTCGTCTTGTAGTTCTTCTAGCTTTGGCATTACTCATTTCAGGGCTGAGTTGAGTGCACACCTAGCTGGAATCTCTGCCCACACTGTGGTCCCACTACATCCACCCTCCATACAGCAGTGAGCCAAAGCCTGCCCTCCCGTTGCTGGAACCTTCCAAAGGCTCCCACGTTCTCCACTGCTGCCCTCCAGGCCACCGTCTTCTAGGCCCTGCCTCCATCTCTGATCTCATGTCTCTGCCCACCTCTGTACTGCTATCCAGCCCCACCGTCCTTCTCTCTGCTCCTTAACACAGTAAACTAGATTCAACCCATTGCTGTCAACCCTATAGGACAGAGTAGGAGTGCCCCGTAGGGTTTCTAAGAAGTGGCTGGTGGATTCAAACTGCTGACCTTTTGGTTAGCAGCTAAGCTCTTAACCACTTTACCACCAGGGCTCCCAACTGGATCCAAAAAAACAAAAACCAGCTGCTGTCAAGTCGATTCTGACTCATGGTGGCTCCATGTGTGTCAGAGTAGAACCGTGTTTCATAGGATTTTCATGGCTGGGGCCTTTCAGAAGCAGATGGCCAGGCCTTTCTTCCAAGGTGCCTCTGGGTGGCTTGGAACTGCCAACCATTTAGTAGTAGAGCACTTAATCCTTTGCACCACGCAGGGATTCCTCAAACTGGATCCAGTCTCAGGCTTTTTCCCCACAGGTCATGCACAGTTATCTCCTTACCCTTCAGGTCTCAATCAAAATGTCACCTTTTTGGAAAAACCTTCTGGGACCACTCTGAATAAAGTGATCCCCTTCACCAGTTGCTCTGAACCACATGGCCTGAGCCCCTTTTCAGGTGCTTATTGGCCATTTATAGATCTTTGAGGAAATGTGTATTCAGATCCTTTGTCTACTTTTAATTGGGTTAGATAAATTCCATATCATTAAAATTAGAAACTTTTGTGCTTCAAAGGATGCTATAAAGAAAGTGAAAAGACAACCCACAGAATGGGAGGAAATATTTGCAAATTATGTATCTGATAGAAGACTTGTATCTAGAATGTATAAAGAGCTCTACCAACTCAGTAATAAAAAGACAATCCAGTTAAAGGAACTGAATAGGCGTTTCTCCAAAGAAGATCTACAAACGGCCAATAAGCTCTTGAAAACGCTCAACATCGCATTACACTCTTTTAAGAAGTATCTACATGGGATCAAAGCAACAACAGCAACTGGAAAGATTAAACAGGAACCTTGGGGGGCAGCGAGTTTATGTTAGTGGGGGAGGAACAACTCAGAAAAGGAGGGTGAGCATGGTTGCACAACTGAAAAAAATGTAAAGTCACTGAACTGTACATGTAGAAACGGTAGAATTGCTGTATGTTTTGCTGTGCATATTCTCAGCAACAACAAAAAGTAGATGCTCAATATCATTAGTCGTTAGGGAAATGCAAACACAAACCACAATGAGATACCACTTCGCACCCACTAAAACCAAAAGAACCAAACCGAGTGTTGATTCTAACTCATGGTGACCCCACATGCATAGAGTAGAGCTGCACTGTCTAGGATTTTCAAGGCTATGACTTTTTGGAAGCAGATCATCAGAAACCTCTGGGTGGGTTCCATTTGCTAACCTTTCGATGAGTAGTTAGGCACTTAACTGTTTTCGTCGTCAACCAGGGACTTCTCACATTTACTAGGATGGCTATAATAAAAAACAGATAATAACCAGTGTTGGCAAGGAGGTGGAGAAATTGGAACACTCATGCGTTGCCAGTGGGAATGTGAAATGGTAGAGTAGCTTCAGAAAACCGTCTGAAAGCTCCTCAAAAGTGTAAACATAGAGTTACCATATAACTCAGCAATTCCACTTCTAGGTAAATACCTAAGAGAACTGAAAATACACAAAAACTTGTATGTAAATGTTCACAGCAGTATTGTTCATACAGCCAAAGAGTAGAAACAACCCAAATATCCACCCACAGAGAAAGGATAAACAAAATGTGGAATATCCGTACAATATTATTAGGCATTAAAAAGGAATAAAGTACCAACACATGCTACAACATGGATGAACCTTACAAAACACGCTGAGTGAAAGAAGCCAAGCACAAAAGGCCATGCAGGCGGTCCCCGGGTTACCAATGGCAGACTTACACACAACCTGTGGTTACGAACCAATCCCTAAAGCCTATTATATTCAAAATTTGAGGTACATACAATGGTTTGTAGTAACTTGGTGCACGCATCAAAATACTATTATTATTACTATATTATTATGTTAAAAGTGTTTTATTGTATCTGGAAGTATTTTTTTAAAAAATTTATGCGTAGAAAGGTACACTATATGCTAAGACAAACATTTGACTGACTGATGTTAGATACAAACCATACCTAACTGTTCCGACTTGCGTACAAATTGGACTGAAAGGCAGATTTAGGAATGGAACCCATTCACAATCCAGGGACTGCCTGTATATGGTATGGTTTAATTTACACGACATGTCCAGAATAAGCAAATCCATAGAGACAGAAAGTAGATTAGTGGTTGCCAGGGGCTGAGGAAAGGGGACAGTGGGGAATGACGCTATTATGGGTCCAGGTTTCTTTGTGAGGTGATGAAAATGATGTGGAATTAGATAATGGTGATGGTTGTACAACTCTGTGAATATACTAAGAACCACTGAACTGTATGCTTTAAAAAGGGTGAATGTTATATGTATGGATTATGTCTCAATTAGGGAAATCCATCAGTGTCTGTGTGATCCTCCTGAAGAAGACACGGATCTTAGCTTCTTGGCTTAGAGTCTTCATGAAAGCAAAACTGAGATAAGGACTTGTCTGCAGAAAGTTTATCTGGGTGTGTGGTAAAATGAGTTCCTTTATGTGGCCTTTCCCCTTGGTTCTTTGGAGATTTTTCCCCTCAACCCTGAGGAGTTGTTTTGCCCTTTTTTTTTTACCCCAGAGGGTTTGTTACGTTGGTCCAGACTGGTTGACATTTCCTGGGTAAACTATAAACAACTTGGTCTGACAGTTTTTGTCTGGTCCTGGGCTGCAGCCTGCCCTGGGATTGGTACGCACTTTACAGGGATTGGTAAATAGACTATGCAAATGAAGTGTCTGAGCCTACTACATAAATGAAGTGTCTGTGGCCTACCGAGGGGATTAGTCCGTTTGTGGCCCCCACCCCCACCCCTGGGAGAGGCCATGCCTTGAAATTGGCAGGGAGTTGCGTACATATGCAGCCAGCCCCACAGAAGTCTCAGAGACAGAAAGAAGCAGGAATAGAGGCAGCAGGAAGAAGCAGAAAAGGAAGAAAGGAGAGAGAAGGAACAGCAAGAGAGAGAGGAGGCAAGGAACCTCCTAAAAGAGCTATAACATGGGGCAACGGCTGTAACGCTGAAGACAGCGAGAGGTCCAGAAGGGTCCCAACAGCAGAGCTGGTGGTGACTGAAGAAAGGGCCAAGAGGAGCCTGTCCTCTGGGGCCCGAGAGGAGCTGAGAGAGCTGTCTTGTACTGAAGAAGGAAGACTTCGCCTACATGCTTCCTCATACTGACCCTGAGTTGTGGCCTGTTGATCCTGATCCTGAGTTGTACCGTGTTACTTCCTTAATAAACCACTTAACTGTAAGTATGGTCCATGAGTTCCGTGTGGCCACTGCAACGGATTATGGAATCCAGCAGAGAAATAGAGAGTGCTGTGGGGAGGGCGGCTGGTGTCAGAATTTGGTAAAAAGTTTGGAGAGTGGAGGTGTGTCTGACCTCCACCTCATGGAGATCAGCTTTGGACTTTATCTTGAGTTACATTACATCCCCTGAAGTTAGGCAGGTTCTGACGCTAATATTGCTACCACCATTTTACAGGGAGGTAACCCCAGGAGCTGGAGAGAGGACCAGGAGAGTGAGAGGTGAAGAGAAAGCCAGTTAACGAGGTCTCTACTGTGGGCATTTTAGGCTCCATCCTGCGGGGGACCTTCTGAGGAGTGTGTGGAATTGTCCATCCGAAGATGGAGCCATCAGCTCCCATCCTCCATTGGGTGAGGGCTGCCTCTGGAGGCATTGACCCAGATGTCCTAGAGCAGAAAGGGAAATACACTGGTGGCGAGAATCTGTTACTGTGAGACCTCCAGGAACGACTGGCTGGAGTTTCGGCTGCAGTTGGAGGTGAGGGTGAGAGAGGAAGGACCGTGGATTGGAATACCAGTAGCACTGAAATACGAGAACCTTGACTGCCCTCCACGGTCTTCCCTCTCAACTCTCACCTTAGTACCAGTAACTAACCACCACTACTAGCTGCCGTGGAGTCAGTTCTGACTTGCGACGATCTAATGTGTGACAGAGTAGAACTGTGCTTTGTAGGATTTTTAATGGCTGATGTATCAGAAGTAGCTCATCAAGCTTTTCTTCTGAGGAAACCTGGGTGTACTCCAATCTCCAACCTTTTGGTTAGCAGCCAAGCGCAATAAACATTGAAACCACCCAGGGACTCAACCGGTAACTAAACATAACACAATTAATGGTTACAGGTAGTCCCCGATTTACGTCGGGGTTCCATTCCGATGACTCCATCGTAAGTTGGTTCTGACATGGGTCAAACGCTTCATCTTTTTTTTTTTTTAAGTTTTCATTATTATTGCTTTTCATTATCAATATCTTTATAAATCTGGTCTTTATTTGTCTTTGGGAATTGACATGAGAATGATAACATCAGCAAATTACGCACTGCAATGTTGTAAAAAGAACATATTACTAAAGAACAAAATGGATATACGTAAGAGCAGTTTGTCGTAACTCAAATGAGTCGTAAGTCGGGGACTACCTTTACCAATATGCTTAACTGATTTTTTTGCTTAGTATTGCTCCTTACATCTCACTGCTTCTCTGTAGGTTCATTTTTTCTTTTAAGTTATGTCTGAAAATATATTTAATTTGCCATTATTCTTCAAGGAGAGTATAGCTTTGTGCACAGCTCTAGGTTCGAACTTATTTCCCTTTCTGAAAATATTATCTTATGTCTTTCTGGATTTCAGTGTTGCTGATGAGCACTTTGATGTCAGATTTTTTTCCCTGTTTTGGGTAATCGGCCTTTTTCTCTGGTACTAGAGTTTTTTCTTCATCCTTGGTGCACTGAAGTTTTACTGAAACTTGAAACTAGATATGGATTTTTTTGTTGTCATACTTGGCACACGGTAAGATTTTCCTCACTCTAAGAATTTATGTTTTTTTTAATTTCTAGAAAATTCTCATCCATTACCTCTTTAGCAATTTCTCTCCACCTTTCTATCATTTCTGGATAGATCTGTTTCTAATTTTTGTCCAACTTTTCAGTCTCCTTGTGTCTAGTTTTTCTTTTGTATTTTCCATTTTTTGAGGTTTTAATGCTGGGATAGTTTTAATTCTGGGATATTTTCTCAATCCAGTCTTCTAGTTCATTCAGTCACTCTCCAGATATTCAGCCCACTGTGAGTTTTTTTCAACTGTACTTTTAATTTACCAAATTTCTAATGAAATCTTTGTCATTTGTCCTGTTCTTATTTCATGCCCTCTTTTTCTTGTTCCATGGTTGCTTTTCCATTTTTATTTCTTTGAGGATTTTAAAGATACCTGTTTTAAAGTCCTTTTCAAATTGCCTTAGAACTTTATTTTCTCAACTGTAAGTTCTTCTGCAAAGAGCCTTCGTGGTGCAGTAGTTAAAGTGATTGACCACCAGTGGCTCCACAGGAGAAAGATGTGGCACTCTGCTTCCGTAGAGATTTGCAGCCTTGAAAACCCTGTGGGGTCGCTATGAGTCGGTATTGACTCGATGGCAGTGGGTTTGATTTTTTTGGTCTTGGTTAAGTTTTTCTGTTTGCTGAGTTTGTTTCCATGGTGTTGATCTTCCTCAGTGCTCTGTGATTCGTGATTGTGAGGTTACCTCAAGATTCCATAAAACCCAAGGCTGTCTTCTAGTGGCCTCAGTTTGGTCTGTCTTGGGCCTGGTTCCAGACCAGGGTTTTCTTAGAAGTTTCTACTATGGGCTTTTACTTCATGTGGGACAGTCCCTGTGAGCTTGGTGGCTCTGTGGAGGGTACAACCACGGGCTCGTGACTTGGTTTTTGCCACGACCTTGAAGAGTGGCTGTAGCTGTTCTGGTCTATGTTCTCCAACTGGCAGCCTGGGCCCGGATGCCAGCCAGGCTCAGGCCCAGCCCTGCTTAGCATCTATCCCATGGCCCACACTACACACGTTCAGCCATTTTTTTTTTTTCCTGGCACCCTGGGCAGTGCCAGCTTCAGCCCCTGCTCTCCCCTGTGGCTCCTGTCTCCTTTCTCTTCAGGGAAAGTCTCCACTACTTGTCTGCAAACATGTCCGTCTCACATTTGATCACATTTGTAAGATTACTGATTTTTCTCCATGTCTCTGTGTTTGTAGCAAGAGACGGTTTCAAGCCTCTTTAACCACAAGCAGTGTGACACCTCTACCTGTGATATGGCCACTGTGAACTACATCTTGTGGCACAGGCAGATCTGTGTGCATGTTTTACACACACCCCAGAGCTGTATGTTATTCCTCAACCTGAATTACAGCTACTCAGATCAGGCCTGTTTGGATCTGTTGGTGACCAGGGTCCAGCTCAGCCTGAGGCAACAGGATAAAGGTGAAAGCAACCTCTAGTTTCTATTGAGAGCCAAGATTTAAGCATGTATGTGTATTTATATATTAATTTAATTTAATTTATGTATATATATGTTATATATACCCAGCCACTGCTGTCGAGTTGATTCCAACTTGTAGCGACCCTGTAGGACAGAGTAGAACTGCACCACAGAGTTTCCAAGGAGCACCTGGTGAATTCGAACTGCTGACCTTTTGGTTAGTAGAAGTAGCTCTTAACCACTATGCCACCAGGGTTTTCATATATCATATCTATATTAATCTGTGTATATATATCCATATATACAGGGAGCCCTGGTGGCACAGTGGCTAAGACCTATGACTGCTAACCAAAAGGTTGGCAGTTTGAATCTACCAGCAGCTCCTATGAGTTGGAATCGACTCAATGGCAATGGGTTTGGTTTGGTTTATATGTATATACATGTACTTATTGTGTATATATAATACATATATTGTAGATATATTTACATATACATAAGCCAAACCAAACCTGTTGCCGTCGAGTCGATTCCAGCTCATAGCAACCTTATATGTAGTGCTTACTATGTGCCAGACATTGTTCTATGGGCCTTAACTAATTTAATCCTTGTAACAGTTGGTGATTTTAGCAGCAGGATTTTCACCTTCCATGTGGGGACTCGGATTCAATTCCCAACCAATCCGCCTCATCACAGCCACCACCCATCTGCTAGTGGAGGCTTTGGTGTTGCTATAATGCTGAACAGGTTGCAGTAGAGCTTTCAGACTAAATTGGACTAGGAAGAAAGGCCTGGTGACCTCTTCTGAAAACCAGCCAGTGAGAACCCTGTGGATCACAGTGGTTCCATCCCTTCTGTTGCACGTGGGTTGCCATGAGTTGGGGGCTGACTTGATGACAGCTAACAACAATCGTAGGAAGCAGATACTATTATTATCGTAACCGAATGCCACTCGGGTTCTTGTGCTGTCTTATCAGCCAATTGAAATAAGACAGACATTAATTGCAAGGGAAACAGAAAGTGGCAAGTTTATTGTCTGCACATACAAGGAGCAACGTGGGGGTCTAGCAACCAAAAGGCCACATGCTCACCGTCTGAGGAGGCTGGGGAGCTTTTTGTTTCCAATGGCGTTGGGGGTTGAGTTTGGTACCCGGAACTCCCCGCCCTTAGCCCACCCAGGCCCATAGCTGGAGGTCGAGATATTAAGTCATCTTCCGTCAGCTGTGCGTGTAGTGGGAGCCTTCGTCTCTAAAATGGAATCAGGTGAAATCATGGGCTGGGAGATATTGTTCTTTCAGGTGACAATTGGGTCCGGGGTCAGTTGAAGGATGTGATCTCTTCAATCTGCACATGCTTCGAGGTGTAGCTGGGGCCAGTTCAATGGATGGAGCCACTACCCGCTGCAACTTCCTGAAAAATGTTGCTCAAAACAAGTTCGTGGTTAGGAAGACAAAGAAAGGGGGAAAGGGGTATTGATTAGGGTTTTCATTATGGTCTCCATTTTACAGGTAAGAAAACTGAGGCGCAAAGAGTAGTGAAGCCATGACTGGGCTCCAGAGTCCTGTGCTTTCAACTACTACTCTGTACTATGTGTGTGTATCTGTGTGTGAGCTTTCACATGGGAGTTGTGGCATAGTCAAACGCTGACAGTGGCATGACTTTGCACATCTAGGAGTGGGATGAGGAGAGAGGACAGAAGAGCAGCACACTCAGGGACCTGGCCCAGTCACACCTGGCCTCCTGCACCAGGTCAGCTCTGCCCCCTTCTTCCCTGCCTGCTCGCATGTGGCCATTGGGCTGGCCTGGGCCTGGCTCAGACACAGTGTCCTGAGGGTACCAATCAAGCTGGCTTCAGCAGGGGCCATGGGGTCTGCCGTCTCCCACCCTACCTTCAGTCTGTTCATTGCAGACTACAGGGACTTGGACAGGGCTCCTTCCATAAAAGAAAGGCAACATGTCACTCCATTGTCCTTCTCTGGGTCCAGAGAGATCCAGAGACAGAAAGCTGGAGAGTGAGACAGAGAGGCAGGGACACAAGGACTGAGTGGGAACAAAGGATACAGAGAGACATAGAAAAAGCGAGAAATCAAGTCGAGGCAGAAAGGAGTGAGAACAAGGAAACAATAGACACAAAGACTGGAGACAGAGAGAGAGGCAACCAGGTGTCTGAGGGTGAAGGTGAGAGAGATTGGGGGTGGGGGAGGGGAGTCAGAGCAGTTGAAAGAGGGTGGGGGTGCAAGGAGCCAAGCCCCCAGGGCCCTGGGGAGCTTGGAGTCTTGGGGAGTCTGGGGCAGAGGGACCTAGTGCTCGGAGTTCTCACTGTCCATCAGAGGGTGGGGCTGCAGTGGGGTGGGGGCTGGGCCTGGGAGTAGGTGTGTATACAGTGTTCAGTCCCCTCTCTGGGCTGCTGGCCTGATGTCCCTAGAGCTGGGGACAGGTGCCCTGCCTCTCGGTACCCTCCCACTGCATGTGGCCAGCTGGCCCAACCCCCCAGTGCCAGTGTCAGGTTCCGGACTGTTCCCTGGGGGAACTTTGATCTGGAAAGAATGAGAGTGACCGATCTGGCAGCTGCCCAGGGTGGAGCCATGTCACTGAGACCTGGCCTGGGCTGCCCTGGCTGCCTTCTTGCCCACCGGGGCTCAGCAGCTACAGAGGGGGCCTTTCCTGTTTTCCTTCCTCCCTTGCTCTCTTGGTCATCCATTCATTGCTCCTTCACTAGTTCACTCACTCACTCATTCATTCAGCACTTGTCCCCCAGCATTTACTGATCCAACAAGCATTGGTTGGTACTTAAGCTAGGCAATGGGGACAGAGAGATGAATGAGATAAGTGCCTACCCTTTCAGGAGCTCCTAGCCTGGTGGGGGTGGGGGGGGTGGCCCACATGGACATATCCAAACAAAATCATTGCTCAAGAGAAACAGAAAGCCAGTGTTGGAGGAGCAAGGGAAGGAAAGGGAGGGATTTATTTCAGTGGCGATAGGGAGGAGTGGAGATGAGGAGTGGTGACAGGCTTCCCCAGGGGGGCTTCCTGGAGGAGGCAGCATTTAAAAGTCAGCATTTGGAGAACTAAAGAATGAGCAAGATGGCAAATGGAAGGGATGCTGCCGGCAGAGGGACCTGCACAGGCCCAATCACAGAAGTGTGAATGGGCTTTGGGCATTTGCTGGGTGTTCGGCAACCGAGAGATGGGATGGTAGAGAATTGGGTGGGGCTTGGTTAGGAAGGGTCTTGTGTGCCATGCTAAGGAGCATGGACTTCATCCTGTTGGTGGGGAGGATTCACTGGGGAGGGGGTCAGCTTTGTTTAGTGAGATTCTCTGGGGACTTGGTTGGGGGAAGTGGCAGCCTGGTGGGCACTGATGCTGGTCTTCACTCCCTAGGCCTCCCCAAGGAGGGGCTGGTGCCCCTGGGCACCTCCCCTACAAGGCCCCAGCCCCAGTTAGTCTCCAAAATGCTTCTGAGGAAGCCCAGCTTGTCAATGGGTTGCAAAAGGCTCCATCCCCCACCCCTCCGCAGGTCCTTCCCACCCCCATCGCCAGTTCTGACGGATGTGGCCTTTTGCTGGGGTGAAAGAGGACACTGCACAGCCTGTGAGGGGCCCCTGGGGAAGTCCCAGTGAGCACTAGCCTGGAGCATGGGCTTTTCTTGTCCCAGAAGCCACTGAGCCAGGCCCTATAAATAGCCCCTTCCCAGCCCCTTCTCTGGGAAGCAGAGAGGGGAGGGCTGGCTCAGGCTGGGCTGATGAGGGGCCTGGCTTGAGGTGAGGGGTTATGGAGGGGGTAAGGTACTTGGCCAGGGGAGAAGGAGCCCAGAGTTTTAGGTTCTGCCCCCAGTAATGCCCGCTTGCCCCCCTGGGTCTTAGGGTCCTCTGAGTTGAGGGAAGCCGCTCCAGAGGGCAGCCAGAGTGTACATGTGCACTGTTGTTGTAAGAGGAGGGGCCGGCCCTCCTTCCTCCCGTCTCTGGGCGGGTTTCCGGAGGCCAGAACGTCCGGATATGAGCCGGGAGGCCCCCCCCAACCCCCAGGCTGGCCCCTCCCGCCCCAGATTCCCCTTCCCCAGTCCCCAGTGGCCCAGGGCAATCGGCTGGTGACTACTCTGCCCCTTGTTTGCCTGAGGCCTTGGGTGAGGGCTTGCTCTCCCTGCACCTCAGTCTCCCCTCCTGGCTCTGCAGGGCCCAGGGTGGAGGTGGATTGCTGGGGTGAGTCAGTGCAGAGGCTGCCGGAGCTTTGGGGCTGGGACCCCAATGGGAGGATCCTGGAAATGGAAAATGTGAGCCCAATGGCCTTATCTGGGCTAGAAGCAGCTTCTCCACCCCACACCCTCCCCCGCCCCCACTCTGGGGGGGAAGAACAGCATGGGTAGCTCCTCGAGCAGGGATGGGCATGGATGATACTTGTTCTCTGGGTAGCTGGGCCTCAGGGCAGGCTGGTGGGAAGGTCCTCCTCCACTGAGGCCAAGAGGCCCCAAAATTGGGGGTGCTGGAGGGTACGAAGCCCTGCTCCTCACTTCCTTCCCCAAATCAGGGACATCTTAGAATTTTGTATATAACGTCTCTGCTGAGTAGGCCCCACAGCACCCACGACCTGTACCTTCCAGATGCCCACTTCTAGGTCTGGTTAAAGAGTTCACCAGAGACGGGTCATACGACATACACGTTCAGACTCATGCATACACTAATGCTCACACATGCGTTACAACACATACATTTAATATACGTAAGCATACGTAGGCATACACATGACACGTACAAGCATGTGATCACATGTGGGCTAAGAGAACACTTTTTTGGTGGGGGGCTTTAACCGAACAAATTTATTCTCTCACAGTCTAGGAGGCTGGAAGTCTGAATTTAGGGGTTGCCAGTTCTCAGTGAACGCTTTCCTTCTCTGTTGGTTATGGGGTAAGGTCCTTGCTATCAATCTCCCCTGGTCTGGGAACTTCTCAGCACAGGTACCCCAGGTCTGAAGGGCACACTCTGCTCCTGGCACTTTGTTGGTGGTATAAGGTCCCTTTCCTCTCTGCTTGATTCTCTCTCTCTCCCCCTTTTTTTTTTTTTATAATTTTTATTGTGTTTTAAGTGAAAGTTTACAAATCAAGTCAGTCTCTCACACAAAAACCCAGTACACCTTGCTACACACTCCCAATTACTCTCCCCCTAATGAGACAGCCCGCTGTCTCCCTCCACTCTCTCTTTTCGAAGAGGACACATTTTGATGTACTGTGTATGTGTGTATACTTATATATGTTCACTACCTGTGGGTAAATGCATAAGAAAACCCTCCTATAAACATGAGTCCTTGCAAATGTGCACATACCCTCCACATTGCATGTATGTGTAGCTGTGTGCACAGATATATATAGACTCCGTAACTCCCACATTGTTCATCTACACAGACAAAGCCACACTCTCCACACAAGGGCAAAAGTGACCATCCAGCAGAGTGTCCTCTGGGCTGGAGGGCTGGAGTTGAAAGTAGGGTTTGGTGGCAGGGAATTGGAGTTATCCAGGAGGCAGGAGTCTCTTTCTGAACTCCCAGAACTCTGAGGTTTCAGGGGTTGGTTCCTGTGGCTCCCCTCCTGCCAGGCAGAGCTGTGGGGAGGAGGGCAGAGACCCAGGTGCCCCAGTCCTGGGCACGGCTCCCATCTCTGCTGGAGATGAGACCTGGAGTCTCTGAGACCTGCCCACTCTAGGGCCTTCTGCTCCTTCACAGCCTCCCACATGGCTTCGATCTCCCTCCTTATCATTCCTTTTGGCCCCTGAACCCAGCAACCTGGCAGGAAAAGATAAATGTAAGCCCTGTGTCCCCACCCCTATGGATCTCATAACAAGGCAACCGTTTCCAGGGGCAGAGGCTGGATTCAGGATCTGGGAAGAGGAACGTGGGATGGCATGTTTGCAGAGGTGGTGGGGTTCCATCCTGGAGTACACTTCTCTGAGACCTAGTTAGGTTGCTCCTCGTGGGTACCTTCAGCTGTGGACCCTGAGCGGCGGGGTATGCTGTTTTCATGCGTTTTCCCAGTTATGAAACCTGGTTTCCAGGCCTATTACCTGGCCAGCTAATCAAGGACTCCTGGGAGGGTGGGGCAGGGGCAATCAGGGCCAATCAGGGCCTGGCAGATAATGGTTTCTGGCCAGGCTCATGACCCTTCTACTGGAGGTCTTCCTGGTGGAGGGGTCTGGAGGGATCCCCAGGGATCCCCAGTGAGATCAGCAGCTGTCTTTGACCTTGGAGACAGGCCCTGCATGGCCCCTGTAAGCCCCACACAGCTCACAATTCCCTCCACAATTCCTTGCAACGCAACCTCTCTGTGACTCGCTTGAGTGAATGGCATCCCTATGCCCCCCAGATGCCCAGTCCAGGATTTGGGAGTCACCCTTGCCTCTCTCCCCTCCCTTGACCCCCACACTCACCCATCCAGCCATCTTGCTGGTCCCACGGGCTCTCTGATCAGTCCCCTCCTCCCAGGCTTTCCAGCAACCAGTGTTTACTGAGTGCTTACCTGAGCCAGTTGTCACGCCAGGTATGGCTCCAGCGGATGGGTCTGATGGGTGCCTGTGAGTGTGTGCACCCATGCACGTGAGCCTGTGAGGCAGAGAGGGAGAAAGGTGGTGCTGTGCAGTGGGCAGCACTGCTCCTGCCTGGTGTGGGGGATTGAACACACCACTGCTCACATCCTTACCCACCCTGTAAGCCTGTCTGGGAGTCCACTCAGGGCCTGAGGCGTCTGAGGACCACATAGGACCTTCAGGGGAGAGAGCAGCTCAGGAGAGAGGCTGGGTAGACCTCGGCATGGAGGTGGCAAGCACCCATGCATGTGGGAGTGGAAGACGCCACCCAGGGAGGGTGTGTGGAGACCACAGCAGTTAAGGCATGACTGAGAGAGGAGTCACTCAGGAAGGTCACTAGGAAGGAAAAAGCAAAGAGGTGGGAGGCTGCCTCCCCTGAGTCAGGAGAGTGAGGCCACCGGAAGAGCTTGGAGGAGGGAGCAGTTCTTGAGGGCTACTGCTGCAGGGCCATGGGGAGTCACTGGAGACCTCTGAGGAGCAATTTCAGGGGCATGGAGCCTCCAGCCAACGTGGGGAGCAGGGAGCACCTGCCTGGACTTGGCTGAATTTGTCTGCTGCCCTGGGAGCTGTGCGTAGACTGGCACGCAGGAGAGAGAAACACCTCAAATCCCAGGCCAGGACCCTGGGTTCCAGTCCTATCTTTGCATGGCTTACGTGGTCTTGAGCCAGTCCTGCCCCTCTCAGAGCCTCAGTTTCCCCATCTGAGGCCCGTGACTCTACCTCCCCTGACTTTGCAGTTTCTCTCTGGCACGAATTTGATGTTGAGAGGTGACTGACTGAGGGACTCGGTAAGCCTTGTCACACATCCTGCTTCAAGCCTAAAACCTGAGCAAAGCATGGAACCAGCAGGTGGCTGAGGGGTCAGAGCCAGGTGAGGGGGAGCTGAATGGGCAGGGCGGCAGGCTCCAGAGCCCCCAGGCTTGGTGGGAGGTTGGCCTTGCTCCTTGCTGACATCAGGGCTGGTGAATGTGAGGGCGTTCAGGCTAATTCATCAGCCCTCACCTCCCTCACAGCCTAGCACTGGGCAGGACCTGAGCCAGAGGAGAGTGGGGGTGGGGGGACAGCCTCGAGGAAGGGGCCAAGAGGAGCCCCCTGGGCCCAGGAGCACAGCCTAAGCCTCACCCTAGTTGTCACAGAGCCAGCTCATAGGGTGTCCTGGTGCTCGGTCCAGCCCCTTCCTCACCCCAGAACCACCACCTCCCTCCATCCCTCTTTCCTCTCCTCCCTTCCTGGCCCTCTGACCCTCTTCCTCATGCTCCTGGTTCATCTTTCTCTCTCTCCTAGGCTCATCTCCAGCTCCTGACTCAGTGGTCTGATTGCCCAGGGAAAGGTGCCAAGGAGGATGGTTTGATTCTTGCACAGTCTGCTTTCCAAGAACCCACAGCAAGCCCCTTTGCCCTTGACACTCTGGACCTCAGCTCCAGATGGAACCCTGCCCTGCCCCAAGAAGCTCCTCGCAGATATTCTCAGGGTGCATCAGAAGGACCAGATAACTGACCTGAGGTTGGGGAGTGTGGATGGGTCCTGGGAACCCAGTCTCTACTATCTATCGCCTCCTCCTCCTCCTCATGAAAGTTCCTGCCCCAGAGCTCAGCCAGACATCATTCTCTTGGAGGACTGGCAGGAAGGTCTGCCCCCTGCCCATGCCCGTCTGATGCTGCCCACCCAGGCACATGCTCAGGCACTTGCCCAGGTGCATGGCAGTTGTGGGGCCAGGGATAAAGCTGTCCGGTCCCAAGACTTCCTCACATGGCCCTTCCTTGGGTCCTGCAAAGTTAGGAACTGGACTTTTCCGGCTGAGACCAGGGTCTTTGAACTCCAGGCTACTGTGCTCAACCTATAGGGGCTAAGAGTGTTGTCTGGGGCAGCCATTGCTGCAGCTGCTCACTGTCTCTATCAAAGATTCCACCCAGGGAAAGAATGCGGGAGCGGTTTGGCTCGCCCTGTCCAGACGGCTACTTGGAACACACACACGCGAGCACACACACATGCATGCCTTTTGGCACTCAAATTTCTCATGAAATAATTGCTGGAAGGCTCCTTGGATTAGGATTCCTTCCTTACCCTATCGGCTTGGGGGGGGGGGCGGGGAGGGCGGAGTTGGTCAGCACTCAGCATCTGATCCAGCTTTTGCGACAGTGTAGGCCAGTCCACAAGGACTGGCCTCTAAACATCCTTGGAAGTGGAACTCGACAGGAACAAGCCTTCCAGACAACTCATTTCTGCAGGTCATCGGGCTGTGCCTGCCCAGCCACTGGGCGGGCCTCCTTCCAGGTGGGCCAGGCCTGGAGGAGAAGTTCATCAGAAAAGGCTTTTGCACAGAGAAGGATGGGATGCTCCTTTTTTTTTTTTTTTTTTAATTAGTTTGACAATATACAAGGAAACTTACAGTATCTTTGCCCATCATCCCATCACCCTCAGGCAACAATTGTTTCCATTCTTCCCCTTTCTTGTAATTGTTTCCATTCTTCCCCTTTCTAGAAAGGGTGGGCTTGGAAGCAGGGTATCTGGGTTCAGATATAAAAGGAGTGTTGAGAGGTGATGAAGGTGGGAGCCCTGCCCTCCGGGTATAGACCAGTGACTGAGACCCTGATGGGGTAGGGAAGTGATTAGTCCCAAAGTCGCCCACCCAGGAGCTGGAGATTCAGCCCCAAGCACACCTTTCCCTCCCTGTCTGCCCTCAGCCTCCCCCCAGCTCCCTTAACGGGTATCCCTTGGTGAACCTGGAGCCTCTCCTGAGCACTGACGGGAAAGGGCACAAAGATTTTGCTGCACAGAGTGGGGCTGGGAGGGGAGAGCACATAATTGCAGGGACAAGGAAGGCATCGCATCACCTGCCTCCTCCTCCCTTAAGTCCCTCAGGTAAGTATGTGTTTGTGACAGCCCTGCTCACAGCGCAGGGAGAGCGGTGACGGGCACAGGTTACGGTAGGGCGGCAGTTCTGGGGCTGCTCTCAGGTCTCCTTGAGCAGTAGGGGAGACGTCACCTCCAGCAGGAGCCGGGTCCTGCAGGTGAGAGCCCTGAGGGAATGCATAACCCGCGAGTGTTGTCTCCAAAGTAAAGTCTACGGGGGAACCCGGGCCTTCTTCCGGGGGCCCATAACCCCTCCCCAGGTCGCAAGCTGCTCCTCTGGGGTCAGGGAAGGCTCGGGCTCGGCACATCCCCCGCGACTCCGCACCCTGGACCTGCGGCATCCCCAACCCGCACCACACCGCGGGTCTCCAGGGTAGGCTTGTCCCAGAGCCGACCCGGAGCGAGACCGGCCCCGCCCCCGACGCCCCGCCCCCCGCGCTGCGCCCACTCCCGGGGCTCGCGGGCGGGTCCCGCCTTCCTCCTGCCCCTCCGGCCGCCCATCGGCTAAACCCAGCCTCGGCGGCCAGTCGCGGCACAGAGCTGCAGAGCTCGGATCCTCTTGCCATCCCTGCCGGCTCGCAGACCTGTGCGCGCTGCCCGGCCATGGAGCCTGCCCACGAGGCGGAGGAGGCGCGCACGGTGCGCGAGGCGCTGGGCCGCTACGAGGCGGCGCTGGAGGACGCAGTGCGCGCGCTGCACGAGGACATGCAGGGGCTGCAGCGCGGCGTGGAGCGGCGAGTGGCGGAGGCGCTGCGCCTGGCGGGCCCGCTGGCGCGCACTGTAGCTGAGCTGCAGCGCGATAACCAGCGGCTGCAGGCGCAGCTGGAGCGGTTGACGCGCCAGGTGGAGGCGCTGGGCTTGGCAACCGGGCTGCCCCCCACGACTGGCACGCCTAGTCCCCCGCCCGCGCCCAGAGTCCCGGATCGCGCGCCCCGACTGGGCACCGCACGCTTCGCCAGCCACGCCACCTTCTCACTGTCCGGCCGTAGCCAGGTAAGTCTGTGGGAGCGTGGCGCACGGGCTTGTGTGCATGTGCGCCTGCGCCAGGCTAGTGGGGGCACCGAGCTTTGTTGCGGCCCCCCAACCCCATGCCGCCTCCGGAGTGTTGCTCCTGCGCGCGTCTGTTGGGCCGGGGAAGGTGCTGGATGGGCCGCTAGGATTTGAGGATGGGGGTTCCGGCCACCTCTCCGGAGTTGGAGGTCAGAGAAGCACTGTCTTAGCCTGCCCCCTGCACCTGTCTCGGGCCCCCTCCCGTCTTCGGAGCTGGGCTTTGTTTGCCCCAAGTTCTTACCCCCTTTTCTCCATGTCCCATGACACTAAGAGCTCGTGCGCTAAGGCGCGGCCCCTGGACCGGTCGGTACCGCCTGGCCCCGCCGGGGTGTTGGAGGGGTCAGCACCAGCTGCTGACCTCCACTCGCTTGGCCCCCCGCGTTGTTGCTTCACTGAGGCCTGACGGCTGAGGTTGTTGATTAACCCAGAGAGAGAAATCGACCCCTGTTCCCCACCCCCGTGTGTGTGTGTGTGTGTGTGTGTGTGTGCCCGTGTGTGTGTGTGTGTGTGTGTGCGTGCAGCCCTGGTGCCTTCTGGGAACCCCACATAGCAGGGGGCAAACCCCTTACAGTGAAGGGAGGGAGGAGTAATATGGCCTTGGGCAGTCTTTGGGTCTCTGGGGTCAGTGACTGGCCAAAGAGAGTTTTTTACCGGGTGGTGGTGGGGCAGAGGCTGGAGGGGAGCAGTCACAACCCTGAGCATGAGCCTCCCAGAGTGGCACACCCAGGTTAGCAAATTTCCATGGTGTGTGCAGTGGCCCTTTGGTGGGATTTCCTGCCCTGGGCAGACCTCTGCTCCGAGTTGGGTTTGCAGGGTCTGTTCTGAGGATCCTGGATGTGCCGTCCCTCCTTGGTTCAATCCTTCATGCAGCAGATCCCCAGGCTGCACCCCTGGGGCCGGGAGGAGGGGGACCAGCTTAAGCTTTGGTCCTGCAGGCCCCAGCCTGGGTGGGAGACGGATCCAACCGAGCAGTACGGACAGCGTGGGGAGCGTTGCTGTAGACTGCTGCTGTAGTAGCACTGGACTACCAACCCGACTTCCCAGTGGGTGTCCAAGGAAGGCTTTGTGCTGGCGTTCAGGGCTTGCTGCTGTAGATGGAGTTTGGGGTGGAATGGGGTTGTGCATGCAACCTCAGAAACCCCTGGAGTCTGGAACCCTAAAAGTTCTCCTTGGGCAGATTGAAACCTCATGGGTGTGAGAGAGTGGAGGATGAGTTGTGAAGGCCCCTGAATGCTGGGCAGGGGAGTTGGGCTTTGTCCTGGTGGCAGAGCTCTTGGGCGTCCCAGTGCTCATTGTGGAGTGTCTGGAAATCTGGATACACTTAGTTTTGTCCTGTGAGCACGACACACTACACACCCAAGGTGTGCCGTCCCTGGAAGGCCACGTGTGCTCAGTAAACTGTCATTGGTTGTTTCTGAGGCTTTAGTTTAACACATGGAGTCACTATTAGTTGGGCTGACTAGATGGCAGCTAACAACAACCATTTAACACTTGTTTGCTACTTGTCTGCTCATGGAAGCAGCTGCCCACATTTTAGGAAGAATCATCTCAGAGTCATATATAAGTATAACCGTGGCTGTCGAGTCGATTCTGACTCATAGTAACCCTATAGGACAGAGTAGAACTGCCCCATAGGGTTTCCAAGGAGTGACTGGTGGATTTGAGCTGTAGACCTTTTGGTTAGCAGTGGAGCTCACCACTGTCCCACCAGGGTTCCTATATATGTATACATATATCCAAAGCCCAAAACCAAACCCTTTGCTGTCAAGCTGATTTCGACTCAGTGACCCTGTAGGACAGAAAGAACTGCCGCATAGGGTTTCCAAGGCTGTGGTCTTTTAGGGAAGCAGACTGCCATAGCTTTCTCCCATGGAGCTGCTGGTGGGTTCGAACCACTGACCTTTTTGTTAGCAGCCCAGCACTTACACACTTAGCTATCTAGTGCTGTTGTGACAGAAAATACCACAAGTAGATAGCTTTAAAGAAGAGAAATCTATTTTCTCACAGTTTAGGAGACCAGAAGTCTGAATTCAGGGCACTGGCTTTAGGAAAAGGCTCTCTCTGTCAGCTCGGGGGAAGATCCTTGTTTCTTTCAGCTTTCCTCGGCTCCTTGGCCATCTTCACTGGCGTCTATCCTCCTGCCTCCCCTCCCCATTTGTGCCTCCTTCTCTGTCTCATCTACTCTTGTTATAACTCAGAAGCGATTAGGGTTAGGACACACCCTGCACTGATAAGGCCTCATTAACCCAACAAAGAAAACCTGATTTTTGAAAGGGATTACATGCATAGGTATAGAACAACAACAACAAAAAAAACACCAAACCTGTTGCTGTCAAGTTGATTCCAATCCATAGTGACCCTAAAGGAAGAGTAGAACTGCCCCATAGCGTTTCCAGGGAGCACCTGGTGGACTTGAACTACCAACCCTTTAAATCTGAACTGTGACCTTTTGGTTGGGTTAGCAGCCGTAGCTCTTAACCATTACATCACCTGGGTATCCACAGGTATAGGATTAGGATTCTATCACCTATTTTGGGGGTACCCAATTCAATCCATAACATACACATATACATATATATATACACACGCACACATGTACATATGTGAGAGGATTCTCTCCAGTCATGTCACTTTTATTAACCTGGGGTGAGCTAGTCCTCTTGGTTATGGGGGTGGTGGGAGAAGGGGAGCGACAGGGTCCTCCTTGTATTTGGCCAGGTCCCTCAGGGTGAACAACAGGTAAGGTGAGATTGGAGACAGGGTCACTTAACTGTGATAGTCTGCGGAGGAAGGGTGGGTCTGAGCAGGGGCAGTGGCATGGGGATGGAGCGAAGTCTGGGACCCGGGTGGGGTCAGCAGGACTTGGTAGTCTTTGGATGTGAGAATGGTGGCAGAAAGAGGAGGTCAGAGATCTGGGAGGAGAGGCCAGGTTCAGTTTCGGTTGTGTTGAGCGTGAGGGGCCTGTGAGACATCCAGGTGGAGGTGGCCCAGAGCAGATGGATTCCTGGAGCTGGCATGTGAGAGAGTGGTCCAGGCTGGAGGTTAGGAGATCTGAGGGCAGGGGCGGCCGTGGAAGTTGTGGAGCGGGTAAGGTCTTCCAGGGCAGCTGTGCAGAAGAGGAGGGTGAGCAGGGGCCAAGGAGCTTGAAGGAAACCAAAACCAGGGCATGGAGCTGTCAGAGAAGGAACACTTTTGGAAGAAGGGATGTTGAAGTCTGTGGGGAATGAGAATGAAGACCTTGTTGGAGGGTCAGTTGTGGACTCCAGAAAGGCCTCTCGGGGCTAAGAAGAGGTAAAACAGCAAGTATAGCTGAGGATCGTGGCTGGAGCTGGTCAAGGTTTCCAGCTGGGTCAGAGGCTCTGCTGCCCTGTCCCTCCTCCCCAAGCACCAGCTCCCTGGGCCCCAGACAGAATCCTCCTGCCTAACCCTGGAAGCCTTGGTCCCCACTTCCCCTGCAGCCCACCCCCTCAGGAGTGCTGATAGGCCCTGAGCCATTTTCTGGCAATGCCGGGGGAGGGGGGTGCTTTGTGGAGCCACTCCCACTTTCTGGCACATACACCGCGAACAGCAGCGCGTGATCAGGTGTTGGGTCATGGATGAGGAACCAGGGCTTCAGGACAAGACCAGAGTGTGGGCGATGGACTGAGAATCACAACTGGCCACTGGGGCCACCGGTTCCCGGCCTCTCGTACTTCCATGCCTGTGCCACAGCAGGATCATCCAGCGCACGTGGGCCAGTGGTGGCTGTGCTACTTGGCTTGTGGTCAGGCATTGTGGAGGCTGGTGTCACGGCTTCCCTCAGTTATAGGCTGTAAGAGCCAGAGTTGTTTAGACCCATTGGCTTCCTGAAGTTCCAGTCAGGACTGCAGAGCTTGGAAGTGGGTAGTACACAGCATATAAATATGTCCTGAACTCAGTCCAGCAAAGGCTGGTCAAGTGTGCACACCTCAGTCATGTCATGCTGAGTCACAGGGAGACAGAGGATGGTCAGGGAAGCTCTGGGGCAGACGGGCAGAACATCAACAGGAAGGACTGCCTGCAGGAGGCCAGAGACTCTGGACAGACAGAAGCTGGCTCTGGAGGTATGTGCTGTGAGGCCTTGGGTGGATCTCCCCCGTGCTGGATTTCAGTTTTCCTGTTTTTAAATGGAGCAGGTGGCTGGGGGTGGGGGGGGGGGTCCCTAGGTGGCAGAAACAGTTAAGCATTTGACTACTAACTGAAAGGTTGGAGGTTTGAGTCCATCCACAGGTACCTTGAAGAAAGGCCTGGCAAACTACTTCTGAAAATTCACAGCCTTAAAAACCCTATGGAGGGCAGTCCTACTCTGACACACATGGGATCACCATGAGTTGGAATCAAGTCAATGGCAGCTAACAACTGCAAATGGAGGGATTGGCCTGGTGTTGTCGGCCCCTCATACCATATGGGCTGGGTCATTATAGCATTAACAGATGTCCATTCCTTTGGGCACACAAAGGCATCCGTGTAGGCTCAGCCATGGTCCAGCAGGAGCAGGGAACCAGTTGGGTGCCTGAGGTGGATGGGGCAGCCTGAGGCCAGGCTGGAGCCCAGGAGGCTGGGGCCAGAGCCATTCCCTTGATGGGTTGTCCTCAGCTGAGCTGGAGCCGCTGGGTCCCTCAGGAACAACTGCCAGGACCTGAGTTGGAGGCCCGACAGTGAGAGAAACCAGACTCACCTTATCTGCCTTCCTTTCCCAGACACACTGTGCGATAAGAGAGTTAAATGCTTTAGGGAGAAGTTTGAATTGAGTCCTTTAAAACTGTGGTGTGAGCGGAGGAGGCCGGGCGAATGTGTTCAATGTCTCAGGCCTGGGGTGTTGGCCCCACGTGGGCTGTGCCAGGCACAGTGTGGGCTCCTGTGTCCACGGATAAGCCCGCAAGGGCTCAGGCGGTATCAGGTAGACCTGAAATGCTGTTCCTTCCCCTCATAAAAAATGTTTGGAAACTTCCCCCGCGAGAGGGTCCCGTCTCCCAGAATCCCTGAAATCAGACTTATCTCATCCCTGCCTCCCCACCCTCCTCGTTCCCAGGCCCAGGTTCCCTCATGGTGGACCTCCCCACTTCTTAAAACAAAGCCAGACAGGGATCTTTGAGGTACTAGAGCCAGCTGGAGACAGAACCTGTCCCCATCCCCGGGGTTCTCTAGTGATTTCTCTCCAAGCCTAGCACACAGGCGCCTCCCTGGCCCCTTCCCTGGGGCTGAGGCAGGCTGCCCTCCACCAGTGGAAGTCTCTAGGCCATAGGGAGAATATACCATAATCCCCCACAGGTAGACTTGAGGACTGGGGGAGGTGCTTGCTGCAGCTCAGCCCAGCCTGGTTCTTTGGTTTAAGGGGTCTGCGTACCAAAAAGTCTAGCTGGGGGAGTCACCCCTTTTCCTCTCCCTCATCTTGTTAAGACAGGTCTGGGGGGCAGGGCCTACCTGACCCAGGTTCTGGGAGACAAGTGTGTCGATCTGTCCTCTCTGCCCTCTCAAAGACCAGAGAGGTTAGTGGACAGAGCTCTGGGTTGGGGTAGGAGACTTGCACCCCAAACTTTGGTTCTGACGTTGCTTTTAGCAGTGGTCTGACTCTAGGGGCACCTCCCATCTGTGTGATGATGGGTTGGAAGGTGCTTTCTGTGGCCTTTGCTTCTTTGCTAGCTGTGGGCCTGGGAGTGGGCAGAGCCCCTTTCCCTGGTTGAGGAGTGGTCTTGGTCTCGAGGCTGGGTGGAATGAGGGGCAAGGGGCACCTGGGAGTCAGACCGCACACCCCAGCTACAGCCTGGCCTCCCAGCCTGAGTTATCTCTAGCCACTTCCCACCCTCCCTTTGCTGAAGACCCTTTGGCAGGAATCTGGCTGGTTCAGAACCTGTTTCCAGTCTAATTGTAGCGTCTGGTCCCCTGGGGCATCATGGGGGCTGGGGAGACTGTAACATACAGGGACAGACGTGTGTGTGAGGGGGGGCCCATAGACCCACATTCCTAAGAAAATGGTTTCTTCATCAGCCTGTCCCTCCAGGCCTCTGTCTGGACCTGCAGAACCTGATGGATCAGAGCAGGGTGGGTGGTGGGACATGAGAGACCCCAGAGCAGAGACAGTGCTGGTGCCAGGTGGGGGCTAAGGTCTGGGATGGACTGGTTGGTTCTCTTCCCCGTGTGGCTTCAAGTTAGCCACAGTGTGGCTCTAGGGATACCCTCTCCTTCCTGGGGTGCTGGCAGGGGCCCCACACCCTTCTTCAGCGTTCCTGTGTATAGGCCTGGCCCCTTGCCCTGCATCCTTCTGACTCAGAAGTTGAGGGGTCTGCCTCCTTGCCAAGGCCAGGCTCTCCCTAGGCTCTGGGTCCCGTCGTCTCTTGCCTTCCCAGGGACCCTGCCCTATTGATGATCCCTCTACCCAGCTGGAGCCTTCCTCTGAGCCTGTAAATGTGTTCTCCCCTCTCCCACGTGGAAAAACCCCTCAAACTCCTTTTACCCCACGTACTGTCTCCTCAGGGCTAAGATGACTCATTCTTGTCTAGGTCCAGTGTCACCTCCTTTCTCCCCAGTTTCTCCCCCAGCCTGTCTCCTACCCTCACCCCACCTGCAGCTTAGTCCTATGGCCATCACTAGTGACCTCTGCTAAAGCCAGTGGACACTTTTTAGATCTTGACCTTCTTTGCTTTGACCCCTGACCACTCTGGATGCTGCCAACACACCTGCCATCTTGATACACTTTCTTCCCTGGCGTTCTCAACATTCCTCTGGTTTTCTCCCTGCCTCTCTGGCTGCCCCTTCTCATTCTCCCCTGCAGATGCCCCTCTGCACCCTGTTGCTTAAATGTGGGGTCTTCTCAGTGCCTCATCTGAAGCTCCCAGCTAGTCCCAAACCAACGCTTCACCTGCTGGGCTTCAGGGGCCAGATGGACACCATCACTCCTGTGTCCCCATCATTTGCCCTTCTTTCCTCTTAAACTTCGGACTTAAATGTCCATTATCTCCTGACCTCAGGTCCAAGATGACCCAGGGGACTTTACACTCATCATGTCTAATGCAGAAATCCTTTTTTTCCCCACAAAACCTGCTTCTGCCCCCCACCCCCTAATTACTCAGGGCTTAGCAGGGTCTGGTCATTCTCCCCTTCCTTCACATCCACTCGGTCTCACTGCTGGATTCATTTCTCCTCCAGCCCTCTTGAATCCTTCTTGCCCTTGGCCTTTCTACTACCCTATCTCTCCTCCTAGGTCCCAGAATTGATGAGGTGATTTGCTATCTGATCTCCCCCTTCCACGCCACTCGCTTGCTGGCTTCTGAAGTATATTTCTGAAATACAGAGCTGATGACCCTCAGCTCCCTCTTGTCCAAGGAGTCAAGTCCAAGCTCTTGGGGCTGGCACTTTGGGCTGCTGGATGGTGTGTCTCTGGCCATGGGCTGCTAGCCACCTGTGTCCCAGTCGTGTGTGATCAGAAGGCCTTGTGCCCTGATGGCTCTGCTTTTGCAGCTTTTTTAGTCACCCTGCTGGGAACAGCCTCCCCTCCTTGTCCAACTAGCTAACCCCAGACTTGACCCAGGCACTGCTGATCTACCTGGGCTAGATGCAGTCTGTCTGGGGCACACTCATGCTGGCTTGGTGCCAGCCGGGGTCCCCCACCAGGCTGACTCCCTCTGTGGAGTGTGGGACCTCTTATGCTGGTTGCAAAAGGAGCTGAGCATTTGGGGCTGGGGATGGACTGTGGTCTGTCTAGGAACCTTGTGGAAAAGGGAGCCAACCGAGACATGTCCAAGGAAAGGCATGGCCAACCTCTCAAGCCACTCGCCAGGGGCTCTTAGTCATAGCCTGGGGTAGGGGTCTACCTTTGTGCCTCCTTGCCAGGTGGACCCCACCAGCCTCAGACACTCTGAGCCCCACACCCGTCTCACTGTGGGGAGAGCAGGACCAAGGTAGAAGAGAACTTCCACCCTGGTCACAAACCCGCTGTTTCTCACAGTAGGATGTAACCTTGGGAAGCACACATTCCCTCTCTGAGCCCTCAGATACTGTCTGTAAAGTGGGGCTGGTGGTACCTACTTGGGGGACAGACGCAAGTTGGTCTGTGTGGCATGCCCAGGAAAGGGGCCTGGCACTTGGTAAATACTCGAGTGGCACTTGTGTGGCTGCTACCATTCCTCAAACAGGCCAGCTGAGACCCAGAGGGGCACGTCCTGACCCTGGTCACACAGTGGGTTGGTGGCATGGCCAGGATACCTTTTTGGTACCCCAGGCTACCTCACTGGGTCTTGATATTGCTCTCTTTCTATTCCCTGCCACCCCACCTACTGATGCAGTGACCTTGTGGGCCCAGGATGGGGGGTAGTATAGAACCCATTAGGGGACAGGGGCCTGCATGGAACCCATCAGGGGATGGGGGCTGCAGGAGCCTATGGGGGATGGGAGCTGCAGGGATTGGGGCTGGAGGTGTCCATGGGGGATGGGGGCTGCAGGAGCCTGTGGAGGGTTGGGGACTGCATGGAGCCAGTCAGGCCCCTGTACTCTGGATATCGGGTGAATCTGGTCCCCTTTATCCAGTGGTGTGAGGAGGCACCGTTGCCCATCGTGGGCCCAGAAGGACCTTGTGTCACTGGGTACCTGCTGCTTCCACACAGGCAGCCACACCGGCCTGGCCCAGTTGGAATGGGCAGGGGGCCAGGCTCCCCTACTTCTGGCATCAGTTGTCAGGTCTAGCCCGAGGGGAAGGGGTAGGGCAGCCTGGGGCACTCTTCAGGAGCCCTCAGCCTTGACCTTTGTTCCTAACCTTTCTAGACTCTGGGTCCAGCCAAGCAAGGGTGTTTGCGTGGCAGGAACCTGGAGGCTTAGCAGCTGAGGCTAGGTCTACCCCAGCTTGCTGTGTGACCTTAACCTGCCACACTACACACCCTGCAGCTATTTTCTCATCTCTGCCAGAACCAGGAGAGGCTTTGAGGAGTTATTTTGAGGATGACCTGGGCCTCAGTGGTATCTCTGTTTTTGTAGAGTGTGGATCACGACGAGCCCAGTGAGTCAGAGATGAGAAGAACCTCCAACTCGTGCATCATGGAGAACGGGCACCAGCCAGGGGCAGGTAGAAGCTGAGGGCAGAGGAGGGTGGCTGGGTAGGTTTGGGGCTCAGGGCTTACCCCTGCATCTGTGCCAGGCCATCCCTTGGCCTTAACCCTGAAGGGCAGGGAGGCCGCCAGGAGAACAATCTCATTCAGGGTGAAGAACTTTTTAGACACAGAGGACACATGGGAAATCTTGGAAAGGGGTGAGCTTCCTCATTTCTGGAGGAATGCAAGCAGAGGCTGGGAAATTGCCCAAGCACTGAATAGGGTAGAGAGTAGGCTGAAAAGCCAACTGGTATTTTTTGAACCCAGCTACCATGGGAAGTTGGAGAAGATGTCAGCAGTCAGGGAGGCTTCCCTGGAGGAGGTGGAGGAGGGCTCAGGGAGGCTGGAGCCCTCCTGGGGGCTTCTGAGTCCCTGATGGATGCCATGGCTGACCGCCCCCTGCTGGTCAATGTTCCAGGTCCAGGCGATGGGCCCCCAGAGACTGCCCAAACCTTCCTGGCACCAGAGTCCCCCAAGCCTCGCCCAGTGAGCCTCTCCTTGCAGCTGCCCCACCAGCCAGTCACTGCTGTCACCCGAGTCTCTGAGAGGTTCTCTGGGGAGACCTCAGCTCTATCGCCCACATCTGCTGCTGTCCTGGGGGGCCTCACCCTGAGCCCCAGTGAGACCACCACACCCTGGACCCCAAGCCCAAGTGGTATGAAGGAGAGTGTGGGCGTGGGATAGACCCACCTTGGGGTTTGATGGGGAGAGCAGGGCTGGGTGGAGGAGGGCTAGAAACTCAGGAAACCCTAGCCTCAGCTCTGACTGTCCCTGTGACCTTAGCCTGCTTGCTCCATCAGATGGGGCCCACCCTTGCTGACTCCTTTCCCAGAGGTGCTATGGAATGGCTTCATCCCACAGGGGAGATGATAGGGGCTTTTGTGAGAGGTCCAAGCTGGATTAGAAGGGGACTTCTTGCCCTGCACATCATGGAACAGCCCCCTCCCTTAGGGTCGCCCAGACCTGCTTTTGGGCCTGTAGTCTGGCCTCAGAGATGCTTCCTGGGAGGGGGCTGTTAGGCTTCCAGCTTAGCCCAGGGTACCTGGCCGTCCGTGGGGCTGATGCTGGGTGGATGCGTAGGCCAGGTCAGAGGCAGGAGGCTGGGCTGGCCCTCTCTGAGGCCAGGGATTGCTCTTTCTCACCCTCCCATTGTCCTGCAGAGAAGAATTCCACTTTCCCGTGGTCGAGTTCTGGCTATGGGGCAGGGACGGCAGGCAGGGGCAACAACAGGTGAGTCTGGACCCCTGCCCTCTGACCCATGTCCCATTGGGGTTGTTGCTCCCCAAGTGGCTTCTCTGCTTGGCCCTGGACCCTGCAGAGCGCTCCCTGTACTGACCTAGGAATTGGCACCCTCTTTGGGTTGGGGCCTCCATGGAGGGCCTGGGGCTGGGCCTGTGGGAACTCAGGCAGTAGGATTTGAGTGGGGAAATGAGGCAGCGGGCATTAATTGTAATTTTGCTTGGAGAAGTAAGGCTCCAGGCTGGTTTCTCTATGGACCCTTCAAAGCAAGCCTGTCAAAACATTGGAGGGAGGAAGGAGGATAGGAGAGTTCCTGCCTGGGGCCCCTCGGAGGCTAGGTTCCTTCCTGCCTGGGGGCTAAGGAGGTACCTGGAAAAGCTACAGGGCTGGGGCAGGTGAGCAGGGGCTTCCTTGTGACACAGGCCTCCTTGCCAGCCTGCGGTGTCCGCCTGTTCCCCTAGGCCAGCTGGACCATGCTGCTGGTGGTGGGGTGGCTTGGCTTTTTTTTTCCTTTTAATAAAAGAAGGATTGTGACCTTCTGGCAAACTTTTTCCAGGGGGAGAACAAAGGGGGTCTTATCTAATGGTTGTGGAGGAGGAAGGCCTAGCCTTTTGGGGCTGGCTCTGGGTACACCCCTGCCCAGGGAGGGTGCCTCCTGCCCACTCCAGGCATCGACACCTACCAAGGGGTGATTGTGCCCAGAGAGGAACCCACTCCCCTGGCCCTGAGAGAGACCTGTTCTTTGGAACAGCCAGTTCAGTTCAGAAAACCTGGCAGGCCTGTTGGAGTCTAAGTGGTGTTTACTTTCTGAAGGTCATTGTGATGCACCCCTGCCCCAATCATGGATGCAGCCCGTCTGCGTTGTTTCAAATGCTCTCTGTTTAGTGGGGTGACTTGGGCAGTGTGGCCCAGCGTTTGGGGAGGGAGGCCCTTGGGCCTGTGTGAGCTGGCAAGGGCCAGGTCTGTGTTCCTGACTAAGTGGTTCTCTTCTCAGCTCCCCACTGGTGACACCATCCCAGTCACCCCCGTCCTCACAACCACCAGCTACCACTCAGGCCCATCGCCAAGGGGAGCGTCGCAGGGAGCTGGTGAGGTCGCAGACGCTGCCCCGCACATCAGGGGCACAGGCCCGGAAGGCGTTATTTGAGAAGTGGGAGCAGGATACGGCGGGCAAGTATGGATGCTTACCCCCAGACCTGGCCCAGAACCCCCAGAGTAGGCCCAGGCTCCCCCACCACTACCTTCCAGAGTAGACTCAGACGCAGGCCCAGACCCAGACTGGCATTGGGCAGACTCAGCATAGCAAGGCTGGGCCCTCTTCTCTTCCCTGGGGCCCATTTCCCATGACTTGACCTCTCAGGCAAGACACAAGGTCAGGGCTGGGCCACAGGGTGGGTTGGAGGTCCTGTGGCCCCAGTGCTGGGAGAAGAGGGCTGTGGGGCAGGGAGCAGGCAAGGCCTGGTGAGAACCCTATCTTCTTCCCCCAGTCTCCTGTGCCCCTAATGCCTCAGGCCACCCTCACACCATCCATCCTAATGGAGTGTAACTCCTTTAGTTCTGGGTCTGACTGGGGAGGCCAGAGGGCAGCCAGTTGGCACTCCTGGCTAGAGCTGGGGCTTGCCCGTGGCCTGCTGAAGTCTCTCCTCTAGTGGCCCAGACTCTAGCGCCCTCTGGCCCACCCTAGACCTGAAGCCCCACCACTAGAGACGGGGGCCTTGGGCTAAGCCTGCCTTTGCGGATGTGTGCAGTCCTGTCTGTGCGGGGCATTGACACCTGCTATCACAAGGTCCAGGCTCAGCCTGGTGTGATGATGCAGATGACCAGCCAGTCCCTGATCCTGAGGCACTTACTCTAGTGAGGGAGACAGACCTGAGAATGTCTGTCCTGACCCCAGATGACCTTATCTTGGCCGTTAGGGAGTATTCTTGTGGTCTATGGGAAGAAACTGTCCATTGTGGCTTGGAAAGAGCTATCGGGGAAGGAGGCCTTATGAGTGAGACTCCAGAGGAGGGTGGGGTGCAGGGAAGGAGGATATGGGTGGGATGAAGGGAAGGGGTGGAAGGTGGGATGAAGGGAAGGGATGGGAGGGTGGGATAAAGAGAAGGGGGCAGTGGGGGGGGTGGGGGAGTGGGATGAAGGGAAGGTTTCCCGGCAGACTGGAAAACTTAAGCAGTAGTGTAGTGCTGTGCCAGCTCAGGCCCTTGGTTCCAGGATTTCCAGGTGACCCCTGATTCTTTGTGTGGGACCTAAAGAGGGGACCTAGAAGGCTGGCAGGGGGTGGAGGGTTCTGCCAGATACCATCAAAGGAGACTGTATTGCTGGCACGGTGGGAACTATGCAGGCAGGGAGCTGTGAGCGGCAGCATCTCCCGCAGGAGAACAGAGCAGGGGGATCCTTCTGGTGGTGTGGGAACCCCCTGGCCAGGATGGGGCTCCCTGCCTCTCCAAGCTATGGGGCTGGAGTGGCTGCCCCAGCAGGCCTATGTCTGCCCACAGGGGGAAAGGGGAGACACGGGCGAAGCTGAAGCGCTCGCAGAGCTTTGGCGTGGCCAGCGCCAGCAGCATCAAGCAGATCCTGCTGGAATGGTGTCGCAGCAAGACTCTTGGCTACCAGGTGAGCCCAGGCTTGCACCTGCCACTGAGCCCCCTGGCCAGAGGTTTGACCAGGTGTTGCCCCCTGCCCTTGCTCCTCTGGCCAGGCTGAGAACCCCAGGCGCAAGGGAAAGAGGCGGGAGCTAGACAGAATGAGCCTTCGAGTTGGTACTGGACCGTCGCAGCACATGCATAGAAATCCCAAGGATCCCTTATTGGAGCCTGAGCAGACTAGTGTAGCGCACCTGGTGGCTGATGGCTTTCTGCTGAGTTGGGTGGGTGGTGGGCCTCCGTAGGGGCTGGGAGGATCTGCTGCTGGAGGTCCATTGGGTGGAGGAACTGGGGCGGGAGCTACTCTCAGAGGCCCACTCGGCACCCGCACTACTGATACCACCTTGCCTGCAGCACGTGGACCTGCAGAATTTCTCCTCCAGCTGGAGTGATGGGATGGCCTTCTGCGCCCTGGTGCACTCCTTCTTTCCTGACGCCTTCGACTACAACGCATTGAGCCCCACACAGCGGCAGAAGAACTTTGAGTTGGCCTTCACCATGGCTGAGTGAGTATGGCGGCTCCTGGCAGCCAGTGCCCCCAGCCCAGCCCAGCCCCTGAGCCAAACTTCTGCCTCGGGGGGAACCCAGGGAAGGAGGATGGGGACAGCTGATCACAGAGCTGAGAGGGCTGAGGCCATGCAGCCTGTCTACCGTGTACAGGTGGGGAGTCTGAGGCCTAGAGAGAGGATAGCATTTGCGTAGGTCACACAGCACTCAGTGGTGGAGCTGGGCTTTGCTCCTGGTATGCCCACCCTCTTTGCTGGTTGCTAAGCCTCTGGTGAGCTGACTGGGAGACCAGCCACAGATAAGGTGGAAGTGGCAGTGGGATGGGGACCCCCGAGCACTGAGCGTCCTCTCTGGGCTCGCCTGCACTCCCCACTTATTCCCGACTGACCACTTCCACCCTGGCCTCCGCCCCCAACGCCAGGCCCTGAGCCTGGCCCGGGAAGGAGACAGAGCCAGTGGGTGATGAGACCCACATGTCCTAATGCGAGTCTGGCCCTGAGCAGAGGAGGCCGCCCCTCTCTGGAGCAGCGGCTCCAGCTCTGGGGGCAGGCTCCAGACGCTGGCTTTGAGCTCCTTGGCCTGAATTTTTGGAATCTCAGCATTGCCCCTGTTATGTTGTCTTGGATGACGTGCTCGGCTTCTCAGCCCTCTTGGGGTCATAAGAACTCCTTGTATACTTGAAATGCCTTCTCTTTCTTGGCTGCTTGGGATTAGCTTTCAACCTAATTGCAGAAACAGCTTTGAGCAGAGTACATTATGCAACTGAACCCTGACCGAGGAGAAGTGGAGCCGAGGGCAGCAGAGTGATGTTGGGGGGGGGGGGGTGGACACAAGGAGGAGGCCCAGCTGCTGGAAGCAGGCGGGTGACTGTCAGAATGAGACCTAGAGTACATGAGGTCAGTGCTCTGACATGGGCACCCCAGCACTTACCCAGGCCAGGGGAGGCCACACCTTGCTCACAGAGTTCTTTACTGTGTAGGTCCAATGGGCCAAATGGTGCCAGTTCACACCCTGGCCTCCCGGTCACCCATAACCCTGGCTCCTGGGCCATGGCAGGGACAGTGAGGCCCTGGGCCACGGGGCAGCAGCCCTGCTCCTCAGCTCGCAGGGAACACAGCTTCCCTTGGCAGCTGGAGCTGGAGCGATTCAAGGCCGCACTTTCCCAGCACGAGATTTGGGTTCACGGAGCCTCCAGACTCCAAACAGATGTTTCTTCTATTTCCAACCTGGTGGGGGTGGTGGGGGCTGCTCTAGGTTTTGCCTCCCTCCTCCCCATAGCAAACAGCGGGATAAGAAACTTGGCCCTGCCTCCCTGTGGCCTGAGCCTGCTCCCGGCTGGAGTGGGGAGGATGGGTGGACAAGGCTGCTGAGTTGTGTTCTTGCTTTTCTGCTGACTCAAGGGGGCTGGGGGTGGGGCACAGCAGGCCTGCTGGGGGGCTCGCTTAGAGTCTGGGAAGGTACCTCCCGTCATGGCTATGTGAGATTATCTTGAAGGTCAGTGGGGGAAAGGGCTGGGGGACGGCCTTGCCTGCCTGGGGGGGCCTCTTGGGAGGCAGCAGCTTGGATCACCTAGTTTCTTAGATAAGAAGATGGTCAGAAAAGCTAGAAAGCAAGCACAGAGACACCTGCTTGAGGATACTGGTTATTCACATCTTAGGCAGATTTTTCTTAGGCTTGCCAGCAAAAGCAAAGCAGACATGTGATGCTGCTGGAAGCTACCAAGAGCCACGCAGGCAGCTGAGCAGAGCTGAGAAAGGCGGTTTGGGGTTGTGGAATGAGAGGAGCCTGGCCCTGATGAAGGCATAACCTTTTGGAAGGAAAAGGAGCAGGCTGGGCCCCCAAACCACAGGTCTACCTTGCGTCCAGACGGAAATCTTTCCAGACCCTTCCAGGCACCAGTGCTGTAAAAGCACAAAGATATGCCAGAAATCTGTGGGGTAAAGTGGTGTATACTCCCCTCCCCAAACGCTTTATGGCCCCGAGAGTCCTTTGGGCATAATCTGCGTGAGTGATGCAGTGTTGACAGAAAGTGTAGCTCCCCTGGTTGCAGACAGGTGTTCCAGCCTGGAAGGTGGGAGGGCCCGCCCCTTTTATGGAAGGAGCTGGAGCTGATGCTTGACCCCCTGCACCCTCCTCCCCACATCTTGCCCAGGGCCCAGGCAAGTGGGGGGGGGGATGGGACGTGGGGCCCGAGGCTCCCTGTTTGCCCTGTGGGGAATGTACCCTGCTCTCGAGTTACCGTGCAGCCGCAGCCTTCCAGGCTATTTGTAGCGCCCATGTGTCTCCGTCTAATACCAGACAGAGGCTGTATTCCAAGCCCTGGCATCCTGCTCTGCACTTAGAGAAGGCTTAAAAAAATAAAAATAACCCGCTCCTCCAAACACCTCCTCCCTCACAGGCCAACTTTGTGGTAGCTGAAGATCACAATATGGAGGAGGGGAAAACCCTTTTAAGTAGATTCATTTAGCAGTGGTAGTTGGCAAATTCCCCACGTGTCTGTCAGTTTGTCGCGCTGCGGGGGCTTGCGTGTTGCTGTGATGCTGGAATCGATGCCACTGGTATTCAGATACCAGCAGGGTCACCCATGGAGGACAGGTTTCAGCTGAGCTTCCAGACTAAGACAGACTAGGAAGAAGGACCTGGCAGTCTACTTCTGAAAAGCATTAGCCAGTGAAAACCTTATGACTAGCAGCAGAACATTGTCTGATACAGTGCTGGAAGATGAGCCCTGCAGGTTGGAAGGCACTCAAAAGGTGACTGGGGAAGAGCTGCCTCCTCAAAGTAGAGTCGACCTTAATGATGTGGATGGAGTAAAGCTTTCGGGACCTTCATTTGCTGATGTGGTGTGACTCAAAATGAGAAGAAACAGCTGCAAACATCCATTAATAATCGGAACCTGGAATGTACTAAGTATGAATCTAGGAAAATTGGAAATCGTCAAAAATGAAATGGAACGCATAAACATCAATATTCTAAGCATTAGTGAGCTGAAATGGGCCGGTATTGGCCATTTTGAATCAGACGATCATATAGCCTACTATGCTGGGAATGACAACTCGAAGAGGAATGGCATTGCATTCATTGTCAAAAAGAGTGTTTCAAGATCTATCCTGAAGTGCAGCGCTGTCAGTGATAGGATAATATCCATACACCTACAAGGGAGACCAGTTAATACGACTATTATTCAAATTTACACACCAACCACTAGGGCCAAAGATGAAGAAATAGAGGATTTTTTATCAGCTGCTGCAGTCTGAAATTGATTGAACATGCAGTCGAGATGCATTGATAATTACTGGTGATTGGAATGCGAAAGTTGGAAACAAAGAAGAAGGATCAGTAGTTGGAAAATATGACCTTGGTGATAGAAACAAGGCCAGAGATCGAATGATAGAATTTTGCAAGACCAACAACTTCTTCATTGCAAATACCTTCTTTCACCAACATAAATGGCAACTATACACATGGTCCTTGCCAGATAGAACACACAGAAATCAAATTGACTACATCTGTGGAAAGAGACAATGGAAAAGCTCAATATCATCAGTCAGAACAAGGCCAGGGGCCGACTGTGGAACAGACCATCAATTGCTCATATGCAAGTTCAAGCTGAAACTGAAGAAATTCAGAGCAAGTCCATGAGAGGCAAAATATGACCTTGAGCATATCCCACCTGAATTTAGAGACCATCTCAAGAATAGATTTGACGCATTGAACACTAGTAACTGAAGACCAGATGAGTTGTGGAATGACATCAAGGACATCATCCACGAAGAAAGCAAGAGGTCACTGAAAAGACAGGAAAGAAAGAAAAGACCAAGATGGATGTCAGAGGAGACTCTGAAACTTGCTCTTGAGCTTCGAGCAGCTAAAGCAAAAGGAAGAACTGATGAAGTAAAAAAACAAGATTTCAAAGGGCGTCTCGAGAAGACAAAGTAAAGTATTATAATGACATGTGCAAAGAGCTGGAGATGGAAAACCAAAACGGAAGAACACGCTCGGCATTTCTCAAGCTGAGAGAACTGAAGAAAAAATTCAAACCTCGATTTGCAATAGTGAAGGATTCCATGGGGAAAATATTAAACGATAGGAAGCATCAAAAGAAGATGGAAGGAATACACAGAGTCATTATACCAAAAAGAATTAGTTGATGTTCAACCATTTCAAGAGGTGGCATATGATCAGGAACCGATGGTACTGAAGGAAGAAGTCCAAGCTGCTCTGAAGGCATTGGCAAAAAACAAGGCTCCAGGAATTGATGGAATATCAATTGAGATGTTTCAACAAACAGATGCAGTGCTGGAGGTGCTCACTTGTCTATGCCAAGAACTATGGAAGACAGCTTCCTGGCCAACTGACTGGAAGAGATCCATATTTATGCCTATTCCCAAGAAAGGTGATCCAACTGAATGTGGAAATTATAGAACAATGTCATTAATATCACATGCAAGCAAAATTTTGCTGAAGATCACTGAAAAACGGCTGCAGCATTATATCGACAGGGAACTGCCAGAAATTCAGGCCGGCTTCAGAAGAGGACGTGGAACCCGGGATATCATTGCTGATGTCAGATGGATCCTGGCTGAGAGCAGAGAATACCAGAAGGATGTTTACCTGTGTTTTATTGACTATGCAAAGGCATTCGACTGTGTGGATCATAACAAATTATGGATAACATTGCGAAGAATGGGAATTCCAGAACACTTAATTCTGCTCACGAGGAACCTTTACATAGATCAAGAGGTGGTTGTTTGGACAGAACAAGGGGATACTGATTGGTTTAAAGTCAGGAAAGGTGTGTGTCAGGGTTGTATTCTTTCACCATACCTGTTTAATCTGTATGCTGAGCAAATAATACGAGAAGCTGGACTATATGAAGAAGAACGGGGCATAAGGATGGGAGGAAGACTCATTAACAACACAACCTTGCTTGCTGAAAGTGAAGAGAACTGGAAGCACTTACTGATGACGATCAGAGACCACAGCCTTCAGTAGGGATTGCACCTCAACATAAAATAAAAATCCTCACAACTGGACCAATGAGCAAGATCATGATAAATGGAGAAAAGATTGAAGTTGTCAAGGATTTCATTTTACTTGGATCCACAATCAATACCCATGGAAACAGCAGTCAAGAAATCAAAAGACGCATTGCATTGGGCAAATCTGCTGCAAAGTGTTGCAGAGCAAAGATGCCACCCTGAAGACTAAAGTGCGCCTGACCCAAGCCATGGTATTTCCGGTCTCATCATATGTGTGTGAAAGCCGGACAATGAATAAGGAAGACCGAAGAAGAGTTGACCCCTTTGAATTGTGGTGTTGGCGAAGAATATTGAATATACCATGGACTGCCAAAAGAACGAACAAATCTGTCTTGGAAGAAGGGCAGCCAGAATGCTCCTTAGAGGCAAGGATGGCATGACAGCGTCTTACCTACTTTGGACATGTTGTCAGGAGGGATCAGTCCCTGGAGAGGGACATCATGCTTGGCAACATACAGGGCCAGCGGAAAAGAGGAAGACCCTCAACGAGGTAGATTGACACAGTGGCTGCGACAGTGAGCTCAAGCATAACAACGATTATAAGCATGGCGCAGGACCGGGCAGTGTTTCGTTCTGTAGTGCATAGGGTCGCTATGAGTCGGAACCGACTCAACAGCACCGAACAACAACAACAGTTTGCAAATGTTAACCCTGGTTTTTGCTGTGCTGCAGGGTTTGAAGTGATATGTACTTTCTTCCTGGGACTTTTCTATGTTGTTTGAATTACTTAAGCTTCTATCATTTTTACAAAAGCAGTTGAAAAAAATGGCAACTGGTACGGCTAATATTTTGAGACTTAAGTATTTTTATAAAAGCTAGTGCTGATATGCATTTTCCTCTTGTCCAGTTCTGCCCTCCTGAGCTTAGTGCAGCCTGTGTTTGCAGCTTCTAGACATCTTGTCTTTACTGTCATCACTGGCCCCAGAATACCTCTGAGACAGTGTGCTCTCTTTGCAGGAAAAAGCCAGTATTATCGTCTGGGGTGGACGGCCAGGGTCCCTGAGGATCTGGGTGGGGGCAGTGCCTTGGCCTCGAAGAGAGGGAAGCCGGTCTATACATTGGAGGGAGAATTTGGCTGAAAACCTACGGGTCACAGCAGTCCACTCTGCAGCCAATCATCATGGGAATGGTACAGGACTAGGAAGCCTTTCGCTTCATTGTGCATGGGGTCACCATGAGTAGGGGCTAATAACAGTAACGGGAGAAGTGGGCAAGGGGTAGAGGTGGCCTTGGGGGAGAAGAGCAGGAGCCAGAGGATGGTGGGAGGCTGCGTGCTGTGTCTGCCTCCTCAGGAACCTCCATACTCCCAACTGCTCCAGGTAGAAATAATGGGAACGGGGTGCTAAGCCATAGGGAACCACAGCTGGGGTGGGTGGTGGCCCAGTCCCCTGGTTGCCTGCTGGGGAAGGCAGTGCCTTGCCCCGGCTTCCTGTCTGGGTAGAAGAGGGTGACACCGGACAGGGCCTTAGCTCCTATCCTGACTGCCATCCTGGTCACAAAGACTTGCTGTCTGGGTAGGGCCAAGTGTCACTAACTGGAGCATAAATGCAGCCTTGAGAATGAAGAAGGGGGTCAGCTCGCTGTCCTCTGTGTAGGCTGGACCACACCTGGGAAATGCCAGCAATTCTGGGTGCCCCTGTGAAGAGGGCTCGGGAGAAACCAGAGCCAGCTCAGAGGGAGGGTCCCAGGAGTCTTTGGAGAGACAGTTAAGGAGCCAGAGAGATTTAACTTCAGGGAAAGACATGGCTACGCCAGCTCTTCAAACACTGAAGGGCTCTCTTGTGGGGAAAAAATTAGCCCTAGGGGACCAGTAAGTAGAAAGTACAAAGAGCAAAATAGTATAAAAAACATATGGAAAGCTTTCTTATGGCCAGAGCCATCTGCAGAGGGATTTGAACTGCCCTTAGAAGAAATTAGGTGGAGCCCTGGTGGCACAGTGGTTAAGTCCTCAGCTGCTAACCAAAAGATCTGCGGTTCCAACCCACCAGCCGCTCCTTGGAAACCCTATGGGGCGGTTCTACTCTGTCCTGTTGGGTTGCTGTGAGTCAGAATCGACTTGATGGCAACATGTTTGGTTTTTTTGGGCTTAAAAGAAATTAGGTCCCCATCCCCGGAGGCGAATAAGCCGAGACAGGGACTTTATAGAAGTGATTGGTGCTTCTGATGGAGTCTCTGGGTAGTGCAATTTAATGTGCTTGGCTGGTAACTAAAAGGCTGGCATTAAGTCCACCCAGAGGTACCTCAGAAGAAAGGCCTGGTGATCTGTGTCTGAAAAAAATCACCCATTGCAAACCCTGTGGAGCACCAGTTCTACTCTGATGCACGTAGGGTTGCCCTGAGTTGGGGTTACCTCGATGGGAACTGGGGTGATGGTACTTCTGATGAGGGCAGTGTTTTTACTGGGCAGCATTTAAGTTCTCTTCCAGTGCTGAGGTTCTAGGGTTCAAATGTGTTCTCATTTCACGGCGGGAAACTCTGAGGCCATTGCAGATAGCGGCAATAACCTGGGCACGGCTTACTAACACAGACACAGCCTGCTCGCATACCTCGGGATCCTCCGGACAGCAGCCCTGTGAGGGAGGGCAGGTGGGAAGGCATTCTCCCTGTGCCAGGGGTGAGGAGGAGGGCACCAGATGCAGCGATAGCTCGGGAAGGTAAACTCAGGTCCCCGGCCCCCTGCAAGAACTCAGACTTTCAACCCTTCACTTTCGACAAAGCACCTCTGCACGCCTGCCCTTGTCAGAGTGACCCGAACCCTGCCCTGCCTGTCCTGGGGAGAGAGGGTGCCTGCTAATTGGGCCATACCCACTCCTCACCGCATGGGGCCTTTGGATTCCCTTACAGGCTGCCTGTTCCAACCCCCAAAGGGAGGTGGCGATAGGATCTGTGACAGATGTCTCCATTTCACCCTGTCATTTGGTTTCTGATAGGAGGCCTGGCGTCCAGCCAGCATCGCTGAGTAGGGCCCCGTGCTAACATTATGGGCTTTGTCTCTGGAGCATGTTGGCCGTGGAGCCAGCTGGGACCTGGGTGGCCCCTGTGCTGTGTCCTGCTATAACGTGTTGTGGAATCTGCTGAACAGGCTCGCAACCTCTGGGGTGGGTCAGGGGAGCCCATCGACTGCTGGCTGAGTCCTCCCCTCTGGCTGGGCCCTCTGGGACACCCCGATGGGAGGGAGAGCAGAGGTGATGTTCTGGTTTTTCTGATAAGGAAGCAGGCACAGAAAGATGAAGATACTAGCAGAGCAGGGATTGAAACCCAGATGTTTAGATGTAATGGCGACATTGGTGGTTTGGTGGTAGAATTTTTGCCTTTCATGTGGGAGACCTGGGTTTGATTCCCAGCCAATGCAGCTCCTGCACACCCACCACCCGTCTGTCAGCAGAGGTTTGAATGTTGCTGCAATGCTGAACAAGTTTTAGCGGAGCTTCTAGACTAAGACAGACTAGGAAGAAAGGCCTGGTGACTTACATTGGAATATCAGCTAGTTTAGACCCTGTGGAGCACAATGGTTCCCAACTGACCATGGGATGGCTCAGGACCAGGTGGTGTTTCATTCCCTCGTGTATGGGGTCACCATGATTTAAATTCCTTTCCTCCCCTTGCCTTCCTCTTCTGTGACCCCTCTGCTTCTTAAAGCGAGGCCTGATTTCTACTATTTATTGAGCTCTTCCTGTATACCAGGCACTGCTGCTACTGATCTTTGTGTTTTAGCTCATTTAATCCTCACACCACCATGGGAACTAGATATTGTCGGTTTTCCAGCTGAGGAAACTGAGGTCCAGAGAAGTTAAGCGTCTTGCCCAAAGTCAAATAGCTAGGAAGGAATGGAGGTAGGATGTGAAACCTGAAGCTGTGCACTTATTGATAGGGGGGAAAAAAGACTGGGGACCCCTGGAGCTACAAAAGTACATATCGCTGTTGAAGAAAGGACTCTGAGGCCATCAGAAAGTGCAGCCATTTTTGCCCTTTCCATCTGCCTGATCATGGCAGGCCAGCTATGTCTAGCGCCCAGGGGAGCCAGGCATACTGTGAGTAAAGAGTCAGAGAATATACGGGTGCTTGGAGTTGCAGAAAAAGTCTGCATGTGACATCAAGACTCAGGGCTCAGATGTGCGGTGTGACGTGTCTCACCTGTTAACGTTCTCCTTCCTACCTCTATGAGGCCTTGAAGCCTCGTGGCCTTGAGCTGGGAAGTCTGGAGGGAGCAGCTTTCCCTCCAGCTTGCATGTGTCTGCACCACCGCTCCGAGAGTGAAATCTGTGTTCCCCAGAGCGTGGGACACACTCGGGGCCCTGGAGGTTCCCAACATGGTTTTAGGAGATCTTTCAAAATGCAAGTTATGACCCATAAGTAGATTGTAAAATCAATTGAGTGGTTCATGACCAGCACTCAAAAAAAAAATAGGAGGGGAGAAATGAAAATGAAATATTACAGAGAAAATATTGGGAGTTAGGGTAAGTGTTTTATGACATTGTACTTCCACATCCATGTATGTGTGTGCTGAGTCATGATGAAAAATTCTTTCTTACTGTAGGTCGTGGTAAAAAGGTTTAAAAAACACCATTTTAGGAGGTATATGAAAGAATTTATTTTTTGCTTTAGTAGCTTTATTTTTATAGTTGATGCTGATTTTCCATGTATACTTTTGACTTTTTTTTGCTTAAATTGAATTTTTACTTTTAATGTAAATAAAGTAAGTCTTTTAAGTAAAAATAAACTTAAAAATATGAATTGTAGAGGGGTTCATGGATATGGGGGTGTGGGAAACTGCATCAGACTGAGGGACTCTCAGGGACCTACCTTTTATTGAAGTCCCATAGAGCTTTGAAGGCCGAAGTTCCCATTGGCTGGTATGAGAGTGAAAACCTCTGCCTCCAGGCTGGATTCTGTTCCTGGGATGGTGATGAGTGCTCTGTTGGGGCCTCAGGCCTGCCTGGTTGCTGGGACTGTCGTTCTCATGGGGGCTTCTCTGTTTCAGGAAGCTGGCAAACTGTGAGCGCCTCATCGAGGTGGAAGATATGATGGTGATGGGCCGCAAGCCGGACCCCATGTGCGTCTTCACCTACGTGCAGTCGCTGTACAACCACCTGCGCCACTTTGAGTAAAGGCCTGGCTAGCCGAGCAGAAAGCCCAGAAAGAGACCATGGGGCTGTTCGGCTCATTTTTCCCACGTCAGGATGAGCCTCGACAAGGGAGTTGTGTTTGGATGTCGGCGCGCTGTTTGTTCTGCGGTGTGTTACTGGGCTCCCTTCACGCCCAGCTGCGTGACTGATTTAAAAGTACTGCCGAGCTGTGCTTCGACAGTGGTGATCACAGCCAAGGGCTCAAAGAAAGGAGAAAAATTACCAGAGAGAGAGAGAGAGAAATTGGTGCTAAGTAATTATCTTCTTAAGACAGGCTTGTCGTTGTAGATTCTGGAATGCTGAATTACCCATTTTCCCTCTGGTGAATTTGATACATTGGCTTTGCAGGGTCACATTGATTACCAAGTGTTTTTTTTATCAAAATACCCAGAGTTTTTTACTTCCTCACACTATTGTAGGTTCCTTTCCTCCCTCCCTCTGGGCTGCTGCCAGGAAACAGAGAGGCCGCTTAATCAGCAGCTTGACAATCAGCAGCTTGACAAAGAAGGCCCAAGTCTTGGGAAGAAACACTTTAATCACTCCCAGGTCCTGGGCAACAGATGACCTTCAAGTCACCTCCACTCTCCGGGGAGATGGGAGGGCTCTCGCCCTGGCCCCAAATTGCTTCTGTTTTCCCCAGGAGGCCCCACAAGTGTTCGGCTAAGAATAGGATCTCGGGAAGTTAACACTTTTGGGGAAGGACAGGCTCTTTATGCTGAGAGGTAGTTTTTATTCATATCTCTTTTAGAGGGTTTGCTGCAAAATATTTATGAAGAGAAAATAACTCTGTCTGTACTGGTGACTGTTTGTACATAAAAAGATGTGTCAAACTTCACTTGGAATTCGTTATTTCTGCCCGGGAGAGATGGAGCCACATGAAAATCTACTGGAATTCTCCCTTAGCTGTTTCTGTACCTAGATCACTTGCCTTTTGTGGTTGTTGTTCCTTGTTGTCGAGTTGGCCCCTGACTCATGGTGGCCACCCGCACAATGGAATTTGACAACTCCTGGTCTAGTGCCATCCCTGTGATCAGTTTGGGATTGGATCGTTGTGATCCGTAGGATTTTCATGGGCTGATTTTTGGAAGTAAATCACCAGGCCTTTCTTCCTAGTCTGTCTTAGTTTGGAAGCTCTGCTGAACCCTGTGCAGCATCATAGCAACATGCAGGCCTTCAGTGACACATGGGTGGTGGCTGCACATGAGGTACCTTGGCTGGGAATTGAACCCGGGTTTTCATCATGGAAGGCAAGACTGCTGCCACAGAACCACCGCTATTCTTACCTAGAAAGCCGAGAATTACATTTCTTGCTCCCTGCTTGCCTCTTAATCCTAATCTCCTTCTTGTCAAAGGAGCAGGAACAAAGCTCCCTCAGTGGACCTGTCCCTTCGATGCTGACTAATGTATCTAAAATAAATAGTCACCCAAGACAGCAAGGTTCGGGGTGGTCCCATACTTGGAAGAAGCCCATGAGGGAGGGCTGGTTTATTTTCACAGCTGTTTGGTGGTAGGATTGTAATAGAAAAATCACAGAGTCTATAAAGCCACACTGCATTCTTAGTTGAGAATCATTTTAGAATTGTGTTGGATTTTAGCCGCCAACTTCTAAAATTTCCCTTTAAGGAGCTAATATGTATCTTCATCTTATGCAGTGAGCTCTGAACACCAGCTCCTGTGTGCCTTCTTGGAGTCACATGAGTGTCCCTTGTGTGTGTGAGTTGGGGGGGGCAACGGATGATTCTTGGTGGTGTCCAGGGCTGCGGCGAAGCCTGCCAGGTGGGCGAGCAGGAGTCTGCTTGTTCAGGCTGCAACCTTGCTCTGTCTTTTGGATTTCCCTGTGGTCAGAGTCATCCCGTTCCTAGCTTTCTCATCTCTTGCAGGCCTGGGAAGGTGATCCCTATTATTAGCAGGGACACAGCGCCTGGGTCTTTTTTCATCCTGAAGCTTAGGGTTTCAAACCTAAAGCCAATTTGGGAACACAAGGGCTCTAAAAGAGCATGCCTGTATGTTGCTGAGGACTCACACATGCTAAGTGGAACTCTCCCGGGCCACGGGCCTGACCTTGCACCTCTGCGTGTAAACCAGAGCCCATCCTGCAAGAATAGGGACTAGTGTCCTTCAGGTCTCACAGTCAGAATAATACAGACTAGGTATTTCTAAAGTAGGTTCTGTAATGTTTTTATCTGTGCTCTTGTGGGGAAAAGGAAGGATCCTAAGATTTAGTGCGTTTTAAGCTTGATTACCTGTAGGACAAAGCCTCGAGATTCCAAGGCCTGGGGAAAAATGCCAGAAGGTGGCGCGATCTCCGAACATTAGGAAACCACTGTTTCAGATCAGGGTTGTCCGAAAGTTCCCCATTTGCGAAACCCAATTCCAAACTGCCCTCTACTGTGGTACAGATGGTTTTCAGTCTTTTTTCCTTTCTGGAAATTATTTCTCAGAGCTGCTGTTAAGATTCTCCTGCTTTTCCAGAGAGACTTCTTCACCTGGATTTTGTTAAAACTTATTAAGTCTGACCAAACTGGCTTGTGTCTTTCCCCCAAGGGAGTATTTCGCCAGAGCCGAGGTGGGTTTTAGCTTTTCTGACAGCTGAAGAATATTTTTCGAGGCAAGCAAGAGCCTATAAGCACTTTCTGAATATGATATAGCACGCACCGGTTAGAGGAGAACGTACAGGCCAGGTGTTTGGGGAACAGTTTGTTAAAGCCAACGAATTTCGTCAACGTGCTAGATGATGAGAGCTTCTCAGCTTTCCCGGCTGCAGTGGTCAGTGCTCTGTAACTAGAGGAGACCAGCATGAGTGAACATTTTATTTTCTGCCGTTGTAACCAGCTCTCCCAGCAATCGGATGGATGACTAAAAATGCTGATTCACTTGATCATTTTGGGGTGGGACATCATACCCTTTGAGTAGAACCAACTGTGGTTTGGCTTTTCCAGCTGGTGACAGCCAACCAACTCACTTATGCCTGTTGAGACAGTTTGGTTCCGATATCCCCCCTCTTGGAGCTGGGCTCTCCCTTTTGCACTGCTGGCTCTGCTGAGTGATAAATGCGCTAGCTATGATTATTTCTGAGCCATCTTATCTCTCTTTCTTTTAAAGTTGCCTTTGATCTCTTATCTCCTGGTGCTTGGACTTGCTTTGACACCAAGCAGCCCCATAGCCTTTTGAATGAACACATTAAAAATCCCTAGGCCTGTCTCCTCCCTAGAAAGCACCAAACAAGGAGGCACTTCCAGGAAGACTGTAGCATTCTCTGTGGTATCCAGGCAGCCTGGGGTGGAGGGAGGTGGTCCAACCAGGTGGAATAAAGAGCTCATTGTTGTTATTGTTAGCCGCTTGTGAGTCTGTCCCTGACCCCATGCACAACTGGATTAGACCATTGTATGCATAAGGCTTTCGTAGGCTGGTTTCTTGGATGTAGACCCCCAGGCCTTTCTTCCTAGTCCATGTTAGTCTGAAAGCACCGCTGAAACCTGCTCAGCATCATAGCAACATGCAAGCCTCCACCGATAGATGGATGGATGGTGGCTGCACATGAGGTGCACTGGCAGGGAATCAAACCTGGGTCTCCTGCATGGAAGGTGAGAATTCTACCAATGAACCACCAGTGCCCTCAAAGAGCTGGTTGTTAGGTGCCATAGAGTCAGTTCTGACTCATAGAGACCCTACGTACAACAGAGCAAAACCCTGCCCGGTCCTGAGCCATCCTCCCGGTTGTTGCTGTGTTTGAGCCCGTTGTTGTAGCCACTGTGTCGATCCATCTCACTGAGGGGCTTCCTCTCTTTCACTGACCCTCTACTTTACTAAGCATGATGTCCTTCTCCAGGGACTGATCCCTCCCAATAACATGTCCAAAGTATGTGAAATGAAGTTTTGCCATGCTCGCTTCTAAGGAGCAGTCTGGCTGTACTTCTAACAAGACAGATTTGTTCTTTGTTCTGGCTGTCCATGGTATATTCAGTATTCTTTGCCAACACCATAATTTGAAGACAGCAATTTTTCTCTGGTCTTCCTTATTCATTGTCCAGCTTTCACATGCGTATGAGGCAATTGAGAATACTTAGTCAGGCACACTTAGCTTGTAAAAAAAAAACCAAAAACCGTTACAAACAAGTCGATTCTGACTCATAGTCACTCTACAGGACAGAGTAGAACTGCCCCGTAGGGTTTCCAAGGAGTGGCTGGTAGATTCAAACTGCCAACCCTTTGGTTGGTTCTTAACCACTGTGCCACCAGGGCTCCGATACTTAGCTGGTAACCCGGGGGCTTCAAATCAGTCAGGGACAGGCAATATGCTTGGGGCTGGAGCCCTCGCTGGTCTCTGGCACCACAGAGATGCTGCCAAGCAGTGTTCTGTGCATCCTGACTTTCCACCCTCATGCCTTGAGTTGACCTAGCTTTCTGCTGCCGTGGAGGCAGGGATAAAATATATCTATTTCTTTAAAACCCACTTTTTAATCGCTTGCAGTAACGTGGCACTTGCACAGTTGGTTCCCCCTCCCAGGCATCAGTGACCCCACCACCTGGCTTTCCCCACCTCTCTGGTTGTTTCTTTTTAAACATTTTATTTTGACAAAAATATATATAACATAAAGTTTGTTGTCTTAACCGTTTTTCCATGTGCAATTCAGTGGCTTTCATTATATTCACCATGTTATGTTGTGTGCCCTTCGCCCCAGACACTCTGCAAGACTCTGTGCCCATTGTCTGGTGGTTTCTTCCCAACCTCCTCTTAGAGCCTCCTTTTCTTCTAGCTGTCACTCCTCTGGGCTATGTCCTAAGCTCAGCGCTCCTTTTTGTTCTGTGTCTTGGGTTCATGACCCAGGGTTTGCATGGCTTAGGAGAGTCTGTGAGAAGTCCGAACTGAATCTTTTATCTCTCTTTTTCTCCTCTAAAACTGCCTCCTCCTCTGGTGTTTGCTACCTCAGCAGAATCACCACTAGGTCGCCCAGGCTGGAAACCTAGCAGTCACCCTTACACCTGGGCGTGGGGGACCCCCTACCAAAGCCAGTTCACTTGCTTCCCTCCACACTACTGAAGCGGGCATTTGCAAAACCCTTGCCAGTGGGGTTCAAGACTTCTGTTGAGGTATTGAGTGTCCTGAAGGATCAGAGATGATAGCTTTCCCCCAAATTTTATTTTGTGAAAATTTTCAAATTTATGGAGAAGTTGAAGGAAGAGTCCAGTGAACACCTGTATTCCTTTGCCTTGAGTGCTAACATTCCGCCATGTTGGTGTTAAGTCTCTCTCTGCGTATACTTTTTTTTTTTCCTGAACCATTTGGGTGTAAGGCACCCATACCATGACACTCATCCCTAAATTCTTCAGCAGATATCCCCCCCAGGATAAGAACATTCTCCTAAAGAAGCACAATATGGCAGGATACCTTAGAAATTGAGCATCAATTCATCTAATATAGAGTCGATATTCTAATTTCCCCAGTTGTCTGCCATGTGCCTTTGTGGCTATTTAAAAAAAAAAAAAGGCCAGGATTCAAAGTTCACATAGTGTGTTTGGTTGTTATATCCCTTCAGTTTCTAGAACAGTCCCCCCCCCCCCCCCCCGCCGCTTAATTTACCGTTTATTTTTCACTTGGCTTTTCTTGACGAGTCCATCCAGGCCATTTGCCTTGTAGACTGTCTCACATTCTGCATTAGTCTGTTTCCTCCTGATTTGATTCAGGTGAAACATTTTTGGCACCAGTACTAGCTTCTTCTTGTTTTTAACTGCCATTAATAGTCAGCCTCAACTCATGGCAACCCCATGCATGTACAACGTAACAGAACCCTGCCTGGTCCTGCGCCCTCCCCATGATCGGTTGTGGATCAGACCCTAGTGATCCACAGGGTTCTCACTGGCTGATTTTTGGAAGTAGATCTTCAGGCCTTTCTTGCTAGTCCATTTTAGTCTGGAAGCTCTGCTAGAGGCTGTTCAGCATCATAGCAACTCCCAAACCTCCACTGACAGACGGATGGTGGCTGCAAATGGGTTATTGGTGGGGAATCGAATTTGGGTCTCCCTTGTAGAAGGCAGGAGTTCTGCTACTGCTACTTGCTGGGTGATGTATATTTGCACTCATTGCATCACATCAGGAGACACACGCTGTGGGCCTGCCCATTACTGGTGATGTTGGGTAGATCACCTCAGTGAGGTGGTGTCCTCCAGGCCTCTCCATTGGAAAGGCAACTTTTCCATTTGTAAGCAGTTCAAAATCTGTGGGGTGTTACTTTGAGACTGGGTGAATATCCTATTCCCCAACAACCTTTCACTCAATGGTTTTAGAGTTATCAATTGATGATTTTTGCCTGAATCTGTTATTCTACTGGGGATTGAAAAATGGTGATTTTTAAAGTTTATCATTTCTTCTAGGTTTACTAGCTGGCATTCTTTTGTAAGAGAGGGCTTTCCCTCCCCATACCTCCTTTCTTGAGTACAGTAAGTCCCCGGGTTACAAATGTCCAATTTACAATGCACTTGCCTTTTAATGTTATGTAAATTTGACCTCACTTTGAGACAACTGAACCAATCCCAAATTGCAGCGCCTTTGTTTGCTACATGTGTGGCTTTTAAATCATTGAAAAGGCTTTGAGCCTTTTCTTTCACTAAAACCAAAAAATTCACTGCTGTCAGGTTGATTCCGACTCACAGTGACCCTATAGGACAGAGTAGAACTGCCGGACAGGTTTCCAAGGCTGTAATCTTTCTGGAAGCAGACTGCCACACTTTTCTTCTGCAGCGTGGCTGGTGGGTTTAACCTTTCGTTTAGCAGCTGAGTGCTTAACCACTGTGTCACCAGGCCTCCTTCCTGCACTGAAAAAAAAAAAAAAACTGCACTGAAGTAAGGTTAAATAAGAACCGTATGGATCTGTTCCGACTTACCTACAAATTCTTAAAAGACACACTTAGCAACGGACCTTGTTCATAACCAGACTCATGGATTCTTTTTCAAAAATTTCATGTGTTGTAATCCCTTCCTGTCGTTTTTATTTTTGATACTCAAATTGTCCAAAATTTATCCAGTGGGAGACCTTTCAAGACAGTTCTATGTCCTTTGACATGTTCCCACCAGTCCTTGAACACTTTCTTGCTTTCTAGCACAAAATATTTCAGGTTGACCTTTTTGCTGTAACCCGAAATCAGCCATTTCTCTAAGAAGTCCTGGTTTCCTTTAGTGGGGAATCATATATATCAGTCAAGATCTGGGAACAATGAGGTATACTCATCGCCACTGGGATATCATACTTCTAGGCCCTTTCAGTGAACAGAGCAAGGAAACACACACACGCACACGCACACACACACGGGATTGATCCTGATACCTCCATTTTAAGTCCAGCACCATAGGATCCATGTTCCTATATCCGTTCCCTCCCGTTCCTTTAAGCCAGTTGCTCTGGTGACCCCACCTGTGTCAGAGCAGAACTGTGTTTCATAGGGTTTTCAATGGCTGATTTTTCGGAGGTGGGCTGCCAGGTCTTTCTTCTGAGGCATCTCTAGATGGATTCGGTTAGCAGCCCAGCACGTTAACTATTTGTACCACTCAGGGACTCCACCTACTCCTTTAGTCTTTGGTGTATCCTCCCTTGTGCATGCCTGCCTGCCTGCCTGCCTTCTTTCCTCCCTCCCTCCCTCATCCCCCTGTCTTTGTTACCTAGTGCTGGTGTAACAAATACCACAAGTGGATGGCTTTAACAAAGAGAAATTTATTCTCTCACAGTCCAGTAGGCTAGAAGTCCAAATTCAGGGCGCCAGCTCCAGGGGAAATCTTTCTTTCTCTGTCAGCTCTGGGGGAAGGTCCTTGTCATCAATCTTACCCTGGTCTAGGAGCTTCTCAGAGCAGGGACCCCAGGTCCAAAGGACGCACTCTGCTCCTGGTGCTGCTTTCTCGGTGGTATGAGGTTCCCGTGTCTCTCTGCTCACTTCTCTCTTTTATATCTCAAAAGAGATTGATTTAAGACACCATCTAATCTTATAGATTGAGTTTTGCCTCATTAACATAACTGCCAGTAATCCCACCTCATTAACATCATAGAGGTAGGATTTACAACACATAGGAAGATCACATCAGATGACAAAATGGTGGACAATCACACAATAATAGGAATCACGGATTAGTCAAGTTGACACACATTTTTGGGGGACACAATTCAATCCACAATACCCCCTTCCTTCTACAACAATAAACAAATACATATCTATATTTTTATTTTCCTTTCTTTCTCTTGTATGCCTTGCTTCTTATTTTCACTTAACAAGTGAAATCATTTCATAGAGATTCTCCTTATTTTAAAGAATGGCTGTATGGTACTCTGTTGTGTGGCTACTCCATGGTTTATTCAACAAGCCTGTGATGTAAGCGCATCTAGGTGTTTCCAATATTTTCCTATTACAAACAGTGCTGCAATGAACAGTATTGTGTGTACGCTGTTTTGCGTTTGTGGGGGAGTAGCTTCAGAGTTATTTCCCAGAAATGAGATTGCTGGGTTAAAGGGTAAGTACGTATTTTGTTAGATATTGCCAAATTCCCCTCCGTGGGGGTTGTATCATTCTACACTTCTGTCAATAACGTAGGAGAGTGCCTGCTTCCCCCCAGTGGGTGTTGTCAGACTTTTGAATTTTTGTCAGCGTGTTAGGTGACAGACGGTGTCAGTATAGTTTCAGTTTTACTTCTCTGGTGAATGAAGATGAGCATATTTTCATAGGCTTATGGGTCATTCATGTATTTTTTTTTCTGTGAACTCTCTGTGTCTCTTGTCCATTTTTCTAATTTTTCTTTATTTTTAAAGAGCTTTTTATATATTAGAAAGATTCCTGTATCACTTGATCCCTGTTCCCTCCATCCATTTTGCCCACAGCCTTATCTTGCTCAAATCACATCTCACTGAGGTTACAGCTGTTTCCTAAAACTGGTTTCCGGCTCTTTACTCTTTTCTTCTCTAATCCATTCTCTATATGGCAACTGTGAGGGGACATAGGTGGTTCAGTGGTAGAATTCTTGCCTTCCACGTGGGAGATTCGGCTTCCATTCCTGGCCAGGGCCCCTTATATGCAGCCACCACCTGTCTGTCAGTGGAAGTTTGTGTGTCGCTAAGATGCTGAACGGGTTTCAGCTCAGTTTTCAGACTAAAACTAAGATGGATTATGAAGAAAGACCTGGCAATCTACTTTCGAAAACCAGCCAGTGAAAATTCTGGGGATCACCAAGGTCCAATCTGCAACCAATCAGGAGGATACTGCAGGACCAGACAGCATTTCAGTCCATTGTACATCAGGTCGCCGTGAGTCGGTGAGGGTAGAGAGTGGATCTGGGTTCCTACTGGGAACCTGTGGGTTATGAAGTGCCTGACACATAGTAAACCCCCCCCCCAAAAAAAAACATACTAGGTGTCCCATAAATTATTTCCTGAATGGATGAAAAGTGCTGCCACATCAGCCTAACACGTCACTTGGTGCCAGGTAAATACAAGAACTGGCTGAAAGAATTGGTTGTCCTGGCCCCAGGGACGAAGCCCAAGTTTTTGAAGGTTAAGTGCATTCTTTCAGAATTAATCAGGTGCCGTTGAGTATCTTTCCAGTTGGACATTCTTATTCAAGATTGCTTCAGTTCCAATCACCAGAGAATCTTGAAAACCGGTGGGAGGAGGCTCCTGGGGATCCGAGTTCAAACTCCACTCAGCATTTGTTTATTCAGCAGATGTTAATAAATGAAGCTGAAGGTAACGAGCTGTAACTTGGCTTCTCCCAGCTTGACAAGTTTCAGATTTCAGCCCCCAAAGTGCAGCGTCCCTGCCTTGAACATGATTTGGCAAGAGGGATATTAATTAGTGTCACCAGGGAAACTGCCAGTCTCATTTCTTTCAGCCATTATCGTGAGATTGGAAAAAAGGAAAATCAAATTCAAGATAGAGCAGAGAAATGCTGAGAAGCCTGGGCAGAGGCCCTGTGGGGCATCTGTTGTACTTAAAAAACAACACTGAGCAGTGGTCTGAGCAAACTCCGTCCTGAGAGTCCTGGGCCTTGAGGGGGAGCAGATCATGGCTCCCCAACTTGCTTCAGAACCCAAAGAATGATCAACATGGTAGTACTTTCCAATGAATAAAGCACCACCCACAGCAGAGAGAACAGCCCAAACCTATCCTAACATAGTTTATCAAATTGGGTGAACCACATGGCATGTGGCAGAATCACGCAGCAAACAACTGATACTGCTGCTGAAAAAACGAATCGATCCTAAGCTACTCAGAGCTTGCTGAGTCCCCAGGGAGCAACCTGGGGGCAGAGACAGAGCTTTGTTCAAGTCTGTTCCCACTCCTGGGCCTCAGACAGAGGTTGGCACTAAATAGTTGCTCAGTGGGTTTCTGTTGACCCAAATGCAGAAAGATTGTTTTGCTCACCCATTAAAGCTGTTCCACCATCATGGTTACCAAGGTGCATTGCACATTAGCAAATTTGGGGGGGGCGCCATTTTCCAAGGCCACTTAAATCACTTTAATGAAATGTTTGACATAACTAGAGCAGGTCCTGGGTCTGATTCCTGGCTAGTACAAGCCATGTGTGGCTACCACTCATCTGTCAGTGGGGACTTGCGTGTTGCTATGATGCTGAACAGGTTTTAGCTCAGCTTCCAGGCTAAGATGGACTAGGAAGAAAGATATGGTGATCTGCTTCAGAAAATCAGTCAGCAAAAACCCATGTTATAGGCTGGGTTCTCTAGAGATCTAAAACCAGTGAAGTGTATATATATACCTGGAGCCCTGGTAGTGCAACAGTTAAGAGCTTGGCTGCTAACCAAAAGATCGGCAGTTCAAATCTACCAGCCGTACCTTGGAAACCATATGGGGCAGTTCTACTTTGTCCTGTAGGGTCACTATGAGTTGGAATCGACTCCATAGCAACGGGTTTGTTTTGGCTTACATGTATATATATTTAGAGAGCGAGAGAGATTTATTTCAAGGAAATGGCTCACACAGTTGTAGTGGCTGGCAAGTCCCAAGTCTGTGGGTCAGATATCTGGCTGGAGGCTTTTCCTGACTCATGAAGCTGCAGGAGCTGGTGAATCCAAGATCTGCAGATCAGATGGTAGGCTCATGGGCTGTGGAAGCTGACAAATCCCAAGGCTGGCAGGCAATATGGCAGGCTGCTGGCTCAAGTCCCAAGAACTGGAGGTCAGATGACGAGCTGGATGCAGGATCCAGAAAGAGCAAAAGCCAGCAAGGTGAGCTTTGCCAGAACATCCATATATATTGGATGCAGGTCACACCCCCAAGGAAACTCCCCTTACAACTGATTTGCTGATCACATCAAATCATATAATGGAGGTGATTAAATCATATCACAAAATGGGAGATGACTACATCATTTTAACTGCCAAAGTACATCGCTACATAACTGTGAAACTACGTTATTACTGCCAAACCACTGAGAATCATGGCCCAGCCACGTTGACACTCAAACTTAACCATCACCAACTCTATGGATCACAATGGTCTGATCCACAACCCATCATTGGGATAGCACAGGACTGGGCAGTGTTTTGTCCTGTTGTGCATGGGATCACCATGAGTCGGTGTCTGACTTGACAGCAGCTAAGGAATGAACAACCATAGCCATAATAAGATTCCTGGGTGGTGCGAATGGTAGTGCACTCAGTTGCTAACTGAAAGTTTGGAGGCTTGAGTTTCCCAGAGATTTCTTGGAAGAAAAGTCTCGCTATATACTTCCAAAAAAATCAGTCATTAAAAACTCTGAGGACAACTTGGCCAAGGCAAAGCCATAGAAGTTTCATAGACACATCCAAACTCCCTGAGGGACTGAATTACTGGGCTGAGTGCTGGGGATCATGGTCTCGGTGGACATTTAGCTCAGTTGGCATAACAGTTTATAAAGAAAATGTTCTACATTCTACTTTGGTGAGTAGCATCTGGGATCTTAAAAGCTTGTGAGCAGCCATCTAAGATACTCCATTGCACTGGTCCCACCCCATCTGGAGCAAAGGAGAATGAAGAAAACCAAAGACATAAGGGAAGGATTAGTTCAAAGGACTAGCGGACCACAACTACCACAGCCTCCACCAGACTGAGTCCAGCACAACTAGTTGGTGCCCGGCTACATCCACCAACTGTTCTGACAGGGATCACAATAGAGGGTTCTGGACAGAGCTGGAGAAAAATGTGGAACAAAATTCAAACTTACAAAAAAAGACCAGACTTACTGGTCTAACAGAGACTGGAGAAACCCTGAGAGTATGGCCCCCAGACACCCTTTTAACTCAGTACTGTAGTCACTCCTAAGGTTCACCCTTCATCCAAAGATTAGGCAGTCCCGTAAAACAAACGATGGTACATGTAGCTGAACCATGTGTATGAGACTAACTAGGCACAGTAGCCCAGGGGCAAGGATAAGAAGGCAGGAGGAGACAGGAAAGCTGGACGCATGGAAATGGGAACCCAAGGTCAAGAAGGGGAGAGTATTGACATGTTGCGAGGTTGGCAACCAATGTTACAAAACGATATGTGTATTAATTGTTTAATGAGAAACTAATTTACTCTGTAAACCGTCATCTAAAGCACAATTTAAAAAAAAAGAAAAGAAAACCCTATGGAGCACAGTCCTACTCTGACACACATGGGGTCCCCATGAGTCGGAGTTGACAACAACCATTTTTTGTTTATTTTTGGGTTATTTTAACCCCCGTCAGGTGGTTAGTTAGCTCTGCTGGTGGTTTCTAGTCTGCAGAGGGTTAACAGTGATTGACAATAACCTTGCCTCACGGTGGCTATCTCTAGGCACAGTAGGCTCACACCCTGAGAGGCGACTAGTTCCCCAGGCCCCAGACTCATGCCTGCCTTAGGGCAAGAGCAAAATCCCCACGTTCTGCCCAGAACCTTGCCTCCTGCCCTCTCACTGGGTTTTCCTCTCATCAAGAAATTTCATTCCAAAGATCTGTTTGTATCCTCCTGTTACTTTATCCAGTTGGCTTAAAATGACCTGAAGGAGGGTGACTAAGGGGAAAATGGAGTATTTTCAGCCAGGGGCCATCACAGTTGCTGTATCAAGTATCTTTTTGGGGCAGTGGATTTCACAACAGGTGTGTTGTGAAAACACAACAGGTGTGTTTTTATTCAGGAAGAATAATGTACTTAATTTAGCGGATGACTTCCCTTACAGGAACACCCCCGCTACCAAGTAGAATCTACATTGATGGCAACCCTCCTTTTTCAGTGTGAAGGGACCATTAAACTGTAAACCAGGAGGCCTTTGGGTTCTTGTCCCACTTACCCTTTATTGACTATTGAACTCACCCAGCCACAGTTTTCTCCTTTTTAAGATGGACATCTGCCCTGCCCTGCCTGCCTCCAAGTGCTGGAGAGAGGGACCAAGTGAGATACCATCTGAGCCTCAGAAAGCTGCGTTGGTACACACCCAGAGAACACAACGGGAGTGGTGCCCCTGGGTTGTATGTGGTACGTCCCTGCAAGTCTGAGCGCTCCTTCAGGCCTGGGAAATGACGTAGAAGGGAAAGACAGAGTGGACAGGGTCCTGAGTTGGGATATTTCCTCAAACTGTACTTGATATGGGGTGGGGCATTTTTTTCCTACACATTTTTAAAATAAATTTTACTGGAACAAAGCTCACATCCTTTTAAACTCTGATTATTATTTTTAAGTGCATATAACATAAAATTTGCATTGTTATCATTTTAAGCATACACTTCAGTGACACTAATTGCATTCACAGAGTCGTGCCACCATCACCACCATTTATTTCCCAAACTCCATCAACATCCCAAACAGAAACTGTTCATGAAGCATTTATTTCCTATTCCCTGCTCCCCACAGCTCCTGGTAACCCCTAATGTACTGCTCGTCTGTATGCATTTGGTAAGAAAAATTAAAAAAAGAGTTATTTTTTATCAAAGTAATACATGTACATAGATTAAAAAGTCAAATAGTACTAAAGACATAATGAGAAACACTCGCCTCCTTCCCCTCCCTCGGGCCCTGTCTCGGCCCCTAAAGGGAATCATCCTTACCTTTTCTGTGTATTTACCACTGTATTGGCAATGGACATTATTTTACTCACATCTTGATGGCTCCTTTGTATTCATTTATTGGTTCCCACCACGAAGCTTGAGAATGCACCTCTCCCACGGTGTGATTCCCTCCCTCTCCCCAGTGTGGTCATACCACAATTTTTGGTTAAATCGTTAGTCAGTGTTTATTATCACTAGGCAAATAGTGGTTAACTTACAATGACCCCCAACTGAATTCTTATCTTCTCCCCTAAACCTGCTGTGGATTTTTAAAAAACATGTCCACAAATGATTTGACACTCCTTCCAGGAGTTGCTATGAGTTGGAATCGACTCGACAGCAATGGGTTTGTTTTTTTTCCCGAAAAAGGAGGACTCGAATCCCCTTTTCCCCTTGAATATAGTGACTGGATTCTAAGGAAGGGATGAGAGAACACAGCTGAAGTGGCCCTGTGTTACTTCTGATGTTAGGCCATAAAAGACAGTATAGCTTCTCCCTCTCTCTCTCCATGCCCTTTGGAATCCTGAGCCACCATGTAAGAAGTCTGGTTATTCTGAAGCCACTATTCTGGAGAGATCATGTGGACAGATCACATAAAGATAGAGAGAGAGAGATCTAAGGAACCCCAGCTTGTCCATTCCTCAGCTGTTCGAATCTTCTAGTATCTAGTGAGTGAGGAAGCCTTTGAGATGACTCTAGGTCCAGCCACCAAGTGAGAACTGCCTAGCTGATCCCAGTCAACTGCCAGAATGAGAGCAAATGACAATAAATGATTGCTGTTTTCCACCACTAAGTTTTGGATGATTGTTACATAGCGACAGCTAACAGGAACACTGCTCCTATTGCAGTCTCCTCCATCTCATTTGACTGCAACTTCATCCTTCCAGCTGCCTCAGAACAAAAATCTTGAAGCCATTCTTGGCTCCTCTTACTTTCATACCTCATATCCACTATGTCAGGAAATATTTTGGCTCTGTCTTCAAAATACACTCAGAATCTGACCGCTTCTCACCACCTCCACTGCTCCTACCCATTGCCTTTCACCTGGACCACTGCAATGGCCTCCTCTTCCTTCTAGATGTTATCAGCACATCAGGCAGAATTATCCTGCTAACACATAAGTCAGGTCATGTCACTCCTCTGCAGAAACAACGCTGCAGCAGCTCCCATTTCACTCAGAGTGAAAACAAGAGCCCTCACAATGGTTTACAAAGCCCTTCGTATTCTGGCTCCTTGTGTCTCTCTGACATTATCACCTTCTCCTTTTTGCTCCCCAGTTCTGCTCCAACCCCACTCTCCTTGCTATTCCTTGATTGCGCTGTTCCTCTAAGGTAGGGTCACTTCTACCTTAGACTCTTCGCGGGGGTCATTTTCTTCATTTATTTCCTGGAATTATTAATTGCTTTTGTATTTTTATTTACCAGGTATTTTATGTACCAGTTGCTGATTTTGTCCTCTCAAGTGCTCCAGTGTTTCTGCCTTTGGATTCTATTTTCTATATGCTCAAGTATGTCATTTGCTTTTATTCCTTGGGTAGCTCCCTCCTAGAACCTATCATCCTCCTGCGTCCCTCTGGACTGGTTGCTCTCTATTAGCTGTCATCCTGGCATTTTCTGTCACTGCTCTCTTATATTGAATCCCATACCTCCTGGTTCCACATCTTTCTTAGTTTACTTCCTCATTTTGCTGGAGCACATCCTTCAGTACCTATTTAGAGAGTCTATACAAGTGACAAGGAGCCCTGGTGGCATAGTGGTTGAGCACAGCGGTTAGGTGCTTGGCTGCTAACCGAAAGGTTGGCGGTTGGAACCTACCGGCTGCTCCTCCTTGGGAGAAAGACATGGCAGTCTGCTTCTGTAAAGATTAAAAGAAAAACAAAACCCAAACCCATTGCCATCGAGTTGATTCTGACTCAGCAACTCTATCGGACAGAGTAGAACCGCCCCATAGAGTTTCCAAGGAGTGCCTGGTGAATTCGAACTACCACCTTTTTTGGTTAACAGCCATAGTACTTAACCACTGCACCACCGGCTTTCCCTTTAAAGATTACAGCCTTGGAAACCCTACAGGGCAGTTTTTACCCTGTCCTATGGGGTCACCATGAGTTGGAATCAACTCAATGGCAGTGGATTTTTTTGTTTCTTTATACATGTGAGATAAAATTTGAGTCGTTGCATGTCTAAAATGTCTTTATTTCACCTTCGCACTTCGCTGATTGTCTGCTTACAAATATTCTAGGTTGAAAATAATTTTCACGAGAAGTTTGAAGGCATTATTGCTCCATTATTTTCTAGCTTCCAAAAGTGTGGCTGTTCAGAAGTCCAAAGCTGTTCTGATAGCTATCCTTTGTATGTTTTTTCTCTCTGGAAGCTTTGAAAATCTTTTCTTTATTCTGGGTATTCTGAAATTTGTGATGATGCATCTGGAGTGGGTCTTTGTTCATTGCTTCGGGGACTTAGCGGGGACTTTCAATCTGGAGACTCACGTCCTTCAGTTCTGGGAAATTCTATTGGTTTTGCTGTCATTGCCTTCCTTCTACTTTTTTTTTTTTTTTCTTGTTCCTGCTCTTGCTTCATAGAATTCCGTTAGTTGAAATTTGATCTCCCAGACTGGTCTTGTTTCTTTTCTCTCCTCAATTATTATTATTTTTAAATCTCTTTGTCTTTTTGTTCTATGCTATCTTCCAGACTTTCTTTTAAATATTTTATTCTTACTGTCCTTTTAAAAACTTTCTCAAAAATCTCAGTCTTGTTAATCCCATAAGATAACATTCAGTTTATTTTATTTATTTTTATTGTGCTTTAGGTGAATGTTTACAGAGTAAATTAGTTTCTCACTAAACAGTTAATACGTCACTTGTTTTGTGACTTTGGTTGCCAACCCCATGATGTGTCAACACTCAGCATTCTGTTCTTGTTTCATGAATATGACATCTTGTTTTACCTTCCTAAAGAAACTTCTTCACTTTTTTTCCCCCCTCTGGCTCCCCACATCATTTCTGTTTTCTCTAGATTCATTTTCCTGTTTGTTTGGATCTCTATCTTTCAAGGTGAAAGCTTTCCTTAAATATGTCCTGATCCTGGGCTGCCCATTCTTGTCTAAGCATGGTTCACTCAAAAGACAGTGGAAGCCCTGAGGGAGTGGGTGGGGCTCGTCCCTGGGAAGGATTTACTACAAGGTGATTGGGCAGCACACTGGCTTTTTAATTGTGGAAATTCCCGAATGTTAGAATTTGGAGGCCTTTCCTCTGGAGCCATGCAGTTTTCCAGAGACAATTCTCAAATTCCTGCTGAGCAGTAGGTGAGGGGGGGGGCACAACAGGTAGGTGGAGGGCTGAGTGTGAGCCTGCCTGCCTGCTATGCCTGCTAACTTTCAAAAGCAGAAGGAGGAAGGGAGTCCAGCCACTCCCTATACAGGCCCTTCAGCCCCTCTCTTTTCAGTCCCATGCCTCATTCCACCTTCTGTAGATCTTGTACCTCTAGCTCCTCAGAATTTACAGAGTTCTACAAAGCCAGTTCTCTTGCTTCTTGTTGGTATCCTTGTCTACAGGAACCCAGGTTGCGATTCTTAGCCCTGCCAAATCAGTTAACGATCCTCTCTGTCTTCCAAATATTTGTGGAACTCATCCAGGTTTATCTTTTCTACAATTTCCCTTTTTTTAGGCTTAACCACTATACCACCAAGGTCTCCTATATAAGCCTAAAAAAAAAATTAAAAAAAAAAATTTTTTTTTTTTTAAGGCTTATATAGGAGACCTTGGTGGTATAGTGGTTAAGTGCTGTGGCTGCTAACCAAAAGGTCAGCAGTTGGAATCCACCAGGCACTCCTTGGAAACTCTGTGGGGCAGTTCTACCCTGTTCTATAGGGTCGCTGTGAGTCAAAATCAACTCAGCGACAATGGGTTTTTGGTTGGGTTTTGGGCTTATATAGACTGTATTTTATTCCTTTACCGCCATTGTAGTGGGGCTTTGGGAAGGGAAAGTGAGCGGTGTACCATGTTTACTCAGAAGTGGGTTGCATTTTAAGAACAGAATTGGCCGTATTGCTCAAAGATAAAGGGGTGGGGAAGAAAAACCAACTCACGTGCAAGTCGTACACTCTCACTCATACGTCTACACGTGCCTTAAACCATGAAGCCCCTGTGAAAGAGCCAGCACACCCAGTTCCCGGACAGTGGACAAATACCCATCCCACAGAATTGTCAGGAGGATTAAAGGAGCTAATACAGGTAGTGCAGTGCCTGGCATGTGGTGAGTACTCAAATGGCAGCGATTGTAATTATTCTTACAATTTTGGGATGTTCTTGACTAAAGGCTTTGGGGATTTAGGTGAACTTCGACCTAGCCTATTCTGCGCCTGAAGCAAGAAGCAGCTTTCTGTGGGCTTCTCCTGGGAAGCTGACCAGTGCGTGGGTCTCAGCACTCTCTGGATTTTGTGGAGGCAGTGGGGAAATTCCTCTGGCCTTGGCCACTCCTCCGCTGTGCATAACTGGCATATATGGGACATCCCAGCTCAGCCTGGAGTGTTCTTGTTTTTGGGCCCGAACCCATCTGTTTGCAAACAATCATTTTGTGTCTTTTTCCTTGGCCTTTTCTAAAGTTTTCTTCTACCCATTAGTGCTCACATACATCTGCCTTAGTTTCACAGGGCTGTCATGACAAGATATACCACAGGTGGGTGGCTTTAAAGAACAAGAATTTATTATCTCACAGTTTTGGAGCCTAGGACTCTGAATTCAGAGCATCTGCAGGGCTAAGCGCTCTCTTTTTCTGTTAGCTCTAGGGGAAAGTCTATACCTTGTCTCTTTCAACTTCTATAGCCCCACGCATTTCTTGGTATTCCTTGGCTGTTTGTAGATGTATCTTCACATGCCATCTGTCTACCCGCTGTGTGTCTGTGCCTATCCGGCTCTTTTTATAAGACACCACTCAGAAGGAATTAAGTTAGGACCCACCCAATTCCTGTATGGCCTCAATATAACAAAAGAAAACATCTATTTCCAAATAGGGTCATATTTACGGGTACAGTGGATCGGGCTTCAACATAACTTTTTGGAGGTCACAAGTCAACCTATAATGTATTTTTCAACATTAAAGTCACGCTTTAATTTGTAACAGAGAGGCCCGGATTCTAGTTCCACCTTTGCCCCTCATTGCCTAGAAATAGTTCAACCATGAGATCTGGATTCAGTCTGCCTGGGTTTGAACCCAACTCTGCCAGTGACTGGCCGTGTCCCACGGGCAAGCACTCATTCCTCTATGGGTCTTAGTTTCCTCATGTGTAAGATGAGATGATAATAATAGTACCTAACTCATAGAGTTGTTGTGGGGCTTAAAGTGCCCGGGTTGGCACTCAGACTTCAAAAAAAAAAAAAAAACCCTTGCCGTAACTGTTGTTATTTTCCTAATTTAAACCCTCCTGCAAACTTTGCAGCTCCAGGCACAACTGGAGATGAGGATTCTTAGGGATATGAAACTTTTCAAATGGCTGAGGCAGAAGAAATGTGATCTCCTTGATTTTGTTTGTAGCTTATACCAGACCACATAGCAACAGAACAACATAGCAACTAACAGCAGCTCAGCTTTGCTCAAGTCAGTCAACTGTTCTGTACCCTATGTATGCATTAGTCAGTTTTTAAAAAAGCTACTTGAGTAGTTTTCATGCAGTGTAGACATATCCTTAAAAGAAAAAAATATTTTATTTTTGTTTTCATGCAAAACTGTTCTCATCTCACACAAAAACTGCATTCACCCTTTCTTCCTACCCTTGCTTTATAAACGTACTCGATTGCTACCACGCTGCCCTCTAGTGGAAGACAGTGATTTCCTTGCGTTTCGGTCCTTGCTTAGATTGTTAAACAGGACCTCATTTATTATTATTTATTACTCCCAGTATTAGGCTCATTTGAAGATATGGTTTATCCACATATTTCACACGGCTCTTCTAAAATTACTTTTTACTTAATTTTCCATCATTTGAACTACGAGACTTGATTTTCACCATCTAAGATTCTTTTTTTTTTTTAAGATTCTATCTTTCTACAGAGCTGTTCTACCTGGTGGGCACGTTAATCTGTATCCTACGGTTACTTGTCCTCAGCCATTCAGGTGCTGTTGGGAGAGCAGGGGGCCCTGGTGGCACGGTGGTTAAAGGATTTGGCTGCTAACCAAAGGGTTGGCAGTTTGAATCCACCAGCCACTCCTGGAAACCCTATGAGGCAGCTCTCCTCTGTCCTGTAGGGTTGTAATGAGTTGAAATTGACTCAATGGCTATGGGTTTGGGGTTTTTTTGGTGGGGGGAGAGCAGCGGGGGTCACCAGGACTCAGGCCAGTTGTTCTGTACAGCGATTCCGGTTAGAATGCAAAGGGACTACCAGAAGTCATTCTATGATGCCACCGCCTGTCCAGCTTCTCCCCAGCCAGAATCTGTTAAGAAAGGGGTAGGGGCAGGGGCAGCAGCCTTCACTCCACCCTCCAGGGAGCATCTCGTAGTGGGTTCGACTGTCATCCAATTCGGCAGCCTTAGCCACTGCACCTGACACGTGACCAAAGACAAGAAACCAGCCGCACAAAGAGCCCAGTGTGCACTCTGCCCTGCCTCAGCTCCACTTGCCAGTAGTTTTATGTGGTCGAAGGAGCCCTGGTGGCGTAGTGGTTAAGCACTTGGCCACTAACCAAAAGGTCGGTGGTCCTACTCACAAGTTGCTCCATGGAAGAAAGACGTAGCAGTCTGTTTCCATAAAGATTACTGCCTTTGAAACCCTATGGGGTAGTTCCACTCTGCCCTATAGGGTCGCTATGATTCAGAATCGACTTGATGGCAATGTGTTTGGTTTCTTGGCTTATGTGGTCTATGAAATGTTAATCCTTAAGAGTGAAATCCAAGCTGGTTTATCCTCAGAGCCACCAGGGCCAGTGGTGATGTGAGCAATGAAGCACTAAATTTCTTCTCCCAAAACACAAGGGATCTATTCAGCCAACTCGCCGTCCCAGTACAAACAGCTATTCTTATATCAGATCAGCAAAGGGAGCTGGTCCAAGTGCAAAAACAATTTTAGTTTTTTGTCTTGTTTCCTGTGAAAAAGTGAAACCCAAGAGAAGACCACTGATATGACAGAGCGGGTGTCCCTTAAACCTGAAAACAAACCTGTTGCTATTGAGTCGATTCCGGCTTGTAGTGACCATATGGGGTGTCCCTTAGGTGCGGTGTTTCTCAAACGGAAGCTCTGATTCAGCAGGTTTGCAGGGGTCTGGGAACCCACACTTCACCAAGCACCACTGAGGATTCTTTTTTTTTTTTTTTAATTGGAATAAAAATATATATAACAAAACATTGGCCATTTCAACATTTTTATGTGTACAATTCAGTGGCATTTATTATGTTCATCACGTTGTGCTACCATCACCACTATCTGTTGCCAAGGTTTCATTGTCCTTAGTAGAAACTCAGCGCCCCCTAAGCAATGATGCCCCCTGTCCTCCTCCCTCCCGCCCCTGGCAACCACGAATGAACTTTGGTCTCTATAGCCAAAAGCCTACGTTTGCCAAATCCTAGGTATTTTATAGAAGTGGGATCAGTTGTTCTTTTGTGAATGACTTATTTCACTCAGCACAATGTTTTCAAGGCTCATTCACTTTGTAGCGTGTATCAGGACTTCATTTCTCTTTATGGCTGAGTCCCTGAGGGGTTCTGATGCAGATTGTTGGAGGGCCACCTACATTCTGAGAAACATTGGGTGGTGTCTTGCCAAGATTCAATAGCGGACACAAAGCCATGACTCAGACAATATAATAAGAGAAGAAGAAATCTATTAACATTTTCCAGTGTCTGGCCCAATCGGACTTGCTGGGCCCATGTAAGTGCCAGCAGGTAGGTGTCTACGAACAGCGAACATGTTCACTGTCCTGAACTGTTGAATAGAACATTCATAATAATTATTTGTGCAATTAACAAGTCTGCAGTTAGCATAACTCTACCAACACATACTATTTACTAAGCAATACGAATTTAAAACTATTTTTCACAATTCGCAGGATCAGCCTGTAGTTAAATCTTTTGTAGGAGGCCTGACTGGCGACTGTATCAATGACCATCTTCCTCTCTTGAGAACTGGGTCTTCAGATCTTGTTGATGTGTTTGATACATTCATCACGAAGAATAAAGACAATTGCTATATCCAGACACGCTCCGCCATAGTGCGAAATTCTTCTTTGTAAATAAAATGAAAAAAAAAAAAGCTTCAAAGAAAAGAAAGCCCTGGAATTTTACTTTTCTTTGAAGATTCTGATATTTTTTAAATTAGGAAATACAATCCATTTTAACCATATATTTTTAATGTTTTGACATTCATTCATTTCAAAGGAGGTACCTGATATGCCAAGGACTTTTCTCAGTATTTGCCTAACTCCATTTTTAAAGCAGTCTTCAGAGAATGTAATATCTACTGATTATAGAATATGTAAAGAGCCGTGGTGGTGCAGTGGTTAAAGTGATTGACTGCTAACCAAAAGGTCAGTGGTTCGAAACCACCAGCAGCTCTGTGGGAGAAAGATGTGGCAGCCTACTTCCAAAGAGATTTACAGCCTTGGAACCCTATTGGGTTGCTATGAGTTGGCATCGACTCTTTGGCAGTGGGTTTGGTTTGGTTTCATGTCATATGTACTTTTCTTTGACATAAGATAGAACAGTTAATTTCAAAGGAAATTCTTTTCTTGGGCATCATTTTAGCGTAGGTTCTGTTTCTTCTCCCTCCTGCAGGGGAAATGAGTTTTCCCCTGATGCAGAGGGGAGAGAAGCTTTCTCTATCCCAGCGAGCAGCCAAGACAGATTTGCTTTTTTTCAGCTTATGGATGCAAAGGGCCAACGTTATTCTAGCAAAAGAGACAGGTAGCAAAAGCGTCCTTGTGTTCTAGTTGCTGTCCCTGAAAGCTCAGGAGTTTGCCTGGGATTCTGTCCTGAAAGTTATACACCTTACATAATAGGTATTGGAGAGAGATCAAAACATTTCCAATAAAAAAAGATACAAAAACCAGTGCTGTCTTCTTATTCAAATCACTTCACAAAATATATGCTGCTTTCATTGACATGGAGACCCTCCCTATGTGGCACAAATAGTTAAGTGCTCCACTGCTGACTGAAAGGTTGGAGGTTCGAGTCCACTCAGAGGTACATCAGAAGAAAGGCCTACTGATCTACTTCTTAAAAAGCAGACACTGAACACTCTGCGGAGCACAATTCTACCCTGACACACGTGGGGTTCTCATGAGCTAGGACTGACGCGATGGCAACTGGTTCTGGTGGCTTAGATGGTTACACAACGTGGTGAATATAATCAATGGCCTGAACTAGACACTTAAAAATGGTTGTTGTTGTTCTTAGGTGCCGCCGAGTCAGTTCTGGCTCACAGTGACTCTATGTAGAACAGAACAAAACTCTGCCCAGTCCTGCGCCATCCTCACAACTGTTGTTATGCTTCAGCCATTGTTGCAGACACTGTGTCAACCCATCTTGTTGACGGTCTTTCTCTTTTTCGCTGACCCTCTGCTTTACCAAGCATGATGTCCTTCTCTAGAGAGTGATCCCTCCTGATAACATGTCCAAAGCGTGTGAGACGCAGTCTCGCCGTCCTTGCTTCTAAGGAGCGTTCTGGCTGTACTTCTTCCGAGACAGGTTTGTTCATTCTTTCGGCAGTCCATGGTATATATTCAGTATTTTTCGGTAGCACCGTAATTCAGAGGCGTTAATTTTTCTCTGGTCTTCCAGCTTTCGTATGTGTACAAGACAATTGAAAACACCATGGCCTGGGTCAAGTGCACCTTATTCTTTAAGGTGATATCTTTGCTCTTTAACACTTTAAAGAGGCCTCGTGCAGCAGATTTGTCCAATGCGATGTGTTATTTTGATTTCTTGACTGCTGCTTCTATGGGCGTTGATTGTGGATCTAAGTAAAATGAAATCCTTGACAACTTCAGTCTTTTCTGTAGTTATCATGTTGCTTATTGGTCCACTTGTGAGGTTTTTTTTTTTTTATGTTGAGATGTAATTCATACTGAAGGCTGTGGTCTTTGATCTTCATTAGCAAGTGCTTCGAGTCCTCTTCACTTTCAGCAAGCAAGGTTGTGTCATCTGCATAACACAGGTTGTTAATGAGTCTTCCTCCAATCCTGATGGTCCATTCTTCTTTATATAGTCCTACTTCTGGGATTATTTGCTCAGCATACAGATTGAATAAGTATGGTCAAAGGATACAACCCTGATGCACACCTTTCCTGACTGTAAACCACAAAGTATCCCCTTCTTCTTTTCGAACAGCTGTCTCTTGATCTAAATACACGTTCCTCATGAGCACAATTAAGTGTTCTGGAATTCTTATTCTTAGAAAGGTCCTAATGCCAGGCCTGTCTTTTGAGGCATCTCTGGGTGAGTTCATACCACCAAACTTTCAGCTAGTAGTTGAGCGCTTAACCCATTTGTACCACCCAGGGAATCCTCCTTAGGCTTTAGGGTGTACCATTGCGTACACCTGGACAGGACAGAATGGTGGTCTCTCTGGTATTAGAGCTGGCAGCAAATTTAGAAGTCCAAATCAATTGTTTTTGACGCTTTGTTGTTGTCATCGTTTAGCAGTAGGACCTTTTTAGTTTAGTTTTTTTTTTTTTCCAGTTGAAATCCTATGCAGAACCCCAACAGGTGAAAGAGATGAAAGTGATATTTTGTTTTTTAAATATAAAGTCAAATTTATAACATACAAGAACAATGAAGCTTTTTGTACATAGTAACATTTGTGAAGTGCTTGGCTGCTAACCAAAACGCTGCTGGTTCAAACCCACCAGCCACTCTGTGGGAGAAAGACATGGCGGTTTGTTTCCATAAAGATTTACAGCCTTGGAAACCTTATGGATCAGTTGTACTCTGTTCTGTAGGGCCACCACGAGTCGAAATTGACTTGATGGCAGTGGGTTTGGTTTGGTTTTTTAACATTCATTAGCTCTTTATTGTGTCTTAGGTCCTTTGTAAGTGCTTTACATATGTTAATCCATTAATACACACTGTTATCCTGTAAGTTAGTACTATTATTATCCCCATTTTACCTATGAGAAAACTGAGAGGCTAAATAATTGCTCAAGACTACTCATAGGTCCCAAGATGGCACAAATGGCTTATGCTCGACTGCCAACCTAAAGCTTGGCAATTCAAACCCACCCAGTGGCACCACTGAAGAAAAAGCCTGGAGATCTGCTTCCGTTGAGATTACAGCCAGGAAAGCCCTATGGAGCACTTCTGCTCCATAACACACGGGGTTACCATGACGCGGGATCAAGTCGATGGCATCTAGCAACAACAGCAACAAGACCACTCAGCTGAAAAGAGGTGGAGCTGGGATTCTAGCTACAATAGTGTATCAGCTTCACTATCTACTACTTTTCTCTATTTAAAAATGTTTAGCTGCATCATAATGAGAAAATCCTGCAGATAAGTGGTAGCACATGTTAATAGGTTACTTTCCAGACTTGCAAAATCAATGTATTCTTTAGCCAAAAACTGATTCTAAAGACTGAAAAAGGAATTAGTAGGACATTTTTGGTTTTAAAGAAGACGTAGTCATAATATCTAACAACAGCCCCCATCCCTTGTCATAATTATAAATGCCAGGCTAATAAAACCCTAAACTTAATAAGCACGAAAACTAGTAGTAGCCCTCTTGTGGTTCTCCAGCTGGCTATCATACCGTGACAGGAGATCACATCCCAGCACGTGGCCTGAGCCTTGCCTGGCATTGATGCCGGGTGGCATATCTGTCCTCACTAGGACATTTTTATATCAATAGACACACACAGGTGTGGATTTGGAAAGGCTGCTGTCCAAATACAGCCTGTCACCTTTCCCCGTGACCCACAAATGAACTTTGTGCTTAGGATCAGATGTGTCAGCATGGCTTCTTGGATGGGGTGAAAATGTAGGCTGACTCCCTTTTACTGGGCCGTCTTGACCCAAAACACATCCCATAGCAGGTGAAGGTCTACCAGCACATTCCTCTCCTCTTGCCCTGAGTATATATCAAAGTTCCCAGGAACTGCTTAGCTAAACGTGTGTGTTATATGGCACCAGGCCAACCCTACTTCTATATCTGTTCCTGGTGGGGAGGGAATGGGGCTCTTCTCTTACAGCATAAGAGGGGTGCATGCCGGCCACTCCCCTACTTCAGCTGCTGCAGGGAGTGGCCATGGGAGACTGATGCCCACTTACTCTGACCTTACTGTGTCTCTTCTCTATGTGAATGAAGTATTGTTCTACCCAATGCCAGTGTATAAGTCGTGTCTTTCTTGGCCACCTTGGACCTTGGCTCAACAGTTCCAAAGAGCTAAATTGACATATAATGTTTTAATATATGAGACACTTAGTCGTATATATATACTTTTATTACAGTTTTAAATAATTCAAAAACAAAACTAGAATCTTAAATTTGTGAAACCACTGAAACAGCTGTGTAGAACTCTGGAATTCTGTGGCAATATAGCTCCCTCCTTTAAATTTTACATATGGGAGAAGTGAGGTTCAAAGAGGGGAAGTGACTTACTCAAGGTGTCATCTGCAGGACTGGAGTTAGAAGTCAGGACTCCAGACTGCTGATCAGGGCTCCCACCACTCGATCTCTCCCAGGCAGTTCCTTTCAGGCTCGGTAAACAGCCACGGTCAAGTCAGTTGTGCTGCAACCTAAAGCTCTCATTCAGAGTATTTCGATGCTAAGAAGTCATCCTACGAAACATACTCCGTCAAAATAATCTCTCCCCCCTGCCCCCGCTGTGTATTATTAAAATTTTGGACTGCAGACAAAAGGAAACAAATTGTGAGGAGAGATGGTACGCTGGAGGGCTAGAAACACTGTCATATGAAGAAGGGTTGAAGGAACCACCAATATTTAGCCTGGGGAAGGGAATTCTTAGAGGAGACAGGACAAATGTTTTAAAATATCTATATGGCATCATATAAAGGAAAAAGCAGATTTATTCTGTGTGGCCCAAGCTATAGGAAGACTTTTCCAGCAGAGCAGCCCCACGGATGACTGTCTTTCAGGACTGTGAGTTCCCCTTGACTGGACATGTTGAAACACTGGACAACTGTTTGGCAGGAATGGTGTAGTGGGAATTTCAACATCAGATTGGACCAGGTAACCTTTCAAGTTCCTTATAATCTTGAGAATTAGATTCTCTAAAAAGATATCTCAAAAATTCTAAAATGGAGATTTAAAAACGATCAAGATTGCTCTCCAAAGCTTTTTCATGCAAAGTGAAATAAAAGTGAGTAGTAACTCTAGTGATTGGTACATATACTGAATGCTTAAGGTTTTAATGAATAGAACTAGAAGATGTACCTAAACTCCCAAAATGTACATCAAAGTAAGAGGAGTGTGAGAATGAAAGAACAATGTGATATAGTATGGTTTACTGATTTTACAAGCCACGAGGAACAATAAAAAGAAAAAACTACTCTCAAATTGCATGCTTTCTAAGATCTTCAAGTATTTTAATTTTTTGATAATGGGGATTCATAAAAACGTAATAATCTTTAAAAAATTATAATTAAATTGACTCTTCAAAGAACAGCAAAAGCGAACACAATGAGAATTTGTTCCTCATGGCCTTTTCTGTCTGGAATAAAACGGTACTTGACAAAAAGAAAGTAAACAGTGATTGGGTAACATAGGTCAAAGAGAGGTAGCGCGTTGTTTTCTTTTGCTGAGTAGTTTGTTTCCTGATATTATCCCTAATTGAGGCAATGGGACGTTCTCAGAAGTCTCCCTGTCACTTAGGAGAACTGGGTTCTTACGTCAATTTGGCTCACTTTCATTATGGCTGCGTAGCTCAGTAGGTTACAGCACATTCATTCGACCTACATTTTTTGGGGCCATACTATATGCATACAACGTGACTATGGAGGACACCGTAAGGTTTAGTCTTAGCCCTCGAGAAGTTTACAGTTTAGTGAAGAGAATGTGCTTGGTACAGGGCATAAGTTCAATCTCTGTGAAATCCTGTTAGCTTCATGGTCAGCCGTCTTACAGATGCATGCTATGAGTAATAAAGAGAACTGGTCGAGTTTGGGATGCATAGTAGACCTTGGGAACATACTACTGAGGAAATACTGAACTTGTTGATTTGCTGTGACCACACGGAAAAAAGATGGTTGAGAGCACCTCTTAGTCCTTACTGGCAGTGGGGATATGTTATTTCAAAAGAGAAACATGTATCACGTCTTCCTTATCTTCTAAAGTCTTCTTAAAAATACACAACAGCATTTGCTAGGTTACTGAAAGCTTAAAATTCCAAGGAAAAGCTTTCAAGTTATCACATTACTTAACTGCTGATTTGGGAATAGAGCCATACAACAGGCGACTAAGTCCCTGGTACAGACCCAGAACACCTTGGTCTTCAATAGTCAGCTTCATACAATGGCCTGTGATACCGAGACAATGTAAAGAATATAATAAAGAGACCATAAAGAATGTAGAAAATGAAAGACCGATGGTCTCTTATCAATGAACTCTCTGTCCTACAGTGAAACCCAAGATGGAAAACAGTTCACATCTTACCATTACCCTTACATGGAGGAAGATTCTTTTCTCATTGAGTTGTGGCTAGGCATGGAACCTAATACAGATCCCAATACCACCGGCAACGCTACCTAAACAGGTACAAAGAGTAAAAGGTTCATAGTGGCCAACTTATGAAAGTTAAGTGAGAAATTAATAACAGCTGATGTTTTGGCAGTATTTTTTTTTTTTTTTCTATCCATAAAATACTTTCCTGTGACTCTCAAGACTTCATGGTAAGGCAAGCAGGACAGATATTATTGAGCATAAGAAAACTGAAGCTAGTGATTAGTCAGATAAACACTGGAAGCCAGTCTTCAGGCTCCTGGCTAAGTGTGTTTTCCACTCCACCTCCTCCATTAATTTCTTCTTAATTCTTTTGGCTTCAGAATGACAATTTTAGGTCTGCCCCAACTATTTCCATACCTTCTACTCTTCTGTTGGCTACCTATTTGTCATCCATTTACTTAAATAATTTATTATCATGAGTTTTTACGTTTTCAAAAGATATTTTTTAGCGATACTGTTTTTTTTTTATAAGAGGTAGAAAAGCAGTAGGTGACCCCCTTCCATCTAGATCCCTTCCCAGACACATCCGGTGCTACCAGTTTCTTATGCATCTTTCTAGAGATATTCTAGATGGACACAAGCAATTGCATTTTATTGTTTTCCATCACAACAATGGGGAAATACTATGTATATTCTTCTGAACCCTGCTTTTTTTGTTGTTTAATATATCTTGGTGACTACTCTGTGTCAAAGAGAAATAAAGAGATTCCTGATTATATTTTTTATAGCTGCAAAGTATCCCGCTCTGATTGTTTGATAGTTTATTTAATCATTCTCCTCTTGGACATTTAGGTTATTTTGAATTTATGTTCTATTAAAAACAATGTTGTAATGAATAACCTTTTACATACCTATTTTGCACATCTGCAGATGTATCTGTAGGGCAAATCCCTAGATGTGGAATTGAATTGCCACATGAAATAGCATGTGCAGTTTATAACTTTGATAGATACTATAGTTATTAAAAATAATATAATAACATGAAACTATTTATGGAATGCACACTGTGGAAACATTTCTTGCAGGTTATTTTTGGGTAAATGCAAAGATAAATAAGACTCCAGCTCTTCTCTCCAGGAAAATACAAGATGTAAAAAGTAACCAGTTTGCAAGGTTGATTGTGTCATTTGAGTACGACAGCTAGGTTATAAAAGGCAGAGACTGTGTCTTGTCTTCTTCTGTATCCTCAGTGCCTATCACAGATCCTGGCACGTCGTAAATACCGTATAAATCTTTGTTGAATGAATTAATGACTGAGTTCAGAGAGTGAATGAGCTCAACTGGGGCGATCCATAATAGCTTCTCAAAGGGGGTGGTGACATTTGGCACTGCGTCTTATATTCCACATATTACTCCGAAAATTACGTCACTTTTTCGATTTCTTTGTAGTGAGAACTTTCCTTGCAACTTTTAAAATTTTTCAGAATTTCTGTTTTTCTTTTATTTGATCAGGATCAGAAGAGACATGTAATTTCAACTCATTAGGAACATGCGATTGGACTCCTGGGTTATGAATCATGTAGTTTGTGTAATGCTTCTTAAAAATATTCTTCAAGGACTATTGTGACTTTCAGTTATAATTTGGACTGATTGCTTTCCAAGCCTACTAAATAGCTATTATTCTGAGGTTTCTTTTCTTCCTCTTTCTGGATTTGTCTTTCACATTTGCTCTAGTATTTCTTCTTTTTTTTTTTTTTCAAAAGGAGCGTATACTCAACTTTTTGAGTACTTGCATGTCCAACAAACTTTTTATTTTGCTCTCACATATGAGGTTCTTTCTTTTTTGTCCTTTAAAAAAATTTTTTTTATTGTGCTTTAGGTGAAAGTTTACAGTGCAATTTAGTTCTCATTCAAAATTAATACACAAATTCTTTTGTAACATTGATTGCAATTCCTGCAATGTATCAGCACTCTCCCACTTTCCACCCCAGGTTCCCCATGTCCATTTGTCCAGTTTTCCTGTCCCTTCCTGCCTTCTCATCTTTCCTTTTAGGTGGGTGGCGCCCATTTGATTTTGAATACTTGATTTAACTAAGAAAGACATTCCTCATGTGTGTTATTGTTTGTTTATAGGCTTGTCTAATGTTTGGCTGAAAGGTGGGCTTCGGGAGTGGCTTCAGGTCTGAGTTAGCAGGGCATCCATGGGCCTCAGGGGTTCCTCTAGTCTCTGTCAGACCAGTAAGGTTGGTCTTTCTTGTGAATTTGAATTTTGCTCTACATTTTCTCCCCTTCTGCCTGGGACCCTTTACTGTGATCTCTGTCAGAGTGGTCCGTGTGGTAGCTGGGCACCATCTAGTTCTTCTGGGCTCAGGCTGGTGGAGGCTGTGGTTTATGTGGTCCATTAGTCCTTTGGACTAATATTTTTCTTGTATCTTAGGCTTTTTTTCATTCTCCTTCGCTCTGGATGGAATGAGACCAGTAGATGTATCTTAGATGGCCGCTCACAAACTTTTAAGACCCCAGATGCTACTAACCAAATTAGAATGCAGAACGTTTTATGAACTGTGTTATGCCAGTTGACCTAGATATCCCCTGAGACTATGGTTCCCAGACCTCAGGCCTTGGTCCCTCAAGATGTTTGGATGTGTCTAGGAAGCTTCTACAACTTTGCCCTGGTCAAGTATTGTGTGTTGTCTTTCCCTTCACCAAAGTTATGACTTATTTACTGTCTAGTCATTTCCCCTCCTCCATCCCTCCCCTCCCTCGTAACCATCAAAAATTATTTTTTTCTGTGTGTAAACCTTTTTTTGAGTTTTCATAGCAGTGGTCTCATACAATATTTGTCCTTTCGTGATTGATTTATTTTACTCAGCATAATACCCTCCAGATTCATCCATGTTGTGAGATGCTTCAAAGACTCATCATTGTTCTTTATTTTTGCGTAGTATTCCATTTGTGTGTACTTACCATAATTTGTTTACCCATTTGTTGATGGTGACTTAGGTTATTTCCATCTTTTTGCTATTGTGAATAATGCTGCAGTGAACATGGGTGTGCATATGTCTATTCGTATGACGGCTCTTATTTCTCTAGGATATATTCCTAGGATGGGGTTGCTGGATTGTGTGGTATTTCTATTTCTAGCTTTTTAAGCTTTTTTTTTTTATATAGTGTTGTGTCATTTTACATTCCCATCTGAAATGCATAAGAGTTCCAATCTCCCTGCAACCTCTCCAACATTTGTTATTTTCTGGTTTCTGACTACTGCCAGTAATGTCAGGGTGAGATGGTAAAGGGGAAACAGGCTTTGTGAGGCCAAACATGAGTGCCCTCATGTGGTTCACTGGTTCATTACCATTTCCTGAGTCACTCTTATGTAAGCTTCTGGCTTATAGCCACTATTGTCCACCACCACTATAAAACTTCTGCCCTCCCACTGCGGGGTGTGGAGATCTGCTTTGGTCCTGAAGCTATCCAGGACTGCCTAATATGTATACCTCCCTAATAAATTCCTTTGACACAACACTGGAGTTGCCCACCCCTTTCTTCAGTCTCTTGGTGCCCTCCATTTCTGGAGGCAAATTTCACATTACTTGCTCATGCCTCAACAGATGGTATCTCATTGTGGTTTCGATTTGCATTTGTCTAATGGCTAATAATTGTGAGCTTTTCCTCATGTGTGTGTTAGCTGCCCGAATGTCTTCTTTGGTGAATTGTCTGTTCATATCCTTTGCCTATTTTTTAATTGAATTATTTGTCTTTTTGTTGTTGAGGTGTTGAAGTATTTTATAGATTTTAGAGATTAGATCTTGTCGGACATGTTATAGGCAAAAAAAATTTTTTTTCCAGTCTGTAGGTTCTCTTTTTTACTCTTTTGGTGAAGTTTCTTTTTTTTTTTTTAGTTCATTTTTATTGTGCTTTAAGTGAAAGTTTACAAATCAAGTCAGTCTCTCATACAAAAATTTATACACACCTTGCCATACACTCCTAATTGCTCTCCCCCTAATGAGACAGCACACTCCTTCCCTCCACTCTCTCTCCTTGTGTCCATTCGGGCAGCTTCTGGCCCCCTCTACCCTCTCATCTCCCCTCCACACAGGAGATGCCAACAGTCTCATGTGTCTACTTGATTCAAGAAGCCTGTTCTTGGTGAAGTTTCTTGATGAGCATAAGTGTTTAATATTTAGGAGCTCCCACTTATCTAGCTTATCTTCTGGTGTTTGTGCATTGTTAGTTATGGTTTGTATTGTATTTATGCCATGTATTAGGACCCCTAGCATTGTCCCTATTTTTTCTTCCATGATTTTTATCATTTTAGTTTTTATATTTAGGTCTTTGATCCATTTTGAGTTAGTTTTTGTGTATGGTGTGAGGTATGGTCCTGTTTCATTTTTTTGCAGATGGACATCCAGTTTTCCCAGCATCATTTGTAAAAAAGACTGTCCTTTCTCCATTTAATGGACTGTGGTCCTTTGTCAAAGATCAGCTTATAGGTAGATGGATTTCCATCTGCGTTTTCAATTCTGTTCCATTGATCTTTGTGTCTGTTGTTATACCAGCGCTAGGGTGTTTTGACATTGTGGTTGTGTGGTAGGTTCTGAGGTCACGTCATGTGAGGCCTCCTACTTTGTTCTTTTTCTTCATTAATGATTTGCTTACCTGGAGCCTCTTTCCTTTCCATTTAAAGTTGATTAGCTTTTCCATCTCATTAAAGAATGCTATTGGTATTTGGATTGGGATTGCATTATCTCTGTAGATCGCTTTGGGTAGAATTGACATTTTCACAATGTTGAGTCTCCCTATCCATGAGCATGGTATGTTTTTCCATTTATGTAGGCGTCTTTTGGTTTCTTGCAGTAGAGTTTTGTACTTTTCTTTGTATAGGCCTTTTATGTCCCTTGTTAGATTCACTCCTAAGTATAATATCTTTTTAGAGTCTATTATAAATGACATTGTTTTCTTGATTTCCTTTTCAAGGTTCTATTTTTTGGTGTATAAAAATCCAACTGATTTTTGTATGTTGATCTTGTATCCTGCTACTCTGCTGAATCTTTCTATTAATTCCAGTAGTTTTCTTGTGGAATCTTTGGGGTTCTGTATGTATCGTATCATATTGTCTGTGAATAGGGATAGTTTTACTTCTTCTTTTCCAATTCTGATGCCCTTTATTTCTTTTTCTTGCCTTATTGCTTTAACTAGGACTTCCAGCACAATGTTAAATAGGAGTGGTGATAAAGGACATCCTTATCTTGTTCCTATTCTCAGGTGGGGTGCTTTCAGCCTCTCTCCATTGAGAATAAGGTTGGTTGTTGGTTTTGTAAAGATGTGCTTTATTATTTTGAGGAATTTCCCTTCTATGCCTATTTTATTGAGAGTTTTTATCAGGAATGGGTGTTGGACTTTATCAAATGCCTTTTCTGCATCGATTGAGATGATCATACACAGGAAGCATTTTGACTGGTTACAAAATTCCAGTTTTGAAATAATTTTCTCTAGAATTTTGAAGACTTTCTAGCATCATTTCTAGTGGTTGTGGTAGAGTTCTGAGAGAATGTAAATACACACAAGCTTTGTTAGGCATTGGCTTGGAATTGGCACATAGTTACTTCTACTACATCCTATTGCTCAAAGCAAGCCACAAGTCCAGCTCAAATTCAAGGGGTGGGGAAATAGGCTCCACCTCTTAATGAACAGAGCTGGACGGTCATAATTCAAATGGCATGGATACTGGACAGGAGGGAGAACTCCAATCAATCTATCACATGGTCAGATTTGGAATGGAAGCATGGGTGGGAAGAAGTGTGTGTCTGAGAAGTCCTCTTAAGACCACCTTCAAAGGAAAGGAAAAAGGCTAGTGAGTGAACAGTGGCCAACGTCCTTTTCTTGGTATTGGGCTGAGAGTAGCAGTCATATTTGTATTCGCTCACATATATAGCCCTTTTACAGAGGCTCCAATAGCAGCCAAAAGGTCTGCCACCAATTTCTGGGAAATGGTGAGGCCACAAGTGTAGAGATTGTCTCTATAGCCAACTTAGGTATATAAGGAGGGCCCAGCCCAAGGCTAAGGCTAGGTGTTCTGGGAAAACCCATAATCCCAATTCAAGTTGCACTGAGGCAGCAGAACAGAGACATTTAGGGAAAGGGCTCTGGAATTAAGTGAATCTGGGTGTCATGGATTGAATTATGTCCCCCCAAAATTATGTGTATCAATTTGGCTGGGCCATGATTCCCAGTACTGTGTGGTTGTCCTCCATTTTGTGATTGTAATTTTATGTTAAAGAGGATTAGGGTGGGATTGTAACACCCTTAACTAAGATCACATGCCTGACCCAATGTAAAGGGAGTTTCCCTGGGGTGTGGCCTGCACCACCTTTTATCTCACAAGACTAAGAGGAAAGGGAAGAGAGCACAGTGTTGTGGACCTCATACTACCAAGAAAACACACCGAGCAGAGCGTGTACTTTGGACCCGGGAGTCCCTGTACCTGAGAAGCTCCTCAACCATGGGAAGATTGAGGACAAGGAACCTTCCTGGGGAGGTGGGAGAGAGAGAGAGAGAGAGAGGGAGGGAGAGGGAGGAAGGGAGGGAGGGGGAAGGAGAGAGGGCGGGAGGGGGAGTGAGGGAGGGAGAGGGAGTGAAAGAGAGAGAGAGGGAGAGAGAGAGAGAGGGAGGGAGAGAGAGAGAGGAAGGGAGAGAGGGAGAGAGAGAGAGGGAGGGAGAGAGCCTTCCCGTGGAGCAGACACCCTGAATCTGGCTTTTAGCTTACTTTATTGTGAAAAAATAAATTTCTCTTTGCTAAAGCCATCCACTTGTGGTATTTGTTATAGTAGCACTGACTAGCTACACAGGCTTAGACTTTCGTGCCATGTGTCTGAGCCCCTTTCCTCAGCTATATAACAGGGTTATATCTGTATTTACCTGGTAGGGTTGTCGGGAGAATTAAATGAGCTAATATATACATAAAAAGCACTTAAACATAGTGTCTCGCATACAGTAAGGGCTCAAAAATGATAGTTATTATTTTTACGTATCAGACATTTCCCAGAAAGGTGAATCCTTGTCCGGCGCGCTCAGACTTGCCAGTTATCTGGACACTGGTCTCTGAGAAAGAGAAAGTAACTTTATTGCAAGGCTCAGAGCAAGGAGCTGGAAGGAAGTTCCTAAGATCTGGCTTTCCCAACTATGGGGAAGCACGGCTTTTATGTGATTTGGGCAGCAAGATGGTGGGTGCGCAGGTATTCTGGGGAGGGAAAACTCTAGAAGGCAGCCGGAAAACAGGAGGTAACATGGTTCTTGTCAGATCTCTTGCTTCAAAATTAGGGGTCAGGTAACGGTTTTCCATCTAATTGGTTCCTCCTGTTGCTACGTCCTCTGTTGAGGTCAATTGTTGTTAGCAGTTGGCCCTTCTGCGCATGCGGGGCAGGCCAAATCAGATTTGGGCTAGTTTAAGGACTAATGGAAATTTACTGGCATTAGTAAGGTCAGGTTACAGACATAGTACCCAGCCCAGCTAATAAATATTTAAAAAAAAAAAGTTATTGTCTGGAGGATCTGATCATGAACTTTCTAAATAACTCCCTGAAAATACCTTGAATATTATAAAATCATTGGAAAGGTTTGATATAAAGTCATTGCTAATATTTTCCCCAAATTGGATGGGGGAAATTTTAGGATATCTCCAAATAACTTCACACATACAGAACAAATACTGAAGATCACTTCAGATAGTGTCTTGAAACAAAAAGTTACTGGACAAAAGTAATCAATTTTGGGGAGTAACTATATCTGCTAATCTTTCTATGTTTACTAGTGAGTTGAGATTCCTACTGCTGATAAATGCCAAATTAAAACAAAAACAGGTGGTCTTTAACATCACTAAGGCAAATTTCTATTATAAATAGTTCCATTATTCATACCAGGGAACTTGGTTTCAGATATGAATTTTTAAATAGATTTGTCATACTTGTATTTCATTGATGTTTCTAGTAAAAATTAAAATTTGTAATATTGTTTTGTTTTTTTTTTAACTTATTTTTATGGTTACTTCCTATCATGCGGAGGAGCCCTGGTGGTGCAGTGGTTAAAGCACTTGGCTGCTAACCAAAAAAAGCTCAGCAGTTTGAACCCACCAGCCACTCCATGGAGAAAAATATGGCAGCTTGCTTCCATAAAGATTTACAGCCTTGGAAACCCGATGGGATCCATATAAGTCAGAATCGGCTCCACAGCACTGGGTTTTCTTTCATGCAAGTGCTACTTGTTTTCCATTTGTGGAATGATGTAGAGTTTCCTTTTAAAATAATTATGCTTCCATGTAAAAAATGAGTGGATTCGAAGAAAAATATCCAAATAATTTTACAGGTGGTGCATGGATATGTCAAAAATCAAGAAGTGGGTACTATGTCTGACGTTTGGGAAACATAGCTTTATTTCAACCAAGAAAAATGTCAAAAATCACTAAAAACTGAAATGCACCTTGAGTATACTACTTTGAATATAAGCTTTGGTCGCATGCTCGTTAATTTAGTAAATTCTAATCCCTGTTTGGGATATTTGCTTGAGATTCCATTATTCCCTATCCACATACTGGGTGCCAGATATGCAAGGAGTAACTATTCATTAGTTATTCTACACTTCCTCTATCAGACTCATTCCTTTTTTGGCCTGCGCGTGTGAGCCACAGAGACAGCGAGAAACAATACTTTTCTTCGGACAATGTTTTCAAACACTTGCAGTTACACTTAAAGACTCCAGAATAAATAAACCCATAACCCGCTACCATCGACTGGATTCCGACTCATAGCGACCCTATAGGACAGCGTAGAACTGCCCCATAGAGTTTCCAAGGAGCGCCTGGTGGATTCGAACTGCCGACCTTTTGTTTAGCAACTGTAGCTCTTAACCAGTACGCCACCAGGGTTTCCCCAGAATAAATAATTTTTTTTTTTTAAAGCATATCAAGAGATAGGTCCAGTGTAGGCAGTTGAGAGGGTAGAGCACCAGCTAAGGACAGATGACTTAAGGATCAGTATCAGTTGCTAGGTGAGGGTCCTACGTTTTTCTACCCACTCCAGCCCGTGGGGGAAGTTAATCTGTATATAATGCAGAATACAACGGCGGTTTAGGATCCTAATTCCTATAGCTCATTTCACTTGCTGGCAAAGGCCAGTGCTATCAGGCTTGCGACAGTTCCGAGACTGCTCCCCTTCCGATAATGGGGGGCGCCCCGGGGCTGGCCCAGGCTCGGCCGACTAATCGAGCGGGCCCCCAGGGCGGCGCGGGCTCAGGAGACCGCGGAGGCTCCTCAAGGTCGGCTGGCTCCTTCCGGACTGCGGCTCCCGTGGGGCCGGGACACCGCCACCGCCCGCCAGCCCCTTCCCGGAAGCGCCGCTCCGTCCGCCCCGCAGCCTCCGCCAGACTTCCGGCTTCCCGGGCCCGCCCGCCTCGCGCCGGCGGGAGCCGAGAACGTGCCTCGTTAGGCGCCCGCCCACCCGCCCCGCGCCGGCTGGGAATGAGGTGCGGAGGCTGGGATCCGGCGCCTATCCCGCCAGGCTCGCCTTCCCGGGGCGGGAAACCAGGCTCCGCTGCACGCCGCGGCGGCGGCTCGGCTGCGGGAGGAGGCCTGGCCGGGGCGCTGGGAGCTCGGCACTGAGGGGGTCAGTGCGCCCGGAACACTAAGGAGGGGCCGGGAGCGAAAACTGCTGGGGGAAAAGGTGCCAAACCCCGCTGCCAACGGCCCCACTGAGGGCGCAGGTTGGGAGGGCTAGGAGACGCCCGCTCCCCCGCATGCGCACAGAGGCGCTCCCAGGCGGCGTGGTTAATATTCGCACTTCCTGCTTCTCCCGCAAGGTCTTACTGGCGCGCTGTACGTAGGGGGCGGGCCTCAAGGGAAAAATACCCTTCTCTGATTGGCTATCGTCGGACGGGGGTTGGCTTCGATTGGCCTGTGTAATGGCGTTGGTGACGTGGGTTGCCACCTGCGTGGGATTTCGAATGCCTGGTGTTGCAGGCCGTGTAGAAGAGGACCCGGGTCAGCATTTCCAACATGCATTTTCCTCCCACGGTCTAATTCATTCACTTATTATTATTTTTACATATTAATGCTTTAGCAACATTACAATTACAACGAACACATTCCAGCACTGCGCTTTTAATTCGGGAAGCCCCAATCCGCTCATCCTAAGATGGAGACGCTGAGGACCCGAGCAGGAAGGACCTGAAGCCCAGTTTCCCGCTCCCAGCTCTGGGCCCAGCACCATCCCCGGCTTGAGGGGCGGGCCCGGGGCACCGGCTTTAGAGTCCTCCCGAGCGTCCCACACCCTCAGCTCCTCTCGCGCCGCGCCGGCCTCGGGTCTTGGGTGCCGGCTCCTCCCTTCTTAACCCCTCCCGGCTGCAACAGCTCCACCTGCAGCGCCGAGTTTGTTGCTAGGTGGTCCTGGTCCGGTCCACGGCTGTGAGGGCGTAGAGGCATCAGCCAACCCAACCCCACTGTACACCTGGGGCGGCCGAGACTCAGGGAGCCGCGTGGCCTGAGGTCACCCAGCCAGCGGCAGACCAGGGGTAGTAGACGCAGGTCTTCTGACTCCCAGCCCGGGTCTGGGTCGCTGTCTCCTGCCTGTTGTCCCGCATCTTCGTGGTAGGTTGAGATGGCCTCTCTGGCCCCATCGCCCCCAGGCCACACCCCTGTTTCTCTAGGCTGGGGCCGCAGAAATCACGGTTGTGTCGTACCTTCCCGCAAGGCTGCTTCTCGGCGGTTCCGCCCCCTTTGCCCTGGTGACGCGTCATTCTTTGCCATGGAGACTGCGCTGTTTACTGAGAGCCCTGTTCTGTGAGAGCCCACAGCTCCTGGAGTGGTAAGGAGGCTCCCACCTGGAGCCTGGGTACTAGTTCTTTGCGGTGCTAAGGTAAGTAAACCTCGGCCCCCACCCACCAACCCTTAGTGGAGAGTTGAGATCGGCCCTAATTTAGCCCCTCGCCTCTCTGGGACCTGCACAGGCTTATCCAAGAGTCTGAGTTAACTTTTGGGCTCCATGCTCAGACACACAAGAGAGAGGCCATAGGAAAGCTTGGACTAGGAAGAAGTGGGGAGACCCCCGTGTCATCTGAGAGGGCTGGGTGGGCTGGGAGTGGGGCTCAGCCTGGTCAAGAGCCTACCCTTGTTCCATCCTTGTGTGTCTGGAGGGCTTCAGAGATCCAGAGGTCCTTAAGGGCAAGTGCTCAGATTTTGGGGTGGGGATGGTCGTGGTGGCTGCAGATTTCAGACCTACCCAAGGAAGACAGTCCTCACAGTCAGTCAGAGCTGTGCGCAGATGAGGTGGGTAAATTGTAGACTTTCTGTGGCTGCCAGCCTCTGCCTGCTGCCATTCTCCTGTGTTCCCCTTCCTGTTCTCTCCTTTTCATTGTCCTGGGAAGTTTTTATGTTCCTTACTCTGCTGAATAGGCTCAATACCTAGTTTTCAGTTTACAGATACCATGTTTGTTCATTTTTTAGAAAACATGTCTGAGTTCTTCTGTTTGGCAGTATCTATTAAAACTACTACCCTGTGACCCGGAAATTCCAGAGTCACGAAAATGCGTACATGTGTTCACCAAAAGACATAAGTGAGAATATTCACAACATCCTCATTACAGCCCCAAACTGGAAACAACCCAAATGTCTATAAGCAGCAGAAAAGACATACCTCTTACAGTGGAGTGCTGCACAGTAATGAGAATGAATGAGTTACAACTATACGAACTATGTGAACTGATGAATCTTACAAACTTAACGTTGAGTAAAGGAAGTCAGATACAGAAGGGTACATAGTGTATGATTCTGTTTGTATTTAGTTTTAAAAACAGCAAAACTAATTTACAGTGTTCAAAGTCAGGATAGTGGTGACCTTGTGGGGGCAGGAGTGAAAAGTAGTGACTGGAAAGGGGCATGAGGGGGTTGCTGGGTGCCTGTAATGCCCTGTTTCTTGATCTGGGTGCTGGTTACACAAATCTGTTCGTTTCGTGTTCAGATGATGACATACGCACATTTGGGTCTGTACGTCTCACACTTTGAATCAAATTGACATTAAAAAAGGACTAATTGCCTTTTAGTTCATCTAAAACAAGTCTGCTTTTGATTAGGACTTTGGAAACCTCAAATGGCCAAACTACTACAACCTCCCCCCAAGTTCCTGCCCTCAGAGTGGCACATTGCTAACAAGAACCAGTACCACAGTGCAGAGGCCCAAAGGTCCCGATCCGAACGCCTGGTGGCAGAGAGCCAGAGGCTTGTGGATGAAATTGAAAAGACCACAAGAAAATCTCAGAGTGATGTGAACAAGAAACTAGGTAAGGTAATATGCTCGATGTATTTGTGAGTATGTTTGGATGAGACTGCTGAGGTTTAGCTATACTGTTATTTACGTTTGATATTCAGGAATGGCAATATATTGTTCTTGAAATGTTAGGAAAAAAATATGTCTTCTACACGTTCTGTGTTTGAGTTCACTGCCCTAGCACAGAGACATAGTAACCCAGTCTGATTTTAAGCCATCCATCATCCATTCACTTATTAATTTGTTACGTATTTATTGAGCATCTGAGAGCATGCATAGACTGAGCATTGGGAAAATCACAGGGAATGATTGTAGTCTCTGCTTTTTAGGGGTTGGAGGAGGAGAAAGATACAAAAATTAATGATCAGAATATAACAGATAGGTGCTGGAGTAAAGTCCACAACAGTAGGTGTGTAACAGGGATGGGAAAGTTTTCCTAGAGAAGAACATTTGAGTGAGTCTTAAAGGAAGACTAATTTCCTCTTGACAGTTCCACACTTACGAATAGTATGTTAAGAGCTTGGCTGCTAACAAAAAGGTCAGCAGTTCAAATCCACCAGCTGCTCCTTGGAAACCCTATGGAGCAGTTCTGCTTTGTCCTGTAGGGTCGCTATGAGTTGGAATCGGTTTTTGTTTGTTTGTTTTCTATTGTTAAATGAACAAAACAAAAACAAACATAAAATGAAACAGACAAACAAAACCTCCCAAACTCCAAAAAAGTGGTAAACCAGAGGTCACAAACTCAGACATCTCTAATGGCTAGGTGTGTAACATGAGGGGTTGAATGTAAGACAACAGGGAGTGGTGGGAACTGTGGGGACCCTGGAGAACACGTGTCCCAGCTAAGAAGGCAGGTGCGACTCAATTTCAATGCATTTCTTCCAAAGAAGAATATGGGCTCAGTGTTGCCTGATCTGATTTTTTTTTCTTTAAGAACATTTGGAAAACTGGAATTTTATGTGCACTCTCCTACTTTTTCAATATTGGCAAGTGATTTGAATGTATTTCTCAGACAAGGCAAGCTGAACAAACCCGTCTAGGGATACAGTCCAGCCTGAGGGCTGCTAGGGTTTGATCTCCGAAACTTCATTCAGGCCAGTAATGTTAGATGTTAGGCTTTTCCTGATGGCTTGATTCTTACCCTGATACCAGCCTATTCTAAATAATTGTGCAGATAGGTGGGTGCTAAAAATGAAGATGCTTTATTCATTTTCACAACCGTTGTGTGGCAATAGGCATGGGAGAAAAGTTTTCAAGGCCTGCACCTTAACTTCACTGAGTCATCGAATCATGAAAAGAATTTAACTGTTTACAATGGCAGTAAAACACATCAAATGCCCGGGAATAAATCTAACAAAAAGCGTGCAAGAATTCTACACCGAACACTACAAATCGTTGTTGAAAGAAGTAAAAAAATGCTAAATAAATGCAGGAATGTATCTGTTAATGGATTGGAAGACTCCATGTTTTTAAAATGTCAGTTCTCCCCAAATGAATATATAGGTATAATGCCAATGAAAATCCCAGCAGGTTTTTTTTTTTTTTTTTTTGGCGAAATTGATAAATTGTTTCTAAAATTCATAGGGGAATGCAAAGGGTCAAAAACAGACACGGCTCAAAAAACGAAAGAAAGCATAGACACAGTTATTGTGAAGAAGAACACAACTTTTCCTGTAGGTTCCAAGACCTGTTGTAAAACTATGGTAATTAAGGTAGTGAGGTATAGGTCAGGATAGACAAAGTGACCAGAAACAAGCCCACACATGTACATTCATCTGATTTATGACAACCAATACTGCAGTGCAGTGGGAAAGGGTGACTTTTCCAATAAAATATGGAAACAGTGGGCATTGAAGAATTAGTGTAGAATGATTTTTTGATAAATTTGATATTGAAAGTAAGCAGAAATGTCTTCCTTCCGTTTTGCTAACAAGCATTTATAAAGATGGAAAAAGCCCCACGTAGCACAGCTCTGGAAAAGAATATATCTTGGGTAGTTTTATAAAAGTCCTCTAGTTTCTAATTCAAGAGTTGGCTACACGGGGAGTAGACTAACCCCGGTGTACCTTCCCTGTGTACTTCAGAACAGAGACTGGAGGAAGTCAAGTTCTGGAAGAAGGAGTTAGATGACAAACTTGAGCAGCTTGTGCATGAGACCGAGGATCTACTGATATTTAAGATCAGGTTGGAAAAAGCCCTGGAGAGCTTAAAAGAACCCTTGCACATCACTCAGAGATGCCTGGCATACAGGTAGGAAAGAAGGTTTCTTGAATGAGTCATCTGCTGCAAGAAATGAAATGCTGGGTGGTAAAAACTGACTGTGCTAGTTGGAGGGTTAGACTAAGGCAATCGGGCATGTGTTCTTTTAGAGCCTGAAATTATCCCAGCATACCTGTCATGCGGGGCGGTAGAAGCAGCACTTACACCCTGGTTTCCTTTTCTCTCGGCGAGAATAATTTTATATAACCTTCTCTCTACAGGCTGTTGGGAGGGTCAAACACCATCACCTGTGTGGACTACAGAAGTTAGGATTAAGTTTGGATGTATCATACAATTCCCAAATAACACTAAATTTAAAGAATACTGAAATGTCTTTCTCTCTCACATTTAAGCACTCTGGAGATAGTTCAGGGTTGGCATGGTGCTCCATGTTTCAAGGGTCCAGGCTTTTTCTGTCTTGTTCTATTGCATATGGCTTTTGTTCCTGAGGTTACCTCATGATTCAAGATGGCACCGGGAGCTCCAGCCATTATGTGTGCATTCCAGCCAGTAGGAAAACGTAGGGCTTGGCATTCACCAATTCTATCTGCACCCCGTTGACCAGAACTTAGTTACTTGAGCACATTAATAGAAGCTAGGATATGATAGTCTTTATTTTGGGCAGCCTGGTGCCCAGATAAAAAATACAGGGTTTTATTGCCCAGGAAAAAGTGAGAACAGATACTACAGCTAATGGGGAGTAAGAAGTCTGCTCCAATACACAAAGCCATATGGAAGCACTTTGGAAACCAGAGAACACGGTACAAACCTACCTCTTTATTATTATTTCCCTCCTACAAGCCCCTGAGTGGGATAATCCTCTCCACTCTGGGAGAATGGCGAGTTCCACACCTGCTCCCTATTGCAGCCTTAGCCCTAGGGAACCTAACAGGTCTTCCTGCTGCCAGCAGAGCCCCTCCCATCCAGTCCCATCTCCCACACTGGCTGTTGAGTGAACTTTTCCAAGTGCAGATTTTCCCGGCTCACTCTCATGCTTAAAATCATCTAATTACAATGCCATGCTCCAGTCACTTCAAGATAAAATTCTAACTTCTTAGCTTAGCATCATGACTGGGCCGCCAGCGACCTCTCCAGGCCTGCGTCTCATCCTCAACTGTGTTCGCTTAGGTGTGCGGAGCTAAGGTGGTTTCCCGAAGGCACCGTGCCTCTGTCCACACTGTTCCCTCTTCCTGAAAAGTGCTTTTCCCTCAGTGAGCTTAGCCAGGACCCTCTGCAACAACCAGGCGGCTGTCTTCCCGGCCAGTTTAGGGAGTTCATGAAGCAGTGGGAAGTAGCAGGTGAGTTAGGGGTCAGTAACCAATTGTCCCAAGCCTCAAACCCCAGGGTAATTTTAACAGCAGTAGTCGTAGAGGTTGCTAAATCTACTGAGTAGGTCCCACATGCCAGGCGCTGTGCTATATGCTTTTATATGCCATTTATTTCTTGCCACAACCCTATGAAGTACTATTAATTGTCCCCATTTCCAGGAGAGGAAACCAAGGCACAGATGAATTATATAACGTGCCCAAGGCCACAAAGCTGGCGAGAGGTGGAGCCTCCTCCTAAGCACTATCATACAGGTAGAGAAGAACAAAATATCAGGCAGCAGGGGCAGTTTTAGGAGCAGTGTAGCCTAGTGGTTAAAAGCATGTATAATGCCCAGCTCTGTGACGTTGGATAAGTTCCTTAACCTCTCTGAACCTTTGGTTCCTCACGGGGCAGTTCTACTCAGTCCTATGGGGTCACTATGAGTCAGAATCGACTCGCTGGCAACAGGTTTTTCTTTTTCCTAATTGAAAGGCTTCAGGGAGAATATGTATATAACGTGCTCAGCGCGATGCCTGTCTCATAGTAAGTGCTCAGTGGTGGCGGTAGTATTAATATTGTTAGTATTTGTAGTAACTGTTATTATTGTTGTTATTATGAAACATCTCGTCTGGGTTTAAATCCTTGTCAAAAAACAGGAGTAGGATCAGGGAAGGAAACATATGTCTTTGAAATTCTAAGGAAAAAGACAATGTTTCCAATCAACAGGTAAGAAGGAACAAGCTTCAGAACTGATGGTCAAGTTTGAGGATGAAAAAAAAAGTCCATTTAGCAGTTTTCAGACCAAATAACTAGTCCCCAAGTGATTTTTCGCCGTTGTGTTTTGGATATTCTGAAGTCACATAGACACCAACCGATAACAAGTCGCCCATCACGTCATCCAGATGAATCAGGTGAAATGCAAATCAGTTGTCCCAGTATTAGTAAGTGTCCAGGTGTTTGCAGGTATCGAGTTGTACCTCTTCTCATGCTGGAGCACTTGCTGCCTCTTCCTCTCTTGGTCAGGGAGAAGCGAGTTGGGATGGACTTGATGCACGATGAGGTGGAACGGGAGCTGATAAAGGAGACTGAGGTCATCCAAGGGGTCATGGCCCTGCTGACCCGTACTGTGGAGGAGACTTCTGAGCAGATCAGGTATGATTGTCCAGGGCCTGCCTTCAAAATAGCCACTTCAAAAGGTAGAACCCATAAAGGCTGGGCTCTGTAACACAGAAGGAATGGGGTTCAATACTCTCACAGCACTTTCAGTGTCCCTAGATTGCCCAGGAGCACTCAGGTGAGAACTGGCCAACCCTTCATACATGACATCTTCTGATCGTAGGTGGTGATGGGTCAGGATTTCACCCCTGGGAAGATTAATCCATCTTCATAGCCTCCATCAGACTGAGCCCAGTACAGCTAGATGGTGCCCAGCTACCACCACTGACTGCTCTGATAGGGATCACAATAGAGGGTCCCGGACAGAGCTGGAGAAAAATGTGGAACAAAATTCTAACTCACAAAAAAAGACCAGACTTACTGGCCTGACAGAGACTGGAGAAACCCCAAGATAATGGCCCCTGGACACCCTTTTAGCTCAGTAATGAAGTCACTCTCAAGGTTCATCCCTTGGCCAAATATTAGCCCCATAAAACAAAATGAGAGTAAAGGGGCACACCATCCCAGGGCCAGGACTAGAAGGCAGGAGGGGACAGGAAAGCTGGTAATAGGGAACCCAAGGTCGAGAAGTGAGATTGTGGACATGTTGTGGGGTTGTTAACCAATGACATAAAATAGTATGTGTACTAACTGTTTAATGAGAAACTAGTTTGTTCTGTAAACCTTTATCTAAAGTACAGTTAAAAAAAAAAATTCACTCTGATTATAAACTGGAGGGCACTGGAGCTGTTTCCCGTCAGGGCTGACCCCTTACATACAGTATGCTACAGTGGTGGTGACATTAGAAGAAGTCACAATTGAAGCGGACTATCACGAAGTCAAGGTTTGGTTACATTAATTTGTAACCAAGCATCTAGGATATGTGTGCATTGAGGTGACGGGAAGGTGGGGAAGTAAATACTACCACCCTACACTAGATCTATCTTTAGCTTTATTTTCCATGGTCTCCCAAGAACTTATAGGTGCTACCTGGGTATTCTAGAGGGAGAAACACACTTTACCTTCTCCCTTCAGGCTGAACCGTTCTGCCAAGTACAATCTTGAAAAGGATGTGAAGGACAAATTTGTGGCCCTGACCATTGATGATATCTGCTTCTCACTCAACAACAACTCGCCTAACATCAGATATTCTGAGAACGTCATAAGGGTTGAACCAAAGTGAGTGAGTCCAAGCCTGTTGGGATGGCCTTGCCATCTTCCTCCCTCCTGGTAATGTCCCAGCGCTTCTTAGACAGGCAGGACCTGGTGCGCGCATCCTCATGACAGGCTGGGCGCTAGGAAGAGGCAGGCTCAGGGGAAAAGGGCAGGCGCTGAAGGGAAGCTACTCAGAGACAAGGCCCAGGGCTTCCTGGATCCCCCAGGTCAGGTCCCACTTTAAGAAGGTTTGATATAAAATCTTTAAAAAGTGAAAGAATCTAAAAAATATACAAAAAGCAAGTTAATAATTTCCCCCTTTCTGTTTTTTCACCTCCCGAGACTACCAGTGTTCATACAAATATATACATACACTCAACGCACAAATTTTGTTTTGTTTATAAAAATGGGGTTAAACTGTATACTTTTTTCTCTAACATCTAGCTTGTTTTTCACTTAACATTATGTCACAGACCTAACTCATTCTGTTTTTTTAACTTTCTTTTTGAAGTAAAACATAACATATAGAAAAGTGCACAAATAAACAGTTCAATAAACTATCGTTGTATTTGTTACGTATTATTGCATGACAAATTACTTATCAGCTTAAAACAACAAACATTTAGTATCTGACGGTTACTGCGGGTCAGAAGTCCAGGCATTGCTTAGCTGGGTGCCTCTGGCCCAAAGCGTCATGAGGTTGTAGTCAAGCTGTCTACTGGGCAGCAGTCTCATCTGAAGGCTTGACTGGAATGGAGGTGGAGGGGAGAGAATCCACTTCCAAGCTCACTCATGTGGCTGAGGCAGGCCTTGGTCCCATGACATGACAGGACTGTCTCATGACATAGCAGCTTGGAAGCATATCTTTTAGCTCCAGAGGACTGCAGCTTCAGGTGGCGGACAGCTTGATAACCACCTCATGAGAGACCGTGAGCCAGAACCACCTAGGTAAGCAGCTTCCTGATTTCTGACTCACAGAGTCTATGAAATAGTAAATGTTTGTTGTTTTAAACTGTTCACTTTGGGGGTAATTTGTTAATACAGCGATGGATAATTAATACACAGCCCAAGACACACTTCTGTAGAAAGATTTGAAAAAACTTTTTTTTTTTAACTGAGAGGCATGATCAGGCTCAAATATAAGCCTACGATTTACAAAATTAATGTATTCTTGTATTGGTTTCTTGACCTCTTTTATATGGTTTGTTGTTGGTGGCCATCAGGTTGTCTCCTGACTCACAGCGACTCCATGCTCAAAAGAATGGAAACTTGCCCGGTCCTGTGCCATCCCATGATTGGTTGGGGTTTGGACCGTTGTGATCCATGGGGTTTTCCGTGATTGATTTTCAACAGTAGGTCGCCAGGCCTTTTTTCCTAGTCCATCTTACTCTGGAAGTTCTGCTGAAACCTGTTCAGCATCATAGCAACGTGCAGGCTGCACTGACAGACAGGCGGTGGCTGCGCATGAGGCCGATAAGCCGGATGTCAAACCTGGGTCTCCTGCCTGAAAGGAGAGAGCTCTACCGTTGAATCACTACTGCCCCCATATTTCTAGGCATAAAAGTATTGTTTCTGAAGCTGAGAATAATGAATGAAATTTATCTTTTTAATTGTAACCTGTGCTTATATTTTTGCTACACAAATACTCAATTCTGGGTCAAACTTGAAATTAACTGGCAAGGATTTCATCTTCAACTGAAAGGCAACAATTTCTGACCTCGCTCTTAATGCTTGTTAGACGAGAAAAAGCTTGCTCACACATGTAAGAAGTTGAAAGGAGCAGAGAAGTGTTCACTGCTTTCCTTGAATTGCAGGAGACCCTTCTTTCACAGCAATCCAAGACCAGTAAATCTCATCGGGAGTGTACAACTAGACCATAGCTCACAAGTTCTTCCTCTTCTCTCAAAGTCAAATTCCCGGCTAAGCAAAAGACTCAGAGAAAGCGTTTTTCATCCATTCATACGTTTGTGTTGAAAGGAAGGGAAAATACTGTTCAATTTTGTTCTGCAAAAATGAGACCCGAGAATTGCTCATATCTTTCTTCATTCTCAAACCCAAGCAGCCGTGGAAACATCCCAAGATTTTTTTTTGTAAGACGGTTTTCCCCAAAGACTGAGTTTCCTTTTTAAATCCAAGAATCTTGTTGCTTGGTGTCAAAACATTTTCTTTAAGGCTTGAGAAGCTTGTTCAACTTGTTCATATACTGAAAAAGGTCGGCTGCGTAGCTGGTTTCTGCAGCCATCCTTCATCTTCAAAGCACTCAGCAAACATCTGACCTAGCCCTTTGTTGAACGTGCTCCTGCAATTCACTTTCCACTTAACACCCCTGTTGAGAGCTCTTTCTCTGCTAAGCCACCTGATTTCTGTTACTGGTCTTTATTTAATAAAGTTCACCGTTTCTAGAGTACCATCAGGAAATTTGTCTCCACCAGTTTTGACACCAAAATCTCTCTATAAAAGCAATATGTTTTGGTACCATCAGGATTTTATTTTTTACAAGTGAGATGAAACCTTTTCTGGAGCCAGCCTTTGGTAGGGCACCATCAGTGTAGATGCCAGCACAGTTGATCCAAGACAGACCTTTATTCCAGATATAAAGACCAGACGTTAAACATATCTTGGCTTTTGCTGTTTCTGAGCAGCTCTTTGCAGCAGACAAAGTTCACTTGAATTTTGCCATGATTTACAAATCTTGGAGCCCTGGTGGCTCAGTAGTTAAGAGCTTGGCTGCTAACCACAAGGTTGGCAGTTTGAATCCACCAACCACTCCTTGGAAACCCTGTGGGGCAGTTCTACTCTGTCCTATGGGGTTGCTTTGAGTCGGAATTGTCTCAGTAGCAATGGGTTTACAAATCTTAAAAAAAGCATGACATTTATTGTTGAAATCTCTTGATGTATCAGGTTGCATTGAGAAGCTGTTGTTTTCGGTTTATTACACAAAACCTCTTGGGTATCATGTGGCAAGTCATTAATAGGTTGAGTTACCATGCTGTTTAAGAATGGAACTTTCCCAGTTTCTCACATTGCATTTTGTCTGAGCATTTCATATAATTTTGTATATAATTTTACATGCTGGGTATTATTAGGTTCTCACCAACTTAGTGACTTTTCTTTCTCTGAGCAATACATTCTGCTGTTAAATAACTTGATTTCGGAGCTTTTTCACTGAATGTGACCCTAACAAAAACTGTACACTGTTTCCTTTGGGATTCCAACTACTGTTTAAAATAATTACCACCTTTACTTGTCAGGTGGCTGTGATTATAGTTAAATGTCTTATCGATATTGCTTTCGTATTGTTTCCCTTTGCCACTAAATAGCTCAGTGTATATTTCTTAAGAATAAGGAAATTCTCTTACATAGCCACAGTAAACCAAAAAGCCAAACCCAATGCCATCAAGTTGATTTCAACTCTTAGTGACCCTGTGGGACAGGGTAGAACTGCCCCATAGGGTTTCTAAGCCTTGCAGAAGCAGACTGTCTCATCTTTCTCCTGTGGAGTGGCTAGAGGGTTTGAACCGCCGACCTTTTGGTTAACAGCTCAGTGCTTAATCACTGGGCCACCAAGGCTCCTTTATAACCACAGTACAATATCAAAAACAGAAAAATTAACATAGATACAATACTAATTACCCAATCCATGTTTGCTGAATTTTATCAAATATCTTTTCAGCACCTATTTCTGTCATGGTTTTCTCCTTAGCAGATCTTTTTCAGTACGTGAACAAGCAATGAATTATGCTGATAGATTTCCAAGTGTTGAGCTCTTTTGAAGGAGCCCTGGTGGTGCAGTGGTTAAGCACTCGGCTGCTAACCAAAACGTTGGCAGTTTGAACCCACCAGCAGCTCCATGGGAGAAAGATGTGGCACTCTGCTTCTATAAAGATGGCAGCCTTGGAAACTCGATGGGGCAGTTCTACTCTGTCCTGTAGGGTCGCTATGAGTCAGAATTGACTCGAAGGCAATGGGTTTTTTTTTTTTTTGGAGCTATTTTAGCATTTCTGAAATAAACCCTATTTGGTCATGATTTGCTAATATGTGGAGTTTTCGTATCAGTATTCATAAGTGGAATTGTTCTGTGGCTTTCTTTTTGTGTGATATCAACTTTCAGTGTTACAATCATGTTGAATCGGTTTATGCATCTCTGGCAGGAATATTCCAGAAGTGAGTCTGTGTTCTCTTTGCATCCAGTCAGGTGGCCTGTGACTTTGATTAGTTTCATTATAATGGTGTTCACTTTGGTCACTTGATTAAGGTGGTGTCTGCTGGGTTTCTGAATTGTAAAACTGCTCTCTTTTTTCCCTTTGTAATTAATAAGTATTTTATATAAATACCTTGTTCCTGATTGAGCTGGCAGTTTATTCATTTATTTATTTGTATCGGCATGGAGTTGTGGTTTTCTATTTTTTTTTTCATTGTGTTAGATAATAAATGCTATTATTATTTATTTTGGTGCTAAAATTGTCCCTAGCTGTGTAATATTAACCAGGCTACTTCACCTTTCTAAGCCTCAGTTTTACTAATCTGTAAAATGAGGGTTATAAAAGCTAGCTCACTAGGCCATTGTGAGGATTAAATGAGATAATGTCTGTAAAGTGCTAGCCCAGTGCCCAGCATGGAGTAGATAAGTGCCCCCAAAGTGATAGCTTTTGGCATTGACAGACAGCTGTTCCCTCTGCTTAGAGATGGGGAAAGGTTCTGGGTACTTCTGATAGTGGAGGTAGGCTTAGATTCTGGTGGATTTCCAGGAGCTCATCCCCCTCCCACACCCCTTCCTAGCCCATATATGCTGTGAATGAAGCATGGACTCTGTTTCAGATCTGTGAGCCTGGAAGACTGGTTAGACTTCTCCAACGCCAACGTGGAGAAGGCTGACAAGCAGCGGAACAACTCCCTGATGCTAAAGGCCCTGGTGGACCGAATCCTGTCCCAGACGGCCCACGACCTGCGCAGGCAATGCGATGTGGTGGACACAGCATTCAAGAATGGGCTGAAGGAGACCAAGGATGCTAAGGACAAGCTGGCTGTTCATCTGGCCAAGGTGAGGTCTCTGGAGGAAACAAGGAAGCAGATATTCAGGAGACCTCACTGTAGAAAACTAGAATGTCTTCTGGGCCAGGCTTTTGGACCTCTGAGCTCGGGATATTGTATTAACTAAGGGTCATTCACCTATCTCCATCTTAGCAGCAGACTTTGGGCTTTTGTGGAAAGTTGGGAACTGCAGTGAGACTTTGCCCTACTCTGGGGGTGCAGCCTTCTGAGAGGAGGCTCCCTGGTACCAAGGCCTGGCCCCTTTGTCGCTCACTGTTGCTGAGATCAGAGATGCAGAGGGCAGTGCTGAGCTGGGAAGCGGGAGGCTCAGGATCTGCCACCACTTTTTACGTGGCCGTGTGACCTTAGGCCGGCCTTCTCCCCACCCTCCTAATGTGCAATATGGGAGGGGATTGATGATCTCAGACAGCCTTTATGACACTGAAGTTCCACCAGTAAAGTTCTTCACATGGGTCTAAAAATCAATTGAACAAGCAAAGAATGGCTTAGTAGCAACCGTATGTATGAAAAAGATTTTAGTTGGAAGAAAATTTAGAACAAACCGTCAATAGGATGGGAGAGATCTAGAACATGGAAGATCTGGCCCCTCTCTTACCTTAAGGCCCCAAGTCAGATGGGGCCATGAGAGATAACCAAAATTTAATCTGAAATGAAGATTATGATCTAAGAGATATAAGTATATGGAAAAAATGCAGATTTTATCAAGTTCAAAAGCTTTGAGTTAGCTGGGAAAGTCATTCACATCTCTCAGGAGCCAAGACATTTCAAAGTTCAATCAAGAGACGTAGCCTTGGATGGGGATGGCACTCCTACGTGAATAGAAGAATTAGCTAATGTGCGATTTAAATGATTGTGAGTGTAGAGGATCACTGATACGATGTCTTAATCACCTAGCGCTGCTGTAACATAAATACCACACATGGATGGCTGTAACACACAGAAATTTATTCTCTCACAATTTAGGGAGGCCAGAAGTCTGAATTCAGGGCACAGGCTCTAGGAGGCTTTCTCTATTGGCCCTGTGGGAAGGTGCTTGTTTCTTTTCAGCTTCTGTTCCTTGGCGATCATGGCCATCATGTGGCATGACATCTGTCTTCCCCCATTTCTGCTTAGTCTGCTCTTTTATATCTCAAAAGAGATTGACTCAAGACACACCCTACACGAATACTGACTCATTGACATCACAAAGAAAATCCATCCCAAGTATGGGGGTTAAGATTTATATAACAGATTTTTGAGGGACACAATTCAATCCATAACACATGACAGCTATGAAAAAAGGACCCACCTGGTTATCATCTGCCAAAAGCCTCACTGGTTGCAAAGAGACTCAATAAGCTGAGAAGAAACCAGTAAAAATCAGTTGCCATCAAGTCGATTCCAACTCATGGTGGCCCAAAGTGTGTCACAGTGGAACGGTGCCCCATAGGATTTTTGGTGCTGGTTACTCAGAACTAGATCACCAGGCCTTTCTTCCGAGGCACCTCTAAGTGGTCTGGAAGACCTGACCTTTCGGTTAGCAGCCAAGTGCATTAACCGTTTGCACTATCCCAAGCTCGGAAGACACCTTCAAATTACATGACTGGGTAACCCCATTTTGTTTGCAGTCGTATGATTGTTATCCTTCCCTAAGTAAAGTGTATTTTAACCCTAGGGAGGTCTGGAATTAAGTATAGTAATGTTTAACATAAGCTAATTCCTCAAGGAGATGGATTAGACACAGTGGCTGCAAAAATGGGCTCAAGCATAACAATTGTGAGGTTGGCGCAGGACCAGGCAGTGTTTCACTCTGTTGTGCATAGGGTGGTATGAGTTGGAACTGACTTGACGGCAGCTAACAACAATAACATGAGGTCAACAAATTTTTTCTATAAATAGGCAGATAGTAAGTACTGTAGGCTTTGTGAGCCAAGAGGCAAAATCAAGGATATTATGAGGTGTTTATGTATGAAGAGAGAAAGTTCAGTAAATCCTTTGACATTACTCATGATTCAAGCAATGTCGGTTGTTGAAATGACTTTACCACGGTATAAATTTTGCGTGTAAGTGCTGTTTTGCCTTGCAGTTTTAGGTTGAATTCATTATGAAACATTACCATGTCTGTAGCAAAAACTAATTCCCAAAGCTACTCAGTGTTAGATAATAGTGGTTGAAGAAGGTTCTTCTCGTTCATTCAGAAGAATTTCAGTGTCGGTCCTGAGCTAAAAAAAAAAAAAAAAAACCCACAAGAAAACTTTATCACTGTATATAATCTAGTGCTGCTATAACAGAAATACCACAAGTGGATAGCTTGAACAAAGAGAAGTTTATTCTCTCACAGTCTAATAGGCTAGAAGTCCGAATTCAGGGTGTCAGCTCCAGGGGAAGCCTTTGTCTCTCTGTCGGCTCTGGAGGAATGTTCCTGTCATCAATCTTCCCTCAGTCGAGGAGCTTCTCAGCAGAGGGACCCTAGGTCCAAAGGATGCGCTATCCTCCTGGCTGTTGTTTCTTGGTGGTATGAGGTCCCCCTGCCTTTCTGCTCACTTCTCTCTTTTATATCTCAAAACAGATGGGCTCAAAACACAATCCAATCTTGTAGATTGAGTCCTGCCTCATTAACATAACTGCCACTAATCCCACCTCATCAACATCATGGAGATAGGATTTACAATACACAGGAAAATCACATCAGATGACAGAGTGGTGGACAGTCACACAATACTGTGAATCATGGCCTAGCCAAATTGATACACATATTTTTGGGGGACACAATTCAATCCATGACACTGTTAAGCCATCGAATTGCTGTGTGGTAGGGAAAGTTAGATACTTCTACTGTCTGTTTCTGATAAAAATTTATTTAACTGATAGTGGTCAAGCCCATGAGAGAGAACGAAGTTCACTCTCTGGTTCCTGTACTGATTCAACAATATATGATAGATCCAAATATGTTCTGCGAAGTAGCTGCTGTTTAAGTACTGCAGTGTGTAGCCGCAGGCTTTCAGGAACTCACATTCCCACAAGCTCTGTGTGTTTGTTCAGCCTTTTTCTGCTCCACCCAGGTTTTTACTGCCACCACTGTGACACCTTCTTAGCAGATTCCACTTCAGGAAGTCAGTACTGGGTTAGTGTTTTTTTCCTCAACTTTTTGCAAATATTTTCCCTGTCGTTGTTCCACGTGGACCATTCATGGAGGCTAATTTAGTCACTTCAAGCTCAGCACTGACTCCTTGAAAAAATAACAACCGAGCAGTATCAGAACAACTGTTAACCATCAACACCAGGAAAACCGCTCAATCATTTGCCTTGTTTCTTTGATTTTTTTTTTTCAATAGACTTTATTTTTTAGGGCTTTTTTAGATTTATGAAGAAAGTGTGCAGAAAGTACAGAGAGTTCCCGTGTAAGCCTCTCCCTCCTGCTCACCGTTTCCCTTATTATTAATGGCTTGCATTTGTGTGGCACTTTTGTTATAACTGGTGAACCAATACTGATACGTTATGACTAACTGAAGTCCATAGTTTACATTAGAGTTCACGCTTTGTGTGATACAGCCCTATGAGTTTCGACAAATGCATAATGTCATGTGCCCACCATTTCAGTATCATACAGAGTAGTTTCACTGCCCTAAAACCACCCCGTGCTCCACCTGTTCATCCTTCCCACCTCTCCCAGAATCCCTGGCAACCACTCATCTTTTTACTGTCTCTATAGTTTTGTCTTTTCCAGAATGTCGTCGTATAGTTGGAACCATACAGTATGTAGCTTTTTCAGACTGGCTTCTTTCACTTAACAATATTCATTTAAGGTTCCTCCATGTCTTTTTGTGGCTTGAGAGTTCATTTCTTAAGGAGCCCTGGTGGCACAGTGGTTAAGTGTTCAGCTGCTAACAGGAAGGGTGGTGCTTCGGACCCACCAGCAGCTCCATGGGACAAAAGACCTGGCAATCTGCTCCCACAGAAATTACAGCCTAGGAAACCCTATGGGGAAGTTCTGCTCCGTCCTGTAGGGTCGCTATGAGTTGGAATGACTTGATGGCACACAACAACAGTTCATTTCTTATTATTGCCGAGTAATAGTCCATTGTATGGCTGTCCCACCCTTTGTTTATCCATTTACCTATTGAAGGATATCTTGGTTGCCTCCAGTTTTTGGCATTTATGAATAAAGCTGCTATAAACATTCATGCGTAGGCTTCTACGTGGACGTAAGTTTTCAGTACATTTGGCTGAATACCTAGGAGCAAGATTGCTGGATTCTATGGTAAGCTTGTATTTTAACCTTGTAAGAAGTTGCCAGACTGTCTTCCAAAAGTGGCTGTACCATTTTGCATCCTTTTGGTATTTGATTGGCTATTGATGTTGTTTCCAGTGTCCTCAAGTCTTCAAGCAACTGTTCTTGAAGAACAGGCTAATAGTCTTCAACAAGCTATATTCTCTGGGCACACTTACTCAGCTGCTGCAGTCCACATGATTTAACCCACTCATCATCAGTAAACGGCTCTCCTTGCTTGGCTAACAAATGAGCCACTTGGAAACCGATTGCTGCTTCATTCTCAGTTTTTTATTTTTGTGAAGGTATTCTGCTCTGATGAGATATTCCATTTTAAATTATCTTCTTTTTTTTTTTTTCTCATCACGGCTTTCTCATGAGCTGGGACTGTTGTGGCGAGTGCTTAGACTGATAATGTAGTGTCATTTTGGAGCCCTGGTGGTGCAGTGGTTAAGAGCTATGGCTGCTAACCAAAAGGTCAGCAGGTCGAATCCACCAGCCACTCCTTGGAAACTCTATGGGGCAGCTCTACTCTGTCCTATAGGGGTCATTATGAGTTGGAATCAACTCGACGGCAGTGGGTTTTGGTTTTGATAGTGTCATTGCATAATAAGCATTTTGGTCTGGCATCTAATTCAATAACTAAATAATCTACACTCCATTGCGCCTCCAAAGAGTGACAAAGTTCTTTTCTTGCTTTGACACGCTGGGTATGTACGGGCCGCAAAAAATAAAATAAATGTCACTGTCTGGCGATACACACGGCACTCAGAAAGCTGTCAAACTACGTTCGTAGCGCCCCCAGCACAGTGTGAAGCAATGAGAACATCGTACACGGTCTGTGTGGCAACTGCTCCACTCTGCAGCTGTGGGACGAAAGTAGCCATTGGACAACGTGTAAACGAATGAGCATGGCTGTGTGCCAATAAAACTCCATCTGTGGACACTAAAATTTGAACTTTAGTTAACTTTTATGTGACGTGAAATCTTTTTCTTTTGATTTTTATTTCAACCACTTAGAAATATAAAAACTGTTCATATCTCATAGTCTGTGTAAAAACAGGCAGTGGGCTAGATTTGGCTGTGGTTTGCTGACTCCTGATCTAACCCATACTGCTAGTAGTTTTGTTTTAAAGAATCTGTGCATTTCGAGTATTTTAAGTATTTGTACAGTATAAGAGAATTTGGCCTTTTTTTTTTTTTAAGTCTAGTTTAAAATACAAAATTGAATAATTGATTTAACCTTATGATTTTAAGTTGAAATTTTGTTAAGTTTGAAGAAAGTTTTAGAACATTAAGGATTCATTATTTTTACTAATTTATTAGATTGCCGAGATCTATTTAAGAACTCCAGAAGGCTTTATTTGGAAGGCAATTCAAGTACTTAAGAAAAAAAGAAACGTTATTATTAAAAATTTATAAATGCTGTCTTAAGGATTTTAACTATGTTTTAAGTGGGACCTACTATTAATTAGGATAATATCTCTAAAGTGAATTTAAGAAAAGCTTAAGAAAACCAAATGCAACGTGTGGACCTTGTTTAGATTCTAATTTGAACAGATCAACTATTTTAAAAAGTTGGGAAAATTTGAATACTAGATATTAGATAATATGAAGGAATCATTCTTTTATTTTTGGTGTGATAAAGGTATTATGGTTTTGTCAAAAGAAAAGAGTCCTTATATCTTAGAGATACAAACTCAAGTGTATAAGACTGAAATGATGTACCGTATGGGAGTTGCTTTAAAACAATTCATTTGATGGGTAGGAGCGGAGAGAAGGGATATAGACATAACAATATTGGCTATATATTGACCATTGCTGAAACCGATGGTGGGCACATGAAGGTTCGTTATACTGTCCACGTTAATGTATGTCTGAAAAAAAGTGAAGGAAAAACTAAAATTTTTAACTGGTTAAATATTAATCTACAAAGCCAGGTGACTTCTAAGTAATCTTTTTTTGTGTGTGTGTGTGTTTGTATGTGTGCACAAAAGTCATCCTCAAAGATACCAACAAAGCTCAGATTGAGCTGCTGTTACTCTTTCTCCAGGCTTCTAGAGGGCAAAATTGGTACTAACCAAACCAAACCAGTTTGCCTGTCGAGTTGATTCCAACTCATGGTGACCCACATGTGTCAGAGTTGAACTGTCCTCTAATTGGGTTCTCAGTGTCTGAATCTTTGGAAGTAGGTTGCCAGGCCTTTCTTCTGAGGTGCCTCTGGGTAAATTTGAACCTCTAACCTTTTTGTTAGCAGCTGAACGCGCTATTAGCACCATCACTACTGGGTGGGGTTTATAAGGAAAGAGGCAGCTCTCTGCTTGTGATACAAAGGTACTTTCTACCAAGGTGGGACAGCCTTCTGAAGCAGTGAGGTCCCCCTCCTGAGGGTATTCTTGAGGCAATTCACATTAGTTGGGTAGCAATGAGGCAATAATGATCAGTCATGTCCATTCCATCTGTGAGGGTCCAAGGTTGGTTGCCCACTAGCAATCGCTGCTTAAGGGAAGAGAGAACAGACTCATTTTGGGATCCTGCTCAGGTAGAATCTGAAGTTGTCTCTTCCTAACCTACATGATCACAACAGACATGCAGACCTCCTAAGATGTTTGCTGTTGAGATGCCTTTGAGAGCACGACCTGGCCTCTCTAATCCTTTTTGTAAGGTCATGGAAGAGATTGCTTCCCAGGAGAAAAACATTACAGCTCTTGAAAAAGCCATCCTTGACCAAGAAGGGCCTGCCAAGGTGGCTCATACACGCCTAGAGACCAGGACGCGCCGGCCTAATGTGGAGCTGTGTCGGGACACTGCACAGTACAGGCTGATCAAGGAGGTTCAGGAGATCAGCCACAATGTTGCGAGGTAGGTACATTAGTCTCCTAGGGCTTCAGGAACAAAGTACCACAAAGTGGGTGCCTTAAAACAACAGAAATGTATTGCCTCACAGTTCTGGAGGCTGGAAGTCCAAAGCAGTGTGTTGGCTGGTCCACGCACCCTCTGAATTCTCTAGACGAAGATCCTTTCTTATCTCTCTCCCAGCTCCCGGTAGCCCCAGGCATCCTTCCTCTGTGTCTCTTCTCTTTTTTTATAAGGACGCCCCTCAGATTGGCTTAGGACACACCCTACTCTAGTATGACCTCATATTAACTAATAAGGTCTGTAAATACCCCATTTCCAGATAAGGTCATGTTCACAGATACTGGGGATTAAGACTTCAACATATCTTTTTTTTTTTAATTTTACTTTAAAGTGAAAGTTTACAATTCAAGTCAGTTTCTCACACAAAAACTTAGACACACATTGTTGTGTGACCCTAACTGCTCTCGCTGTGATGTGACAGCACACTTGTCCTCTCCACCCTGTATTTCCCGTGTCCATTCAACCAGCTCCTGTTCCCTTCTGCCCTCCCATCTCTCTCGGGCTCATAAATTGCCTTGTGTCTTTGGTGTTCTTCAATCTCTTTTGCTCCAGTGGGTTGGGACCAATTGATGCCTCTTAGATGACCACTTGCTAGCTTTTAAGACCCCAGACGCCACTCACCAAAGTGGAATGCAGAACATTTTCTTAATAAACTTTGTTATGCCAGTTGACCTAGATGTCCCCGGAAACCATGGTCCCCAGACCCCCACCCCAGCTACACTGTCCATCATAGTGTTTGCTTGTGTTCAGGAACCTTCTTAGCTTTTGGTTTAGTCCATTTGTGCTGACTTCCTCTGCATTGTGTTGTCCTTCCCTTCACCTAAAATAACTCTTGTCTACTATCTAATTAGCGAATACCCCTTTCCCTCCCTCCCTCCCCACCCTCGTAACCGTCAAAGAATATTTGCTTCTGTTCAGCGAATCTTTTGTGGAGTCACAATTCAATCCATAACAGTAGGCTAGCCACTGGGGTTTGGTTTATACCCGGATTATAAACAGGGGCAGATAGTGACGGTAGTGACGCTGGCTGGGCATGAGTACATTTGCATCTATAATGTTTGAGTGGTTCCTTTTTAAATGGGTCATCCATCTCTACTAACTCCAGCCAGTTGTTGCCACATAGGAATTTGGTCCCGGTGTTTTAATTTTTCTAAAGAAGTCCTAAATCCAGATGTTTAGGGCAAACCTGCAGTTTTTAAATGCTGGCCATTCATGGGGGTTGTCCGTCTCGTGAATCTGGCCTGTGACTGCCATTTTGAAATCTTTGTCTTAAGGAGGAGAGAGGGGAGAGGACATACCACTTTGGGTTCTGCACTGAATAAGTAGATAGACTGAGATGCAGAGGGCTAAGTTGTTCTCTAATGTCCTTCTCCTTCTCCTAGACTAAAGGAGACATTAGCCCAAGCTCAGGTGGTGCTGAAAGGGCTGAATCGCCGCCAGCTCGCCCTGCAGGAGGAGATCCAGGTCAAGGAGAACACCATCTACATCGATGAGGTCCTCTGCATGCAGATGAGAAAGTCCATCCCGCTGAGGGATGGGGAAGAGCAACGGGGCTGGGCTGGGGGCCTCCACCCAGATGCGGTCTGCTAATAGTAGGGAGAGTTCAGATTCTCATTAAACCACATCATAAAGTGGTGCCACAGACTCTCATTCCAGCCTACAGTCAGCCCACCACAACCTCTTTCTTGGCTGTGATTCCAAGCCTGCTCTGGGGCTGAGATTTGGACACAAGGTTCTGTTCTGCTGTCGCTGGTGGTGTGGTGGTTGTTTAACAGCTAAATTCTGTGTATCAGCACAGGCCACTCATATCACAGGACTTGGGGCTTTGGGGGAGGAGTTCAGGACATTTTAGTTCAGACTGGTTTCAGTTCAGTAGTTGGGCTGGACCCCTACCCAGACTGTGAACCATCTCACTCATGAGATGGGATGAAAGCATTGCTTTCGGTTCTCAAACTTCTTTTCCCTCGAGGTCAACGCATTCAAGTTGTACAAAGCACAGATGGAAGAGGAGCAGCCCTGGATCAGGGGTCCCCTCAGACCTTGCCAGACAGCTGTAGTGTCGTTCTGGCCTTACTTTCTCCTGTGTGAAATGGAGAGGGCAGGATAGGCCAACATGCCATCCAGCGCTTAGCCATTCATTATGACGGTAGGGGCTGATGCGAGCCAGATGGCTGTTGTCTGCGGTTGTGAGGTTGCAGAATGGGGACAGCTGTGTTTCTCAGGTTGGAGGAGGGCTCGGAAGGGCATCAGTCAATGGGCTTTAGTGTCAGCTGTGGGGTGGGTAGCTGTGGCAGGAGTTACCAGTGACATTCTAGAAAGGCTGGAGCAGTCAATACTGACATAGCTGGCCTGGACTGGAGGCGCAGTTTATGTGCAGTGTGTATCCGGATCTCGGCAACTGTAGCTTCAGAATTCTAGCTTGGGAAAGGGGAAGGCAGAGGTTCCTGGGCTCCCTAGACAAGCTTTAGCGCCACCACGTGGTAAGGAGATTTGGATTTTGTTTTCTTTCCTGAACGTAAGCCCACTCAGAGTCAGAATTTGGTGTTTCCAGACCAATTAGTAATCATTTGGGAGTATTAAAAATAAAACAAAATTCAAGCAACAGTAAAGGAAAAAAAAAAAAAAAAAAAAACTCCCATTCCTGCCACAGATTCAAATTAGTGGTTAAGAGGGTGGGCTCTGGAGTCAGACATACCTGAGTTCAAGTTCTCCAATGGTACCTACCTCATAGGGTGACGGGGGGGATGGAATGAGATAACCTGTGTAAAAGCCTTCATATAGAGCTTTTGATCTAGTATTTTCTTCAGCTGTTCCTACCACAGGTGATCAGCCTGTGCACTAGAACCCAGCTTTGGCTCTGGTTCATGCTGGCCTCCACATAAGCATATTTTTTTGTTCACTCATGTCCAGCTCTGTTTCTTTCATGATCAGCTCTTCTGTGGCTTATGTAGGTACGCCAGGCCTCAGGTCATCCCAAATAATCAACTAGTGGATAATAACAAGGACCTGTCCCGTGAATTTTCTCATCAAATCCTCAGACACATACACACACACAAAACGAAACTCCATCTGTAAATGAGATACTGGCCTTGAGATCAAACAGACCAAGGTTCAAATCCTGGTTCTGCCACTTACTAGCTGTGTGACCTTGGGCAAGTTACTCAGCCTCTCTGTGCTGCTGTTACCTTATCTCAGTCACCTTGTCCACACACCCTTTGTAACCCACACTGCCCTTTTCTGGTGTAGATTTCTTCCTCTAGGCAAGTGTCCATATATCCCAGGGGCACATCTCTAAGGAACAGATTTCTGCATATCAAGCCTGGAGGTTATTGCCAAATAATCTAAGACTAAATTTTCTGAAGGTTGTTGTCAATTTCCAAATATCTATTCCCTAAAATGCCTGGACCAGAATCTTACCAAGATGCCGCCTCAGCCGCTGTACAATATATGAAGTTCAAATTCCAGCTCTGTTACCGGTAGCTGTGTGCCTTTGGGCACTGAGCCTCTTTGATCTTTTTCCTGGCCTGTCTTCAGATGTGGATGCCTCCGCCTTGAGGTTGTTTGTGAAGATAAAGCGAGATGTTGTAGGTAAAGCACCTAGCACAGTGCCTGATGTAATAGATACCCAGTAGATGGCAGCTAGTTTTTTGTTTTAATGAGGAGTTTCTATTATTCTGAAAAAAAAAATCACCTATGAACTAAGAGAAAATATTTCTAGTTGTTGTCGAGTCACGGTGACCCCGTGTGTGCAGAGTAGAACTATGCTCCATAGGGTGTTCAACGGCTGACCTTTGGGAAGGAGATCACCAGGCCTTTGCTCCGAGGTGCCTCTGGGGGGACTCAAACTTTCAACCTTTCAGTTAGCAGCTGAGCACCTTAACCTTCTGCACCACCCGGGGACTCCCAATGGCTGTTTACATACACCTTTTCAGGAGCACAGTTGCTACATAGGGTCGCTATGAGTCGGAATGGACTTGATGGCAGTGGGTTTGGCTTTTTTTTTTTTTGGTTTCAGGAGCACAGGTTTACAGGAGCCAGGGTCGCCTAGTAAGAAGATGCTCTGAGTGGCTTTGGGTTTTTAGCTCTGTGGCTGAGCGAGGGTGTCAAAAAGCAAAACCAAATGACAGAAAAAAAAAAATCACCTGTGGAGAGTTGGTAAAGACCGCACTTTAAAATCACCTGGGGCCTTGGCAGCACCCGTAGCCCTAGCCTTTGCTGGGCAGTTCATGTTGGCGTGGAACTGGCAAAAAAGGAGAAAGAAAAGCAAAAGGGGTAAAGGAGGGTAGAAATGCCCCAAGTGTAGTCCTAGTCAGATCAGATTTTAAAGTCCAAAGTGCGCTAGCTTTCTTCCTCTGCAGAGTGCTTCTTACATCATTGGGTAAGCGATGACAAAATAGTTCAGCTCTGAATCGATCAGCTTTCGGTACTTCCTGTAAATTTCCCGCAGCGTCCTGTCCTCCTCATTCGTCTCATATCTGTTTGTATAAATTCTCACCTGTGCCAAGAGAGAAGAACACACACACACAGTGATTACATCATTCAGGCATTGAAAACAATCCAAATGATTTACAAGTGCAATTTTTGGTGAAATCAGAAAAGGCCCAGACAAAATAGCAAGGAAGAATTCTCAAAATTTCCTTCCATGCAGTCATTAGTTGTCACTGGATAAAAAATTAGTTTTTGTTGGACATTTCATGAAATGACTGCCTTAAGGTGTCTTTTCCTCTCTGAGTCCCAACATAGAAGCACCATGCCTGGATGCCTGCTGTCCTGAGGGCCCGCGCACAGGGCTCAGATGCCCTTGCTCTATCCCTGTGGAAGCGGCCCTGGGGCTGTCTTACCTTGAGTGTGCGCAGGGAACACTGCCTCTCTTCCTGACTCTTCAGGATCCGCTCCACAAACTTAACATTGAGGAAAGCCCAGATTTTGAAGTAAAATAGCTTCCTGCAGGATAAGATGAGGAGGTGCAGCTCTTCATCGAGTGACTCATGGTTGTTGTTGAACTCAAAAGTTAATTTCTGGAAGACCACCAAAGGGGAAGATGTTTGTGGACAGAGATGGTGGAACTGGCTGGGTCATCCCATACCATTCCCGTGACCCGGCTTTGGGCCTAATAGCCGTGGTGGTTCTGGAGCTTTAGGTAAGGAATATGGGTCATATATTTCTCAGAGAAAGAGATTTGAGAACGAATGTGATCTCCATCAAGTTTGCACAACTTGGAGTTTGGAGACAGTGTACTCGGAGTCCAGAGACCAGGGTGCCAGTCCTAGCCCTGCGTGGAAGGATAATAATGACGTCTGCCCTGCCCGCCTCAGGCTAGGTGAGTATCCAGTGAACTGTTAGTACTTTGTTGTCCATCACTGTTGGTAGTGGTGTTTATGTCTATTAACACCAATTATCACAACTTTCTGTGAGGTCCTTAAAAAGCCAGTTACTGTCGAGCAGCCAGGCCTTTCTTCTGAGGCACCTCTGGGTGGGTTTGAACTGCCAACCTTTTTGTTAGTACCCAAGCACACACTGTTTGTGTGACCCAAGGAGACCTGTATGGTCCTTAAGAGGAACAAAATTATCCTGATTTGATATGATAAGTAGGAAAGTTGCCGGATTAGGAGACAGCCCAGAACCTCTGAGCTCTTTAGTGACCTAAGTCCAATCTGGCTTTTTATTTGGTTTGGTTCTCCCCATTCTACATTTCCTATGACCCAGTGTTATGGATTGAATTGTGTGCCTCCAAAATATGTATTGAAGTCCTGGCCACCCATAACAAGAGAAGAGATTGAAGAGGAAATAAAAAGACTCCCAACCAAAAAAACACCCTGGCCCAGACAGCATCACTGGAGAATTCTACCAAACATTCAGAGAAAAGATCACACCAGTACTACTAAACTATTTCAGAGCATAGAAAAGGAAGGAATACTCCTGAATTCATTCTATGAAGCCAGCATAACCCTGAAAGACTCCACAAAAAAAGAAATTACAGACCAATATCGCTCATGAATATAGATTTAAAAATTCTCAACAAAATTCTAGCCAATGGAATTCAGCACCATATCAAAAAATAACACACCAAGACCAAGTGGGATTCATACTGGACATGCAAGGATGGTTCATCATTAGAAAATCAATCAACATAATTCACATAAATAGAACAAAAGAAAAGAATCACATTATCATCTCAGTTGAAGCAGAAAAGCCATTTGATAAAGTCCAACACCCATTCCTGATAGAAATTCTCCACGAAACAGGAATAGAAGGGAAATTCCTCAACATAATGAGGGGCATCTATACAAAACCAACAGCCAACATCTTCTCAGCAGAGAGGCTGAAAGCATTCCTCCTGACCACGAGAACAAGAATAGGATGCCCTTTATCACCACTGCTTCTTAACATTGTGCTGAAGTCCTAGGTAGGGCAATAAGGCAAGAAAAAGAAATAAACGGCATCCAAATTGGGAAAGAAGTAAAACTATCCCTATTTACAGATGATATGATACTATATGTATAAAACCCCAAAGATTCAACAAGAAAACTACTGGAATGCAAAGACTTGGCAGTGTGGCAGAATGCAAGAAAAACATAAAAAATCAGTTGGATTGCTATCCACCAACAAATAGAATTCCAAAAAGGAAATCAGGAAAACAATGCCATTTATAATAGACCCTAAAAAGATATAATACTTAGGAATAAATCTAACCAGGGACATAAAAGACCTACAGAAAGAAAACTACAAAACATTACTGTAAGAAACCAAAAGACACCTACATAAATGGAAAAACATGCCATGCTCACAGGTAGACTCAACATTGTGAAAATGTCAGTTCTACCCAAAGCAATCTACAGAGAGAATGCAATCCCAATCCAAATACCAACAGCATTCTTTAACCAGATGGAAAAACTGATCACCAACTTTATGTGGAAAGGAAAGAGGCCCTGGATAAGCAAAGCATTATTGAAGAAAAAGAGCAAAGTAGGAGGTCTGACAATACCTCATCCCAGAACCTACTATACAGTCATTACAGTCAAAACAGTACAATGACAGACACATAGACCAATGGAACACAATCGAGAACCCACCTATGGTCAGCTGATCTTTGACAAAGGACCAAAGTCCATTAAATGGGGAAAAGACAGTCTTTTTAACAAATGTTGCTAGCAAAACTAGATGTCTATCTGCAAAAAAATGAAACAGGACCCATACCTCACAGCACACACAAAAACTCACCAGAAATGGATTAAAGACCTAAATATAAGACTAAAATGATAAAGATCACGGAAGGAAAAATAGGGACAATGCTAGGGGCCCTAATACATGGCATAAATACAATATGAACCATAACTAACAATGCACAAACATCAGAAGATAAACTAGGTAATCGGGAGCTCCTAAAAATTAAACACTTATGCTCATCAAAAGACTTCACCAAAACAGTAAAAACAGAACCTACCGACTGGGAAAAAAATTTTGGCTACAACATATCCAACAAGGGTCTAATGTCTAAAATCTATAAAATACTTCAACACCTCAACAACAAAAAGACAAATAATCCAATTAAAAAATGTGCAAAGGATATGAATAGACACTCCACCAGAGAAGACATCCAGGTGGCTAACAGACACATGAGAAAATGTTCACAATCATTAGCCATTAGAGAAATGCAAATCAAAACTACATTGAGATACCATCTCAGCCCGACATTACTAGCACTAATCAATAAAACAGAAAATAACAAGTGCTGGAAAGGTTACGGGGAGATGGGAACTCTTATGCAGTGCTGGTGGGAATGTAAAATGGCACAACCACTGTGGAAAACAATATGGTGCCTCCTTAAAAAGCTAGAAATAGAAATACCATATATATAAAAAAGAAAAAGAAATACCATATGATCCAGCAATACCACCTGTAGAAATATATTCTAGAGAAATAAGAACGGTCACATGAATAGACAGATGCACACCCATGTTCACAGCAGCAAAAAGATGTAAATGACCTAAGTGCCCATCAAAAGATGAATGGATAGACTACACACGATGGAATACTACTTAATGAGAAAGAACAAAGATGAATCTGCGAAATATCTCACAACATGGATGAATCTGGAGGGCGTTATACTGAGTGAAATAAGTCAATCACAAAAGGACAAGTAGCGTAGGAGACCACTGTTATAAAAACTCAAGAAGAGGTTTACACACAGAAAAAAACAGTCTGTTACGAAAGGGGAGGGTTGGGGAGGGGAAGTCACTAACTAGATAGTAGACAAGTGTTAACTTTAGTGAAGAGAAAGACAACACACAATATAGGGGAAGTCAGCACAACTTGACCAAGGCAAAGTCATAGAAGCTTCATAGGCACATCCAGATACCCTGTGGGACTGAGTTTCCGGAGCTGAGTGCTGGGGAGCATGGTCAAGGGGGTCATCTAGGTCAACCGGTGTAACAAAGTTCATAAAGAAAATGTTCTACATTCAACTTTGGCGAGTAGCATCTAGGGTCTTAAAAACTTGTGAGCCGCCATCTGAGATACAAGTACTGGTCCCATTCCCATCTGGAGAAAAGGAGAATGAAGAAAACCAAAGACACAAGGAAAATATTAGTCCAAAGGACTAATGGGCCAAAAGTACCACAGCCTTCACCAGCCTGAGCCCAGAAGAACTATATGATGCCCGGCTACAACCACCATCTTCTCTGACAGGGATCACAATAGACAGTCCCGGACAGGGTGGGAGAAAAATGTAGAACAGAATTCAAATTCACAGAAAAAGAAAAAAAAAGACCAGACTTATTGGTGTGACAGAGTCTAGAAGAACCCCCGAGACTATGGACCCTGGATATCCTTTTAACTCAGAACTGAAGTCACTCTTGAAGTTCACTTTTCAGCCAGTGATTAAACAAGTCTATAAAACAAACAATAACACATGTGAAGAATGTGCTTCTTAGTTTATTCGTGTGTATGAGACCAAAAGTACAACACCTGCCCAAAAGCAATGGCAAGAAGGCAGAAAGGGACAAGAAAAATGGACAGATGAAACAGGGAATTGGAGTGTGGAGGGGGAGAGTGTTGACACATCACGGGATTACAACCAGTTTCACAAAACAATTTGTGTATAAATTGTTGAATGAAAAACTAGTTTGCTCTGTAGAGTTTCATCTAAAGTGCGCGCGCGCACACACACACACACACACAAACTACAATGAGATACCACAATTTCACCCCGACATTACTTTCACTAATAATAAAAAAAAAAAAAACAGAAAATAACAAATGTCAGAGAGGTTGCAGGAAGATTTGAACTCTTATGCATTGCTTGTGGGAATGTAAATTGGTACAACCAACGTGGAAAACTATATGGCCTCCTTCTCCTTAAAAAGGTAGAAATACCATACGATTCATGAGTGGCACCTGAGGTCTTAAAAGCTAGCGAATGGCCATCTAAGATAAATCAATTGGTCCCAACCCACCAGGAGCAAAGGAGAATGAAGAACACCAAAGACACAAGGAAAATATTAGCCCAAGAGACAAAAGGGGCCACATAAACCAGACTCCATCAGCCAGACACCAGAAGAGCTGGATGGTGCCTGGCTACCACCAAAGATCGCTCCTGAAAGGGAACACAACAGAGAGTCCCCAGCTGAGAAGGAGAAAAGTGGGGTGCAGAACTCAAATTCTACTAGAAAGACCAGACTTAATGGTCTGACTGAGACTGGAGGAACGCCAGAAGACATGGCCCGTGGACTCTGTGTTAACCCAGAACTAAAACCATTCCTGAAGCCAACTCTTCAGACAAAGAATAGACTGCACTATAAGACATAAAATGATACTCATGAAGAGTGTGTTTCTTAATTCAAGTAGTTACACTAGACTAAATGGGCAGCTCCTGTCCGGAGGCGAGATGAGAAGGCAGAAAGGGACAGGAGCTAGTTGAATGGACACAGGGCGGAAAGGAGGAATGAGCGGTCACATTATAGGGATAGCAACCAGGGTCACATAACAATGTGTGTATAAATTTTTATATGAGAAACTAACTTGAGCTGTGAACTTTCACCTAAAGCACAATTAAAAAAAAAAAATATATATATATACAGTCCAGCAAGCCCATTCCTAGGAATATATCCTAGAGAAACAAGAGCTGTCACACAAATAGACAAATGCACACCCATGTTCACTGCAGCATTATTCACAATAGTAAAAAATGGAAACAAGCTAAGGGCCCATCAAAAGATGAATGGATAAACAAATTGTGGTATATATGCACAATGGAATACTACTTAACAATAAAAAACAATGGCGAAGTATCTCACCTCCTGGATGAATCTGAAGGGCATTATGCTGATTGAAATAAGTCAATCACAAAAGGACAAATACTGTATGAGACCACTATTATAAAAACTCAAGAAAAGGTTTACATGCAGAAAGAAACAATCTTTGATGGTTATGAGGGAGGGGAGGGCTAGGGAGTGGAAATCGCTAACTAGATTGTAGACAAATGTCAACTTTGGTGAAGGGGAAGACAACAGACAGTATAGTGGAAGTCAGCACAACTTGACCAAGGCAAAGTCATAGAAGGTTCCTAGGCACACACCTTGAGGGACTGAGTTTTGGGGGCTGAGGGCTGAGGACCATAGCCTTGGGGGATATCTAGGTTAATTGGCATAACGTAGTTCATAAAGAAAATGTTCTACACCCTACTTTGGTTTGTAGCATCTCGGGTCTTAAAAGCTTGGGAGCGGTCAGTAAGATACTAGCTCAAAGGCCTAATGGGCCACATGAACCACAGCCTCCACTAGCCTAAGCCCGGAAGAACTAGATGGTACCCGGCTACCACTAATAACCAATCGGACAGAGATTGCAATAATAAAAGCCAAATCAAACCCACTGATGTTGAGTTGATTCCAACTCATAGCGACCCCATAGGACAGAGTAGAACTGCCCCATAGGGTTTCCAAGGAGTGCCTGGTGGATTTGAACTGCCAACCTTTTGGTTACTCTTAACCACTATGCCCCCAGGGTTTCCGAGATCACAATAGAGGGAGCAAAATGTAGGACAAAATTCAAATACACACACACACACACACAAAGTCTAGACTTGCTGGTCTGACAGAGACTGGAGAAGTACTTGAGACTGTGGCCCTTAGACACCCTGATAACTCAGAACTGAAGTCCATCTTTCAGCCAAAGATTAGACGGGCCTATGAAACAAACATATAAGGAACATGCTTCTTAGATTAATCAAGTATGTGAGATCAAATGGACAATGCCTGCCCAAATGCAAAGACAAGAAGGCAGGAAGGGACAGGAAGCCTGGCCAAATGGACGCGGAGAACCCGGGGTGTAAAAGGGTAGAGGGTTGACATTTTGTGGGGATTGCAAGCAATGTGAAAACAATTTGTGGATTAAGTTTTGAATGAGAAACTAATTCGCATTCTAAACTTTCACCTAAAACACAATAAAATAATAATAATAAAAAAAACTCTGCTCATATGCTGTTATTTAATGGGCTTAAGCATCACAAAGATTGTGAGGATGGTGCAGGACCGGGCAGCGTTTCGTTCTGTTGGACACAGGGTTGCTATGAGTCGGAATCAACTCAACAGCACCTAACCACAGCAACAATCATGTGATTGAATCGGTTTGGCCTTGAGTAGAGCAGATTACCTTCCATAATGCAATGTAATATAATGTAATCCACCATTTAGGTCTTGCCAGTGGGTCCTAAACTTAATCACTTCCGAGTTATAAAAAGAGCAGAATAGACTTAGACACACACACGGGAAGACAGATGCCATGTGAGAATTGCCAAGCAACTAAGGAATTCCCTGGGGTTCCAGCAAGGAAAGAATCAACCTGACTGAGGCCCTAACTTGGACATTTAGCCTCCAGAACTGTGATTTCTGTTCATGAAAGCCGCCCACTTGTGGTATTTGCGTTGCAGCAGCACTAGGAAACTAGGACACCAGGTGCAGCTGTACCCAGACAGGCTCCTGCTTAAAGCCGACCACAGGAACTTCATTGTCTCCTGCTTCTTGCTGTGACCCAGAGGAAAGGTGGGAAGAGGGTGCCAACCTATTCCTCACCCACAGGGGCACCTTCTTGCTCAGGTCTCGCAGCTCAGAGTCAGGGAAAAGGGGCTTTTCTTGGTTGACAGCCAACCAGAAAATTCCTTATGTTCTATGTGTAGGAAATGAGCAGCAGCTTTTGTAGTCTGCTATGGTCTTAGGGGAAACCCTGGTGGCACAGTGGTTAAGTGCTACAGCTGCTAACCAAAGGGTCGGCAGTTCAAGTCCACCAGGTGCTCCTTGGAAACTCTATGGGGCAGCTCTACTCTGTCCTATAGGGTTGCTATGAGTCAGAATTGACTTGACGGCAATGGGTTTGGTTTTTTTGGGTTTATGGTCTTAGGAGGTAGGGAAAGGTTTAGTCTGGTAACATTTATCAGAACCTAAATTTGAGTACAGAGTCCTTGGGTGTTACAAATGCTAAAGAGGCTAACCAAAATATTGGAGGTTCAAATCCACCTAGTGATGCCTGGCGATCTACTTCTGAAAAATTAGCCATTGAAAACCCTATGGAGCATAGCTCTACTTTGATACACATAGGGTTGCCATGAGTCAGAATGAACTCAACAGCAACCGGTTCTGAATTTGAGCACAAAAAGGAATGTGTGTTTATATAAGCCCAGCCAAGGGGAGGTAACAGTGGACTTTTTTTTCTGGGGAAGCAAGGAACCTGAGTGGCGGACACTTCTTGCAACCTCCCTTCCCCTCACTTCATACCCACCTGCAGGGTGTGCCGGAATGTGGGCAGGAGATCCATCAGGGTGGGCCTCATGGACCAGTCTGGGTCGCTGAAGTAGCAGCTTCTCAGACTGATGCTCCTGACCGGGATCTCCTGCAAGAGGATCCGGGCCAAGCGCTCGTACTTCATGACTCGCTCAAAGAAGAAGTTTATCTTCAATTTGGTAGCATGCTTGGTCAGCTTGGCCCAGGACATGCCCCAAATGACCTGCCCATGGGGGTCATGGATGTGGCATTTGATGTTTATGGTCCAGAGGGTGCTGGCATTGTTCTCACACAAGTTCTCGAGCAGCTCGTCAGAGATACAATTGTAGTTGAGGGTCAAGATCTCCAGGTTGCGGAATATGGCCATGGTCTTGTTGAACTGGGGGCTGCTGTAGACAGCGAGGTGATGACTAAAGAAGTCCTCGATGTTGAGCTCTGAGGCCAAACTCTCGTTCCTTAAGTAGCTCAGGGAGTTTAGTACATGGCAGCCTTGTTCCACCGTCATCCTGGCCCCTTTCAGGTTGAGATAATCCAGGTGTTTGCCCATCTTCTTTAAGAAGAAGCTCAAGCTCTTGACGAAGAAGCTCCTGACGCTGTTTCTCCAGACTGCGCGGTCCAGTTCCAGGTGCTGGATGGACAGAGATTTCAGGCGGCTGTTACTCTTGCCCAGACAGGAGAGGAGGCCTCGCATGGTGACCTGGAATTTTTTGGTCAAGACAGCATTGTAAGGATTGAGGAATTTGATCTCCAGGTGTTCCAGATAACGGCCAAATTTCTTAACATACCAAAGGGCTGACTCAAATTCGGATGCATGCACCCTAGAAGGTCTCCCGCTGAATGTGATGGTCCTGTATCGCCAGAGGTCTGCTGAATACATCATCTGGTTCCACTTTCTGCAGACCAGGGCCGCCCTGGACCGGTCCCTGTCTCCCAGCCACCAGAAGACACGACGAAGACACACATCGGGCAGAGTGGCCCAGCAGCTCTGGTCTTGGGGCTGGATCAGTTCTCTTTCTTCATCCATCGAGGAACCGGCTGTGCAGTGCAGCTGTGTGGGAGGCAGGGCTTCCAAAAATGAGGAAAGAAAAGCAATCACTTGTTTTCTGTGGGGAGTAAAAAGGAAAAGCCATTACCTGTCAAACAGAAATTAAGTTCAGTTGAACAAATATCCACGATTGTCCTCTGTGTGGGAGGCACTGTGCCAGGTGCAGGTTCAATAACAAATCCACAGTACAATCCACACCTTCAAGGATTTCACAGTCTATCAGGGGAAACAGACCAGCATTCAATTACAAAATGGTAAGAGAAGTGAAAAAGTACCGGCATATTCATGGTTCAGGGGTAGCACAAGCAGAGGGCGATTGATTCTGTCTGGGTAAGGAGAAAGTCCACCCCCTGCCTGTGTTTCTATTACTGTGGTGGCTTGTGTGTTGCTATGATGTGGAAGCCATGCCACCGGTATTTCAAATACCAGCAGGGTGATCCATGGTGGACAGGTTTCTGTGGAGCTTCCAGACTAAGACAGACTAGGAAGAAAGGCCTGGTGACCTACTTCTGAAAATTAGCCAATGAAAACCTTACAGGTCATAACAGAACATTGTGCGACTTGCTTTCTTTGGATGTGTCATCAGGAGGGATCAAGTGCTAGAGGAGGACATCATGTTTGGTGAAGTAGAGGGTCAATGAAGGTGTGGGAGTACCTTCGTGAGATGGATTGGCACAGTAGCCACAACCATGGACTCAAACATGCTAGTGATCATGAGAATGCTAGACTGGCCAATTTGGTCTGTTGTACATAAGGTCGCCATGAGTCAACTCAATGGCATGCATCTATCTGTCTGTCTATCTGTCTGTCTGTCTATCTGTCTATCTATCTAATCTCCCTACCTCCCTACCTATCTACCTACCTACCTACCTATCATCTATCTATCTATCTATCTATCTATCTATCTATCTATCTATCTATCTATCTATCTATCTATCTATCTATCTATCTATCTATCTATCATCTCTCTCTAATCTCTCTATCATCTATCTATCTGTCTGTCTGTCTGTCTGTCTATCTATCCAAGGAGGAAGTAGAGAGAGCTGCTCAGAGGAGTGACATCTGGGCTGGATTTTGATGGGTGAATAGGATTTGCAAGGCAGACCAGGTTGACCTAGTGGTGGTAGTGGAGAAACTGAACATTCCAGGTAGGTCACAGAACTGTGAACTTACATGTTCATATTCAGGGAACTAAAAATTGTTCATCTGGAGCTTAACTTGTAAGTGGAGGGACTGATGGGACTGGAGCTGGAGAAGTGGGCAGGTGCTGGTCAAGAGGGCCCTGAATCATTTGATGACAACATCCTAGAGGCCAGTGATTCCAACAGTCCCCTCACTTGAGAACTTGGAATTTTGACTTGGCCTGTCCCCTTGCCTGGATGAGGATCACTGTATATATTGAGATCCATGGCTGATGGTTGTGTTTATATTTAAAAGATAGCAGAACAAGGGTGAAGAACCACAGCTGAGGTCATGGGGAACCATGGAAGTTCAGAGGGTTGTATGTCTGGAAGCCATCTGGTCAGCCTTGAGGATATTCTGGAGGAGTAGAGGACAAGTGGTCAAGAGCACAGTCCAGGTTCTAACAGCTGGGACTTGGGTGGTGTTGTAGCGGGAATGGAGGGGAGAGGATAGGTTTGTGAGTTCTTTAGAGGACACAGTTTGGTAACTGGCTGAATGTAGAACTGGGAAGGACTGAAAGGGTTCTGACTCAAGCTCGGATTCCAGGGGATACCACCAGTCAGGCTAGGGAGTCCCAGGAGAGAGGTGAGCTAAGGCCTGCCTGATACAGTGAGTCATTGGTCCAACTTTTCATAGGCATCTGTTGAAATTCTCGTGACTTTTTGCTTTCAGTGTTTCCTGAGAACTCTCCTACTTTTCTTTGACTCTCCAAAACCTCCCATTCTTCAAGGTTCAAGCCCTGCCATCCATGAAGTTTTATTGGCTACTTTACCAAGTGGCTAAGATTATTGATCATGGCTCATAAAAATTCAAGACTGGAAGAGACCTGAGAATTCATTTCTTTACAAATGGAAACTGAGGCCCAGACAGATGGGTGGACTTGCCCATGGTCACACAGCAAGTTACTTAGAACCCAGGCTTTCTGACTCTCTCTAGGGTACTTTTTTTTTTTTTTTTTAACCCTCACTTTTTGGGTTTTGGGTGCAGATGGGGGCAAATTATTCATACTTCTTAATTCAAGATGGAACCTCTTTGGTTTTATTTATTCGTTTATTCCCTTTTATCCCTGTGCCCCACTCCATGGCCCCCACCACAGGCAACTATTTAAATGTGTTTGATGTGCATCTTTTTGTTTGTATGTGCTTGCCAAACGTGTTTGTAAGGTTCATTCATGTTGCTCTGGGTACATATCGCCCATTACTTCTATGGGCTGAATAGCACCCATGTGAGTATCCCCCACCTTTTTCCTCTCCACTGTCCCTGGGATGGACACCCAGACCTCCTTCAGCTTCTGCTCCCACCAGGTGACAATGAGCACCCTCAAACGTGCTCTTGTGTGGGGCTTTCTTTGGGATCTTCTCCAGCACCTTTGTCCTCATTACCCCATCACTCTCCTTCATTGCCCTGAACAAGTTGGCCCCTGCTGGCGCTCCCATTTCCAGACCCAGACTTCCATACAGAATTTCATAGCAGCCCATCCCCCCCACGACATGGAGCTGCAAGGGGTTCCCCATCTGCCTGCCCGATCTCCCTCTCCTCCAGCCAGTGTCCACCCCTTCAGATAATGTGTGTCCATGCCGCCTTCTCCCATGGGCCCACAAACTCCCTGAGGCTAAGGAAAGTTCATTCTTCTTTTCAGTAGGTGCTTCAACATTTAATAAGTGAATAAGTATAGTTGTTTCTGGGATCACATGTAAACTCCCTGGGGCTAAGGGTTCTACCCAGTGGTCAGCACAGAACAGGGCACTTACAAGGAGCCAAGGAAATGCTAAACCACTGCAAAAGCTAAAGCAAACCCCTTGCCCTAGCAAAGTCACAGGTCAGATGGATTATCACTCTAAGCCATAGGGTGGGGTTGGAAGAACACCTTTGGTGGGCTGGGGAAGTAGTTGCCAGTAGCCCTAAAGTCGTGTAATTCTTGGGATGCCCCAGACCTTCTCACCAGTAAGAGGCAGTGTAGTTTGGAGGGTTGAGTCCTGGCTCTGTCAACTACTAGTTGTATGACATTAGCCCAGTTATTTAATTACTTTGTACCTCGGTCTCCCCTTTTCTAAAATAGGGGTGATAACAATACCTTTCTCCTAGTGTTAGGAGGATTAAATAAGCTGATATATGGAAAGTACCAGAACAATGCCTGGCACATAGTGAATGCTATATGAGTGCTTGCTGCCAAAGGCCGTCTGCAACGTTCCTGTAAAGAAGGTATTAAAACAAACAAACAAACAGAAAAACCCTAAACCCGTTGCCTTCAAGTCGATTCGACTCATAGCGACCCTATAGGGCAGAACAGAACTACTCCATAGGGTTTCCAAGGAGCAGCTGGTGGATTTGAACTGCCAGCCGTAGCTCTTAACCACTGCGCCATCAGAGCTCCAGGAAGGTATGGACGCACCCGTTTTACAAATGGGGAAACCGAGATGTTGGAAGGTTAAGTTTTCCAATGAGATTTCATAGTAAACGTGGGAAGGGATTCGAACCCACGTTTAGGGAGACTAAGGACTCCCTAACCTAGGCTCGGTCCACCATATCACATAGCGGTCAACAAAGGAAGGAAACCTAGGGACGTCTCATCAACTAGGGGGAAGAGGAGGTGGGTGGCCTTGAAGCCGGCGCAGCCAAAGAGCTTCCAAGAGACTCGCGAGAAGGGCAGCGCCCCCTTCCCGTGCGGGCCTCGGGGTTCCCCGTGGCCGCCCCCGGCCTGCGCCCGCCCTGAGCCGGTGTCCCAGCTGCCCGCGCTCGCTTGTTACCCGCTGGCTGCGCCCCGCTCGGCCTGCGCCGGGCTTGGGCTGCAGGGACGGCGAGCGCCTGCCTGCTCCGTCCGCGCCGCTGCTGCTCGGACGCCAACTCCGCTTGCGCCTGGGGTCTGCGCCCTGCACTACCCAGAACTGCGGAGGCTAAATGCCTGGCACCTGGCCGCCTTTGTGACGCGCTGCCACCTGCGGGGCTCTGCTAACGCCTGCCGGTAGCAGGGGCCCAAGCCCGGAGTTGCCGGATCAGCTGATCGTGTGTGTGGATGGCAAGACTGGCCACGCTCAGCCTGTCCAGGAAGGCGCCCGGGGCCGGGGGCTGGGAGGAGGGCGCTCGGTCCTCTCGTGGGGTGACCCCGGGTGAGGATGGGCACGCCCCTTGCCGTTTTCAGCTCGTGCAAAGAAGAGGTTCTGTCCTGAACCTGGGGCTCAGGCCCGCACGGTCTGCAGCCTTTCCCGCCCTGTTCTTTCTGCCCCTCCTCCCCCCTCTCCCCCAGCCCCGGTACGAGCCTGTGCGCCTCTCCTTCAGCAGCTGCCACCGCTCTGCCCAGGGTTCCACTCTCCTCCGTAGACAAGGCCCCCAAAGGCAAGCCTTAAGAAAACCTGACTTAGCCCAACATGACAAAGCTTGAGAGCTGTCCAGCCTTTCCAGTCTTGGGAGGGTGGGGTACACCTAGCCCAGCCATCCTTCTCAGCCCTTCTCTCTCCTGGCAGTGACTGGTACCTTAACACATCTCCCCAAAGCCCAGGCAGAAAGGCTGGGGGGTACTGCTTGCAAATAGGTAGGGTGCAACTCTAGGCTTCTCGCAGCAGCTCCCCTTGCCAGAGGCCTTCAAGGGCACCACTTCGGGCCTTACCTGCCCTTGTCCACAGCCCCAAACTTATTTCTCTCCCTCAATTTCTTCTTTTCTGCTGCTTCCCAATTCCTGTGCGCTGCCATCCTGGCTGCTGCCAGCACTTGCTCCAGAAATCCAACAAAGGTGAACAAGAGGCATTCAGGGAGGATGGTTTTTATTCTTCAGGGGCAAAGCTGGGTTCCCTGAGGTGTCCCAGCTGTAGGGCCTAGTGCTTAGTCAGGCAGAAGAACTGGAGACTGTTTTCTCCTGGTTTATCTGTAGCGCTTGGACAAATCAATGTCTGCTCAAAAGAAGGAAAATAGTTAAAATCCAGACTTGCTCTTTAAAAAACAAAAACAAATAAACGCATCTATTTTTCACAAATAAAGACTATCATAGGAAATAAGCAAAAAACCAGTATAAAAACAAAATCTTCTAAATGCTTGGTACCTTTTCTTTTCTAGATCTAGCTGGAATTTCTCGTGTATTTTCCTTTCGATGATGCTAACCACCGGCATTTCTCCTAAAGAAATGGATAAAAAAAAAAAAAAATCCTATGTGTTTAAAGCAGAAAGTGTTACCAGTTGCCATTCAGTTGATTCAACCATGGCAACCGCGTGTGTGTCAGACTAGAGCTGTGCTCCACAGGGTTCTCAATGGCTGAGTTTTTGGAAGTAGATAGCCAGGCCTTTCTTCTGAGGTGCCTCTGGGAGGACTGGAACCTAGTTAGCCACTGAGCACATTAATTGTTTGTGCCACTAGTTCCTGGGATTACTCTGGATATCTCTGCACTTTGTTCCCTGAGCTACAGGTGCATGGAGACTAGGTATGAGGTCATGGAGCCCAACAAGCCGGGAGGAGTCTATAAGACACTTGGGATCTTTAAGAGAGGCCTGTTGTCAGCAGGGAGTGGCTTAACAGATTAGAGAACACCCACCCCGTGGACTCTTATGCAGCCATTATAAAAATAAGAATTTGAGCCACACTATTTGACATGGAAGAATTCTTTTGGGTATTGCTGAATCGTAACATTAAGATTTAAAGAAGTGTGTATAATAGGACTCTAAATGTGTATGTTTGTATATGGTTATAAATAGGGTTGCCAGATAAAATACAGGACACCCAGTTACATCTGAATTTTGGATAAACAAGGGATAATTGCATGGGACATAGTTATACTAAAAAAAAATTCTTTGTTTATCTGAAATTAAAATGTAACTGGGTGTCCTGTATTTTTAGTTGCTAAATCTAGCAATCCTATTATACAAAGATGGAGAAAAGTATGGAAGAAAGCACACCAAATTGTGGGAGGCAAAGACAAAGTTGCACTAATAATATCCCCAGCAAGTATGAAATTATCCCATTTTTTGGGCACAATTATATGCATATGTACATATATAGATGATAAAAAAGTTAGAAAAAAGATTTAGAACTACCTTTTGTAAGGACTGTATATCATATATTAAGTGAAAAAGGCAAATGGCAGAATAATGAGTACAGTATGATACTATTTGTGAGGAAAAGTTCACACTCTTGTACATGCAGGTTTAAGTTTGTGTTAGCAAAAATGAAGTTGTGTAAGGACATTCATCGGGCTGTTGAAATTGGTATCTCAGGGTGTGGGATTGGGGAGATGGGGTGGGAGATGATTGTTGTTGTTGTTAGCTGCACTCAAGTTGAGAGGACCCTACACACAACAGAATCAGATTGTGTGATTCATAGGGTTTTCATTGGCTGATTTTCAGAAGTAGATTACGAGGCTTTTCTTCCTACTCTTAGTCTGAAAGCTCTGAAAAAACCTGTCCAGCATCACAGCAGCTCACAAGCTTCCACTGACAGATGTGTGGTGGCAGCACTTGAGGTGCACTGGCTAGGAATCAAACCTGGGTCTCCCACATGAAAGGCAAGAATTCTACCACTGAACCACCAGTGCCCCTATAAGAGATAATTAGCATTGCTCTTATACTTCTTGTATGGTATTATGTCATGGCTACAACAAAATATAGTGTCTTTGTATTTTGAAAAACATTAAATGATAAAAATGTGTTTTGCTTTTTTTAAAAAGTGAGTCATCCAATATATAGCACACTCCACCCAACAGCTGCAACGTACATACTCTTTTCCAATACACATGGAACCTTCTCCAGAACAGACCACATCTTAGGCTGCAAAGCAACTCTCAACAATATCTAAAACATTGAGATAATACAAAGTATCTTCTCTGACCACGTTGCCGTCAAAGTAGAAATTAACAACAGGAAAAGCAAGGAAAAAAAAATCAATTACATGGAAACTGAATAACACCCTGCTTAAAAACCACTGGGTCATAGAAGAAATCAAAGATGGAATCAAAAAATTCCTAAAATCGAACAAGAATGAAAGTACATCATACCAAAACCTTTGACACACAGCAAAGGCAGTGCTCAGAGGTCAATTTATAGCAATAGATGCACACAGCAAGAAAGAAGAAAGGGACAAAATCAAAACATTAGCTACACAACTCAAACAAATAGAGAACAGCAAAAGAAGCCCATAGCCACCAGAAGAAAGGAAATAATAAAGACCAGAGCAGAAATAAATGAAACAGAGAATAGAAAAACGATAGAATCAACAAAACCAAAAGTTGGTTCTTTGAAAGTATCAACAAATCACTGGCCAAACTGACAAAAAAAGAGGAGAGGACACAAATAACCCAAATAAGAAATGAAACGGGGCATTACAACAGACCCAACTGAAATAAAAAGGATCGTAACAGAGTATTATGAAAAACTATACTCCAACAAATTTGAAAACCTAGAATAAATGGACAAATTTTTAGAAACACATTACCTACCCAAACTAACACAAAATGGTGCCGAAAATCTGAACAGACCCATAACAAGAGAAGAGGTCGAAAAGGTAATTAAAAAAAAAACTCCAAGAGAAAAAGCCCTGGCCCAGATGGCTTCACTGGAGAATTCTATCAAACATTCAGAGAAGCGCTTACACCAGTATTACTCAAACTATTTCAGAACACTGAAAAGGAGGGGATACCTCTGAACTCATTCTATGAAGCCAACATAACCCTGATACCAAAACCAGGCAAAGACACCACAAAAAAATTACAGACCAAATGTAAAAATTCTCAACAAAATTCCAATAGAATTCAGCACCATATCACAAAATAATACATCTTCACCAAGTAGGATTCATACCAGGTATGCAAGGACGGTTCAACATTAGAAAACCAATCAACTTAATCCACCACATAAATAAAATAAAAGAATCACATGATCATCTCAATCAATGCAGAAAAGGCATTCAACAAAGTCTAACACCCATTCCTGATAAAAACTCTCAATAAAATAGAAATAGAAGGAAAATTCCTCAATCTAATAAATGGCATCTATACAAAAACAACAGCCAACATCATTTTTAATGGAGAGAGGCTGAAAACATTCCCCTTGAGAACAGGAACAAGATGCCTTTTATCACCACTCTTATTTAACATTGTGCTGGAAGTTCTAGTTAGAGCAATAAGGCAATAAAAAGAAATAAAGGGCATCCAAATTGGTAATGAAGAAGTAAAACTGTCCCTATTTGCAGATGATATGATACTATATGTAGAAGACCCAAAAGATTGAGCAGAGTGGCAGGATACAAGATAAATATACAAAAATCATTTGGATTCCTATACACCAATAAAGAGAATGACAAAAAGGAAATCAGGAAAACAATACCATTTATAATAGCTCCTAAAAAAATAAAATACTTAGGAATAAATCTAACCAGTGATGTAAAAGACCTAGACAAAGAAAACTACAAAAGACTACTGCAAGAAACCAAAAGAGATCTACATAAATGGAAAAACATACCATGCTCAACATTGTGAAAATGACAATTCTACCCAAAGCAATTTACAAATACAGTGCAATCCTGATCCAAATACCAACAACACCCTTTAGAGATAGAAAAACTAATCATTAAATTTATATGGAAAGGGAAGAGGCTTCAGATAAGTAAAGCACTATCGAAGAAGAAGAATAAAGTAGGAGGACTTGTACTGCCTGACCTCAGAACCTACAATACCGCTGTGGTACTCAAAACAGCCTGGTACTGGTACAATGATAGATACATTGACCAATGTAACACAATTGAGAACCCAGATGTAAATCCATCCACCTATGGTCACCTCATCTTCGACAAGAGCCCAAAGTCCATCAAATGGGGAAAAGGCAGTCTTTTTAACAAATGGTGTTGGCAAAACTGGATGTCCATCTGCAAAAAAAAAGAAAGGAACAGGACCCATACCTCACACCATACACAAAACTAATTCGAAATGGATCAAAGACCTAAATATAAAACCCAAAACTATAAAGGTCATAGAAGAAAAAATAGGATCAACAGTAGAGGCCCTAATACAGGGCATTAACAGGATACAAACCGTAACCAACAACATCCAAACTCCAGAAGATAAGCTAGATAACTAGAATCTTCTAAAAATTAAATAGTTATGCTCAACAAAGACTTCACTGCAAGAGTAAAAAGAGCCTACAGACTGGGAAAGTTTTTTGGCTATTACAAATCCGGTAAAGGTCTAATCTCTAAAATCTACAGGAAAATCCAACACCAAAATCGGCAAAGGAAATGAACAGACACTTAACCAAAGAAGATATTCAAGCAGCTACCAGACACATGAGGAAATGCTCTCGATCACTAGCCATTAAAGAAATGCAAATGAAAACCACAAGAAGATACCATTTCACCCAGGCATTACTGGCATGAATCAAAAAAACAGAAAATAACAAATGTTGGAGAGGCTACAGGAGAATGGAACTCTTATGCACTGCTGGTGGGAATGCAAAATGGTACAGCTATTTTTGGAAAATGATATGGCATTTCCTTAGAAAGCTAGAAATACAAATACCACATGATCTAGCAATCCCACTCCCAGGAATATATCCTAGAGAAATAAGAGCCATCACACGAATAGACATATGCACACCCATTTTCATTGCAGCATTTTTCACAATAGCAAAAAGATGGAAACAACCTAGATGCCCATCAACAGATGAATGGAAACAACCTAGATGCCCATCAACAGATGAATGGATAAACAAACTATGGTACATACACACAGTGGAGTACTACACAACGATAAAGAACAACGATGAATCTGTGAAGCATCTCACACCATGGATGAATCTGGAGGCCATTACACTGAGTGAAATAAGTCAATCACAAAACGACAAATATTGTATGAGACCACTACTATAAAAACTCATGAAAAGGTTTACACACAAAAAGAAATAATCTTTGATGGCTACCAGGAAGGGGAGGGCTGGGGATGGAAAAACACTACATAGACAATAGGTAAGTGATAACTTTGGTGAAGGGTAAGATACTACACAATACTGGGGAAGCCAGCACAACTGGTACAAGGCAAGGTCAAGGAAGTTCCATAGACAGATCCAAACTTTCTGAGGGACTGAATTGCTGGGCGGAAGACTATGGGGACCATGGTCTCAGGGAACATCTAGCTCAACCGGCATAACATAGTTTAAAAAGAAAATGTTCTACATTCTACTTTGGTGAGTAGTGCCTGGGGTCTTAAAAGCCTGTGAGCGGCCATCTAAGATACTCCACTGGTCTCATCCCTTCGGGAGCAAGGAAGAATGAAGAAAACTAAACACAAGGGAAAGATTAGTCCAAAGGACCAATGGACCACAATTATCATGGCCTCCACTGGACGGAGTCCAGTACCACTAGATGGTGTTTGGCTACCACCACTGACTGTTCTGACAGGGATCACAATAGAGGCTTCCGGACAGAGTTGAAGAAAAATGTAGAACAAAATTCTAACCCACAAAAAAAGACCAGACTTACTGGCCTGACAGAGACTGGACAAACCCTGAGAGTATGGCCCCCAGACACTCTTTTAGCTTAGTAATAAAGTCACTCCTGAGGTTCACCCTTCATCCAAAGACTAGACAGGCCCATAAACAAAAGGAGACTAAAGGGGCACACCAGCCCAAGGGTAAGGACTAGAAGGCAGGAGGGGACAGGAAGGCTGGTAATACGCAACCCAAGGTCGAGAAGGAAGAGTGTTGACATGTCTTGGGGTTATTAACCAATGTCATAAAACAATATGTGTACTAATAATTTAATGAAAACCTAGTTTGTTCTGTAAACCTTCATCTAAAGTACAATTAAGAAAAAAAAAAAAGTGAGTCATCCAGCCTAGAGTTTAGTTAAGAGCGTGAGTTTTGGAACTACATGCAGGCTGGATTCTGCCACTTTCTAACTGTGTGACTCTGGGGGAGATACTCCACCCTTCTATCCATGTTCTTTAACTGTAAAACAGTGATAAAGTATCTTGTTTATAATGAAGATTAACCATTTGTAAAGAGCCTTGCACTGTAACTGCTCATAATGGTTAACTACCTCTATTGCTAATTCTTATGATTACTAGAAAATAATCTAGGATGTAAACCAGGATATAGAGAAAAATGACCACAGACCTTGATCTACTGGAGGCAAGCCACCAAGTGACTTAGAATCTTGACCCAAACACTTCTGCTCTCTGGGCCTCAGTTGCTTTATCTATAACATGAGAGAGAGAGACTGGATGCCCTTTGCTTTGCTCATTTACTCAACAGTTTCAGAGGGCTTGCTGGGTATCAGTTCCTAGGCTAGGGGCTAGAGACACAGAGATGAAAGATCTGGCTCTATCTTCAAAGGTGGCCTAGTCTCTGGGAGATGAAGCAAATAAACCAGTCAGTAAGTGCAATGCTCTCCACCTGTCTGTCAGTTTGTTGTACTGTGGAGGCTTTCGCGTTGCTATGGTGCTGGAAACTATGCCACCAGTATTTCAAATACCAGGAAGCTCGCTCATAGTAGACAAGTTTCAGCAGAGCTTCCAGACTAAGACAGACTAGGAAGAAAGGCCTGGCAATCTATTTCTGAAAATTAGCCAATGAAAACCCTATAGGTCACAACAGAATATTGTCCAATATAGTGCTGGAAGATGAACCCACTATGTTGGAAGGCTTTCAAAATGCATAGCGGCCACCACAATGGACTTGGGTATACCAATGATTGTGAAGATGGTAAAGGACTGGGTAACATTTCATTCTGTTGTACATGAGGCTGCCATGAGTCACAGCTGACTTGATGGCCACTAACAACAACAACAACAACAACCAACAAGTGCTATGAAAGAGTGCCTCTGGGCACCCAGAGAATGGGGAGATGGAAGGGTCTTTCTAGCTGCAACATTTGCTAGCATTTTGCAGGTCTTGGATTCTTGAAGACACTACCCAGATGGTTCACAGACAGGTAAGACAAGAATAGAGGCTGGGTACCTGGTGTTGATTCAGGGTTGGCAAGGGAAGTAGAATATCACACCAAGAACACTTCCTCAGAATGTCATAGGCTGACTCATCTCCTATGGAAGAGGTGGTTCTGAGCTTGAGCTCAGACTTCAAAGGCAGATTTGAGAGTTTCTTTTTGCTTCTTGGTGCTTCCTTTGTTGAATTTTCAAAAAGAGGAGGAAATCCGTTTATATTTTTCATCTTTGGACGGACATCTTTCTGTGCCGTGGAAGTTTGACCTACAGTGGTCTGACTTGGAAGGAATAGTGGAATATTTCTTGGCTTTCCAAATGGAGACAATTCTGCAAACCCTGAGACTGGACAACATTTATCCTGCAATTGTGAATAATACATCAAATTGAAAAGTGACTTCAGCCTTTAATGGTCTGAAAATACAGTAGACAAGATAACCTGAAAACTTCCCACTAGAAACACTTAAAAACGCTGGACAACATATGACAAACGTTCATTTAAATGCACAGCTGACTGTTCAAGAAAGAAAAAAAAAATGTCATGTTCCAGGAAAGAAGGTCTGACCAGTAAGGTACAAAAGCTGACACTTTGGTTACAGGAGGAGATGTGGGGTTAATCTTATACCTAAGTGTTTGGATGAGAAGAAAGTCCCAATCGCACAAGGTGGGGAATTGGAACTAAGACTCCCCTTCCCCTGCATATAAAGGCTAAACTATGGTGGTGCAGAGAAAAGAATTGGCTAATTGGAGAAGGAAGGTTGCAAGGAAACCCTTCTATTTTGGCCTAGAGTTCGAGTATGGGGAAGAAAAACTCAGAATCACAGACTCACATCTTTCTTGTGTTTGTGGTTCAGATTCACATTAGCCTTATGGTTTGGGAATCCCCAAACTGAGGAATTAACATAAAAATTGGAATGGCTGGGAGAAGAATCACAAAATCCTTCTGGAAGGATATAACCTCAACCAAAGTCATACAGGATTCTCACAGGTAGAATCCCATGAAACAGAAACTCACGATCCAAAATTATAAACAGACGAGGAAGCAATTCACCTAGAACGAGAGTCATGGACACAACCAATAGCAGGAGTCGCCTCCAAGATATTCAGATAATAGAACTATAGAGACTATAAAATAAATTAACTTACCGTGATTAAAGACATACATGAATGAATGGAAAACAAGAGAAAAGAATAAGGTCCTAAGAAAAAAGAATAGGCAAATTTGAAGGAGAAATAGAAATGAAAAATACAAGTATTGAATTAAAGTCTGAATGGATGTGGTAAAATAGTAGATTAGATTCAGCTAAGAAAGAATGAATGAACTTGAAGACAGATTTGAGGGAATTTCTAAGAATATATTTTTTATAGGAGAGAGAAATAAAGAGGTAGAAAACATAAAAATTAAGAGACATGAGGCTAGAATGAGAAAGCTTAATACACATTCAATATGTTCCAGAGAGAGAGCTGGGAGAATGTGGGAAAGGCAGGATTCAAAGAGATAAAGCTGAGATCTTTTCAAAACTGATTAAAGACATCAATCTTTGGATTCAGGAAGGAGAAATCCTGAGCAGGAGAAATAAATGAAAAGCCACATTTGAGCTCATTGTTCTGAGCAGGACGAATAAAAGTTCACTCTTAAACACATGACAGTGAAGCCACAGAAGATCAAAGGCAACAAGGATCTTGAAATCAACCAAAAAAAAAAAAAGATTATTTACAAGGGAATGGCTATTAGACTGAAAGCAGACTCATCAACAGCAAAAATAGAGGCAAAAAGACAGTGGAATAATCTTCAATGTGCTGAGAGAAAATAGTTGTTAACCTAGAATTGGATACCCAGCTGAACTACCATTGAGAATGGCGGCGGGGCGGGGAGCAAGATACACACTTTCAGACAATTAGCGGTTTACTACGCACAGGCTCTTGCTAAAAGAAACACTGGGAGGCATATTTTGGGAAGAGAGAAATTTTGCCTAGATGGAAAGCTTGGAATCCCAGAAGGAATGTAAGATAGAAAAGAGTAAACACGTGGGTATACCCAAACAGGCATGAATTGCTTAAAACAACAATAATAACAAAGACAAAAGGGTAGCAGTATGAAAACAAGGCCAGACTAAACCCTGGTAGCCTTTACACATAAGATGGGAATAGAGGATCAGTGTTAGCTAGTGGGTGTTCAAATATGTATATTGTTGTAAGGGGTGCAGAAATAACAATTAATTTTAGACTTTATTAAGTCAAGCGTGCATATTAAAATGTTAAGGATAACTACTAAAATAATAGAAATAGATGGAAAATTGCCAAATCATTAGAGAAGAAGAGGATAAAGAAAACTCGCTCAATCTGCGAGAAGGCTAGAGAGAAAAAAGCAGCAGCGGCAGCAGCAGTGAACAGCATGGTAAATGGAAGACCTGAGAAGATGGTGGAAAAGACTTCTTGCTCATTTCATTGGAAGTGATAAAGACATTGTGATCCAGTAAGAAGATCTCCCTATTATGAAGATGCACATTGAAGAGTAATAAGTGAAATGACAAGATATTTTGGATATGCTTTAAAATAATTCAGAAAAAGAAAGAAAACAACAGATAGGTTAATTTTGATTGTTGTTGTACCTGAGTGGTGAGTATATACGTTTCACTGTATTAACTGCCTGCTTTTGCATTCGTTTGAAAATTTTGGTAATAAAGTTTAAAAAAAAAATTAAAATGGTAGACAGATTTGACAGCCAGCCAAGCTATCATTTTCAGACATGTAAGGTTTAAAAAATTTGCCTCCCATGCTTTCTTTCTCAAGAAACTACTGGAGGATATGCTCTACCCAACAAGAAGTAAACTACGAAAGAGAAAGACCTGACCTGAAATTTGGGGAACAGGACTTCCACACCGGAGAGGGTGGAAGAAATTCACAGAATGACAGCTACTCATCAGGCCTGGGAACAATATGCCCCCAAAATGAAATGGATAGAAAACCTGATGGGTTTGATTGTATGAGGGGAGAATTTGCAGACCTGGTAGGAAGTTTTAGGATGATTTAGTGATAAGTACCTAGAAAGTGAAGCAAATGAAAAAATTGAAGCAAGTATTAATTCCAGGAAAAACTAAAAGTTGTAGAACAAAGCAAACGTAATCCTAGTTTGTGTGGCATAGCCATTTATATTTACGTCATCATCGTAATATAACTTTGACTACTGATTTAACCCGAATGGCTGATATCAATAAATTGGGAGGATGGAGGGACTGAACTTGGAAGTACGTGTGAAATAAGTGATGTAGTAAAGCTAAGTTCATGTCCCTAAGTCTTTAAAGAATCAATAGAAAATATCTAAAACTAAATTAAAAAAAAGCAGTATAGGAAGGTGGTTTATAAACATGGAGGTAAATACCAGAAGAAACAGCTAAAAGAGAAGGTATTTGTGTCTTGGGAGCAGTTAGCACAAGAGGGAAGGAGTGGGGCTTGTATTATAACCAGGATTAAAAAAAACAGCCAAACCCGTTGCCATCAAGTCAATTCCGACTCACAGCAACCCTATAGAACAGAGTGGAACTGCCCCATGGGGTTTCCAAGGAGCACCTGGTGGATGTGAACTGCCGACCTTTTCGTTAGCAGCCATAGCTCTTAACCACTACACCACCAGGGTTTCCTTAACTGGGATGGTGGAAGACAATTAACTCAAGGGTCACAAGAAATAAGATAATATGTTATAAATTGATAAATGCCATGAAAAGAAAATAGTAGAGGAAGGTAAGAGAGATGGTGAATGGGGGAGGGGGGCTGCAGTTCTGAATGGGCTGTCAAGGTACACCTCCTTGAGAAGGTGACATTTGACTTAAGTAAAGACTTTTATATAGAGATGCAGAGGGGCATGATGGAAAGGACACTGCTCTTAGAGTCAGGAGCCCTGGGTTTTCACCCTGGCTCTCCCACTAACTAACTCATGATGAGGGGAAATTTACTTCCCGTTTTGAGCTTCAGTCTCAGCGTCTGGGAAATGAGATTTGATTGGATCAGTGGCTCCCAACCCTGGCTGTACATCAGAACCACCTGTGAGGCTTTTAAAAGAGATGCCCACACGTCTAAAATGTATTCTCAAAGAGTTCAGAAAAATATCTATATATCTCTATCCCTATGTATCTAAAGGGTGGGTGGAGGGGGTAGAAAGAAAGAGACAGAGGAGAAAGGTTCCCTGGAATCTGCCCTTCATATCACACTTTTCAGAATATGGACTAGCTATTGGCAAGATTAGGAAATTACTCATTGCTACTCACCATATGGTGGGGATACTCATTTACCGGAATCATTTGGTTGCAAGAATTACAGTTGATTTTCCTCAGAGGAGCTGATATTCTCTTCCCTGAAGAAGCACAGAAACACCACGACAAATGATGCTCTTGACGACGGTGAGCCCACCTTTCCTACAACTGCTTATATGACTGTATGAACTGCCCCTGGGACTGCTGGGCCTAGAGTTTCCTGCACTCCCAGCATCCTGGACCCCATAGGCAATCCTTGCTTGAGTCACGCATATCATCTCCTTTATGGCTACAGTTGTGCCTTCAGGGCAGCATTTAACCTTGAGGAGGAGACATTTCCTGGAGCAAGATGGGTTCCTCAGGAGACGAAGGGACACTTAACCACAGATGCCAATCCTGTCCAACCTGACTGCTCTTTTATTCCACCAGTTTCCAAGCTTTGTGATCAAACCAGGTGTTGAGTGTACACATCTTTGTTGATTATACACCCTTGAAGTCCAGCTATGCTGGAATAAAAGAAATGTACATGAATCCCATGCTTTCTAGTTTTTCATTTGCCAATTTTGACCTTGGGTAGATTGTTTGCCAGGAGAGATTTATTGTCTGAGGACTTTTAGGCCCTTTCCACATGTTACCAAAACAACTAGTGAAATCAACAGAAAATTGTCACATTCATGGCTTATGGCCTTGGTAAACACAACCTCATAAAGGGGTAATTGGGTTAAGAGAACATGAAACGGTTCCAGGGAGCCAATACATAAACCCAAAGGTCCAGGGCTGCAGCTGGCTCCCTTCTGTCCCTTGCTGCTAATGAAAAATACTCCAGATTTGGTGTTGGGAAAAGGGTGTCCAGTCTTAATTCTGCCTCTACTAGACCCCTGGATCGTTCTATGTGTAAGCTTCTCATCTGAAAAAGGATGTAGGTGGGCAGGAAGGTTTTGCCGGGTTGGAATTTGCTGGAGGGCTTCAAAGGAGGCCTCACATTTTCTAGGCCTCACCTTTGCCTCTGCATTCATCTGTGTGGCTCCTAGGCCCCCACCTCCTGGCCCCTTGATCTCTTGGACTGGTCATTTGAAGACCGTAGCAGACACACAAGAAGGCCACCCTAGTGCATGGTCTACAGCTAAAACAGCCAACAAGTCCACTACCTGAATTTGAGATATACACAACAAATACCCTTGTCATCTGTCCTGCTGAGACCTCATGTTCCTCGCATTCCACCCAGGGGAGGCTTTGGTCTCCGCAGCTTCCCTTTGCCTCACCGGCCCACGCTCCTCACCTCTGCCGGGCTGAGCCTGTTTCCCCTGACAGGCGTCTCTGTGGTGGGCCAACTCTCGCAGCAAGATGTAGTGGCTGCAGTTTGGACAGGGCTCTGTCTTGCTGCCACAGTGGTACTCATGGGTCCCCAGCTTGCTGAAGTTCATGGGCAGCTCACAGAACTTACACTTGACCTGGCGCATTTGGCATTCCTCGGCCTGCAGGATGACAGGCAGGTAGGGCATGATCACTGGCTCCTTTGACTAGAGGCAGGTCAGGAACAAGAGCCTGTTTCTCTAGGGAACTGAAACGAATGAGAGAAAGCAGGCGGGAAGGTCCAGAGCTCCTGACTGTCCTCAGGGAATACAAGCTCTGTTGGGCTGAGGGACTGTGGCAAGCCCTTCTGCCAGCGTCTGGAGTCAGGAGGGTCTGTGTCCCTGTGGTGGGCTAGCTCTCCATTGCTCTCAGAGCCAACTTGGGAAAGAAGAAAGAAGTCGGGGGAAAAATTATATTGGCCTCTCCTCCCCTCTCCCTCTCCTCCCAGGTTGTACCTGCTTGACAGTAAAGAAGAAATCACATGTGAACCTCACCTCATGAGCCTCCAGCAAATGCATCTGCATGTTCTGCTGACACAGAGTACACTTAACCTGAAAAGAGAGAGACCAACTCCTCAGACAGGGATTGGACTGGATAGAAAACGATACTGGTGAGGAGTGAGCTTCTTGGCTCAAGTAGACACATGAGACTATGTGGGCAGCTTCTGTCTGGAGGGGAGATGAGCGGGCAGAGGGGGTTAGAAGCTGGCCGAATGGACACAAAAAGAGAGAGTGGAGGGAAGGATTGTGCTGTCTCATTAGGGGCAGAGCAATTAGGAGTATAGAGCAAGGTGTATATAAATTTTTGTATGAGAGACTGACTCGATTTGTAAACTTTCACTTAAAGGACAATAAAAACAATGGCTTCAAAAAAATCTACATAAATTTTAAAGAAAAAAAAAAAACAGAGACAAACATTGGTTTCACCCAGCACCTATGGCCTTTCCCCACTTCTGCCTTGGCCCGCAGTGTTTTAGGTCTAGGTCTGTAAGCTCTTAGAAGGCCAGGCCCAGGTGTGGCTATTTCAGTCTCCCAAAAGTACCCAGCCTGGGTTCAAGACTGTTGGCAGGACCAGTTGAGTTGACACGGATGCCTGAGCTCGAGAATCTCCAGAAAGACAGATAGGGGTCCTGGGACAAATTGATGAAACAGGAGCCGAGAAAAGTCTGCTGGGCCTGTCTGTCTCCTACGGCCCTCTCTTCCTGCATCCCTTCTTCACAAATCTGAATAGAACATTCAACCTTTCCTGAAACAGCACCCCCTTGCCTTGGCCAAACCCATAAGTCTGTAGAGAAAGGACTGAAAATGAGGAAAAACTGGGGTTATCCTCAAAAAGTTGAACATAGAATTACCATTGATATTGTTAGGTGCCATCGAGTCAATTCTGACTCATAGTGACCCTATGAACAACAGAATTAAACACTGCCCCATCCTGCGCCATCCTCACAATCATTGCTCTGTTTAAGCCCATCATTTTAGCCACTATGTCAATTCATCTCAATGAGGGTCTTCCTCTTTTTTGCTGATCTTCTATGTTACCAAGCATGATGACCTTTTCCAGGGACTGGTCCCTTCTGATAGCATGTCCAAAGTATGTGAGACGAAATCTCAACATCCTCCCTTCCAAGGAGCATTCTGGCTGTACTTCTTTCAAGACAGATTTGTATGTTCTTCTTGCAGTCCATGGTATATTGAATATTCTTCACCGACACCATAATTCAAAGGCATCAACTCTTCTTTGGTCTTCCTTATTCACTGTCCAAGTTTTGCATGCATATGAGCGGATCGAAAATACCATGGCTTGGATCAGGCGCACCTTAGTCCTCAAAGTGACGTCTTTGCTTGTTAACACTTGAAAAAAGTCTTTTGCAGCAGATTTGCCCAATACAATACATTGTTTGATTTCTTGACTGCTGCTTCCATGGGTTGATTGTTGATCCAAGTAAAATGCAGTCCTTGACAACTTCAATCTTTTCTCCATTTATCATGATGTTGCTTATTGGTCCAGTTGTGAGGATTTTTGTTTTCTTTATGTTGAGGTGTAATCCATACTGAAGGCTGTAGTCTTTGATCTTTATCAGTAAGTGCTTCAAATCTATTCAATTTCAGCAAGCAAGGTTGTGTCATCTGCGTGTAGTAGGTTGTTAATGAGTCTTCCTCCAATCTGATGCCGCATTCTTGGGTTATTTGCTCAGCATACAGATTGAATAGGTATGGTGAAAGGATACAACCCAGATGCATACATTTCCTGATTTTAAACCATGCAGTATCCCCTTGCTCTGTTCGAATGACTGCCTCTTGGTCTATGTAGAGGTTTCTCATGAGGATAATGAAGTGTTCTGGAATTCCCATTCTTCATAATGTTATCCATAATTTGTTATGATCCACACAGTCGAATGCCTTAGCATAGACAATAAGACACAGGTAAACATCTTTCTGGTATTCTCTGCTTTCAGCCAGGATCCATCTGACAACAGCAATGATATCCCTGGTTCCACATCCTTTTCTGAATCCAGCTTGAATTTCTGGCAGTTCCCTGTCGATGTACTTGCTGCTGCAAATGCTTTTGAATGATCTTCAACAAAATTTTACTTGTGTATGATATTAATGATATTGTGTGATAATTTCTGCATTCCGTTGGATCACATTTCTTTGGAATGGGCACAAATATGGATTTCTTCCAGTTGATTGGCCAGGAGGCTGTCTTCCAAATTTCTTGACATAGAAGAGTGAGCACCTCCAGCATTACCTCCATTTGTTGAAACATCTCAACTGGTATTCCATCAATTCCTGGAGCCTTGTTTTTCACCAACGCCTGCAGTACAGCTTGTACTTCTTCCTTCAGTACCATTGGTTCTTGATCATATGCCACCTCCTGAAATGGTTGAACTTTGAAATTGCAACTCAAGTCGTAATTTTTTTCTTCAGTTCTTTCATCTTGTGAAATGCTGAGGGTGTTCTTCCTTTTCGGTTTTCTCACTCTAGGTGTTTCCACATTTCAATATAATACTTTGTCTTCTCGAGCTGCCCTCTGAAATCTTCTGTTCAGCAATTTTATGTCATCATTTCTTCTATTCACTTTAGCTACTCTACATTCAAAAGCAAGGTTCAGAGTCTCTTCTGACGTCCATTTTGGTCTTTTCTTTCTTTCTTGTCTTTCCAATAACCTTTTCCTTTCTTCATGTATTATGTCATTGACGTTACCTCACAACTCATCTGGTCTTTGGTCATTAGTGTTCAATGCGTCAAATCTATTCTTGAGGTGGTCTCTAAATTCAGGTGAGTTATACTCAAGATCATACTTTGGCACTCGTGAACTTGTTTTAGTTTTCTTCAGTTTCAACACAAACTTCCACATTAGCAATTGGTCTGTTCCACAGCCAGCTCTTGCTCTGACTGATGATAGTGAGTTTTCTCTTTTGTCTCTTTCCACAGGGGTAGTCAATTTGATTCCTGTGTATTCCACCTGGGGAGGTCCATGTGTATAGTCACTGTCTGTTGTTGTTGTTAGGTGCCATCGAGTCAGTTCCGACTCATAGCGACCCTACGCGCTACAGAACGAAACACTGCCTGGTCCTGAGCCATCCTTACAATCATTGTTATGCTTCAGCTCACTGTTGCAGCCACTGTGTCAATCTACCTCATTGAGGGTCTTCCTCTTCTCCCTCGACCCTGTGCTTTGCCAAGCATGATGTCCTTCTCCAGGGACTGATCCCTCCTGACAACATGTCCGAAGTATGTAAGACGCAGTCTCGCCATCCTTACTTCTAGGAGCATTCTGATTGTACTTCTTCTAAGACAGATTTGTTCGTTCTTTTGGCAGTCCATGGTATATTCAATATTCTTCGCCAACATCACAATTCAGAGGCATCAACTCTTCTTCGGTCTTCCTTATTCATTGTCCAGCTTTCACATGCATATGATGCAACTGAAAATACCATGGCTTGGGTCAGGCACACCTTAGTCTTTAAGGTGACATCTTTGCTCTTCAACACTTTAAAGAGGTCCTTTGCAGCAGATTTACCCAATGCAATGCGTCTTTTGATTTCTTGACTGTTGCTTCCATGGCTGTTGATTGTGGATCCAAGTCAAATGAAATCCTTGACAACTTCAGTCTTTTCTCCGTTTATCATGATGTTGCTCACTGGTCCAGTTGTGAGGATTTTTGTTTTCTTTATGTTGAGGTGTAATCCACACTGAAGGCTGTGGTCTTTGATCTTCATTAGTAAGTGCTTCAAGTCCTCTTCACTTTCAGCAAGCAAGGTTGTGTCATCTGCATAACGCAGGTTGTTAATGAGCCTTCCTCCAATCCTGATGCCGCATCCTTCTTCATATAGTCCAGCTTCTCGTATTATTTGCTCAGCATGCAGATTGAATAGGTATGGTGAAAGAATACAACCCTGACGCACACCTTTCCTGACTTTAAACCAATCAGTATCCCTTTGTTCTGTCCGAACAACTGCCTCTTGACCTATGTAAAGGTTCCTCATGAGCAGAATTAAGTGTTCTGGAATTCCCATTCTTCGCAATGTTATCCATAATTTGTTATGATCCACACGGTCACCATCTATGTTGCTGAAAAAAGGTATTTTCAATGAATAAGTCATATTTTCCAACTACTGATCCCTCTTCTTTTTTCCAGCTTTCCCATTCTAATCATCAGTAATTATCAACACATCTTGATTGCATGTTTGATCAATTTCAGACTGCAAAAGTTGGTAAAAATCTTCAATTTCTTCATCTTTTGTATTAATGGTAGGTAAATTTGAATAATAGTCTTATTAACTGGTTTTCCTTGTAGGCATGTAGGTATCATCCTATCACTGACACCATTGTACTTAAGGATAAATCTTGAAATGTTCTTTTTGACAATGAATATGGGGCCATTCCTCTTCAATGTATCATTCCTGGCATAGTAGATCATATGACTGCCTGAGTCACAATGGCCAATATCAGTCAATTTCAGCTCATATGCCATAAAGATATCAATCTCTAAGCATTCCATTTCATTTTTGACAACTTCCAATTTTCTTAGATTCATACTTTGTACATTCCACACTTCGATTATTAATGGATGCTTACAGCTGTTTCTTCTCATTTTGAGTCATGCCACATCAGCAAATGAAGGTCCCGAAAGCTTGGCTCCATCCACATCTTTAAGGTCTACTCTGCTTTGAGGAGGCAGTTCTTCCCCAGCCATCTTTTGAGTGCCTTCCAACCTAAGCGGTTCATCTTCCGGTAGTATATTAAAAAATGTTCTACTGCTATTCATAAGGTTTTCACTGGCCAATTTTTTAAGTAGATGGTCAGGTTCTTCTTCCTAAGCTGTCTTAGTCTGGAAGCTCTGCTGAAACCCATTCACCATGGGTGACCCTGCTGGTATTTGAAATACTGCAGCACAGCTTCCAGCATCATAGCAACATACAAGCCGCCACAGTACAACAAACTGACAGACCAGTGGTGGGGACTGAAGGTAGGAACGTAAACAGAAACCTGGACACCAATCTTCATGGGTGCACTTTTCACAAGTGTCAAAATGTGGAAACAACGAAAATGTACATCAACAGGTGAATAAACAAAATGTAGTACATACATACAATGGAATATTATGCAGCCATAAAGAGAAATGTAGTCCTAACACATCCCACAACATGGAAGAACCTTGGAAACGTTATGCTGAGCGAAATAAGTCAGTTGCAAAAGGCCAAATAGTATATGAGCTCACTTATATGAAATAAGCAAATATATAGAAACCAAAGATTATTAATGGATACCAGGGGTAAGAGAGAGGCGGAGAGGGGAGTTTCATTGGCAGGGCATCGAGCTTCTGTTGGTGATGGAATATTTTGGGAAAGGATAGTGATCATGGTGGCACGATATGAAAAATGTAATCAACGTCACTGAGTTGTAAACACAGAAGTCGTGTTTGCAAATGTTTTGGTGTGTATTTTTTACCACCATAAAAACAAACAAACAGTAAGGGTAGACTGGGTTTGGTATTAGGAAAGCAGAGTGACTGCTTCCTTTTCTCAGGTCGGGGCTGAGGCTGGGAGGAGCTGCCTGACTTGCCCACTGCAGCCAAGTGAATGGCTACCATCAGGATGGGCTCTTGCCCCTGGCTCCCTGCCCAGTGCTCCTGGCCTTCTGTCCCTCGTCCCAGCCCCTCACCTCCTTGTGGCTGGTCTCGAAGTGCTCCTCCATTTCACTCTTTGGGATGGGCTCCTTGCAGTCTGGGCAGACCACCAGGAACCGTAGGCAATGGGCCTCATGGAGGGTGAAGTGGGCAGAGGCCACACTTCTTTTGCTGCAGGGTCAAGAGGGAAAGAAAAGCAGGCTTATTCACAGTGTGAAGGAGGGAATCGCATTTCACATCCAGGCCCTGATTAAGATTGTTTGGCAGGAAAGAGAGCAACGCCCTCTGAGAAGGGTCCACCCTGGTTCCTGCCACAGGCAGGCGGTTTCAAGAGCAAACAGCCAGACCCCCTCAGAAGTATGGTCCTGGGTCCCCGCTGTGCCCCCTCTCCCACGGTTCCCTCTCAAGGTGGGGCAGGAATGGCCCTGAAGAATCTCGTTGGCACCTTTCTTCCAAAGATTGGTGTGAAGACCATATTATCCTAACCCGAAATTCGGACCTAGTGTCTGACCAGTATGAGTAGCCCAGTGGGCACAATTAGCCTTGCTGTTTGGCTTCAGGACTTTCCCAGAAAATCTAAAATATCTTGGAGGGAATGCAGTAAAGTTCATGAAATGCGGATCCCCCTCACATCTCGCCCCTCCCCTGGGGCCCGTATCTGCCACCTTTGCCCTCGGGGCATTTTTATGCCTGGACTCGTCTCTCCTCTCTTCAGAAACAGCCTTCTCAGGTCCATCCCTCTCACCAGGCTGTCTTGGACGGCCAGAGGGGCAGGGGGCTAGAGAAAGCACCTTCTTACCAGTGTTCGCACCCTTGGACGTCTTCCTCCATGGTCTGGTCTCGGGTGTTTCTGGCTAGTTTCGTTTTGTTTGCTGACAAGGAAACAAAACCGAAAGTGTTCCAGAACCCTGACCACAGCTCAACGGAGGGAAGGGATTGTCTCAGTGCTCAGCTCAGGGCTGCACCCAGGTTTATGCGGATGGATACCGCCCCCGCCCCGCCGCCGGCGATGGGGCAAGGGGCGAGGGAGGGACTCCTTTCCGGCATAAACAGCCCAGAAAGCCCCTGCCGTCTTCCTCTGCCTGTGCCACTGTCACCTTGTGCCTCGGTCACCTGTGGCACTGCCCTCTGTGCCGCTGTCAGCCTGTGCCCCTGTCCCCCGTCTGCTGTCCCCTGTGCCCCTATCCCCCGTCCCCCTGTGCCACTGCCCCCGTGCCACTGTCACCCTGTGCTCCTGTTCCCCCGACCCTGTGTTGCTGCCCCTGTCCCCTGTGCTGCTGTTCCCTGTCCCCTGTGCTGATATCCACCTGTCCCCCGTCCCCTCTGCCTCTGTCCCCCTGTCCCACTGTCCCCCTGTGCCCCTGCTCCCCATGTGCCACTGTCACCCTGCCCCTGTGTTGCTGTCCCCTGTCCCCAGCCCCTGTCCCCCTGTTCCCCTGTGCTCCTGTGCCACTGTCCCCTGTCTCCCTGTGCCACCGTCCCCCTGTCCCCCTGTGTCCCTGTCCCCCTGTACCCTGGCCCCCTGTGCCCCTGTCTCCCTGTCCCCCTGTGCCCCTGTCCCCCTGCGCCTCTGTCTCCCTGTTCCTCTGTGTCCCTGTCCCCTGTCTCTCTGTGCCCCATGTCCCTGTGCCCCTGTCCCCATCCCCCTGTCTGCTGTCCCCTGTGCCCCATCCCCTGTCCCCCTGTGCCACTGTCACCCTGTGCTGCTGTCCCCCTGACCCTGTGTTGCTGCCCCGTCCCCTGTGCTGCTGTTCCCTGTCCCCTGTGCTGATGTCCACCTGTCCTCCATCCCCTGTGCCTCTGTCCCCCTGTCCCTCTGTCCCCCTGTGCCCCTGCTCCCCTGTGCCACTGTCACCCTGCCCCTGTGTTGCTGTCCCCTGTCCCCAGCTCCCTCCTCCTGTTCCCCTGTGCTCCTGTGCCACTGTCCCCTGTCCCCTGTGCCCCTGTCTCCCTGTCCTCCTGTGCCCTGTCCCCCGTCCCCTGGCCCCCTGTGCCTCTGCCCCCCCGTAACCCTGTTCCCTGTCCCCCAGTGCCTCTGTCTCCCTGTTCCCCTGTGTCCCTGTCTCCTGTCTCCCTGTGCCCCTGTCCCCCATCCCCCGTCTGCTGTCCCCTGTGCCCCTGTACCCCGTGCCACTGTCACCCTGTGCTGCTGTCCCCCTGACCCTGGGTTGCTGCCCCCGTCCCCTGTGCTGCTGTTCCCTGTCCCCTGTGCCTCTGTCTCCCTGTCCCTCTGTCCCCCATGCCCCTGCCCCCGTGCCACTATCACCCTGCCCCTGTGTTGCTGTCCCTTGTCCCAGCCCCTGTCCCCCTGTCCTCCTGTTCCCCTGTGCTCCTGTGCCACCATCCCCCTGTACCCCATCCCCTGTCCCCCTGTGCCCCTGTCCCCCTGTGCCCCGTCCCCTGTCCCCTTGTGCCCCGTTCCCCTGCCCTCCTGTGCCCCGTCCCCCTGTACCCCTGTTCCCTGTCCCCCATGCCTCTGTCTCCTTGTGCCACTGTCCCCCATGTGCCACTGTCCCCCTCTCCTCTTCTCCCTCGTCCCCATCTCCTTGTTCCCGTGTGCTCCTGTCCCCTTTGCCCCTGTTCCCCATCCCCTTGTCCCTCTATCCCCTGTCCCCCATGCCACTGTTCCCCTGTGCTCTGTACCCTGCGCCCCTGTCACAAGCTGTTTCCATGACCCAAGGGAGAAAGCAACACTCCCCCCACACAGCAACTCTTCCCCTCATTCCGGGGCTTCACTGCATGAGTATCTCTCCTTCCGTTCCTCAAACCTCCGGCCTCCACCCCTTCCCCTCTCTGCTATGCTGCTCCCTGGTTCTTTCTCTACAAGAAAGAGGGGGCTGGCCGGGTTGAACTTGAGGGCTGCTCCCAGATAGTGCCTCCTGGGCCTCTTCCTGCACCTTGCTCTGGCCCCAGTTAGTGACAATTTTGAATACAGTGTTAATGGAGGAAATGGGGACACAGGATGGGGTGTGCCATGACTACATGCCTTGGAGTCACATCTTAGCTCTGCCACCTAGCAGCTTGGTGACCTAGGGCAACTGCCTGTCTCCCTGAGCTTCTCCTTCATTTGTAAAGTCGTTATAGCAAACACCAGTATAAAGCAAACCAGGCACCAGGTCCACCACCCGTCTGTCATTTCATCATGCTGTGTTGGCTTGCATGTTGCTATGATGCTGGAAGCTATGCTACTGGTATTTCAAATCCCTGCAGGGTCACACATGGTAGACAAGTTTCAACAGAGCTTCCAGAGTAAGAATGACTAGGAAGAAGGGCCCGGTGATCCATCCCCAAAATGAGTCAATGAAAACCTTAGGGATCAGAAGAGAACGTTACCTAACTGGCTTGCTTTGGACATGTCATTGGGAAGGACCAATGTCTGGAGCAGGACATCATCTTTGATGAAGGAGAGGGCCAGTGAGAGTCAGGAAGACCCTCAGTGAGATGGAACACTTCGATAGCCAGCAATTGTGAGGATGTCGCAGGACTCTGCAACATTTTGTCCTGTTATATGGAAAGTTGCCATCGGTCAAGGTCAACTTGACAGCAATTAACAACAACAAGGCGAAAGGCACTGGGAGGAAGGTCCTATTACCATCATCCCCATTTTCAAATGAAGAAACTGAGGCAGGGAGGGGCTATGAAACAAGTCATACAGCCAACAGACAATAGAGTCAGTATTTGTACCCAGACAATGTGGCCCTAGACTCATCTCTCCTAGAACAGCCACAGGGTCAGGGGATCTGAGTTCGAATCCAGGTAGCACAAATAACTGACATCTTGAGTAACCTTAGCCTTTCTAGGCTTCTACGTTTCCTCATTTACTGGACTAAACTAGAAACCTGTGGGACTTTCAGAGTCTAGGTACTTCCAAAAATTGTGTGCAAACTTGCTTCACATGAGTATGTGCCTTTTCCCAGGGAGGATCCAAGGTTTTTATCAGATTTTCAGAAGGCATCCACAACCCCTGGATGGTTATGAATGACAGGGCTAGTTGACCTAAAGTTTTGAGATTCAAAGAAACCAAGTTCTGTCAAAGGCCACATATGTCCAAAATCATATATGCATAATTGCATCAAATGATTATGGAACATATGTAAGTTTGCTGCATGTGTTTGTTCTTTTCACAGGGAGAAACCAAAAAAAAAAAAAAAACAACCAAAAAACCAAAAACAAACCCACTGCTGTTGAGTCAGTTCTGACTCATAGTGACCTTATAGGACAGAGTAGAACTGCCCCATAAGGTTTCCAAGGAGCGCCTGATGGATTCAAACTGCTGACCTTTTGGTTAGCAGCCATGGACCTTAGCCATTACACAACCAGGGTTTCCTTCAACAGGAAGAAAACCAAAAAGCCAAACCCACTGCCGTCGAGTCGATTCCAACTTTATAGGACAGAGTAGAACTGCCCGTGGAGTTTCCAAGGGGCACCTGGCAGATTCAAACTGCCGACCTCTTGATTAACAGCCGTAACACTTAACCACTACACCACCAGGGTTTCCTCAACAGGGAAAAGCAGGGTGCAATGAGAAATAAAAAATGGTAAAACCATGTCTTAGTTTGCTAATGTTCCCATAACAGAAATGCCACAAGTGGATAGCTTTAAAGAACAGAATTTTGTTTTCTTGCAATTCTGGAGAATTGCAAGAGGAGATTACAACTCCTAATCAGGAGGCTAAAACTCCAGCTTCTGGTGTCTGCCAGTGCTCCTTGGCATTCCTTTACTTATAGACAGACCCTCACATGGCCTCTGTCTTCTCTGTGTGTCTATTCTGCTCTTTTTATAAGATGCTACTCAAAAAGGTTAAGACCTCTGCCTAACACAACAAAGGAAAACCTCTTCTTTCCAAATATTGTTGTTGTTGGGTGCCATCGAGTCAATTCTGACTCATAGCAACCCTATAGGACAGAGTAGAACTTCCCCATAGAGTTTCCTAGGCTATAATCTTTATAGGAGAAGATCGTCAGGTCTTTTCTCCTGCAGACCTGCTGGTAGGTTCAAACTGTTGACATTTTGGTTAACAGATGAATGCTTAATCACTGCACCACCAAGGCTCGTCTTTACCGGTACAAAGATTAGGACTTCCACATTTCTTTTGGGGGGACACATTTAATCCATAACAAATGGTATATCTAATAACTCAGTGGGAACTGAATAGATTTGCAAATAATTGTAACTCCACAAGGGACATTCAGATATTAAGTACTTCAGATTGAATTTTTTAAGAATTTAATGTATATTTCTGTTTCCCAAAATTTTATTCATAGAAAGTCTTTAATTAGCTTTAATATTCACCTTTATTGCTTATAAACACGAGTAAGACATTAGGGTATCCCTGGGAATTTCAATTGTGGTTTTACACCTTTGTCTAAGCATTTTAATTTATTTCAACTTCAATAAGCACACTGTATACATGGTATGATGAAATGTGCAAAGACCTGGAGTTAGAAAACCAAAAGGGAAGAACGTGCTCAGTATATTCTCGGGGAAAATATTGAATAACAACAGGAAGCATCAAAAGAAGATGAAAAGGAAAACATACAGAAACTATACCAACAATAATTGGTTGATGTTCAACCATTTAAGGAGGTAGCATATGATCAAGGACCAATGGTATTGAAGGAAGAAGTATTGAAGGAAGAATGGTGAAAAACAAGGCTCCAGGAACTGACGAAATAACAAGTGAGACAGATGTTCAACAAATGGATGCAGTGCTGGAAGCACTTACTCATATGTGTCAAGAAATTCAAAGACAGCTTCCTGGCCAACTGACTGGAAGAGATCCATATTTGTTCCCATTCCAAAGAAAGGTGATCCAACAGAATGCAGAAATTATTGAACAATATCTTTAATATCACACACAAGTAAAATTTTGCCGAAGATAATTCAAAAATGGTTGTAGCAGTACATTGACAGGGAAGTGCCAGAAGTTCAAACCAGATTCAGAAGAGGATGCAGAAAGAGCGATATCATTGCTGATGTCAGATGGATCTTGGCTGAAAGCAGAGAATGCCAGAAAGATGTTTGCTTGTGTTTTATTGACTATGCAAAGGCATTCAACCGTGTGGATCATAACAAATTATGTATAACATTGCGAAGAATGGGAATTTCAGAACACTTAATTGTGCTCATGAGGAACCAGTACATAGACCAAGAGGCAGTTGTACAAACAGAACAGGGAATACCAGCTGGTTTAAGCGAGGAAATATGTGCATCAGCGTTGTATCCTTTCACCATACCTATTCCATCTGTATGCTGGAAAAATAACCCGAGAAGTTGGACTATATGAAGAAGAATGAGGCATCAGGATTGGAGGAAGACTCATTAACAACCTGTGTTATGCAGATGACACAACCTTGCTTGCTCAAAGTGAAGAAGACTTGAAGCACTTACTGATGATGATTGAAGACTATAGCCTTCAGTGTATATTGTGATACCACGTGTGGAGAACGCTGAAGACTTCATAAGAAAGCTACCAGAACTAATGGAAAGATTCAGCAGAGTAGGAGGATATAAGATCAATATACAAAAATCGGTTGGATTTCTATACACCAATAAAGACAACAATGAAAAGGAAATTAGGAAAGTAATACCATTTCTAAGTCAAAAAAAAAAAAAACCCATTGCCTTCCAGTAGGTTTTGACTCACAGTGACCCTAAAGGACAGGGTGGAAGTGCTCCATAGGGTTTCCAGGGAGGGCCTGGTGGATTTGAACTGCCAACCTTTTGGTTAGTAGCCGTAGCTCTTAACCACTACTCCACCAGGGTTTCCTATAATAGCCCCTAAAAAATTAAAACACTTAGGACTAAATCTAACCAGGGACGTAAAAGACCTATAGAAAGAAAACTACAAAGCACTACTTCAAGAAACCAAAAGTGACCTACATAAATTGAAAAACATGCCATGCTCATGGATAGGTAGACTCAACTTTGTAAAAATGTCAATTCCACCCAAAGCAATCTATAAATACAATGCAATCCTTATCCAAATACCAACAACATTCTTTAACGAGATGGAAAAACTAATCATTAACTTTATATGGAGAGGAAAGAGGCCTCGGATAAGCAAAGCATTACTGAAGATCAAAGGAGGCCTCGCACTACCTGACCTCAGAATCTACTATACAGCCACAGTAGTGAAAACAGCCTACTACTGGTACAATGACAGACATGTTGACCAGTGGAACCCAGATGTAAATCCATCCACCTACAGTCACCTGACCTTCTACAAAGGTCCAAAGTACATTAGCAAATGGTGCTAGCAAAACTGGAAGTCCATCTGTAAAAAAATGAAACAGGACCCACATTTCACACCATACGCAAAAAAGAATTAAAAATGGATCAAAGACCTAAATATAAAACCCCAAACTATAAAGATCATGGAAGGAAAAGTAGGGTCAAAGCTAGAGGCCCTAATGAAAAAAAAACTAAACCCGTTGCCATTGAGTCAATTCTGACTCATAATGACCCTGTAGGACAGAGTAGAACTGCCCCATAGGGCTTCAAAGGAGTGACTGGTGGATTCAAACTGCTGACCTTTTGGTTAGCAGCTAAACACTTAACCACTGTGCCACCAGGACCCCTAATATAGGGCACAAATAGGATACAAACCATAACTAAAAATATACAAACACCAGAAGATAAATTAGATAACTGGGATCTTCTAAAAATTAAACACTTATGGTCATCAAAAGGCTACACCAAAAGAGTAAAAAGAGTGCCTACAGACTGGGAAAAAATTTTTTGGCTGTGACATATCTGACACAGGTCTAATCTCTAAAATCTGTAGGAAAATCCAACACCTCTACAACAAAAAAACAAATAATCCAACTAAAAAATGGGCAAAGGTTATGTACAGACACTTCACCAAAGAAGACATTCAAGCAGATAAACAGACACATGAGGAAATGCTTGAGATCACTAGCCATTAATCAAAACCACAATCAGATACGATCTCAGCCCGACATTACTGGCACTAATCAAAACAATAACGACAACAACAGAAATAATAGATGTTGGAGAGGCTTCAGGGAAATTGGAACCCTTATGCACTGCTGGAGGGAATGTAAAATTGTACAACTGTTTTAGAAAAAGATAAGAATCTTCCTTAAAAAGCTAGAAATAGAAATACCACATGATCCAGCAATCCCACTCCTAGGAATATATCTTAGAGAAATAAGAGCCATCACACAAATAGACATATGAACACCGATGTTCATTGCAGTGTTATTCACAATACCAAAAAGATGGAAACAACCTAAGTGCCCACCAACGGATGAATGGATACACCAACTATGGTACATACACACAATGGAACAATATGCAACAATAAAGATCAGTGATGAATCCGGGAAATATCTGACAACATGGATGAATCTGGAGGGCGTTATGATGAGTGAAATGTCAGTCACATAAAGACAAATACTGTATGGGTCCAGTATGATAAAAAACCATGAAAAGGTTTACATACAGAGAGAAGCAATCTGATGATTACGAGGGAGGGGAGGGGTGAGGAGGGGAAAGCACTAACTAGACAATAGATAAGCGATAACTTTGGTGATGGGTAAGACACTGTACAATACTGGGGAAGTCAGCACACCTTCACCAGGGCAAAGTCATAGAAGTTTCATAGACACATTGAAACTCCCTGAGGGACCGAGTTACTGGGCTAAGGGCTGGGGACCATGGTCTTGGGGACATCCAGCTCACTTGACATAACATAGTTTATGAAGAAAATGTTCAACATCCTACTTCGGTGAGCAACGTCTGGGGTCTCAAGAGTATACCTCCCCAGCTCCCTTTTTACTCAGTACTGAAGTCACTCCCAAGGTTCATCCTTCAGCCAAAGATTAGATAGATCTCTAAGGCAAACAATAACATATATGAGGAACGCGCTTCATAGTTCAATCACGTGTACGAGACTAATGGGCACACCAGCCCAAAATCAAAGAGGAGAAGGCAAGAAGGGACAGGAAAACTGGACCAATGGAAACAGGGAACCTGGGGTGGAGAATGCGAGAGTGTCGACACATTGCGAAGTTGGCAACTAATGTCACAAAGCAATTTTTGCATTAATTGTGTAATGAGAAACTAATTTGTTCTGTAAACTTTCACCTACAGCACAAATAAACAAACCAAAAAACTCCCCCCCAAAAACTTGTGAGCGGCCATCTAAGACATGTCTGCTGGCCCCACCGTGTCTGGAGCAAAGGAGAATGAAGAAAACCAAAAACACAAGGGAAAGATTAGCCCAAAGGACCAATGGACCACAGGTACCACAGCCTCCACCGAACTAAGTCCAGGACAACTCGACGGTGCCTGGCTAGCACCACCAACTGCTCTGACAGGAATCACAACAGAGGGTCCGGCACAGAGAGGGAGAAAAATATACAAAATTCAAACTTACACAAAAAGACCAGACTTACTGGTTTGACAGAGGCTGGAGAAACCCTGAGAGTATGGCCCCTGGACACCCTTTTAACGCTGTACTGAAGTTTACCTTCAGCCAAAGATTAGACAGGCCTGTAAAACAAACAATAACACATGTAGCACAACCATATATATGAGACAAGAAGGGGAGAGTGTTGATACATGGCAGGGTTGGCAACCAATGTCACAAAACAGTATGTGTATCAATTGTTTAATGAGAAACTAATTTGCTCTGTAAACTTTCAACTAAAGCACAATAAAAACAAAAATTCTCGCAACTGGACTAATAAGCGACATCATGATAAATGGAGAAAATATTTAAGTTGCCAAGGATTTCATTTTACTTGGATCCACAAACAATGCCCATGGAAGCAGCCATGAAAAAAATCAAGTGATGTATTGAGTTGGGCGAATCTGCTGCAAAAGACCCCTTTAGAGTGTTCATATGCAAGAGAAAGCTAGACAGTGAGTAAGACCGAAGAAGAATTGACGACTTTGAGTTATGGTGTTAGCAAAGAATATTGACTATACCATGGACTGCCAGAAGAATGAACGAATTTGTCTTGGAAGAAGTACAGCCAATTCTGTACTTGAAAGGAAGGATGGTGAGACTTCATCTCATGTACTCTGGCTAGGTTACCAGAAGGGACCAGTCGGTGGAAAAGGACACCATGCTTGGTAACATAGAGGTCTGCAAAAAAAGAGGGAGACCCTCAAAGAAATGGACTGACACAGTGGCTACAAAGATGAGCTCAACCGCAGCAACAATTGTGAAGATGGCACAGAATCGGGCAGTGTCGTACATAGTGTAGTCGGCACCTAACAGCAACAACAACATACATAGCCTTATAATACTTGACAAGTATTTGGCAGCCTAATGCTCTGAAATTAGTAGTCCTGATGCTCTCAAGGAGCCCTGGTGGCGCAGAGGTCAAAGCGTTGGGCGCTAACCAAAAGGTCTTCGATTTGAACCCACCAGCTGCTTCGTGAGAGAAAGATGTGGCAGCCTGCTTCTGTAAAGAACTACAGCCTTGGAAACCCTATGGGGCAGTTCTACTCTGTACTACAGACTTGCTGTGAGTTGGAATTGACTCAGTGGCAATGGCTTGTTTTCGATGCTCTGTAAATTAGTAGTTAAAAGGGAATACCATGGGGGAGGATAGTAATAATTACATAAAGCACCTAGCAAGGGGCCTCGCAATTTAATTCAACTCTTTGTGTGGGCAGTATCTTCCAAACTTGTCTGTACGTTGAAATTGGAATTACTTAGGTAGCTTAAACAAACCAAAAAAACAACAAACTGATGCCTGCCCAACACCTAGAGAGTGTCATTCAGCTGGTCTAGCATGAGGCCTGAGCTTTGGAATTTTTAAAATATCCCCAGATGATTCTAACATGCAGTCAAGTTGGGAGTCATTGTGTAGGGGTCAAGTGCTGGTCTGAAAATCAGGCATCCTGAGTGAGTAACAGGAGCAGCACTGTGGCTCAGGGCCTTGGGGCCCTGGCTTTCCCATCTGAAGAATAAGGGAATGGGAAGAGATGAGCTCTATCTGAGATCCCAAAAGGGGTGATGTGTAGCAAGGGAACAGGCACTTAGTGCTCCCGGAAGAAAGACTGAATCTGTGTTTCTGCATAGGGGAGAGCTGGGATCAGTGGGCGGAAGTCCCAGGAGACATCGAGCTTCCTTCCGGTTGATCTGCCTTGGCCCTGGATGAACCTGTCAGGGATGGAGGGAGCCTGACCCCAGGGGGGAAGCTGGAAGGGTGTAGGATATGGTGAGTACCCAGCTTTCATGTCTCTGGGGAAGAGCAAGCTCCCCTGGGTGAGTTCCAGGAAACACCGTCTAAGCCAAGGTGCAGGCAAGTTCTCCGTCTGAGCCAGGGCCTCCGTCTGAGCCAGCCCTGGCACACAGGAAGAGAAAGGGTGGTGGCCAGCAGGGCTGGGTGCTGCGTGATGTGGGAACAGGATGTGGAGACTGCTTACATTCTCCCCCTGGATTGAGAGACCTGCTCTAGTGTGAATACCCCCTGGGGTCCTTAGAGTTTTCCCACACCCCAGAAACAGCTGTGCTAACAGAAGGAACCCAACACACTGTATTGAGCAGTGATATAGTCAGGCTGAGAGAATTCTTGTGAAGCTGCAAATGGGGTGGGAACAGCCTTTCTGAGGAGGATTATGGGATTAAGGAAAAGGTCCAGACAAGGGCTCCACCTCCAGCCAGTCTCTAAATGTCAGGGAACCAAATGAGAGGTAATAACAATGATCAAAATGATAGGCACTAATAGCAAATCAGTACTTAAACAGTTTCTATGTTCCAGGCATTATCTTCTCTAATATGTCCAACAGCTCTTGTAAAAGAATTATTACCCCTTTTTTTGCAACTGTAGGAACTGAGGCACAGAGAGGTTAAGTAATATACCCAAGGTCCCATAGAAAATCCTTCCTCAGCAGCTATGAGGCTTGGGCAAATCCCTTAATCCCACCCGTCCCCCTGCCTCCCCCCACCCACTTCCCACTCCTGTCATTCTCAAAGCAGCCTTGTGACTATCAGCAACAATAAAATGCTAAGAGCTAGCACAACGAGTTGTCTCCTGCTGAGCTCCCCAGGAGTGGTTGGCGGGGAGGGATGTAAAGGGGCGGGGGGTGCATAGGTACATCCTAGGGGCAGGAATCAGTGATGGCAGTGGGAGTGGGGGAACAATTAGAAGTGACTGAAGGTTTTTCTTTTCATCCTGTAGGATGAGGAATTAACTTTACCCAAAGAATTTGGTCTTTGTCCCTTGCTTCTGGGAGGTAGTCTCTCAACTCTTGGCATTCCCTAGGTGACTGGAGTGTCTTTGCTGCTCGTGAAAGGCTCCAGACCACACTTGAGAGTTAACGCTAATGAGAGGACTCAGAGTGGGGGCTTGCCATGCCAGAAAGACCCACGTGATACCAGCTTGACCTCCAGGGACAAGAGGAGAGATTGAGATTGAGCTCAGTCAAGTGGCCAATGAGTCAATCAATCATGCCTGTGTAATGAAACCTGCATAAAAACTCTGAGCACTGAAGTTCAGGTGAGCTTCCCTGATTGACAATACATCAATGTGCCAGGAGGATCAGAAACTTTGCTTTTGGGACCCTCCCAGACCTCATGTGATGCTTTCTCCTTTTGTAGCCTTTTTGCTATAATAAAACTATAATCATAAGTATAGCACTTTTCTTGAGTTCTGTGAGTCATTCTAGTCAATTATCTAACCGGGGGGGTGGGGTAGTGGGAGTCCCCAGATTTGTAGCCAGTTGATCACAAGTGCGAGTGACCCTGGGAGCCCAAACTCGCAGCTGGTGTCTGAAGTGAGGGCAGTCTTGTGGAGGGCTGTGCCCTTAATCTGTGAAGTTTGCCCTAACTCCAGGTAGTTAGCTTCAGAAGAAGTGCGTGCTGTACTTCCACACCTAACTTTCTCCCCAAATATTCTCTTTCCCTATTGTGTCAGCCCTCCGCCATATTAAGATTCTGCCAGTTCTTCGACACCAACGCATATGATACCACCGATATAAGACCTACCTCTTTGAGCTCTGATTGTGTTTAGTTCTTTGTCTGTCACCCCACCCTGCCTCCACCCCACTACCAAAACTAAAAAACCAAACCCGTTGCCTTCGTCTCAATTCCAACTCATAGTGACCCTATAGGACAGAGTAGAATTGCCCCATAGGATTTCAAAAGAACGGCTGGTGGATTCGAACTTCCAACCTTTTTGGTTAGCAGCTGTAGCTAGCCGTAGGTGTAGGCAATTTGAGAGCAAACTTTCTGATTTATCATCTTCTGCATTCCTAGAAATGAGGAAATGAGGTGGTTCAGTGGTAGAAATCTTGTCTTCCCTGCAGAAGACCTGGGTTTGATTCCCAGCCAATGCTCCTCGGGTACAGCCATCACCCCCCTGCCAGCGGAAGCTTACATGTTGCCGTGAGGCTCAACAGGTTTGAGTGGACCTTTCCGACTAAGATGGACTAGGAAGAAATGTCTGGTGATCTACTTTCAAAAATCGGCCAGTGAAAACCCCGTAGATGACAGCTGTCTGATCCATGATGAATCACGGGGATAGCGCAGGACCAGGCAACGTTTGTTCCGTTGTACAGGGGTTGGCCATGAGTTGGGGGCCAGCTCAATGACAGCTGACAACACATGGAGGGACCATGTGCTTCATGCATAGCAGCGATTTAGGAAATAATATTGGAATTAATATTCCCTGTGTTTGAGCCTAGAGAATGTGACCCAGCTGGAGCTGGGCTCACACAGGCTCACAAGAACTCAAAAGGACACATCAACTGGGCCCTGAGGTATAAAGAAAATAGCTGAGATAATTTTGGAAAATATCTTTTAGGGAACCTTTCACATAAACCAGAACACAAAAGACTTTCCACTCTTCTCTTTTCCTGTTAGCACTTAGTGAATGGGAATTTTGTTGGACCAATGAAGGCCCTTCTGACTGTTATTATTGAAACCTGTACCAATGCTTGTTGACAGGGACAATTCAAAAGGTAGGATCACAGTTTCTAGCCAACCTGTGAAAAGGTGAAGCTTTCGATGGTTTTGCCCATTTTGCAGTGCTAATGTACACTGATGACTCTGTAATGTGCTTTGGACTCAGGCAGACATGGACGCGGCAGCGTGCTTGTTCGTTTTCCCATTCTTGCCTGTTCTGTTATATTCCTTGGACTTGGACAGACATGGCTCTAGCAGCCTGCTTGTCTGTTTTCCCACTTTTGTCTGTTCTGTAATATTTCCTTGGACTTGGGCAGACATGGCTCTGGCAGCATGCTTCTCCATTTCCCACTTTTGTCTTCTTGAATATACGCCGAATAAAACTTTCTTTTTGCTTTACTAAACTTTATGATGCTTTTACCCTACAACAGCAGGCAGTGCAGTTCTGTGTTCTGCTGCAGGGGGGCAGTGAAACGTTGGCTTCACTGAGTGCGTGTGAAGGGATGCATGTTGGGATGATTATAGCAGGAAGTTAGAGATCTCTGCCACCCCACGCTACTGTACCCCAAAACCCCAGGGTGCTCAAAACAGCCAAAGACAGGTGGCTGAATGCTGGAATCATGCAAGCTCATGGTACTGACTCATGCTGTAGTGGGAAATGCATGAATATGCTTCCTTTAAAAATATTAGAATGTTACAGACAAAGCAAAATTTCTTTTGGCCACTGTCTTAGTTATCTAGCGCTACTATAACGGAAACACCACAAGTGGATGGCTTTAACAAACAGAAGTTTATCTTCTCACAGTTTAGGAGGTTAGAAGTTTGAATTCAGAGCATAGACTCTAGGGTAAGGCTTTCTCTCTCTGTCGTCTCTAGGGTCCTTTTCTCTTCAGCTTCTGCTTCCTGGTTCCTTGGAGATCTCCATGTGTCTTGGCATCTATCTTACCCTATCTCTGCTTGGTAATTTGTGTTTAGCCTCTTTTTTATGTCTTAAAAGAGATTGACTCAAGATACACCCTACACTAACGCTATCTCGTTAACAGAACAAAGACAACCCATTCCCAAATGGGATTATAAACCATAGGCATAGGGGTTAGGCATCAAAACATATATTTTTGGGGGGACACAGTTCAACCCATAACAGCCATCTGTCTTAGTTCTCTAGTGCTGTTATAACAGAAATACCACAAGTGGTTGCTTTAACAAAGAGAAATTTATTCTCTCACAGCCTAGTAGATTACAAGTCCAAATTCAGAGTGTCAGCTCCAGGGGATGGCTTTCTCTCTCTGGAGGAAGATTCCTTGTCATCAATCTTTCCCTGGTGAGGAGCTTCTCAGGCAAAGAAACCCAGGTCCAAAGGACATGCTCTGCTCCTGGTGCTGCTTTCTTGGTGATATGGGGTCCCCAACTTTCTGCTTGCTTCCCTTTCCTTTCATCTCTTGAGAGATAAAAGGTGGTGCAGGGCACACCCCAGGGAAACTCCCTTTACACTGGATCAGGAATGTGACCTGATAAGGGTGTTACAATCCCACCCTAACCCTCTCAACATAAAATTACAATCACAAAATGGAGGACAACCACAGAATACTGGGAATCACGGCCTAACCAAGTTAATGCACACATTTTGGGGGGACATAATTCACCATGACAGCTACCATGTCCACTCCCAAGCCATGAATCTTTTGAACTGGAGCATGTATCCAGGCACATTTTGGTTAATATAAAGCCTGTTCCCATTCCCACTATGACATGAGTCAGTATTGTAAGCTTGCATGATTCCAGCATTCAGCCACCCATCTTTGGCTGGTCACCAACCCTTCCCCAGCCCCATTAAAACTAGATGAGAAACTCTGTCTGTGAGCTTAGAATTCCTTTCCAGGACACCGTGTCTACTCGCTCGGCAGCTGTCAGGAATTTCCGGCAGTACCTTTGTGTGAGTGAGGCCTGTGGACTGGGAGAAGGGACTGAGCATTGTCAGAGAGAGCCAGTTCCTCAGGTGGGCTTTGGCTGAGATGTCCAATGCTACCTTTCACTGGCAGGAGACAGAGGACAGGCAGGAACTCTGGGCTGGGCCAGAAAGCAGGGATAATAATAGATATCTCATTGCATTGGTTTGAGGATTAAAAAAAAAAGAAATTTTGTGTGAAAGCTTCACAAGGTCACGAAAGGTAGGAAGGAATATTAAAAGCAGATAGTTTGAAAAGTTGGCTTTGAAAAGGGATATTTAGGCTTTATTCTTTTAAAGGATCTGTACGCTAAGGAAAATGATACGACAACAGGGATATTTCACTTCCTAGACAAAAACTTACATAGGGAAATTGCGTGCACTTCTGTCGGTAATGCCTTTAGAAGATCCTGTGGTCAGAGTGTGGCTGAGTTCTGGGATATGGAATTGTTTAGACTGCAGTCTCCCCAAGTACAATGTGTTGGATGGGAGTTGGTTTTTCAGACCACATGCAATTGTATTAAATCACTAGTCTCTGGATGGAATTCGGGCCTGGGAGTATATGCGATTGTGTTTGGGGTGGACTCCAGACCTGCATGGAAGCAAAATCAGGGGATGCCCAGCCTGCTCCTGCTTAGTTGGCATGGAAAGGGGAAGAACCTTGTCATTAAGCTCATGGGCAAGAAACTGCAACCACACGGCATTCCCTTGATGGAAACTCTTCACTGGCTTCCCATCTTATGTAGTGTAAAAGCTAACCCCCCTACCATGGCCCCTAAGGCCCCAGAAAGCCTCTTCCACCCCCTTCTTACAGTCCTCATACTCTTTCTCTCTTACTATGATCCAGCCACCAGTTAATCAGTTGCTGTTGAAGTCAGTTCCGACTCAAGGCCACCCATGCGTGTCAAAGTAGAACTGCACTCCACAGGGTCTTCATGGTGTGACCTTTTAGAAGCAGATTGCCTGGCCTTTATTTCAAGGCACCTCTGGGTGGTTTTGAACTGCCAATCTTTCAGAGAGTAGTTCAGTGCTTTACTGTTTGCCCCACCCAGGGACTCTGTATATATTCCGTATACCCTTAGCAAAGTATATGGAAGATAGTTGCTCAACATCCATCCCATCTTCCTCCTGACGTGCCTTCCTACTCTGCAGTTGGCTTCTGAACTCCCTTGCAGCTGGGATTTCAGATGTGATTCTCCTTCCGACAATCAGATGCATTGCAAGAGATTCGTAAGGAAGAGGGAGTGTGGAGGCTGGTCTTTCCTGCTTCTTTCTGCTGGCCAGCATAGTCATGCAGGTTTTGGGTTTTTCTGAAGCCAGCATTAGCAGAGGTACCAGTGTCTAGTCATTAGCTTTGTGGTGACACATACACAGAGCTTCTTTTTCCTTCTTTCTTGATCTATGTGGCTCTACCTTCCTTGCTACCCACAAACTCTGGCATCCTCACCCACCTTTATCCACAGATATTTCCTCCTGTGAAGGGCAATTCTATCCAACTCTCCAGTCTTACCTCCATAGCATTCATATTTCTTCTTTATTTTTCACTTTCTATTGCCTCTTCCCTCTTACCTTATCATATAAAAATGTGCATGTCTCTTTAAGTCAATTGGCATAATAAAATCTATTAAGAGAGCATCCTGCATCCCACTTTGGAGAGTGGCATTTGGGGTCTTAAATGCTAGCAAGTGGCCATCTAAGATGAATCAATTGGTCTCAACCCACCTGGAGCAAAGGAGAATGAAGAACACCAAAGACACAGGTAATTATGAGCCCAAGAGACAGAAAGGGCCACATAAACCAGAGACTACATCAGCTTGAGACCAGAACAACTAGATGGTGCCTGGCTACAACTGATGACTGCCCTGACAGGGAACACAACAGAGAACCCCTGAAGGAGTAGGAGAGCAGTGGGATGCAGACCTCAGATTCTCTTAAAAAGAACAGACTTAATGGTCTGATTGAGACTAGAAGGACCCCAGTGGTCATGGTCCCCAGACCTTCTGTTAGCCCAAGATAGGAACCATTCCCAAAGCCAACTCTTCATACAGGGATTGGACTGGACTATGGGATAGAAAATGATACTGGTGAAGAATGAGGTTCTTGGATCAAGTAGACACATGAGACTATGTGGGCAACTCCTGTCTGGAGGGGAGATGAGAAGGCGGAGGGGGTAAGAAGCTGGCTAAATGGACACGAAAATAGGGAGAGGAGAGAAGGAGTGTGCTGTCTCATTAGGGGGAGAACAACTAGGAGTATATAGCAAGGTGTATATAAATTTTTGTATGAGAGACTGACTTGATTTGTAAACTTTCACTTAAAGCACAATAAAAATAAAAAAAAAAGAAACTTAAAAAAATGTGCATGTCTCACTTGTTATTAAAGCAAAATAAACCAATGAAAAGCTCTTTGACCCTCTAGCCCTTTCAAGTATACCTCAGTTGTTTCCCTCAATGAATTCTCTGGAAAGAGCAATCTAATCTTGCTATTGTTTCCATGAAATACCCCCCATTCTCTCTTTGTCCTACTGCAAGCTGGATTCTACCTCCACCACTCCACTGAGCTCCACTCCATCAGCTATGACCTTGTTGCTCAGACCTCATGCACCTGACCCCTTTGTGGCAATCAGCACTGTAGGCCCTTTACGCCTTCCTGAAACCTTAACCCTTCCTTATCCTTGATTTCCATTGGTTTTCTCTGCTCTGGTTCTCCTTCTTCCATAAAAAAAAAAAAATTTTTTTTTTTTTTTTTTTTATGGATGCACCTTTTTCTCTTCCCATCCTGTTAAGGGTTGGTGTTTCCCAGGAACTGCCTGAGCTCCTCCTCTTTTCAGTGTATATCTTCTACACAGAAAAGTCATTAGCAGACGACTTCCAACTCTCCATTTCCAGCCTGGACTACTCTCCTAAACTCTAGATTAAATTGACCATCTGCCTTTCTGGTCAGCAGGAAACTCAAATTCAGTCAGGAGGTGGGGCCAAGACGGTAGAATAGTCAGACACTTCTGTCATCCCTCTTACAACAAAGACCTGAAAAAACAAGTGAATCAAATATATATGACAAATTAGAGAACCAACATTAGACAACAATCCAAGACTAGGACACAGAAGAGGTCAACCAGTTCTCAACCCAGATAGGGAATTCACAAAAATAAAACAAAGCTAAAAGACTGAAAATAGGGAACCAGAGACATCAATATGTAAACAATGAAAACATCAAAACAAAAGAGGGAATGAATGGTGTGGTCATAGAACCTCCCTACGGAGAAGAAGTTTAGGCAATGTTAAGAAATAAAAGACTGGTTTAAAATTCAAAAAATAAAGGTAAATTTCAAGATAACCACAAAGGAAGCTAACCTACCCATTGAAATAAAAAATAAGGAAAACATGAAGAGTCAGCAAACACAAAAACAAAGATAATGAAAGAGCTGAAAAGAAAATACATAAACAAAAAGAACTCAGCACGGAAAATTAGGCAGAACAAAGAAACTGTGAACACCACACACACAAAAAATACATCGAAATGACAGCAGCAAACTCATACCTATCAATAACACAGAATGTAAATGGCCTAAATGCACTGGTAAAGAGAGAGTGACAGAATGAATAAAAAAATACGATCTGTCTATATGCTGCCTACAAGAGACACACCTTAGATACGAAGACATAAGCAAACTAAAACTCAAAGAATGGAAAAAAATATACCACACAAAGAACCAAAAAAAATCAGGAGTGGCAATATTAATCTCCGAAAAAATAGACTTTTAAGCAAAATACATCATAAAGGATGAGGAAGGACACTATATAATGATTTAAGTGTCAATACGCCAGGAGGACGTAACCATGATAAATACATACACACCCAATTACAGGGCTCCAAAATATATAAAACAAACTCTAACAGCACTGACAAGAGAAATAGGCAGCTCCACTTTAGATGAAGGATAGAACATCTAGAAAGAAACTCAATAAAGATACTGTCTTAGTCATCTGGTGCTGCTATAACAGAAATTTCGCAAGTGGATGGCTTTAATAAAGAGAAATTTATTTTCTCACAGGAAAGTAGGCTAAAAGTCCAAATTCAGCGTGTCAGCTCTAGGGGAAGTCTTTCTTTCTCTGTCAGCTCTGGGGGAAGATCTTCCCCCAGACTTGGAGCTTCTCTGCATAGGTACCCTGGGTACAAAGGACACCTGATACTCCCAGCACTGCTTTCATGGTGGTATGAGGTCCCCATCTCTCTGCTTGCTTCCCTTTCCTTTTTGTCTCTTGAGAGATAAAACGTGGTGTAGGCCACACCCCAGGGAAACTGCCTTTACATTGGATCAGGAATATGACCTGAGTAAGGGTGTTTTTTTTTACAATCCCACCCTAAACCTCTTTAACATAAAATTACAATCACAAAATGGAGGACAGCCACACAATACTGGGAATCATGGCCCAGTCAAATTGACACACAAAGTTTTAGGGGGACATAATTCAAGATCTAAATGCCACAATCATTTTTAGGCCACAAAGCAAGCCTTAACAATATCAAAAACATCGATATAATACAAACCACCTCCTCTGATCATAAAGCCATAAAAGTAGAAATCGATAAAAGAAGCACAAGGAAAAAAAGCCAAATGAAGCACAAGGAAAAAAAGCCAAATACATGGAAACTGAAAAACACCCTGCTTAAAAATTGCTGGGTAATAGAAGAAATCAAGGATGGAACAACAAAATTCATAGAATCAAATGAGAATGCAAACACATCTTACCAAAAACCTTTGGGACACAGCAAAAGCAATGCTTAGAGGTCCATTTATAGCAATAAATGCACACATCAAAAAAAAAAAAAAAAAAGGCCAAAATCAAAATATTAACCCTACAACTTGAACAATTAGAAAGAGAGCAGCAAAAGGAATGCTCAGGTACCAAAAGAAAGGAAATAATAAAGATTAGAGCAGAAGTAAATGACAGAGAATAGAAAAACAATTGAAAGAATCAACAAGACCAAAAGTTGGTTCTTTGAAAATATCGACAAAATTGACAAAGTGACAAAAGAAAAATAGGAGAGGAGGCAAAATAATCTGAATAAGAAATGAGTTGGGTAATATCACAACAGACCGAACTGAAATAAAAAGGGTCGTAAGAGAATACTATAAAAAATTGTACTCCAACAAATTCGGAAATCTAGAGGAAATGGACAAATTTCTAGAATCACACTGCCTACCTAAACTAACGCAAACAGAGGTAGAAAAACTAAACAAACCCATAACAAAAGAAGAGATCGAAGAGGTAAAAAAAAATCCCAACAAAAAAAGTCCTGGCCCAAATGGCTCCACTGGAGAATTCTACCAGACTCTCAGAGGAGAGCTAACATCAGTACTACTCAAGCTATTTCAGAGCACAGAAAAAGAAGAAATACTCCAGAACTCGTTCTATGAAGCCAGAATAACCCTGATACTAAAGACACTGTCGTGGATTGAATCGTGTCCTCCAAAAATATGTTTATCAATCTGGCTATGCCGTGATTCCCAGTATTGTGTGACTACCCACCATTTTGTCACTTGAGGTGATTTTCCTGTGTGTTGTAAATCCTATCACTATGATGTTAATGAGATGGATTACCAGCAATTATCTCGATGAGATCTACAAGATTAGATTGTATCTTAAGCCAATCTCTTTTGAGATATGAAAGAGAAAAAGAAGCAAGCAGAGAGACATGTGGACCTCACGCCACCAAGAAGCAAGAGCCAGGAGAATAGCACATCCCTTGGACCTGGGGTCCCTGTGCTGGGAAGCTCCTCAACCAGGGGAATATTGACGACAAGGACCTCCCTGCAGAGCGGACAGAAGAAGTTTTCACCTGGAGCTGATGCCCCAAATTTGGACTTCTATCTTCCTAGACCGTTAGAGAATATACTTCTGTTTGTTAAAGCCATCCGCTTGTGGTATTTCTGCTATAGCAGTACTAGATAACTAAGACAGACAGGCACACACACACAAAAGAAAATTACAGACCAATATTCCTCATGAACAAAGACATAAAAATCCTCAATAAAATTCTAGCCAATAGAGTCCAACAGCATATCAAAAAAAACAATACACCATGACTGTCATGGATTGAATTATATGCCCCCAAAAATGTGTGTATCAACTTGGTTAGGCCATGATTCCCAGTATTCAGTGGTTGTCCTCCATTTTGTGATTGTAATTTTATGTTGAGAGGATTAGGGTGGGATTGTAACACCCTTACCAGGTCACATTCTTGAACCAATGTATAGGGAGTTTCCCTGGGGTGTGGCCTGCACCACGTGTATCTCTTAAGAGATAAAAGGAAAGGGAAGCAAGTAGAGAGTTGGGGACCTCATACCACCAGGAAAGCAGCACCTGGAGCAGAGCACATCTGTTGGACCCAGGGTCCCTGTGCCTGAGAAGCTCCTTGACCTGGGAAAGATTGAGGACAAGGATCTTCCTCCAAAGCTGACAGAAAGAGAAAGCCTTCCCCTGGAGGTGACACCCTGAATTTGGACTTGTAACCTGTGAGGAAATAAATTTTTCTTTGTTAAAGCCATCCACTTGTGATATTTCTGTTATAGTATCACCAGATGACCAAGATAATGACGAAGTGGGATTCATACCAGGTATGCAGGGGTGGTTCAACATTAGAAAATCAATCAGTGTAATCCACCATACAAATAAAATAAAAGAACCACATGATCTTATCAATCGATGCAGAAAAAGCATTTGAATGGTTCCTGTCTTGGGCTAACAGAAGGTCTGGGGGCCATGACCTCTGGGTTCCTTCTAGTCTCAGTCAGATCATTAAGTCTGTTCTTTTTAAGAGAATTTGGGGTCTGCATCCCACTGCTCTCCTGCTCCTTCGGGGGTTCTCTGTTGTGTTCCCTGTCAGGGCAGTCATCAGTTGTAGCCAGGCACCATCTAGTTGTTCTAGTCTCAAGCTGATGTAGTCTCTGGTTTATGTGGCCCTTTCTGTCTCTTGGGCTCGTAATTACCTCATGTCCTTGGTGTTCTTCACTCTCCTTTGCTCCAGGTGGGTTGAGACCAATTGATGCATTTTAGATGGCCACTTGCTAGCGTTTAAGACCCCAGACGCCACTCTCCACAGTGGGATGCAGAATGTTTTCTTAATAGATTTTATTGTGCCAATTGACTTAGATGTCCCCTGAAACCATGGTCCCCAAACACCCGCCCCTGCTACGCTGGCCTTCAAAGCATTCAGTTTATTCGGGAAACTTCTTTGCTTTTGGTTTAGTCCAGTTGCGCTGACCTCTCCTATATTGTGTGTTGTCTTTCCCTTCACCTAAAGTAGTTCTTATCTACTATCTAATTAGTGAATACTCCTCTCCCTTCCCCCTCTCATAACCATCAAAGAATATTTTCTTCTCTGTTTAAACTATTTCTCGAGTTCTTATAATAATGGTCTTATACAATATTTGTCCTTTTGCAACTGACTAATTCAGTTAGTCAGTTAGTCTGGAAGCATAATGCCTTCCAGATTCTTCCATGTTATGAAATGTTTCCGATCCAAATTCCAACAACAGTTTTTAAGGAGATGGAGAAACAAATCACCACCTTAATATGGAAGGGAAAGAGGCCCTGGATAAGCAAAGCATTAATGAAAAAGAAGAACAAAGTGGAAGGCCTCACTCTACCTGATTTTAGAACCTATTATACTGCCACAGTAGTCAAAACAGCCTGGTACTAGTACAACAGATACATAGACCAAGGGAACAGAATTGAGAACCCAGACATAAATCCATCCACATCTGAGCAGTTGATATTTGACAAAGGCCCCAAATCAGTTAAATGGGGAAAAGACAGTCTTTTTTTTTTTTTGAAATGATTTTTATTGTGCTTTAAGTGAATGTTTACAAATCGTCAGTCTCTCACGTATAAACTTATATATACCTTAGTACATACTCCCACTTACTGGTTTTTTTTTTTTTTTTTACTCTCCCCCTAATGAGACAGCCTGCTTCCCCCTTCCAGTCTCTCCTTTCGAGACCATTTTGCCAGCTTCTAACCCCCTCTACCCTCTCATCTCCCCTCCAGACAGGAGATGCCAACATAGTCTCAAGTGTCCACCTGATGCAAATAGCTCACTCCTCGTCAGCATCTCTCTCCAACCCATTGTCCAGTCCAATCCATGTCTGATGAGTCGGCTTTGGGAATGGTTTCTGTCCTGGGCCTACAGAAGGCTTGGGGACCATGACTGCCGGGGTCCTTCTAGTCTCAGTCAGACCATTAAGTCTGGTCTTTTTACAAATGGTGCTGGCATAACTGGATATCCATCTGTAAAAAAATGAAACAAGACCCATACCTCACACCATGCACAAAAACGAACTCAAAATGGATCAAAGACCTAAATATAAAATCTAAAACCATAAAGATCATGGAAGAAAAAATAGGAACAATGTTAGGAGCCCCAATATACGGGATAGACAGTATACAAAACATTACTAACAATGCAGAAGAAAAAGTAGATAACCGGGAGCTCCTAAAAATCAAACACCTATATTCATCCAAAGACCTCACCAAAATAGTAAAAGGATTACCCAGATCAGGGAAAAGTTTTAAGCTATGCATTTCCGATCAGTGCCAGATCTCTAAAATCTACATGATACTGCAAAAACCCAATGACAAAAAGACAAATAACCTAGTTAAAAAATGGGCAAAAGATATGAACAGACACTTCACTAAAGAAGACATTCAGGTAGGTAACAGATACATGAGGAAATGCTCATGGTCATTAGCCATTAGAGAAATGCAAATCAAAACTACAATGAGATTCCATCTCGCTCCAACAAGCCTGGCATTAACCCAAAAAAACACAAAATAATAAATGTTGGAGAGGTTGTGGAGAGACTGGAACACTTCTACACTGCTGGTAAGAATGTAAAATGGTACAACCACTTTTGAAATCAATTTGGTGCTTCCTTAAAAAGCTAGAAATAGAACTAGCATATGATCCAGCATTCTGACTCCTTAGAATATATCCTAGAGAAATTAAAGCCTTTACACGAACAGGTATGTGCACACCCACTTTCATTGCAGCACTGTTTACAATAGCAAAAAGATGGAAGCAGCCAAGGTGTCCATCAATGGATGAATAGATAAATAAATTATGGCATATTCATACAATGGAATACTACACATTGATAAAGAACAGTGATGAATTTGTGAGACATTTCATAACATGATGGAATCTGGAAGGCATTATGCTGAGTGAAATTAGTCAGTTGCAAAAGGGCAAATATTGTATAAGACCATTATTATAAGAACTTGAGAAATAGTTTAAACAGAGAAGAAAATATTCTTTGATGGTTATGAGAGGGGGAAGGGAGAGGAGTATTCACTAATTAGATAGTAGATAAGAACTACTTTAGGTGAAGGGAAAGACAACACACAATATAGGAGAGGTCAGCGCAACTGGACTAAACCAAAAGCAAAGAAGTTTCCCGAATAAACTGAATGCTTTGAAGGCCAGCGTAGCAGGGGCGGGTGTTTGGGGACCATGGTTTCAGGGGACATCTAAGTCAATTGGCACAATAAAATCTATTAAGAAAACATTCTGCATCCCACTGTGGAGAGTGGCGTCTGGGGTCTTAAACGCTAGCAAGTGGCCATCTAAGATGCATCAATTGGTCTCAACCCACCTGGAGCATAGGAGAATGAAGAACACCAAGGACATGAGGTAATTACGAGCCCAAGAGACAGAAAGGGCCACATAAACCAGAGACTACATCAGCCTGAGACCAGAACAACTAGATGGTGCCTGGCTACAACTGATGACTGCCCTGACAGGGAACACAACAGAGAACCCCCGAAGGAGCAGGAGAGCAGTGGGATGCAGACCCCAAATTCTCTTAAAAAGAACAGACTTAATGATCTGACTGAGACTAGAAGGACCGCAGTGGTCATGGCCCCCAGGCCTTTTGTTAGCCCAGGACAGGAACCATTCCCAAAGCCAACTCTTCAGACAGGGATTTGACTGGACAATGGGTTGGAGAGGGATGCTGGTGAGGAGTGAGCTTCTTGGATCAAGTAGACACGTGAGACTATGTTGGCATCTCCTATCTGGAGGGGAGATGAGAGGGCAGAGGAGGTCAGAAGCTGGTGGAATGGGCACAAAAAGAGAGAGTGAAGGGAGTGGGCTGTCTCATGAGGGGAAGAGCAATTAGGAGTATATAGCGAAGTGTGTATTAATTTTTGTGGGAAAGACAGACTTGATTTGTAAACTTTCACTGAAAGCACAGTAAAAAATTGAAAAGAAAAAAAAAAAAAGAGGGTTAGGGTGGGATGCCAAAGTTTCGCTCAGGCCGCATCTCTGATCCAATGTAAAGGGAGTTCCCCCGGAGTGTGGCCTGCACCACCTTTTATCTTGTAAGAGTTAAAAGAAAAGGGAAGCAAGCAGAGAGTTGGGGACTTCATACCACCAAGAGAGCAATGTCTGGAGCAGAGTGCATCCTTTGGACCTGCGGTTTCTGTGTGGAGAAGTTCCTAGTCCAGGGGAAGATTGATGACAAGGAAATTGCTCCAGAGCTGACAGACAGAGAAAGCCTTCCCCTGGAGCTGATGCCCTGAATTTAGATTTCTAGTCTACTAGACTGTAAGAAAACAAATCTCTTTGTTGAAGCTATCCACTTGTGGTATTTCTGTTATAGCAGCACTAGATGACTAAAACAAGGACCCATACCTCACACCATACACAAAACTAACACAAAATGGATCAAAGACCTAAATATAAAATCTAAAGCAATAAAGATCATGGAAGAAAAAATAGGGACAACACTGGGGCCCTAATACATGGCATAAATAGGATACAAACAATAGCTAACAATGTACATACATCAGAAGAGAAAATAGATAACTGGGAACTCCTAAAAATCAAACACTTATGCTTATCAAAAGACTTCACCAAAAGAGTGAAAAAAAGAGCCTACAGACTGGGAAAAATTTTTTGGCTACCACATATCCGATAAGATTCTACTCTCTAAAATCCACAACATACTGCAACACCTAGACAACAATAATACAAATGTAACCCAATTAAAAAATGGGCAAAGGATATGAACAGACACTTCACCAAAGAAGACATCCAGGCAGCTAACAGACACTTGAAGAAATGCTCTTGATCATTAACCATTAGAGTAATGTTAACAAAAACTGCATCAAGATACCATCTCACCCAACAATACTGGCACTAATCCAAAAGACATAAAATAACAAATGTTGGAGAGGTTGTGGGGAGATTGGAACTTTTATGCACTGCTTGTGGGAATGTAAAATGGTACAACCACTTTGGAAAATGATATGGCACTTCCTTCTAGAAATAGAAATACCATACGATCCATCAATCCCACTCCTAGGAATATATCGTAGAGGAATAACAGCTGTTACCTGAAAAAACAAATGCACAACCATATTCATTGAAGCATTATTCACAAAAGCAAAAAAATGAAAACAACCTAAGTGCCCATCAACAGATGAATGGATAAACAAATTATGTTAAATATACACAATGGAATATAAGGATAAAGAACAATGATGAATCTGGAGGGCATTGTGCTAAATGAAATGAGTCAGTCACAAAAGGACAAATATTGTGTGAGACCACCAGTGTAAGAACTCAAGAAGAGGCTTAAACAAAGACAAAAGCATTCTTTGATAGGTTACGAGGGTGAGGGAGGGGGGAGTCACTAACTAGACGATAGACAAGAGTCACCTTGGGTGAAGAGGACAACACACAATATAGGGGAAGTCAGCACAACCAGACCAAAGCAAAGCATGAAAGTTTCCTAGACACATCCAAAAGCTTTGAGGAACCGAGTAACTGGAGTTGGGGCCTGGGGACCATAGTCTTGGGTGACATCTAGGTTAATTGGCATAACATAGTTCATAAAGAAAGTGTTCTACATCCCACTTTGGTGAGTAACGTCTGAGCAGCCAGTTAAGATACATCTCTTGGTCCCATTCCCCCCAGAGCAAGGGAGAATGAAGCAAACCGAAGACACAAGGACACTATTAGCCCAAAGGACTAAAGGGCCACATAAACAAGAGGCTCCACCAGCCTGTGACCAGAAGAACTAGATGGTGCCTGGCTACCACCAACGATTGCTCTGACAGGGATCACAACAGAAAGCTCCTGACAGAGCCGGAGAAAAACGTAGAACAGAATTCAAATTCCAATATAAAGGCCAGCCTTACTGGGCTGACAGAGACTGGAGGAACCCCTGGAACTACAGCCCCTGAATGTTCTGCTGAGGCAGGACTGAAACCATCCCCATAGCCCACCTTTCAAAGATGAGACAGGACAACGAAACAAAAAATGACACATGGGAGGAACGCGTCTCTTAGTTCAATCAAAGATATGAGACCAAATGGGCAACTTCTGTCCAAAAGCAGGACGAGAAGGCAGGAAGGGACAAGAACTGGATGAGTGGACATAGGGAACCCGAGGTGGAAAGGGGGAGCATGCTGTCACATTGTGGGAATTGCAACCAATGTCACAAACAATATATGTATAAAGTTTTTGATGAGAAATTAACTTGAGCTGTAAACTTTCACCTAAAGCACAATGAAAAAAAAAAAATTCAACCACTCCAAAATGAAATTTTATGAGCTTTCCATCCTCACCTCTCCCCTCTTCCTACCACCCTGGCATGCCCTGATCTCAGTAAATGACACAGACAGCCACCAGTCGCCCAAGCCAGAAACCTGGAAGTCACACTGGCTCGTCTTTCTCCCTCCTCCCTCTCTCATTTCTTCAACAATATTTGTCGAACTCCTACCATGCATGGGACATCATTCCAGGTGGGGGTGATACACCATTGAAGAAAACAATCGCTGCTCTAATAGAGCCCATAGTCCAGTAGGAAAGATAAGGATTTAGCAAAAGTAAAATTATACTCTATCAGGTGATGAGAAGAGTTATGGAAATAAATAAAGCACAGAAGAAAATTTGTGAATTATGCATAGGGGTGCTATTTGATATAGGGTAAGCAGGAACCCCCCCACAAAACAAAACAAAACAAAACCTGTTGCTGTTGAGTCAATTCCGACTCATAGCAACCCTATAGGACAGAGTAGAACTGCCCCATACGGTTTCCAAGGAGCAGCTGGTGGATTCAAACTGCTGACCTTTTGATTAGCAACCACAGCTCTTATGCACTATGCCACGAGGGTAGGCAGCAAAGGCCTTCTTATAAGATGGCACTAATCAGTGATCTGAATTAAGTGAGGGAGCAAACCATGTGGATATCTGTGGGGAAAGTGTTCCAGGACGAAGGTGCAGCATTCACAAAGGTCCTGAGGTAGGAGTGGGCATGTTGTGTTCTAGGAGCAAAAGGAGGAGCACCTGGAGCAGAGTGAGCGAGGGCAGAGCAAGGTAGAAGGACAGGACAAAGAGGTATCGGGGGGCCAAATAACACGGCGCCTTGACCATTTTCAGAATGTTGGCTTTATAGTAGGAAACGCTGGTGGTGGAGTGGTTAAGAGTGACAGCTGATAACTAAAAGGTTGGCAGTTCTAATCCACCAGGTGCTCCTTGGAAACCCTATGGGGCAGTTCTACTCTGTCCTGTAGGGTCAGTATGAGTCAAAATTGACTCGATGGCAATTGGTTTGGTTTTTTGGTTGGTTTTGACTTTATGGTGAGTGAGGAGGAAAGTTTCTGGAGGGTTTTGAGCAGAGAAGTGACATGATCTGACTTATGTTTGAAAAGGTTAATTCTGATGGCTGTGCTGAAAATACACGGAAAGAGAAGCAAGTGTAGAAATGGGGGACCAGGTAGAAATCCAAGGATGGGGGCGCTACGATCAGGTTGATTTGGTAGAAACGATGAGGAGTGATTGCGCTGTGGATATATCTAAAAGGTAGAGGCCACAGGATTACTGATGGGTTTAAACGTCTGAGTGTGAAAGAGAGTGAATGAAGAATGACTGTAAGCTTTTTGGCCTGAGCAATTGGGAAAGTGCACTTGTTATTTTCTAAGATGGGAAAGACTCCAGCAGGAGCAGGCTGTGTGGGGAAACTGAAGGGAAATCTGGATTTTTTTTTTTTTGGAAATTTTAAGTGTGAGATCCATTAAAAATTGTAGTAGAGCTATCAAGTAGACAGTTGGATGTGCAAATCCAGAGCTCAGGAGAGAGGCTGGGACAGGCCTGGAGAGATAAATTTGGGGGCTGTTCACCTATAATAAGAGCAACAACCAGTTGCCATCAGGTTGGCTCCAACTCAGGTCAACTCCATGTGCATCAGAGCAGAAGTGTGTTCCACAGGGTTTTCCATGGCTGATTTTTCAGAAGTAGGTCACCAGGCCTTTCTTCCAAAGTATCTCTGGGTGGACTTGAACCTGCAACCTTTGGGTTAGCAGCCAATCATATTAATTATTTGCACTACTGAGGGATTCCCCTGTTAATGCATAGATAGTATTTAAATCCTTGAGACCAGATGAGATCAGTGAGAAACTGAGCCCAGGGAGACATTTCAATGTTTTAGAGTTTGGGGAGAACTAGCAAAGCAGATGAAGAAGTCCCCAGTGAGGTGAGGGGAAATCAGGTGATGCGGTTCCCTGGAAGAAAAAGGGCGAGCTCAGGTGCTACTAAGAGGTGGGGTGAGATAAAGGCTGAGAATGGGCCATTAGAATCAGCAACATAGACTGGTCATTATGACCTGGACTTAGCTTGAGGAATTATAGGGAATAAAGTTTACCTAGAATGGGTTCAAGAGAGAATGGAGGAGAGGAAGTGAAGACAGTGAGTATAGCCAACTCTTTCTAGGAGTTTTGCTACAAAGGCCATGAGAAAAATAGGACTGTAGCTGGGGAGAGACAGGGGTTTAAGGAAGAGAGCTTTGTTGAGATGGGAGATGTTCCTGAACGTTGTCACACTGTTGAGACTTTCCATGAGAGAGGGAAAACTTGTCCTAGAGTTTTTCTCCTAAATACCTCACACCATTGCCATCCTTCCATCCCCACTTGTTGTCCCTAGTTGCCCTCGAGTTGGCTCCAGCTCATGGTGACCCCATGTGTTACAGAGTAGAACTGCCCCGTAGGGTATTCTTGGTTGTAATCTTTACAGAGCAGATTGCCAGGCCTTTCTTCTGCAGAGCCCCTGGGTGGGTTCAAACCACCAACCTTTAGGTTAGTAGTTGAGGGCAAACGTTTGAGCCACCCAGGGACCTTACAGATGTCTTATTTGGGATTCTGAACACCTTTCTTTATATATAAAAAATTATCTAACTTAATTCAGCAGGAGAGGACTTCCACCTTTAACAAATCCACCTTTAACAAAGATATGCAACGTGTCATAGAAAATGCTCATAGTTTTCTAATGGAAAGATAGCCTCCCCCCAAAAATATATTCCATTTTTTTTTGCAGATGGACATATCCAAAGATGAAAAAAAAAAAGGATTTAACAAAAGAATGACGTGTCATTCAGCAAGGAGGGGTTCGAACAATTAGAGCAAAGGGAAACATTTGAAACTTCATTCAGTTCAAAGGAATCTAGTGGTTTCAGATTTGCCAGGCAAGGCTACTATTACTGTTTAGTCATGCAAAACTTTGGACCCAGCATCAATTTGGAAAAGGGATCCAAGTCCACATTTTAATTCTGATGTCATTTGTATACACAGTTGTCAAAAGAAGCTTGTCTAACTTACAAACACACAGCACAGCTTTTTCATATCTGTACTTTTTTCTCTCTCTTTTAACGCCCCTCCCCCCCCAAACAAGATGCCTTTAGAGGAGACTAAACTTCTGTAAGTGGGGCATTACCAACCAAACCCAGTGCCGTTGAGTCGATTCCGACTCATAGCGAACCCATAGGACAGAGTAGAACTGCCCCATAGAGTTTTCAAGGAGGGCCTGGCGGATTTGAACTGCCAACCGTTTGGTTAGCAGCAGTAGTACTTAACCACTATGCCACCAGGGTTTCCACTGGGGCATTAGCTGTTCTTAATTTGTCTGAAATATTTTTTCCTTTATCTCATACTTTGAACCTCATCGTTGCCTTTTCAATGTTAAATGTGTGTGGGTTGCTTTAAAAATTTCTTAAACATTTATTGCACAATATTTTCAACATTTAAAAGTGTAAAGAATAAGATGATAAATATCTTTGTATCCATATTCAGTAAAAAAAAAAAAAAATTACAGGTACAGTTGAAGCCCCTACTTAGTCACATGCTGCCTTCTCACTGAGTGAAAACTACTAAATTTGGTGTTTCTCATCCTGTATGTTCTTTATATGTTTACTACTTCTGTTTGTATCTCTAAGCAAAATATATATTATACAGCATATTTTATGGAGCCCTGGGGCACAGTGGTTAAAGTGATCAACTGCTATCTGAAAGGTCCATGGTTCAAAACCACCAGCAGCTTCTTTGGAGAAAGATGTGGCAGTCTGCTTCCATAGAGATTTACAGCCTTGGAAACCCTATGGGGTTGCTATGAGTCGGAATTGACTAGATGGCAGGGGGTTAAGCATGTTTTAAACTTTATAAGTGTCTTAGGGTGGATTCTCTAGAAAACTGGCGAAGCATATAAATATATGCAGAGAGATTTATATCAAGGAAATGGTTCACGAGGTTGTAGAGGCTGGAAACTCCCAAGGCTGTGGGTCAAACTGGAGGTTTCTCCTGGCTCACAGTCTGTGGAGACTGACGAATCAAGTCACAAGGACCGGAGATCAGACGAACAGGAGGATCCAGAGTGAGCAAAAGGCCATGAGCTTTGCCAGAAATTTCACCTATATTGGATGCAGACCACACCCCCAAGGAAACTCCCTTTCAACTGATTGGCTACTCATAGCAGAGCCCATCATGGAGGTGATCACATTATATCAAATTTCATCCTGGAGGTGATTACATCCTTATACAACTGCCGAACTGCATCATAACTGCCAAACTACTGAGAATCATGGCCCAGCTAAGTTGACACACAACCTTATGAGTACTCTTCTTCACCAAACATTATGTTTACAAGTTTCATCCATACTGATATGCATAACCCTAATTCCTTTATTTTCACTGCTGTATAGAAATTCTGCATGAAAATACCCCAATTTTTTTATTCATTCTCCTGGTTTTTGATGTTTCAAATGTTTTGTTCTTTCGAACACTACTATAATAAACCTTCTCTTCTATGTCTCCTTGTATACATGTACAGGAAAAATTTTTTTTTTCTAGGCAACATTCTTTGGATTTCTTTGCTCATATCCCCTTAAATAATTTTGAAAAAATTGTGTACTCCTTCCCACATTTTTAACTTGGCATCTAGGTTTTTTTTTACGTAAGTGTAAATATTAATTTGAACCATATGAAATTGCCATTTCTACAGGCCAAAAATGGTTGAATATTGACACTTTCATATGGTTCAAACTAATACTTGCAAAGAATGTCATGTCTAATCACTATAAATAAAAACATCTAAAAATAAACTTATTTACTTAAAAAAATGTATCCAGTGCAGCCTAAATACCACAGTAATACTTGCCCTTATGTACTATAAAAATACTCAAATAGGCTCTTTGATTGACTAAAATTTTAGGTCATTCTTTTTTCTCCTCTATCTTGCATTTCTATTCCATTTTCCTTGGAACCTTCGTTAACATTTTTTTCGCTTGAAAGTATTCTGTTGTTCTCCCAATCATATTTCTGTGCAATAAAAATATATGTATAAATTGTATAATTGTATAAATTGAAATGATAATGTTTGAAAGTTTCTTATGACAGTAAGGCTCTAAGTGTTAAAAATTCCATCTTCTTTGAGTTATCATCACGAGTATTATTAGTACACATGTGACCAAAATAACGTAAATGTAGAATTAATTTTTCAAATTATTTATTTATTTATTTATGCTGTTGAGAACGTACACAGCAAAACATACATAATTCAACAGTCTCTACATTCAGTGGCATCGATTACATTCCTTGAGTTGTGCAACCATTCTCACCCTCTTTTTCTGAGTTGTTCATCCCCCATTAACGTGCACTTACTGCCCACTAAGGTTCCTATCTAACCTTTCGAGTTGCTGCTGTTGATTAGATCCTATACAGATAGATCTTAAAAGAACACAACGCTTTAGGCAACCCTTCTTTACTAGTTAAGAAGACTTCAGGGAATATTTTTGGTTTAAGGTTTAAAGATTTTCTCAGGGTGATAGTTTTAGGGGTTCTTCCAGCCTCCATGGTTCCAGAAAACCTGGATTCTATGAGAATTTGAAATTCTGTCCTGTGTTTTTTCCCTTTTGATTAGGATTCTTCTACAGAATCTTTGATCAAAATGTTTAGTAATGGTAGCCAGGCACCATTCAGTTTTTCTGGTCTCATGGCAAAGGAGGCAGTTGTTCATGGAAGCAATTAGCCACACATTCCATATCCTTCTCCTATTCCTGATTCTCCTTCCCCAATTGTTGTGCATTGGATGGCTGCTTGCAAGCTTTTAAGACTTCAGTGAACTAGGAGGTAGAACAGAAGTGCTAAACACATTATTATGCCAATTAACTGGTATGTCCCATGAAACTATGACCTTAAACCTCCAAACCAGGGAACCAAATTCCATGGTGTGTTTGGTTGTACATAAGCAGATACTTTTTTTTGTTGTTGTTGTCATTGTTGTAAATATATCTATCACACAGCTTTTGCCAATTCAAGTTTCTACAAGTGTACAACTTATTGACAGCAATTACAATAATTGGCTGGGTAATCCTACCCTTAGTCAATGTAATTTTTCCATCACTGTAAATGGAAACTCAGTACTCCATAAGCAATAACATCCCCTCCCCCCTCCTCCCTACCCCTGGTAACCACTAATAAACTTCAGTCTCTATACAATTGCCTGTTCTTGCCTTTTTATATGAGTGAGGTCATACAATACTTGCCCTTTTGTGATTGACTTATTTCACTCAGCATAATGTCTTCAGGGTCCATCCATATTGTAGCATGTATCGAGACTTCGTTTCTCTTACTTGCTGAGTGGTATTCCATTGTATGCATGTACCATATTTTGTTTATCCATTCACCTATTGATGAGCATTTAGGTTGTTTCCACCTTTTGGACATTGTGAATAGTGCTGTAATGAACACTGGTGTGCTGTCAAGAATTTTGGGCATATACCTAGGAGTGGAATTGCTAGGTCATATGGTAGTTTTATTTTTAGTTTTTTGAGGAACCGCCACACTGTTTTCCACAATGGCTTTATCATTTTACATTCCCACCAGCAATGGATAAGGGTTTCAATTTTCCCCACATCCTTGCCAACATTTGTTATTTTCTTTTTTTTAATCTTAGCCATCCTTGTGGGAGTAAATGGTATCTCATCGTGGTTTTGATTTACAGCTTTCTGTGGTAGAATTTGATAAATAATTATTATATGTTATAAAAATGGCATAGGGGTGTCTGATCTCCTCTACCTTCATGGAGGGGAGGAGAGAGAATCAAGATCAACAGACCAAGGCAGATTTCTATGAGGCGGAGATCAAGCATACCTCCACCCTCCAAACTTTTTAATGATTCTGACACCAGCCATCCCTCCCATGGCACTCTCTACTTCTCTGCTGGGTTTGATAATTCATTGCAACAGCCACACAGAACTCAGAGACAATACGCACAATTATGGGGTCTAATAGGGACGTAATAGGTTACAATTCAGGATCAGGAATGACCCAGGATATAGCTCTTTAGTCAGGATAGCTTCTTGGCTGTGCCCGCAGATAGGCCTCTCCCTCAGCCTTTTGGGCCTCTTGGGCCAGCCTGGCCTTTGCCCTGGTTGGGCAAGTGTTACAAAGCTCTTTAGCTCCACCACTAAATAAGTGCCCAGGTGTACCCTACTCTGCCAGTAAGCCTCGGCCCAAGAGCACTCAGCTCTCTTGCTTGGTGGGTCACCAAGCCTAGCTCTGTGGACAAGTTCCTGTAGGAACTCAACTTTACCAGGAAGCCTTCTGTCCAAAGGCACTCAGCTGTCTCACTCCATAGGCCAGGAAGCCCACTGCGCCATCTCCTGGCAGTCTCCTGGTTCGACTGCTGCTGGCTTTCTGGCACATTTGCTGCCACTTCTCTCAGTCTCCGGCATTACAGCTCTCTGTCTCCTGGGTCTAGAAGGTTCTTAGCACAGGGACCCCAGCTCCAAGCACAGAGACTCCAGGTCCCACCCCAGCTCTTCGCCTATCTCTTCTTTTTGGTAGTAGTGAGGTCCCCCTTTTTTGCCTCTAGGATGGCTCATTTTAAGCCTAGTGGGATGGCAAAGCTGACCAATCCCCTCATGAGTGTTCCATATACCCTATTTGCATGGTCCATTCCCCCCAACAAGGGTGCCATGCACCTTATTTGCATTATTAGCAAGTTGTTCAGTCCCTTGGTGGGTCACAAGCACCTTATTTGCCTAGTCCCACTCAATCATTTGGTGAGTGTTATAAAACCATGGTAAGAAAAGCCATACAAAAGCAATCCATTACACCACACATACAAAACGTAAAATTTAATAGATGAATGTTACTTGTTACAAGGAGAGAGGATTCAACATCAGTTCTGTTCCTACTTTCTGTTTTTATAGATGTAAGCTTTGAGAAACCTTATTCATTTAAACTAATAGATAGGAATAGAAGTTTTTCTTTTAGAGCAATGTCACCCAATTCTAAGAATACTTCCAAGTTATATGAAAACATTATATGAACCATTATTGAAAATCATTTTTAACATTGTATCAGTTGACAGGTTGATTGAGTTCTCCTCCAATTTTGTTGATAGCAAAGAATTGGAAATCACCTGGCTTGGAAAAGTAGTTGTTTCTCAGTGTTTAGAGTCATTTTCTTGCTCAACTTTTGGGAAATATACCAAAAAAGCTTAATTAAAATTTTCAGATAATATTAGTTAAATATCTCTTTCACTTAGAGGCATTGTTTAAAACCCAGTATGCTCAGAAAGAGTTGGAAACATGAAAATATCATTAATTTCAATATATTTTTCCAATAGGATAGCAAAGGATTTTATGCTACTATGTGCTTTAAATATATTTTTTCTCAAGAACTTGGAGCTACAAATTTAGCTTAATTGTTTTATCAAAAACATCCTCTATATAACCTAGTTGGCAAAGTCAATCCTTATTGTGAAACTAATCACACAAATAAATCAGACTTACTTTCTGTCAAAAAAGAAGTTTGATTTCATATTCCAATTTGAATAAATACGTTAATTTGTATCATGTGATAACCAACTCGCTCCTGAACTCAACCAACTCATATAACTGAATTCATATAAGTTGATCCCATTTCCACACACCTCACCTTAAAAAGGTGCAAATGTCCTGGACTTAATAATATTTATCATTTGTGCTGGATTGCATTATTTGTTCAAATTATTAATTCCCCCCTCCCGCACCTTTGCCATTCTTCCCTGTAGACAGAGTACATGGCTCCACCACATTGACTTTGGACTTGGCCATGGAACTTGCTTTAGCTAATAGAAGGATACAGTTGTAAGGAATGCTGTACCTGAGCAAAGGTTTTAGAGATGGTGCAGGTTCCCACCAGCCCTCTGGCTCCTGCTCTCTGCCAGGAAAACAGCATACTCCAGAGGCTGTCTGCTTCTTTTGCCTGGGTCTCGTAATGAGAGAAGACGTGAAGTAGACCCACAGTCTAAAAGAGAAGACATATGGAGCTGTCCACAGTCTACCCCACAGCCTGTTGCAGAGCTGCAAAGCCACAGACTTCCAGCAGACTTGCAGCACTCGTGTAAATATTTGTTGTTGCAAGCCTAACCTAGAGAAAGTTGACCAATTCTCTCTCTCTCTCTTTCTTTTAAACTCCCCATCCCTCAGCCCCTGGTAATGACTAATCTTTCTGTGTCTCTATGGATTTGCCTCATATAAATATTTCATAAAAGTAGAATTATACAGTATTTGTCTTTTGTCAAATTTGGAAAGTTTTTAGCCATTATTTCTTCAAATACTCTTTCTGCTGCTTTCTCTTTCTCCTCTTCTTCTGGGGCTAACATAATGCATATATCCGTCTGATTGATGGTGTCCTAAAGCTCTCTTATGCTCTGATCAATTTTCTCTCTTTTTCTTTCTGTTCCTTAGACTGGGTCATTTCAATTGCCTATCTTCAAGTTCACTGGTTCTTTCTTCTGCCCACTCATATCTGCTGTGGAACCTTACTAGTGAATTTTAAATTTCACTTATTGTACTTTTCAGCTTCAGAATTTCTGTTTGATTTCTTGTATCTCTTTGTTAATATTTTCATTTTGCTTATGTATCTTTTCCTTGATTCTCTTTCATTCTTTGTCTGTATTTTCCTTTAGCTCTTTGAGGATATTTAGAACAGTTGTTTTAAAATCTGTGTCTAGTAAGTCCAATGTCTGCTATTCCTCAAGAATGGTTTTCGTTGGCTTGTTTTGCTCATTTGAATGGGCCATCCTTCCCAGTTTATCTGTATGTTCTGGGATTTTTTGCTGAAAACGGGACATTTGAATAGTATCATTGGTAGTTCTAGAACTCAAGTTCTCCCCCTTTATTGTGGTTTGCTAGGCTTTTTTCTTTCTTTTTCTTCTTTCTCTTTCCTCTCTTTGTCCATTGTTGAAAGCTGTGGTAGTTTATTAGCTTAATGATTTTTCCAGACTATTTTTGCAGAAACAAATGAAAAAAAAAAAACTTAAAAAAAAAAACCTCTTGCAGTAACAAACAAAAAATAAATACTGTTAAAAAAAAAAAAAAAAACTCTTGCAGTATTTGTAGAATAGTTCTATGCTGGGAGAATCCTTTACCAGGCTTACACTGAGTTGAGGGATCTACCTGAGGAGAAAGTTTAGGATTACCTCCGGCCTTCTGGGCATATGTCTTGTCCTGGGCATGGATGTGGCTATCTGAATTATACACACTTGGGTGCCTTTAAATGCCCCAATTTCCCAAGAGTGTCTCAACAGCTCTCCTTTGCCCCAGGCAGCCACAGTCTCCTCAGTGCACCTCATAGTGCCTCAGTTTATGCCTGCTGGGTCCTCTGCCCTGAATAACCTCCAAGATGCATGAAATAGAGACAAGCACATCGCTTTAGTTCTTTAAGTAATCACTCAACTAATTTGAACAGGCAAACACCATACATGTTAATTAAGTGTGGCGTGCTCACTCTAGAGCCAGGGATCATGATCCCAAGCTAGAAAACATGGCTGGCACTTCAAGCTGGCTGTTGAATGAGATGAGGGTGGTACTCAAGTCAGTACCAAAAAAAATCTGAGTCTACCTACCATTCCAAAAAGCCTTTGCCTGGCTGCCATGATCCCCTGTTTACCAGAGTTATGACAAGGCTAGTTCTATCATTTTCTGCTTATTTCTTTGACTTTTCTGTGACAGATCAGAAGCAAGGAGTTTCTTACTCTGCCATCTTTGTTCTAGTTGTCTCTCAATATTCTCTTTTAATGACAACATTCAATACTCTCAGCAAATCAGGACCTAACTTTTTAGTACCAAAGTCTTATTTACAAATAAAAACAGTGTTCTGAAGTTAAAGTATAGGAACAACTGATAAGACTGCTCTTGTGACCAGTCATTCTGACACCCCTATCTATATAAATACTTATGTACCATGTCCACATAAGGACAAATAAATTCAAATGAAAATGTCCAACATCTAAGAAAATCTATTTGTCATCTGCATTCCAAGGCATGTCTTCACATATCACAATCTCATCAGTAGTACCACTTTCTTTGTTACAATATCAGCCATGAAATATGACCTGGGAAGAATTGAATTCGTCAGTCAGTAAAGTATATTAATTTACTGCAATTTGGTCACACTTGGAATTTTGTGGGGCTGAAAAACTTTTATTATATTTGTATCATGCCTGGAGCCTATTTTTTGAGAAACTGAATCTGTATCCAAGAGAATGATCACTTCACATCCCCAGTTCTATTTATTAGAAATTTACGCCTACGCTGGTAAATTTTCAAAAATTTATATTCAAACACTTATATTATACACAATGCCAATTAATTCTGAGCAGAAAGAAACAGCTGCAAATTGAAAGTGAGGACATCAAACACCTAATTTAAAAAACTTTACACCAAAAAGTAGATTTTTAATACCTCAGTTTTCAGATTAAAATCCTATGAAATTATTCATATGGGATAAAAGTTGCACCACACAAATATATACTGTATACAATACCCCCCGTCTTAGTTATTTAGTGCTTCTATAACAGAAACACCATGAGCGAGTGGCTTTAACAAACAGAAATTAATTTTCTTGCAGCTTAAAAAAAAAAAAATTTTTTTTTTTTTTTTAGGAGGCAAGAAGTCCAAATTCAAGGTGCTGGCTCTAGGGGAAGGCTTTTTCTCTCTGTCAGCTCTGGAGGAATGTCCTTGACTCTTTGAGCTGCTGCTCCTGGGTGATTTTCATGTGGCTTGGCATCTCTCTTCCTCCATCTCTGTTTCTGTCGCTTGCTTGTTTAATCTGTTTTATATCTCAAAAGAGATTGACTTAAGACAAACCCTAGACCAATCCTGTCTCATTATCATAACAAAGACAACCCATTTTCAAATGGGTATAGAAGTTAGGATTTACAACACGTAATTTTGTGGGACACGATTCAATTCAAAACATTCCACCTTCTGGCCCCCCAAATTCCTGTCCTTGCCACATGAAAACACATTCACCCCATCACATCATTCCAGAAGTCTTAAATCTACACCAAGTTCAAAATCTCATCTTCTGAGTCACTTAAAGCTAAATCAAATATGGGTGAGATTTTAAGCATATTCCATACTGAATTCACAATACAAATTTGGGGGGCTCAGTTCAACCCATAACACTCCCAAATAATGTTAATTTTATGTATGTCAATAACAACATATTTTTAGTTGGCGAATAATTTATTTTTATGTTCAAGAAATACATTCTAATGTTTAGATTTATATTTTGAGGACTATTATAAAAAACAACTAGAAATAAAACACGGAACACATCTTGACGCTACATTACTAAAAACAATCATGTCCAGATAAAATGAGATCTAATATAATGAACCCATTTTATAAGTTATCAATACAAAATAACCCATATGCTCTTTTTCATGACTTAATTTGTTATAAGGCAATGTAATATGTAGCTAAAATTATAATTATTTGTCCAGTGGGGAGTATAATAAAAGGCAGAGTGTTCCTTTGGTAAATATGTTTGCATGCAGAAACTGAACATAATCAACTCTGGGGAAAATTCAATAAGCACGAATAAAAAAAGCCAGACTATCTTAATTGGCTAGACATTATAATCAAGTTTTTCCTATGTATTTTATATATTTAAGGAGAGAAAAATATCTATACTGCTAAAAACTAGTTGGTCCAGCAGCTGACACTAGGTATTGAATAGGTCATTCCTTCCCTACCAACCTGCAACGCAGCCTCTCTTACATATATCAAGTTCTCCTATAAGTGTGGGTCTACTTCCAGCCTCTTTATTCTACTGATCTACTATTCTAGCCCCATGCCAACAACTAATGATCACATGAGTTAGTATAACTTTATAAATCTTGAAATCTGTAGACAATCCCTCCCCCCTGCCCCACTTATTCTTCTGGGTGGTGCAAATGGTTAAGTGCTGAGCTACTAGCTGAGAGGTTGGCGGTTCAAACCCACCCAGAGGAGGCTTAGAAGACAGACCTGGCAGTCTGCTTCCAAAAGGTCACAGCCTTGAAAATCCAATGGAGGAGTTCTACCCTGCACACATGGGGTTGCTGTGAGTTGGAATCCCCTCGACGGCAACACAACAACAATAACAACATGCCGGCTCAGGCTGAGGGTGGGCCAAAGTTCAGGGACTTAGGGCAGGAGGGAAATTTAACCAAAGTCTGGTTAACAAGTTCTTTGTTTCTGATTGATGAGTGGGGACAAGCAATTCAATTACTCATTTATAAGGCAAAGAATGGGAATTTGGAGAGTCTGTGTCTGTCCTTTTCATAAAGAAACAAAGGGGCAACTGTGAGTCTTATCTAAGTCATATAGAAATGGTGATTCTTTTCAGTAAGCCATTGTCCTGAACACAGAGGTGGGTAGATTTCTCTAACCATTGCTGTTTTCCAGTATCACAAAGTTCAGGTAAAATTCAACTTTCACTAAAGTCATTGCTATTATTTATCTCCATTAATGAATAAATGAGGAGCCCTGGTGGCACAGTGGCTAAAGCGCTCGGCTGCTAACCGAAAGACTGGTGGTTCAAACCCCACCAGCCGCTCTGTGGGAGAAAGACGTGGCAGTCTGCTTCCATACAGTTACACCTTTGGAAACCGTATGGGGCAGTTCTACTGTGTCCTAGGTGGTGCTGGGAATTGGAATTCGACTCCATGGCAATGGGTTTGGTTTACGAATAAATAAGCTCAGAGAGGGTAACTAGTCTAAGACATCAGCCAGGAGGAAGCGGAGCTAGGATATGAATCCGGGTATCCTGACTCCAGAGCCCACGCTCTAACTGCTATGTTATATCCCCTTTAAGCAGTTGTAATATTGTATCGCTATGGTTTGCTCATTCATACACCCCAGAGAAAATTTGCGTAGGCTGGGGTTAAACCACAAGCAAGCCTGGATAAAAACCGTTTTCCACGGAGCCAGCTCGGACTTACCGCGACCCCGTATGTGTCGAAGTAGAACTGTGCTCCCCAGGGTTTTCAGTGGCTGATTTTTCAAGGTAGATCGCCAGGCCTTTCTGCCACGTCAACTCTGGGTTGGACTTCAACCTCCCACCTTTGGCTTAGCAGCCAAGCATGTGAACAAGTTTGCATCACCCAGGCACTCCACAAGCATGACTAAAACTCCCTAAAAGAAAGCTGCAGGATGAGAAGGCAGTCAGGCCAAGGAGGAGAAGGGAGAAAAGAAGAAAGTAGCTGAGTCTTTTTTTTTTTTTTTTTTGCATCCTGGGGTGTCCAGCGCTCTAAACAGGGCTTGGCACAGAATAGGTGTCAGAACACTTCTGCCGCCTGGCGTGCTGAATGAATGATTCAGGATAGACTTGGTTTAGTCCCTTCCTCTCTAGACCTCCTTTTCCTCTACAAAACGGCAATACTGGCCTGGGTTAGGTGGGCGGCAACGGCTGGGACTCAGGCGCGCCCCTCCGAGCGGCGCAAGCACTGCCAGGCTGAGCATCTGCGGAGTGTTCGCTGAAGGGCGAAAGCCGCCCAGGCTGCAAAGGACAGTGGCCTCGCCTCCCTCGGCGATTGCCGGAAAGCGCCCCCGAGTGCGCTAGGTGAGAAGGGCACCGGGACGAGGGTCCTGTGCCCTGAGCAGGGCGGACGCGGAGGAGAAGCCAGAGAGACAGGGGGAAGGGGAGGCCGTCGTGAGGAGGGCGCCGGGCGCGGTCACCGCATCTGGGAGAGACCTCTCGGGGGAGGCGGGTGGTAGGGGCGGAAGGAAGGAGAAAAGGAGGGAGAGATCGGGGAGAGTCATCCGAGAGACCCAGAGGCCGGTGGAGACTTATCTGGGACCCTCCAAAACAAAAACAAACAAATCAAGCTGATGCTATCTAGTCCATTCCGACTCGCGGTGGCCCGTCTGTTGCAAAGTGGAACTGAGTTCCATTGGGTTTTCATGGCGTGACCTCTCCAAGGCAAATCGCTAGGTCTTTCTTCTCAGGCGCCTCTGAATGGGTGCCAGTTGCCAACTTTTGTTCAGTAGTCACAACGCTTAACCGTTTGCGCCACCCAGGGAGGGACTCATTCAGAGCCTCCAGAAAAGAGCAGGTGCGGGTGCGGTAAGAACGGCGCGTGCCAAAACACTCGGAATGAATAACCGATCACGCTCCTCCTAGCAGCCCCAGGACTCGCCGCTGCCCAGGGCACAGCTGAGAGGGCTTGAAGGGTCGTGAGGTACCCGGGCCCAGGTCGTCTCTGCAGGGCCGTCGGAAGCCTTGGAGTCCGCAGGCGCCTCCGGCCGCCGCCGGGGGGCAGAATCGGGGGTAGGCTCTCCCCACCGACCCCGCGTGGTGGCCCCGCCCCCGGGCCGCGGGGAGGCCCCGCGGTGGGGGGCGGAGTTGTCGCCGCCCCCCATCCCCGGGGACTGCTGGCCCCTTCTTAAGCCAGCCGGGCTTCCAGACGCCCCTCACTCGCGTCTCCCGTCAGTCTCGCTCCCGCGCAATGGCCTCCGCGCTGAGCTATGTCTCCAAGTTCAAGTCCTTCGTGATATTGTTCATCACCCCGATACTGCTGCTGCCACTCATCATTCTGATGCCCGCCAAGGTCAGTTGAGTCTCTGGGCTGCCCGGCGGATCCCGGGTGCCCGGTGCCCAGCAGCGGGCACCGAACGTGGGAATACTGAGCTGGCGCGCACGGATTCTCGGGAGGGCACAGCTCTCCTGGAGCGCGCGTACTCGCGAGCTCGAGATGCTGGATGGGAGGCGCCCCGCAAAGAAACCTGAGGGGCACGGAGACCCCGGGAAACACCAACCTTGGGGCTCACTGATCCCAGGGCGCAGGAACCGTCCTGGCAAGCACAGAAACCTCGAAGTGCGCACAGATCTTGGGCACACAGCCCTCCAGCATAGAATCGCCTTAGAGTGCATAACGGCGTTTCCCCCAAGTAAATGCCCTCCGCGTCGACAGGGAGCCTGAGCGCTTGTCCTTCTCTCCTCTGTCTCTCTCTTCCCTTAGCGAGTGAGGACTTACCATTCAAGGTGGCTTCCGAGGTCAGGGACTTAGGCGAAAAGACCCTCACCTAAGTGGATCCTGAGGGCTATCTTTGACACTCTGGCTCTTCTTCGGGTTCCATTTTCCCCATCCATGAGCCCAGTTTATTTCCAGGTCTGAAATCCAGGAAGCCAAAGCTGAGTCAAAATTTCTGCTCCCAGCTGAAGAGCAGGTCGGGTTGGCCTGCTTTTGCTCGCTGCCCGCTGTGGCTGCGGCAGGAGGCGGGAGACGTTCCCAGAACTCACGCCTTGGGTGGCAGGACCCAGAGTTGCAAGGAAGTCGCGTCTCTGCCCTGGCCTCCTAGTGCTCCTGGGAGGGAGGGAGAGAATGAATGGCCGCAGGATGGGGGCGGGGCCGGCGCCCTGGCCCGGGCTCTGCTGGGCTGTGTGCAGCCTGTTTGGCAGAAGCCCGAGCCCTTTGAAGCCTTTTGTGGTTCGATGGTTGCTCCTTCCTCCTCATTCCCTCTTTCAGCCCTTTCACTCTCAGCCCAGACAGGAAACCTCCGGCTCCGACCCCCTCCCCTGTCCCAGGCAGGTTTGGGAAACAGAGGAGCTCTTCAGGGGATGCTGGGGGCAGTCCTGGGGCGGGGGCGGGGGGCACACCGGTAAGCCAACCTGCAAAAGAACTGGACTTCCACCATTCACTCATGCTTGTGACTTTAGTCAATCTCCTGTGCTCTCTGGCCTTGGCGTTCTCATCTGTATAATGGGGCAGGGTAGGTAGGTCCTTACACTTTAAGGCTTGGGCTGTCAAAAGGGGTTATGCTGGTTCCCAGAGTGGGGGTTGGGGGGGGCAGGGAGGAACCCTCGGCTGAGCACAGACCCTGGATGGGCCAAGGACAGCAGATCCCGTTATGGTGGCCCTTCACTGGCCACACCAACTGTGAGCTGCCATACTTTCCCTTTAGAAAGAGATTCTGGGCTGTTATTGTCAGTGGGAGGGAGCCAAGCAGGAGAGCTGTGATTTTCACTCTGCTTTTTTTTTTTTTTTTTAGTGGGGGAGTGGGGAGTGTTGTTCCTGGAATAATTATAGTAGCTTGGTTGACCTTCCTGCCCCAGGAGAGTGTGGCTGAGGCTTTATTCCCACCTTGCCACGCACACAGGTGGGCCCTGAGCTGGGACTCCAATCTGTGTCTCTGTGTGTGTGTGATTAACCTGCCTCGGGAGCAAAGGTCAGGAGAGGGAAGAGGTGACACCGGTGAAAGCCGTTCTAAAGCTGCCTGGACACGCTTGCCCTTCGGGAACTCGGACTTCTGCCTTCTTGTTTTCTCCCTTTGTGCCTCTGTTTTGGTCACCACTGAAGAGCGCCCTGCCCCCTGCCCTCCATGGCCAGACCATTGTGCAAGGAAGCCCAGATGCACGTGGCAAGGGGGCAGAGCAGCTGGGAAGCCAGAGGGACCTTGGCCCCCTGGGCAGCATCATCAGGTTGGGGGGGCAACTCGTGGGGCAGGCTGTCCTGTCCCAACCCCAGCCCTTCCCCTCCAGCCAACTTCTCTAGTTCTTCTCCTGCACCTTGCTTCCCTCCTGGCCTCATCTCTGCTCCACATTTTCTGTCCTTTCTCTGGGCCTCTCTCTCTCTTTAATTAGCTTTTTAAGAAAATAAATGATATATCCATTGTATCACTTATTTTATTAAAATCGTAAAAAAAAAAGTCCTAACAATTCTGTACAAAGGAAAAAAGAATATGCCCTCAAATCCCATGATTTATTAACATTTTGATGAACATCTTTCCAGAAATCAATTAATTATTCTTTTCTCTCCTCTCTTGCTACATATACACAAATACACACAACACATTCTCTTACCTGCATTATTCACTAAGCAATATGTCATAGACGCCCTTATGCATTACTAAATACATAAATAATGAACTGTAGCTTTATTCCTGAATGCACTTAGTATGTATTTATCGAGCCCCACTATGTGCTAGGCAGCTGCTCACTGACAGGTTGGAGGTTCAAGTCCACACAGAGGTGCCTCAGAAGAAAGGCCTGGGGATTTACTTCTGAAAAATGGCCGTTGAAAACCTGATGGATTTTGAGACACATGCCTTTGCCTTGAGTCAGAATATTCTATGGCAACTAGTTATGTGCTAGGCACTGTGCTGGGTGCCGAACTAAATCCCATCGTCTGCTTTTAACGCAGCTTTTTTTTTTTTTTCAATCTCATCACATTCTCTGCTGCAGGGAAGTACTCTGAACTGAGCCACAAGGAACTAGGCTGTCTCTCAGGTAGGGTCCCCCACATTCTCCGTGATTCTCATCACCCCCCCGCCCCCCGCCCAGACTTTCCTAACTTCCCCCTTCCCATTCTGCTCTCTCCGCTGACATTGGGGGAACATTCTAGACTAGGGAAGGTCAAGTTTACTGACCGGTGTTATACCAGGGGCTGGTCGCCTCCTGGGCTTAATAGTGGTATGGAGGTAAGAGGGCAGAGTTAGCATGTGTCTCATTGTGTTTTCTAATGGTCATGTGTTGCAACTCCAGACACTGTGCAGCGAAAAGGGATGACACCTGCCACCTTTAAAGTAGCCCTCTTTACTGTTTCTAAGCTTCGATGACAAAAAAATTACTGAGTACTTTCTGTGTGCCATAAATTAAGAGTTGTTGTTAGTTGCTCTCAGGTGGGCTGTGACTCGTGGCGACCGTATGTACAACAGAATGAAACACTGGCTGGTCCTGTACAGTCCTGTACCGTCTTCGTAGTCGTTGGTAACCGGGCAATATTCTGTTCTGATTCATAGGGTCTTCATTAGCTAATTTTCAAAAGTGGATCACCAGGCCTTTCTTCCTAGTCTGTCTTACTCTGGAAGCTCCACTGAAACCTGTCCATCATGGGTGACACTGCTAGTATTTGAAATACTGGCGGCAGAGCTTCCAGCAAAATAGCAACGAGCAAGCCACTACAGTACGACAAACTGACAGACAGGTGGTGGGTGCCCTTAAATCCTCAATTTACAGATGAGAACGTGGAACAAGCAGGAGGGGTCAGGGTTGGGAAAGGTATGTCACAAGTGGGAGAAGTTTTCTAATCGGTGACATTGTTTAGAACTGCCAGCCCAGATGGTAAAAAGAAGCAGAAAGGTTTTCAGACAATTTTCTTATTGTTTTTAAATAGTCTACAATATATTCCCTTGGTAAAGTAGAGAGTCGGCGAGAAAGAGAAAGACCCTCAACGAGATGGACTGACACAGTGGCTGCAACAATGGGCTCAAACATAGCAACGACTGTGAGGGTGGCGCAGGATGGGCCAGTGTCTTGCTGTCATACACAGGGTCGCTATGAGTCGGAACCAACTCAAGGGCACCTAACAACAACAAAACAGCGTATCCCTTAGCGCGAGTCACTGGAGGGGATCACTCCCATCTCCTGCCTGCCTTGATACACAACTGACACCAAGGCCCAGAGAAGTCAGTGGCTTCTGGAGAGAGAGCAGACCACGGCAGACAGCGAGCATAAATCAGTCTGTCGGGTGTCAGCCTGGGCTTCTGACCGCACTGCTGTTCTGGTTCTCCATCAGGGGCAGTTTTCGTCTCCAAGGATCATTTGGCAAAGTCTGGAGACGTTTTTTATTATCATAACTCAAGGGAGTGCTACTAGCGTCTAGGGGGTAGAGGTCAGGATGTTACTAAACATCCCACAATGCACAGGACAGCCCCCACAAGAAAGAACCATCTGGCGCAACGTGTCAATAGTGCCGAGGTTGAGAAACCTGCTTTAGACAGTAGGGAGGTGCCCTAGGGCATTCATGGGATGCCAAGGAAAGATGTAATTTTTAGGACCCATAACATAATCCACAAAGACTTCCTAATCTTCCTGCAATGTTTTACACATATAACAGTGCTCTTTTGGGTGACGACAAACAGCGACAATGTTAACACAACCGACAAAGACTTTCTAATCTTCCTGCAATGTTTTATGCATACAATACACGTTCTCTGAGGTGATGCTAAACAGAGATAGTGTACAGTACGCTATTTTCAGCAGCGGGGTCACAGGTCTGCTCAGGTAAAGGCTAGTCAATCCACCCATTCTTTTAGTAAGCATTTGCTGAGCATCTCCCAAGTGCTACGGCTACGCTGGGTGCTGAGGACAGAGTGAATCTACAAACACTGTTTTTGCTCTCGAGTTGCTCACTGTTTGGTGGGGGAGATAGTTAGGGAAACAAACTATTACAATATAGTGTGCTAAGTCCTGGGGGGATACTCAGAAGAAGGGCACAAACCCACACTGTGTGGGTTGTCAGGGAAAGTGTTCCAAGAAGGAATGCTGAGCTGAACGATGAGAACTCATTCCAGGCAAGGGAGCGGTCTGTGTGAGAGAAGGAGGGTGTGAGAGGGAGAGCATCGTGCCTCAGTTACTGCAGTGCTTTGGGGTAGCTGGACCCTGAGGTGCCAGTGGGGAGCGAGGTGGGGCTGGAGGAGGCTGTAGGGCCTGATGTGACACTGGGGGGCGTGTAAGTCATGCCAAAACACCTGGGTTTTATCCTGAAGGCAATGAGAGGCTTTTAAGCCAGAGGGTGATGCGATCAGATTTGTGGATTGATGGCAATAAGGAGATCGAATGAGGAGACAGCTGCAGGGATCCAGGTGGGAGATTACGGGGCCTGAACTAAGGCAGTAGCCACGAGGATGAAGGGGAGGGGAGGCCAGAGATTTAAGGAGGGTAGAATCTATAGGTTTTGGTGACTGATTTAATTAGAGAGGGCTATAGCCAGTAAGAGGGCAAAGTCTGGGTTATTAATAACTATAAAAATATTGATAAAACATAAAACAGCCTAGAGAAGTAGGTATCATTATCCACATTTTAATAGGTGACAAGCCTGAGGCCCCAAGAGGTGACATTTCTCACCCGAAGCCCCACAGTGAGGTGGGGTCAGAGCAGCGAATGCTTGCACCTGGACCCAGCTCTGTCTCCCAATTCTTTCTTCTCATTCTTTCCACCAAGACCCAAGCTAAGTGGCTAACAGATGTTATATAGAGAGTTTACACAAAATTAAATGCCAATAGTAAAGCTTGAGACCCGTGTAATTAGAGAGACGGTAATGAAAACACCAAGCATCATCTTCTAAATTGTAATGATAAAAAACAAACTTAATGAGAACATTTAATGCTGGCAAGTCCTGGATGAACTGGTTGACTTGTAAATTTCTGAGAGCAGGGAAAGTTGAAGTGGTCCTTCGAGAAAGCAACTTGGAATAGGTATCTGGAGTTCAGGAGCCCTGGTGGCCCAGCGGGTAAGCACTTGGCTGCTAACCGAGACGTCAGTGGTTCAAAACCCACCAGCCATTCTGCAGGAGAAAGATGTGGCAGTCTGCTGCTGTAAAGACTTACAGCCTTGGAAACCCTATGGGGCAGTTCTACCCTGCCCTATAGGGTCACTATGAGTCGGAATTCAACTCAATGGCAATGGGTTTTATCAGGAGTTCAGGGATCTACTTCTGGGAGTCTGCTAAGGGCTGATTTTAAAATACATGAGCTGAATTGGTAGGGTGATCACAGATCATTTTCATGGCAGAAAAGAAAGAACAATGTTTACTCAACTGCAGGAGGACAAAGGAGAAAACTGGTCAACGTTACGGAATATTTGCAGCTTTAAAAATGATAACCCTCTGGCTTAAAAGCCTCTCGTTGCCTTCAGGAATTAAAACCCTGGTGCTTTGGCATGACTTACACGCCCCCCAGTGTCACATCAGGCCCTACAGCCTCCTCCAGACCCATCTCCTTTCCCACTGGCACCTCAGGGTCCAGCTACCCCAAAGCACTGCAGTAATTGAGGCACGATGCTCTCCCTCTCACACCCTCCTTCTCTCACACAGACCGCTCCCTTGCCTGGAATGAGTTCTCATTTTTCAGTTCAGCATTCCTTCTTGGACACTTTCGCTGCCCCCCTACACAGTGCGAGAGAAAGTTAAGGAAAGGAAGTAGGATTGAAAGAACATGGAGAAAATGGCACTTAATTTGCAAAGTAGAGAAGAATTGCACTTACTTTCCAAACGCTTTTAATTCTTCTTTTTCCTCCTTTCCTCTTCCTCCTCCTTCTCCACTTCTTCCTCCTTCTTCTCCACTTCTTCCTCCTTCTTCTCCTGTTATTATTATTTCATTTTTGTAGCTGAGGAACCCAAGGCTTGAAAAGATGAAAGGACTTGTCCAGGATCACCTGGCTAGGAAGTGGGGACAGGAGTTTTAGACAATAGATCCTGTGCCCTCCCCACTGTCCCAAACCTGGAAAGCTGTGCTGACAAGGGGTGGAAAGCAGGTGGCCCTGAGGGGTTCCCTCTGAGGCCCCACACCGTTCTGACCAGCCATGCTAATTGCCGCCCCGCGTGGTGTGCTGCTGCCGGGGAAGTGGGGCAGCAGTGTGCTGAGGCCTCAGGGCTGTCTCTTCAGTTTGTCAGGTGTGCATACGTCATCATCCTCATGGCCATTTACTGGTGCACAGAAGTCATCCCTCCAGCCGTCACTGCCCTCATGCCCGCCTTGCTTTTCCCACTCTTCAAGATTCTGGACTCCAAGGAGGTGAGCAGACCTGGGAGTCCTGGCAGCTTCCTGGTTCTCCCACTGGCTTTCTCCAGGAGCCCTTTCTCCCTACCACCTGGGCTGGGGTATGGCCAGACTAGCCCCCTCTGTGGGCTCTCCCTACATGGAGCCATGCCACCTGAGCCTCCAGCCCCACTCTGAGCTCTCCTTGAAGACAGCATCTGGCCTGCTTGCCTGTCTCTGGGGACTTGAGTGGCCCTGGGCCCAAGCAGTGTGTGTCTCTCTAGGTGTGTGTCCAGTACATGAAGGACACCAACATGCTGTTCCTGGGTGGCCTTATCGTGGCAGTGGCTGTGGAGCGCTGGAACCTACACAAGAGGATTGCACTGCGCACACTCCTCTGGGTGGGGGCCAAGCCCGCACGGTAATTACCCTTCTCTCTCTCTCCACGTGGCTCTGCGTGGGCCCCAGGGCTGGGGGGGGGGTGGGGTGTGTGTCACAGACAGCCACCCACAGGCAAGAGCTGGCCAAGGGCTTACCTGGTCTTGGCAGACTGGCTCCTGGGTGGGGCACGTGGCAGTCTTAGTGGGAGAAGACCTGATGTATGGGCAGTGGTAGCTGGCACGTGGTGAACAGCAGTGGGTAAGGGGGCAGGCCAGTGAGGGTCCCTCATGTTAGGAATGTTTCCTGGGGAGGTGGCTACAAGGTTCCATGGGGAACAAGGTGGGCGATGGAGAGGGGCTTGGGGGCTGGATCAAGCAATGCCTGATAGGGGAACTGTGGAGAAGGCAGGCCAGAGGTGGCTCGTCTCCCCAGCTCAAGGGGAAGCAGAAAGGTAACCTTCCAAAGCTGAGACATCCATTTCCCCTGAAAAGAATCTTCTTACTTCATCTTCCCCCTCATCACTCATAGCTTTTTATCCACTTCCTTCCCCTACCAATCAGTACATGGGTCATTTCCAACTAACCAATGGAGTCAATATAATTATAATTACTCATTGCCATCGAGTTAATTCTGACTCATAGCAACCCTGTGGGACAGAGTAGAACTGCCCCATAGGGTTTCCAAGGAGCAGCTGGTGGATTCAAGTTGCTGGTCTTTTGGATAGCAGCGGAGCTCTTAACCACTGTGCCACTAAAAAAAAAAAAAAAAATATTGAGTGTCTGCCATGCTCCAGGCATGATCCTGGGAGCTTTATTGCCTCATTGAATTCTCAGCACAATTCTGAGGTTGAATATTATTCCCAACACCACCACACAAATTTTATAGACAAGGAATTTGAAGCACAGAGAGATTAAATGATTTACTTACAGTCACGTGAGGATGAGACCCAGTCTGTCTGAAGGGCACGTGCCCCCAGATCTGCCCCCTCTAATTGGGAACTGAGGATGAATCTTTCTTTTGAAGCAATGTACCTCCTAAATGATGGTGCGTCCCCAGGCCAGCCCTCTGTAAGCAGCTGTTGGCTTGTTAGCTGACAAAGGCTACGTATAAGGTGCATTGGCCAGGAATTGAACCCAGGTCTCCCACTGGAAAGGAAAACTCTACCACTGAACAACCACTACCATTTAGCTACTGGTTAGTTCACAGTAGATGCCTCTGAGAAAGTCATAGTGATCTGCTTCCATAAGGATTACAGCCAAGAAAACCCTATGAGGCAGTTCTACTCTGTCACATGGGGTCACCATGAGTTGGAACTAACTTGATGGCTCCTAACACCAACAACAAACCTCTGAGATATCCTCATGTCAGGGACTGTACAGGCCCTGAATAGACACAGACCCAGGGCCTGCCCTTTAAGTTGACTGATGCCCAGGGCTCCCTTGGTGCCTCAGACTTCCCTGAGAACAGGGCTTGTGGCTCTCTGGTCTCCCTCCATGCCAGGGAGAACCCACAGAGGGACTTATCTGGTCACTCCCAGATTTAGGCAGCTCAGAGAAGCACTGATCTCCTCTAGTGATTGGTTTCCATGAGCAAATCAAATGCTGTTGCATTTTCTAGAAATGTCAGCCCTCAGGGTCCTCTGCTCTCAAGACCCTTTTGAGTGGCCTGATTTCCTCCACCAGTGGGTGGGGGGCCTCTACGGTGGGCTTCATTCTAGAGTGTGCTGGACAGCTCTCACTTCCAAACCCAAGAACTTCTCACAGGCTTCTCTGTTCCTGCCTGCCTCTTGGCTCTTCCTCTGAGTTAGACCTCTTACTATACTGCCTGTCCTGGGGATGACCTGTATGTTGAGGTCCCCTTGGTACCTTGAAGCATCATGTACAAACCGTGGGCCTTCTATGACAACAATTATTCACGCAAACCCTCACCCTCTCTCACTCACCCTCCTTCTTGCCTGAGTCCCAGCCTCTGCTCTTACGGGTCAATGAAGCCAGCCTGTGTGGACAGCTGGGCAGTGCAGTCCCAAATCCCTTCTTCAGGCTCTTACACTCAGGCAAATGAGTGGCCTTTGGGAGGAGCCTGACAGCAGACAGGCATGGAGCCAGAGAGCGGTTGAATTCTATTCAGCCAACCTTCCCCAAGCTCCTTCAGTTCCTGGCCTTGTGCCAGGCTGTTGGGGTGCCATGGAGGAGAATCAGACCCTGCCCCTGCACTTGAGGAGCTCTCAATCTAAGGAGAGTACAGATGTGGAAACAGTTGTTCAGAATCCAACACAGTGATGAGGGTAGGATGCAGGATGGAGAAGGGTGTGGTCAGCCCCACCTGGCATGCACTCGGAGGGAGGACACAGAGAAAGACCTAATCTGAACAGGTTTTAAAGAACCACGAGTACTTTTCCAGGCAGATGCGGGAGCCTATTTTCTGAATACTGCCAATTTGATGTGGTCCATTGCAGAGTAGAAGGGGGTGAAGTGTGTGTGCGGAGAGAAGTGGAGGTGGTGGGAGCAGCCAGGAGGGAGGTCACACTTCCCCAAGCTCCCTCCCCGGCTCACCCTACCCCTAAAGGCTGACTCACGTAGCCCTTCTCAACTTATGAGAGGAGAATCAGGGTCTGCAATGGGTGGGGAGCTCCCAGATAGAGGTGGGGAGCCAGGGCTACCTGCATGCAGGGCTGCTTGACCACACCCCTTCTCTGTGCTCCCCCAATTTCTGGCTGTACCAGGGCAAACTCTTTACACTGGGTTGCACCATCTGGATGCCTGTGCTTCCCCTCTTAGATGGGGTGCTTCTTAAAACTACTGCTGGGTCTGGGGCCTGTTAGTGACCCCAGCAACCAGCAGAGTAGACCTCAGAAATGTTTGTGGAAGAGAGGAGGGAGACAGAAAGGAAAGAAGGAGAGGAGGGAGGAAGGGAGAGGAGACACGAAAATTGTAATCACCTATTAGAACATCCATCATTGAGTGGAAGTGGCCCTAGCACCTTTGTCTGTACCGGGACCTTCTTCTGCACTGGCCCCTCGCATCCCTGCAGGGTAGACCTGGCCCCAGTTGCTCCTTGGGGGTACGGGTGGCGGTGGTGGGGGGAGACTCTCAGGCTTTCCTCCCTGCCCCTCCTCTGCAGGCTGATGCTGGGTTTCATGGGCGTCACAGCCTTCCTGTCCATGTGGATCAGTAACACAGCCACCACAGCCATGATGTTGCCCATCGTGGAGGCCGTGCTTCAGGAGATGGAGGCCACAAGGAGAGTCGCTGAGCTGGAGTTGGTGGACAAGGGCAAGGCCGGTGAGTTGCCAGGTGAGCCCTTGGCCAGGAGCTGTGGGGTCCACAATGGCAGCCTACCCCATGTTGCCAAAGGCTTTGGCCACCTCCTACCACCCTGCCTCAGCTTCCCAGAGCCCTCTTTTCAATAGTCATGTATGAAAATATTGAGAAAATAATATTTTCCTAAGTTTTAGGAATGTGATTATTGCACGAAAGTTTAGATTCTAGTTATATTTCCTTTAGTGGAGCTTGTAACAAGGTCCTATCCTCAGCGACTGGCATCAACAAGTCAGCACCCCCCCCCCCCCCCAGTTATTCATTTATCGTCGAACATCTCTGAGTCCCTCTTGGGGCCTTTCACCTCCTGCTACTTCTAATAATCCTCACGGAGGCTCTCTCTGACCTTGAACAGGTCAACTCCCTCCCCTCTCTGCTCCCACAGTTATTGGGGCTGGTTGTCCAGTGTTTGCTTCCTTGTTAGGCACTAAGCTCTGGGAAGGCAAGGAGAGGGTCTGCCTTGTCCTCTACCTTGTTTCCACCCCACCCCCCAAGGGACCACCACCCTGATTGACACAGGGGAAATTACGGCCCAGGGTTGGGCCTGATTGCCAGAGCCTGGGTGAGGCACACTAGGGTGCAGACTCCTGTGGAGCCCCAGAGGGCCAGGGTAAACAGGACACTCACCCCTCCTCCTGATTTGGGGGGAACCACGTGAATGCAGAAGCAAGACATTGGGGGGCCCTGAAAAGAGCCAGATCTTTCTAATATGAGAGAACACTTAAGGTGGACTTGGTTGCCCCAAGACAGGTGGTGGTGATGGGCAGGAGCTCCTAGATGGAGAAGCAGCTTGAGCAAGAGAGAGGAGCTGGGAAAGAAAGGGCATGGGTCTTGACGAGCTGAACTTGGATGGAGTATCGAGGATTGTTTGGGAAGTCATGTGGAGTGACTTTGGGAAGACAGGTGGGTCCAGACTCAAGTTTGGGCTGGAGGATGAGGAAAGCAAGTGAAAGGATCTAGACGGGATGGGTGGGGTACCCCAAACTGCAGGTTAGCAGCAGAGTTGGGACTTGAGGTGAGTGGGCAGCTCCCAGGACTGGCTCAGGCCTGCATGCCTCATCTAACAGCCCATGTGCCCACCGCAGGGAACCAAGTGATTTTCGAAGGGCCAGCCATGCAGCAGCAGGAGGACAAGGACAGGAAGAGCATGTGCAAGGCCATGACACTATGCGTGTGTTATGCGGCCAGTATCGGCGGCACTGCCACCCTGACTGGGACAGGACCCAACGTGGTGCTCCAGGGCCAGATGCATGAGTGAGTCACCGGTCACCGGCCACACCTTCTAAAGTGGGCTCTGGGGTGGAGGACCAATCCTCCTCTCCCTCCCCACAGCTGGGCCCTGGGGAGCCCGGCAGGGGTGGGAAGGTGTGTCCCCCTCCAGCCTCCAGCCCCGGGACCCCTGCAGCCACTCAGAAGTCCTCAGAGAGGGTAAGGGCTGATGACCGTCCACAGACCTAGTGGGTAGGTTAAATAAAGGCCAAGCTTGCTTTCTGCCCTGGCTGAGTCCTGTCTTTCTTCCCTGGACTCAGGATGCTCAATCTGAGAGGGACTATGTATTGATTTCTGAGCTGAAGTCATGGAGACGACGACATATTCTCAGACGACGGGTCCTTGGTTCAAACTTGGCAGAAACTGTTAGTTGCTGCTGAGTCAACTCCAATTCATGGTGACTTTATGTATAACAGAATATGAAATGTTGCCCAGTCCTGTACCAGCTCCATAATCATCGGCATGTTTGAGTCCATTGCTGTGGCTATTTAGTGCCTTCCAACCTAGGGGGCTCATCTAGCACTCTCTCGGACAATATTCTGTTGTGATCTGTAAGGTTCACATCGGCTAATTTTCAGAAGTAGATCCTCAGACCTTTCCTCCTAGTCTGTCTTAATCTGCAAGCTCCTTTGAAACCTGTCCACCATGGGTGACCCTGCTGGTATTTGAAATACCAGTGGCATAGCTTCCAGCGTCACAGCAACACACAAGCCACCACAGTATGACAAACTTTGGTTGTTAATGTTGAGGGTCCTATGATATCAGGAATCCATAGATGGGATAAAGGGCTGGGAGTCAGGTCACTTATTGCTCACCATCTCGTTCACTATAGCTGCGTTAACTGACCTTGGGATGGTGTGACTTTCAAAGGCAATTAGCCCTTGTGAAGCCCCAGGTAGACCACAGAGATGGTTTGGAGCTTTCCAGACTTGGCCACTAAGGGACACAGGCCATGAGGACCCCAGTTCTCATGGCCTTGTGCTCAGCTGGGCTAGGATCACAAAAGTGAGAGAAATCAGGACCCTGCCCGTGGGGAACTCATGGTCTCAGGTGCTAAAACGTTCCAGTCAGGTATATAAATGGATTAATTGAGATATGCACAAAGGGAGCACAAATCAGATGGCACCTGTCCTGAGCAGGCAAGAGCCCTGTGCAGGGGTGGGAAGGGCAGCTGGCATGGAGCCGGGAGGTGGAAGGGACAGGCCTGGAGCCTGGCTGGGGGGAAACTTGAGGGGCCAGCAGCCAAGCGGTAACCTCAGCTCTCCACAGCTCAGCTTCTAAGCCAGTGTTTCTCCTTGCAGATTGTTTCCTGACAGTAAAGACATTGTGAACTTTGCCTCTTGGTTTGGATTTGCCTTCCCCAATATGCTGATAATGCTGCTGCTTGCCTGGCTCTGGCTCCAGTGTTTTTTTATGAGATTCAAGTAAGTCTGAGCTGCTTACAGAAGAGTCTAATCAGGCCATGGCCCTGCTGAAAAGCCCTCAGACTCAGCAGGCGAGTCAGTGAAGTTCACGTCTGGCCCTGACCTAGATCTCCAGCCTCATTTCCCACTCATCGGCCTCCCAGTTCTGGCTGCCCCAGGCTGCTCACTGTGTCTTTGCACATGCTGTTCCCTCTTCCTGGAATGCCATTCCCTACCTTCTCTTCCTACCTCCTCAGCCTTCAAGGCTCAGTTCAAATGCTGTTTCCTCAGCAACACCTTCTCTGGCTTTTTCCCCACTCCCATTCCATCTCAGAAGAATTGGTCCTTGGGGTTGCCCCTAGGCATATCATAGCCCCATCACTGGTACCCATACTCATGTTCCAGTGCCATCCATCCCCTGACGAGGAGCTCCTCAAGGACAGGGCCTGTGCTCAGTCCTCTCTGACCCCAGCACAGCTCCCAGTGCAGGGAGAAAGAGTACATGTGTTTGTAACCAGTGCCAAGTCTGCATTGCTGGACAAACTTCCACTTGGCTGCCTGTGCCCACTGGGTCAGGTCACAGCAAACCTCCAGTCATGTCTAAATCAATCTCAACTCCAACATTTACCAATTGCCTACAATGTTCCTAGCACATACCAGGTTCTGGGAAGTTTACCTTCCTATTCCCAGCACCCTGGCAGTTCACCAGAATCAACCTTGACAGCAGCCAGACTTTGGACAGAAACCATGCAGCGTGGCTGGCAAACCCCTATGAAGAATTGTTGTTATTTTAAATCCAGGAATTCTATCTGTGGTGCAAAGGTGGTCTTCTCATGGGGGGATAGAAAGTGCTTATCCATGAGCTATGTGCTTGGTGCCTTCATGGACAGGGAGCTCACACTAAGTAAAACACAGGGGAGTATGCAACCAGAGGGGAGAGACCTCAGAGCTGCCTTTAAAAATTGTTATAAAGAATCAAGACAGTTGTCATCATCGTCATGATAATAATAGGCATTCCTGGCACGCCACTCCACTCTGACCTGTGCACAAGCCCCACGTGGAAGGGAAGCTGCGTGGTTCGGACAGCGGCTGCCTTTGCCCTGCGTCCTGCACCTGCTCCTTGACTGTCCTGCTCACTTGCTCACGTCCATGCTTAAGGCCTCTCAGGTGACCTGACCCCAACCTGTTGCAGGCTGCAGGCAGGCATCTGTGTCTTCTCAAGGAGTAATAGTAATAATGATGAACAACATTTACTGAGCTCATTATACACTAATGAGCGCTGCCATTAGAGTGTGCCAGACACTCTATTATGCACTTTACATATAAAAAACCCAAAACCACACCTGTTGCCATTGAGTGGATTCCGACTCACAGCGACGCTATAGGACAGAGTACGTTTCCAAGGAGTGCCTGGTGGATTCAAACTGCCGACCTTTTGGTTAGCAGCCATAGCTCCTAACCACTACACCACATGAACCTAATTAATCTTCCCAACAACCTGTGAGGTAGGTACTGTTATTATGCCCAATTCACAGACAACGAAACTGAGGCACAGAGGGTTTAAATGAGCTATGCAGGGTTGTCTAACTTGGAAGTAGTCGAACTGATATTGGAACCCAGGTAGTCTGGCTCCAGCACCTGTACCCTTAAGCCACTACATTACATCTCCTCTTGAGGGTACCAGGAAACCCTAGTGGCATAGTGGTTAAGAGCTATGGCTGCTGACCAAAATGTTGGCAGTTGAATCTACCAGGCACTCCTTGGAAACCCTGTGGAGCAGTTCTACTCTGTTTTATAGGGCCACTATTACTGGGATGAGTCAGAATTGACTTGATGGCAGTGGGTTTGATTTTTTGGAGTTTGAGGGTGCCAAGGGTTGCTGCCCTTGATGCCTTCAGGCACATGCTGTCCAGGCTCCCTGCCGATCAAGAAAAGCTGATGGGGGGCATGCCAGGCTGGGCAATGGACAGCTTCAGGCTCTTGACACACTGGTGCCAGGTGGACAAGTGTGGCCTCCCTGTCAGCATGGGGGCTGCCCTGGAGGCCTGAAGCTGAGTGAATTTCATCAGAGAGCAAGAGGCAGAGGGGCTGACCTGGCTCCAAGACCACGAGGGCACCATCAGCCTCCTGTTTGGCCTGATGTGAACGCCAGGGCCCAGGGTGCTCACAGCCCAGACCCTGAAGCTGCTGTTCACCCAGCCTGGCACGTTATCCCCCATCAACTCCTCCTGGCTGGCAGGGAGCCTGGGGAGTATCTGCCGAGTCCAAAGTGCCGAAGCTGCTGCCCGGCCGCAGCCCTTCCTGACCTGCCACTCTAGCTGAGGTGGGCCTCATCACCCAGACGTGGAGCATAGTGGGACGGGGTGGGGAGTGGGGTGGCTCCTGCGCAGCCTCGTTTAGATCCCAGAGCAGGGAGAGAGAGGACAGCTTTTCACACTCAGCCTGAACGGCAGGAAGCGTAGGGGATGCCATCTGGTCCAGGCCACGTCCTGCCACACACCAGGACCTGGTGAACCCCACCCTTTGTGGCCTCCTGGACCACCCCACCTGAGGCAAGCAAGCACCTGTCTCAGATGCAGGAAGCACCTGTACTGTCACGACGTCTTGCCCTTCCTCAAATCCCTCATCTGGATGGTCATGGAGAACAATGTCAGGGTCACTGCCTCTAGCCTGATCCAGGGAACCTGTATCTTCCTGAGTTTATGGCCAGCTTCCAAGGCCACATGCAGCCCAAGGGGCCACAGAGCCCCAGGATCACCAAGGACTACACAGAATGTTAAACCAGTATGGCCAGTTGTTTTCAAGTCGGCTCTGACTCATGGTGACCCCATGTGTGTCAGAGTAGAACTGTGCTTCCTGGGGTTTCCAGTGGCTGGTTTCTCAGAAGCAGATCACCGGGCCTTTCTTCCAAAGAACCTCAGAGTGGACTCAAACCTCCAACCTTTCGCTGAGCAGCCAAGTACATTAATTGTTTGCACTACCCAGGGACTCCACATAGGATATTACTGCTGGCTTATGCCCAACTTTCCTAACCAGACTAGCCTCCTGAAATAGGGACGAGGGTTCTTCTGAGCCCCTGCCATACAGAGACATGCGGGGGCTCAAGGATTCCTCCACTTTTCCTTCGCTCTGCAGCATATTCTGCCCAAGTTCACTAGCATCATGGTGAAGGCCATGCTGCAGCAGAAAGACACTTGGGTCCCCACACATCCACCAGAGCTCCCACAGGGAAACTGGATTCACATGCTTGCAGATGGAATTAATCCAGGGATAAGCATGAAGCTGCTTCATGTAAGAGGGCCCTGAAGGCTTGGGGGCCCCACCAGGTGGAGATACATGCATCAGATGACAGGATATATACAATACAGCCCCACAATCTGGAGCCTCTGTGAGTGTCGGGGACATGTAGCCAGCACCAGCGTGGCCTTGGGCTCCAAGGTCACTTGCTCCTTATCCTGGAAATCTGAAGCCCCTCGCCTTGTCTCAGAGTCTCTAGAATGACAAGGGCCAGCAGATGGGTGCTTGGTAGAGCATGGACCATGAAGCCAAGGGGGTGAGGACAGAGGGTCCCTTCCACGCCAGCAGTCATCTCTACTACATCCTGTGAGGTAGGTTAGGCAGACGAGACGGAGGCAGGAAGAGTAAAGGAGGGCCTTGCTCCAGGCCCCATGTCAGCAGGGGGACACCGCCGCAGTCCTGCCACCTTCTGCTGCACCACATGCAGGCATCCCCACGGCCAGCCTGAGCCACCCATCTGCTCCGCCATTCGAGACTTGTCGCTCTCTTCTCCTTTCTTTCACCATTTTGGCCATTTTAAGTGCAGAATTCAGTGACATGAATTACAGTTACCATGTTGTGCAACCGTCACCGCTATCCATTTCCAAAAGTTTTCATCGCTCCAAATGGAAACGCAGTGCCCATTAAGCAGTGACTTCCGGTTTCCCTTCCTGCCCATCCCTGGTGACCGCTAACAAATTTTGGTCTCTATGTATTTGCCTGTTGTAGATCCTTCCTATAAATGGGCTTATACAATACTTGCTCTTTTGTGACCGATTTGTTTCACTTAGCATAACGTTTTCAAGGTTCATCCACACCTTAGCACATCATTTCTGCTTACGGCTGAATGCTAGCCCACTGTATGTATACCCCAGACTTGGTTTATCCACTCATCTGTTGATGGACTGTTTCTTATGTTTTTTACTCTCTAGTTTTAAAAAATCCTGGGGCTGTTGATGGACTGTTTCTCATGTGTTTTACTCTCTAGTTTTAAAAAATCCTGGGGCTGTGGAATAGAGAGGGAGAATACCGAGAAGGCCGCCTATGAGGTACTGCAGGAGGAATACAGGAAGCTGGGGCCCTTCTCCTTCGCCGAGGCCAGTGTCCTTCTCTGCTTCCTGCTGCTGGTGGTCCTGTGGTTCTCCCGCGACCCTGGCTTCATGCCTGGCTGGCTGGCCATCGCTTGGGTGGAGGACAAGACCAAGTAAGTTGTTCATTCTGCAGAGCCATCTGGGTTAGTTCCATGGTGTCTAAACGCTGCCGTTTAGACAGAGGGATGTCCAGGGCACTGGACACAGAGGGATGTCCAGGGCACTCGTGCTTGGTTGGAGCAAGTCCTCTGCTCTGGAGTTGGGTTTCACAGAGCATGCTGTTGGTTACATGAGTCACTTCTTTCTCACCAATCTTCATGAGAAGACCACAGATGTGTTCCTGGGCCATTCCCTCTTCCCTAACAGGCTGAGCAGAAAATACTTGGCCAGGCAGGGTAGCCAGGGCTGTGATACAGAGAGATTTGTTGGGGGGAGGGGGAGGCTCACAGAGCTTTGGTTTCTAAATCTCAGCTGTGCCATCTTTCCTTTTTTGTTTTTCTTGAGACCCAGGCAAGTCATTCCCAGGACACATATCCAGAATCCAGAAGCTTCTTTAGACGTAGACTTAGCAAAAGGGGGTATCTGTAGTTTCTCTCCCAGCTAAGAGGATGTCAAAATGGAAGAAAGGTTCCATTCTAGTACAGGCAGAAGATGTGGGTGGGGAGATGGCTGCTTGTGACTGGTTATTCCATTTGGAAGGTCTGGTTGGGTCAGTACCAAAGTCCTGGTTATGTGTGGGAATAATCACAAATACCACCTGTTCTGACACCAACTACCAGACACCCGATCAACATAAATCAAAATCCCTACTTTTCACTTCTCTGTTCAATTCTGCCAGCAGCTACACATGTAGCACTTCTTCCCCTGACCCCAACCCCCCTGTTAGGTCAGAGCTCACAAGTTACAGGACACACCATCCTCCAGACTGCCAAGTAGGCCCAAGACTTCAGATGCCAACTGCAAGCACAGGACCCCCTGGGCTCCCTCACTTCTGGCCTGTTAGCTACAAGTTCAGGGTTACCTCTACCCCTCAGGATACCAGCCACAAGCTCAGGGGTTCATTTCAAACTCCCCTCACTTCTTTTTTTATTTTTTAAGTAATATTTTATTGTGTTCTAAGTGAAAGTTTACACAGCAAATTAGATTCCCCTTTAACAATTTTTACACAAATTGTTCCCTGCCGTTGGCTACAGTTTTTACAATGAATCAGCATTCTCATTATTTCCATTCTGTTGGTTCTGTTTCCATTGCTCTAGCTTCCCTTGCCCTCCTTGCCTTCTCATCTTAGCTTTTGGGTAACTGTTGACCTTTTGGTCTCATACAGTTAATTTTTAAGGGAGCACATTTCTCACGGGTGATACTGTTTATTTTATAAGCCAATCTATTATTTGGCAGAAAGGTGGCCTCCAGAAATAACCAGTTCCAAGTTAAAAGGGTATCATAGGGTGATAGTCTCAGGGGTTCCTCTAGTCTCTATTGGTACAGTAGGTCTGGCCTTTTTTGAGGAATTTCAGCTTTCTTCTACATTTTTCTGCCACTCTATCTGGGACCTTCTATTGTGTCCCTGGTTAGAATGGTCAGTAGTGGTAGCCGGGCACCATCTAGTTCTTCTGGTCTCAGATTAGAAGAGGCTCTGTTTCGTGTGAGCTTTTAGTTCCGTGGGCTAGTTTCTTCTTTGAGCCTTTGATTTCCTTCATTCTCTTTTGCTCCATATGAATAGAAACCAGTACTTGTTTCTTAGATGGCCACTCGCAAGTTTTTAAGACTCTAGACGCTACTCATCAAAGGATAATGTAGAACGTTATCTTTATGAACTATGTTATGCCAGTTGACTAAGTTATCCCCTGAGACTGTGGTCCCAAGCATTTTGACCTGGTAAACCAATCCCGTGAGTTGTTTGGCTATGTCTAGGAAGCTCTGTAACTGTGCCTCCTATGTGGTTTATTATATATGTGGATATACATGCAGCACACACAAACGTGTGTACATATGCCTACAGATACACCTGTATGTGGACCTGCATTTACTCACATATGCTTTCCTGTACACATATATGCATCCTTATCCACCTACGTAACCACACACATTTTTTGTTGTTTTTACTGTTGTTGCAAAATTGTGTATGTTGGGTTTTTTTGGGGGTATAGCATTTACTGAAATTTTCCCTTTTTCTCGTGTATTTCTTAGTGTCTTTACTTACCTTGGTCAAATTGTGCTGACTTCACCCATATTTGGGATTGCCTTTCCCATCACCAAAAGTAACAAATATCTACTATCTAAAAAGCGATTCCTCTTCCCCTTCCCTCTTCTCCCACCCCTGGTAACCATCAAAGAACTTTGCTTTCTGTGTGTATACCGAGCCTCGATTTTTTATGATAGTGGGACCGGACAGTACTGTCTTTCTGTGGTTGACTTATTCACTCAACAAGATGTCCTCCAGATTCATCTATGTTATAAGATGTTTTGCAGACTCATCATTATTGTTGTTTAGTATTCCATTGTATGTATGTACCACAATTTGTTGATCCATTCATCCATTGATGGGCACTTAGGTTGTTTCCATCTTTTTGCTATTGTGAATAATGCTGCAATGAACACAGGTGTGCATATGTCTATTTGTGTCACTGCTCTTATGTCTCTAGGATGTATACGTAGGAGTGGGACTGCTGGATCATAAGGTATTTCTATTTCTAGCTTTTTGAGGAAGCACCATACTGTTTTCTATAGTGGTTGTACAATTTTACGCTCCCACCAGCAATGGATAAGTGTTCCAATCCTCCCACAACCCTACCAGCATTTATTATTTGCCCCCCTCACTTCTGACCTCTGGTGTCCACTACTCTGTTGGGTTTGATAATTTGCTGGAATGACTCACAGAACTCACAGAAAGTGCTATATTTATGATTACAGCTCTGTTATAAAGGATGCAAAGCTAGATCAGTGTAAAGAAGAGATGCATAGGGCAAGGTCTAGGAGGGTTTTGTGTCCCAAAGAGGGTGTGTCACCCTCCTGAGAGCAGATATTTATCACCAACCAGGAAGCTCATGGGGAGTCAGCATCCATAGCTTTATTGGCGGTAATGCAAACTCCAGCCCCTCTCCCCTGAGCTTGGTCAATATGAGCCGAACACAAGGTATTTCACAGTGAGTAGATCTGGTCTGGCCAGCCTCTACCCCAGGCCATCTCTTCACCTCACTGGCATATCCTGTTAGTGAAGTGTGGTCTGGAGTCCTTATCATTGAACACACTTAAATTCCAAGGTTTTTTTAGAGACCATATTTCAGAAACCAAGAGCAAAGACCAAATTCTTCGGGTAAGGTTAAATTCTAAGCCCCACATTGGTGAACCCAGAATTCTAGAGAATCTGGTCAAGAAGGGGTCACAAAGTTCACTCATGGAGCAAGGTGGGCCTAGAAAGAGGGAAGTAGGCTGCTCAAGACTGCTGCTCAAGACTATCCAAAATTGGTGGCAGAGCCAGGCCAAGAATGTGGGTCTCTCAGTTTCCAACCAGAACTCAGTTTACCAGCCATTCCTGATCTGGCTTTTTGGACTCCAGCTTTCATACCCAGTTGATCTTGCTTATTTTGTTTATTTGTACTTTTTCTTGTATTGGGAGCCCCAGTGGCACAGTGGTTAAGAGCTTCATTGCTAACCAAAAGGTCGGCAGTTTGAATCCACCAGCCGCTCCTTGGAAGCCCTGTGGGGCAGTTCTACTCTGTCCTATAGGTTCACTATGAATTAGAATGGACTCGAAGGCAACAGGTTTGGTATTTTTTTTTTCTTTTATTGAGGTGAAATTCACATAAGATTAACCATTTTAGAGTGAACAATTCAGTGGAATTGAATACATTCACAATGTTGCGCAACCACCACCTCTAGTTTCAAAACGCTTTCGTCACCCCAACAGAAAACCCCACATCTATTAAGTAGTCACTCCCTATTCTCCCTCCTCCCCGCCCCTGCCCCAAGGCCCTGGCAACCACAGTCTGTGTTCTGGCTCTAAGGATTTGCGTGTTCTGGACACTTCATATAAATGGAATCATACAATATATCGTGTCTGGCTTCTTTCACCTAGCATAATGCTTTCCAGGTTTATGCCTGACATAGCATGTATCAGTACTTCATTCTTTTATATGGCTGAATAATATCCCATTGTCTGTACAGTCTACATTTTGCTCATCCATTTATCTGCCGATGAACATTAGAGCTGTTTCCACCTTTTGGCTACTGTGAATAATGCTGCAATGAGAGCATTGGTGTTCACCTATCTGAGTCCTTGTTTTCAAGTCTTTTGGGTATATACTTCAGAGTGGAATTACTGGGTCATGTGGTAGTTCTAAACTCTAAAATGCAGTGGTTAAGAGCTCAGGCTGCTAACAAAAAAGTCAGCAGCTTGACTCTACCAGCTGCTCCTTGGAAACCCTACAGGGCACTTCTACTCTGTCCTATAGGGTCACTATGAGTTGGAATCGACTCGACGGCAATGGGTTTAGTTTTTTTTTTTTTTAATGGTAATTCTATGTTTAACATTTTGAGGAACTGCCAAACTTTTCCACAGTGGGCGCACCATTTTACATCCCCACCAGCAACGCATGAGGGTTCCAGTTTCTCCGTCAACACTTGCTATTCTCTGCGTTTTTTTTTGAGCTTGCACCTTTATGTATGAGCACTTAGACGCAGAACTGTTGGAGTTAGGACAGATTTGTTGAAGGACTGTCAAGTTGGCTGAGCCGGGCTAAAATCTTGCACGTTCTTCCCCTTCTAGGTATGCCTCTGATGCCACCGTGGCCATTTTCGTGGCTGTCTTACTCTTCATTGCGCCTTCACAGAAGCCCAAGTTCAACTTCTGCAACCAGTCTGTGGAAGGTAAGAGTCCTGTCTTGACTGCCCAGTCATTGGTGGCAAAGGAGGTAGAAAATTCCATCCTATTCTAGAGGACTCGCTAGACTCCAAAAGCCTAGGGAGAGGGTGTTTTTCAAGACTTCCCTGGATGTTGTGTAAGGCAAACCTCTTCTTTTGCTTTTAAAAATTTGAAAAATTTTTTATTATTATAAGGGGAACAGAAAAATGTTTTAAATTCCTCCTAATGCTGTCACTATGTTTGTCTTCCTGCTTCCTCTCAGTTTTGTTCATACATGCGTATATTACATGGTTATAATCAAAACACACACCATTTGAATCCTGCTTTTTTGCTTGTTTCTGCTCGGGCTTACACTATAAACATTTCCCACTACTGCTATAGTCTTCACATTTATATTTTCTCATAACTGCATTATACTGCCTTGAGGGGCTATAGGCGCTCTTCTGTTATGAAACATTTGGGTTGTTTTGAATTTTTCATTATTATAGTGTTTCCTTGTGCATTGCTTTATCTTTGAGGTTATTTCTTCTTTAGGATAAATTTATAGGAGTGATATTGCTGGGTAAAAAAGTATACATGTTTTAATGGCTCTTAAAATGTATTGCCAAATTGCTTCCAAAAACGTTGTACCAATTTATAATGCCATGAGAAGTGCATATTGTAGTTTTACCATTTCCTCTCCAGTAATGGATATAATCATTTTTGTAAATTTTATCTAATGTACCAGGTATGAGGTGGTACCTGGTTATCCTTACTGGCTTTTCTCCTCTTAATTTTCTCTCTTTTGCTTTCTAATGCTGCTCCAGGTTGTGTATATGTGTGTTTTTATTTTTTCTTCGCAGAAAGGAAAACCCCATTTTATCCGCCTGCACTGCTGAATTGGAAGGTGGTCCAGGAGAAAGTGCCCTGGGGCATTGTACTTCTGCTGGGGGGCGGATTTGCTGTGGCCAAAGGATGCGAGGTAACTTCTCCAGCCCTGGGCTGCCCACAGCCCTTTTTTCACCAAGAGGATGGCCAAAGAGTGCTACGTATTCCTCCACTCCACCCCTGGGCTGCGCTTGTGTGTTTCTGTGTTTGTCTTTCTCGTAACTGCAAATTCTTTGAGGACAGGGACTCTGTCTTGTCACCCAGAAACCCTGCACCAAGAATAGTGCCTGGAATGGAGAAGGTACTCAGGAAAATTTGTGGAGTGATTGCAGCAATGAGTGACTAAGTGATCCTGGTTGGCCAAGAGAGGCAAAGGACGTTGTCAGGGCCCGTTTGGGGTTTGGTATAGGTTTTCATCTTTCTCTTCATAGGCAATAAGAATCTCTGGTCATTTATGCTAGGAAAAGCTTTTTTTCAAGTCCTTGTGAATACTTTCACCATTAGCTTTGGTTCTTCTTGCTGAATTCTTTGTTGATACGGTTACCATTTTTAAAATTTGCTCTAGCTAAGTAGCAGCGTAAGAGGAGAGGAACAACTTTTGGGAGAAAAACCCAAACATGTAACTTACTTTACCCCCATTCCTGTCTCTCCTAGGGAAAGAATGAGCCAGAGGGAGGGGTCAGACAGCTTGGTGCTGTTCCTTCCACCCACCCACTTTTTCATCCGGGAATAGAATGTAATAGACAAACTTGGTCTACTTTGTTATTGTTGTTTCTTCAACTCTAGGAGAGAGCTTCGTGCATAATTGGTACATAAATATTTTTGGATAACGAATGTATCCTTCTAGTCACCTATTCATCCACCTTCTGTTCATTCATTCATTTACCAAACATTCCTATCATGCCCTTAATGTGAGGTCAGACATAGGGATTACAGAGGTATTGAGATATGGCTCCTGTTCGTGAGGGCTTTGGGAAGGGAACATTTTAGGAACAAGTGACACATGAGCAAAGGAAAAAGTATGATGTGTGTAGCTGAGGAACAGCGAAGATGAGGCTGGTGAAGCTAACAGAAGCTACTTCACTGAGGACCCTGGATTCACAATAGGGATCATAGATTTTATTATGAAGGCAATGGGCAGCCACAGAAGAGTTGAAGCCAGGCAATATGTGTACTAACTGTTTCATGAGAAACTAGTTTGTTCTGTAAACCTTCATCTAAAGTACAATTAAAGAAAAAAAGGGAGGGGGGGTGCTGAAGCCAGGGAGTGACTTGGTTAGATCTGCACTTGAGAAAAATCACTCTGATGGCTTAAGTAGAGGTCTGGGCAAGGGATTGAGGGAGAAGCAGTAGGCAATTTATAGTCTTCATCTAACTCAGTCCCAGAACATTTGACTCCATGGACCATTCTCTCCTATTTCCCCTCTTTCTTTGGCTCCCCAAGATACAACTTTCTCTTAGTTTCCTTCTGTTTCTGCACACCCCTCTTTGCTGACTTTTTCTCTGTTCTTCCTTAAAGGTGAGTGTGTCTTCAAGGCTCTGTCCTTGTCCTCTTCTCTGGTCACCTTTCATTCTCTCCATGGAAAATATCTTCTGAGCCCCACACCTCAAATCTAAATCCCAAATTTCTGGCCCAGATCACTCTCCTGAGCTTTAGGAACTATAGGACTGAAAGGACGAGATAGACATGACATGTTTTGGGTGAATTGGTGATGACTAGGTGCAAGAAATGAGGGGACAGAGACCCCAGCATGACTTCCAGCCTTTTGGCTTGGACAGAGGTGGATAATAAGTCCATTCACCAAGCTGGGGAGACCAAGAAGAGAAATAGATTCTCGGCTAGAGAGAATAAATTCAGGTTGGGACATATTGAGTCTGACAGGCTCATGGAATATGTGGGTAGAAATTTCTAGAAGGCCTACTGATGTTTAAATCTGGAAAGTAGATCAACTGCCTGGAAACAGATTTAGGAGACAGCAGAATGAGGATGGTGGTTGAAATTATGGGGATGGATGAGATCCCCAATGGAACGCATGCAGAGAGAGAATCAGAAGTGGAGGACAGGCTGATCTCCCTGAAGATAGATGAGGGCCCCTCCTGGCCCTGGAGGAACTGTAAGCCAGTAGCCCAGAGTGACCCCCCTCTCAATGCTTCCCAGGCCTCCGGGCTGTCCGAGTGGATGGGGAAGCAGATGGAACCCTTGCACACAGTACCCCCAGCAGCCATCACCTTGATCTTATCCTCGCTCATTGCCATGTTTACTGAGTGCACAAGCAATGTGGCCACCACCACCTTGTTCCTGCCCATCTTTGCCTCCATGGTAAGTAGCCCTCCTGGGGACTTGGGGAGCACCCTTAGGCATCATTTCATAGGAAGCTGTCAACTGGTGAACATGTCCTGGGTCCCTAGAGAGACAGTGATATCAGGGGATAGAGCTCGACTAGGCGTTGGAGCCCTGCATCTGGCCCTGCCATGGACTTACATGCCCTTGATGACACTGGTCCTACCCTCAATGCTTTCTGGTTCTTCTTTGCATCCCCCCCTGCTGACCAAAGCATCAAGCATGGATCAGGTGCCCACACTTTATTTTATAAATGTAACTGAATTATTTTTCAAGCCAAGGATACAAGATTTATGCCAAGGAGGAGTGGGCAAATGACCTGGGGAAATGACAGGGGGTCTCTGAGGGTGTGAGCACATATGTGTGGGAAGAGTGCAGAGCAGTGGAACACTGCTGGCTGGGACCTATAGGAAGGGGTCTTAGGGGAAGGTAGGGCTTGTAAATAGGTGAGACAGCAGAAGGCATTCTGGGAAGATGGAGCAGATCAACTAAAGGAAATTGAGTGCGTGATTGAGGATTCCTAGAAGGCTTGCTTGGCAAGCACAGGGTTCTGATAGGGGATCAGCAGGAGATGAGGCCAGAGAGGTAACTGGTGGTAATGGAGGGGGATTACTGAATGCTAGGCTAAAGAGTTGTATTTTATAGGAAAGTATGTTTTGGGGGGTTGAGAAGAAAACAGAGCTTATAGGAAAACTGTTTGTGATTTTTCTTGCATTTTCTTCTGCCATTCATCACAAGGTGGAATAGAATGAACCCTGGGCTTACAGTCAGAAGACCTGACTTCTTCAGCATGGCACTTAAGTGACAAACTAGCAAGACCAGTGAAGACAGTTAGGCTGAGAGGTGGCTTATGGAACCTCCCCCCATTCTAAGAGGAACTCTTCCCAGCACTGTGCTCAGGGTCAAATAAGATGATAGCTATGAAAATCCTTCGTAGATTGCAAAAAAAAAAAAAAAATGCATGGGAGAGGTGGTTGCTGTTATTCTGGAGTTTGGAGACTGACTTATAAGGGGTCCCACCACAGGATTTAACTTGGTAAATTTCCACTCAGCTGCCTGGGCGTCCACATGGAAGGGGTTCCAAGGGAAGGTGAAAATGTTAAAAATAGCAAGGTGGCTCTGTTTCCTCCTCTCCTGAGCAGCTGCCCACACACATGTGGAGGAGCTTCTTTGGACGCTGGGATGCAGTGATGATGCCCCCTCGTCACCTGTGAAGGCCCTGCGTTGTCATCTCCAGCCCTAGCATTGAGCACCTAGGGCTCCAGGCCAGACAAACGCAGGCTTTACCCCAAGGGAGGGCGTCCCTGGGTGGTGCAAATGGTTAAGCGCTCATTTACTAGCCAAAAGGTTGGCAGTTTGAGCCCACCTGTATGCACCTCAGAAGACAGACCTGGTGATCTGCTTCTGAAAGATCTCGGTCTTGAACACCCGATGGAGCGGTTCTACTCTGCACATACAGGTCACCACGAGTCAGAATCGACTCGATGGCAACAGGCTTGGTTTTCTTCTGGTTTATCCAAAAGGAGTGGCCAGGCCCTTTGAAAATAAGATGTTCTAGAACTAGAAACCTCAAGTAAGAATCTCCACAGCTACCTCCAAGGCCCCCACTCCTTCCTCAGCACCCACTTGTAGGGAAGGAAAAGGCGGTGGTGACTCAGCCGGGTCCCAGAGGAACGTGGCATGCATACGCGTGTGTGTCACCCATGGCCAGGACAAGATGGGGGTGGAGGTGGGAGAGGGGGATCAAGAGACAGACTGGGCACCTGCCTGGGACATCTTGGTTACACCCAAACAACCTTTTCAGAGGGCTATTTAGCAATAGGAACCATAACCTTAAACCTGCTCATATCCTTTGGCTCAGCAATTACACGTCTAGGAATAGATCGTACAGAGATCATATATTATAATGATGTACATCACAGATTATTTATAATAAAAAGTATAATAGGGGATTGGTGAAATAAATGATTTTTTGAAGTTGAAAATGTAACACACATCATCAAAAAAAAAAAAAAAAAAAGGCAAACAAACCTGTTGCCGTTGAGTCGATTCTGACTCACAGCAAACCTATAGGACAGAGTAGAACTGCCCCATAGGGTTTCCAAAGAGTGCCTGGTGGATTTGAACTACCGACCTTTTGGTTAGCAGCCAAGCTCTTAACCATTGTGCCACCAGGGCTCCATAATACATACCCGTAAACCCGTTGCTGTTGAGTCGATTCCGACTCATAATAATACATACATATGGTTAAAAATGTCTAATAATACAAATGAGTATATAGGCCTTAATCCGCTAGCCTCTTACCTAGAGACGAACTCTTATTAATTTCTTAGGTGTCTTTCCAGATACATTACACACATACGTATTCTTTTAAAACAAATGGAATCACTCTATTATCCTATTCTGCACCTTAATTTTTTAAAAATCTAACAATAGATCTTGGAGATCTTTCCATATTAGTACATAAGTCTACCTAACTCTTCTGTACAGCTCCATAATAGTTCCTCGTTTGTATACACTGTATCCTATTAACCATCCTGTTACTGATGGCCACTGAGTCTGTTTCCTGTGGTTTGCTGTTACAATGTTGCAAGAAACATCTTCACATACATGTCTTTGCTCATGTGCATGAAAATCTGCATGATAAATTATTAATTTTGATAGATATTGATAATTGATAGATAGTACAACTATTAAGATATCATTCATTCATTCAAGAAATATTTAATGAGTGCCTACTCTGCTAGGCACTGTTAAATGTGGCTGGATTTTAAAATGAAGAGTAAAAAGATGGATACAAAGTTCCATATGCCTATTCATCCCGAATGTGCTTAAAGATACACACATGCGTAGATGCATGCGTAGATGAGAAGGCTGGGCCCTGCCCTCTAGGCACTCTGAGTCTGGCAGGACAGACATGCGCATCTAGCCTCTAAAATGAAGCTGAGCACACACATGGGCTGCGGGAGACTGGGAGAGTCAGTGCAGTCTAAGCACCCAGCACAGCCTCTGAAGCATGTTGTTACTACCCGAATAAAGTCAGCCCCTGACTCATGGCAATCCCATGATCGGACGTTGTGATCCACTGGAAGTAGACACCAGGCCTTTCTTCCTTGTCCATCTTAGTCTGAAAGCCTCCCTGAAACCTGTTGAGCATCATAGCAACATGTGAGCCTCTACCAACAGACGGGTGGCGACTGCCCATGAGGTGCACTGGCTGGGAATCAAACTTGGGTCTCTGATCTGGAAGGCAAAAATTCTACCACTGAACCACTTGCCCCCTCTGGCACATAAAAAAAGAAAAAAAATTTTTTTTTTTTTTAGCTGGTGTTTAAGAAATACATGTTGAATGCACTGAGGGGGTTCAGAAAGGCCTCCCAGAGGAGGTGCCTCTGAGTTCAGCTGTGAGTGTTCAGTAGAGTGATCTGCCAGACACATGGTGCGGGGTAGAGGAGCCGGCAAGAAAGGCCCCGGGTGGAAGGGTGCACGGTGCATCCAGTAATGCTTTTCAGAATGATGGCCTGTATTTTCCGTATCTGTGACGTTGCAGTGCTGTGTTTTTCCCCAGTCACGCTCCATTGGCCTCAATCCACTGTACGTCATGCTCCCCTGTACTCTGAGTGCGTCCTTTGCCTTCATGTTGCCTGTGGCCACCCCACCTAATGCCATCGCATTTGCCTACGGACACCTCAAGGTTTCTGACATGGTAACACAGCTGCTTTTATTTATTCCTATCAGACTATGATGCTTTTCATAAAGGATGCTCCATTTATTAATGATACGTGAGTTTCAAAGTGATGCCATGAGATTTGAGAATGGCACTGGATGCCCAAATCTCTAAGTCATTCTTTGCATTTACAATGTAGATTTTCTTTTTTATCCCCTACACAGATTATTCTGTTTCCCAAGGATGAGCAGTGGTTTATAGGCTCTTCCACCTGGAGAAGCCCATGCATCCACCAGGGGTGCCCTCCATTGGGCGCTTGGGAGGGGTGGAGGTGGGAGGACCACATGGCCAAGGATAGACTTCACAAACTAGCAAGAACCAGACAGGAAAGTCAGGAGGGGCAAAGCTTAGATTGGGGGAAAATGCTAACATCAGTTGAAGAGACTTGTAGAGGTGTCCGAAGGGGTCGAAGCAAAGAGGGGGACAGAGACCCACTGCTTGGGGAAGAATGGTGCCTTGGAAACAGATACAGCCACAGGCAGAACTTCTGGTGCCTGGTTTGGTTTTATCACCTCTGATGAGAGGAGAAAGCAGCTTTCCAGCTCTGGGGCAGGGACAAGGCAAGTGTACAAACCTGGGAGGTCATAGCCTCTGGTGGGTATCTTTGGGATTCCATGGAAAACTTCCATAAAGGGGGAAATGGTAGATTCCAGAAACTATGGGCTGCAAACTTGATTCCAATCTCCAGTAACAAATCTCCAACATATTTTTAAAGCAATGGTTAATAACATTAAGAAAGAACAGAGAGCAGGCATCAGAAAGAGCCAGTGGAGGTTCACAAGGAACCCAGCAGGTTCTCATGAAAAGGTTAGAGCTGTGGGTAAGCCCTGGACTTAGAGTCAGACTCCCAGTTACGGCACCAACAGCCTGGAGCTGCCACCTGGTCTCACCTCATCTCACCTCCCCAAGGCCCAGTTTTCCAAATGCTAAAATGGGCATAGGGAAGCCATCTGTCCTGCCCACTTTCCAGGGTTGCTCTCGGTGGGCACAAAGTTGCTTTGTTGGGAGGTGGAGCAAGCAGAGAGTGTGGCACAGGGAAGGCGAGGCCCAGAAAGCCTGTCCTTCATGTCCTGCCCTGAGAGGCCTGGTTCCCAGTGTCCTGTTTGTCCTTATTGGACAGCCCAGGCTGACCCGAGGGTGCTGACTCTGACTCTGTTTTTGTCCAGGTGAAAACAGGAGTAATGATGAACATCATTGGAGTCTTCTGCGTGTTTTTGGCAGTCAACACCTGGGGGCGGGTCATATTTGACTTGGATCATTTCCCTGACTGGGCTAATGTGACACATATTGAGACTTAGAAAGAGCCACAAGACCCACGGATCCAACCTCCACCCTCCTGAGGACTCCTGAACCTTCCAGCACACCTTGCAGCAGAGCTTTGCTGTTTACAGCCCACTGTGACCCAATGATGCCCACACCTCCAAGCCCAAACTCAGAGGTGGGGATGGGCAGCTGGAGGGCAGGCTTCGAAGTCAAAGAGAGCCCCTGAAGAGGCTGCTAGTTCCCATTTTCCTAGGGGCTCTGCCGTCATCTCTTGGGACAGGTAGGCTGCAGAGAGACTCAGCCTCCAGCAGCCACTACTCTGGCCCAACATAAGGCTCTGGTTTCCACTTGCTTAGTTCCAGGATAGTCTGAACGGGAATCAGATCCCCAGGCTGGGAGGTGAGAAAACTAACTCCCAGCGCCCATACCTCTTCCAGCTCACCTTGGGCTGCCTCAGATCATCTGTCACTCTGAAGGGGAAAACCCAGACCAGGGATAGAACATCAGGTCTTGGGCAGCTTCCTGCTGGTGGAGGGAGAGTGGAAATCAGAGCATCCTTGGAGATTCCTGGAACTACTTGTATGGAACCATTGCCAAAGGATGAGATGCGAGTTGATAACTTCAGGATGACTCCTCTCTTCCCGCCTGCAAGGCACCATTGGCTACCTTGTTCCCGTTCGCCTTATTCCATTTTAATTGACAATTTGGACCCCATTCCCAGCTCTCCAGTGAGGTCCTTCAACCGCTAGGTCCCTTGGTTGTCTGGGCCAACATTTGCTAAAATCCGCTGGATGGGGCCCTCTGCACCCTTTTTCTCCCAGGTAGGTCAGTTTGGCTCTCCTGAAAGATGCTATGCCTGCCACCTCCACACAGCTGAGATCACACTCTGACTTTGGGCAGTGATGGCTCTTTTGGAGCCACAGTGGGGTATCTAGGTCCTCTCTCACCTGCAGGTCCAGGGCGGACACAGCCGTTAAATGCCAATTGCAGGGTCGTCACTTCAGAGTTGTCTATCATGCTAGAGTGTGAATTCCCCTGGGGAAAGCCTTCCTTTTGCTGAGTGGCCTTCACAGCAATGCCTAGGGGCTCACTGGTAAATGGGCACTACTTGGCAGTCCCCAAGAAGACAGCCCCTGCCCATGAGGGAATCTACCTGATATTACTGGGGCAAAGACTACAGAGTGGCTGCGGGAAGATGAGCCTCAGAAATCCCCATGAGAGAGAGAGATGAGAGAGGATCAGCCCCCAGCCCTGTTTTCCTTCCTTTTTGTGCTGCTCGGGAAGAGAGGCAGAGGCAGAAATATGAGGTCAATTGATGGCATTTTTCAGGGCAGGAGAAAGTGTGGGAACCTAAGGAAACCCTACCAAGGACCAAGTATGTATCTGGTTTCCTTCGGTGGGATGATTCCTGACCCCACCATCAATGTCTTGCCCTTGTTAAATCCTTTGTCTTCCATGGAAAGTTACAGCGTGTTGACTCATCTCTGGTTTTTGGCCATTGTCTCTGTGTGTGTGTGTGTGTGTGTGTAGGATGGAAGAATGAACTACTACTCACTGCCTGCCTTCTGTGTGCCAGACCTTCCCCTGGTGCATCCACTAGCTATCTCATTCAAACTTGCAGCAACCATATAAGATAGGCAGGTGTTACTACCCTTGTTTGTCTCATGAGGAAACTGAGGCTCAGAGAAGTCAAGTGATATGTCCAAAGTTATACATCAAGCTAGTGGCAGCTAGGGTTCCAACCCAGATTTCTGACCCCATGTCTATGCCATGTTCTTTCTCTAACCTTTAAGAGCTTTGGCTTTGTAGGGCTTATGGCGGAGAGCAAGTCCACCCCAAGGCCCTGCCTGGTCAGGAAGGACCACCAAACAAGAGTCCCTTTCTGTTGCCTCCTCTGAAGTGGGCTCAGAACAGTGTTAGATGAGATAGGATTAGTCCTTGCCCTGAGAAGCTAAGTTTGGTTGGGGCGAGCAGTATGAAAATGGCTACCTCCTCCCTTAACCACGGTAGAACTCATGCCTGGCTTCCATCTTAAAAACTAAACCCATTGCTGTCCAGTGGATTCCGACTGATAATGACCCTATAGGACAGAGTAGAACTGCCCCCATAGAGTTTCCAAGGAGCAGCTGGTGGATTCAAATCATCGACCTTTCAGTTAGCAGTCAAACGCTTCAACCACTGTGCCACCAGGGCTCCGATTCCATCTCACCCACCCCTTTATCACTGCCCTCCACATGGCTGCTATTGACACACTGAGGGCTCCTGAGGGCTTTGAGTGCTCACTGGGTCCAGTGCTGGCACTAACGCTGAGCCAGAGTAGGCTATTATAGATGTGATTGATAAATAAATGATTTATCAGTGTGATCAGTTGGGTGCACACGTGGTGCTGGTGGGTGAGGCCAGTGAGTAAATGACTACATAGATAAAGAAGTAGTCAGCTTGAAAAATAGGTAGTCTGAGACTGCTAATTTTTTTTTGACATTAGTTTTTAGTTTGAGCTAACTAGCCACTTTCCTGCCCTTTGAAAACACAGATTAGTACCCCTCAACCATGACTGCAAAATATATTAACTTGGGGACTTTGAAAAGCTATTGATGCCTGATTCTGGTTTAGTTGGTCTGGAGAGCAGCCTGGGCATCAGGATTTTTAAGATCTTCCCAGCTGATTCTAAACTGCAGCCAAGGTTGAGAACTACTGACTTAATTCATTATTATGAGGCCTGAGACCAGTGTAGGTTTGTATGGAATTTCAGGGTACCACAAATAACGGTAGGAATATGGTTTGTCAGACCAATGTGAGGTAGGCACTGAAGGATGAGTAGGACTTGCCAAGTGTGACAGGGAGAATGTGGTGGAATGGATGGAGAACCCTATCAGACACCATCTGGTTGAGGGCTGACAAGAAAACTGGGTCGAAGACTTCAGGAGACCAGAACTCATGGCTGAGGAGACTGACCAAAGCCTGTTTCTAAAAAACTTCTCTAGTTGGCTAGAGGTAGTTACAGAAATAGTAATGGTCTGTGGCAATTAGGAATGCTTTTGGCTGCAAATAACAGAAAACGTAGCTAACAGTGGCTTAAACCATAAGGTCATTTAATGTTAACAAGAAGCCTGGAGGTAGAGAGTTGCTGTTATTGGTCCAGCAGCTCATTCAGGCCACCAAGGACTCTGGTTCTATCATCCACTCTGCCATTCTAAGGGTATCGAGCTTTTACCCTCATGCTACATACACATCTGCATTCAAGGCAGGAAGAAAGGGGTACAGAGCAGAGCAATGATGGTACCAGAGCTTTTCCAGAAGTCCCCAAGAGACTTCCATTTATGTCTTACTGGCCAGAATTGGGTCACATGTCCAGTCGTAGACCAATCATTGACAAAGGGGAATTAGAATACCTGACCTAGCTTGAACCAATTAGGACTTATCCCTTGGGGTTGGGGGACTGGCCTACTTCTGAAATCAACAGCTTTCATCGCACTATAAAATCTGGGTTCTGGCAGGAGAAAAGAGAGGAAACTAATGAGAAGGTGATGAACACTGTTTGCTGTCATGACCCTTTTTAAGGTCCACTCCACTTCCAGCTTCTTGAGAGGATTCCTTTCCATGGAGTTCAGTAGAAACATGTTCCTAGGTAGGAAGAGAGTACATGGTTGTCTGGTCAAGGGCTTTAGCTCTGTCTCCAAATCCCAAAGGCAAGGCCTCCTCTAGGAGGCTCACTGAGCTGAAACTGAGACTGAGAGACTAGAGTTGGAGTCAGGGTACGAGCTTGGTCTTGACATCTGACACTGAACAAGTCATTCCATTCTCTGGGCCTCAGTTTTCATCATGAGGGGCTGGACCAGAGGGTCTCTAAGGGCCTTTCCCAGAGTCATGGATTCCCTATCCCAATTGACCCTTGCTCTCCTTGGACCAAATGCAGTCCCCATCCCCAACCCCATGCTGTCTCAGCTCAGAGCCTATTACACAGACCCACCCCCTGCCCCCATCTAGGTCTTAGCCATTTACTGCAGGCCATCTCAGACCTTTTTCCCACCAATATTTTGCATCTTACATTTTGCGTAGAGGTTATACACATGACCCTTGCTTTCTCTCTTCTTAGTATTTGGATCAGACATTTGGGCCCAAGGTTAGCTGAACACAGAATTCTGATAAGGACTGCTCTCTTACTTTTTGCCAGTGAACTATGACTCCACAAGGATTCTATGTATTCCAAAGGTCAGGGTGTGAGTCTCCTTATCTGCTCATCCCTGGATTGGGAACTCCTGAGGGCAAGCCACAAGTCTCCCTGTTCATCCCAAACTGAAAACTTCCTTAGGGAAGAAACTGGGCCTCGTCCTCTGACAGGGCCAGTGAGCAGGGTATCTCCCCAGGGCAGGCAAAGTCCTCTCCTCCCCATGATTTCTCACACGCTAGCAAAAATAATGGATAGTGAGATATTTGCTCCTAACTCTGAGCAGAAATCAGCTCACTAGCACCAAGTCCAGTCCTTGAAATGAATAAGGACAGTCACAGCTGAGAGACCTTAAGGGCATTTTCTTACTTGTGGGAATAAAGACCAAATGCTGGATTGTCTGGTTAAAAAACATACCTGGAGGTCCTATTCTGAGCCCAGAATGCCTTCTTCCAGGTACTCTCTCCCATTAGTCCCATAGCCTCTTAAAAGCCTTGTTTCTGAGCACATCAGTGAAGCTTTTTATCAACGCACACCCTGGGGTGGCCTTTTACATTATTAAACAAAAAGCTTATCATTTCGAACTGAAATCCTTGCAACTGGATATTCAGTTTATTTCACTTGGTGTCCTGAGCCAGGACTCAGGTACTACTCCCCGCCCCAGGAATGCTTTCCAGGGGCTCCCCTGATCTGCTTGCCCAGATGCCCCTTCCATTCTTAGGGCCACAGGCTGTCCATGGCTTGCTGTTTGAGAACAGCATTCAAGTCCCTGCTTCAGCTATCAGAAGTACCAAAACCCAGTGCTGTCGAGTCAATTCTGACTCAGAGCGACCCTATAGGACAGAGTAGAACTGCCCCATAGAGTTTCCAAGGAGCGCCTGGCGGATTTGAACTGCCGACCCTTTGGTTAGCAGCTGTAGCACTTATCCACTACGCCACCAGGGTTTCTGCTATCAAAGGTAGAGATATTAAAATTCAATCTCAGAATATCCTATTATCCAATGAAGGAGTTTTTAATTTGTTTTTATATTAAAAATTATTATGAATAGAGAAAAAGATATTCAACAGTACAAAAGGGATAAAGTGAGAAGTTTCTCTCCAATCTCGGATCTTGAGTCCACTGGTCCTCTCCACAAAGGCAACTGCTGTCAACAGTTTCTTACATTTCCTCCCAGGAGCATTACACGTATATAAGGTTATGTAATAGTCGCTCCTTATTATTCACAGACTCTATTTGCAAGTTTGCCTTCTCACTAAAATTCATGTATAACCTCAAAATTAATCATTTGCAGACATACACAGAGTGGTGAAAAATCCGAGTTGCCCGGTGCATATGTTCCCAGCTGAGGCTGAGGAAGACGGCTTCGGTATTTGCCAGTTCAGTGTGCTCAGGGACCTTACAGAACATACCACGAGTTGCCACGGAGTCAATTCTGCCTCATGGTGACCCCGTGTGTGTCAGAGAGAACTGTGCTCCATGGGATTTTCTATGGCTCATTTTTTGGAAGTAGATCACCTGGCCTTTCTTCCAAAGTCCCTCTGGGTGAACTTGAACCTCTCCAACAGTTTGGTTAGTGGCCGAGCTCGTTAACTGCTTCCACCACTCAGGGACTCTCTTATAGGACATAACTACCACAAATAAGATTTACAGTATAACCTCTCTTAGTCATCTAGTGCTGCCATAACAGAAATACCACAAGCCGATGGCTTTAACAAAGAGAAATTTATTCTCTTGCAGTACACTAGGTTACAAGTCCAAATTCAGGGTGTCGGCTCCAGGGGAGGGCTTTCTCTGTCGGCCTTGGAAGACGATTCCTCGTCCTCAATCTTCCCGTGGTCGAGGAGCTTCTCAGGCGCAGGGACCCCAGGTCCCAAGGACGCGCTCTGCTCCTGGTGCTGCTTTCTTGTGGTATGAGGTCCCCAACTCTCTGCTTGCTTCCCTTTCCTTTTATCTCTTGAGAGATAAAAGGTGGTGCAGGTCACACCCCAGGAAAACTCCCTTTACCTTGGATCAGGGAGGTGACCTGAGTAAGGGTGGTGTTACTATCCCACACCAATCCTCTCAACATAAAATTACAATCACAAAATGGAGGACAACCACACAATACTGGGAATCACGCCTAACCAAGTTGATACACACATTTTTTGGGGACATAATTCAATCCATGACATAACCCCTTCATTATACAAGAGTGTATTATACATGTTGTTCTGTCTTTGTTCACCACCCTCTCCCTTAACTATTTATTTGGAGATCATTCCATTCCAGGACATGTAAATTTAACTGATTTTTTTTTTTCATTCAGTATTTGACTTTAAGTTGAGGTAAAATTAAATTGAGTGAATTGCACATATCTGAAGTATACAATTTAATGCTTTTGGTAAAGGTATATACATGTGTAAGAACACCCAGTTTCCATCAGCCCCAAAGAGCTTTTCCTTATCCCTTCCATGGGCGAACACTGTTCTCATTTCTGTCACCAGGGATTAGTTTCGCCTGTTGAACTTCACATAAATGGAATCATACATTACGGACTCTTTTGTGTCTGATTTGTTTTGCCTAACAAAATGCTTTTGAGATTCATTCCTGTTGTGTGTGTATCAGTTCATTCCTTTTATTATTGCTGTGGACTGGTGTTCCGTGGTATGAATACACCACAATTTGCTTATTCTCCTGTTGATGGATCTTTGGGTTGTTCCAGCTTGGGACTATTACGAATAAAGCTGTTATAAACTTTTCTGTACAAGTCATTTCATGGACATATGTTTTCATTTTTCTTGGATATGTGCCTGGGAGTGAGCCTCAGTCTTTCACAGATGCATAGTATTCCATTGTAAGTATGCACCATAAGCACGTCTCCTACTGACGGGCATTTGGCTTGTCTCCAATCTCTAGCTAATGCTGTAATAAGTGTGCGTACGTATTTCTTTGTGCACCTCTGTGCATGGAATACTTTCCTAGAAGTGGACATACTAGGTCAAGGGGCATGTGTGTTTAAATTTGGGACAGATATTGCCAAATTGCTTTCCAAAGAGGCCGTGCCAACATACGTTCTCAACAACAGCGCATGAGACCTTACTCTCATACCATCTACAACCCTATGTGTTATCAAACTTTAACCTTTGCTAATCCGATAGGTGAAAAATGCTATCTCATGATTTTCGTTTGCATTTATTTATATTGTGAGTAATGGTGAGCAATTTTTTCATATATTTATAATCCAGTTGTGTTTCTTTTTCTGCAAGCTCCCTGCCTTTTGCCCACTTTTCTAAGAGTTTGGTTTTATTTTTTTTAAGGTCCTTTCTTATTCATTTATAAGAACTCTTTACACACTAAGGAAATTAATCACTTTCCTGTCATAGGAATATTTATAGTCTATGTTAGGACCTGGTAAGGCTAGTTGTTGTTGTTGTTAGTTGCTGTCGGACCTTATGTATAACAGAACAAAACATTGCCCGGTCCTGTGCCATCCTCACAATCTTTGGTATGTCCGAGCCCATTGTTGCAGCCGTGGTATCAATCCATCTCATGGAGGGTTTCCCTCATTTTTGCTGACCCTCTACCAAATATGATGTCCTTTTCTAGCAACTGATCTTTCCTGATAATGTGCCAAAGTAAGCAAGATGAAGTCTCACCACCCTTGCTTAGATTCTAAGGAGCATTCTGGCTGTACTTCCTCCAAAGCTGGCTTGTTTGTTCTTGTAGCAGTCCACACGGTCTATTCAATATTGCCAACATCACAATTCAAACACATCAATTCTCCTGCAATCTTTCTTTCTCAATTGTCCAGCTTTCACATGGATATGGGGCCATTGAAAAGACCATGGCTTGGGTCAGGCACACCTTAGTCATTAAAGTGACATCTTTGCTTTTTAACATTTAAGAGATCTTTTGCCGTAGATTTTCCCAATGCAATATATCTTTTGATTTCTTGACTGCTACTTCCACGGCCATCGATTGTTGATCCAAGTAGAATGAAATCCTTGACAACTTCAATTTCTTCACCATTTATCAGGATATTGTTTATTGGTCCAACTGTGAGGATTTTTGTTTTATGTTCCGGTTTAACCCATATCGAAGGCTGTAGTCTTTGACCTTCATCAGTAAGTGCTTCAAGTCCTCTTCAGTTTCAGCAAGCAAGGCTGTATCATCCGCATAACCCAGTGCCTTCGAGTCGATTTCGACTCATAGCGACCCTATAGGACAGAATAGGACTGCCCCGTAGAGTTTCCAAGGAGCGCCGGGAGGATTTGAACTGCCGACCCTTCGGTTAGCAGCTGTAGCACTTAACCACCACGCCACCAGGGTTTCCATCATCTGCGTATCACAGGTTATTAATGAGTAATTCTCCAATCCTGACCACATTCTTCTTCATATAGTCCAGCTCCTAGGATTATTTGTCAGCATACAGATTGAATAATATGGTGAAAGGATACAACCCTGCCACACGCCTTTTCCGATTTTAAACCATTCAGTATCCCCTTGTTCTGTTCGAATGACTGCCTCTTGATCCAGGTACAGGTTCTGTGCGAACACAATTAAGTGTTCTGAGATTCCCGTTCTTTGTAATGTTACCCATAATTCATTATGATCCACAGAGTCAGATGTCTCCATGTAGTTGATAAAACATAGGTAATAATTTTTCTGGTATTCTCAACATTCAGCCAAAATCCATCTGACACCAGCTCCCTATTTACTCTTTGTTTTTATTTTTTCCTCGCTATTCTCACATATTTTTCCATAAGAATTTCTGAATCAGCTTTTCCAGTTCCAAAAATATCTGGTTGGCATTTACCTCTCTGGCTTGCTTTCCAACTACTCTTGTCCTCAGTCACTCCAGGCTTTCTCAATCTCAGCACTGTTGACATTCTGGGCCAGATAATTCTTTATTGTGGGCGGCTGTTCTCTGCACTGTACGATGTTTAACAGCAGCCTGCCCTCTATTCACTAGATGCCAATAGCAAACCCCCCAACCCAGGACACTGCCAAATGTCCCTTGGAGGCCAAAATCGGCCCCAGTTGAGAACCAATGACCCACTCTCATCTAGCTACACGGCCTCCTTACTATTCCCAGAGCATCCACAGTGCCCTCTTGCTTCAGGGCCTTTGTATTTGTTTCTCTCCCTCAGATACCACATGGCTCACTCACCTTCTTTAAATCTTTGCTGAAATGTGACTTCTCAACCTATTTTAAAATTACAACCACCATCCTCACCCCCGCTACACACTCCCGATACCCTGTCCTTGATTTATTTCTCTGTATTGTACTTTTTATCTTCTAATATACTATAGGAAACCCTGATGGCATAGTGGTTAAGCGCTACAGCTGCTAACCAAAAGGTCGGCAGTTCAAACCCACCAGGCCCTCCTTGGAAACTCTATGGGGGTAGTTCTACTCTGTCCTATAGGGTCGCTATGAGTCGGAATCAACTCGACAGCAACGGGTATGGGTATGATATACTATATAATTTACTCCTTTATTTTGCTTGCCTGTGATTTAGGAAATAATACTGGAATCATTATTCCTTGTCCTTGAGCATAGAGAATGTGACCCAGTTGGAGCTTAGCTCAAAGGGCTCATAAGGAAGGCTCTCAAGGACATATCAACTGGGCCCTGTGGTATAAAGAAAATAGCTAAAATAATCTCGGAAAATCTCTCTTAGGGACCCTTTCACATAAACGGAACACAAAAGACTTTCCACTCTTATCTTTTTTCTATTAGCATTTAGTGAACAGGAAATTTGTTGGACCAATGAAGACCCTCCTGACTGTCTTACTGAAACCTGTACCAATGATTGTTAAGAAAGACAATTCAAAACGTAGGATCAGAGTTTCTAGCCAATCTGTGAAAAGGTGAAGCTTTCAATGGTTTTGCCCATTTGTAATGTTAATATATACTGAGGATTCCGTAACATTCCTTGGACTTGGGCAGACATGGCTGTGGCAGTATGCTTGTCTGTTTTCCCACTTTTGCTTATTCTGTAATATTTCCTTGGACTGGGCAGACTTGGCTGTAGCAGCATGCTTGTCTGTTTTCCCACTTCTGCCCGTTCTGTAATATTTCCTGGACTCAGGCAGACACGGCTGTGGCAGCATGCTTGTCTGTTTTCCCACTTCTGCCTGTTCTGTAATATTTCCTGGACTCAGGCAGACACGGCTGTAGCAGCATGCTTGCCTGTTTTCCCACTTCTGCCTGTTCTGTAATATCTCCTGGACTCAGGCAGGCACAGCTGTAGCAGCATGCTCGTCTGTTTTCCCACTTCTGCCTGTTCTATCTCCTGGACTCTGGCAGGCACGGCTGTGGCAGCATGCTCGTCTGTTTTCCCACTTCTGCCTGTTCTATCTCCTGGACTCTGGCAGACACGGCTGTGGCAGCATGCTTGTCTGTTTTCCCACTTCTGCCTGTTCTGTAATATCTCCTGGACTCAGGCAGACACGGCTGTGGCAGCATGCTTGTCTGTTTTCCCACTTCTGCCTGTTCTGTAGTATTTCCTGGACTCAGGCAGACATGGCTGTGGCAGCATGCTTGTCTGTTTTCCCACTTCTGCCTGTTCTGTAGTATCTCCTGGACTCAGGAAGGCACGGTTGTAGCAGCATGCTTGTCTGTTTTCCCACTTCTGTCTGTTCTGCAATATTTCCTTGGACTGGGCAAACATGGCTTTGGCAACATGCCTGTCTACTTCCCACTTTTACCTTTTTGAATATACGCTGAATAACTTTTTTGATTTGTGATGTTTTTCCCTACAACACCTGTAAGAATGTAAGCCCCGTGAGGGCAGGGATTTCTATTTTGCTCCCTCCCGTATCACCGGTGCCTAGAACACATCTGGCACGTAGTAGGTGCTCAATAAATATTGGGTGAATGAACGAGTCAGAAGAGATTTGTAGATGTGGATGAAAAATGACACCTTTCAGTATCGATTCATCCTACACAGGAAAATGGTGTCTTACTATATACTAAAGTTTTCTTTTATGTCCTTCTGTAAAGTTTCTTACAATCAAGAATTTTAAACTGTTTTTTGTAATGAACATTTGCCCTGACAGGTTTTTTTTTTTTTTTTTTCATATTAGTGAACTTGGAGAGCTACACTGCTTGACTCATGGGGTTGGGGATGGGGTACCACCAGCTGGCAGAGGCGACCCCTAGACCTGTGAAGATTTCTCTTACCATCACCCAGCGCGGAGTTCCCCAATGACAACCTCTCAGGAGGGCCTCTGTCTCAACTGTTGGCCGTTGATGTCTCCTTCCTTCTCTCTACCCGAGGGGGCTCCAGCCCAGAGATCCAAGGGTGCCAACCCCAGAGGGTCAGCCTCTGGGAAGGGGCTCCTAGAAACACCCCGAGCTCATTCCTTTACGAAGAGGGATGATGCTTGTCTCTGAGCAGGCAGTGAACAGGCCGAGTCTACTCAGTCTACCAAGGGGGCTGTGCCTGGTGGCCCCTCATGGTCTGATGTTTCCCCAGACTGTCCAGTGCAGTGTGGGTGTTGGCACAGAGACTCAGGCCCTTGGCAGGCTGAGAGGGGCCAGAGGAGAAGGGCCCTTCTCTATGTGTGTGAGCCCTCACCTCTGAAGTGGGCACAGTGACCCTTCCAAGTTTCTGAGAGCTCTGAGTGGACACTTGGGTGAGTCACGGCTGCACCTCCCCAGGGTCTCCTTTCCTGCTGTGCCTCTGAGGGTGCTCATCAAGGCCACAGGAGACCCACGTCCCCCCACTCTCCACCCCAAGGCAACACTGACTGTGCCCCTTGCATCCTCCAGATGTGCCTGGAGCTGTGGCCTGGTGCTAACCTGGGCCAGGAAGAAGACAGTTGCAAGCACTAAGCACCAAAAAGAGTGGGTGTCCCCTCCTCTTGGGTAAATCAACATAAAACAAGGCTGTGGTGTGAGCAGAGACCAGTGGCACTGACCACTGGAGGCATAAGGTACCCGAGATGCTATGTAGTCCCCTGCCTGCCCAGTCCCCAGCTGTGGCCAGGACCTGGGTCGGGGCCCTCCAAAGAACCCCAGCAGCCCTGCTCAGAGCTCAGAGCCCCGGTGGGCGGGTCTGTGCCACTTCAGAGGCTTGGTGAGCTGGGCCTGAAGCCTGCAGGAGGCTGGGGGGCTGGCTCCTACCCACTGCTGGGCTGCAGCAGTGTCCCGCGGTTCCCCACTCTACATTTATAGCTACAGCACTTCTCAGCTTACTGTCCCTACAGCGGGAGTCCTGGCTCGCTGGAAACCACAGCTGTGGTTTGTTGGGTGCCTGCCTGAGTGCTGAGCTGTGAGGGAGGCTCAGAAGTTCCCAGGACAGTGAGACCCAGCCCCCAGCCTCAGGCCTGCCCTGGCGTCTTTCTAGAACCTGGCTGGAGGCTGGAGGGAGCTGCCAGCACATTGAAGGTTGGGGCTCTCCCCTAATCTGACATCCCATTAGGAGCAAGAAGCCTTGCCAGAGGGAGTTGTGCTGTTAGGCCCAGGGGCTCCCTGAGATAAGGGGGTGTATGGAGGAGGTGAGGGTGAGCGATGAGAATAGAGAGGGAGGCAGGAGCTGGGTGACAAAGGGCCTTTTGGCCACCATGGTAGGGTGATTGTTCAGTCAAGTCAGCAAAAAATGAGGGAAACCATCAATGAGATGGATTGACACCACGGCCACAACAATATACTCAAACATACCAACGATCATGAAGATCGCACAGGATGGGGCAGTGTTTCACAAGGCCTGTCTACTGAAGCTACTGCTCTCAGCTCCAAACTTCTCTCCCTGCCAGATTTCACAAACAGCCCCGCTGATGGGAGTAGCCGGGCTTGTGCTTTGCCTGCCTTACTGTGTGACTCAGGCCTCTTAGCAGACACGGGTGTTAACTGTTTCGCCAGTGGGGAGTCTGAGGCGCAGAGGGATTTAGGGAGTTAGGTGAGCTAAGTGCTGGCGGCTGCCCAGGAACCAGGACAGTGACCACGATGCCAAAACTTATGTTCCTTTAACTGCACCACATGGACCCTGTATTTTTTAGTGGTAGAATTTTCGCCTTCCATGTGGGAGACCCTGGTTCAATTCCCAGCCAACACTCCTCAAGCACGGCCACCACCTGTCTGTCAGTGGAGGCTAGTGTGCTGCTATGATGAACAGGTTTTAGCAGAGCTTCCAGACTAAGACAGACAAGGAAAAAAGGCCTGGTGATCTGCGTATGAAAAATCAGCCAACAAAAACCCTGTGGGGCACAAGTGTCTGATCTCATCGTGCATGGGCTCGTCATGAGTTGGGGGCCAGTTCCATGGCAGCTAACAACAACAGGCAGTGAGGTCCTGGTGGTTTGACAGGAGCCTGGAAGGAGAACTTGGCTCCCTCTGTGAACTCAGTCATTAATCTTCCCCTCTCTGGGTCAGTTAAGGGGCTAATCTAGTCACAGACTGACTCCCTGCCCTGCCCCCTCCCCAACCTACCCAAAGGGCCCAAAGGTCCTCACTCTGGCTTGCTCCTCACTAACTGCCTGGTGAGAAGGGCAGGGCAGGGCAGGCAGGGAGTGGGGAGGGAGTCTGGGGCCACGCATGAGACAGGCCTCTGGGGCGTCTGGAAACTCATACCCTGCAATCGAGGGAAACCCCAGAGAGCAAGCAGGGGAGGAAAGGTGGGGCAGGTGAGACCATGATTACCGGGTGGGGTGTGGAAGGGACCTGTGGGAGGGTAGGGTTCACCTTGGGGAGGTGAGGTGGGAGCACTGCTACCTAAAAACAGAGGTTGCTTCATATAAATAGAACACCTATTGGTTATGTTTCTTTTTTAAAGTTAGGATTTATTTCAGACCTAAGTGTTCCCTTCTCCAGCAAACAGCCCTGGCATGCCAGCCCACAGTGGTTTCAGCCCAATGACACGGGCAGCCAGCTCCTTCAGGTCATGTAACCCTTAACCTCAGCCTCTGAAGCAGAATGTGTGTGTGTGTGTACTTGCTATTGCAAAGAGCAATCCAGTTTACATTTATTGACCCCATTAGATGTCTTACCTGTGCTGAGAGCTGGGGCTGTAGAGAAGAATCAGGCTCAGTTCTTGCCCTCTAAGGCACTTGAGTGAAGATCAGTCACCCTACAGATTGTACTGGAGAGGACAGGGTTCATTCAGTATGTGTGGAACAGAGAAGTCTTCATAGGATCTATTCTAAGCAGAGTTTTGAAGGATGAATGCAAGTTTTTCGGACTCTCCTTTGCTGCCGCAACAATTACCGAGCACTTAACGTGTGCCAGGTATCAAACTAGTAATGGGGCTCCAGAGGGACAGGACACGGTCCCTGCCCTTGGGAAGTCTTGTAGGAGACAGTCACATGAATGACAACACCATGTCTTAAGTGTTTGAATAGAAGTGTGCGCAAGATGCATCAGAGGCCGGAGGGGGGACGCGAAAGCAAGGGCCTGTCTTGTTGGCTTCGCTGGGGCAAGGGGAGCTGTGTGCACCAGGAGAAGAATCGTGTTAAGAGACAGGTACTGGGATTGGACTTCCTTAAGCCCAAGTGCTTACCAAGTTGCCCAAAGCTGTGGAACCACTGAGGGGCATCCAGAAGCAGCGCTGGTGTTTTCAGGCCAGTCACCTTACAGATAAGCCGTGTGGCCTGGGGCATGTGAAGAAGTAGGTTCCAGGTCCCACTCCTTCCCTTGAGTTGGGTGGTCTTGAGCCACAAACTTCACCTCTCTGAGCTCCATTTCCTAACATCTAAAGTGGAAATTACAGTAACACTCATCACACCTACTTGACAGGGCTGATATGAGGATGTTAAATACAAACACCACGCAGCATGGGAAAGACCTCATACACAGCCAGTCCTGCAGCTTCTCAGCTAATGACCTAGCTTGCCCACAGAGCTACTGGGAGACAGGACAAGGTGTGTGGGGGTCCCCTGCAGGAAGGGGCGATCAGCCTTCCTGACCCCCAGTGGTGCTCCAGGGCTGTGATATGTGCCCCATCTCAACCTTGCTCTGTCAGGGGCATCATCTTGGACTGAGATGTAGTTTTTTCTGTTGGAGTCCAGGTCTAGCAGGACCAGCCCACAGAGAGGGGGCCTTAACTGACCCAGGCCTGGCTAGTCCCAGAGGCCATTCGTGTTAAGCCTGGCTTTGATTTTCTTTTTTTATTTCTCCTCATTTCTGAACTAGGCCTGTTTGGGCAATGCCTGCCTGCCTGCCTTGGCTCATCTGAACCTGCGACCGTGGTCTGGGCCGGAGGGAGCAGCACTCAGGGATCTCCCCCGAGTGCAGAGGCTCTGGGGTCCAAATGACCCAGGGGGCTGCCTGCTCTGGGACTGAGGCTCATCTCCCCTCTGTAGGCTCTGGGGCTCAGGCCAAAGGCCCTGGACTCGGGTGGGGCAATGCTGCAGCATCCCGAATGCTCAGAAGCCATTGGTGATCTTCTCAAAACCTGGTGCTGACTTGGCTTTCATGCAGGCTGCCCTGGGAGGGGCTCAAACAAGAACGGCCTTGTGAAAGGCCCGTTACCTGCCAGCGTTCGACATCCAAAATAGAATCTTGAGGAGCAGCAAAGCCTTTAATTCAATGTGTCCCAACGGCAGGTCGGTGTGGGGATAACTATGATCTGACTGGCCTTGAGCTATAATTACGAAGTCAGAATAAAAAATTACAGGCATTGTGTGGGCTTGTTTTAAATATAATGTAATCCACACCGTCCTCTCTCTTATTTGCTGGAGTTGAGGTGGAATCTGGCGGCTGAGTTGGCACAGGTTTTCCCTGACGTGTAGTAGATCAAAATGGCCCCTGCCCGGTAAAGACGGCATGGCAGGAGGCCCCCCACCCCCAGGCTCCCGATGGTTCCTGACTGTCCACTGCCCACGGCCACAGTATTGCAAGTCCCATTTGCTGATCACGTTATCGGTATGTTACGTCTACCCAGCTGGTCTCCCTGTTTCCAGTCTCCCCCATGCCAGCCTACCAGAAACATCTCTGTAAACCATGGCCTTGATGCTTAAGAACCCATTAATATACGGTAAATTCAAACTCCAAGTCCCTTCTCCATCACCCTTCAGCATCATCATATCTGGGAAGCATAAGCTACAGAGTAGAGGTGACGTACAAGGGCTCTGGGGTCTGACCACATGGGATTAAAATCAAGCTCCACCTCTTATTAGCTGTGTGTGAGTCTGGGCAAGCTACTTTACCTGTTTGCTTTCGATAATGACAGTACTCTCACTCTTGTTGTGAAGACAGAATGAGACAACACACTCCCAGAGTGACCCCAGGCATGTCCCTTTTCCTCTCCCAGCCTGTTTGCTTATCATTAAAAGGAAGCAATAGACTTACTGCCCTTCAAATCAAAACTGTTTTGTGAAATGATATTTCTTGGTACTATTGCCGGTGTGTGGTAAAGTGGACAAGCATTAGTTCAACTGTTCTGGAAAGCACACTAAACATACATATACAAAGTCTTAAAACATATTTCTAGCCTATGAGTAGGACTCTAAGCTAAATAAAATCTGGATAAAGATTTATGCTTAAAAATGCCTACTTTAGAGTGTTTTTATACTCTTGAAAAACAGAAAACATAATGCCCAACATTAGGGTGATAGTAAGTAATTTAAGGGCTATCCACTCAGGCTATTATGCAGTCATTAAAAGTGCATATGAGCAAGATTTCATTATTCTGAAAATGTTTACAATCGGTTTTAGGTAAATAAAACAGATGCAAAACTATATGTACTGTATGATCTCAGCAATATTAAAATGTATACGAGCAGGGAAAGGAGCTGAGACGGAAATATAATAGCAATTGTCTTTGGTGAACTGACAGGTGACACATATTTTCTTCCTTATAGTTTTCTGTATTCTAGAATGGGTGTAGGAGCCCTGGTGGTGCAGTGGTTAAGCACTTGGCTGCTAACTGAAAGGTCAGGCATTTGAACCCAACCAGCTGCTCTGTGTGGCAGTCTGCTTCCATAAAGATCACAGCCTAGGAAACCCTAACGGGCAGTTCTACTCTGTAGGGTCATTATGAGTTGGAATTGACAGCAGCGGGGTTAGAGTGAGCATACATTACTTGCATAATAATTTTTAAGAGAGCCGAATGTTAAAATGTTAAATATGATGAGAGGTTAGAACTTAATTTCTGAGTTCTCTTTTGGCATTTAACAGTCTGCGATTCTAATGTGCTGAGACCAGCCACAAAGTCTGAGATGAGACTGCAGAGACCCAAACTCTCAAGAGTGCCTGCCTCTGACGAGCAGCAACAGGGCAGGCCCATGGGACTCACCAAACACATCTACACAGACTTCCTTTGAGGTCAACTGCCTTTCTAAAATCCTGCTGAAATCTTCCCATTGCCTCACTTCCAATGGAATCAAAATTTCTTCAGCAGGTGGGAAGATTTTGGTCTCTGCTATACCTTGGAGCACCAGGGGTTTCTGGCTCAAAACCAAAAACACACAGCCACCCTATATGACAGAGTAGAACTGCCTCATAGGGTTTCCAAGGCTGTAAATCTTTACAGAAGCACACCGTCACATCTTTCTCCAAGGGAACAGCTGGTGGGTTTGAACCACCAACCTTTTGGTTAGTAGCTGAGCGCTTTAACCCTGCGCCACCAGGGTTCCTTGCTCCCTGGCTCACCTGGGGTCAAATGGGTTTTCCACCTGCCAGGTGAGCTCTTTCTGTGACTTTAGACATGGGCTCCTTGGAGTAGGCAGGCAGGCTGGGCCCCTGTGGGTGCTGCGGGCCTCTGCTATTCACACGTCTGGACTTTGGGGACCCGACTCACTGGCTCTTTCAGACCACGTGCCCCCAACTTGCTAGGACATGCAGCCCTGTCTGGAGAGTTGTCCTGAGGGTGAGGCATCCAGAACACTTCTCTGGAGAGGTCACTGAGGGACAGCCTGGTCATTCCCGGCTATTCCTCAGTCCCCAGAACCACTGGTCCTGACCTGGCAGGTCAGGCCAGGAGAGGCCACCTGGAGAGATGAAAGGGGCCCTTGATGAGCCCTGGTGGAAGGAAGGGCCTGTGTCAGTTCACAGGGTAGCTTCCTAGGGAGGGAGGACTTGGAGGCCAGTACCCAGAGCCTAGTGTCCAGAGTCTAGCCTGCAGCTTGACTAGGGTTGGCCAGACCCTCCATGAGCCAGCACATGCCTTCCCGGTGAGAATCCAGAGCAAGATAGAGGGTTCAGAAGCAGAGAGACTGAGAGAGACAGACGGGCTTAGTCGGACAGCAAGAAGGACAGAGAGAGGCAGACAGAGAGGTGGAGAGACAGACTGAGAGACAGACAGAGACTGAGAAGTGGCAGAAGGGTGATCACCAAAAGAAGACTACAAAGAGAAATCAACACCTATGAACATGCTCATTCTCACTATAATCAGGGAGATGCAAATTAGAGTAACCCTGATGTGCCATTTTACACCCACTAAATTAGCAAACGTATGGCAATTACAATGTCTCCTGCTGTTGGGGCTGTGGTAAAACCAGCTTAAACCCACGGCTGGCCAGGGGCAGCGTAAATCAGCGTGGCCTTCTGGGGTAGAAATTGGGCAATACAGTTCCAAAGTTATTAAAATGTTCATACCTTTTTAGTGGCCACTCCACTATTGGGAATGTGTTGCAAGGAAATTACTCAACAGAAAAACAAAAGGTTTGTACATAAAGCTGATCCATGTGGGGCTATGTGAATGTTCAATGTGCAATACTGGGAACACTGATTATTTTTAAAAATAGAGAACATGAATACTATATAATAACATTTAAGGATCCTTAGAATATATGAAAGTCAGCAGAAATAAAACCATCTGTATGGTTAAGCGCTTGACTACTAACCAAAAGGTTGGCAGTTTGAACCCACCCAGAGACACCTCAAAGGACAGGCTTGGCAATCTGCTTCTGAGAAGTCCAAACCCACTGCCATAGTGACCCTATAGAACAGAGTAGAACCGTCCCACAGGGTTTCCAAGAAGTGGCTGGTGGATTCAAACTGCTGATCTTTTGGTTAGCAGCCAAGCTCTTAACCACTGCACCACCAGGCCTTAAAACAGCCATGAAAACCCTACTCTGCATACCTGGGGTCACCATGACTTGCAATCTACTCAATGGCAACTAACAGCAACAACAAGGATCCTTATGAAATGTGAAAATAAGCAGAAAAAAAAATCTGTAGGTTAAAATTAATTAACTACATGAAATGACTGCCTGGAAGCCCTGGTGGCTCCACCTTCGCTGGTGGACAGTGAACAGCCGCTGGTTCCTGGTGGGTCGTACACACACGCCTGTCTTCCCACCGAGGACCTGCCCTGCCACTCCCTGTCTGGAGCAGTCCCAGCCATGAAACCTAATCCACAGACCTCAGACTGGCGGGGAGACCAGTCTCAGCCGGGCCTGCCCACCTGGCCAGCTCACTTTGGTGGCCCTGGGGAATCTGCGTGGTGCTCACTGAGCCACTCCAATGTCACACCTCAAGGAGCAAACCAGAGAAGCAGCTCCTGAAATGGTAGAGTTGGTTCCTCATTTAAGAAGGGATAAAGGGATTTTACAGGCTCTGAAGGGCCTTGAAGGAGCCCTGCTGGTACAGTGGTTAAGCACTCAACTGCTAACTGAAAGGGTGGCGGTTTGAACCCACCAGCCCGAGGGAGAACGATGTGGCAGTCTGCTCCTGCAAAGATTACAGCCTTGGAAACCCTACTGGAGCAGTTCTAATCTGTCCTATAGGGTTCCTTTGAGTTGGAATCAACTTGACGGTGATGGGTTTTTTGGTCTGGAAGTGCTTTCCTAATTTGCATGCATGGTGATCCCTTTACGCCACCTGAGGTCTGGACCCCTAGCTGGATGCATCACACGAGAGTGCAACTTATAACCGATTTCAGGCAAGGGCAGGAGGACTCCTGGGTTACCTCTCCTGGTCTACCCCAACAGTAGGCCCAGGTCTGACTCTGAGCTTGATTCATTCAGTTTTGCACCTCCGAAGCCCGGGTGTCCAGCCCAGAAGGTGGTACCAAGTAGAAACTCGGTAAATCGTGGGCAAACGAAAAGGAGAAGAGAAAAAGATCATGTAGTCCATGAATAAGCATGTGTCACCAAACAATTCCATCTTTATTCAAAGCCCATCTAGCTTTCCAAATGTGCCCTTAATCATGCTCGGGAGCCACTATGCCCCTTGTGGCTGCCCTGCTCACTGCCAGGGGATGCCCTGCCTCACAGGGCAGGGAACGTTCCGTGACCATGCCTGCATCCAGACAAGGCTAACCTTGTTCATTCGGTCTGCACAGTCACCTAGCACAATGAAGCTTTATGACAGTCCCTGCCCTTGATGTGCTTTCAGTCTCATGGGAGAGACAGGCGTTAACAACAAGGAATAATTCAAGGAGCAATCACGTGAGCGCCGTAAGAAGACAGAGCTGCGGTGGGGAATGAACACTGAGGAAGTAAGCTCAGGGCGGGGTGTGGGCCTGGGCAGGGCTCTTCCAGGTAGGTGCAAATGGAGCAGGGCCTTGAGAGTAGGCAAGATTTTACCTGGCAGCAGGAACACCAGTGGTCCAGGGGCAAGTGTGAAATTGGGTCTTGGCCTTTGCCAGCCTTTCATCTGTGAACCTGCCAACGAGCTTGGCTCAGTACCAGCCAATCCTGCAAAGAGAAGCAGAGTGCCTGAGTCCAAACTGCTGAGGGCTCTGCAACTGAGCTTGATCGTACATTCTTCCCACCACCACTTCCTGCACACCTGCTCTGTGCCAGGTACTATATGTAGGTGTTCCGCGATATAGCAGGAAACGAGTCAAAGTCTTTGTCCTCCGGTGGCGGACACAGACAACAGCAACCAAGCAACAAATAATGCAAGTTCAAGTTGTGACAACTGCTATGGAGAACTGTAAAATAAAGGTGAGGGGATAAGAGTGATGGAGGTGGAAGAGCAGGAGGTAGTATTTAATTACAGAAAACGAGTGAGGAAGCAATATTTCATTTGAGATTTAAATGAATTGAAGGGGCAAATCGTTTAAAAATCCAGGGGAAAGGCCTTCTAGGCAGAGGACAGAGCAAATGCAAAGGCCCCGTGGCAGGAATACACTTACAATGTTTAAGGAATAACATGAAGGCCAGCAAGGTGGAAGAGGAGTGAGGTGGGAGATATCAGCGAGGCAGTGGGGAGCCAGACCCTGGTCATGGCCCTGGCTGCTGGGCTCCAGGGGATTTACAGTATCTTCTATGTCACAGTCAGCCTCCTGCCTTGAGTTCAAAGTCTCAGGACGGGATGCAGGCCTTGCACACTAACGTGCTTGACTGGGTCCTTGGAACGTGGCCATACCCTCATCCAGAAGTACCTGCTGGGTCAGACAACTGACAAGCCACACCTCGTGTGCCCCCCTCATAGGACAGCAGCTTCTGTAGCTTCTTTGGGTTCACCAACCCCCATTCTTGCACCCTCCTCCTGTTTCTCCCAAGGAGTGCTGCTGAAGTCCCAGCATGACTTGAAATCAGGTAACAGAAAGTGTGCTGTTCAGGGGGGAGCACTAGCGAGATGTGGTTGGTGCACGGAGTGCCCAGTGGGATCTGGTGGCAGACGACGTGAGACCTCAAGGCCAGGCCAGGTGTAGCACAGAAGGTGGTGGAGCACTGAAGGTGAGAAGTGGTTGAAGGAAGGAGTGAAATGTTTTACCGATGTAACTTTGGTGGTGTTTTGAAGGATGTGTTAGAAGAGAGAAAGGGAGACCAGGCAAAGAGATGACAAAACTTTGAACTAGGGCCATGGCTATAGGGCTGTTTTCAAGAGACAAAGCAGATAATTCCATTGTTTTGTGATCGGCTTGGAGCCCTGGTGGCGCAGTGGTTAAAAGCTCGGTTGCTAACCAAAAGGTCAGCAGTTCAAATCCACCAGTCTCTCCTTAGAAACCCTATGGGGCAGTTCTACTCTGTCCTATAGGGTCACTATGAGTTGGTATCGACTTGACAGCAATGGGTTTGGTTTTGGTTTTGTATTCGCTGAAGGTAACAAAGTTTTCTAACAGGTGACTGGGTAGAATATGTGTTATTCGCTGAGGAAAAACAGGTGAAGGTGGTGGGAAGATGGCCCCGCAGTCAGGGGACAAGAGGCAGATGGGCCAGTTTTGGACACATTGACTATAAGATGAATCTAGCTCATTCAGGACAAGGCTAGGGAGGTCTGATGCTCAGGAGAGGTCTGGGGGGGTGGAAGCATTTGGTAATAAGGGGCATTCAGGCAGCAGATGACACTGTGAGCACCGGGGTAGAGTGTGCAAAGTGAGAAAATAAGCCCGTAGCAAGAATTCTGGGGACCACAGACATTTGAGGGAATAGTGGTGGTGCTGAGCGGGAGGACATAATGAAAAGATATGGGTCAGAGTGCAGGGTCATGGAAACCAGGGGTGGACAGTTCAAGAAGGAGGGGATTGTCCCTAGTTTCAAGTGCTGCCAAAAGGTCAGGGAGGATGGGGACTGAGAACAGGCCACAGATTTTACACTGGGAAGAGGAGGAACAGACTTAGGGAAGGTGTTTTGGTGAGGCTAGGTTGCAAGGGGAGGGTAAGACTATCATGGTGGGGAAGTTTAAGCAGCTCTTTAAAGTAGTCTGAAAGAAAAGAACCAAAATAAGATGAGCCATGGCTTAGGAGTAGAGGGGGGTGAGGTGAGCTGGGGGGAAGTGGGGGCTCAAAGTAATGCTATAGGACCGAGTAGAACTGCCCCATAGAGTTTCCAAGGCTGTAATCTTTACGGAAGCAGGTTGCCGTATCTTCCTCCCGTGTAGCTACTGGTGGATTCAAGCTGTCAACCTATTGGTTAGCAGCTTACGGAAGCAGGTTGCCGTATCTTCCTCCCGTGTAGCAACTGGTGGATTCAAGCTGTCAACCTATTGGTTAGCAGCTGAGCGCTTAACCACTGCACCACAAAGCCTTCTTAGTTTGGGAACAGCAGTGATGAGACATTTTGTGTTGACATAGGCAAGGGAGCAGGAGGAAAGAGACAGGCTAAATAAAGATTCTAGAGAGGGAGATATGACCGCTGGGCTTGCTGCTTCTTCCTTCTTCTCCCCACTTCCTCAAATCTCAGGTCCCTGCCCGGGACCTCCCAGGTTTCCTGCACAACGCCCAACCTAAATTCCCTCTACAACAGCTCTTCCTAAGAGTTTGTCCAGCCTCTGCCTGTCCTTATTCAAGGAGAACACGTACCACTGTGTGGCAGGCAGGCAGCCTAGACTGTCAGGGGACTGGCTCAACCGTCAGAGATCTGAGGCAGACGTGGCATAGTGTTGGAATTTCAATGAGATGAGCAATGGGTATTGCTTGCTGTCTTTGCCTGTAGATTTCAGATTTCATAATTTTTTTTAAGCCCTTCAGCTAGCAGAGTGAGGTAGTGTCCACTGAGTCTTCCTGTCTAGGGCTCCAACGTTCCTGCTCTTCTGATGACCTCCAGGATTCCTCCTGAACATACCGCATCCTTACTACCCTTTGAGCTGCAGGTAACCTGAAGAGGGATCGGTTCCTCTCACACCAGCAAAAGCCAGTGGCTGAGAACACAAGCTCTGGAACCAGCCAGCCTGCCTGGGTTTGGATCCTGGCTCTGCTTCTTCCTAGCTGGTAATGCTGGGGAAGTTACTTAACCCCTTTATGCCCCAGTGTCCTGACTACCTCAAAACGTGCAGAATACATGTGTTAATATATGTAAAGTGCTTAGAACAGTGCGTGGAGGGGTGAGAGCGCTCAATACGGGGTCACTGCTCTTAGACAGCAAAGCTCCTTTTGGAAGGCAATGTGAAACATCCCTTTGGAATTGGGGAAAGGACAGGAGAGTTCTCAAATCAAGGCGAGCACATCACATGAAAATGCTTTGATTTTCCAAGACACACGTGGCCAGGGTACAATCTTCAATTAGAGGAGCTTGGTCTGAAAAGAACTAGACATCCGAAGTATTCCTGGGGTGTGTAGAAAATCCAGAGACAAGAATCTAATACAGGGATGGAGAATGGAAAGTGGCTGCAGGGATGCCACCTGGAGAATGCCACGCTTCTCTTCCTCAGATGCTGTCGCCTCTAAAATCTGAAAGCAAAAGGGCTAGATTTTCTGTTAACAACTGTTACCTCGGGCCTGGCCTTAGGCTTCTGCCTGGCTCAACATTCCCCAGAGCCCCAAGGGTTTCTATGCCTCCAGGAGGCAGCCTTAGCTGCAATGTGGAGATTGACTGCCCTCTGCTGTCCACCATCTGCTATGGCACAAACGACAACGGTCACAGACTCAGAGCGCAGGAGCCTGAAGAGACTCACAGATGCACTTTTCTCCAGCTTTTTTGACGGTAACTCCTGATACCAAATATATTTTATACTATGCGTCCGAATACAAAAGTTTTGCAAAATTATACTTACCTTTACTGTGTAAAATCACTCTGACATTTTCTATATTTTCTGTTTTGTTTCATTAATGAGAAAAATGCTGGTTGCAACCCACTGAATTGATGTCACACCCCTAAAAGTTAGAAAAACATTAATTTACTGTACTAAATTAGCACACTAATTTCCCAACCACCACTCATGTGTCAATTTGTCATACTACGGGGGCTTGTGTGTTGCTGTGATGCTGGAAGCTAGGCCACCAGTACTTCGAATACCAGCAGGGTCACCCATGGTGGGCAGGTTTCGGTGGCACTTCCAGACTAAGATAGACCAGTAAGAAGGACCTGGTGATCTACTTCTAAGAAACTGGCCAGTGAAACCTTGTGAATTACAGTAGAACACTGATATAGTGCTGGAAGATGAGCCCCTCAGGTTAGAAGGCACTCAAAAGATGACTGGGGAAGAGCTACCTCCTCAAAGTAGAGTCGACCTTAATGCCATGGATGGAGTAACACTTTTAGGACCTTCATTTGCTGACAGAAGAAACATCCATTAATAATCAGAATGTGGAATGTACAAAATACAAATCTAGGAAAATTGGAAGTGACCAAAGATGAAATGACACGGGTAAAGATCAATATCCTAGGCATTAGTGAGTGGAAAGGGGTTGGTATTGGCTATTTCGAATCATATGATCTACTGTGCTGGGGATGACACGTTGAAGAGGAATGGCATCACATTCATCGTCAAAAAGAACATTTCAAGATCTATCCCGAAGTACAACGCTGTCAGTGACGGAGTAATATCCATACGCCTACAAGGAAGACCAGTTAATTTGACTATTATTCAAATTTACACACCAACCACTAAGGCCAAAGGTGAAGAAATTGAAGTTTCTACCAACTTCTGCAGTCCGAAATTGATCAAACATGCAATCAAGATAAACTGATAATTACTGGTGATTGGAATGCAAAAGTTGGAAACAAAGAAGAAGGGTTGGTAATTGGAAAATATGGCCTTGGTGGTAGAAATGATGCCAGAGATCACATGATAGAATTTTGTAAGACCAACGACTTCTTCACTGCAAATACCTTTTTTCAACAACATTAATGGCAACAATACATGTGAACTTGGTCAGATGGAACACACAGGAATCATACTGACTACATCTGTGAAGAGATGATGGAAAAGCTCAATATCATCATTCAGAATGAGGCCAGGGGCCAACTAAGGAACAGACCATCAATTGTTCATATACAAGTTCAAGTTGAAGCTGAAGAAAACTAAAATAAGTCCATGATAGCCAAAGTATGACCCTGAGTATATTCCATAGGAATTCAGAGATCGTCTCAAGAACAGATTTGACATATTGAACACTAATGACAGGACCAGATGAGTTGTGGGATGACATCAAGGACATCGTACATGAAGAAAGCAAAGGTTATTGAAAAGACAGTAAAGAAAGAAAAAACCAAAACGGATGTCAGAACAGACTCTGAAACTTGCTCTTGATCGCAGAGTAGCCAAAGCAAATGGAAGAAATGATGAAGTAAAAGAGTTGAACAGAAGATTTCAAAGGACGGCTCAGGAAGACAAAGTAAAGTATTATAATGACATGTGCAAAGACCTAGAGGTAGAAAACCAAAAGGGAAAAACTCGCTTGGCATTTCTCAAGCTGAAAGAACTAAAGAAAACATTCAAGCTTCACGTTGCGGTACTGAAGGATTCTATGGGGAAAATATTGAACAACACAGGAAGCATCAAAAGAATGTGGAAGGAATACACAATCTCTGTACCAAAAAGAACTGGTCCATGTTCAACCATTTCAGGAGGTAGCATATGATCAAGAACCGATGGTACTGAAGGACAAAGTCCAGGCTGCATGCAAGGCACTGGTAAAAACCAAGGATCTAGGAATTGACAGAATACCAATTGAGATGTTTCCACAAATTGATGCAACACTGCAAGTACTCACCCATCTATGCCAAGAAATTTAGAAGACAGCTACCTGGCCAACCAACTGAAAGAGATCTATATTTGTGCCCATTCCAAAGAAAACGTGATCCAACAGAATGAGGAAATTATCGAACAATATTATTAATACCACATCCATATAAAATCTTGCCGAAGATAATTCAAAAACAGTTGCAGCGGTATATCGACAGGGAACTGCCAGAAATTAAAGCTGGATTCACAAGAGGACATGGAACCAGGGATATCATTGCTGATGTCAGATGGATCTTGGCTGAAAGCAGAGAATACCAGAAAGATATTTACCTGCATTTTACTATGAAAAGGCATTTGTGTGGATCATAATGAATTACGGATTAACATTGTGAAGAATGAGAATTCCAGCACTTAATTGTGCTCATGTGGAACCTGCACACAGATCAAGAGGCAGCCGTTTGACCAGAACGAGGGAATACTGCATGGTTTAAAATCAAGATAGGTGTGCATGAGGGTTGTATCCTTTGACCATACTTATCAATATGTATGCTGAGCAAATAATGCGAGAAGCTGGACTATGTGAAGAATAATGGGGCATTAGGGCTGGAGGAGACCAAAGAAGAAATGACGCCTTTGAATTGTGGTGCTGGTGAAGAATATTGAATATACCATGGACTGCCAAAAGAATGAACAAATATATCTCAGAAGAAGTACAGCCAGAGTGCTCCTTAGAGGCAAGGATGGCGAGACTGCGTCTTACATACTTTGGACGTGTTATCAGGAGGGATCAGTCCCTGGAGAAAGACATCATGCTTGGTAGAGTACAGGGTCAGCGGAAAAGAGGAAGACCCTCAAGGAGGTGGATTGACACAGTCGCTGCAACGATGAGCTCAAGCATAACAACGACTGTAAGGATGGCTCAGGACCGGGCAGTGTTTCGTTCTGTTGTGCATAGGGTTGTTATGAGTTAGAACTGACTCGACGCACCTAACAACAACAGGATTGGAGGAAGACTCATTAACAACCTGCAATATGCAGATACGCAACCTTGCTTTCTGAAAGCGAAGAGGACTGGAAGTACTTACTGATGAAGATCAAATTGTTCAGCCTTCACTATGGATTACACTTCAGTGTAAAGAGAACGAAAACTCTCACAACTGGACCAAAAAGCAACATCATAATAAATGGAGAAAAGACTGAAATTGTCAAGGATTTCATTTTACTTGGATCCACAATCAACACCCACAGAAGCAGCAGTCAAGGAATCAAACAACGTATTGCATCGGGCAAATCTGCTTAAAAGACTTCTTTCAAGTGTTAAAAAGCAAAGATGCCACTTTGATGACTAAGGTGTGCCTGACCCAAGCCATGGTATTTTCAATTGCCTCAAATGCATACAAAAGCTGGACAATGAATAAAGAAGACCAAAGAAGAACTGATGCCTTTGAATTACAGTGTTGGCAAAGAGTATTGAGCACACCATGGACTGCCAGAAGAATGAACAAATTTGTTTTGGAAGAAGTACAGCCACAATGCTTCTTAGAAGTGAGGATGGGATAATTTTATCTCATGTACTTTGAATACGTTATCAGGAGGGCCCAGTCCCTCAAGAAAGACATCATGCTTGGTAAAGTAGGTGGTCAGGGAAAAAGAGGAAGACCCTCAAAGGTATATACTGACACAGTGACTGCAACAATGGGCTCAAACATAGCAACAATTGTGAGGATGGCGCAGGACCCGGCAGTGTTTTGTTCTGTTGTACACGGGGTCACCGTGAGTTGGAACTGACTTGATAGTAGCTAACAACAATTTCTCAAACTCTAGTCATTATGTTCCATACCACTTTGAACTTTTAGCTACATCTAAGTCCAACTGTTTATGGAAGTAGATTATTTTTCTTTAGTTCAATTCATTAAAAAAAATTAAATGCCCACTATAGTCTAAGTAATAATACTGGTAAACTTACAAGTTGGAGTGCTGGTTATTTTCTTTTTCATGATATGCGTTGAAATAAATATTTAACTATTAAAATGTGTTTGTTTCCGTATCTTCTAAAGTTCTTTTGCCCACCAGCATCGGCCCAGATTTCTTACTTTGGTAATCGATGATCAAGAGATTGATCCAAGCACCTCATTTCACAGTGGGGGAAGCAAGACCCAGAAAGGCCACCCAGTGATCATAAACCAAAAAACCAACTCACTACTGTCGAGTCGATTCCAACTCATAGTGACCCAATGATAACAGATACCCTCATTCCTCGGCTGATGGAGAGAAATGTGTTGTCTGGTCACAGGAAGGTAAGATTTAAAAAAAAAAAGTGCGGGGGAAGGAATTGATCTCTAGGCCATCCCAGGCCAAATGCTGTATGCCAAGCCTATTATTCTCATCTCCTTTGGAGAGAGGCCCCAACTTGTAATCTTATTACAGTCCAGGCATCAGTTTATAGCGCCTTGGCAGAGCCATTTAAGACTTTCTTAAGTCCTAGACATTCTTATTCTTGGAGGTTCTGAATCATATCATATTAAGTATGTTAAAGTTTACCCACATCAGGGTTTATTAATTTCAATGTTGTTTTCTTTTTGTATCTTGGAGTCCATGAATTTTTCAGGCATCAAACGTTTTTGTATGCCCTTGAAAAGCTCACAAGCCCTAGAGGTTAGCCTGAGGGCCTAATGGATAATGTGGCACTGAACCTGGTAAAGGGTTTGCTAAATGAATACACATGGAGGAGCAATTCAGTTACTCAAGCTCTCCCTCCTGGTCTTTTTAAAAGGCAATGTGGACAGGCCACTGCCAACTAACTACACGGTTCTCCACTGGTGAGGTCTTTGCTGTCCTGGTAGACTGGCGGTGGCAGTGCCACTGCAAGCGACTGGCAAAGTGCATTCACTCTGGGCCTCAGCTTCTTCACGAACAAATCAAAGGGATTAGACAGACTGATGATTTTCAAAGACGTTATTCCAGCACTGGGATGTCGTGCGAACGAAATTTTATGAAGAGCACGCGTGTTCTAGGATGTACACACACTCTGCTCAGACCTCTGAGTCCAACAGATACGCAAACAAGCTTGTGAAGACACCCAGGAGAATCGTTCCTAGGTGTCGCAAAGAGAGAGAGCTTTCCCACTGAAAAGGACGGGTTTAGGGAGCCCTGGACTTCACGAGGCCTGGATCAGATCTCAGCTCTAAAGAACAGCAGTATTTTTCAAATCTCTTTGACAATGACACACAGTAAGAAATATCGTTTACATCGAGACATAGTACACCCACACTGAAACAAAAGTTTTCAGGAAACCCTTACACTGTGAAAGAAAAACTGTCCCACATCTGGGCTGGGTCAGGGACATTTTGAGAATATAATCCAAAGCCTCTTTCTGGGAAGCAATTATAATTCTGAAAAAATGCTTAAGCAATTTTCTGATAGATTTTAATGGATTAAGACCTCTTCTGAGACACTAGCCACCCATGCACTCAACCTTGGGAGGACCCCGTCGACCTTTACCCACTCCTTCAGTAAGTCTAATAATCCTTCACCAGAACTTTTTCCCCTTGTGTCCAGTCTAACAGTTTTCTAACCACTCTCTTCTATAAAACGTCATTACCAAGTATCTTAGCCATCTAGTGCTGCTATAACAGAAATACCACAAGTGGATGGTGTTAACAAACTGAAATTATTTTCTCAAAGTTTAGGAGGTTAGACGTCCGAACTTAGAGCACAGACTCTAGGGGAAGGCTTTCTCTCTGTCGGCTCTGGAGGAAGGTCCTTGTCTCTTCAGCTTCTGCTTCCTTGGAGATCTACTTCCTTGGAGATCTCCATGCTTACTTAATTTCTTTTATATCTCAAAAGAAACAGGCTAAAGAGACACCCTATACTAATCCTGCCTCATTAACATAACAAAGACAACCCACTCCCAAATGGTATTATAGACACAGGCATAGAGGTTAGGATTTACAATACATATTTCTAAGGGACACAATTCTATCCATGACATTCCACCCTTTGTCCCCAAAATTCATGTCTTTCCCACAAGCAAAACACATTCACCCCATTACATCATCCCCAAAGTCCTAAATCAACTCTAAGCCCACAATCTCATCTCCTGAATCATCTAAATCAAATATGGGTGAGACTTCAGGGGTATTTCATCCTGAGGCAAAATTCCTTTTCATTTGTGAATGTGTGAAATCTATAACACAAGTTACCTGCTTCCGAAGTACAACAGTAGAATAGATACAAGGTAGACATTTCCATTACAAACGGAAGAAATTGGAGGAAAACAAGGGACAACAGGCACGAAGCAAGTCCAAAACCTAGCAGAACAAATTACATTAGCTCTCAAGGCTTGAAAATAATCCTCTGTGCCCTCAGCTTTAGGCAGCCCCATTCTCCTAGTCCATCTGTGGGGCAAGCCGAACCCCTTGGCCCTCGCAGGTCCTGTTTTTCTGCCCCGCCCCCTCAGATTTGGGTGGTGGCCCCATCCTCCTGGCACACCTTAACAGTAGCCCCACACTTCGGAACCAAACTGGAGAAGACCTGACTCTCTGAAACCCAGGGGGGTGCGGCCCCACCCTTTGCGATCCAGAAGACCATGGCCCTATCCTTTGAAACCAAGAAGGCCCTGCTTCCCAAGCTTTTTTCAACAGTTTTTCTGGCCTGTGAGCTGACTCGGGGTGGTTCTTTTCTTGGAGGACAACAGATGTAGCTCCTTTGGCCTGTTTCCTGCCTGTATAACTCTAAGAGGCAGATGGCGTTTTTTCCTTCTGTCCTGTCCTTGTCCCCTTCAGTCTAAGCTGATGGGTTTTCCGCTGTGGTAGTTGGTTAAAGCCGTCAGTCACAGGCTTAACCTCTTTAACAAAAGACTCTGTAGCTACATCCTTGGTGAAAATTCTAGGATACGTGTTCTGAGTTTGTACAATAAAATTTTCCAAATCTTTACGTTTTGTTTTCATTTTGCACAGCTCATTTTTAAGTCCATCTCTTTTCTCTCACATTTTACTATAAGCATTAAGGAAAAACAACATGGTCCTTTTAAGATCTTGCTTAGAAATCTTCTCAGCCAGAACTCCAAGTTCATCACTCACAAGTTCTACCTTCCACCAAACATTTGAACATAATTCAGACAATTTCTTTGCCACTGCATAAAAAGCATCACCCTTCCTCCATTCCTCTACGTTTACCACTTTCTTTTAAAGCCTCACCAGAAGCACATTTAATGTCCACATTTCCAGCAACATTCTGTTGCTGGTGCCATATGTATTCTCTAAGATGATAAAGACTTTCTCTATAGCTCTCCTCACTTCTTTCTGAGCCCTCATCAGAATTGCCTTTCACATCCATAATTCTTCCAACAGTCTCTTCAAGGCAATCTATGTTTTTACTATTAGGCACCTTAAAACTCTTTCAGCCTCCACCTATTACCCAATTTCAAAACCACTTCCACATTGTAGGTATTTGTTAGAGCAGCACCCCACTCCTGGTACCAAATTCTATCTTAGTTACCTACTACTGCTGTAACAGAAATACCACAAGTGGATGGCTTTAACAAATCCAAATTTAATTTTCTCACAGTTTAGGAGGCTAGAAGTCCAAATTCAGAGTGCTGGCTCTAGGGAAAGGCTTTCTCTCTGTCAGCTTTGGAAGAAGGTCCTTGTCTCTTCAGCTTCTACTTCTTGCAGTTCCTTGGAGATCTTCCTTGGCATTTCTCTTCCCCCATCTCTCCTTGCTTGCTTGTTTAATCTCTATCTCAAAACAGACTGACTCAAGAAAAACCCTATACTAATCCTGTCTCATTTACATAACAAAGATAACCCATTCCCAAGGGGGATTATAACCATAAGCATAGAGGTTAGGATTTACAACATATATTTTTGGAATACATAACTCAATCCATAACACCAAGCCATACTTGTTGAACTGGCCTTGTTGTTGTTTGTTGCCATCAGGTTGATTCCAGCTCATGGTGACCCCACGGGTGCAGAGTAGAAATGCTCCGTATGGTTTTCTTGTCTGTTTCTTCTGCAGCGCCACTCAGTGGTTTGAACCACCACCCTTTTGGTTAGCAGCCAGGAGCAAACCATTTGCGATACCCAGGGACCTTTATATGTGGTATATTTAAAGGACTCGTAAAAATCAATTTAAGAAAAATTGGCAAAGGATATGAACAGCAATTCACAGAAGAGAAAACGTGCATAGGTAATAAGCATAAGGGAAGATGTTCTGCCTTAGTAGCAGACAAGAAAGGGAAGAAATTGAAATTACCGAAACTTAGAAACTTGGGACGAGGGACCCTGTGGAGCTGAAACTCCAACCTCTGAGGAGGGATGCCCGCTGGCTGGTGCTAGTGTCTACAAGGTAGGGCACAATAAAGCTGGTTCTTCAAATATTAGAAAATTGCAAAGGGGATTCAGTTGCCACGATGAGGAGGCACTGCTGCCGCCACAGTGAAGTGCTGCTGATGTGATGCTCACAGGAACCAAAAGCTGGTGTGATGCTCACAGCTACCTGAAAGGAGAAGGAAAAGAAGTGCATGGAAAGCAGACAGGAAGCAGCAAGTCTCGTCTCCCTCCACCAGTCTTAAAGGCTCCCTCCCCGGTTGACAGAGCTCAATATGAAGCCAGATGGCAAAGCATAAATGTGGTTTGTAGACCCCTAGCTGGGTGGCAAGAGGCCCTGGTGGCATAGTGGTTAAGAACTTAACTGCTAAGAGAAAGGTTGGCAGTTCAAACCGACCAGCTGCTCCGAGCGACAACTTGATGACAATGGGTGGCCAGGTGGCACAAATGGTTAAGCACTCAACTACCAGCCAAAAGGTTGGCAGTTTGAACCCATCCAGAGGCACCCTGGAAGACAGGCCTGGCAGTCTGCTTCCAAAAGGTCACAGCCTTGAAAACCTTATGCAGCACAGTTCCACTCAACAGCAACTAAAAATAACAGCATCAACTACAAAACACAGTATAAAATGGGAGTTTGGAGCTACCACAGTCCATCCTATTGGTTAACCGACATTTGTATTTGAACTTCCATATCCCCCTAAAAAAAAAAAAGTTTCTGCTTAACACAATACGACTATTCTTCATACAAATAAAGATGCTACTACCCTCTTTCCCAAAAAGAGGACAAAAAGTCCCAAGAGTCATTGTATCCATCTCTAGAAGACAGTCGCACTATGCATTTCTGGGCTACAATTACTCCATAAATTCAGTCACAGTCTCATCTGAATATTCTGTTATCTGAGGCTAAATTGTAAAGTTAATCTCCCCCAAAACTTATATTAAATAATAAGGAGGAGGTTTCCAGCCAGGGTAGGGTAACGAGACCCAAATTTACCCCTCTGTTTGAAATAACTAAACAAACAGCCAAAAAGATGGACTCTACAACTTCCCTAGCTTACTTTCTGGAGAAACCTTTCAGGCTGCAGTGCAAGGAGGGGAAACCTAGGCAGAGCCTGGCAGCAACCCTGAGTTGACAAGATCTAGCTGGGAGTCCAGGGAGCCCAAGGCAGCTAGAATTCACAGGGAAGTGTACTGAAAACGAGAGAGCTGTACAGAGATAAAACTCTATAGAGATAAGGAGAGCCCACCATCGAGTATTCAGCTGAGTACTGATCATTACATGTATGTGAGCAAACTATCCAAGGATAGGAAAAGAGCTATCTGAAAGGAAAAGGAACAATCCCTGAAGCTCACATAGAGTTGAGAATAGGGTCTGTTTCCACCACCCAGGTGGAAAACCTCATAATTTAGGGGGTATCAGATAGAGTACTCACAGGGGTTTTTACGTGGTGTTGGTAAAAAATCAGACCTTGACTTAACCCACCAAACAAAGCTTAAAAGCAATAACTGGAAAGACCAGATTTTTTTCCAAGTAACCTAACAGTGTCTTAGAACAAATTTCAAGAATACAAAAGTATCCAACACTCAAGAAGGTAAATTTCACAATGTCTGGCTTCCAAACAAAAATTACCAGGCACGTAAAGAAGTAGAAAAATATAACCCATAATAAGAAGAAAAATCAATCAATGGAATGAGAATTCTTTACTCAGCAAAAATATATTTAAAAAGTGAAGATAAAATTAAGACTTCATTGGACATACAAACAATGAAATAATTCATCACCAGGAAACCTGTACTACAAGAAATGAAGGATTAAGCAAGTCCTTTAAAAAAAAAAAAAAAAAATTTTTTTTTTTTTTTTTTAAGGAGAAGGAAAATGATACCAGATGGAAATCTGGATCCACACCAAGGAATGAAGGGCACCAAAATTGGTAACTAGGTGAGTATACACAAAGATCTTTATCTTATTATTTAAATCCCTTTAAAAGATAATTGATGGTAGTCAGTTGCAAAAGGACAAATATTGTACGAGACTACTATTATAAGAACTCAAGAAATAATTTAAACACAGAAGAAAATATTCTCTGATGGTTATGAAGGTGGGGAGGGAGGGAGGGAGAGGGGTATTCAGTAATTAGGCAATAGACAAGAACTATTTTAGGTGAAGCGAAAGACAACACATGATACAGGAGAGGTCAGTATAACTGGACTAAACCAAAAGCAAAGAAGTTTCCTGAATAAACTGAATACTTCAAAGTCCAGAATACCAGGGGCAGAGGCCTAGGGACCATGGTTTCAGGGGACATCTAGGTCAACCGGCATAATAAAATCTATTAAGAAAACATCCTGCATCCCACTTTGGTGAGTGCCGTCTGGGGTCTTAAACACTAGCAAGTGGCCATTTAAGATGCATCAATTGGTCTCAACCCACCTGGAGCAAAGGAGAATGAAGAACACCAAGGACACAAGGTAATTATGAGCCCAAGAGACAGAAAGGGCCACATAAATCAGAGACATCAGCCTGAGACCAGAAGAACTAGATGGTGCCTGGCTACAACCGATGACTGCCCTGACAGGGAACACAAGAGAGAATCCCTGAGGGAGCAGGAGAGCAGTGGGATGCAGACCTTAAATTCTCACAAAAAGACCAGACTTAATGGTCCGACTGAGACTAGAAGGACCCCAGAGGTCATGGTTTCCAGACCTTCTGTTAGCCCAAGACTGGAACCATTCCCAAAGCCAGCTCTTCAGACAGGGATTGGACTGGACTATAGGATAGAAAATGATACCGGTGAGGAGTAAGCTTCTTGGCTCAAGTGGACACATGAGACTATGTGGGCAGCTGTCTAGAGGGGAGATGAGAAGGCAGAGGGGGACACAAGCTGGCTGAATGGACACGGGGAATGCAGGGTGGGGAGAAGGAGTGTGCTGTCACATTAGCGGGAGAGCAACTAGGAGTATATAGCAAGGTGTATATAAATTCTTCTATGAGAGATTGACATGATTTGTAAACTTTCACTTAAAGTACAATAAAAAAAGATAACTGATGGTTTAAAGCAAACATAATAACAATGTACTGCGAGGTTTATAGAATCTACATAAGTTATATATATGGCAACAATAGCAAAAAGACCAGGAAGTTCTTATACTATATGGGAAGTGGTATAACGTCACTTGAAGGTAGAACCTGAAAAGTTAAAGATGAATACTATAAACCCTAATGCAACCACTAAAATAAAAGAACAAAGAGAGTAAATGAGCCAACAAAGGAGATACCAAAAACCTGTTGCTGTTGAGTCGATTCTAACTCATAGCAACCCTACAGGACAGAGTAGAACTGCCCTACAGGGTTTCCAAGGCTGTAATCTTTACAGAAGCAGACTGCCATATCTATCTCCCACAAGTGGCTGGTGGATTCGAACCATTGACCCTTTGGTTAAGAGCCAAGTGCTTTAACCACTGTACTACCAGGGCTCCTTAACAAAGGAGACAAAATGGAATAATAAAAACTACTCAATTAATCCAAAAGAGGAAAAAGGAAAAAACAACAACAACAGAGGGGACAAATAGAAAGCAAGTAGGTAGATGGTAGATTTAAGCCCAATCATATCAATAATTGGAGTCTTGGTGGAACAGTGGTTAAGAGATCAGGCTGTTAACCAAAAGGTTGGCAGTCCAAATCCACCAGCTGTTCCTTGGAAACCCTATGGGGCAGTTCTACTCTGTCCTACAGGGTCCCTATGAGTTGGAATTGCCTTGACGCCAATGGGTGTGGTTTTTTGGTTAATATCAATAATCACATGAATATAGATTATCTAAACATTCCAACTAAAAGGCAGGAATTGTTAGATTAGATAATAAAACAAGAACTAACTATATACTGCCTACAAGAAATCCATTTTAAATTTAAGGACATAAGTAGGTTGAAAGTAAAAGGACAGAAAAAGATGTAGTATCCTAACGATAATCAACGAGAGCTGGTGTAGCTTTACTACTCTCAAATAAAATAGATTTCACAGCAAAGAATATTATCAGGAAGAAAGAAGGCCACTTCACAAAGGTAAAGGGGTCTGTTCATTAAGAGAATCATAACAATGCTAAACTCTTATATACCTTATAGCAGAGCTTCTGAACGGCAATGTGTTGGAGCCTCACAGGAATGAGAGTGTTTTGTAGAACTCCATACAAATGCTACTCCTTTCTTCTTTCTCTTTGGTTTGCTTTTCCTCTTTCCTTCCCTTCTTTATGTGTAATCCATTATGCTCACTGAAATTTGAACGTAAGGATACCGTATCTGCCTTTATTTGGCTTTCAAAAGTTACCATCCTAGAGGCTGTGAACGGTGGTTACAAGAACCTCTGATCCTGGCTACTTACTTTTGGCTTCCATGGGCTTCAGTTTTCCCAACCATACCATGGAGATGAGCTTTTTTGGAAAAAAAAAAAAAAAAAAAAGTTTTAAAACAGTGGACCTTTCTCCAGACACCGCGGAAACCTATTATAGATAATGTAAGGCTGAGCTGGCCTGGTTGAAATACGGATGGGGGTCCCGGAGCCCCGCGTCGTAAGCCTTCTCTTTGAGGTTTTTTGGACAGTCTCGGAAAATCTCTAGGGTTCTTCAGATGGTGATGTGAAAACTACTGGGACAGATGACCTCTAGGGACCCTTCTATTCTTACATTCTATGACTCTACGGTGTTAACTAGTTGCTTAATTTTTATTCTTTATAAAGTTGGTACTTACTATATTAAATCATTGTTTTTCTCTACCTCCACCCATTGTGAAAAATCTCTATATCCAGTGAATCCTCTTACGGAAATATCTGCTTTGCTCAGTTTCTTAAGACATCTGGTTTCAGCAGAGGGTTGGACTTCTTCTAAATAAGAGAGTTTGTCATTATTGAAGCTTTGTGTGCTCAAGGGTCTGTGGGGTCTCTGAAGTAGCAAAAATGCATTTTCTTTAGTGTTTTAATATTAGAGAGAATATATTTTCTCATTTGTTTTTAGTATAGCTGTGTAAGCTGTGATTAATCCCTAGTCCTTGGAAAATGGTGCAGGCTCTGTTCAAAACATAGCTAAGCAGCCTTCTCCACTCTTAAACGTAACAAACATCCTAATACCTTACAACATGTTTTCTCCTGTTCAAAATAGGTGACTGAGAGCTTGACATGACTAACGCCATAAGGATGCTCTAAGTAATCTCTAAACGTTTTTTATTGCACCAGCTGCACCGGTCTCTTCCAAAGGGGTGCGGATCTCTCAGCTCCTGTGGCCTTGGTCTCTCTTCTTTTTTTGTTCTCTTGAGAAATGGCCTTCAGCCTGCAAACCGACAAGAGGCTCTCTGGCATCTTTAATCTGTAACTTTCTTTCTTGCTCCCTATCTCAGCCACAGTGGACTTGGCAAAACAGTTCCACTAGCCGAGAGATTCTTATGTGAGTTTTTCAGCCTGTTACAAATATACTGATTAGAGTCCGGATGCCTGATATGCATATCTTTAGTTTAATAAAGAGTTTTTTGAAGTTGTTTTGTGACGTATAAGACCATCTGTGGACTACGTGCTCAAAACATTAAGTAACCGCGATCTTCCCCATATAAATCCCTCCCATCAACCCTTTAAAGTAGACAGAATTTGAGAGAAATTTAAACCCCTTTGTCTCTTGAGTACCGGTATTCAATAAAGCCCTCTTACTGCTTACCTCCTCCTGTCTCAGTATTGGCTTTGCGGCAGGCGGCTCGAACCTGCAATTTGCGCTAACATCTTCTTAGGGACATCCGTGCCATTTGTAAGTCTCCACAGCTAGGACTTGTTTTCTGATTGCTATCAAGAGAAAATCTAGCTTGCTGTAATAATACTCCAGGCCAGCAGAATCCGAGTCAAGAGGGAAAGAGGATGCTCAGAAGGCAATTCTCCATTTCTTTCCACTGAAACATTCTGGCTGACACAAGAGGTGGCACTGAGTCCTACCGCTAGAGCACAGGATCACAGGAGGGCCCAATTTACATGTCCACTTCAGGAAGGCTGGGATCTGCATGAGGACTTGAGCCAAATGTCTTGCTGGTTGGGCTCCTGGTTCTTCCTATAATTTGTGTGGTCTGGGGGAAAAGTATACTATTAATGGGCATGCTTTCATTTATCTTCAACACAACTGGAGCAATGATACATGCCCAGTTTTGTAAGCTTTCCTTGACTTGTGTACAAATGAGTGGATTCTGGGAGAATGAGAAGTGCTGTCTCCCTCCTTAGAAAGGTTTATACTTATTTAGTTTTTCATACTAACCTGGTTGGCAACAAGTAAATTCAAGTCTCAGCTATTACATAGCACAATAAATCCAAGGATTCTAGATCAATCCCTTAAAAGCTGTCTTGGTTGGGAATGGAGGGATAGCATCGCTCTTCACTCCTTATTGCACACCCATTGTGCTCAGCATTATATACCATGTTGCCAATACAACAGCGCCCTTGTTCCTTTGGGGATTCGAAGAGAGGACAATGTGAGGAGGGTGACACACAGTATGGGTAACACACGCTTGTAATACGCAGCAGGTACATTAAAAGATGATGAGAAACAGATACAAGCATCTTTAACATACGGATCATTTTAAAGCTGTGGGATCTGACGTGGAAAACAGCATGCATGACAAATCTCTTGTTCCATCCTTTTTCTTCATGTCACTTGTCTTTTTGACACTTTCTTGCTCTGTGTGTACCTCTTTGGATTTCAGCTTTGAAACATGAATAAATAAAATTGGGAAGCAACCTAAGTAAAACTCTTCTTATAAAACAAAGATAACAAAAAGCAAAGAGCTACTGGAATTCTGTACTTTTCCAACAGAATCAATTGTCTAGGAACCAGGTGTTTGCCTTTTTCATAGCAACCATCAAACCAGTCTCCCAGGTACCACTATGAAGTGAGACAGAAGAAGTTAGATAATGGAAAAGGTCTGAAAGGATACACACCAGATAGTTGACGTTAATTATCTCCAGAGAATGGGAATGGAAAGGAATGACATCAAATGGTTACACATCCTTGACTTATTTCATTTGTTACATTAAGCACATATCACTTCTGTAATAAAAACTTTAATAAAGAGCATTGTTAAAGAGAACTACCTTAAAAATTTAAAAAACATTGATTAAGAGGGTGTTTGCATGTAATGCCCATAGTCATCCATGTTAAAAAGAATTAGTAAGCTCACCAAAGACTAAAATTCCCGAGGCTAATTATTAGTTTATTAATTTATAGTGGAAGTGTTATGAGTCAGAAGCATTAGGCTAGCCTCCAGGGTTTTATAACATTTCTCCTGGCCTGAGCCTCTGTACAATGGAAGAGCCCAGTGTACTTCCCTGTAATTAAATGAATAACATGGGTAATGACTTATCACAGGGCCTGGCAATATCAAGTACTCTACCTCACAATGTGGGCCCACATTACCAAGATAACTTATAGCCCACAGATGGGATCACCTGTCTTCCTGGGATAAATATCACATAAACTATTGAAAGCAGGGGTGTTAAGGTTCCTCAAAGAGCAACATATCTCTCTTCTCTGAGCTCTCCTGCCCTGCTCTTCACCAGAGGTCACTATCTCTAACCCTTTCCCACTAGTACGTAGGCCTCACACAAAACAACTGCTCTGAAGAGATTGGGCAATGCTCTAGCTTTCCAAGCTGCTGGAAACTTCGAAGTTTCTCAGCCTTGGCACTCTTGACATTTTGGGCCGAGTAACTCTTTGTTGTAGGGAGTTGACCTGTGCTTTGTAGGATACTTAGCAGCGTCCCTGGCTTATACCCTTAGATGCCAGTGGTACCCACTCCTGCCTTTGCTCCAGTCGTGACAACCAAATATATCTCCAGACACTGCCAAGTACCCGCTGTTGGGCAAAACTGCCCCTGGCTGAGAACCATTGTTAGAAATCAATTCAGTTGTTCTTTAGTTTCCCTTGAGGACCTGGAGCTAGAACTACACGTTAATATCCATGCCCTCCCCCACCCCCACCCCCAAAAGAATCCTTGAACCACTAGAAATTGGTTTAAGACCTTCTTCCAAATAGCAGTGTACTAATGTTGGCTGTGAAAGTCAAATTTTGTGAAGCAAACTTTCTCCCTTATTGGTAGCTGCCAAGGGACTACAAAAAAAATGGACTACAGGCAAGGAAAAATTAGGTGGGTCAAGCCTGGCCCTATGGCGTTGAGAGAGAGGGAATAGATGCTTTGACTTGCTGGTGCTCCTTAAAGAACAAGGTCTTAATTTTATTCATGCAACATGAAATGAAGGGGGCAGAAACTGGCAGCTGAGCAACTGACAGTTCCATGGGTTTAAGCGCCATTTATGTACCGATGATGCCACATTTTATATTTCTAACCCTCATCTCTCTCATGGTAGCCAGTCTCTTAATTCAACTGCCACTCAATGTCTCCACTTGGTTATCATATAAGTGTCTCAAACTCAACATGACCAAAACAGAAGCAATTTTCCCTCCTAAACATGCCCTTCCCTAATATTTCTCGTCTCAGTACACGGCACCATTTACTTGACTGCTCAAGCCAAAACTTCAGAGTCATCCTTGATTCCTCTGTTTCTCTTTCCCTCACCTTCCATATTTAATCAGTCAGTTAGGCCAGCTCTGCCTGAAAACACACCCCTAGTCTGTCCACTTCTCTCTAGTTCCACTTCTGCCACCCTAGACTAAGCCATTATCATCTGTTGTTGGACCATGGCATTAGCCTCCTAAATAATCTCCCTGATTCCTCTCTTGTTCCGTACATCAGGGTTGCTCATTCTCGGCATTATTGACACTTTGGGCCAAGTAATTGCTGTGGGGGCGCTGACCTGTGCTTTGCTGAGCAGCATCCTTGGCCTCTACTCACTGGATGCCAGTAGCACCCCCACCAGCTTTGACAAACATGTCTCTAGACATTGCCAAATGTCCCCTGGGGGACAAAACCACCCTTGGCTGAGAACCCTGCCCTACATTCATTGTACACACAGCAGCCAGAGGATCTTTCGAAAATGTAAATTGCATAATGTCACTCCCCTGCTGAAAACTCTCCAATGTCTTCCCATTGAGCTTAGAATAAAACCCAAGCTCCACACCATGTCTTACAAGATGCTCTATGATCTGGCCCCTGCCTACTTCACTAATCTCGTCTCTGCCAAGTCATGCTCCCGCTCTCACTTACTAAGCCACACTAGTCTTCCTTCTGTTCCTCAAACTTTCCGAGCTGGTTCCTACCCAACCCTTTGCACTTGCTGTTCCCTCTGCCAAAAATGCATCCTCTCCAGATCTGTGCATGGCTCACTGTTCACACATACAAACCTCAGATCGAATGTCTCCTTCTCAGCAAGGCCTTCCCTGACCACCCTCTCTAAATAACTCCCTACCCTCATTTTCCGTCACATTGCTTATTTATTTCCTTCGTACTGCTAATTACAATAGAAAATTGTCTTGTTGTTTGTTGCCTGCCTTTTTTTGTCTTTATTAGAGTGTAAGCTCCATGACCACCACTCATCTGTCAGTTTGTCATACCGCGGTAGTTTGTGTGTTGCTATGATGCTGGAAGCTATGCTACCAATATTTCAAATACCAGCAAGGTCACCCATGGTAGACCTGTTTCAGCAGAGCTTCCAGACTGAGAGACTAGGAAGAAAGGCCAGGTAATCTACTTCAGAAAATCAGCCAATGAAAACCCTAAGGATCAGCAAAACATTGTCAGATACAACGCTGGAAGATAAGACCATGAAGATAGGGAGGGATCAGGAAATGTTACATTCTGTTGTACATGGGGCTGCTATGAGCTGGAGCTGACACATGGTAACTAACAACAACAAGCTCCATGAGAGGAGGGCCCTTGTCTATCCTGTTCACTGCGATAGCCCAGTGCTTAGAATAGTGCCTGGCACCAGCAGGTAATCAATAAATATCCTTCCCCTCCATCATCCTCAAACCACAGGTCAGGTTTTAATGACCTCCTCTCACCTCCCTTCTAGGATTTTTATTGATTTTTGTTGTTGTTGTTTGCCTTCACCTTTCATTTTTAACTACCTTTGACCTGTATTAAAAAGTGTGTGGTCAGGAGTACCATGTACAAGCGTTTGGCATAAAGAAAATAATTAACTTGTTAATCTGAAACATAAACAAAGGCCAATTAATCATGAACTTCTGTTCCTTGCCCCTCAGGCTTTTAATAGGTCATGACTACTTTCAGTGTGGTCCCTGTTCCACAAGTTTGCGACTGTAAAAGTCTTTCTATCAGTGGCTATCAATCCAAAACTCACCTGGCTCAGAAGCTCAAGCAGCCTCTTTGTCCATCCAGCCCAATTTATACAGTATCATAGGCCTGAAAACTTTTTGGGTTGGCTTCAAATTAAAACAGTCACTGGGTCAAAGGTAGGATGGTCGAAGGTGCAGGGCGGTCAGTAACAGTTGGCTGAGTCCAGAAATCACAGCTTGGCTGCTTCTTACATTCATTTATGGCTTGGTTCCATGAAACCAAAGACAACTGGTCCTCCTGGCAGCTGACTGGCTGGAAACTGGAGGCAATCGTTCGGTGGCCAAGGGCCAGGGCCCTCTCGTGGCCTTTGGACAGCATCTCACGGGGCCGTTTTTACGTTCTGGCGGGCCGCCGGCTTGTCCCGCCGGGCCGGGCTCTCCACGTGGTGCAGAGACGTCTCCACTCGCAGAGTCGACGCCCGGATGTGGCGGGAGGACGTTTCCGTGCACTGGGAGGAGGTTTCCACGTGCTGGGAGGACACCTCGAGGACGTGAGGGAGCCGTTTCCCAAAGGGGGCAGTGGGGGGCCCCTCGCTGCGGCGCAGGGAGGTCTCCACCTGACGGGAAGACGTTCGCACCTGCCTAGAGGATGTCTCCACGCGGTGGGACGAGGTCTCCACGCGAACCGTCGAAGTCTCCTTATGGCGGACCGTCTCCACTCGGGGTGAAGAGGGCTTTCCCCTAAGGGGCGAGGCCATTCTGGGGCTGTATCGCGGGCCAACGAGGCCTCGAGGGCTCACAGCCCACGCTCGCCCTCCATCAAGCCTCTGGGTTAGGACACAGGGTCACTTGTTAAGGAATGACGTCATAATGACGTATTATGTCATTGCAGGCACAATGGCGGAAGACTACGATGCTGTCACGGGCGAGAGGGCCACAACATGATGACACGGGATACTGAGGGTCTTGTAGAGGCTGAAAGCCCCTCGCCCTCAGGACCTCCCGGAGGAAAGGCCGGGCTGCCTTGGGCTTGGCTCTCGCACCAGCCGGTAGCCCCTCGAAAGCTTGCGTGGGCGGGGCCAGGGCGGGGCCGGACGGCGATGGGCGGAGCTGAGAGCTACAGGGCGAGGCTCGGCCCACCTCCGCCCCCGGTATCCCACACTGCCCCGGGACCGGAAGGTGAAGCTGTGACTTCCGGCATCTACCCAGTGGCTGCGGTCAGTTGTTTTGTCGAGTGGTGGCGGGCAAGTGTCTTTGCTTTTTATGGCCGCTGCCGTCGCCATGGAGACAGGTGAGTAGCGCTCTGAGCCTCGAATATTCGCAAATAGTACTATTTTTGGTCCAGACACTATTTCCCGTTTCCTCTTGGCCTCCTTTCGGGCCTAACTCCCGGCAGGATTAGAGCCCGGAGAGGGAGGGGCGGTGTTTCTTGTGGCGTCTGGAAAGGCGAAGGTAGTTTTTGCCTTTTTAGAGTTTCGTTGGTTCTCAGATATTTTCTCCACACTTGCTATGCAAACACTGACCCCGTCGGCTTCCCGGCGTGGGCGAGGCTGAGGTATCTTCAATGGCCTCCTCCTCGGTTTATTTTCTGCGTTTCAAATAAGCTTGCACAAGTTTGAAATACCGTCGACAAACTTGTGTATCATTCTGCTGTTATTGAAGTTTCTCAGGTGTGCACATACTTCATGGTCTTTCACACTCTGTGTAGTCGTCTTTTTCGGCTTGCATTTTGAGTTTTTTCCTGATTTAGCACTCACTGAACTGTACCTTAATTTAGTGACTTAACGATTGTTGTTATAGTGCATTATTAAGGTAGGGGAAGGCAAAATTGTTACAGCCTATTTCAGTGATTTAAAGTCCCAGTGGCCCCCAAGTGGTAGGTACTCTGTATATTCCTGCTTTTGTTGACTTCTCTTTGATGTTAGAAAAACTCCTAACTTATTCCTTTTAATCAGAGCTCCTCTTTTTTTTTAGACTTCAAAGGAAGGTTTACCTCCTCCCACACCCAGTTTAGGAAAATCATCATATACTCTTCTTTATACAGAAATGTACTTCAACATTAGTCAGGTTTCTTTATTACGGCCTTTCTACAAATCAGTATTACATATATAGTGACATTTATTTTGGGTGATTTTCGATGTCTTCTGTCCTAGATGATGCTGGAAATCGACTTCGGTTTCAGCTGGAGTTGGAATTTGTGCAGTGTTTAGCCAACCCAAATTACCTTAATTGTAAGTTGTTGGGCACCTCCTTAAATTGAATATGTACAAATATTAATGATTTCCGACAGAAGAGTTGTAATTCATAATAGTACCTATTTTTATACCTTTTAACTTAATTGAGTAGAATTAGTGCTACACTTATACTGTTGTATAGATGTAATTGAGCATGCTGGGGCTTGTTTTGAATTCAGTGTGTGTTTGTGGTGGGGATGTTAAAGTAAGCAGATTCTTTGTATGTTAGGAGTCACAAACCAGTGGCCCAAGGATGGGTTTGACCTACAGATTTTTTTTTTTTTGTGTGTGCCTTTCAGTTCTTGCCCAAAGAGGTTACTTCAAAGACAAAGCTTTTGTTAATTATCTAAAATACTTGCTTTACTGGAAAGAGCCAGAATATGCCAAGTATCTAAAGTAAGTTTAATTTTTATAATCCTAAGTATGTGTGTATATTTGTTATACTGATCTTTAACAGACTTCTTAGTTTCAAATTGGAAAAAATATATATTTTGATTCTCCGGACCTCTTTTAGTTGTCACCACGTTAATACAAGGCACCCTCATCTGCTCACTTGGATTACAGTGATCTAGTGACTGGTTATCACTGCTCTCACTCACCTCCCTCCCTTACCCCCAAACCAAACAAAGCAAAACAATATTTTCTTCACAGAAGCTAACTTTATCCCTTAAAAATGTAAATCAGAACACACCACTTTCTCGCTAGAATTTTTCAATGGGTTTCCATTGTATGCAGAATAAAATCCAGTCTTTGTTCATGGGCTAAGTCCGTATATGATCTGACCCCTTCTTGTACGACCTTGGCTTGTACTACTCACTCCATCTCACTCAGTTTCTGACCCTAAGGAACCCAGCTTAAAAGTGCAATGACATAGCCATAGGCTGAAAATTAAAGAACACAGAAAGGTGTACTTGCAGGGAAGGAGTTTCTGAGGTGCCCTAGACAAGATGTTGTTGTTAGGTGCTGTTGAGTTGGTTCTGACTCATAGCCACCCTGTGTACAACAGAACGAAACACTGCCCAGTCCTGTGACATCCTCACAATTGCTATTATATTTGAGCCCATTGTTGCAGCCTCTGTGTCAGCTCATCTCGTTGAGGGTCTTCCTCTTTTTCACTGACCCTGTACTTGACCAAGCTTGATGTCCTTCTCCAGATTTGTCCCTCCTGACAACATGTCCAAGGTACATGAGGTGAAATCTCGCCATCCTCACTTCTAAGGAGCATTCTGGCTATGCTTCTCCCAAGACAGATATGTTCGTTCTTCTAGCAGTCCGTGGTACAGTCAGTATTCTTCGCCAACGCCATAATTCAAAGGCATCAATTCTTTTTCAGTCTTCCATATTCAATGTCCAGCTTTTGCGTGCATATGAGGCAATTGAAAATACCATGATTTGGGTCAGGCACACCTCAGTCCTCAAAGTGACATCTGCTTTTTAACTCTTAAAAGAAGTTTTTTTGCAGCAGATTTGCCCAATGCAATATACATCATTTGATTTCTTGACTGTTGCTTCCATGGGTGTTGATGGTGGATCCAAGTAAAATTAAATCCTTGACAACTTCAATATTTTCTCCACTTACCATGACGTTGGAGTCCTGGTGGCATGGTGGTTAAGAGGCTGGCTGCTAACCAAAGGGTCGGCAGTTTGAATCCATCAGCTGCTCCTTGGAAACCCTATGGGGCAGTTCTAATCTGTCTTAAAGGGTGGGTGTGCATTAGAGTTGACTTGACAACAGCAGGTTTGGTACCATGATGTTGCTTATTGGTCCAGTTGTGAGGATTTTTGTTTCCTTTATGTTGAGGTAGACAAGGTAACCTTGCCTAAGTCTTACAGCTGCTGTCTTTTTTTATGTGCTAAATACTGCGCTAAGTGCTTCACATCCATGACTTTTTTTTTTTTTTATCATTAAGTATATAGCTCATTTATTGATCATTCAGGGTATGCAATGGACACTTTTGTTTTAAGGTTCATTAAATCACAGGAAACATAACCAAAAACCTATTCTCTATTAGTGGTTAAAAAAACAAAAGACCTTGAACTCATACCTCTGCTTTGTCTTAACCAGGTAGCCAAAAAGCAATAATGAAGCTTTTTGTCTTTTTTTTTTTTTTTAAACCACAAGTTTGAGAAGAAAATACTGCAGACTTATATATTCCTTAAGCAAGTCACTTTTTCGATCTGTGTCAAATAACAATTGATTGACAGACCCCACATCCTTTGCACCCTTATTGGCTCTTTAACAGCCAATTATTCATTTAATAATGAATGAAATACCTTTTTCGTTGTTGTTGGTGCAACATGTATGTACACAGACTTAGTCTTAGGCACTGTCAAGTTCAATCTTGCCTACAGTGTTGCTGAGAGATGGTCATCTGCACTGGCTGGAGGGTTCCCAGGGAACAGATACATGCTGCTTCATTCAGGAACAGCTGATTCTATTGTTAGTCAGATGTGATCCTTAGAAGGTTCTTCCTTATGTTGTGATAAAACATACCTCCATATAGCTTCAACCTTTTGTTTCCAATTTTGTCCCTAAATTAATCCTGAACCAGCCTATGCCCTCTTGATGGTATCCCTTCAGATATTTAAATTCAGGAGAGGTTGCAAATTGACCCCTGCTGGGCATTTCCTTTGGTCTGCACAGGGTTTAATTTTCTTTAATAGTTAGCAACGTTTAAGGATGGAAGATTGGATGTAATTGTCCGAATTTCCAGCTGCTCTTAAAGATGGAGGATTGGATGTAATAGTTCAGATTGGATGTAATAGTCTGGATTTCCAGCCGCTCTTTTAGAATCTGGAAGATCTGGTACGTCAGAGGCTGGATGAGGGGCAGCTGCTCTTCTGGACACTTCCACCACTTGGCCTGTGTCACTAATAGCCATTGTCTACAACAGTACTCTGTTTTCCTCAGCTACCTTCAGCCAATTCTCAGGTGCCATGGCTTCCAGACTCCTCGTGAGTTCAGGTGCCCTCCTTTGGGTATCTGGCAGCTGTGCCATATGTTATTCTTTACCCACGTTCTATAAATGTTAACGTCTTATGTTATCAAAACCAGGACATTAACATTGATACAATACTGTTATAAAATCTACAGGCTTCATTCAAATTTTGCCAGTTGTCCCACGAATGTCCTACATCTGGTACAGTAGCCATTCCTACATAATTCATTGCATTTAGTTGTCGTGCCTTCTTAGTCTCCTGTAATATGTGTTCCTCAGTCTTTGTCTTTCATGCCTCGGCATAGAAGTGATGCTCTAGCTCGCTTGGTATACCAGGAGTCCTATGAAGTTATTTTGACCCACTACTGTGGTGAGTTAAGTTTGATTGCTTAGTTAATAAGATGCTGGCTGCCAGTTCTCTATTATTAAGTTACTGTTTTTCCCTTTGTATTTAATAAGTATCTTGTAGGGAGATAATTTGAGACTGTGTAAATATCCTGTCTCACATCATGCTTTTGCCCACTAATTTTAGTATCTTCTGAAGATTCTTTCCCTAAACAATTTTTACTGTGGTGATTTTCTAATTCCATCATTCCTTCTACCTTTATTAGTTGGAATTCTGTTGCAAGGAAGAACATTCCCTTGTCTCTGATTTGCTTATTCTTTTAATGAATTTTTATGGACTCTTGGATTCTTGTTTTATCTTGTAGGTTATAGGTATTTTCTTGCTCTCATTATTTCAGCTTTGGAGCCCCTTCACGTTGGCCCTGCATACTATTGACATATCCCCATCATCTTTTGAATACTTTTTTTCTTTGTGGCACTACATAATGATCCAGGCTCATCTTTTACTTGTCCTGCCGTAGCCCTGCAGGTAGCCATTTCTGCAAGGAACCCTGGGAAATAGTATGTAAAAAACACCACATGGGCACCAGGTATGCTCGTTGGTACCACAGTGTCATTGCTTGTGTGCTGTCTCAACACAAAAAACTAGGAAATAGATGGATACACGTTAACACACACACACCTCGGTTTCTGTATCTTTCTGTATATGTACTAAAAGCCAAGCGTTCATACTGATGTTTTCAATTCCAGCACAACAAAAGGTTTATTCTACTTTCCCCTTTCCTTTTCTGTTATTCCTTTTCTGATAGCCAGAAATCTGGCTCTTTGTCAACAATATACTTACTTGCTCAATCCAAGAGTATGCATAATTTTAGAATTGCTATATCCCTGTGGAAAACTTGAGTATAATATTTGTACAAGGTTTTTTTTTTTTTTGAAATTGACTCTTTTAAATTAAAAGTTCTCTTTTATCAGTATTTATCAGTTAAACACATAATTGAACATGATTTGGCCCCAAATATTGACTCTGTTCACAAGTTACTGTGTGACCTTGGGCAAGTTAATCTTTATGAACTTAAATTTTATCCCTTGAAAATTTTGCCTTTTTAATGCATAGCTTCTCTCAATAAGCAGGGGGAAAAAACTTCCGACCAAAGTGTACTAAGTTAATGTTCACAGACGTGGTAGGCTACCAGATCACTTTTAAATGAGTCAGAGCTTGGCATTATTGACTTAGATTATGTTGTCATTAACTTATAAACTTAAACCCAGGTATCCTCAGTGTTTACACATGTTAGAACTGCTCCAGTATGAACACTTCCGCAAGGAGCTGGTGAACGCTCAGTGTGCGAAATTTATTGACGAGCAGCAGATTCTGCACTGGCAGCACTATTCCCGGAAACGGATGCGACTTCAGCAAGCCCTGGCAGAGCAGCAACAGCAAAATAACACATCGGGAAAATGAAAACGGGACTCAGAGCAGGCTCTTAAGACATGTATATAATGTGTTTCTTTTGTATAGTGAAGACAAAAGACTCTTCCTTTCTACCTGTACTGTGGTAGCACCTAGACCCTTGAGTGTACTGTTTAATCCAACTCATTTTATTGTTAATAGATTATTTCCGTTAAATGAGAATTGTTCTACTTTTGAGTTCCCTGTAGATTTGTAAGTTTTCATTAGTTTTTTTTTTTTTTTTTAACACAGTCAACTGAGTAAGAATGGAAACCTTAAGATGATTTGGACCAATTTAAGCAGACAATGGGGGATGGGGTATAGGGTAGGGTAGGGTCACCAAATATACCAAATGCTAAACTGAGCTCTGCTGTTGATATGCAGTGGTACCTTGGGCAAGTCCACCTACTGGAACCTTATTGTCTCTAGGATGACAGAAGGAGAGGAATGGAGCCAGTGACCTCTTTTAATTGTAGAGCAGGAAGTGGACAAAACTTCTAAGCTTTATACAGTGATACATATTTATATTACCACTTATTTTGCAAGGTAACTTTAAGGAAGAATCATTAGAATGTTGCTGACCTAGTGGCAGTGGAAAGAAGATTTGTGGTTAACTACTAATTAGACTTTTGACCTTAGGCTACAAAGTTATGGAGCATCAAGTGCTTGTGCTTACTCAGGGAAGCTAACATTTATTTGGCAGATACCACAAACCAGGCACTAAGTTAAGTGCTTCTTCAGGTTCTTACAGAATAATCCTTGTTTACAGAGGAGGAAACTGAGGTTTAGATAGGCGAAGTAACTTGACTAGGAGTACACAGCTAGTAAGTGGTACTTCTTCACCTCAGTAGGCTAGTCTCCCCAATCCCCTCTCTGTCACCCACCTCATCCTAAGTGAAGCACATTTAGACAGCTGCAAAACAAACTGCCCGGATTAAGCAGAGGCTGGATTAGGAGTTCTGTGCTTTCCTTCAGTGATTAAGTTCTAAAGCCCAAGAAAGGGTTTTTAGGAATATCAACTGGTTTGCAAATTCATGGAATTAAGGTAAAAGATATCCTAATCCCTTTAGAGATTAACTGTCAACTGTGATATTAAGGGCTTTTAGGTGTTTTCTCTCACCTCCAATAATACATTCCCATTACTTCTACTCCTGAAGAGTTCTTTTGCCCCCATCTTAAAGATACACGTACACTGCAGATGGAGGGTTCGTGAGCATTTTAATAGTGCACTTTAGACATACGCCAACTTTTTCTACATCATCATTTATTTAATCAAGTATGCATTTCTAGAGCAGGGTTAAGAAATCAAGATACAATTGCCATCATCAAATCTTAATCTTCAGAGAACAACATCTCCACAAGGCTGGCCTGAAGACACTCAGATTCTACCAGTTTTTGAGGCTGTAAGAGAAGAACAGTTAAATCTTAATCCACTGCTACAAAATGTCAGGAGTGGAGTGCATCGTTCTAGCTTGAATGACACAAATCTTTGAACGCAAAAATTATACCATTCAGAAACTACTGACTGGTTGTAACAAGTTTTATGAAATTGTTTAACACATTTGTCTCAAGATGAATCATTAAAATACTTGGCTCAAGGGAATTAAACCCAAGATACCAGGAAGGTGTAAACACAGAAACAAGAGACAGCGTGCCCAGTGCCATCCCCTTTCCCTCAACTCTTCAGGATACCAAGGGCATGACTGAGCTTTCTTTTTAACCAGAATTATGCATTCAATGGAAAACAATAGATGCTAATGCTTTAAGGAGTCATGACTTAATCAGCTTCATGAGGACTGCTTAAGAGTTTTTTTAAGAAAAATTCTTAGGAAAAAAAAAAAGGCATGGCGACATTCTAATATTTAGATAATTACATTATTAATAGCGTGCTGGTACTGGCCGTAGGGACAGACGGCCAGGTTGTAAATTCTGAGTGCGCTCTGCACAGCAATGTGGTATTCGGAATGAAATAGCAGTATCTTTTAAAATTTGAATCCAGAACAGTTAAGACAGTTTTGACAGAGTGTAGAAACAATTACAGCCCCAAACATTAAAGCAGAATACTCACTGTTCCATATTTAAGTAGTGTAGGCACTGCAGTTACTTTCAGCTTTTTTCTGAAGTCGTTATTTGGATCTTTCCAACTGTCCCGAAAAGAAAGTGATCATGAAAAAAACTGATTTGGTTTCTTCCAGGTTGCTTGATATTTTGATATATTCCTGCATTTAGTCTTTCAGCAATTATTGTTCTTGTTGTAAACATTTAAAAAGCCTTGGTCTATGACTTATTAGTCTGTGCAAAGTTTTCATTTAAAGTGTGACTGAGAGATAAAATAAATCAAAACCAGTTAAGTTCTGAACTTAGACCAGGCCAGATTCATTGAATTACCTTTACTAAATATGAGTGGCTGGAAATTTGCATTTTATAATTTGTATTTTAACAACTTCGAATTGTTTCACTTTCAGCTTGACCTCAGGATGCACAACCTGAGGCAGAACCCTTTCTCCCTAAGTTTGCATATCTGTGAAATACAGCATTACATTGCCACTTACTAAGGTTTTTCTCCTACTTGGCAGTAGATGAACACACATCCTTCACTAATATGCTTCAGACCCTCTCGTACGACTGGTTCAGCTTTAAAAAAAAAAAAAAGTTTATATAAAATACTAACACGTAAACACGGATAAACAGCTTCCCCCTCGCCTCCCTCCAGTCTTGGTAAGTAAACTTTAACCTAAAGTTAACTGAGAAGGTCAGTGTAAGTCAAGTGCTCTCTTCTGGTCTTAACCCGTCGCCATCAATAGCAGCCCTACAGGACAGAGTAGAACTGCCGCCTAGTGTTTCCAAGGAGCGGCTGGTGGATTCGAACTGCTGACCTTTTGGTTAACAGCCGACCGCATTAACCACTACACCACTAGGGCTCCTTTCTGGTCTTAGACTCACTGTAAAGGTCAGGACCGAGTCGAAGTCCTAATTAGCCCCACTCTGAAGGGCCCAAACACTTACTGAAAGAAGACCAACTCATCTCCCATAAGACACTAATCATATTGGGGAAGTGAAAAATGAACTAGATTCCAGGATCATCTGATCAGAATGAAGTGATAGGTGGTTTAAAAAAAAAGCTCTCGGTGGGGCGGGGAAGGACCCAAGAGCAGGAAAGAAGGGAACAGGGTGCGAAAAGGAATCAAGATGACAGCTCAGCTCGCCCCGCAGATCTCCGGGACCACGACTCCCTCCTCTGCCTCTTCTCAACCCCGCTCTCCGCTCTTGGCCTGTCTTCCAGCCTCTTAGGCGAGGCAGCAGCCCCCGAGTCCCGGCCTCACCCAGCACGCAGTCGGGGCACCAGCTTTTCCCTTCGGCGTCCTTAGAACCCGTGAAGTAGGCGAAGATGGTCTTGCCATCGTGCTGCTCTACAGTGCGGTTGAATTCCTCGAAGCCGGACACACGCACCTCCTCGTAGCGGGCCATCAGGGGAGCGCGCCGCGGATGGCCCGAATCCGCCGTCTGGCCGCCACGGGGCGGGGCCTGCGTGGGGCGGGGCACAGTGGTTTCCGGGCGGGCTGGGAGCGGGGCGGTGTCGGAGGAAGCCAGCGCGACTACGGGAGCTTCTGGGGGCCATAACTCGTCTGCATCGTTTTCTGCTCTCGTTTCTCGGAGCCTTCGCTGCTAGCTTCACTCCCAGCCGTTAGCTTCCCGCAAACCCAGACTTCTGCCCTAATCGGGCCCCGGCCCTGATTCCAAGTACAAAAAAAGGCTGCAAAACCTGCTGCCTTACACACCCGGACCGTTAGATAGCTCAGGAGCCTTAACGACTCCCAAGCAACCCTGCGCCTGTTGCTGTGGCGACGGGGCGAGCGGCCGGAAGCGAGGCCTAGTTGGGGGCTACAGCCCGCCTCCCGGGAGCGGTTCCTCGCCCCAGGCCAGGTGGGCTCGGGCCGGAGCTGGGGGGATTCTGCGAAGCCGCGTTAGGAGTCACAGACCTGGGGGCGAGGAGACCTTGACCCAGGGCAGACCTTGCCGCTCTACATCGCACAACTACCTTTTTTCCTGCTAAGGGTTTTGAGGGGCCCGGGACTGGGGGGCGGGCGTCCGGGGTTGGGCGGGGGTGGGGCAGGGTTGGGGGCTGCGAGGGAAAAGGCTGCGAGGGCCTGAGCTGAGCGTGAGAGTGCGTGTGTGCGGCAGCCCCGGGAGCGAGGTGCTTAGCCAGAGAGCCCTGAGGAGTGCGGCGGGGAAGAAGGGAAGCGGCCTGGAGCTATGAGCACGGCGACTGACCGTGGGTTCTGGACTAGGCAGCGTGGGGGCGAGCAAGCCGCGGAGATGCCAGCCCGTCGTCAGGGGCCCAGCAGGCCAAGGCGGGGAGCTCGGAGGCCTTGGGGGAGGAGACGGGCTGCAGGGGCGCCCCGAGGCCGTGGAACCAAGCGCGAGTCGAGGTTCTCGGTGTGGGGAACTGGCTGTGTGAATGCAGAGAGGCTGCAGGAGTGTCGGCGGCCACGGGGGAGGAGGCCAGCTGCGGAGCCAGCAGAGGCTGTTGGGGCAAAGGCGGCCTTGGGGGCACCTGGTATTGCACGGTCTATTGCGGCTGCAAGAGACCCAGAGACTGTGTGGGTAAACGGGGCTGTGGGAGAACCCCAGGTGGTGGGGCCTATCGGGTCTGTGTGGGTGACTGGAACTGGGATTGAGGAGACGGACTATAGGAGTCCTCTGGGCTGTGAGAGAAAAGGCCGTCCTGGATCTCTGGGGCATGGGAGCATTCTGGAACTGTGGCTGAAGGTGCAGGCCATGAGGGCAGCTTCAGGTTATGGAGAAGAGAGCAGAGTTGAGCTCTACCCTGTGCCTGCAGGGCAGGGGCCAGTTGAAAGGGGTGTCCCTGGCCAGGCTTCATGGGTAGAGACAAGCCTTGGTGGCCTCACAGGACCGTGGGTGAAAGGACAGGCTAGGGCAGTCCCTCGGGCCACGGGAATACCTGTAACTAAGGGGTTAGTAGTAGGTTACGAGAAGGTCTTAGGTTCGTGTGGGCAGGGGCAGGCTGTGAGAATGCCTGGTACTGTGGATTCAAGTTGTGGGATTGCCCCATGCCTGTGGGGGAGGGGACATGCTGTGGGGATGCCTGGGGCAGTGGAGGGGAGAGGCAGTGGGGTTGCCCTTTGCCGTTGGGGAAAAGGACAGACTAAGGGGGTGCCTGGGTTTGTGGGGTGGCGCGAGGTGGCAGGAGTTCCCAGAACTGTGGAGGGAGAGACAGGTTGTGAGGGTGCTCCAGGTCTGTGGGGGAGAGGGCAGTCCACGCAGGTATCTGGTGCTTTGGAAGAAGAGCCAGTCTATGGCAGTACCCCAAGCATGTGCGGAAGGGGACAGGCTGTGGGGGTGGCTGCTGTTGTGGAGACTAGGTCTGTGGGTGCCCCAGGCATGTGGCGGAGGAGACAGGCTGTGGAGGAGATAGGCTGTGGGGGTATTCCTGGCTTACGGGGCACAGGACAGCCTGTGGGGGTGTCTCGTGCTATTGAAGAGGAAACCAGATACGGGGGTGACCCAGGATTCTGGGAAAGAGGACAAGCTGTGCGGGTAGAGACTGGCTCTGGAGGAGGCCCAGGGTTTTGGGAAGCTGTTGGGGATGTGGGGTTATCTGGTACTGATGAGGAAGAGGCAGGTTCTGGGGGTGCTCCAGGCTTGTGGGGGATGGAAGCGGTTATAGGAGTACCTAAGACTTTAAGGGAAGAGACAGGCCATGGGCCTGTCTCTGGTCATTGGGGAACAGAAGTGCCTGTGGGGGTGGCCCAGGCTGTGGTGGTCCCACGGGCCATGGGAGAAGAGACAGGCTATGGTGGTACCCCAGGCCTGTGGTATAGACAGCAGCCTCAGGGGGCACCTCCAGCTGAGACAGTGCCAGGAGTTGTTGGTGAGGAGATATGCTGTGAGCGTGTCGTGAGCCAGTGGGAAGGGAGGCAGGTTATTGGGGAGCAAGAGACCGTGGTGTCTACAGCTTTAGGGATGTCTGGGCCTGCGAATCAAGAGACTGAGACTGGCTCTGGGGATGTTTCTTGTCTGTGCAGGAGGAGACAAACTGTGGGGCCGTCTGCGACCATGGGGATACCCAAGGCAGCAGGTGTGCCTAAGCACAGGCGTACTGCAGTAGGGGTCCCCATAGCTGTGGATGAGCCCAGGTCTGAGAGGGTGCCTGCTGCTGTGTGGGTATCTGGCCCTGTGGGGCAGGAAAACAGCCCTGGAGGTGCCGTGAACCTGTGGGAAAGGGTTCGTACTCCCCGAATGCCCATGGCTTCAGGGAGGTCCGTGGCTCCTGGGGAGCTGTGGTCTGTGGGGGAGGATTCTGGTGCTGGGGCTCTCCCAGGATCTTGGGGAAGGAGACAGGCTGGTGGGGTTCCCACGATGACCCAGGTTTCTGTGGATCCTGAGGTGCCTGGGCCTGTAGGGGAGGAGCCTGGCTCTGGAAGTGTCCCAAGGTTGTGGGGAAGGAGGCAGGCTGCCAGGGTTCCCATGGCCGCTGAAGTGCCCACCCCTTTTAGGGTGCCTGGTCCTCCAGGTGTGGACCCTGGCTCTGGAGATTTCTTAGGCTTGATGGGAAGGAGACAAGCTGTACAAGTACCTGTGGCTGTAGGGGTGTCCGCAGTGGGCAGGATGCCCATGGTGCCCAGGTGGCCTAGGCTTGTGCAGGAGGAGATGGGCTCTGGAGGTGACACAGGTTTATGGGGAGGGAGAGAGACTGTGGGAGTACCTGCAGATGCTAGGGGGCCCACGATGCCTACGTCTGTCATGATAGCCGAGCCCACGGGGGAAAAGACTGGCTCTGGGGGCGTCTCAGGCTTGTCAGGAGGTAGACCGACTGCAGGGGTACCTGTGGTTTTGGGGCTGCACACAGCCACTGGGCTTGAGGGGGCGGAGATGCACTCTGGGGGTCACTTGTGCATATCGAGAAGACAGACTGCTGGCATGCCTGTGGCTGCTGGGGTTTCTATGGCCGTGGGAGTGCCCACAGGCGCTGGGGCCCTTGGGCCTCTGGCGGGGGATACCAGTTCTCAGGACATCTCCGACATTTGGGGAAGGAGACAGGCTACTGAAATACCAATTGCTGCCAGTGTCCCTGGCCCTGTGGAAGGGGAGACTGGTTTTGATGGTGTCTCGAGCCTGTGGAGGAGACAGACTAGAACAGTTCCTGCAGCTGTTCAGGGGCCTGAGTCTTTGGGGCTGCTTGGAGCTGTGGGAGTACCTGTGCCTGGGTGGGTGCCCGCTGCAGTATGGGTGAGTGGGTCCATAGAAGAAGAAATGAACGGGGGTGTCATGGGCCTGACAGCGGTGAGAAGGGAGTTGACAGAGGGGCCTGGGGCTTCAGGAGAGGAGACAGGAGGTAGGAACATCCTGGAACTGGCAGGGAGGAGACAGGCTGGGGGGGTGTTGCATACTTGTGGGGGTGGGGCCAGGCTATGGGGCTGTCACAGATCTGTGGGAGAAGAAAGAGACTACAGGAATGTTCCAGGAGTGTCAGGGACAAGAAAAACTATGGGGCTACATGAAACTGTGGGGGTGCCCCCAGTTTCAAGGGAGGAAATGGGCTTTGGTTATTTCACAGATCATCCACAGCAGAGGGGGAGGAGGGAGGCTGGAGGAGTTTCTGGAAACAGACTGAGGGGGGACAATTTGGGAGACAGTTATGTGGAGGAGGACAGATTGAGAGGGGCGTCCCAGTAGTATGTATAAGAAATAAGCTCAGGTGGGGGGGGTCTTGGGGCTCTGTCGGGGGGGAACAAGTTGGGAGGGAGGTTTGTCGTGGCTTGTGGTTGAAGGCACAGGCTGTAGTGTCTCAGAACAGGGGAGAGAGAGAACTTGGTGGAGATGTTGCAGGGTATGGGGGTGGGGTAACAGATAGGGAGGTTTCCTGGAACAGTGGGGAGGGGACAGGTTGCAAGGTGAGGGGTGTTCCAGGACTTTGTGTAGGGGGGCGGGCAGGGGTAGGTGTCCCTGGGCTCTGTGTGTGTGTGTGTGTGTGCACGCTTATGTAGCATCACTCTAGGGATGGTGGAGCTGTGGATCCTAGTGGAGAATGAATTGTGAGGCCTTTGGCCCATGGACTCATCCAGGGGGAAGTGCTGGCCACGTAAAGGTTGCAGACGCCCCCGCCCCGCTTCTGCAGGCTTCATTCTGCGGACTCCAGCACCTGAACTGTGACGGTGTCGAACCGTTCCGACTGCCTCGTTCCTGTGCCTCTTTCCGTCTTTTTTTTAAAATCATGTCTCAACAGCTTTAGAAATAAGGAATCTTGGACAGCTGCCTTTCTACGACATCTGTAGGAGCAAATCCAGTCTACAAACCTCGGATTTATTGAAAAGCTTAAATTAAGAGATTTGTTTTTGTTTTTTTTAACCTTTCCCAAATGATTTACTACAGGATTCCTTGAGAGAACACATTCCCCAGTGCATTTAAAACTAGTCAGTTTACAGAAATTCAGCTCAACAGGTGTTTGTCGACTGTGTGCAGAGCGCTGTGTTGTGGGAAATAGAAGAGCAAGACAAGGCCCTTACCCTCCAGGAACCTTGTCTAGCTGGGAAGATGAGACAGATACCTGTGAAATAGGTAAATAACATGAGCCAGCCAGCACAGAGTGTGCTAAGCTCCTTGAGTGTTAGCAGTCGTAGGGTGTTTGTAGGGAGCATTCAGAACAGGGAGAGGCAATGATGTGAGTATTGCCCTTTATAGTTTACAAAACACTTTCATATCTGTTATCGTATATATGTATAGGGCAGTGGGAAGATGGGAAACGGAAGAATTAGGGAGGTCAGTCAGCAAGTTAATGGCAGATCCTGGCTGAAATCCGGATACTCTGATCCTGCAGGTTTACTTAGAGCCATTCAGAGTCACATAGCCTATGTGTCCATAAAGCTGCCCTACTGGAAAGTGCTAGATTACCACAGCAGAGCTCTGTATGAGGAGTAGTGTCCTACTGGAGACCTACGAAATTTGGAATGAAAAGAGTGTAAGAAACTGTCATTAAAATAGTGTGTTCTGTTCTTTTAGAAATACAAATTCCAAAAGTGTGCTCGCTTTTGTAAATGGGAGAAGCTGTCATATACCTGTCCTTAAGCATTCACTCTGTAGTCTGAGTTTCTTACGGTCTGCTTCTGGAATGTTACACATGCATGCCCTTGGGTTTTCTTTATTCTTTTCCTTTAGGATTATTGGTCTGAAAGTCGCCTTCTTTCATTTTAGGCAATGATTTCAGGGAAGATCCATTGGCTGATGACTAGATTTCCCCTCTTGTTCTACACCATCCAACGTGATGGGACCAGGCGAACCTGTTCCAGCCTGTGTCCGTCTTGCACCTGATGTCCACCTAGGTGGGAGGTGTGACCCCAGGGAATTTCAAACCCAGGTAGGTTTTTCCTTTTTTAACTTCTTCTTATGAAACATTTCAAACATACAGAAAAGTTGGAAGAAACGGACAACGAACACCTTTTAATCCACCTCCTAGCTTCAACAGTTGTTAACATTTTGCCCTGTTTGTATATTTATCCATCTAAAATTTTTGCTAACCGTTTCAGGTGTCATGTCATTACAGATACCATGTCACTTCTAAATATTTTAGAATGCGTTTCCTAAAAATAAACTCTTAACATTTGTACCATTATCACACCTAACAAAATGGACCAAAATAATAATAATTTCCTGGTATTAGCTAATAGCTGGTCTTATTCCAGCCTTACAGTTGACCCCAAAATGTCTGGTAAATTTAAAGAAATTTACAGTGAGTACCTAGCATTGATATTTTACCTTATTGGTTTTATCACGTCTGTTTTTCGACCCATCCCTCTAGAGATCCATCCATCAGTCCATCTTATTTTTGACACATTTCAAAGTAAATTGCAGACCTTGGTACCCTAAATACTTTAGTACGCAAATCATTAAGCTGGAGTTCAGTCTTTGTTTTCAGTTTTTTTTTCTTTTGCTATAAAATTTACGCTGAAATCCACACATCGTAAGTCATATTTGTTGAGTTTTAAGATACATACTTGTGTAACGTGTACCTATGTTAGAAACAGATCGTGTCCATATCCTCAAAGTTCTTTTACGCCACTTGCCAGTCAGTCCCCACTCCTACCCTCCAGAGGCAACCACTATTCTTTTTTTTTCCGCCCATTTCCATCCTAGATTCCCCATTTCCTTTCTTTTTTTTTCAATTGTACTTTAAATGAAGGTTTACAGAACAAATTAGTTTCTAATTAAATGGTTAGTACACCTATTGTTTTATGACACTGGTTAACAGCCCCATGACATTTCAACACTCTCCCTTCTCAACCTTGGGTTCTGTGTTACCAGCTTTCCTGTTCCCTCCTGCCTTCTAGTCCTTGCCCCTGGGCTGGTGTGCCCCTTTATTCTCGTTTTGTTTTGTGGGCCTGTCCAATCTTTGGCAGAAGGGTGAACTTCAGGAATGACTTCATTACTGAGCTGAAAGGGTGTTCGGGGGCCATACTCTTGGGGTTTTTCCAGTCTCTGTCAGGCCAGCAAGTCTGGTCTTTCTTTTCAAGTTAGAATTTTGTTCTGCATTTATCTGCAGCTCTGTCCGGGACTCCCTGTTGTGATCCTTATCAGAGCTGCCAGTGGTGGTAGCTGGGCACCGTCTAGTTGAACTGGACTGAGTCTGGTGGAGGCCGTGGTAAATGTGGTCCTTTGGACTAATCTCTCCCTTGTATCGTTAGTTTTCTTCCTTATTCCTTGCTCCCAAAGGGGTGAGGCCATTGGAGTATCCTAGATGGCCACTCACAGGCTTTTCAGATACCAGATGCTACTCACCAACGTAGAATGTAGAACATTTTCTTTATAAGACTATGCTATGCCAATTGAGCTACATGTTCCCCGAGACCATGGTCCCCACAGCCCTCAGCCCAGCAGTTTGGTCCCTCAGGGAGTTTGGATGTCTGTGGAGCTTCCATGACCTTCCAGAGGCAACTGCTATTCTGATTTTTTCTAACGTAGATTAGTTTTAGTTGTTCTTGAACTTCATATAAATGGAATCATTTCATATGTACACTTCCGGGTAAGGCTTCTTTCACCTACTACGATGCTGTTGAGATTCAGCCACATTGTTGCATGTATCGGTAGCTTGTTCCTTTTTAATACTGAGCGGTATTCCATGGTATGAGTATACCCAAGTTTGCTGATCCAGTCTCCAGTTGATGGACACCTGGGCTGTTCCCAGTGTGGGGCTATTATAAATAAAGTTGCTATAAACATTCTTGTCCAGATCTTTTTGTGAGCATATTTTCATTTCTCTGGGGTAAATACGTGGAGTGGAATTGCTGAATCCTTGGGTAGGTGCAGATTTAGTTTTATAAGAAACTGTCAGACCTTTTTACGAAGTGGTGGTTATCATTTTGCATTCTTACTGACAAGGTGTGGGAGCTCTAGTTGCCCTACATCTTTGCCAGTGCTTGGTGTTATGAATCTTCTTCCTTTTAACCGTTCTGGAGGGTGTGTAGCAATACCTCATTGTGGTTTGGAAAAAAAAAATTTTTTTTGAATTAATATCAGACTGACAGAAAAATTGCAAGAATAGTACCCAGAATTCCTGGATACCATCCTACCATATTCCCCAAATGTTAACATTCCCTTTGTCCCTCTCTCTTTCCCCCCACACATGCACACACAGCCATATTTTCTGAACGGTTTGAGTAAGTTGCAGACAGGCTGTCCTTTTACCACTATTAAGAATTCGCCTATATATACCAGAGCACAGTGATAAAACTCAGGAAGTTAATATTGAAATAATACTCTCATATTTTTTATACCGTATAGGGAAACCCTGGTGGCGTAGTGGTTAAGTGCTATGGCTGCTAACCAAAGCGTTGGCAGTTCAAATCCGCCAGGCGCTCCTTGGAAACTCTATGGGGCAGGTCTACTCTGTCCTATAGGGTCACTGTGAGTCGGAATCAACTCGACGGCGCTGGGTTTGGTTTTGGTTTGGTTTATAGTCCATAGACTTTATTGAGATCTTGTCAGTTGTCTCGATAATGTCTTCTATAGCAAAAGAAAAGCCAAGATTATGAGTTATATTTTGTTGTCACTTTAATCTCCTTTAACCTGAACAATTTCTGTATTTCGTGGCAGTTCTATTTTTGAAGAATACAGCCCAGTTGTTTCAGAATTTTCCCTCAATTGGAGTTTGTCTAATGTCTTCTCATTAGATTTAGGTTACACTTTTGGCAGGAAAACCACCGAAATGATGTGGAGTCCTCCTCAGAGCATCCTATCAGGAGGCACATGCTGTAGATTGGTCCTACTGCTGGCAGTGCTGACTTACATCATTTGATTGAGATCTCCATTGTAGTTACTCTTAACGTTTGTAAAGTCTCTTATCTTTGAGATTTTGTAAATATCCTTTTCTTTCTCACACTCATCCACTAGTTTTAGCATGTATTACTGATTCTTGCCTGAATCAGGTTTTTATTTTGATGGTTGGCAAATGGTGGTTTTCTAACTTCATAATGCCTTCTATGTTTATTTGGTCTCTTACTGTAAGGAAGAGCTTTCTCTTCTCTTTTTCATTTATATATTAGGGTGGCCTCATTTCTCAAGTTATTCAGTAGGTTAAATTCTTTATCATTGTTTATTTTGATGTTCACATTGTCTATGAAAAGAGTCACTTCAGGCTGGCTCCTCTGTCCCTTTGACATGTTCACATTAATCTTAGATCACTTTTGGCCACACAAACATAATCCAAACAGATATTCCAGACTCAGCTTGTCATTTCCTTGTCCAGCCCTGGAATCATCCATTTATCCAAGGAACCCTGGTCTCCTTTAAGTGCAGAATGGTATTCAGAAATGAGTATCTGGGTACTAGGTATTCTCATTACTACTGACATGTCATTGTTTCTAGGCCCTCTCAGAGAACAGAGTTAGAAAGTACATGTTTATACTTGGGTGTATATGTACATGCAAACACAAATACTTGTATACAGGTCCACACTCACATATTTCTGTATCCACTTCTTTCTTTCCATCATTTAAAGTATTTTTCCTTCTGCGTATCTAAATTAAAACCCGTGAGTTCACACAGCTGTCTCCAACTTCAGTCCAGCACTTTCCGTATTTATAACCCCCTTCTCCGACACTATGAAACCTGGCTGTCATTATCTACCATACGTTTACTTACTTACCCAATCCTAGAATGCACAAAAAGTAGCTTCAGAATTTCAACTCATGCCTCTGCAAAAAAAAGGAAGCTTACAAATTAGAGTTCAACATTTGTTTAGAGTACTTTTCGCCTTTATCCTGAGGACGTATAGTCCAAGTACCATGTTCAGAAGATACTTTGGATGATTTTTTTTCACCCCACTTTATAGTGTATTTACGTTACTCATTTGAAATTTAGTTCCGTTCATTTGTTTCTGCTTGTATTCATTTTTAGGCGTTTCATCCATCTTCATGGACTTTTTTTTCTTCCTCCTCCTTTCCTTCCCTCTCTTCTTCTTTCTGGTATGCGTGGAACATTAACATAGTTCCAGATATACCTGTACAAAAATAGATTCACAGAGGTGGTGTTCTCTCTATCCCTACCACCAGTTCCCACCCACAACCTGTAGATAACTCATCCCAGCCTCTGGTTTGTCTTTCCTGGGTTTTTTTTTTTTTTGCATGAATAATCAGGTACATGTATATTTTTTCACGTCCCTTTTTTTCCCCCTTATGTGAAGGATAGCATATTATACTCTTTTTGCACTTTGCACTTTTTGCTGAGCAATATGTTTGAGAAATCACTCCACCTCAGTTCACAGAGAGCTCCCTCATTATTTGTTATATCTACAAGGTACTCCACTGTGTGGCTGAACCATAGTTTTTCAGCCACTCTCCTACATGGACATTTAGGATGATTGCAACAGTTTGCAATTACAAACAATTTAGCAATGAATAACCCCATGCATATGTATTATTGGGGGTAAATTCCTAGCAGTGAGACTGCTGGGTCAGAAGGTAAACACATATGTAGTCTTGTTAGACGTTGCCAAATTCTCCTCGAAGAGGGTTGGATCAGTCTGCCTTCCCACGAGCACGAGAGTGCTCATTTCCCCATAGCCTCACCAAGAGAATGTGTTGTTATAGTTTTTTGACTTTTGCTAATCTTATAGATATTTCAGTGTAGTTTTCATTTATATTTTTCTCATGATATTGAACATCTTTTTATCTGTTTAAGGGCCATATTTATATATTTTTTGGAATATTTTAGTTTATGTGTTTTTCCCATTTTCTATTGGATTTTGATCTTTTTTTTTTTCCACCTTAATTTTTAAGGTGTCTGTATATGTAAGGTTATTAGTCCTTCATATTTGATTTCTGTGGCAAATATTTTCTCCCAGTTTGTCAGTTCTTTTGACTGCGGGTTTTGTTTTTAATTCGTATGTAGTCGTATTTGTCCGTCTTTTCTTTTGTTGTGTCTGGATTTTGAGTCATAGTTAGAAGGCCTTTCCCCACACCCAGATAAAGAGAAGCCTACTCATTTTTTTTCTTGAATCTTTATCAAAGTTCCTGGACATTTTAGCTTTATTTAGACTCTTTGAGGGAAAGATCTTTCCCAAATATGTCTATAAGTTTCAGGTACTCTGTGTCTGATGATAACCCTTTTTTCCTCTAGTCAGGTTTTTGACTACTCTTTTTTCTGTAATTGAAGTTTTCTCACAATTTTTTTTAAACTGACTTTTATACAGATATTACATATACACACAGTTACTTAATCATGATGGGGGAGGTCTTCTTTGAAGTCAGGGCGCCACAGCACAAGGTTTGTTGAGTTTGTAGGCACAGATCCTCTTGTTTACCCATCTAACAGGTCTCTTCAGGAGTATGCATACTTAAAGCCATAAATTGTTTGTTCCGTTTGACCTAATAATCCCAGGACAGAGAATTTATCCTACAGAAATAATTTTAAAAGAGATAAAATAAATGCATTGAAATATTAATCCAAGTAATAGTTTTATTGGTGGAAAATCTGGAACAAACTAAATGTTTGAGAATAGTGTTATAATTAAGTGTGAAAAAGCCATTCACTGGATTTTAGGATACGAAATCGTGAAAAATAATAAAAACTGGAGGAATATAGAAACACGCCCATGTTAAACGAAAGACAAAACGTGTATCCACTGTAATTAAAATTCACTAAAACTTAAGCTCACACAGTAAAGCATAAGTAGAATGTTTGGCGCAAGATCCACTGAGCTGCAGGCTAAAAGATGTGGTCCAGGCATTGGGTGAGAAATCACGGGAAGATCTGAAGAGGCGTAGTCAAAGGGCTGAGATCTGGAGTGGCTGTGTGGGACCACTGTGGAGCAGTTTCCAGGAAAGTCGTAACGGGTCGGTCACTTTTAGAGCCTTGCATTTGGGAACAGTACAGAAGTGCTAATTGGGGAGTGAGGAACTTAAGTGGTTGCTGCTTGAAGCCTTTTGGGTTGATTTTTAGAGGAAGATCCCAGTATGATCTTAGTAAACAGAATAAGACTGTGGGACTGGGTGATTATGGGATAGAACCAGGGGGGTGCGGTGCCCTCAGGCTGATTCCGTCAGTACCACAGAAAATCCGTCTTAGCACTAATAATCTTCTGGGTGAAATTTTAGAAACTTGATCAGAGACGTATACCAGCTATGCAATATGTCATTAATTTAATGTGTACTTACTTTTATTTATCTGTTTTTTGAAGAACCAGTTGCAGTTTAATAGGAATGTTCCCACTCATTCAAGCAGCTTGGCAATCAGGTATTCTTGTCCACATGCAATTAGAATTGAAAAGCTGAAGCACTCCTACAACGAATCCCACCATTGTAAAGATGTCAGTTCTAGAGACGGGCCTGACCTGAGCAGCTCTGTTTCATTTTCCGTCATATCAGAAGAGAAACTCAGCTATGCTGTCCACCTGGCCAAACGGGATGTGAAACGAAGACAGTTTGAAGAACATGTGAAAGGACATCATCTCAGAAGTCAGCCCCAGACCCCTCAGAAATGTGGACATATGAAGTCTGGGATACCTGAACACAGGCTAGAAAGGAAGGAAACCAAAAGGCAGGAAGGCTTTCCACACAGCCACCAGCCATCCAGAGTCGAAATTTCCAGCTCAGGTGCCAAGGTATACCTGTACACATCTCATCCAGGACAATCAGACCTTACCGTGCCAAATTCGCCACCCACCCGGGATCCGGGACTTCAGCCACACCCCAAGACAGGTGAACACAAAAGCCTGTTAGAAGTTCAGCGGCTCCAGAAAGAACTGAGCAGTTGTATCCACAAAATTGAAGAAGTAACTAAAAAAGGTGAGAAAAATTAGATTCTTCACTTGGAGGAGATGCCGTGAGTGTGGGGTAGTTGAGATACATTCCTCTGGGCCTCCCAAACTCCCCTCCATCCTCCTGTTTGTTGGTTCACTTGAGTGTGAACACTCATGACAAGACAGTTGGACTTTGACTTTGAGTATTGTCTTTGCCCCTGAAGAGGTTGCCCCGTTCTAATCCCTGTTTCCAGCAGAGGTCTTTGAAGCAGCTCTCCCCCGTAGGCTGCTCTTTGTAAGCGGGCTGGCTGAGGGCCAGCTAGGATTTGGGGTACCTGCTGTCTGCACCTTAGGTCTTCTGGCACCAGAGTGCAGACCATCCTCTGATGTTTTTCTTGCTTATCCAGAAGTCCTGGCAAAATTATTTTGAATTTACTTTAAAAAAAAAAAAAGGGCACAGTGTATGCGTACTATAGATAAAAGGAGTTTTAAGTTCAGTGATAGTCAGATGAGCACACACCAGTGACGGGAAAGTTGTGGGTATACTGAGTGTGAAATCTCTGATCATAGTGTAAGAAGGAAGGTGTGTGATGATCGTACACTTTCAACGCTACGGGTCTTCAGTGTTCTGCATGCCTGTGTACGTCCGGGTAGAAGGTGATTGATTGTCTGTGGAGAATTTGGGGTTATCATAGCTAATAACTAGGGGGATGGAGCCCAGCTTTCAGACTGCAAGAAGTAAGCAGTGGAACATCCGAAGGAGCTAGAATTAGCCTTTGCATATCACATTTCACTTGTATATGCGTATGTGTCCCGTGAGGTTATGTAAGGAACTTAAGGTGCCTCACAAAAACACCTGTGATTGAACAGAATCAAACACAAACAGGCAAACGAGGACATTGCGGTACAGGGAAAAATCAGATTTCTAAGGGACAGGTTACAGATGTGTCTCCAAGCTTTCTAGCAGCCAGAATTCACAAAGTTGAAAAGAGAAAAAACAATTGTCTAATATGATGAACGATTCAGAAACAGCCCTGCATGAAAATAACAAATGCGCTGAGGCTCGTTCCCTACAATGCCCCTCAGTGTTGGTCTGTGGCGCGACTCCCCAGCCGTGAGGCCACGGCTCTGGTGATCTGGTCTGATCCAGGTGAATCTCTAGGGCAGTGCTCAACTATTTGTGGGGAAGGACTGGGTTTTTTGTTTTTCATTTTCACTCAGTCGCAAATCAGTACTTCCGTAAAGTATAATAAAAATGTCGCAACAATGGCAAACTGCTATAAAAACGTGTAAATGCATACTTTGAATTTCTGTACTTATCTTGCTGGGGACTGATAACGGTTTGTGGGCGGCCCCCTTCCCGACCACCCTTTCAGTGGCACCGACGTGCCCTCTAGTGCTTCCTGAGCTGCTGCTCTGTAGGCGGGTTACGTCAGAATCGTCCGCAAGGTGAGCAGTTAAAAAACCCTGCTGGAGTCACTTCATTTGTATTCAGGTGAGCGTGTGACCCCGAGTTTCCTACTTACTGTGCAGATGAGCGTGTGACCCCGAGTTTCCCACTTACTGTGCAGAGGAGCGTGTGACCCCGAGTTTCCCACTTACTGTGCAGAGGAGCGTGTGACCCCGAGTTTCCCACTTACTGTGCAGATGAGCGTGTGACCCCGAGTTTCCCACTTACTGTGCAGATGAGCGTGTGACCCCGAGTTTCCCACTTACTGTGCAGATGAGCGTGTGACCCCGAGTTTCCCACTTACTGTGCAGAGGAGCGTGTGACCCCGAGTTTCCCACTTACTGTGCAGAGGAGCGTGTGACCCCGAGTTTCCCACTTACTGTGCAGAGGAGCGTGTGACCCCGAGTTTCCCACTTACTGTGCAGAGGAGCGTGTGACCCCGAGTTTCCCACTTACTGTGCAGAGGAGCGTGTGACCCCGAGTTTCCCACTTACTGTGCAGAGGAGCGTGTGACCCCGAGTTTCCCACTTACTGTGCAGAGGAGCGTGTGACCCCGAGTTTCCCACTTACTGTGCAGAGGAGCGTGTGACCCCGAGTTTCCCACTTACTGTGCAGAGGAGCGTGTGACCCCGAGTTTCCCACTTACTGTGCAGAGGAGCGTGTTACCCCGAGTTTCCCACTTACTGTGCAGATGAGCGTGTGACCCCGAGTTTCCCACTTACTGTGCAGAGGAGCGTGTGACCCCGAGTTTCCCACTTACTGTGCAGATGAGCGTGTGACCCCGAGTTTCCCACTTACTGTGCAGAGGAGCGTGTGACCCCGAGTTTCCCACTTACTGTGCAGAGGAGCGTGTGACCCCGAGTTTCCCACTTACTGTGCAGAGGAGCGTGTGACCCCGAGTTTCCCACTTACTGTGCAGAGGAGCGTGTGACCCCGAGTTTCCCACTTACTGTGCAGAGGAGCGTGTGACCCCGAGTTTCCCACTTACTGTGCAGAGGAGCGTGTGACCCCGAGTTTCCTACTTACTGTGCAGAGGAGCGTGTGACCCCGAGTTTCCTACTTACTGTGCAGAGGAGCGTGTGACCCCGAGTTTCCTACTTACTGTGCAGAGGAGCGTGTGACCCCGAGTTTCCTACTTACTGTGCAGAGGAGCGTGTGACCCCGAGTTTCCTACTTACTGTGCAGAGGAGCGTGTGACCCCGAGTTTCCTACTTACTGTGCAGAGGAGCGTGTGACCCCGAGTTTCCTACTTACTGTGCAGAGGAGCGTGTGACCCCGAGTTTCCTACTTACTGTGCAGAGGAGCGTGTGACCCCGAGTTTCCTACTTACTGTGCAGAGGAGCGTGTGACCCCGAGTTTCCTACTTACTGTGCAGAGGAGCGTGTGACCCCGAGTTTCCTACTTACTGTGCAGAGGAGCGTGTGACCCCGAGTTTCCTACTTACTGTGCAGAGGAGCGTGTGACCCCGAGTTTCCTACTTACTGTGCAGCTCAAATGGGAGAGAAGTCACGGGGCTGCGTAGGCTCCTGTAAGGCCGCGTCAGTATCTGCCCTTCCTGATTGCACGTTTTTGCTTTCTTCAAAACTGGCTTACTGTTTTCATTGTTTGGCCTTTTAAGTGTAAACACTAAAAATTTAGACTTCTGAAATACACATCCTAATGAAATACTGCTCTTAGCTGATTTGTATTTTGGGGCTCTGCCCAAGAATTTCTGTAAACGTCTTTGAAAACCACTGCCTGGGAGGAACAGAAAGACTGCATCTCCCTCAGGCAATCTTCCAGAAACAATTTTTTTGAACCAACCTTTTGAAAATGCGGAGCATCAGTGTGTACAAGGGTGTGCTTCCTGACAAATACATGAAGACGTTAGACACTTAGTAGTTTTAGCACTTGGCATTTTAACGTGCTCTCTTTTTGAAAAAGGATTTCTCTTTTTGATTCAAGATAAGAAAGTATGAAAGTAATCTCACTAAACTTAAAAATAGGCCAACAGAGGCTTTCCGAAAAAACAGAAAGTATGACAGATTTTTGGCTCAATATGAAGAATTCTGAAGTAGTGAGTGATGCCTCACAGGGCTGTAGTCTGTCCAGTGGGATTAGTTCAGGGAATCTCTGCCTGGAGGGGAACTCGGTCCAGTCCATGTCGTCAAGGCCCTTCCACGTCTGAGTCAGCACATCGGCCCAGACATTCCTGGTTTCTTGGCTGATGAATGATAGAAATTTTTTGTTAAACCTGCCTCATTTTTTTTTTCCTTAATAAAAATTGAGATTTAAAAATGTGTTACCTCTTTTGAGTAATTGAAATCTTTAAAAATTTTTATATATGGTTTATAATCCACTCTTGGGGAAAACAATCTTTGCAGATAAAATAGAAGAGGCCTTGGATCCAGATGAAGAGCGGCGAGTCCGAACCAGGAGACAGGAGCAAGCCGTGCGTTCTGCACGGATGCTCTACGTCCTCCAGCAGCAGGTGGGAAAGCCCAGGAGGAGTGGGACGTTCCACTTGGTGTACTGAATTTCTAAGGAATTCTTTCTGGCTCAGAAATATTAGCAGCAATGTAACCTACATGAATGCTTCTGAGTTTGTGAGGCTAGGTGTTGAACCTGTGGACAAGTAATTATTTTTCTTTTTGGCATTGGCCTTTATGTCTATTGGTATATTACATGGGAATGGCCAGACTCCTTAGGATGTGGTTCTTGACTTTTGCAGACAGTAGACTCTTGGACCTTTTCCCCAGAAAAAAAAAATTTTTGCACATAAAGCTGGCAATTCACAGTCCTCTTCTTGCAAACCCTGGTCCTAGAGGAAAGGGACCTTGTTAGTTTCCCGTCTGTCCGATGTTTATAACCTAGTAGGAGCTTACCAAAACCAAACTGACTGCGTTGACTTGATTCCAACTCGTAGCGACCCTACAGGATAGGGTAGAACTGCCCCATAGGGTCTCCAAGGCTGTAAATCTTCGTGGAAGCACACTGCCACATCTTTCTCCCACAGAGCAGCCAGTGGGTTCTAACCAGTGACCCTTTCGTTAGCAGCCTGGCACTTTAACCAGTGCGCCACCAGGGCTCCAGTAGTAGCTTAGTAGATAGTAAATAATTTGATTATTCCTGTAACAATAGTAGTACATTCACATTCTGGTAATGGGGGAAAAAAAGACTATGTTAAGTGTTTTTCAGGGCACATTTAGTGGCTGATAAACCGGCATTTACAGTCTTGACATCATGGATAGATTTTTTAAAATGTTTGTTGTAAACTTAGTATCTTACTCGTTAATCTGCCTTTAACTCATTTCTGATGACTGGAGTCACATCTTTGCCCTGTTACTTGAACCAAAAACTTGACTCTTTCATTTAAAAGAAAATGCCTGAATTGGACTGTGTTCCGTATTCTTCTTGGATTGTATTTCAGTCCTTACTCTACTTTGCTGCCATAGAAATTGTTCTAAAATACGAGTTTTACAATGTTAGACCTCTGCTTAAAAGGCTTCAGTGAATCTCTATAACTTATAGGATAAAGCCTGCATTCTTTTTTAATTTTGTGTTTTAGGTGAAAGTTTACAGTGCAAATTAGTTTCTCATTCAAAAATTTATACACAAATTGTTTGCATGACATTGGGTGCAATCCCCACAATATGTCAACACTCACCCCTTCCACTCTGGGTTCTCAGTATCCATTCCTCCAAATTTCCTGTCTCTTCCTGCCTTCTCATCTTTGCTTTTGACCCGGTGTTGCCCATTCAATCTTGTATACTTGATTGAACTAAGAAGCACGTACCTCACTTGTATTATTGTTTGTTTTATAGGCCTGTCTAATCTTTGACTAAAGGTGAACTTTGGGGGTAGCTTCACTTCTGAGTTAGCAGGGTGTCCGGGGGCCATAGTTTGAGGAGTTCCTCCAGTCTCTGTCAGACCAGTAAGTCTGGTCTTTTTTTGTGAATTTGAATTTGTTCTACATTTTTCTCCTACTCTGTCCAGGACTCTCTGTTGCGATCCTTGTCACAGCAGTCGGTGGTGGTAGCCAGGTACCGTATGGCTGCGTTCTTTGGCATGGCACTTAAGACTTGGTGATCTGGACCCCCTGCCTTTCCAGACTCACCTCCACCTCTGCTCCTTCATGTTAAATTCTTGTTATATCAGAGACCGAGGGATGGAAGGGGAGCACTGTGCTCCAGTTGCCATCTCCAGCTGGAAACCAGTAACTGTTTTTTGGGTGCATGAATGAAGAGCCTATTTCATTTTCAACTGACCTGAGTTAATGATGGTTATGTTTGGACAAGATGTATTCTTTTGTACAAAAAAGATCAATGGAAAGGTATAAAGTTTATCATTTTTCCCCCTTTACAAAAACAGGTAAAAGAAATCCAGGAAGAATTGGATAAATTGAGTCCACATAAAATTAAGCACACTAAGAAGGTATGATGCAATTAAATTATGATTAATACTTTTTATAAATTACATTTCCAGTGTTGGTATTATATGTGGGTTCTCTGCATTAATAGAATTTGCAGTGAAGGAGTGAACACTTCATTCTGAATAGGAGGTTGCCTTCCAACAAACAGATTCGGAAAAATAAATTATTATTGTTGTTGCTGCTGATATAAGAAACTGAGAATAGGAAGAAAAGGTTTTGTCGTTAGAAAACCTTTAAGCTTTGCAGTTTTCTTTACTATGAAAAAGTTTTCACCATAGGAAGAGCTTTCTGTAGAAAGAAGATGGATTGTAAATACTCTAATTTATGGGTTGGGTTAGTATTAGGAAGTTCTGAATATCAAATTCACTTTTCCCGTCTCATTTATTACCAGTCATGGGCAATGTCTAGGCTGGCAGCTGCCCACCGTGGAGCTATTCGAGCCTTACAGATGTTTGTCACTCAGTTTACCGACCGAGGGGAATACCCGGTTCCCGCGCGGGGTCGGGAGCTAGGAAGTCTCATCCGCCAGCTTTCACTGTGTTCTGCCAAGCTGGATTCTGACCCTTCTGTCCCTGACGTTGTTATAGATATCCTGCAACAAATTGAGGTACGAGATGGGCTCCAAGCCATGTTAAACGTGTGTTGTTTCTAAGCAGGGAAGTAATGCTGTCACCTAGTTTCATTAGGGTTTATGGAGAATGTAAGAAAAAACTGCTGCCTAGTAAGTTAATGCTTCACAGCGGTTGAAGAGGTACTTGGTTTTTATTTTATGATTTTTACCATCTAGTCTATATTATTGTATTTTACTTCTTTGAGAATTGGTGGCATATAACAACTCTTAACCAGATCCATTAGCTAAACAGAATATTTTGTCCCTGACCTTGCCAATTAGCAAGGAATTTATTAGCATAGGAAAGGAAAATAGAAAAAGTACTCAGTGTTTAATCTTGATGGATCTTAGAAGACAAACAGCCTCAGATCCTGTGATCGGCCTTCCCTGGATGTGCTGATCAGGAACGGATGGTGTTCTCCGTTCTAATCTGTGACAGAGACAGTCCTGACACCGTTCCCTGAATCTCGGTAGTTTTCTGAAGTCTGTAGAGCATTACCACATAATTATGCCATTTGATCCCTACTGCAGCACTGTGATTTGCAACAGGTTTTATTGTCACTATTTTACAGATTTAAAAAAAAAAAAAAAAGGTCAGAGGGATTGCACAAGTACTTCTCTTGAGGCTGGGAATCAAATTTCTATCTCCTGATTCTCATTCCAGTGTTATTTCCACTACACCATGTATTTTCACTGACAAATAAAAAGGTGATCTGTATGTTAATATGGCATGGTAAGAACTGTTAGCTGAAGAAAAAGGTGGCGTAGCGGGGAGAATTCTGGACTAAGTGACACGCTGGTTCCTCCATTAGCAAGCTCCTTCGTTGTCTTTAAAGCCCTTTCTGCCTTTAAAATTCCATCACACAGTGAATATGTGCTTTTCATTGGGCACATTCTTGTGTCACAGCACACTGTCAGAAATATCATCATCAGATGCAGATCCCAGAACTTTAGGCAACGTACCAAGTCACGTGATGCTTCTTCAGCTTACCCACAAGAAACATTATTGTCCAAAATGATTCCTTTTGAAGGATAAATCTTCATATTCCTAGAAAGGCTCTTGAGATTATCTAGTCCCTCTTCCAAATTTTGAGTAATAGTACTCAAGTAAATTTTCTTAACGTAATGTTTATCTCTCTTACTTTTGAAAATATTGAGTGCAAAAAATTTATTATCCTTCTTGTGGTTGTTACACCATCCCACAGCTTTTCTAAGGAGTACTTTATTATTATCTGAACTAAATCTCCCTGGCTGTGCTCACTTATCCTTATTTTGTGTAGACTAGATAGAGACTAGGCCTTTATTCTGCCTGGTGATGAATGTGGGTACCTGAAAGGTATGCCTCTTTTAGGCAGGGGGGAAACAGGTCTCCTACCAGTATTATGGTAGATGAGTGAGCAAAGCCACTGACCTTAAGTTTCCTTTAGTTTATAAAATTTATGTTAAATATAGTATGTCTGCTCACTGAAAATACTACTTGAGTTTGTGAGGTTTTCATTGAGAATTAAAACGGTTTAACAGCATATAGGATTATATTTTGAGGACTATAGTTAATTTCTAAAAAGATGATCAAAATTTTATGTTTTAGATACTCTTAAAAGTAGTCATTCTTTGCTATTGCTTTTAGTGAACTAAACATGTAAAAAAAATGCAGAAATTTATTAATTTGATGTCCTAAATAATAAAGCTTTAAATTTAAGTGAAACAGCAATTGGTTGACTGTAAGAGATTTATTAACAGTTTTCTGTAGAGTCCTTATTTTAGTTTGGCAATTAAAAATGTTCTTTTGTGATGAAGAATGAAGAGTGAGCTACTTGTATCAGGTGGACACTTGAGACTGTGTTGGCATCTCTTGTCTGGAGGGGAGATAGGAGGGTAGAGAGGGTTAGAAACTGGCAAAATTGTCACGAAAGGAGAGACTGGAAGGGCTGACTCATTAAGGGGAGAGTAAGCGGGAGTATGGAGTAAGGTGTATATAAGCTTATATGTGACAGACTGACTTGTAAACGTTCACTTAAAGCTCAATAAAAATTATTTAAAAAAAAAAATGTTCATTTGTGATATAAGCCAAGACGGTAATTGACTGTTTCATGGCAGGACTTGGAATCCCTTCTGGAAAAGAAACTGTCACCAAAAAAGGTGAAGAGATGTGTCTCTGAAGTTCGGAACAAATTTCCAGTTGGTAGCCCAAAGGCCTTAGAGAAGTGGCCAAGTACATCGTCAAAGAGCGAGAGGAGCCTCCCTGGAGCAAAGGAGATGTTTCCACAGGAAATGAGGCGACCTGCAGTAGCAAAGAAGCTTCTTGCTGGTATGTGCCTTCAGGTGTTTATTGCCGGATATTTTATTCTTTGACACTGTCTGGACTGTCACAGTTACTGCATTGAGGGGAAAATCAGAATTTAGAACCTAGTCCATGATAGATGCACTTTAACTAGGGTAAGTGAGTGGTAACCAAGATGCTTCCTTAGGTTGGAAGCTAGAGCGTTCTCCCGTAGAGGAGGGTGGAGAAGTAAAAGCCTCTATTCTTATATCAGAGCTTTTGAGCTAACCCAAAGTAAATTTCTGCAGAGCCAGAAGTTAGAACCCTACCTTACTTTTAGAGTTTATGTGTTTCCATTTTAATGGTACGTGTACACACACACACACACACTCTCTCTCCCTCCCTCTCTCCCCCCTCTCCCCCCCTCTCTCCCCCTCTCCCCCCCTCCCCCCTCTCTCCCCCTCTCTCTCCCCCTCTCTCTCCCCCTCTCTCTCCCCCTCTCTCTCCCCCTCTCTCTCCCCCTCTCTCTCCCCCTCTCTCTCCCCCTCTCTCTCCCCCTCTCTCTCCCTCTCTCTCAGGTTTTTCTTCCTAAGCCTTAAGGAGTTAACCTTTGTACTAGTTTTCTACATCAGAGTGTTTGTTACATTTCCTGGGAAAGTATAAACACTTTGGTTTGATACTTTTTGTTTGGTCCTGGGCTGCAGCCTGCCCTGTAATTGGTATGTACCTTTCAGGGATTGGTCAATGGACTATGCAAATAGTGTGTCTGTGGCACTGAGAGGGGATTGGTCAGTTTGCTCCCCCCCCACTGGGAGGGGCCATGTGTTGAAATTGACAAAAAGTTGTGTATGTATGCATATATATACAAATATATATACGTGTGTGTGTATATATATATACACGCACACACACACATAAATTTACATATATATAGATGGAAACCCTGGTGACATAGTGGTTAAGTGCTACGGCTGCTAACCAAGAGGTCAGCAGTTTGAATCTGCCAGGTGCTCCTTGGAAGCTCTATGGGGCAGTTCTTCTCTGGCCTGTAGGGTCGCTATGAGTCAGAATTGACTTGACGGCAGTGGGATTTATATATTTTTATATATATAAGTATATATGTATACACACACATACGTACGTACATACGTACACACGTATATGTACAGCCAGCCCCACAGAGGTTTTTCAGACAGAAAAAATCAGGAAGAGAAGCAGAAGGAAGAAAGAAGGAGCAGAGAGAGAGGAGGCAAGGGACCTCCTAAAAGAGCTGTAACACAGGTCAAGGACTGTAACAGTGAAAACAGCAACAGACCCCAGAAGGGGCCCAGTGGCAGAGCTGGCGCTGACAGGCCTGGAAGGGGCCTTGCAGCAGATTTCGTTGTGTCAGAAGGCAGGGCCAAGAGGAGCCTGTCTTTGGGACTGAGAGGAGCTGAGAGAGCTGTCCCGAACTGAAGAAGGGAGACTTGGCCTACATGCTTCCTGATCCTGAGTTATACCCTGTTACCTCTTTAATAAACCACTTAACTGTAAGTAAGGTCTGTGAGCTCTGTGCGGCCATTACAATGGAGTATCGAACACAGAAGTACAGAGTGCTGTGGGAGGGACGGCTGGTGTCAGAATTCTAAAAAGGGTGGAGGGTGGAGACATGTTGACCTCCACGTTGTAAGGATCAGCCTTGGGCTGATCTTGATTGGCATTATCCCCACCTGAAGTCAGACAGATTCTGATGATGCTGTTGCTATTACTACTACTGCAATTATACATACACACACATACATGCATTTTATATGTGTGTGCATATATACGTGTATACACACATGCATAAATGTTTGTACTTTTTTAAGGGAAGTAATAAACAAATTTTTGTTATTTCAGAAAGTGGAATTGCTGCTAGGTTATATCGTGTGCACATTGTAAATTTAAATGGATGCTGCCAAATTGCCCTGAAAAGTGGACATACAGTTGTACTTTGACTAGCTGCAACCATTAGTATGTATTTCCTCATACCCTCACCAAGTATCTGTATTATCAAATTTAAAACAATTTCTAATCTCATAGGTGAAAAATGGCATCTTACTGTTTCATGTTGTATTTCCCTGATTCGTAGTGAGGGCTGTGGTTTCTTTCACATGTTTCTTGGCCACATTTATTTCCTCTCTGTGATTTGCCTGTTCATAACATTTGCCCATCTCTGCCGGGCTGTATGTTTTTGCTTATGGATTTAGAGGCGTTTTTTTATACATTCTGGATCATGATCCCTCTGTGGTTTAAATATATTGCAAATATTTTCTCCTATGTAATCACTTGTCTTTGTAATTGGTTTATGATGTCTCTTTTGGTATAGGGAATTTTAGCTTTGGAGACAAATCCATCAGTCTTTCTTATATATTTTAATATCTGATAAGGCAATTCTTCCTTCTTTGTTTTCCTTTGTCACAGTTTTGCTGATGATCATTGGTTATCTTCCAGAAGAATTTAGAGCGAGCTTGTCAAGTTCCATGAAAAATACTGTTGAGATTTAGATTGGGATTACACTGAGTTGTAGACTAATTAGGGGAGAAATGATATCTTTACAGTATGGAGTCTTCCCATCCATTCTTACCTTTTCCCCTCCCGTCAGTTGAATTTTAGAATTTTCTGCATCAAAGCCTTACAAATTTCTTGTTAGGTTTATTTCTAGTTTTTATTGCTAATGTGAATGTGATCTTTTTTTTTTAATTACATTTAACCATTGGTTATTGCTAGTTATGGGAAAGCTGTTAGATTTGGACATTGCTCTTATATTTGACACCTTGCTAAATTTCTTATTTGTTATAATACTGTATTTCATTGGTTCTAGCCATGGTGGTACAGTGATTGAGAGCTTGGCTCCTAATCAAAAGATCAGCAGTTTGAAGCCACCACCTGCTCCTTGGAAACCCTGTTTGACAGCTCTACTCTGTCCTGTAGGGTCGCTATGAGTCAGAATCGGCTCAGTGGCAACGGGTTAAGGTACACATTTGAACATTTCTGAAATTCAGATGCGTTCTTAACGTGAATGACATCTTAACAATTAATTGACAACATTTTAAAATTTCCTGTTGATTAAAAAAAAAAAATTTATTTTTTTATTTTTTTTATTGATTGTTGTTAGGTGCCGTCAAGTTGATTCTGACTCATAACGACCCTGTGTGCGACAGAACGAAACACTGCCCAGTCCTGCACCATCCCCATAATCGTTGCTATGTTTGAGCCCATTGTTGCAGCCACTGTGTCAGTCCATCTCGTTGAGGGCCTTCCTTATTTTCACTGATCCTCTACGTTACCAAGCATGATGTCCTTCTCCAGGTCCTGATCTCTCCTGATAATACGTCCAAAGTACATGAGTCAAAGTCTCACCATTCTCTGCTTCTAAGGAGCATTCTGGCCATACTTCTTCCAAAACAGATTTGATCATTCTTCTGGCAGTCCATGACATATTCAGTATTCTTCGCCAACACCGTAATACATAAAACATAATGATGTTTTGTAACTGATGTTTGATGAAATGTAGGATTTTGGCGGCTAATTCTTTCGTATTTTTCCAGATAGGTGAGATTACCTGAAGATAAGGATGGTTTTGTGTCTTCCTTTGTAATATTGATATCTTTTTTTCTTTCTTCTGCTTTATTGAATGGGTTTTAATTCAGTATAATATGGAATAATAACTGTAATGAGGCATCCTTTTCACTCCCAAATTTAATTGGAATGGTTATATATGATGCTTACTGTTGGATTTTGGCAGATTGTCATATGAAGTTGAGAAAATTTTATGTTCCTGTTTTATTGAGAGATTTTCTTTTATCTTGAAATGTTTATAGACAGTTTTTTAAAAAAGTTCTAAGGTTTTAGTATTTAGTGTTTTTGTGTGATTTACATTAAAGTGTGGACAAAGCAACAAATTATTTTTTTTAATTGAAAAACAACATACTTCTAGAACAGTGTACAAAATGTAAATTTACAGGTTAGTTATTTACCAGAAAGCAAACATCTGTATAACCACTATCCCTGTTAAGAACAAGAACATTACCAGCAGCCAGGAAACCCCCCCTTGTATGCTCCCCTTCCAATCTGTGTTCCCTCTCGCCTCCGCAGAGTTAACTGTTACTTCAGTTTCTAATGCTGTACTTCAGTTTCGCCTGATTTGGGACTTTATAAAAATGGAATTGTGCGGTAGATATTCTTGGGGGCTGGCTTTATTTCATGCAGTGCTTTGTGAGAGACATCTATTCTGTTTGTGTGGTTTGTTTACATTCTTTGATATATTCTTGAGTATATCACAATTCTTCTAGTCGTTGAGTTATTCCCGATCTTTGGTGATTATAAAGAAAACTGCGGTGATAGTTCTTAGATCTGTCTCGTGGTACGTGTGTGTGCATTTCTGTTGGACATAGTCACAGGAGTACAGGTGCTGGGCCATCGGGTAGTGTTTGCTCAAATGTAATGGATAAAGCTTGTTTTGTTTTAAGTAGTTTTATCGTTTCAACTCCCACCGACAATGTATAAGAACAGTTGTTACACATCCTTGCCACCTGGTTGGCATGCCAAGGGTATCAACAGTGGTTTAATTTGCGTTTTTCAGATGACTAATGTACGAGTACTTTTTCACGTATGTATCGGCCATTTAGGTGTGTGCTTTTGTGAAGTACCAATTCAAGTCTCTTGCCCACTCCTCCCTCGGTTTTTTTCTCTGTCCCTGTCTCTCTTTCTTTTATTCTCTTTTTCTCTTCCTACCTGCCCCGCTCTCTTCTCTCTGGTCTTTTTTTTTTTTTTTTTTTGTAGGGTTCTCTATGAGCCCCTCCTCAGTTGTATGTGTTGTATCTCCTCCACTCTGTGGCTTGCTTTTTTAGTGTCTCATTGGTGTCTTCTGATGAATAGAGTTCTTCATTTTAATGTAGTTCAGTTTACTCATTAAGGTTTTTGTTTTTGTTTATTTTTGGTATCCTTTATAAGACACTCCTCCTTATGCCAAGGTTAAGAAGCCGTTTCCTGTGTTTTTTTTCCTAGACCAAGTTTCATTTTCTTCCATGTGAATGTCCAGTTGGCCTGGCACTATTTATTGAAAATACTGTTTTTTTCCCGCTCTTCCACAGTGTCAACTGTGTCATTCATCACATGTCCACACATGCGCAGGCCGTTTCTGGGTCCCCTGTTGTCTTCCATCGATATACCTGATGTTACTTACGCCAATGCTCTACTACCTTAGTTACTCCTAGTCTTGATACCCAGTCAAGCAGGTCCTGCCATTTGTTTTTCTTACAGGATGTCTTGGCTAATGCTGATCCTTTCTATTTTTTTAAAACAGCTTTATTGAGATATAATTCCCATACCATACACTTCATTGACTTAAAGCATACAATTTAGTGGGCTTTAGTTAGCATATTCATAGGATATGTGCAACCATCACCACAGTCAATTTAAAACATTTTCATCATCTCAAAAAGAAATCCTGTGCCCTTTCTCACTCCTGTAACACCATCCCTTCCTCTAGCCCTAAGCAAACGTGAATCTGCTTTCTATCTCTGTAGATCTCCCAAGTCTGGCCGTTCCGTATGAATGGACTCATGTAATATCTGGCTTTTTGCAACTGATGTCTTTCCCCTTGTGTAATGGTTTCAGGGTTCATCCATGTTGTAGCATGTATCGTTACTTCATTTTTATTATGTCTGAATGATATCCCATCATATGTATATACCACATTTGTGTATCCATATTCATTTGTAAGTTAATGAATATTTGGGCTGTTTCTGCTTTTTGGGATATTATGAATAATGCTGCTATATACATTTATGTACACGTTTTTATGTGAACATATGCTTTCATTTCTCTAGGAATAGATTTGGTGGATAATATGGTAACTCTGAGGGAGCCCTGGTGGTACAGTGGTTAAGCACTCAGCTGCTAACCAAAAGGTTGGTGGTTCGAACCCTCCAGCTACTCCAGGGAGAAAGATGTGGCAGCCTGCTTCCGTAAAGATTACAGCCTTAAAAACCCTATGGGGCAGTTGTACTCTGTCCTATAGGGTTGTTACAAGTCAGAATTGACTCGACAGTGACGAGTTATGTTTAATCATTTTAGGAACTGCCAGATTGTTGTCCAAAGTGACTGCCCTCAAAATTTTTACATTACCACCAGCTGTATATGAGGATCGTGATTATTCTACATCCTTGTCAACATTGTTATTATCTGATTTTTTTATTGTAGCCATCCCAGTGAGTGTGAAGTGGTGTCTCATTGTGGTTTTGGCTAATACGTTGAGCATTTGTGTGGTTATTGGCCATTTACGTATCTTTCTTGGAGAAACATCTATCCTTAATCCATTTTTTAATTTTTTTTTAGTTGAATTGTGAGAGTTCTTTATATACTCTGAATACAAGTCCCTTATGAGATACATGGTTTTTAAATATTTCTTCCACTCTGTGGGTTGTCTTTGCATTTTTTTGTGCTTTTGGCATCATATCTGAGAATCCTTTGCCAAATCCAGGGTCATGAGAATTAATTCCTGTGTTTTCTTCTAAGACTTTCAGTAGTTTTAGATCTTACGTTTAGGCCTTTATCCATTTTGGGTTCATTTTTGTATATGGTGCGAGGTCTTTACCTTCAAGCTTTTTTCGCATGTGGCTCTCCATTTGTCCAGCACCATTAGTTGGAAAGACTGTTCCTTCCCCAGTGGATGGTGTTGGTATCCTTGTTAAAAATCATGTGACCGTAGATGTGTGGATTTATTTCTGGATTCTGATTTTGTTCCGTTGATCTGTATGTCTGTCCTTCTGTCATTACTACACTGGCTTGATTACCATTGCTTTAGTAAGTTTTGAAGTTGGGTGGGAAATGTGAGTCCTCCTATTTTGTCTTTGCTTTTCAACATTGTTTTAGCTGGTGTGGGTCTCTTTCAACTCCACATGGATCTTAAACTCGGTTTGTCAGTTTCTACAGAGCAGTCAGCTGAGAGCCTGATGGGGATTAGGTTGGACCTGCAGGTCTTGGGGGAGTGTTGCCGTGTGAACAGCTTTAAATCTTCCGGTTCATGAACATGGGATTTTTTTTCAGTTATTTCAACAATGTTTTTTAGTTTTCAGAGTATAAGTTTTGCACTTCTTTTGTTAAATTTATTCCTATTTTGTTCTTTTTGATACTGTTGTCAGTGGAAATGCTTCTTAATTTCATTTTCAGATTGTTCATTACATGTGTATAGAAATACAATCGATTTGTGTATATTGATCTTGTATCTTGCAACCTTGCTGAACTCGTTTATTAGCTCTAGTGGTTTTGGAGGGTGATAGGATTTTCTGTATACAAAATCATATCATCTGCAAATATAGTTTGATTTTTCCTTTCCGATTTGAATGCTGTTTATTTATTTCTTTCTCTTCTCTAGTTGCCCTGGCAAGGAGCCCTGGTGGCTCAGTGGTTAAGGACTTAGTTACTAACCAAAAGGTTGGTGGTTCAAACCTGGCACACTCTCCAAAGGGAGAGAGATGTGGCAGTCTGCTTCCGTAAAGATGACAGCCTTGGAAACCCTATGGGGCAGTTCTACCCTGTCCTGTAGGGTCACTATGAGTCGGAATCAACCCGATGGCAACAGACGTTACGAGTTTAAATGCCCTGTCTAGAACAATGCTGAATAAAAGTGGTATATATTTGGAGTGTATCTGTCTGTAGGTAGTCACTCTCACTGACTTGATTTCAGCAGCATTTTCCCTTTATCCTTCTGAAATCTTCATGTAGATAAGCATCGACCTGTTACGGAGCTTCCCGGGACCAAGAGGTTAGAGGATGAACTTGATGTGTTGCCTGTAGATATCCTTCAGGAAGAAGCTCCACCTATTTTAGACCAAAGTGCAAGCTTCAAAGATGAGATGTCAGCCCTGGTAAAGGCAAGAGTGGTGAAAAAGAAACCTGCAACCGTGAACGCGCCTTTTAGGAAGAGAGATGCCCTGGCACCTGTGAGACCGCAACAAGTATGAAATCACTTCTTTCTTTTGCACGTTTATATCAATCTGAAGTTGTCCAGGGTCACAGGAGCTAGTAAGTGGTGGAGCCAGAATTGGAGCTCTCAGGCGGTAAGGTGACAGAGCCCTGAGTCCAGTGGCCTAAGCTTAGCTGAGTCCAGGTTGGTTTTCTCTTTTAACAACAACAACAAAGCAGTTTGTAGTATTGTTGTCAGGACTGGGCGTTCTCCCTTGTCCTGGCTCAGTAAGATCCTCATTCGACACCGAGGCCCTAAGTGGGCAAGCTGTTTTAAAACTCGGCTGCTGCTTGTTTTCTATTTCTGATTTGGAAGCTTGGGATTGGAGACTTGGTTCATGCTAAGGGTAAATATGGGTAACTAATAATCAGTCGACATTAAAAGGCATCCTGGGGTGAGTACTTTCTAATACAGCATTGGGAGCTGGCTGGGTAGTTAGAACTTGCTTTGAAACTCACTAATATTTTAAACTTCTATTTAAAACTCACTCAAGGCCCTATGAGGAGAGAATTGGGGAGAAGACACCTCCTAGTCTGAATACCCCTTGTTGTCATTAATGCCATTTTCTGATTCTGTAGCAAACGTGTATATTGTCAGGTGGCCCCAGGAAAAGGATATTTAGCGGTAACTACCAGTTACTGACAAATTATGGATTAGGACCAAGTCTCTACTGCTTTCTAACCAAACTAGTATGAGGATAATTGGGAAGTCAGGACCCAGCCTGTGGGAACTCAACACAGTGCTCTTCTCCAGAGGCACAGCCTCGTTCTCTAGCCTGTTTTTAAATAGCCTGCTTCATTCTGTGTATATGGCATATGCTTTCTACCTTCATCGCTATCACACTCCCCCTGTCGTAGCCCATTTAATCATCCAGAAACATATGAAGACATTATCTTCATTTTACAGATGAGAAACCCAGAGCTCTGAAAGATTAAGTATTTTTGGGGAGGGGGCAGTTTTTTTTTTTTAATTGTGGTAAAATATATGCAGCATAAAAATTGAAATTTTAATCATTTTCAGGTGTACGATCCAGTGTTGTTCATACCACCACTATTTGTTTCCAGAACTTTTTCATCACCCCAAACAGAAACTGTAACCATTAAGCAGCAACTCCCCATTTTTCCCTCCCCTCCAGCCCATGGTAACCACTGACCTACTTTGTATTTATGCATGTGTCTCGTCTAGATACTTCATATAAATGGGATCGTATAATATTTGTCCTTTTGTGATCTGACTTATTTCACTCAGCATAATGTTTTCACAGGTTATCGTTTGTAGCATTTATCAGGGTTTCATTTTTCTTCATGGCCTAGTAGTGTTCCGTTGTACATATATACTACATGTTGTTTATCCAGTTGTCCGTTGGTGGACACTTGAGTTGTTTTACCTTTTGGCTTCTGTGAATACTGCTGCAGTGAACGTTGATGTACAAGTAGCTATTTGAATCCCTGCTTTTCGTTCTTGTGGTTATGTACCTCGGACTGGGATTCCTACGTTTATAGCAATTCTGTGCTTAACTTTTTGAGGAACCGCCAAGCTGCCTTCTGCAGCAGCCACACCATTTTACATTTCCGCCAGCAATGGATGAGGCTGCCAGTTTATCCAGATTCTCACCAACACTTGTTATTTTCTGTTTTGTTTTTTTTATAGTAGCCATCCTAGTAAGTGTAAAGTGGTATCTCATTGCGGTTTTGATTTGTGTTTCTGTAATGACTAATGACATTAAACATTTTTTCATTGTGCTTAGTGGTCATTTGTATATCTTGTTTGGAGAAATGTTTGTTGAAGTCTTTTGCCCGTTTCTTAATTGAGTTACATGTCTTTTCATTGTTGAATTGTAGTAATTCTTTTTATATTGTGGATATTAAACAAGATTAAGTACATATTTTCACCAAGAGTATTTTACAATTTATCTCTAAATAGTACAGATTAACTTTATTTTTACTTAATTAGGGAAAATGGATATAAATAAATATAAATATTAAAAGGTGAGAGAGCCAGGGCTATAATTCTCTGTCCCCCTCCTACCTCCCCGCCACTGGGATGTTTCAGTGTCACATATACCCTCCCCCCAAAAATGTCTACCATAGTGCTTTCCAGTTAGGTTTTTGCTGAGTTGGATGTATGAATAACGTAGGGACACTTGGGCCTTCAGTGCACCAAAGATTGAAACCACAGTTTCTCTGATATTCATTTGGCTTCCTAATTTATACTTTTCACTTACAGGGACTCCATAGAGCTGAAAGATGTAGACCAACTCAACCTCACATCAAAAGCAGGTTGCACCAGACAACAGTCTCATCCAGATTAAAAATGAACCAACAGCCTGTGAAAGACCAGAGAGCTCCTTGGATACCTCCAAACCCCACATCCCCGCCAGCATCCCCCAAATGGTATGTAAAAATTCAAGGGACCATGTGGGTCTGTGGTTTTATCTTTACTTACAGATCAAAGGTTACTTATAGCTTAAAGCGAATAAAACAGCAGCCTTCGTTCCCATTAAGAAGATAAGCTTATTTGGGTGAGACATGAGTTTTTGCCCAGAAGCCTTTTGGTTCCTTTTTCCCACCCGCCTGTGGTTTGAGTTCCTCCCAGGGGCCACCCCGTCACCCTGTGGGCATGTGGTATCGTATGGAGGATCGTGGGCTTCTCTTCACTTGTCTCCTTTGACAGTAGACTCTGGTTACTTGAGGTCAGGGACTATGCCCTTTCTTACAGCTGTGTGTCCCGTGCCTGGCACTTAGTAGGCATTCAGTAAATCTTTGCTGAGTGAGTGAATATTTAAAAATAATTCCAGTTCCAAGGCAAGATCATTATGAATTAGGAAACCATACAAATCTTACAGAAACTGTCCTGACTGCACGGGACATCACCATCTTGTCACCCTCATTCAAAGCACATAGAGAATGAGGAGCTGCCATTCCAGAGGGCTAGAGGAGGTATTGTCCTGTAGGGGAGCCAGGGTCCAGCTAATTAGGTGGAAACAATCTTTGGGAAATTGGCTAAAGGTTAAGGGGAGCTTGTTTACCATGGGTCAGTAGTTCTTGGAAGCACAGTGGAAAGGACCAGGAGGCCGGACAGTAGAAGAGAGGAAGCAGGAACCGGTAATGTGGGGAGGAGAATGAGTGAGGGGGTTGGTGATCACATGTCTGCCTTTTGCAGCCCATCAGAAGACAGGGTAAGAAGCCTGGCGGAATGGACTTACCTTAAGATTTTGAATAGTTCTGAATGCATGGCTGTGTTTATCCATCAAGCCCCATTTTAAGGTTGAAAAAGTAATGTTTAGGGAGTTTCATGTCTTGTTCGTGTAGCAGAGCTGGAACTAAAATCTGATCTTTTGATTTCATAATGTGCCTTTTAGTTTTTATAACTCTGCCCAGATTTCAGTTGTTACATGAGCAGTTAATACGGAGATGGTAAGCCCATAAATAACATTACTTGGTTGAAGTTTATGTTGCAAAGCAGATATACAACGGGATGTCTTCTAGAGTGTATGTGGAGGGACAGGGAGGGGACTGGATAAGGCTTCTAGGCTCTAGTGCTGTATTAAAATGATACAGAGTTGCCTTATAATAAGGAACGTAATCAGTGATCCGAATTTATAACAGGGTTTTGTGGAAGTTCACCTATAATTCTGTAACTGACAGTTGGTTTTTCTTTTAGAATAGTGACTGCTTCTCTGAAGCAAAGGGGAGCTGAGCCTGAGTCCTGGCGTCTCTTAGTCTTCTTCACATTCAGCTTCCGATTTAGGGCCCTGTGCTGTAGGTCGCCGTTAATGTGATGCCCTCGTCTTCTCTGAGCTGACACCTTTAAGGAGTCATTGGACATGGGCAAATGATAACAAATATATACTTCTCTGTTTTCTTCCAGTGCTGCGTGGACAAAGGTAAAACATAGCTCCAAAGAGGCCACAAAAGAGCAGTCTCTTCAGCAAGAAGATACTCAAGAGGAAAGTCACTGGCAAGGTGCCATTGAGCATGAAGCAGCCAGGTTTGTGCTGGCATTTCAAATCTTTGAAGATTAGAGGGCTCCTTTTAGTAGAATCCGTGGGGTCACTATGAGTCGGAATCGACTCAACAGCAGTGGGTTTTTGGTAAAATCTGAAGTAAACCCTGGCTTCCCTTTCCTGTGTGTGAAGTTCATTATTTAAGCTGTGGATTGCCAGACTTCTCTGTCAAACTTATACAGCTTATGTTGACCCCTTCTTTTATTCCTTGTTTCACTCACTTAAAAATTATATGGGTGTCAATTGCATATCGTTTGCTTATTTTGTACACAGCACAGTTGTAAGCTCTGTGGAGACTTTAAAAGAGAGCAAATGAGACACCACCCCAGCTCCTACTTATTCACAAGCAATAGAGAAGATAAGATACAAAATTAATTACGATTTAAGAGAGAATATGGCATGTACCCTGTCCTAGTTATCTAATACTGCTGTAACAGAAATATCACAAGCAGGTGGCTTTAACAAACAGAAATTTATTCTCTCACAATCTAGGAGGCTAAAAGTCCGAATTCTGGGAAGGTGCCAGCTCCAGAGGAAGGCTTTCTCTCTGTCTGTCAGTTCTGGGGAAGGTCCTTGCCATCACTCTTCCCTGGGTCTAGGAGTTTTGGAACTCAGGGACCCCAGCTCCTCATTCTTGGTGGTAGGAGATCCCTGTCCACTCTGCTCCATTCTCTCTTTCCTGTCTCAAAAGAAACTGATTCAAGACACAACCTAATTCTGTAGATTGAGTCCTGCCTCATTAACGTCATAGCAGTTAGGATTTACCACACAGAGTAATCACATCAGATCGCAGAATGGTGGACAACTACACAATACTGGGAATCATGGCTTAGCCAAGTAGATACATATTTTTGGGGAACACAGTTCGATCTATAACATACCCTAACAACTAAAGAGTTAAGGACCCTGAGAGCTTAGAAGAGGGAGTTGTTACTTCTTGCTCTGGAAATCAGAGAAGGCTTCATGCAGGGAGATGGAAATTGAACTGAGAACTTGGATTTAAATATGGTGATGAGGTGAGAACATTCCCTGGGAAGAGAATGGTGAAAATAAATAAATAAATAAATAGATAAAATCTGTGGGTTATGTACAGAAAGTAAAACGTCGTTTCATTTGATTCAAGCATAGGGTAAGTAAAGGGAGAAGTCAACCAATAAGGTTGGAAGGGTAAACTGGGCGCAGGACAGGGTGGCCTTTGGAATTTGGACTCTCTGCTAAGGGCTCCCCTTGCCTTTGGAGGTTTGTGAATTCTAGCACAACAGGATCGGAATATGCCATGGGAATGTGAATCTGACGGGTATGGATAGGGTGAGCTGGAGAGCAGACTCAAGGGAGGAAAGGCAGTTAGGCTGTTTTAAAAAATCTGAATTCTTTAGGGACCTAAATGAGAGCTTTGAGGCACAGCGTGGATGGTCAGAGAGGGAGAGTAGAGAAGAGGGCAGGGAGAGAGAAGAAAGGAGTGGAAGATACAGACAGACTGCAGAGAGCCTATAATCGTCCTGTATGCTCTCATTCTGTCCTTCCATTCAGCAGACGTTTGTTTAGTGAGCATTTACTGCAGGCCAGCATTGTCCCTGATGGTGGGGCAATTCAAAGATGAGAAAGACATGCCCCTGTCCTTGAGGTCTAAAGAGTCCCAGTGGAATTGGGGAATGCTGTAATGGAGATAGGTATGCAGTGTCTAACTCTGTGGAGGAACTGGAGAAGACTTCTCAGGGGTGACATTACACTATGTAATCAATAGGACATGGCAACAGATTGGACATGAGACAAGGGAGAGGAAGAATCCAAAGAGGTTTTTGATCCCCCCCCCCCGCCCCACCCACCAGTCTTCTTTTGGTTGCTTTTTGGGATTGTTAAGAAAACGACAGTTTCTTAGACTGTCCTTTCACAGAGGCAGCTGTCTTGGCACCACACACAGACCAGTGTGAGGGCTGAGTCCTGCAAGAGGGGAAAAATAAGTGTCCTAAGCCAGCTGGAGGTGTGGCAGATGTGGCCACCACCCCACTGAGGGTCAGTGCACCCTTCCTTAAAGAACGGTAAGTGTTGAGTGCTTTGGCAGGACAGGGCGCCAGGTGAGGGAGGCTCCCCAAGTCAGTCCACGGCTGCCAGCAGCAGCTTCTACGCTTGCTGGGTGCACTGGCTAACAGCCCCTCCGGGGGTGGTGGCCCTCGGGGCTTTGTTGGAAATCGAGTCTGGTACTTGACTAGCAGCCACAAGCAGCTTCTTTGCAGCCATATCTGGGGGCCCTGAAGGCCACCCTACTTCCTTCTCAAAGTCTTGACTACTTACCATTTCCAAAGTGAAGAGATTTTCAGCTGGACAGCATCTTCCGTGCCTCTTATATTCTTCCTCTGCATTGGTGCTCTGTGTTTGTGTGGCTGAAGTTATTCTGCAGGTACCAGGAAGCCAATGAAAGTGGACCATTAAACACTTTGAGAGTAGTCACATATCCTAGACTTAAAGTCAAAGCCCTTTTGTATACAATAAAACTGTTCAGAATTTTCCGTTTTGTTTGTATTTGCCCTTATTATACCTACAGGACTCTCCTGGGGGTCCTTTCTTTGTCTGAACTTCAAGCTACAGCAAGGGCTTTATTTACAGTGGAACAAGGAATCCCACATACAGTGAGGGCAGGTTTTCTCGAGAACATTCGTAGGCAGTTTCTTGTTGCTCTGTACGCTAGCTAGGATTGGTTTTGCACATAAATGTCCTTTTACTTAGAAATATTGCATGGAGAGCGTTAGGGGGTGCAGAGAGGTCATGTTACCTACTGAGTCCTTAATGGAGCTGCTATTGGGACCCTGGGGATCCTGACTCCTGGTCTCTTTCTGTGGTAAGGATATTGCAGCAGCGAGGTCAAAATGATTTGACTGTTTTTTGTACTGTCTGCTAGGCTCGCTTGGCTTGATGCTGAAACTTCCAAAAGATTAAAGGAACTAGAAGAATTAAAAACCAAAGAAATGGACAAAATACAAAAATGGAGGTAAATACAGGCAGCCCCTGAATTACGAAAGAGTTCCATTCCGAAGTCTGTCTGTAAGTCACATTAGTACGTTGAGTGGGAGCAGTCAGGTAGGGTTCGTATCTAACATGAGTTAGTCAAATGTTCGTTTTAGTATGTAGTATACAGTGTACCTTTCTATGTATGAAACACATTAAAGAAACACTTCCAGAAACACTAAAATATCTTTAACATAATAATACAATAATAATAATAATGTTTTGATGCATGTCACAAAGTACTGCCCATTTGTTATTACAAACCACTGTATGTACCTTGAATTTTTAATGTAATAGGCTTTATGGGGGTTGGTCCGTAACTACAGGTTTTATGTAGGTCAGACAGTCGCAACTGGGGACTGCCTGTATCTGTTTCCGAGGTAGAGGAAGGTAGGTGGGCCTCTTCTAGATCATCTAGTTGTTTTAGCAGTTGATCCAGATTGTGTAGATCTAGCCATGCTTCTTATGTTTGTTGACTATCTGCCTGCTTAAAAGACTGAAGTCACCTAAGATGCCCACGGTGGAGCCACGATTGGAGCCAAGGCAGCTCTGACCCTCCATCCATTTCTCTCGCGATGAAACCCTGCCAGCTCTGAGGAAGAGTCGGTGTGACTTTTTATGCTGTTTGCTAGGCTTGATTGGCTTGATGCTGAAACTTCCAGAAGAACAAAGGAACTGAATGAACTCAAAACTGAAGAAATAGATAGACTCGAAAAGTTGAGGTATGTATTTGCTTCCGAGGAAGAATAGGGGTTGCTTGCCTGTTCTAACTGATCTGAGATACTTGACAGCCAATCTGGACTGTTTGTCACGACATGAATGAGTGATTGACTGATTAAATAAATGAATACCTGCATGCCTGTATATATGTTGTATGGTGCTTTTGCTAGAAATATTTCTTTTGTGTGGTGTTTGAAGGAGAACTGAAAAAAATCTACAATTTTGGGGAAGAGCCGTCTGAAAGATCAGTCTTATATCTGTTTATTTGTGCTGCCCTCAAAGGTATTTTTCTCGGGCCACATGGCATCCTGTCTGAGGGTAGGAGGTTGGTGTGGTGTACATGTTTTCCTCATATGATTGAACTTCTGTCTCTCGGGCCACATGGCAGCCTGTCCGAGGGTAGAAGGTTGGTGTGGTGTACATGTTTTCCTCATACGATTGAACGTCTGTCTCTTGGGCCACATGGCAGCCTGTCCGAGGATAGAAGATTGGTGTGGTGTACATGTTTTCCTCATATGATTGAACTTCTGTGTCTCGGGCCACATGGCAGCCTGTCCGAGGGTAGGAGGTTGGTGTGGTGTACGTGTTTTCCTCATATGATTGAACTTCTGTCTCTCGGGCCACATGGCAGCCTGTCCAAGGGTAGGAGGTTGGTGTGGTGTACATGTTTTCCTCATGTCATTGAACTTCTGTCTCTCGGGCCACATGGCAGCCTGTCTGAGGGTAGAAGGTTGGTGTGGTGTACATGTTTTCCTCATGTGATTGAACTTCTGTCTCTTGGGCCACATGGCAGCCCGTCTGAGGCAGAAGGTTGGTGTGGTGTACATGTTTTCCTTGTATGATTGAACTTCTGCTTCATATGTTAACTTGAAGGCAATCTAAGATTTTCTGATGAGGCTGCCTTTTTCCGTTCACTTCCTGAGTGGTGTTCCCTAGCTATAGGCATAAAGAAGTTCGTTAAAAGGTGTGATTGATGCTGCTGCTGCTGCTGAAGTTGGCTCATGTTTTCAGCTCCAATAATAATTTCGCCCTGAAGTAAGTTCACAGAGCAGTCGCTGAAACAGGTGTGTGTCTGTCAGCGATCAGGATAGGCTGTTCAGTCCAGGTTAGAAGGACGGTGATTCTCTCATTAGGGTACCAAGGTGTTTTGCCTGTAGTTAACACTTTGAGTCATACAATCACAGAGTCTTAGGACTGGAAGGATCTTTTACCCCAGGTGATGCTCCCAGTCCCTCTGTACCAGCTTCACAAAGCGTCCATCATATTCATGCACACCCCTGGTGGTAGGGTGAACACCACCTTCTGAGGCATGGTCATATCTAGCTGTTAGAACGTGAGACCTTCAGTTGTGCTGAAATTTGATTCCTATCCACTTCCCTTGAGGCCATATAGCAAAACTTAATGCTTTGTATTCCGTTTACACCTTTATTTTTTTTATTTAAAAAGTTAGGTATAAACTTGTAAACTTTCACTTAAAGCACAACAAAAATTTTTTAAAAAACTAAGTATATCATACATGTCAAAAAAACTTTTTTTACATGTCAAGAGCATACTAAATGTACATGCGCTGTTCACCACCACACCGAACCAAGAGATAGGTTATGAACTCTGCTTTAGATGCTCCCTGTGGGCCCCTCCCCAGTTGTTACCCCCTCTTCCCCTCCCACCAGGCAACCACTGTCCTGATTCTGGGTTAAGCTTTTCATTGCCTTTCTTCATAAGCTCTACCACCCATGTAAATTCCTAACAATAGATTGTTTAATTTTGAACACTGAGAAGCAAGCTTGAACCTAGCTGCACAAAGAAAGGGCAGCATTGTTTTTAGATGAAGGCTCCCGGGGGAAAATAGGCTGAACAGAGTCTACATCATAACCTGACTTGAGCTCCCCTGAGAGCTTGTTAGCAGCCCCTTCCCAGGAAGTCGATGGGCAGGGTCAAGAGTGAATTCATAGAAACGTAGGGCTTACTACACTTGGAGCTTCTAAAGGGGCTGTAAGGAGCCCTGGTGGCACAATAATTAAGCCCTTGGCTGCTAACCGGAAGGTCGGTAGTCCAAACCCACCCAGCAGCTCTGTGGGAGAAAAGACCTTGCCATCCACTCCTGTAAAGATTACAGCCTAGGACACCCCATGGAGCAATTCTACTCTGTCGTGTAGGGTCCCTATGAGTCGGAACTGACTTGACAGCACACAACAACAACAGAGGAGCTGTAAGCGAACCAGGTACTCTGGATTTCTGGAAGGAACTTGGTCAGCGGGGAGTGGGCTGCCCTGTAATGTTCTAAGCTTTCTCTGTCCAGCTTTTGTGAGGCCCCTTTCTGATTTCTATCACCATAGAGTAGTTTTGCTTGTTCTTGGACTTCATGTAAATAGAATCGTCAATATCTATTCCTTTATGTCTGGTGTTTTTGCTCAGCGAAATATTTATGAGATTCGTCCATGCTGTGCATATATCAAAATAAGTCATTTTCCAGCTGAGTAGTATTCCACTGCATGAATAGCCCACACTGTTTATCCATTCTTCTGTGGGTGAACATTTGGGTTGTTTCCAGTTTTTAGTTTGTATGAATAAAATTGCTGTGAAGATTCTTACACAGGTCTTTTTGTAGAAGTATGCTTTCCTTTCTCTTGGGTAAATACCTAGGAGTAGAATTTCTGGGTTATAGGATAAGTAAATGTTAAACTTCTTAAAACCTGCCATACAAGTTTTCCAGAGTAGTTGACCCATATCATACACCCATCAGCAATGCCGAGGAGTCCTTTCTGGTTGTTCTGCACCCTCGCTAGCTTTTGGCCTTGCCAGTCTCTTTTAGCCATTCTAGTAGAGGCCTTGTGGTATCTCATTGTGGTTTTAATTTGCATTTCCTTGAAGACTAATGAGGTGAGCACTTTTACTAGTGCTCATTATAAAATATCTGTTCAAGTCTTTTGCCCATTTTTTATTGGGCTATTTTGTTCTTTTATTATTGACTTGTAAGAGTTCTATATTTTGTGGCTGAGTCCCTTGTCAAATATATATGCAGCAAATATTTTTTCCCAGTACTGTTGCTTGCCTATGTATCTTCTTAATGGGGTCTTTTGATGACTAGAAGTTTAAAATGTTGATTAAAACCAGTTTATCAGTGTTTTCTTTTATGGTTAGGTTTCTGTGTGAGTGTGAATGAAGAAATCATTGCTGTGCTAATGTTTCAAAGATTTCTCCTTTGTTTTCTTCCAAAAGCCTTATAACCTGTTGCTGTTGAGTCGATTCTGACTCACAGCAACCCTATAGGTTGGAGTAGAACTGCCTCATAGGGTTTCCAAAGAGCACCTGGTGGATTCAAACTGCTGGCCTTTTTAGGTTAGCACCCGTAGCTTTTAACCACTATGCCACCAAGGTTTCCAAATGCCTTGTAGTTTTAGCTTTTGTTTTTAGGTCTATGACCCGTTTCAGATTACTTTGTGTATGAGATGAGATCTGCTGGTAAGGTTTCATTTTTCCCTATGGCTCTCTGGTTATTCCAGCACTGTCTGATGAAAGCATGATTGACATTGAGCTTTACTCTGGGGTGATCTGGCTGAACCATTTCTTAAGGACCCTAATGTAGGTCTTTAGGTCTTTCCTTTGGGGCTTGTCAGATTGCCCAGAGAAAAGTCTTTAGTCTCCTGCCCTGGAGGGTAAGGACCTGGATGCCAGTGTTCCAAGAACTGAGTTTAGAACTGGTGAGGCTTACCATTCAGCATTCAGCATGCGTACACGATTCCTTCTTCTCAGTGTGTACCTACAGCCCTCAACTATGATTGGTGTCCCGTAGGCAAGAGACTTTTGTTCGGCCTCTCCGGCGAATAAGCTTCTCTCAGAGTTGGAGAGAGGCAGTTGCCTAATTATATGAAGTGTAAGGAAAGGGATCTAGGAACCTAATGTCTCAAGCATCATTTGACTCTTGCCTTCTATATTTAAGCCACCCTTTCCCAGCGTATCCCCAGGTTTAGAGGTAGCTGGTACTGCCAGTCCTGGCCCTACTTAGGTTGGCAGTACATATGGTGTTGGTTCTGAATTTTTTTGGTTGTTGTTGTATACTGTCGAGTTGATCCTGACTCATAGCAGCCTTATAGTTTTTCTTGATACTGGCCTGGAATTCAGCTCTCTCAGATCACCTATGTTAGTTATCCTTTTTCTCCTTCTGTTTTCCAGCACCAGCTTTTTTTTTCTCCATGTCCTGGGTCTGTGCCTAAAAAACAAAATGTCTAATAGTGTTTTAGTGGAGTTTGGGGAGAAATCAAAATTAGTTTCATTCATTCGATCTATCTCCCTAACCCAGAGGTCCTCTTTTTAGTTATTTAAAGGCGGCCATCATTGTTTTAAAGTGTAACCAGAACCGAACATACTTCTTCAGATGTTATCTAAGCCCTTGTACTGGAAGTATGGTCCAGGAGCAATAGGATCGCATCACCTGGGAGCATGTTAGAGGTGCAGAATCTCAGACCTCACCCAGCCCAGCTGAATCGGAATCTGCATTTTAGCAGGATTCCCAGATCATGTGTGTCATCAGTAAAGTTGGAAAAGCATGTGGTTTGTGTGATCATTTGATTTCTCCTTGCCTGGAGTGGTAAATAAATATGCGGCAGAAGAGATTTTCTTGGTTCTGGTTTTAATTTTCAGTTTTATTTCTAAATAGTGTCTCTGCTACCCAGCTAGCGGACAAGGTGGAGCAGGCAGTGCTGGAGCGTCTGAAGCCTCTCCTGGCCAAGGCCCAGGTAATTGAGATCATCTTGTTTGCTTGCCTTCGGGGAGTTCTAGAATAAAAAGGATTGTACAGAAGTTATTCTGACCCCTTGTCGGTCTGAGTGTCTCTGTTTGCCGGCTGGAGGCTACAGTGCTGATCTGGGGTGCAGAGTGTGGGTGGGGTGCTGCTGGGGCCCCTTTTGGACAGCCCTAAACAACCACATACTGTTGGCATGTCCTCCATTGTGAGTAAAGGATAGAGATAAGAGGAGGAGAGAGAAAGTCCTGCCGTGGAGAAAGGTGAGGTTTTAGTTTGGGCAGAGAGTTTAGATTGCAGTTTTCATTCCTAATCGAATAGATGGATTGGTGATGTTAGTGTTCAGTTAACTACATCCGTCCTGATGCTGTGCTGTTCCACCTCAGTGGTTTGGAATGATTGGCTCCATTTTTCCAGAGGAGAGACGTGTTGGGGCAGCTTCTGTGCACAAGCCAGTAGTTTGTGAAGACAGGATTACATGTGGCATCTCCAGCAGAGTGTGCCATCCTCCTATAAGCAGGAAGCTGCATTCTATGGCCAGACCCTGTAAATAGAAACAGTCTTGTTGGTGTGAATAGATGGGGGCCTCAGAGGACTATTATAGTCTCAAATGGAAACAGTGATGTTTCAGGTCCCTGTACAGGCCACTGAACTTCTGTGTTTCTAGTTTAAGAGCTGCTAAATTACTATCTGAGTCCATGGAAACCTCAGCAGTATAGAGCTGGGAGGGCCTGCAGAGATATGAGCAAAGACGACCGCCTCATTTTTATCAGTGAGGAAACGGGAACAGGGAAGTTGAGTGACTTCTGTGAAAGCAGGAGCTATTCTGACAACGTTTACAAAGAAAAGGGCAGAAAGCCAAGATCAACACATGGCATTTGTTTTCATGAAGACAGAGTGCTCTGAATTGCTGCAAAAAGCCTAATGTAGCCAATGCTGATGAATAGTTCCACACTGAAGTTATTCTGGCAACAGAATTCATTTGAACTCATATGGGTTGTTAGTTTTTACAACCCATTAATGTATTTGTCTGTCTTAACAGAGAGTCAATTCCTCTCTGCATGCAAATAGTCGTTTGAAGGATCGTCCATCAGTCAACACAGCGGCATCCCAGCCTACGGAGGAGGTATGTGCTCTGTGGTGTTGGTACTCTGGGCCGACGCTGGTATTATTACACGCTCATGTCTTCCGTCGTGAGGAAGATGATATGCAGATTACCTTGCAAACACTAGAGTTTCCTACTCAAGAAGGGTGGAAATGGTTTTTCATATTTGGCCTTCTTACAGTGTATAGTTAGTGTTATGACTTAGACCAGCCTGGCAGACAGCTCACAGAAATCTCAAGCCGCAGGTTTTTGTGGGTGGCTGTAAATAACAACATACATAGTTGTTGTCCATCCTTGCTCTCTTCCTCTGGAGGGCTTGTTTTCAGTACTCGTGGACATGTTCCTACCCTTCGTAGGCTTAGGGCTGGGGAGTAGAAAGTGCACCTTGAGCCATTGGATCTTTGAGGTTAGAAAGATGTTAATTGCTTTACTTGCTCAAAAGTCTTAGGGCAGAGCAACTACAAAAATTTCAGAGTTAGGAGGAAGTTGGAACAAAACCCCACCAGCCCAGTGGCCTTAGGAAGAGGAAGAAAGTAGATTTCAGGAATTTATCCTTATTCTAATTATTAAGCAATACTTTAGCTGCCATGGAGCTCTGGTGGCACAGTGGATAAGCACCATGGCTACTGACCGAAAGGTTGCCGATTCAAATCCACCAGGTACTCCTTGGAAACCCTCTGGGGCAGTTCTACTCTGTCCTGTAGGGTCACTGTGAGTTGGAATCAACTCCAGTGGCAACGGGTTTTTTGTTGTTGTTAGCTGCAGCGTGTTTTTATAATCTTTGCAGTTGTGATTTTATCGTACGGGTATTTGTGACAGACTCGTGAGGTGAGGCTCCTAAGACTGGGAAGCTGAAAGCCTGCATTTGGCCCTTACAGACTCAGTCGTACTGTGGCTTGGTGTTGTGTGCAGCGTAGCACAAAAAATGTTACTGTTTTCCCCCAGGAAAATAACAAGACCAGCATCTAACCTGGGGAGACAGTTTGTACTACGTGTTAGTATCAGACAAAAATGAAGTGATTGAAGTAGATGTTTTTGAATATTATTAGGTGTGATCAGCTTTTTATGTAAGAATTACTCTATAGGTATTAAACAGTCTTTAACATATTTAAAAGTAACTATCAAGTATTTTAGAATTCTGGGCTATTGCTTAAATGTGGGAATCATTGCAAAGGATTTCCTAGGCAGCACCATGAAAAGTCAATATTTATAGACAACTGGGTATGTTTTAGGGAAAAAAAAAAAACCCTTATAGAAGTTGGCTTCTGATGAAGTTGTTGTTTTACTATAACAACAAAAGTGCTGTGGGAACTGGAACACAAATTCTTGGATTTCTCATCTGTAAAATGGAGAAGACATTGGCTTCGCTTGACAAGTAAGATACAACTCTCAGTACCTTTGATGGACAAGATAATCCGAAATCAGGAAAAAGCTCTTGCAGGGGTACCATCGTAACATGTTTCTTTGCTGCTGCTGCTGTTACAAGTAAACCTGCATGTGAAGTATATTTTCCAAAATGTGTGCGTTTCTTAAAATTAAAAGTTATATATGCACGTGGCCAGAAATTTCAAAAAAGTATAATATGAAAAGCTAAATCTCCCCCCAAGTGGATACCATAGCTGTGGTTAGGGTACCCTACATTTGTGTTTATAATACATTTTCGTGATCTTTCCGTATTCTCACATTGTTGTTGTCAGTTGCTGTCGAGTCAGTTCTGACTCCTAACAACCCACATGTGCAGAATACAACCACTCCATAGGGTTTTCAAGGCTGTGACCTTTTGGAAGCAGGTCACCAAGACTGTTCTACTAAGGCATCTCTGGGTGGGTTTGAACCACAAACTTTTCGGCTTGTAGTTGAACACTTAACCATTTGTGCCACCCAGGGACTGCTATCAGCACATTAAACCTGTTGCTGTCGAGTCGGTTCCGACTCAAGTGACCCTATAGGACAGAGTAGAACCGCCCCGTAGGGTCTCCAAGGAGCGGCCGGTGGATTCGAACTGCCGACCTTTTGGTTAGCAGCTGTAGCTCTTAATCACTGCACCACCAGGGCTCCAGTTAGCACGTCAGACCTTCCTTACTCTTTTTTAATGGCGCATAGTATTCTTGGCATTCCATTCTGTATCAGTGGAAACTATTAGGCATATACAGACACAGCACCCTCAGGTAACTAGGTCTATATTATTGGCTAAGTTGTTTCTTGACAACTTAGTTGTATTGGGTATTGAACTGCTTTTGATTTCTTTAACTTTGACTAAGGCCAAGCATTTTTTTCATATCTTTATTGGCCATTAATATATTTCTGTCTGTGAACTGTTAAAAGAACTTTGAAATTGCTATGGTAGTAACCATTCATTGAGTCTCTTATGCCAAACACCGTGCTAAGTGTCCCAATATGCAGGCTCCCGTGTAATCCTTGCAACTCTAAAAGTAAGATTATTATTTCCATATTACAGATGAGAAGATCAAGGCCCAGAGAGGTTAAGTAGACTTGCCCAAGGTTGCAGGTTAATCAGTGGGCAGAACCAGGATTTAATCCCAGAAATGTCTCATTCCAGAGCCTAATATGATCATTTCCCTAGCGGACATTCTTTGCAAAAGCCCCTTTCAGAGCAGGTTAAGATATTTATTAGAATCAAGAAAAATACATGTAAAAATGTTTTGCAAACTGTAAGGTGCCTTGTGATTGTAAAGGATACAAGGTGAAAAAAGGCTGGAAAAGCCTTCCCAGGTTATAGGTAGACAGTCTCAAGCAAGCATAAAGAATCATGAACTTGGCGATGTCATGAAAAGAAGTTTTTACAAAAGCATTGAGCCAGAAAAGAATAGATAGATACCCTGGAGTACGTGGCACGTCACGTATTGAGCATTCCCCCGAGTCCTGCAAAAGGAAGGTACTTGTTTTACCAACCGGCAAAACCTGTAATAATGATGATGATTTGACGTGGACAGTGCTGATTTTGGAAGCACTTTCACATAATGTGAAATCAGTGGATTCTCAAAGCAGCTAGGATTCCTACTGTCCTCATTTTGCCCTGAGGAAACTGTTGCTTGGGTGATGCTTAAGCCTACGTAACAACGTGAAATGGTGTGACGTGAGTCATGTCACCATTTAAATGACCGGTAGAAACTGTGCTCGTGTTACTGCTTTTGATATTTACTGACTTAGGAGAGGTTTGTTTTAGCATAGAAGTTCTGCCACTTGGATCGCTATGTGGTTGGTTTATTTCGATCAGCAGTAATGTTTAAAGTCTTCTTTTTTCTCTGCACCATCCCCCTCCCTTGTTTTGTAGACTGCAGCTGTTGATTCCGAATCCAGCAACATTCGCCTGCCGGATGATTTTTTGGACGATACGACTCACAAGCTTTGGGCTGTGACTCACCCTGAGATCTTGGAGGACAGCAAGGACGCTCCAACACTGGAGACCATGATGCTCCGAATGGAAGAAATGGAAGTAAGGCCTGGCGCGGCATCCCTGGCTTGTGCTGGGGCTGGCTTCTGCTGCGTGGGGCCTCTCCTTGTGCTTCTGCGGCTCAGTGCCTCAGAGTCACACAGACCTGGCTTTAAAACCCAGCTCCACTGCCAGCTCAATGCTTGACCTTGGTAAAGTCACTGTTTTTAAGGAGAAAATGAGGTATAAAGTATTCATACCACCTGACACATAACTCATTAAATACTAGTTGTTATTATCCCCGTTTCCATTGATATGTAATCCAAAAAACACTGGACCAGGGCCTGGTCCCACAAAAAGGATCATAGGTGTTTTCATAAGTTAGCTTGTAAGGGCCATTCAGTTGCCTCTTCTACCCTGTTAGAGTGCAATTTTTTTTTTAAGTCACAGAGAATTTTACCTTCTTTAATATCTATGATATTAGAGTGCTTCTCATTGAATTTTAGGCTTCACATATCATCCAGTCTAACCCCTGGGTGGTTCATAGCAGGAAATTGAGACACAATAAGGGAGCAAGTGATCCCGAAAAAATTCCTGGCAGAGTTAAATTGAGAATCCAGGTCTCCGGACTCCCAGTTCAGCATTTTCTTTTTAACTACACCATGATTGAAGTTTATTTCAGCCCTGCAGCTAAATAGAAACCTAAGGAAGATGATTTTTTGTTGGTTTTTGAAAACTAAAAGCTGTGCAGTTTATCCCAGTCTTATAACTGATTGCCCTTTCTTGGGGATGGTTGCCTAGACCTGTACTGTCCCAACAGCAGCCACCAGTCACCTGCGGCTATTCAAATATTAATTGGTTAAATAAAGGTAAAAATTTAGTTCCTCAGTTACACTATCCACATTTCTAGTGGTCAGTAGTTAGTTGTTACTACATGGACCCATCACCCATCTGCCAGTTGGTCGTACTGTCATGCCTTGTGTGTTGCTGTGATGCTGGAAGCTATGCTACCACTATTTCAAATACCAGCAGTGTCTCCCATGGTAGATAGGTTTCAGTGGGTCTTCCAGACTAAGACAGACTGGGAAGAAAGGCCTGGCAGTCTACTTCAAAAATTAGCCTGTGGATCACAACAGAATATTGTCTAGTATAGTGCTGGAAAATGAACTCCCTAGGTTGGAAGGCAGTACACAGTGGCTGCAACAATGGACTCAAACACACCAATGATGGTGAGGATGGTGCAGGACTGGGCAACCTTTTGTTTATGTTATACATGGAGTCGCCGTGAGTTGGAGCTGCCTTGACAGCAACTAACAACAACAACAACAACATATTGGACAGGAAAGATATAGAACATTTCTATCATTGTAGAAAGTTCTAGTGGACAGTGCCAGTCTAGATTATAGCGATATTAATTGCTTTGTTTAAGACTCCATTTCATGAATTAATCACTTCCTCACATGGCAGATACCTGTTTCTGTATCATTACTAGAACAGGACATGTGTCTGTATTAAAATACGCGCCGTCCCAGGTTACAAGTGTCCAACTTACATACAACCTGTAGTTACGAACCAACCCCCAGAAAACCCGTTGTATTAAAAATTCAAGGTACATACAGTGGTTCGTAATAACAAAAGGGTGCTACTTTGGGACGCGCATCAAAACATTATTATTGTTATTACCATCTCACTATGTTAAAGAAGTTTTAGCTATCTGGAAGCGTTTAATGGTTTTTATGCAGAGGAAAGGTGCACTGTATGCTTACTATACCACGTGCTGAGACAAACATTTGGCTAACTGATGTAAGATAGGAACCCTGCCTGACTGTTCGAACTTAGGTACAAATTCAACTTGAAAGACAGACTTAGGAACATTACTCATTCGTAGTCCCAGGGCTGCCTGTATTCTGCTAAACTCTTAAATCTGTACTAGTTCTGGTTTGTAATGAAACTCATTTTTCTCTCGTAAATTAAACTCTTTTTTTTTTTTTTTAAAGAAATACCAGGAGATAGTTCGCCAGAGATACAATAAATTTGTATATGCTGATCCTCAATTTTGGATGCAGGAAGAAAAAAAAGGTGAATGTTTCTCTACTTTCCTCCCTCCCAAATTTTATTATGAAAAATTTCACACGTACAGAAAGGTTGAGAAGATTGTACAGTGAACACCCGTATACCCACCTTCTAGATTCTGCAGTTAACATTTTGCCCTATTTGCTTGATCATGTTTCCATCTCTGTCCACCCACCAATGCACCTTGTGACTGCATTTCAGAGTAAGTTGCAAACATCAGTACACTTTACTCCTAAACACTTCCACATGCGTTATCGGGAGCTAGGGTTTAATACTTACATGTGGTTCTTTTTCTTTGGAGATAAAATTTACATAATAAAATGCACAGATCTTAACTGCAGCATTTGATGGGTTTTGACAAGTGGATACACCTTTGTCAAGATACAGAACATACCATCACCTCAGAAAATGTTCATCACCCCAAAAAGAAACTGTGTATCTGTTCACAGTCACTCCCCGTTTCCCCACCCTGCAGCCGGGCAGCGGTTAATCTACTCAGATGTGTTTTGCAAATCTTTCCCCCTTCTGTGTGGCCCACCTATTTATTTTCTCAGAGGTGTCTTATTATGAGCATTTTATAAAGTCTAACTTACCAGTTTTTCTTTTGTGGTTTTTGCTTCCTGTGATCTAAGAAAACTTTGCCTGTCCCCAGGTTGAGAAGAGATTCTCCTGTTTTCTTCTAGAGGCTTTATGGCTTTAGCTTTTATGTTTAGGTCTGTGATCTGTATTGAATGACTGTTTGCCTGTGGTTTAAGGTAGGGGATTGAGGCCTGTTTTTCTTTTTTTTTCCTAGCGGGTATCCATTTGTTCCAGCACCACTGTGTTGAAAAGACTGTTCTTTTTCTCTCCCCATTTAAAAAAAACCATACATATGCATTTGGCTGCAGTTGCTAGGCTACTGCCACGATTTTGGCTGGGAAGTGTTAACGCAGATTAGATTTGACTCATGCTTATCAGGTACTTCCTTACTGAATGAGAGGAGGAGGATAAAATGTGGTTAAACATCACCTCTAAAGGAATTTAAGGACTGTGAATACTACAGTTACAAAGAGAGGGAAGGGAACCTGTGGGTATAGAAGGTTTATGATAGTGGCATACGTCACAGATAATTATTTTAAAATATGAGTCTGGGGTATTATCTTCTAGAAAAAGCATTCTTCATTATCAAATTTTGACAGAAAGATGAGCCATCTAAACCGAAATACTAACTTGTTCCTTTTATGTTGTCTGTAATTTTGTAGCGCTGTTTTTAGCTCTTATTGTTCTCACTCCAGTACCCATTTTTATCTTCACTTAAAAATCAAACCATTCCTCAAGGCCCACCTCGATTGATCCTACTTGTGTGGTGCTTTTCCTGGAACTTCTCCTTTCCTCCCCTTCTTGCTTGTGAACTTCCATAGCACTTTCTGGAATGTTCTCCTGTGTGTTAGAGTTGTTTGTGAAGGTGCCTCATCTCTCTCGCTAAGCCACAGGTTCTCTGAGGCCAGAGAAGTTGTCATATTCAGTTCTGTGTCTCCCCGCTGTGCCTAGCACAAACCTGACTCTGGGTGGGCTCTTCTGATCCTTGTGGAGTGAACCAGTGGGCATTTTAGCATCTTCCTGGTGTGTATTCTTTTTATAGAAAAGCTGAAGAGGAATGAGTTTAACAATGGCTTGGCCATTGGCCACAAAGTTAGGTTCTATCACCCAAGAAGACAGGCTCCCAGAGGACTCAGTGTTCTTTTTTTTCAAGGACAATTTAAATTATTAGTCACTATCTGTAGCCACACTTAGAGCCTAGCTGTGCATTTCAAAGGAGCTCTTTAGAACACTAAGAACAGAAATGAGTTTTTGGGTGTATATAACTCCAGAATCATGAAATCCTAGTAAGAATCCTGGTTTTTCTGATTGTATTTTCACTTGCATCATAAAACCAAATGTAAAGTGATTTTTTAGTCTTTGCCGTTTCCAATCTACATCTCTGATTCTCTCCTTCTTTGAATAATTGAAAATTGATTGTATTCTCTCTAATATTTTTACAAAAACTGGTTTTTTACACAATCCCTGTTGGACGGAAAGAAATCATAAGCATGTAAATGAGAGGGAAAGTTGTTTGACTTTTAGATGCTCTTTACCTAAGAGGACCCATTTTCTTCCTACACTTGAAATAAATTTTAAATTATAAATAACCTGAAGCTCGAAAGAGCTGTGAAGCCTGCAAGGGATAGTTCCTGAATTAATGTTTTGCCTATCATCCTGCAGACTTTTCCAGCAATGCCCAGAGACAAATTAAATCAGCTAATTCAGTGTTCTGGTGTGGGTGGTCTTGATTCCTTCTTTAGTAAGCAAACCATTTAAAGCTTAAAAAACAAACTCACAGTACCTCTGTTCTACCTCCTAGTTTGATGCATAGTGCTTGGGGTCTTAAAATCTTCCAAGCAGCCATCCAAGGCACAACAATTGGTCTCTGTTTGCCTGGAACAATAGAGGAAGAAGGAGAGTCAGGAATATGGGGAGGTATGGAATTTGTGGCTCATTGAACAATGCCTCTTTTGCCATGATACCTGAAAAACTGGATGGTGCCTGGCTACCACCACTGAACACTTTGATCAAAGATTCCATAGAAGAATCCTGATCAAAAGGGGGAAAATACAGAACAGAATCTAAAACTCTTATGGAATCAGACTTCTGGAGCCATGAAGGTTGGATGGGCCTTGAAACTATTGCCCTGAGATAGTCTTTAAACCTTAAACCAAAAATATCCCCTGAGGTCTTCTTAAAACCAAACAATAGTTTAGCTTAGCTAGTAATAAAGGTCTGCCTTGAGTGTTGTGCTCTTTTAAGAACTATCTGTGTGGGATCAAATTGACAATAGCAACTCAAAAGATTAGATAGGAACCTTAGGAGGGAGTGAGTTTATGTTAATGTGGGAGGAACAGCTCAGAAAAGCAGGGTGAGAATGGTTGCACGGCTCGAAAAATGTAATCAATATCACTAAATGGTACATGTAGAAAATGTTGAATTGGTGTATGTTTTGCTGTGTATATTCTCAACCACAAAATAAAATTATATATAAAAAATGCTACCAAAAAAAAAAACAAAAAAACAAACTCAACTGCTTAAGACTCCTTGAATGGCACCTGGCCCTAATGGAAGCAGCGTAGCCTGGGACTTTGCACAGACCTCTTCCAGGAGCTCCACAGCGTGCAGAGGCTTCTGAGAGGAGTTCAGTTATCTCCTAAGACTAATTCTTCATTGGTTTATTTACTTATAACTTTTTACTTCACCATTTTATTTAAAACAAGAGCCTGTTTTGCCATTGAACTGCTAGCTTAACTCATTATGCCTAAGAGAGATGCATACTAACTCACTCTGGGGTTATTGGCCACCAGGACAACCCTAGTTAATATGTGCATTGGACGTCTCTTTATACGCAGTCACGTTATGCCTCTCCTTTTCTAGACCAAAAAGTCCCAGCAGTCCGTGAAGGGCCGCTGCCTCCTCATCCAATCAGGATCACAAAGACAGTGGCTCACAAAGACCCAGATGTGAACATTGTGTTAGAGAGGCCTTGGAATGGCAAGTAAGTGGGAACTAGACTGATTTTTTTGTAGTTGGCTGCCTTTGAATTTTGAATTCCTTCAATTCCCACAAGACAGAAAATCTTTTGAGCAAGATCTTACCAAACTCCAGATATATTAGCTAGCTTGGTAAAATAGCATATTTATAAGATGGGCAGTGAATATACTGCATCTTAAGAAGCCTTTCAGTATTCAGTAACATTTTGTTGGTATTTGCCATTGAAAGCATTGCATTGGTACTTGTGGGTTGTGCAGATAGTAACTGCAAACGTGGCTTTCAGAGCTCTTTGTCTAGAGGACAGTGATTCGTACCATGTTGAGGGTTAGTCCAGAGAAGAAGGGAAGTGTTAAGTGGTGGGGGGATACTGAGTTTTGTTCAGGGTGAATGGACAGATTGCCTTTGCCCACAGTTTATTTTGAATACTTTCATCATTTTTATTTGTTCTCAGTTCCCTGGATGAAAGTGTGGAAACAGAAGAGAGATTGAAGAAAAGAGAGGCTCCCCTTCTCTCCCTTCCGGAAGCTGCTCTGCAGAAAGAGGGCAGAGCCCTCCTGTCCATCCCCCCGGCTATGCTGCACAGCATTGGTGACTACTGCAGTCGTTTTGAGCAGTACCTCCGGATGGTTTCTCATGAGGCCGTCGGCTCCTTCAACCCATGGCTGATAGCCGAAAGGTCAGGAAAATATTATGTGCCTCTGTTTATCTGTTCAGGAGCCAAGTACCAAATATTATACTTAACAAGGAAACTGGAGAAAGCACTAGCCAAGGTCTCATGTCATGGTTTAAAAATACCAGCACCAGTTGCCATCGAATCAAGTCAGACTCATGGTGACCACGTGTGTGTCAGAATAGAACTCTGTTCCACAGGGTTTTCAATGGCTGATTTTTTTGGAAGTAGATTAACAGGTCTTTCTTCAGAGGCGCCTCTGGTTGGGTTCAAACTGCTAACCTCTCGGTTCATAGCCCAGCACTTAACTGTTTGTGCCTCCCAGGGACTCTCATGTCATGCTTTAGGGCCCTGGGATTCAAGTATTTGCTTTCAGGCTAGTGGATAGGCTTTCTCTGCTGACTGCCTCTTTTCAGATACAGGAGACTATAAAATGACATGGGTGACAACACCTGAAGGAGCCCACTGCAGCCTACCCTTCTCAGGAACCCTTTGACAGGCTCAGGAGTCAAGTCAGGGTGGATTTCTTGTTGCTGTTAGCAAGGGCCGTGTCCTGTCTGGAACTCACAATACTGACGGCAGGAAGCAGTCATGATCATGCAGTCTTCATGGCTGGGACGGGCTTGCATGTATGAACAGCAGGCTTTCTGGCTTTGCAGTGTTTTCTTTAACCTATCTCCTACTACAGGTCACCTCCCCTGGGAAAAGTAGCTTTATGGAGTCCAAAACGATGTCCAAAATGCTAACTTGAAAGATATGCATATATGTCCATTCTTCTAAAAAAGGGCCCAAATTCAGATGCCTACGGGTGTCACGGAAACGCTGGATGAGTGTCGCGGAAACGCTGGATGGGTGTCGCGGAAGCGCTGGATGGGTGTCACTGTTGAAGAAATTTTTGATGGCCCTTCTTTAATGGAAAAGAACCCCTGGGAGAGGCAGAGGACACAGGAGTTGGAGCTGGAAGTATAAACTGAAGCCGCCAGTCATTTCTTCTCTTTAAACCCTGGTTTTCTCATCCCAGAAAAGAGTTTACTAACACCTGCCCTGAGCACTTACCTTCCAGGGCTGTGGGGAAGTTGAACAGGGATATACATGAAAGCACCTGAAAGACCTACGTTGTTACTACCGTTTTCAGTGTCAATACACATCATCGAATTACTTAGTGAGCTCAGGATCAAGGGAAGTGCTTTTGAAATATTTGCATTCCTGTTACCTATGCATATTTTAATCTGCTGAGAAATAAAGTAGCTCATTAAAATTGATTTTTATCAAAGTAGTAGATGCAGATGATTTTTAAAAGGTCAAATAGTTGAAAACATGGGTTTCTGTCCTCCTGTTTCTTTCCAAAATGTCTGATCCTGTTCCGCAGGGGCAACCACTGTTAATTTTCTTAGCTACTTCTTCATGATTTACCTTTGTATTTCTACACTCGTATCTTAATTTAAATTTTAGACATTGGACTTTGAGTTCTTTATTATTATAGCACAGGATTTAACTTCTTTATGCCTGGGCGTATACTTGCACACACAATGCCATTCACCTCCTTTTCCCCCCTTCCATCTTCCAAATATGGTCATATTCCAGTTTTTAGAGAAAGCAGTATTCAGAGTTTATTACGAATACACAGATATTTTCCACTGAGCTAAGTTTTAGAAATTTTCCAAGGGTTAATAATTGTCTCTCTTTTATTTGCTTATTCTTTTATGTACTTATTAACTTTTCCCCCGTACTCTTCAACAGCCTCAGTATAATCTCTTCATGATCAAAACAGTTCATCTCTGTTTCCTTCCCACTGCCATCTCTTTCCTGAGACCCTCCTTCCTCCCCACAGCGTGGCCCTCAGCTCTCTAGATCTGCTGCAGGCTCGCATCCTGGGACTTCCCGAGCTTCGATTGCTTCCCTCCTGGACTGGAGTCCTTATTTCCTAACGTACTTGTCTTCCTCTTTCTTGCTTTATGCTCTTGTTTTGACAGCACATATTCTGCTTTGTGTATTGGGGAAACTTTCTTAAGACTTAATGTTTGGAAGTGTCTTTATTCTACCTTTGTATTTGATTGATAATTTGCCCAAGTTTAAAATTACCGGTTTATTTTTTCTGAAGAATATTCCTTCTCGTGTGAGGGTAAAGGAGGGATTGTCACTAGGCTGCGAGGAGTGGGGTGGAGACTTATCAGTCTAACTGCTCATTCTGCAGATTTTCAATCATTTTCCTCATTTTGTACCCCACACCTCACTCACCCTTCGTGATTCCCAGGAGCCCCGTTTCCTGAGCCTTGCTCATGTTTTGGGGGACAAATGAGCTTGCTTTCCCTTGGCATCAGCTTCTCCGGGCTCTTAGGTTTCTGCTCCCTCTGTACGTCCTCTGTGCTGCTGAATCAGTTACGATTCTGGGTCTCTGCTCAGTACTTCGGACATAACACGTCTACTTTTGACTTTTTTTTCCCACCCTATAGGTTTGTACATTTGTTTATTTCACTTATTTCAGTGGGGGCTTGGGCAGGAGCAGAGATAATCACTTGTGTTCAATCCCTCACCTTTAACCAGAAGCTCTGGGGCTTCCCTGTAACATACAGCACCCTTCAAAGCACGAGATGGCCGAGACGCACGTTTATCTTCACGTGTGCTTGGAGGGACTCTCTGGGGGGAGAGAGCAGATGAACCGGACCTGCTCCTGTGCACTAACGCTGTCCTGTAGCATGCTCGCCTCCTTTTCCCATGACCTGTTTGGGTTGGTGAGGTGAGTTAGCTTATTGGGAAATCCAGAAGCAAGCCAAGGAAGATAGACTTTTCCTGATATGTGTTTACCACTTGATTCAATGATACATTTTGTTCTTAGTTGGTTCGTAGACATAGGGAAAACCTCCCTCAGCCTATGAAGAGTATTAGATTAAAATCTAGAAGGTAAAGCTATTAAAATATGCCTGGGTTTGTCCCTAAGTGACAGTGCATCTCAATATTCTGGCTGTGTTTTTAACTTCTCCTATTTTTGCTTCTTACTTGAATGTTGCAAAGATGAGAATTGTATCCCTCAGGTCTTGAAAAAGTATCCAAATGACAGTTGACTGCATCTAAATAGTCTTTTACGTGAAGGAGAAGCTAGCTAAGTCTTTTCTTTTTTTAAATGTCTTAATTCTTCCTTACACCTGAAGGAAAAGAAAGCACCCTTCCAGTAAATGGTGGGAGGAGATGCTATAAACCGGATGCAAGTAAAAGAATGATTGTGAAAGGAAAGGCTTAAGGTGAAAGTGCTTTTGATAAAAGCAAGCTCTTAATGATTTCCTGGTTTCAAAAACAAAGAGACATTTGGTTGGAAATGACAGTTTGGACATGTTTATTTATCTCCACTCTCTTCTCCCTGTCCCAGTCCCACTATACGTCACTAAAAGAATAAATGAAAAGCATGAAATCATAAATGACAGTAAACAAGACACGTTAATACAATTTTGGAAGCCATAAAGCAGTTAGACAAATGACATATGACTTAGCAGACCAGAGAAAGCCAAGTGCCTAATGGGACTGAAGCCAAGAGTCAGGTTTATCTGTGCAGAAGAACTCCTGATAAGACTCAGGACTTAGAAGCACCAGATGTTTGTGAAGGCATGGGTGAGCCTGAAAATAGGAGGCTTGGTGGAAATTCTTATTCTTTAGTATGAGCAGACAGCTAAATGACCAGACATTTGATGAAAACCATGAAAGATCAGACAGGCTATTATAACAGATAAAAAGAACTCTGAGGAAGCAGAGACAATGCAGGCAGTCGAGTAAAACATAAAAATAAAGAATAAATTTTTAAATTAATTTCTTAGAGAATTAAGTGAAGCTATTACACCATGAAATTAGAAAAAGATGCTATTTTAAAAACTTTGAAAGAACAAAAAAATGTTCTTAGAAATTAAAAATGTGACAGCGGAAATGAATTCACTAGAAGGATTCAAGAAAAAAGTCAAATCTCTCAGAGTAGAACAAAACAAAGAGGTAATAAAGGAGAAAATATTTATAATTAGAGGATCGTTGTAGAAGATTCAACATCTGAATAATAGGAGTTCCAGAATGTGAGACTAGAGAAATGGGGGGATGAGAAATTGCCACAGAAATACTGTAGGAAGATTTCTCAGAAGGCTGTTAGTCTCTAGATAAAAAGAGCCCAAGAGTGGCCACTGTGTGTGAGTGAGTGGACAGTACAGGGCACACCATAAAGATGAATTTGAGCATCTCAATGATGAGAAGATGACAAAGGCTCTGTTGAAAAATCAAAGACAGAAAAATCTTAAAATTAACTGAAGGAGGAGAAAAGGAGGAACAGAGGCCGTGGAAGCTGGAGGTCCTGGCATAAAGAAATGTCGTGCTGAAAGAAAAGAATTACCAATCTGGACTGCTAAACTTAGTGAAAGTATATATTAAGAAGGAAGGTGAGACATTCCAAACAAGCAAAGAAGAGGAAATATATTGCCAGTGAATCTTCACTACAGGAAATAGTAAAAAGGTATTCTTCAGGCAGAAAGAAAATGGTCACGGATGGAAAGTCAGAAATATAGGGAGGCATGAAGGAAAAAAAAAAAAGCAAATGTGTAGGTAAATGAATATTGACTACACGAAACAATACTACTGATGTCTTCTGGGGATGTGTGTGTATGTATATGTATACAAATTAAAACACGTGATAGCACTGGCATGTAAGTCAGGAACTGCATTGTCTGGGATGATGGTAAGACTGTCCATGAATGTTAGACTTTAAGTCAAGGATGCTTCTTGTAATCTAGAGTTGGCACTGAAAGAATAGTAAAAGTGTATAAGTCCAAGTTAATAGGAAGGACTGGAATAATAAAAAAAATACAAAATCCAGAAGAAGGCAAGAAAGAAGAGAGAGTAGACAAGTAGAAAATATTTAGTAATGTCATAGAATTAAACCCAATATATCAGAATTACATTCCATGAAAAAGCGCTATACATGCCATTTAAAGATCTGACAAAAGATTGTCGGATTAGCAAAAACACACCCAAAACTAGCTGGGGTGACGATGGGGGAGGAGCGGGGAGCTGACACTTTTCTGCATATACTTTTTTTGTATACTTCTGACTTTTGCAACCATGTTAATGTTTCTGTCCACCCCATCGAATCAGTAAGGATGGGGGAAACCCTAAATTGGCATACAAACAGAAACATGAACCTAACCTTATTTGGAATAACTAACATAATCATACTGAAGCGGGGAGGCATGGTAAGAACCTGCCTAAGTAACTTTGAACTCAGTGTTTTGACTGTATGCTCTCTGACTAAAGACAACAAGAGCTCTAAGCACATATGGAAGTCTAGTTACTAGGTGTCTTTTTCACTGTGGTATGGGTTAGCAATTCTAAAGCTACTTTATTTTAGGATTGATCAAATAAGTAAATATATTGTGAATCATGAGAGCCAGGTTTCCAGGAGATGGCTAGAATGAGTCCTCTATTGAGCTATAGTTGGAGGTATCTGTATGAATTTACAGGTTTTGATGTAGATGTATGTGTGTGTGTTTCTTAGTTCGTCTGCTGAGAGGGCCCAGGAGCAGTGGCACCAGTAGCAGTGGGCACAGCTAGTACCCAGGTCCGGTTTTTAAATACTGTTCTCCATAAAAAGTGCCAGGGCTCCTTGGAGAAACAGCTGATACCAGCACTGGGGCTGGGAAGATGTCAGAGGAGCCTGGGACACCATGGCGTCCAGGAAGGAAGCGTTAAACGGTGTGGCCCTGGCAACAGGACACAGGAGCCGCTTTGAAAGCGCCCCTTACTGGCCAGATCGGGAGCGGCCCCAGCATCAAAATAAATGCTAGGCCTGGGCACTTCAAAAGAATGTTGGGATCATAAAAAACAAAGAATGACTAAAAAATTATTGCCAATTAAAGTAGACTAAGGAGACGTTAGAACTAAATATAGCATGGAGTCCTGGATTAGGAAAAGTTTTGCCGAAAAAGACATTATTTGGACGGTTGACAAAATTTGAATAAGGTCTGTGGGTAAGATTAGATAATAGTATTATCTTTTATGAGTTTTATAATTGGACGATGACTGCAGAAGAGAATGTCCTGGGTTTTAGGAAATACACGCTGAGGTATTTAAGGGATGTCAAGTCTATAATTCATTTTCAAGCTGTTCAGGAGGAAAAAAAGTTGTGTGTGTGTATGTGTGGTGAGAAAGTGCAGATTTGGAGTACCACCCCTCACCCCCACAGAGAGTGCACACACCCTTGCTCTCTCAGGCAGCGAACAACAGTCAGGAGTGGATCTGGACAGGGGTTGCAGCTAGTTTCACTTCCCCTCTGCTTTCCAGTGTCTTGGGGGTGAGGACCACCCTGGGTGTTACAGCCTCTTCCCTCTGGCACAACTTGGGGATCTGAGCACCGGAACCTAACATCTAGTCAAGCGAGTCCTCCCACCTTGTTTTTCTCCTTCAAAAGTATCTTGGCTGTCTTTGGCCTTTTGAATTTCCATTTAAATTTTGTAGAATTGGCTTGTTAAGTTCCCCAGCCGAGCACAGGAGTGGCTCCCACACTCGGCTGTGCGTCCCTTTAGCTGTGTTGTTTGTCTTCCAGCTTTTCAGATGAGCTGGTAGATGAAGCTCTGGGGGCCGTGGCTGCTGAACTTCAGGATGTGTGTGAAGATTATGCAGAAGCCGTGTTCACCTCCGAATTCTTAGAGGCTGCTGCTTAAAGGCCCTCCGAGGCGGGGCCCTCATGTCACACTGGAGAAGGGCGGCACCACCCCGTTTTACCCCACAGGAAATCTTTCTCCTCAGCTGCCAGTCCAGGCCCAGAAGGCGCTGCCCACTGAAGGGAAGGAAGCGCCAGTGATGGCATCCTCACTCTGCATTTTCCAGTTGTCATAGCAATGGTTCTGGTAGTTCATGACTGAATGTGTTATATTTATCAGTGCCCAGGAAACGTTGTGAATTGATTATGACAATGTAACATTTTTTGAATGTGTAATTTTCCTATTGAAATATTATGTTCATTCCTCTGGCTCAGTTTGGTTATCAGAATTCTTTGGAAAGTAGCAGATAAGCATCTAACCTAAAGTAAAAGTGTGTTTACACGATGATTCACGTTGCTGTTGAACCCGCGGGTGCCAACAAAAGTACAGTTACTGCCTGGTCTTCTTGCCGAGCTCATGTTTCTGTCTTTGGCAGTTGCCTGTCAGGACAGCTGTCTCCATCTGCTAGGTTACAGACTCCCGTGTAGGGCACAGAGTTTGGCTAAACTGCCAAGCCCCTGGTCCATTACAGCTCCCTGAAAAGAGGAATCCACTAGTTACCGGTATGCAATAGTAAACACACATTTCTTTAATATTCAGTTCCTGGGTGGTTTTTCACATTTTTTAGTTCCCCAAGTCTTCTCCTGCTGTGGGTTAACATATCCTGATACACAGAACTTTTCCTGAATTCAGAGGAAGTCTGAGGACATCAGAAGAGGACCACCAGGCCTCCTGTGCCTCATCTCTGATGAGGTCTCAAGTGTCTGCTTTTGTGTTGCCATACTACAGAATCCACCTTGTGTGGGAGAAGAGAACAGATCAGGATGTTGTGATGACCTCTGGGTCTCCCCAGAGAAAGGAAGAAACTTAAGAACCATAATAGCTTGGTCCTTGAACATCTTATATTCATATTTTACCAAGAGATAAGCCTCTGCATTTTTAGAAACTCTGAATTCAGAAAAAGAATGTGCATAAAAATAAGGCCAGTGCCTGGAAAAAATTCCACTCGATTCTTTTGCCTCAGGCTTGATGAAAGAAAGGTGGCGAACGAGTGACGTGAGACATGCCCCGTGGAGTAATGTGAATCTTTGTATAACACTTCTAGTGTTGTCATCTGGGATTTTTCTCTGAAGTACACGCATTTCAGGTGATAATTTAAGCTGCTTGATCACAGTCATTTGTGCAAAATTGATTTTTGCGTAATGTTAATATTTTTCTGCTTAATTTTATATAACCTCAGAATTAAAAAGGCTTCAAGGGAAATTAAAGGTCTTTAATTGGGGGAGTTAATTAAATATGTGTACTTGATAGGAGCGCTTGTCATTGATTGTAATTTTGTGTGGCAGTTTTTACTGTGCCGATTTGTTTTTTTTTTTAAATAAACTCGATATTTTGAAGTATATGTATGCCTATTTGAAATAATTTACATCTCCTTTTTTTCCACAGGCAAAGTACAATGTGAGTTACAGAAACCACTGAGAATAGTTTTGAAATGAGCATAGCAGCTTATTCGCCACCACCCCCCTCAGGCAAAAATAAATGATAATAAAAGCTAACATTTACTGAGCACATACTATGTCCCAGGCATTGCTCCCAGTGCTTTCCATGTATTAACTTATTTAATCTTCATATCCGTGTGAGTGGGATACTGTCATTATTCCATTTTAGAGGTGAATAAGCTGAGGCACAGAAAGGGGAGATAACTTGAGGAAACAAGCCTGTACTCAGCGATGCCACGGTCATGGGGTCACTTATTCCCGTAAACACAGTTGTAGCAGTTTTGAGAGTCCACTGAAGGGCATTTCTCCTGCCTCACCTGACCCCACCCAGTTCGTGTCCTAGCGGCTCCCCAAGCCTGCCTGCTGGGCCCTGCCCATTGCAGGGTCAAGCCCAGACTGCCTTGTTTCTAGCTCTTCCCCGTCTCTCCTCCTCCCACCGGGTGGATACCCACCTCTGACTCACATGGGCAGGGCTCATACCGGCCTCCAGGTCTGGGCATCCACCTTGTAGCCCCGGCCTAGTAGACCTCCGTGGCCAAAGCCGCCTCCAAGACACAAAAATGAACTGCAAGAAATAAAAACTTCTATTTGAAAATGGCAGTTGAGTCTTTAAACTGTAACCTTTCTCATTTATAGCATTGCAGCTCTCCTGGGCCTTGACGGTTTTCGTTCTTTATGAACAAGGGCTGATCCTGTATAAGTCATTCCCTAAATCCCTCCAGTTTTGGCAGTACCTTTTCGTGGATTTTCAGACACAGAGATGCATGGGTTTAGTATTTCCACGTTGCAGAGGCTGCCCCTGGTTTACAGAGATGCTGAAATTCCTCTGTATATTTTCAGCATCTACTACCACTGATAGCTTCACAGCCCTGGTCATTTTTGGGTTTTACCTCTTTACATACTTGCCTCTGGTCTGTTTAGCTCCTTGAGGGCAGGGACTGTGCCTTGCGTGTAGTTGGTGCTCAGTAAATCTTTTTGAACTAACACAAGAAGGAAAGCTCACTTTTTTATGGGATCAGATTGTATATGTGTTATGTGTACAGGCAGTCCCTGGATTACCAGCATGTTCCGTCCCTAAATCTGTCTTTAAGTCATATTTGTACGTACGTAAGTTGGAACAGTTAGGTACAGTTAGTATCTAACGACACTCGGTCAAATGTTTGTCCTAGTGTACAGCATACAGGCAGTCCCCGAACGTGCCGTCATTAGGCGGCATGAATCAGGTGTTCGTTAGATTGAGGCGTTGAGGAGGAAGTGGCGGTGGCAGTGGCAGCGCGTGCCCAGCTGAGCTCTGTGGCCTTCATGGCGAGCCAGCACTCCGCCAGCCAAACTTTCTCCCTAGAGGCCTTCCTAGGCACAATCGAGAAGATAACACCAACCCTTGTCCTCTGGCTCCCACTTACACTCTTAGCAGGCAAGGCTGGTCGAGCTTTGTCAGAGCCCCCAAAACCTTCCTGACAAGAATCACCTGGTGTGGGGCATTTTAAACTCCAGATTTCTGGGTTCCACTAGAGCCTTTCCAGGGCAGGTAAAGAGCCATTCCGAGGAAGGGAACGTAGGAATCTATCGTTTTGACAAGTGTCCCAGCAAATTCCCACCCCACCCCCACCCCCAGCTAATTCCTCTCAGGTTCATTTGGGAAACCCTACCCTAAGTAATGGACAAACACCCCTCAGCTCATCTGCTCTGGCTGTGTGGGACTTCCTCTCTGATTCCTAAACACAGTAATAATGCTTTGATGCCCATCACAAAGTAGCGCGCGTTGGTTATTATGGACCATTGTACGTACCTCATATCTTTAACGTAATCGGCTTTTCGGGGCCTGGTTCAAAGCTACGTAAGTCACACGTTCGGAACCCAGTGACTGCCTGTATAGATAGCATCTCTGTATCGGCCACAAAAATCTCTGTTAACCTTTTGTGACCCTGAAATAGAGTGCCATCTGTGACAGTTTCTGAGGTACTAATGCAGTCAGAATTCCAAGTCAATGCTGGGAACTTGCCTCCTGCCTAAGGCAGGATTTGAGCCCCCTCACAGTGCCTTGGTCACAGAGCCCCCCTATACGATTGGGGGCGTGGGCCAGCAGGGCAGGGGTGGGACCATAGAAATGACTCCCTCCTCTTCCTCTTTGTACCCTTGACTGTCTCAGAACTGTGGTCCTTTCGGTGCTAGGGCAGGGAAGCATCGGAGCTTGGAGAGATGATGAGAGGATGTCTTTCTCGCTCACCTCACTTCCTGGCTAACAGTTCCTGCTTCCCTGAAGGCAAGGGTGAGTGGGCTGGGCGGGGGTAGACGCTGTGCTGCAAGGAGGTACGAGCAGCAAAGAAAGCTGGACTGTGCATCTGTGGGTCTGAAGAGCAGGAGGAAGGATCTGAGCAAGGCCCCCGAAGACAACAGGGAGGCAAGGGTTCCCAGACTAGCAGCAGGAGGCTGCTGCTTTTCTCTGTAACGCAGTGTAGGTTTCATTAACTCTTGTGTTTCTGAGAGGAAGCCTTGTCGCTGAGCAGCTTGAGACCGTGATGAGAACTCACTGCAAAACCTGCAGATGCATCAGGGGAGCCTGCATCTCCACAGACTCATCTCACAGACATGCCCTTTGGAAGCATCAGCTGGTGAGAGAACTGGTGGTTTCTGGGCTCTTGAGAAGCAGAAGAAAGGCAGTGGCGGCTGTATCTATCTTCACCAACATTGGCCTTCTCCCATTCAGCTCTCTGTTGATTCCAAATAGAGATCTCTGATCTCTTTCAACACTAGCGTGTTAGTTGGTTGGTTGAATCCAATAAGTTGGGCCTGGGCTGGAAGGGCCTCTTCCAGCCATCCTGTGTGCGTCCTTTTAGTCCTCAGTAAAGGACCCTGGAAATTCTAGACTGGGACCCTGGGCTGGCTGTCAGGCCCAAGTGAACTCAGTCAACTGATAATAGCATTCGCACCCTGGCCTGGAGTTCACAGGTCTGATATCCAGACATTGATGTGTTTGCGTGGTCAGGCCTTCCCCTTACACCTTAGCTCTAGTAGTTAGGTCCTCCTCTTGCCAGCCAGTCCAGGGCACCTGCTCTTCTCCCTGCTTTGCTCTCACCTGTCTCATCAGAGCTTGAAGTGTGGCTCCCGAACCTCAGCCTGCGGCTGGGAGCCTGCTGCCACATCTCCCTGAGACTGACCTTTCCCTCCTCCCCATAACTCTCTTCCTCTGCTCTTCCTAGAGTGCCCATAGCTGTTCCTGGTGTCCATCTGCCTGGGAACCCTCATTAAACCAAATCTGCTGTCTCACCACTTTTCTTTGGCTCTGATTTTCCATCCATCCAATTGGACTTTCTCCTGTGGCCTGCAGTTGAGTCCATCTGTTCTCACCCCAGCAGGTGTGTCTAAGGATAGGCTCTGCCATGTCCTGCTGCTGGAGGATAACTGAGACACCTCTACCTCCTTGCCTTCCCTGAGCTTGGCTCCCCACATGGTCTGCCACTTATGGAGGCTACTCCCTTCCTGTTCCTTTTTGTGGACCCAGGAAAAGGTACTCATGTCTCCTTGCTGCTACTCCCTCTTCCTGACCACTGCTGTGTCCTCATCACAGGATGGTTCTCCCCTTGGAAATCCAGGCCCTCTCCTTTCTCCCTGGTGGTGTCATTCACTTCCCATGATACCCCTGGGTCTTCTTAGGGTTTTCACTCCTCTCTCCCCCAATTCCAGGATCTTAAAATCCTCCTTGGAGAACCTTAAAGAGTCTTTCCCAATCATTCCTAGAGCACCTTTACACCAAAGAGCTGCTTAGGTCCTCCATCTCAGCAGCCCAACCTAAGACCGCTCCTGAGAGCCTATCCTCACTGAGACACTGCCCACCTCCAAGTCCTTATCTCCGAAACCCCCCTCACCACAGCCTTCTCCCTCCCAGCCACTGTTAGCCTTTGGCTATCATTGCAACCCTCCACCCTCTGCCCATTTCTACTCTCGAAGATCCCTCTTGGGGTTTCTTCTTACCTTGCTTTACTCTGCCTTCCCCCACCTCCAACCTTCCTCACTGCCTCCCTCTCTGAACCTAGCCACGCATTTCCTTCCCCACCCATCTTTCCTCTGTCTTCTCTTAGGTCTTATTGCCAGGTCAACCACCCAGTCCTGGGCTGCAGAGCCCTGCAGAAGGTCCCCGGGCCCGAGCCAAGAAGCCCACTGTATGTTCCTGCCCCCTGCTAGAGTGGGGCCCTTGGTCTTTCTCTTCATGCTTGGCCACTCACATGGGGATGGGCAAATTCCAGGAAGCTGTCAAGCTTTGAAATGCTTTGGCCAAGAGGGACAGGACCATTCCAATCCGTGACACATGGGCTCTGCCATCTACCCCACAGCTCCAGTGTTCTTGGGACCTTAGCTTAATTAGGACTTGGGAAGACAAAAGCAGACAATGATTCCTCGAGAGCACATGGGAGGCTGGGGGTCCAGAGGTCCGTGGAGATAAAGTGGCCACCAAAGCCTGTGCAGCCACACTCCCTCCGTGGGCCTAAAGACCTCCTGGGCATGATCCAATCTCAGTAAGAGACGTGGTCTCCTTAACCAAAACCGTCCAACACACCACTCTTGGAGAGGTACCTAGAGGCCAAAAGAAGTTATATTCTTTAGATTTAACAACATCGAAAATCTACCTAGTACTTGAAAATTTACAAAATGCCTTTAGATATATTCTCTCTTTAGGTGACTGTAGCCACCTGGCTTTGCCTACCAGCAGTAATTTGGGGTGGTTATGAATCAGAGCCAGGGCCAGTTGGCCTGAGTTAAAATCGTGTGTGATCACTTCAGTTTCCTAATCAGTGAAATGAAAATAAAAATAGCACCCAGCCAGGGCCATGGTGAGGGTTAAGGGAAGTAACCCATGAAAACACATAGAATAGCACCTGGCGTCTAGTAAGCGCTCAATAAGTATTAACGCTTAGGTTTATTACTGAGAACCTTGTAGAGGGAAACTTTCAGCTTGTTCTCACGGGTTTAGTTCTCTGAGCTGCTTTCCATGCCTTCTTCCTTTCATTGTGTTCTCTCCTGCTTGGAATCCTCCCTGCTGTAGACCTGTGTCTACACTGGCCTTGGCCTTCAAACTGGACACTTAGGCAACACCGTTTTTCTAGCCATGCTTTTGGCTGCCGCGAGCACACACCCGGGTCCCCACTTTAGCTGACTGCCTTGGGCTGCCTCCGGTAAGCGTCCCTTCTGGCTCACATCAGCCCTGGGGACTGACTACACCCATGGATGTTGCCCCTCCATGTTTGCTGTAGGTCTCACAGCGCTTCCAGAACTTTCTGAACTGGACAACATCTTTATGGGGTAGACAAAGTATTAATAACCCCATTTTACAGATGAATAAGTTGAGGCCTATAGAAATTAAGGGACTTACTTGGAGCCATACAGACACACATTGACAAAACTAGAACTCAATCTGGACCTCTTCCAAGTCTAGTATTTTTTCCATTCTGTCACACAGTTGCGTTTTTCTCCTAAGTCAATGATTCTTAGTTGGTCTAGAAAATACAGCAGATGCTCACTGTCAGTGCAGTTTCCATCTCTTAAAACCAACGAATATTTACTGAGGCCCTGCTCTACTTTAGGCACTGTGCTTAGTTCTAGTCATACAAAGATGGATGCAATATGCTTCTTACCTTCCTATCGGTCTGACAGAGCAGGCTGCTCAGAGGCCGAGCTGCTGCCTCAGTTTACATCCACTCCATCATCTGCCTCCCTCATCCCAACACTTCTGCTGGGACTGGGCCCTGCTCCGAACCCAGCCCCCAGAGTAACACAGTAACTTCACTGCTTGAGTGCTATGTCTGAGTGCCTTATGTACATTATGTCATTTAATTCACAATAACACTGAGGTGGGGGTTATTAACCCTTTTACAGATGAAATTGAAGCCAAATGAGATGGGGATCTTCCCAACTAGAAAGTGGTTGTCCCCAGGTCTTTTGACAAATTTTGTGCACTTACCAGTGTACCACAGAGTCCATCACTTCGCACCCAGCCTACCTTTGTCTGGGCTCCTCCTCCCCAAGCCTCCCACCAGGGGCTGGGGATCTGCCCTGAAGTCATAAGTCAGGCTCCCACCTATGGCTTCGGACCCCTGCTGCCAGGAAGCACTCTCCAAATTGGACATCCTGGCACCAGCCATTGCCCCAGGTGTACCTGGGCTTGCTGTGCCTCACCAGCCAGCCTCCAGCCTGGTTTCCTCCTAAAGGCATCAGTCTCAGGCAAACTCCGCCAGTGTGATGGCAACGTGGACACCAGCAGCCCGGCCTAGCAGCCCCAGCAGGAGGAAGCCCCTCACTCTCAGTAGTGGCCGAACATGCCCCTGGATGATTGCTCTTCCGCTCTGATTGGCCCAACTTGAGTAACAAGCCCAACCTGGATCTAATCCTCTGCTCTGATTGGTCAGATCCGAGTCACATGTCCACCCCTGGATCAGCATCATCTCAGTTGCATAGCCCGGGATGGGATAGGGGCAGCTTCCCAGGGGAAACCCAAGTGCTGTTCCCAGAGGGAGGGCGGGCTGATGTGCACCACAAAAAGCAAGCACGTCTTCTCCAGACTCTGTCATAAGACACTTTTTAATTTGGATTAACATTCATTTAAGGCTCACTATGAGGAGCCCTGGTGGTGCAGTGGTTAAGTACTCGGCTGCTAACTGAAAGTTGGCGGTTCAAACCCACCAGCCACTTGGAGGGTGAAAGATGTGGCAATCTGCTTCCATAAAGATGAGAGCCTTGGAAACCCTTTGGGGCAGTTCTACTCTGTCCTACAGGGTCGCTATGAGTTGGAATTGACTCGACGGCAGTGGATTTGGGGGAAGGCTCACAAGTGGTTTGCGCTTGACTATTAACCTGCAGGTTGTGGGTTCAAATCCACCCAGCATTACCAAGGAAGAAAGGCCTGGCAAGCTGCTTTCTTCAAGATTATAGCTAAGAAAACCCCATGGAGCAGTTCCATTCTATAACACATGGGGTCGCCATGATCAGAATCAACTTGACAGTAGTGGGTTTGGTTTAGGTTTGGACATGCTACACATCGGAAACAGAGAGTTGAGGCACAGATTCTGTTCTAGAAGCTATATTTTAAGGCAGAATGAAAATGAAGGTGAAATAGACGGCAGAGTCGCATACTGTACACTGAAAGGAGTGACTGGTTTTTACTGAGTGAGGGTTACAATTTGGCGTTCTTCGTGGAGGAGGTGGTATTTCAGTTAGAATCCTGGAAGATAAGTGAGATGCTGGTGACTAAAGAAGAGGCAGACGGAACAGCATGGCAAAGGCCCAGAGTCTTGAGAGGAGAGGGCACACTTGTGAACATAGTGCCATTACACCAAGGCACTGACGGGGTTTAGCCAGAAAGGAGGCTGCCCTGCCGCCATCCCGGTCCCAACAGAAGGCACAGGAAGAGCATCAAGTGACCAGACCGGATGTGTTTGAGGTGGTGACGTTACTTCTCCTGACAGAATTTTCCTCAGACTTCGAGAAGATGCCCTTGAACAGGAAGGAGCAGTTTCCCCTCACCCTGTCCTCCCGACTTTCCCTTGAATATGCAGTTTGCCCCAGATGTCCCTTGCTCACGCTTTCTAATCTTCGTTCTGTTTCTAAATGGGGGCGTCTACTGGGAGCCCCAGGCCCTTGCCAAATGCTCCATCTGTATTTAATCGATGCTTCCTCTGAAATCCGATCCATCATAAATCCGAGCTTCACAACGAATGTGCCAAGAGGTCCACAGGCAGGCACGGGCTTTTTATATCGAATGGGAAACAGACTCACTGCCCAAACCACTGAACTGAGAACAATGAGGATCCAAGGACAGCGTGTACAGGAGAGGCAAATACTGAAGACTGACCCACAGCGCGAGGGCAACTGCAGGCCCCACACAGCTTCCAGCCTGTATGCGAGCCCTCGCAGCAAGCCGGGCCTCTCCTTGACCTGCCTTCTGTGTCTTCATTAGTTCTTACTAATGGACTTTATATCTGCTCAGCAGGCCAGGAGCATCTCTGCCATCCTTAAAGACCCGCAGAATCTCCCCACCCTCCAATGGGAAGCCGGCAGCTTTCCGCCGCGTAGGTGGCTGTCCAGACAACGTTTACTTTCTTGTCAAAAAGAAATCCCAGGCATGTTGGAAACAGATGTGGGGCCAGCAGAACTGTTGGGTCTCTGTGAGGACAACCTAGACAGGGCCTTGGGGACTCTGCTCCCTCTGTCAGGGATGATACTGTCCTCGCCTCAGGAGGGAGCGTGGCCTGGCACACGGATGCCTTCTTCCTGCTGGGGCCTCAGACACACGGAAGACTGCTGCAGCTCTTGTGACCTGTGGCATGTGTGACAGAAGGCCGCTGGGCTGAGGGAGGGGAATGGGGGCCCTGGCTTGGCTCTGCCAGAGCTTTTAATTAACTCAGATAATTGTTCACAGCTTTAGACACAAACAAACCTCAGACTCACAAGCTCTCTTAGGAGGCCTGTTTCCCATCTGAGCAAAGGGGTTCACTAAACAGGACTTCCTGCTATTCTGAAGGTTCAAGGCCACTTTAAAAATCTGGTAAAAGCTACAGACCCTTTCCTCAGGAAGCATGTACACACACACACATACATAGACACACAAACACACACTCTCACACACACAGACATAGTTTCCCATTCAGTTCCAGGGGGCTCACAATCCCTAGATCCAGGCAAGAAGCCCTGAAATTCTGGCATGATTCTGAGGCCGACCCCCACCACTTTTCATACTCTCTGAAGTAGTCTTTTTACATAACGATGTACCCATCACAAAGCATTTTCAGATCTCTTATTCTGAGGGGTAGACAGAGAAGAATTCAGTGGTTAAGAGATCGGCTGCTAACCAAAAGGTCGGCAGTTCGGATCTAGCAGCCACTCCTTGGGAACCCTATGGGGCAGCTCTACTGTGTCCTATAGGGTGGCTGTAAGTCAGTATCCACTTGATGGCAATGGGTTTGGTTTTGGTTTTTCTGCAGGTGGAGTCCTTGGTGGTACAGTTAACACACTTAGCTGCTAACCAAAAGTTTGGAGGTTCGAGTCCACCCAGAGGTGCCTCAAAAGAAAAGCCTGGCAACCTGCTTCCGAAAAATCAGCCATTGAAAACCCTGTGGAGCACAGTTCTACTCTGACACACATGGGGTTGCCATGAGCTGGAGTTGACCAACAGCAACTGTGTTTTTCCTGCAGATGGAGAACAAAAGCTCGGAGTGGGGATGGGTCCCACAGGAAATCAGGAGCCACGCTGGGACTAGACCTAAGGTCTTCCAATTCCCAGTTCAGTGCCCATTGCCTACATCACTGCTTTCTTTAACTTCTTAGCCCAGCTGCTCCCTTCTGATGTGCAAAAAAATCTCATTCCTCCCACCCCAGGAATTTCTAGTAACTCTTTCACTCTGGGGAGGGGAGCAGAAATCTACCTCCCCAAGTTAAGGCTCATTGTATGTAACGCCAAGAAGACTTTCGCTAAGTTTTCCCTTCTATAGTTTGAAATATAACTTGAACTCTGAAAATGGTAGTTGTTCTTATTTCCCAAATATGAAATCTTGCGATGAGGAAACTTTTAAAAACATACAGGCGGCCCCAGGTCCACCTGCAAAGCACTATGGTGGGACCACAGTTGACTGGGAGGGGGCTAGCCTTGCCCCTGAAGTTTCCGGTCAGAGGATGCACTAGGACCTTTGTGCACAGAGTAGTATCAATTACCAGCTGCCTTGGAGTCAACTCCGACTCCTGGTGACCCCGTGTGTGTCAGAGTAGAACTGCACTGTTGGATTTTAAGCTTAGAAAGTAGTAGATACTCAGGTTTGTCATGCATAAACTCGAGTCTAGCTTATCGCAAGGTAGTCATGGCAAGGCACCCTAGTAAGACCTTACAACACTCATTTAGAGCTGGAGAATCAGAATTTATTACAATGTTAGTTCAAAGGTTAGAGTTCCAATTGTTACACTTCAGGCATTTACCTTTAAGGAGAGGTCTTGGGAGGAAGGCTTGACCATGGCTCAACCTCATAGTTTTCTTTTGTCACAGCATGCAGGGTCAAAGCCAACTTAAAGGTTGTTCACATTTTTCACATGTTTTTCTATGTCTAAGTTCAGAAATTTTCTAAATAACTTTCTAATGACTTACAGGTTTCTAGTGATCGATAGTTAGAGAGCCTCACAAAGGTAAAAATATTCCTGTGTTCATCTTATAAATGCTTATACATATATATTTTGAAAGTATAATAGGGACATGTACCTTATGTGATTTAAGACCGTTATAGAAGCAAAAAGAACAAGAACTGTGCTCCACAGAGTTTTCAATGGCTGATTTTTCAGAAGTAGACTGGCAGGCCTTTCTTCCAAGGCACCTCTGGGTGGACCTGAACTTCCAATCTTTCTGTCAGCAGCCAAGCACTTTGACTGTTTGCACCACCCAGAGACTCCGAGACCCTGATCGTCCTCCAGTAAGTTCCCTGTGTGTTAAAGAGATCCTGGGTCTGTGTCTGTTACTTGAGAGAGGAAGCATCTGTGTTACATACATGTCATCCAGCCCTCATATTATTTCTGCAAGAAAAATGCAATCTGTGCACCAGCAACACACCCTGCTTCTCCTGGCAGCAAGGAGTGGAGGGGCAAAATGATTCTCTTGGGGACACAAGGTGAGAAGGTAGAAGATACTTCTTGCCACATGCCAGTGACTGCTCCCTACATCTCCATGGAAAGCTGTGAGGACACAGTCCTGAGCTAGGAACCTGGGAATCCTTGTTGAGTCCCAGCTCTGCCACCAGCTCCCTGGTTTTGAGCCCCATTACCTGGGGCTAGCTTCCCCATCGGTGTCCCTTGGTGGCATCATGAGTCCGAATGACTTAGTGGCAAAACTCGACTTCCCACCACCTCCTCCCATCTATAAAGTGAGGTGCTGAGCTGGGATTGGGTCTGATGGGCTGGGTCGAGAGGTCCTTCCAACTCCGATAGGCTCTGAGTCCAAGACACCCTTCTAACTATTAAACTTCCACAATGGCATAAAGGAAATCCCTCACCCGCTTAGGATAAAAACAAACTAAACATTTGCTGTCGAGTTTGGGCACCCCACGTGTCTCGGGAGAACTGCACTCCAGAGGGTTTTCAATGGCTGTGAGCTTTCGGAAGCACATCTACTAACTTAAAGGCTGGAGGTTTGAATCCACCTAGTGACACTTGAGGAAGAACGGCCTGGCAATCTGCTCCCACAAAAATTACAGCCAAGAAAACCCTAGGGAGCAGTTTTACTCTGTAACACATGGGGTCGCCATGAGTTGGAATCCATTGGATGGCAGAGTTTTTTTGTTTTTTTTTTAATCTTTAAGAAGTGATTACCATTATGAGCCCAGGAGACAGAAAGGGCCACATGAACCAGAGACTTACATCATCCTGAAACCAGAAGAACTAGATGGTGCCCGGCCACAACCGATGACTGCCCTGATAGGGAGCACAACAGAGAACCCCTGAGGGAGCAGGAGAACAGTGGGATGCAGACCCCAAATTCTCATAAAAAGACCAGACTTAATGGTCTGACTGAGACTAGAGGAATCCCGGTGGTCATGGTCCCCAAACCTTCTGTTGGCCCAGGACAGGAACCATTCCCGAAGACAACTCCTCAGACATGGAAGGGACTGGACAATGGGTTGGAGAGAGATGCTGACGAAGAGTGAGCTACTTGTATCAGGTGGACGCTTGAGACTGTGTTGGCATCTCCTGTCTGGAGGGGAGACAGGAGGGTAGAGAGGGTTAGAAACTGGCAAAATTGTCACGAAAGGAGAGACTGGAAGGAGGGAGCAGGGTGACTCATTTAGGGGAGAGTAAGTGGGAGTATGTAGTATGGCATATATATGTTTATATGTGAGAGACTGACTTGATTTGTAAACTTTCACTTAAAGCACAATAAAAATTATTTAAAAATAAAAAAGTTTCTCAAACAAACAAACAAACAAAAAAAAGTGATTACCAGGTCTTCCTTCAGTGGCACCTTTGGGTGGCCTGAACATCTAATCTTCCAGTTAGCAGCCCAGCACGTTAACTGTTTGCCCCGCCCAGGGACTCCTTTTAAGATTACTCCGCAGAGACTCTGAAGACAAAGAGCAGATGTAGCGCCCCCTACCGGCCGCAGTTCCTGACAGTTCCTTCTCTAAACACACCTCACACCTCCCTGCCTATCCCTCCCTCTCCCGCTCCCTCGCCCTCCCTTCCTTAGACATTTCCTGACTCAAAGTCCAGGCTTCCCCTGAACACTTGTCTCTTAGCCTTTGCTTTCCTGCCTTCGGAAATAGATTTGCATAACATAACCAGAGGGGATTTTGAGAATTGCCTTTTTATTCATCAGCAGCCCATCTGGGCCACGATGTTTCCTTGATGGACGGCGAGCCTTCAGCCGGTAATTTAATTGGCATCTGCTCGCTGAAATGTCTCCCCACTGTGGTTTACCGGGGGCCGCTCGGAAAGGGCTGCTTCCGTCTCCGCGAAAGGCAGCGAGGCCCCGAGGCCCCGGGAGTGTCCTTTCACTCGGCGTGTAATCTAGTCTATCTTTAATAAGTGGAGTCAATTCACTTGCAAAACCCTTGTAAAATTCGTTCTGACCAGAAGCATTCAAATTCCAATACGAATAGATGGCCGGAGCAGCCCCGGGAGTTTGCCCGGGGTACTGGGTTGGCACCGCCGGGCAGGGCGGCTCTGAGAGTCCCCAGGAGGCGTCTGCCCAGACCAGGTGGCCACATCTGTGCCCTGGAGACGCCTGCTGACTCAGAGCCTCCTCGCCTCCCGGACCTGCCGGGGCACCTCACCTGTGGGATTCGGAAAACCGCAGGATCATAGGAGCCCGGAAAAGGCTCGGGGTAACCTGCCAGTCTGGCGGGCTGGCTGTATAGACCGGGGAACACGGAGACGGGCAGGGGCGGCGATTTGTCCCCAGGTTGCACGTGAATTAGTGGCAGAGCTTCAGCCTCCTGGTTTTCTGTGTCCTGTTTTTGTCTTAATTTTTTTTCTTGTTTTCTTCCCTCTAGTGGTTAAGGTAGGAGCATGGACTTGCATACTTGCTCTATCACTTACTAGCTGTGTAACTTAAAGAAAGATACCTAGCTTCTCTGAGCCTCAGTCTCCTTATCTGTAAAATGGGGCCAAATAATGCCTGCCTCCTTATGTTACAGTAGGATTCAATGAGGTAACACATGTAAAGCGCTTAAAACGATTCCTGGCATGTAGTAGTCCCTAAGCAAACATTCAGTGCTCATTGCAGAGGGCAGCGAGTGGTGGCTCAGTGACAGAATTCTCACCCTCCATGCCAGAGGCCTGGGTTCAATTCCCAGCCAATGAGCCTCATGTGCAGACAACACCCATCAGTCCGTGGAGGTTTGCCTGTTGCTATGATGCTGAGCAGGTTCCAGTGGAGCTTCCAGACTAAGACAGACTAGGAAGAAAGGCCTGGTGATCCACTGCTGGAAAATCAGGCAATGAAAACCCTATGGATCACAGTGGTCTCATCCCGTTGTGCACGGGGTCGCCCTGAGTCAGCCCCATTGTCGTAGTTACAAAAAACCAAAAACCTATTGCCGATTCTGACGCATAGCCACGCTATAGGATAGATGAGAATTACCCCATGGGGTATCCAAGGAGCAGCTGGTGGATTCGAACTGCCAACAGTTTGCTTAGCAGCTGAGTTCTTAACCACTGCGCCACTAGAGCTCCAGTTGTTCTTATATGTCAGTATACTGGTTGCCGTCCAGTTGATTCTGACTCATAACGACCCTGTAGGACGGAGTAGAATTGCTCCATACGGTTTCCAAGGAGCGCCTGGTGGATTTGAACCGCCAACATTTAGGTTAGCAGCCGTGGCTCTTAACCACTGCACTGCCAGGGTTTCCGTTGTTATAGTAGGAGAGAAATAGAGCAAATGCTGGGAAGAGTTGGCCAGATAGCACCGTTAAACAACTGGAATGGGATTAAGGAATTTATTAAAATTAAGGGATTTTTCCCTTACAAACATATAGCCTAACAGAGGTCTAAAGGTTTAAGCAAAATTTCCCCTGAAGGCAGGGAGATGGACAGAATGGCCCTTTCTTAGGGTTCCTTCCCCCTAGTGGCTGTCTTGGCATTTATTCAGCAGCTGCCTGAGCTCTGAGCAGCGTGGGGTCCTCTCTGGGGAGTCCAGACTAATACGCTTTGATATCCGCATCAACAACAAGTGCAAACTTTGCCCCTGCAAAGTGGCCCAGAGGGAGGGGGGCCCTGTAGCAGGAGATTTCATCACACACAGGTGCTGCTGCAGGTGCCTGAGCCTCCAAAGTTTATCTCTGTTGTGTCACAGGAGGCCTGCCTCTCCATGCTGACTTCCGCTCAACCCTCCCACCTTCTTCCCCACCAGCTCCTGGGGAGGTTTGTGGTGAGTACTACTGCGCTCGGAGACAGAGAAGAAACGTGGAGCTTCTACCCCAGGGTGGAGGTTACTGCTGGCTCGTGCGCTTCTGGAGCCCCAAAGACAGGGGATGGAGTGTTCTGAGTGGACGGAGCCCTGGAGCGGAAGTCAGAACCCTCAGATTCTAGAAGTAGGGCAAGGACTTCCCTGCTCTGGCCCTTGATCTTACCAGCCGTAAAATGAAGGCAGTAGCCGGATGGCCACCTAGAAGCAAGGCAGGGGTGCGGTACTTAGGAAAACAGAAGGTGCACCTTCCCTACAGCCCACCAATTCCAATACTGTGTATGTGCCCAGAGAGTCTCCAGGTGAACCCCAAAAGTCATGGGATGTTTGTTGTAGCATCATTTGTAACAGCCAGGAGCCGTGAAGCCTAAATGGCCAGTAAGTGGGGTCTTGAAAAATAAAATCAAGTTTATTCACACTTTAAAATATTACGCAACAGTCAAAAGGAACAAGCTAAGTCTATAAATACCAATGTGCAGAGATCTCAAAAAGAATATCAACTGGGGGCCAAGTGGGCTGGGAAGTTATTGCTTAAGGGGTACTGAGTCTCTGTTTGGGGTAATGAAAACATCTTGGAAATGTTGGTGACGGTTGCACACCATTGCCAATGTAATTAATGCCACTGACTCAACGGCCCTGGGTTGTTTGGGGGATTTCTCTGTTTACAGAACCCGGTTGTGATTTCCTGTGCGAGGAGCCTTGGTGTTGCATTATTAATCATGAACCCCAGGCACATGTTCCCATCGATCTCCTGTTGCTTCAGTGCCTTAGCATCTATGACTGTGTTTCAATTTTTGAGCCCTAGAATCTGTCATAAATAGACGATGCTGTGTGAGGAGCTGGGAGGGTACATCTGAGGTCAGAGCACGTGGGCTAGGTTGTTCCGGGCAGCTGACCCTGCTGGGTCTTTGCAGGAGAGCCAACTCAAGGAGCAATCCTGCAGCGAGTTTTGGATTTTTACCCGGTTCCTGGCCAGCGCGCCTCATATTCAGTACCACGCATCTGTCAGTGGATGCTTGCCTGTTGCTATGATGCTGAGCAGGTTCCAGTGAAGCTTTACAGACTAGGAAGAAAGGCCTGGCAATCTGCTTCCAAAAATCGGACAGCAAAAACCCTGTGGTTCACAACGGTCCAGTCCACCACCCATCATGGGGATGGCATGTGACTATCGTTTTGTTCTGTTCCATTGTGCATGGGGTCACCATGAGTTGGGGTTGCCTTGATGCAGCTAACAGAAACAAAAACAAAGGGTAACACAAAGACAACTGGGCTTGCTGGGCAGCCAATCTCAACAGTCTTTACTGCAAACAAACACGACTACAACTGCAGAAGCTTGAGCAAAACCAAACCAGTTGACATGGAGTCGCTTCTGAGTACAACTGTGCTTCACAGGTTTTTTGGAAGCAGACTGCCAGGACTTTCTACCACGGCACTTCTGGGTGGACTTGAGTTGCTGACATTTGCATGGACAGTGGAGGAGGGGGGTCCCACTAGATGCTACACAGCAGAACCTATTGAACATTCTCTTTAAAAAAAATCATCCCTTTTCCACAGTTCTTAGAGCAGTTGCCACATCTCTCCTACCTCCACCCAACTACCCCTTTTCTTGAAAAGCCTACCTCTCAGCCTCTCTAGGCAAGCTTTCTTCCCTAGACCTTTTCTTCAAAATTCTGTCTACCAGCAAGACAGAAGTGAACTAACCAGCAATTGATAAAATACAGACTTGAGTCTCAATTCATCTCACCACTCAGGTAAAAATCCGACAAGATCCAGTTTAACAGATTCTGCAAGATGCCCCCAAACGTCTTTTGAACATGCTGAACATAAACACCCATGTGTGCTGTCTAGATTTCTCAGCTCACCCTGTGGGAATGAAGTGGCTGTATACTTTCATGTAGAAGAGGAACCCTGGGCTTGGTCTCCTGGGTGGGCTCTGTCTTGGCTGGGGGCTTCGCGAGGTAAGCATGTGTTTAGGGCATCAGCGAAACAGGGGCACCAGCTGTCCAAGGCAAAGACTAAGTTCATTGACTCATCTTCTTTGTTGTAGAATATACGGAACGTTCTTTGTGGCCTATAGTACAGATCTTAGGACTCACATCAACTAAATATTTTATAATCTAGTTCATCTCATTCTGCTGAAATGGTATATGCCGCTTTTTGCGTTTAATCACTAATATTACAGTCACATTTAAAAAGAAGTTATGTCATGAATAGCTAAGACACACACGTATATGTACACATACTCATTTAACTCACATATCCCATTGCAATGCGTGAGTAAGCAGAGGAGAAAGCCCCCAGGTTATCAGTGTTTAGGGCCCTCACGTGCCTTAATCTGACCCTGTTTAAGGGTCATTTATTGATCAAAAGGGCAGCCTCATGACTCTGCAGAGACCGCAGATGAGACTCAGTGACCTGGTGCCTTCTTTGCAGCATTTGCCTTGAGGGTGAGGTCGTGGTTTGTCAGTGTAACTGCCAAGAGTGATGGGGAATTGGCCCAGGAAGAGGGATGGAGGCAGGCAGGGTCCTAATCCTTCCTGGGGTTGAAGCAGAAGCGTGGGATAGATTAACCACAGTCAGCAGTAGGAGAAGACGAATAAGCAGTGATGGGTAGCGGGCACGTTCCATCCAGTGACCCAGATAGTGGGCAGAATTGGGGGAGCCAGGGGCAACAATGGATTCAAACATACCAACCATCATGAAGATGGTGCTCGAATGAACAATGCTTCATTCTCTTATACATATGGTTGCCATGAGTCGGAGCCATGGGCAACTAACAACAACAACAGGGACAAGGAGGGGATGGTGAGAACAAGCCAACAATTTTCAGAGCTCTTCCAGAAGATTCCAAGAAAGAGGAGATGTTTGTGGGGTTGCTTTTATGATGGGAGAGGGGCTGAAATGGTGGTAGACTTGGTCTCCATGGCAGTGGACAGCAACCCAGGGGCTTTCAAGTGTGGGAAGCAGTAAGGAGAGGATGAAGAAGAACATAGAACCAGGCCAGAAGGAGCTTTGGGTGAGAGGGGCCAGTGTGATATTGGCAGAGAGGCAGCAGGGCTGGAGAGAAGGGAGTGGTGGGGATTGAGGAGTGAGGGTTAATGCTTAGAGCTGGGGGTTGAGAGAGACTTCATTTCATACTCTTGGCTGGGGCCATGGCTCCAGCTTACCAAGGCCAGTGTGAATGGTCATGGAAGTGGTGAGCTGGCTCCCATGCAGACTGTATGAGCTACATGATCCTCGTCTTCCTTATGGTGCCTTCTGTCATGGGCACCACTGCGGAGGTTCATGGTCTGGCCCCAGTCCTTCTGGAGGCCTCCTTCCACATCTCAGGAGTGGACAAGGACCAGCCCATCATCTTGCTTCTGACAAAATCAGAGAGTTGGGCAGCAGCTGTGCCCAAACCCAGGCCCAGCAGGCACGGCCAACCCCAGCTCCACCGGTCATCATAACTGTGTCCAAAAAAGAAATGAACTTAGCCGGGCATGACTGGCTTTCTTTCCATGAGGCCACGTTGGCACCTGGTGACCATCACTCACCTTTCCAAGGGCTTAAAACCATCTGTCCAGGATCGATATCCAGGCCTGTCATTTTGAGAAGCTGTCCTCCAGCCAGGTCCCTGGAATTCTCTGGCCTGTCCACAGTGCCCCAGTCCTGAGGCAGGACTGCATCTGCACGGGGTTTTCAGCTCTCTGGGCTGTCACGCACAGGCAGATGCAGAAGCAGAACAGACTGTAGTCAGACGGAAGAGCCTGGGCGTCGGGCCTTGGAGTAGGGGCTGAGTCTAGAGCTGTGACATCTTCAGGGAGAGTTGGGAGGCCCAGGAGGCACCGGCTGGCTCCTGCTTCTCTTTCCTCCAGGCAGCGAGGTCAGCAGATCTAAATTGCTAGTTATGCCTTACTTCAATTACGGACATCCTTCTGACACAGGAAGTTAACTCCCACTAGTTAATCTAATGGCCTGGAGTCCTGATGGGTCTGCCGCTGTCAGCCTGCCTTGGGGACCTGCCCTTGGGGGCCAAGGCCCACACTCACTGTTGGCCTCAGATCCAGCCGATTGAGCTGTTCTCCAGACAGGGTCAGGGGCTGTAGTTAACACTTAAAAAAGGGAAGCTGCGAGCCCATTAGAGGAGTGAAATGGGATGTCTGAGATCCAGGATCTTGAAGTCAGACAGACCAGACTTCAGACCCAGGCTTGGTCATTCACTTCTGTGTGAACGTAGGGCAAGTGAATTAACCGCTAAGCCTCCCCTCACTTGTCGGTAAATTGGGGATAATAATATTATAATAATATCTACCTCACAAGGTTACTGTGAGAATTCAAGGGGATAACGTGCCTAAAAAAACCCAGCTGCCCTTGAGTTGACCCTGACTCATAGCGACCCCATGTGTGTCAGAGTGGAGACGTGCTTTATAAGGTTTTCAATGGCTGATTTTTTTTTTGGAAGTCGATCACCAGGCCCTTCTTTTGAGGCACCTCTGGGTGGACTCAAACCCCCAAACTTGTGGCTAGCAGCAGAGCACGTTAACCATTTATACCACCCAGGGGCTCCAATGAGCTTAAAGCAGCCAGTGACTGGTCAGAGGGAAGCCATGGATAGAGCTGGAAGTCAGCCCTCATGTGGTAAGGCCCCTCCGTCTCTGGCCAATTATCGTCTTCCCATCTGAGAAAGAGAGGTGGGGCAGAGGCTGGTTAGATGATTTCTTGGCATCTTTCTTTAACTCCTCCACCCCCCAGCCCCCCAAGGCGACTGGTTGAGGTTTGTGGTGACTGGACTGAATGATGGGGGCAGGGGTCTCAGTGCCCACCTCAGCGAGGGTTTCTGTGAGCTGGATGTATTTACCTGCAGTCTGTGTGAAGGCATGCGGGCGCGCGCGCGCGCGCACACACACACACACACACACACAGGTGGCTGTGTCAGGAAATGGCAGGGCCCAGCTTTCAGGGCCTGCGAGGTGCTCTGGTCCTGATGCGTCCCCTCTGCAGCAGGTTTATTGCTTCTTCCACAGCTCATGCCCACAGACCAGGTGGCCAAACCTGGGCGTTATCCAGGCAGCATGCCTCTGACAGTCCCCCAGCCACATGGAAAGATGAGGACATGAAGCACTGTGAACAGAACAGAGGCTTTGTGCCATACAGGCCTGGGGTCCAGTCCCACATGGCCGTGAGCACTGAAATTCTCAGCCACTGTGTCCTTATTTGTAAAATGGGGATAATACACCTCTGAGGGAAACCCTGGTGGCGTAGTGTTTAAGTGCTACGCTGTTAACCAAAAGGTCGGCAGTTTGAATCCGTCAGGCGCTTCTTGGAAACTCTACGTGGCAGTTCTGCTCTGTCCTATAGGGTCGCTATGAGTCGGAATTGACTCGACGGCAGTGGGTTTGGTATTTTTTTTTGTATACCTCTGAGAGTACAAGAATGTTATCGTTGGTTGCCATCGAGTTGGCCCCACCTCATGGTGCCCAGTCCTGTACCATCTTCATAATCATTGTTATGTTTGAGTCCATTATTCTGGCTATTGTGTCAGTCCACCTCATTGAGGGTTTCTTTCATTTTCACTGACCTCTACCATTATCCACAAGGTTTCCACTAGCTGATTTTTGGAAGTAGATCACCAGGCTTTTCTTCTGAGGCACCTCTGGGTGGATTCGAACTGCTAATCTTTTGGTTAGTAGCCAAGCACTTAACCATTTGCACTGCCCAGGGACTCCAGCTGGACTTTCCCATTGCTGTTGAGTCGATTCGGACCCACAGCGACCCAATAGGACAGAGTAGAACTGCCCATAGAGTTTCCAAGGCTGTAATATTTACAGACGCAGACTATCACATCTTTTCCTCACAGATGGGCTGGTGGGTTCGAACCACCGACCTTTTGGTTAACTGCCAAGCGCTTAACCCCTATGCCACCAGGGCCCCTTGGCTGCACTTTTTTTTTTTTTTTTTCTAGTAGCCTTTACCAATTCCTGGGTAGGAAGCAGGGCATTCTTTAAGTGGAGGGCTCCACGAGGTGTCTGAGGAGCAGCTACTCCTACCCCTTTCCAGCAGCAGGGATCCAGGCAGCTGGCTTTTGGGGATGTTGGGAGTTGCCAAAGGCTGGCCAGACATCTGTTGGGCCCCCAGGCCTGGTCCCATCCTGAGCTAGGGAGGGTCCTGCTCTCCCCTGGGGCCTCCCACTGGAGTCCCTGTCTCATAGGCCCCACCATCTTCTGTCCCCATTTGGGGCTGGGATGTGGATCCCTGGCTGCCACCAAGGCAGAAGCCACAACCCCAATCTCCACAACACCCCTTGAGGCCTGTTCATTAGAATGTCTGCGTCCAAGATTTGGGGAGGAGGAAGGGGGTCCTGCTCCTGCCAGGTCACTGACTCCCCAAACAGAGCTCCAGCCTGGGATCCAGGCAGGAACTGCATGTGTTTTACACTGTCCTTTAAAGCTCGAGGCACAGAAACCCCTTTCCTATTGAGGCTGGGTCCGACCCTGCAAACGACCCAGAACCCCTCTAATGGGAGGTGATGGACAGGTACCTCTCTTGTCTCTAACCCTGGAGTCTCTAACCCCTAACTCCCTCTTGGCATCTGGGAGCCTCCTGTGTCCCTGTCTTCCTTTCTCTCTCCTCACGTCCGCCTGGTTTCTGTCACTCTCTCTCAGTGCCAGGCTCTGAGTATCTATGTCTCCTCTGGGTATCTCTCTCTGAATTGTTGTCTCTCTCCCCGCTGGCGTTTCTGCCCTAGGGGAGTCTCTCTCCAGCACTGTGTCTCTGCCGGCCTGTCTCCCAGCCCGCGTCTCCTGTCTCCCAGTCCGTGTCTCAATCTCCGCCTGGCTGCAGTGTCACCGGCTCTCTCCGCTCGCTGTCTCCGAGTCTCTCGCGCGGTCTCTGTCCACGTCTCTTCGCAGGTCCCGGGCTCAGTCGCTGTCGCCCCTCGGCGGCTACCCCCACGCGCTGCGGCGGCCGCGCGGGCCGGAGCGGAGCGGAGCGGACTGGAGCGCGGGGCCGCGGCCCGGGCGGGGGTGTGGGCCCGCGGGGGCAGTGTTGGGCGCCTTCCGTCGTCAGTCCCTCCCCGGCGGGGCGGGGGGGGGGGGCGGCGCGGCCGCCGCTCGGCGCCTTTAAGGGAGCTGGAGGGAGCGGCGAGGCGGCGGCGGCTGCGGTGGCGGCAGCAGGGGCGCGCGGGGCGGGGGCGCGGGCGCGGCGCGGCGCGCGGAGTCGGTTCGGAGCCGAAGGCGCCGCCGCGGCAGGGGCCGGGCCCCGGAGCCGGGAGGAGCGCGGGCAGCGCCCCCGGAGCCCGCCGCCCGGGACATGGCCAAGGCGGGCAGTGCAGGTGAGGGCGGGCGCCGGGAGGGCAGGGCCGGCGGCCGGGGGGAGGGACCCGCGCCTCTCTAGGAGGGGCCACGGGTCCAGGTGAGCCCCTCGCGCAGGTGGGCGGAGGTTCTGGGAGGGCGGCAGGGGGCAGCGGCGTGGCCCGACCCCTGCAGGTGGAGAGAGGGTTCCGCGCGCCTCGCGTCCTCCCTGAGCCCCCGGTCACCTCGTGGGCACCGCGTCCCCCTCGCCATTGCCCCGCTGGATAGGGCGAGGTCTGCGGCACCCCTGCCCAGTCCCATTGTTAGGGAGCTATCACCGTCCCCCCTCCCCCGGACCTGGGCAGACTCTGGCGCGGGGATGGAAAGGGATGTCCCACGGCCGCCACTCCATCCCACGCCCCCCAACGCAAACCAGGACGGGCCCCCTTGTTCTACTGCTCTCTCTATTCAGGACGCGACATTCCTCCCCCAACCCCCACCCCAGCTCAGTCAGGAGACCCAGATTTCTTCTTGGGAAGGAAGGGTGCCCCGTGCCGCGCCGTTAGTGAACCGTCCCGCCCCCTCCCCCCTCTGCGACCCTGGGAGGCAAAGTCTCAGGCACGGTAGATCGAAAGGTGGGACCTCTTCTGGGGTCCCGTGGGCTCTGCCCTCCTCCAGGCTCAGGTGGTGTAGCCCGTGATTTGAGGAAGTGGGCGTTAGTCATTCGTTCATTCATCCATCCAGACGTTGGTTCATTCACCAGCATCCGCTCTGTGCCAGGCCCTTAACTGGGCGCTGGGGATTTAGAGGTGGACCAGACTCAGCCCCTGCTTGCCCATTCTGGGCTCCGTGGTGCCTGGGGAGGCCGGCTGGAGGGAAGCCAGTGCCCACAGGGTCGGCCATACAGTGGAGGCAGCAAGCCTGGTCTCAGCGGTGCTGGCTTGTGAGGCTGGAGCTTGTGAGTCTGCCATGAACTCACACCCAACTAGTGACAATGACAGGTGTGATGCCATCCCCTGGGACCGGTGTGAACCCCATTCCCTCCACACCCAGGACGCACACTCAAACATGAATACCATTGGGCTGCATATAAACCGTCCCCCTTCCCATGCTTCTGGGACCCTGGGCTGGGGATGTTCTCCCTGTCCTGCGCTGGGGTGTATGATTTAGCTGCCTGAGAACATACTCCCATTCCATCCCAAAGAGTCCTGCTGGGGTGGTGCTGATTGTGTGAGACACAGCAAGTATGAAGCACATCTAAACACCCCGTTTCTCGCTTCCCTCCCTTTTCCCGTCCTGAGGGAGGCACCATGAGATGACACCATTGTGGCTGGAAAAGGCTCTTTGCTATCCCCTTCCTCCTCTGCAGTGCCTGGGTCCCTACCCCCCCCCCCCCCCGCTAAGGGCACATGGCAAGGTGTGTGTCCCCACCCTGCTCTGTGTGTGTGCATGAGTGTGCACACCATGTGCACAGTTCACTTTCCAGGACACTGTCATCATTATAGCAGTACACAGTTGCTGCTGCTACGTGCCAGGCGATGAGCTGAACACTTTATTACACAGTGATCCTGAGAGGTAGGAAAGGTTACTCTCCCCATTTTAAAACGTGGGAAGAAACAGATACAAGAAGTAGTTCACTGAAGTGGATGTAGAGGATCTGGGCAGAGCCTGGATTCAGAGCTAGGGCAGTTGGGCTCCGAGGCTGTTTTCTCCATCACTCCCCTGATATGTATGGAGAACCTGGGTGGTGCAAATGGCTAACCACTTGACTGCTAGCAGAAAGGTAGGTGATTCTCACTTACCCAGAGGTGCTTCAGAAGACAGGCCTGGCAATCTGCTTCTGAAACATCACAGGCTTGAAAACTCTATGAGGCAGTTCTACTCTGCACACCATGGGTCAGAATCAAGTCCATGGCAACCAAGAGCCATGACAGCCAGCTCCGGTAGGTCACCTCCTTCCTGAGTGGGGTTGCCTGTCCCCAGCCCCTCTGACTTAGCCTTGGGTCCTTCCATCCTCAGGCTGAGAGTCCATGGGAATTTGTTACAGAGACAGGTGGAAAAACTGATGCTTTGCTCCAAGCATGAGTGCCTCCCACTGTTCAAACATTTTGTCTTTCTGCTGCAATTTCAAGCTTGGCCCTTCCCCTCAGGGCAGCACAGAGCCCCCTCCTCTGTGGATCGAACTGCCTGGGCTCCTCTCTCCCACACTCAGCTTGCCGCTCAAAGGAGTCTTTTGGGACTTACCCCAGCAAGATTCGGGTTATTTTGCATGTTGTAAATGTCCCTTCTTGTCTTTAGGCTCCTAAACCTACTGAAGCAGTGTGCTGGAAGGTGTGTATGGCGAGTCACATAGCCCCTGTTGGCAAAGTCAGCATAGGAGAGATTGGTGATCTTTAGAATGGAGAGAGCCCTTGGAGATCAAGTGCACAAGTGCCTCTCTACAGATAAGGAAACTGAGGCCCAAGGAGGGGAAGTAACACAGAGAGGATGGGCAAACTGATAGGCAGAAATTGTCAGGCCTTTGCTGGTGGGTGGGGGGGGTGACCCTAGAACAAACATAGGCTCAAGGCCAGTAATGAAGGCTATGGGCACCTGATCCATGAATCAGGAGTCTGCTCTGTGAGCCATCACCTCCAAGAACTGGTCAAGATACCAACCAATTAAGGGAAGAGATAAGGGTTTGGATCCCAGGGCCGCTGTGGTGCATAACTCCAGAGCTATCGCACTGTGGTCTAAAGAAAGGAGCCCTCTGGAGCAGTGCAGTGCACAGCCTGAGCACCCAGACGTCACGGCAGCTGTGTCAGATAGGTGCTAATGCGAGGAGGTAGTAAAGGAACTTTCATATTGCCAGGAGAGTCCAGGTACAAGAGCAAAAGTAATCAGGCCCCAGAAAGGATTGAATCCCAAGTGAGTTACTACCAGCTCCGCCCCCCCCCCCCCAAAAAAAAGCTCCCAAACTCTGGGGAAATTTCAGTCACATCAACAGGAGTTGTTTTGGTGATACGTGTCCAGCCTGAGAGGTGAGGGAAGGAGGGCCCTTGGTCTTGCCCCAGGAGGAGCTCTCAGTCTAGGGGACAAAGGAAGAGGGAGGCCTACCTTGGGGGTGAAAGTAGGGAGGGAGGGGAGGATTCAGGAGCTCTATTTAGGAAACAGTTATTTATAGTAGAGGCCCCCAGGTGGCACAAATGGTTTGCACTTATCTACTAAATGTTGGTCATTCAAACCCACCCAGAGCACTGAAGAAGAAAGGCCTGGCAATCTGCTTTGGCAAAGATTACAGTTAAAAAAAAAAAACCCAAACAAAGCCTGTGAAACTGTTCTACTCGGTAACACATGGGGTTACCATGAGTCAGAGTTGACTCGATGGTGATGGTTTTTTTTTTTTTTTTGGAATTTACGGTAGATAGCTACTGATGGGGGCAGGTCCCAAGTGCAGTGCAGACAGAGAGGAGGCCAGCGAATGGCTTGAACATCGAAGGCTGGATTTCTCTAGGAGATGGGCCTTAAAGGCTAGCGGAGTTGGGACAGAATAGTGGCAAAGGGCAGGCTTATGCGTGGGCAGTAGCAGCTTGAGCCAAAGCCAGGAGGTTAGAACGGGGCAGTGTGTATAAGTGCGCGGGGGCTGCTGTGGGGTGGGTGGCCTGGGCAGGAGGTGCCCGAGAGTAGAGAAATCCACCTGGCTAGGGTGCAGGGTCCCTTGAGGGGTGCAAAGGAGGGCTAGCAGAAACCCCTGAGACGGACTGACATGGTAAGATCTGGATGTTTCCACATATCCCTCTGGCTGCTACTTGCAGGCTCCTGGGAGGGTGGAGGGAGGCCAGCCTGGCGGAGCCTCCTTCGTTGGGAAGGGTTTGTTCTGGCTCCTGCCAGCTGCACTACCCCTCCCTTCCTCCTTACCTCCCTGTGGCCCTCCCTCTGCAGCCCAGCAGGCTGGCAGGGTGTCTGCCAGCCCTGGGGCAGTTCCAGTAGGAGGCCCCAGGTCCCTGGGCTGGGGCAGGAATAGCACTATCAGCCAAGAAGGTTTGGAACATCTCAGGTTCCGGCAGGAATGTCTGAAAGACTAGAGGGGGGCCACAGGGCTGGGCCTTCCGGGCTGGAGAAACCAGTTTATTCTGCTCCCAGGTATTGGCCTCTGCTCCCAGGGGAGGAGCTGGCGGCCAGAGTGTATCAAACCCAGTAATTGGAGTCAGTAAAATACTAGTCATGCAGTGTCAGTGCTGGAGGGATTGCTTCCAGATCCTCCTATTCAAATCCCTGGTTAACAAGAGGACATTGAGGCCCGGAGATGGATAAGGGTTTGCTCAAGGTCACAGAATAAGGTGGTGGCAAGAGGCATCACCTCTAAAAACTGGTCATGGGACCAGCCAATTAAGGGGAAAGATAGGGGTTTGGGCCCCAGGCTGCCGAAGTGCATGGCTCTAGAGCTATCACGTTGTGGTCTAGTGAAAGGCGCCCTTTGTAGTTGTGCAGTGTACAGCCTGAGCAACCAGACATGGTGTCAGCTGTGTCAGACAGAACCTGGGTTTCCAGAGTCAAGGTTTGGATCTTGCTCTGCTGAGTCAGGCACCTTCTTGTCGCAGGTCCTCTGGAGGTCGCCTGTGTCCTCACATCATCCCAAAGCCAGACCTTTTCCTGGGCCTCCAGCTCCATGACTCCTGGAGGCAGGGAACCATGGGCCGGTCTCTCAGAGGAGGAGAGAACGTTTGGAAGCTTGGGGAAGGGACCAGCTCTGGAATTCTTGGGCCTTTGGGGAGGTGCCAGGGGATTTGAGGCACAGCTCTAAGAAACTCCTAGGCCTGGGGTACCAGGATTACTGAGCTATATGTATCTTGGGAAGGGCATTCAGATTCTGCAAGGAGAATGCAAAATCCCCTTCTCAGGTTCCCAAGAGGAAGGCTAGGGCCCGATCAAACACTAGTGTCCAGCCTCAAGGCTTTCCTAAAACCGTGCCTCCAGGAAGGCTTTGTGGATATCCCTGCAGCTGGGGAAGTACTGGAGCTTGGGCAGGTCTCACATTCCTGCGTGGAGTTACTTGCCCACAGCAGTAGTCCTGGCAGGCCCCAGCAAGCCCCAGCTTGGGATCCTTTGTTGCCTCTTAGCCCTGGCTGTGGTGTCATTGCATGTCATTGCAATGCAGCTCAAGTGGAGGTCCCACCTCGAGCATGTGACCAGAGTCCCTTCTCCCCCACCGGAAGCCCTGTGGCTTGGCCTTGGTTTGGGGCACAGAGCATGAGAACATGGTTAGAACTGGCTTGCTGGGGCCACGTTTGGGTTGGATTGGCCAGAAGGTGTGGCTGCAGGAGGCTTGGAGATCTTCCAGCCCATCCTGCTAATTATGCAGTTTGGGAAACTGAGGCCAGAAGGGCAAAGGGGCAGTCCTGGGTCTTTCTCTAAGATCTGGGTCATTTCCTCTTCAAATACCAAAAACAAAAACTAAACTTGTTGCTGTTGAGTCAATTCTGACTCATAGCGACCCTATAAGACAGGGGAGTAGAACTGCCCCATAGGGTTTTCAAGGAGCAGCTGGTGGATATGAACTTCCAACCTTTTGGTTAGCAGCCAAACTCTTAACCATTGTGCCACCAGGGCTCCTCTTCAAGGACAGAGGGTGTGAACTCCCAGAGGCTAGTGAGACTATGGGGATTGAAGAGTGCTTGGTAGGACCTAGCTGCCTCCCAGGAATTCTCTGGGATTCCAGGCTTGGGAGAGGGAGGGACAAGGTCAAAGCTTAGCATCCTGGGAGTTTGGGCTTAATGGGAACAGTCTGGCTCATGTTTTTAAATAGCGGTCTTCAAAATGCTTTCCTATCCAGTGGCTCGACAGTGTCTCTTTGAGGTAGGGCTAAAATTGTTCCCATTTTATGGATGAGAACTGAGCCCCAGAAGGGTGAAGTATCTGTCTTTGGAATCACACATAAAGTTAGAGGCAGAGCTGGAATTAGAAATTAGGTCTTTTCTGCTCTTGGATTCAGCATTCCCAGAAGTTAAACCATCTAGTGAAGCAGAGTTCCAGACGAGGATCTGCTAGTAGTTCACTCTGGACAACCCATTGCCCCCTCTGGGCCTCAGTTTCCTCATCTGTGTTTGTAAGAAGGGAAGGAGGAGAAGGCAAGAGTTGAGAGGTCAGAACTAGCTTTAAATTCCCCTCCAGCTCTGACATTGCTCTTCCTTCCTCTGTGGCTAAACCCTCGTGGCTTAGTGGTTAAGTGCTGCAGCTGCTAACCAAAGGGTCGGTAGTTCGAATCCGCCAGACGCTCCTTGGAAACTCTGTGGGGCAGCTCTACTCTGTCCTGTAGGGTCCCTATGAGTCGGAATCTACTCGCCGGCACTTGGGGTGGGATTGCGATGAAGGGGTCTCACCTCCTCAGATCTGGTACTTCACATCTGATCATCTCAGAAGGATGGTTGAGGTCTAGGGAGTTATGGGGAGCTGAGGACATGGGTCTGGAGAGCATGTGCCTCCCTGAGGTCCTGGGCCCCAGCCCATCACCAGATGTGTGCCAGGAGCCCCACGGAAGGGGGTAGCTGAGAGGACTGGTAGTGGATGTTATCAGCCGGGGCCCCCAAGGGGACGGGCTGGGAGTGGGAGTGGGGGAGGAGAGAACACATAACAAGTGAGTTTGGAAATCAAATGAGATCTGAACTCCCCACCCACTCCCTCAAATCTCTCTATACACCCTCTTTTTAAATTCTTGTTTTCTAAAGAGAAAGAAAATGCTAATTGTACCCCCTTTTGCAAACGAATGGGAGCCTTCTGTGAGTCACTCCGGAGGTAAATTCCACCTCCAGGGCCCCGTGTCTGCCTGCGGAGGCCTGTACAGCTGTGTGGCCACCGCCTTCCCCTCCTGGGGGAGTGTGTGTGTGTGTGTGTGTGTTTGGGCTGGAGTTGGGGTGCAGGGTGTGGCATGCTTGTTCTGTGGCTGGAGTCAGCACAGAGTGGGGTGAATTCAGGGCCCCAAGTGCAGCTGGAACCCTGAGAGTGTCAAAGGCTTTGTAACTGTGGTGAGAAGCCAGTCAGTGCAGTCACATTGGGGGGCACAGTTTCGGGTTGCATCTGCCTCTGTAGACCCAAGTTCTTGGTTGTCAAGCTGTTATCTCCAGGCATCTCAGCAAAGCGCTTCTTCACGGCTGGGGGCTGATTACCCAAGAGGGGAAGGTGCCTGGGGGGCCACAAGCCTCACCTTCCTCTGGGAGGGTCAGCAGCTTAGGGACAAAGCTGGGCAGGGGAGGCCAGCACCGAGGTGCTTCTCCTGCAGCTGATCGCTATTCTGGAGGGAAGTAGCCGGCTGTTAGCCCAGGGATGCCAAACAAGGGTTGAAGGCAAAAATAGCAACGCGCTGGGCCCTGTCTGGGAGGGGCTGGGTTCTGGTGGATCCGAGAGGCCTCTGCTCTCAGCCGTCTGCTGCTGACGCCTTGTTTGCTCGGCTCTCAGTATTTGCAGAGCACGTCACGTCCTGCACTCCTGACCTCCTAGGGAAGAGTCTAGGTGTGCGGAATCTGGGCCTGCGAGCTCGCTGAGCTGGCAGCGTCAACACTTTGAACTCTAGGAGTCTTCCTGAGCATCTGAGTGGCTGTGGCCACCCATCCCTCATCCACCATCGACCTCTTCTGGGTCATTCCTGACGGGCCTGGTCACTGCCCTCGATGGTCAGACTCCCTTTGGCCCTGCTGTAGCCCCGTGGCTTCCCTCTCCTCCTCTGGCTCCCCACTTCCTACCACCCAAGAGGCTGGTCCCAGCTGAGCAACTCTGGAATCATCCCTGGTGGTAAAAAGAGCTATTTTCAGCCTTGGCATTATTGCCCAGTGGGAGGGGGAGTTTATCCCTTGCAGCCTTTTTGTTTCCTTCTTGTACTGTATAATCTAGAGCAGTTATGAGACCATGATCCTGTCCCGCCTCCGGGGTCCCAGCTGGGGATTCTTGGCACACTGCTTCAGCACAAATGGAGGGCGTGGGGCAGTGGCAGCCTTGGGCCCCATCCTTACTCAATAGCAATCCTGTAGTGGCAGGTGGTATGACCCACCTACATGGGGTCACATTGGTCCTTGCTGGCAGGTGGCTGCCCCCTCTCCTGCTGTTTTGCTGCAGACCGATGGTAGCCTTTGGTGCCCTTAGCAAAAAACTACAGTCTCACTGAGGTAGTGGTCTCAGGAGCCTCTCAGCATTCTCTGGGGAGTCTGTGACTCCAGCCTGAGCTCCCCTTTCCCTGGTTTGGTGCCTGGATCCTAAGCATCTCTTCTCTGCTTCCTCCAGTGGGGTCCTGGGATGACTGGAAGGAAGGCCTGCCTTCCTGCAGGTGTCCTGTCATCTGGGCTGCCCCCTCGGCTCCCCCAGCCCCTGCTGTCCTCCTGGGAGCCTGCAGGGGGCAGACTTGGTGGTGCAGTGGCAGGTGCTATGGGAGCTCCCTTTGCAGGGAGGAGAACGCCTCCTTATGGAGCAAGAGTCTGGCGGGACAGAGGGGGGACATCTGGGCCTTGAGAGAATTATTCCAAATAATTGAGAACTGTTGGGAGGCTAATTGGCAGAGCAAATGAAAGTACAATAGATAGCCAAAGCTATTAATCACTAATTATCTCCTAAATAAGGTAATTAATGGGTATTTAAATGGCATATTTATGAGATACCAGCAGGTCTTTAAAAAGCACATCTTTTCCAAAGCAACTGGCTTGACCAACTGTGTCCTGCTCGGGGACCCAGGATTCTAGTCTCACCCCTCTGTAAGCAAGACAGTGTGGCCCTAGGCACGTCAGCTTCCTTCTCTGAGCTTCTGTTTTCTCTTCTGTAAAAGGGACCATAAGCCCTTCTTAGCTGACCTCCCCGGGCTGTTGTGAAGATGATAGGAAGTGAAAGCCACACGCATCCCTGCAAATAGTGTAAAATACTATTTAGAATGTGAAGTGTTCTCTGTAAAAATGTTCTAAAGTCATTTGATACAGCCCCTTGATTGTACGCAGTACTGTCTGTGGCCACCGTCAGGGCCTAGTCTGTGGCTAGAGTCATTTCTTGGTCTGTGGCCAGGGTTGTGGCTTGGTCTGTAACCAGGTCATGCCTTGATTTGTGGCTTGCCCAGTGGCTGGATTAGGACTCAGTCTTTCGTAGAGTTATGGCTTGGTCTGTGACTGGGTCAAGGCTTGGTTTGTGCCTGGGTTTGTGGGTTGCCCTGTGGTCAAATTCGTGGCTTGGTTTGAGACCAGAGTTGTGGCTCGATCTGTGACTGCGCTTAGAGTTTGGGTTGTGGTTGAGGTCAATGTGTGGACCATGGCTAGTTTCAGGGCCAGAGTTGCTTTTGGGATAATTTTACAGCCTGATGTCTTGGCCTTGATCCTTGAGTGCTCTACCCGTGGTCTAATGGACCTGCCTGGTTGCCCTTAGAAGCTGGACTCCATCCTGGGCCTGCAGACAGGTACCCTAGCAGACAGGCCCTTCTGGGGCTCCTAGCATGTCCCCTGAAACAGCCCAGCACACAACCTCATCAGTGGCGCATAGAACATTTTGGGAGATAGTTAGGACATGTTTCTATAGCAACCGATCCCCAACCAGCACTGGTTTCCTTCAGTGATGCTTTTTTCTGGAAGCAGCTTCTCCTGGTCTCTCATCCCTCCCTGGGTAGGCCCACAGCCACTTCAAGGCTGAGTATGGGCTGGGTGACCCTGGATTGGTTGGGTCCCCAAACCCACTCTGACCCAGAGAGGGTCCTGAGGACATGCCTTACAGAATACTTCCCAGAGAGGGACCCTCCTGAGATCTACCTGGGCTGGGCCACGCTGAGCACAACAAGAACTTTCTCTGTGCTCAGACTTGAGCTGGGTGAGGTAGAGCCCAAAGAAAAATCTGACCAGGTCCCTACCGGGGGGGAACCACAGCCGGGGCTGGGGGAGGGGGAAGCGGGGGAGGCAGGCCTGGACAGAGCCCATAAAGAGGTCCTCTGATAGACACAGACACAGGACATTGTGGGAGCACCAGAGAGGCAGGGTCCCAGCCCAGCCTCAGGGTCCAAGGAGGGCTGCCAGCTGATTCTGAAAACAGGTATGGGAATTGGTGTGGGGTGGAGCATGGAGGTGTGCCAGGCATCAGGACCTGCAGGATCGAAGGACTGAGGGCAAGAAAAGCATGGGGTGTGGGGGCTTCCCAGTGGCCATCTGTTACTGGAGCCCGGACTGTTGGGAGGAGAGGCTAGCAGAGAGCTGGTCCTGGCCTTCAGTAGTTCACAGTTTGGAGGCAGACAAGATAAGCCCCTGGGAGCTGTGATGCACACATGGACGAGAGGAGAAAGGGATCAGCTGTGAGCATGGTCGGGGCAGCCACTCCAGCCTTCCAGGGTGGGGAGGTCCCTGTTCTGTCCTCTGGGCTCCCATTGTGAGGGCCCAAGGAGGAGGGGAGGGGCCCTGCTCTTGGAAGCTTCCACGTATGAAAGAACCAACAAAAAGCTTCCACGTATGAAAGAACCTTGGAAGATCATGATTTATTTATTTCATTTTACAAACCCTTTTATAGCACTTGCTGAGTGCCAGGCACTATGCTAAACCTTTTTCAAGTACTCATTCATATGAATGAATTGAAATCATTCATTTAATTTTCACAACCGTCTAGGATTATACCATTTTACAAAGTAGGAAACTGAGGCACAGAGTGGTTTAGCGATGTTTACTGGATCAGCGATTAGCAAGTGGCAGGGCTGGGATTTGAACCCAGCCCCTAGTCGGGGGTGGGACAGTGCTTCCTGTAAGAGAAGAGGAAGGCTTCCTGGAGGAGGAGTCACCTCATTTGGAGTCCATGAATCTCTTCACTCCACATCCTGCATCTACCACCCCCGCCCCAACCCCGGAGCCTGGGCCAGAGCTGAGGAGCTGTGAAGCGTGATTCTGAATGTGTGCCTGTGTGTCTGTGTCTGTGTGTGTGTCTGTGTCGTGTGTGTCTGTGTCTGTGTCTGTGTGTATGTCTGTGTCTGTGTCTGTGTGAGAGAGAGAGAGAGGCAGGATAAAGTGACAGTGTAGCCAAGTATTTTTCTCCCTCCCCTCCCCTCCCTTTCCTTCCCTTCTCCTTCTCCCTCTTTTCTCCCCTACCCTCTCCTCCCCTACCCTCTCCTCCTCTCTTCCCTTCCCCTCTCCTCCTCTTCTGAGGCAAGGATTGTTGGACTATTTGAGCCCATCAAACATTGCCAGGCCCTGGTTGCAGATACAGCCCCGGGCAGGGCTGGGCACGGAAGCCGTGGCCACAGTCAGCCTGGCAGGTGTGGGCAACCGTGTCACCCCCATCTTGGCCATGCTCTGAGGCACTTGTTACCCCTGGAGGTCTGGGAATTGTATGTGTTACTCGAACCCCCACAGGGCCATGGCCAGCCCAGCAGACTCCTGTGTCCCCTCCCTTGCCCTGAGGATTAACTCCTAACCCATAAGGGGAATGTGCTGGCTTCAGGCCCAGCTTCTCCTGGAAGCGACTTGATCGCTCTGCTCTGCTCTGCTCTGTCTGTCTCCCTCCCACCTGCCCCAGCCTGATCAACCCTGTCCACCCTTTCCCTTGGGGCTCAGCTCAGGCCCCCTTCCCCCAGGAAGGCCCCTTTAGCTGGAAGGTATATCACTGCTGGCAGGCACGTTTCATACCTGCTGGTTCACACCTGGTTCACACCCAGCACACCCTGCCCAGAACCCCTGTTGTGGAATTTAGATTGGGCTGACCTGCTCCTTTGTTCCTGCTGTGCTCTGTGCTCAAGTGGCAGTGCAGGGCTGTGCCCGAGAAGGCACTCCCTAGGGCAGGGACTGTTCCAGTTCAGCTCTGTCCCCATGCCTTCCTCCCAGGCACCATCTGGCCCAAGGTCTGGCCCGGGAGAGCCACCAGAACCTGTGTTCCTCCTTTTATGGTGCCAGGGCTGAGTGGAGTCACTAGGGGAGTGTAGGGGGTGCAGTCTGCACTCCCTGACACTGTCAGAGGCAGTCAGAGGAGGTGACACCAAAATGACCCCAGGCCACACCGCTCCATCTCCCTCCCCAATTCAGGATGTGGGCAGCCAGCCACAGCTTGGCATTGGGCAGAGAGAAGGGTCTCTGCCTAGGCTAATGGGAGAGGGGAGGAGCTGGGGGAACCTTGGGGGATGGAGCCCCACGTGGGGAGTTTACCTGCCAGCCCCGCCCAACCCAGGTAGGGGAGAGGTGGGGTATGTGTGACACCATGAGTTGCCACACTGGGTGACACCGACCCTAGTGACACCACTGCCGGGGGGGGCTTTCCTCTCTGTGAAGTCTTTCCCACCTATGCAGTTTCCTGAGTTTAGGGCAGGGCCTCCCTTCGGGTGGGGATTTTTTTTCCTCAGACTCCTGTCTGTCTGTCTGTCTGTCTCCCTGTTCCTGTGTCCCTGGGAGCCAGGGCTAAGGTGGGGAAGCTGGGCAGAAGAGCTGATGACCTGGGCCAGGACCCTCTTACTGCACCCATGCTGGGGAGAGCACCTTGGGCCTAAAGGTGGTGGGTAGATGGAGCCCTAACCCCAACAGTGGTCACTGCAGCCAGGAGAGGGTGGGCTCGGGCCCAGTTTGCAGCCTTCCCAGGAGACCAGGACATTGAGAGATGTGTAGATGTTTTTTCTCTCTGGATTGCTGAGGAAGGGCTGCGATATACTCTTTTTACTTTTATCCTGAATTAGAGTTTTAAATAAACGTGGCAGTGAGGTGGGATGGAGGGAATCTTTGCTGGAGGAGGGTGGCCAGGCCTTAGGGACACAGAAGGAGCTCTGAACTTTGGTGAGGGCCCAAGCAGCTGCCTGGAAGCCCCCCAGGTGGGCAAAGGGGCTGCCTGAGCCCAGCCTCGAGTCTTGATCCTGCAGGTGACAAGGGCCACCATCTCCTGCGTGGCAGCACTAGGCTGGACACTTGGGTAAATGATCTGATTTTAGTCTCCTGACAGTGAGATGAGGCTTGTGACATCCATTTTACAGGTGAGCAAAGCGAGGCTGGAAGCCTTGGTGGCGTAGTGGTTAAGTGCTACGGCTGCTAACCAAAGGGTCGGCAGTTTGAATCCACCAGGTGCCCCTTGGAAACTCTATGGGGCAGTCCTACTCTGTCCTATAGGGTCGCTGTGAGTCGGAATCGACTCAGAGGCACTGGGTTTGGTTTTGTCTTTAAAGAGAGGCTCAGAGAAGTTAACTTGCTTCCTGTCATAGACCAGTAAGTGGCAGCACTGAGTCCAGGTTTGTTTCCCTGCAAAAAATGCTTTAATCTCTGTGCTGAATTATCACCCATGGCTGGGAGCTGATTTAGGTGTATGCTGGGGGAGTCCCTGGGTGGTGCGAACAGTTAACGTGCTCAGCTGCTAACTGAAAAGTTGGAGGTCAGAGTCCACCCGGAGGTGCCTCAGAGGAAAGTCCTGCTGATCTGCATCTGAAATACCAGCCACTGAAAACCCTCTGGAGCACAGTTCTACTCTGACACACATGGGGTTGCCATGAGTCCAAGCTGACTGGATGGCAACTGGTTACTGGTGTGCGTGTGTGTGTGTATGAGAGAGAGAGCGAGAGCCCAAGCCAGCTGCCAACCAGTCATGTCATTCCCATCTGTGCGGAGTAGACCTGTGCTTCATAGGGTTTTTATGGCTGTGATCTTCTGGAATCAGACTGGCAGGTCTCTCTTACACTTAGCAGCCGAACCCTTAACTGTTTGCACCACCCGGGAACCCACACTCTCTATGTATATTGCGGAGTGTAGGTGAGTGTGTGTCTTAGGAGGGGACAGTGGTGGGTTGGGGAGGCTCACAGTCTCCGAGGAGTGCACACACACACACACACACACAAACATGAAGACAAATGACAGACACTCCTCTGATCCTAGACACCTTTACCCAGGAATGTAGACGCACACTTAGATTTCCACACAGACACATGGATACCCAGATGCGAATTTGTAGACCTGGTGGGCAGGTGGTTCTAGAACAGGGACAGCTGAGTCCCCAGGGCTGGGGCCCCATGAAGAGCCAGGGTCAGGCCTCTGGCCCCTTGCCCAGCTAGCCAGCAGCCGGTGGGAAGTTATTATTGGCTAAGAGAGCAGGCAATGGAGAAAGGAGATCTTGGTCCCCCGCCCTGAGCTCTGCTGGATTTATTTTTTATAAAGAGCTGCACAGTGTGGTGATCCTGAGCACAAACTCAAGTCAGATGGATTTGGGTTCAAATCCCGCCTCCACTGTTTATTAGCTTTATGACTGTAAGCACACAACTTTGCATCTCTGAGTCTCTATTTCCTTATCTATAAAATGGGGATTCCTTACACCTACTCCACTGGGTTTGATTAGGATGACTTTAAGTAATGTTCGTAAGGTGGAGAGCAGAATGTCGATACGTGGATTGTCTCAGAAGCTCGTTTTTGTTCAGTCATTTGTCAAACTGTCCTCAACCCCCCTCTGGGTGGTGCCATGTACTGGACACAGAGAGTGCAAATGTGAACCTGCCTCCACGAGACTGGGGCTCTGGGTGCCCCCCATCTCTGACTCTCAAGACCTTTAGCCTACCTAAACTGCCCCCAGGGGCCTTTCTCACCTGCCCCTCTTCTGAAGTGCAGGTGGTAGACTGGGAGGTGGGGCGTGCTGGAGAGGAACCTTAAACCCACTTGTTCCCAGCTGACATCCATGACATGCCGTAGTCTACCTGGTCTGGCTCCGTGTCCTTGTCCACCTCATCTTACCTTGTCCACCTCTCCCCTTAATCGCTGGGCTCAGCCACGTGGGCTTCTTTCTGTCCCTGGGCATGCCAAACTCATATCCATCTCTGCGCCTGCAGTTTCTTCTTTCAGGAATGCCCTTATCCATGCACCCTTCCCCACCCCTCCCACATATGTGCATGTGTGAGCTCAAATGTGTGCACACACAGCACACCACATAGCGCACATACCCTCCACACCCCTCCTGCACACCCCCCCACACACACCCCACACACCCTCCCCACACCCCACACACACCCCTCACACACCCCACATGCACACACCTCAACACACCCCCACACCCCACACACCCCACACACACACCCCTCACACACCCCACATGCACACCCTCCCACACACCACACACATCTTCCCCACACCCCCATACACCACACACACGCCCCACCCCCCCACACCCCTCCACACCCCCCACACACCCCCACACACCCCTCACACACTCCATGTGCAAACTCCACACACACACCCCACATGCACACCCCTCACACACACACATGAACACCACACACAAGTGCACACATACACCACAGACACCCACCAACAACTACATACACACACCACTCACTGCACCCACACCACACACCTTGCCCCTCCCATGGGCACACACCACCCAAAACCCCACACACACCACACACATGTACAATAATACCACACGCACAGGTGCGCACACACACATGCAGGCTAGCATGCCTGAGTCTTTCTCATCATTCAAGCCTTGGCTCACCTGACACCTTTTCAGAAAGGCTTTCCCCTCAGAAACAGACCCCTTCAGAGACACTGTCTCCCTTGCTGTTTTCTCTTTTTGAAGTGTGACCTTTGCCATCTGATGGCACATCTGCACGCGGGAGGGAGAGGTGAATGGAGGTCTCCCATGCAGGAGCCAGGTGACCACTGCGTCTCCATTCTTCACGTATCCACCATTTTAGGCTCTTTTTTACACAAGGATACAACGCGGATCCCCCTCTGCCCACCTTTCCAGAAGTTGTTTTGGGAAGCCCCAGTCTGGGGGATGGATGCCCTTGTGCATCCCATTTAAACAAACTTCCAGTATATATTCAAGAAGCAGTGCATCCATTTTGAAAGCAAGGGGACTAACAGTAAACAAGACAAAGTATGCATTTGAAAAGAAATTCAAATATATATTTTTACAAGAAAAAAGCATCACAATAATGAGGTAAAAAATCAATCTGAAAGGAGAGCCAGCTACACGTTGGTAGCCAAACTAAGATAGGTGACAGCGTTCTTTTGATGACTGGGGCCAATTGCCCTTGTTCTTTTCCACTGTAGATGTACAAATCCACACGTTCCTACCTGTCTAGTCTCTATAATTATGCTGCTGGAGACCTTCAGGAAGGCGGACATGGTAGGGGCACGGAGGGAGATACTGCCTTCTCTTCATAGCACCTGCCGTTGCTGAAATTATCCTTGCTGTTTACTTGTTCCAGGTCTGCCCACCCACAGAATCTAAGCTTTGGGACCCTCCCTACCCCCTCACTCACCACAGCTCCTCACATGGTGCTAGTGCACACTGGGCACTCTGTAACCCCTTGTCGAATGGATGTCTCTGTGGGATTGGAAGCTCCCTTTGGTGCCCAGTGGCCTCTTCCTTCTCTGCGCACCTCTGGTTGGGAGAACATTCTCCCTCAAGGTAGCTGAAGTGGCTTCCTTGCAGCCATCCCCTCTGGCCCTGGTTCTGCTCCCCAGAACCTCCCATGATGATCACCTGTCACATACGTCAGCAGAGTGTGGCGGTAACCTGGGATGATGGCAGCCTGAGCAGAGCGGATGTGGTGGGGATGGTGAGTGAGGGACAAATTCTAGAGTGCTTCTCTTTTTCTTGGGATCTCTGGGCAGTATGAATGGTTATGCACTCACCTACTAGCGGGAAGGCTGGCCATTTGAATCCACCCTAAGGTGCCCCAGAAGAAAGACCTAGATCTACTTCTGAAGAATTAACCATTGAAAACCCTATGAAGCACAGTTCTACTCTGAGAATTGACTTAACTGCAGCTGGTGTGGCACGGTATCTCTTCTCCTTAGGGTCTAGTGCACTCTTTGCAAGTGGGAAGTTGACAGAAATGCCCTTGCTTTTGTTCTCGTGTGTAGTGTATACTGTGTATGTATACGGGCCACCGTATGTAGAACTCTTGCTATTCAAGCTCATGAGCCAGGTAGACTCAGATACATCTTCAGATGAAACTCTGACTGCCCACTATCCTATACCTAGGGACAAAATAACCAAAAAAAAAAAAAAACCTGTTGTGGTAGAGTCGATTCCAACTCATAGCGACGCTATAGGACAGAGTAGAACTGTCCCATAGGATTTCCAAGGAGCAGCTGGTGGTTTTGAACTACCGACCTTTTGGTTAGCAGCCAAGCTCTTAACTGCTATGACACCAGGGCTCCAGGGACCAAATAGATGAGGATAATTTGACTTTCCTTGCTTCTTCCTTTCCAAATTCTTGCTTCTCGGGAGTGGAATAGATTTGACTAGCAAGGGATCTTTGTATATAATATCTATTAACATAGTATGGGTGATAATTTTTACATCTTTAGTATCTGTTGATTGAGAAAACACATAATGTCCATATAAATTCAGGAAGAATTATATTTTTTGTATTCAGTATATAGGAAGATTATACTTTTTAATCACGAAGTGGCCGTACACATGTACATATACCTAAGTACAGCTTTCCTTTTGGCGGGGGGATGCTATTGTAAGTGGTAGGTGTACCTGGGAGGCACAGATGGTTAAATACTTGGCTAATAACCTTTTGATTAGTTTAAATATACCCAGAGGCACCTTGGAAGAAAGGCCTGGTGGTCTGCTTCTGAAAAGGTTATAGCCATTGAAAACCGTATGGAGCACAGATCTACTCTGACACACGTGGGGTCACCATGAGTCAGAATAGACTTGACGGCAACGCTTTTTTTTTTAAATTGTAAATGTTATTGGTTTTTAAATTTCAAGTTCAAATTGTCCATTGACGATATATATGGGAATGCAATTGACTTTTGTATATTGACCTTGTATCCTATTATCTTGCTATAATTATTAGTTCCAGGAGTGTTTGTGTGTGTGTGGATTTTGTAGAGTTTTGTTTTCTACATAGACATTCATGTCATCTGAGAATAAAGACAATTTCATTTCTCTCTTTCCAATCTGTATACCTTGTATTTCTTTTTCTTGCCTTATTGCACTTTGAAAAACCACTGCGTATCCACGTTAGAGATACAGTCATGGTGCATCTGGAGCTCAGAACCCTTTGCAGTAAACCCGGCGCCCACAGGTGGGAAATTGCTGAGCCAGCTTGCCATGCTGCCCACACTGACAGACGAGGATCAGAAACCAGGGAGTTCCCACAGGAAGTGCAGGGCAGGCCCAGCTTTGCACCTGGAGGTGGCTCCTGGGTCAGTGCTCCCTGTAGCCTCTGCCTTTTCTGTGTCTCAGAACAGGCTCTCCTCTGACTCCAAGCCCTGGAACAGGAGCTGGGGGGTGTGTTTGGGAGTTGTGGGGGGCATGGCAAGAGGGACAGGTAAGAAGGCTGTGTTTGTCCCTGGGCTAGGCTGGCTTCTTTCTTGCTTCAGGAAGAGTTCATGCTCTGGGAACTGGGCTCTAGGGTAGGATCTGTGCCAGCACCCTGGAGGGTGCTGGGCATGGTGAGTTGGGACTGTAGCAGGCTCTCCAAGGGGTGCATAGAACGTTCACCCTAGGCATAGCTGGAAGAATGCCTACCTGTCACGTGTTTATTGATACGTACTATGTGCTAGGGGTACACTGGTGGTTCAGATAGTAGAATTCTCACCCTCCATGCGGGAGACCGGGGTTTAATTCCTGGCCAGTGCACCTCATGTGTAGCCACCACCCGTCTGTCAGTGGGGGCTTGCATGTTGCTATGGTGCTGAATAGATTACAGTGGAGCTTCCAGATTAAGATGGACTAGGAAGAAAGACCTGACAATTGGCTTCTGGAAAATCACCAGCGAAAACCTATAGGTCACAACTGTTCGATCCCTTTGTGCATGGGGTCACCCTGAGTCAGTGCTGACTTAATGGCAGCTCACAACAGCAACTATGTGCTAGGCAGGAGTCCCTGAGTGCTGCGAGTGGCTCATGCCCTCAGCTGCTAATTGAAAGGTTGGAGGTTCAACCTAGTGATCTACTCCTGAGAAATCAGTGATTGAAATCCCTGTGCAGCACAGTTCTATTCTGACACACATCACCAGGAGTTGGAATCAACTCAATGGCAACTGGTTTTTTTGTGCTAGACAGGCTGCTAGAACACCAGTTGGAGTGGAAGGGTCCCATGGGAAGTCTCTGTCGGGTTTCTCATTGGTCAGATGGGGAAGCTGAGGCACAGGCATTGCTGGCACAGGAACCCAGGTCTCCTGATGCCCAGCCCAGGTCTGTGGGGACAAGACATGTGTATCTGGTAGCCAGGGTCAAAGCTTTTGGCCTGGACACTTGGGTTCAGAGGAGTGAGCCTTTTGGGCTGGGCAAAGGAAGCCCCAGGAAGGACATAGCCTGCTAGCTGGCGGTATTATTGAATTTCATGGAAATGGTCTTACAATCTAAGAAGCAATCCATTGTAAGATGCATCAATATTTTATATGCTCCTGAAAAAGAATAAACAAAGTTATGATTAACAAATAAATAAAATTATTAATAAAAGAATGAACAAAATCAAGAATAAATTATATCATGATACATTATCATGTAAGATGCACCCCAAGTTTAAAGATGTTAAAGTGTGGTTAACAGAGCCCCCTATCCACTGTGTGTGAGGGAGAAAGAAACCTTTGTTTTAAGCAGCTGAGATGGTAAACTTGGCAAAACTCACCCTATGCTGGTGAGTACAGTGTGTCACCTTGGCAAAGTCCCTTAACTACCACCTCCAACCTTGGGTTTAGTGCAAGCAAAATGGGCACACCGGTTCCTGCCCTGCTGAGCTACCTCTGAGAGGTATGTGGGGTGTGAATGAAAGCTTAGGAGTGAGTGGGAAGGCACTGTGAAGGGCTGAGGCTGTGAGGAGAGAGGGCCAACTAAGGAGGCTGGCCGACCCTTGGTCCAAGGTGAACTGGTCTCACCTTCCTCATGGTGGGATGTGGTCTCAGGCTTGGCTAACAGGTATGTTCCCTCTGACAGGTGGTCCTTCCCCGGGCGGCGGTGCCCCCTGGCACCTTCGAAATGTTCTCAGCGACTCAGTGGAGAGCTCGGATGATGAATTCTTTGATGCTAGAGGTGAGTGAAGCCTATCTTCTCATCATTGGTGGGAGGGAGACCTTCCTAGAAACCCTAAGAAGGGGTCCTTCCTGGGGCCAGTATTGCTCCCTCACTCATACGTGGTATTTGCAGTCCCACACTCCACACTTACCAATCTGTGAGCTCCCTGAGGGCAGGGACTCACCATTCATTCATTCACTCTTTGAAATATTTTCTGAGCCTCTAATATATGCCAGGAGCTAAGCTAAGTGCTCGAGATAACCCAGATAGGCCGGGTTACTGCCCTTATCAAGCTTACAGTCTAGTGGGAGAGGCAGCCATTAAACAATTACACAGAGGAAATATGATTATAAATGGCGGGTGATGTCATCAAGCAAAAAGTTCCAGATGTTATGAGAGACGGTGATTATGGGTAACTTAATTAAGTTTGGTTATGGAGGTCATTCACATCTTCTCTGCAGAACTGAGGAGTAGGAGTTGGCTAGGTGGAGAGCAGAAGATAATACCTTCTAGACAGAGGAACCACCAGCTGTCCATCAGTTTGTCCTACTGTGGTAGTTTGCATGTTGCTATGATGGAGCCCTAGGTGGTGAAGTGGTTAAGAGCTCAGGCTGCTAATCAAAAGACTGATGGTTCGAATCCACCAGCCGCTCCCTATGAGGCAGCTCCACTCTGTCTTATAGGATTGCTATGAGTCGGAATCAACTTGACAGTATGCAACAACAACAACAACAACATATTGCTAGAAGCTCCGTAACCAGTATTTTAAATACCAGAAGGGTCACCCATGGTGGTCAGGCTTCAGCGGAGCTTCCAGACTAAAACAGACTAGGAAGAAAGGCCTGGTGGTCCGCTTCCAAAAATTAACCAGTGAAGAGCCTGTAGTTGTTGTTGTTAGGTGCCGTTGAGTTGGTTCCGACTCATAGCGACCCCACGTACAGCAGAATGAGATACTGCCTGGTCCTGCACCATCCTCACAATCATTGCTATGTTTGAGCCCATAGTGAAAACCCTAAAGGATCCCAAAAGAACATTGTTCGATGTAGAGCTGGAAGATGAGCCCCTTAGGTTGGAAGGTGCTCAAAATACACAGTGGCCACAACGATGGACTCCGGCAAACCAAGAAATGTAAGGATGGTGCAGGATCGGGCAATGTTTAATTCTGTTGTATGTGGGTTTGCCATGAGTCAGAGCTGACATAACAGCAACTAACAACAACAAGATGAAGGAAATAGCAGATACGGTGGCACTGAAGTCAGAAAGACTGGGGAACATTCCAGGAGTGGAAGGAAGGCAGTGTGGGAACAGGGAATGAGCAAAATGGAGAGAGGCGTGAGATGAGGCTGCAGGGGCCGTGTAGTGATCCAGTCTGAGACTTTCAAGGTCAACTTCATAGATAGGAGGGGAGCCAGAGTGGAAGTGGGGACCAGTTAGAGAGACTACTGCAGATGTGCAGCTAAGAGATGATGGCAGGCAGAGCAAATCGACTCTGCAACCCAGTGCTTACACATGGCTGGCACCCAACACGTAACGCAGGATGGTATTTCAGCTGGGATTGGAAAACAAATTTTAAGAATTGGAGAAAAGGGGGCCAAACAGGACAGGCATTTCAGGCAGTAAGATCAGTCTGAGCAAAGGCTCAGAAGTGTGAACACATAGAGCCTCCTCTCGGCTGGGCTGGGTGGGAGTGGATGAGAAGCACTAATGACCTCCCCATAGCCCAGGAAGGTCCTTAGTTCCCACTAGGCCTGCTTGTCCCCACTCTGGAAACTTACCATATTTAGGGTGTCAGCTTTAGGCCAGCTTTGAAATGTCTCCCAAACTGGGTCTTGAGAGAGAATCAGACTATGTGCTGGGGGGACATCTGAACCACGGCAGGACACTTGGGAGATGTGATGGTTAAGGTTGTGTGTCAACTTGGCTGGGCCATGATTCTCAGTGGTTTGGCAGTTATATAAAGATGTAGTTTGGCAGTTATGTAATGATGTAATTTGACATTTATGCAGTGATATAGTCATCCTTTGTAATGTGATCTAATCAGCCAATCAGTTGTAAAGGAAGTTTTCTTGGGGATGTGGCCTGCATCATATATATATATGTATACATACATATACGTGTATATACACACACACACACATATATATACAAAACCAAAAAAACAAACCCATTGCTGTCGAGCCGATTCTGACTTATAGTGACCCTATAGGACGGAGTAGAACTGCCCCATACGGTTTCCAAGGAGCAGATGCTGGATTCGGACTGCTGACCTTTTGGTTAGCAGCTGTAGCTCTAAACCACTGTGGCACCAGGGCTCCTTCAGAGTCACAGTGCCACATAAAAGACCTCAAAGTTGCCACTTGAAAGAAAGCCTTGTTTCTTGTAGTACCATAGCTGATATTGCAGGAAACCAAACCCAGAGTCTTATCATAAAACTGGCTGAATGAGAGTGCCAACTGAATTCCCAACCTCAAATGGTGTCTGAAGTTAAAGTGAGGGCATTGATTGGGAAGAAATGGGGTCCTGAAACTTGGGATGGGGACATATGGGCAGTTAATCAGGAAGCTGGGACATCGAGCCCTTAAATTTTGTTGACTCACCCCTGCTAACAAAACCAGCCCTCTTACTCCCATCTGAAGAGATTACTCCATCATTATCTGCTAAGCCACTCTCGCCAGTAAAGCCATTAGCTCCTCCACCCCCATCTGGTGAGATTAACCTAGCTATGTCGGAAGAGCCTTTGTCTGAGATATTGTCTGGGGTGGAATCTGAGTCATCGCCCCGGACATCACCTAGGGTAGATGTCTTACAAGACATTGCTGAATGTTCCCGGGACCTACTCCCACCACTCATTTTTGCTTCTAGACCTATCTATAAGTAAACTGAAGCCCCAACAAGCTCCAAAAGGTGAAGTACAAAGTGTGACCCAGGAGGAGGTGCACTACATTCCAAAAGAACTGCTTGATTTTTCTAATATGTGCAAACGGAAACATGGGAATATGTGTGGGAATGGCTATTAAGTGTGTGGGATAATGGTGCAAGGAACATAAAGTTGGATCAATCTGAGTTTGTTGGTATGGGCCCACTAAACACAGATTCTTCATTCAATGTGTCAGCTCCAGAGGTTAGGACAGGATCTAATAGTTTATTCGGTTGGTTTGCTGAAACATGGATTATGCAGACCTTCATTAAATCAAGTTGAAGTACCAGACCTGCCTTGGTATACTGCAGAATAAGGTATTCAAAGGCTTAGGGAAATAGGCATGTTAGAGTTGATTTATCAGGTTAGAACAACGGACCCACACATAGAGTACCTAGTGGACACACCTTTACCACAACGGTGAGGAACAAATTTATAAAGTGAGCCCCAGCATCCTTGAAGACTGCTGTGATTGCTATTTTATGTAAGTCAGATGTGACAGTGAGAATGACCCTAACTGAATCAAGACACCACAATGGGGCTGATTGAACTCTGTGGTAGTAGGGGCCAAGTGGTGGTGCCCAACTGAGAAAGTCAAGATGACTGCTATTCCAGACATAGTTTGCTTGAGCAAATTACTACATCTCCTGGTACCTGGTATGCAGCTATTGACTCTCGTTTTGAAGAAGTTTGCTTTTAGCTGGTGAGGCTAGAAATATACCTTCACTGTCCTACCTCAGGGGTATATCAACTCTCCGGCCCTATGTCCTAATTTAGTCTGCGGGGACATTGATTGCCTTTCCATTCCACTAGGCGTCACGGTGGTCCATTACATTGATGATTTTTATGTTGATTGGACCTATTAAAGAAGTGTCAGTGACTCTGGATGTACTGTAAAACATTTGTGTGCTAGAGGGTGGGAATTCAGGCATCTTCCACCTCAGTGAAATTTCTAGAAGTCCAGTGGTTTGGGGCATGTTGAGCTATTCCTTCTAAAGTGATGGATAAATTGTTACAGCTGGCTGCTTCTACAACTAAAAAGGAAGCACAATGCCCGGTGGACCTCCTTGAATTTTGGAGGCAGTATATCCCTCATTTGGGTGTGCTACTCTGGCCTATTATCAAGTGATTCAAAAAGCTGCTACTTTTAAGTGGGGCCCAGGACAAAAGAAGGCTCTGCATCAGGTTCAGGCTGCCATGCAAGCTGCTGTGTTAATTTGGCCATATGATCCAGCTGATCCAATGGTACTTGAAGTGTCAGTGGCAAAGAGAGGTGCTGTTTCGAGTTTTTGGCAGGTCCCTATTGGTGAATCAGAGTGCAGATCTTTAGGATTTTGGAGCAAAGTCCTGCCATCCTCTGGAGATAACTACTGTCCTTCTGAGAAACAGCTTTTGGCTTGTTACTGGGCCTTAGTAGAGACTGAACACTTAACCATTGGCCACCAAGTCACCATGCAGCCTTAGCTACCCATCATGAACTGGGTGTTGTCTGACCCACAGAGTCATAAAATTGAATGTGCACAGCAGCACTCCATCATTAAATGGAAGTGGTATTTACGATATGCAGCTTGAGCAGGACCTGAAGGCACAAGTAAGTTGGGCGAGGAAGTGGCCCAAATGCCCACGGTCTCCTCTCCTGTTACATTACCTGCCATCTCCCAGTCTGCACCTATGGCCTTATGGGGAGTTCCTTACGATCAGTTGACTGAAGAAGAGAAAACTGATTTACAGATAGTTCTGCACGATATGCAGGCACCACTTGAAAGTGGGCAGTGGTAGAACTATAGCCCCTTTCTGCGACCTCCCTGCAGGACAGTGGTGAAGGAAATCCTCCCAAAAGGCAGCATTTCAAGCAGTACACCTGGTTGTTCACTTTGCTTGGAAGGAGAAATGGCCAGACATGTGATTGTATACTGATTCATGGGCTGCGGCCAAAGGTTTGCCTGAATGGTCAGGGACTTAGAAGGAACATGATTGGAAAATTGGTGACAAGGAGGTGTGGGGAAGAGGTATGTGGACAGACCTCTCTGAATGGGCCAAAGAAATGAAAATATTTGTGTTTCATGTAAATGCTTACCAAAGGGTGACCTCAGCAGAGGAGGGTTTTAACAATTAAGTGGATAGGATGACACGTTCTGTAGAAACTCTTTCCCTAGCCATTCCCATCATTACTCAATTTGAGTGAACAAAGTGGCCATGGTGGCAGGGATGGAGGTTATACATGGGCTCAGCAACATGCTCACCAAGGGCTTACCAAGGCCAACTTTGCTATAGCTACTGCCGAGTGCCCAATCTGCTAACAGCAGAGACCAACGCTGAGTTCCCAATATGGCACCATTCCTTGAGGCAATTAGCCAGTTACCTGATGGCAAGGTGAATACATTGGACCACTTCCATCATGGATATGGCAGCGTTTTGTTCTTACTGGGATAGATACTTACTCTGAATATGGATTTGCTTTCCCTGCATGCGATACTCCTGCCAAAACTACCATCCATGGACTCACAGAATGCCTTATTTACTGTCGTGGTGTCCCACACAGCGTCGTCTTGGATCAAGGAACTCATTTCAGAGCAAATGAAGTGTGGTAATTGGCCCATACTCATGGAATTCACTGGTCTTACCATGTTCCCCATCATCCTGAAGCAGCTGGCTTGGTAGAACAATGGTGGAATGGCCTCCCAAAGACAATTACGGCACCAGTTTGGTGGGAATATTTAGCAGGGTTGGGGCAATGTTCTACAGGAGGCTGTGTACACTCTAAACAAGCATCCAGTATATGGTGCTCTTTCTCTCATAGCCAGACTTCACGGTTCCAGAAATCAAGGGGTGGAAATGAGAGTGGCACCACTCACTACTACCCTTAGTGACCTACTAGCAAAAATTTTGCTTCCTGTCCCTCCGACCCTGTGCTCTGCAAGTCTAGAGGTCTTAGTTCCGAAGGGAGGAATGCTTTCACCAGGAGACACAACGCAGATTCCACTGAACTGGTCGTTATGAATGCCACCCAGCCACTCTGGGCTCCTCATGCCTCTGGATCAACAGGCAAAAAAGGGATTTACCATACTGGCTGGTGTGATTGATTCTGACAACCAAGGGGAAATCAGATTGGTGTTGCATAATGGAGGTAAAGAAGAGTATGTCTGGAATTCAGGACACCACTTGGGGTGTCTCTTAGTACTACCATGCCCTGTGATTAAAGTCAATGGAAAACTATACCAACCCAATTCCTACATGACTACTAATGGCCCAGACTCTTCAGGAATGAAGATTTGGGTCATCCCAGCAGGCAAAGGACTATGACCAGCTGAGGGTAAAGGGAACATGGAAATGGGTCATGGAAGAAGGTAATTCTAAATACCAGTTACGACCATGTGACTGTAATTGTTATGAGTATTTCTTCCATTTTTTTTTTTTCTTCACTTATAAAATATAAGATGTAAACAGGGCTAGTGCATTTTAGGTTGTGTGCATGTTAGTTGTATCATGTTAGGCACAAGTGTGACTTTGTAATTGTCTTTATTTAGAGATTGTGTATGGTTTAAGGAGATGTGTACAGGTGCCAAGTTCACAAGAGGTGGACTGTGATGGTTAAGGTTGAGTGCCAAGTTGGCTGGGTGATGATTCTCACTGGTTTGGCAGTTATATAATGATGTAGTCTAACAGTTATGTAATGATGTAATCTGGCAGTTGTATAATGATGTAGTCATCCTCCATGATGTGATCCGATGTGATCAGTCAATCAGTTGTATGGGGAACTTCCTCGAGGATGTGGCCTGCATCCAATGTATATATGGATATTCTGGCCAAACCCACTTCCTTGCTCTGGATCCTGCATCCGGTTCATCATCACCTGGCCTCTGGGGCTTGGGACTTGAGCCAGCTGCCTGATCTATTGTGCTGATCTTGGGGTTCATCAACCTCCACAGCCTGTGAGCCAGCAGACTGCCGTCTTATATGCCCATCTTGGATTCTATGGCCTCTGCAGCCCGTGAATCAGAGGCTTACAGTCTGACCTGCCAATCTTGGGTTTGTCAGCCCCTGCAGCTACTTGAATCAGGAGAAGCCTCCAGCGTGCTGCCTGACCCACAGTCTTGGGACTTGCTGCCTCTACAACAGTGTGAGCCATTTTCTTGAGATAAATCTCTCCCTCTCTCTCTTTTTCTCTCTCTCTCTCTCTATATATGTGCTTCATTGGTTTTGCTTCTCTGGAGAACCCAGCCTAAGACAGGAGGTAACTTTAGCTGTGCATTGATGTGTTGTGTGACCTTGGGCAGGGCTTTCACCTTCTCTGGGCCTCAGTTTCCCACTCAGCTCTGTGCCTCCAAAAATGGGGAATACCTAGTTTGGATGATTTTGAGGGAAGCCTGGCTGGGAGGTGGGAAGCTGGCCTGGATCGAGCCTTTTTCCCCTTCTTGTCTCTGGGCTGAGAGCCCCCTCCCTGATACCAACCCTAAAGCAGCCCATGCAGAGCCCATCTCCTGTCTCCCCTTGGCATCTGATTGGAGTGGTGGCTGTCGGTCTGGGTTTCTCCATAGCAACAAACCCACAGTGTGACAAAAACAGCTTCAATATTTTGATTCTTAGAAGACTTCTTATTTAAAATATTTTTGTAGTTCATCAGGGCTCTGTGTTCCCAGCTGATGGTGTGCTGTGGGAGGGCCTGTGAGTGACATGCGGGTCAGCTGCCTCCCTTGGGCCCTGCTCACCTGCTTTCCCTGCCAGTAGCTGCGGACACTCCCTGCTCTCCTCCCACCAGCTCCCCCCAATTGACCTCATCTCTCACTCCTTTCTCTAATTGGTGGCCTCACCTTCTCTTCTCTTCCTTTTTCTCATCACCTCTACCTTCTCAACACCTCCTGCTTACCTTCTCTCCTCCATCCCAGGGTCTCAGACAACCTCCCCTCTTTCTTTGTCTTCCACCTCTTAGCACTCCTTGCAACCCCCCCATCTCTGTTCTTCCCCCATTTCTCCCCCTCCAGAGCATACTCATTCACGGGATCCCCCCACCAGACTGCAGGGGACCCTCTGTTGTTCTGATTTGCTACCTACTGACCTCCCTGGACCAAGGCCTTTGTGTGTTTCCTTGACTCAGGGAGGTAAGGGGTGATGCCATCCTCCTTCTCTGCTCCCAGGAGCCTGGTCCAGACCCAACCTAGCCAGTTCCCTCTGTGTCTCGGCCAGGCCATGGGGGTCCAGGACATGCCTCAAAGGCTGACCTCTCTGTCCTCCATTCTCCAGCCCAGCCTGAGCTCTGACACTGACCCTGGCCCTGACGGGACCTTGCATGCTGCTGCCTCTGCAGGGCCAACTCCAGCTGTCCTGGAGCCAACCCTGCTAATTTCCCCCAGTGCAGCCTTGGAAGCTGGGGCTCCTCTGTGACCTCCTCAGATGACCTTTCACCCAGTGGCTCTTCCAAATGTAGAGGGTTTCCACAGGTTTGGGAGGTGGCCTTTCCTGGGTGTCCTTGTAGAGATTAGCTGGGCGCCAGCAGCTCATTCTGAGCTTCATGATAAGCTCTGCTGCCTCGGGAGTGGCAGGGCCTCACGCTGCCTGGGCAACCTTCTGTCCTGGAAGCTCCCACATCTGCATCCTCTCTTCCACCCTGGTCCAGCTCTGACCCCTGTCCCTGCCCCTGCCCATCCCAGCTGATGCAAAAATGACCAGAAGAGTGAGAAACCAAGGGGTGTAAATGGGAGGATATCACATTGCTGGATGTCAGTACTGAGCAGACCCGTGGAACGTCACTCCCTCCTCAGTGCCCTGCTGGGGAAACTGAGACCAGAGCGTGGAAGGGGCCTCCCATGACTGTACACTGAGGTGGGGACATGGGGGCTGGAACTGGGGATTTTAGTGTCGTGGTCAGGCCCTTCTTTGACTTGGTACTGAACTTGGGACCTTTCTCTGTACTTAAGTGCCAGCCCATTGGCCAGCACTAGGGTTTACCTGGTGGTGTGAGAGGCCCTCAAGGATTGTGCTCAGGTTGCAGAGGGGAGACGCTTAGGTTCTGGGGGGCTCTGGTTGTGCATGTGAGGCATGGGAGGGATTGGGGGGCAGTCAGGCAGGAGTGTGAAGCTCTCAGGGTCCACGACCACCCCTGAGGAGGACGATGGCTCCTCGGGCTGAGCAGGCAGGACTGGGGCCCACCTGCAGGGGAGGGTGGTGCCCCTGACTGGATGCTGCAGAGTGGGCCATGGGGTCCAGGCTCCCTGATTCACATTACAAGAACATCTGGGGAGTCACAATGCAGCTCTGCTGGGGTTGGTGTTCCTAGTGAAAGTAGACTCAGGGTGGCCAGAGGGGATGTGGCCTCAGATACACTCCCAAGTATTTACCCAAGAGAAAGAAATCATACACTCACACAAAGACTTGTCCATGAATATTCATCCATAGCAGCTGTATGTATTATAGCCCCAAACTGAAAATAATCAAGGCATCCATCAACACTTGAATGGATAAAACGAATTGTGGTACATCTATACAATGAAATACTACTTAGCAATAAAAAGGATACATCCAATGATATGAATGAATCTCAAAATAGTCATGCTGAGTGAACGAGCCAGACTAATACGGAATACGTACTGTATGATTCTATTGGTATAAGACTCTAGAAAATGCAAAGGAATCCATCGTGAAGGAAGCAGATCAATGGTTCCCTAGGGGTGGGAAGTGGTGGGAGAGGAGAATCAAAAAGGGGCCTCAGGAAACTTCTGGGGAGGGGGATTGGTGTGTTCACTCTCTTGATTGCGGTGATAGTTTCATGAATATATACATTATACAAAACTTATCAAATTATACATTTCAGATATGTAGTTTGTTGGATGCCAGCTGTCAGTTACCAGTGACTGTTGAGTTGACCATGGCTTGTGGTGACCCAATATGTGTCAGAGTAGAACTGTGCTTCACAGGGTTTTCAATGGCTGATTTTTCAGGAGCAGATCACCAGGCCTTTCTTCCGAGGTGCCTTTGGGTGAACTTGAACCTCCAACCTTTTGATTGACAGCCTGGAGTGTTAACAATTTACACCACCCAGGGAATCTGAATGCCAACTGTACCTCAGTAATGCTGTTTAAAAAATGAAAACAAACAACCCCCCAAAATAAAACGTAAGGCAATATGGTAGAATGGTGACTCCAGACTGGATGTTTAGAGAAGGCCACCTGGAGGAGGTGGCTTTTGAGCTGGGAGCTGTATAACAAGGAGTGAGCCACCTGAGGATCTGGGTGAAGAGGGTTCCTGGCAGAGGGAACAGCAGGTGCAAAGTCCTTCTGGCAGAAATGAGCTTTGCAGTTTTGAGCCACAGAAAGAGGCCAGCGAGGCAAGGGTGAGTAAGGGGATTAGGAGAGGATGCTGAGCACTGTGTGTTCATTGCCCCAGCAGGGAGTGGGAGGGTAGAGGTGACCAGTAGCCCGTGCCCAGAAGGCAGTCAGTATCTTCCCAACATGCATTTCTGCCCAGGCTGTGTGTTGGTTGTGGAAGCCCTGTCCCCACCCCACAGAGACCAGAGACCCAGAATTCGGAATCTCGGGCATTGAATGGGCACCCAAAATGGAAACCTGCCTGGACATTGAATGACTGAGCTCCTCATCAGTGGATGATGGGGAAAGTTTGCTGAGTGACAGGTGATGTGGCCAACAACCATGGGTAAAAGAGCCTGATAGACCGAGGAGAGAAGGCTGACCTGTTAAGACATCCGATATTTCATATGGTTCCTGGTAAGGAAATGCTAAGCTCTAAAAAGAACATGGAAACGTCTTCCGGAATCTCTGTCCCTTAAAAGGGTTGAGGCTGCACGGTTGGGTCTAGAGTAGTCACTGTGGCATCAGATGAGTTTATTTGGGCCGTGGTTGGTATGTCAAGCGTAGGTCACTTTATGGTGTGTTTCTATAGTAAGATGTGTTTCTTCATTGAGAACATATCATGTGCATCCTTAAGCTTAATCTACTTAGATGCAATGAATACTCCAATTAGAGGAATTATAAAGGCCACCAAACATCTAGGTACAAATCAAGGACCCTTACCGTGAACTTGAGAGGACATTGGCGGAATTCTCACCTTCTGCGTGGGAGACCTGGGTTTGATTCCCAGCCAGTGCATCTCATGTACACCCACCACCTGTCTTTCAGTGGAAACTTCCGTGTTGTTATGATGCCAGACTGGTTTCAGTGGAGCTTCCAGACTTAGATAGGCTAGGAAGAAAGGCCTGGCCCCCTGCTTCCAAAAAGCAGCCAGTGAAAACCTTATGGGTCACAACAATCTGGTCTGCAACCAATCATACGGATGACTTAAGACAAGTCAGTGTTTTGTTCTGTTGTGAGCGGGGTTGTCATGAGTTGCAAACCAACTGGATGACAGCTAACAACAACAAAAACAACCATGAACTTAACTGTTAGACAATAGTCTTAGTGGGGGACTGCTTTGAATTAGTAGGCAGGAGATCTGAATTGTCGCCCCAGCCCTGCCTATGATGTGCTGTGTGACATTGGATCAGCTGGGCATCTCTAAAATGAGGATACTGGACTTCACCTCTATGGCTCTTCTCAGCTCTAATGGTTCCATGAAGCTCCCAAATGGCCTTCTAAAGGCCCTGTTGGCCGAAGTGCCCAGGCCCATCACCTCACTTTGATGGGAAATACTTGTTTGCCTTTGACCTACCCCCCAGCATCTAAATAGTAACGCTTTATGGATATGCACAAGCGAGCCAGGCCCCGGACTGGACTATTGCATGAAGGAACCCCTGGACAGGGGCCAGGGCATGGTGGTGGTGCTGGGAGAAGTAGGCTTTGTGTTAATGGCACATCTGACCCTCAGTAGCTTGACTGAGAGCAAAGTACGGGACTCCCTCCTCGGCAGGAGGAGGAGAATTCTGGCGAGAAGCTGAAAGTCTCTGCCTTGCTGCCTTTTGCCCTGTCTTCTGTGTCCTCTGTTCCCTGGCTTTATTGGTGCCCAGCACTGGCAGATGCTCCCTCCACCAGGTAGGAGGCTGGGCCCTGAGGAGCTGGATTTTGTTGCAGAGAGTCAGGTCGTCACTCAGAACTCCTTGTTTCCCATAGCAACCATTAGAGGGAGGTCGGGTAGGGATAAGTAATCCCATTATATAGACAATTCTACCCCTGTATTTTCCAGATGAGGGCTCTAAGGCACAGAGGGTTAAGTCTCCCAGGTCTTCTCCCAGATCTAGGCTGTTGCTATGATCTCTCAGGCTCCCCCGTGGGTTCCAACCCCAAGAAGAACATGGGGAGTAGGGGCAAATGCCTATCCTCTAGGACCAGAGGACCTGGGTTTTCATCAAGGTTATGCCACTGATTGACTGCTGCCTGACCTCTAGCAAGTCTTGTCACCTCTCTGAACCTCAGGGTCCTCATCTGGGAAATGGTAGGGGTAGAATTGTTTGGTTCATGAGTTGGAGTGAAAGGATGCCATGGTGGGAAGGTGGCTGATTATTCTTGGGCAAAGGAACAGTCACAGAAACAAACCGCAGGTGTGTTACTGACCCTCTACCCTCCTTGTGCCTTTTTCCCCCATTGTGGTGGGTGGAGAACAGAGAAGAGAAGGCCGTGGTGTTAGCCCCAAAGACTGCTGGAAATGGGATGAGTGGGGATGACCACCACATGATGAAGAGACAGTGGTGGGGATGACTATGGGGGGGTGAAGCTTAGCGATCTTGTATCCCTTGGTCCCAAGGCAATGCATAGTTAGGTCCTTGGCATTGTGGGCCTGCTGCAGGGGTAATGGCTGGTATCAGACAGACCATCTTGAGAAGGGGACCAAGCCTTCTACTCCATGTCTGGCGTAGGACAAAGAGGTTCCCTGCCTCACAGTCCTCTGGGTCCAGCAGAAACAGAGATTCCAGGGTAGAAAGAAGAGCTTTCCATTTTATCCCTGGAGGTAGTGCTTAAAGAAACGTATCCAAACTTTGGCCAGGGCCAGAGTCAATCTGTGGTCAAGGTCAGGGCTGCGTCTGAGGTCAAGGCCATGACTATGGTGAGTGTAGGGACTATGAGGCTGAGTCTGGAGCAGGTACATGGGCTCAGTGGGCGTGAAACCCATTACCATCGAGTAAATTCCGACTCATAGAGACTCTGTAAGACAGAGTAGAACCAGCCCATAGGGTTTCCAAGGAGTGGCTGGTGGATTTGAACTGCTGACCTTTTGGTTAGCAGCTGAGCTCTTAATCACTGGGCTGTGAAGTAGTTGCTAATACTCAGCCCACACCGGAGGTCACTGGGATTGAGAATTAACATGCAGGGAACAATCACCAGAAGATGAAAAGCAAAACCAATAACCAGGACATTTATCCAAATGAGTCCTTTGTATCCTCCGTGGCTCCTGTTGGGAGGCACGCACCACACTGAAGGGAAGTGGAGTGGAGACCCAGGGCTGAGCCACGCGGCTCCTCCATTTGCCTGAATGACTCTGAGAGGAGCTATTTCTTTCAGCTGCTGCTTCCTCCTGTCTGTGTGTGCCTGTGTGTGTGTATTCTTGCTGCTACTCAGGGGGCAAGTTCACTGTTGCCGGAGTGGAAGATCTGAAGGCTGAGTATCAAGAGCAGGGACAGGGGAGAGGTCCTGAGAGGGAGGCAGGGAGAGATGGAGGTGGGCAACTGGAGAGACAGGGATGGGGCTGAGGAAGTAGAGAGAGCGAGAAAGCCCGGAAAAGTATGAGAAAGCAGAGAGGGTGAGAAAGAGTGAGAGGGACTCCGAGAGAGTGGGAGAGACGGAAACACACACACACACACGCACACACACACACACAGACACACACAGAGCAAGAGAGAACCAGAGAGAGACAGTGATCCTGAAGGAGAGGGAGAAAACCAGAGAGAGCAAGAAAAGATGTGGGGGGGTGGGGTGGTGGGGTGGTGAGGGCAGGAACCTAGAGAGAAAGAGAGACCCAAGGAGAGTGCAGAGATCGAGAACGAGACATATCTACCCAGAGAAAACAAGAGACTAGAAGAGGCAAGAGACAGGCATTGGGATGGGGGGGAGCAAGAGCACAAGCCTCATACAACCAAGAAATAGTGACAGGAGCAGAGTGCGTCCTTTGGGCCTGGGGTCCCTGTGCTGAGAAGTTCATAGTCCAGAGCCGACAGAGAGAGGAATCCTTCCCCTGGAGCTGATGCCCTGAATTTGGACTTCTAGCCTACTAGACTGTGAGCAAGGGAGTGGGAAGGAGGCCCACCCAGAGAGAGAGAGAGACAGGTGGGGCAGGGAGCTCCGGGAGCCTGAGAGAGCCAGAGAAACACACGGACCAAGACAGACAGAGAGCAAGAGAAAGGGGCTGTTATGGATTGAGTTGTGTTCCCCCAAAAGATGTGTGTCAATTTGGCTAGTCCATGATTCCCAGTATTGTGTGATTGTCTGCCATTTTGTCATCTGATGTGATTTTCCTATGTGTTGTAATTATACTTCTATGATGTTAATGAGATTGGGTTAGCAGCAGTTATGTTAATGAGGCAAGACTCAGTCTATAAGATTAGGTTGTATCTTAAGTCAATCTCTTTCAAGATATGAAAACAAGAAGAGAGCAGAGAGATGTGGGAACTTTATACTACCAAGAAATAGTGCCAGGAGCAGAGCGTGTCCTTTGGACCTGGGGTCCCTGTGCTGAGAATTTCCTAGTCCAGGGAAAGATTGATGATGAGGACCTTCCGCCAGAGCCGACAGAGAGAGAAAGCCTTCCCCTGGAGCTGACGCCCTGAATTTGGACTTCTAGCCTACTAGACTGTGAGAGAATAAACTTTTTTTGTTGAAGACATCCACTTGTGGTATTTCTGTTATAGCAGCACTAGATAACTAACACAGGGACCTAGAAAGATCAGATCCAAGTGGGACAGAGCCTGGCATAAAGTGTGAGAGGAAGAGTGAGAGCCTGTGAAAGATACAGTGAAACCTCTGAGAGCTGGAACCCGAAGGGACTGCCTTGTTTTTCTGGGTCAAGCAAGTTTTCCGCCTTTGACAGGTCACGCACGTTTTCTGCCTATTGCTCATTTTAGTGGAACATATTTGAGTTTTCCTTCTCTGACAGGTTTCTGCCTTACACGGGTTCCAGCTTTCGCAGGTTTTACTGTAAATTTAATAGGGAGACAGACAAAAGACCAAGAGTGGAAGATAGGGGAGGGACATACACATCACTAGGAAGAGAGGGAAAGAGACCAGGGCGGCACAGAAGGAGGCATGCTCAGAGCTCCCCAGCCCTGGAAGCTCTTCTGGGTTCTGATTACCTGTTGTACACCCTGGGATAGGGCTGATCACACGGTAGAAAAAACAGGAGCTAGGAGGTGCTGAGCACCTGTTGAGCTCCTGCTGATACCCAGGTGCTCTCTCCTTTTATCATGTCAGAGTTAATTATTATTGTGCATTTCACAAAACCAGATTCCTGCAGAATGGAAGTCACCTTGCACACAGTAGGCAGTCTTGAATTCATTCACTGTAAAATGAGTGTTAGAATGAGTGAATGGACAACTGCTTGCTTGAGTAACTCATCCAGGAGGTGAAAAAACTCAAGATGGGTTACAGACTATCCTGACCACCTCCACTTTGGACCTGGAATGAGAATGTTGTTAGGGCAGGTAATAGCATGGATAGAACCAAGAGTGAGTGTCGGGGCATAAGCCCACATGCTGCTGCTGGCAGTGGTGGTGATGGCGTGGTGGTGGCGGCGGTGGTGGTGGTAATAATGGTGATGACGACGCCGTCTTCATCAGCCCGTGATATTGGGTCTGTCTGTGTCCTTACTGTGCTACGCTGTCTTGTAAACTATTTACCTGGATTATTTCATTTAATCCTCTTAGTGACCCTATGACATGGGCATTACTATCATATCAGCTAATAGATGAGAAAACTGAGGCTCATAAGGCTGAAATTATTAGCGCAAGGTCATGTAGCTAGCGGATGGTGAATCCAGGGTTGGAAATAACCCTTCTAACACCAGAACTGAGCTCTTAATCTCTTTACAAATTCTGCTTCCCCAGGAATAAATATCAAAACCAAAGCAGTTGCCATAAAGTCGATTTTGACTGATGGCGACCCTATGTGTGCCAGAGCAGAACTGTGCTCTGTAGGATTTTTCAGTGGCTGAATTTTTGGACGTAGATTGTCAGACCTTTCTTCTGAGGTGCCTCTGGGTAGGTTCGAACTGCCAAACTTTTTGTTAGTAGTTGGCGTGCTTAACCATTTGCACTGCCCAGGGCTCTGTCCCCAAGAATGACACCACCTTATATTTGTTTACGGTATCTTCGTTTATATGGTTCTTTCAAGATTACTACATCATTTGGCCACACAACAGATTGCTAGAAAGAGCTGTTGAGCCAGAGTTGTTGTTCCCATTTAAAAGGTAAGAAAAGGGGAAGAGTGGTTGAAGAACATGTGCAAAGGCACAAGGCCCTCACGTAGCAGAGTCTGGCCTGGAACCCAGTTCAGGGCTCTTCCCAGTACATTATGTTGCTAACAGGTATAAGGCAATGCCTGTGGCACCCCAGATGCAGCATGCTGGGCTCAGGAAATTGCCTGGGTGTGTGTGACGCCTGGTGGAGCGTTGGGTAGCAATACAGGGCGTCAAGGACAGGCCATCGGGAGGGCAGGATTTAAGAACTATTGAAACAGTATATCTGGGTTTGAATACTGGCTCTAGCCAGTGACCTTGGGCAAATTAATTAACTAATCTCTGCCTTAGTTTTCTTGTCTACAAAATAAAGATAATAAGTGTACCTTTTTAGCATCGTTATGAGAATTAAATGAGTAAATATTTGTAAAACACTGTAAGTCTCAGTGTGTAGTGAGGACCTGATAAGTATTGTTAAATAAATCAAATCAATAAACAAAATAAGAAAGGAGTAGGAGACCCGGTGGCACAGTGATCAAGCATACAGCTGCTAACTGAAAGGTTGGTGGTTCGAACCCACCAGCTGCTCTGTGGGAGAAAGATGTGGCAGTCTGCTTCCATAAATATTTACAACCTTGTAAACTCTATGGGGCAGTTCTCCTCTACGCTAGAAGGTCACTGTGAGTTCAAATGGACTCAATGGCAATGTGTTTGGTTTTTGATTAGGCATCCCACCCAGAGATGGTGTCTGGATTGCTGAGATTTAGAGCGATTCAGAACCCTGGACTCCAGATCCACCGTATTGGTTCCATCTGGTCTGAAAAGTTTTTTGGTGGCAACATGGACCTCATCCCTTTATTCTTGGTTACCCTGGACCTTGGAGATTCTCCTCAATACTTTTTTTTTTTCTATTTTGCTTTAAGTGAAAGGTTACAAATCAAGTCAGTCTTTCATACAAAAATTTATATACACCTTGCTATCTAAAAAAAAAAAAAAATTTTTTTTTTTTTAATTTACCCCTAATTGCTCTCCTCCTAATGAGACAGTGCACTCCTTCCCTCCACTCTCTATTTTCATGCCCATTTGGCCAGCTTTTAAACCCCTCTGCCCTCTCATCTCCTCTCCAGACAGGAGATGCCAACATAGTCTCATGTGTCTACTTGATCCAAGAAGCTCACTCTTCACCAGTATCATTTTCTATCCCATAGTCCAGTCCAATCCCTGTCTGAAGAGTTGGCTTTGGGAATGGTTCCTGTCTTGGACTAACAGAAGGCCTGGGGACCATGACCACTGGGGTCCTTCTAGTCTCAGTCAGGCCATTAAGTCTGGTCTTTTTATGAGAATTTGGGGTCTGCATCCCACTGCTCTCCTGTTCCCTCAGGGGTTCCCTATTGTGTTCCCTGTCAGGGCAGTCAATGGTTGTACCTGGTACCATCTAGCTCTTCTGATGTCAGGCCGATGTAGTCTCTGGTTTATGTGGCCCTTTCTGTCTCTTGGGCTCATAATTCCCTTGTGTCTTTGGTGTTCTTCATTCTCCTTTGCTCCAGGTGGGTTGAGACCAATTGATGCATTTTAGATGGCCACTTGCTAGCATTTAAGACCCCAGATGCCACTCTCCAAAGTCCTCAATACTTTTTAATATCTGATCTAGGAGAGAGGGCACAAAGCACTTCAGCAGGAGGTCCTATGATGGGAGAGGGGGAGGGAGAGGGAGAGAGAGTCTGTGGGTTTGTTGCTGGGGGAATGCCCCTTCACAGGACCACAGATTGCACCAGATATTTGTAGTACATGGTGGATGCGTGGGACCCAGGGGCTTATGTTCAGTGCGGTTAGGGAATATTGCCCCACTGGCTTCACCCAGAGTTATCACTAAGCTGAGACTGGGAAAGGACAAGGATAGAGACAGGGTTAAGGGGAGGAGTCAATTAATGGAGGGATTAAGAGATTCATAAAGGTAAGATATGGGTTAAGGGTTTCGCATAACTCAAGGCTTTCTTAGAGACTCAGACATCTGCTCTCCGGGTTACTTCTGAGCTGTTTGTGCTTCGCTCAAATCCTGATCCACTCCAATCCTGAAGGAAAACCATAATGGTTGCGTCATCTACTGACCACTTCCTGTGCTCCAGGATCGTTATGTCCATTGTCTAATTTAATCCTATAACAACTCTAAGCTAGAAAAAGTCCCGTTTTACTGATGAAAAACTGAAGCTCAGAGAACTCAAGTAACTCACCCAAGGAAAACTGTTAGTAAGTGGCAAGTTTTTACTCTTTCTTCCTGAACATAGCACCTTTCAAGAAATACTGCCTTCTGTGCCAGGGATGGAGGCTCCTACGGGTTGTCAGTCTCTCTCGTGACTGCTCCTTTGTTACTTTCTTTTGCTGTAACATGTGGAAGTCCAGTAGGGGACAACAACAGTGTTCTTGGCAGTTAAAAATCCCTGAGTGTCTCATGCCTGTCTATAACTAGACACCTTTAATAGTTGGAGTCTACCTCAACTCAAAGCAATGAATAAATACTCCCTCTGGCACACAGCCCTGCCTACTCATACCCATCTCTGCTTCTTTCCGCAGAGGACATGACTGAAGGGAAAAATGCCATCCTCATCGGGATGAGCCAGTGGAACTCAAATGACCTGGTGGAGCAGATTGAGACCATGGGGAAACTGGAGGAGCATCAAGGTGAGATTCTGCTCTTTGTTGACCAGGGTGTGTACATAGGTGTGCCTGAGGGTGGGCTGAAGTGCTGGCAATTTGGGGCTAGGACTTGGGTCCTCTATGAGGAGTCACTGGTCTGGGAACCCTTCCTCCTAGTATCCTTGAATTCTGTGACTTGAAGGGAGGCTTATGGGGACTTCTGTGGGGTCGTCTGCAGCAGAGGAGTTCCAGGGTTCTAAAAAAGAGCTTCTCAGCAGCAGGGGTAGTCAAGGCCAACGGTGGTTCAGTAGTAGAATTTTTGCCTTCCATGTGAGAGACCTGGGTTCAATTCCTGACCAATGTACCTCACGCACAGCTACCACCTGCCTGTCATTGGAGGCTTGCGTGTTGCTATGATGCTGATCAGACTTCAGTGGAGCTTCCAGGCTAAGACAGACTAGGAAGAAAGGCCTGGTAGTCTGCTTCTGAAAATCGGCCAGTGAAAATCAGATCAAAATGGTCTGATCCACAATTGATCATGGGAATGGCGCAAGACCAGACAGCATTTTGTTCCACTGTGCAAGGGGTCACTGAATTGGGGGCCAACTTGATAGCAGCTAACACCAACAATAGCAACAGCAGCAGCATGGGTAGGTATGGTTGGGTGACTGGGTCCAAGTTCCTTGGACTGCCAGGCCTGTGGGATTAGAATCTTCTGGATAAAGTAGAGTGACAACTGGAGGCGCCTTTGAGAAGGGGCAGGAGCTGAGGTCTAGGGGGAGAAGGGCAGCAGTGGAGGGTTGCAACTTCCTTTGGCTGAGCTGTTGAAGGAGTTTGTGGCTGGGGATTAATCCAGGCTTCTTGTAGAAGGGAATTTTGACCAGGAGCTTGGTCAGCAGACAAAGCAGGCTTATTTTTTTATGCATGCATCTGCCTCTCCACGTGACCATCTCTCCATCTGACCATCACTAGCAGAATGTTTGCTGAGCACCTACTGTGTGTAAGTGCTTGGCAGGGGGGATCAGAGGTGATTCACCTAAGCTTCTGCCTTGTGGTGTGTGACGCTGTGTAAATCAGGATATAAAGGGATCAGGCTTAATCTAAGAGTTGTCAGGGCTGAAGGAAGAGGTAGGACCTTTAGAAGAAGGTGGGAGAGGGGAGCAAGGTAGGGTTCCTGAACAATGAATCCATGGGGCCAGACTCTGAAAGGCAAATGGGGGATGTATCTGAGGAGGTCATAAAGTCCGAGATGACATATGGGGAAACTGAGGTTTGGAGCAGGGCTGTATTTAGTTAAGTTCGCTCTTGAGTGAGGAGCCACTGCTGGAACCCTATATCCTGGGTGCTAACCTCTGCACCTGGTATCCTGAGGTGAAGTTTTTCTATCCCTCCTCACATACCATTCCTCCTCATTTTTGTCTCCTTCATCTCCTCTCCTTCTTCCTCCTTTGACTCTGCCATTCCTCAGTCCTGGTCTGAGGCATAGTTGTTGACTGGGAAAGGCCCTCCCATCAGGAGGTATTTGGTGAGATGCCCCTGGCCCAGCTCAAGGGAATGGCCACCTTGGTCATGGCCTGTCCTGGTAGCAGGAGACCTAGGGTGATGCATCTGCTCTTTTCTTCCTCTCAGGGACCCCAGAGGGGGCCCAGAAGGGGCCATGGATTTCAGGCCCTGCCTCAGAACCATGCTTGGCAGCCATGAAAAGACAAACTGAAACTGGTAATCACCACTGATCTGGCCACCCTCTTTCTACCCCCACCCCACTTGTCTGCCCAAGAACGGATGAGTCAGACACAGCGTGAGCTAAGGACGGAGTGAGTGAGAGTCAGAGTGAGCTAGGAGGGAAGGGAGCTGGCAGTGGAGGGAGGGGAGAAGGAAGAAGGAGAGAGCTGATGGTAGAGCCAGAAACTGTGGGTTTGGAGTCTGAGAGGTCTGGGTTTGAACCTTGGCTCTGTGTCTCTCCATGGCTTGTGGCCCAGGATCATTACTTCATCTCTCTGAGCTTCAGTTTCTTCATCTGTAGAATGGAGCTAGTAAAAAGGTTGTGAGGATTAAATGAGATAATACTTGCAAAGTGCTTGCCCCATAGTAGGCATTCAATAACAGGTAATTATTATAATGATTCGGGGCAGTCGTGGTTCAGTGGTAGAAGTCTTGCCTTCCATGTAGGAGGCCTGGGTTTGATTCCTGACCAATGCACCTCATGTGCAGCCATCGCCCATCTGTCAGGAGAGGCTTGTGGGTTGCTATGACGCCAAACAGGTTTTAGCAGAACTTCCAGACTAAGATGGGCTAGGAAGAAAGGCCTGGTGATCTACATCTGAAAATCAGCCAATGAAAACCCTGTGACCATTGGTTAGGAGGCATTGAGTTTCTCTTCATGGTGATGGGAGATTTGGCAATGATTAATGGGTGGTGGTTACATGACATGATTAATGTAGCTGATACCGCTAAATTATGTACCTGAAAAATGTCGAATTGGCAAATGTGGTATCGTGTATATTTTTTTCAATAATAAAAGAAAGAAAGAAAAAACCCTGTGGAGCACAAGGGTCTGATCCGAAGCCGATCATGGGAAAGGTGTGCAGGACTGGGCAGCATTTTGTTCCACTGTGTGTGGGCTGCCATGAATCAGGGGATGACTCGATGGCAGCTATCAACAACAACAACAGTGACAATGATTGAAGAGGGAGAGAAGAATGGGAAATCTTGCGTAAGTACAACCTTAAATGCTTCGTGATGCTCATGAAAGATTGATTCAGGGGGTGTGCCTGTCCGCATCACAGAGCTGATGCTGTTTCTTCCCAGTAAAAAATAAGAAGCAGGAGGGAGAGAGGGAAGAGGGCCGAGGGAGAGAGGGAAGAGGGCCGAGGAAGAGGAAACCAGCTGAGTTTCTAGCTCCTTTTTCTGAGTCCCGTTGTCCTGTGGATTCATGATGTGAATTCCCACAACACAATAGAACACACATATTAATTTCATGCATTTCAACGATCATCTATGGAGCCATTGAAGGAGCCCAGCCCTGTGCTCGATGTAGGGAGATAAAGGCTAGAGGATGGAATGGTCACCCTCTGGGAGGTGACAGCAAAAGAGCTAAACAGACAGATCATAGCCTCGGGTTAGTATGCAGTGAGATAGGCTGTGGAAGGAACCTTAGGACTAAGACTCTGGGGTACATCTGTTGAGAAGGGAGCTCACAGAATACTTCCTGGAAGTATTCACAGAATACTGCCACCAAATGGGTGGAGTGGACAGAGCTTATACTCCTGTCTTCTTCCGATTACCTGTCCTTAAACACAGGGCTCACTCCAGAGACCTTCCTCTCATGGTTCACGTTCTAGCCAACCACTTCTTCTGTGAGTGCTTCAGCAACCCCCAGTGATGATTCCCAGCTTACTCCAGCCAAGACCTCGCTCCTGAGTTCCGGAACTGTGTTTTCGGTAGCTTCCTGATCCCCTCAACCTGATGTCCCAGAGACTCCTTATGCTCCCCAAAGTTCCAAATGGCACTATCTTTGTCTTAAGCCTTAATTGTGTTTTATGTTCCACTTTTTATCTCTTTAACCATTTAAAACATATGTCGCGTAGGCACTTTCAGACTGCTCTATTATCTCCAATTTTTAGGGTATCAATTCTGGGGTGTGTGTGTGTGTTTCTGATAACTGTACCTCACTGGTTTTGAGTCTTCATTTTTTATTGTGAACTCATCTTGCCTCCCCCCCACCCGCCTTTTTCTTTTCTGTGCAAGTCCTGTGTGTCCTGTTGTTGTTAGATGCCATTGAGTTGGTTCCAACTCATAGCGACCCTGTGTACAACACAAAGAAACACTGCCTAGTCCTGTGCCAACCTCACAATCGTTGCTATGTTTCAGACCATTGTTATAGCCACTGTGTCAATCGACCTCGTTGAGGGTCTTCCTCTTTTTTTGCTGACCCTCTACCTTACCAAGCATGATGTCCTTCTCCAGGGACTGATCCCTCCTGATAACATGTCCCAAGTATGTGAGACGAAGTCTCACCATCTTTCCTTTTAAGAATCATTCTGGCTGCACTTTTCCAAGACAGATTTGTTCATTCTTCTGGCATTTGATAGTAAATTCAATATTCTTCGTCAGCACCATAATTCAAGGGAATTGATTCTTCTTCAATCTTTCTTATTTATTGTCCAGCTTTCCCATGCATATGAGACAGTTGAAAATACCGAGGCTTGGATCGGTGCACCTTAGTCTTCAAGTGGCATCTTTGCTTTTTAACACTTGAAAGAGGTCTTTTACAGCAGATTTGCCCAATGCAATACGTCGTTTAGTTTCTCGACTGCTGCCTCCATGGCTGTTGATTGTGGATCCAAGTCAAATGAAATCCTTGACAACTTCCATCTTTTCTCCGTTTATCATGATGTTGCTCATTGGTCCAGTTGTGAGGATTTTTGTTTTCTTTATGTTGAGGTGTAATCCATACTGAAGGCTGTGGTCTTTGATCTTCACTAGTAAGTGCTTCAAGTCCTCTTCACTTTCAGCAAGCAAGGTTGTGTCATCTGCATATCACAGGTTGTTAATGAGTCTTCCTCCAATCCTGATGCCCTGTTCTTCTGCATATAGTCCAGCTTCTTGGATTATTTGCTGAGCATACAGATTGAATAAGTATGATGAAAGGATACAACCCTTATGTAAACTTTTCTGATTTTAAACCACGCAGTATTCACTTGTTCTATTGGAAGGACTGCCTCTTGGTCTATGTACAGGTTCCTCGTGAGCACGATTAAGTGTTCTGGAATTCCCATTCTTTGCAATGTTATCTGTAATTTGTTATGACCCACACAGTCGAATGCCTTTGCACAGTCAATAAAACACAGGTAAACATCTTTCTTGTGTTCCCTGTTTTCAGCCAATGTCTGCCTAACATCAGCAATGACATCCCCTGTTCCAAGCCTCTTCTGAATCTGGCTTGAATTTCTGGCAGTTCCCTGTGGATGCACTACTGCAGCCGTTTTTGAATGATCTTCAGCAAAATTTTATTTGTGTGATGCTATGATATTGTTGGATAATTTCTGCTTTCTGTTGGATCACCTTTCTTTGGAATGTTCTCAAAGTGACATGGTGTGCCCTAGGTTGTGAAAGTGTCCTTATAGAGAGTGATCTTGCTTGTTTCTGCTGGGCCTGAGTGTTTCACTCATTCAGAACAATTCGTATGTTTATCTTAGAGCATAGGGGTTTTAAAGCTTGCAAACAGCCATCCAAAGCACAACAATTGGTGTCTATTCACCTGGAGCAACAGAGGAAGAAGGAGAGTCAGGAACAGGAGGAGGATATGGAATGTGTGGCTCATTGCCTTCGTGAACAACTGCGTCCTTTATCATGAGACCAGAAGAACTGGATGGTGCCCAGCTACCACTGAACATTTTGATCAAAGATTCCGTAGAAGAATCCTGATCAGAAGGGGGAAAATGCAGGATAGAGTTTAAAATTCTCATGGACTCTAGACTTCCTGGAGCAGTGGAGGCTGGATGAACCCCTGAAACTATTTCTCTGAAATAGTCTTTAAACCTTAAACCAAAAATACCCCGTGAAGTCATCTTAAAACCAAGCAGTAGTTTAGCTTAACTAGTAAAAAAGCTCTGCCTTGAGCATTATGCTCTTTTAAGAACTATTTATATGGGATCAAATTGACAACAGCAACCCCTTAGACAAGAATGTTAGGGGGCAGTGAGTTTATATTAATGAGGGAGGACCAACTCAGAAAACGAGGGCGAGAATGGTTGCACAACTCAAAGAACGTAATCAATGTTACTAAATTGTACCTGTAGAAACTGTTGAATTGGTGTATGTTTTGCTGTGTATATTCTCAACCATAACAAAATAAATAAAATTTAGAAAAAAACTAAGAATAAATTTAGCAGTCGTAAAATCGCATTTCACAAGAAATTCCAGAAATTTCAAAAAAAAAAAAAATTTACAGCTTAGAATTGCCATCCTGCATGGGCGGTATAAATTTGGACCCTGTACCCATATGTGGTGCAGGCCTGGGGTTTTAATTACTGAAGTGTGACTTTTTTTTTCTCACTATCTGTCAATGATGTCTTTGCTGCTTCCCCAAATGGATTTTTTTTTTAGTTCATTTATGAATGGAGCAACCTTTCAAGGCTTCCTACTGTAGAGGGGGCTCCACTTTAGCGCCTCACCTTCCACAGGGTGAGGCTGAGCCTCTGGAGTTAAAAATCGGCTCTCAGACTCTAGCCCTGGAGCCTCTATCCACCTGCCCTTCTCTCTGAAAGATTGTTTTTATTTTTGCATGGCAGTTTCCTCTTTGTTTCTGCCACCTGTGTGTTATCTCTACTTTGAGCCTGGTGGTTGTCTTAGTTGCCTACAGCTGTCGTAACAAAGTACCACATATTGGGTGGCTTATAAGGACAGAAATTTTTTGTTTCTCAGCTCTGGAGGCTGGATATCCTAAATCAGGGTATCAGTAGTGTTGATTCCTTCTGGGGAATCTGAGGGCGGGTCTGTTCCATGTCTGTGTCCTAGCTTCTATGATGACCAGCGATCCTTGGTGTTTCTTGGCTTGTAGATCGCTCTGTCTCTGTCTTCACATGGCTGTCTTCCCTGTGTCTCCCTGTTCTCCTCTTTTATAAGGACTCGAGTAAGATCTCATGTTAACTTCACTGATAACATCTTCAATGATCCTATTTTCAAAGGTCGTATTTCACAGGTACTGGGGGTTAGGACTTCAACATACCTTTTTGGGGGACGTAAATCCATCCATAACAGTTAGGTATTTACATTTTCTTGTAATATATTGCCCAGTATATTTATTGAAATGGAGAGGGATCCTTCAGCATCAGTCTAGGCCACCTTATTTCTTCAATACCTTCTCATTTAAAAAAAAAAAAAGTGAACAATACAGATAAAAACAAAGTCTCCCTTCACTACTTCTTCAGCTGAAGACCTCACTGCAGAGTTGATCAATGTGAAGAGTATTTCTCTAGAGATAGAGCATATTAGACTGCAATTTGCCTCCCCGTCTCCCATTTAACAGTAGGTCTTGGAGAGCTTTTCATATGAGTACATATAGACCCATCTACTTCTTTTTACCTCTGCTACAGTATTCTCTATAATAGATGCACCATAGTTTATTTGACCTTTCTGTATTGATAGACACCACTACTCATCTGTTAGTTTGTTGTACTGTGACGCTGGAAGCTCTGCCATTGGTATTTCAAATACCAGCAGGATCACCCCTAGTGGGCAGGTTTCAGCAGAGCTTCCCAAATAAGACAGATTAGGGAGAAACGCCTGCTGACCTACTTCTGAAAATTAGCCAATGAAAGCCCCTTGGATCACAGCAGAACATTGTCCAGTATAGTGCTGGAAGATGAGCCCCCTAGGTTGGACGACACTCATACTATACAGTGGCCACAACAATGAACTTGAGCATACCAATGATCATGAAGATGGCATAGGACAGGGCGACATTTTGTTTTGTTGTAAATAGGATCCCCACGAGTCAGAGCCAACTCAGTGACAGCTAACAACAATCGATAGAGATTAGAATTTCTTACTATTAAAATGTTACATGGGTTGAAAGGTATAAGCATTGAAAATTGTATACGAATGCCAAATTGTTTTCCAAAAACACTGTACAAATTTATATTCACACCAAGCTTGGGATAAAAAATCCCCACAATGTTATCAGACTTGATATTATCAAACTACTTTAAAATTTTACCTGATTGATGAGTAAAGATGTTTTCTCATTGTTTCATTTTGTATTTACTTGATTGCAAGTGAGACTAAGCACCTTTTCATAAATGTATTGACCAACTCTATATTCTTTTATCTGAATTTCTGAAATGTAACTTTTGCCATTTTTCTATTAGGTCATTTGTCCTTTATATATATATACTTTTCATATATATGTACATACATACACATACTACACATATATGCATATATTTACACACACACATCTAGATATCAAACCCACTGCTGTTGAGTTGATTCTGAGTCCCAGCAACCTCATAGGACAGAGTACAGCTGCTCCATAGAGTTTTCAAGGAGCGGCTGGTGGATTTGAACTGCTGACCTTTTGGTTACCAGCTGAGCTCTTAACCACTGTGCCACCAGGGCTCTCTCTCTATATGTATTCTGGATATAAATTACTTGTCTGCTGTATATGTAAAATATTTATCTTGTGAACCATGCCACTTTGCTGAATTTGCATATTCTAAGCTTGTCAGTTGATTCTCTCGGATTTTGTAGGTAGAACGTCATGTCATCTGCAGATCTTAACAGTTACATTCTTGTGAATATTTACACTGCTTACTTGTTTTTCTCTTTTGATTGCATTGCACAGGATCTCCAGACAGATGTTGAGTAGCAGGAGTGATAGCAGGCTTTCTTATTTGATCTCTTTTGATTGCATTGCACCGGATCTCCAGACAGATGTTGAGTAGCAGGAGTGATAGCAGGCTTTCTTATTTGATCCTGACTATATACTGGAAATGTTTTTCTTAAATATGTCACCAGTAAGTATGACCCTTGCCCTAGGATTTCAGAAATATCTTTCCTCAGGTAGAAAAATTACTTTCTAAAGTTATGCCTGCTTTCTCGTTCCCCTCCTCCCATTCCTCTTCCTTCTCTTCCTCTCCTTCTTCTGTCTATCTTGTTCTTCGTAAATTTTGCCAAAGGTTTGTCTATTTTGGTCTTTGCAAAGAACCAGCTCTTAGTTTTATTGATCGACTCTAACTTTTAAAATTTAATTTGTATAAATTGCTCCACAGGGTTTCCAAGGAGTGGCTGTTGGATTTGAACTGCTGACCTTTTGGTTAGCAGCCAAGCTCTTAATCACTGTGCCACGGGCACTCTTTATATAAATTAGCATTGCTTTTATTTTTGCTATGTTTTTCCTTCTTCCTTCTGGAGTTTATTTTACTTGTACTTTTCTAGATTCTAGAGATAAGCATTTTAAATCTTTCATGAATGTTCAATATGAATTAAAAAAAATGTTATCTATACATGTTGCATTCCAAGTTATCTGTCTGTCTGTCTATCTGTCTCTCTACCATTCATTAGATCAAGCTCATCAATACAGTTTTCCCTCCCCTTTTTTTCTGCCTCTTGTTGACATAAATTTTCTTATATAGGTTTTTTATACATTTCTAAAAATTTAGATTTTTAACTCACATTTGAAAACTGGTATTTTCTATCAGGATCCAGGTTAAATCATTATCTGTATCCTGTTGCAGGTAGGAAAAGACCTCAGGATGCTTTTACTTCCTTTATTTCCATGATCCTTGCCCATTTAGTTCTATATTCTTGTCAGTTCTGTTTTCAACTTAATAATAAGTTTTACTGCTTTTTGGGGGAAGGGCTATTTTATATTATCAGCATGGCTCCTCCTCTTCCTCCTCCTTCCTCTTCTTCAGTTAACTATATTGAGGTATAACTCATATTCAGTAAAACTCACCCTTGTTAGTATATGGTTTTCACTTATGCTTCTTAAATTCATGCCTTTCTCTTGGATTTATTCCCTCTTCCCTAGAATATCTCCTTAAGTAATTCTTTCCGGTAGGGACTTTGGATGGTAACTTTCCAAGTCCTTGAATTTCTAAATATATCTTGATTTTGCGTTCTCATTGGAACGCAGACTTGCCTGCCTTCCTAATCCTGTTCCCAGCTATCTTTGGGGAGATTCCTCCAAGGCCTTCTTGCATTCAGTGTTGCTGGTGGAAAGACTGAGGTCAGTTTGATTCTCATTTCTTTGTGGGTAACCTGTTTTCTCCCCTTCTTGAAGCTTTAAATTGATTTTAGCCTTTATTCATTGTATTTTGAAATCACAAACAATGTGTCTGGGTTAGATTTTCATTGTCATTTTTTGTTGTGAGTGTACTTGGTGTTCTGTCTTGATTACTGTGAAGGTTCTTCTTATTTCTTCGAGTGTTTCCTTCTCTCTGGTTTCTCTCCAGACCTTATATTAGAGAGTTGCTGGAAGTTTTCTAGGTGTTCTCAACTTGTCTTCCCTATTCTTATTTCTTGGTCCTTGCTGGGGTCTATGAGTATTCCTTGGCTTTAACCTACTAATTTTCTTTTCTTCAGTGATTTCAATTTTTCTGGTCAGCCGTTTTATTGAGTTTTAATGTATTTTTATTTTTCTGGCTATAATCTTTTCATTTTCATGTTTCTTGATTGGCTCTTTTTTCATAACAACCTGATTTTTGATTTATGGGTACCACGGGTTCTATGCCTTATAAAGTTGCTTTTGGTTTGTTCTGTGAAGTTCAGAGTTTTCTAGTAGGTTAGAAATTGGTGGGAATAGACCACGCACACTTAAGATTGGATTAATTAGCCAAATCATAAGTGAGATGATTAGGCAGGACAGGAGTGATCTTGATTCTAATTACTTAAGGAAGCACATAGCTACCATTAACATGGTCCAAATAAAGGAGGTGTTCCCATATCCTCTTTTAAAAATTTAGATATAATTCCCATGCCATAAAATTCACCCTTTAAAAGTGTACTATTCAGTAGTTTTCAGTATATTCCTAAATTTGTGCAACCATTACCACTATCTAATTCCAGAACATTTTTATTATCACAGAAAGTAAGCCCGTACCTATCAACAGCTGCTCCTCAGTACTCCCTTTCCCAAGTCCCTGTGGATTTGCCTATTCTGGAAATTTCCCATAAATGGAACCATACAATATTTGTCGTTTTGTGTCTGGCTTCTTTCACTTAACATAATGTTTTCAAAGTTCATCCATGTTGTAGCATGAAATCGAACCTTCATTCCTTTTTGTGACTGAATGATACTCTATCGTATGGATATACGACATTTTGTTTATCCATTCATCAGATGATGGACATTTGGGTTGTTTCCCTTTTTTTGGCTAGTCTGAATAATGCTGCCTTTAGATGCTATTGTAAATGGAATTATTTTCTTAATTTCATTTTTGGATTGTTCATTGCTAGTGTATACAAGTAGAATGGATTTGTGTATATTGATCTTGTATCCTGCAACCTTCCTGAACTCATTTATTAGCTCAGAATCACCTAGAGGCCTTGTTAAACCATCTGCTCTCAGGATTTTCTATAAACATGATCCTGGCCTCTGTGAATAGATAGTTTTACATCTTTCCTTCCAATCTAAATGGCTATTATTTCTTCTTCTTGGCTAATTGCCCTGGCTAAAACATCCAGTACAATGTTGACTATAAGTGGCGAGAGCAGACATTCTTGCCTTGTTCCTGGTCTTAGGGGGAAAATTTTCAGTCTTTTGCCTTTATGACGTTAGTTGTGAATTTTTGTAGATTCCCTTTATTAGGTAGAGTAAGTTCCCTTCTATTTCTAGTTTGTTGAGTGTTTTTATCATGAAAGGGTGCTGGATTTTGTCAAATGTTTTTCTGTATCCATTGAGGTGATTGTGTGGGTTTTGTCCTTTATTCTATGACTAACAGTGTATTACATTGATTGGTTTTCATATGTTTAACCAACATTGCATTCCTGAGATAAATTCTGATTGGCCCTTGATAAATCTTGCCCTGTCAAAGCTCTTTTATGTCTATGTCAGAATAATTTGTATTATCAATCTAAGTTATCATTTAAAGGACTATTTAAAATCAGGGCTCTTACCGTTTTTGAAAAAACTTAGCATCACCAAGGACACATCCGCACTGAGAGGAAGAGACCAGCCACTGTCTACATGTCCGTGATCAATCTCTCTGCCTCCTCCTTTCGAGAGTCTTTTTTTCCTGCCATTTACCCCCTGACTCTGGTTTATGCCGTTGTATCTAGATCTGTAGTTCTGAAAGAATGGTCCTTGGACCATCAGCATTAGCAGCACCTGGGAACTTGTCAGAAATGTGAATTCCGGAGCCCCATCCCAGATCTGCTGAATCAGAAACTGGGGGCAGGTGTTTTTCCAAGCCCCCTGGGGGATTCTGATGCATGCTAAACTTTGAGGACCATTAATGATTCTGATACGAGGTTTGTCTAAACACTCCACAGGTCCATTTCCCTGTATTTCCTTTCCTCTCCTCCAGACGTTGCGTTTCACATCTGTTTCACATTGTTGGTTTCCCTCTAATATTTAGTAATGTTTGGATTTATCTTCTGCCTTGTGCTTGGAGTTCCCTGATAGCCTGTCTCTGAGTGATGTGATATGCCTGTTTACTGCAACCTTAGGGAGTGTAGAAAATGCTGCTAGGTGAGTTGGGCCAGTAGCTCCTTTTACTGCTCTTGTGTATTCCAGCTTCCAGGGTGTCCTGTCTCTCAAACATTCTTTCCTTCTCTCATTTGGAGGCAGGGTTTGGTGGGCAAGGGCCAAATCACCTGGCTTCTTTACTACGGAACCCTAGACAATGGTCAAAGCTGCCTTCTGCTCCTGTTTTTTCCACCCAGGAGTCTAAAGCTCCGTCCAAGCTGCCTCCACCATTGGCCACGGACCTTCCTTTGCAGGCTTGAGGCTGTGGTTTCTTCCCACCAGGGCTGGTTTCATGGCTGCACGCTTAGAAGGGTCTTAGACTTGGTTTAATGCCTGGCTGTCACTGTGTTGAAATTCTTTTTTTTATTTTGTTTTATTTTTAAATTCTCTCTCTTCTGATTACATTAGTCATGTTGTGCAACCATCGCTCATACCCATTGCCAAATTTTCCATCACCGTTAACAGATACTCGATGCTGCCTAAACAATGACTCCTTGTCATCTTAAAATTTCTAAGTTTTGAAGAAGCGGCCGTGTGTTTTGATTTTCATTGGGCCCTGTCATTTATGTGACCAGCTCTCTGTCCCTCCATCAGATATCGCTCTCTGTCTTCTTCCTTTTGGGGATGCCTCATAATTTCTGGACTGCTAAGGATATCCTTTCTTATTTTACTGCACTACAATGATTAATGTACATAAACATATAAAATGTCATTTTATAGGAATTTGGGGCTGGAGGACAAGGCTAGACCATGGAGTCAGTTTGCCATGTATCTTAGTCTCCGAGTGCCGCTATAACACAAATACCACACGTGGATGTCTTTAAAGAACAGAAATGTATTTTCTCATGGTTCGGAAGCTGAAAGTCCAAATCATGGTCTCGACCACATTGATTCCTTCCTTGTAGGTAGTCTCGGTGTTGCTTGGTTCCTTGGCTTGTAGACGAGCCTCATAAAAGTCCGTCTGCCGCCATGTTTGTGTGTGCCTCTGTGTCTTATCTGCCCTCCATAACTCAGAAGTGATTAGGTTTAGGACACACCCTACACTGTTATGGGCTCATTAACATAACAAAGAAAACCTCGTTTTTAAACAGGATTACATCCACAGGTAGAGGAGTGAAGATTCCAACACATAATTTTGGGGGGACATAATTCAATCCACGGTGCCATGTTTATCCAGTTCTAGTGTGGTGCTTCTAAAACATAAATTCAGTAATGTCATTCTGCTGCAGGATTGGCAACTAATTCTTCATTGCCTGCGGAATGAAGCCTAAATTCCCCAGCCTGGCATGTAAGACCATCGACGATTTGAGTCCAACCTTCTTTTAACAATTTTAAGTGTTTGGAGTTAGTGAGTTCTCCGTGATTACATGGATCAAGCAGCGCTGGAACAGTTACCATGAGTGATGTTGTAAATCATTGCTAGATCCAGGTTGTCTCTGACTCCGATATTCATGGCTTCTGGGACTTCCCCTCCCTTCTCCCATCTTTCCATTCACCCTATGTTCTGGCCAAATGGCAGGGCAGGATGGAAGGCTGCATTTCCGCTTCCTGCCTTTGCCCCTGCTCTTCCCCTGATTTCATCTACAGCTCTCACAAATCTGGGCTCCTCCTCCAAGAAGCCTCTCTGATGCCGCAGCCTCTCACAAAGCCCCCTCCCTCCTGCCCAGCATAGCATTGCTGGTCCCCCACCTGCAGCACTGACCAGCCTGCTTCAAATCATGCCTTTCTGAGCGTGGGCTTTCCCTCCCATTCTAAACTCAAGGCCGTTAGGGGCTCATCAGGCATTCATGCACTCCCTCACTCACTTATGCATTCAGCATGCACATCCTGATATTTACTCTGTGTCAGACCCTGGGCTGGTCAAGGCTAGGGACAAGAGATGACTCAGAAACAAACTCAGAAATGTCCAGCTCCCAGAGAGGCAGTGGGGGGTGGTTCTAGTTCAGTGAGCTAATTGTTCTAACAAGAGTGGGAACAAAGTACAGAAGGATCAGAGAATAAGTGCAGATTGACCTGAGACATCGGGAGAGGAGCTAAGGATAATTTTCTGGACAGACCAAGGAGGGTGTAACAGGCAGAGGGACTGGCAGATACAGAGACATGGAGGGAGGCATGAGGAAGCAGGGGGATTTGAGAAATCACACAAGGTTCATCATGTTTGAAGCTTTGGGTGTGAGCCGTTGGGCTGGGGTATGAGATGTGCTGGGGTGTGAGGTGTTGGGCTAGGGGGTGTGAGGCATTGGGCTGGGGGTGCGAGGTGTTGGGTTGGGGGTGTGAGGTGTTGGGGTGGGGGTACTAGGCGTGGGGTTGGGGGTGTGAGGTGTTGGGCTAGGGGTATGAGGTCTTGGGCTGGGGTATGAGGTTTTGGGCTGGGCATGAGGCATTGCACTGGGGGTGTGAGGTGTTAGGCTGGGGTGTGAGACTTTGGGCTGGGGTGTGAGGTATTGGGTTGGGGTGTGAGGTATTGGGCTGGAGGCGTGAGGCTTTGAGCTGGGGTGTGAGGCTTTGGGCTGGGGTGTGAGGTGTTGGGCTGAGGTGTGAGATGCTGGGCTGGGGTTGAGGTGTTGGGCAGGGGTATGAGGCATTGGGTTGGGGTTGAGGTCTTGGGCTGGGGGTGTGAGTCTTTAGGCTGGGGTGTGAGATGTTGGGTTGGGGTTGAGGCATTGGGCTGGGGTGTGAGATGCTGGGCTGGGATAGCAAAAGGGAGTGGGGAGGTCTTGGAGAAGAGGCAGGGAGAGAAGGCAGCAGCTGCCCGTGAAGGTGTTGAATGATGGGTTGAGGAGTTGGAGCCTTCTTGGGAGTGCCTGAGGATCCAAGGGGTGATTTAAGCAGGGAAGCAATGTGCCACTTTTTAGAAAGATCATTCTGGAAGCCAATGTCAAGGATTTAGAAGGAGGGATGAATGTAGGGGAGTTGCCCTGAGCCAGATGAGAGGTAATGAGGGTGAATCTTAACCTGCAGCTCAGCAGTGGCTCAGAAGTATTTGGGAATACCAGAGTTTGGAGAGCAGGATGGTCCCAGTGTTGGGTCTTTTCTTATCAGCCGTAGGTCATGAGCTGAGTTACAGGCTGAACCAGAGCCTGGTTAGGACTCCCAAAGCTAGCAAGAGGAGGGCCCAGTGCGTGTCCTGAGGTTTCAGCTGCTCCCATGCCTGCTTCCGTGGAGTCTTCCAAGACACTTCCTGGCATATCAGGATGGGAATTCCCAGGCCCTTCTTCCCCCAGGCCCAGCTTGTCTGGTTTTCTTCCTTAGTAGCCACTCAACTCTCCCCTTAGAGAAGGGAAGAAAGTGCTCCTGCTCTTGGAAATGGTTAAGAGCTGACTACTAACCTAAAGGTTGCTTGTTTGAATCCACCCAGTGGTGCCGTGAAAGAAAGGCCTAGCAATCTGCTTCCATAAGATCACAGCCAAGAAAGCCCTATGGAGTAAAATTTTACTCTGTGATACACGGGGTCGCCATGCGTCGGAATCCACTCATTGGTTCTGTTCTTAGCTACAAAGGTTGCTTCTCTCGCTGTTGGGGAGCTCCCAGTTTGTTGGAAGGGGAATGGGAAGAGGAAATATAAATTCTCTCAGCAGACCATGAGTGGGCAGTTGGAGGGGTCTCCTTGGAGGGCTGTGTGAGTTTGGGACAAGCAGGATTGGTGGAGAGGTTAGGGCTTCCTGGGAGAGCTGGGGCAGGCATGTTGGTCTGCCTTCCAGGTTCCCTGCATTGACGTGTTTGCAGGAAGCTTCTGGCAGCTTCTGCTCTTGAGAAAGCTTTAGATCGGGCGAGGCTGTCGGGGCCCAGGGGCCTTGGAAAGCTGCAGGCCAAGTGGGGTCTTGTTTAGGCGGTGGCTGAGGCAGCTGCACATTGGTTAATCAGCCTCACCCTGGGAGCCCGTTCATCGGCAAGGTGGTGTTCACAGCAGACTCTTCATCTACCGGCAGCAGCTGCTGCGAGGGAAGATGGAGCCAGCCGGGCTGGGTAGGCTGGGCCAGCATCCTGCTACCTTGGCCCCACGCTCACCGTGTCACACATCAAGCTGTTCCTGCCCAGGTCCCTTGGATGCCCAGCTCAGGTTTCGGAAGAAGCCAGGCCTGCAGGAAACACTAGCCAGTTCCCAGGCCTCTCTTCCATACCCCTTGTAAACACTCCCTTCTCCGGTCCCCTTGATCCCCACTCTCAGCCCGGGTCAGGCTTTGGTCCCTCAGCCTCTGATTTGTCAGCCGCACCCCCTCGGTCTCGGTGGGTCCCCACTTCAGGAAGTACTTCCCACACCACCAGAGCCACCCCAGCAAGCCCTACTCTAGAAAGGCCTCCACGTAGCGGGCAGGGGCAGGGTCATGGGAAAACCCTCACCTGTTGTCAAGGCAACAGATCTAAATGCTGGGTAAGCGACTCTATCCTTCTGAGCCTCAGTTTCCTCATCCGCTAAGAGAACCTGGTGCCCTTTTCCTGCAGGTGTGAGATTGTAATGATTTAACAGAAGGGAAAGCACAAGGCAAACTGTGAAGCTCCTTGCATGCCCAGGAACAGCCTTTACAGTTTACACAACTGTTATGGATAGAATTGTGGCTCCCCAAAACGTGTATCAACTTGGCTAGGTCATGATTCCCAGTACTGTGTGGTTCTCCACCATTTTGTGATCTGATGTAATTACTTATGTGTTGTAAATACTAACCTCTATAATTTTTTTTTTTTTTTTAATGATGTTTATTGATGTTTATGAGGCAGGACTCAATCTACAGAATTAGGTTGTATCTTGAGTCAGTCTCTTTTGAGACGTAAAAGAGAGAATCCTGCAGAGAGGATGGGGACCTCATGCCACCAAGAATGAAGAACAAGGAAGGGAGCTTGTCCTTTGTTTGGACCTGGGGTCCTGGCGCTGAGAAGCTTCTAGACCAGGGGAAGATTGATGATGAGGACCCTCCTCCAGAGCCGACAGAGAGAGAAAGCCTTGCCCTGGAGCTGGCACCCTGAATTCGGACTTCTAGCCTCCTAGACTGTGAGAGAATAAATTTCTGTTTGTTGAAGCCATCCACTTGTGGTATTTCTGTTATAGCGGCAGTAGATGGCTAAGACAACAACCAAGCCCATACTCGTGGAGTTAGCTTTGAAGAGGCCCCAGAGCTTGGCTCTCTCCTCCTTCTCTCACAGTTTTCCTTCTGTTATGGATCGCATCCTGTTATGGATTGCATTGTGTCCCCTCCAAAATATGTGTTGGAATCCTAACCCTTTTACCTCTGGATGTGATCCCATTTGGGAATAGGGTTTTCTTTGTTATGTTAGTGAGGCCATATCAGTGTAGGGAGTGTCTTAAGCCTAACTGCTTTTGAGATATAAAAAGAGCAAATAAGAAACAGGTGTGCACTAGCTGGGACAGGCAGATGCCCTGTGGAGATCACCAAGAAACAGAGGAGAGTAGCTGAAAGGGACAAGAGTTTTCCCCCAGAGTGGACAGGGCGGGAGCCTTCCTCTAGAGCTGGTGCCCTGAATTCAGACCTGCAGCCTCCTAAACTGTGAAAAAATACATTTCTGTTCTTTAAAACCACCTACTTTTTTTTTTTTTTTTTACTTGCCCCTGCATCTCCCCCTGCACTCCTGCTCACCCGGGCTTATGCTCTTGCTCACTTCCCTACCACGAATCCTCGCGTATTGAGATCCTGCCCCGGCTGCAAGCCCTGCTTGTTTTCTCGTAATGAAAGTACTGCATGGTTTCACCGTCTCCTGAATATGAAGTCTCCTGCACCCTGTCTAGGTGAGGAGCTGCTACGGACCTGGCAGGAGAACGTGGAGACGATGAGTCAGACTTGGACCATCCCTTGGCTAGACTCTTCTCCCCACCTCAGGGTCTGGTACAGAGCTGAGAAATGCTAGAGGCATTTGTGTTGTAGTCAGGACTTCTGACCAGCAGCCTCTGCCTGCAGAGATCCCTGCGCTCCAAAGGACCCTGGGCTTGGGGTTTCATGCTGGAATTCTGAATAATTTTATCTTTGAATCCGAGTTTTGTAAGTGAGAGCCACTGAGGTGATGGAGCATGTGCTAAGGGGCTTCAGCTCACAAGTGGTCCTGCCTTCCCCACCTTCCCGCTTTCTGGGGTCAGTTCCTGACCAGATTTTCCCCTGCCCTGTGGCTCCCCAGGCCCAGCCCAGCTTCCTCCTGCCTGCCTCCAAGACAGCTGCTGACCGCTACCCCCAGCAGAGGAGGGTCTGGCTCAGGCGTGCCAATCCCACTGTGCCGCTCTGCCCTGGGGTGGTAGCATCACAGCATATTTGATGGGTGACCCTGTGGGAACAAGCATCTTGCCCACCTCCATCCAGGTACCCAGTGCTTTCAGTCATGGAGGTTGCAATCATCTTGGGGCCACCTGTCTGTCCTGGGTGGGAATGTGGATGGGAACTGGCCTTCCCTGAGTCTTGCCCTGTGCTGGCCCTTGGAACCCAGAGCTGACCCTGAGGGCAGGTCTTGAGAGCTGAAGCTTCTGAAGAAGTGAGGTCTTTGTGGAAGAGGTGGCTCCTGGGTTGGTTCTCCATAGCTTCCCCCCTTCCCCAAGAAAAAGTGTATAGAAAAAGGACTGGAAGTACATAAAATGCAATTACGTTTTCTCTTAGTGATGGAATTACAAGGAATCTTTTTGCCTTCGTTAGACTTGTTAATGCTTTTAAATTTTCAATAAGGAACTTCTATTATTTTCATACTTATAGAAAAGAAAGGCTTTCATGAGAGGAAAGAAGCTATTTCAGTAGTCCAACGAGACAGGATGGAGTTCTGTATTTGGCCAGTGGTGGGGGAATTCAATGATTCATTCAACAAATATAGGCTGAGAAGCACTGTTTTAGGCCTGGGAGCACACCAAGGGACAAGGAAGGAATCCCTGCCATGGTGGAGCCTACGTTGTGATGGAGAAGGGGCAGAAGTAAGGAAGTCAGCCCCACAGAACTTTGTGACTGATTGAATGTGGGCGACAAGGAGGGGCAAAGCGTCAGGATTGACTCCCAGGCTTGGGAAGAAGGAGGTACCTGCCATGGAGGCAAGAGACACAGTAAGAAGCTCAGTGCTAGCACATTGGACTTGGCTGTGATGAGTGTGAGGCACATAGGAAACATCAGAGGTGTCTGGGAGGCAGTGGGACACGGGTCAAGAACTAGGAGGGAGGACTGGGCTAGAGATGGAGATTGGTGGTGATGTGCACGGCCATGGTGTTCAATGCTGACCCTCAGAGGAGAGAGTCTGGGCCCAGAGAAGGAAAACACCTGGGAAGCAGCTGCTTCATGAACGTGGGGGGAGAAGAGGACCCAGAGAAGAAGGCAGAGTTTAGAAGGTCGGAGAAGTGGAAGAGGAGCCAGGCCATGCCTCCCCAGGTGATGGCAGCATGGTTCCACACTCTGCCTTCATAAAGGGCTAAGATTGAAGTCTGGGGCAGGAGCAGGGCCGGGCGCCTACCTCCTGGAAATGCAGGGTTTGGTCAATAGTGGAAGTCCCTGGGTGGCACAGACTGTTTGCCCTCAACTACTAACCTAAATGTTGGCAGTTTGAACCCAGCCAGTGACACTGTGGAAGCGATTTGCTTCCATAAAGATTACAGCCAAGAAAACCCTATGGAGCTCAGTCCTACTCTATAACACATGGGGTTGCCATGAGTTGGAATGGACTCGATGGCAACCGGCCTGGTTTTTTGGGTTTGGTCCGCAGTGACAAAGGGAGCCTGTACTCACAGTTCATTTCTTTTCTGCAGGAGAAGGGACGGCACCCTGCACCTCCAGCATCCTCCAGGAGAAGCAGCGTGAGTTAAGCCTGGCCCCCTTGGAGTCTTCTCTTCCCCTTGTGCGGGCGGGGGGAGGGTGCGGTGTGGTTCAAACTCCTTGGACCTGGAGCCCCTCTCTTGTCCATTTAGGACCCAGAAGGGTTGTAGGATCATCACTACCTTGTCTTCAGGCAGGATCAGAGGGCCTAGGGGTCACTCAGTTGGTCTGAGCAACTTGGGGTCCCAAATCCCCCATGCTTGGCAGCTGTGGTGTCAGAGCCAGAGTGCAGGGCCTGGGGCTGGTGGAGTGGGGAGGTGAGTCCAGCAGAGCAGCTGAGGGCAGGGAAAACCTCACACGTGTTGTTTGCATGTGGACAGAGAGAGAGAGAAGGGTAGAATGGGACAAGCCGTCAGTGCTTTTGAGATACTCTCCTTTGGGTGGCACACTTCCAGGAACCACAGGTGGTGGTAACCATGGTCATAAGATCCTCATTCCCAACTGTACCGGATGTGATGAAGAAGCTCAGGGCATGGTGGCTGAGTCCTGGGGCCTCCCAAGTCCTTGTCATTCTTCAGGCTTCTCTGGGTTCCCTTCTGCCCCTGTCTTCTAGGGAGATGAGCTCAGCACTGGATGTGGGAAGGACTTGGTATAGATGCATCAACTTGCTGACATAGTAACCTCAAGCCGTCTTCCCTGGAGGCTCTGGTGCATTTGGCAGGCAGTGACTGAGCCAAATGCCTTTGCTATTGGTGGTACTGTGTTTCATTTGAGTCTAGAGTCATGGAGAGCTGTCTCTGCGTATGTTTGAGGAGTGTGCTCAAGTGCTCAAGCCTTGCCTTACTTTTCTCTCCTGCTGTTTGGAGCTATGGTTGTAGCTTTTGGGGCCCAGCCGTCTCTACTTGCCAGCTCCCCAGGCTCAAGCTTGAGGCCTTGCTCCAAGCTCTTCTGTCCCTCAGATGCCATCCCCAGGAGGAGGGACACTTGCCACACCAGCCTTCCCATAGCCCAGGACCCAGACCTGGGTGGGCACACCAGCTTCCCAAGGATCCTTGTCTATGTCTTAACACTCGATTGCAATACACAGACAGAGCCCCTAAGGGGCTGGTCGGCATGAATGTCTGCAAGGGTGGAACAGGGAACGGGGGAGATGTTTCCCTTTGCTAGCCCCACTCCCTCCCCTGGAATATGGAGGATGGCGCCACTTTCCTCAGGAACGTGAGAGAGGAAATGAGCCCATATGTTTCCTTCTGGGTCTCTTGTCATTCTTAGCTGACGTAGAGTTGGCCTCTGACCCAACAAAAGGCTGCCTAGTCCTGTGCCGCCCCCAATCAGTTGCAGGTCAGACCTTTGTGATCCACAGAGCTTTCATTGGCTGATTTCCTGAAGTAGATGCCAGGGCTTTCCTCCTAGTCTGTCTTAGTCTAGACGCTCTGATGAAATCTGTTCAACATCGTAGCAACAAGCAAGCCCCTGCTGACAGATGGGTGGTTACTGTGTATAAAGTGCATTGGTAGGGAATTGAACCCAGGTGTCTCACATGGAAGTTGGAAATTGTACCACTGAACCACCGCTGCCCCCCGCTGGGCCCTTAAGGAGGAGGAAACCACACAGCGGCCTCAAAGTGAAAAATGCAGCCACCTGTTCAGGGCATTTGCCTCCACGATGCCAAACCAGAGCTCAGCTTTCCACAGACACAACTGAGCTGATGAGATGTTTGATGTCTTCTGGACGTGACTGGAAAAAAAAAATCGTATTTAAGTAGAGGCAAAGTCATCTTCTTTTTTATTTTTAGTCAGAATTATATTGCTGAAGCCTGTCATCGAATCCTGTTCCTTAAGCATATTCTGATTTAGTAAAGACAGGAGCCCTGGTGGTACAATGGTTAAGCACTTACTGCTAACCAAAAGGTCGGCGGTCTGAACCCAGCCAGCAACTCTGCAGGAGAAAAGACCTGGCAGTCTGCTCCCATAAAGGTTAAACCAAAACCTAGGCTGTTGCCACTGAGTTGAACCCGACTCACAGTGACCCTATATGACAGAGTAGAGCTGCCCCATAGGGTTTCCAAGGCTGTAACCTTTACAGACGCTGACTGCCACATCTTTCTCCTGTGGAGCGGCTGGGGGGTTCGAACCACTGACCTTTCAGTTAGCAGCAGATCACTTAACCACTTCGTCACCAGGGCCTGTTTCCATAAAGATTACAGCCTAGGAAATGCTGCGAGGCAGTTCTGCTCTGTCATATAGGGTCTCTATGAGTCGGAGTCGAACTGATGGCACACAACAACAACGGCAGTAGACACGCAGGTGAATTTTGGGGCTGAAATGGGACCTCAGAGGTCCTCTAGGCCAGTGTTTCCCAAGTGTTGTTTTTGTTAGGTGCCACCAAGTCAATTCCGACTCATGGTGACCCAGTGTGACAGAGTGTAACGGCCCCATAGTTTTCTTGGCTGTTATCTTTACAGAAGCGGATTGCCAGGTCTTTCTCCCGTGGGTGAGTTTGAACTGCCAACCTTTTGGTTAACAGCTGAGCGCTTAACCATTGTGCCACGAGGGCTCCTTTCCCAAGTGTAAGCCCAACATTTCCCAGAGTGAGAATAATAACAACACTGTGATGTGTTTTTCCATCAAGCTGAATGTATTCAATTGAAAAGACTGTTTTTTATTCCACACTGATGTCCTGCCTACAATTTTTGGTATTAAAATACTTTTTATTTTATGAAATGACAATGATAATTAATCATGGTTTATTTGTTTATTTTTAATCCAAATTTAGCAACATAATTTGTGACCCTGAATCCAAAAAGATTAATAGCAATGGCTTATATTTATGGTGCAAACACTTAACATGCTTGGCTGCTAACCAAAAGGTTGGAGGTTCGAGTTTACCCAGAGGTGCCTCAGAAGAAAGGCCTACTTCTGAAAAATCAGCTATCGAAAATTCTATGGAGCATAGTTCTGCTCTGACACACATGGGGTCGCCATCAATCCTGGGACTGTGCTAGGACATCTGGGCATTGGAAGTACACAGTCCTGGGTTTGAAGCCCAGCGCCTTTGTTGACTGTGACACTTTGGGCAAGTTGCCTAATGTCCCGGAGCTTCACTTTGCCCCGTCGTGGAAAGATAAGTAAGAGGTCTGCTTCCTGGGGTGGCTGAGGGCATCAGAGGTAATATACGTGTGGTGCCAAGACCTGCACCTGGAATACAGGAAGTGGCTAATGGTCCTTGTTTGTTATTGGTAGTTTGGATGAGCACTGGCAACTGCAATACCTGGTTGCAGGTGTGAGAGGTGAATCTTGCCATCTCCCAAAGCTCAGTGTTTTTGGTGCTCTGCTGGTCCTGTGGCTGCCTCAGTCATCATGGTCACAGAGGTGGTTTCCTGTGAGTCTGAGTCCCCAGAGGATTGTCCTAAGCTGGCCAGGGAGCACTGGGCTTCTTGGGTCATAAGCACAGGGAGGAAGCCAGCATGGCTTCTCAGCTCCTGTCTAGGTGTGAGGTGACAGCCCTTTCTGCATGGGGAGGGGGAGTCCTGGAGTCCTCCCTCCTGTGTGACCACTGGTCAGTCCCAAGTCCTCATTTTGCACTTGAACAGATGGCCTGGCAGCCTGCCATTGGACAGACAGCCCAGCAGCCTGCCACCACTGGCTTGTGCTTGCAATTTGGACGTAGAAGTGAGGGCACCGGGGGAGCCACTGTGGGTGGGGTGGGAGCAGAGGAGAGGAGGGCCTTGGACTGGGAGGCAGCAGACCTGGATCCCCTGCATGATGTGCCGTGTAGCCTTAGCTCTGTAGGTGGCCAGTGTCCCGTCCCACCTATGTGGGGAGCCCCCCCTAGATCGACTTCCCAGGGGTCTCTGCTTTTCTGTTGCTATCTCTTTGTCTCCTCATGTCCTTAGTCTGTGTCTCTCCTCCTATGTCTGCTCAATGGTGCTGGGTGCAGGGACTCAAGGAAACTAATTTATCATCTGCCCATCAGACCTCACTCCTTCTGTTCTCCATCTCAACTGAATGGTACATTGTCCACAAACCCAAGCCAGAAACCCGCGGGTCCTTCCAGACCGCTCCCTTTCTGACACCGGGCAGAGCTCAATCAGATCCTGAGTAGCATCAGTTCTACCTCCAGCAGAGCTCTCAAAGGCACCCCTCGCTAGCTGAGGCCGCCAGCTTCCGTCTCCTGGACCATTGCAGCCTCCTCCTGCCTGGCCTCCCTGCCTCCAGTCTCTCCCGTTCCAATCCTTTCTCCAGGTGTCAGAGAGACCTTTCCAGGAGGCACCTCTTGTCCTGACAGCCCCCTGCTCACTTGTCATGATTCCTCTCTGGTGACGGGCACCACTTCCCTCTGTCCTACCTCCCTGCCCACTTTTCTCATCAGCTTTTCCCCTTCCTTTCCCCACTGGATTCTGGGAGGGGCACGAGATCTAAGCACAGCTTCCCCATGGGCTAATTGAGAAGCTTGAATATCCCACCCATCCCCATGGAGGCCTGGAGACAGCTCCCCCACAGCAGATAGTAGGAAAGACTCATTGTAGGAAAGACTAGGGTGATGCCTTTGGGCCCCAGCACTATTGACCTACCTTCTCTGCTCCTTTCCTCACTGAGTGCAGGGGGCTGGGCCCACCCCTTCCACCCCTGATCCACCATCATCATAGAAAGGGCAGAGAGTAGGGCCATTGATTCAATACCCACACTCCCTATCCAGGCCCATTTCTCCCAGAAGACCTGTGGCTGCCCCATCCTCTCCATCCCCTTTCCCTTCCCATTTCAGCAGCTCCATGGTACAGGGATCTTTCCAGGCTGTTCTCTGATCTTCATAACCACCTGGGATCTGGGAAGGGATAGAGCCATCACACCCATTTCACAACAAGAGAGTGGAGACTCAGAAGGAGGAAATGACCTATCCAAGGAAAGGGCTCGAACCCAGCTCTCCTCATCCCTCCATCTCCAGACCTCAGTTCTATGCCACATCTGAGCTCCTTTTTTTCCACAGTTTCTCCTCCTGTGGTCACCCCAGATACCTGGGAAGGTGCTCCACTATCCCTTGCATCACACAGGTTCCCCCTCGAGAGCCAGCTCCACTAATCCCCTAAAACCTTGGGGTCCAAGATGTGTACAGGGCAGGAAAGTGTTTGTGAGTTGGAGGGGGCTTCCTCTACCTCATCCCAACTGGGGGGAAGTTTATGTGACAGGAGGGCTTACCTATTTGTGACCCTCTCAGTCTTGACCCAGCCCACATGGAGTACAACAGTGAACTGACATGTGGGACCAAAACTCATATTGGCTGTCAAATGGCTAAGATGTGGGGGACAGCAGGTGGCTGCCCCAGGTGTGGGGAGGGTCTGCTTATGGCCATGCCCATCCCTAGAGCGGGGTGCTCTATGGGACCCTGAAACAGCGCAGTGAGCTGCACACGGAGAAAAATGTTCTCTCGTCCCCAGACCAAGACCCGATCCTGGTCCCAGATGGCCCTTGATCTTCCTGTCTGAGCCCCCACCCTAGCTACCAGCTGAACCTGAGTTATTCCTGCTGGGTCCTGACTCCAGCCCCGAGCCTGGTCCTGGACTGAGCTCTGGCCCTTGGCTCAGAGGGAACCCTGGTCCCATTAACTGTCTATCAAACAAACCTGTGTGGTTGTCCCAAAGCGACAGAGTGAAAAGGTTTGGGTGGCTCAACATCACCTCTCCATCTTGGAAATGTTGACCTCCTGTCCTGCTGCCCAGGGTCAGTGACCAGAGGGAGAAAGTCTGAATGCCCAGGACCGTCATCCAGGAGCCTCCCCTCCTGCGTGCCCACAGCCCCACGGCCTCCCCAGGAGGAGCCCACCACACAGATGGGCTGTGAGAAGCCCCTTGCCCGCGGCTGGCCTCCCCACTCCTCTGCCTGGTAACTGGTGTCTTTTCCTGGCCTGTGTGGGCAGCTTGCTGAGCACAGCTGCAGACAGGCTATATTTAGCTGCTTTAATGAGCTCAGGGTGGCAGACGTCCGCCTTGGGAGCACTTTTCTTGCGTGTACATGCGTATGACTTGGCATGGTCCGTTCTTGTGCGTGCGCATGTGTGTGCCTGTGCGTTTGTGTGTGTGCACTAGTGTGTACATCAATGCATTTGTGCATTTATTTACATGTAGGATACGTGTGTGGCTAGCATACATATGTGAATCTATCCGTGTAGTGTTTGCACATTCCTGGGGATGTGTACAGCTTCTGCCGCTTACGGAAGTGCAAAATGAGAACAAGCCATTTGTTCATTCGTCCATTTGTTTAACAAGTATCTAAGGAGCGTCTTTTATACGGCAGCACCTTGAGAGGCTCTGGGGTTCAAAAGGAGCGAAAGCAGACCCAGGCCCGGCCTTTAAGGACCTTAATCTGGAGGATGGAGGAGGGGAAGGCAGTAATCAAATAATCACAAAACTAAAAGCATGATGACTTGTCCCAGGAAACAGAGGTTCCTGGTGCTTTTAGGGGGAGGGAGGTAAGAGTGGAAGGCCTCCAGAAGGAAGCAACAGTGAAGTCGCTGTAGGAAGTATCTAGGCACAGAGGCACTGGGAAGACGCGTCCAGGCATAGGGAACAAGGTGTGCAAAGGCCCTGTGGTGAGAGGGAAAATGCTGTGTTTGAGAACTGTAGAAAAGGCTGAAGTGGCTGAGGTCTAAGAGGGAGGGGGAGTAGTAGGAGGTAAAGCTGGTGAGGTGGGGGTAGGGGGGTGGGGGTCAGACCACGTGGGCCTTGGTCAGGATGTGGAAAGCCAGAGGAGGCGATGGTGTGGGATGCTGTGATGAGATTTGGTAGGTTGGTTAGAACCTAGTCCTGATTCAGCCAAGGTCCCAGCAGGAAAAGAGGTCACATGTGAGCATTCTAGCGTGAGGAGAGTTGAGTGAAGGGACTTTATTTACAGGTGAACGAGGGTTTAAGGAAACCAACAAGCACAGGCAATACCTAGGGGCATTCCTGCCCTTGAAGGTAGCCACACAGAGAGGCCCCAGGCAGGCACTGCACCTTTCAGCTGAGGGACCAACCTATGGGTGACCTGGCAGGGGAGGAGCCTCACTCTCCTGGATTCTCCTGTTGGTGCCTTCCACTGGCCAAAACTAACCGGAAGGTGGTGGTGGGTGGAGGGGGCAGGGTGCCTCAGTCTCCAGGGCCCAGAGTAGGCGAGAGGGTGGAAGGTGGGTCTGGAGGAGCAAGTGGAGAATGTGGGAGCTTCTCCTTTCCTCGTCCTCCTGCCATTGTCCCAAAGCCCCCAGATGTCTTCCCCAACACCTTGGTGGGGGGATAGTGTGTGTGCGTGAGGGGGTGAGGGGGTAAGGGTATGCACATGCACACACGTGCAGAGCAGGCTTTCTCCACACTGGTGAGCACTGGGGGCTGTGAGCCCCGGCCTAGTGGCCCATTGTGTCCTGGTCTGCAGCTCCTGGCTTGGGTCCGAGCTCCCCACGTACAGCAGAAGTCGTCCTCCAGCCTCCTGGAGCCCTGAGGCACCTGCCTAGATCTCCATCCTCTCCTCAGCCTGCGGCATGGAGTGGGGATCTCTCTCTTTCCAGCTCCAGGGATTCTGTCTCCTCAAATCCTTTTCTCATGGGAATGAAAGAGGTTTTGGAGATAAAAGTCAGGAAACTTGCACAAACCTTCCCAGAGACAAAGAAGCCAGAGTAGGGAGAATCTATAAATTAGTATCTCAAAAAATCACCCTGCTGCATGCATTTAAAAAAATTCTTTTTTTTAAATCTGTCTTCTGGATAGGTAGACGATGTACATGGTATAAAATTTAAATGGAACAAAGGTGAACAGTATGTCTCCCCTCCCAGTCCCTCTTCCCTCAAGCAATGGTTTGTTACTAGTTTCTTAGATACCATTCCAGAGATATTCTCTGCATATATCCATAAATACATGGATCCATATGGATGGATCAAAATATATGGGATATATATGCATATATCCATAAATATATGGATCCAAATATATGGAACATATCCATAAATATTCATATATATACCCACATATCTAATCCACTGGGTTTATACCCACACAAATGGAAGCTTCTGGTACATTCCATTCTGTACTTTGCTTTTCTCGGATAATAATTAATCACGACGATGTTATTATCTCAGATACTTTAGAGATGCCTCACTCTTTGTAAAGGTCATGCCATTTCACTGTAGCATAATTTAACAAGTCCCCCACGGACGGACATTTAGGTTGCCTCCTCTCTTTTGCCGTTATGAACAACGCAGCAATGGTTAGCATTGTCCGTGTGCCGTTTGCACATGGGGTGGGGCTGCTGGGTCCGAGGATGTGTGCATTTTGTGTTTTGAAAGGCATTGCCAAATTGCCCTCCCCAAGATGGTAGTGGCTCTCACTCTCCCTAGCAATGAGTGAAGAGGGCCTGTTTTCCCACATGCTGGCCAGCACAGTGTTTATTGGACCTTTTGACCATTGCCAAGGTGAAAAAAGGTGTTTTAGGGTAATTTCCATGAGTATTTCTCTTGTTCAGGGCCCTAAGGTTGAGCCTGTATTCATATGTCTAAGAGCCATCCCTAGTTCGCTTTGAGGAACGCACATGCATTTTGAGGGGATTAGTGTGACGGCACTGGGTTTTGGGTTTTTAGTGCGTGGAGGGTGTGGGCCAGAGTGCTATTTCGGTCCTTTGTGTGCATGCTGGCTGCTTGTAGCCCCCTGTTCGGAGCAGGCTGGGTGGGATTGACAGGGCATCTTTAGGGGGCAGGGCCAAGGTCCAATCAAGTTGGGGACTGTACTTTATGCTCCTGTTCCTGGTAACAGCCCCTCTCCTCCTCTTCCTCCCCACCAGGGCTCACTGAGGAGGCAGGGCTGTGGTGTGGAGGCATCTGATACAGTGAAGAGACCACCCTCTATTTTTCCCCTGTGCTGTGGGGTGATGCTTCAGGAGGATGACAGAGCTCTGGCCTGGTGGCCTGCATTTAGATCACCATCCCTTCACTTAAACCCTCAGAGAAGGCACTTAATCTGCCCGAGCCTCAGTTTTCTCATCTGCAAAATGGGGAGAGCACCCCTGACTTCTCAGGATCAACATGAAGATTACCTGAGACTCAGTACGAGGAATAGAAACTCAAGACAAATCTTAGGAGAGATTCGCCAGGGTAGGGTTTCCTTGTGGTTGTATATCTGGAACCTTCACTGGGCCTGATTCAGGATGGTGACACTCCGGATCTGAGCTGGGTTCCTCCAAGGGGAGGACTTCCTCAGAGCTATCCCTGTGCTCACTTGCCCCCTGGTGGCCAACAGCATATGTTAAGAGGCAGGATCTGGGGCCCAGACTGCAGCTAGGGCCAGGGCTTCGTCTGGGCTAGCATCTCTGGGAGATGTCCATCGCCTACTGGAGGTCCGAACATGTAATGCTGACCTCATGGGCCAGATGCATCCAGGCTGATGTGACTGGATTCTGATCCTGGGAGGGTTAAGGAGCCGCAGGAGGGACCTCAGCTTCCAGGTGCCCCAACCAGGGTTGAATATTTCCATCCCAGCATCCCTGCTAAGTGGCCTGTTACGTACCTTGCTTGTATAACCTCATGGGCCATTTTTGAACTGTTACAACCATTTCCTAAGTTAGTTGGAACTGGCTCTCCAGAAACCGTCCCACCCTCATTCACCCTGGCTCTATCCCCTGCTCCTGGACCCTAACCCTGCTAGGCAGGGGTACAAGGCACCAACCATATCCTCTTGGGTCTGCTCTTCATTAGCCTGAGCCCCTCAACCTCCTGAGCCACTTTCAGAAGACTTTCTGCCTGTTGTCAAGCTCCATATGTGCCCTCAAGGTGGGTTGAGCTGCAGGGGGCAGAGCAGGGGTGCCCCCTCTTCACTGTGAACACTGGGCCCTAGTTCATGCAGCCTCAGAGCCTGAGAGCTGCCTTTGTCTATTTGTAACCTTTGGTCATGTGACTAGGTGCGCCATGTAATCTGGGTCTTAGTCACGTGACCTGCCCTTGATTATGTGACCAGGCCTTGCTCATGTAACCCTGGTAGCTTGCTCCATCTTTGAGGGCAGATACTGTGTCTGATTCATCTTGGCATTTTCAGCCCTGGCGCATGGCTAGGCAATCACCAACCAGTAGGAATCAGCAAGTGATGTCCCGTTGATTTTTTTAACCCAAACGCAGGATCTTAATTGACTCATATCCTGTTTCGTATTTTTTCTTTCTTTCCACAAGCATTTCTTTTCCTTTTACATCCCCACACTGGCCTGTCAGCTCCCTGAGGGCAGGATTTTTGTTTTGTTTTGTTTGTAGTGTTTGCATCTAATAAAGTAGTGGGTTGTGGTCTGTTTAAAAATACTTTATTGTAAATTTGACAAATGCTTGTGTTGCCTGTTGCATGGGGCTGGTGAGTGTCCCCTACAAATTCAGGTCCACCTGGAAAACCTCAGAATGTGACCTTATTTGGAAATTGGGTCTTTGCAGATGTGATTCATTAAGACAAGGTCATCCTGGACTAGAGCGGGCCCTGACCCAATGACCGGTGCGCTTGTAGGAAGAGAAAGGGATGCAGCGAGATAGGGAAAAGGCCAGGTGGAGACGGAGGGAGGCTGGAGCAATGCAGCCACAAGCCAAGGAAGGCCAAGAATTGCAGGGAGCCACCAGAAGCTAGGAGAAGGTGAGGAAGGATTCTTCCTGAGAGCCTTCAGAGGGATCATGGCCCTGCTGACACCTTGATTTCAGACTTCTAGCACCAGAACTGTGAAGGCATAGATTCATGTTGTTTCAAGCCACCCAGTGTGAGGTACTTTGTTATGACAGCAGTAGGAATCGCCTATTCATTGACTATCTTAATAAATATATATATATTTTAATTTGTTGTGCTTTAGGTGAAAGTTTACAAATCAAATCAGTCTCTCATACAAAAAGTTATACACACCTTGCTATGTACTCCTAGCTGGTCTCCCCTGAATGAGACAGCACACTCCTCCTCTCCACCCTGTATTCCCTGTGACCATTCAATCAGCTCCTGTCCCCCTCTGCCTTCTCATCTCCCCTCCAGACAGGAGTTGCCCACATTGTCTCATGTGTCTACTTGAACGAAGAAGCTCACTCCTCACCAGTATCATTTTCTATCTTATAGGCCAGTCCAATCCCTGTCTGTAGAGTAGGCTTCAGGAATGGTTCCAATCTTGGGCTATCAAAGGGTCCGGGGAGCATGACTGTCAGGGTCCCTCTAGTCTCAGTCAGACCATTAAGCCTGGTCTTTTTACGAGAATTTGAGATCTGCATCCCACTGCTTTCCTGCTCCTCAGGGATTCTCTGTTGTGTTCAGTCTGGGAAGTCATCGGTGGTAGCCGGGCAACGTCTAGTTCTTTTGGTCTCAGGCTGATGTGGTCTCTGGTTTATGTGGCCTTTTCTGTCTCTTGGGCTCATGTTTACCATATGTCTTTGGTGTTCTTCATTCTCCTTTGCTCCAGGTAGGTTGAGACCAATTTATGCATCTTAACTGGCTGCTTGCTAGCATTTAAGACCCCAGATGCCTCACACCAAAGTGGGATGCAGAACGTTTTCTTAATACATTTTGTTATGCCAATTGACCTACATGTCCCCTGAAACCATGGTCCCCAAACCCCCGTCCCTGGTACTCCGGCCTTCAAAGCATTTGGTTCTATCCAGGAACTTCTTTGCTTTTGGTTTAGTCCGGTTGTACTGACTATCCCTGTGTTATGTGTTGCCCTTCCCTTCATCTAAAAAAATGTATGCCTACTATCTAGTGACTATCCCTCTCCCTCCCTCCCCACCCTTGTAACCACCAAAGAATATTTTCTTCTGTGTTTAAACTTTATCTAGAGTTCTTATAATAGTGGTCTCATACAATATTTGTCCTTTTGCAATTGACTAATTTCACTCAGCATAATGCCTTCCAGATTCCTCCACTTTTTGAGATGTTTCACAGATATATCGCTGTTCTTAATTGTTGTATACTGTTCCATTGCGTGAACATGCCATAATTTATCCATTTATCAGTTGATGGGCACCTTGGTTGCTTCCATCTTTTTGCTATTGTAAACAGTGCTGCAATAAACATGGGTGTGCATATATCTGTTTGTGTGAAGGCTCTTATTTCTCTAGGATATATTCCAAGGACTGGGATTGCTGGGTTGTATGGTAGTTCTATTTCTAGCTTTTTAAGGGAGCGCCAATTCAATTTCCAGAGTGGTTGTACCATTTTACATTCCCACCAGCAGTGTATAAGTGTTCCAGTCTCTCCACAACCTCTCCAACATTTATTATTTTGTGTTTTTTTTGATTAATGCCAGCCTTGTTGGAGTGAGATGGAATCTTATTGTAGTTTTTGATTTGCATTTCTCTAATGGCTAATGATTGTGAGCATTTCCTCATGTATTTGTTAGCTACCTGAATGTCTTCTTTAGTGAAGTGTCTGTTCATATCCTTTAAAAAAAAAAAATTTTTTTTTTTTTTAATTGGCTTATTTGTCTTTTTGTTGTTGAGTTTTTGCAGTATCCTGTAGATTTTAGAGATCAGGCGCTGATCAGAAATGTCATAGCTAAAACCTTCTTCCCAGTTTGTAGGTAGTCTTTTTACTCTTTTGATGAAGTCTTTGGATGAGCATAGGTGTTTGACTTTTAGGAGCTCCCAGTTATCTAATTTCTCTTCTGGTGTTTGTACATTGTTAGTAATGTTTCGTATACTGTTTATGCCATGTATTAGGGCTCCTAGCATTGTCCTTATTTTTTCTTCCATGGTCTTCGTCATTTTAGATTTTATATTTAGGTCTTTTATCCATTTTGAGTTTGTTTTTGTGCATGGTGTGAGGTATGGGTCTTGTTCCATTCTTTTTCAGATGGATATCCAGTTATGCCAGCACCATGTGTTAAAAAGACTGTCTTTTCCCCATTTAACAGATTTTGAGCTTTTGTCAAATATCTCATATGTGGATGGATTTATGTCTGGATTCTCAATTCTGTTCATTGGTATACGTGTCTATTGTTGAACCAGTACCAGGCTGTTTTGACTACTGTGGCGGTATAATAGGTTCTAAAATCAGGTAGTGTGAGGTCTCCCACTTTGTTCTTCGTTTTCAGTAATGCTTTACTTATCCAGGGCCTCTTTCCCTTCCATATGAAGTTGGTGATTTGCTTCTCCATCTCATTAAAAAATGTCACTGGTATTTGGATTGGGATTGCATTGTATCTATAGATCACTTTGGGTAGAATAGACATTTTTACAATGTTGAGTTTTCCTATTCACAAGCAAGGTATGTTTTTCCACTTATGCAGGTCTCTTTTGGTTTCTTGCAGTAGTGTCTTGTAGTTTTCTTTGTATAGGTCTTTTACATGCTCACAGAGAATTAGATACTTTTGTAGGTGCTTTTTAGGACATGCCACCTGGTCTCAAGTGGGGCCCGGCTCTGCTCAGTTGACCCAGGGGATGACTAATGGAGGTGGGGGGACTGCTAGGGGCTAGTGGGATGGAGGGTGAAATGGAGTGGTCAGCTTTGGCAGGAGGCACCCCTGAGACCCACCCCTTCTGTATTCTAGCAGCTGGTGGCAAGAGAGGTGGAGATAATTGGGCTCTTCAGCGAAGCTGGGTGACGCTTTGCTTAGGGCGCCGAGTGTGTGGGTGACCTTAGCTTTTGTGTCAAGAGCAGCATGGCACATCAGTAATTAGAAGGCATGATCATGATTTGTGCCTTTCGAAGGCTGTGATTAAGCAAAAATAGCCTCCCTTCTTCGGCCAGCAGGAGGAGCCTTGGTGAGCCGGGTGGGCCACGGATCCCTATGCTGCAGCTGGCGGGGGTGCTGGGAACAGACCCTGTGGGAGCTGACCCGCCTTAAAGCCTGTCACAAAACAGCTGGACTTCTACACCCTAAATCTGGGCATGGCAGGGGCCCAGCCTGAACAGGGCCATGTAAACAAAAGTTACGGGAAGTGGGCAGGAATAGGCAGCTTGATGGCGAGATCTGGGGACCCTTGCATGTGGTCACCCCACCACCCAGGACCCCCTGTCTGCAGCTCTTGTCACTAGAGACTCTGGGGAAGCCACTGGAAGCTGAGCCATGAAGCCCAGGCCATCAAGGCAGGCTATTCTAGAACTCCCAGAGGTTCCCCAATGCCAGTTCCCCGGAGGACTTTCAGGAAATATGCTTCCCTGTGGATGGTGCTTCCCAGGGCTCTTCACTTGCAATAAGCTTTCCCAAAAACGTTGTGCATTTCGGTCCCGAAAGCTGGTAAGTTCCAGCCCTGTTCTCCAGTGACTCATCATCTGATAGGGAAATAGACAAGTAACCCCACAGCAATCACCCAGGCCCAGCTCAGCCTGCTGTGGGAGCACAGAGAAGCAATAAGCATCTCTGCCTGGGTACATCTCAGAAGGCTTTCCAGAAGCAGTGAAAACTGAACAGGGTTTTGAGGGATAAGTAGGAGTTTGCCAGTCAGTCAGTGAAGGAAGGAAGGGCTTTCTAGGCAGAGGGTTCAGCATCAGCAATGGCGTGGAGAAGTGAGAGTGGTGTGTCTTGTTGGTGGTCTGAGCCAGTGGCCTCAGTCATTGTGGTGAGAATGTCTGGTTCTCAGCAGAGCTCTGTGGGCGAAGTACAGGCAGGGCAGCCTCTCGGCTGCATTTCTGCTCATTTCAGAGCCTCCGGAAAGACTGGGGGCCTGCCTTCCTGTGGGCCTACCCCAGTCCTGTTAGATACTCTCCAGGGGCCAGAATCTCAAGGGTAGGCTGGGCCTCCCCTCCTTTCTCTCCCAGAGCAAAGCATTTCTGGCTTTTGTGCATCGAAAGGAAGTGAGCCTCTGTCCTCAAACAGCAGAGGAGGTGAGATTCTTCCTCTTTGCAAGGGATGGGGTGAGGGATGCTGAGGACAACCCTGCCCCGTCTCCAGCTTGTGGCTGCCGTCCCCACTGAGCCAGGGACTGTCTCAGCATCATTTGTACCCAGGATGCAGCACCTGCCCACGAATTCAATGCCCAGAGCCTTGCATTGGGTCCCAAGGGAGTTGAGTGCAGTTGGTTAAGGATGAGGGTGCTTCTTGGTCTGTGTCATCAGCGAGGGAACAGGACCCAACCCCCGTTTGGTGGAGGGCATGGTGCCCAGGAAACGGCAGGACCCTCTTGTCTTCCCTGCATCTTATTTATAGCTCACTATGGTAATTTGTGGCAGTCATAGCATTTAATCCTGTAATCACACTGCAAGCAGGCACCCAGCCCACTGAGGCTGGGGAGACTGCCAGGGCCAAGGGAGGGACTTGGCGGCCGGGCAGGCGAGTGTGGAGGTGGCGATATCCCCATCAGCCTCCAGCCCCAGCTTGTCAGCAATGGCCCTGGCTCTGTGTCCCCCAGTGCACCCTCTATCACCACCATCATCATCATCATAAGATACAATAGCAGCTAACACTTACTAGATTCCAGGACCCACTGTAAACCCATTATATATATTAACTCAATTGTTCTCACCACAAGTCTGTGTTTCAAATGGGTGCTGCAAAGGGTTAACACACTCAGCTGTTAACCGAAAGGTTGCAGGGTTGAGCCCACCCAGAGGCTCCTTGGAAGAAAGTCTGAAGATCTACTTCCAAAAAATCAGCCGTTGGAAAACCCAGTGGAGCCCAGCTCTACTCTGACACTCATGGGGTTGCCCTCTTGCCCTGAGTCAGAATCTGCTTGATGGCAATGGGTTGGTTTTATTCCAGATGAGGAAACTGAGGCTCAGTTCCCGCAGTTGGTAAAAGCCAAGATTTGCGCTCAGGTATTTTGGCTTTTAACCACATCTCTCCCAGCCCCAGAAGGGAGGGGTCCCCAGCTTCCACGGGCTGTGACCTCAGCTCTGTCTGTGTTCCTGGTTTCCTTCTGGTCCTCCTGCCTCAGAAGCACACACAGATCACATGCCCCATTGAGCGTGTCTGCCTCATCCCCAGGAAGCCACACTCAGCTCCCCTCCGGGACAGTCTCTTTCCCTACAGGCAGATGGCTTCATGTTGTGTGGCAAGATGGAATGAGGTCTTGCCGCAGCAAACCCGGGCTTGAATCTCTGCGGTGCCACCTCTCAGTTTGTGTTTCCATTTCTTCTCCTGCAGAATGGGGCCTGTTGTATCCCCCTCACTGGGGAGTTACGAAGGTTGAAAGATGGGAAAGCTCTTTGGCGAGCATCATCCTCTGTTGAGTGTGGGGCACTGTAGCTGGGGCTTATGAGCACATGCTACGGGGCCCCCTAGCTGGGTTCACATGCTGGCTCTCCCACTCGGTCTTTTTAGGTGTGTGGCCTGGGGCAAGTAACCTAGGTTCCTTGAGCCTCAATTTTCTCATGTGTAAGATGGAGCTAATAACAACAGAACCTGAACTCAGAGAGTAATTGTGAGGACTACTTGAAGCGATCCACATAAATCACTTAGTGCCTAGGACATATTGCCAAATCAAAACCCAAATCCGTTGCCATTCAGTTAATTCCGACTCATGGCAACCCCATGTGTTACAGAGTAGAACTGTGCTCTACAGGGCTTTCAACGGCTGTAATCTTTATGGAAGCAAATCACCAGGCCTTTCTTCTGTGGCACCAGTGGCTGAGTTTGAACGGCCAACCTTTCACTTAGCAGCTGAGAGCAAACCATTTGTGCTACCCAAGGGCCTGGGAGATAAGTGCTCAATAAAACCGAGCCCTCGCTGTCAGCCTTTACTACCCTGCCCTGAAGGCAGGGCCCAGGTCTCATCTGCCTTCTGTCCCTCAGTGCCTAGCCAAGCCCAGGGCAGGTCTACAATAAGTTACAAATCAGGCAGGGACAAGCCTGAGCCACTGGCAGTTGCCTTGGTAAGTGCTGGGCAGAGCCAGGCCTCAGAACAAGTTTTTCCTTCTCTTCTTAAAAGCCAGACCCCTCCATTGCTTAGGCAATGATTTCCTGTCTGTGTGGGCAGCGGCTCAAAGGTCATAAAGACCAGGGCTGTGTCTGCGAGGACAGGGTATTTCAGAAATGTACTTCCCTAATGGGGACAGCTTTGCAATTGGAACTCTTCATAGACGCACCCTTCCCTGGGGTTCGTAGTGACGGAGGCAATGTTGACTTAGACACAGTCCGGCCAGGGCTCCCACCCACACCTATCCCCTGCAGGATTGTCCTCAAAGTCCCTGGGAGGGACCTTCCTGGGATATGACTGCTAGGAGGCTGCAACAGGCTCATGGCAGGGGCTGGGAGAGTGTGATGAAGGAAAGGGTCATTCTTGTTTAGACCAGGCTACTTTAGTCGGTAAGTGAGTTCCCTGTCACTGAAGGCAAACAAGTCTAGCTGTGTGAGTCAGTCTTAGAGAGGAAACAGTACCCATCTCATGGGGGAGAAAAGAGGGGAGGCAAGGTCAGCTTGATGGAAGGAAGGATTCCTCAAGGTGGCTGGCGTCATTGGGGGGTAGGGTAATGATGTGTCTGTCTCTCTCCACCTGGGAGCCCAATGTCGTGACCTTTAGGAGTGTGGATGCTAGCTCAGGGGTTGACAAACTTTTCTGTAATGGGCCAGAAAGTAAATACTTCAGGCTTTGCAGGCTGTCAAGTCTCTGTTAAAACTCCTTCATTCTGCCGTGGTAGCACGAGCCACCGTGGACAATATGTAAATGAATGAGCCTGGCTGTGTCCCAATAAAACTTTATTTACAAAAAGAAGTGACGGGCCAGACTGGGTCCACGGCTGTAGTTTACCAACCTCTGTGTTGGAGGAATAAGGGCCAGGGAAGTTTGGGTGACAAGAAGCACTGCCCGGAGGTGGAGATCTCGAACCCAGGAAGCTGAGAGAAGCAGTAGAGTGTTTCTGGCAGTGATTGACTTCACCCCAGAGCTTGTGGGTGATGACGAGTGTGGTCATCACTGTCCTTCCCTCTCTGAGGGCCCCCTTCCCCTAGATCATGGTCCCCAAATTCTTCCTGGCCCTGCTATCGCTCTGATAGCCTCAAACAGATAATTTAAATAATTTATCCGGCTTTTCTGTTTGTTCTCAGAGGGAAGGTTGGTCCAAATAACTGTCCATAACTGGAAATGGAAGCTGTCAGGTGATACTCTCATTGCTGCCGTTGGTGAAGCAAAGCAGGATCCCGCCTTTCTAGGACGTCCCCTCCTCGCCTCAGTGACAGCCTTGTAATGAGCTAACCCTGTGTGTCTTCCTTTCCTTAGGAGGAGAAAGCTTCGGGGGTGTTGATTTCTGAGGCAGGGGACTGGATGGGGTGAATCTCCCTTGCTCCAGACTCTACAGTTACAGCCCACCTGGCAGTCAAGGCCGCAATATGGAGTCCACGCACCGTGCGGCCAGCTGGGCCCTGGGGAATGCCCAGTCACTGCGTGGGAAGGCTGGAGAAGCTGAATTCTCCTCTGTTCTCTCTGCAGGAGAGCTGTACCGGGTTTCCTTGAGAAGACAGAAGTTCCCAGCCCAGGGAAGCATCGAGATCCACGAAGACAGTGAGGTGGGCTGAGTTTCCGAGGGTGTTGCATCAGGATTTCAGGGAGAGTTTTCACCCAGGCCTTCACTTGACTTGCTTTGTGACCCTGGGCAGGTTCCTGTCCTTCTCTGGGCCTCAGACTCCACAGGAACCAAAACGGTGCCTCGGGTCCCTTCCAGCCTTAATACCAAGGGCCTTGCCCTCCTGTCAGCCTGTGCCCCCCATACTGAATGCACAAGGAACCCTATCACATGAGGCTGGAGAGCCTTCCCCGCTGTGGAGCAGAGACAGGATGGCCACCATCTCCCTGTGTCTGTGTCTGTGCCTCTCCCCCTCCCCCACCGCCTGTCCTCTCTCTATCTGATGGATGTCCCTCTCAGGAAGGCTGTCCCCAGCGCTCCTGCAAGACACATGTCCTCCTGCTGGTGCTGCATGGGGGAAACATCCTGGATACAGGCTCAGGGGACCCATCCTGCAAGGCGGCCGACATCCACACCTTCAGCTCCGTGCTGGAGAAGGTCACCCGCGCCCACTTCCCCGCTGCCCTGGGCCACATCCTCATCAAGTTCGTCCCCTGTCCTGCCATCTGCTCCGAGGCTTTCTCACTCATCGCCAAGTGAGTCGATTGTGGCTGGGGTGGCCTGTGGCTGGGGCTGGAGGTTTAAGCGGAGGGGTTGCCTATGCCGTGTTGGCACCTGGCGGGCAAGTGGGTACCTGTCAAGGCCTCTCTGGGATGTCAGGCCCTGATGACCATGAGCACCACTGGGGGCAAGTGGTCATTGAGAGTAGATGCAATTAACACACACACACTGACGACTCTTCTGTCTCGACCTGGTTGGTGCCCACCCCACAATGTCTCAGATCCACGTCCTGGGCTCAGGAGGCCTCTGGTCTAGTTGGCCCAGATATGGAAACTGAGGCATCGAGCAGTTAAGCAACTTCTCCCAGCTAAGCCAGCTAGTGGAGTCAGGATCCAAACCCAGGCAGCCTCTCTCCAGGACCACACAATGACAGCCCAGTAAGAATGCTCTCTGTAATGGAGGTTGCACAGGGCACTGCCATCACTCAGACGGAATGTGTAGCTCTATCTAGGAGTGCCAGGGAAGACTTCCTGGAGGAGGTGGCTTTTGAGTATGCCTTGAGAGTAGCAGAGCCTGATTAAGTGTGTGGGCTCACAAGTCAGCCTGGATTTGAATCCCAGCTGTGTGACTTTGAGGAAGTAGTTTAACCTCTCATGGTCTCAGTTTCCTCATCTGTAAAATGGGGATAATAATCATACCCCTCATAGAGTTGTTGCGAGGGTTCCACGTGGTAGTGGATGTGAAGCACTTAGTGCAGTGCAGAGGATAGACACTGTGGTTAGCATCATTCTTGCTGGGTGAGAAGGCTCTCTTTCTCCATTGATGGAGAGTGGGCTGGGGAGGGAAATAATCCTGACTCCCAGCGGAGAACCTGGCTGGCGGGGAGGAGGTGGGGAAGGACGGAGTCCAGAGCGCTGGGTATGGAGGCGGCACGCTTAGCCACTGACCCTGGCATGTCTCTGTCTCATCGTGGGCCTCGGCTCTCCATACAAACCTGCTCTGGTACCTGTGGAGGATAAACCGAGAGACCAGGGGCTTCTCCAGGATCTGGGGATCCATGGGAAATCCCATCCACTGCTCCAGCCACTCCCAGGCCCGGTGCCTCCCCTGTCAGAGGTGTCTGGAGCCAGATGGGAGATGTGGTTGCTCATCAATAAAACCAGTTGCCATGGAGTCGACTCCAACTCATGGTGACCGCACGTGTGTCAGAGTAGAACTGTGCTCCATAGGGGTTTCAATGGCCGATTTTTTGGAAGTAGATTGCCAGGGCTTTCTTCCAAGGCACCTCTAGTAGACCCGAATGTACCACCGAGGGATCCGCTCATAAATAAAATGTGCAAAAAAAGGGCCCCAAGCACCTGCAGTGGCCATGTCTAATAGAACATTTGGAAAATTGTGAAGATTGGAAGCTGGGAAGCTAGAAGCCAGGGACATTCTGTGTTTAGGGGTGAGAAGGAGGCAGGTGGGCACCCTATCCTGACCCTCACCCCCTTCTCTTGCCTCTGCTCTGTCAGAGCCTTGAGCTGCAGAGATGAACCCCACATCTGTCAGTTAGATGTGGCTCTGAGGAGAGGCTCAGCTGAGCAGCCCCAATCTGGGACGAGGACTGAGACCCCAGCAGGCACCCAGCAGTGCTGGGGAGGGGCTGACAGCCCTGCCCTGGGAGCTTCCCCTGCTTGAGTGCCCAGGTCTAGGCTAGCCAGCCCCTTTCCTTCTCTGGACCCCACTTACTCTTCCTGTCTTCTCAAAGAAGCGATGTCTCCTTCCCTCTGGACCACCGGCAGAGCCCCATCTCAGATTTCCCAGGACACAGGGCAGGTCTCTATCAGAATTGGGAGGGAGGCAGGAGATGAGGTCAGTAGTTCCCCCAGCTGGCTAATCACCCAGATCTCTGGTGTCCTTCGTTCTCGTTAAACCACACAATGTCCAGGCCTCACCCCCAGAGCATTAGAGGCAGGAGGGGTGGAGTCTGGGAATCTGCATCTTGGACGACTGCTCACAGGTTCTGCCAGGCTTTAGGCTGAGGAAGTGAGCTGAGGGCGGCTCCTTTGTCTTCACACTAATAGTCTGGGAGTTAATTGTGCTGGTGCGTTACCCATCTCAGGGCCCCCACTCCCCACCCCCAGCACAGTTGACCTCTAGGCTGGGTCACCCAGCCCAGCCCTCTCTCTCACGAAGACTGATGGCCTGACCACTGACGGGCCCACGGACGGAGCTTACTGCTCCCCCAGGCAGCTCTTTGCCAGGGCCATTAATCACCCCGTAATCACTGCTGGGAGGGAGGGAACTCTTTTGCAGCTCATTAACATCTCTCCGGCTGCAATCCAGGCCTGTTTCCTTTAATCTGTGTTCTTTGGAGATGAGCAATGCTGGGGAGGCAGCCTTGCACGCCATGAAGATGCCGCCGCTTGCTGAGGGGGCTTTGCTGTCATCTGCTCCCAGGGTTCAGTGGTGGGCATGGTCAGTCTGGCCCCGGTTCCAGGGAAAGGGCAGGCTCTGGGCAGGGGCTGGGGTCATGGCCGGTCTGGTCTCTCCTGAGCAGCACCGTAGATTGTCAGGCTGCAGCAATGCAGCTGGGTTGATGCCCCCGAGGTTGGGGGCAGCACGGGCAGGAGGCTGGTCTCAGGTGGGTCTGAGCTGCCCAGAGAGGGAGGGCCTTCCTGGTGGGAGGGAGGGAGGGAAGAAGGAAGGGGCCAGCAGGGGCTGGCAGTCCTTGGTAGTGGGCATGCTGGAGGGCAGACTCCCGTATCTCTTTTTGGAGTCATAGACCTTTCTGCAAAGACAATTTGCAAAGTTTCGATCCTCTCCCCGAAAAATGGACACACGGTATCACTCCTGCAGCCATGTGCCCCCTTCCAAGCTCTTCTCCCTTCTCAGCTTCTCCAAAACCATCTTTGAGGCCTAGTCTAAACTCCACTTCCTCCAGGAAGTCAGCCGTGACTTGCCCCCTCCCTGATCCACACCAGCTGGCTCCCTGGGTGCCTTTATCCACTACAACTTTATTATATATATATTTTTTAGTTGCCATTGAGTCGTGGCCTCATGTATGTCAGAGGAGAACTGTGCTCCATAGGGTTTTCAGTGGCTGGTTTTTTGGAAGTAGATAGCCAGGCCTTTTGTCCAAGGTGCCTCTGGGTGGACTCGACCTGCCAAGTGCATGTCAAGTGTGTTAACCGTTTGCATCACCCAGGGACTCCCTCCACCACCATGGGGGTGTCCTCTGGGGACAAGCAGGAGACCGCAAGAGCACTGCTGTTGCAGGAGACTCCAGGCCTATCCCTGTCCCCTCCACATGGGTGGCTGGGCCCAGGGAGGGACTCGGAGGGATCAGCACCTCCCATCTGTGCTTTGTCCCATCTAACTCAGGCCGGGGTCGCCCTAAGGTGCCCTGGAGCTGAAGGCCCAGTCCCTGGGCGGCACATGCTTTCCTCTGCCTGTCTCAGCCCCATGCCCCCCACCCGCTGACTCCCGCTGGGCTTACCTTGGGTCCCTGTCTGCAGCCTGAGCCCCTACGGCCATGACGAGGGTGGCCCCAGCAACAGCCAGGATCATGCCCCACTGGCCGCCCTGCCCCTGCTGGCCATCTCCTCCCCGCAGTACCAGGACGCTGTGGCTACGGTCATCGAGCGAGCCAACCAGGTCTATGGAGAGTTCCTTAAGTCCTCTGATGGAGTTGGCTTCAGCGGGCAGGTAGGACAGCCTGCTGTTCCTGCCCCTGTCCTGGCCCCTGCCTGGGAGAGGGGGTGGAATCTTCTGGAAGGATCAAGCCTAGGCTGTTCTAGAGCCGGAGCATCTGAGGTTGAAGGAGGCTTTTGAGATCTTTGAGTTCATCCTCATTTTACAGATAGGAAAACTGAAGCCGACAATCTGAATTTTGGTTTTGAGCCCATGCCTGAGTCTGACCCCGGACCCTAGCCTGATCCCTGAACGCAGGCTGACCCTGGCCCTAGACTAAACCCGGAGCACCCTCCCTCAGTGTGGACCCTTTCAGCACCTCTGTGGGACAGGCTCCTTCTGGAAAGGCAGCCCCTGGGGGTGAGGGGTAGGGGGTCACAGTGGACCAGCCTTTAGCCCAAGCTGTGTCTTCTCCAGGTGTGTCTCATCGGGGACTGTGTAGGTGGCCTCCTGGCCTTCGATGCCATCTGCTACAGTGCCGGGCCCTCGGGCGACAGCCCTGGCAGCAGCAGCCGGAAGGGAAGCATCAGCAGCACGCAGGTGAAGCCAGGTGGCGGGGTGGGGGAGGGACCCTTTAGGGGAGCCTCGCCAGCCCAAGGGGAGCAGGGCCTCTCCTGTGTTAGACTTTCACATTTGCCCCATGAGGTCCAGGTCAGAAAGTATCCTATCACAGCCCTACGTGGGGAGTGAGATGATTATCACAGCTGAGGAAAGTGAGGCTGCCCAAGAAAAAAAAACAAACCTAGTGCCACGGAATCAACTCTGGCTCGTGGTGACCCCATGTCTTACAGAGTAGAACTGCTCCACAGGATTTTCCTGACTGTAATCTTAATGGAGGCAGGTTGCCAGGCCTTTCTTCTGTAGCACTGTGGGTGGGTTTGAACCACCAGCTTTCAGGTTAGCAGCTGATGGCACTGTTTGCACCACCCATGGTAGTTCGCTTGGGTGTAGGAGGCAGCGTTGTGCCTCGAATCTCACCGTTACTGCGATGGGGCTACCATATTTCTTTTGGAAGACATCTGGCCTTTCACATCGTAGGAGAGAAGGATCCATGGCACCCTGTGTTTCTTGACTGGGGAGGAGGCAGGGTCTGGAGTCTCCAGTGACCACGGTGCTCTCCTTCCTTTTCTCCTTGGTCCCAAAGGACAGCCCCGTCGTGGTGGAGGAGAACTGCAGCCTGGCCGGCAGCAAGCGCCTCAGCAAAAGCAACATCGACGTCTCCAGTGGTTTGGAGGATGAGGAGCCCAAGAGGCCGTTGCCGCGGAAACAGAGCGACTCCTCCACCTATGACTGCGAGGCCATCACCCAGCATCATGCCTTCCTGTCAAGGTAATGCGGCTCCCTGTCCTCTGCCGTCCTTCCAGCCAGGCGTCCATGGGAGACAGGACCTAGGGTACAGAGTCATTTGGGAGACCTGTGGCCAGTCATCTGTCCCAGGCCCTTCCATGGGAGCCGTTTACAAGTACTGAAATGCTGGGGCCAAGGCCCCTTCCCACTGGCCCTGCACCGTTGACCCTGCAGAGACCCAGGTCCCTGCACTCTGGCACCTGCTCTACCCGGCCTGCTGAGGGGCTGAGGACAAGCTGTTTTATCTCTCTGAGCTTCAGTTTTGTCTTCTGCAAAAGGGCAAATACTGGATGGTTTTAAGAATCTGGTGAAATAACAGGTGTGTGGGTATTTTGTGAGCTTCTCCAGGTGTGTCTTCTTATTATTTCTCAGATGAGGAAATAAGGGCCAAGAAGATGAAGAATTTTCCCAAGATTACACAGACAGTTACTGAAGACCTGGGGTCAGAGAAAACACTTGCCATCGAGTCAACTCTGACTCGTGGTGACCTCACGTGTGTCAGAGTAGAACTGTGCTCCATAGGGTTTTCAATGGCTGTGATCTTTCAGAAGTAGATTGCCAGGCCTTTCTTCCAAGGCACTTCAGGGTGGACTTGAACCTCTAGCCTTTCAGTTAGCGGTCGAGTGTATTACCCATTTGCACCATTCAGGGTTGGAATACTGGTCTCCAAATTCCCAGTGTGGTGCTTCTGTACAGCACTCTTTTACTTGTAGGCCAGCAGGCTCCTCCACAGACCTGTTCACCCTTGAACTTTCTAGAAGAGACATGTTAATCAACACTGGCTAAATGAATTATCTGCACATTAACCCAGGATATGAGTGAGTGTTATGCATGGACCCAAACAGGAAGGAATGCCTCCTTCCTTCCTTCTTTGCTCCGCAACTCTCCCTCCTCCCTCCTCCCTTCTCCCTCCTTCTTCCTTATTCAAGCAATAAATATCATGAGGTCATCACATCATTTAGAAAGTCACCACCCAGAAGGACCCACAATTAACACTCTGAAGTATTTCTATTCAGTATTTTTTTTATAAATGTTTGCTTTAAAACAAACGACAACAATAAAAACTCTTATATTGTGATGTTCTCCCCATATAATAAAAAATAATTGGTGAATATTCTTAAATGGGGGCAGTAGTGGTTTAGTGGTAGAATTCTCACCTTTCACGTAGGAGACCTGGGTTCGATTCCTGGCCGATGCACCTCATACAAAGCCACCACCCGTATGTCAGTGGAGGCTTGCTTGTTGCTATGATGCTGAATAGGTTTGGGCAGAACTTCCAGGCTCAGATGGGCAAGGAAGAAAGGCCTGGAGACCTACATTCATAAGACCAGCCAGTGAAAACCCTATGAATCACAGTGGTGTGATCTCCAACCAACCATGGGGACAGCTCAGGATCAGACAGCGATGAGTTCTGTTGTGAATCGGGTCCCGTGAGTCCGGGGCCTACTTGACGGCAGCTAACAACAACAAATATTCTTAATGGCTATATAATATTCTATTAAATACATGGACCACAGTTCATTTAGCCAATCCCAGTAATTGGGCCCTTTGGCTTTCTCAAGTTCTTCTCCATTATAAAGAGTGCTTTCATACCTACGTGTATGTTAAGGTTGTTTCATTCAGCCGGGTTCCTGCAGGAGGACTTACTGGGGCGAAAGCTCTACGTATTTAAATCCCTGACTATTTAAAGCTCCGCTGATAGATTATCCCTTAGAAAAGCTGCTACATTCAAGTCAGCTTGGCAAGGTGACAATCTTGACGCTTCTGGTTCCTCTTTGAAAAATCCTTTAGGAAACCCCAAATGTGGAGTTTGACAAGAAGTTAGAGGCTCTGGGTAGCTGGTCCAACACAGCCAACTTACCCTCCGGTGTAGGGACAGAAGGTGGCTTCTTCAGCACTTAATTAGTTGGTGTGTGTTTAGGAGCCACGCTGTACACGGACTCTGTGTTGTTGAACAGCACAGTCGTCCTCCTTGCCGGGGGCTGCTTGTCCTATGAGAATAGGAGGGAGCGTGGCAACCGAGGACTCCACTTTCCAGACTCTCACAGGTGCTTATGGAGCAGGAAGATAGGTGGGGGCCCTGCCCACACTCTTTAAATTGCTATTTCTAAAATTCTCTTTGTCCTCCAACTCCAGCATTTTAGTCAAATTTGAATTTCGTTGACTGAGGCATTGGTGGTTCAGTGGCAGAATCCCCACTTTCCACGCAGGGGAGCCGGGGTTTGATTCCCGGCCAAGGCGCCTCGTGTGCGGCCATCACCCGTCTGTCAGTGGAGGCTTGCATGCTCCTGCGATGCTGAACAGGTTTCAGCGGAGCTTCCGGACTGAGACAGACTAGGGAGAAAGGCCTGGTGATCTGCTTCTGAAAATCAGTCAGTGAAAACCCTAAGGATCTCACCAACTCTGTGGAAGGCGTCAGGCGCGTGGACTCTGGTTCCCAGCCCTTTCCCAGTGACGGAGGGGCTGGGCATTCCAAGTTCCAGCTTCAGCCTCTAAGTGAGCATTGCCACCTTCTCTGCCCTCCTGTCCCTCCTCCCGGCCTTTCTCCACAGCATCCACTCGAGTGTGCTGAAGGACGAGGCTGAGCTCCCTGCATCTGGGGCCCAGCTCCCTGAGGTCAGCCTGGGCCGCTTCGACTTCGACGTGTCCGACTTCTTCCTCTTTGGCTCGCCCCTGGGTCTGGTCCTGGCCATGCGGAGGACAGTGCTGCCTGGGCTGGATGGTGGGTGTGGCCCAGTGTCACTAAGCCAACAAAATTGGGGAGTTGGGGGTGGGGGGTATACCGGTGGGGAACGTTATGGAGTTAGAGTAGATGGAGAGGGAGGAGGAGGGGCGAAGCATTGGGGGTGCAGGGGAGACAGAGGAAGAGGAAGGAGAAGGGACAGCTCTCTGAGATGGGACACTGTCTCTGTCGCATGCCCCTAGCCAATTTGTGTCTGCATTGTTAGGCTGTCATGCCCTATGGGAAGAAAAGTCACCAATATTCACCCTATTGCACCCCATGCCCCTCCTTCCCCAGTACCCAGGAAGACCCACTGTGGCCAGGTGGGTCCCACCTTCACCGGCATATCCAAGCCTACCTCAGTGCTTTGCTCACGCAGCACCTGCAGCCTCTGAATGCCTTCTTCCATGCCCCTAAGATACAGAAGTGAGGCGATTTATATGAGAACAGAGAGGCACTTAGCAGTGACCCTGAGGATGCAAGTACAGGCCACCAGAGACTGGAGGGCACCTCGTGTATCAATGGATCTGTGGTTTTCCAGCTTTCTTTTTAGCCAAAGCTTACCAACAATCTACAATACGGAACAGATAAAAAGGGAGGGGTTTGGGTTGCCTCTCTCCTGTCCCAGCCTTGACCCCACAGCTGTCCTTACTGTTGCTAAGGAGCCTTAGGGCTTCCTGGACGCTGGGCTGCCCACTCTCCTGACCCGGAAGGCAGAGGAGCCAGCCCAAGAGGCCTCAGTGGGGACACCTACTGGTCTGTGAGAGAAGTGTTCGGCCTGCTCTGGCAAACCAGAGCCTCCACCACCAGGCCTGGAAATGGAGTGCTGTCCTGAGAGAACTTGGACTAGCTTCCTAGATCAGGTGACATCTAAGAGAAACCTGGAAGAATTTGTAGTAGTTTGACCAGTTGGAAATAGTGGAGGGTGGGCCTACTAGGAGAAGGATAGCGTGAACGAAGTCAGGGCAAGAGGAGGGCAGCAAGCCTGATGGCGGAGTTGCAGGTGTTCACAGTAGCTACAGTGTTGGGTGCCAAAAGGGGCACTCCTAGGTGAGGCAGGTTGGCAAGGCCTCGAATGCCAAGCTGAGCATAATGGCTTTGATTCTGCTGGTAGCAGGGAGCCGTGGAAGGTTCTTGAGCAGAGGTGTAGACTGCTCAAAGCTGCATTCCAGGAAACCTTCTAGGGCCAAAGGAACAGGGTGCTCTAAAGGGGCTTCCCTCATGTACCCTCCCCGCAGGTTTCCAGGTGCGTCCTGCCTGCAGCCAGGTCTATAGCTTCTTCCACTGCGCAGACCCCTCTGCCTCGCGGCTCGAGCCACTGCTGGAGCCCAAGTTCCACCTGGTGCCACCTGTCAGCGTGCCCCGCTACCAGAGGTTCCCACTGGGTGACGGACAGACCCTCCTTCTTGGTAGGCTCTTGGGGATGGGGGGAGAGTGTGCTGAGCAGGAGGCTGGGCCCCCCAGCCAGGTGGTACCCCAGGGCCACCCTCTCTGAGCAGCTGCTATGAGCTGTCAGTTAATGGCTGGCTAGAATCACCAGAGCAGGGTCTGCTTGCTTTTGGGGGCCAGGACTACCTGCCTTCAGAGCAGCCCATCTGAGCTGAGCTCTGTGTGAGCTGCCTTGGGGCTCAGAGACCCAGGCTGTCGCCCTCGCAAGCTCCCAACTGAGCCCCTGTGGCAGGGCCAGTGTAATGCTCAAGCTGTCAACTCAGTTGTAAATTCAGGGATCCATGCTGACTCCTGGAAACCCTGGTGGCATAGTGGTTAAGTGCGACGGCTGCTAACCAAAAGGTAGGCAGTTCGAATCCACCAGGCGCTCCTTGGAAACTCTATGGGGCAGTTCTACTCTGTCCTATAGGGTCGCTATGAGTTGGAATCAATTTGACGGCAACGGGTTTATGCTGACTACTTACTACCCCGGAGTCCAGCCTGGACAGTGGAGGTGTAGGGCAGGGTTTCATCCTGGGACAGGTGGCCTTTGACCCAGGCCTGGACAGGGAAGATGCATTTGGACAAGTGGAGAGAGCTGGATGATGGGGCTGGGGAAGGAGCAGCAGCAGCAAGGGCAGGTGGGCTGGGGGAGGGGCCGGTAGCCCCTGGAGTGGGCTGAGGCAGGCACGGACTGGGCAGCCAGGGGTCTGAAACCAGCCCCTCAGCTCCACTCCCCGAGATGAGGGGGTTTCCCTGAGTCCTCACAGAGGCTTGGGTCCAGTGGGTGGGGGACTGTGCCTGCGGCTGGCTCAGGATTAAACACCACCCCCGTTTCAGTGGAGACTTACTTTCCAAAGTCTTCCTTCGTCAGGAACTTCAATGGGTAGATGAGGCTCTAAAACCCCCACCCCCATTTTAAAATGTGTCCTCTTGAACAGGGCGCTCTCCTTCCTCTCAAGGGCGCCCTGGCTCTGTGGCCAGAGGCCAGAGGGCCCATTCACTTCCAAGCTCAGCTGGAAGTCCTTTGTGGCTGGGGAGGAGTGTGATAAAACAGGACATGGTTAGGCATCACCCCTGAGGCCCCAGCCAGGGGCTTTCGGGGTCAGTCTCCCAGAGGCTCCTAAAGTAGAGGAGGTGAAACTCAACAATGTATTGTGGCTGATGAGTCCCTTCGGGCCCCAGAGGGGGTTAGGGGTGTGTGCAGGCTCCCTGTTGGGCTGGCGAGCCAGCAGGGCGGGCTGGCGAGCCAGCAGGGCAGGCTGGCTCCCCTGAGTGACCAGCCTCCCGCCCAGCACAGGAGGCACGAATGCGCAGTTCTGTTGAGACACTTGGCCATGACCTTGAAATTCCCCTTCCAGCCGATGCCCTGCACACCCACAGCTCCCTCTTCCTGGAGGACAGCTCCCGGGGCAGCCCACCCCTTCTGGACGCCCCTGCCTCGCCCTCACAGGCCCCGAGGTCCCAGCGCCCGGGGCGGAGGATGAGTGAGGGCAGCTCCCACAGTGAGAGCTCAGGGTCCTCGGACAGCCTGGCACCTGCGGGTGCCTCCTGCAGTGAGTGAGGCTCTGCCTGGACTTGTGGGAGGGGGACCTTGCAGGTGGCTGCTGGTCGACCACCAGGGCTATTAAGGCCCACCTGGGGGTGGGGGGAGGGGTGAAGGGACTCCTGGGTGGCATTCCTGCCTTTAGGGAGCACTTGGTCTCTAGGTGGAAACCTCGCTTCAGACTGAATCCTTACCCTGGCCCCAGGCTGAGCTCTGATCTTGGAGAGAACCCTGACCTCTGACCCTGAATAGGGCCCTAAACACTAACCCTGGACAGTGTGGGCCCTAACCCCTGGCCCTAACTCCAGACTGAGCTCTGATCTCAGAGCGAGTCCTGACCTCCAGCCCTGGAGTGTGCCCTAAACTTTGACCCTGGTCCTGGAGTGAGCTTTGACCTCTGCAAAGCCCTGACCTGCAACCCTGGACAGAGCCCTGATCTCTGACCATAGACCAAGCCCTGACTTCTCCAGGCATAGAGTGAGCTCTGAGCTCAGACCAAGCCCTAGTCCCAACATTCAGTGTCTCGCTGAGAATCACTGCTGACCTGGGTAAGACTGTGGGGGTCCCTGAGGGTCCCAACCCCATTCCTGGGGACCAGTTTGGAGCACATGTCTTACAGGAGGGCTGGGCTGGCAGAGGGGCTGGTGGGTGGTGAGAAGGTGGGAGTCATTCAGAGCAGGGCTCCCTAGCCCCCAAACCTGTGCCCTGAGTGGCATGTCCATCACTGGGTCTGTGTACCAGGGCTTCCACACTGCCCCCTGAGTCAAGACCCTAGGCAGGTCACTGTCCTCACCTCCCTCTTGGACCCACAGTCACGGCCAAGTGGTGGGGCACCAAGAGAATTGACTACGCCCTGTACTGCCCTGATGTCCTCACCGCCTTCCCCACCGTGGCCCTGCCCCACCTCTTCCATGCCAGCTATTGGGAGTCCACAGACGTGGTCGCCTTCATCTTGAGACAGGTATGCTGCCCCCTTGCTGTCCCTGCCTCGGGCCCCTCTGGAGGCTCCCATCCTTCTGGTCTGGAGAAGAAGTGTGCTGTTTATCCCAAGAGCAATGGAAAGGTGCTGGAGCATTTGAACATGGGCAGACAATGTGTTTTATAAAGACCACTGACTACTATGTGGCTAAAGGCATGGTCTTTCTAGAAAATGAAATAGAAATAGAATGTACTGATGCTTCAACTTAGAATCTGGAGCAATGGATTCCTACTCCCCTCTGAATCTCAGTTTCCTCGTCTGTAAAATAAACAGTGCAGCAGAAAGACCAGTGAATAGGGGTCAGGGCAGGGTGGAGGTCAGATTACACACAGCCTCCGAGGCCAAAGGAAAAAAAAAAAACCATTGCCTCCTAGTCGATTCTGACTCATAGCGACCCTATAGGACAGAGTAGAACTGGCCCATAGAGTTTCCAAGAGCACCTGGTGGGTTCGAACGGCTGACCTTTTGGTTAGCAGCCATAGCTTTTAACCACTACACCACCAGCGTTTACCAAAGGAAGGAATTTGATTTTATAATCCACTCCAATTCCAAAATCTCGTGTTCTGAATCGTCTTTGAGTTCCCTAAATCAGTGAGAAACCATGGTAGGGTTTTGAGCGAGGAAGAGATATCAGCTGACTCGTATATTTAAAAGGAAACCCTGGGGCTGCTGTGTGGGGACAAGAGAGAAGCACGGGCCTGTTATGAGGCGAGCGTAGGAGCCCGGCATGGTGATGATGGTGTGGACTGGGGCACTGGTGGTGGAGGTGCTGAGAAGTGGCTAGATTTGAGTCATGGTCATAGGATTTGCTGATGCTGGGACATGAGGGCAAGAAGGGGCCCAACAAGTCCTGCTTTTTGCTTGAGTAACTGCAGGTGTGTCATGGATTGAATTGTGTTCCCCCAAAATGTCTGTCAACTTGGCTAGGTCAAGATTCCCGGTATTGTGTGATTGTCCACCATTTTGTCATCTGGTGTGATTTTCCTATGTATTGTAAACCCTGTCTCTATGATGTTGATGAGATGGGATTAGTGGCAGTTATGTGGCCTCAATCTATAAGATTAATCTACAATTTGAGCCAATCTCTTTTGAGATATGAAAGAGAGAAATGAGCAGAGAGACAGGGGGAACCTCATACCACTAAGAAACAAGAGCCAGGAGAATAGTGTGTCCTTTGGACCTGGGGTCCCTGTGCTGAGAAGCTCCTCATCCAAGGGAAGATTGATGACAGGGACCTTCCTCCAAAGCCAACAGAGACAGAAAGCCTTCGCCTGGAGCTGACGCCCTGAATTTGGACTTGTAGCCTACTAGACTGTGAGGGAATTGACTTCCGTTTGTTGAAGTCACCCACTTGTGGTGTTTCTGTTATAGCAGCACTAGATAACTGAGACAGGGTGCCACTCCCTAAGATAAGGAAGGGGAGGGCTAGGGTGAGGTATGGGAAATCAAGTCTTGGCTTGTGGATGTATGAAATGTGAGACGCCTGTTAGATGTTGAGTAGGAAGGTGGATATATGAATTTAATGAATGTAAGAGCTGGGATTAGAGGTAAACATGTGCGGTCACTAGAGCTTGGGTAGCATTTAAAACTGTTGATGGGTATGATACCAAGGAAGTTACAATAGATAGGGAAGTTCAGGGATGAGTCCTGGGGTTCCCAGGGGATAAGGGGCAACCACCAAACCAGGCTGAAGAGGAGCACCCCTCAGAGTCAGGTGAGGACCAAGGAGCGGGGTAGACTGGAGTGGACCACTGTGTTTGGCAGGATGAAAGTCCTTGGGCCTTGGCAAAAATGGCCTCAGAGGAGCAATGGGGATGGAAATGCGATGAAAATCGGTGGAGGAGAGAATGTGAGATGAGGAAATGGAGACAGAGTACGGGAATAAGTCTTTTGTGGGATTTTGCTATGAGGGAGAGCACAGAAATGTGAGGGTAACTGGAGGGCCACCACGGGTCTGTTGCTGTTGTCTTGTGCTGTCAAGTGGATTCAGACTCATGGTGACCCCATGTAGTACAGAGTAGAACTGCTCCATAGGTTTTTCTTGGCTGTCATCTTTATGGAAGCAGATTGCCAGGACTTTTCTTGTGTGGTACCGTTGAGTGGGTGTGAACCACCAGCCTTTTGGTTACCAGCTGAGCCCAAATGGTTTGTGCCACTTAGGGGACTAGGGAGAGTTTTTTTTTTTTTTTTTTTTTTTAAAGATGTGTGATATTACAGCATATTTGGATGCCAAATTGAAGGGTCCAGTAGGGAGGGACTAGCCAGTGATAGAGAGAGAGGAGAATTGCTGGAGCAATGTCTTGAGTAGGTGAGACGGCCGGGCTCCAGGGCTCCAGCTGGCTTTCCATAGGAGCTTCCAGAGGGAGGTCAGCCATTGGCATAGCAGGGAGGCGGAGAAGGGAAACAGATGCAGGAGGGCACCAGGCTTGGGCATGGAGGACAGAGGTGTTCCGAGGACACAGTGTGGGCTTAAGCAGAGCCACTTGGGGGTCAGGGTAGGCGGACAGGGAGACAGACTCTGGGGTCCTCAGGCTCCTGAGGGTTCCACGTTGGGGGAACAAGTGGGAGGACCTGCTGGTCACAATCTGGTTATCCCTAACACCCCGGGACGGTGGGACGGGTATCAGATGGTCTGACCAAGCACCTGCTGGCTGCTTGTCAGGTGATGCGCTATGAGAGCGTGAGCATCAAGGAGAGCACTGGCCTCGATCCCGCGGCACTGAGCCCTGCCAACCCCCGCGAGAAGTGGCTTCGAAAGAGGACCCAGGTCAAACTGCGGGTACGTGGGGCTGCTCTGGGGGCGGGGCATCCACATGGCAGATAAGGGGTGGGCTGGAATGTGGGGGGCAGAGACCCAGGGAAGGCCCGGAGAGTGCGGAGAGTGAGGGTACCGGAGTGGGCAAAGGCATGGTAGCTCCTGCTGAGGCTGGCCTGAAAGAAACGAAGGAGTGTAAAAGGGAGGTAGCAGGAGGTAAGCCTGAAGGAGCTCAGAGAAGACGTTGAATGCCGAGCTCAGGACTTGGACTTGCTCCAGAGGCCTGGAGGGGTTTTAACAGATTTGGGCTTTATAAAGATGGTGCGTCTGTCATGGGGTCTAGTGTTTTACTTTTTATTTTATTTTATTGTTATAAAATATATACAGATAGTCCTCGACTAATGTCAGGGTTTCATTCCAATGACTCCATTGTAAGTCGAATACCCCCTTTTTTTTTTTTTTAGGTTTTCATTATCATTGCCTTTATTATCAGTACCTTTATATATCCGATGCTTCTTTATCTTTGGAGGTTGGAAACATTACATATAAACTTACAGATATATATATATATATTTTTTTTCTTTTTCTTTTTTACATTGGTTACCAGCCCCGCGGCACGTCAACGCTCTCCCTTCTCGACTTGGGGTTCCCTATTACCAGCTTTCCTGTCCCCTCCTGCCTTCTAGTCCTTGCCCCTGGGCTGGCGTGCCCCTCTAGTCTCGTTTTGTTTTATGGGCCTCTCCAATCTTTGGCTGAAGTGTAAACCACAGGAGTGATTTTATTACAGAGCCAAAAGGGTGTCTGGGGGCCATACTCTCGTGGTTTCTCCAGTCTCTGTCAGGCCAGTAAGTCTGGTCTTTTTTTTTTTTTTTGCAGGCTCTGGTTATTTATTTATTTTTAAAATTTTATTATTAACTTTTATTGAGCTTCAAGTGAACGTTTACAAATCAAGTCAAACTGTCACATATAAGTTTATATACACCTTACTCCGTACTCCCACTTGCTTTCCCCCTAATGAGTCAGCCCTTCCAGTCTCTCGTGCCAATTTTGTCAGCTTCCAACTCTCTCTATCCTCCCATCCCCCCTCCAGACAGGAGATGCCAACACAGTCTCAAGTGTCCACCTGATACAAATAGCTCACTCTTCATCAGCATCTCTCTCCTACCCACTGTCCAGTCCCTTTCATGTCTGATGAGTTGTCTTCAAGAATGGTTCCTGTCCTGGGCCAACAGGTTTGGGGACCATGACCGCCGGGATTCCTCTAGTCTCAGTCAGACCATTAAGTATGGTCTTTTTGTGAGAATTTGGGGTCTGCATCCCACTGATCTCCTGCTCCCTCAGGGGTCTCTGTTGTGCTCCCTGTCAGGGCAGTCATCGATTGTGGCCGGGCACCAACTAGTTCTTCTGGTCTCAGGATGATGTGTCTCTGGTTCATGTGGCCCTTTCTGTCTCTTGGGCTCTTAGTTATCATGTGACCTTGGTGTTCTTCAATCTCCTTTGATCCAGGTGGGTTGAGACCAATTGATGCATCTTAGATGGCCGCTTGTTAGCATTTAAGATCTGGTCTTTTTTTGTGAGTTAGAATTTTGTTCTACATTTTTCTCCAGCTCTGTCTGGGACCCTCTATTGCGATCCCTGTCAGAGCAGTCAGTGGTGGTAGCCGGGCACCACCTAGTTGTGCTGGGCTCAGTCTGGTGGAGGCTGTGGTAGTTGTGGCCCATTAGTCCTTTGGACTAATCTTTCCCTTATGTCTTTAGTTTTCTTCATTCTCCCTTTTTCCCAAAGGGGTGAGACCAGTGGAGTATCCTAGATGGCTGTTCACAAGCTTTTAAGATCCCAGATGCCACTCACCAAAGTCGAATGTAGAACATTTTCTTTATAAACTATGTTATGCCAGCTGAGCTGGATGTTCCCCGAGACCATGGTCCCCCCAGCCCTCAGCCCAGTAATTCAGTCCCTCAGGGAGTTCAGATGGGTCTCTGGAGATTCCATGTCCTTACCTTGGACACGTGGTACTGGCTTCCCCAGGACTGTGTACTGTCTTACCCTTCACCAAAGTTACCACTTAATTCAGATATATTTTAATACATACATACATACATAAAAACACAAATCATAAAAAAAAAGTCCTAAGTGTGGTTCGTCGTAATTCAACTATGTCAAAAGGCAGGGACTACCTGTATAACAAAACATTTGGCATTGTAACCAATTTTAAGAGGCACAATTTAGTGACATTAGTTCCTTTCACCAAATTGTGCAATTATCACCACCATCCAGTTCCAAATTCGGGGCCTGTTTTTGATTAAGGAGCTCCAGTAGGAAGCTATTCGCAGAGTCTGGTCAAGAGCTAATGAGGCTGGGTCTGGGATGAGATACCAATATGAAGAATACTGTACAGGAAGGGTCACCAGATAAAGTGACTTAGGTCTCGAAGGCCAGGCTGGGTGTGGTGGGTGGTTGAGGCCATCACAGTCCTTGAGCTGTGGAATGAATTGAACCCAGAAGTGAAGGTGTATGAGAATGCTGAGATGGATAGAGATACAATGATGTGACATCAGAGTCGCTCCAAAATAATCCAGAGTTGGGGGGCAATTGGGGACCAGACTGAAACCAGAACGGCCATGCACTGATCAATGGTGATGCTGGTGACAGGCACACCAGGCTTTGTTATCCTATCCTACTTTCATATATGTTAGACATTTCCCACGAAAATAGAACATGTAGTAAATGGCTATTGAGTGTGAGCTGTGATGGAGAAGGAGGGACCAAAGGGGACACAATGGTTTCCAGTCTAGGAACCTGGACGGGTGATAGGTTGGGAGGACTGGTTGTGATCTCAGGGGCCAGGTGAGAGAATCAAAAGCAGAGACTGCATATTTATGGAAACCCCCACGTTCCTTGAAGACAATGTTAGGGGTCTCGTGGTCTTTTTCTCATGAGTTCTAACAGAAGCTAATAGGAAAACATAATTCAGTAGGTCCATATCCCTTTAGCCAATCCTAAGAACAATCCAATGTAGAAAGCAAGGTCAAGTCTAGCTTGCAGAGACTAAGCTGGGCTCTTGCTGTCCTTGCAGAACGTCACTGCTAACCACCGGGCCAATGACGTGATTGCTGCTGAAGATGGCCCCCAGGTTCTGGTGGGGCGGTTCATGTACGGACCCCTCGACATGGTCGCTCTGACCGGAGAGAAGGTACTGTGGGCTGGGTCTCCCCTCCTCAGCTAGCCTCACCCTGCCCCAAGTACCACGTGATGCCAGGTGGCACACAGGCGGATTGAGAGCTCCAGGAGGAGCTGTGCTGTGTGGTGGAACACGGAGCTGGGAGCTACCACCTGCCTGGGGAGGCCAGGGAAGGTGAGCTCGGCGTGTCTGAGGAGGAATAAGGAACCAGTGTGGCTGCAGTCCCTGAGTGGTGCAAACGGTTAAGCCCTCAGCTGCTAACCAAGAGGCTCAAGGTTAGAGTCCACCCAGAGGGGCTTGGAAGAAAGGTCTGGTGATCTACATCAGAAAAAGCAACCATTGAAAATGCTATGGTGCGCAGGTCTGTTCTGACACGTGGGGTCACCGTGAGTCAGAGCCGACTCGATGACAGCTGCTTAATGGTGGCTGGAGCAGATCGAGGAAGAGGGGGGATGAGGATGGTAGGAGGGGGTGGGAGAGGCTTTTCAGGGCCTTGGGGGCCACGGTAGCTTTTATTATATGTGAGATAGGAAGCCAGTGAAAGGTTCCCATCAGGGGAATTGATGGGGTATGGATGACGCAGAGGGTGAAAGACAGAGGGGACAGGAAGTGTAAGTAAGTAAATGAAGGCACAGAACTGGGAAATACCCTCGGGCAGAAGCCTGACCCCCAGGTCTGCTGTGCTGTGCAGAAAGCAAAGCTGCCCAGCCCCAGTGCCAGCCTGCAGCCCCCCACCCAGCCCCCATGCCAGCCTGCAGTCCCCCACCTTCAGTGAGTTCCCTGCCCGCCCCCCCTCCTGCAGGTGGATATCCTGGTGATGACAGAGCCGTCCTCAGGCCGCTGGGTGCACCTGGACACAGAGATCACCAATAGCAGTGGTCGCATCACCTACAGTGTGCCCCGGCCGCGGCGCCTGGGGGTCGGTGTCTACCCAGTGAAGATGGTTGTCAGGTGAGACCTGGGAAATGTTCTCATGGTGGGTTCTCCATTCCATGGCCCTTCCTACCAGGCCCGTCAAGACTCTTTGGGACATTCCCCCCGCCCCCGCCCAATCTGCACAGACACAGGAAGACAGACGAGGTCCCCAGCTGTAGCACCCAGATTCTCTCTGACCCGGGCCCCAGACTGAGCCCTGGCTCTCGCCTCAGGCTGACCTCTAGACTCAGGCTGACCCCTGGCCCTGACCAATTACCACAGGCAGGTGTCTTTCAGGGGTGACCAGACCAGTGCGATGAGCTACCTCACGGTGCTGCCCCGTGGTATGGAGTGCGTCGTGTTCAGCATCGATGGGTCCTTTGCAGCCAGCGTGTCGATCATGGGAAGTGACCCCAAGGTTCGGCCAGGTGCAGTGGACGTTGTCCGGTGAGTTTCCCCTGCAGGGCAGGAGCCAGCCACCCTGGGGGAAGTGGGCCATGGTTCTTCTGGGTTCCTCTAGGATTCCTCTAGAATTTTCTAGGAATTCTGTTGAACTCCCTGGCTGGGAGCTGGGAAGTCCTGGCTTCACTTCCAATAGTAATTTGCTGAGGGTCCCTGGGAAAATCACTCCCCCTTCCTGGACCTCAGCTCCTTCACTTGTTTGTTCCTTCATTGATTCATTCATTCACCCATTTACTCTAACTCTGAGTTATCTGCTCTGTGTGTTGAACCAGGCCTGGCCCCTCACACTGAACCCATTCAGGATGGAAGCAGTGTGTCTTGCTTTCCTATTGGTGTGCAACAAACAGGTCTAGAACTTAGTGGCTTAAAATAATAGTTTATTATTCTATCTCATGGTTCTGTGAATTGGCTAGGTTTTGCTGGAAGGTTCTCACTTGGGGTCTGTCTTAGCTAGCTAGTGCTGCTATAACAGAAATACCACGAATGGGTGGCTTTAACAAACAGAAATTTGGTTTCTCACAATTTAGGGGGCTAGAAGTCTGAAATTAGGGTGCTGGCTCTAGGGGACAGCTTTCTCTCTTTGTCGGCTCTGAAGGTGGTCCTTGTCCCTTCTGAGTTTCTGCTCCCGGGTGATCTTCACGTGCTTGGCATCTCTTCCCTGGTCTCTGCTTGTTCTCTTGCTTTTTTAATCTCTTATATCTAAAAATACACCAATCCTGCCTCATCAACATAACAAATGAGATTATAACCACAGGCATAGAGATTGGAATTTACAACACATATTTTTTTGGGGGCACAATTCAATCCACAACATTCCACCCTTTAGTCCCCCAAAATTCATGTACTCCCCACATGCAAAACACATTCACCCCATCACATCATCTTAAAAGTCTTAAATCCATTCCAAGTCCAATAGCTCATGTTCAGAATCATCTAAATCAAATATGGGTGAGACTCTAGGCATATTCCATCCTAGGGCAAAATTCCTCTTTGTCTGTGAGCCTGCGAAATCTAGAATACAAATTATACGCTTCCAAAGTACAATGGTGGGACAAGCACCAGGTAGACATTTCCATTACAAATGGGATAAATTGGAGGCAAAGAAGGAATAAAGGGCACCAAGCAAGTCTAAAACACAGCAGAACAATTTACATTAGCTCTCAAGTCTTGAAAATAATCTTTTCTTTGGGGCCATCTGGGTAAGGGCCCTGCCCTCCAGATTCTGGGTGTTGGCCATGCTGTCTGGATTCTGGGTGGAGGCCCCTCAGTCCTTGGGCTTCAGCCCCACCTTCCAGGCCCACTGGGATGGCAACTCTGCTCCCTCGACTTTGGGTATCCCTATTGTCCTAGTCCATTTCAGTGGCAACCCCACCCTTTTGGCCCTGGCAGACCCCATTCTTCTGTTCCTTGGGCATGGCAGCCCCGCCCCCTCAGCTTTGGGCAAAATGAATGGCAGCCCCACACTCTGGAACCAAGTTGGTGAAGATCTGATTCTTTGAAACCTAGGAGGCCTTGGCTCTACCCTTTGAGACCCCAGAGGCCACGGCCCCACCCTTTGAGACTGAGGCAGTTCTGCTTCCTGTACTCCTTCCAACAGTCTGCTGATCTCTGAGTTGATCTAGGGAAGGTTCTTTTCTTTTGTTTGAGGACAACAGATGTAGCTCCTTTGGTCTGTTTCCTGCCTGTAGATTTCCAAGAGGCAGACAGCATTCTTTCCTTTCCTTCTTTCTCTGTCCCCTTCAGCCTAAGCTCGTGGGTTTTCTGCTGTGGTAGTCGGTTAGATCCATCAGTCACAGGCTTAATACCTTTCACAAAAGACTGTGTAGCCGCATTCTTGGTCAAAATTATAGGACACGTGTCCTTAGTTTGTATGACAGAATTTCCCGAATCTTTAAGTTTTGTTTTCATTTTGCACAGTTCATTTTTAAGTCCATCTCTTTCCTCTCGCATTTTACTCTAAGTAGCAAGGAGAAACCATGCGGCCCCTTTAAGATCTTGCTGAGAAATCTCAGCCAAATATCCAATATTCATTCACCCATTTACTACCCAAGATCATCACTTACAAGTTCTACCTTCCACCAAACATTTGAACATAATTCAGACAATTCTTCGCCACTGCATAAAAAGCATTGCCCTTCCTCCATTGTCCTATCATATGTTCATTATTTTCTTTTAAAGCCTCACCAGAAACACATTTAACATCCACATTTCCAGCAATATTCTGTTGCTTGTGCCATATGTATTCTCTAAGACTATAAAAACTTTCCTCACTTCTGTCTGAGCCCTCACCAGAATTGCCTTTGATGTTCATAGCACTATCAACAGTCTCTTCAGGGCAATCTAGGCTTTTACTCTTAGACACCTTGAAAATTCCAAAACCACTTCCACATTTTAGGTGTCTGTTAGAGCAGCACCCCACTCTTGGTACCAAATTCTGTCTTAGTTATCTAGTGCTGCTATTACAGAAATGCCGCAAGTGGGTGTCTTTAACAAACAAATTTATTTTCTCACAGTTTAGTAGGCTAGAAGTCCGAAATGGGATTATAACCAGGCATAAAAAAAAAAAAAAAAAAAATAGAGATTAGGATTTCTAACTTATGTTTTTGGGGACATAATTCAATCCATAACAGGGTCTTAAGCAGTTATAGTCAGATAGTGGTCATCTAAACACTCCACCAGGCCAGAAGTCTGTTCTCCAGTCTTCATAGTCTGCACCCTCCTTCTTGGCCTAGCAAAATCAGTTTCTCATTTTCTTCTTTTTGTCTTTCTGCATTTGCTGATCTTTGCACAATGACATGTATTGTTTTTTGTAAAAGAAAAAATACATGTACTTAGTTTTCATTTAAAAAAAAATCCTTGCCATTCTCCAGGGGCTATCTCAAATGCCACCTTTCCCAGGAAGCCCACCCTGCTTCCCTCAATCAAAATTAATAGCTCTCTGCTCTGGTTCCCATTTCTCAGTTAGCACTTTGTGTTAGCCAGTCTCCAAATAGGGCTCCCCAGTGAGCTCTGATTCCAGTATTCATGTGTTTATGTGGTCCCTTCCCCTTTTCACTTGTGACCAATAGAATGCAATGGAAAGGACGCTGTGTGGCTTCCAGGCTGGGTCATAAGAAGCCTTGCAGCTTCTACCTGGTAGGGCCATTGCGGAGAAGGGCCCAGGAGAAGAGGGGCAGGAGTGGGGGAGGGTAGTTTGTTGTGGGTTTGCTGAGCTGGGAGCGTGAATGTAGGGGACCCCCTTGTCCTCTCTAGCGCTCCGTGGAGCACCTTCTGGCTTCTCAGGAGGGCAGCGGGTGGGGCAGGCTGTGGAGCATGGGAATGGGAGGGCTGGCATGGGCCTGGCTGGACCCTACAACACTGTCTCAGGCACTGGCAGGACCTGGGCTACATGATCCTCTACATCACCGGGCGGCCGGACATGCAGAAACAGCGGGTGGTGTCGTGGCTGTCCCAGCACAACTTCCCCCAGGGCATGATCTTCTTCTCCGACGGGCTGGTGCATGACCCGCTGCGGCAGAAGGCCATCTTCCTCCGCAACCTTGTGCGTGAGGTGAGTGCTGGGCAGGCGGGGCCTCCACAGCCTGCCCTTCTGGGGTGAGGGGAGAGAAGAGGCCCGCCTGAGAAAGTAAGGCCCTTACAGTCCTTCCTTCCTCCTTCAACCCCCTTGGGCTTCATGCATTTATCCTGCAGCCTCAGGCTGTGCCTGGGGACAGCTCTTTCACGTGGATCTCATGCTGCCCTCTTAACAACCCTGTGAGGTGGGTGGCATCCCTGGATGCAAATGGTTAACCTTCTCAGCAGCTAACCAAAAGGTTGCCTGTTCGAGTCTACCCAGAGGCACCTCAGAAGAAAGGCCTGGCAATCTACTTTCAAAAAAATCAGTCATTGATAAAGACAGAAAATGATACTGGTGAGGAGTGAGCTTCTTGGCTCAAGAAGACAAATGAGGCTATGCGGGCAGCTCCTGTCTGGAGGAGGGATGAGAAGGCAGAGGGGGCCAGGAGCTGGTTGAGTGGGCATGGGGAGTACCAGGTGGAGAGGAGTGTGCTGTTTCATTAGGCGGAGAGCAGCTAGGAGTACGTAATAGCAAGGTGTATATAAGTTTTTGTATGAGAGACTGACTTGATTTCTAAACTTTCACTTAAAGCACAATTTAAAAAAAAGAATAAATCAAAAGAATCAGTCACTGAAAATCCTGTGGAGGACAGATGTGCTCTGACACACGTGGGGTTGCCGTGAGTTGGAGATGACTCCGTGGCAACTGGTTCATTGGTTGCAACGTAGGCGTGTGTGGCCTTGTGGGCAGATGATCCCACTGAGGTACGGTGACTTGCCCAGTATCTCGGAGTCCGGTTTTCATCCTTTTTCCCCTGACTCTAAAGCCTAAACTCTAGTCTACATCTGGTTACTCATTCAAAAAACACTTATTAAGTGCCTATTGTGTTCCCAGAGGGCAGCGGTGGCTCAGTGGTAGACTTCTTGCCATCCCTGTAGGAAACCCAGATTTGATTGCCAGCCAAGACAGCCACCACCCCTATCATTGGAGGCTTGTGTGTTGCTGTGATGTTGAACAGGCTTTAGTGGGGCTTCCAGACTAAGACAGAGTAGGAAGAAAGGCTTGGCAATCTACTTCTGAAAATCAGCCAGTGAAAACCGTATGGATCGTAATGGTCTGATCCACAGCTTATCATGGCGATGGCACAGGAGCTGGCAGTGTTTCAGGAGTTGGGTGCCAACTTGCTGGCAGCTGACAACAAAACAGCACTACGCTCCCTACCCCGTGTGTGGGGGTGGGGCTGCACACAGACAAACGGCGCACAGAACATGTTTTCCAAATCTTGCGACTTAAGACTGGTCTCGCAGTGTGGTCCAGGGACCAGCAGCACCTTCATCACTCCTGGAACTTGTTAGAAATGCAAATTCTCTGGCCCCACCCCAGACTTACTGACTCAGAAACTCCCGGGAGGAGGCCCAGCAAGCTGTTTGAATAAGCCCTCCAGGGGATTCTGATGCACACAAAATTTAGGGAACCACTGGTCTAGAGCAGGGTTGGCAAATGACGGCCTGGGAGCTAAATCCAGCCCACAGCCTGTTTTCATTTGACCTCTGAGCTAAGACTGGCTTTTACACTTTTAACTGGTTGGGGGAAAAAAAAATCAGAGGAAGGATACTATTCTGTGACATGTGAAAATTCTTTGACCTGTCCATAGTAATGTTCTCTTTGGAGCAAAGCCCTGTGTTGTCTGTGGCTGCTTTGCACTGCAGTGGAAGGGCTGAGGAATTGCAGGACAGTGCAAAGTCTCAAGTGTTTACTATTTGGCTCTTCGCAGAAAAAGTTTGCCAATCCCTGATCTAGAAGGACATGTAAATTGACCATTTACTAGTGTGTGATCTTTACTATGGAAACCCTGGTGGCATAGCGGTTAAGTTCTACGGCTGCTAACCAAGAGGTCAGCAGTTCGAATCCACCAGGCGCTCCTTGGAAACTCTATGGGACAGTTCTACTCTGTCCTAAAGGGTCGCTATGAGTCGGAATCAACTCGACGGCAGTGGGTTTGGTTTTTGGTTTGATCTTTACTATAACTGAAAAAGGCCCCATTGATGAACGAGAGAAAGGATTTAGCTTTGCCTAGGAGGGCCAGGGAAAGCCTCCAGGAGGCAGGAACTTTTTAGCTGAGTCCTGGAGCACACAGATGAGTTTGTCACGTGGATAAAGGAACAGCATGTCCAAAAGGCACAGAGGCAAGAAGGAGCCTGAGATCTTCTCAGAGCTTCAGACATCCAGGATGGGTGGGATGTGCAGGGTCAAACTCAGGAGAAGTGGGAGCTGAAGCCTCAGAGATCATCAGGGGCCCGAACTTGACAGGTCTTGAAACCTTGGAAAGCAGGCCAAGGGCAATGGGGAGCCATGGAAGAGCTTAAAGCAGGGGGGTGGCAGTATCTAATGTGGGTTGTAGAAAGATCCTGCTGGCTGCTGTGTGGAGAATAGATTGGAGGGAGAAATGAGAGACAGGGAGTCCAGTGAGGAGGCTGTTGCCCAGGCAAGAGGCAGGAAGACCAGAATCCAAGTGGTGGCCGTAGGGATGGAGACAGAAGGACGAGGTAGATTTGCCAGGACTCAGTGATGGCCAGATGTAGGGAGTGAGGAGCTCTCTGATGTCCACTTGGGTGACAAGTAGAACTGAAGTGCCACTCACCTGACTGTGGACTCCTTTGGACAGATTCTGTGTCTCTTTTGCTCACCAATGTATCCCTGGCATTTGGGGCAGTGATGGCACACAATAGACACTCAATAACCGTTGGTAGAATGAATAAAATGTCCCTCGGTGGCACAAGTAGTTTGCACTTGATTGCTGACCTGAAGGTTGGTGGTTTGAATGTACCCATTGGTACCATAGAAGAAAGGCCTGGAGATCTGCTTTCTTAAAGATTACAGCCCAGAAAACCCTATGGGGCAGTTCTACTCTGTAATACATGGGTTCACCATGAGTTGGAATCAACTCTAGGGCAACTAACTAACTAAATGAATGAATGAATGAGTGAATGAATCAGTGAGATGAGATAGGGACAGAGGAGGAGGACCAGGCTGAAGGAAGCTGAGATCAGCTGTGGACATGAGCTGTGTCAGCCTCAGTACGTGGTCCAGGGGAGTGGTGGAGATCGGGAGCCATTGGCATAAAGCCGTGGCAGGGCAGTCATCTCCTGGGGAAAGGTGAGGAGTGATAGGGGGCTGAACTGGGTCCCTGAGAGCAGGAAGAGGAGCCAGCAGAGGACCTAGGAGGGGGGTTCAAGGGGGAGGAGGCCCAGGAGAGAGAAGCTGCCCAGGTATCAGGGGAGGAGAGAATTTTAAGAAGGAGAGAGTGTCTGTGAGAAGAGGCGTGGGTTGGTGAGACTGTCACTGGATGAAGACTGGCCACTGATGCCCTCGGTGAGAAAGCGACACCCCAGAGGGCTGAGGGGGCTCAGCTTGGAGGGTCCTGAGGGTGGGAGCAGAGTCACTGGAGAAGGAGGGCGGATGTTGCAGAGGGAGCTGGGGCGAATGAGGAGGCCGGAAGGGACAAAGAGACTAAAGCCGTTGGGAACACACCCTCTAAGGGCTAACGAGGTGAGGGGCGGGGGGTTGAGGAAGGAGGCAGGAAGCCCACCTAGTGGTTTGACGTCAAAGGCAGCGTCACCTGCAGGTCTGGGGCCTGTTAAGAAGGTGAGAAGTTGGTGAGCAGTGGAGGTCATCTGGGTGGTTGCTGGTGTCATAAGGAATGATGGCAGGATTTGGGGTGAAGACACCCATGATCAGATGCCTCCAGGAGGCTGAGGAGCAGCCAGAGGGGGGGAGGGAGTGGCCAGAGATGTGGACAGCAAGAGGCACGGTCAGACTGGGTATGTGGAGGCTTAGGGTTCAGAGGGGGACAGTGTGGGTTCCATTCTGGAGGTGACAGCCACCGATGCCAAAGAAGGCAAGGAGCCGAGAGAAAAGTGGTAGGTGGTTTGTCCACGTGGACAGTGGGTCATCCCTGGTGATGGTGAGACTTAGAAGGAAGGACACCTAGGACCCAGGACCAACTGCCTCCAGTGAATTTGGGGGGAGGGTGACAACACTGATGAGGAGGCACAAGGTGAAGAGCAGCTGGGCAGTGGGCACGTGAAGGAGGAGGGGGCTTCATCCCAGTGGGGTGGGTGGGGATCCGGATGTGACACCAGAGCAAGGAGGACCTTGGCAGTTCCCAGTATTGGGATGGACTTTTGGGGAGGACGTCAGACCAGCTGGCTACAGGCGGCTGCTGGATGGTGAACCCGGCCTGGTGGACGTGGGTGGTCCAGGGTCAGGGGTTGTAGAGCTGGACTCCAGCCCTGGCCCTGTGATACACGAGCTGTGTACACCTGGAACTTGGTTTCTCTGTCCACAAAGGATCACTTTGCCAGGTCATTATATAACCTCTGGGATCATGCTGCCTAGGTGGGGCCAGTGAGTGGCAGTGGTCATGATTGTCACAGGCAGACCGTGTCAGGCCTGGTGTGGGGTGGGGCAGAGAGGGAGCCATTGTGGGGTGATGCAGGGTGGACCTGTGGCTTGGTGGGTAACAGAGTGCAGATAAAGGGTCCCCAAGCAGGGCCCCTGAGGTGGTCTAGGAAGCCTCGTGGGGGAGGCCAGCTGGGCCTGCGCCTCCTGCCATGGGCTGCCCTGTCTTTCAGTGTTTCATCAAGATCAGTGCAGCCTACGGCTCTACGAAGGACATCTCTGTCTACAGTGTGCTGGGCCTGCCACCCTCCCAAATCTTCATCGTGGGCCGGCCCACCAAGAAGTACCAAAACCAGTGCCAGGTGGGTGGAAGCTGGGCTGGGGGTTGGGCAGGGGACAGGGGCCAGAGAATGGGGGAAGTAGGCTGTTCGTGCATTTGCTTGTTCATGCAATCATTTATTTGTTCATTCCTTCACTTGCTCATTCATTCATTCATTCATTCAACAAACACTACTGGGCACCTTCCCTGGGCCAGGCCCTGTGTTGGGGGCAGGGCAGGATGCCTAGTGGAGTTAGATGTAACATCAGCCAGCCAGTCAGTCTAGTGGGGGAGACAGGAAAAAAAACCCACAGATGATGACGGTACATATAACAAGGGCCACGATGCGTGGCGGGGGCACAGAGAATTGTGGGACCTGGGGTGAACGGCTAACCTGGACTGGGGGCAAGCTTGGCTCCTGGGAGTTTGAAGGAGTTGGGTCTGAGGTTGGGAGGAGTATTTGTGGCAGAGGCAGCAGTAAAAGCAGAGGTCAGGAGGTGACAGAGAGCAGTATGTTGTGGGACCTGCAGTGACTCAGCTTGGCCGAGTGTGGTGGAGAGCAGGAGTGCGTGCAGGGTGGCCAGCTGGGCCTGGCTAAGTCGGGACTTGGTCCTCTAAGCATGGGGTGATGGTGGGGAGTGACATGATCAGGTTTGTGATCCAGGAAGTTCCCTCTGGCTCCTGGTGGAAGGTGTCCGAGGGAGTGGGGAAGTCAAGGATGGCACCCTGGTTTCTGGCTTGGGTGGCAGGGTAGGTGGTGCCATCATAGTGATTGAGGAGCAGGTTGGAAAAGGAGCGGTTGAGGGGAAGGCTAAGAGCTCCGTGTTGGAAGTGTTGAGTGCTAGGTGCCTGAGAGGGAGCTACCAGTGGGGTGTCAGCAGCCAGTGGTGTGGTCTGGGCTCAGCAGAGAGGACCGACAGACATGGGTCTCTGGGAGAGCCAGCATTTAGTTGCTTCAGGAAGCCGTGTGTGTGTGTATGTGTGTGTATGGTCACCCAGGGAGTGTGGAGAGCGAGAAGAGAAGGGTGAGAGGGAGGAACCTGAACAACAGACAACAGAGTTAATGACAATAGTGATAACTTTTCGCAGCACATTCTCTATATTTATTCTTTACGTTCTCAGAACAACACTATTAGGTAGGTTCTACTAGCCTTATTTATAGATGAAGAAACCAAAGCACAGAGAGGGTAAGTGACTTGCCCAAGGTCACACAGCTGTGTGATTCCAGAATTGAGACACCAACCCTACTGCACTGCTCTGGAAGAAAAGCAGGCGAGGGCAGTGGCATGGGTCCGAGGGGTGGTGACTGTTGAGAGTGTCAGATGCTGCAGGGGAGTTGAGCAATGGAAGGACTGAAACTGTCCATGGACTTAGTAGCAAGGAAGTGATTGGCAGCCTTAACGAGGAATTTCCTGAAGAGAGTCAATGTTTGAAATAGCTGCTGTGCCCAGACTCCAGAGGGTGCAGCACGGAGGATCCAGCTGAGGCTGGAGTCGGTGATTCTGTGCAGACCCGTCTACTGGTGTGTGTGCTCTGTATGTTCTCAAAAGAGCTCAGCAGCCCAGGTGCAGGCCTGGAGGAAGGGGTGGTCGGCTCCAAGGCTGGGGCTCTGGTGAGCCGGTTGAGAAGCGGGTGCTAAGGGAGCTGTAGAGAGAGTGGCTAAAGTGATGCCCTGGGGTCCAGCTGGGTCAGGAGGGACGTGAAGGCAGACGGGGAAGAAATCAGAGGATGTCGAGGGCCTGGGAGGCTCAATGAAGCTCAGTGAGAGTGGTCACAGTGGTTGTGAGAGGAGGACAGCTGGCCAGAGAGTGGGTGCCTCATTTGAAGACCTCCCAGGTAGAGCAGTTCTAGGTGAGAACAGCAGCTGAAGTGAAGTGAGTGTCACCGTGGAGATGTCAAAGAGGAGAGAAGTTGGGGAACAGGGGAGGTCACCTGGATGAATGTTGGCATCACATGATGGCAGGATGTGGGGTAGAGAAGAAACCCATAATCCAGGTGCCACAATGGTCAATGCATGGAGAATGACCTAGTAGGTGCCAGGAACTCGGAGAAACAGAGTGAGATGTCCAAAAGTATGAGCCTCCAATGAGATGGAGGGAGAGACGATGGTGTAGTTGGGGCCCTGGGAGCCCAGCTGGCTTCACGCCTCCACCTGCCCACCCTGGAGGTGTGTGAGCTGGGGGAGAAGGAGCAGCCTCCACTTGTGGGGGTGGTAGGAGCAGCATCTTTAGGGGACAGCCAGGTCTCACTTAAGAAAGTGAGTGGAAAAAGTATTCAGTGAAGTGGGTGATTTGGGGGAGAATTGAATTTATCTTTGGGGGGGGGATTCTGGACCTGAGCTTCTCAAACTCTGTTGTGCACAGATCACCTGGGGGTCAGGTTTCAATGCAAATTCTGCTTTGGTAGGCCTGGCGTGGGGCTGAGAGTCTGCCTAACAAGGGGCCAGGTGATGGGGCTGCTGCTGCTGGTCCACGGCCCACACTTTGAGTAGCAAGGTTATAAGGACACATGGGAGGAATTGGCAAGAAGGGCAGCTCTGGGCCCTGAAGAAATGGTTGTATGGGGTAGAGAACTGGATAATGGCATTGTTTGTTTTTTGCTTTACATTTTGGGATTTGAGTGCGAATGACAAAGATGGGGAGGAATTAGACTTCCTCTCCCAACAGGGATCTAAAGAGGACTCTGGTGTGACCCCCCGGTACAGATAGAGGTGCTGTGTTGTCAAAGCGAGGGGGAGCCTTGGGCAGTAGAAGGGTCCCGTCGTCTCGGGAGCTGGAGCACGGTGGGAGGTTCTAGGGCCGTGGAGACGTTGGGTGGGCAGGACCAGGGGGCCTGCCCCACCTGCCGGCCCGACGCCTCTTCCCTCCGCAGTTCCTGAGCGAGGGCTACGCTGCACACCTGGCCGCCCTGGAGGCCAGCCACCGCTCACGCGCCAAGAAGAACAACTCACGCATGATCCTGCGCAAGGGCAGCTTCGGGCTTCACGCGCAGCCCGAGTTCCTGCGGAAGCGCAACCACTTGCGCAGGACCATGTCGGTGCAGCAGCCGGGCCCGCCCGTCACCAACCCCAAGCCGGAGCGGGCGCAGAGCCAGCCGGAGTCCGACAAGGACCACGAGCGGCCCCTGCCGGCGCTCAGCTGGGCGCGTGGGCCCCCCAAGTTCGAGTCGGTGCCCTGAGGGGTGGCTGTGCTCAGAGCAGAGGGGCCCACGAGGCCGCCTGCAGGAACGGGAGGGAGCTGCCTTCTCACCGACACAGGCGTTTTCCTGCTTTTTCCCTCCCGTGTCTGTCCAGCAGCGTCGGACCAGAGGGGGGACCCTGCCGAGCCTTAGGGGGCTCCCTGGGCTACGAGGGGTGAGACCCAGGGGTCTCAGTGCAGTCGCTGCTGCCTCCCCCATGCCTGTGACCGCAAGCCCAAGTCGGGGCTCATCCGGGGGGCAGAGCTGCCAGAGCTCGAGCATTTGGGCAAAGTCAACCATCTCTGTGAGTCCCTGAGGCTTCGGCAGCAATGCAGGGCAGGTCCTTCAGGGAGCCATCCCCAGACCCAGCATCAACAGCCTTCTGCGGGCATGGCTTCTTAGCTGTCTCCAATGAGGGGCAAATGGCATTTGTGCCCGCCCTTCCTGTGACATCCTGGGTCACTATATTGGGTCTGGCAGTCCTGTGGCAAAGTGGCCACTTTCTGGGCATGAGAGGACGTCCCCTGGGCTCATCCTCATGTTCGCAGTGTCTCTCCATGGCCCTCAGGGCGCGGGGGCCGGTGCTGACGGTCTGTCCTCCTGCAGCTGTCCATTGTCCCCCTTCTTTTCCTGGGTCTTCTCACCATCACCCCGTGGCCCTTGAGGACAGGCATCCCTCTTCCTGGAGCCCTCGCCTGTGAGGCTACAACCGGGGTTCTGGCCCAGGGGGCTGGCAGCAAGCCCTTGAGTGTGCTGCTTGCCCTCTCTGGGCCCTGCCTTCCTTCTGTGATTGGAGGCCCCCCAGCTGAGACTGATGTGAGGTTTTGACTCCTAGGTCTTGTTGGCTTGCACTTCCACCCCCTGGGACTTTTCAGGCCTCAGGGTCCCTGGGAGGGCCCAGCGATCCACCTCTTCTGAGACAGGGGTTCTGGGTGGGTCAGGACGGAGGAGCTGTGGTCCTGCCTCAGGTGAAGCCCTCCTGGGAGGGATCCCTGCTTCTTGGAGAGCCTCAGTGGGTCCGTGTGTTTGCTGGCACTGACGCCTGAACTGGGTGTCCCAGGGACAGAGACACCCCCAAAGGGTACTGTTCTGGCTCCCTCTCCCCACCAGCTCTGCTCAGACCGACTTCTCCCTGGCAGGTGCAGAGCTGAGTCCCCAGGCTCCTGGGAGTTCATGTAATTTTGGCACAAACTGTTGTCTTCTCTTCCCTTCCCCCTGCCACTCAGCTTGGTTTGTGCCCATGACCTCTTCCTGGGTGGTCCCCTGAGGTTGGCAGGGCTTGGCCCTCCTGGGGCCCCCTGGGGCCTACCTGGGCTCTCTTGCTGCTGAGCCTCTGGTGGGGTGTTGGCCTTGGCACCTCTCCCTTGCTCCCTGGCCCAGGCCTGCACCCATCGTGGGGGGGTTGTGGGGGGTTGCCTCTGAGCCCCGTGGGCTGTCACTGAGGCTGGTCCCAGCTCTTTCAGCCAGGGCTGTGTGCTGGGGCCAGGCACCCCCAGATGTCTGTACGCACAGCAGGCACCGGTGTCAGCTCAATGTCGCTTCTGGTCAATGTCTACCTCGCACAGCTCCTGTGCAGCCGACGTGCCCCATGAAGGCTGCTGCTGGTGGGGGCGGCTGGGCACCTGGGCGCCCTGCTGGGGCTGGAGGGGGCTGGGCCCTGCTCTCACCACTAGAAATGTGTCTTCTCCAGCCTGCAGCTCCTGCCCCGCTGGTCCAACCTGTCTGCTAGCAATTCCCTTCCACTTTCAGCACTGCATACTGCAGCCATGCCCAGAGTGGCCTGAGTGCCCTGGGTTGGGGAGGCGGGGCCAGCATCCTCCTTCTGCTCCAGCTCCGCCTCCTGGTGGTTCACCCATGTCAGCGCCAGACTCCCCGCCCTTTAACATTTCACCCTCTTGGCTCTCTGTAAGGCACCAGTTCATATGGCAGAGCCACCTCAACCCTAATCCTTCCTACCCCCCCCCCCAAATACCCTGAATTAAACTTGGGCGGACTTAGTCTGATTCCCTGAAACTCCACCTCTACTTTTTGCAGACGCCGCTGACGTATTTAATACTCTCAAATGACGGCATCACTGGTATGAGATACTTTGCCCCCAGCTACCCTTCCTTTCCCCTTTCTGAGGACCCCAGGGGAGGAGCAAGAGGTAATGCCTGGATCCCAGGGAATTCGGAGGCAGAGAGAACAGGGTTCTGTGGTTCCAGGGTCGGAGCTGGGATGTGGGACACAGCGGGAGGGCCACCACTCCTTCCTTTTTTTTTTGCCCCCCACTGGGCCTTGGACAACTCACACCTGAGATGCTGATGGTGTCCAGTGGGGTCTTGTAAACACAACGTCCTCAGAGCTGTAGTTGGTGTTTGTCAATGTGTGTATGTGCGTTTCTGTACGGTAAGGAGAGTCAGACCACTTACGTTCAGTACTGCTTTCACGGCAACTATGTAGCCAATGGAAACCCTGGCGGCCTAGTGGTTAAGTGCTATGGCTGCTAACCAAGAGGTTGGCAGTTCAAATCCGCCAGATGCTCCTTGGAAACTCTATGAGGGAGGTCTGCTCTCTTATAGGGTCTCTATGAGTTGGAATTGACTTGATAGCGGTGGTTTAGTTTTTTTTATGTAACCAATACACACTCTCTATACTAGCGGTTTGTTCAACTTTGTCACTCGGTCAAGTTGGAGAAAAAAAGAACCCAGCTGTGTTGTTCTCCAGAGGGCGTGCGTTGCCCGCGCCCTCCCCCCCCGCCCCCGGCATAGTTCTGTGAACCTGTTTATTCTAGAGAATCCTTCCAGCCCCTGGCGTGCCTACTCCCAGCATCCGGAAAACAGTTCTCCCGCCTGACCAAAGCTCCTTGTTTCTTGCGTGGCATGTTCGTCCTTCCTGATCCAATGGGCTGTCCTGACTCAGGGACTGCCTGCTGCCCCCTCTCACCACGTCCCCTCTTGGGGGTTCAGGATGTGCCCTCAGCCAGGGCCTGCTCTTCTGGCATCATTGCTTTTGTTCTAAAGATCTTGACTCCTCCCTTAGGCTCCGCCAAAGAAAAAAAAATTTTTTTTTTTTTTTTTAAAGTAGACCCCTTTCATGCACTTGGATGAACCCCCCAGCCCGTCTGGGTGCTGGGTCACAGAAAACTGACATCTTTGAGCCTCAGTAATCCAGAGAAAAGGAACTCTGGCGGTGCAGCGGTTACATACTCAGCTGCAAACCAAAAGGTTGATGGTTCGAATCCACCCAGCGGCTCCTGGGAGAAAGACCTGGCAATCTGCTCCCATAAAGATTACAGCCTACAAAACCCTATGGGGCAGTTCTACTCTGTCACATGGGGTTACTATGTGTTGAAATTGACTCAATGGCAACAATCCAGAGATTACTGGGGGCAGACTCTTGAGAGCGGGGAGGCTAGTTTAGTGGTTTTCAAACTGTACTTTTACCACTTGGAGCCCAGGCTTGTGCCCAGAAAGTGTCCTGCAGACCAAAAGTGGCAACAATCTTTAAATGACCCCCAGACCCCGGGCAGGTAGAAATTGGTTGGAGATGGTGCCGGTTTGGCATCAGCATTGTCCCACCCAGCCAAGGTGCTGCCCTACCTAGGAGGGCTGGCCCTGGCTGTGAAGCCAGCCAGGCCTCTCCAGCTGAGCCCCCGCCTTAAATAACCAACTTCCCCGCTGAATCTGGGGCATTTTGGATGCCAAGTGCTTTGGAAACCTATTCTCTTTGGCTCAGCCAAAAGAAACGTCCTTTCCTTCCTTTCCTCGGGGCTTGGGGCAACTTTCTTAAAATTATAGTTAGGGTTAAGTCCAAGTAGTGAGGCCTCATCCAGGTTCTGCTTTCCTTGCTGAGAAACAAGGTCCTTGGGTGGCACAAACGGTTTGTGCTCAACTACTGTCCTAAAGGTTGGCAGTTCAAACCCACCCAGCGGCACCTCAGAAGAAAGGCCTGGCAATCTGCTTCTGTAAAGATTACAGGCAAGAAAACCCTACGGAGTCGTTCTACTCTGTAACACATGGGGTCATCAAGAGTTGGAATCAACTTGACAACAAAGGGTTTGGTGTTTCGGTTTTGCTGAGAAAGCAAAAGGACATTTGAGAGGAAAGTCAGATCTTGACTTTCTCCTCTTCGGGACAACAGGAAGCAGATGACACCAAGGAGGAGCAGGATGGACGAGGCCAGCTTGCTTATGGGGACCCTTACCCTCAGACTCTTCTGTCCTTTTTTCTTTGTTTCCGTGGTGGTAGCAGCCAGCCTGACCGTCTTCGTGGTCTGACTGTTCCTAAGTGCAGCTTTCAGTATTGTCTGTGGTGGGATATGGTTCTGTGCTGAAAAGGTTTCTATTCCTTTGGCTGCCTTGTACAAAATCCGTTAGAAGAGAAAATGTAAAATACCAGATTTCTAACAAGATGAAAAAAACAAAACAAATAAAAAGCACTATGGAGTGACAAGATTTTTACAACTGGTCTTGATTTTGATGTGAGCTGGTTTTTAACTCTCAAACGTTGTCACTTAAATAAAAACCTTATTTGCCTTTAAACTGTGTTTTGCTCTGGACTCTGCTGAAAAACCTTTCCAGTTCCTTGTGTTTTCTTCAAGCTGGGGGTACATGGGCTGGGAATGGAGGTGGAAGGGGAAGCAAAGCTGGTCCTAAACCAGAAACCTATGGCCCCGAGCAAGCGGCCTGGTGGGTGATGGAGAAAGGGAAGAGATACCAAGTGCAGAAAGATCGTCTTTATTATGAAAAAGCAATGTTATTTAGGAATGTCACACCCTGGGTTCTTTCTAATCAGAGGACCGAGCAGATTTCTTAAATAATTTACAAAGGGCAGAAACCGCCCCTGGCCAGTGCTGCGCCCTGCCTGCACACCCACAATGCCCTCTGCTGAGTAGATAAATAGGTACCGTAAGCCAGGGTCTGAGAGCTGGAAACCTCTCCTAACCCCTCTTCTGGGGCTCTGGTGGGGGAAGCTGGGATGGGAATGGGGTTGCCAACAGCCTCAGCCCTGGACACACGGGGATGTCCGAGGATATGGATGGCTTTCTGCAGACCCCACTCTGGGTATGCAACTCAGAGCTCTCACAAAACTCAAAACTCCCAGTGCGTTCACTTCACGCAGAAGACAAGCCAATCACAAGGCTCCAGTGTAGGGTGAGCTCCTAACCCCAAAAGTCCCCTGGGGGAGTAGAATGACACCTCCCTCTACTTGGTTTCCCAAGCCACTCTCGAGCTGTGGTCACTGATGGGCCCAGTTGTGGCTGAAGCAAGAAAGCAGAGGCCCCAGAGCAGTCAGGTCCTTGTTAGCAGTGGCCCAGGGGGTACTGATGAGTCCTGGGAGCTTCCTCCAGGAAGCCCATGTGGCAGCACAGACATCCTGGGTTGTGAGGGGGTGGTGGTCAGATATGGCTTGTTTCCTGCAAGACAGAGCTCCCTTTGTGCCCCTTTCTGTGCCCAAGACAGGGGAAGTGGGACACCATAGCCTACCCTCCAAAATGGGGGGTTGGGAGGTAGCTCTAGCTATGTAGGGGCCAGTCATGCTCAATTAGTGATGGGATCAGTGAGGTTAGCAGCTCTGGCTCCGAGCAGCCAGGGAGACTTGCAGTTTCTCCTTGGCTGTGCCCAGTAGCGCCGCGAGGTTTTCCAGAAAAGACTAATTTCTTTAACATGCTTCCAAATACGCATGCATGCTCAGGCGTGAGGAAGAGGAAGGCAGGGAGAAAGGTGCTTGGGGGAGGGGGGCATTACCTGAAGGGCCCTGTCTTCAGTCATGAATGAGACAAACGGTCATGTCACCACTAGATGGAGAAGGGGGAGGGGTTGACGTCATTGGGTGCTGGTGGCTCTGAGGGGGATTCCCAGCCTGGACTAGACACAGACTGGGAAACATGGTGGGAACAAGGCCCGCTCAAAGATGTGAGCTGCCAAGGCCCTTCGTGAGAGGCCGTCACGGCCATTATACAAACAGGGAAACAGTCCCGAGGTAAGGCTGATCCAGAAGCCAGGCCCTGCTCCCAGGAGGGGCTCCTGAGCAGAAAGACTGGGAACTCCAGAGCAGCCACGTAGCTTCTCCCAGTACCAGGGGCAGGCAGGGTATGGGAGCCACAGAGAGTGTTGGAGGAAGGGCAGATCTTTCAGGAACCAAGTACCTGGCTACATGTGAGGTTCTGGGCGGTGGACAAATGTGTGGCCCAAGGCCCAGGGTGCTACGCGCATCTAGGGTACATCCCTAACCACTATCCCAATCCAGGTCTGCCATCCTCTCTCATGTTCAGAAGAAGAGACCAAAGCTCAGAGTGGGGCAGGGAATAGCCAGGGTCATACAGTGGGTCCGAGCCAGCCAGATCCTACCTAAAAAGAAGGCATGGCTCAACTCTGGCAACTTTTCACTTTGGAGCATGGGGTGCCAGCTCACCTGTCTTCAGCCACAATGGCTTCATCTAACTTGTGGGACAACTTCTGGAGACGCTGAATTCCCATCCCTACAGGCTCCAAGTCACTGTCGGACTCACTGAACAAAAGAAGAGCCACATCAGTGACTAGTTGGAAACCTGTTGCAGGAGTAAACCACCCCCACTGTCCCCAACCCAGCACTGGGGCCTGGACTACCAGCCCAAGAGATGACACCTCACCCCAGACCATCAGTTCAGGAAGTGACATAGAGTGCCTTTGAATAGCTGGCAGAGAACTGAGATCATGGCCCATTAAGCCAAGGTCATGGGCAGGTGAGCTCTGCTGCTCCCCACTTAGAGACCTAGCCTTGACCAAAAAACCAAACCCACTGCTGCCAAGTAGATTCTGACTCATAGCGACCCTATAGGAAAGAGTAGAACTGCCCTATAGGACTTCCAAGGCTGTAACTCTTTACGGAAGCAGACTGCCACATCTTTTTCCTGTGGAGTGGTTAGTGGCTTTGAACCACTGACCTTTTGGTTAGCAGCTGTGCACTTAACTGCTGAGCCATCAGCCTGGGCTAAATCTTTCCAGAGGGCTTAAAGCTTGCTCTTGGGACCACCAGAAGGCTTGGGTGATATGATATAGTCAGAGCTAAGCTTGCTGTTTCCCTTTACAGATAGGGAAACTGAGGCCCTGAAGGACCCCCTCCCCCAGGTTCCCTAGTAGTGGGGACACAGCTGGACCAGACATATGTACCCCTGGCTTCAGGTAGCCATAGTAGGTGCTCAGAAGCCCCTCGGGCCCAGTTAGTGTTTGGGGGCCAGGGAAGAGAAACTGTGCCTGGACTCAGAAGCCACAAACCCTGTGGCAAGGCACTATCCTACTTGCCTGGGGGAGCAGAGGGGCTCTGTTGAGGAGTACGGGCTTCGGAAGGCAGCCTCCCTTCTGGACCGCCGTAGTGGGTGGGTCTGTGGGCTCCTTTGGGCAGAGAGGCTGTGCTGCTCCTTCTTCCAGGAGTCCAGAGCTGAGTAGGCAGGGGTGGCTCCAGACAGCCGGGTGTTCTTCTGGCTCAGGCTGCGAGGTGGAGGGCTACCACCCTTTTGTGCCCCTCTCTTCCTTCTCCTGGCTTTCACCTGGGTTTCCACCAGCCACTTGGTGCCATTTTGGCAGGACTCTTGGATTCTCTGAGACAGATACATGGAAAGGTTAGCACAAAGCCAAGGGCGAGCTACCCAGAGTTCCCAGACCATACCTCCAACCCCAGGGCCCACCAGTAGTCCCACACATGTTGGCTGCTTTTGGTCTCAAGGACAAGGTTTGGGGATGACTCCATGTAAAATGGCTGTATTGCAGGGACCTGGCTCAGAGCCTCCCGGGACATGAGTGCAGGGGTCAGCAGCTGGAGGATCACTCTGGACCATAGAGACTCTACTCTTTGAAGTCCAAACTCTCCTGGGGACACAGATTGACCCAGAGACTCATGGGGAAAGCCCAAAGAAGACCAGGTCCTGCACCCTGACCCAGAAGATAATTTGTCTTCCTGCCTCTGGCCCCTCTCTAATCCGTCATTCACACAGGTCCACAAAGAGGTCCTCTAAAGGTAGTTCTGATCATGATACTCGATTGACATTCCCCTGGCTCCTCATTGCCTATAGGATCAAGCCCTAACTCCTGGGACTGTCACTCAAGACCTTTCATACCAGCTTGGCGGGAGGATGTGATAGATGGGAAGGCTCTTCATTAGCTGAAGTACCTTTGCCTTGGCAAACCAGAGTCTAGAGGTTAGAGCAAGACCCGAATTAAATTTGGTGAGTCATGTGACCTTGAGCAGTTCAGCTCATTTCATTTCTTTGGTCCCTGGGGGTGATGAAAACAATCACATGTTTCCAAACAAGGACTTTCTGCAAAGGGCCCAGAAATAGCTACCCTTTCTCCCTCAAAATCTTCAGAATTCCCAAACAGACACTGAGGAGAAAACTCTTCACCCCATTCTCTCCTTGGGTGGTCTAGTTACACTCATGGCTTCCACCTCTCCTAGGTGATACCTCCTGATCTCTCCAGCTTCGGGCTTGAAGACGTGTCCTCTTGGAGGTCTGATGGGCACCTCACGCCCAACATGTACGACATCTTCTTGCCTACATGTTTTCTTCTGACACCAAATCCTCTCAAATCTAATTTCGGAACAGCTCTAGAACTTGTTCACTTCTCTCTAGGTCCAGGCCTCCAGGCTTTCTCAGGGGAGAATCTGCCTCTAACCCCATTGCTATTAAGTAGCTACAGATCATGTACCAATCTGCTAACCTGACCAGGTCCCCACCCTGTTTAAATTCTTCTTATTGGGAGAGTCTAAACAACTTTAGCACATGGGACCCTTCTCCATCTGCCCCACCTTGCTCCCTGTCCTCAGGCCATGTTGTTGTTATTAGCTGCCCCTGATTCATGATGCCTTCACGCACAATGGAACAAAACGCCGCCCAGTCCTGTGACGGGCCTTTCTTCCTAGTCAGTCTTTGCCTAGAAGCTCCGCTGGAATCTGTACAGCGTCATAGCAACCCACAAGCCTCTACTGACAGACAGGTGGTGGATGCCCATGAGGACCGTTGGCCGGGAATAGAACCCTGGCCTCCCACATGGAAGGCGAGAATTCTACCACTGAACCACCATTCCCCCCACCTCCGTATCCTTTGACCTTGTTGTTAGGTGCTGTCGAGTTGGTTCCAACTCACAGGGACTCTATGCACAGCAGAAGGAAACACTGCCAGGTCCTGCACCATCCTCATAATTGTTGCTACGTTTGAGTACCTTGTTGCAGCCACTGTGTCAATCCATCTTGATGAGGGTCTTCCTCTTTTTTCACTGACCCTCTACCAACCATGATGTCCTCCTCCAGGGACTGGTCCCTCCCGATAACATGTCCAAAGTACATGGGACAAAGTTTCGTCATCCTCCTTTCTAAGGAGCATTCTGGCTGTACTTCCTCCAAGACAAATTTGTTCGTTATTCTGGCAAGCCATGGTATAGTCAATATTCTTCATGAACACCGTAATTCAAAGGCATCAATTCCTCCTCTTTGGTCTTCCTTGTTCACTGCACAGCTTTTGCATGCATTTGAGGCTATTGAAAATCCCATGGCTTGGGTCAGGTGCACCTTAGTTTTCAAAGTGACATCTTTGCTTTTTAACGCTTTAAAGTGGTCTTTTGCCCTCTGGCCTTACCCAGACCAACTTCCTGTCAGTTCTCCTGAGCATCTTGCTCTTCCCCAGCTCTGGGTCTGGACTCAGGCTTTTTCACCTGCCTTTTTAAACACACTTCAGCCCTGGTGGTACAGTGGTCAAGAGCTCAGCTGCTAAAAAAAAGGTCAGCAGTTCGGATCCACCAGCTGCTCCTTGGGAACCCTATGGGGCGGTTCTACTCTGTCCTATAGGGTTGCTATGAGTCAGAATCGACTAGACGGAGTTTTGGTTTAAACACTCTTCAGTGCGGACAGTGGGGTTCGGTTGCAGAATTCTCTCCTGCTGTGCAGGAGACCTGGTTTGATTCCTGGCCAATGCGTCTCATGTACAGCCACAATCAGTCTGTCAGGGGAGGCTTGTGTGTTGCTGAACGGGTGTTAGTGGAGTGTCCAGACTAACACAGACTAGGAAGAAAGGCCTGGCAAGCTACTTCTGGAAAATTAGCCAAGGAAAACCCTGTGGATCACAACAGTTCAATCTTAGTGTGCGTGGGATTGCCATGAGCCGGGGGCCAACTCCATGGCAACTGACAACTGTAACAACCACCACAGTTCTCCTTTGCTGGGTGATCTCCTTGGAGCCACTTCCTCTTGGAAGCCCTCAGTGACTAAGCCTGTGTTTGGTGTTCCCCCACCATGAGCTCCCACTGCCACTTGCTTGTAATTCCTTTTGACAATCCGGCTCTTACCACCTTGGACTGTGAGGATCTGTCTCCACCAGGGCCCTGTTTTCATCCTCTCATTCAGCTATTTGTGGAGCACCTGCTATATACACCAGGGACTATGTGGGGTGCTAGGGTAACAACAATGAACAAATCGAAGTCCTTATTTTCATGGAGTGTACATTCTTGTGGGCTCCTTGAGGATAGAAACTGGCACCAAGGAAAACCAATAGCCTTTGAGTTGGTTTGAGTTGATTCCAACTCACGGCAACCCCATGTGTATCAGAGTAGAACTGTTTTCCATGGCTGATTTTTCAGAAGTAGCTCACCAGGCCTTTCTTCCACGGCACCTCTGAGCGGACTCAAACCTCTAATCTTTTGGTTAGCAGCTGAGTGTGTTAACAAATGGCACCACCCAAACCCATTGCCATTGAGTCAGTTCTGACTCATAGCAACCCTGTAGGACAGACTAGAACTGCCCCATAGGGTTTGCAAGGAGCAGCTGGTGGATTCAAGGTGCCGATTTTTTGGTTAACAGCAGTAGCTCTTAACCACTGCACCGCCGGGGACTCCTAAAGCCCTCCATAAATGGATGGTTAGTGTTGTCAGTATTACCTGGGACATAGCACCCAAGGCATTCTTGGCCGAGCGTGCTGCAGCCTGGAGGCCCTGCTGCCCTGGTTCTGGGTTTTCCAGGCGTTTCCAGGAGGGGCCCGCCCCGAGGTTGAGGTTGACCGCTCTCAGGGGCAGCCTCCTTTGGAAGTGTCTGCACAGGGAGCCCAGGGCGCTGGTGGAGCTCTCTAGATGGCCCACAGCAGGCTGCGGCACCACGTTCTCCTGGAGCTGCTCCTGGTCCTGCAGAGATCTGCGGCGCCTCGAGGCCCCCACGCCCTGCCACCGAGAGGCCATCCGCCTGGCCTTGAGTCTGCGCTGCCCACCAGACCCTGAGGAGAAGGTCAGAGGGCAAGTCAGCAAGGCATCCCATCCCCTTCCGCACAGAGATCCTGGGTATGGGGAAGAGACGGGATGGAGGCCCATGGAGGGTGGCGGAAGGATGGCCCAGGCTGGGTGGGGGGGGGGGCACGTGGTAACAGTGGGTGCGGGGTGTGGAAGAGGGGTCAGCAAAGCCCAGAAGAGGGCAGAGGCTGAACAAGGATGGTCAGCACTTCCTGCTGTCCCGTGCTTCCAAGACAGTTGTCCTTTCGTCCCAGCCTCCATTCCGCTCTGTCTCCGGAGGGGAGGGAACCAGGGTCAGGCCTGGTCCTGGGAACAATCGCGCTGACCTAAGGCCCTCCGGCTCCAGGCCAGGCTGACCAGACGCCCCCATTCCGGCCGGACGCTCGCAGTACCCAGGCGCCCCCACCTGCTGCCCCTGTCTTAACTACAGCCCGCACCCCGTGGGCCGGAGCCCCTCCAGGTCCCCCGCACTCACCCAGCAGCCCGCTGCTGACCAGACGCGTCCCCGGCCGCTCCTCTGCGACCCCGGAGATTTGAAACTCCGCGCGGACCCGCCCCGGACCCCGTCCTCGCCGCTGATTGGCCCCGGCCCGGACACCGCGGCCGTGCCGGGGATTTCGATTGGCCCCCTCCGCTCTCGGCTGTAAATCGTGCTCTCGGATTGGCCCGGCCCTTCCCATTCATCTCAGGACCCCCTTCCCGGCTTGGCGCCCCGCGATTCCTCGGCTTTGTATCTGCCCAGCCCGGCCCACGCGGCCCGGCTCTTCAGTCCCTCTCGGTCCAGCCCCCGCGCCACCTTCTGGACGCTCAGACCCGGTTCCGTCGCCCCAGTCTGGATCCGAGGCCGGGGGCTGCCTCCCTGCAACCTGCAGGAGTTCAGGGGTTCAGGCTGTCTGACTAAACCGAGCTCGAAGGGGGCGTCCCGGGCAAGGGGAAGACTCAGGGCCTGGTGGCCCGGAGCTCCAGGCCCCTCAGCCCGCAGCTTCCATCTGCTCTAGTTTCCTGGGACCTCCCACCCTGCCCAAGAGGTCTTGGTCAGTGGTTTGTCAGAAAGAGCCAGGGCTAGGGGTTCAGAGCCCTGCGTTCCCATGAAGGTTTTGCCTCAAATTTTCCTCGTGACCCTCTTTGTTACTGAGACAAGGTACTGCCGTTTTCTGTATCCCCTAAACTCCTGACCCACACTCTAACCCCCCCCCCCCCCCCCCCCCCGCCGCAAGAAAATACTTCCTGGGAGAGGTGACAGGCCGGGAGCCCATCTCCCTGCCTTCCAATTAAGCCCCTCTGTGGAAGACAGTCCTGGCGGTCTGCTTCCATAAAGATCACAGCCAAGAAAACACCATGGAGAAGTTCTACTCTATAACACACGGGTCTCCTTTACAGTTTACAGTTTATTTCCGTCACCTGCCTGTCAGTTTGTTGTCCTGTATGGTGGCTTGCATGTTGCTATGATGCTGGAAGCTATGACACCAGTAATTCAAGTACCAGCCGGGTCATCCGTGGTGGACAGTTTCAGCGGAACTTCTGGATGAAGACAGACTAGGAGGAAAGACCTGGCAATCTACTTGCAAACATCAGTCAATGAAAATCTTACGGCTCACAACAGATCATTGCCGATATAGTGCTGGGAGATGAGCCCCTCAAGTTGGAAGGCACTCAAACTACACAGTGGCCACAACAATGGACTTGACCACACCAACCATGGTGAAGAGGGCCCGTGACCAGGCAACGTTTCATTGTGTTGTACATAGGGTCGCCATAAGTTGGAGCTGAATCGACAGTAACTAACAATGGTCTGTTTTACTTGATTAAGAAACTGAGGTATAGAGAGGTTAGTTTGGGCCCAAATTTCCCTCAGCTCATAAGGAGCAGAAGGAGCCCTGGCGGTGCAATGGTTAACCCCTCGGCTGCTGACAGAAGTGTTGGCAGTTTGAAGCTATCCAGCAGGTCTGTGGCAGAAAAACCTGCCAATCTGCTCATGTAGATTACAGCCTAGAAACCCCTATTGGGGCAGTTCTACTCTGTCCTATAGGGTCACTACGAGTACAAAAATCAACTCAAGTGCACCTAACAACAACAACAATATGTAGCAGAGACAAAGATCCAAACTTGGGCAGTCTGGGACCAGTGTCTACGTGTTTAACCATCACGCACACTGCCTCTCCTCAGCCCCTTGCACCTCCACCTCCAGATTGGACCTCTCGCCACACAGGCATATCCAACTACCTCCTGGTTACCCCCTGCTGTCTGGTGCTGCAGGCACCTTAAGTCAACATGCCCCCACTGAAGCCACCCCGGTCTCTCTCAACCCTCCTTCTCCTCCCCCATGGTCCCTCTTGCATGTCTTTCCAAATAATATCTTTTGGGTGCCTGTGATGTATTCAACAACGGGCTAAAACTGGGAATAAAAAGCTGAACAAAACAAATGTAATCCTTACCCTCACAGAACCCAAAATCTACTATGCAAGGGGAGAGATGGACATTCTGATCAATCAAGTAACCAAGCCGAGACCTAGAGAACGAGTAGGAATTAACCAGGCAAAGAAAGTGCTGATATGTGAGAGTTAGGGAGGGCAGTGAGGTGGGGTGGAGGGTCTTCCTCGCAAAGGAAACAGTACGTTCAAGAGGACCGGTACCCACTGTAAGAAACGCAGCACACACACAGATGTACAACTGCGACAAAAGTTTCGTGAAACAACACTTTACTATGTGTGATGTGTTCTGATATTTTCTTTTCTATTTCATTGGAAAAATGCCGGCCACAACTTTCTAAATTTATTTTATAATGACTCACTAATGGGTGTAATCCGTGGTTTGACAAATACCCTTCTACTTTGCTGGTTCACTTTGTTCCCCTCAGTTGAGTTGTTTACCAAGAATTGTTTACTAGATGAAGACAGACTGGGAAGAAAGGAGGCCTGGCGAGCTAGTTCCAAAAACCAGCCAATGAGAACCCTATGGATCACAATGGAACATTGCCCAATGATAGTGATGGAAGATGAGCCCCTCAGGTTGGATGGCACTCCAACTACACAGTGGCCACAACCAGTCACTAAGGGGGTTTAAGGAGTGTGGACTGCACTGGGTGACGCTGTCAGAGGAGGTGACACCAAAATGACTGTCAATAAAATTTTTGTGCAGTGTTTCAACAGAAATTGATTATTTTTTATTAAAATATCCCTATACTTAGGGCATTCACTAATTAGATAGTACCTAAAAACTACTTTAGGTGAAGGGAAAGACAGCACACAATACAGGGGAAGTCAGCACAATTGGACTAAACCAAAAGCAAAGAAGTTTCCTGAATAAACTGAATGCTTCGAAGGCCAGCGTAGCAGGGGCAGGGGTCTGGGGACCATGGTTTCAGGGGACATCTAAGTCAATTGGCATAATAAAATCTATTAAGAAAACATTCTGCATCCCACTTTGAAGAGTGGCGTCTGGGGTCTTAAACGCTAGCAAGCAGCCATCTAAGATGCATCAATTGGTCTCAACCCACCTGGATCAAAGGAGAATGAAGAACACCAAGGACGCAAGGTCATTATGAGCCCAAGAGACAGAAAGGGTCACATGAACCAGAGACTACATCATCCTGAGACCAGAACTAGATGGTGCCCGGCTACAACTGATGACTGCCCTGACAGGGAACACAACAGAGCACCCCTGAGGGACCAGGAGAGCAGTGGGATGCAGACCCCAAATTCTCACAAGACCAGACTTAGTGGTCTGACTGAGACTAGAAGGACCCCGGTGGTCATGGCCCCCAGACCTTCTATTGCCCCAGGACAGGAACCATTCCTGAAGCCAACTCTTCAGACATGGATTGGACTGGACAATGGGTTGGAGAGGGATGCTGGTGAGGAGTGAGCTTCTTGGATCAGGTGGACACTTGAGGCTATGTTGGCATCTCCTGCCTGGAGGGGAGATGAGAGGGTGGAGGGGGTTAGAAGCTGGCGAAAGGGACACAAAAAGAGAGAGTGGAGGGAGAGAGCAGGCTGTCTCATTAGGGGGGGAGTATTTGGGAGTGTGTAGTAAGGTATATATGGGTTTTTGTGTGAGAGACTGACTTGATTTGTAAACTTTCACTTAAAGCACAATAAAAATTATTAAAAAAAATTTAGGGAACCCAAAGATCTTAAAAAATAACTATTTAATGTTTAAATTGTTCCACTTAAAAATTGGCAACATCTGCACATCCTTCAGCCTAGCTCTTAAAAAAAAAAAAGCTCTTAGGTAGCACAAATGATTAGCCAAACTAGAAAGTGACCCCTGAGCCATGTCATGAACACAGGATCTACTTGAGAGCTTCCACCCTGTTTGCTCTGGGAGCCAAAACTGTTCTAAGTCTGAACCTCCCATCTTCAGGCCAAGAAGCTGAATTCCCTGGAGCACAAAGCTCACAGCTGGACAGAGGAGGGAAAGGCAAGAGCAGGGCAGGGTGGGGTGCCCAGGGCTGGGTGGGAGGGTGTGTCATCAGCCTAAGGCCCAAGCCCACCCACTGCCCTGTCACCGGATCTCATGAGCCAGCTCCACGCATTTCCAGTGCTCCACAGGCCTCTGGTTCAGTTGCAGCACCCTATCGAGCTGCTGCAGCCCTGCCTGCTCTGCCAGGCCCCCTGCCAGGACAAAGAAAAGCCACTCAGGGGCTCCTGAAGCCTGAGACCCCCCAGATGACTTGAGTCCTTTGCCTCCATGGTGACTTCAGGCAAGGACTGCCCTTCTCATCTCTCCATCTGTGAAGTGAGGGGCTGGACCTGGTGGCTGTCAGGGCCTTTGCCCTCACCACCTCCCAGCTGCCTCACCCTAGGGCCGGCTCACCTCTCTGCTGCCCACCCTCCACTCAAGCCCCTTCCCCCTTCTCCCGGGGGCCTCCTCACCACCGAGAGCCCTTCCTTGTTGCCAGGCTCACATACCTCATTCATTCCTTGAGCACCAACCTCATGCCCTGGAGCCCATGTAGGCTCTGGGGATACCCAGATACTGAGCCCTGACTTCTGCCCTTAAGATGCCCACTCTGTGATTAAGAGAAGTCTTATTTCTGAAAAGTAGGGGGGAATAACTATTTTAAGCGCTAATCTGGCTTGGAATAGAATAAAAGACCAATTCCAAACAGAGTTCATAAAAAACTCTCATTTTCCCATGTAGTCATTACTGAAAATATAGGTTTAGTTCCTGTTCAAAATGACTGGGAGCCAAAATATAAAACTTATTTTCATTTTGATAAAAAGAGAGTGGGTATATTTCCATAAACCTCAGTTTTGTCTGTGGTCATTTAAAAATATTATTCTTTTCATTTTGAAAAACCAGGGCACTGCTCCAGTTTGGGGCCCCCTGTTCAGTTCTAACTTCTGTTTGCAAAGTCCAGGTGTATGACGGGTGAGGGGGGCTGGACATCACCCAAGTCACTCACTTACCTGAATCTACAGCCTGGTCTCGGACCGGAGAGTCGCAGCAGATGGTGAAGCCAAAGCCATCCTTCTCCCTTGGAATGGTGATCTAGGACACAGCCCTGTCCAGTTACTTCCAGAAGCCACAAGGCCATGGCACTGCCTCTGCGCCTCCAGGGCTGGGAGCCCACAGGCCCCATCCCGGAGGCACCCTCCTCTCTGAGGAACTAGAGCCAAGAAGTAAGCCGGCTTGTGTTTTGGTGTCCCTATCTCAGCCTAGGCATCTTGAGAACTGGAGTGTGAGCCAAGTAGGAAGGTGAGAGCTCAGGAGAGAGCCCCAGGCCAATGTGGGGAGGGCCTGGGGCACAACCTTGAGAAGGTAAACTTCACCTTCCTCAGTCCTGGCAAACATGCAGTCCAGCCCTGTCCAAAGGGGCCCACTGGACCTGCCCATCTCCACCTCGCCTATGACCCACTGACTGCTTCAGTCCCTTCCTGCCTCCCCAGAGGTTCACAGAGCATCAGCCCAGTGCTGACCCTGTGCTGAGGGCTGGAGCCCATAGACAAAGCAGATCTAGTCGCTGCCCTCTCAGAGCACAAGGCTGGAAGACAGAGACACACATTCACAATCTCAGGCCAAGGGTCAGCGAAAGAGTGCTGGGTTCTCCAGGCAGTCCATCTCCAGCGTCACAGGCATTCAGTAAGGGCTTTCAAGGCTCCCAGGTGAGGGGCACAGATAGGCCTGTGCGAAACCTGACCTAAGTCACTGACCTACTGTGCCTGTTCAGGCCCATGTGCATAGCAGGTTCACAATCTCTACTTTCAGAAGTCTCATGGAAGGGCCCTGCCATCTGGATGTTCTTTTCAATGCAGTACACATTTATGGAGACTCTACTACATGTCAGGTTTGCTCAGGTACAGGGGCATGAGGCCTCGATCTCTGACTCCTAGAGGGGCATGAGCATACACAGACCTCCCCACAGCAAGCACTAGAGTACAGTGTGAGGACTGTCTGGGGAATAGAGACAAAAGCGCTTTGACTTTAGGTTCGATAGAATTCTGATCAAAAGGGGGTAAAATGTGAAACAGAACTTCAAATGGTCACGAAATCTAAAATCTCTGGGGACACCCAGAGATTGAGACTGGAAGACTTCCGAAACAATTGCCCTGAGAAAATCTTTAAGTCTTAAGCCAAAAATATCTCCTGAAGTCATCTTTAAACCAAAAAGTAGTTTGGCTTAATTAGAAAAGAATGCATACCTTGAGCATTGTGTTCTTTTAAAGAATTACCCATATGAGATCAAACTGACAACAGCAACTTGAAAGGTTTTATAAGAAGCTCAGGAGGCAGTGAATTCGTGCTGACAATGGTGAAACGATTTGGAAAAGGGTATTGAGAAAAGGCAACACGATTTGAAGAAGGTAACCAATGTCACTGAATTGTACATGTAGAAATTGAATTGATATATGTTTTGCTATGTATACCTTCACCAAAAATTAAATAAAATACTTATTCAATAAAAAAAAATATATCCCTATACTTAGTTGGAAACCCTGGTGGTGTAGTGGTTAAGTGCTATGCTTGCTAACTAAAGGTCACCAGTTCAAATCTACCAGTCGCTCCTTGGAAACTCTGTGGGGCAGTTCTACTGTGTCCTATAGGGTCACTATGAGTCAAAATCAACTCGACGGCAATGGGTTTTTTTTTTTTTGGTTATAACAACAAAAAAATTTTTCATAAGCCCAGTTTATGTGTATCAATATACCTGCAAGGCTAAAACGCTATACTAATTTACTTTTCGAACCTTCTAATGAACTCCGGAAACTCTGTTGACATAGTGGTTAAGAGCTACAGCTGCTAACCAAAAGGTTGGCAGTTCGAATCTACCAGGTGCTCCTTGGAAACCGTGTGGGGCAGCTCTAATGTCCTGTAGGGTCGCTATGAATTAGAATCAACTCTACAGCAACAGGCTTGGTTTTGGTTAATGCACCCCAGTCAGAGCAGTTGTCATGGATTGAATTGTGTCCCCCCAAAATACGTGTCAACTTGGCCAGGCCTCGATTCCCAGTATTGTGTGTTGCCCTCTGTTTTGTGATCTGCTGTAATTTTCCTGTGTGTTGTAAATTCTAATTTCTGCCTGTGGTTAAGGAGGCAAGATTAGGTTATGTTAAAGAGGATTAGGGTGGGGTGCAACACCCTTACTCAGGTCACAGCCCTGATCCAATGTAGAGGAGTTTCCCTGGGGTGTGGCCTGCATCGCCTTTTATTTTACAAGAGATAAAAGGAGACAGAAGCAAGCAGAGAGACAGGGACCTCATACCACTAAGAAAGAAGTGCTAGGAGCGGAGCACGTCCTTTGGATCCAGGGTCCCTGTGCTGAGAAGCTCCTAGATCAGGGGAAGATCGATGACAAGGATCTATCTCCCCCTCCAGAACCAATAGAGAGAGAAAGCCTTCCCCAGGAGCTGGCACCCTGAATTCGGACTTCTAGCCTCCTAGACTGTGAGAGAATAAATTTCTCTTTGTTAAAGCCATCCATGTGTGGTATTTCTGTTCTAGCAGCACTAGACGACTAAGACAGCTGTCATTATTACCCAATCACAATGACGTTTCAAATCAAATGGTTGCATCTGCAGGCACTACAAGCATCATGAGCTGTTGTTGTTGCTGCCGGTGTTTTTATACTTGCTGGGTTTGTCAAATTTTCTGGTGTTTTAGCTACAATATTGTGGTAATTATCATGGGGGGGTGGTACCATGAGTTACCGCACTGGGTGACACCAACCTTAGTGATGCCGCTGACCACGGTAATAGGCTGTCAAATCCGTCTTTGTCAGTTGTACTCGTGACCGTAATCAGGGAATTGAATTCATGTCATTTACCAACGAAATATGAAGGGGAAAAGAAAGAGCTGTTTCTACGAAAATAAACTCATGGAAGAGTTGTGGGAAGAATGAGGGAAGAACATAGTGAAGACGAAATGCTTAGAAACAAATTCTCTCAAATTGGATTGCCTCGTCACAATGGCCTCCTGAGTGCCTACCACAGTGCTGGTACAACATTGTTGTTAGCTGCCGTCACTTGGCCTTGGACTCACGGCGACCCCATGCACAACAGAAGGAAATGCTGCTTGGTCCCGTGTCATCTGCGTGATCGGTTGTGGATCAGGCCGCTGTGATCCATAGGGTTCTCACTGGCTGATTATCAGAAGTAGATTGCCAGACCTCTCTTCCAGGTCTTACTCTGGAAGCTCTGCTGAAACCTGTTGATGAAGCGGATTGGCGGGGAATCAACCTGTGTCTCCCTCATGGAAGGCGAGGATTCTCCCACTGCAATGCCACTGCTTCAGGACATGTCACAGGCATCAGCCACAGCTACATTTTTTGAGCCGTTACCACGTGTCAGGCACTGCGCTAAGCACCTTTATTTTCGTTATTCTCCCTTAATCCTCATGGCAACTCTACGAAGTAGATACTACTCTTATTCCAATTTTTCATATGAGAACATTGAGATTCAGACAGGAGAAATCTCTTGCCTAAGATTGTACGGGAGGAGCCCTGGTAGCACAGTGGTTAAGCACTCGGCTGCTAGCCAAAAGGTGGGCAGTTCAAACTTACCACGCTCTCTGTAGAAGAAAGATGTGTCAGTCTGCTTCCACAAAGATTTGTTGTTGTTGTTGTTGTTAGGTGCCATTGAGTCGGTTCCGACTCATAGCGACCCTATGCACAACAGAATGAAACACTGTCCGGTCCTGAGCCATCCTTACTATCGCTGTTAGGCTTGAGCTCATTGTTGCAGCCGCTGTGTCAATCCACCTCGTTGAGGGTCTTCCTCTTTTCCACTGACCCTGTACTCTGCCAAGCATGATGTCCTTCTCCAGGTACTGATCCCTCCTGACAACATGTCCAAAGTATGTAAGACATGGTCTCGCCATTCTTGCTTCTAAGGAGCATTCTGATTGTACTTCTTCTAAGACAGATTTGTTCGTTCTTTCGGCAGTCCATGGTATATTCAATATTCTTCACCAACACCACAATTGAAAGGCGTCAATTCTTCTTCGGTCTTCCGTATTCATTGTCCGGCTTTCACATGCATATGATGCGATTGAAAATACCATGGCTTGGGTCAGGCACACTTTAGTCTTCAAGGTGACATCTTTGCCCTTCAACGCTTTAAGGAGGTCCTTTGCAGCAGATTTACCCAATGCAATGCGTCTTTTGATCTCTTGACTGTTGCTTCCATGGCTGTTGATTGTGGATCCAAGTAAAATGAAATCTTTGACAACTTCAGTCTTTTCTCCATTTATCATGATGTTGCTCATTGGTCCAGTTGTGAGGATTTTTGTTTTCTTTATGTTGAGGTGTAAGCCATACTGAAGGCTGTGGTCTTTGATCTTCATCAGTAAGTGCTTCAAGTCCTCTTCACTTTCAGCAAGCAAGGTTGTGTCACCTGCATAACACAGGTTGTTAATGAGTCTTCCTCCAACCCTGATGCCCTGTTCTTCTTCATATAGTCCAGCTTCTCAGATTATTTGCTCAGCATACAGATTGAATAAGTATGGTGAAAGACTACAACCCTGACGAAGATTACAGCCTTGGAAACCCTAGGGGGCACTTCTACTCTGTCCTAGAGGGTCGCTCTGAGTCAGAATTGACTCGATGACAACGGGAAGACTGTACAACCAGCGAGTAAGTGTCAGAGTTGGAACTTAAAACCCCAGATTGTCTGACTCCAACACCTATATTCCTAACCTTAGATCACCCGGCCTCATTAAAGAAACCAAAAAAACCAAACCTGTTGCCTTCAGATGGATCTAACTCATGGTAACTCCATGGGTGTGAGTAGAACTGTGCTCCATAAGATCTTCTTGGCTGTAATAGTTACAGAAGCAGATAGCCAAGCCTTTCTTCCTTGACGCCACTGAGTGGGTTCAAATTGACAGCCTTTAGGTTAGTATTGAGTGCAAACCCTTTGTGCCCCCAGAGAGTTGCCTCATTAAATACCCAGAATGAATGAATGCATGAAAGAGGCCCTCACTGCCAGGAGCTTTGTGTCCTCTTTCCTCCATTAGAAACATAACCGGCAGGCCAAGTTAACAAAGAACAGTCTCCATGGAAACCAGAGAAGGAGGAAGAAACATTGTCTTCTGAATGAGAAGGCTTTCCCTCTTGCCTTGCAGGGTGTAGTGGAGCCAGGAGGTGGGAAGGCGGATATACTGAGATGAAGCAGGTTTCTGGTTGAGAGGGTGGTGCTAAGGTTCCAGCTCCCTCTTTCAAGAAGAAAACACAGTCCTTTGCTCACAGTGGAGGCTTCCCTGGGGTCCAGCTCTTCTCTAATCTGTTGGGGAGGGGGATGGAGGAGGAGGAGAAGGATCTCTAGCCCCACCCTGCCCCTGGAGGCTTCTTGTCAATCAACAAAGCTTTCACCAGTTTTCTTGACTTCTTTGAACTGTCAGGTCAAGGCAAAGGGCAGGCACTAAATGAACTATTGTCAGCAATTACTAGTGTGCGAAGGGCTTTGAATGAGAAGTGCTAGGGGCAATGAGAAGGTGTGGGGGCTGGGGGGGTAGGGAACCTCACTTGAGCTGGGGGTCAGGGCAGGCTTCTTTGGCCATGTGTTTTAGCTGAGGAGTTAGGGGAATAGTAGCTGGAATTGAATAAGGTTCTTGCCTCTCACTGGTCAAGAATGAGCAGGTAAGGCACAAAGAGTTTTCCACATGAGCAAAGCTTTGTTGAAGAGGCTTGCAAGTGGAGACGAGGAGGGCCTAAGCAACACATACCTCCCCCCTCCATCTCACAGAACAAAAGACTTGCCTGGGTTTTTAAAAGTTCTTGGGTGGGAAAAGATTCATGTTTACTCATAGGCACAGGCGGGGACATGTTAACTAAGGTGCATGCACAATGGCTCCTGTCCTGGAGGCCTCTGGGATTCGTAGCAGGACTTATTATGGGGTGTCACGCCTGTGCAGTCTCTCGCTCCCTGAGTTCGATTCCCTGGCTGCTGCTGCAGCCCCTCACTGCCCCTGGTGGAAGGTCACACAGCGGTCACAAGTGGATGTTCTGCGCCTGTCCCTGAGGCTGGTTTTACCCAGCTGTTTCTGAAAGACAACTTTAAAGAAGTTTGCAGGCTATTTTCTGAGACCCTGCTCCACTGTTCTGGGGAATGGCTTTGTTTCTGCGCCCTGGCCCATTTCCTGTACTTTGTTTGCAGATTTGGGAGCCCCTCTGTTCCCTGTCTTAGAATGACAAAGCAAGGGAGAGGGGGTTTTCAGACAGGGAGATTTGCAAGAGCGGCATTGCCAAGTTCCAGGTTGCAGAGAAATTGAGCCTGGCTGAACAAAATAGACAGGACAGGGCCTAGGGAGGGGCAGGGGGGCAAGAGGCAGGGGCTGAGTCTGTGGGGCTCCATAGGGCAGGACAGGGGTCTGGAATTTATCCCCAGTGCAGGGGAAAGCCTTTGCTAAATCTTATTTAAGACAGGAGTGATTTACTAGAGTTGGAAACTCTGGTGGTGTAGTGGTTAAGTGCTATGGCTGCTAGCCAGAAGGTCAGCAGTTCGAATCCACCAGGCACTCCTTGGAAACTCTATGTGGCAGTTCTACCCTGTTCTATAGGGTCACTATGAGTTCGAATCGACTCAATGACAACGGGTTTGTGTGTGTGTGTTTTTTACTAGAGTTGCATTTTAATAAGATCTGGGAGGAGCACAAGGGGTATCTCAGGGTCAGCGTGGAGGCTGTGAACCCTCATTCCTCCCATCAGCTTCAACAACCCCATCCCCCACCCCCATAGCAACCAAGGTCCAAACCCTCTCAGTTTTACCTTCTAAGTATCTCTGTAACCTGTATGTGTCTTTTGACCCTCCTACGATGGGAAGGGGAGCCCTGGCGGTGCAGTGGTTAAGAGCTTGGCTGCTAACTGAAAGGCTGGTGGTTCGAACCCACCAGCCGCTCTGTGGGAGAAAGATGTGGCAGTCTGCTCCTGGAAAAATTATAGCCTAGAAATCCCTATGGGGCAGTTCTGCTCTGTCCTATAGGGTCAATATGAGTTGCAATTGATTCCACAGCAGCAGGTACAATGGGAAGCAATTGATTAGCAGTGGAAGAGTTTTAAGCAGCGGGAGACACGATCAGACCTTTTTCTTCTATTGTGAATTATATTACTCACAGAAAAATAGTATACCAAAAAAACAAAAAACAGAACAAAACAAATCTATTGCCATTGAAACCTCCCTAAGTTGCTATGTGGAGAGTCTCTATACCCTCTGCCCTTAGCCCCAGTCCCCACAGAGGGATGGACACTGGGCCGGTAGGGGTCTGAGCACTCCTGGAGTGCTTCCTGGAGGGGATCTGGTTTGGCTGACCCAGTCCAGGCCTGTGAACCCAGACTAGTTGGCCCAGGCTTGGCCTCCTCTATGTCAATGACTCTATGTCAACACTTTTAGGTGTGCTGGGTTTTAGGGTCCCACTCTCTGCCCCAGAGAGGTCCCACAAATTTCCAGAAAGGGAGGTAGGAGAGGTCAATTGCACATCTCACAAAAGGGAAAATGGAGTTAGAGAGGATGGGCAACAGGTCAGTAATAAGAGGTGGGGTCAGCACTTTGAACTCAGGTCTGTCTGGCTTCTAGTCCAACGTTCTTGCCTCTCCCCAACACCAGGGATCTGTGTCTCGTCTCTGGCAAGAAAGGAGAATGAACGGTTTTTGCAGCCCACAGAATTCTCCATCACCCTCAGGACTCTAGGGAGCAGAAGCATAAGAACCTGTCATAGCCACAAGGTGGCGCCAAACACCAAGTCTTCACATGCTCTTCACCTTTGGACCAGGGGGAGGGTGGCGGGGGTTGCCGTCCCTGAAGCCTTGAGATTAAATGGGTGTAGGTCCCAGGGCCCAGGATTAAGCCATGCCCCAAGAGGAGGGGATAACCCCACTGCCCCCAGCTAGACCTTGTAGGGGAGCACAAATGGGGCTGGGGAGGGCTCTTCAACTTTCCCCAATCCTGCCCCCCTCTCTTGTTCCCTGTCTTAGTACCCACCCAAGCCAGAAACCTACCCCTTTTTCACAGCCTCTTGCGGCAGATCTTGGGGAGGGAGGAGGAGGAAAGGAGGAAAAGGGGAAGGCAGACATCACAAAGACAGCAGCACCCTGGCCTGGGGTCCAAAGGGACCAAGAGTCTGGGGACAGGGTCAGCTCCTCGGCCCAGGCAGGGCAAAGGGCCTTCAGCCCTCCTCTCTGTTTCCCCTTTGATGGCCTTGGGGCCTCTCTCCTCCTGGTTCCCCTTTTCCCTCACTGTTTTAAGAAAGCCCTGCTGACCTCCTTCCTTGTTGGGGTGGGACGAAATCACAGCAGAAGCCATAATGCAAGGTGTCAGGTGGAGCCTCCCCCTTCACACTGTGGAGGGGACAGAAGGCCAGGCCATCTGGAATGGCCTGAGGAGCAGCTCTGGCCAGCTTGGGGAGCCATCCCCACCTGACCCCCTCTCCATCTACAGACACCTGACCTACGGGACAAATCCCCACCAGTCTCCGCCGGCTGAGAAGCCCTGGGGGAGATTAAACCCTGGCTGGGGGCTGGACAAGGACTTCTCCTCACCTCCGGAGCCATGGACGCTGCGCTGCTCTTGAACGTGGAGGGGATAAAGAAGACTATTCTGCACGGGGGCACGGGGGACCTCCCAAATTTCATCACTGGATCCCGAGTAAGCGGGGCTGCCCCTCTGAGGCAGGGGTTCAGGCTCCCCCAGACCAGACGCGCCCCCTCCCCACCCTGCCAGGCCTGACCCAGCCACTCTGCATGGCACGCAAACGGCCTTGCAGTTTTGCCAAAAATCAGTCAGGCAGACCCCTTCTGGAACGACCCACCCCGGGCATCTGGGGAGCTCTGAGTTGGTGCCCACTCATGGGATTCTTGGTACTTTTCAGATTTAACTTTAGTGTGGGGCCAGGGGAGTTGCTGTTGGGAAATTTCTAGAGAACGAAGGTCCCTCCGGGGTCAGGGAGTTTGTTCACAAATCTCTGTGGGTTTCCCTGGACCAACAGAGTGGCTGTGGCCTCAGAACTAGGACTTGTTTAAGGAAAGAGTTCCTGACACTCAGAGCTGTCAAGGGTGGCAGTGGGGTCCTTTAGGCGGGAGTGGGCTCCTCATCCAGGGGGTGGGGGGCAAGCTGGGTGGGGATGTTCTAAGGGTCAAGGCATGTGATCGGCACTCAGGGAACTGACCCCTGAGAGCAGTCCTGGGAGCCTGTGACATGAGGGTGGCTCCTGCTGGACCCTGGGAGATGTGTCTAGAACAGGCTCCACTCTTATGGTGACCAGGTGACCTTTCACTTCCGCACCACAAAATGCGACGAGGAGCGGACGGTGATAGATGACAGCAAGCAGGTGGGCCAGCCCATGCACATTATCATTGGAAATATGTTCAAGCTGGAGGTCTGGGAGATCCTGCTGACGTCCATGCGCATCAGTGAGGTGGCCGAGTTCTGGTGTGACACCATCGTAAGTAGGCTGCCTCAGCCCCTCCCTGGATCTGGCTTCTAGGGGCCCACCCACTTTGGAGGGTTGCAAGTGTGGGTAAAACAAAAATCTCCAGACAAACCCGACGTCCTCACTCCTTGCTGTTGTAACTGTGAAGATGGCAGCCCAGAAGGAGCTGCTCCTAAAATGACAAGTGGCCCTGTGGCTCCCTGGTGGGATTTGGGAGCAGTGCCGTGTTCCTTAGGAGTGGGTCTGCCCACTTCACAGTTCTTCTTTGTACAGTAGTCTTAGATCCTGGAGGGGTAGTGGTGGCCCAGTGGTAGACTTCTTGCCTTCCACACGGGAGATCCAGGTTCAATTCCTGGCCAGTGCACCTCATTCGCAGCTACCACTCATCTGTCCATGGCGGTTTGCATGTGGCTGTGATGTTGAACAGGTTTCAGCAGAGCTTCCAGACTAAGACAGACCAGGAAGAAAAGCCTGGTGATCCACTTCCAAAAATCAGCCACAAAAATCCTATGGATCACAGTAGTCCAATCCCAACTGATCATGGGCATGGCACAGGACCAAGCAGTGTTTCTCTTTCCCTCATGCATGGGGTCGCCATGAGTTGGGGGCCAACTCCACAGCAGTTAACGACATCAGATCCTGGAGATTTTGGCCATTGGTTACTTTCCTGCCCTCTTGCTCACCCCTGCCAACCCTGCAAACTTTTTTTTTGTATTTATGGCCCTCTTCTAAATCAGTGTTATAGGCAAGCCTCCTGGGTCTGTGGCTCAGATAGAAATAGCAAAACTCACTGACCTTTAGACATTTTATTATGGAAAATTTCAAACATAAATCAAAAGCAGATAAAAAGTATCATGAACCTCCAAGTACCCATAACCCAACTCCAGCCACCATCAACCAATGGCCAGTCCTCCTTCATCCACCCCTCGTCTATTTCTTCTCTCACTTCCCACATGGTTGAAGCAAATTCCAGACATGTCATTTCATCTGTAGATATTAAAATGTAAAAATATGTAAAAAACATAACCACGATGTCATTATTGCACCTTTTTAATCTAATATCCAGTTGTTCATATTTACCTGATTGTCTCTTAGTTTATTCTTTATCATTGGTTTGTTCAAGTTCAGTCCATGCATAGCGCTTTGTTGCTATGACTGTCATGTCTCTTTTTGTCTGTGGGTTCCCCCTCCTCCCTTTTTTTCTTGATGGGGGCTTGTTGAGGACACTGGGTCATTTGTCCTGTAGAAGTTCTCTCATCCCGATTTTGCTGATTGCTTTGCCATGAATGTTCCTCTGTTCCTAATTGGAAGTCTGGTCTAGAGAGGCTCGGTAAGATTCCGGTTCTTTGCAAAAATGTGTCATGGATGGTGCTGCTTGCATTCCATTGGGAGGCACCTGTGTCTGCTGGCTTTCTTATTGTGATATTAAGATCGATGGGTGAGTTTAGGTGGTGACAGCCTGGCCCATCCATTATAAAGCTTCCTCTCAACTTACACCTAATGGTTTTAGCAGCCATTGATGGGGAATGCCCGGATTCATTATCTCCTCAGGGGCCACTGGCCTTTTGATAGAGCAATTTGGGAGAGAGATAGACATGGATCTGAACTCTGCTCTGTCATACATGAGCTATGTGACACTGGAGAAGTTTGTTCTCCTCTCTGGCACTTTATTTCTGTATCTATAAATAAATAAAACTCTATGTTAAGAGGTTGTTGTGGAGATTACATGACATGATGTCTATGAGGGCAAATCACAGGACAGGGCAATTGAAAAGTGGGCACTGTTATTTTGAGCTAGAAGAATCTTATAGACCAACTCCCTCATTTTCCTAATAAGAAAACTTAGGGCTCAGAGAGGGAAAGTAACTTGCACTAGTCTAACGAGTTAAGGGACAGGATCTGGGTGGGGTCTCTAGCCCCCTTACTCTTTAGCCAGTGCATGTTTTGCCATTACAATGTGTAATAGAGTCAGGCTGCAATACTGGGCTCTACCAGTAGGTGATCCCATCCAACACACATTAATTCATGTCTTCATTCACTTGGCAAATATTAGTTGAACACCTTTTCTTTGTACCAGTCTCTGGGTTATTCTTCATCCCAATGTTTTCATTTTTTTTCCAAAACGTTTTACTTTTTAGCAAGTCAAGATTTCATAAAATTGATTTCTTTGTGATTTCAGCTCGTTTAAAATCATTAAAGTATACATTGACTTTGCTTACAGTGAGGAGCACCTGTACTTTTTATATCTATAAAAAAAATTGCTGTTGATTCCGACTCATTGTGGCCCCATGTGTGTCCGAGTAGAACTGGGCTCTGTAGGGTTTTCAATGGCCGATTGACACCCATATGTACCTGTAATTCAGGCCATATGTTAGACAAGGCTTGGTTGCCAACAAGCACCCTGTCTCCACAGGATGCAGACTTGCCAACACAGGAGAGCAGAGTGCGTAGAAGCCTGTCAATAAATTCTTGATTGGTTGATTGATTTGTTGTTTGTGAAACCACAAGCTGTTGTTGCTCCTGGAATGTGGGCATGGTTCTTTGTTTCTTGTGGTCTCTGTGTTTTTTGACTACATCAGTACGCACATGAGTGCACAGCCTGTCTCACAGCCTGGTACCTTTTATACTGCAGGGACATTTGGTTTTTCCAAAAGTCCCCACATCTCTCAGCCCACAGCCCACATGATTGCATGGACACACACACACACCTTGCAGAGTCGTTTATCCACCTGCACATCCACTTTTTATCTGTCTGTCCATCCACCCTCCCTTTACCCAATGTCCATTCATAATCTAATCTTCTATCACTAAGCATCCATCCATCCATCCATCCATCCATCCATCCATCCATCCATCCATCCATCCATCCATCCATCCAATTGGGAAATATTCACTGGGCACCTGATTAGGCCTGCCCTTGGTGCTGGAAATTACCTTCAAGGAACTTAAACACTGGAGGAACAGCAGACATCTAAACAAATTACAATGCAGGGCAGCCAGTACTATGACATAAATAATGAGGGCAAAATGCTTTGGGCCCACAAAAGAGGACTAACTAATTGCTATAGGATATTAAGGGGGACTTCTGTAAGAAGAGACGTTGAGCTGGGTTTTGAAGGATGAATAGGAATTCACCAGGCCAAGAAGTCGGGGAGAGGACTGACTTGTGCAAAACCCAGGAAGTGAAAAGGCTGGCATGTTTAATTTAGTTAGCCCCTTCTCCTTTTTGGGACACCTCTCCATTCAAAAACCAGTTTTGGAAGACGAAGCAGTCAGTGGGACAGTCATCTCTATTGTCCCAGGACAGGACTTAGGAGGGCCTGGCTTTCCCCAGCCATTGCTGCTCCTCACTGCCTGCAGAACCCTCTGCCTGGACAGTGCCCCCTGCATTACCTGGAAGTTTCAGTCTCTGCAGGGGCAGGGGTCTTCATTGCTCCTTCCCTTTCCCCTAAGCTGGCAGGGCGGAGGCGGGGGGCGGGGGGTGTCGGTCTGGAGCTCTAGGTGCTTCTTCTCTTAAGTGCCTTCCACCCTGTCCCCCAGGACTGGTCTGTTTGTGGGATTTTTGCTGGTGCCCAGTCTTATGAGGCCAGGAGTTGCAAATTCTGATTTCACAAGAGGCCAGGAACCCCGGTGAACTGGAGAGCCCCTGCGCCATCCGGATGGGGTTGTGCTCCTAAGCTCCCAGTCTTGATGGCCATGAGCAGGCAGGCCCAGTGTGGCTGGATCTTCTGAGTTTTTAAGACAAGCCAGCAACCTACATGAGCACAAGAGTTCCTCCGTATTTAACTGTTGGCAACTAATTAAAAAAACAAACAAATGAAAAACACACCCATAATGTACGAGTAGAATAGTGCCCAGGTTTGCAACCTCCAGCATAGATACAGCCCTTAGACAGACCAGGCTCTGGCCTTGAGGCCCCACAGAAGGCAGCAATCCTGGGATCCCTGGTCCTATTTAGAACCCTCTAGGCTGAGCAATTTCTAAGGGCTGGAGGCCAGCTGCGCAGAGGCCCCTGGGTGACTGTGGCTGCCCCGCTTAGCCTGCTGCCTGCAAGCTGGGCCCCAGAGCAGGCACAGATTTACACCTCCGTCACTCCCTCCAAAGGGCAGGTTTGAGTCTCTGGAGCTCTGCTCTTTCTCTGCCTTGGGCCTTCTTCCTGGAATTTCTCCCTGCTCCTGGTGGAATCTCACAGCCCACCCTGCACTGACAAGGGGTGCTGCTGATGCCAGGGTGGGACAAGCCTAGACATTGGGTAGAGCCTTTGTCACGGGGTGGCCGGGGGCAGAGGCCCTGAGGCCATAGCTCATGGTGTACCTGCTGGGGCGCGTGGAGGTAGGGGACACGGAGCCAGGGCTGCTGTGTCAGGGGCAGGAGACAAGCTTATCCCTCCATCAGTCCAGCCTTAATCCCGACTGGGCTTAGCTGCCATCTGGCCATGTCTTCCACAAAGAACGAGAAGGGCGTTCCCAGCTAATCCTGGGTGGTGGTGATGAGGAGGGGCGAGGAGGGGACTACCTTTCCTGCCCCCACTGGCAACTTTGGGGCAACTCTGAATCCCTTTCTGCCGTTCACTTTCCCACTTCTGTGTGGGAGACTGAGGGGGCAGCTGGGGAACCAGGCCCAGGGAGAGGGAAGAGACCTGGGGGCTTCCTAGCTCACAGATGGGGGAACTGAGGCCCATGGGGTGCAGGCCTTGCCTGAGGCCACACAGCTGATATCACCAGCCCTCCTTCACCTTGAGGATGGCAACCAGTGCCCAGTGGCCAGGTGAGGCTGTGCTGGTCTAGACCTATGTCTGCACGGTCTCTTTGAATCCCTACAGCAGCCCTAGTATCAGGCAGATGCAACTGAGGGGATGGGGTCTCATGATAAGCAGAGGCACTGTCAGGGTGCTAAGCTCGTCTCTCGGACGCCAGAGTCCTCCTCCTTCCACTGCTCCACACGGCTCTCCCTGCAAGTCATTGGCTTTGTAAAGCTCAGTTTCCTTAGGGGATATGTTATAGTCGGCCACAAGAGGTAGACCAAGAGGCATTGTGGCTGAGAGTGTGGCTTCTGGAGCCAGGTTTGAATCCTGGCTCTGCCATTTCCCAGCTCTGTGATCTTGAGCAAGTTACTTAACCTCTCTGGACTTCAGCTTCCTCATCCGTAAAGCGGGGATCATAGTAATGCCTCCCTTGTTGGGTGTTGTAAGGATTTAAGGCCTTAATAGATGTGCTTTGCCTGCACCCAGTTTCTATGAGTGTGAGTATGTGGGGTCAATAGGCAGACACAGCCGTGGGAGCAGGTGTAGTGGGGAGCATGATTCCCGCTGTGGGGGCTCAGAGGGGGCCCTCTGTTGCCCAGCTCTGAGCAGACAGCCCGAGCCATCCCCCGTCTCTGCCCACAGCACACAGGGGTCTACCCCATCCTGTCCAGGAGCCTGCGGCAGATGGCAGAGGGTAAGGACCCCACTGCGTGGCACGTGCACACGTGCGGGCTGGCCAACATGTTTGCCTACCACACGTTGGGCTACGAGGACCTGGACGAGCTGCAGAAGGAGCCACAGCCGCTGATCTTCGTGATTGAGCTGCTGCAGGTGAGGCCCTGGGGCGGGGTGGGGCCGCGGAGGAGAGGGAGAGAAAGAGAAAAAGTAACTTGCACTAGTCTAACGAGTTAAGGGACAGGATCTGGGCGGGGTGTCTAGCAATACTGGGCTCTACCAGTACGTGATCCCATCCAATACACGTTAATTCATGTCTTCATTCACTTAGCAAGTATTAGTTGAACACCTTTTCTTTGTACCAGTCTCTGGGTTATTCTTCATCCTAATGTTTTTATTTTTTTTCAAAACGTTTTATTTTTTATTAAGTCAAGGTTTCGTAAAATTGGTTTCTTCGTGATTTCATTTAGCATCAGGGAGGGACCAGGGATAGTGGGCGCCATGGGGAGCCCAGCACCCCTTTAGAGAATAAGAAAGGGTTCATAAACCACAGGAGAACTGGGATTTGACAACACATCTCCTCTGCCTTTTCAAGGGCAAAATTCTGTTTGGGGCGGATTTTTAAAAATTGGATTTGTTTTCATTTTGGAGGCATTTTATTTCCATTGGCTATTTCCATTTTTGTTTTTAGAAGTTTAGAATTACAGCCTCTTCCTTGGTCCCTGGGCTTTGTGGGTTCAGATCTGTTCTCCAGTCGTGGGAGAGGCTTCCTGGAACTCCCTACACCTTCTTACCCAGACCACCGAGAGATTGATAGGACATGTCCGAGGGGAGGGGGAAGAGGGTTAGGGCCAGGGTCAAGCCCAGATAAAGACTCAGCTCACAGCCAAGGCTGAGGCTTCACCTGAGGGCTACATGGGTGAATACCAATGAATAAGAGAACTGTGTCAACAAAGCTCGTGCGTGAACACTTGTGTAGTCTGCGCACTGCGCAAGGGCATCACCTCTAAGTGGCTCACTCACATTTTTTGCTGTTGCCATCCTCGCAGTCATTGCAGTGTTCGAGGCCATTGTTGCAGCCACTGTGTCAATCCATCTCATTGAGGGTCTTCCCCTTTTTCCCTGACCCTCTGCTTTACCAGTCATGATGTCCTTCTCCAGAGACTGATTGCTCCTGATAACACGTCCATAGTACATGAGATGAAGTTTCGCCATCCTTGCCTCTAAGGAACATTCTGGCTGTACTTCTTCCAAGACAGATTTGTTCGTTCTTCTGGCTGTCCATGGTATATTCAATATTCTTTGCCAATACCACAGTTCAAATGCATCAACTCTTCTTCATTCTTTCTTATCCTTTGTCCAGCTTTCCCATGCATATGAAGCAATTGAAAATACCATGGCTTGGCTCAGATGCACTTCAGTCCTCAAAGTGATGTCTTTGCTTTTTAACTCTTTAAAGAAGTCTTTTGCAGCACATTTGCCCAATGCAATACGTTGTTTGATTTCTTGACTGCTGGTCCGTGAGCATTGATTGTGGATCCAGATAAAATGAAATCCTTGCGACTTCAATCTTTTCTCTGTTTATCATGATGTTGCTTACTGGTCCAGTTGTGAGGATTTTTGTTTTCTTTATGTTAAGTTGTAAGCCATACTGAAGGCTGTGGTCTTTGATCTTCATCAGTGTTTCAAGTCCTCTTCACTTTCAGCAAGTAAGGTTGTGTCATCTGCATATCACAGGTTGTTAATGAGCCTTCTTCCAATCCTGATGCCCTGTTCTTTTTCATAGGCTTCAGCTTCTCAGATTATATGCTCAGTATACAGATTGAATAAGTATGGTGAAAGGACACAACCCCAATGCACACTTTTCCTGATTTTAAACCATGCAGTATCCTCTTGTTCTGTTGGAAAGACTGCCTCTTGACCTATGGTACAGGTTTCTCATGAACACAGTTAAGTGTTCTGGAATCCCCATTCTTTGCAATGTTATCGGTAATTCGTCATGATCCACACGGTCGAATGCCTTTGCATAGTCAATAAAACACAGGTAAACATCTTTCTGGTATTCTTTGTTTTCAGCCAAGATCTATCTAACCTCAGCAATGACATCCCTGTTTCAAGTCCTCTTCTAAACCTGGCTTGAATTTCTGGCAGTTCCCTGTCAATGCACTGCTACAAACGTTTTTGAATGATTTTCAGCAAAATTTTACTTAATGATATTGTTCCATAATTTCCATGTTCTGCTGGGTCACCTTTCTTTGGAATGGGCACAAATATGGGTCTCTTCCAGTCAGTTGCCAGGTCTTCCAAATTTCTTGATATAGATGAGTGAGTGCTTCCAGCGTTGCTTCTGCTTGTTGAAACATCTCAGTTGGTATTCTGTGAAGTCCTGGAGGCTTGTTTTTTGCAAATACTTCCAGTGCAGTTCGGACTGCTTCCTTCAATACTATTGGTTCTTGTTCATATGGTACCTCCTGAAATGGTTGAAAGTCGACCAACTCTTTTTGGTTCAGTGACTCTGTGTATTCTTTTCATCTTCTTTTGGTGCTTCCTGCGTTGTTCAATATTTTGTCCAGAGAATCCTTCAATATTACGACTTGAAGCTTAAATTTTTCCTTCAGTTCTTTCAGCTTGAGAAATCTGAGCATATACTTCCCTTTTGGTTTTCTAACTCCAGGTCTTTGCACATTTCATTATAATACTTTGCCTTCTGGAGTCACCCTTTAAAATCTTTTGTTCGTTTCTTTTATGTGATCGTTTCATTTGTTCACTTTCGCTACTCAACATTCAAGAGCAAGTTTCAGAGTCTCCTCTGACATCCATTTTGGTCTTTTCTTTCTTTTCTGTTTTTTTTTTTTTAATGTCCTTTTGTTTTCTTCATGTGTGATGTCCTCGACGTCATCTCACAACGTGTCTGGTTCGGTCGTTACTGATCAATACATCAGATCCATTCTTGAGATGATCTCTATATTCAGGTAGTATATATTCTAGTTTGTACCTTGGCTTTAGTGGACTTGTTTAATTTTCTTCAGCTTCAGCTTGAACTTGGAATAAGCAGTTGATGGTCTGTTCCATAGTCTGCCCCTGGCTTTGTTCTGGCTGATGATCTTGAGCTTTTCCATTGTCCCTTCCTGCAGATTTAATTCCTGTGTATTCCATCCAGTGAGGTCCACGTGTATAGTTGCCGTTTGTTTTGTTGAAAAAAGGTATCTCCAAAAAATAGGTTGTTGTTCCTGCAAAATTCTATCATGTGACCTTCGATGTTGTTTCTATCCCCAAGGCCGCATTTTCCAACTACTGATCCTTGTTTGTTTCAATTTTCAAATTCCAATCACCAGTAATTATCAATCCATCTTGATTGCATATTTGATCAATTTCAGACTGCAGAAATTGGTAAAAATCTTGAGTTTCTTCATCTTTGGCAGTAGTGGTTGATCTGTAAATTTGAATAGTCATATGAACTGGTCTGCCTTGCAGGTGTATGGATAGTATCCTATCACTGACAGTGCTGTACTTCAGAATAGCTTTTACGATGTCCTTTTTGACAATGAATGTGATGCCATCCCTCTTCAATTTGTCATTCCTGGTGTGATGGTTAAGGTTGTATGTCAACTTCTGGGCCATGATTCTCAGTTGTTTGGCAGTTATGTAATGATGTAGTTATCTTCCATTTTGTGATATAATGTAATCATCTCCATGATGTGATCTGATGTGATCAGCCAATCAGTTGTAAGGTGAGTTTCCTTAGGGGTGTGGCTTGCATCCAATATATACGGACCTTCTGGCAAAGCTTGCTGACTTTTACTCACTTTGGATCCTGCATCTGGCTCTTCGTCATCTGACCTCTGGTTCTTGGGACTTGAGCCAGCAGCCTGCGGTATTGGCTGCTGATCTTGGGATTTGTCAGCTTCCACAGCCTGTGAGCCAGCAGCCTGCCGTCTGACCTGCTGATCTTGGGATTTGTCGGCTTCCACAGCCTGTGAGCCAGCAGCCTACCGTCTGACCTGCTGATCTTGGGATTTGTCAGCTTCCACAGCCTGTGAGCCAGCAGCCTGCCGTATTGGCTGCTGATCTTGGGATTTGTCGGCTTCCACAGCCCGTGAGCCAGCAGCCTGCCGTCTGACCTGCTGATCTTGGGATTTGTCAGCTTACACAGCCTGTGAGCCAGCAGCCTGCCGTCTGACCTGCTGATCTTGAGTTTATAAGCCCCTGCAGCTATGTGAGTCAGGAGGAGCCTCCAGCCTGATGCGTGACCCATGGACTTGGGACTTGTCAGCCTCTACAACCACATGAGCCAATTCCTTGAGATAAATTTCTCTCTCTCTCTCTCTTTCTCTCTATGCTTCACTGGTTTTGCTTCTCTAGAGAACTCAGCCTGGCATAGTAGACCATATAATTGTCTGATTAAAAATGGCCAATATCAGTCCATTTCAGCTCCCTAATTTTTTTTTTAATGCCTAGGATATCAATCTTACAAGTGTCCCATTTCATTTTTGACAACTTTCAATTTTCCTAGATCATACTTCATACATTTCACGTTTCAATTACTAATGGATGTTGGCATTTGCAGCTGTTCCTTCTCATTTTGAGTCATGCCACATCAGCATTGAAAGTTCTGGAAGCTTTACTCCATCCATGTCATTAAGGTTCACGCTGGTATGAGGAGGCAGCTCTTCCCCCGTTGTATTTTGAGTGTCTTCCAACCTGAGGGGCTCATCTTCTGGCACTATACAGTGTTCCCCTGCTATTCATAAGGTTTTCATTGGCCAGTTTTTTCTGAAATAGATCACCAGGTCCTCCTTCCTAGTCTGTTTTAGTCTAGAAGCTCTGCTGAGCCCTGTCCAGCATGGGTGACCCTGCTGATATTTGAAATATGGGTGGCATAGCTGCCAGCATCACAGCCAAATACTAGCCACCCCAGTACGACAAACTGACAGACAAGTGGTGGATTCACCCGTTCGCATGACAGACATTGCACTTCTGGATTTTTGTAATGACAGATTTCCAGCAGATGGCAATAAAGTATCTTGTTCTAACAAACTGAGTACTCATGACAATTTTCTGAATGTTTGAAGTCAAGAGTCTTGAAGAGTTGCTCTTTCCTAATTTGCAAAGACACCAATTTAGGCTGGGGCCCTGAAGCCATGCTGCTTCCTTCCTTTGTACTTGTCCAACTCACAACACGATTCTGTCCCAAGCTCACTGTGGTGAATGGAGCGCTCACTCGGCCAGGCTGCTGGGGTTCACTTTCTCCGTCCCTGCGGGGATGCAGGCCCCTGGGTCCATGCCTCGCTGACCTGCAGCTCCTTGGCCAGGTGGAGGCCCCGAGCGAGTACCAGAGGGAGACCTGGAACCTGAGCAATGTGGAGAAGATGCAGGCGGTGCCCATCCTACACGGAGAAGGCAACCGGCTCTTCAAGCTGGGCCGCTATGAGGAGGCTTCCGCCAAGTACCAGGAAGCCATCGTCTGCCTGCGGAACCTGCAGACCAAGGTCGGGGTGGCCAGGGGGCTGCCGGTGGGGAAGTAGCCTCGCACAGGCCACAGCGGGGTGGGAGGTCAGGCAGCCGTGGGGGGAGCAGCCCTGCAGCTGTGGGGGGGGGGTATGGGGATGGGAGGCAGGCAGGGGCCCCAGCTCACCGCTGCCGTTTCTCCACTGCACAGGAGAAGCCCTGGGAGGTGCAGTGGCTGAAGCTGGAAAAGATGACCAACACCCTGATCCTCAACTACTGCCAGTGCCTGCTGAAGAAGGAGGAGTACTACGAGGTGCTAGAGCACACCAGCGACATCCTGCGGCACCACCCAGGTGGGCGCGCGGACTCGGGTGGGGCGGGCATGCGGCCCAGAGAAGACCCTGGTGGGCTTGTCTTCTGACCCTGGCAAGGCCCCAGACCTTGCCGCCTCCCAGCGGGGTTTCTGCAAATGTGTGCCAGCGTCACAGGTGATTGACAAGCTGGGCTCATTTTAGGAGGTATTTTATTTGAACGTGTTTTAGGACAAATACATACCACCAAGCTTGTAATTTTGTGGAGCCATCAACAGGCCTTTTAAAAAAGGGGAGAATCGATAGAGAATGATGTTGAATAGGTACGAGTACAGGTGGCCGGCAGATAGGACGACATTTGTGGAAATGGCACTTGGACACCGTTAGCAATCACTGCAGCAGGTAATGCGTGTAGAGCGCCCCCTGGGGGCCAGGCAGTTAGTCCTCTGCATTTATTAGCTCATTCGCTCCTCATACTGCCCGGTGGACTAGGTATAGGGATAGAGCCTGAGGGTGATACAATTTGAGGAGCCTCCATAGGAAAAAAGAATACAAAATTATGTGTGTAAAACTAGTTAAGGACCTTGTAAGGGTCCATGCAAGGGAGGGGAATAGATACTATCGTTATCATTCCCATTTTACAGCGGAGGAAACTGAGGTACAGAGAGGTTGAGGACTCTGCCTGACCCATCATGGCCAGGGCTAAGTATTTTGTCAGCTGCTAAGTCCCAGTCAGGTGGGTCCCGCCCCATCCTTCCCACAGGCATTGTGAAGGCCTACTACGTGCGCGCCCGGGCTCACGCGGAGGTGTGGAACGAGGCGGAGGCCAAGGCGGACCTCCAGAAAGTGCTGGAGCTGGAGCCGTCCATGCGGAAGGCCGTGCGCAGGGAGCTGCAGCTGCTGGAGAGCCGCCTGGAGGAGAAGCGCGAGGAGGAGCGGCTGCGCTGTCGGAACATGCTGGGCTAGAGGGGGCCTGGGGCCGGGGAGCCACCGCCAGGCCCCCTGGCTCTCCCACTTGGTGCGGCAGCTGCTGGCCCGCGAGGCCTTGGGCTCCTTGCCCCAGCCCAGGGCCCCGGCCCAGTGGGCGGCTGCGTTGGATAGCGAGCAGATGGCCTGGTCGTTTCTGGCTCCCTTGACCGGGATTTTGGTGTCAGTTTTTAAAATTTATTTAAAATCAAAATCATACATGCGCATGGTAAAATATCAGAGGACACAGACAAGCTTACGACTAAAAGCGAGGTTGCCCCTTCAGGCCTGTTCCTTAGCCCAGACGTAGGTTTTGCTTTTAAAGTTTTATTGTGGTAAAATATACGTAACATAAAGGTGGCCATTTTTAACCCTCTTTAAGTGTACAATCAATTGTATTCATTACATTCACAGTGTCGGGCAACCTTCATCACCATCTACTTACAAAACTTTTCATTACCCCAAACAGAAGACTGTAGCCATTAAGTAATTATGGTAGCCGATTTAATTGACTCTGTTTTAAATTCTTCTAGTAGTTTTCTTTATCTCCAAGGAGTATGTTTGAATCACTATTTCTTCGTGCTTCATTTTGAACCGGTAACCAGTGCTGTGGAGTTGACCCTGAGGCATGGCAACCCCATGTGTGTCAGAGTGGAACTGTGCTCCATGGCTGATTTTCTGCAAAGAGATCTCCAGGCCTTTCTTCCAAGGCGCCTCTGGGCAGACTCGAACCTCCAACCTTTCGTTAGCAGCCGCACGTTAACTGTTTGTACCACCCAAGGACTCCATATCACTTTGCCCCATGTCTGGTGACTCCCATTAATAAAAAATGAGGATTTAATGCATTGACGCTTCCTCACCCCTTTCTTTCCTTTCTCCTAATTTTGGCTAGTTATATTTTGGCTCTTCTTTTGGTTATTTTGTAGCTTTGTACTCTAGCTGGATCTCTGTATGGAATCCCATTGACTTTAGGGGGTATCTGGACTCCCCTCCGTGTGGGAGGAAGGAGCTCCCTTCCTTCCACTTTGCCTCTTACCTTCCTCCTCCCACCCAAAGGTCTCCTGTGTCTTACCTTTTCCATCATCCCTGTTGTTCACATCTATGTTCTGCTCCATAACCAAACGAAGCCTTTTGTGCTTTGTCCCTAGGTTGACCGTAAAGTCTGAGAATAAACAGTATTTAGCTGATTATGGCCATGAGTGTGTCTCCTTGCAGGCCTTGCACTGCTGGGATTGCATTTCGTTTTCTGCCGGTCCGACTTCATGACCCCTGGGCCACCAGAAACGAAGCTATTCCTGCATCAGGAGTGGCAGTGTACATTTTAATACAGGAGCGTTTTATTTTTTTCTTCTCTTCTTCCATCCCTTTGCTGCACTAGAAGGTTGGAAGTTGAAGCCCTCCCACCTTGGAGGGAGGAGTTCCTGGGTTGTGCAAATGGTCAACATGCTTGGCTGCTAAACAAAAAGGTTGAAGGTTCAAGTCCACCCAGAGGTGCTTCAGAAGAAAGGCCTGGCAAGCTACTTCTGAAAAATCAGCATCAAAAGCCCTGTGGAGCACAGCGCTACTCTGACACACGCGGAATCGCCATGAGTCAGGATCCACGTGAGAGCAACTGTTCTTCTTTTTTTGTTTTGTGTGTGCGTGCATTGGAGGAATCAAAAACACACTGTCGTTGAGTCCATTTTGACTCATGGCAACCCCATGTGTTACAGAGTAGAACTGCTCCAAAGAGTTTTCTTGACTGAAATGTTAAGAACAACAGATTGCCAGGCCTTTCTTCTGTAGTACCACCTGGTGAATTCAACCAAAACCATTTGCACCACCTAGGGACCTTCCTTGGGGGCAAGGAGGCTTACTTTTGGGTTGACTCAGAATCAGTGTCTAATGGGCCATTCAGGTGTGCTGTGAAAGACCCAGAAGGGAGGAGAGGGCTTTGGAGGAAGTCAAAGGAAGGAGATTACAGAGCAAGACATTATGATTTGCAGAAGCAGGAAGGGAGGAGTGCCCTGAGGCCAGAGAGATTCCCCTGAGCTGGAGAGCTGAAGGGAGGATGGGTGGGGAGAACGGAGGGGACCTCACCTGCCCCCTGGCAACACTGCCCCGGGAGAGAGGCCTGGAAGGTGAGTCTGTGCAGCCAGAGGCTCACGTGTGGCTCAGGAACTGATAAAGAGGCCACAGTGGGCATCATTTGAAGGGCAGGGCTACACTCAGGTTTCCCAGCCTCCCGTGCCCTGTCCGTCTTAAGTATGTAGCACTTCTACTGGCTGCCCCCTTTCCTGGGGACAGTGGGCATCTCAGCCCATCTGTAGTCTCATGACTGCTGACCCCCTGGCAGGACTGGTGTCCCAACGTGTCCCTAGACCTTGCTCAGTCCTCTTGGCCTCGTTCCGTGTGACCTCCCCTCCTGATGCCCCAGGACATTTACAAGCCCAAGAAAAAAGAAGGGCAGGACCAGCACACCCATGGAGTGCTGGGGGGTGATGCCCTGATGTTGGTACTTGAGGGGGTGTTGAACTGAGACGACTGGAGAGCCCCCTGTCTCCATCAAGCTGAGGCAATCTTTAAGGACCCTTCTTTTACAAAGGCAACACGATTCCTTCTTAGACACAGTTCAGTTGCTTCATAACAAAATGCATATTGACCTGCCACTCCCTTGTACCGCTTTCCCCCAGTCACACCTGCTCCTGGCATTTCTAATTGCCTATCTTTTCTATGGTGGACACAAACAACAATCGGCCTTTGACATACCCTCACGTGTGTCTTAATCATGGTGTTGCAGAGTGGCTCTTTCTGCAGGCAGCCCTCTTGGAGCCTTCTCAGTAGACATCCCTGGTAATTTCTGTTTTGTCAGGCACAGTTCCTACCTATTTATGTGACTCTTTTTTGTGAATTTATGTGAGTGTGTATGCGTGTGAGAGAGACAGAGAGGGAGAGAGAGAGAAAGAAAGGGGGGAGGGAGTGCAGAGACAGGGAGAGACTGACCTGGAGTCCCACAACGGACAGCCTCCCCGTCCAGGCCTTTCGTCTCTGCACTGGCTTCCTTCTGGGCCCTGCAATCAGCCTCAAGGGAGGCCCTGGCTGGCCAGGTCTGGTGGGCAGGTGGATGCAGGGGGCTGTGGAGGTGGAGGCTGCAGGGGGCATCCCTTGAGGGTACCTTTCAGCCATTTCCGAGGGATCTAGTTGGAATCCTGTTTTCCAGTGGCCAGCAGGGGGCAGCAGAGAATCAGGTGATTGTGGTCCCTGGGCTGGGAGCTGGGGCTTCTGTTGGATCCCCGAGAGAGCACAGCTTTGGGCTCCGGGTGTGGCGTTGTCCATGAAACCTGATCACCCCTTACTCCTACAGGGTCACTACGTCAGGCAGGCTGGTGGCAGGGAAGGAGGGCACTTAGAACCCTGGAATCAGACTGCCTGCAGACAACTCAGTCCCCTGCCTTTGTACAGATGAGGAAACTGAGGTTCAGCGAGAGAAACCGCTTTCTCTACCCATTTCAAAGCTGGGAGTAGATGCAGGATTCTCACCTGGGTTTCTAGACTTCTGGACTGGGTTTCTTATACTACATTATGCTGCCCCCATCACTAGATAGTCCATACGTGGGGATGATGTACTAAACAAAACAATACAAAAAAATAAAAAGGAGAAAACCATGAAGCTCACACTAGGGAGGAACCTAGAGTGTGCTGGTAGCCTTTTTTTTTTTTGGGAGCAGCTAAGGGGTAACCTGAGAGATGCCTGTGTCCTGATGCCCCAGGACATTTACAAGCCCAAGAAAAAAGAAGGGCAGGACCAGCACACCCATGGAGTGGTGGGGGGTGATGCTGGCTCACCCCAAGAGTCATTTCTGGTTAACGGAGGCATTTTCTCCCAGGTCTGAGCTCCTCTTCTGACCTCTGTCCTAACTGAGCTGGTGGAGACTCTGAGACCAGGGGTGATATGGGAGGGCAGTCAGGGGGCTGGGTGGCCAGAGGGAACCCCTTGGGTATTGTGGTGGTGTATTAATTTCTCAGGGCTATCGACAGCACTGGGTTTTTGGTTTGGGTTACCGTAATAATTACCACAAACTTAGTGATCTAAACCACACAAATTTATTCTCTGATAGTTTGGGAGGTCAGAAGTCCTAAAATAGGTTGGCAGGGCTGCATTCCTTCTGGAGGCTTTCAGGAGAATCATTTTCCTCACCTTTTTCAGCTTCTAAAGGCTGCCTACATTCCTTAGCTCATGGCCCTTCCTCCATCTGCAAAGCCAACAGTGTAGCATCTTCAAATCTCTCTCTCTGACCCACTACTTCCGTCCTCCCATCGCCTTCTGTGTGTTTGGGACCCTCCTGTCTCCCTCTTTTATAAGGACCCTGTGGTTACATCGGGCCCACCTGAATAATCCAGGAGAATCCCCTCATCTTGTCAAGATCCTTAACTGAATCGGCAAAATCCCTTTGGCCGTGTAAGGCGACATGTCCACAGATTCTGGAGATGGGGAAGTAGACATTTATGAAGGCACTGCCCTGCCTACCACTGTGGAAGTGGCCTCCCTGTGTCCCCAGATCTGCCCTCCGCCTTGCTCCATGTTCTGGGAGGCTCGACTTGGAGATGTATGCCCGGCTCCCTGGCCCTCTGGCTTTCAGTTGGTTTTTGCCAATGGGAGGCACCAGTGGAGACCTGCTAGTGGGAGTCGAGTGAGGATAGGGTCTTGTTTCTTTCACTCTCTCCTCGCTGGGCTTTTGGTTTGGCAATGGCTATGCTCTTTGACTATGGCTACAGCTCTTGTCAAGCACCCCCTTCTTCCCCCCAAGGCTGTGGCTCTCACTGGTTCTTGTAGCAACAATGCCTCTCCTGGAATCTTTAGGCATAAGTGTGGACATGGTTTCCCAATCTCTCCATCTCTGGATGCTTATATCTCTTGTGGATTTCCTAACTTCACCTGCACCTCCATTTAGCTCCTGTGGTCACCCCTTTAAGTGGGCCACCTGTTTCCTGCCAAGACCCTGATGGACCAGGTGTCAAGAATTCTCTAGGCTGGAATGATGGAGGGCAAGCTGAGAGGTTGAGAAACACACCCCAGGTCATCTAGCTTATAAGGGGCAGGACCAGAATTTAAATTCAGGCCAAAATGATTTACCTGGATGTCCCAAATGGCGACTTATTGTTGTTAGTTGTTGTCGATTTGACTCTGGCTCAGGGCAACAAAACGTTGCCTAGTCCTGCGTCATCCTCATAATTGCCAGCATGTTCAAATTCGTTGTAGCTACTGTGCCAATTCGCCTCACCGAGCTCTCTCTAGCCCTCCTTGGCCCTCTATCTCACTAAACTTGATGTCTTCCTCTAGTGTTTGATCCCTCCTGATGACGTGTTCAAAGCAAGTGAGCTGGATAGTGCTTTGTTGTGATCCATAGGTTTTCATTGGCTAATTTTCAGAAGTAAATCGCCAAACAATTTTCCTAGTCTGAATCTTGCCCACCATGGGTGACCCTGCTGGTATTTGAAATACCGGTGGCATAGCTTCCAGCACCACAGCAACATGCAAGCCACCATAGTACGACAAACTGACAGATGGGTGGCGGAAACGAGGATTGGAATAGGCATTTCCCTACTGCACTGGGACATGGCTCCCTTCAGGAGGAGAAGACGCCCCGAGTTGCAGAACCCCCTGCCCTGAGAAGGCCTCCACCAGAAGTTGTGTTGAAGGGTGTGATGTGGGTCCTGACACTGAATCGGGGGAAGAAGCCTAGCACATGAAGGGTGTGGCATGGGTCCTGACACTGAATCAGGGGAAGAAGTCTAGCACGTGAAGGGTGTGGTGTGGGTCCTGACACTGAATTGTGGGAAGAAGTCTAGCACACGTCCAGCTGTTGCTGGTCACAAGGCTAAGGCCCCCCTCTGTCCATGAGAAATGCCAGGAATGGCCAACATTCAACATCACGGGTTCTGCAGGAGGCTTGGCATGAGCTCTGGAGATGACCAACAGCATCCCTTGTGAGTGTCCTCTCACTTCTTCAAGGTGGGCACCATTAGCTCCACTTGGCAGACGAGGCTCAGCTCAGGGGTGGACCTGGCTTGCCTGGGTCGCACTGCAGTAAGTGGCTGAGCCTGGAATGAACTCGTGTGGGCTGGATCCTTTCGCCAGCACCTCTGATGCTCCATGGGTGGCAGGATAGAAGAGAATGAAATAGAGCAGAACTTGCATTTCTTTTAATTTCCTGTGAGAACATTGTACTGGTTTCCTGGGGCTGTTGTACAAAGTACCACAAACTCGGTGGCTTCAAATGGCAGAAATTTATTGTCTCACACTTCTGGAGGCTAGAAATTTGAATCCAGCTTGTTGGCAGGGCCATGCACTCTGAAGGCTCTAGGAAAGATCCTTCTTTGTCTCTCCCAGCTTCTGGTAGCTCCAGTTTTCCTTGGCTTGTGGTAGCATCACTCCAATCTCTGCCTCCATCTTTACATGACTGTCTTCCCTCTGTGTCTCTCTGAGTTTCTTCTTTTTTTATAAGGACACCAGTTATGTTGAGGAGTCCCTGGGTGGTGCAACAGTTAATACACCTCGCTGCTGATCAAAAGGTTAGCGGTTCGAGTCCATCCAGAGGAGCCTCTGAAGAAAGGCCTGGCATTCTACTTCCAAAAATCAGCTGTTGAAAATCCTGTGGAGCACAGCTCTGCTCTGACACACGTGGGATCATCATGAGTTGGAATGGACTCGAAGGCAACTGGTTTGGTTTTTCGGTTTTAGTCACATTGAATTACGGCCCACCCTCCTCCAGGATGACCTTGTAGCTTGACCCTACGAATGCCAGTAAATTTCCACTGGTCCTTAAACTAGTCCAAGCCAGATTTGGCCTGCCCAGCTTGTGCAGAAGGGCCAGCTGTAACCACTAATTGACCTCAACAGAGGATGCAGCAAAAGGTGGAATGAACCAGAAGGAAAATCATCACCCGGACCCTATTCCAAAGCCAGAGGTCTAACAAGAACCACATCATCTCCTGTTTCCTGGCCGCCTTCTAGAATTTTCGCTCCCCGGTGTGCCTGAATGGCCGCCATCTTGCTGCCCAAATCACATATAAGCCCTGCTTCCCCGTAGCTTGGGAAGCTGGATTCTGAGGAACTTCCTCCCGGCTCCTTACTCTGCACATTGCGATAAAGTTATTTTCTCAAAGACCAATGTCCAGATAATTGGCAAGTCTGAGTGTGCCGGACAAGGACACACCATTCTGGGTTTGGTAACAACCTCACCTTAACTAATTACATCTGCAAAGACTCTACTTTCAAACAATGTCATGTTCACAGGTACCAGGAGTTGGGACTTGCACATATCTTTCTGCAGGAGACACAAATCGACCCATAACAGATATGTTCCTTTGGAGTCCTGGTAGTAGTTTAGGATGGAGAGACCTCAGCAGTTAAGGGCCACCTAGAACTGTCCAGGTCCCTGGGTGGCACAAATGGTTTGCTCTCAGCTACTAACCTAAAGGTTGGCAGTTTGAGCCTACCCAGCGGTACTGCGGAAGAAAGATCAGCTGATCCGCTCCGGTTAAGATTCCAGCCAAGAAAATCCTATGGAGCAGTTCTGCTCTGTAACACATGGGGTTGCCATGAGTTGGTATCAGTTCGATGGCAACAAGGTTTTCTGTTTTTTTGCTGCCTTTTCCTATTTCCTGATTTTCTCCTGATAGTAAGTCCTCACTATGGACAAGCCAGGGAGCCCTGGCCTCTCTGTGTGCTGCCACCCATTCGTGTGGAGACAGTGGTTTCTGCGACAGCCAGCATCTTTCTCTCTGGACTTGCCAAGTTTTGTACCCAAAGACTCAGTCTTGAGTTTTGTCCTGACTGATGGCCGATGAGTGGGGGAGTCATCTTGACCCCCCCAAGTACCTGCTGTTTGGAAGGGGGGCTGCCCACTGCTCAGCCTCCTTCCCCATGCCCCCTCGTCTCAGGGTTTTAATGGAGAGGTTGGGTAAGCCCTTGTCCTTATTCATGGTGCTTTCGAGCCTGTAGAGTTCCTGGCCAATTACAATTGCTTCATTACTCCAGGTATTCTCATTAGTGTGGGGATCTGATGAACAAAGAATCTGGCCTTTCCTCTTGCTGCCAATAAAAATATCATTTGAAGATGTAGCGTAGCGTTTGTCTTTCCTCAGCAGTCTCGATGTTGGCGGCGTTTACTGAGCGTGACAGTATCTGGAGGACATGGAGTTCAGCTTTGCTCACTGCCAGGTCCCCGTAGCTAGAACAATGGCTAGCCTATGCGAGGGGCTCAGGAATACTGGTTGAAATACCAGTCGAATGAGTCCATTTCTTTCTGAAAAAAATGTCTAAATTCTTAAACCTGCATGGACTCTCAGAAAATTTTCTAGTACAACATGTTATTTTGCAGAAGATGAAACTGACGCTCAGAGGAGAGAAGGACAGGCCCAAAGTCACCACAAGTCACTGGTGGAACCAGAGCTGGAATGAAATATGTTTATTGGTACCAACCCACTTACAACTTGCAGTTCTATTTCCATCACCAAGACTGCTCCCCAAAACCCAAACCAGTTGCTGTCGAGTTGATTCTGACTTGTGGTGACCTCGTGTGTGTCAGAGTAGAACTGCTCCATAGGGTTTTCATCGCTGTGACCTTTGGGAAACAGATCACCAAGAATGTCTTTCAAGGTGCCTCTCGGTGGGTTTGAACCACCAGCTTTTTGGTTAGTGTTATTATCTGCTGTTGAGTTGATTTCAACTCTTGGCAGCCCCATGCCTGCAGAGTAGAACAGGTTCATAGAGTTTCCAAGGCTGCGACCTTTCAGAAGTAGATTGCCAGGCCTGTCTTCTGAGGCACCTCTGGGTGGATTTGAACCTCCAGCCTTTTGGTCTACTGGTGCCTAACCGTTTGCACTACACAGAAACTCCATTTTCATCGCGGCCTTTTCTTTCTACTTCACCAGTTTTTTCACTACACTTTGGTGCCATTGTAAATTTTTCTCTCTCTTTTTAATCCTCTACCCATATTCTGTTCTCCCCATATATCTTATGAACCCTCTTTTTTGGATTGAATTTTGTCCCCCCAAAAGTTGTGTCAAAGTCCTAACCCCGGACCTGTGAATATGATCCTGTTTGAAAATACGGGTTTTCTTTCGCAGTGTTAATGAGACCATACAGAAGTAGAGTGGTCGTAAAACTAATCCCTTCTTAGTGGTGTCTTACGAAAAGAACAGAATAGACATAGGCCCACATAGGGGAAGACGGGCGCCATGTAAAGACAGATCTAAAAGCAGGTGGGTCTTCAGAACCCGAGGAGAGGAATATCTGCAAGCAGAGGCTCAAATGCCCCCAAGACTCTCCTGGACTCTTGTCTCTGTGTCCCGCAGGTCTCTGCTTCGTTTTTCATTCCTGCTGCAGACCATACAATTCAGGCAGCAGGCAAAGAGGGCCACCAAGGCCAAACTCCCAAGAAAGAAACTCTAGTTTCCCCAGCTTGGGGCAGATACCCACTCCTGGACTCAGATGGCCACATTGGCCCAGGTGTAGGGCTGGACTGTATCACCTTGCCAGCTCCTGTGGTTACGATAGAGATAGGGTGGAGGAAGGGGCAGGGCTCCTGGACACACTAAGCCATGGGTGTTTGTGTTGGAGGGTCTGAATACAGGTGAGAGGCCTGGACTGGAGGTCTGAGCTCAGGAGTCTTTAGTGTACCTGGGGATGGTTGAAGCTAGGAAGGGTGAAATAGCCATTGACTCCAGAGAAGCAAAACTAGTAAAGTGTATAAATACATACAGTGAGAGACTTCTATTAAGAAAATCGCTCATGCGGTTGTAGAGACTGGAATGTAGACCAGGCTGGAGGTTTCTCCTGATTCATGTAGCTTCAGGCGCTGGTGAACCCAAGATCTGCAAGTCAGACAGCAGGGCTCACAGGCTTTGAAGACCAACGAATCCCAAGATCGTCAGGCAAGATGGTAGGTAAGCTGCTAGCTCAAGTCCCAAGAACTGGAGGTCAGACAAACAGGAGCCAGCTGTGACCAAAGCCTGAGACCCTTGCCAGAAAGTCCACTTATATTCGTTGCAGGCCACACCCCCAAGGAAATTCCCTTTCGACTGATTGGCTACTCACAGCAGCTCTCATCATGGAGGTGACCACATCATTATACAACTGCCAGACTACATCATAACTGCCAAATCACTGAGAAGCGTGGCCCAGCCAAGATGACATATGACCTTAACGATCACAGTCACCTTTGGCCTTGGACTTCAGGGTTGCCTGTCTTTGACGAGACAAGGAGTTGCAAATGTTGGCTCCCTCAATTTAGGATGCTCCACTTACAGATACTTGGATTAAAGCCACCTCTTCTGCCTCGCACCCTCCCAGGCCCACCTCCCTGCCCCAAACTCCTTCGTTGCCTCTGATCTCTTAGAACACACGACTTTGGAGTTATATCTTGTTGTTTATTTACATCTTGTATTTTTTAATGATCATATTGGGACTAGTTCTCAAATTTTAGTTACCTAAAATCACCTGGGGAGTTCTTTTAAAATGCCCCCATCCCAGACATTTGGATTCAGTGAGTTTGGGGTTAGGTCCTGAATTGTGGTGTATTAAACACCCCAGATACTTCGGAGGCACAAAGTACTGCTAGAGGCATCCTGTTTAAGCGCCATTCTCCGCAGCTGGCTGTGAAGGCAGGTTCTGTAAAGCAAATGCCATTCTTCCATTGACTTCCATTATTCAGGCAGAGATGGGTCTTTACAGAAGAAAAAAAAGTACCATTTATTTAAAACAATTTCAAGTCACTTTTGGAAGGAAGTAGGCTCATCCAATGGCTACATCAAGAGTTGTATTTGATAAGCCCCTACTCTGTGTTAAGTTGTGCTCCGAGTTACAAGGAAACGGGGGGTTCTTGGGGAGTCACACTGGGGCAGGACACTGGGACTCAGTCCAGCCTCTTAGCTGACCTACAGTAAGTCTCCTTCTTTTCCAACTTATTTATTTATTTATTTTTTGTCATCTGGAAAGGGGTGTTCAGTCTAGATAACGTCTGAGAGCCCGCCACGCCGAGTTTCTGCGAGTCTGTGATAGCAGGGCAGAGGGCATACCAGCTCAGCGTTCCAGGCAGGTTGGGCGGAGAGCAGCACAGTCCGATAGAAAGACAACGCAGGCTATGTATGTAATTCAACATTTTCTAGTAGCCACGTTAGGGAGTCTCTGGGTGGTGCAAACGGTTAACGTGCTCGGCTGCCAACTGAAAGGTTCGAGGTTCGAGTCTATCCAGAAGTGTCTCGAAAGAAAGGCCTGACAATCTACTTTCAAAAACATCAGCCATTGAAAACCCTATGGGGCACAGTTCTACTCTGAAACACGTGGGGTCGCCATGAGTCGGAATCAATCGAAGACAACTGGTGAGTAGTCACATTAAAAAAGTAAAGAAACAGGTGACTTTAATTTTGCTGACGTATTTTTAACTCAATGTCTCAAAAATGTAATCACTTCATCGATTTAAAAATTACTAAGATATTTTATATTCTGTTTTCGGTGTAAGTCTCTAAGCGTATTTTATACTTACAACACATCTCAGTCCTCACCAGTCACGTTTCAAGTGCTAAGTAGACACATGCGGCTGGTGGCTGCCATATTGGACGGCGCAGGACTGGAATGGGTATACATATGCCCCATCCCACTGTGACCCCAAACCGCATAGATCAGTTTTATTTGTTATTGAACTCCATGTAAATGGACTCACAGAGTATAGTCTCTCTTGCGTTTGCTTCTTTCATGCCACATTAAATCTGTGAGATTCATCCATGCGGTTGCATGTGGCTAGTGGTTTATTCATTTTTGTATAATATTCTATTGTAGGAACAAACAAATGACTATTTATGTAGGTTCCAGCATGTTCCAGGCCCTGACTAGATTTTGGGCAGTCGGTAGTGACAAAGCAGACCTGGTTCTTGCCCTTTGGAGAAAGAGAAAAGCCGGCCCTGAAGCCCAGGAGCTGGCCTGGTGCTCTCGGCTAGGCCTGGGTGTTCTCCTGTTAAACACAGGCAATTTTACGACCATCCACAACATCAGACAAGTCACCCTGTGACTGAGATGGACCACGGGGTGGATGAACCAGTAAGCGAGGTATGCACGGACTGGTTTATGCTTGCTTACTAATCTGTAGGGTACAATTTCCCATGGGTTTCACACCAAAGAGCCGGTGAAAAACAGATGACATTGTGCGCTACAGATTAGTAAGCAAGCACGAGTAAGCCTGTGCGTACCTTGCTTACTGGGTAATCTGTCCCTGACAGATCAAGACAAAAGCAAGACTCTGTAATCATGTCTGCACATAGACAAAGTCAAACATTATGCCACCCGTGAAACAACAACCCTCCCCCTCTCCTGGCTAAGATGGGGGACCGCCGCGCCTTTACCAACTGCAGCCTTATTGTTGTTGGCTGCATCGGGTCAGCTCTGACTCACGGCGACACCGCGCACAATGGAATCAGGCCCCTGTGATCCATAGAGTTTTCGTTGGCTGATTTTTGGATGTAGATTGCCAGGCTTTTTTCCTACTCTGTCTTAGTCAGGAAGCTCTGTGGAAACGTGTGCAGCATCATAGCAATATGCAAGCCTTCATTGACAGATGGGTGGTGGTTGTGCATGAGGTAAACTGACCGGGAATCGAACTCAGATCTCCAGCGTGGAAGGCGAGAATTCTACCACCGAACCACCATTGGTGCCATTGCCTTTTTAGCCCTCGTCTAGGCTTTCTCCTCCTATATGAGATGTATTAAGATACCCAATCAGAATTACCCCTGCTTTTACATTTTTTATTGTACTTTAGATGAAGGTTTACAGAGCAAACTAGTTTCTCATTAAACAATTAATACACATATTGTTTTGTGACATTGGTTGCCAACCCCATGACATGTCAACACTCTCCTCTTCTCAGCCTGGGTTCCCCATTACCAGCTTTCCTGTCCCCTCCTGCCTTCTCGTCCTTGCCCCTGGGCTAGTGCGCCCATTTAGTCTTGTTTTATGGGCCTGTCTAATCTTTGGCTGAAGTGTGGACCTCAGGAGTGACTCCATTACTGAGCTATAAGGGTGTCTGGAGGCCATACTCTTGGGGTTTCTCCAGTCTCTGTCAGACTAGTAAACCTGGCCTTTTTTTTTTTTTTTTTTTTTGAGTTAGAATTTTGTTCTACATTTTTCTCCAGCTCTGTCCAGAACCCTCTATTGTGATCCCTGTCAGAGCAGTCAGTGTGGTAGCTGGGCACCACCTAGTTGTGCTGGGCTCAGTCTGGTGGAGGCTGTGGTAGTTGTGGTCCATTAGTCCTTTGGACTAATCTTTCCTTTGTGTCTTTGGTTTTCTTCATTCTCCCTTGCTCTAGATGGCAAAATTACTCCCACTTCATGACATCATCCAATCCAGAGCTCAGTTCTGCTTTCTTAAAAGCCCTGCCAAATCACCTAACACCAGCCCATCTGCAAATCACATCTGCCAAGTCGCTTTTGCCATGCAAGGTGACACGCACAGGGATTAGAATGTGAGCATTTTTGGGGAGCCGTTTTTCTGCCTATCACCTTTTACTTCTGGATTCTCCCCTCATTCCTTCAGACCTAGAAGTGGTCGTGACTCTTGGCTGTGACCAGTCCTGGGGTGCTGCACTATTCCTTGTGATTTCCCTCTACTTTTAAAAACTTTCCTCAGATTATCCTAATTGAGGATGACACGGGATTTCTGCTGGGACTCCAACTGATACCCTGCCCAGTTAATTTAACCTTTCCAGCCATCTCTGAGGAGGATTTTTATCCTCATTTTATGTTTGAAGAATCTGAGGGCTGGAGTGGTTAAGTCACTTGTCCAAGGCCCCTGGGCTGGGATTCGCAGCAGAACTCTGACCCAGAGCGAGCTCTCGCCCCTGCGACGCTGCCTCCTACAGCCAGTCCTGGAGTGGTTCCAACCTCTAGGCAAGACCTTGACCGTCGGCCTTCACCCTCTGAATGGTGACATATTTGTGCTTTTAAAAAATGCAGGTGACTGTTCCTCAGTGGTGGTCTTGGCTGTCTGCTTGCATATGACGTTGGGGTCAAAGCTGCCATCAGCTTGGCCATCAAATTAAAGCTGACCATTGTGGTGATGGGAGCCCCTGGGCAGCGCAAATGGTTAAGCGCTCCACTACTAACCGAAAGGTGGGTGGTTTGAACCCATCCAGAGGCACCTCAGAAGAAAGACCTGGCAAGCTTCTTCCGAAAGGTCTTAGCCTTGAAAACCCCATGGAGCAGTTCTACTCTGCAACACATGGGGCCACCATCAGTCCAGGTCGACTTTTCAGCAATTGGGTTTTTGGTTTATGATCACGATGACCACCCAGGGGTTCCCTCAGAGGTCCCATTATCTTAAGGGTCACATCAGTGGTCATCATAGAACAGAGATTAAGAGCAAGGGTGAGCCAGACAGACTTGGATCTGTAACCCAGTTTGACCACTTATCAGCTGCGTGGTAGTGTGCAAGTTACTTAACATCTCTGAGTGGTAGTTTCCTAATCTGCACACACTCACGCACACACACACAAACCCCCGAAAAACCCAAACGCATTGCCATCAAGTCGATTCTGACTCATAGCGATCCTACAGGACAGAGTAGCACTGCCTCATAGGGTTTCCAAGGAGCAGCTGGTAGATTTGAACTGCTGACCTTTTGGTTAGCATCCGAATGCTCTACCACAGTGCCACCAGGTCTCATAGAGATCATAGTGGGTTGCTGGGTGGATTAAGTTAGTTAATACACATAAGTGCTTAGAAAGACTGACCATGACTACGGGTGCCCGATACATGCCAGCTGCCTTTTCACCTCGGCACACGCCCTGGTTGCACCCCAGTAGCTCCTGGTGCCCGCGTTACTCCAGCAGAACCACCTCCCTGGCTGTAGGTGAGAATAAATTTTCACAGCCTCACTGCAGCCCTTGCAGCTCCTGGCAGCGTGGGAGTGAGGGATCGGCAGCCTCAGGGCAGCGGCTGCACATTCTGTGCTACTGTGCACGGAGACCTCTCCCCGAGGTTCCTTTCTTGTGATAAATATTGCAAACAACCAACACTGAGTCTTCAGTTCTTTCACGGCTCCTTTTCAGGACCCCTTGGGGGAATTCGAAGCCAGCCGAGTGACACTGATCTCAAAGCTTTATATTCATCCTGCTGACAACTTTGAATCTGTCCTGGAGAAAGGCCCTTTCTTTGCTGGGACTTCGCATCGCCAGCTGCCCCTGAGGGCTGTCCTGCGGGTTCCTGGGGCAGCATCAGAAGTTTCCACCTCAGGGGCCTGCAAATGGTCCTGTCTCAGATTTGAGGTAGGAACATGAAAGACATCCTTCGGCCCACCAGGAGGGGCGGGCTTGGCAGCAGGGCGGTGGCCACAAAGAGGCTTCCTCTGATTCAGTGAAGCCTTCAGCTATCTCTTCAAATGCTCCTTCCCTCTCAGCCTGGTTTTTGCTAATTTAGGAACAACTGCCTTATGTGTGAGGTGGCCTCTGGCCTTGCGTGGAAGCCGGCCTCCTGGGAAGGCTGCTGGAATGGGAACGGGGGTTAGCTGGGGATTTAGAGGTGGGGATCTCTAGGGGGCATGCCATGTAAGTGGCTTTTTCCCTTTGCGTGGAGCCCCCGCTGTGGAGAATGAGTCACTGAACTTGGTTATTCCTGGGGAGAGTGAAAGCAGCTTGAGAAAACTCGGGAACAGATAATGGTGATGGTAGTCTCACATGACGAACACAATGTCACTTAGTTATACATATGAGGATTGTTGAAATGGCAACTGTTTTGTTGCACATATATTTACCACACACACGCACACACACACAAATACACACATACACATGCACACACTCACACACACACACACGCAAAACAACAACAAAAAAAGTGACTTGAGAGCCTAGGATGATGGTGGAAGGAGCCTTGTGACAGACTGGATGGGTGGCCACCAACCTCTTTTCTTCTATCCCTGGGACATAGCTGACCTGAGCCTGAATATCCGAGCGCCTACTCGTTAGATTGAAACATGAGTCAGAAACGAGCCTGTATTGTTTTAAGCCAACACAGCCTCTGAGATCTTTTAAGTGGCTTGCGACAGTAGTAGGTATGCCCTGGCAAATACAGACGTTCAAGGTCATCTAGCCCCAAACAAAAAACTATCAGTTGCCATTGAGTCAATTCTGACTCACGGTGACCCCACACGTGCCAGAGTGAAGCCGCACCCCATAGGGTTTTCAATGGCTGGTTTTTCAGAAGTAGATTGCCAGATCTTTCTTCCTAGTTCCTCTTAGTCTGGAAGCTCCACTGAAACCTGTTCGGCATCCTAGCAATACACAAGTCTCCATTGACAGACTGGTGGTGGCCACGCATGAAGTACATTGGCTGGGAATCGAACCAAGGTCTCCCACATGGAAGGCGGAAATTCTACCACTGAGCCACCAATGCTTCAGGTAGCCAGTCTCTCGATATTGTGAAAAATTAATTCCCAGTTACTGTTGACAGCCCCCAGAACACTGGAAATACAGGAACCGAGCATGGCTATTTCGTATTTCTCAGTAAATCCCACTGCACTGTGGGCGTAATAGGGTTGGAGCTGCCAGCAAGGAACACAGATTCTCTGCCTGCATCTCCAAGTTCACATGTTTTGGCCCTTGCTCTTGCAGTCCACCACCAGGCAAGTAAAATTTCATCATAGAAATCAAATTCATCAATAAAATATTCTCCCCATTAAAATTAAGATCGTTCTGTAAGTAAATCTCAAACAGGGGAATGCATCTAATTAGAATTATAATAATATTGCCCAACTTGTATTCTCTCATTGCATTGTATTATTCCAACCAATAATTTTATTCTTTTTTAAATTGCCAATTTAAAAATACATCCATTGGAAAGGCACACAAAGATTAGCTCTCAATTTTCAATTCCATCCTCAATCTTTTTCTGCAGTCTTCAGCAGATGCCTGAAAATCCATTCAAGGAGCAACCCACTCTAATTTTGGGTAAAGAAAAGTAAAATTACTAAATAAAACATGAATTATTTAAAGAGAAGGCCCCCAGGTGGGACAAATGGTTTGCCCTTGGCTACCAGCCAAAATATTGGTGGTTCAAATCCACCCAGCAGTGCCACGGAACAAAGGCCTGGTGATCCGCTTTTGTAAAGATTACAGCCAAGAAAGCCCTACGGACCTCAGTTCTACTCTGTAACACTTGGGGTTGCCATGACTCAGAATCAACTCCATGCAACAGGTTATTTAAAGAGAGGCATAAAGCTGGAAAATAGAACTGGAAGGTTCTAGTTACTTCCTGTTTATTATTTCTGGGGTCTAAGTGGGTCACAGGTATGTGTTTCTGTGTTTCCTACAAAAAAAGAAAAAATTCATCTAACAAATGGTTTGAAATAATAAAACCTGGAATTGCACGTCATTCCTTCCTCTTAATGGGCATCCAACTCGTAGTAACATTTTGTATCAGGCAGTTCTGAGGTTTTCTTTTTTTCCTTGTAGAACTGTTAGCGAAAGCATCATAGCCTTGAAAAAGCACAGAATCCGAGGGGAAAACTCCCACGTGTCTGTCAGTTTGTGGTACTGTGGGGGCTTGTGTGTTGCTGTGATGCTGGCAGCTATGCCACCGGTATTCAAATACCAGCAGGGTCACCCACGGTGGACAGGTTTCAGCTGAGCTTCCAGACTAAGAGAGACTAGGAAGAAGGACCCAGCAGCCTACTTCTGAAAAGCATTAGCCAGTGAAAACCTTAGGAATAGCAGCGGAACACTGTCTGATATAGGGCCGGAAGATGAGCCCCCAGGTTGGAAGGCACTCAAAAGATGACTGGGGAAGAGTTGCCTCCTCAAAGTAGAGTCGACCCTAATGACATGGATGGAGTAAAGCTTTCGGGACCCTCATTTGCTGATGTGGCACAACTCAAAATGCGAAGCAGCAGCTGCAAACATACATTAATAACTGGAACCTGGAATGTACGAAGCATGAGTCTAGGAGAATTGGAAATCATCAAAAATGAAATGGAACCCGTAAACGTCAATATGCTAGGCAATAGTGAGCTGAAATGGACTGGTATTGGCCATTCTGAATCAGGCAATCATATAGTCTACTATGCTGGGAATGACAACTTGAAGAAGAATGGTGTTGGATTCGTCATCAAAAACAATATTTCAAGATCTATCCTGAACTCTGTCAGAGATAGGATAATATCCATATGCTCACAAGGAAGACCAATTAATATGACTGTTATTCTAATTTACACACCAACCACTAAGTTGAAGAAATTGAAGATTTTTACCAACTTCTGCAGTCTGAAACTGATTGCTCATGCAATCAGGATGCATTGATAATTACTAGTGATTGGAAAGTGAAAGTTGGAAATAAAGAAGAAGGATTGGTATTTGGAAAATATGGCCTTGGTGACAGAAACGAGGCCAGAGAGCACATGACAGAATTTTGCAAGACCAACTACTTCTTCATTGCAAATACCTTTTTTCACCAACATAAATGGTGACTATACATGTGGAGGAAACCCTGGTGGCGTAGTGGTTAAGTACTACAGCTGCTAACCAAAAGGTTGGCCGTTCGAATCCACCATGTGTTCCTTGGAAACTCTATGGGGCAGTCCTACGCCGTCTTGTAGGGTCTCTATGAGTCAGAATTGACTTGATGGCAATGGGTTTTTTTGGTTTATACATGTGGACCTCGCCAGATGGAATATACAGGAATCAAGTTGACAACACCTTGGAAAGAGATGACGGAAAAGCTAGATATCCTTGAAAACCCTATGGAGCAGTTCTACTCTACAACACATGGGGTTGCCATGAGTAGGAATCAACTTGACGGCAGCTAACGACAACATATCCAGTTGCCTTTGCAACATCTCCACTTGGATGTCCAATAAACTCTCAATCTTATATCTAAAACAGCACCTCTTATTTCCATCCCCTGTTCCCCAACATGTTCTCCTGCCTTCTTCCCTAGCCCAGTTACCATCCAGTTTATCCTTCTAATTGCTCAGGCTAAGCACCTCAGTCGTGGCCACCATTTGTCTGCCCTGCCGGCCAGTGGAGGCTTCCATGTTGCTGTGATGCTGAACAGGCTTCAGTGAAGCTTCCAGACTAAGACAGACTAAGAAGAAAGGCCTGGTGATCTATTTCTGAAAGTCAGCCAATGAAAACTTTATGGATCACAATGATCTGATCTGCAACCAATTATGGGGATGGCACAGGACTGGGCAGTGTTTGGTTCCGTTGTGCACGGGATCACCGTGAGTCAATGGCCAACTCCGTGGCAACTAACGATGACAAGAAATTTGAAGCCACTCTGATGTTTTTCTTTCCCTTTTTTCTGATGTTTTTCTTTCCTTCATACTCTACATCCAATCTCAGCAAATCCTGTCACCTCTACCAGTAAAACGCACCCCGAATCTGTTTCTCACCACCTCTACTGCCACCACCACAGTCCAAGCCACCACCAGCTCCCACCTGGATTTTTACAATATGCCCCATCTGGCCCTGCTTCCACCATTGTTCCTTGACAGCCTGTTGCAACACAGTGGCTGCAGTGATTCTTTCAACCTTCGTCAGATTATGCTGCCCCTCCACTCAAAACCCTACCACGTGCATCTCCTTCCATGGGTCAAACCAATCCAGCCACACGAGGCTCCTTGGTGGTCCTTGAACATGCTGGGTACGCTGATGTACGAGCCTTTGCACGTGCTGTTGCCTCTGCATACCCAATAGCCATGTGGTTTCCTCCCTCACCCTTTCCAGGTCTTTTTCAGCGGGGCCTTCCCTGACTATCCTACTGAAAGTTGGACCTCCATCCCTACCCTGCCTTTCCCATTTCCACTTTTTCCCTCCATAGCACCTACCACTGTCTAACACGCTATAGATTGGGCATACTTACACTATTGTCTGGGTCTCACCACTATTTCCAATTTTTTTTTCGTGACCTCAAACAGAAGCTCTGTACCCACTAAATAATAACTGTCTAATTCCCCTCTCCCTGCCCCTGGTAGTAATCTCTCGTCTCATTTCAGCCTCTACCCACTTATCTATTCTAGATATTTCGCGTAAGTGAAAACGTATAATATTTGTCCTTTCGTGAGGGATGGGTCTTTTGCTCATCCTAATATTCCCAGGGTGGCACGAAGTTAAAGTGGTTGAACACACCCAGAGGTGCCTCGGAAGACAGACCTGGTGCTCTGCTTCTGAAAGATCAGAGCCTCGAAAATCCTATGGAGCAGCTCCCCCCTGTGCACACGTGGGGTCACCATGAGTCAGAGGCAACTTGATGGCAACAAACAACAACAGCGACAACACTCCCAGCACCTAGCAGAGTGCCTGTGGGAATAAACACTGCTTGAATGAGTGAGTGAATGAACGAATGCAAACGTCCTCTCCTCTGGAAGCCTTCCAGGTTCCCCGGGAGGACGGCAACCTCTCCGTGCTCTCAGCATCGGCAGTGATAGCTCACACTGCTCTTGAAGCCTTTGCCCCTTTTTACCTTGCTCTGCCACCTCCTGTCGGTTATACTGTGGTGGCTCGTGTGTTGCTGTGAGGCTGGAAGCTGTGTCACCGGTATTCAAATACCAGCAGGGTCACCCATGGTGGTCAGGTTTCAGCAGAGCTTCCAGACTAAGACTAGGAAGAAAGGCCAATGAAAACCTTATAGATCACAACAGAACGTTGTCAGACTCGCCGGCTCTGAACACACCATCAGGAGGGATCAATCAGAGGAGGACGCGGTGTTTGGTGGAGGAGAGGGCCTGCGAAGGTGAAGGAGACCCTCGGCGTGATGGATTGGCACAATAGCTGCAACGATGGACTCATGTGCTGGCGATTGTGAGGACGGTGCGGGACTGGGCAACTTTTTGTTCTGTTGTACATAAGTTTGCCATGAGTTGGAGTCAACTTCCTGGCACCTACCTGGCTCTATCCATCTACCTTGCTGTGTGGTTGTTTGTGGCCATTCTGCAGGTTCTCCCCTTCTGAGCTTTGATTTCCTTGAAGGCAGAATCCAGAGCTCATAGCGACCTTATTGGACAGAGTGGAACTGCCCAACAAAGTTTCCAAGGAGCTCCTGGTGGATTCGAACTGCCGACCTGTTGGCTAGCAGCTGTAGCACTTAACCACTACACCACCAGGGTTTCCAGAGCTCATCCATTTTGAACCTCTAGTGCCTAGCCCAGTGCCTGGTACACAGTGTACAGCAAATATTTGTGCGCTTTGAATGATTGGGTGTATTGGGAAAAGACCTTGTTTGTCTGTGGCTTAAGACCAGATGCCCAGAGGGATTGGCTTATCCATTGTTATTTTCTTTGTGAATTCATTATTGTTTTATTTCAGTGTTGTTTTTCTAAAGAGCTGCTTCTCCCTGGGCCTGCAGAGTTTGTTTTGAACCAGGCTGTTCAAACGCCAGACAGCTGTGTGAGGCGAGAGCTCGGGGCTCCGGGGAGAGGGAAGCTGGAGCCAGGCAAAGCTGGAGCTCCAGAAACAACAAAAACCAAAGACTGCAACAGTAACCATGACACCCTGCCGATGCCACAGCCAGAGAGCCAAGCTGAGCCCGAAGCCCCAGGACTAGCATCCTGTCTGTGGAGGTACACAGGGCTCAGAGAACACAGACTGGCAATGCGCCAGGACCAGGCATCTTCTAGCCCAGCAGCTGAGCGTCCTTGTCGTCCAAATCCTTGAGCTTTCTCCCCACAGCTTGCCCTGCCAGGCAACTGTCTCCAAACTTGGCTGATCCTTCTTCCAGAGGCAAAACCAAAGAAATCAAACAGTTACCGTGGTGTTGGTTCCCACTCTTGGCAACCCCATGTGTGTCAAAGTAGAACTGTGCTCCATAGGTTTTCAATGGCTGTGATCTTTCAGAAGAAGGTTTCCGAGGCACCTCTGGGTGGATTCAAACTGCTGACCTTTCAGTTAGTAGCCAAGCACTTAACTGCGCCACCCAGGAACTTCCAAGTAGTGGTAAAGATGTGTCCTCTAGGGTCAGAAGGGCCTAAGTTTCAGTCTGGATTCTGCTCCTTCTAGTTGTATGGCCTTGGCCTTAATCTCCCCAAGCTGTAGCTCCCTCTTTTGCGAAACAGGAATAATACTCACGCTTGCTGCAGAGTGCTGTGAGGATTAGGTGAGATCATACCTAAGACGTGATTAGCACAGTGTGTGATACATGGTAATTGTTCACTAGAGATAACTTATCCAAATTGTTCCTCTGTTGCTGTGGTCAGGCTGGAATGCTGAGAACCATGCCTACATAAATGTTAGCTTTTACTAATACCAATGATTTTTGTTCTCATTTCAGCAGCCTGAGCCCAAGCCCTCATGGTTATATCCCCTGACTGCTAAGATGGCTCCTTTATCTGGCCAGTGGTGGGGTGAGCTCCCCATCACTGGAGGTATTCAAGAACTGACCTGATGACTTCTTGGTGTACTTCATGCCCTTGGTTGCGGGAATGAGGGCCAGTGTGGTCAGCCTGGATGGAGCCCAGTGAGTTGGGAGGAGCGGTTTTGATTCTGTTAAACGGTGAGCTGGGGACTCCGTGTGTCAGTGTGCTGCCTGGCAATTAAAATCGGGAGAGTTTAATCTGAAGAGAGTTCCAGCTTCCTTGTTTGCCCTTTTAATCTTGCCTGTTGCCATGGAAACGGAGAGTGATTGCAATCACCACTGTTTGTATTGTGAGCTTGCTCCCATCAATACGGCTTTTGAAAAATAAGAAATAAAAATCTTGACTTTGGCGTGCCACTCATTACTATTCAGAACAAACCCCTGAGAAGCTCTTTCTGTCAAATGCTCCCTTCCCAGTCATGGGCTCAAGTTTGGAAATTCCTACCAGTCCGGAAACTGCTTCCTTTCCGCCCCTCAAAGCCAGGTGGCTAGCCTAGGACTCTGGGGAGGCCTGGGTGTGGTGCTCTGAGCTGGTGGGCACCGGCCCTGACCTCCCTCACTGTGAAGACACAGGTTCTAGACACTGCCTGGGGCATTCCATGATGGGTCAGTTGCTGCGTTAACGGATCATAATCACAGCAATGACCAGTTTCTGAAGATGAAGAGGAGAGAGGCTGTCCAGGGTCAGAGTCCTGGGAAAGTGCTGATGTCATCCTCATAGATTGAGTTGGGAATAGCAGCCCTTGTGTACCTGTGCCTGAGAAGTTATGAGACGGTGGGCTGAAGGGTACATGCGGGACTCCACAGAATCCACCTTCCCAGATGCCCTCATCTTGCTCTGGTGGGCACTTGAGTCCAGGAGCAACCTGCATGGCCTGGAGGGAAGGCACCCCCAACCTCCTTCCAGTGAACCCCAAATTTGCTTTTGCCTCCCCTTGAGACCTACAAAATGGGTTAGCTAGAGAATGTGAAGGTCCTGGGTGGTGCAAAGAGTTTGCACTTGACTGCTAATCTACGTGTCTGTCAATTTGTTGTAATGTAAGGCTTTTGTGTTGCTGTGATGCTGGAAGCTATACCACCCATACTTCAAATACCAGCAGGGTCACCCATAGTGGGCAGGTTTCAGTGGCGCTTCCAGATTACGACAGGCTAGGAAGAAGGAACTGGCAGTCTACTTCTGAAAAAATTGGCCAGTGAAAACCTTAAGAATAGCTGTGGAACATTGTCTGATGTAGTGCTGGAAGATGAGCCCCTCAGGTTGGAAGGCACTCAAAAGATGACTGGGGAGGACCTGCCTCTTCAAAGTAGAGTCGACTTCAGTAATGTGGATGGAGTAAAGCTCTTAGGACCTTCATTTGCTGATGTGTCATGACTCAAAATGGGAAGAAACAGCTCCAAATGTAACCTGACCCTACGAATGCCAGTAAATTTCCATTAGTCCTTAAACTAGCCCAAACCAGATTTGGCCCACCTTGCATGTGCTGAAGGGCCAGCTGTGACTGCTAATTGACCTCAACAGAGGCCGTAGCAACAGGAGGAACAGATCAGAAGAAAAATCATCACTTGAACCCTATTCCAAAGTGAGAGGTCCAACGAAAACCACCTCACCTCCTGTTTCCTGGCCACCTTTGGGGATTTTCCCTCCCCAATATGCCTGTGTGGCCACCATCTTGCTGCCCAAGTCACAGCTCCCTGTAGCTTGGGGAACCGGATCTGAGGAGCTTCCTTCCAGCTCTTTGCTCTGTGCATTGCAATAAAGTTTCTTTCTCGAAGACGGGTGTCCAGATAATTGGCAAGTCTGAGTGAGCCAGACAAGGGCCCACCTTCTTGGGCTCAGTAACACAAATATCCAATAATAACCAGAACAAGGAATGTACAAAGTATGAATATAGGAAAATTAGAAGTCATCAAAAATGAAATGGACCACATAAAGATTGATATGCTAGGAATTAGTGAGCTGAATGAACTGGTATTGGCCATTTTCAATCAGACAATCATATGGTCTGCTATGACAGGAATGACAAATTAAGAGGAATGGCATAACATTCATCCTCAAAAAGAACATTGTAAGATCAATCTTGAAGGACAACATTGTCAGTGATAGGATAATATCCATATACCTACAAGGAAGACCAGTTAATACGACTATTATTCAAATTTATGCACCAACCACTAATGCCAAAGATGAGAAAATAGAAGATTTTTACCTTCTGCAGTCCAAAATTGATCAGACATGCAATCAGGTTGCATTGATAATTACTGGTGATTGGAATGCGAAAGTTGGAAACGCAGAAGAAAGATTAGTAGTTGATGGCCTTGGTGATAGAAACAATGCCAGAGATCACATGGCAGAATTTTGCAAGGCGAATGACTTTATCATCGCAAATGCCTTTCTTCAACAACACAAATGGTGACTATATATGTGGACCTCCCCAGATGGAATACATAGGAATCAAATTGACTACATCTGTGGAAAAAGAAGATGGAGAAGCTCAATAGCATCAGTCCAAACAAGGCCAGAGGCCGACTGCAGAACAATCAGTTGCTCACATGCGAGTTCAAGTTGAAGCTGTAGAAAATGAGAACAAGTCCACAGGAGTCAAAATATGACCTTGAGTATATCCACTTGAATTTAGAGACCATCTCAAAAATAGATTTGACGCATTGAACACTTATGACTGAAGACCGGATGAGTTGTGGAATGACATCAAGGACATCATACACGACAAAAGCAAAAGGTCATTAAAAAGACGGGAAAGAAAGAAAAGACCAAAATGGATGTCAGAAGAGACTCTGAAACTTGCTCTTGAATGCAGAGTGGCTAAAGCAAACGAAAGAAATGATGAAGTAAAAGAGTTGAACAGAAAATTTAATATAATTTATTTATTATTATACTTTTTATGAAGGTTTACAGAGCAAACTAGCTTCTCATAGTCTTTGGCTGAAGGGTGAGCCTCAGGAGTGACTCCATTACTGAGCTAAAAGGGTATCTGGGGGCCATATGCTCAGGATTTCTCCAGTCTCTGTCAGAGCACTAAGTCTGGTCTTTTTTCTTTTGTAAGTTAGAATTTCGTTCTATATTTTTCTCCAGCCCTGTCTGGGACCCTCTATTGTGGTCCCTGTCAGAGCAGTCAGTGGTCATAGCTGGGCACCATCTAGTCTTGCTGGACTCAGTCTGATGGAGGCTGTGGTAGTTGTGGTCCATTAGACTTTTGGATTAATCTTTCCCTTGTGTCTTCGGTTTTCTTCATTCTCCCTTGCTCCAGATGGGGTGAGACCAGTAGAGTATCTTAGGTGGCTGCTCACAAGCTTTTAAGACCCCAGACACTACCCACCAAAGTAGAATGTAGAACAATTTCTTTATTAACTATGTTATGCCAATTGACCTAGATGTTCCCCAAGACCATGGTCCCCACAGCCCTCAGCCCGGTAATTCGGTCCCTCGGGGAGTTTGGATGTGTCTATGGAGCTTCCATGACTCTGCCTTGTACAAGTAGTGCTTGCTTCCCCAGCATTGTGTACTGTCTTACCCTTCACCAAAGTTACCACTTATCTATTGTCTATTTAGTGTTTTTCCTTCCCCACCCCTCCCCTCCCTCGTAACCATCAAAGATTGTTTCTTTTTGTGTGTGAATCTTTTCATGAGTTTTTACAGTAGTGATCTCATACCAAATTTGTCCTTTTGTGATTGACTTATTTCACTCAGCATAATGCCCTCCAGATTCATCCATGTTGTGAGATGCTCAGAAGATTCATCATTGTTCTTTATTGTTACATAGTATTCCATTGTGTGTATGTACCGTAGCTTATTTATCCATTCATCTGTTGATGGGCACCTACCTAGGTTGTTTCCATTTTTTTGCTATTTTGAAAATTGCTTCAATGAACATGAGTGTGTATATGTCTATTTGTGTGATGGCTCTTCTTTCTCTAGGATATATGCCTAGGAGTGGGATTGCTGGGTCATATGGTATTTCTAGCATTTTAAAGAAGCAGCGTATCGTTTTCCAAAGTGTTTGTACCATTTTGCATTCCCACCAGCAGTGCATAAGAGTTCCCATCTCCCCGTAGCCTCTCCGACCTTTGTTATTTTTGAACAGAAGATTTTAAAGGGAGGCTCCAGAAGACAAAGTAAATGGTGTAATGAAATGTGCAAAGAGCTGAAGTGAGAAAACTGAAAGGGAAGAACATGCTCAGCATTTCTCAAGCTGAAAGAACTGAAGAAAAAATTCAAGCCTGGAATTGCAGCATTGAAGGATTCTCTGAGGAAAATATTGAAAGATGCAGGAAGTGTCAAAAGAAGATGGAAGGAATACGCAGAGTCACTGTACCAAAAAGAATTAGTCAACTTTCAACCATTTCAGGAGGTAGCATATGAGCAAGAACCGATGGTATTGAAGTAAGAAGTCCAACCTGCACTGAAGAGAATGGCAAGAAACAAGGCTCCAGGAACTGATGGAATACCGACTGAGATGTTTCAACAAACGAATGCAGGACTGGAGTTGCTCACTCGTCTATGTCAAGACATTTGGAAGACAGCTTCCTGGCCAATGACTGGAAGAAATCCATATTTGTGCCTATTCCAAATAAAGGTAAACCAACAGAATGCAGAAATTGTCAAACAATATCATTAATATCACACACAAGTAAAATTTTGCTGAAGATCTTTCAAAAGCAGCCCAGTAGCATGTACATCGAAGGGGGAACTCCCAGAAATTCAAGTCAGGTTTGGAAAAGGACATGGAATAAGGGATATCATTGCTGATGTCAGATGGGTCCTGGCTGAAAGGATCTATCTGAATACCAGAAAGGTGTTTACCTGCGTTTTATTGACTACGCAAAGGCATCTGACTATGTGGGTCCTAACAAATTATGAATAACATTGTGAAGAATGGGAATTCCAGAACACTTAATTGTGCTCATGAGGAACCTGTACATAGACCAAGAGGCAGTCAGTTGAACAAACCAAGGGGACACTGTGTGGTTTAAAGTCAGGAAAGGTGTGCCTCAGGGTTATATCTTTCACGACACCTGTTCGTTCTGTACGCTGAGCAAATAATCCAGGAAGCTGGACTATATGAAGAAGAATGCAGCACCAGAATTGGAGAAAGACTCATTAACGACCTGTGATATGCAGATGACACAACCTTACTTACCGAAAGAGAAGAGGACTTGAAGCACTTACAGATGAAGATCAAAGACTACGGCCTTCAGTGCGGATTGCACCTAAACGTAAAGAAAACCAAAACCCTCACAATTGGAGCAATAAGCAACATCATGGCAAAAGGAGAAAAGATTGGAGTTGCCGAGGATTTCATTTTACTTGAATCAACACCCATGGCAGCAACAGTCAGGAAACCAAATGATGGATTGCCTTGGGCAAATCTGCTGCAAAAGACCTCTTTCAAGTGTTAAAAATCAAAGACGTCCTTTTGAAGACTAAGGAGAGCCTGACCAAAGCCATGGTGTTTTCATCGCCTCATATACATGCAAAAGGTGGACAATGAATAAGAAAGATCGAAGAAGAATTGATGCCTTTGATTTTCAGTGCTGATGAAGAATATTGAATATACCATGAATGACAGGAAGAATGAACAAATCTGTCTTGTAAGAAGTACAGCCAGAATGCTTCTTAGAGGCAAGGATGGCGAGACTTCGTCTCATGTACTTCGAACATGTTATCAGGAGGCACCAGTCCCTGGAAGACATCATGCTTGGTAAAGTAGAGGGTCAGCAATAAAGAAGAAGACCCTCAATGAGATAGATTGACACAGTGGCTGCAACAATGGACTCAGGTATAACAATTGTGAGGATGGTGCAGGATCGGGCAGTGTTTCGTTCTGTTGTACATAGGGTTGCTATGAGTCGGCACTGACCCAATATCACCTAACAAAAACAACAACTAATCTAAAGGGTTGGCAATTCAAATTCACCCAGTAGCACTGTGGAAGAAAGGTCTGGTGATCTGCTGTTGTAAAGATTGCAGCCAAGAAAACCCTACAGAGCATTTCTACTCTGTAACACATGGGGTCATCATGTGTCAGAATTGGCTTGACAGAAATGGGTTTAGAGAATGTGAAAGTGTTGATCCAGTGCCAGGAGATAAGTTATTATAGATTTTTTCTTTGAGTAGGGAAAGACCAGAAAGCATCTTGATGCCACCCCTTTGGGTAACAACTATGAATAAACTCCTGAGTGAGGAGGTAACTTGGCAGAAGTCACATAATAAGTGAGTGTTTCCTAGCCTCCTGTCTCTTGGTTTTGTGCAAATCCCATCTCAACTGTGTGAAATGCTCCAGAATACATCGTTTCATAAACGTTAAAGAACTGAAACTACTTTCGACTTGAAATGAATACATGCCATAGACCACGCTTCTTTAGAGAAGATGAAAGCTGGCATAATGTTTTAAAAAATGAGTTCAATTCTAGAAATCTCTACTTAGTAGCTACTAACTTCTCAAGTCACAGCCACAGACCTCCATAGAAGAAAGGATAGATCCTTGCTGATTTCAAAATCAGGAGACTTGACCTCCAGGCCTGGTTCCAGGACCTTCTAGATGTGTGACCATGGGGGAGTCTCTTCAGTTCTTGGGCCTTCAGCGTCCTCATCTATAAAATGGGGAGAATGGAGCTTGCGTTGCCTACCTCGAGTCACTTGTGAGGTTTCACATGAGCTTATGGATCTAGATGCACTTTATAAGCTGTAAAGAAATATATAGTATTTGTCTTTGTCACCTAGTGCCGCTATAACAGAAATACCACAAGTAGATGGCTTTAACAAAGACATATTAATTTCTTCACAGTAAAGTGGGCTAAAAGTCCAAATTCAGGGCATCATCTCCAGGGAAATGCTTTCTGTCTCTGTCGGTCTTCTCTTCAATCTTACCCTGGACTATGAGCTTCCCTGCACAGGAACCCCAGATCCGAAGGACGTACCCTGCTCCCGGCACTTTTTTCTTGGTAGTATGAGATCCCCAACTCTTTGCTTGCTTCCCTTTCCTTTTATCTCTTGTAAGATAAAAGGTGGTACAGGCCACACCCCAGGGAAACTCCCTTTATATTGGATCAGGGTTGTGGCCTGAACAAGGGTGTTACATCCCACCCTAATCTTCTTTAACCACAGGCAGAGATTATGATTTATAACACATAGGAAAATCACAAAATGGACAACCACGCAATACTGGAAATCATGGCCTAACCAAGTTGACACATATTTTTGGGGGGACACAATTTAATCCATGACAGTATTAAATTGTGGCTATTATCGTTACCCACCACCCATCTGTCAGTTTGTCATACTGCCGTGGCTTGCGCGTTGCCGTGATGCTGGAAGCTGTGCCACCAGTATTTCAAATACCAGCAGGGTCACCCACAGTGGCCAGGTTTTAGCAGCACTTCCAGACAGACAGACTAGGAAGAAAGTCTTGTTGATGTACTTCCAAAAATTAGCCAATGTAAACTCTATGGATCACAACAGAACATTGACCAACTCACGGCTTTGGACAGGTCACCAGAAAGAATCAGTCACTGGAAGTGGACATGATGTTTAGTGAGGTAGAGGGCCAATGAGGGCGAGAGAGACCCTTGGTGAGATGGATTGGCACAATAGCACCAGTGATGGACCCGGACGTGCCGATGATTGTGAGGATGACATAGGGTCGGGCAACATTTTGTTGTGTTGTACGTAAGGTCACATCATGATCAAAGTCAACGTGATGGCAGCTAACAACAACAACAACAACAACAACATTACTGTTACAGGTTCCTGAAGTTAGACCTTCTGGCAATAGACATATTAGAACTCTTATAGGCCAAATATCTATCTTGTATATATAATCTTTTAGTCTTTTTGTTTGCACGAACATGATCTTCCTTTGATATGTTGACTTTGCATACATCTAAGACAGATTATCTAGTTTAGACTACAAATCAATTAGTATGGAAAGTGAAAAGCCCCTGGAGGCTAGCTCTCCGGATGAGCCAGGGGTTCATTCATTCATTCATTCAACAAATATTTCAGGCCCTTCTGTATGCCAGGGCCTGTGTTGGGCTCCAAGATTCAATGGTAAGTAAAACAGAGTAGCCCCTACCCTTGTGAAGCCTCCACCAGTTCTCTGCCTCTTCTATCAGCTCCTTAACAGGACCATGGTGCCAGCCTGGCATCTTGGGCATCTGTTTGGAAACCAAGAATCTCAGAAAGGGAGCTGAAGCTTTGTCCTAGGGACACCTGCATTTTCAGTTTAAACTGGACTCTGGTTCCTCTACGGCTGGAGTAGTGTCTTATGCTTCTCTGGGTCCCTAGCAAGGAGCTCAGAGCCTGCCACACACAGCAAATATTAATTAAATGGAATGAATTCCTAGAGATGGTTGGCTAGCTGGTCACCAAGAGCCACTCCCCTCCCATAATGGAGCATTGCTCCTGGAAGTGACTGCCCAGCTGGGACTGTTTCTCATATAAGTGGAGGTGATATGTGACACTTCTTGGTGGAAAAGCTGAAGAAGTAGATGGTCCTTCACCATCTCCTTGTCCCTTTTGCCCGTTGGAAGCAGAGGACACTGAGCCATAGAACAGGGGTCAGCAAACTATGGTCCATGGGCCAAGTCCTGTCTGCTGTTTGTTGGTGCAGATAAAGTTTTATTGGAACACAGCCATGTCCATTTGTTTATGTATAGGCTTTGGCTGCTTTTGGGGGCATGGTGGTTTAGTGAATTCTCGCCTTCCATATGGGAGACCCAACTTTGGTTTCCAGCCCATGCACCTCACGTATCTGCCAATGGAAGCTTGTGAGTTTGCTATGATGCTGAACAGATTTCAGCAGAGCTTCCAGACTGAGACAGACTAGGAAGCCTACTTTGAAAAAGTCAGCCAGTGAAAGTTCTACGATCACAATGGTCTGATTGGCGATCGGGATAGCACAGGACCGGGCAGTGTTTCATTTCATTGTGCATGGGATCGGAGGTCGAATCAGTGGTAACTGACAACAGCAGTGTTATCGTAACTGATACACATGCTAATATGGAAAATATGCTGGGGCTCTGTACTGTTGGGTGTTGGGTTGGTGACTGCTTCTAGACATCTTGATGTATTTGTATTTGTACCTCTGAAGAACTGATTTCCTAAAGTGATTGACACAATCACAGGATAGTGTAGGGGCTTTGGGTGGCAAAGGACAGAGACAAACTTAACTTGTCTCAGGCATTGTGGAGGGGTCACCATAAGGACATGTTACCAGAATAAGGTTCTTGTTTCTCACTGGTCAAGAACGAACAGGTAAGGCACGCAGAATTTTCCACACGAGCAAAGCTTTGTTGAAGAGGCTTGCAAGTGGAGTTGAGAAGGGCCTATAGCTATGCTTACCCCCCATCTCACAGAACAGAAGACCTGTCAGGGTTTTTAAAAGTTCTTGGGTGGGAAAAGATTCATGTTTATCCACAGGCTTAGATGGGGATATGTTAACTATGGTGCGTGCGCAGCAGCTTTCCAAGATGGTTCCTGTCCCGGAGGCCTCTGGGATTCATAGCAGGACTTATTATGGGGTGTCGCACCTAAGCAGTCTCCGGCTGCTGCTGCAGCCCCTCACTGCCCCTAGTGGAAGGTCACAGAGCGGTCACAGGTGGATGCTCTGCGCATGTCCCTGGGGCTGGTTTTCTCCAGCTTCTGACAACTTTAAAGAAGTTTGTGGTCTATTTTCTGATACCCTTCCCCATTGTTCTGGGGAATGGCTTTGTTTCTGCGCCCTGGGCCATTTCAGGTTACTTTGTAGATTTGGTGGCCCCTCTGTTCCCTGTCTTAGACACAAACGATAGCAAGAGAGATGGGGCCCAGGGACAAGAAAGGTAGACATTGAGGTCTCGTGGATCTGGAACTGAGCCCAAGACCATGTGGTGAGAACATGTGCTCTAGATTCAGACGGGCTCGGTTTGAACCCTGAGTCTGCCACCTCCCAGCTGGGTGACCTTGGCAAGCTTCTTCATTTCTCTGAGTCTGTGTCCTCATCTATAAAATGGGTATAATAAGAGACCTAGCTTCTAGGGTAGTTGTGAAGATTAAATGACCCTGCTGGTAAAGTGCCTAGCACAGTGATTGATAATGTATTAGGATGTCACTGCTGGAGGGGCCCTTTGAGAGTATCATGTCAACCCCTTGGAGTCTATAGGAGAAACAGAGGCCCAAGGGGACACCATGACTCTGCCCCAACCAGTGATGGCACTGATTCTCCTCACCTGCCACGTTGAATCACATCCAAGTCCTGTAAATTTTACCTCCTAAGTTCCCCTTAACCTATGCACCCTTCTCCACCTCCACCACCTCTATCCACCTTGTCCAAGCTGCCATCACTTCCTGCCGAGACTGGCTGCAAACCACAGCTGGCTCTCATTGTATCTAGTGACCTCCTCAGGTCTCTTGTCTTTAGAACAACCAGAGTGATGTCTTTTCTAGATGCAAACCTGTTCGTGTTACTCCCCTCTTCAAGTCCTTCCTGGTGGAGACAAACTCCCTTCCAGGCCTGGGAGGCTCTGCTTTCCCCTCCGACCTCCTCTTTGCCTCTCTACTCCTGCTCTCTGAGCTCTACCCTGCTGAGCATTTCCTTAGTTGTGTGTGATTGCTGTGGCCCCTCCCTCCTCCCACTGCCCCCAGGGCTTCTGCACATACTGTTCCTCCTACTTGGAACACTGTTTCTTGCCTCTTTGTTTAGTTAATATCTATTCATCCTTCAGGTCTCAGGTAAAGCATTACTACCTTAGGGAAAGTGTGCCTGATCCTTTTGGTTAGGTCCTATCTTCGTTTCTTATAGTTTCTTTTAACACCGTCCTAGTACTTGTCCCAGATGGAATTTTATACTTTTTTTTGGTGACCACTTGATTAACATCTGTCCCTTCCATCTGACTGTACAGGGTTGAAATGTACAATAGTGTAGGTACATCCGCCTGTGGTGATCTTGAGGTTGTAAGCTCAGAAGGGCAGACATAGCGTCTGTTTTGGTGCACGCTTATAACTCCTGTGTCTGACAGAAGAACCAACTCCTAAATGAACCAGCTAGTCTCCTTCACAGTCACCCAGAGAGGCCATGGCTGAACAAAAACTGTCTCAAGTTTTTGTTGGAGGCTTGGCCCCAGTCTTTGGTCAGGCTTCATCTGGCTGTGGTCTGGTCACCACCACGGTCACCTCACTCATGGAGTCATTCCGCAACCATTGACTGAACACCCAATATGTGCAGAGTGTCCTAGGATCCTTTGGCTGCACTATCGGCCAACTCCTACTCACCCTTCAAGGCCCAGCTCAAGTGTTCCTTCTTCTTACAAAGGCTCTTCTGACTGCCTGGCTGCCTTATCTGTCAACATACTTATTTCCGTGTCTCTTGCTTCTCACCCTGTGAACTTCTGGGGCTGGAGGAGGAGGTGGGGAGCAGAAGTCCTGTCTTACTCACCTCTGGAGTTCCAAGGCCAAGCTTAGGGCTTGCTGTGGCATGTGGACTAACAAATGTTACTGTGAATGAATGATGGGTGTTCTGAGTGAGAAGACGAATGAGACGTGGGCTCCACTGAGAAGCCACAACTTGGCCAGGTACAAGCCACCATGAGAGAAAGCGTATGATAGTGAGTGCCTGGATAGGCCAGGCTGTACTTGAGATTTTGAGTGAGAATGTAATTTCGCTGGGCCAGGAATCCAGCCAAAGTGGGAGAGCACATCACCCTGGCAATGATTACCAATGGTGCTTTGTAGCCCTTGGAAATCTGAGAAGGTGCTTCCAGAGCTCCTAGAAGAGGAAAGGGACATTGACTAGGTGGGTGTCTTAGCTAGCGCTCTCTGGAGAAACAGAACCAGTGAGCTATATGTATGTACGGTTAGAGAGATTTACTACAAGGAATTGGCTCATACAATTGTGGGGCCTGGCAAGTCCAACGTCTGTAGGTCAGGCAGCAGGCTGGAGGCTTCTGCAGGCTTGTGTACCAAGATCCTTATGTGAGGAGGGTCAGGGGACGGGAAGAGTGCAGGGTGGACAGAGAGAGCAAGTTCTGCCAAAGTATCTATTTGTAGTCTGGAGGCAGACCACATCCTAAAGAACTCACCATTCAGCTAGAGGTTGATTACATTACATTAGATTGCATTATGGAAATTGATTACATTACATTACATTATGGAACAGCAACTAGTCTAGTGTTTGGCCATACTACTTGGAACCATAGCCTAGCCAAGTTGACACATACAATTAACCATCACAGTGGGGCTTCCCCACCACTCTGCTCCAACTGGAGCCACTCTGCTTTGATCTGTTTTAAAACCTGAGTTTTCACTCAAAATTTTGCTGAGAAAAAACTTTTAGCATCTTAGGTCAGGATCCTTGGAAGCAGAGTCTGAGACGGGGTTCAGCTGTGTGTGATTTGTGGTGGGAGTGCTCTGAGGAGAAGGAAGAAGGAGTGGGAAGGGGAGGGAGCTAAGCAAACATGAGGTCTCAGCTGAGTTCTAGCCTTAGCCTGATCCCGAAGGGTGTTCTGGAGCCTGAATTGTACCACAGAGTTGGTATCACCTTAAGACAAGGTAAAACACCGTTACCATCCACTCAACTCCAACTCATGGCGACCCCGTATGTGTCAGAGTAGAACTGTGCTCCATAGGTTTTTTTAAAATTGTGATGAAAATACATAACAAAACTTTTATCAATTGAACAATTTCCACATATACAATTCAATGACATTGATTACATTCTTCACGTTGTGCAACCTTCGTGGCTATCCTTTTCCAGATCATTCTACCACCATTAACATAAACTCAAAGCCCCCTAAGCAGAAACTCCCCCTTTCCTGTTCCCTCCCATCCCTGTAACCACTATTAATCTTTGGTTTATATATATTTGCTTACAGTATTTCAAATAAGTGAGATCACACAATATTTATCTTTTTGTGACTGACTTATTTGACTCAGCGTAATGTTTTCAAGGTTCGTTCACAGTGTGGCAGGCTTCAGGGCTGTATTTCTCTTTATGGCTGAGTAACCTTCCATTGTATGTATATACCACGTACTGTTTACCCATTCATCTGTGGATGGACATTCTGATTGTTTTAACCTTTCGACTATCGTGAAAACTGCTGCAAACCAATATTGGTGTGTAGGTTCCATAGGGTTTTCATCGGGCCTTTCTTCCAAGGTGGATGGGCTTGAACTTCCAACCCTTTGGTTAGCAGCTGAGCGCCTGAACTGTTTTTACCATCCAGGGACTCCAGAGGATTTACCTTTTGCGTCCCAGTATTAGTCATGCTACTTGAGGGGAGCCGGGACTTCGTAACTTTTTAGGTGAGGTGGCTGCTGTTTGGCAGGGGCAATTCTTTAGGGCAAACTTTTTCTGTAAAGGGCCAGACAGTAAATGTTTCAGACTTCGCAGGACATAGTCTCTTTTGCAACTACCAACTCTGCCTGTAGTGCTAAGGCGGCCATAGACAATACGAAAGTGAAAGAGCATGACTGTGTTCCAATAAAACTTTATTTACAAGAACAGGCTGCTCTGAGGAATGGGACACTGTGAATCATGATTTCAATATTCACTGTAGCCAATATTCACAGAGCTGGCCAGTAAAGGGAATGTCTGAGGGCACAAACAGGGCACTATCTTCAGCAAGTAAGTATGAAAACCTCTCTCTCTTACTTACAAATTGGAAAGCTCAAGGTTTGGACTAGTCCTGCCTCCTGGGTCAGTCGCTCTGCCATGTGTATGCAGTGAGGACACCTATGTTTCCCTCTGGGATGACAGGCACTTGGTAAAGAGGACTGAGATGTAGGAAACGTGGCTTTTCAGAGCAGCCTTCAGTACCCTGCACTGGACGAGGCGGGCAGACAGTATAATCTAAGGACCCCCCAGCCTGAGCAGTCCAGACACCCACAGGTGGAGCAAGGTGGGGCACAGAGGTTCTCCGAGGGTGCTGGGAAGGAGGAGCTGCCAAGCTGCCATTCCCAGGCGCTGCTGGAGGCGGGAGGGTCTGCTGGCTTCCGGCTACCTTCTTCCAAGGCAGCCAAAGAGCTTACTCTCTGCTAATCTCGAAATTACACACGCCCACGGAGCAGGCCAGGGAGACAATTTGTTGTCAAAATGACCAAGTTCGCTTTGAGCATATTGAAGGAAAAAAAAAAAAAAAAGCTATTTCCTAGTGTCTAAATCTCATTAAAAAAGCAATTTTGCAATCAATTACAATGCAATTTAGCCACTAACTATTTAATTATATAAAGAAGAAGAAGAAGTGAGTTTGTTCTTCTTGTCTTCATATTTATGAGCTGGGACGAAAGAGTCTGTCTTTGGAGGAGCTCCTTGGAGCAGATTGAGTGGCTGACTTGGCCCGATTACATTACAAGTTAAACTTCCCAAGTCAATATATTCTATTAGCCGGAGGAGGTAGTTTTGTTCAGAGCGTGCTGAAGTGGGAGAGATTCATATCTCGACAAGAGCTTGGACCTTTCTGTTCTGTCATGCGCTATAAAAACTGTATAATTCTATGTGGTTTTTATTAAAGGAACATTATTTCTAGAAATTATTTTTTTAATGCTGTGGAAGAATTCGCCTTCTGGAACCATCTCAGTAAAAGAATTGGGGGATGAAATAGAGATTCCAGTTTACAGAGGGCTGGTGAAGTCAAGGCTTGGGAGAGAGAAATGGAAAAGGAGGCTTAACATGGGTGGGCTGACTCTGGCCAGGAGAAAGAGCCTGGAGAGAGGACTCAGCACTTCGAGCCACACGGTAGGTGGGATCTAGGTTAGCAGCTGTCCATTCCTGAAGAAGGACTCCTGGCAGGGGCACTGTCCACTGTTCCTTCTGTCCTGGCTCTTGTCAGCCTGTATCACACTGTTGAAGAGCGTGGTGGAATCACAGCCGCAGGTACTGACCCCCATTCTGAATCCTTTCCATCACTTCTTCAGGTCCTCTCTGACCCTCTGATCCTTGGGACTCCTGTTCTCTGCTCTTCTACCCACTTTCTGTTCCTAGGACGCACTTTCCAGTCCATTCCCCACAGCTGCAAGAACCACCCCCTCCAGGGTCGCGTCCCAGTTGGCGCCACCTCTTGCCAGGGGAGGGATATTGGAACCAGAACCCCAAACATCTGGATCTTTGAAAATACTAAAAAAAAAAACCCCAAAACAAAAGCCACTGCCATCGAGTCGATTCCGACTCATAGTGAACCTACAGGACAGAGTAGAACTGCTCCACAGGCTTTCCAAGGAGCGGCTGATGGATTTGAACTGCCAACCTTTTGGTTAGCAGCCAAACACTTAATCACTGCACGACCAGGGTACCTTGAATATACTCAAGGGAGGCTTATTCTGCTTTTCTTCTGGCTGCTTGGAGTCAGGAGAGAGAACGCTCTGGCTGTTGAGGGTGTTTTTTTGTCATCAAGTGGAGGGATGGTTTTGGCAGACGGGCTGGCTGCAGGAGATGAACAATTAATGTTGGTATTCTTGTTTTTAAACATGTCTGCATTGATGTTACATGTGGGCTGGAAGACACATTAAAACAATGAAGGGAAATGATGCATTTCAGCCCTCGGTGAGTCCAAGGTACGGTTTGAGCTCGGTGCCCACAAAGCCTCTGCCACAGGCTACGTTTATGGAGACCTTGAAACTTCACACGGAGAAAGTCTGTGCTTGTCCTCAGGGTGGGCCCTGAGTCTGCCTCCAGGCTAAGGACTGACCCTGGTGGGGACTGAGTTCTGATTCAAGTCCAGATGGAGTTCTGGTCAAGGCCAAGACCGAGATCCAGATGTTAGCTCCGCCATGAGCCTTTATCTTTGCATGATCTGAGTCCTGAGCCAGCTGCTGCCACGCCTGGCCCCTCCACCTCCCAAGCACATGCTATCGTCAGGGAAGCCCTGGAAGAGCACAGCCCTCCGCCTGCTGGGACAGGCTCAGTGTCCAGGTACTCCCACCATGAGTTCTGAACCTCCCATGGGTGGAGGGGAGATGGCAGAGGCGCCCCAGATCTGAAGTGCTGCTGCACAGCCGTCCGCCTGCTGGGGCAGGCTCAGTGTCCAGGTACTCCCACCATGAGTTCTGAACCTCCCATGGGTGGAGGGAAGATGGCAGAGGCTCCCCAGATCCAAAGTGCTGCTGCTGAGGATGAATGTAAAGAGCCTGGAGAGGTGAAGAAAAACGAACATTTTACCAAAACGCCAGCTGAGCCCAGCACCTGCTTGGCCACTGTGCCCTTTGAAGGGGCCATGGCCATCTTTAACACCCCCACGTGGTCTGCAAGTTCTTCATCTCACCTCCTGAAGCACTATCTCCAGGAAGCCATTAAAAAAAAAAGTGACGATGATGATGAAGGCTAATTCTTCATATGGTGCTATCTATGTACCAGGCGCTCTGCTAATGTTTTACATCCGTTATTTCATAGAACCCTCACAAACAACCCTGTAAGGGTGGTATTTTTCTTTCCTCCATTTTACAGAGGTGTCCAGTGACTTGACCAAGATCATACTGTGGCGCAGGTAAGACTCGAACCCAGGCCCTTCTGACTCCATAGTGGGTGCTTTTAGCGCCCATGCTGCATCCCAGGAATGACTTTTAGCAGAGAAGCGACGTGGTCCTATTTGGACTTCTGGAAGATCATTTGGTTGCTGGCACGCATGTGGAACAGGTCAGAGAGGGAGAGAATGGAGGCAGCAAGTGTAGTATCGTTTTTCTTGACCCAGATTTGAGGCCCGAGCTAGAGGCTTGCCAGTTCCCCTTCTTGAGCAGCTCAGTCTACACCAGAACCACTTCCCTTGGGGCTCTATGTACCCATCCTAATATCCCCAGAGCCAGGTACCAAGCAACTAGGAACAGCCCCTGTGCCCTGAAGCCCACAAAATTATTCAAATTAACCAGTCCGCAGGGATCCTGAGAAATCTAGCTAGCCCCATCTTGCTCACCATGTATAAGCCAACTCCTAGGACTCCAGCTTGCTGTTACCCTGTCCCTGGGTGCAACCTTCCGTGTGGCCCTGTGTGCAGCCTTCTCTAGTTTGGAACTGTAAGTAGCAATGAGTCTGCCTTTCATCTGTCTGAGTGTTCTTGTGTTGTGCCTTACCATCCAAACCTACAATCCTTTCTTCCTGTTGTTAGCTGCCGTCAAGTTGGCCCCCAACTCACGGTGACCCCGTCCACAATGGAATGGAATGCTGCCCAGTCCTGTGCTAGCCCCATGATCAGTTACAGATCAGATCATTGTGATCTGTAGTGCTTTCATTGGCTGATTTTGAAAGCAGATTGCCTGGCTTTTCTTCCTAGTCTTATTCTGAAAGCTCTGCCGAAACCTGCTCAGCATCACAGCAACATTCAAGCCCCCACTGACAGGTGAGTGGTAGCTGTATCCTGAGGTGCATCGGCCAGGAATTGAACCTCGGTGTCCTACATGGAAAGACACAATTCTACCACCCCACCTAATATCTTATAACTATGCAACAAGTAGCCAGGTGAGGAGGTCCTCTGTACCAACAGCTGTGAAGCCTCTGCGAGTTGAAGGAGCTAGCACCCTGCCTCTGCCTTTTTGAACTTGTCCCGGGACCTGGATGCTTCAAGTGGGGAAGGTCATGAGATCCAAGGGGTGGTCTAGCAAGGCCTGGTGGCTGTCCTCAGCCCCAGCTCTTTCTGCGTATGAAGGGTGTGTCCCTGGTCTGCTTGGCCAGCCTTGACTACTCCGTTTCTACTTTATCTGATTCCCAATCAGCCTGGCTCTGGGCCACGCTGTGCAGGCAGAACACATAATTATGTACTGATTTCCTTCCAAAGATGCATGGCCTCAAGTTAATGTGGCACTTTTGTGGCCCTGCATAAACACAATCTGAGGAATAAAAGAGTTCGATTTGGGGGCGATCAGAGGAGCCTGACTCCTGGGTGAAGAGGGAATGGCCTGTCACAATACAGAGGTGAGACCCGCCATCATTCGGGCCCTGAGAGGGAGGAGGGAGCCCACTAGGGCCTGTCGGGGGCTCAGATGCTGGGGGTGGCTAGGTGGGTGGGTGGGAACAACAGAGGCCTGTTCTCCACCTTGACCATTGTCAGAGTGAGAGCGAATTCTATCTGTCGTCTTGTCTATCCCTCTATCCCTCCTCCATCGGTGCAGTTTTCCACAAGTTCCCCGGGTGATTGAGTTTCATGGTGCTTTGCCAGATGGCACGTTCTCCCACTTTCCCAGTCCTCCAGGGACTGTCTGAAACACAGGCCAAGCACTTTTACCTCCAAATTGTATTAAGGAGTTTAATTAACACAAATGACTCTATAACGCATAGATCACACTCTAAGTGAGAGTGCCACATGCAGACACACACGGGCCCTTGGCTGGCTCCCTTTGCCTCTGGGGACCCAGACATGTCACCCACAGTGATCAAATCAAGCTGCGACCTTCCCTCCTTTCTCAAGTAGAACTTTGGAGGGTATGCAGCCTTAAAAGCTACGTCATGAGGTGTCCCCCTGCTCCAGAACTGCACCCCAAAGGCACTGATTTAGTTCCTCTTTAAAGTTCAACAGACGCAACTTCCTAAGCTTTGGCACCAAATCTTGGAGCTGGAACACAGTTCTCTTATTTTGGTTCATCTGCCCCTCTTCCGCTCTGGGTCAGATAGGTATGGTGGGCTGCCTGGCTGCTCTAGCCCCAAGGACCACATCACTGAGTCTTTTCTGATTCTGGTGAGGGTGGGAAACACAGAGCCCCTCAACTCATATCTTATGGGAGCCATCTCTGTTATTCCTTTATCAGCCCCTCCTGGCTACCTCTTCTGTTTTGCTTCCTTTTCTCTCCAGATCCTCACTGGTGGTCCTCCTGGGTGGTGCTTTGTTTCAGATGAGGCACTGGGGGCCACTCTACAGTGCCCATTTCTGGTCCATAGCACTGGTATGTTATATCCAAGTCTGATGGGTCTCAACCGGCAGTACAGTTCCCTAGGGGGCACCTCAAGCTTGAGAGTGTGGGTTTGGCTGGGCCATAGATTGAGAGGGTGCCTAGCAGTCTCGCAATGCTCTCGACAAATTATCTCTTCTTACAGGACTTTGATTATCCAGCCAGACATTCTTGTAGGTGCAAATCTTGTGCATAGTTATCTGAACCATAACTCTACTTTGCGAATAACACAAAGTACTTTTGGGTTTGGTTTTCAATGTACACTGAATAGTTCAGGGATGCAGCTGTCTTAGTTTCTTAATGCTGCTGTAACAGAAATACCACAAGTGGGTAACTTTAAAGAGCAGAAATTAATTTTCTCACAGTTCAGGAGGCTAGAAGTCTGAGTTCAGAGCTTGCATGGCCCCAGGGGGAGGTACTTCATTGTCTAGCTCAGCTTCTAGTAGCCAGCAATCCTTGGTTCCTTGGCAGTCGTCAAGCGGCAGCTACCTGTCCTCCATTTGTGCTTGCTGGTCTCTGGGTCTAATCTGCTCTTTTTATATCTCAAAAGTGATTAAGTTTAAGATACACCCTACACTGATACGACCTCATTAATGTAACAAAAACCCCATTCTCAAATAGGATTACACCCATGGGTGTGGGGGTCAAGGTTCCAACACGTATTTTAGGGGAGGGGATACAATTTAATCCGTAGCAGCAACTATGGTATAGATCAAGGGAATTTTGTGCTTTGTCTCGTTCACCATTTTGGAAACCCTTACTGATGGTAATGGTGCTCACAATGAGTCACAAATATAACGCTCCTGTGTCGCTCTGCACGTGGCGCTCTGCACACAAATACAAGAATCTGATTACTTAATGATATCTTCTAGGTAATTATACCCAAGCCTTTACATATTGAAATATATATTGTCTTAATATAAATCATTTTCCTTTTATAGCTCCCTTATATTACGGCCAGTGAATTCTTTTGATTTAAAAAAAAATTTGAATCTAAGTGGTTTCTATTTCTATGCATTTTATTTTAAGGATAGCAAAGGAGGCCACAGAGCCCTCTCATCCCAGTACGCATGTCCCTTTGCAGTGTGACTTCGCCATCTTTCCTACCCAGAGGTGAAGCCTACTTCTTTACCTCCTTGATATGGGCTGGACTTGCTTTGGTAAACAGACTGCAGCAGAAGTGATATTATGTGACTTCTGGAGCTAGGCCTTTAGAAGCCTTGCAGCTTCTGTTTTTATCCTCTTGGAATACTGCCCTGAGGTCACCATGCAAGGAAGCTGGTCTAGCCTCCTGGAAGGTGGAGGAGAAGTGAGGTGCTCTAGCTGACGGCCAGCGCCAGCCGCCAGACTTGTGAGTGAAGGCATCTTGGACCTTCCAGCCTAGTCAACCTTCCAGCTTATGCGGTTACACGAGTGAGTCCAGCACAGGAACAGCCAAGCCAACCCATAGATACATCAAAAATAGTAAATTGTGTTTTAAGCTGCCTATTTTTGGGAGGCTTATTATATACCACTAATTAAATGACACAGAAACTTTATACAAATATATATATATATTTTTAAAAGAGCCGAGAACCACTGTTGTAATAAAATCAGGATGTACCAAACACCTTCTGAACGTGGACAGGGCACTGTGATTCATGTCTTTGAGGCAGAAATGGGCAACGTGGCTTACAAAGCCTGACTTTGGCCCCAAGGCAAGAAGATGCCCACTTGCCATAACTGATACTCATGGTGGGGGTTGGATTTTGGAATAAGGGAGAAACTGTTACTGTAACTGGGGCACTGCATTGAGGCCTTACCATTAGTGAGAGGATTCAGGACTGAGTCACAGGGTGGGCCTGGGCTACCTTTACTCTTACCTGACTCAAGTCAGGATTGGTCTCAATGGCTGATCAGCTGAAGTTGAAGAGGGTTGAGGGCCAGAGTCAGATTTTATTCTTTAGCAGCACTAAGCAATGAAAATTTAAGTGATCCCTCTTATTAAAATTTTTTTTTATTGTTCTTTAGTGAAAGTTTACAGCTCAAGTTAATTTCTCATACAAAAATGTGTGCATGTATTGTTATGTGACACTAGTTGCAATCCCCACAATGTGACAGCACACTCCCTCTTTCCATCCCGAGTCTCCCGTGTCCGTCCAACCAGCTCTTGTCCCTTTCTGACTTCTCATCCTGCCTCTGGAAGGAGCAGCCCATTTGGTCAAGTGTATCTGCTTGAACTAAGAAGCACACACTTCACGAGTATTATTTTATGTTTTATAGTCCAGTCTCATCTTTGTCTGAAGAGTGGGCTTTGGGAACGGTTTTAGTTCTGGGTTAATGGAGTGTCTGGGGGCCATGGCCTTAAGGGTTCCTCCAGTCTCAATCAGACCATTAAGTCTGGTCTTTTTACATGAACTTGAGTTCCGCACCCCACTTTTCTCCTGCTCTGTCAGGGGCAGTCTGTTGTGTTCCCTGTCAGGGTGGTCATTGGTGGTACCCGGGCACCATCTAGTTCCTCTGGTCTTAGGTTGATGGAGTCTGTGGTTTATGTGGCCCTTTTGTCTCTTGGGCTAATATTTTCCTTGTGTCTTTGGTGTTCTTCATTCTCCTTTGCTCCAAGTGGTTGGGACAAATTGATGCATCTTAGATGGCCCCTTGCAAGCTTTTAAAAGCCCAGAGGCCACTCATCAAAGTGGGATGTGGAATGTTTTCTTAAATAAACTTTGTTATGCCAATTGACCTACATGTCCCCGAAACTATGGTCCCCAGACCCCCGCCCTGCTACTCTGTCCCTTGAAGTGTTTGGTTGTGTTCAGGAAGCTTCTTAGCTTTTGGTTTAGTCCAGCTGTGCTGACTTTCCCTGTATTGTGCGTTGTCCTTCCCTTCACCTAAGATGATTCTTGTCTACTCTCTAGTTAGTGAATTCCTCTCTCCCTCCCTCCCCATCCTCGTAACCATCAAAGAACATCTTCTGTGTTTAAACCTTTTCTCAAGTTCTTATAATAGTGGTCTCTTACAGTATTTGCCATTTTGTGACTGATAGTGATTAAGAGCTACGGCTGCTATCCAAAAGGTAGGCAGTTCGAATCCACCAGGCACTCCTTGGAAACCCTACAGGGCAGTTCTACTCTGTTCTCTAGGGTCACTATGAGTCAGAATCCACTCGACAGCAATGGGTTTTTGGTTTGAATGTCACTCAGCATAATGCCTTCCAGATTCATTCATGTTGTGAAATGTTTTGCAGATTCCTCATTGTTCTTTACCGTTGTGTAGTATTCCATTGTGTGTATGTACCATAATTTGTTTATCCATTTGTCTGATGATGGGTACCTAGGTTGTTTTCATCTTTTTTTGCTATTATGAACAGTGCTGCAATGAGCTTGGGAGTGCATATCTGTTCCTGAGAAGGCTCTGATTTCTCTAGGATATATTCCAAGGAGTGGGATTGCTGGATTGTATGGTACTTCTATTTCTAACTTTTAAAGGAAGTGCTAAATCGATTTCCAAAGTGGTTGTACCATTTTACATTCCTAACCAGCAGTGTGTAAGTATTTCAGTCTCTCCACAACCTCTTTAGCATTTATTACTTTGTGTTTTTTGGATTAGTGCTAGGCTTTTTGGGGGTGATGGTATCTTAGTGTAGTTTTCATCTGCATTTCTGTAATGGCTAGTGATCATGGGCATTTCCTCCTGTATCTGTTAACTGCTTGAATGTCTTCTTTGGTGAAGTGTCTGTTCAAATCCTTTGTCCCTTTTTTAATTGGGTTATTTGTCTTTTTGTTGTTGAAGTTTTGCGGTATCTTGTAGATTTTAGAGATTAAGCCCTGATCAGATATGTTGTAGCCAAAAAATATTTCCCAGTCTGTAGACTGTGTTTTTACTCTTTTGGTGAAGTCTTTTGATGAGCATAAGTGTTTGACTTTTAGGAGCTCCCAGTTACCTACTTTCTCTTCTGGTGTTTGTGCATTGTAGTTATGGTTTGTATTCTGTTTATGCCATATATTAGGGTTCCTAAAGTTGTCCCTATTTTTTCTCTCATGATCTTTATCATTTTAGATTTTATATTTAGGTCTTTGATCCATTTTCAGTTAGTTTTTATACATAGTGTGAGGTATGGGTCTTGTTTCATTTCTTTGCAGATGTATATCCGGTTATGCCAGCACTATTTGTTAAAGAGATTCTCTTTTCCCCATTTAACAGACTTTGGGCCTTTGTCAAATATCAGCTGCTCATAGGTGGGTGAATTTATGTCTGGATTCTCAATCCTGTACCATTGACCTATGTCTCTGTTGTTATACCAGTACCAGGTTCTAAAATCAGGTAGTGTGAGGCCTCCCACTTTGTTCTTCTCTTCAGTAATGCTTTACTTATCTGGGGCCTCTTCCCTTTCCATATGAAGTTGGTGATTTGTTTCTCCATCTCATTAAAAAATGTCATTGGAATTTGAATCAGGATTGAATTGTATCTGTAGATTGCTTTGGGTAGAATCGACATTTTTACAATGTTGAGTCTTCCTATCCATGAGCAAGGTATGTTTTTCTACTTATGTAGGTTTCTTTTGTTTTCTTGCAGTAATGTCTTGTAGTTTTCTTTGTATAGGTCTTTTACATCTCTGGTTAGATTTATTCCTAAGTATTGTATCATCTTGAGGGATACTGTAAATGGTATTGATTTGGTGATTTCCTCTTCAAAGTTCTCTTTGTTGTTTTAGAGGAATCCAACTGATTTTTGTATGTTTATGTTGTAACCTGATACTTTGCTTAAATGTTCTGTTAGTTCCAGTAGTTTTCTTGTGGATTTGTTGGGTTTTTCTGCGTGTAAGATCATATCATCTGCAAGTAGGGATACGTTTACTTCTTCCTTACTAATCTGGATACCTTTATTTCTTTTTCTTGCCTTATTGCTCTGGCTAGGACCTCCAGCACAATGTTGAATAAGAGTGGTGATAAATGGCATCCTTGTCTGGTTCCCATTCTCAGGAGGAATGCTTTCAGACTCTCTCCATTTAGGATGATGTTGGCTGTTGGCTTTGTATAAATGTCCTTTACTACGTTGAAGAGTTTGCCTTTTATTCCTATTTTGCTGAGAGTTCTTTTTTTTTTTTAATCATGAATGGGTGTTGGACGTTGTCAAATGACTTTCCTGTGTCAATTGATAAGATCATGTCATTTTTGTCTTTTGTTTTATTTATGTGATGTATTAAATTGATTGTTTTTCTAATGTTGCACCATCCCTGCATACCTGGTATGAATCCCACTTGCTCATTTTTTTGATATGTTGTTGAGTTCTATTGGCTAGAATTTTGTTGAGGATTTTTGTGTCTAAGTTCATGAGGGATATTGGTCTGTAATTGTCTTTTTTTTTTTTTTTTGGTGTCTTTACCTGGTTTTGGTATCAGGGTTATGCTGGCTTCATAGAATAAGTTCAGGAGTATTCCATCATTTTCTATATTCTGAAATACCTTTAGTAGTACTGGTGTTAACTCTTCTCTGAAAGTTTGATAGAATTCTCCAGTGAAGCTCTCAAGGCAAGGGCTCTTTTTCTTTAGAAGTTTTTAAATTATCTCTTCAATCTCTTCTTTTGTTATAGGTTAATTTAGCTTTTCTACCTTGGTTTGCATTAGTTTAGGTAGGTAGTGGGTTTCTAGAAATTTGTCCATTTTCTCTAGGTTTTCAAATTTGTTGGAGTACAATTTTTCAAAGGATTCTGTGATGATTCTTAATTTCAGTTGGGTCTGTTGTGATATTGCCCATCTCATTTTTTATTTGGGTTATTTGCTTCCTCTCCTGTTTCTCTTTTGTCAGTTTGGCCAGCGGTTTATCGATTTTTTGATCTTTTCTAAGAACTAGTTTTTGGTCTTGTTGAGTCTTTGAATTGTTTTTCTATTTATTTCTGCTCCAATTTTTCTTCTAGTGCCTGAGGGCTCCTTTTGCTGCTCTGTTTCTACTTGTTCAAGTTGTAGGGTTAATGTTTTGATTTTAGCCCTTTCTCCTTTTTGGATGTGTGCTTTTTTTTTTTTTTTTTTTGCTATAAATGGATCTCTGAGCACTGCTTTTGCCATGTCCAAAAGCATGTTTTCATTCTCATTTGAATCCGTGAATCTTTTTTTCCATCCTTGATTTCTTCTATAACTGAGTAGTTTTTGAGCAAGATGTTGTTCAGTTTCCATGTATTTGATTTTTTTTCCTTGCCTTTTCTGTTATTAAGTTCTACTTTTATGGCTTTATGGTCAGAAAAGATGCTTTGTAATATTTCGATGTTTTGGATTCTGTTAAGGCTTGCTTTGTGGCCTAATACGTGGTCTATTCTGGAGAATGTTCCATGTGCTTTGGAAAAGAAAGTATACTTGGCTACTGTTGGGTGGAGTGTTCTGTTTATGTCTGTGAGATCAAGTAGGTTGATTGTGGCATTTAGATCTTCCGTGTCTTTATTGAGCTTCTTTCTGGATGTTCTGTCCTTCACTGAAAGTGGTGTATTGAAGTGTCCTACTACTATTGTGGAGCTGTTTATTTCTCTTTTCAGTGCTGTTAGAGTTTGTTTTATGTATTTTGGAGCCCTGTCATTGGATGTGTAAGTATTTATTAGGGTTATGTACTCTTGGTGTATTGACCCTTTAAACATTGTATAATGTCCTTCTTTACCCTTTGTGGTGGATTTTGCTTTAAAGTCTATTTTGTCAGAGATTAATATTGCCACTCCTGCTCTTTTTTGGTTGTTGTTTGCTTCATATGTATATTTCCATCCTTTGAGTTTAATTTGTGCCTTTGTGTATAAGGTACATCTCTTGTAGGCAGCATATAGACGGATTGTGGTTTTTAATTCATTTTGCCATCGAGTCGATTCTGACTCCTAGTGACCCTACAGGACAGAGTAGAAGTGCCTGGTGGATTTGAACAGCTGACTGTTTGTTTAGCCGCCAAACTCTTAACCACTATGCCATCAGGGTTTGATCCATCGATAAGTTATTATATTTATTTATTTTATGCTTGCTTACTATGTTCTAGCTTCTTGTTTTGTTTTGATATGTCCAAATAGGCTGGTCGTGTGGGCTCCTTTGATCATTGGCATCTTCGAAGCTCTCATATCCTGTCACCAGGTGGTTAGAGCTGCTACTAGACATGTGAGCCCAGGAGTCTGTTTACTTTTCTTGTGTGGATTCAGCTCAGGTGTCCAGGTTGACAGTCATCGAGTGTGTGGTGTGGGCTCTCACCTACAGTCCTAGACAGGGAGGGCTATGTAGTGGTGATTGGTGTAGGCACAGATATCTGGCTGCTGCAGTAGGGGGTTATGTGCTGAACAAGGTAGGGGGCTGATGGCTGTCCCTGAGTGTCTGGGTGGGAGATGTGTCCCTATCCCTTGGAGTGCATACGTGGGTGGGTTTTCAAGTTGGGCTTTGGGCACCCAATGCTCTTGGCTGTAAGGACTAGGTGGCAACACTTATTCTTGGACCCCTGTTGTGGGTGGCTGGGTGAATTGGGTAGAGCCACCAGTCCTCAGGCCTCTGATGTGGGTAGCTAAGAACCCTGCTTAATGGGCAGGGTGGTGTCAAATGTCATGAATCTGCTACTATCCCTTAACTGTTGCAGTTGAAAATAGGCTTCAGGTATATATCCTGTTGTACTATGATAATGAGGGCCTATACTGTTGAAATGGGCCCACACAGGCCTAGGAAGGGGTGAAAGGCATTTGAAGTCCTTGGACCCCTTATGCCCGTGCCTAGACAAAGGAGCAGTGCCTGCCCTGAGGTTCTGGCTTAGGGGAGCTAGCAGATTCTTTTTTCCTGTTTGTTTTTTTACTTGTTCCCTCTCCAAAGCTGGGAGACTGGCTTGGGCACTTGCAACGGGTCCCACTTTCAGCCCAGGGGACGCAGCTATTGTAGACTTTCTGCTGCTCAGTTTCTCCCGATGTGGAAATCAAGTCCTGAGTGCTACTGCTTGCCTCAACCCTTGCCTGCCAGCTGATCTGGCCTGCAGAGTGCTGGCCAGGTCAGGTCTGGCAAATCCTCACTGCTTCCGAACTGTCTCTCTCTTTCCCTGCCACTCAGTCTGACTCCTCAACTTTGTCTTTGATGTTCAGTGCTCCTAGCTTTTCATATATAATTGATTTACTTAGTTTTTCTTTCTTTGTTGTAAAATGGACCACATGAAGTACCTGAGTATTCTGCCATCTTGGCCCCACCTCCCCCTTATTAAATTTTTAGTAAAACAACATCAAACTCTAAAAATCAGTAGAAAGAACTCCAATAAAGTTATGACTTTCCTATGACAACTACTTAAAAAAAAAAAAAAGAAATAGAAGTACTAATTATCAAGTCAAACATACTTTGTGCCTCTTTTCCAATTTGATAATGGTAGAAAGATTTACACCAGAGTATTTCTCCCACAGATAATTATTGTGAGCCCTGAACAAAATGGAAAAGACAACTATTTGAAGCCACCGGAGAGTGCCCAAAAGTGGGTAGATACTGGAGGGCATTTCACTCTTGAAATGAAGGAATTTCACTGGATGAGATATACATTTGTATGAGTTTCCCCAAAAGCACTCTTCAGTCTGTATAGTATGGACTGGCTGGGACTTAGGCAGAGAGCCTCAGTCTTATTGGCTTGAAGTTAAGGGTTTCCAGAGTGGATACATGTTGGAGACAGGAGGGCTGATCCAGGAATTGCCATATGGGGGTCCCCAAATCCGAATATAAATTTCTCTCAAATCCTTGGTTTATCTCTGAAATGGATATGCACAGGGGAGACACTAGGGAGCCTGACAAAAAACAATAGCTGAAAGGCTAAAGGAGCTGAGCAAGGATTTAGTGGAGACAGAGCTGGAAGTTTGAATCCTGTCATATTAGAGAGGCTTGGTGGATCCTTGAGCTTTCAGCTGAAATCCCAGAAGGGTGACATTGTGAGAGAAGAGATTATCTCCTAAGACCAGGGATTTGCTCTAGGACTAAGGGCTTAACTGAAATAGGTATTCTCTAATAACATGTAAACCAAGCCTCTAAAAGTTCAAGGTGATCAGCTAGTAACTTAACCCCCTCATAGGACAAAGATCAACATAGAAAAAAATGCAGACTCCATAGTCTCTGCAATGTATTACATACAAAGACTAGTATATAATTAAAAAATGCTAAATATGAAGAAACAGGAAAAAGAGATCCATATGAAGAAACAAGAACAAGAGACCCATAGTCAAAAGAATAAACAGTCAGTAAAAACAGTTAAATAGCCCAGATGTAGGAATTAGCTGAAAAGTTCTATAAAAAGCAGCTCTTTAAAAAAAGCAACTATTGAGGTGGAGCCAAGATGGCGGAGTAGTCAGGCCCTTCCGGTGAACCCTTTTACAACAAAGACTAGAAAAAACAAGTGAAACGATTACATTTATGACAAACTAGAAACCCTGAATATCAAAGGGAAAGTTAGAAAACGGAGTGAGTGACAGAGGGAGGGAGAGAAGGTTCAAAAGCAGATAGAAGTTGCTGGACCTGAATTGCCGGAAACCCACTGCGGCTGCGGCTGGTTGGCGGTAGTGATCAGATGCAGTTTCCTCAGGGAGAAACAGCAGCTGCACAGCCTACTCATACCTCCGGAACCAGAGAGGAACGGTGCTCTCAGCAAAAGCTAAGTACTTGTGTATATTTTACCTCGCCCCCAGCCCCAAGCTGGCTTCAGAGGCTGCTGATTTCCCTGGGCCTGCGATAGGTCCTGTTGCACATCCTGAGCCATTCTCCCAGCCATGGAGAAGGAATAAATTCACAGTTGGGGAAAAGATAATATGCCAGCTCCACTAACCTGGGGTGCTGAGGACAGAAGCTCCTGCCCTGGCATAAATGGTCCATGGACTTTAATTACCTTTCCCCCCTGCATGAACCTGTGTGGGCCTATTTCAGGGGAATAGGCCCTTGTTGGCAGGCTGCAACTGTTTCAACTGTGAGGTGGAGAGGTGGGTGTTTGATATTTGCAATCACTTTGCCTATTAAATAGGGTCCTCACCTACCTACATCAGGGGCCTAAGGACTGGTGGCTCCACTCAGGTCACCCAGTCCCCCATGACAGATGTCCAAGGATAACTGGTACCTCCCAGTCCTTACAACCAAAAGCATTGGGTGTCCAAGGTCCGTCTACAGAACCCACCCACCTGCGACCTCTAGGGAACAGAGATGTGCTTTCCTTACAGACACTCAGAGGTTGGTTGTCAGCCCCCTGCCTTGTTCAGAGCATGACCCCCTGCTGCAACCAGATAGTGGTACCTACACCAATCGCCCCTGCCCTTCTAAGACTGTAGGACAGAGCCTATACCACATACTTGATGACCAAATACCTGGACACCTGAGCTGAATCCATACAAGAAAAGTGAGTGGACTCCTAGGCTCATATACCTGGTAACAGCTTTAGCCATCTGGTGACAGGATGTTAGAGCTTCAAAGGTGAAAATAACCAAGATAGCTCACTAAAGCAACCTATTTGGACATATCAAAACAAAACAAAGCAAGAAGCTAGGATATAGTAAGCAAACATAAAATAAACTAATACAATAACTTATAGATGGCTGGGAGACACCAGTCACTATCAAATCACATAAAAAAGCAGACCATGTTCGCTTCAACAAGCTCTCAAAACAAAGAATCAAGGGGTCTTCTGGATGAAAGTGTCTTTCTGGAATTACCGGATGCAGAATACAAAAGATTAATATATAGAACTCTTCAAGACATCAGGAATGAGATCAGGAAGGAGGTCAGGCAATATGCAGAACCAGCCAAGGAACATACAGATAAAGCAGCTGAAGAAATTAAAAAGGTTATTCAAGAACATAATGAAAAATTTAATAAGCTGCAAGAATCCATAGAGAGACAGCAATCAGAAATTCAGAAGACTAGCAATAAAATTACAGAATTAGACAACTCAATAGAAAGTCAGAGGATCAGAATTGAGCAAGTGGAAGGCAGAATTGGTAAGACTGAAGATAAAGTACTTGGCACCAATATATTTGAAGAAAAATCAGATAAAAGAATTAAAAAAAAAGAAGAAACCCTAAGAATCATGTGGGGTTCTATTAAGAGAAATAACTTATGAGTGATTGGAGCGTCAGAACAGGGAGGGATAACAGAAAATACAGAGAATTATTGAAGATTTTTTGTCAGAAAACTTCCCTGATATCGTGAAAGATGAGAAGATATCTATCCAAGATGCTCATCAAACTCCACATAAGGCAGATCTTAAAAGAAACTCAGCAGGACATATTATAATCAAACTTGCCGAAACCAAAGATAAAGAGAATTTTAAGAGCAGCTAGCAATAAATGAAAAGTCACCTACAAAGAAGAGTCAATAAGAATAAGCTCGGACTACTCAGCAGAAACTGTGCAAGCAAGAAGGCAATGGGATGACTTATATAAAGCATTGAAGGAAAAAAAATTGCCAGCCAAGAATCATATATCCATCAAAACTGTCTCTCAAATATGAAGGTGAAATTAGGACACCTCCAGATAAATAGAAGTTTAAGGAATTCGTAAAAACCAAACCCAAACTACAAGAAATACTAAAGGGAGTTCTCTGGTTAGAAAATCAATAATATTAGATAACAACCCAAGACTAGAACAGTGGACAGAGCAGTCAGATGTCAACTCAGATAGGGAAATCACAAAAATAAATCAAGATAAAAAATGTTCAAAACATGGAAACAGTGATGTCATTATGTAAAAGAAGACAACATTGAAACAATAAAGAGAGACTGAGAAATATAGTCATAGATCTTTCATATGGAGAGGAAGACAAGGCGATATAAAGAAATAAAAGTTAGGCTTAAACTTAGAAAAATAGGGGTAAATATTGAGGTAACCACAAAGGAGACTAACAATCCTACTCATCAAAATAAAATAGAAGAAAAAAATAGAGACTCAGCAGAAACAAAATCAACTACAATGAATAAGAGGTAAAGACAATATATAAACTATTCTGCACAAAAAATTAAGTGGGAAAAAGAAAGTGTCAACAACACCCCAAAAAAGACATGCAAACGACAGCACTAAACTCATAAAACTCATACCTATCCATAATTAATGCTGAAAGTAAATGGACCAAATGCACCAATAAAGAGACAGGGAGTGGCAGAATGGATAAAAAAAACACAATCCATCTGTATGCTGCCTACGAGAGACACACCTTAGACTTAGAGACACAAACAAACTAAAACTCAAAGGATGGAAAAAAAAAATCAAGGAAACAACAATCAAAAACAGCAGGAGTGGCAATATTAATTTCTGACAAAATAGGCTTTAATTTTAAATCTACCACAAAGGATAAGGAAGGACACTATATAATGATTAAAGGGACAACATACTAGGAGGATATAACCATATTAAATATTTATGTACTCAATGACAGGGCTGCAAGATACATAAAACAAACTCTAACAGCATTGAGAAGCGAGATAGACTGCTCCAACACACCACTTTCGGTAGAGGACAGAACATCCAGAAAGAAGCTCAATAGAGACACGGAAGATCTAAGTGCCACAATCAAACAACTTGACCTCATAGACATATACAGAACACTCTACCCAACAGCAGCCAAGTATACTTTCTATTTTAGCACACATGGAACATTATCTAGAATAGATCACATATCAGGTCATATAGCAAGCCTTAGCAGAATCCAAAACATCGAACTATTACAAAGCATCTTCTCTGACCATAAGACCATAAAAGTAGAAATCAATAACAGAGAAAGCAGGGAAAAGAAATCAAACACTTGGAAACTGAACAATAATACCCTGCTCAAAAATGACTGGGTTGTAGAAAACAGGTAGCTAATGGATACATAAGGAAATGCTCAGAATCGTTAGCCATTAACCAGAATGAAACCCATTGCCGTTGAGTCAATTCTGAATCATAGCGACCCTAAAGGACAGAGTAGAACTGCCCCACAGGGTTTCTGAGGAGCGCCTGGCAGATTCGAACTGCTGACCTTTTGGTTAGCAGCCATAGTGCTTAACCACTACACCACCAGGGTTTCTAAGTAGCTATTAGAGAAATGCAAATCAGAACTACAATGAGATTTTATCTCACTCCAACATAAGGTTGGCACTGATCCAAAAAACACAAAATAATAAATGTTGGAGAGGTTGTGGAGAGACTGGAACATTTATACACTGCTGGTGGGAATGTAAAATGGTACAACCAATTTGGAAATTGATTTGGCGCTTCCTTAAAAAGCTAGAAATAGAACTACCATACGATCCAGCAATCCCACTCCTTAGAATACATCCTAGAGCAAAAAGAGCCTTTACACGAACAGATATAGGCACACCCATGTTTATTGCAGCACTGTTTACAACAGCAAAAAGATGGAAGCAACCAAGATGCCCATCAACAGATGAATGGATAAATAAATTATGGTATATTCACGCAATGGAATACTATGCATTGATAAAGAATAGAGATGAATCTGTGAAACATTTCATAACATGGAGGAATTTGCAAGGCATTATGCTGAGTGAAATTAGTCAGAGGCAAAAGGACAAATATTGTATAAGACCACTATTATAAGAACTTGAGAAATAGTTTAAACAGAGAAGAAAATATTCTTTGATGGTTATGAGAGTCGGGAGGGAGGGAGACGGGTTTTCACTAATTAGATAGTAGATAAGAACTATTTTAGGTGAAGGGAAAGACAATACACAATACAGGAGAGGTCAACACAACTGGACTAAACCAAAAGCAGTTTTCTGAATAAAGTGAACACTTCAAAGGCCAGCATAGCAGGGGCAGGGGTTTGGGGACCATGACATCTAAGTCAATTGGCACAATAAAATCTATTAAGAAAACATTCTGCACCCCACTTTGGAGAGTGGTGTCTGGGTTCTTAAACACTAGCAAGCGGCCGTTTAAGATTCATCAATTGATCTCAACTCACCTGGAGCAAAGGAGAAGGAAAAACACCAAAGACACAAGGTAATTATGAGCCCAAGAAACAGAAAGGGTCACATAAACCAGAGACTATATCAGCCTGAGACCAGAAGAAGTAGATGGTGCTTGGCTACAACCGATGACTGCCCTGACAGGCAACACAACAGAGAACCCCTGGGGGAGCAGGAGAGCATTGGGATGTAGACCTCAAACTCTGGTAAAAAGACCAGACTTAACGGTCTGACTTAGAATAGAAGGACCCCAGAGGTCATGGTCCTCAGATCTTCTGTTAACCCAAGACAGGAACCATTCCCAAAGCCAACTCTTCAGACGGGGATTGGGCTGGACTATGGGATAGAAAATGATACTGGTGAGGAGTGAGCTTCTTGGCTCAAGTAGACACGAGACTATGTGGGCGGCTTCTGTCTAGAGAAATGATGAGAGTGCAGAGGGAGTCAGAGGCTGTCCGAATGGACATTAAAATAGAGAGTGCAGAGATGGAGTGTGCTGACTTACTGAGGGAGAGCAACTAGGAGTATACAGCAAGGTGTATATAATTTTTTGTATGAGAGACTGACTTGATTTGTAAACTTTCACTTAAAGCACAATAAAATAAAAAAAAGCAACTATTAAAAATATTCAAGTACTTGACCATAATGATGAAAAGATGGGAAAAATAAGATAAAAGCCAGAGAAAAAAGAAAATTCCGAAATTGAAAAATAAAATATCTGAAATAAAATATTTACTAACGGGCTTAATAGCAAGTTGGAGATGAAAAACGAGAGTGAGAAATTGAAGATAGATCAAAAGAAATCCTCCAATCTGAGGAATAGAAAAAATAATTAAAATAAAATTGAACATGGTCTCAATGAGCTGTGGAACAGTGTCAAGTGGTCCATCATATGTGTATTTGGAGACCCAGAGGAGAAGAGAGAGAGAGAGGATTGGGGGAAATTTTTTCTCTCTCTACCTATCTAGATATAAAACAGTGGCTTATTTCCCCCCAAGGTTGGCAAAAAACAGAAACTTACAGGTCCAAGGAGCTCAGCAAAACGTAGGGCTGGATTAATGCAAATAGAACAGTACCTACGCACATTATCAGAGCCCTGGTGGTGCAGTAGTTAAGAGCTTGGCCGCTAACCAAAAGGCTGGCAGTTTTTGAATCCACCAGCACTCCTTGGAAACCTTGCGGGGCAGTTCTACTCTATCCAATAGAGTCACTATGAGTCGGAATTGACTCAATGGCAATGGATTTGATTTTGGTTTGGTGTGGGCACATCATCATCAAACTGCTGAAATCAGAGAAAAGGAAAATCTTGCAAACAGAGGAAAAAAAACTTTACATCCAGGGGAATAATAATACAAATCATAACTGACTTCTCACAAAAAAACAATGGAAGTCGTAAGACAATGGAATGACACCCATAAAGACCAGAGAGGAAAAAAGAACTCAACTCAGAATTCTATATCCAGGGAAAATACACTTCAAAAAAGAAGGCTCAAAAGGTATCTGCAGATAAAACAAGAGTTGAGAAAATTGGTTGCTAGCAGTTCTACTCTGGCCTATAGGGTCGCTATGAGTTGGGATCGACTCGATGGCACTGGGCTGGGAGCAGACCTGTGCTACAAAAATGCTAAAGCAAGTTCTTCAGGCTGAAGGGAACTGTCGCCAAAATGGAAACTCAGATATGAGGGAAAGAAGCACCAGCAATCATGAAAACGTGAGTAAACATAAAAACAATATTTTTTTCTTTTTTTAATCTCTTTAAAAGACAAATGACTGTTTAAAGCAAAGAATATATATCTAGCATGATATCCTAAGGCTTATAATGTATAAAAATGAAAAATATGTGACAAAATAGCACATAGGCCAGCAGGTGGGCAAATGTAAGTATAGGTGATTAATAGGCAAATTTTATAGGCAAATTATGGAAACCCTGGTGTTGTAGTGGCTAAGTGCCACAGCTGCTAACCAAGAGGTCGGCAGTTCGAATCCGCCAGGCGCTCCGTGGGAACTCTATGGGGCAGTTCTACTCTGTCCTATAGGGTCGCTATGAGTCGGAATCAACTTGACGGCACTGGGTTTGGTTTGGTTTTTATAGGCAAATTATAGGTAATTATAGGTAAATAATAGGTAAATGTAAATGTGGGCAAATGTAATTATAAGGTTTTCATTGACTGATATTCAGAAGTTCTTACAAAGCCCCTGGATGTGAATGCTGAGGTGCTCAGCTGCTAATTGAAAGGTTGGAGGTTGGAGTCCACCCAGAGGTGCCTCAGAGTAAAGGCCTGGTGGTCGACTCCCAGAAAGATCAGCCGTTGAAAACCTTGTGGAGCACAGTTCTGCTCTGACAAACATGGGGCCCCATGGCTTGGAACTGACCCAATGACAACTTATTAAGTTTCTTACATTGAAAACATGATTTGGGAAGCCCAGCTTTGCAGTGCCCCAGGCCCGTGCTTTGACTGATGGGGAACAAGCACAGGATAGACAACCTAGCTGTGGGGTGAGGAGGGAGGAGAGGGTAGGAGACCAGGCAGGCCCTAGAGCAGGTACCCTGGGTCTGAGGCGGTTCAAAGTCTTAGGGCAGACCTTGGGGGCAGCAAGACTAAGAGGGTTCAGGGCAGGAGCCACACGGCCACAGAGAGAAAATAAAGCTCTTGCTTTAGAGCCGGAGGGAAACTTCTAAGTGACACTCTCTTAGCCCCCTTACATTTTGCAAATGAAGAAACTGGACCTCAGAATGACAAATCACTTTTCTGCAGAGAGTCGTCGAGCTAGGAACTGCATCCAGGATTTAAGGTCAGGTCTTCGGGTCCTAAACCCATGATGTCTTCCCCACACCTACTTCCTGAGCTCCTCTAGTGGAGCCATGGGGGGCTTGACTCTCCAGGGCCCTTTAGGATCATCCATGGAGCCTCAAAAGAAGGACTGTAGAACTGTTACACTCTTACTGTGCCAGACGGCCAATCATGTTTTACCATTTACTGGTGGACACAGTCCCCAGGACTCCTGATATGACTGAGAACCCAGGACGAAACCTCTGTCTTGTTTCCATTGGCATAACCCGCATGGAGCATGGAATCAGGCTTCTCTCTGGCGCTGTATCACTAATGGGATCGGTCATCAGCGGGGTGTGGGGACCTGCCCTGTGCACACTCAGCAAGACTGGGAAGATGCTGCAGCTGCAGCTCAGTTAGCTGTCTATCCTGTTTGGAGAGGCGAAGCTTTGTTATTCAGGAGGGAAAATCCTACAGAGCCATTTTGCTCTGAGGCAGGCACTCTCCCAGCCTGCTCTACGGTCCAGAGGTGAAGGAGGGAGCAGCACTCTCCAGGCTGGTCCCTCTCTGACCCCATGTACGGCCTTAGGTGCAGCTGTGGCTCCAGCTACAAGAGCCCTGACTGGGGAAGGTGGTACAGTTAAAGCCTCTTTACTTCTGGAAGTTTCTTCTGCCATATATCTAGTCGGCCCTGATGCATGGTTACCCCATGTAATGGAGCGAAATTCTTTCTGGTCCTGTGCCATGCCCGTGATCAGTTGTGGATGAGGCTGTTGTGATCCATGGGCTTTTCACTGGCTGATTTTCAGAAGCAGATTGCCAGGCCTTTCTTCCTAGTCTTAGTCTGGAAGCTCCATTGAAACCTGTTCAGCAGCATAGCAACAAAGGAGCCCTGGAGGCGCAGTGGTTAAAGCACTTGGCTGCTAACCAAAAGGTTGGAGGTTTGAACCCACCAGCAGCTCTTCGAGAGAAAGATGTGACAATCTGCTTCTGTAAAGATTTACAGCCTTGGAAACCCTATGGAGCAATTTTACTTTGTCATATAGGGTCGCTGTGAGTAGGAATTGACTTGATGGCAATGGGTTAGCTTAGCAACATGCAAGCCACCACTGAGAGAGGGGCGGTGATTATGCTTGAGGTGCATCGGCTGAGAATCGAACCTGGGCCTCCCACACGGGAGGCGAGAATTCTACCACGGAACCCCACTGCCTCCTACCCAGATCATGTCGTATATCATATAAGGAACAGGCACTGATTCTTTTTTTTGCTGCAAATAAATCAAAAGACTTTTTATAATTCTGCTTTTGAAATTATTTGGCTACAAACAACTAATTTAATTTAGAGGTGGCCAGAATTTCTCAGGCATCGTTGTGACTGCTCAGGAATTCTTGCAAGGTGACAAAAGCTAATTTATATGTGGTTTTCAAATGTAAGGAAATGTTTTGCACATTCTAGATTTAGCTATTAATGAAGCCAACTCAACGTTGTGTTTTGTGAACGTTAATTAAACATTTTGTGAAATTTGATTTTGCAGTTTTCTGTTCATATTTTGGAAACGCTAAATCTTTTCCAGGCTGTAAACATTTTCTTAGGGGACCCCTGGTGGTGCATTTTCATAGGGGAGCCCTGGTGGTTAAGAGCTTGGCTGATAACCAAGGGGTCAGCAGTTTAAATCCACCAGCCTTGGAAACCCTATGGGGCAGTTCTACTCTGTCCTAAAGGGTTGCTATGAGTCAGAATCGACTCGATGGCCGTGGGTTTGGCTTGGTTCCTCTGTCCCTATCATGCCTAAGGGATAAACTGACCATGTGTACAAATAGAAGAATGCAGGGTCCTGGGGCTCCCATCTCAGTTTGTTAGTTGGGTGACCTGGGGCAATGCCCTGGTCCTTTCTGAGCCTTAGTTTCCTCAGTGGATCAATGAGGAGTGGAATTCAGTGAGCTTCCATGCCACATTCCGTGATGTGCCTTTTTAGAACGGGCTGGATGGCAGTTTTAGCCAAATTCAGAGGAGTCTGGGCCTTTGATCCATAGTGGCTGGGGGCCAGATTCCCCCCACTTGGAAGGTGAGGGGTTAACCAGGACAGACTCCAGGCCAGGAGCTGGGCCCCTGTTGCTGAGCAACAGAGGCCCGTGCTGTGTGGTGACTCAGAGGGGAGTGTGGCTGTGAGTGGGTTCCAGCCACACGACTTCCTGGAGGCCATGCAGCCTCCTCCACCTGCTGGGTCTGTGGTGCATGGCCTGAGTCACAGCTCCAGCTTCTGCCACCCACTCCCACAGAGGGGCTGCCTCAGCCCAGTCTTTGGGCATGTGCTCCACTCAGTGACACACCCTCACTCCCAGGGCGCTGGGGGCTGTGTGGTAGGAAGCAGTGTAAGCCGCGAAGTGTCGGGTGTGCGTGGTCACAGCTCCCAGGCATGAAGGATGGACACTGTGTGTGTGTGGGGAGGCAGGGGGAGTAGGCTGTCAGGACCAGAGCTGCCCTCAGACCCTTCTAGGTTCTCAGGGCTTAAGGGATACAGCCCCCCTCCTGAGCCCCTCGTCATAGACCCCAGGGATATCTCTATCTCAGTCACCCACTGCGCCACCCTATCCTCTCTATGCTCCAGCCAAGCAGAAAACCAAACCAAACCTGTTGCCGTCCAGTTGGTTCCGACTCGTAGTGGCCCTGTAGGACAGGGTAGAACTGCCCCGGAGGGTGTCCAAGGATGTAAATCTTTACGGAAGCAGATTGCCACATCTTTCTCCCTCTGAGCGCTTAACCACTGTGCCACCAGGGCTCCCAGCCAAGCAGAACTATCTACCAATTCTCCAAATATGGACTTGACTGTTCCCATACATTCGTTTATACCATTTCCTCTGCCAGAAATTGCTTCTCTCTTTATTCTCTTGGGAGCCCTTGTGGCGAAGTGGTTAAGAGCTCGGCTGCTAACCAAAAGGTCAGCAGTTCAAATCCCCTAACTGCACCTTGGAAACCCTATGGGGAAGTTCTACTCTGTCCTATAGGGCCGCTATGGGTATGAATCAATTCGACGGCAATGGTTTTTTTTTTTTTAATTCTTCTGGGAATTGAGAAGGTCTCCTCCTTCAGGCTGCCTTCCCTGGGAGGAATAAAACTTTCTTTGCTTCCACAGCTCCATGCTCAGCCCTCCATCCCAGGCTTTATCTCCTCTCTTGTTGTAAATCTTGGGGCAGGCTCTGCCCTATCTGCCTCCTCCCATGAAGTCTTTAGTAAACCTTTGGGTAGCTGACAGCGGGGTGTGGCAGACACTGATTGCTATTCACCAAAAATATTTTTTCCTCTTCTCCCTGGCTACACGACCGGACTACATTTCCCAGTATTCCCTGAAGTTAACCAAAACCCATTTGCTGTGGAGTGGAGTGTGGCTCATGGTGACCCCATGTGTATCAGCAAGAACTTTGCACTATAGGGTTTTCCAAGGCTGATTTTTTTAAATTAATTTTTATCGTAACTTAGATGAAGGTTTACAGAACTAATTAGTTGCTCATTAAACAGTCAGTATACACATTTTCCTATGACCTTGGTTAACAACCCAACGACATGGCAACACTCTCCCTTGTCAAACTTGGGTTCCCTATTATCAGCTTTCCTGTTCCCTCTTGCCTCCTCCTAGTCCTTGCCCCTGGGCTGGTGTGCCCCATTAGTCTGGTTTTGTTTTATGGCCCTGTCTAATCTTCGGCTGAAAGGTGAACCTCAGGGGTGCCTTCATTACTGAACTGAAAGTGTGTCCGGGGGCCTTACCCTTAGGGTTTTTCTAGTCTCTGTCAGGCCAGCAAGTCTGGTCTTTCTTTTTGAGGTAGAATTTCGTTCTACATTTTTCTCCAGCTCTGTCTGGGACCCTCTATTGTGATCCTTGTGAGACCAGTCAGTGGTGGTAGCTGGGCACTATCTAGTTGTACTGGACTCAGTCTGGTGGAGGCCGTGGTAGATGTGGTCTGTTAGTCCTTTGGACTAATCTTTCCCTTGTATCTTTAATTTTCTTCCTTCTCCCTTGTTCCCGAAAGGGCAGTGGAATATCCTAGATGGCCACTCACAGGGTTTGAAGACCCCAGATGCTACTCACCAAAGTAGAATGTAGAACATTTTCTTTATAAACTATGTTATGCCAATTGAGCTAGAAGTTCCTCGAGACCTTGGTCGCCACAGCCCTCAGCCCAGCAATTCCGTCCATCAGGGAGTTTGGATGTGTCTATGGAGTTTGCATGACCTTGCCTTGTACAAGCTGTGCTGACTTCCCCAGTTCAGTGGCTCATTTTTAGGATGTAGATCTCCAGGCCTTTCTTCCAGTGTGCTGCTCAGTGAATTTGAACTTCCAAAGTTTCGGTTAGCAGCTGAGCTGGTAAACGGTACCACCCAGGCACTCTTCCCTTGAAGTTAGGCATGACCACATGATTGGTTGTTGTATCCCTGAAATAAGTGAATGTTATGTGTGTAGTTTCTGGGCTAAGACTTTCCTTTTCTTTTAAAATCAATTTTATCGAGGTGCGATTTACATACAATAAAATGCACCGTTTTGAAGTATACAGTTTGATGTATATCCACACTATTTGACTGATGTATATCACCACTGCATGATCAAGTTATGGGATATTTCCATCATCTCAAAAGGCTGTCTCATGCTCCTTTGCAGTAAATTCCTCCCATGCCCAGGCAGCCATTCATTCATCTGCTTTCTGTTACCATTGATTACTTTTGCATATTCTAAGATTTCATATAAACGGAATCACACCATATGAAGCTGCCCGGGCTGGCTAGTTTTGCTTGCATAATGTTCTCAGATTCATCCATGCTGTTGCCTATATCAGTAGTTTGTTCCTTTTTTGTGCTAAGTAGTTTTTCACTGTATGACTATGCAATTTGTATGACTATTCATTTGTTTAGCCATTCACCTGTTGGCGCACACTTGATTTGTTTCTGTTGTTGTTGTTAGGAGCTGTCAAGTTGGCTCTGACTCATAGCAACCCCATATGCACAACAGAAAGAAACACTGCCCGGTCCTGCGCCAAACTCACAATTGTTGCTATGCTTGAGCCCATTGTGGCAGCCACTGTGTCAGTCCATCTCATTGAGGGCCTTCCTCTTTTTCGCTGACCCTCTACTTCACCAGGCATGGTGTCCTTCTCCAGGGACTGGTCCCTCCTGATACCATGTCCAAAGTTCATGAGATGTAGTCTCACCGTCCTTGCTTCTAACGAGCATTCTGGTTGTACTTTTTCCAAGACAGTTTTGTTCGTTCTTTTGGCAGTCCACGGTATAGTCAGGATTCTTCGCTAACACCACAATTCAAAAGTGTCAATTCTTCTTCAGTCTTCCTTATTCACTGTCCAGCTTTTGCATGCATATGAGGCTGTTGAAAACACCATGGCTTGGGTCAGGCATGCCAGTCCTCAAAGTGACATCTTTGCTTTTCAACACTTCAAAGAGATCTTTTGCAGCCAATTTGCCCAATGCAATGCATCTTTTGACTTCTTGACTGCTGCTTCCATGGGTGTTGACTGTGGAACGAAGTAAAATGAAGTCCTTGACAACATCAATCTTTTCTCCGGTTATCATGATGTTGCTCATTGGTCCAGTTGTGAGCATTTTTGTTTTCTTTATTTTGAGGCGTAATCCATACTGAAGGCTGTGGTCTTTGATCTTCATCAGTAAGTGCTTCGAGTCCTCTTCAGTTTCAGCAAGCAAGGTTGTGCCATCTGGATAATGCAGGTTGTTAAGGAGTCTTCCTCCAATCCTGTTTCTAGTGGTTGGCCATTATGGATGAGGCTGTTATGCATATTTGTGTTCGGCCTCCATGTGGCCATATATTTTCTATTGTCTTGGTTACGTACGTTGTAGTAGAATTGCTAACTACAATGAGTTAACTAATTAACTACGTACGAGAAACTGCCAAACTCTTTTCCACAGTAGTTGTACCATTTTACGTTCAATAATATATGAGGGCTACATTTGTGGTTTTCAGTATAAAACTTTGGCACACTATTCTTTAGATTCATTTCCAGATATTTGCTTTTATTGATTCTACTGCAAACAGTATTTTAAAAAGTTTTAATTTTTCTTGTTGCCAATGTATAGAAAAACAATTGAATTTTCTATGTTGACACTGTATCCTGCAAGCTTGATAAATTTAGTTATTCTAGTATTTGTGTGTGAGTGTGTGTATTCCATAGGATATTCTATGTGTATACATATATCATTTATGAATGACAGCTTTACTTCTCCATTTCTAAGATTTATGACTTTTCTTTATTTTTCTTGTTCTATTACACTGACTAAAGTTTCTCGTATAATACTGATTATAAGTGGTGAGATGGACAGCCTTGTGTTGTAATTGATCTTAGAGAAAAGCATTCAGTGTTTTACTCTCAGGGAGGATATTGTTAGCTCTAGGTGTTTTATAGATGCCTCTATCAAATTAAGGAAATTCTATCCATAGGATTTTTTCCCCCTTAAATGGGCATTGAATTTTCTCAAAAGCTTTACCTGGACTGTATGATTTTCTTCTTTATCCTATTAATGTTGTCAATTACTTTGATTTTTCTCTCTTTTTTTCTGTTAATGTGAACTTCATTGATCTTTTTTTTTTTCTAACTGTTATATTACCTTGCTTTTCTGTGATAAACACCACTTGGTCATGACATGTTAAAATACTGCTAGTATGGATTTTAACCTTTATCCTCATGAAGAATACTGGTCTATAATTATATTTTTAAAAATAACATTTTTGTAAACTTTTGGCATCATGATTATTCATAAATTCAGTTGGGGAATATTCCCTTCTTGATTTTCTGAGAGAGTTTGTCTAAGATTGGTATTATTTTTTTCTTAAATATTTTGTAAAACTCATTGTAAGGCCATCTGGACTTGGAATTTCCCTTTGCGTGAAAGCTTTTTATTTGAATTAGAAATTATTTAGCAGATACAGGGTTATTTAGATTTACTATTTCATGTTGTGTCAGTTTTGGTGAGTTATCTTTTCAAGGAGTTTGTCCACTTCATCCAAAATAAAAGCAAAGGAACCATCGCTGTTGAGACAATTCTGACTCCTGGCGATCCCATTTGTGCAGAGCAGAGCTGCCCTCCATAGGGTTTTCAAGGCTGTGACGGTTCGAAGCAGATCTCTAGGGCTTTCTTCCAATTCATTTCATCTAAGTTGTCAAATTTATTGGCATAAAGTTGTTCATACTGTTTCCTTTTTTTTTTTTTTAAAATAGATAGAGTCTGTAGTGATTGCCTATTTCATTCCTGATAATGGTCCATGTATTTTTCTCTCCTGCTTTCTTGATCAGTCTTCTTGGGGAGTTATCAATTTTATTAGCCTTTTCAAAGAAACAACTTTTTAAAAAAAAATTAGCTCATTTCTTAATTGTACTTTAGATGAAAGTTTACAGAACAAGCTAGTTTCTCATTAAACAGTTAGTACACATATTGTTTTATGACATTGGTTAACAACCCTACAACATGTCAACACTCTCATTTCTCAAACTTGGGTTCCCTAATACCAACTTTCCTGTCCCCTCCTACCTTCTAGTCCTTGCCTGGGGCTGGTGTGCCCCTTCAGTCTCGTTTTGTTTTATGGGCCTGTCCAATCTTTGGCTGAAGGGTGACCCTCAGGAATGACTTCATTACTGAGCTGAAAGGGTGTCCAGGGGCCATACTCTTGGGGTTTCTCCAGTCTCTGTCAGGCCAGCAAGCCTGGTCTTTCTTTTTGTAAGTTAGAATTTTGTTCTCCAGCTCTGCCTGGAGCCCTCTATTGTGATCTCTGTTAGAGCAGTAAGTGGTGGTAGCCAGGCACCATCTAGTTGTACTGGACTCAGTCTGGTGGAGGCCATGGTAGATGTGGCCCATTTGTTCTTTGGACTAAACTTTTCCTCGTATCCTTAGTTTTCTTCATTCTCCCTGGCTCCCAAAGCGGTGAGACCAGTGGAGTATCTTAGATGGCCACTCACAGGCTTTTAAGAACCCAGATGCTACTCACCAAAGTAGAATGTAGAATATTTTCTTTATGAACGATATTATGCCAATTAAGCTAGAAGTCCCTGAGACCATGGTCCCCATAGGCCTCAGCCCAGTAATTTGGTCCGTCAGGGAGTTTGGATGTGTCTACGGAGCTTCCATGACCTTGCCTTGTACAAGTTGTGCTGGGTTCCTCAGTATTGTGTGCTGTCTTACCCATCACCAAATTTACCACTTCTCTATTGTCTACTTAGTTTTTTTCCATCCCCACCTTTCCCCTCCCTGGTAACCATCGAAGATTATTTTCAAAGAAACACCTTTGATTCTGCTGATTTTCATTACTTTTTGTCCCGTTTTTATATCCCTGATTCTCCATCTCCTGATTACTTTGGGTTTCATTTACCCTGATTTTTTTTTTTATCTGTAGGCAGAAGCTTAGATCATTGATTGTATGCTTTTTTCTTTATTAATATAAACATTTAAAGCTCCAGCTCTCCTTTTAATTTCTGCTTTAGCTGTATCCTACACATTTTAATGTTTTGCTTTCACTATTGTTCAGTTTAAAATATTTTCCAGTTGCCCTTGTGATTTCTTATTGGAAGTGTTTTGTTTATTTTCCCAATATTTGATTATTTTCTAGATAGCCTATAGTTATTATTTTTTTTAATTTAATTCCATTGTAATCAGAGAATATACCTTGCATAATTTCAATATTTTTTGAGACATGGCTTTATGGTCAAGTTTACAGTCTTGATGAATGTTCTTTGTGTCTCTGAAAAGAATGTGTGTTCTGCTTTTAGATGGAGTGATCTGTAAATTTCAATGAGGTCAAGTTGATTGATTGTTGTTGTTGTTGTTAGGTGCCATTGAGTCGGTTCCAACTCACAGCGACCCTATGCACGACAGAACGAAACACTGCCAGGTCCTGCGCCATCCTTACGATCATTGTTATGCTTGAGCTCATTGTTGCAGCCACTGTGTCAATCTACCTTGTTGAGGGTCTTCCTCTTTTCCGCTGACCCTGTACTCTGCCAAGCATGATGTCCTTCTGCAAGGACTGATCCCTTCTGACAACACGTCCAAAGTATGTAAGACGTGGTCTCGCCATCCTTACGTCTGAGGAGCATTCTGATTGTACTTCTTCCAAGACGGATTTGTTTGTTCTCTTGGCAGTCCATGGTATAGTAAATATTCTTCTCCAACACCACAATTCAAAGGTGTCACTTCTTCTTCTGTCTTCCTTATTCATTGTCCAGCTTTCACATGCATATGCTGTGATTGAAAATACCATGGCTAGGGTCGCTATGAGTTGAAATCGACTCGACAGCAGTGGGTTTTTTTTTTTTTTGGGGTCAGGTGCACCTTAGTCTTCAAGGTGACATCTCTGCTCTTCAACACTTTAAAGAGGTCCTTTGCAGCAGATTTACCCAATGCAATGCATTATTTGATTTCTTGACTGCTACTTCCATGGGTGTTGATTTTGGATCCAAGTAAAATGAAATCCTTGACAACTTCAACCTTTTCTCCATTTATCATGATGTTGCTTATTGGTCCAGTTGTGAGAATTTTTATTTTCTTTATGTTGAGCTCTCATATCGGGTCGCTATGAGTTGATTGATTACATTGTTCAAATCCTCTGTATCCTTACAGGTGTTGATAAATGATGAGTATGAGGATGGATTGGGAGGACAGGTTCTGTTTTGGGGGATTGTCTGGTAAGCATTTGCAGGGACCTGAGCTTTTTTTTTTTTTTTTAAGCTTTGGTGGGAAATCCTGGTGGCATAGTAGTTAAGTGCTACAGCTTCTAACCAAGAGGTCGGCAGTTCAAATCCATGAGGTGCTCCTTGGGAACTCTATGGGGCAGTTCTACTCTGTCCTGTAGGGCTGCTACGAGTCAGAATTGAATCGACGGCAGTGGATTTAAGCTTTGGTGTGGGGTCCCTGGGCAGTGCAAAGAGTTGACATGCTTGGCTGCTAAACAAAATGTTGGAGATTGGAGTCCACCCAGAGGTGCCTTGGAAGAAAGGCCTGATGGTCTCATTTGAAGACTATTACCTTTTGAAAACCCTATGGAGTACAATTCTTCTCTGAGATACATGGGAGTCACTAGGAGTCGGGATTCACTTGATGCCAACTCATTGGATCAAGCTTTGGTGTAACACTCAGTCAAGACCCAAGTATGTCACAGTCAAGGTCCAGCAATACCAGCAGGTGAAGAGAGACAGCCTTGACTAAGATTGCTCGACATATTTCATTCAACTAGTTTTTATGGGCCTATTATGTTTCTATCCTATCTCTGGGACCTCAAGGAGAGAAGGTAAGCTTTCCCCAGGAGACTGGATGCTGTCCTATGATTAAGTATGCCTAATGCCACTTTCTGAGCCCTGGAGGGCCAGTGGTTAAGAGCTCGGCTGCTAACCAAAAGGATGGCAGTTTGAATCCACCATCTGCTCCTTGGAAACACCATGAGGCAGTTCTACTCTGTCCAGTAGGGTTGCTATGAGTCGGAATTGACTCTGTAGCCACGGGTTTGGTTTTGTTTTGATCTAATGCCACCTTCCTTTAGAATGGAGCATGCTCAGTGAGACAGGATTTGCTCTTGTGCCTTGGGTGATGGATGTGATTGCCCTGGCACTGAGCATGCCCAGTGGGCCGCTCACCTGGGGACTAAGCATGCATTTTTAACCACTTAGCTCCAACACTTGATGCTCCTGCTGTGTGACTGTTGGAGCCCAGAAATTGCTAAACCACAAAATGACAGACTGCAGAGTTACTAAACCAAAGCATTTATTGTACAGATGGGGAGCCTGGAGCCCAGAGAGAACTCTAGGGAGTTGGCCCAGGTCACACAGTGAGTTAGTGCCAGTGCAGGGGTCAGTACTCAGGTCTCCTGTCTCCTCCCCCGTAATAAACCAAAACCAAATCAAACCTGTTGCCATCGAGTCAATTCCGATTCATAGCGACCCTACAGGGCAGAGTAGAACTGCCCCATAGAGTTTCCAAGGAGCGCCTGGTGGATTTGAACTGCCGACATTTGGGTCGTAGCACTTAACCACTATGCCACCAGGGTTTCCTATTATAGCCATTGGCTGCAACCTCAGTAGCTGGTTTCATTGATATTCAAAACGGAGGATCAAGAGGAGGAGACTGGTCTCCTGCTTCCCCTTTCTGGAAACCTCCGCCTTCGCCTTCGCTTTCAGGGTCCCTGTTAAGTGAGCAGACAGGAGGATGAATGACTATGATGTGGCCCACTGTCTGAGGCAGTGCTGGAACCTCGAGGAACCGTTTCCTCTCAGGACTGATTTCCTCAGGGCTGAGGTCACAGTTTACGAAAAGGAGCCCAGGTGAATGTTGCCCAAGGATTTGTGGCTTACTGGCCTTTCCAAAAAGCGCCTGGTGGATTTGAACTGCCAACTTTTTGTTAGCAGCCGTGGCTCTTAATCACTACGCCACCAGGGTTTCCAGAAGGCAGGGAGGAGAGGAAAATCCTTCAGAGGGGGAATGGGTAATTGTTTGTGTCTGGAAACCATACCATGCTTGTTGCAAAATGTTTGCAAACTGTCATGTGCCGGGGGGTGAGTGTGGGTACGGGCGTGTTTCCATTACAGCAATTTATTCAGCCTATCTCAATCTGTCAGAAAATGGTGTTGCCATGGGGGCCTGACGGTTTGTTTTTTCTGTTAAGCAAAACGTAAATTATCTGGTCCATTAATATCCGAGTGCTCTAATCTGTTATTAGAGGAGAAAAGTAAAAATCCTGCACCAAGATGGATGTTTGCTTCTAAGGTGATTAATAATGCGTAGCCTCTGGCACGTTCATCACTCTGCCAGGGTCCCAGCTGGGAAAGGAGGAAGGAAGCAGGCCAGGAATGTGGTGGATCTGCTGCTCCGGGTCTCACCTAAACGACCCCGCCGGTCCGTCATCTCCCTCCCTCTTCCAGAGCCTTCACTGGCTCCCCAGTGCCTTGGTCATAAAGGGCAAGCTTGCCTTCCTGACTCTGCTGGTGCTCAGTGAATTGGCTCCATCCTGCCTGGCTGCTCTGTGCCCAGCCGTGTGCTGTGGGGAAGGCAGGAGAGAGAGAGGGAGTGACCTCTGCTCTTGAGAGCTTTCTGTGTTTTGGGGGAGATAAGAACAGCTCCTGGAGTGGAATCAGGGCCCAACCTGAGAAAGTGATGGGTCAGGTAGGTGTCAGATTGGTGCAGGCCACAACGATTATTGAAGCCAAGAGAGGGACACATTGGTTAATGTGTTGGGTGGGTGTTCAAGGAGGGCTTCCTGGAGGAGGTGGGGCTGCAGCTGGGCCTTGAGAGATGCGAAGTCCATGGATAATCACAATCATAGATTGATAGATACCTGCCGTTGAGTCATACAACAGAATGGTCCCATGTCAACCTCTTGATCACTGGCATGTTCAAGTACTTTGTTGTGGCTATTGTGCCTATCCATTCACTGAGGGCCTCCCGTGCCCTCGCTGGAGGCTCTCTGCCTCTGGTGACATCTGTCCATGGTGGCCACCAGGATGACCTTTGCCAACCACAGATCTGGCTGGGTCTCCCTGTTCGCAATGAGCCAGGAAGAAACCCAGGATCCTTGACCGGGAGACTTGGCCCTTTATTCCTCCCTTAAGGCTCGTTCCACATGTGACTCCTTGAGAAGTTCTTCCTGCAGGCAGAAGCAGTCACTCTGTGCGTCCGTCTGTCCCAGCCGCCTGGAACCTAGTCCATTCTTCTGCATCTGTGGGTCCATCTCAGAGGATGTGGACTGAGGCAGAAGCCTGGGTGGCTGCAGGACATAGTGGTGCATAGAGGCTATGGCCAGGCCTGGTGGCAGCATTGTATCCATCTGTCCAACAAATGCAGTCCCTGGGTGGTAGCAAATACTTTTTTAATATGCTCTGTTGCTAACCAAAAGGTTGAAGGTTGGAGTCCACCCAGAGGTACTTTGAAAGAAAGGCCTGGTGGTCTACTTCCAAAAATCAGCCATTGAAAATCCTGTGGAGCACTGTTCTACTCTGACACACATGTGGTCACTATGCATTAGAGCCAACTCAGTGGAAACTGGTACTGGTAAATAACAAATACTTGCTGTCGTTAGTTGCCGTCAAGTCAGCCCTCCACTCACGGCGACCCCGTGCACAATGGGATCAGACGGTTGTAATCCATAGGGTTTTCATGGGCTGATTTCCAGAAGCAGGTCTCCAGGCCTTTCTTCCTCGTCCATCTTATCCTGGAAGCTCCCCCGAAACCTGTTCAGTATCCTAGCAACAGTCAAGCCTCCACTGAGAGACAGGTGGTGGCTTCGAATGAGGCGCATTGGGTGGGAGTCCTCTGCATGGACGGTGAGAACGCTACCACTGAACCATCAGGGCCCTCAAACAAATATTTACTGAGCACCTATTTGAGGTTGGAGCCCTGGTGGAGCAGTGGTTAAGTGGTATGGCTACTAACCAAAAGGTTGGTAGTTCAAATCTACCAGCCACTCCTTGGAAGCCCTATGGGGCAGTTCTCTGTCCTCTAGGGTTGCTGTGGGTTGGAATCGACTCGATGGCAACCGGTTTGATTTGGTTTTTTATTGGAGGTCAGACTTGTGGCTGGGCATCCAGGATAATGAGATGAGGGAGACAAACAGGGGCCCTGCCTTCATGGGCCTTATGGTCTAGCAGAGGGACAGACGTTAAGCAGGTCATGGCCACCCTGCTGGGGGAATCCCTGGGTGTGTCTGAGCTGAGCAGAAGGAACGCTGGGACCAGGGCTTGGCAAACTAAGGCCTGCTCTAAACCCCAGTGGCACCAAAAGTGGAAGTGTGATTAGCACCTGCAGATGAGCGTCCAGGTGGTGCGTAGCCAGGCCCCGCCCCCTGCAATAAAGCAGGCTCATGATGCCTGGTGATGGCTCCCCAGTGAAGGCCAGCCGGTCCCATCTCAGCCTCAGCCTGGAGAGTCAATCCCCGCTCTTTCCTGTTTCAGATAAGCTTCGTTGTTTCTGGGGATAAGAGTTTTTCCTGCTGGAGTCTGAAATGGAGCTTCTGGGGGCCTCAAAGACTCCCCTGGTTGTGAGTTGCTTCCAGGAGCCTGGCTGGAACCAAAGGAGGAGGGGCACGGAGCTACTGCCCACCGAGGTGTGCAGAGGTGCTTCTGTCCACAGGGGCAGGCGCTGTTTATCATGGATAGGCTGAAAAATGCATGTTTTCATAACTTTCAGAGAGTTCAATTTCTGCTCTGCTAAGATCTAACCCAACTGGCCCCAAAGCTGGGACTTTCTCTGCTTCTGGCGGGAGCGCTCCGTGGCATGAGAGAGCCTGTATGTGCATCTGAGCATGCTCTCCCCGCAGAAGGGGAAATGGCCGAGGGGGTGATGGCATGAAAATAGCATCCTTGCAAACTCAGGGCCCTTGGCTTAGACCTTTGCCTTGGGATTCAGGGGTATCTTTTCTCTGTGGGGGTCGTATTTAGGAACTTTCAGTAGGTAGAGGAGTTCCTGGGTAGTGCAAATGGTTAACCCGCTTGGCAGCAAACCACAAGGTTGGAGGTTCAAGTCCACTCAAAGGTGCCTCAGTAGAAAGGCCTGGCAACCTATTTCTGAAAAATCAGTCCCTGGAAACCCTGTGGAGCGCAGTTGTACTCTGACACTCATGGGGTCACCACGAGTTGGAAATGATTCAATGGCAACTCACCTGTCTGTCCGTGGAGGCTTGCCCGTTGCTATGACGCTGAGCAGGCTTCAGTGGAGCTTCTAGACTAAGATGGACTAGGAGAAAAGTCGTGGTGACCTACTTCTGAAAAATCAGCCACCGAAAACCCTGTGGGTCACAGTAGGTGTATCCTGTTGTGCCTCGGGTCCCCTTGAGTTGAGTCCAACTTGACGGCAGCTAACAACAGCAACAGAGGGGCTCCTGAGAAGACTTCCATCTGGGCTTGTTGGAAGACTTCATGGAGGAGGAGGCATGACCTAGTTTGAAGATAAAAAAGAAAACATTGTAGTTGCTAGAGGGAGATTCCACTGTGGGTGACGGCAATGGGCAAATGGAAGATTTATCAGTGTGGACTGGGGGTAACAGCGGGCATGTGGGGGCAAAAGGAATATTCAAGAGGAGGCTGGAGGTGTAGAAGGGCTTTCATGGAGGTCATGACTGTAGTCTAAGAGATTTGTAATTCTTTTCCAGTTTTTGAAAAACTTTTTGGATTATAAGAGTAACACTTGTTTATCATAGAAAAATTTGAAATTTCAGAAAAATACAAAACGGTAGAAAATTACCAGTAGTAAGCCATGATTCTACCACCCTTAAGCATCTCTGTTAGCATTTTGATGTTTCCTTTGTGTTTTTTTCTATAAATTTTTTACATTCTTAAGTTCATGTTGTTTTTGTTAGGTGCTGTCGAGTTGGTTCCGACCCATAGTGACCCTACGCACAACAGAATGAAACACTGCCTCATCCTACCCCGTCCTCACAATTGCTGCTTTGTTCGAGCCCATTGTTGCAGCCACCGTGTCAATCCATCTTATTGAGGGTCTTCCTCTTTTTCTCTGATCGTCTACTTTACTGAACACGATGTCCTTCTCCAGTGATTGGTGGCTCCTGATGACGTGTCCAAAGGCTTGAGAAGAAGTCTCCCCAACCTGGCTTCTAAGGAGCATTCCTAAATTCATACTAGTACAGTACACACTAATCAGTACATTAGTACAATTTTGTATATATTTTTTATACTTATCAAAATGTTCTATGCCTTCTTCATACAATGGAGAGTTTAAACCACTTTTTGTCCAACTACATCCCCTCAGGAACCCTTGTGGCACAGTGGTTAAGAGCTTGGCTGCTAACCAAAATGTCGGCAATTCAAATCCCCCAGTCGCTCCTTGGAAACCCCATGGGGCAGTTCTACTCTGTCCTATAGCGTCACTATGAGTCGGAATCGACTTGACAGCAATGGGTTTATATCCCCCAGGAGATGCCCTCAGTGCCTGATATTGCACTGTTACCGCTTCATTCTGTTTGACCAGTGGCTCACATCGTTGGCTGCACGTTAGGATCACTGGGGAGGCTTTTAACAATCCTGATGCCCAGGATGTCCCTAGGACCTCTGGGAGGTGGGACCTGGGCATCAGTGCTTTTTCAAGATTTCCCAAGTGAGTGCAATGGACAGCCTTAGCCATTCCTTTCCATCCTGAGAGAGTTGGCCAAAGAATTCCTCACCCGTTGTCTGGCTGATGTTATTAGACTCATCATGACTGGATGTACTTAGGACAACTAGGAGTACCAGGCATCTGGGGTGGGGATGGGGGAGGAATCTAGGGACAGAACAATAGGGGAGGCAAACATCATCATGAGAAATAAATAATACTACCATCATCATTTATCAAACCCTAGAGTACTGCAGGTCTCTTGTTTTTATCTGAAGTTTCTCATTCATGATACTTTATTTTCTTGTATGTTTTGTGATTTGGGGCTGTGTGTTGCTTATTTTCCTTGGAACTTTGTTCATGAGGATTCCTGAGGCCTCATGTGAGGTTCAGTTTCTCCAGAGACGATTTCTATTTGCTTCTGCAGTGCCTGGGGGAAACTAGCTGAGGGGTTTTTGGACCTCAGGGCTACTGTAATTTTGGATTTCAAAGTTATGTAAAGGGTGGCTTGTGTTTACATTGCCTGTGTTTTATTGACTATGCAAAGACATTCAACTGTGTGGATCATAACAAACTATGGATAACACTGTGAAGAATGGGAATTCCAGAACACTTAGTTGTGCTCATGAGGAACCTTTACATAGATCAAGAGGCAGTTGTTCGGACAGAACAAGGGGATACTGATTGGTTTAAAGTCAGGAAAGGTGTGCGTCAGGGTTGTATTCTTTCACCATACCTATTTAATATGTATGCTGAACAAATAATCCCAGAAGCTGGACTATATGAAGAAGAACGGGGCATGAGGATTGGAGGAAGACTCATTAACAACCTGTGTTATGCAGATGACACAGCCTTGCTTGCTGAAAGTGAAGAGGACTTGAAGTACTTACTAATGAAGATCAAAGACTACAGCCTTCAGTATGGATTACGCCTCAACATAAAGAAAACAAAAATCCTCACAACTGGACCAATGAGCAACATCATGATAAACGGAGAAAAGATTGAAATTGTCAAGGATTTCATTTTACTTGGATCCACAATCAAAAGCCATGGAATCAGCAGTCAAGAAATCAAAAGATGCATTGCATTGGGTAAATCTGCCACAAAGGACCTCTTCAAAGTGTTGAAGAGCAAAGATGTCACCCTGAAGACTAAGGTGTGCCTGCCCGAAGCCGTGGTATTTTCAATTGCATCATATGCATGTGAAAGCTGGACAATGAATAAGGAAGACTGAAGAATTGACACCTTTGAATTGTGGTGTTGGCGAAGAATATTGAATATACCAGGGACTGCCAAGAGGACGAACAAATCCATCTTGGAAGAAGTGCAGCCAGAATGCTCCTTAGAAGCAAGGATGGCGAGACCGCGTCTTACATACTTTGGACGTGTTGTCAAGAGGGATCAGTCCCTGGAGAAGGACATCATGCTTGGCAGAGTACAGGGTCAGTGGAAAAGAGAAAGACCCTCAACAAGGTAGATTGACACAGTGGCTGCAACAATGAGCTCAAGCATAACAACGATTGTAAGGATGGCGCAGGACCGGGCTGTGTTTTGTTCTGTTGTTCACAGGGTCGCTGTGAGTTGGAACCGACTCAATGGCACCTAGCAACAACAACATTTCCCCCTTCAACCAACGTCAGGGTCATGATATATGCTGCTCTTGCTGCTTCTTTGTGGGGGTTTTACTTCTTATTCACTTTTATGGTATGTGGTAGCCCTTTCAGGTCTCAACTTTATTCAGGGATTTCATATTAGATTCCCCACCTTGGGCTATAGCTAAGTTTCATCTCCTGTCCCCCATATCCTAAGTGGTTTTTAAAGAAGAACCTCCAAGTCTCTAGGGTTTAGCAGAAACCATCAGGGAGAAAGCAGGTTTTAGTACTCATTTTCTTTCCAGACTTTTTATTTCATTTTGTTTTAAGGCTTTGTAGAATCCTTACTTTTGTGCCAGCTCAATAATGCATTTAAATAGATTAAAAAATATATTTTATCCAACCAGTTAGTAGTTCCACTTGGGGGAGTCCTTTAGGGGAATCAAATCTACACAGCTGTTGGAAACAGCAGCAATTATGTTATTCTTTATAACTTAATTTCTTATTAAACCCACCATTGACTTTATCTCAGTCAGTTCAGGATTCTCCTGGTCCTTCTTTTCTTCCCCACCCCTTGGGTGGATGGAAGGGGCTTTGCAGTCCCAAGACAGGGGTGAGGGAGCAGGGCGCATCTGAGTTCTATATCATTTTCCACCTGAATAACCACTGACCATCCCTTAGACCACAATGCATTTCCAGGTCTAGGGACTGGTCAGTGGTTTCGTGCCAGCCTTGGGCGGCATTAGCAAACACCAGACTTGGACCTGGGCCTTCAGTCCCTTCTCTGAATTGCGCAGAAGCACATATTCCTGCAGGCGGGGTGGGCAGCAGGATTGGGGTTGGTGGTCTTACTCTAGTGACCTATATAGGGCCTGGTCCTCATCATTTGGTTCCTGTGAGGTAAGGCTGGGGGTGATCTACATGGAGACTTGGGTTCTTGGGCTGTAGCTGAGCTGAGACTGGTTTTAAGAGCTTGAAGAGCTTAACCCATGGGTACAGGGACCTGATGAATGAACAAGACTTGGGGATGAACAGGTCTTGGGGACAGAGAGTCATTCTGTGGTCTGGGTCAAGGGAGAGGGAGGGGGCTGCACAAGAGAAGCCAGAGTTGCTGGCTCAGGAAAGTGAGCATAGAGTTTCAGTAATTGAGGATTTTCATGTTGTTGTTGTCGGCTGCTGTTGAGTTGCCCGGGGTCATGGTGACTCTTTGATCAATAGAGCAAAACAGTACTCCATGCTCAAAGGAACAGAATGGTTCTGGGTCCTACACCATGCCCAAGATGGGATGTGGATCGAACCGCTACTGCTGTGATCCATAGGGCTTTTATTGGCTGAGTTTTGGAAGTAGATTGCCAGGCCTTTCTTCCCAGTCTGTTTTAGTCTGAAAGCTCCACGGAAACCTATTCAGCTCAGCATCGTAGCAACATGCAAGCCTCTTTCATTGACAAGTGAATGGTGCTTGACGTGCTTTGGCCGGGAGTTGAAGCCCAGTCTGCAGGATGGGTGGTGAGAATTTGGCCACTGACCCACCAATACCCCTGAGGAATTCCATAGGTCAAGGAAGGAGGCTCCTCCTATCAGTCTCCGGGGCTTTTGGGAGATGCAACCAGGATTCAAACTTGGGAGTAGACTCATTTTCCCCCATTCCTCTCTCCCCTGCCCTCCCACCCCTTCTTTGCTGTTTTCCTTTATCTTAAAGTAATTCATTACATTTTTTATTTATTTAAAGAATAATGTTCATTTTTCTTTTCTCTATAAAAGTAATATATATTCATTGTAGAAAACTTAGAAAATGTAGAAAAGTAGGAGGTAATTAATGTTTATCCACTTCCCATCTGACTGTAATTTATAGCTATTATTTAAATTTTGCTGTATATAGTCTGTATTTGCCATATATAAAACATGAAATACACAGTGCAATAATTTATATTGTAAAATTTGGATGGTACGCTGTGGTGTTTTTTAGTAGACTTTTTTTTCTGCCTAATGATCTATTATGAAAAATTTTATTGCTCTAAACATTCTTTGAAAAGATTATTTTCAGTGGCTCATAGATTCCATTGCATAGATGGGATATCATATATTCAATCCAGTATTATGCATTTGGGTGTTTTTCAGTTTTATAAATAACCCTTTGATGAACACACTTGTGCCTAAATTTTTGTGTTTATCTCTGATTTTTTTCCTATGTATTATCACTGTAAGTAGAATTGCTGGTAATTTTTGAGGCTTTTGTTAATTGTCTAGAGGCATCCTGCAACAATGCAATTATATATATCATATTAAATACTAAAAAAAAAATTATTGTGTTCTGAAAAATTGTGCTCTAAAAATAATGTGACTTATGGGAAACATAGATCACTCAAAATTTATGGGTTATGTTGTAACCACGACACTAACAAAAAGTAACAATCCTAATAAAAATGCTATTTAAAAAGGTGGGTTACAGCTGCATTAAATATTGGATTTAAAATTTTAATGGTTGCTTTCTGGAAAGGGGTGTAAGGAAGCTTGGAGCTGCTGAGTTATAGAGATAAGGACCAAGTCCATAAAGATGGCGGAGAACCACGCAATAGATCCTGTCAAGTGCAAACACTTTCAAGAGCAAGGGGCCAGACCTAGCCAGAGGAGAAACAAGGCGAGTGGGTAGCATGAACTACACTAGGGCTTCCTGTGCTCAGGTATGCACGAACTTTGTGTTCACCCTGGGTGGGTGGCTCAAAGCATAGCATTCTGGGAAGCATTGCATATGAACCAATGCAACTTCTAGGTTCTATTGACACCCTTACCTCTTTTGCCAATTTCATAGGACCTCATTCTCACTACAGAAGTGTGAGCTGCAACAGAACAGACAATTGCAAAATTGCTGTCCGAAAAAGGTTGTTTCAATCTACACTCTCACTGTTGTATGTGAAAGTCTTTAACTGTACTGTGCCCAGCACAGAGTATTTAGGCCTCTTTAAACGTGGGGGAGATGGTGGTTCAGGGATAGAATACTTGCCTTCCATGCGGGAGACCGGGGTTAGACTCCTGACCAAAGCACCTCATGTATAGCCAGCACCCAACTGTCAGTGGAAGTTTGCTGTTACTGTGATGCCGAACAGGTTTCAGAGAAGCTTCTGGACACAGATAGAGTAGGAAGAAAAGCCTGGCCATCTGTTTCCAAAAATCAGCCAATGAAAACCCTATGGATCACAATTGTTCCAACTGCACCTAATCATGGGGATGGTGCAGGACCAGGCAGAATCTTGTGTATAGGGCCACCATGAGTCGGGGTGACTTGATGGCAGCTAACAACAACATATTTTGCCAATTTGATAGAGTAAACATGGGATCGCGTGTTAAAATGTGTATTCTTCTACCACCAGGGAAGTTGGATATTTCTCATATGTTCTTTAGCCAATTATATGTCCTCTGTGAGTTGTTGGGGCATGTCTGTTGCCCGTTTTTCTATTAGGGTGTTGGTGTTTTTCTTATTGATCTTTTCTTATATGTGAAGGCTATTAATCCTTTCTCTGTCATAATTATGTCAAAGTTTTTCTCAGCTTGTCATTTGCCTTTCAGTTTTGTTTATGATTCTTTTGAGATTATAAGTTTGAAAATGTTGTCATCAAATCTATAGCTCTTTTCCTTTATTATTTATTCTACTGCTTTATGCTTAGAAAATTCTGCCCTATTCACCAGTCAGTTAAATATATACACGTATTCTCTTCCAGATTTTTTTTTTAAAGGTTTCTTACAATTAATTTTTTAAATTAGTCTAGAATTTTTTTTGGTATATGGTGTGACATGATATTAATTTTTCCCCATTGTCATGGATTGAATTGTGTCCCCCCAAAATATGTGTCAACTTGGTTAGGCTATGATCCCAGTATTGTGTGATTGTCCACCATTTTTTGATCTGATGTGATTTTCCTATGTGTTGTAAATCCTACCTTTATGATGCTAATAAGGCAGGATTAGAGGCAGTTATGTTAGTGAGGCAGGACTCAGTCTATAAGATTAGGTTGTGTTTTAAGTCAATCTCTTTTGAGATATAAAAGAGAGAAGCGAGCAGAGAAACAGGAGGACCTCATACCACCAAGAAAGTAGTGCCAGGAGAAGAGCATGTCCTTTGGACCCCGGGTCCCTGTGCTGAGAAGCTCCTAGTCTAGAAGAAGACTGTTGACAAAGATCTTCCTCCAGAGCTGACAAAGACAGAAAGCTTTCCCTTGGAGCTGACACCCTGAATCTGGACTTCTCACCTATTGGACTATGAGAGAACAAACTTCTGTTTGATAGAACCATCCACTTGTGGTATTTCTGTTACAGCAGCACTAGGTGACTAAGACACCCATGTTCCAATTTACCCCAATAATTAAAAAAAAAAAATCATTAATTCCTTTTCTATCAGTTCCTGATACTTGCTATACCCATTGCCGTTGAGTTGATTCCAACTCATAGGGACGTTATAGGACACAGTAGAAATGCCCCATAGGGTTTCCAAGGTTATAAGTCTTTACAGGAGCAGACTGCCATATCTTTCTCCTGGATACTTCCTACAGCATCTGTTAATCTCTTGTTATAATAAACTAGGCCCATTTAAGGGCGTGGTATCCTATTTCATTGGTCTATGTGGTAGTATTTTCCCTGGTACCTTCCTATTTTAATTATTCTAGATTTATATTTTTAAATCTCTCAGAGTGTGACCTCTCCTTAACCTTTTTTTCTCCAAGTTTTCTAAGCTGAAAATTTCACCTGTTTCTGCTTCTAGATAAGCTTAAGTAAGCTTTGTTGTTGCTGTTACTTTCCGTCTAGTTGATTCTGACTCATGGCAACCCCATATGTGCAGAGTAGGTCTTCTCCACAGGGTTTTCAAGCCTGTGGCCTTTCAGAAGCAGATCACCAGGCCTGTCTTCTGACGTGCCTCTGGCTAGTAATTGAAAGCTTCACTGTTTGCACCACCCAGCCTCCATAAGGAGCTTCTGTTTTTTCTTTTCTTTATCTGCTGGATTAAGTGTTATCAAGTCCATCGTATCTCTGCAGAATGAATAGCTTAGCTTTTCATATTTGTCGGCAGTTGGGAGCAGTTTATGTAACATGGGAATTAACGTTTCTTGGAAGGTCTGAAAGAATTCACCAGTAAAATCATCAGACTCCATGGTCTATTTTGGAGATCATTTTTTGATAACTCTCCATTTTCTGCATGGTTGCTGCTTCCTCCCTGTCAGTAAAAAAAACCCAGTCCCTGTCAGTAGACAGGGTCAAATGCAAGCCATCAGAATGCCTGATTCAGGACTCTTAAAATTATCCCCTGTACCCAGATGCAGGGAAGGTGGACAGGTATCTTGGACTCTGAACTCAGGGAAAGGCATCAAGATTAAGCCGAGGGACTCTGACTGTGGGCAGTTCCCTCAGCAGAATAAGTCCACTGATGCAAGTTGTCAGGAGTTCACCTGCAAGGGCACTGGGCTGGCATTGCTGACTCCAGTGAGTCTGTGTGCTTTGGAGTAAGTGTGTAATGACTAGAGAGTATGTGCGAGAACGTGAGTGTCATGATCTGCCAATGGGTGGTGCTTCCGGCAATCATCGAGGCAGCAGAGTGGGGCCAAGGGCTGCAGATGTTGGCTACTCTCTTTGCCTTCCCAGGAACTCATCCAGTCAGGGAGTCATCTTTCCAGTCCAACCTAGCACAGCAAGGGCTTGCCTGTCTTGACACGGCCCCTCTCTTGTCTCCACGGCTCCTCACCCGTCTCTACATCCCCCACAAGGCACGGAACACACCTGTTCCCATTGGGCACCCACAGGCAATACCAGGTGGAACCACCCATTAGAGTATCGGATTCCTGGCTGTCTCAGAAGCTGCAGGAATCCAATATGTTTCCCCATATGCTTGAACCTTTTTGCAATTCATCCATCCATTTCTGGGAAATGTGAAAGAATTTAATGATCTTTTCTGGGGTTATTAAACCGACAGCTGTTGTCATTAATAGAGGACATTCTTTACTGCGGCTAACAAACACTAGTCATCACTCCAGCCTGTCGTATGCACTCGTGTTAATGACGAGCCCGTTTGTCTCAAGACTGGGCTTATGGATGTGGGGGACTCTGATGCCAGCTTTGAAGATGATTCATCTTCAAAGCGCACACACCCTCATGTCTCTGCTGTGCCGTGGGCGGCTGTTCAGGCGAAATGTATAATTGGCAAAAAACAAAATCCAATCCACCAGCCGTTGGCTTTCTTTGAAAATGAAGGCGCTTGAGCTCTAAAAAGGAAAGATTACTTTTTACTGTGTGTTTCAAATTACAGTTCATTTTCTGGAAGAATGTTAGAGGCAGATAAAAACCAACTTCTATGGTTTGAATGGAAGGTTACATACACTGTCGTAGATTGGGACCTGGGCAGTAGGGCTGTGCACGCACAGCAAAGCAATGGGGAGGAGAGGCTTGGAGGGTGGGTAGCAGAGTGGGTTTGGCTGACCGGCACCTTATGGACTGACTTTTGGGGTTCAGAGAGCTTGGTAAGGCCCAACAGCAGAAGGATGGGGGACGTCCCTATCTCACAAAGGAGAGATTCCAAGACGCAGGAGGTAGTAGATGGAATGGAGAAGGCGATGAGGAATCTGGGGCCAGAGAAGTTCAGTCTTCCCAGTTGCCATCTACGAGTCTGCCTTGCGGAGCAGGCTCTCCCACTGGGTTCTGGCAGAGCTGGGGCCGGTGATACCATGTTCAGGCTCTATTCCTATGAACAGCTGGTGTGCAAATGGCCATGATCAGAGAAGGAGCCAAGAAGATCACCCTATGAGCTTGGTGGCACTTGGGCAATGGACCTGGGCTCCAGGCTCCTCCCCACCAGCTGCCATCCAGACCCACTGAGAGCCCTGTGTAGGTGGGGGCTAAGCATTTTGCTGTGGATCTCGGACTAGGCTAATGGGAAGGTTCTGGGTGTTTGACATGAGGCCTGACAGGTCAGAGGATAAGATCTGTGGATGCTTTAAAGCCTGTTGCCTGAAGCCCTGCTTGGTCAGGGAATGAGGAGTCAAAACTCACAGCAGAAGCTGAGAGTGCCCAGCAGGGAGGAAGCAGGCAACAGACACGATAGGTCACTGTTATTCTCTTTCTTCAGTGATATGTTTCCTTGAGACTTCATCCATCCACCCATTAATTCATGCAGAGATGTTTATTGAGTACCTATATGTATCAGCCACCACTCATCTGTCCGTTTATTGTACTGCAGTGGCTTGCCTATTGCTATGATGCTGAAAGCTATGCCACTAGTATTTCGAACGCCGGCAGGGTCAGCCATGAGAGACATATTTCAGTCACACTTCCAGACTAAGACAGACTAGCCAGAAAGGTCTGGCAATCTACTTCTACAAATTAGCCAATGAAAATCCTATGGATCACAGCAGAATATTGTCCGAGATAGTGCTGGAAGATGAGCTCCTGAGTTGGAAGGCACTTAAAATACACAACGACTGCAATGGACTTGAGCATAGCTACAACCATGAAGATGGTACAGGACTGGGCAAGGTCTTGTTTTGTTGTATGTGGGGTCACCATGAGTCAGAGCCAACTTGACAACAACTAACACCAGCAAAAACATGTGTACCATATACTTTGCAGAATGCTGGGAATGGAAAGGGGGCCTGAGGCTCTACTCACAGAGAGCTTACAGTTTAGTGAGAAGACAAACATACGAACCATATTGTACCATCCTATGTTGAGTCCAAACAAGGACACAACCAAGTGCTATAGGGGTACAGAGGAGGAGAACTAATTCCAGTCTTGGTGAGGATCAGGGGAGGCTTCCTGGAGGTGGTGACCTCTTGGCTGAGTGCTAAGAATAAGCAGGATTCAGTCAGTCCATAGAGGACAGAGAAAGCTCCAATCTGAAAGGGCAGTGATGCAAAGGCCCAACAGTGGACATGAGACTGGAGCTGGGGTGCAGAGTGTGAGTTGGGAGAAGCAAGAGATGAGGCTGAAGAGAGAGAGATGGAAAATAAATTCTTGAGTATGTTTTATGGCAAATCACACATTTCCTGACTGTCCCGGGCTTGCAGGCTACAACCATGTTATCACTGCCTCATGACGCACTGGCTGTGATTTTCCTATTGGCTTTACAGTCTGCCTTACACACCAATTAGAATATAAAATCTAGCGAAATGAAACATAAATGGATTGTGTGGTGTTTGGTTAAGAACTGGCTGCTCTGCTAAGAGCTTTAATAACTTCACACAGTGTCTCAATATCTTCTTCTTGTGGGGGAAAAGGAAGAAATCAGTCTCTTTGGTGTGGTTGTATTTGTTACCACCAGCTCTAGATAGAACAGTTGGCACTCTCCAGGATCAAGAATTTAGGAGTGGATTATCTGCATGAGGAGTCCGTAGGTGGTGCAAACAGCAAATGCGCCGGGCTGCTTGCTAACCAGAATGTTGGAGGTTCAAGACCATCCACAGGGGCCATAGGAGAAAGGCCTGCCGATCTGCCTGGTGATCAGAAATTCAGCCACTGAAAGCCCTATGGAGCACAGTCCTACCCTGACATGCATGAGGTCACCATGAGTTGGAATCGACTCGGTGGCACCTGGCTGGGCATCTGTATGAAGGAGTCTGGCCTGTGGTACTTCACGTCTTGTGTCTCCATCACAGAATGATGATATCAGATGGTTTCTCTCTCTCAAGTTCCCAGCTCAGATGGTTTTGTCCCATTCGTTTGTAACTGGGTCCTGGATGCTTCCAGCTGGGGAATTTGGAGAGCACACCCTCCTACCCCCAACGCATGACATATCCCTTTGCAGCCGCCATATTGTACCTGGGAGAATCACCCACAGATTTCACACTGAGAAATCACCGCGGTTGGGCGGTCATGCTCCTGTCCTAGGAAACCTAACACCAAAGAAAATCTTTCTCAAACTCAGGCAAGGCTTGCCTCCCCTTTGAAAGTAAAAACATTTTCATAGAAACAACCCCCCTTTCTATTACAATGTTACTTAAATACATATGGACATGAGAGCTGGAGAAATGGCTTTCTGCTTATGGCTCTCATATGACTATAAAAGCAAAACAAATGGACAAATTATAGAATCGCAAAACTATGAAATCAATAAAATTCAAATTAGCAATATTTGTTTATGGGACGTTGTTTTACTAAGCCTCAGTCACGGCTGTCTCTGTGCACTTGGGGCTGACCAGGCGGTGTGGACTTGTGTGAGCTCGTGGGCAGCGTGAGGAGCTGGCCCGACTTTCTTCCTTCTGACTACTGTGGAAACGGTGTCTCTGGGCAGGCCTTGACCTGAATGTATCACCTACAGAGCACACATGCCTCTTTTCTTGTAGTTGTTGCTAGGTGTTGCCAAGTCAATTTCAACTCAAAGCAACCCTGTATATACAATAGGAGGCAACACTGCCCGGTCTTGTGCCATCCTCACAATCGTTGCTATATTTGAGGCCGTTGTTGCAGTCACTGTGTCAGTCCATCTCATTGAGGGTCTTCTTCTTTCTCGCTGACCGTCTACTTTACCAAGTATGATGGCCCTCTCCAGGGACTGGTCTCTCCTGATAACATGTTCAAGGTATGTGAGAGAAGGCTCGCCATCCTCACTTCTTTTTATTTTTTAATTGTACCTTAGGTGAAACTTTATAGAAACTTTATATAGAGCAAATTAGTTTCTCATTCAACAATTTATACTCAAATTGTTTTGTGACATTGGTTGCAATTCCCAATATGTGTCAACACTCTCCCCTTCCACACCCCAACTCCCCGTTTTCCATCTGTCCATGTTTCCTGTCCTTTCCTTCCTTCTCATCATGGCTTTTGGGCAGGTGTTGCCCTTTTGGTCTCATACACGTGATTAAACTAAGAAGCACGGTCCTCATGTGTGTTGCTGTTTTATAAAAAAAAACTAACAAACAAAAAAACCATTGTCATCAAATCGATTCTGACTCATAGTGACCCTATTGGACAGAATTGAACTGCCCCATAGGGTTTCCAAGGAGCACGTGGTGGATTCGAACTGCTGATGTTTTGGTTAGCAGCCGCAGCTCTTAAACCACTGTGCCACCAGGATGCTTCACAGTGACCCTACAATCTTTGGCTGATGGGTTATCTTCAGGAGTGGCTTTAGTTCTGAGTTAAAAGGGTGTCCTGGAGCCACACTCTTGGGGGTTCTTTCAGTCTCTGTCACACCAGTAAGTCTGGTCTTTTTTTTTTTTTTCTTGTGAATTTTAATTTTGTTCTATATTTTTCTACTGCTCTGTCCGGGACCCTCTATTGTGATCCCTGTCAGAGCGGTTGGTGGTGTAGGTGGATACCATCCAGTTCTTCTGGGCTGGTGTGGTTCATTAATCCTTTGTACTAATGTTTCCCTTTTGTCTTTGGTTTTCTTCGTTGTCTTTTGCTCCAAATGGGAAGGAGCCAGCAGATGTATTTTAGATGACCACTCACAAGCTTTTAAGACTCCAGACGCTACTCACTAAAGTTGGACGTAGAACATTTACTTTATGAACTTTGTTATGCCAATTGACCTAGATGATCCCAGCGACAATGGTTCCCAGCCCTTGGCCCCAGTAACTCAGACTCAGGGTGTTCGGATGTGTCTATGAAGCTTCTATGACTTTGCCTTGGTCAAGCTGTGCTGACTTCCCCTAGATCTTACACTGTCTTTCCCTTCACCAAACTTAACAATTACTTACTAGCTAGTTAATGATCTTCCCTCCCCAACCCTTCTCTCCCTCATAACCATCAAAGATTGTTTCTTTCTGTGTGTAAACCTTTTCTTGAGTTTTTATAACAGTGATCTCATGCAGTATTTGTCGTTTTGTGATTGACTTATTTCACTCAGCATAATGCCCTCCAGATCCACTCATGTTGTGAGATATTTCTCAGATTCATCACTGTTCTTTATCATTGTGTAGTATTCCATTGAGTATAAGTTCCATAATTTTTTTATCCATTCATCTGTTGATGGGCACTTAGGTTGTTTCCATCTTTTCATCCTCCCTTCTAAGAAGTATTCTGGCTGTACTTCTTCCGAGACAGTTTTGTTTGTTCTTCTGGCAGTCCATGGTATATTCAATATTCTTTACCAACACCATAATTCAAATACATCGATTCTTCCTCTGTCCTCCTTATTTATTGTCCTGCTCTTGCATGCGTTTGAGGTGATCGAAAATACCGTGGCTTGGGTCAAGCGCACTTTAGCCCTCAAAGTGACATCTTTGCTTTTTAACACTTTAAAGAGGTCTTTTGCAGCAGATTTGCCCAATGCAATGTGTCATTTGATTTCCTGATTGCTGCTTTCGTGGGAGTTGATTGTGAATCCAAGTAAAATAAAAGCCTTGACAACTTCAATTTTTTCTCCATTTATCATGATGCTCCTTATTGGTCCAGTTGTGAGGATTTTTGTTGTCTTTATGCTGAGCTGTAATCCATACTGAAGCCTGCGGTCTTTGCTCTTCATCGGTAAGTGCTTCAAGTCCTCTTCAGTTTCAGCAAGCAAGGTTGTGTCATCCGCATACTGCAGGTTGTTAATGAGACTTCCTCCAATCCTAATGTCCCGCTCTTCTTCATATAGTTCAGCTTCTCGGATTATTTGCTCAGCATGCAGATTGAATATGGTGAAACGATACAACCCTGACACAGCTTTCCTGATTTTAAACCACAAAGTATCCCTTTGTTCTGTTTGAACGACTGCCTCTTGGTCTCTGTACAGGTTCCTCACGAGCACAATTCAGCGTTCTGGAATTCCCGTTCTTTGCAATGTTATCCATAGTTTGTTATGATCCACGCAGTCGAATACCTTTGCATAGTCAATAAAACACAGGTAAACACCTTTCTGGTATTCTCTGCTTTTGGCCAAGATCCATGTGGCATTAGCAATGCTATCCCTCCTTCTACGTCCTTTTCTGAATCCAGCCTGAATTTCTGGCAGTTCCCTGTCGATGTACTGCTGCAGCCGCTTTTAAATGATCTTCAGCAAAATTTTACTTTTGGTACGGTATTAACGATATTGTTCCATAATCTCCCATTCTGTTGGATCACCTTTCTTTGGAATGGGCACGTACGTGGATCTCTTCTATTCTGTTGGCCAGGTGGCTGTCTTAGCCTGTAGTCATTAACAAAAATAAAACCCAGTTGAAAGTGGTCTCTGAACTCCCAGAGCTGCATATTATTTTTAATAAAAGGTTGATCAGATAAACCAAAATATCCCTCTATTATTATTATTTAATATATTATCCTGAAAATCAAAACAGAAAGTTAAAGTCAATTGTAGAAATTCTAAGACCTTCAAGAACCTACCTGTGAGCCCCTCTTTAAGAAATACTGGGGGAGGAAGCAGTCTGGCTGTTTTCCAGGTGCTGCCCTACTTCCCGGAGACCCCACGTTTGTCAGAGTAGAACTGTGCTCCACAGGGTTTTCAGTGGCTGCTTTTTCAAAAGCAGATCATCAGACCTTTCTTTGGAGGTTCCTCTGGGTGGACTCAAACCACCAACCTTCTGCTTAGCAACCAAGCACATTAACTCTGTGCACCACCATATCCTAACGTTCGCCGTGCTGTGAGTCATACACCACTCATGTGCTCAGAACCCTGCAGTGGCTCCCACTGCTCTCAGGAGAGTCAAAGTCAGTGTCCTTCCAGCAGCCCATGTGCACCCAAGTGCTCTGGCCCCTGGCTACCTCTCAGATCACTTCCTTCCACTTCCTCTCTCCCTCTGCTCCAGCCTCACTGGCTTCCTTGCTGTTCCTTGAACATGTGAAGCTGCCAGCCCAGAGCTTTTTCACGTACTGTTGCTTCTGCCTGGAACCTTCTCTCGCGCACATAGCACATCCAGGGACGGGTTAATCAGTAAGGAAGGTACGCACAGGCTTACAGTAAGCAAGATACACACGGGCTTAATTTTGTTTACTTACTAATCTGCAGTGCAAAATTTGAAAAAAAAATACTTTTGAAAAAAATCAAAGATGTAGTGAAGAACAGGTGAAATTTTGCATTACAGGTTAGTAAGTAAGCACAAATAAGGCTGTGTGTACCTTGCTGATTGGGTAATCCATCCCTGACCACATGGATTGTTCCCTTACTTTCACTCAAATATCACCTTATCGGCAGGGGCTTCCCTGACCACCTTATATAAAATAGCAATTTCCCTGCCCCAACGCCACCCCCAAAGTCCCCATCACCCTTCTTTGGCCTTCCCTTATTTCGTACACAGACGCTATCTAACATACTATATGTTTGTGCGTCTATCTGCTTATCATCTTGTCTTCCCCCACTGGAGAGTGAGCTCTATGAAGGCAGGGACTTTGCCTGCTTCCTTAACCCAGCCCATTATCAGGCACTTAGGTGTTGTTAGCTGCTGTCAAGTTGGCCCGGGACTCATGGTGTCCCAGGCACATTGGAATGAAATGCTGCCCAGGCCTGTGCCATTCCTGTGATCGGTTGCAGATGAGACTATTGTGATCTGCAGGGTTTTCATTGGTTGATTTTTGGAAATAGATTCCCAGGCCTTTCTTCCTAGTCTGTCTTGGCGTAGGGGCTCCATCGAAACCTGTTCAGCATCATAGCAACACTCAGACTTCCACTGACAGATGGGTAGTGGCTGTGTGCATGAGGTGCCTTGGCAGTGAATTGAACCTGGGTCTCCTGCGGGGATGGCGAGAATTCTACCACTGAACCACCAATGTCCGCAGGCACATATTGAGTGCTCAGTGAACAGCTCATTTTATGAATTAACCACCTGTTTGGCCGACTGCCTCCCTTGGTTGACCTTGAGCCCCCCTAGCAGGAATTTCTCCTTGCTCACCGTAACAGCAGGCACGGGGCACATAGTAAGGGTTCTGAGGCATTTGCATGGATAAAAGTATGAATGAGTGCATGGATGTTCCCTAAAATACACATTTTGACCAGAGTTTAGGTGCCAAAATGCAAGCTCTGACTCCCATGCAGACCAACAAACTGACAGACACATATATAAGACTTGTGTGAAATAGCATTGGATCTGGGCTGTCTTGAGATTGTTGTTAGCTGCTGTCGAGTCGGCCCCTGACGTATGGCGAGCTCACGCACAATGGAACGAAATGCTGCCTGGTCTTGTGCCATGATCACCATGGCTGGATGCAGATCAAACCATTGTGATCCATAGGGATGTCATTGGCTGATTGTCAGAAGTTCGTCACCAGGCCTTTCTTTCTAGTCTGTCTCCATCTGGAAGCTCTGCTGAAACGTTTTTAGCATCAGAGCAACGCACGAGCCTCCACTGACGGATGGGTGGTGGCTATGCATGAGGCGCATCGGTGGGGAATTGAACCCAGGTCTCCCTCATGGGCCACTTGACGAGTGATACAGAAGAGCTTCTTACTCCACTCTTAGTACTGAAGATGCTCCCCCAAAACAGTAGTTCTCAGAGAGGGGGGAGAGTGAAGATCTCATTGTAATCACCATCATGTCACTTCCAACCCCATCTCTTTCCCCTAAAACTCCTGAGCCTGCTCCCAGTCCCGGCCCTGGATTGATGTGTCCTAATGGGTCCCCTGTCCAACATTGACCTGGAGGCCACCTTTGGCCAAAGTGTTAACTGAGATCGTCTGAAGCCCTGAACCCATGCCATGAAACAGTTTACAGTTAGTGTTCTCACGTGTATGTTCAACTACAAGTAATGTACCACTAGGTCTGCTGTCAAACCAAGCTGCCCTCAAGGAGGAACCAGGAGAAACCCCTGCCCAAGAAAGGGGATTCTTTGGCATCTGTCTTGGGCATCTAGGTCCTGTCATGTTTGCAAATCCTCTTCTCCATGCCCCACTCCAGGCTGCACTGGCAAGGTCAGTTTCTAACGTTGGCAACGGGCACCATAGCATCTTGTGCACCGTGTGGAGCCGGCCCTAGCCATGCCATAATGTTGCCGTAAGGTCCCTGTCCTCCACCTTCTCCAGGAGTTGTTGGAGGCTGCAAACAGTCCCATGTGTCTTGGTGGGCTGCTCCCAAGGCCCTGCACAGTCAATGTCCAGTACATGTTTGTTGAGTTGAGTCTTAGTATGTTGGCGAAAGCGTCAAGTTCAGACTCTAAGTAGAGACCCACATCAGCTGTGTTTCTGTGGTTCAGCACCTCTGTTCTCAAGAAGGCGGTCCTTGAAAACATGCCTGGTGCAAAGCCACTGCTGCCTAGATTAACCTGACACGACCTCGCTTTATTTCCCTGGTACTGTCACTTTCTGCTCTGTCTTGGTCTGCACATTTCTGCACGGGGTCTACATCACTCTGACCTGGATGACTGGCGGGACTTTTTCCTGCTCCAGCTTTCTGATAAATCCACAGAAACATGGACGCTGCCTCTTCCTGTTTATCACAGTAAACACCCTCTTCCAGCACAGCTGTGTGTGTGTATGCTGGGGGAATATTTGCTATCTAACCACACCCCATCCACTGTTATTTGTGATGCCTCCTGACTTTCTATATAAACCAACGAAACTCGTGGCCATCGAGTCGATTCCGACTCATAGTGACCCTATAGGACAGAGTAGAACCGCCTCATAGAATTTCCAAGAAGCACCCGGTGGATTCAAATGGCCGACCTTTTGGATACCAGCAATAGCTCTTAACCACTATGTCACCAGGGAAGTCCTTCAACCAACCGATCGACCGACCAACCAGTTTCTGCGAGTCACTTCTGACTCATGACGCCCCACCTGTGTCAAGGTAGGACTGTGACCCGTAGAATTTTCATGGCTCTGGCCTTTTGGAAGCAGATCGGCAGGGCTTTCTTCTGAGGTGTCTCTGGGTGAGTTTGAACCACCAGCCTCTTGGTTAGTAGCCCGGCGCTTAACTGTTTGTGCCACATCGGGTGGGAAGAGGATAGCGATGCTGAGATTTGCCTGAAAGGTTTATTGGCAATGCAAGCACACTTTCCTTTCTTTCTTTTTTCCTTCTTTCTATGGCGCTACCATGGCCTTGCCTTGTACAGGTTGTGCTGGCTTCCCCAGTATCGTGTACTGTCTTACCCTTCACCAAGGTGACCGCTTATCTTTTGTCTATTAAGCGTTATTTCCATCCCTGCCCCTCCCTCTCTCGTAAAGACCAAATATTATTTCTTTTTGTATGTAAACCTTTTCATGAGTTTTTACAGTACTGATCTCATACAATATTTGTCCTTTTGTGACTGACTTATTTCACTCAGCATAATGTCCTGTGTTGAGCTCCTTTTGTTTGTGGATTTCTTTTGTTTTTATTGAGACTTGATGTTTTTCTTCTTTATTTTGATGAGTAGGTTTGTTAACTTTCTTTGTGGTTACCTTGAAATTTACCCTTATCTTCCTATTATTATTTGAACCAGTCTATTATTACTTGGTATTGCCTTGCCTTCCTCTCCATTAGAGAGTTCTATACCTATATCATTTATTCCCTCTTTTATTGTTCTGATGTTATTATTTACAGATGTAGCTCTCTGGTTCCCTGTTGCAATTGTTTTGGTTTTGGGTAGTCCTTGAGAGTTCATTGCCTAGGTTGGTATCTGGCTGGTACGATCTTGCATCCTAGATTCAAGCTGTGGTCTGATGTTGTTTGTTCTCAGACCGAAGGACTCCCTTTAATAATTCTTGTAAGTTTGGTTTTGTTTTTACATATTCCCTTAATTTCTATTTATCTGTAAATGTCCTAATTTCATCACCATATTTGAATGAAAGTTTTGCAGGATATATTATTCTTGGCTGGCAATTTTTTTTCTTTCAAAGTTTTATATATGTCATACCATTGCCTTCTTGCCTGCATGGTTTCTGCTGAATAATCAGAGTTTAGTCTTATCGTTTCTCCTCTATACGTGACTTTTTTGTTTCCCTCGAGGTGCTCGCAGGATTTTTTTCTTCGTCTCTGGTTTTAGCGAGTGTGATTACGATGTGCCTTGGTGTTTTTCTTTTGGAGTCTATCCTATATGGGGTTCATTGAGCTTCTTGGATGGTCAGTTTTTCATCATTCATGATATTAGGGAAGTTTTCTGTCTGCAGTTTTTCAATGATCCTCTCTGTGTTTTCCATTTTCTTTCCCTGTTCTGGAACTCCAAACACTCGCAAATTTTTGCTTTTGATTGTATTCCACATAATTCTCAGGGTTTCTTCATTTTTCTTCATTCTTTTTTCTGATTTTTCCTCAAACAGAGTTGTATCCAAGTGTTTGTCTTCAACTTCACTGATTCTGTCTTCCATCATTTCAAACCTGCTCCTCAGCCCTTCTATGACACAGTCCATTTCTGGAAACTTGTTGTTTATCTTTTGGATTTCTAATTATTGTTTTTGTATGATTTCTAGTTGGGAATTTATTTTGGCATTTTGTTCCCGTATTACTGTATTACTTTCCTGGATTGTTCCATTTTTTTGTCTGTATTTTCCATGAATTTGCCTTTTTGAAAAATTTGTTTATTTTTTCCTCATTTTTGTCTGCTTTTTGTTTCAACTCTTAGATTGCTGTGAATATTAGAGATATGAATTCCCTGTCACGTAGTACTAGTGCCTTTTCTGCTACTGAAAGTCATTTGATATTTTATTTTGGAAGCCTACTGGACCCATCCTGTCCTTTTTTTTTTTTTTTTTTAATATGTTTTGATATTGTCTACTGTCTTTGGGACATTCAGTAGTTGTTTTCTTCATTTATTGATTGTAGGTTTATTTGTTTTGTCCTTTTTTTTTGTTTTATTTGGTTTTTATGTCTGAGCAGGTGGGCTGTGAGTTCTTTGTTGTTTGCTTGTCTGTAGTCGATACTTTTCACCTCCTCATCCAATGGGCAGGGCCAGTCAATCAGCTATGGTGCAGCAGGGCAGGTCCAGCTGAAAGGGAGGAGCTGGGACCGGTTGTTTGTGGCCAACAGGACAGGAATCAGTGCTGGCCAGGTTCCAGTAGGCCGTGCCTGTGGTGCTTGGGGGTGTGATGTTCAGTGTATGGTGCAGGTAGGCAGGAAAGTGGGGGGGAGGTTGCAATGTGTGGAGCTAATAGGGGTGTGGGAAAGAGGAGACAGAGGAGAGAAAAACAGGGGCCAAAAAACAAAGAAAGAGAAAGAGAAAAAGAAAAAGAGTGCTAAGGGAGCTTGCCATTGGAGTGGAGAGATAAGGAACTGAGAAATGGAGAAAAGTGAAAAAAAAAAAGAAAAAGGGAAAAAGAAAGGAAAAATAACTAGACAAAAATTCGGAAAAGAAAGCCCCCCAGGAGTCCTGGAGTCCCACCAGTGGGGCTGCTAGGACCAGTAAAATGGCTCCCAGGCTGCACTGTAGAGCCTGGCTAGCAGGGGTATAGATGTCACACAGCATCAGGTATTCAGGGGACAGAAAAAAAAAAGATAAGCACAGAGACACGAGAACTGAGAAATGAAGACAGGCGGAAAGGGAAAAAGCGAAAGAAAAGAAACAAAGGAAAGAAGAAAAAAAGGAAATGCCCCCAGGAATCCCACCTATGGTGGCTGCACAGATTGGGGGCGTGGTTCCTAAGCCATGAACTGCAGTGCAGGCCAGCTAGAAGGGGCTCCAAAGTTGCCAAAAGAAAACGAAGACAAACAAAGAAACAAAAAACCAAAACAGAGCAAAGAGAAACAAGAAAAAAAAAAAAAGCCCCAGGGAATCCACCAGCATGGTGTCTCAGGCTGGGGGAGTGATTCCCCAGAAGAGCGTGACTTTACAGCCTTTCCAGGAGGAGCAACGATGGCACACAAAGCCAGGTGTTCCAGAGAAAGGAGGTGGAGGTCATACAAGGAACAGAAGAAGCCAAAAGAGATGGAAAGAACCAACACCGGCTCAGGAGCCCGGCCAGTGTGGGCAGGGTAGATCCAAGCAGCCTGAGGCAAAGCAGTTGCCTCCTACCCAAGAGACTGCGGCTGGCGGGAAGCAGAGGAGGCTGATGGGGGGTGGGGGAGAAGGGGGTGGTGCTAGGAAATCCTATATCTCTCATTACCGGGTGCTCTGTCTCCTGGTGGGAACTTCCTGAAGCTGCTTTCCAGTACTCCCTGTCTGCCAATCTCTGACATGGGTGGGGTGAACCCAAGCATCATGGATGATGCACTTCCCAGCTGGCCAAGCCACCGCAGCCAGCCAGGAAGCTCGGAGGTAGAGCAGTGAGGAGAGAATGGTGGGTGGGAAAGGATGTACCGCTGGTTACCGGGTGCTCTGCCTTTTGCTGGGAGTTCCGTGGAGCTGCTTTCCTGAGTTCCCTGTCTGTCGATCCCCCACCGGAGTCCAAGATAGCGGATCAGTGCTGCGTTAGCTGATGGGGTCCTCTGCACTTATCTCTCCTTGCTCTCCATTCTCAGTCAGTTTCTTAATCCATTTGGTGCTTGGCCAAGTTCTCTGTCTCTTCATTTGGCACTTCAGGTTCCAGGAATGATGTTTGTCTTGGTTTTACTTAGTTTTTCCAGTCTTTGCTGTGCAGAGACTTCGTGGTGTTTCTGTTTATAGCGCCACGTTGCCAGAAGTCACTGCAAGCACACTTTTCTTGGTATATGATTGAGATAAATAAAAGCAATTTTCCAAACATGCTTTTATTCACACTGTACCTGGTGTCTTCCCCCAATGCATGAATGTCTGTTCTGGTCTTTCTATAAGACACCTCTTAGAAGGGATTAGGTTGAGGACGCACCCTATTCTAATATGACCTCGTAAGTATAACAGAAAACCCTGTACTGCCAAACAGGGTCATATTTACAGGAACAGGGGTGAGGATTTCAACATACCTTTTTGAGTGAGCACTTTTCAATCCATACACCTGTATGTTTGAAAATTTTTATAAAATGTTGGAAAAGGATGAAAATAGAAATGAAATAAACATAAAAAAAGTTACAAATCATCCCTCACTGAGTGGAGTTCATGTTCCAATGGGAGGAGCAAGACAACATTTAGTGAGTCACCAAAGCTCGTTGCCATCGAGTCCACGTTGAGCTGATTCCGACTCATAGCAACCCTGTAGCACAGAGTAGAACTGCCCTATAGGGTTTCCTAGGATTGGCTGGTGGATTTGAACTGCCAACCCTTTGGTTAGCAGCCGGAGCTCTTAACCACTGCGCCACCAGGGCTCCACATTTGGTAATAAATGCTTTGGAAAAAAACGAAGCAGAGGAGGGTATGGGCAGTGCTGGGTGGGGGCACTGGCCATTTTAAATAGGGCATCAGGGAAAGCCTGAGACAGTGAAGGGGCCACCATGTGGGCTCTAGGCAGCAGGGATAGCACTGCAGAAGTCCTAAGGCCAGGTGTGTGGATGTTCAAGAAACAGTCAGGAGGCCAGTTGGGCTAAAATGGAGGAAGCGAGGGAGAGAACAGTGGGTGATGGGGGTGGAGGGGCGAATGGGCTTATAAGTCCCGTGATGGGAACCTCGGCTGAGTGGCTGAGAGAGACAGAGCTAATGAAGGACTCGTGAGCAGAAGAGTGAAACAGTGACTTCTGTTTTACACGGCTCCCTCTGGCTGTTCTGTTGAGAACAGAGCGTGCATGGCCGAGCCCTAAGGCAGGAGAGCCCCGACTCAGACTCACGAGGCCATTGCAAAGGTCCAGGTAAGAGGAGGCAGTGGCTTGACCAGGGGCGTAGCTGTGGAGGTGTTCAGACAGGGTTGGCTTCTTGGTATGTTTTCCAGGTAGAACCAACAGGATTTGCTTGTATACTGGACGTGAGGTAGGAGAGAAAGAGGGGAGTCAAGGTGACTTCAAGGTTTGGATTTGAGTAACTGGCAGAACAGAGTTGCTAGTTCCTGAGATGAGGGAGACTGAGGGGTAGGGCAAGATCGGGAGGGAAGGAAGAAGAGGTGAGGGGGAGGGAAGAATGTTCCTTTTGCTCGTTGGTAAATGGGGGCAGGAGAGAGAGCGCCTGGAGAGTTCAGGGCCACACAGAGGTGGGGGGCTCCAGTTACAGGCCAGAGGCACAAACTGGGGCCAGGCCCCAGGAGAAGTCATGAGAGCCAGCCTGGAGTGCCAAATTCTGGCTTTGCTGGGCTCTGAGGGCTGACCCTGGTCTGGTGTCTGAGCTGAGGTGTGGAGGGGGCTGTAGTGCAGCCTCTATCTGTCAAGTGTGCCCAGTGATCCCCTTCCCACCCCCCTCCTGGGGCATGCGAGTGTCCAGCAACAACACAAAGCTGATCTGCCCAGAGGTATTGGTGATGTTTTCATCAGGACGTCCTGGGCATTCCCCTGACTGCCAGGCTCAAAGGCACAGCTGGGTTCTAGCACCTGAGGAGTGGACCCTGGGAGGGGCAGGGCCTGGGTGCAGGGCTGTGCCTTTGATTGGTGGGAAAGGGGCACATAATGGTTTTACTGTCTTCTAAGGTGAACCAACCATCCTTCTGTCAGTTGTTGTACTGTGGTGGCTTGTCCATTGCTGTGATTCTGGAAGCTATGCCACGGCTATTTCAAATACCAGCAGGGTCACCTCTGGTGGACAGGTTTCAGTGGAGCTCCCAGACCAATACAGACTAGGAAGAAGGGGCTGGAGATCTACTTCTGAAAACCAGCCAATGAAAATCCTGTGGAGCGTAACAGAATATTGTCTGATGGTTTGGAAGGCACTACACGATGGCCATGACAATGGACTCAGACATGCCAGTGATCATGGAGATGGTGCAGGACTGGGCAGCATTCCATTCTGTCATACATAAGGTCACCAAGAGCTGCAGCTGACTCGATGACAACGAAGAACAACAACAATAACAAGAGGGTGACAAGCTCTCTGGGTTTGCCTGAGACAGCCCTGGTTTTAACACTGAGAGTTCCGCATCCCAGGAAATTCCCCATTCCTGGGAGAACTGGAACAGTTGGTCGCCCTATTCTCTGCCCACTTTCTGGGCAGGGCACCCAGTCTTGTTTTTGCACTTAATAGTCACACCGATTTATTACTTTTAAAATGTAGGGATGGCACCCCTTTTGCAGAATGGGTTTAAGATGTGGGACTGCTCCCCTACAAACATCCTTCTGATTTAGGAAATAATATTGGAGTCACTATTCCCTGTCCTTGAGCATAGAGAATGTGACCCATCTGGAGCTGGGCTCACAGGGACTCACAAGGATACCTCAGCTGGGCTCTGAGAAAGACCATAGCTAGGACAGTCTTGGAAAATATCTTTTAGAGAACCTTTCACATAAGCCAGTGAAACAGAACACAAAAGACTTTCCATTCTTACCTTTTTTTCTATTAGCATTTAGTGAATAGAGAATTTGGTGGACCAATGAAGACCCTCCTGACTGTCTTACTGAAACCTGTACCAATGATTGCTAAGAAAGACAATTCAAAATATAGGATCACAGTTTCTAGCCAACCTGTGAAAAAGTGAAGCTTTCAATGGTTTTGTCCATTTATAATGTTCATATATACTGATGACTCTGTGACGTTCCCCAGGCTCAGGCAGACATGGCTGTGACAGTATCCTTGTCCATTTTCCCACTTTCGTTTGTTCTGTAATATTTCCTTGGACTCAGGCAGACATGGCTGTGGCAGCACGCTTGTCTGGTTCCTCATTCTTGCCTATCTGTAATATTTCCATGGACTCGGGCAGACATGGCTCTAGCAACATGCTTGTCTGGTTTCCCACTTTTGCTGTTTTGAAAGTATGGCAAATAAAACTTTCTTTTTTGCTTTACTGAACTTTGTGATGTTTTTTTCCGTACAACACTCCTCCTCAGCCACACCTTCTGGAGGAGTCGAGGGGGGTGGTGGGATGAAGCGAAGTCCTTGGGCTCCCAAGGATGGGAGGAGTTCCACCATGTATCTGAGTGTAATTGGCCAGTATGTAGGCTAACCACCAGCTGGCCCAGCGGATGGACCGGGTTGTCCATTGGCTCTGACCACCCGAATGACCACAGGGTTCTGGAGCTGCTGGACCTGGAAGCAGATAGGATGAATTTGGCTGCAAAGAATGGCCACAGTAAAGTGATGCTCCCTGGTGAGGCCCACTGAATTCATAACTCCCCTCCCTGTGATGGGGCCAGACTCCCCCAGCTCAACTCAGATCCCGGATGTTCTGTTAAAAAGCGGAACAGAGAACTATATTGATGATCCATGTTTTGTCATAACGAAAATCCAATAATATAACTTGTTAATTAAGTATAGAGGGGAAAGCTATCCCCACTGTAAATATAGGTTACAGGAGACAGAAGAAGAAATTACCTTGTAGCAGGCGAAGATGCTAATTTGATACGTTTGTACCTCAAATATGGTAGCTTCAGTCTGCCTGGAATGTTGGATTGTTTTTTCCTACTTGTTGAACTCAACCCTCTCTGCCTTCTTACTGAATGAAGACTAGAAATACGACCAGAAGGAAAAAAAAAAGTTTTTTTCTTCCCTTCTTATTTAAAGCGTCACAATAAAAGCATGATTTTGTAAAGGGAAAAGTGACCAAGGATGATCTGTGTTTAGGAGCTACGCAGTGGAGGCCTCGCTGCCCTGTGTGCTGCTGGAAATTGCAATAGAAGAGAAATTAAATCTTCAGTGTGTTAAAACAAGAGACGATCAGATGGGTAGTTGTGATCAGTCCCCAAATCATCTTTTAAGTTGCTGACTTTCTGGTCATCGCACGTGGCTCCGAAACCACAGAGGGGGCTGCTTGGCTTCTGAGAGCCCAGCATGCCTCGCTCAAGGAGACGGAGTGTTTGAAATATATCTGTGATTGAAAATACTTAAGTGTGAGGCCTCCAGTGTTCTCCCCTTTCAAGGTGACAGTAATTGAAGGATGGCTCCATGCAATTCTGACATTTAAAAATCAGCTGCAGAAAAGGTCAGCTTCTTCTTGGATCTGCACTGGAGCCAGCAGGAGGGGAGCACTGAGATGTCACATTACATTTCTGATAGTTTCAGGGATGCTTTGATTAATAACAGCTTCAATTTGCAATGTATAATTATAAGCCCTCTCTATTCTCCACTGACTGAAATGACAGGCTCTAAATAAACAAAGCCACAATTTCCCCACAAAAGGGCTTGAATGTAGGCCTATCACAGCTTGGGGGAAAATGGACTTCTCGAGAAATAAATTCTCTTCCTCCTTAGGTGGGTGAACCCCGGTGGGGGGCTTTTAGGCTGAATCACGCAGGACCTGGAATGCTACGCTAAATAGGTTGGACTTTATCTTGAGGGCGATGGGAAACCATGCCTGAGTTGTAAAGAGGGAGAGAACATGGTTATATCTGATCTTTTGCACGTTCACTTGGTTGCCCTGTAGTGATGGTTTGGGATTGGGGTGAGGATAAGAGACAATACCACTGGAGGTTGGAATTCCAGTTAGGAGGGAGGCTATGAGTGCACCTTGAACCAAGGAAGCGGTAGGGGTGGGGAGATGGCGATACCGACAAATCTTGATGACCTATTTGTTGGTATAAAGAAGAGAGAGCTGTTGACAGCAACTCTGACTCCAGCTGACTCAATAACTATCAAGTCTGTCATTGGTTGAATTGTGTCCTCCCAAAATATCTGTTAATTTGGCTAGGCCACGATTCCCAGTATTGTGTGATTGTCCTCCATTTTCTCATCTGATGTGATTTTCCTATGTGTTGTAAACCTACCTCTAAGATGTTAATGAGATGGGATTAGTGGCAGTTAATGAAGCAGGGCTCAATCTACAAGATTAAGTTGTGTTTTAAGCCAATCTCTTTGGAGGTAAAAGGGAGAAGCAAGTGGAGAGACATGGGGACCTCCTACCTCCAAGAAAGTAATGTTAGGAGAAGAGCGTGTTCTTTGGACCTGGGGTCCCTGCACTGAGAAGCTCCTAGTCCAGGGAAAGATTGATGACAAGGACCTTCCTCCAGAGCCTACAGAGAGGGAAAGGTTTCTTCTGGAGCTGACGCCCTGAATTTGGACTTGTAGCTTACTAGACTGTGAGAGAATAAACTTCTGTTTGTTGAAGCCATCCACTTGTGGTATTTCTGTTATAGCAGCACTAGATAACTGAGACAAGCTCTTTCCTTAGAAGACTCTGGCCGGTGGTGTCTGCTGAGATTGTCTCGCAGAGACTGTATGAGTCAGAGCTATGCCTGCCCATGCCAGGTTCTTTCAGGTCAAAGAGCAGATTATGGCGGTCATTATGGGCACTGGATCCCAGAGCGGGAGGATGTTCCCAGGATGGAATTCCACTGGCAGAGTCTGGGCCCAGTTGTAACAGCAATGGTTCCAGGAATTAGCCACCCTTCTTTCATGAGGAGGAGAGCCCGAGCTGGCTGCTGTTATGGAAAACAAGATGTACTCCCAGGAGTGTAGCAGGAAAGCACCCACCCCTGTTCCAGGGCCACTTGTGGCAATCGTGTATGTTTCTGAGATGAACAGAGGGGATCAGGGCTTGGTATGGTGCTGGGATCAGAGTTCAGCTTGCGATTGGGGCATAGATCAATCTCTGACCAGGTCAGGGCTTAGTCTGTGGCCAGGGTCAAAGTTCAGTGTCTGGCCATGGAAGAGACTCGGTCCAGGGTCAAGCTCAGGGTGTTGCTGGGGTCATGGCTTTGTAAATGGTGGGGGCATGGAATAATGCTATTCAGTGCATCACAAGAGCAGATCGATGGATACTTCCTCACAGCTTGTCTGCTACAATAGAGGCTGCCAGGTGGTTTCACCTGGGGGGTGGAACCTGTATTAGCTCAGTATCTCCATTTAGCTTCAAATTGCCTGGAGGAAGAGAGGATTTGATTGGCTCAGCTTGGGTCAAGTGCCCATCCCCTGTATCAATCATCCATAGCCAAGTGGGTTGGGGACCCTTAAGGCCATTGGGATCCCCCTACCATGTACTGGGTAATTACCAGAGAAGGGGGTGCCACTATGAACCGGAGGGCCACCCGTTTTAGTCTGTTTTTAGAAGCATTATCACATCTTTCTTGGAGGGCGACCTCTGGTATTTCTGACTCTAAACCTTCCTTTACATCTGAGGATCCCTTTCTTGGAGGGCGACCTCTGGTATTTCTGACTCTAAACCTTCCTTTACATCTGAGGATCCCTGGACAAAAGAAATGGGCAACAATAGGCCCCAGCGAGTGAGCTCTTATCCTGAACCAGACACGTCCCTGAGTACTTAGCACCCACTAGAGGAAGCTACTTTTATTATTTACAGACTGAGAACGGGTGCCCCCATAACTGAAGGGTGGAGAGCTGGTAAGTGGCTGATCCCGAATTTGAAATGGGTTCTGACCCCAAAGCCTATGCTTTTCATCTCTCTCCACAACCGTCCAGAGGAGACCCCAGGCAGGGAGGATAGAAAAGACAGGGTGGGCTCTGAAAGCACATGCGGCATCGCTACCACTCACCCACAGACAGACGTGGGAAGACCCGTATTAACACTGTGACCTCTAAGGAGAGCAGTTGGAAGCGTGGGACATGCTTGGCACAGGCCATCCGAGCCAGTGCCTGTTACTAGGCCCTTGTCATGCCGGGAGCCCAGGTGATGCAGGTGTCTCCTCTGCATTAGGAGTCTAGGTCTTCCCTCTACAGCTTGTCATTCAAACTGGCTCCTGTGTTGACCTCCATGACATTGCCAATGTCCCTGCTTCTCACTTTAGCTGCAGAGTTTGAAACTGGACCCAATATTTTAATAACAGCCTCATTTAAGTTATACTCGGTGGGAGGATTAATATCATGTTTATCGACCGAATTTATTATCGAGTGAGTTCCGGGGTCCATGCATAATGATTTCAACATTGTCCTTATTAATGGGTTTCCTCCTTAGGAATTGCCACTGCTATTCAAATTGGTTACCCTGTAGCAGCCTACCAGAATTTCAGTGAAGGGCTCATTATTTTTGAATATTTCATGCTTCATTTTCTGCTGAAAATGATCCACATTAGCTAATTGTAGTTGCGTTGTTCAGGTCAGGGCTGTGTGGTGTGAACTTGTGTGGGAGTGATGGATCTCGCCCCCTCTGGCTCAGTGAAGGTGCCTCATGGCTATGGGGTGGAGACGGTGGGAGGAGGGAGCATCCAAACACCAAGTAAGCAGGAAGGAAGGTTGTGTCTGAGTGGTATGGAAAAGAAACGCAGACCCCATCATGGATCCTGACCCTACAGGAGCTCCTGGTTCAGGGAGATGGAAGGACTTGCTCCCTCTGCTGCTGGGTTGGGTACCCTGCCCCTCCCGCATGGAGAATTATCTTGCTTCATCTTCATCATCCTCTCCAAAGTGGCAGGGCAGGGCAGGGCTCTTTGCCCTCTTGTCTCAGTGGAGAAATTTAAGTCCCTGTGAAGGAAAACAACTTATACAAAGTCATGTAGAACCTGTGCAAAGTCAGATCAACCAAAAAACCAAACTCACTGCCATTGAGTCAATTCCAAGTCATGGCACCCCCACGTGTTAAAAAGTAGAACTGCTCCATAGAGTTTCCTGGGCTTTAATCTTTGGATTGCCAGACCTTTCTTCCACAATGCCACTGCGAAGGTTTGAACCACCAACCTTTAGGTTAGTAGTTGAGCACAAACTGCTTGTGCCACAGATCACAGGTATCTAATTCAGAGTTCTGTAGAGCCATTGTCTCCCCAAAGCACACCGTGGCACCCTTAGACTGGGCTAGTGTCATGGACACATGTATAATTTTTTCATTGCCCAGCATTGCTTTGGGTAATCATATGTTTTAGGTGGCTCCACCGTCTGAGCTCCAGGATTGAGCATGTGATCCAGGCTAGCCGATAGACTATTTCATGTCCCAGGCTTCAGAGATTGGTTGAGACGCAGGCATGTGACACAGACTGAGCTAATAGCAGCCCTCTCTGGGATTTCTGGAGTCCCTGGGTGGCACTAGTGGTAAGCGCTCTGCTACTAACTGAAATGTTGGCAGTATGAATCCGCCCGGAGGTACCTCAGAAGAAAGGCCTGGCAATCTACTTCCAAAAAATCAGTTGTGGAAAACCCTATGGAACAAAGTTCTACTCTGAAACACATGAGGTCACCATGAGTTGATCTGACTCAATGGCGTCTGGTTTGGTTTTTTTTTCTGGGATTTTTGCTGAAACTCTTGAAAAAGAGGTTCTCTCCATTCACTGGTTTTGCTGGCTGTGAGGAAGACGTAAGCCTAGAGCTGGCAGTGGCAGCTTAGTTGCCTCATGGGGACAGCTGACCTGAGGATTCAGTGAGCACACAGTGAAGTGGGTCCTGTGACACTGTTGGAACCCCTGGGCCCAGCCACGCCCAAGCCAGCTGAATCCCTGGAAACTTGAGTGACATGATTCCTTCCCTGCGCTGCTTTTTGGTTTATGGTTTGAGCTGGCTTTCCGATGCTTGTGATGAAGAGAATCCTGATTACTGCAATGGGACCCATTGAGCTGGGGCGTGGGGGACTCCAGGGCTTCTCCCAGTCTGGGAGCTTCTTTATCCCTAAGATTCATCAGAGTCTTCCTGCTCCCTGGCTGAGTTGCTCAAGTTGTCACATGTGGTGGCAGATATTTGAGAAAAGTATTTGCTCTGTGGCTCGGGGCATTGCTCGTCAACCAGACTTGCCAGCTTGGTGAGGCCAGGCAGCAGAGCTGGGAGCTATGTAACGACTCAAACCAAAAAACCAAACCCACTGCCATCGAGTCGATTCTGACTCATAGCGACCCTATAGGACACAGAAGAACTGCCCCATAGGGTTTCCAAGGAGCAGATGATGGATTTGAACTGCCCACTTTTTGGTTAGCAGCCGAGCTCTTAACACTGCACCACCAGGGCTCCAGCATAAGGACTGGTGAAGAATTCCGTGCATAGTCATGTGGTCTGGGGTCTACTCCTGAGGACAGAGCTGCCCTCCAACATTAACACGTCTAACATGTAGCAGGCAGCATGAATCAATGTGTGATCGTGCTAGTACTTCAGACATCTAGGAAACGGGCTGGTGGGCACTTATAATGTCACCATGACCCAGCTGTGCCACTCATGAGTTTGGGCAAAGAAGTAGACGATGGGGGTCAACATCAGGACAGACAGGTGAGTTTCTTTGAGAAGGTGACATTTGAACAGTGACTTGAAGGAGGTGAGGGAGTGTGTTCTGCTGACTTTTGGGCGAATCCAGTGGGAACAGCCAGCACAAAGGGCCTAAAAGGAGGGTGTGCCTGGCATGGTTGAGGAACAGCAAGGAGACCAGGAGCTGAGTAATTGAGGGAGCAAGTGGTAGGCAATGAACTCAGAGAGGTGGCGAAAGGCCAGGCCATGAACGCACGCTGGGGAAGGTAACCATGTCCTAGTTTGCCTAGGATAGTCTCAGTTTATACCTATTATTCTGCTATAATTATTAATAGCAACCCTTATCACTCTGAAGATATCCTGTTAGGATGATAAATACCTTAGCCCATTGTAAAGACTTTGGATTTTGCTTCGAGTGAAATGGGTCTTGAACCTGAAGGATGAGCAAGAAGGTGACGAGGAGAAGGAGCAGAACCCAGGCAGAGGAAAGAGCTTGTGCAAAGCACCTGTGGTGGGAGGGAGTGACGAGATCAGATCCGGATTCCAAAGGATCACTCTGCGTGTACCACGAAAGACAGGTGGGGTGGGGTGCAAGCCAGCATGGATGTGTGCCTTAGGTGTCTAGAGCTGCTATAACAGAAGTACCACAAGTGGGTGGCTTTAACAAGGAAAGTTTATTCTCTCACAGTCTAGTAGGTCAGAAGTCCAAATTCAGGGCATCAGCTCCAGGAGAAGGCTTTCTCTTTGTGTCAGCTCTGGAGAAAGGTCCTTGTCATTAGTCTTCCTTGGTCTGGGAGCATCTCAGCACAGGGACCTCAAGGGACGTGCTCTGCTCCTGGCACAGCTTTCTTGGTGGTATGAAGCCCCCATGTTTCTCTGCTTGCTTCTCTCTCTTATATCTCAAAAGAGATTTGCTTAAGACACTATCTAATCTCGTAGACCTCATCAATATAACTGCCGCTAATCCATCTTATTACATCATAGTGATGGGATTAAAAACATATAGAGAAATCGGATCAGAAGATAAAACGGTAAACAACCATACAATCCTACAAGGGAATCATGACCTAGCTAAATTGACAGACATTTTGCGGGAACACAATTCAATCCATGACAATGTGGGAGAGCAACTAGGAAAAAACGGCAGTGGTCCAGGTGAGGAATGATGTTTGCTTGTACGTAAGTGGCTGAGCACAGCGCCTGTCACCTAGAGCTGAAAATGCCCAGTGCATATTAGTTATTATTCTTCACTAAGAACTCTCGTCTCCCAGAAAATGGAAGCGTGTCCTCCAATCTCCGGTTCTAGCCAGAATCAGCTACCTTACCGGTAAATACATTTTAAGTAGAAATTAACTCAGCTGTTGGTCCTGGGTCCCCTGTAGTAAAACAGCAGATAGTGCCGCTCCGGTATGACATGTCAGAGAACCCATGTCTTCATGTGATTTCAAAAATATTTAATAAATTGCCTTCTGCTGGAGAGTCGATCCCAACACTTCGTAGTAAGTAGGGGGCTAATTTCTCTTCCTTTGTGGCATTGTGGAATTCTATGACAGCCGTAACATAAAATTTGTATAATTTTGCACTCTCGGCAGGAAATAATGAGGAAGAAAGTGGTTTTGACAAATAATTACAAGTGAGCTGATCCGAATATACAAGAGTGGTTACTGTATGTTAAAGGGGAATAGTGAATGCTGGAGGCCGGTCTTCTGTGGATCTAGCGTCTGTAGTAGGCGTGCCTGTTGGAAGGGACTGTGTCTCTGCTGGAGTCTCTGGGTAATGTGAATGGTTAAAACACTTGGCTGCGAACCAAACTGTTGTGGGTTCAAGTTCACCCAGAGGAGCCTCGGAACAAAGGCCTGGCAATCTAGTTCCCCAAAATCAGCCATTGAAAACCCCATGGAGCACAGTTCTGCTCTGGCACACGGGGGTGGCCATAAGTCAGGGTCAAGTCGATGGCAACTTTTTTTTTTTTTTAACTAGTGCCTCTGCAGGGACGACACTTGCTCTTGTAAACTCTCTCCCATGTGATCACTTCAGGCTTGAGATTTCTTGCTACCCTGGGAAAGACTCTGACCTCTTTCCTGAGCTGTGTGATGGAGCCTGTGGCCTGGGGCATGGGTGGGAGGTGGCTGCACCAACCAGCCAGGATCTCTCCTGGTTTCCTAGCAGAGACACTGGAGAATAATCGGGAGAGAGCTGGGTGGGGTCAGGGTTTGGAGCTTAGCCTAGATCCCTTTCGAGGTGTCAGCCATTAGTCATGCAGGATGCATGTGGTCAGAGGGTGTGGTTTTCAGCCAAAGTGTGAGTTAGCCTACTCTGGTGGGGTCGAGGAGGTGGGGGCAGCCCTGTACTGGGAACGAACAGCAAATGTCTGTCAGTTTGGTGGACAAGGAAGACCTGCAATGCATCTGACACCAGGCCCAGGCTAGTCAGCCTCTGCTTCTTTGTGGGCCTCTGTCTGTTCTTACTAAGCCTTCTCTCTGAGTTTCCTGTGGCCACTATAACAAAGTACCACACTGGGTGGCTTAGAACAACAGGTATTTATTGTCTCACAATTCTGGAGGCTGGGAGTCCACGATCAGGGTGTCGGCCATGTTGTCTCCATCTGAGGCTTGGAGGGAGAATCCGTTCCATGGCTGTCTCCCAGCTCTGGGAGCTCCAGGAGTTCCTTGGCTTGCAGCTACAACGTCACATGGTGTCCTTCCTCTGTCTCTCTCTGTGTGTGTCCTCCTCTTTTATAAAGACAGCACTCAGGTGGGGTTAGGCTCAGTCCTACTCCATTGTGACCTTATATTAACTTATAGCATCTTCAAGGACTCTATTTCCAGACAAGGTCATATCACTGGACTTCAACATATCTTTTTTTGTGGACAAAACTCAGTACATAACACCTCTCTTCTTCCAGGATTGAAAAAGTAAAAGAGATATTGAACCCACTTACCTTGCTCCTACTTCATTACCATCCCACCATTGGAAACCCTGGTGGCGTAGTGGTTAAGAGCTACGGCTGCTAACCAAAATGTTGGCAGTTCATATCCATCAGGCGCTCCTTGGAAACCCTATGGGGCAGTTCTACTCTGTCCTATAGGGCCACTATGAGTTGGAATGGACTCGATGGCAATGGGTTTGGTTTGGTTTTATGCCACCATCATCTCTCTCTTGGACCAGGGCACACCTTGAAAGCCAGGGGGTACACTGCATTTTACTCTCATTGTCTTGCTTAGCTGAGCCAGTGTCTGTCTGCAGGTGTGCATGTAGGAGAACACATACGTGTGTGAGTATATACTGTGGGTACCTGAGTGCAGGCCTGGAGTGCACCAATTTGTTGTTTGTTTCCACACCTATGGCCAGGATCACCAGTGGTCGTTCTTTCCCCATAATGCTGTGTCCCCCAGGACTCATTCTCTCTTGCTCCTAAGCATTAGCTGGGCACATGGTCACCAAGCTAGAAACTACATTTTCCGGTCTTCCTTGCAGTTAGGGAAACCAAGTGACCCATGTGACTATGGGGGGGGGGTCAACGGGACACAAGTGGAAGTAATGCACGCAACTTCTACGTTATTGCCTTAAAAACAAAGCCACTTGACCTGGATTCCCTTTGGCCACCTCTTACTGGTTGGGGAATAGCAATGACTGCAGCAGACACCTTGCGTGCAGTGTGACGGAAACTCCACCTTGAGGATGGCAGCGCCGACTGGCCTGAATGATCTTATATGATGGGGCCATTTACCCTTTCCAAACTCCCACCTGCCTTTGTGGGAGAAATAAACTCTCTTATTTAAGATACTGCATTTTTGGTGTAGCCAAAACAAAAACCACTCCTGCTGAGTCAACCCCGACTCATGGCGTCTCCGTGTGTGTCAGCCTAGAACTGTGTTCCGTAGTACAGTGTACCATTTCAGTCACTGCTGTTTGGAAGTAGATCACCAGGCATTCCTTCCAAGGCACCTCTGGTGTGGACTCGAACCTCCAACTTTTCAGTTAGCAGCTAAGCTCATTAAATATTTGCATCACCCAGGGACTCTGTTGTTACAGCAGGAAGCTATACTCTAAGGAATACTCCGTGCCAGCCCTGCCCATAGATAAGAAAGCCTGCAGCCTCTCCCAAGGAACCCTCAGGGCAGTCATCTTACCTGATCTTAGCAGCGGCCCCTATGAGTCAGGGAGGACATGTGGCAGCCACCACAGTTTGCAGATAAGGGAACTGAGGCCCAGAGAGGGCAGGGCTTTGCCCAAGGTCACAGAAGCCGAGCGGAAACGAGAACCCCGGTCCCTTACCTCTCAGTACAGTGCTGTTCACTTCGCCAGGCCATTGTCTGTAACACTCTGAATCAAGACCATAATGTTGTTATTAAAATATTTACTTGCATGAAAAATTTCTATTACCTGAAACTCATGTATTATAGATGGAATCAGTAGCTTAGAAGGAAATAAACAAGAAGAATCACTTTAATAACAAAAGCTATGCAGATAAATTCCTCATTTCAGCAAGCTCTTGGCGGTCCCAAATAAATACATCATTTTTATCAGGCAAGCGCTCTAGAAACAGCGTCTTCAGGAAATACGTCAAAATAATCTCTCCGGCTGCTCTCCTTTTTGGAGGAAAGAAATGTGATGGTGGCAGCAAAAGAACGATTAAAAGGACGTTTCTTACTACGATACAAACAGTCGTAAAGACGGGAAATGAGAGGGTTGGACAAGATGATCTTCAAGCTTCCTTCCAGTCTTCAGAGAGCATAACAGGAGGAGCACTGGACTGAGAGTCAGAGGGCAAGGTTCCACTCGCTCACTTTTTGGCTGTGTGACATGAGGCGAATCACTCACCCTCTCTGGCCCTCCATTTGCATACTGATATGCAGCTGTGTAGGCACGGAGATTTCTTCTCACATGTAGAGTGCTGTTCACAGGTAATGCATGGCCCCATTCGTGTTGCCACTACCGTTACAGTTGTCAGGAATGCCAGGTGTACCACTTGCTGATACAATTCACGGCGACCCCATGTATATCAGGGTAGAACCGCTCCTCAGGGTTCTCGATGGCTGAGTTTTTGGACGCAGACCGCCAGGCCTCTCTTCCAAGACACTTCCAGGTGGACTCGAACCTCCAACCTTTCGGTTAGCAGCCAAGTGCATTAACCTTTTGTACTACCCATGGAAGGTGTAAAGGGAGAGAATTCCAGAGAGTGAGGACCTGATAACCCTTGGCTGAGGAGCGGTATAAGTGTGAGTGTGTGTGTGGGTGTGTACTTGCAAAATTCTGTGTGTCACCTGTCTTGTAAATCCCCCACCACAAACCCACCCGGGCCTCAGTAGTCAAAACTCCAGAGCCATCTCAAACTCTCCTTCTCTCTGATCCCTTACCAAAAGTCACCAAGCCTTGGAGCGTCTACCTCCCCAACTGCTGTTGTCCCTGGATCCCATCTCCTATTCTCCACCCTCACTGTTCCCGCCTTACAGCACAACATCATCACTTCTTAGTGCCACCTCAGTGTCCCTATAGGACTCCCTACCTCCTGCTGTCCCTCTTCTCAGCCTTTCCCCACACTTGCTACCAGTGCGAGCTTCCCAGAGGACAAGTTTATGTCGCTCCCCTTCTCAACAACCTCCCATTGCCTGTAGTATCAAGTTCTAATTCCTCCACTTGACACCTGAGGTCCTGGTACCTCTCCAGCCAGCCAGCACTGCCAGACGACTCAGCAGTCCTCAAATAGGCCCTGTCGTCACTGCTTCCACGTCTGTTCACGCTGTGATCCATCGGCAATTACTTTCCCTTCTTCCAGGGAACACTAGCTCATCCTTTAACGTCCAGCTTAAATGTCTCCTCTTGGTGTGGCCTCTGGACTGTCATAGGTGAGGCAAAGGCTTTCTCTCTTGTGTTCTTCTCACAAACTCCTGTCCGACCTCTGTGACTCACTACTCACTCTCTGAGGGGTAGCTATGCATTTGTTTGTGCTCCAGTCTGAGGCAGGGAGGGAATGAGGGGACACAGAGCCCGCGTCCCAGCTCTTAAGGCGCAGTAAGCCTGCCCTCTGGAATCCCTGGGTGGAGCAAACTTTTGTTTTTTGTGCCTAAGCCAATATTTTATTCGGAGGAAAAAAAAATTTTTTTTTTAAACTGTACTTCAGATAACGGTGTACAGAACAAACCAGACTCTCATTAAACAGTTGGTATGTGTATTGTTCCATGACATTGGTTAACAACCCCACAACATGTCAACACCTCCCCGCCCTCTTGAACTTGGGTTCCCTACTGCCAACTTTCCTGGCCCCTCCTGCCTTCCAGTCCTTGCTTCTGGGCTGGTATGTCCCTTTAGTCTTGTCTTGTTTTATGGGCCTGTCTAATATTTGCCTGAAGGGTGAATCTCCGGACTGACTTCATTACTGAGCCAAAAGGGTGTCCGGGGGCCATACTCTACGGGTTTCTCCAGTCTCTGTCAGACCAGTAAGTCTGGTCTTTTGTGAGTCAGAACTTCGTTCTACATTTTTCTCCAGTTCTGTCTGGGACCCTCTATTGTGATATCTGTCTGAGCAGTCAGTGGTGGTAGCCGGGCACTGTTTAGTTGTACTAGACTCAGTTTCTGGTGGAGGCCATGGTAGTTGTGGTCCATTAGTCCTTTGGATTAATCTTCCCCTTGTGTCTTTAGTTTTCTTCTTTTTCTCTTGCTCCCAAAGGGGTGAAACCATTGGAGTACCTTAGGTGGCTGCTCACAGGTTTTAAGACCCCAGACGCTACTCACCGAAGTAGAATGTAAAACATTTTCTGTAAAAACGATGTTATACCAATTGAGCTAGGTGTTCCCCAAGACCATGGTCTCCACAGCCCTCAGCCCAGCAATTCGGTCCCTCGGGGAGTTTGGATGTGTCTGTGGAGCTTCCATGACCTTGTCTTGTACAAGTTGTGTTGTCTTCCCCAGTATAGTGTACTGTCTTACCCTTCACCAAGGTTACCACTTACCTATTATCTGTTTAGTGTTTTTCCATCCCCACCACTTCTCTCCCTCATAACCATCAAAGATTGTTTCTTTTTGTGCGTAAACCTTTTCATGAGTTTTTATAGTAGTGGTCTCATACGATATTTGTCCTTTTGTGATAGACTTATTTCACTCAGCATAACGCCCTCCAGATTCATCCGTGTTGTGAGGTGCTTCACAGATTCATCATTGTTCTTTATCCTTGTGTAGTACTCCATTGTGTGTTTGTACCATAGTTTGTTAATCCATTCATCTGTTGATGGGCATCTACATTGTTTCTATCTTTTTGCTACTGTGAACAATGCTGCAATGAACATGGGTGTGCATATGTCTATTTGTGTGACGACTCTTATTTCTCTAGGATATATTCCTAGGACTGGGATTGCTGGATCATACGGTATTTGTATTTCTAGCTTTCTAAGGAAATGCCATATCATTTTCCAAAATGGTTGTATCATTTTGCATTCCCATCAGCAGTCCCTAAGAGCTCCGATCTCCCTGCAGCATCTCCAACGTTTGTTATTTCTTGTTTTTTGATTCGTGCCAGTAAACCCTGGTGATGTAGTTGTTAAGTGCTATGGCTGCTAACCAAAGGGACAGCAGTTTGAATCCACTAGGTGCTCCTTTGAAACTCTGTACGGCAGTTCTACTCTGTCCTATAGGGTCTGTATGAACTGGAATCGACTCGATGGCACTGGGTTTGTTTGTTTTTTTTTTTGGTTTTTGCCAGTAACACCGGGGTGAGATGGTATCTCATTGTGGTTTTGATTTGCATTTCTCTAATGGCTGGTGATTGCGAACATTTCCTTACGTGTCTGTTAGCCACTTGAATGTCTTCTTTGGTGAAGTGTCTGTTCATTTCCTTTGCAAGTTTTCTTTGTACAGGTCTTATACATCCCTGATTAGATTTATTCCTAAGTATTTTATTTTTTTAGGGGCTATTATAAATGATTGCTATGACTTGGAATCAACTTGATGGCAACGGTTTTTCTTTTTTTTAAAATTATCAATGGTATTGTTTTCCTGATTTCCTTTTCATCCTTCTCTCTATTGCTGTATAGGGATCTAACTGATTTTTGTGTTTTTATCTTGTATCCTGCCACTCTGCTGAAACTTTCTATTAGTTTCAGTAGCTTTCTCATGGAGTCTTTTGATTTTTCTATGTATAGTATCATATCATCCGAAAATAGGACAGTTTTACCTCTTAATTACCAGTTTGGATCCCCTTTGTTTCTTTTTCTTGCCTTTTTGCTCTACCTAGGACTTCCAGCACAATGTTAAATAGGAGTGGTGATAAAGGGCATCCTTGCCTTGTTCCTGTTCTCCAGGGGAATGTTTTCAGCCTCTCTCCATTAAGAATGGTGTTGGCTGTTGGTTTTGTATAGATGCCCTTTATTATGATGAGGAAGGAATTTCCCTTCCATACCTTTTTATTGACAGTTTTTATCAGAAAGGGGGTTAGACTGTGTCAAATGCCTTTTCTGCAATGATTTAGATGATCATGTGATTCTTTTATTTATGTGGTAGATTACGTTGATTGATTTTCTAAGTTTGAACCATGCTTGCATACCTGATATGAATTCTGCTTGGTTGTGGTGTATTATTTTTTTGATATGATGCTGAATCCTATTGGCTAGAATTTTTTTGAGAGTTTTTGCATCTATATTTCTGAGTGATACTGGCCTGTAATTTTCTTTTTTTGTGGTGTCTTTACCTGATTTTGGTATCAGGGTTATGCTGGCTTAATACAACAAATTCAGAAGTATCGCTTCCTTTTCTGTGTTCTGAAATAGTTTGAGTAGTACTGGTGTAAACTCTTCTCTGAATGTTTGGTGGAATTCTCCAGTGAAGCCATTAGCGCCAAGGATTTTTTTGGGGGGGAAGGGAGGTTTGTTTTTTTTTTAAATTACGTTTTTAATCTCTTCTCTTCTTATGGGTCTGTTCAGATTTGCAACATCATTTTGTGTTAGTTTGGGTAGGTAGCATGTTTCTAGATATTTGTCCATTTCCTCTAGGTTTTCAAATTTGTTGGAGTATAGTTTTTTGTGGTACCCTGTTATGATCCTTTTTGTTTCAGTTGGGTTTGTTGTAATGTCCCCCATTTCATTCCTTTTTTGGGTTATTTGCTTCCTGTCCTGTTTTTCTTTTATCAGTTTGGCCAGTGGTTTGTTGATTTTGTTGATCCTTTCAAAGAACCAACTTCTAGTTTTGTTGATTCTTTCTGTTATTTTTTTATTCTCGATTTCATTTATTTCTGCTCTGATCTTTATTATTTCCTTTCTTCTTGTGCCCGTGAGCTTCTTTTGCTGTTTTCTTTCCGTTTGTTACAGGTGTGTAGCTAATGTTTTGATTTTATTTGTTCTTTTTTGATGTGTGCATCTATTGCTATAAATTGACCTCTGAGCACCGCCTTTGCTGTGTCCCAAAAGTTTTGGTATAATGTATTTTCATTCTCGTTTGATCCTAGGAATTTTTTCATTCCATCTTTGATTTCTTCTATTACTCAGTGGTTTTTAAGCAGAGTATTATTCAGTTTCCATGCAATTGATTTCTTTTCCTTGCTCTTTCTGTTGTTAATTTCTACTTAGATGGTATTGTGATCAGAGAAGGTACTTTGTACTATTGAATCTTTTGGATTTTGTTGAGGGTTGCTATGTGGCCTAAGATGTGGTCTATTCTGGAGAATGTTCCATGTGCGTTGGAAAAGAATGTGTACTTTGCAGCTTTTTGGTGGAGTACTGGATATATGTCTATGAGGTCAAGTTGGCTGGTTGTGGCTTTTAGATCTTCTATATCTTTGTTGAGTTTCTTTCTAGATGTTCTGTCCTTTACTAAGAGTGGTGTGTTGAGGTGTGTGTGGAACTGTCGATTTTTCTTTTCAGTGCTGTTAGAGTTTATGCATTTTTGTGCCCTGTCATTGGGTATGTATATATTTATTATGGTTATGTCTTCATGATGGATCATCCCTTTAAAACCACTCCAAACCCACTGCCGTCCATCCCTTTAGTCATTATATAATGCCCTGCTTTGTCTTTTATGGTGGATTTAGTTTTAAAGTCTATTTTATCTGAGATTAGTTTTGCTGCTCCTTCTCTCTCTCTTTTTTTTTTTTTGATAGCTGTTTGCTTGATATATTTTTTTTCCATCCTTTGGTTTTTAATAAATTTACATCTTTGCTTCCAAGGTGTCCCTATTATAGGCAGCATATTTATGGATCCTTTTTTTTTCATTTTAAATCTATTGTGTCACTTTCTGTCTCTTTATGGGTGTATTTAGGCCATTTACATTCAGTGTAATTATTGTAGGTGTGAGTTTATTGCAGTCATTTTGTAGTGATTTTTGTGTGTGTGTGGTGCTGATGTTTTCTTTGTTCCTCTTACTCTCCTGAGCTGAATTCCCCCCCTTTTTTGTAGATTTTTTTCCATTTCTTTCATTTTTGTTTATTTTGTTTTTACTGAGACTTTGTTTTTCTTCTTTATTTTGATGAGTAGGTTTGTTAACTTTCTTTGTGGTTACCTTGAAATTTACCCTTATCTTCCTAACTTTGAACCAGTTTTTTGTTACTTGGTATTGCCTTGCCTTCCTCTCCATTAGAAGGTTGTACATATACCATTTATTCCCTCTTTTATTGTTCTGACATTGTTGTCATTTACAGATTAACCTCTCTGGGTCCCTGTTGTAAATCTTTTAGTTCTGAATAGTCCTTGAGAGTTCATTTCCTAGGTTGGTATCTGGCTGGTGCGATCTTGCATCCTAGATTCAGGCTGTTGTCTGATGTTGTTTGTTTTCAAACAAAAGGACTCCCTTTAATAATTCTTGTACGTTTGGTTTCGTTTTTACATATTCCCTTAATTTCTGTTTATCTGGAAATGTCCTAATCTCACCATCATAGTTGAATGAGAGTTTGGCAGGATAAATTATTCTCAGTTGGCAATTTTTTTCTTTCAAGGATTTATATCTGTCATCCCATTGTTTCTTGCCTGCATGGTTTCTGCCGAGTAATCAGAGTTTAGTCTTATTGTTTCCCCTCTGTATGTGACTTTTTGTTTTTCTCAAGCTGCTCTTAGGATTTTTTCTTTTTCTTTGGTTTTAGAGAGCGTGATTATGATATGCCTAGGTGATTTTCTTTTGGGGTCTATCCTATATGGGGTTTGTTGAGCTTTTTGGATGGTCAGTTTTTTCATCTTTATGATATTAGAGAAGTTTTCTGTCAGCAACTCTTCAATGATCCTCTCTGTGTTTTCTGTTTTCTCCCTCTATTCTGGGACTCCAATCACTTGCTTTTGATTGTATCCCACATCATTCTTAGGGTTTCTTCATTTTTCTTCATTCTTTTTTTCTGATTTTTCCTCAAACAAAGTGTCATCCAAGTATTTGTTTCCAATTTCTCTGGTCTTGTCTTCCATTGTTTCAGACCTGCTCCTCAGCCCTTCTATGACACTGTCCATTTCTGAAATCTTGTTGTTTATCTTTTGGATTTCTAATTGTTGTTTTTGTATGATTTCTATTTGTGAATTTATTTTGGCATTTTGTTCCTGTACAATTTTCCTGAATTCTCCCATTTTTTTGTCTGTATTTTCCATGGGTTTGTCTGCCTTTTTCATGAATTTGTCTATTTTTTCCTCATTTTTTTGGTCCGCTTGGATAACTCTGAATATAGAGATTTGAATTCCCTGTCAGGTAGTTCCAGTGCCATTTCTTCTACTAGAAAGTCATCTGGTGTTTTATTTTGGACATCTACTGGAACCACCCTGTCCTGTTTTTTTTTTTTTTTTTTTTTTTTTTAATATATTGTGATATTGTATGCTGTCTTCGGGACATTCAGTAATTATTTTCTTCATTTATTGATTGTAGGTTTGTTTGTTTCATCCCGCTTTTTGTTTTATTTGGTTATACCTGAGCAGGCATGCTGTGCATTCTTTGTTGTTTGCTTGTCTGTGGGCACAATATTTTTCACTTTCTTGTCCAATGGGCAGGGCCGATTGCTCTGCTATGGTGCAGCAGGGCAGGTCCAGCTGAAAGGGAGGGGCTAGGACGGGTTGTTCATGGCACATACTGGGGCAGACAGAGTGGCATAGGGTTAGTGCAGGGCTGGAGCAAACTTCCCCCCCCTCCACAGGTTATTCTTTCTTTCTTTTTTTTTTTTATAATTTTTATTGTGCTTTAAGTGAAAGTTTAGAAATCAAGTCAGTCTCTCACACAAAAACCCGTATTTACCTTGCTACACACTCCCAATTACTCTCCCCCTAATGAGACAGCCCACTCTCTCCCTCCACTCTCTCTTTTCGTGTCCATTTCGCCAGCTTCTAAGCCCCTCCACCCTCTCATCTCCCCTCCAGGAAAGAGATGCCAACATAGTTGGAGCAAACTTTTAATGCACTTGCTGCTGACTAAAAAGTTGGAGGTTTGTGTCTACCCTGGGGTGCCTCAGAAGAAAGACTTGCCTATATCCTTCTGAAAAATCAACCACTGAAAACCCTACGGAGCGAGTTCTACTCTGACACACATGGGGTTGCCGTGAGTTGGGGTTGAAATGATCGCAACTGTTTTTTCAACCCTGCCTGCTAGAAAAACATGAGCTCTGACCTAGCAGTCCAACATCTCAAGCATGCCTGGGGAGGGCTATGGAGCATGCATGCAGAGGCAGGAGAGGAAAACATCCTTCTCCTTCATCAGCAATCTGCTATTTCAAGCCCAAGCCAAGAAGCAAACTTTTCCCTTTCTCCCCACATTGCAACACCCTCACCTGTACACACCTGAGTTAGCCACAGTCCATCCCCATAGCAACCCATGTTCCTCACCTAGGAAAAGAAGAAGAAGAAAGTTGTGCTCTTTTTCTTTTGAAATTCTATCTGGTGCCCTTACATTCTTTTAGGCTACTGGCATTTTTGGAGAGACAGCATTTGACTATTACTGGTAGTTGCAAACCAATCCATATATATCCCCCACCCCCTGCATTACCCATGCCCGAGGACAAGACAGTCTCCATATATAAACATATATCCTTGCCACATAAAGGAAAGTTGAAGATCTGAGTTCTAACCACATTAATATCCATAATCCCAGTAAAAACCAGTTGTCATCAAGTCAGTTCTGAGTCCATGTGTTTCAGAACAGAATTATGCTCTGTGGGATTTTCAATGACTGATTTTTTGGAAGTAGATTACCAGGCCTTTCTTCCAAGTCACCTGTGGGTGGTCTCGAACCTCCCACCTTTCAGTTAGCAGCTGAGCACATTAACCATTTTCGCCACCCAGGGACTCCCTAACCCCAGTACTATTGCTGTTAGCTGCTATCAAATTGGCTCCTGGCTCATGGCCACTCTGTGCACAATGGGATAGGACTCTTGAGAAACGCAGGATTTTCATTGGCTGATTTTCAGAAGTAGATTGACAGGCCTCTCTGTCTAGTCTTCCTTAGTCTAGAAGCACTGCTGAAACCTGTTTAGCATCATAGCAACACATGAACCTCCACTAATAGATGGGTGGTGCTGCACTTGAGGTGTATTGGCTCGGAACTGAACCCCGGTCTCCCATACGGAAGGCAAGAATTCTACCACTGAACTACTAATGTTCCCTAACCCCAATAGGGGTTATATGCAGAGGGGTGCAGAATGTCCTTAGGTGGTTTTGTCTTCAGGTAAGAAAATGTCCAAGGTATGAGGCCTGAGACTTGAAACCAGTTCTCCAGACTTTGATGCTAATTCATGCCCTTTGTTTAACGTTTGTTTATGTGTGGGTGCATGTATGTGTGCATGTGGGGGTGCACGTATGTGCATGTGCATGTATGTTTGCGTACACAGGGGTGCATGCATGCATGTATGTGAGTACACATGCATATGCACACATCTGTGTGTACACATGCAAGCGTGATTGTGTGTGCATGAACTTGCACGCATATGAGTACGTAGTCATTTTAAGCAAAAAGCACACACAACCGTCACAGTCAGAGCTGATTTCCCTTGATAATGTCACTATACCTGGAAATTCATCCTGCCAAAAGTAGAAGTAACTTTCCAGCCATTTCTCCCAACTTGTGCACTCTACAGAGAGGAGAGACTTGGAAAAAGCAGATTTTTCGTTACTCTGTCTCATGTGCCCAATGAAAGTGTCCTACCAACATGATGATTTTGCTACACGTAATACGCCAGTAATTAACCTTGTAAACTCACTTTTTGAATAGCCTTCATCTATATTTTACGATTAATTAGTGAATCCACAAGGGATTGGTGCTAAGAATATAATCACGCCTCTTGCCAGGGTTACAGGGAGCTTCGCTAGTCACGAAGCAGCTGATTTTCCCTGGGAAATTAAACCAGCGCTCCATTATCAGATTGTTTCTAAATGAATAAAGGACTGGATTTTGACATCATGGCCTCATTTCAGCAAGAAGGAGACAAACTGACAAGCTGTTTTGTCACATGCTTGTTTGAGCAGAACATTTTGAGAAATATCTCTGTGTCCATTTGAGAAGAGGATCTGCTGGGTAGGAAGAATGTCCAAGATGACTGAATGTGACGGGGCTGTTGGCCAAGTAATTACCCCACAAAGCTGAGCCCAGGGAAAGAGGAAATGCATTTCTATTTTTTGCTCTTAGTCCAGAGAGGGCTTGCTCAGAATGGGGAATCAGAGTACATCTGGTGAAATATTATGACAATTCTATACAGCTGTAGATGTTAGTGTACATAGCTATATGAAATCAACCAGTTTTGTCTAATGAAATTTTGTTCATCAGACCCCTGTTGGGATGGCAGCCCACATATTTCCTGTCTTCCCTGGGAACCTCCCTCATGACTCAGAGTGGCTTCCCAGAAGCCTCAGCTGTCCCTGGCTGGAGAGGATTTGTTTGGAGGGGAGAGGACGGTTGACCTAAACTGAGCCCATCCGATTCTCTCTATCAGAAATTGGGAATTGTGAACCAAGAGATGCAGACACTGGGAGGTCTTGAATTTGAATGACATTTGGTATGGACAGTTGCAGTGATGGGGCCCTCTTCATTGGAGCCACGCTTTGGAGAAGGCATTCCTGGGTTTGAATCCTGGCTCTGACTTCTGGATTCAATACCAACCTTGTGACCATGAGCATGCGACTTAACCTCTCTGACTTCAGTTTTTTATTCATCTTGAAAAAGAAAATTTGGTAAAGAGGAAAAAAAAATTATTTAAAACAACTGCCATAAAGCCGGAAACCAACCTTAGGAGCCCTAATACAAGGCATAAACAGAATACAAAACATTACCAAAAATGACGAAGAGAAACCAGATAACTGGGAGCTCCTAAAAATCAAACACCTATGCTCATCTAAAGACTTCACCAAAAGAGTAAAAAGACCGCCTACAGACTGGGAAAGAATTTTCAGCTATGACATCTCCGACCAGCGCCTGATCTCTAAAATCTATATGATTCTGTCAAAACTCAACCACAAAAAGACAAACAACCCAATCAAGAAGTGGGCAAAGGATATGAACACGTGCTTCACTAAAGAAGATATTCAGGCAGCTAACAGATACACGAGAAAATGCTCTCGATCATTAGCCATTAGAGAAATGCAAATTAAAACCACGATGAGATTCCATCTCACTCCAACAAGGCTGGCATTAATCCAAAAAACACAAAATAATAAATGTTGGAGAGGCTGCGGAGAGATTGGAACTCTTACACACTGCAGGTGGGAATGTAAAATGGTACAACCACTTTGGAAATCTATCTGGCGTTTTCTTAAACAGTTAGAAATAGAACTACCATACAATCCAGAAATCCCACTCCTCGGAATATACCCTAGAGAAATAAGAGCCTTCACACAAACAGATACATGCACACCCATGTTTACTGCAGCTCTGTTTACAATAGCAAAAAGCTGGAAGCAACCAAGGTGTCCATCAACGGATGAACGGGTAAATAAATTGTGGTATATTCACACAATGGAATACTACGCATCGATAAAGAACAGTGACGAATCTGTGAAACATTTCATAACATGGAGGAACCTGGAAGGCATTATGCTGAGCGAAATTAGTCAGAGGCAAAAGGGCAAATATTGTATAAGACCACTATTATAAGATCTTGAGAAATAGTATAAACTGAGAAGAACACATACTTTTGTGGTTACGAGGGGGAGAGGGAGGGAGGGTGGGAGAGGGTTATTTACTGATTAGTTAGTAGATAAGAACTGCTTTAGGTGAAGGGAAGGACAATACTCAATACATGGAAGGTCAGCTCAACTGGACTGGACCAAAAGCAAAGAAGTTTCCGGGATAAACTGAATGCTTCAAAGGTCAGCGGAGCAAGGGCAGGGGTTTGGGGACCATGGTTTCAGGGGACTTCTAAGTCAATTGGCAAAATAATTCTATTATGAAAACATTCTGCATTCCACTTTGAAGTGTGGCATCGGGGGTCTTAAATGCTAACAAGTGGCCATCTAAGATGCATCAATTGGTCTCAACCCACCTGGATCAAAGGAGAATGAAGAACACCAAGGTCACATGATAACTAAGAGCCCAGGAGACAGAAAGGGCCACATGAACCAGAGACCTACATCATCCTGAGACTAGAAGAACTAGTTGGTGCCCGGCCACAACCGATGACTGCCCTGACAGGGAGCACAACAGAGAACCCCTGAGGGAGCAGGAGATCAGTGGGATGCAGACCCTAAATTCTCATAAAAAGACCATACTTAATGGTCTGACTGAGACTAGAGGAATCCCGGCGGTCATGGTCCCCAAACCTTCTGTTGGCCCAGGACAGGAACCGTTCCTGAAGACAACTCATCAGACATGAAAGGGACTGGACAGTGGGTAGGAGAGAGAGCTGATGAAGAGTGAGCTACTTGTATCAGGTGGACACTTGAGACTGTGTTGGCATCTCCTGTCTGGAGGGGGGATGGGAGGATAGAGAGAGTTGGAAGCTGACAAAATTGTCACGAAAGGAGAGACTGGAAGGGCTGACTCATTAGGGGGAGAGCAAGTGGGAGTACGGAGTAAGGTGTATATAAACTTATATGTGACAGTTTGACTTGATTTGTAAACGTTCACATAAAGCTCAATAAAAGTTAATAATAATAAAAAAAAAAACCTGGAAACCCTGGTGGCATAGTGGGTAAGTGCTACGGCTGCTAACCAAAAGGTTGTCAGTTCGAATCTACCAGGCACTCCTTGGAAACTCCATGGGGCAGTTCTACTCTGTCCTATAGGGTAGCTATGAGTTGGAATTGACTTGATGGCAATGGGTTTGGGTTTTTTTGGGTCATAAAGCCATCCTTGCTAGTTGTGAAGTTTCTATCCAAGGTAAATAAACTTTGGCTAAAATATAAACAAACCCTTTGGTTTTGAAAACACAGGCCTAAAGGTATCACCGGAAATTCGTTGACTAAGAAAATGAGGGAACATATCCAGGACGAGTGGGTCTAGGAGAGGAGAAGGCTCCTGGTGGGAGCAAGGGAAGAGGATCCCTAGAAGATGGGGGCACCTAGGGGCTTGGAGAGCATTTTCGTCCAGGTGTGGACTAGTAACGTGAAACTTGCTTCCAAAAATGGAGGGTGCCTAGAGACCAAATAAAGAGGTGGGCAACTCCAGTGTGGCAGTGAAGAGGTTTATTAGGGAAACTTACATACTGAGGCAAGTCCTGGGTGGCTACAGGGCCAAAGCAGATCTCTGCGCCCTGCAGTGGGAGGGCAGAGGTTTGATGTGGTGGTGGATGATAGTGGCTACAAGCCAGGGGCTTACATAAGAATGACTCAGCAAATGAGAGTGAACTAGTGGACCCCATGAGAGCACTTGTGCGCAGCTTTGAAAAGCCTGTTTTCCCTTCAGTCCACCCTTCAAGGCTGGCTCTTACACTCTGGCACGTTCCCCTTTTCGTGCCACAGTGCGAGAGATCCTCTTCCTTCCCCGCTGGGAACAGATACAGAAGTGGGGTTGGCCAGGTGCTGTGTGGTGCCCACATATGTGCAAGAGACAGAGAAAGTTACTGTGTGCCCAGAACAGGGGGGATGCGTCTCTGATAAGGAGAAGAAACCAGGAGAGAGAAGGTGACCCAATTTACAGGCTCCTTATGAATGCTCTGGGCCCAAGCCTTTACTTAGGCAGCCTGGAGGGGAGGTGTAGAGGCAGATCATGTCCCCCAACAATTTTCAAGTTTCTTTCTCTAATGTTGCTCTCATAGATCCCAAAACTCAGAAACCAGCAAGGGTTGGCAAGCAGCTCTTGTAGGATTCATACATCCTTTTCTCTGAAGAGCACTTGCAGGAGGACCCTGGCTTCACCTTTGCCAGAAAAGCAGAAATCTTTAGCATGAGCTACACTGTCCTTGGCAACTGTTGAGTCCTAAATGGGCTAAATGTACCCCATTTAGACAAAAGAAATGAGCTTTGGCCATGAAAGGAGTCCCTGGGTGCTGCAAATGATTAACGTGCTCATCTGGAAGACCCCTAAATACCAGAAAGTGGAGATTTTTTTTTTCTGGAGTGTGGTGTTTTAAAAATATATCGACATAATTTTTTACTTTCCTCCCTTTAAGAGGTGGAGGTTAATTACCCTGCTCTTGAGTGAAGGTTGGGCTTAGTGACTTGGCAAAAGTGCGTATGACTTCCAAGAGTAGGTCACAAAAGGTATTACAGTTTCCTCTTTGTTCTCCCTCGTGGATCACTTTCTGGGGTAAGTCAGCTGCCACATCATAAGGACACTCAAGCATCCCAGTGAAGAGTCTAGGTGATGAGGAAACGAAGCCTCCTGCCAAGAGCCATATGAGTGAGCTATCTTGGCGTATCTTTTAAAGCCCCAAGCCTTTAGATAACTGTAGCCCTGGATGGCTTTTTTTTCCCTTTAGGGTGGAGAGTGTTTATTGTCAGTGCCTAGCAAGGCCTCCCTACTTTCATTCAGCTCCATGCATGGGGTAAATCCCACCGGACAAATAAGGCTTTCTGGAAGCTGCTACAGGAATCAACAAGGTCTTGCTTGCTGGATGAGTGAAAGCATGTGGTTTTCACGGAGTGTTCCTGCTTGGTCCCCTCCCCATCTTTTCAGTTGTGCCCAAGGTTGTGTTTATGTCGCTGTCCCTGAGTGGTGGGAGCATGGGAGGTAGGGAGGGAGGTGAGGCAGGTTTTCTGTAGCAATGGAGGGTGAGGCTGCCTGATTGAGATCAGATCTGGAGGCCCTGGTTGCTGAAATACACAATGAGGAAAGGGCAGTTGGGGGCAGGGTCTGGGTATAGCTTTCGATGTCGCCCCGTTTCTATATGGGACCAATCCCAAAACAATCTGAGCAGCCTAATCTCTCTTTTTCAGAGAAAGGTTGCACAACTCCCCATCCATTGTTGTGGTTGTCGTGGTAGCTGCCATGGAGTTGGCTCAACTCGTGGTGACCCCACGCACACGGAATGAAATGCTGCCCTGTCCTGTGCCATCTCCATGGTTGGTTGCGGATTGGACCATTGTGAGCTATAGAATTTTTATCGGCTGATTTTCGGAAGTAGATCATCAGGCCTTCCTTCCTGGTCCATCTTAGTCTGGAAATTCTGTTGCAATCTGTTCAGCATCATAGCAACATACAAGCCTCCACTGACAGATGGGTGGTGGCTGTGCAAGAGGTGAACTGGCGGGGAATTAAACCTGCATTGCCTGTATGGAAAGCGAGAATTCTACCACTGAACTAACCATGCCCTCTCCCCGCCTGGATGGCATCTTGATGGCAACCTCATGAGAGACCCTGAACTAGAACCACCCAGCTAAGCTACTCCTTGAATCCCTGACCCACAGAAACTACAAGATAATAAATGTTTATTGTTGTCAGCTGCTAACTTTGGGAGTCATTTGTTATGCAGCAATAGATAACCAATAAATGGAGCTGTGAATTTTCTTCAGACTGACTTTCCAATATGTTACCTGGGTATATGTACCTGGCTGCAAAGAATTTTGATCCAGGAGTAGGTTCAGATTTTTGTTTGTAATCAACCTACACCTCACCTTCAGCCCCAAAGGTAATTTACATTTATATTTGAAACTTATGAGTCTCAGCTGTAGGGTCCTGGAGGGTAGATTACTTCATGGGTTGTATATACTTCCATGCATGATCTTAGGTGTGGCTTCCTCTGTCTTGCTTTATTTGTTATCACATGTCCATCTACTTTCCATCTTCCAGAAATTTACTTATATCTCTTGTCTGCTATTGGCCCTCCTGTTGTCTTATCAAAGTGGCTTTATACTTTTTATGAGTCTTTCACTTTTATTTTAACGGGGATGTCCGGTGAGAGAGGAAATAACTGTGATTAATCTACCATTTTTGATCTCTGCTTTCTAGAATAGTCAAAGGTCTATAATTAGAAGCATACCAAGAAGATACCTACAAAAGTCAAGGATGATAAAGCTTCTGGCTCATTTTCGCCTCACGAAGAGATGATTAGCAAACCTTGAGTTATGTGTGCTTTCATTTCTAACCCTAAAGTTTACAAGTCTAAATAAGAGTGTTGGTTTTGATTACCTCAGAAACTGGGGCTGTTCAGAACTATGCAGCATAGTTTGCTTCTGCTTAGCCTTTCATTTCATATTCAGAAGTCAAGCTCATCAGCTATTTCCATGTGACAAAGGCTCTGATGACGACTGGGAGCCTTAATGAACAAATAATTAGTTTTAAGAACATAAGTCGACACAAAAGCACTACTAATGCTTTTTTAATTGCTTTTCTCTCTCACATCTTTTGCAAACACATCTACCCATGTCTCATGAAATCACAGTTATCTACTCCTGGATTTCCGCTGCTCTGGGGATTAGAGGCCTAAGTCTTAGGGTCTTAGACTGGGATGCTTCAGGATCAAGAACTTGGGCTTTGATTAGTCTATTTGATGACCCCCAGACCATCCCTAGAATTATAGGGACAGAAACACTGATCCATAGACTCATGAAACAGCTATAAAAAGGGTCTTCTGGACCAGAGCTTCAAGGACACACAAGTTACAGAGCTTTTAAGAGCAGACTTGATGTGTGTGTGTGTGCGTGTGTGTGTGTGTGTGTATGATGGAGGGCAAGGATGGACACAGTGTGGGAGGACTAGAGTTATCTTTTGTTACTTCTTTGGCTTAGGTGTCCAGTGCTGCTATAACAGAAATATCACAGGTGGATGGCTCAACAAAGAGAAACTTATGCTTTCACAGTCTAGGAGGCTAAAAGTCCGAATTCAGGGTGCCAGCTCCAGGGAAAGGCTTTCTCTCTCTGTTGGCTCTAGAGAAAGGTCCTTGTCATCAATCTTTCCCTGGGCTAGCAGCTTCTCAGCTCAGGGACTCCAGGTCCAAAGGACATGCTCTGCTCCTGGCACAACTTTCTCGGTGGTATGAGATCCCCCATGTTTTTCTGCTTGCTTCTCTCTTTTGTATCTCAAAAGAGATTGGCTTAAGACACGACCTAATATCGTAGGTTGAGTCTTGCCTCATTTACATAACTGCTACTAATCCCATCTTCTCACATCATAGACAAGGGATTTGCAACACATAGGAAAATCACATCAGATGACAAAATGATGGACAATGCACACTACACTGGGAATCATGGCCTAGCCAAGTTGACAGATATTTTGGGGGCATACAATTCAATCCATGACATCCTTAGTTGAAAAGAATGTTCATATCTCAGTCTCCAGACTCAGCTGTTAACTAGAGAGAGTGAAGCGTATTTTCTGTTCTTTAGTTTACGTGTGAAGGTTATTTTCTCATGGAGTGTTACAGACAATGAACAAGTAATCCAATAAATAAAGTAATTCTACAATTTGATAAGTGTAGAAAGTGAATGAATAGGACATGGTGACAAAGAATAACGAGGGAGACCTTTGGGGATTATGGTTGGAAGTCTGAAAATTGTACATCAGTGGGTCAAGGATTAGTTCTAAAGAGGGGGGTTATCTTGGAAGTGGGGGAGGGATTTCATTTACTACACTTCTCGGTTGTTTTAGATTTTTTTCTTTGAAGAATGTTACTTTTGCAATAAAAATTAGGAAGGTACTTCCATTTAAGGAAGAAAAGAAGTATCTTGCTCTAAATCCTTTTTTTTTTTTTTTTTAACAGTTTCTACATATCCAATTCAGTGACATTGGTCACGTTCTTTCAGCTGTGCAAACATTCTTACCCTCCTTTTCTGAGTTGTTCCTCCCCCATTAACATAAACTCACCGCCCCATAACATTCCTATCTAATTTTCCAGTTGCTGTTGTCACTTTGATCCTATATAGATAGTTCTTAAAAGAGTGTAAGGCTCAAGGCAGACCTTTTTTAGTAGTTAAGCTAAACTATTGTTTGGTTTTAAGACGACTTCAGGGGTTATTTTTGGGTTAAGGTTTAAAGATAATCTGAGGGCAATAGCTTCAGGGGTTCATCCAACCTTCATGGCTCCAGAAAGTCTGGAGTCCATGAGAATTTGAAATTTTGTTCTGCATTTTCCCCTTTTTGATCAGGATTCTTCTATGGAATCTTTGATCAAACTGTTCAGTAATGGTAGCCGGGCACCATCCAGTTCTTCTGGTCTTAAGACAAAGGAGGCAGTTGTTCATGGAGGCAATTAGCTACACATTCGTATCCTTCTCCTATTCCTTAAATACATCTACCACACAACTTTTGCCAGCTAAACTTTTTACAGGTATACAACTATTGATAGTAATTATAAAAATTGGTTGTGCAACTCTACCCTTAATCAATACAATTTTTCCATCACCTTTAGCCCCATCCCTTTCCCTTCCCCTCCTGCCCCTGGTAACCACTAATAAACTTTGTTCTCCGTACATTTGCCTTTTTCTTGTCTCTATATAAGTGAGGTCATGTGATATTTGTCCTTTTGTGATTGGCTTATTTCATTTAGCATAATGTCTTCAAGCTCCATCCGTACTGTAGCATGTATCAGGACTTCATTTCTCCTACCGGCTGAGTAGTATTTCACTGTATGTACATACCACTTTTTGTTTATCCATTCATCTGTTGATGGGCATTTAGGTTGTTTCCACATTTTGGCTACTGTGAATAGTGCTGCAGTGCACATTACATTGGTGTATAAGCGTCTTTTTGAGTCACTGTTTTCAAGTCTTTTGAGCATATTCCTAGCAGTGGAATTGCTAGGTCATATGGTAGTTCCATTTTTAGTTTCCTGAGGAACCACCACACCGTTTTCCACAATAGCTGTACTATTTTGCATTCCCATCAGCAACGGATATGGCTTTCAATTTCCTCACATCTTCGCCAACATTTGTTATATATATGTATTTATCTTAGCCACCTTAAACTAAACCCAAAAACCAAACCTACTGCCGTTGAGTCAATTCCAACTCATAGTGACCCTATAGAACAGAGTAAAACTGCCCTGCATGGTTTCCAAGAAGCACCTGGTGGATTCGAACTGCCGACCTTTTTGTGCCGTAGCTCTTAATCACTATGCCACCAGGGTTTCCTAGCCAGGCCAGTGGGAGTGAAATGGTATCTCATTGTGGTTTTGATTTGCATCTTTCTGGTGGCTAATGACACTGGGCATCTTTTCATGTGTTAGGTGGCCATCTGAATGTCATGTTTGGTGAAATGTCTATTCAAGTCCTTTGTCCATTTTATGATCGGGTGATTCGCCTTTTTGTTGTTAAGTCATAGAAGTTTTATAATATTTTTGTTATTAAATTCTTGTCTCTGAAGATATTCTTCCAGGTGGCAGCTTGTCTTTTCACTTTTTTGGTAAAGTCTTTTGATGAACAAAAATTTTAATTTTTATGAAGTTCCACTTATTTATTTTGTATTTTGTTGTTTGTACTTTTGTTATTATATTAGATAATCCATTGTGGAAAGCTAGGCATAACAGCATTGCTTCTGCTTATTCTTCTAAGAATTTTATGATTTTGGTTTGCATATTTAGGTTCTTAATCCATTTTGAATTTGTTTTTCTGTATGGTATGGGGCGTGGATCTTGTTTCATTCTTCTGCAGGCGGAAATCAAAATTTCCCAGCACCGTTTATTGAAGAGACTCGTTTTTCCCCCTCGAATGGACTTAGCATCCTTGTCAAATATCAGTTGATCACAGATGTGTGGGTTTATTTTTGGACTCTACATTCTATCCTATTGGTCTATGTGTCTATTGTTATACCAGTACCAAGCTGTTTTGATTACTGTAGCTGTACAGTATATTCTAAAATTAGGAAGTGTGAGTCCTCCTACTTTGTTCTGCTCTTTCAACAATGTTTTACCTATTCAGGGTCTCACGGCATTCCATATAAAGTTGAGGATTTGTTTTCCTATTTCTGTAAAAAAGGCTGTTGGAATTTGGATTGGGATTGCACTGAATCTATAGATCGCTTTGGGTAGTGTGACATCTTAACAATATTAAATCTTCCAATCCATGAACATGGAACATCTTTCCATCCAATGATTTGTTGCCGTTCAGACCACTGTGATCCATAGGGTTATCATTGCCTGATTTTTGGAAGTAGATCTCTAGAGCTTTCTTCCTAGTCTGTTTTAGTCTGGAAGCTCCACTGAAACCTCTTCAGCACCATAGCAAGAAATAACTCATCACCGGCAGATGGGTGGTAATTGCACATGATGTGCATTGGCGGGGAATTTAACCCTGGCCTCCTGCATAGAAGGCGAGAATTCTACAACTGAGCCACCAATGCCCTCTGGCATTTCGCATACAGTACAATTACTTAACCTGCTTTTCTTCTTGTCTTGCTATTGTAGTCATCTTCCTATGTCAATGCATTCAGCTATAAGCTCCTTGAGGGCAGGGAGTTTTCTCTGGTTTAAGCACTTCTGTGTCCTCGGTATCTAGAAGAGTGCCTGGCCCATAGTAGGAATTCAATAAATTCTTGAATAAATGAATGCCTTTAAACATCTGTATACTAAGTTGTCTATGAGTTGGAACCGACTCTACGGCAGCTGGTTTGTTTTTTTTTTTGTATAGTAAGTCATTGCATGCTTATATTCTATGTAACCAGAGAACAAACTTATATTAAGAAAGTCCTGCTGTGACTTTGGACATGTCACTTAAACTTCCTGAGTCTTAATTTCTTCAGCTCTAAAATGGAGATAACGACACATATCCCAGAGAGGTGACTTGAGAATGAGCTAAAATGAAGCCTTTAGACACTCTGTGTGTGTCTGGTAAATGATAGTGATGGACATTTAGGTTGTTTTCAGCTTTTCACATCCTGGTAGACATAAATGCTTTTCCTACAGTTTCGTATAAATTCCTAAGCATGGAACCACTGAGCCAGGGGGCAAAGGGTGTTTTAAATTTTGCTACGTAGAAACAGGTTGCAGTTTGGAAAGTTTGCCCCATTTACAACCCTGCCAACACTGGCATTATCGCCTTTTCTAGTCTGGTGGGTTCTAATGACTTCTCAATGTTGTGTCGCTCTACATTCCTTTGATCTCTGGGCAGTTAAACATCACTTCATCTGTGTAACCTGCATGATAGCTGAGGCCCCATGGCCCAGCATGGAGCAGCTTAATCAGAGAACCATAGTCAAGTAGCCCAACGTAATCTAAAAAAATCGCAGGCTTTACTTGTGTCTCTCAAGGAACATTAAAGGGGCCATAATTCATAACTTTAAAAGATTTCTTCTCAGAAACCGTTTCCTGGCCTCCCCAGCTCTCACCCCTGTGGACAGAAGAGGTCCTTGAGCACCAGAGGGGAGGAACACTCACCTCTTAATAAACCGGGCCGCTGTCACGCTTATTTTTGTGAATTACCAGTTTATGCCTTTGGCTCTTTTTTCTGTTACGGGTATTTTTCTTTTTCTTTTTGATTTGCATAAAGCCCTTTACATTTCTGCTGGCAGCAGATCAGCAAGCGGGGGAGTTCCTTGCAGCAGATGGGTGGCCAAGCCCATGTCCTTGGCATGCATCCTCCACCGAGCAATGCCAGGGATGAGTTCCTGAAACCTAGACTCTCCACCCCACCCCCCTAACCCCCACCACCCAGCCTTTTGACTCTTCCCTGCTTCTATCCCTTCTTCCAGTCTTGGTTCTTGAAGGTACCTGTGCATAGATAGTGTGGAGTTACCATGGAGACCTGGAAGGGCGTTAAATCACTGTAGTGGGCTGTGACCAGCATCCTTTCCCCCCTTTTTTAAATGAAACAGACTAGCCTGGAATTGAAAATACCAGGATGCCTCACGAGTACAAAGGATAAGCATTGTGCTATGAAACATGTATACATGTAGGTGCTGGGTCACACAGCAAATTGTATTTCTTACTCTGGGTTGAATAAAAATAACTGAAATCCAGTGAATTAGGGGCTCTTGGTGTTGGTCTAAGGTTTTGGGTTTTTTACTTTGTAAATCGTGCTTGCGAGGTGACCTATAGTTAACCTCCCTTTTTCTAGTCTTATTGCCCACACCAGTAGCCTGTTTCAGGAAATCCGCCTCTCCACTTATTCAGATTAAACCACATTAAATGACTTGTGGCACTACCATGAAGTCCTTGTGTGGCGCAAACAGTGAAGCGCTCAGGTACTAACCGAAAGGTTGGAGGTTCAAGTCCACTCATGGGTGCCTCAGAAGTCAGGCCCTGAGACCTACTGAAAAATCAGCCATTGAAAACCCTATGGAGCACAGTTCTACTCTGACATACATGGGGTCGCCATGAGTTGGAATCCACTCAGCGGTTACTATAGTTTAGGTACAAGCATGGCCAGGTGTTCCGCCTGCAGCGCATGCGCACGTTTCCCCCAGCTGCCCCACTTTTCTTCTGCTCTGTTGGGAAACTTTCCTGCCTGTTTCTCAGTTGGTGGCATCTTTTCCTTATATGGATCATTCTCCTTACTGACCTCTGTCTATTCATGTTGGTTTTGTACCTTATGGATATTCTTCAACATATCTGTCTATTGTTGATATCACTCTCTGCATCCAGGGCTTCTATTTTTCCATTTCTTTGGTAATATCAAAATAGTTTTGGTAAAATGAAGGTAAATGCTTGGGTTTCAAGTTCATAGGCTTGAAAGTGGAAACTGGATTTGGTTTTAAATTCTTTGTCTAGGTCATGGGTTGATTGGGAGCTAGCTGGTCAAGGCTAGACTGGGGTCAAGCCAGAGGAAGGTCTGCAAAGGTGTCTTCTAGCTACTGGTCCTTGGTTCTGTTCTACTTAGTGTTTTTCCTAATGACTGAAGGATGATGGAAACTAACATTTTGGTAATGCCGTTTTTGCTTATTGGCTGGGCATATTGATGAGTGTCCGTGAAAAGATTTCTGGAGAAAATTAGTTCTGTGCTGAACAGGGTCTTAGTGACTTAAGGATCTCAATCTTGTGACCTCGAATGTAAACTGCTCACCAGAAGTGAGGAGGCACTTGATGTTCTGCCCAAATGACACCTTCATTTAGGGAACAGGGGATCACCATGATGGGTGATGTGTGTGTGGGAAGACCAGAGATGGAGGAGGGTTGTTAAGTCCGTCTTAGAAATGAAAGCCAAGACAATGTTCCATGGGACATCCACTGATCATCTCAGAGAAGGCTTCAACTGTGGACGAGGGCCCACACTCTCTGGGCTTTGTAGGCTTCTGGGACCACTGTCGGAAACCCTGGGGGCGTAGTGGTTAAGTGCTAGGGCTGCTAGCCAAAGGGTCGGCAGTTTGAATCTGCCAGGTGCTCCTTGGAAACTATAGGACAGTTCTACTCTGTCCTATAGGGTCGCTATGAGTCGGAATCAGCTTGATGGCACTGTGTTGGGTTTGGGGACCACTGTCTCCATATTCATTGCTCAGTTACTCCCTTTCCACATCTTCTCAAGGATCATTGGCAAAACTCTTAAAGCACAAAAGGCCTGTGCTTGTCTTTGAATTACAAAGGAAAGGGTTATCTGTAGAGGCCAAGTCCTCAGCTACACAGATTGGGGGGGGCGGGGGTGGGGGAGCCTGAATGCACACAGTGGGTGGTAGGGAGTGTGTTTTGGTTTCTTATCACTAGTTTGTTAGAATTACTGCAATGAACAGCCAATACTTAGATGATTGAGTCAGATTCCAAAATGACTTAGATGGGTTGGAACAATGAGGGGGTAGGTGCAAGAAGTGTGAAATCCTACCCTTGGGCATACATACAGGATGAAGGACAACAGACTTAAAACACGTTATGTAAAAGACTCAGGTTTTGGTTGTTGGCATGACAAGACTGTTAAAATGTTGAATTTTCCAGATCAAGGGTGGCCATGGTCCTAGGCCTTCCTGGACTTAAGCTAGTCTCCATGGAGTCTTATATCCACTGGTTGAAGCCACTATCTCAGGAGGTATATTAGACTTGGGGCACTAGAAACTGTCTAGAGCAAAGTGACAAGGACAGCAAGGGCTTGGAAATCATGTCTTGTGAAAGGCAGTTGAAAAACTGAGTGTTTTCTTTGGAAAAGATGGTAGTTGGGGGTGGGGGACATGGACATTGGCTTCACATATATCAAGGACTGCCATGAAGATGGTGTATTAGTTTCCCATTGCTGCTATAACAAATTGCCACAAACTTGGTGGCTTATAAAAGGACACTTGAGATTACATTGAGGGCCCACCTGGATAATCCAGGACTATCTCCCCATCCTTAACCTAATCACATCTGCAACATCTCTTTTTCCATGTAAGGTACCATATTTATAGGTTCTGGGAATTAGGATGTGGGCATCTTTGGGGAACCATTATCCTGCCTACAACAAATGATGAAATGTTATTTCTTCAAGGCTGGGCTAATAGGTGCAAGTTCCAGAGAGAGATGTTTTGACCTAAGACAAGGCAACCGTGTCACAGTCTGGGCTTTCCCAGCAGCGGTCATATGAGGGTGTGGTTCCACTCTCTCGGGATCATTCAAGTAGAGGATGACTTAGTTCCACTCTGTCGGATTCACTTTCTCTCCAACTTTCCTCTCCCGTTAGCATGGAGCCTTTTTACATTGTATAAGGAAACCCTGGTGGTGGAGTGGTTAAGTGCTACGGCTGCTAACCAAAAGGCTGGCACTTCAGATTCGCCAGGCACTCCTTGGAAACTACGGGGCAGTTCTACTCTGTCCTATAGGGTCTCTGTGAGTCTGTATCGACTCAACGGCAACAGGTTTGGTTTTGGGTTTTGGTTAAGGCAAGCGAGGCTGGGTGGGCAAATCAGTTCTGCCTGAATCCATGACTTCCAAATCTCAGACCCCTGGTCTCTTTATCTCAGAAGTCAGGAAATTGTGACCTTTTTTCCTGGTCCCATCAATTCACACTTTGAAGGCAATGGTGACAGTGGCTCTCGTGTGGGGGCGTGTGGGAGAACAGAGCAGTGTATCTTGCTTGATTTCTCAGGGTTCTACTCCACATAGACCGTCCTCCCACCCTAGGTGGTTTGAAAGCAGCAGGCAATGAACAGATGGCAGGGGTTTCTCAGCGTTCTGTGTGGTCTTGGGGGTGAGCCCAGCAGGGTCAGAATGGCCACCAGGTGAACACTGATGTGAGAACTCTCTTGTTACCCAGCAATGGCCTGGGGGCCTGGCCAGGAGGAGTGTTCACAAGGAACGCAGGCAGCGCAGAGCGCAGAGGCCTCTGCCTCACTCATCAAAAGCACGTTCTAAATACATCCCCCAATTACTCCTGTGTGTGGCTGTTTGTGCGTGACAGTTCAGGGCCCACAACAGATGGAGAGGTGGGCTCCCCAGTGGGGCCCCAGCGTGGGGTTCCGAGAGTGCTAATGATTCTCAGATCTCCTCTGCAAAGCACCAACTGTGGTAACACTGTAGCTCCAGCCAGGAAACGGAATCACGATGCCAGCTGGTGAGATGAGCTGCTGCTTAATTAAGGAGCCTCCCCAGATTGCATGTGAAGGGTGTGGTTTGTAAATAGTTTATGCACCTGTTAAGTCCATGTGCCGTGGGAAAGCTCTTGAACTTTGTCCGAGAGGGGTCCAGGCCTCCTTTGGCAAGATAACAGTAGAAATTATATCTGTTCTTGATTGGACATTTGTTATTGACCAGCCACTGTGTACTACTAGGCACTTTGCCTGCATTATGTCATTTAATCCTCAGAACCACCCTATAGGTAGGTACTGTTACTAAGCCCATTTCAAAGATGAGGAAACTGAGGGCAAGGGTCAGGTAGATAGCTCAAGTTCACATAGCTGCTAAGACAGTGAATCAGAATTACAATTACACAATCCTGGATTGTAAGCCTCCAGTCCATCACGTGTAAAATAGGAGTAATTCTATGTACCTCCTAGGATTATTGTGAAGATTAGATAAAATCATGCAGTCAAAAATCTATCAGCATAGAGCTTGCCATTTAGTAATGATTCAATTAATGTTTCAATGCCTACGAATAAGATGATGTTTTAATAATATACAGTTCATCCAAATGGAAAAATATCCAATTATTAAAAAGAATAAACCAGAAATATGTGGGTACATGTATTTTGATTTAAAAAGATATTCATATTGTACTCTTTGTTAAAAAAATTTAGTGGAATATATACATGACTCCATTTTTAGAGGAAAAGAGAACAGAAACACATACATGTATGTATGCTTATATGTTTCTATGTTTCTCTACGAACATAGAGAAGGGTGTGAAAGGGTACACACCAAGTTGTTAACAAATGCTCTGAGAATAGATGGTGACGGTGGTGGTAGAGGCGTTATTATCATAGGGAAGAGATATTAACTTCTTTCTATGTCTTTCTATTGTTCGATTTTAGCATACGTTATTTTTGTCATAAAAAAAACAATAAAGTAGTTAAGAATAAAGTTGGTTGATTGTGAACCTTTCTTCCTACCTGTGTCTGCCCTAATTACTATGGACTTACCTACCCAGTGCACCAGTCTAAATGAGTGCCCAAGGCCAAAAGTGGTTTCAAAGACATCTCCTTCCACAATCCCTGGCCCTCATCTATGGCCATGTGGGTAAATTTGGTGGTCCATTGGATGCAGGTAGGGAGATCAAAGGTTGAGCTCCCATTGCTGGGAGGCACTAAAGTTTACAACTCCTTTCCATTGCTCTGGGACACAGGAACAGAGTTGACCCGGTACCAGGCGCTGTCCTGCGTGCTGAAAAGTTGAATATGGCCACATTCCCATTCACCATCAAATCTGACTAAAGGTTTACCAGGTATTTTTAATTAACCAGGAGCCATTCTGGAAACCTAGAAGGGTGAGAGTGTCTGGTCAGAGTAGGCCGGTTTTTGGAATGTGGCCAATTTGACATTATCAGGGAAATGTCAAATGGCTTGAACCCTTTGCCTTCTGGTCCCAAAATGATTTTTCAGGGTCAGTTGTTCACAACTGGAATCGACTGCTGGTTTGACTGACTTGGTTGAATCAACGCATGGTTTGTTCCTTCTGCCAAAACCAATCTCCCATCTCCACATCCAATGCACAGCAGGAGCCTTCTCACCCAAGACTATGAAGGATGCCAGAAGCTGCTGTGAGAGCCTCCCAACCCTTCCCCAAGCCAGCACCTTGGAGCAATCCAACCCAACACATAGTCACCTGAAAAAAATTCTCTGTTGCCAACTGCAGGTAAGGCCCTGCTCAGGGGTCATACTTTGAGGAAAGTCAGGCCAGGCATTTAGAGAACCCCAGTGCACTGTATAATGAAGAAGGGTGCTCTCTGGGTGCACAATAGAAGTACCTGAGGAGGCCTAAACAAACGCAAGTGCTTGTGCTTCACTCTTCAAGCGTCTGATTCAGAAAGTCCAAGGTTAGTGCCCAGAGACCTGTATTATTATTTTTTAAATTCCCAGTTGAGAAGCACTGTGTTGGTACTATGGGATGACTGTTTGTTCTACTAATCATTCCTTAGGTCTGGAACACAGGGTGCAAAGTAAGGATGGCTGAGAGATGAGGCTGCAGACAATAGCCGTGTCAAGGGGAGGCCGGCATTCTGCAGGACCAGCTGCAATGGTTCCCACAGGTGTCTCCTCTTGTATTCCACATCTTGCCGGTATCTCCGGGAAGAATGGAGTGGATAACAAGCCCACTGTAATTATCACCTTTTTTTTAGAGAATACAAGGTGGGTCTGCATAATAAGCAGGAGTCCTGAGTGGAGGCTGGAAGCAACATGTGGCTGAGATGCAGATGAGGTCCCAAGCCATGGTTGACCTTAAGGATGATAACATGCTGGGATTGGTCCTTCCCCATTCCTAATTGTGGAGAGGGGGCTGTCGGTCAGAGCCAGAGCTGGGCCCCACAGCTCATGTGGAGAAGGAGCAATGCCTGAGCATCAGGTGACCAGGTTGTTTAGCCCTAGCACTGACTTGCTAAAACCAAACCCACTGCCATTGAGTCAATTCTGACTCATGGTGACCCCATGTGTTACAGAGGAGAACTGAGCTCCATAATGTTCTCTTGGCTGTAATCATTATGGAGGCAGACCACCAGGTCCTCCTTCATAGTACCATTGGGGGGGTTTGAAATGCCAACCTTTCAGTTAGTAGTCGAATACAAACCACTTGCATCACCCAGGGACCTAAACGAAAACCAACTAGATGGAGTTGGAAAAGATTCCAACTCATAGCAACTCTGTAGGACAGAGTAGAACTTCCCTCATAGGGTTTCCAAGGTTGTAATCTTTAAGGAAGCGGACTGCCACATCTTTCTCCCTTGGAGTGGCAGCTGAGGGCTTAACAGAGGCGCCACCAGGGATCCTTTCCAGGGATATAAAGACTGGTAGAATGTTCCTTCCTCCTTCTCTATCTCTGGGCTTTTCTTGAACCTTGAGGGGATGAGTACAGGTGAGCTTTTATGTTTCCTCCCTGTTTTGACTATCTGTAACCCTCCAAATCTCAGACAGCAAGATATAGTAAAACAAAAACAAACCAAAGCATCATATCCGGAGAGCATCTAGTTTTTCCGTAATTTTTCAATGACAAAAGTAATACATGATTGTTACATATATTCAACCAACACTGAAGTGCACAGAATAAAAAATAAAGTCCATTTCCCTCAACCCTGTTCCCCAGAGGCAACAATTGTTTGGGGTGTGTCCCTTCCACAGCTTTTACTCAAATCGTGTAGTTTTAAATTGTGAGTTTTACCAATGAACTACAAAGTTGAAATACCAGAAAACTAGATTGACTCTGAATCTGAACTTGAAAGCTGCTGACTGACAGTTCTGTGCCAACTTGGGTCAGTGAGGCAGAGCAGGGAGCCTCTGGGCTCTCCTACGAGCTCTGAGCAAACGTTGGGAAGTCTTTACCTCGAGTTGTAACAAAGGCTGGGTGGAGGGATCCAGAAGTCACCTGCCATTCTCTTTCACAAAGGCACTGACTGTGAGTTACACTGCATTAGGCTGGAAATTGCGTTTGTATGTTAATTCCCTAAGCTTCGAATCTTTTCATCCCAGCCTCCAGCTCTAGCACAGTTTGCTAAAGAAATTCTGTCAATTCACTTCATTTTATGGGTCTGTGACTGATGATGATTCATCCAGCTTTTCCCAGTGTTGATGTGTGTGTCTGTGTGTGTGTGGAATTGACTGAGGTAGCATGGAGAAAGAAAACTAACAAGGGGCCGTGTAGTCAATTTGGACTCATGGCAACCCCATGTGTGTCAGAGCAGAGCTGTGTTACACCGGAGAGTTTTCAATGACTCGTTTTTTTTTGGAAGTAGATCACTAGGGCTTTCCTCTGAGGTGCCTCTTGGTGGACTTGAACCACCAATCTTCTGGTTAGCAGTACAGCACACCAACTGTTTGTATTACCCAAGGACTCCTAGTGAAAAAGAACTGCTTATTTAATTCCAGTGAGGCCCAAGGGCCATGTCCATGGGAGATGGGATGGCCATGATGGTGGCTGGACCCTTTGCCCTAGAAAATAACAGAGCCTGTCCAAGGAGGAGACCTCCATACCTGGTTGAGGCTCTTGTTGAGGAGGTGACTTTTAAGCTTGGCCAGCTGGGCCGTCCTGGAATCTGCTGTGACTAGAGGCTGAGAGGGGTGAGGGCTGCTCTAGACAGGTCAGGGCTGAGCACGTGCTGATGCCGTACCTAGGGGCCAATGGGCTCTTTGGTATCAGTCATCTAGCCACAAACCCCAAAGCCATTTGTGATGTGGAAGTGTTGAGGCCCCACCCCTGCCTTATGGTGCTTCCAGATGGGGCCAGACTGATACGGCTGCATTTATTATTACTCTTTCTATACATATGTATGCATTTTTTTTTCAAAAAGGAGACGTACAATACATATAACTCTCTACTTTGGTTTTTCCCCACTTGATATATATGTGTGTGTGTGTGTGTGTGTGTGTGTGTGTGTGCATAAACCAAACCTGTTGCCTTTGAGTAGATTCCAACTCATAGCCAACCTATAGGATAGAGTAGAACCAACCCATAGGGTTTCCAAGGAGTGGCTTGTGGATTAAAACTGCTAACCCTTTGGTTAGCAGTTGTCGCTCTTAACCACTGAGCCACCAGGGCTCCATAAGTGTCTCTGTGTGTGTATATGCATATATATATATATATATATATATACATACACTTATTACAATGATACATGTTATTGTAGTAAGTATATATCTATATATATGTATATACATATAAAACAAAATATTTGCCATTTCACCATTTTTCACATGTACAATCAGTGACATCAGTTACGTTCAACATGTTGTGCGCCCATCACCATTACCCGTTTCCAAATTTTTCCATCACCCTTACCAGAAGCTCAGTTCCCCACTCTATATGTTTACATCTCTTTCTAAGTCGATAGGAGTGCAAAAGGCTAAAGTGCTCGGCTGCTCACTGAAAGGTTGAAGGTTTGGGTCTACCCAGACGTGCCTCAGGAGAAAGGCCTGGTGATCTGTTCTGAAAAATCAGCCACTGAAAACCCTGTGGAGCACACTTCTACTCGGACACACACGAGGTCACCACCAGTCAATATGACTCAACAGCAACACTCCTGTAAGTCAATGCTTACAGATCGACTTCATTCTTTGTAATATCTGCGTAGTATTCCATGGAATTTAAGGTTTCAGGTTCGTTCTTCTATTATAAACAATTCTGCGATAAACATCCTTGTCCATACATCTTTTGGACTGGTACTTTTATTTCAGTTGGATGGATTCCCAGAAGCAGCATTGCTTTTGGGTCAAACGGACTACAGAGTTTTTAACTTCAATAAATCCTGTTAGATTACTTTCTAAAATGGCTGAAATAATTTACAGTTCCAGCAATAGGGTCTAAGAGTGCCTCTTTCTTCATGCCCTTGCTTGAACTAGATGTTATCAATCTTTTTTAATTTGGAGGCTAAGAAGTGGAATCACATTTTTGCTTTAATTTGCATTTCCCTGAAAACTAATAAAGCTTTTTCTTTGGTCCTAAGTTGTGCTCTATGCATTGTCTTTGTAGGTGAGTTGGGTCGTGATTGTATGAGTGAATAGAAGGTGAAGACCTTCTAGAAAGTCAAAGAGTTTGGAGAAGATGGGGCGTGCCCTCTAGATAATTTTTCAGGCCACGTGGGGGCTGTTGGTGGTGTCTGGTGTTACCTCAGGCATGCAGATGAAAGGATGTGATGTGGTAAAAACTGGGGCAGCTTAGAAAAATGGAATTGGGGGTCACCTTCCCTACGGTCGTAGTTGAATGGGTGTTTGCAGGAGGTAGGGAGTTCCTCAGTCCTGGAAAGATGTAAGCAGACATCAAAAGACCATCTTCTACTTATTTATTCATAATCCAGTTGTGAACATGATAAGCATGGTCTCTACCTTCAAGGATCTCAGAGTCTAGGGAGGAAGTCATATGGTTAAGCATGTGATTATACATATATGTGTTTAATTACAAATGTGATAAGTGATATAAAAGGAAAGTGTAGGGGACCCTAACTTAGTTTTGCGGGGGTCAGGAAAGACTCCCCTGAAGCAGGATATTCAAAATGAGACCTGAGGAATAAGCAGGAGTTGGTCAGGTGAAGGGAGGGTGGTGGCATTCTAAGTAGGGAGCAGTATGTGTGAAGGCTTGGTTGTGTGTGAAGGACTTCTGCATTGTCCAGGAGCTCAGGTTAGGTGACCCTAGGGCCCTGGAGAAAGAAGGTCTTCATCTGTGTGAGCTCTGCCAAATGGTCCCAATGCCTCTTCCCTTATAGGTGCTGGGCTGGCCCAGATGTTCACTGGTTGAGAGCATCCAAAGGGGAGAGACCCATGGAGTAATCTTAATAAAGACAGTGGATGCCCAGGGAGCAGGAATAGCCCCCAAGCATGCTGGAATAATGGCATCCAAAGCACCAATGAAGAATCAAGGGGATCATTAGTCCAGGGCTAGAGGGATGGAGGGGAGGAGCAAGGATCAAAATGAAGCATGGAGTCAATGGTTCAGACAGGGTGCTGAGAGAACATGAGAATGGATCAGGGGTGGGGAGAGAGATCCTGAGACATGCCCAAGAAAAGCAATGCCTTCTGCTCGATTTGGGGGGCTGCCAGGGCTGGTGCCCAATGAAACATCCCTGCTTAAAGGCCAACGGTGGGATGCTCTGAAAGTGCACTTGGTTGGGTTGTGGAGGTGGCTAGCTCCTAAGCTTGCCTGAGTGTAGGATGTCCAACCATCCTGGTTTGTCTAGAATGGAGGGTGTCATGGGTTGAATCATGTCCCCCAAAAATATGTGTATCAATTTGGCTAGGCCATGATTCCCAGTATTTTGTGATAGTCCACCATTTTGTCAATTGATGTGACTTTCCTATGTGTTATAAATACTATCTCTATGACATTAAAGAGGTGGGATAGGTGGCAGTTATGTTAATGAGGCAGAACTCAATCTACAAGGTTGGATTGTGTTATGAATCAATCTCTTTTGAGATAAAACCCCCCCACATGGTCTTAAATGCTAAGAAGCAGCCATCTAAGATACAGCAATTGGTCTCAGCCCACCTGGATCAAAGGAGAATGAAGAACACCAAGGTCACACGATAATTATGAGCCCAAGAGACAGAAAGGGCCACATGAACTACAGACTTACATCAACCTGAGACCAGAAGAACTAGATGGTGCCTGGCCACAACCGATGACTGCCCTGACAGGGAGCACAACAAAGAACCCCTGAGGGAGTAGGAGAACAGTGAGATGCAGACCCCAAATTCTCATAAAAAGACCAGACTTAATGGTTTGACTGAGACTAGAGGAATCCTGGAGGTCATGGTCCCCAAACCTTCTGTTGGCCCAGGACAGGAACCGTTCCTGAAGGCAACTCATCAGACATGGAAGGGACTGGACAATGGGTTGGAGAGATGCTGATGAAGAGTGAGCTACTGGTATCAGGTGGACACTTGAGACTGTGTTGGCATCTCCTATCTGGAGGGGAGATGGGAGGGTAGAGGGGGCTAGAAACTGGCAAAACGGTCACAAAAAAAGAGACTGGAAGGAGGGAGCAGGCTGACTCCTTAGGGGGAGAGTAAATGGGAGTGTGTAGTAAGGTGTTAAGCTTATATGTGACAGACTGACTTGATTTGTAAACTTTCACTTAAAGCACAATAAAAACTACTTACAAAAAAACCCCCACATGTCTGTCAGTTTGTCTTACTGTGGGGGCTTGTGTGTTGCTGTGATGCTGGAAGCTATGCCACCAGTATTCAGATACCAGCAGGGTCACCCATGGACATGGAACCAGGGATATCATTGCTGATGTCAGATGGATCCTGGCTGAAAGCAAAGGATACCAGAAAGATGTTTACCTGTGTTTTATTGACTATCAAAGGCATTTGGCCGTGTGGATCATATCAAATTATGGATAACATTGAGAAGAATGGGAGTTCCAGAACACTGTGCTCATGAGGGACTTGTACATAGATCAAGAGGTCGTTGTTCGGAGAGAATAAGGGGATACTTAGTGGTTTAAAGTCAGGAAAGGTGTGTGTCAGGGTTGTATCCTTTCACCACACCTATTCAATCTGTATCCTGAGCAAATAATCCAAGAAGCTGGACTATGTGAAGAAGAACGGGGCATCAAGATTGGAAGAAGATTCATTAACAACCTGCATTATGCAGATGACACAACCTTGCTTGCTGAAAGTGAAGAGGAATTGAAGCACTTACTAATGAAGATCAAAGACCACAGCCTTCAGTATGGACTGCACCTCAACATAAAAAAACCAAAAATCCTCACATGGACGAATAAGCAACATCATGATAAATGGAGAAAAGATTGAAGTTGTCAAGGATTTCATTTTACTTGGATCCACAATCAACACCCATAAAAGCAGCAGTCAAGAAATGAAAAGACGCACTGCATTGGGCAAATCTGCTGCAAAGGGCCTCTTTAAAGTGTTGAAAAGCAAAGATGTCACCTTGAAGACTAAGGTGCACCTGACCCAAGACATGGTATTTTCAATTGCATCATGTTCATATGAAAGCTGGACAATGAATAAGGAAGACTGAAGAAGAATTGACACCTTTGAATTGTGGTGTTGGTGAAAAATATTGAATATACATACCATGGACTGCCAAAAGAATGAACAGATCTGTCTTGGAAGAAGTACAACGAGAATGCTCCTTAGAAGCAAGAATGGTGAGACTGCGTCTTGCATGCTTTGGATACATTGTCAGGAGGGATCAGTCCCTGGAGAAGGACATCATGCTTGGTAAAGTAGAGGGTCAGCAGAAAAGAGGAAGACCTTCAACGAAGTGGATTGACACAGTGGGTGCAACGATGGGCTCAGGCATAGCAACAGTTGTGAGGATGGCGCACGACCGGGCAGTGTTTGTTCTGTTGTGCATAGGGTCGCTATGAGTTGGAACTGACTGGAGGGCACCTAACAACAACAACAACAACTTTTGAGATATAAAAGAGAGAAATGAGTAGAGAGACAAGCGGACCTCATACCACCAAGAAAGCAGTGCCAGGAGCAGAGCACATGCTTTGGACCCGGGGTTCCTGCGTGGAGAATTTCCTAGTCCAGAGGAAGACTGATGACAAGGACCTTCCTCCACAGCCAACAGAGACAGAAAACCTTTCTGTGGAGCTGATGCCCTGAATTTGGACTTGTGGCCTACTAGACTGTGAGAGAGCAAAACTGTGGTTTTGAAGCCATCCACGTGTGGTATTTCTCTTATAGCAGCACTGGATAACTAGGACAGAATTTGGTACCAAGAGAGTGGGGTGCTGCTCTAGCAGATACCTGAAACTGTGAATGGATAGTGGAGTCAGAAGAAGTGAGGGGAACCAGAAGCAGCAGAAAGCCGGCAGCAGCAGAGAAATGGAAGAAGCAGTGAAACAGCAACAGCAGAAACAGGAGCCCGTCACCAGACAGCACTGGAGCCAACCCACAGAGCGAGAGAGCTGAATGACTTTGTGCAGCAGGCTTCCTGGCAGAGTGAGGTGCCTCTGGGCACTTATCAGTGGAGCTGAGCTTACTGACCCAGGGAGCAAGAGAGCTGAGTGCCTTCCAGCTGAAGTTTACTGGTGGAGTGAGATGCCTCCAAGCACTTATAGGTGGAGCTACAGAGCTTTGGAACAGGTGAGGACGGAGAGGCTTGAGGGGCCAAGAGGCCAAGAAACCAGGAAGCAGAAGCTGAAAAGACAAGGAACACAGGAAGCCGAGCTGCCTTAATCTCAAAGGGCATGACCATGACCTCTGGGGTCTCAAAGTGTGGAGCCATGGCCTCTGGTGTTTCTAAGGGTGGAGATGACACTCAGATGGACTAAGGGAATGGTGCACCTAAAGCTGAGAGAGCAGAGCTGCCATCTCAGTGGGGCGGAGCAGCTCCTAGTCCAGGAGAAGATTGATGCCAAGGACCTTCCTCCAGAGCTGACACAGAGAGAAAGCCTTCCCCTGGAGCTGATCCCCAAATTTGGACGTGTGGCCTACTAGACTGTGAGAAGATAAACTTCTGTTTATTGAAGCCATCTACTTGTGTCATTTTTGTTGTAGTAGCACTAGATGACTAAGATAGAAAGGTTCCCTGGGACGTGGACTTCCTGTATTAAACTAGGAAAGTCCTAGGAAAACTGAGATGAGTTGGTTACCCTACCGGAATCCGACCTCCAACTCGATCACAAGAAAGCTACTGCTTTGACAATACGAAAATCCCAGGTGAGGTTCCTAGGCTAGCCCACTGAAAGGGTGCTATAGGCTGCATTCCAGTCAGACCAAGAAGTGAGACATTTGACCAACCCCAGCGAGGGAGTGGCGGTGATCTCCATGCATCTTTCTAGCACTAACCATTTATAAGCCTCTGAACAGAGGCCAGGCCAGGGTCTTTCCAGTGGAGAACCAGCATGGCACGCCTTCTCCATTCAGTCCTGCAGAATCTGCTCATCATCCCCGTAGACGGTTGAATGGACAAAAAAGTATGTCCACACCTTAATCACCAGAACCTGTGAATATCACCTTACGTAGGAAAAGTTGTGCTAGAGTTCAGAATCTTGAGAGGAGAAGCTTATTGTGAATTATCCAGTCGGGCCCTAAATGCCATCACATGTGTAAGAGGGACACAGATGGGGATTTTATGCAGACACACAGGGAAGAAGGTGATATGATGGAGGCAGAGGCTGAGTGATGTGGCCACAAGCCCAGGAATGCCAGCAGCCACGAGAATCTGGAAGAGGCAAGGAACAGATTCTCACCTAGAGCCTCTAGAGGGAGTGTGGCCCTGCTGGCATCTTCATTTTGAGCTTCTGGCCTCCAGAAAGGGTCCCTGTGTGGTGCAAATGTGTTGCACTCGACAACTAACCTAAATATTGGTGGTTTGAACCTACCCAGTGGCACCGCAGAAGAAGGCCTGGCAATCTGCTTCCACAAAGATTACAGCCAAGAAAACCTTATGAAGCAGTTCTACTTTTCTACTCTCTAACACATGGAGTTGCTATGAGTCAGAATCAACTCCATGGTAATGGGTGTGTTTTTTTTTTTTTGGCAGGGGGTTGGCTCCCAGAACTAAGAGAATAAATTTCCGTTGTTTGAAGCCACCAAGTTTGTGGTAATTTGTTACAGCAGCCAGAAGCCAATATAGCACCCGAAGACACCAGACAAAAGAACCCAAGCCCTGGGCCCCCTGTCTGGCCAGGGCCACAGCCTCCCTCTGACCAGTCTGTCGTGGTTGATAGGGAGCTGGTTTTGGGTGGGGGGGTGGTGGTTATTGCGTGCAGAATGAAGGGGAAGGGAAGGATCTGCTCCATGACAGCTGAGCACCAGCATTCATTCAAAGGTTAAACTGAAACCAACCATCTGTTGCACTCGGGAACCATCGCCATTAGTCCTGCAGTCAAGAATTGATTTCACCAGGCAGCTGGTGTTTTGGGGGGGGGGAAATGGGTATGCAGGGCTTCTGGCAATGTGATAGGGAAAAAGACTGGTGGCAGAGGAGAGAGCAGGGAGCCGCTTGGCACGGAGCTCGTGTAAACTCATCTCAATGGCTCAGCCTTTTCCAGCTTGCGAGATGTTTCCCTACCCCTTTCCCCTTCTCTTGCCTGATGCTGGCAAGAGCCCTGGGAGGTGGGCAGGGGAGGGTGCTGACGGTCTGGAGAGACATGCTCTGAGAACCAGAGGGGCTGACTTGCCTGGGCCTCACAGCTGGGAAGCGGGAGAGGCAGGACAAGCTGCCCGCAAGCCGGTCTCATTCCTCAGCTTCAAGGGGCTAAGAACTGAGCTCGGGCAGTTACACCAGATGGCTTGTCTGTTTTGCTTGTGGGTGGGGGCAGTTTCTGCAAACCCCACCCCACCACCTGTAATTTTTGCTTCTGTGAAAGGGCTGTCTCAGGTTGAGTTCCCAAGAAGCTGACCGTGAAGGTGCAAGATGTTCATTAGGAAGTATTCTTGGGACCAGGGGAGCAGCGGCGTGTCAGTGGTAGAATTCTTGTCTTCCATAATGGAGGCCCTGGTTGGATTGCAGCCGATGCACCTCGGCACAGCCACCACCTGTCTGTCAGTGATGGTCTGTGTGCTGCTTTGATGCTGAGAACGTTTCAGTGGAGCTTCCAGGCTAAGGCAGATTAAGAAGAAAGGCCTGGAGATCTTCTGAAAATCAGTCAATGAAAACCCTATGGATCACAATGGTCCGATCTGCAATCGATCTCGGGAATGGCGTGGAACCAGGCAGCGTGTCGTTTTGTTGTGCCTAAAATCACTTGACAGCAGCTAAAAACAACATTCTTGGCATCAAGGTCTGTGGAACGGAGAGGGAAGGAAGCGGGGCTGGGCAGAGGGAGAAGCTGAGCTGCATTGTGTCCCTCAACCCACATGACTCAGGGTCATCTCTGGACCTCTCCAGGCTGACTTGGGGCAGAGACAGAAGGAGCAGATCTAGCCTGAGGACCTTGAGGGCACAGATTTGGTTCAAGATAAAGGGCTCCCCAATGGTCAGACCCAGGACCAGCTATATAATTTGTGGGGCTGAGTACAACATGAAAATTCAAAAAAGCACTGAGATTTTTCCAGAAGGCAACACCAAGTGTGCAAATAGGAAAGGGCTGGCCAGAGAATGGAGAAGAGGGCTGGGAGCATCAGAGGAGAACTGGACACAGAATTCATAGGAGGCCAGCCTCCCCCAACTTCCTCCTCTCTCCTCAGCCTAGGAATGAGTTCCCTACGTGGATGGAGGGCTGCCTCTCTCTTGAAGGCTGAGCACGGACCCTTCTCATCGGGGTCAGGCTGGGAGCAGCCCCCTTTTGCAATCCTTCAAAGCTACTGCCAAAAGTAGCAGACAGCTTCAGCATGCCTCAGGTGCCATCTTTTCTCAGAGTCTTAGCCAGGCTCAAAACCTCTCCCAGTCAAGAGGCAAGGCTTGCAAATCCCTCCCAATGGAGAGAAACAAAAAAGACTTGCCTAGGAAGCCTGGGGCAGATTCCTGATGGGGTAGAGTCTTGCAAAAGTGATCTTCTGCTTGCAGGACAGAGTTGTTGCAAGGGCAGGGAGAAGCTGTGGCTTCTGGCCAGCAGACAGCAGCCTCCCAAACCTACTTACTGGCTACAGGGAGGTCTCTGCACTGGTTCTAGCATCTTAACATAGGGTCCTACTTGACTCCCACCATCCCCACCCTATAGATTCCTTAGGGACCCAGGACCCAGAAACCATCTTCAGGAGTGTGACATTCCAGGGTCAGGCCAGGAAGAGCCCAGGTTTGGAGTGTGGCTGCTGAATTCCTCCAGGCCTCCCAGGGCATGATTCTCAGTCCCCAGTACTGTGAGTGGTGCTCCCTGCCTGGTCCTGACGCTGTGGCCTCCACATTAACCCCCAGGTCCTGCTCTGGAGGCTTTCTGGTCTAAAGCCAATCCAGTTTCTGACCTGCTACAAATCCACGTGGATCTCCAGCTGCTTGATGAGGGGTGGGACCCAGCGTGTGTGTTTATTTTACTTTCCCATCACTGCATGTTTGCATGTCCTCCCAGTTAGGAGCATCCCAGGGAGGTGGGCTCTACCAGGGACACCTAGAGAAGAGTGTGATTCTGAGAATCTTGGAATTTACCTTGGGATGATACTCTAGATTTTAAAAACTCTTCCAACACACTACCCCACCTGGTCCTCACAATCATCTTCAGAGTAAGACTATGATCCCCATTTTACCAGTGAGACCACTGAGGAGCAGACAGGTTCAGACTCTGCCCAAGCCACCCTAGACAAGAACTCGGCCAAGGCTGGAATTTAGATCTGCCCAGCTCAGAAGCCCAGGCTAATCCTATTGCCTAGCGCCGTCGTTCTCAAACATGATCATACATCAGAATCCCCTAAGGGGCTTGTTAAAACACAGATTGCTGGGCCCACCCCAATTTTCTGATTCCACAGGTCTGCGGTAGGGACTGGAGTCCGTGGGTGGTACAGTCATTAATGTGCTGCCAACCAAAAGGTTGGAAGTTTGAGTCTACCCAGAGATGGCTCAGAAGAAAGGCCTGGCTATCTAAAAAAAAAAAAAAATTATTATTTTTTTACTTCTGAAAAATCAGTCACTGAAAACCCTGTGGAGCGTGGTTCTACTGACACCCATAGATAGCCACGAGTCAGAACCAGCTCTACTGATCGGCACCTGGTGGTGGTGGGGACTGAGAATTTACATTTCTAGTAAGTTCCCTGGTCATGCGGATGCTGCTGGTTGGAGGACCACATTTTGAGAGGCGCTGGCCTGGAGACACTTCAGTGGTCTTCAGGAAAGGGGGCCAGTCCTGTAGGAAGAGTCTGCTCACCAGGATGCAAGCCCTCTCCAGGGCAGTAGCAATGCCAGACCACAGTGGTGTCCTGCTCACTCTGTGCCAGGCATCGCTTTAAACACCAACTCATTTCATCCTTGTAGCGACTCCAGGAGGTTGAAATTCTCATTCTCCACATTTTATAGATGAGAAAATGAAGGCACAGAGAGAAACTGCCCAAGTCACATAGCTGGTAAACAGCCAATTGGGTCTTGATCCTGGCAGTCTGGCTGCCAGGTCTACCCTGTCCAGTGACTCCCTTCTGCTTCTGGGTGTGGAAGGAGCACAGGCCCTCAAATCTAGCAGACCTGGGTATGAGCCCCTGCTCCATCACTTACCACCTCTATGACCTTAAGCATGTTAGCCGGCTTTTCTAAGCCTCAGTGTCCAGGTTTGTTGTCATGGATTGAGTTGTGTCCCCTCAATATATCTGTCAACTTGGCTAGTCCATGATTCCCACTATTGTGTGATTGTCTACCATTTTGTCATCTGCTGTGATTTCCCTGTGTGTTGTAAATACTATCACTCTGATGTAATGAGATGGACTATCAGCAGTCATATTGATGAGATCTACAAGATTAGATAATGTCTTAAGCCAACCTCCTTTGAAATATAAAAGAGAGAAGCGAGCAAAGAGACATGGGGACCTCATGCTACCAAGAAAGCAGCACTGGGAGAAGAGCGTGTCATTTGGACCTGAGGTTCCTGCATGAAGAAGCTCCTAGACCAAGTGAAGATTGATGACAAGGACCTCCTTCCAGAACCTACAGAGAGGAAGCCTTCCCCTGGAGCTGGTGCTCTGAATTTGGGGTTCTAGCCTACTTTGCTGTGAGGAAATAAATTTTTCTTTGTTAAATCATCTGCTTGTGGTATTTCGGTTATAGCAGCAGTAGATGACTAAGACATTTGTGAAAGGGGGAGAATAGTGATGCCTGCTCTATGGGGTTCTAAGGATTAGAGATGAGGAGTGTAAGAGACTTGTGGTAAGAGTGTTGGCATACAGCCGGTGCTTAATAAACAGTAATGAATATTATGGAGATTGCTGGGGAATACCAGCCCTCATTCCCTCACACAAGTCCCTTAGCCACCGGCATGAAAAGAGCCAGGTACCCTTGGCCCTTCTTCCTCCCCCCTTCCTTTCTCTCTCCTCTCCTCTCTTCCTCCAACTCTGCAAATCCTGAGGCTACAGTGTCCTTTCTGCAATTGACCTCCCTCTCAAGCAGATGTGGGGGCTCTTGGCACGGGCCCAGCAAGGCTACTTGGGAAGAAGGGGTCTCCTTTGAGGGCAGAGAATTCACCGTTTTTAGCTAGACTCAAACCCCAGAGGCTTTGGAGATGACTGCATTTCCCCCCAGATGGAGGAGCATAAAAAGATTTGGCTTCAGATGAGAGATGATTCAAAATCATAAATCACAGGCAGTAACAAAGGAGCCCTGTCCTCCTGTTATGGAGAGAAGGGAATCCAACAGTCCTGGGCTCTTTTTGGGAAACTCCAGAAGGCTCTTCTGAGCAGCTGCCTTTGAGGCCCATCAGCCCCGCATGGGTGGGGAGGGGCCCATCTCCTGGGACCCTGCTGGGGAACTAACCATGGAGCCCTCAGCAAGTGGGTAGCCCTACCCCTAGGCTTTTGGGAGAAAGAGGTTATTCCCAGGTACCTTACAGATGCGTGGGTGTAAGACATTGCACTTGACCATGGGCTCTTCTGATGGCCTTATCGGGTATTTCTTGGTCATGTTCTGTTGCTTTGACAATTGTATTCCTTGGGGCGCAGTTCAAAGTATGTAGATTTTGGAATCTGATAGGTCTGGCTTTGAACCCCAGATCAGGCACTCCCAAGCCCTTTTGTATACTTACCATGAGCCAAATACCAGTCTAGAGTCTTTACATAAAGTAACACATTTAATCTTTATGTCAAACATATGATGTAGGGACTGCTAAAGATTATCCATATTTTAGAAATGAGGAAATAAAACATTAAGAAGTTAAGTAACTGGCCAAAGACCACACAGCTAGAAAACGATGGACCTGGAACTGGAATTCTGCGAGATGGGCTGTACAATGTTAACAAGAATATTTATTTAGGACTTTTCTAAGTGCTTTATGTGTTTTAACTTATTTAATCTCACATAAACCCTCTGAAGTAGGGTTTAGTCTTACCCCACTTTACAGATGAGAATACTGAGTCTCAGAGAGAGATTGTGTCTTTTCCAAGATCACAAGGGAGGCAGCAGAGCCTGGTTGTAAATAACAGGGGGATCTGCAGTTGGACTGGTTCACATTCCATCATCACCGTTTACTGACTGTGGTGACCCCAACCAACTTACTTAACATCTCTCACCCTGAGTAAAGTGGGGATAATCATATCTTATGGATTATAGGGGGTATCTAGCATTTATCATGAAACAATCTCTACTATATATGCACTTAATTCCTTACAATTTAAAACTTTTGACAATAACCCCATGATTCTACTACTACCTCCATTTTTATGGTTGAAGCACAGAGAGGTTATACAACTTGCCTGAGGCCACACAGATGCACCTCTGGGTGTGGTGCATTCTAAATGCTAATCCTTCCTCTCATGGGACACTTCGATGGGTTCCTTGGGTGTCTCTGATTGCAGTTCCCTGGGTGATTCTTGCTTACCACATATCCCTCACCTACTTGCTCCCCATTGATTCTCTGATGAGACCATATTCCTTCAGGTGAGTCTCTGGGGTGGAGGCCCTTTCAGGATAACTTCTTCCTGGAGGGGAGGGCCCACATCCTGCCCGGTCAAGCCCCCGCCACCTTTCCCTACTCTCAGGGAAGTGGAACTCTTGAAACCACCCCTTCTTGTTCGAATGTCAGTTTGAATGTCAGTGAGGCGCTGGCTCCTGCATCCCGCAGATTCCAGATGGCTCAGGCCAAGCTTGTCTTGAAGCCCTTCCTTTGACTTTAGATAAAGAGGACATAACTCCTCTTCACATGGGGAGAAAAGAAAAAAATGCCACAGAGCTCCAGAAAGTCCCTTCCAAAATACATCCTCATTCTCCATCTTCTCAACCATTTTCAAGCCTTCCTTTGTACACCCTTGTGTTGTAGCACAATGAATTGTCTAAATTCAGCAGGGACAAGAATCAGAGCCAGTAGAAAGCTGGTTCCTATGAGGCAGAGGTCAGCACTGTCTCCGCCCTCTCACTTCTCCATCCTTTCTGACACCAGCGCTTCCACCACAGCACCCTCCACTTCTCAGCAGGGTAAATAACCCTTTGCAATGGCCACCCAGAACTCACAGACCATACTCATAGTTATGTGGCTTATTAGGGAAATGTTGTTGTTGTTAGGTGCTGTCAAGTGGATTCCGACTCGTAGCGACCCTATGCACAACAGAACGAAACACTGCCCGGTCCTGCCCCATCCTTACAATCGTTGTTATGCTTGAGCTCATTGTTGCAGCCACTGTGTCCATCCACCTCGTTGAGGGTCTTCCTCTTTTCCATTGACCCTGTACTCTGCCAAGCATGATGTCCTTCTCCAGGGACTGATCCCTCCTGACAACATGTCCAAAGTATGTAAGACGCAATCTCACCATCCTTGCCTCTAAGGAGCATTCTGGTTGTACTTCTTCCAAGACAGATTTGTTCATTCTTTTGGCAGTACATGGTATATTCAATATTCTTCGCCAACACCACAATTCAAAGGCACCAATTCTTCTTCGGTCTTCCTTATTCATTGTCCAGCCTTCACATGCATATGATGTGACTGAAAATACCATGGCTTGGGTCAGGCGCACCTTAGTCTTCAAAGTGATATCTTTGCTCTTCAACACTTCGAAGAGGTCCTTTGCAGCAGATTTGCCCGATGCGTCGTTTGATTTTGTGACTGCTGCTTCCATGGCCGTTGACTATGGATCCAAGTAAAATGAAATCCTTGACAACTTCAATCTTTTCTCCGTTTATCATGATGTTGCTTATCACTGGTCCATGTCAGGATTTTTGTTTTCTTTTTTATGTATAGGTGTAATTCATACTGAAGGCTGCGGTCTTTGATCTTCATCAGTAAGTGCTTCAAGTCCTCTTCACTTTCAGCAAGCAAGGTTGTGTCATCTGCATAACGCAGGTTGTTAATGAGTCTTCCTCCTATCTTGATCTTAATTTCCCTTAAAATTAGGGAAGTAACAGGCTACAACTCAGGATCAAGATCCACTCAGAAGTAAGAGAAAGAACTTGGGATCAGTGCCAGGAAGCACACAGACCTCAGTGATCAGCGGGCGAAGTTTCTCTGCTGGGTGACTGCCTTCTCTGCCATGCAGGCTTCCCCGCCATTGGCCTCTCTGCCATCAGGCTCCTCACTGTGAGGATCCCCACCACCGGCCTCTCTGCCACTAACTGGCCCGGATCATAACCAATGCAGCAGCTTGCTCAGCTTTCTCAGCTGCTTTCTGCTACCAGGCCTCTCTGCCATCAGGCCTGTCTACCACTGGCTTTCTTCTGCTGGCCTCTCCTCTGTTAATCAGTCCCCCTCACAGCCAGTGTAGCAGCTTGCTCAGCTCTCTTAGCTGCTGTCTGTATCAGGCCTCCCTGCTGACAGGCCTACCTGCCACCAGTTCTCCACTGTCAGCCTCTCTGCTGCCAGCTGGCCCAGCTCATAGCTAATGTAGCAGGTTTGGGATCACTAGGTTCTTATGTGGCTCTGCTTCTTTGCCAGGCCAGCCTTTAGCCAGTGTCTTAGTTACCTAAAAAAAAAAAATAAGTAAGTAAAAAAATAAAACCCATTGCTGTTGAGTTGATTTCAACTCATAGCAAGCCTATAGGACAGAGTAGAACTGCCCCATGGGGTTTCTAAGGAGCGACTGGCATCTTAGTTATCTAGTGCTGCTATAACAGAAATACCACAAGTGGATGGCTTTAAGAAACAGAAATTTATTCTCTCACAGTCGGGGAGGCTAGAAGTCTGAATTCAGGGTGCCAGCTCCTGGAAAGTCTTTCTCTATCAGTTCTAGGGGATGGTCCTTGTCATCAATCTACCTCTGGTTCTAGGAGTTTCTCAGTGCAGGGACCCTGAGTCCAAAGGATGCACTCTGCTCCCTTTTAATCTTTCTTGGTGGTACGAGGTCCCGCTCCCCTCTGTTCACTTCCCTCTTTTATACCTCAAAAGAAATTGACTCAAGATACAACCTAATCCTGTAGATTATGTTCTGCCTCATTAACATAACTGCCTCCGATCCTGCCTCATTAACATCATAGAAGTTGGGATTTACAACACGTAGGGTAATCACATCAGATCACAAAATGGAGGATAACCGTACAATACTGGGAATCACAGCTCAGCCAAGTTAATACACATTTTGGGGGGGACACAATTCAATCCATAACATTCTACGCTTTGGCCCCCCAAAATTCACATTCTTGCTACATGTAAAACATACTAACCCCATCATATCATCCTAAAAGCCTTAAATCAACTCCATCTCCAAATTCCATCCTGGGGCAAAATTCCTCTATCTGTGAAACATAGAATAGAAGTTACGTGTTTCCGAAGTACAATGGTGAAACAGGCATAAGCTAGACATTTCCATCACAAATGGGAGAAATTGGAGGGAAAGAAGGGATAATCGGCACCAAGCAAGTCAGCAGAACATATTACATTAGCTCTCAAAGCTTGAAAATAATCTTCTGGGTTCTCTGAGACCATTTAGGCGATGGCCCTGCCCTCCAAACTGTGGGTGTTGGCCACACTTCTCTGGATTCTGGGTGGGTGTCCCTCAACCCTGGGCTTCAGCTCCACCTTCTGTGTTCACTGGGACAGCACCTCTGCTCCTGCAGATTTAGGTGGCCCCATTCTCCTAGTCTGTGTAAGTCGTGACCCCACCCCCTAGGCCACAGCATGCCCGTTGTTCTTTTGGTCTTGGGCATGGCAGCCCAGCCCCCTAAGCTTTGGGAAGCTGATCTAGCCCCATCCCAGGGGCACTTACAAAAGGCAGTCCCACACCCTGGAAATGAATTGGAGAAGAGCTGACCCTTTGAAACCTAGGAGGCAGTGGCCCCACCAGTTGAAACCAAGGCAACTTTGCTTTCTGTGCTCCCTGTCTCTTCAGCTTGTGCTTCCTGATTCCTTGGACTTTAGCCTACTCTGGCCTCTTGGGCTGGCCCGGCACCTGCCCTGCTCAGGCAAGTATTCCAAAGCTCTGTTTTTGTTGTTAGAGTCAGTTCCAACTCATAGTGTACAACAGAACAAAACACTGCCCAGGTCCTGTGCCACCCTTACAGTCGTTGTTACCCTGAGCCCATTGTTGCGGCCATTGTGTCACTCCATCTCTTGAGGGTCTTCCTCTTTTTCAATGACCCTCTACTTTACCAAGAATGATGTCCTTCTCCACGGACTGGTTCCTTGTGATAACATGTCCAAAATATGTGAGGTGAAGTCTCGCCACCCTTGCTTCTAAGGAGCCTTCTGGCTGTACTTCTTCCAAGACAGATTTGTTTGTTCTTCTGGTAATCCATGGTATATTCAGTATTCTTCGCCAACACCATAAACCAAGGGCATCAATTCTTCTTCGATCTTCCCTACTCATTGTCCAGCTTTCTCATGCATATGAGGTGATAGAAAATACCATGGCCTGGGTCGGGCACCCCCTAGTCCTCAAAGTGGCATTTTTGCTTTTTAACACTCGAAAGAGGTCTTTTGCAGCAGATTTGCCCAATGCAATATATCATTTGATTTCTTGACTGCTGCTTCCATGGGCAGTGATTGTAGATCCAAGTAAAATGAAATCCTTGACAACTTTAATCTCTCCGTTTATCATGACATTGCTTATTGGTCAAGTTGTGAGGATTTCTGTTTCCTTTATGTTGAGGTGTATGTAATCCATACTGAAGGCTGTAGTTTTTGATCTTCATCAGTAAGTGCTTCAAGTTGTCTTCCCTTTCAGCAAGCAAGATTGTGTCATCTGAATATCACAAGTTGTTAATGAGTTTTCCTCCAATCTTGATGCCACAGTCTTCATACAGTCCAGCTTCTCTGATTATTTGCTCAGAATACGGATTGAATAAGTATGGTGAAGGGATACAACCCTGATGCACACCTTTCCTGCCTTTAAACCATGCAGTATCACTTTTTTCTGTTCGAATGACTGCCTGTTGGTCTAAGTACAGGTCCCTCATGAGCACGGTTAAGTGTTCTGGAATTCCCATTCTTTACAATATTATTCATAATTTGTTATGATCCACACAGTTGAATGCATGGTCAATAAAACACAGGTAAACATCTTTCTGGTATTCTCTGTTTTCAGCCAAGATCCATCTGACATCAGCAATAATATCTCTGGTTCCAAGTCCTCCTCTGGATCCAGCTTGAATTTCTGGAAGTTCCCTTTCAATGCACTGCTGCAGCCGGTTTTGACTGATCTTCAGCAAAAGTTTTCTTGTGTGTGCTATTAATGATATTGTTCGATAATTTTCGCATTCTGTTGGATCACCTTTCTTTGGAATGGGCACAAATATGGATCTCTTCTAGTTGGTTGGCCAGGTAGCTGTTTTCCAAATTTCTTGTCACAGATGAGCAAACACTTCCAGCACTGCATTCATTTGTTGAAACATCTCAATTTGCATACCGTCAAATTCCTGGAGCCTTGTTTTTCACCAATGCCTTCAGTGCAGCTTGGACTTCTTCCTTCAGTACCATCAGTATTTGGTTATATGCTGCATCCTGAAATGGTTGAGTGTCAACCAGTTCTTTTCGGTTCAGTGTATTCCTTTATCTTCTTTTGATGCTTTCTGCTTCGTTCAATATTTTCCCTGTAGAATCCTTCACTATTGCCACTCCAGGCTTCAACTTTTTTCCTCAGTTCTTTCAGCTTGAGAAATGCTGAGCAAGCACTTCCCTTTTGGTTTTCTAACTCCTTGTTTTTGCACATTTCATTATAATACTTTGTCTTCTCGAGTTGCCCTTTGACATCTTTTTATTTCATTTTTTTCTGTTCACTTTAGCTACTTGAGGAAGTTTCATAGTCTTTTCTGACATCATTTCTGACATCTTTTCTTTCTTTCCTGTCTTTTTAATAACCTTTTGCTTTCTTCATGTATGATGTCCTTGATGTCGTTCCACAACTCATCTGGTCTTCAGTCATTACTGTTTAATGCATCAGATCTATTCTTGAAATGGTCTCTAGATTCAAGGTCATATTTTGGCTCTCATGGACTTGTTTTAATTTTTTTTTTAGCTTCGACTTGAACTTGCATATGAGCAGTTGCTGGTCTGTTCAGCATTTGGCCCTGGCCTTGTTCTGACTGATGTTATCGAGCTTTTGCATCATCTCTTTCCACAGATGTAGTTGATTTGCTTCCTGTGTATTCCATATGAATACATACGTATAGTCACCATTTATGTTGTTGAAAAAAGGCATTTGCAATGAAGAAGTTGTTGGTCTTGCAAAATTCTATCACGTGATCTCCAGCGTCATTTCTGTCACCAAGGCCAAGCTTTCCAACTACTGATCCTTCTTCTTTGTTTCCAACTTTTGCATTCCAATCGCCAGTAATTATCAATGCATTCTGATTACATGTTTGACCAATTTCAGACTGCAGAAGTTGGTAAAAATCTCCAATTTCTTCATCTTTGGCCTTAGTGTTTGGTGTGTAAATTTGAATAATAGTTGTATTAACTGGTCTTCCTTGTAGGTGTATGGATATTATCCTATCACTGACAGCATTGTACTTCAGAATAGATCTTGCAATATTCTTTTGGATGATGAATGTAACGCCGTTCCTCTTCAATTTGTCGTTCCTGGCATAGTAGGCCATGTGATTGTCTGATTCAAAATGGCCAGTACCAGTCCATTTCAGCTCACTAATGCCTAGGATATTGATGTTTATACGTTCTATTTCATTTTTGACGACTTCCAATACTTTGAGCATTCCACATTCTGATTAGTAATGGATGTTTGCAGCTGTTTCTTCTCATTTTGAGTCATGTCACATCAGCTAATGAAGGTCCTGAAAGCTTGACTCCATCCATGTTATTAAGGTCAACTCTCCTTTGAGGAGGCAGTTCTTTCCCTGTCATATTTTGAGTGTCTTCCAACTTGAGGAGCTCATCTTCTGGCACTGTATATCAGACAATGTTCCACAGCTATTCATATGTTTTCAGTGGCCTCCAATTTTTTCAGAACTAGACTGACAGGTTTTTCTTCCTAGTCTGTCTTAGTCTGGAAGCTCTGCTGAAACCTGTGCACCATAGGTGACCTTTCTGCTATTTGAAATACCAGTGACATAGTTTCCAGCATAACAGCAACACACAAGCCACCGGAGTACAACAAACTGACAGATGAGCGATGGTAGCTCTTTAGCTCTACTTTTAAGTGCCTGGAGGCACCCCACTCTGCCACTAAACCTTGGCCAGAAGGCACTCAGCTCTCGCTTCATGGGTCAGCTCCTGTGCCATCTCGTGCCAGTCTCCTGGTTTTGCTTCTGCCATTTCTCTGCTGTTCCTTCTCACTGTCTGTGCCATCTCTGGTGTTACGAGTCTCCTGATTTCCTTCTGAGCCCTCACCAGAATTTTCTTTGATGTCCGTAATTCCACCAATGGTCTCTTTAAGGCAGTCTAGGCTTTTACTATTAGGCACTTTAAAACTCTCCCAGCATCTTCCCATTACTCAATCCCAAAACTGCTTCCACATTATAGGTATCTGTTAGACAGCACCCCACTCTCTGTCTTAGTTATCTAGTGCTGCTTTAACAAAAATACCACAAGTGGATGACTTTATCAAAGAGAAATTTTTGTCTCACTGTCTAGGAGGCTGAGAGTTTGAATTCAGGGTGCCAGCTCCTGGGGGAAGGTCCTTGTCATCAGTATACCTCTGGTCTAGGAGCTTCTCAGCACAGGGACCCCTGGTCCAAAGGATGTGCTCTACTCCTGGCTCTTCTTTCTTGGTGGCATTAGGTCCTATTCCTCTCTGTTTGCTTCTCTCTTTTATATCTCAAAAGAAATTGACTCGAGATACAACCTAATCCTGTAGAGTGTGTCCTGACTCCTTACATAACTGCCTCTAATCTTGCATCGTTAACATCACAGAGGTTAAGATTTACAACACATAGAGTAATTTAATCAGATCATACAATGGAGGACAACCACACGATATTGGGAATCATGGCCTAGGCAAGTTGACACACATTTGCGGGGGTGGGGGGCATAAGTCAATCCATAACAGCCAGCATCTCTCATCCAGGATGCCTCTTCAAACCTCTGCATTTCAGCTGTTTATATATCCTAATCCCTATCAATTACAAGGCAGGCCCTCCTTCAACCAATCCTTAATTACCCATGAGACATCGATCAACTGAAGTCTGGTTAATTACCAGACAAAAGTATCAAATCATGAAGTTGTTTACAGCTCACCCAAGAAATGTCAATCAACCTTGGAAATCCACTGGGCAAAAGTAACAAACCCTTGGGGATAGAAAATGCCTGGGGAGTCCCCCTGCAAGGTTGCTTCCAAAGAACTAGGGTAAACATAACTCCTCAAGGCTTAGGGGAAAATCTCCCAAGGGGTTTTCCCAAAGAACCAAGGCAAAAAGCCACAAAGGAACTCATTGCACCACAACCCTCAAGGTGGATGATGGACAAAGGGTTTCCAGATGGTTTTTTGGGGGGAGGTCAGTCCTTAGCAAGTTCTTCCAATGTGACCCAACACATCTGTCTTAGTTACCAAGTACTGCCATAATACAAATATCGCAAGTGGGTGGCTTGAAATTTAAAATTTTTCATTACTAACTGGATCATGGTCATGTGGTGGATGAGCTCTACTTCTCCCGCCTCTTCTGGGGGGCTTGGATTCCTGCTTTTGTACACATGGCTCTGTACACCTTACAGAAGATGAGCTCTTTCAAGGTTCCTGCTTCACCTAAGGGTCTAGGAGATGGGTGCCCAAGTCACCTTGTGTGTAGCTTTGCTTCTTGGCCCCACATCTAATGGCTGGAATTGGGGTCCTCCAGGCACAGATGGTGGCAAAGATGATGCTTAAGGGCTCTGCAGCAACAATACTCTGAAATATTACTAAGTGTGCTTGGCTGTTTGCTGGACCTGGGCCTACACCGTGAATACAGTTGATCCCTTTTCCTAAGCTGGGACCTGCAGCTGTTCCTTTGTTGCCCAGGAAGTAGCTTCTGGGTCATTAGGTGGATTCAGGAGTCAAGTTCAGCACTTTGGGGGAGTTGCTAGCAGGGAACCTGGAAGAAGGGGGTAGGGGCAGGGGCAGGGGCAGGGGCAGGGGCAGGGGCAGGGGCAGGGGCAGGGGCAGGGAAGAGAACCCTTGGATGAAGGTTTGGAAACTTTGGCTTGTGGCCGAGTCTGTTTCTGATGCACTGTGTGACCTTGGGAAAGTCATTTGTCTTCTTTGAGCCTCATTTTCCTCACCTGCAGACTGGGAATGATGACCCCTGCCCAGAGAATCCAGCAGGGCTGTTGTGAGAACCATGTGAAATGATGAGACTGATGAGGCATTGTTATTCCTCTGTACTTCTTAGCTGAGGGACTTGAACAAGTCAATTCATTTCTTAGCTTCTTCATCTGTAAAATGGGCATAGGTTTGTTATAAGACTTAGAAGAAACCTGTAGCTGTAAATGACAAAAACCATCTCTGGTGAGCTTGAGCAGCAAGGAAGGTTATTATACTCAGCAGGAGTTTTTGGAACCCTGCCTTTATGTAATGTAGCTCCCAAACTCTTAGTCCTTGTGTCTCAGTTCAATATCCAAAGCTCGCCGTGGGTCAGATTTCATCTCTGGCTGCATCAGCTTTCACTGGAGGGCAGAGTCATGCCACAGACACGTGGGTGCTGGGAGTCCACACTCATGTGCAGGGTAGGCAACCCAAGTCATGTGGATTGACTTGTGTCCCCAGAAAGCTATGTCGAAGTCCTGACTCTTGTACCTATGAGGGTGACCTAGCTTGGAGAAATAAGGTCTTGGAGAAATATTGTCAGTTCAGTCATACTGGAGTAGGGTGGGTCCTAGTCCTAATCCCTTCTGAGTGGTGTCTTATAAAAGGGGAGAACAGACATGGAGAAAAGGCACACGGGGGGAAGGCACCATGTGAAGATACATCTACAAGCAGCCAAGGAGTGCCAGAAGCAACCAGAAGCTAGGACAGAGGCATGAAGCAGTTCTTTTAAAGCTTCCAGAAGGAATTGACATGGCTGGTACCCTGAATTCAGACTCATAGCCTCTAGAACTGTGAGAAAATAAATAAAGCCACCCATGTTGTGGTATTTTGTTATGGTAGCCATAGGAGACTAAGATTCCAGGTACTGCTTAAAACTGAGAGCTTTGTATGCGGCAGTGCCTGCTGGCCCTCGGAGAATGGTAGTGGCCATTAGCACTGTTGTGATTGTTATTATAAGAAAGGAAACCAAAAAATCCATCACCGTCCAGTCAATACTAGTTCATGGCAACCCTATAGGATGGAGTAGAACTGCCCCATAGGGTTTCCAAGGAGCACCTGGTAGATTCAAACTGAAGCCCCAAGTTATTCCCATTCAGGGACAGGTGGTAGAGGTAGCAGCTTCAGGCACTTGTCTCTTCTCTGCTGTCCAGGCCCCAGGTCTGCAGTTTTCCTGCCAGGTCCTCCTGGCAGCCTGGGGTACACCCAACAAAGCTCTCAGATGCATAGAACACTGACAGTTCAGCCCCTGCTTATTTGCACCACATGGGAGGTGATGGAGAAGGAGACACCTCATGGGGCCAGGACATATCAGTTTATAAAGCACAATATAGATCTTCATTCATTTTGATCTTATTTCTCATGTTGTTGTTGTTGTGTGCCATTGAGTCAATTCTGACAGAGTAGAACTGCCCCATAGGGTTTGCTAGGCTGTAATCTTTATGGGAGCAGATTGCAGGTCTTTTCTCCTGACAAGCGACTGGTGGGTTTGAACTGCCAACCTTTCAGTTAGCAGCTGTGCAGTTAACCGTTGCGCTCCTTTTATTCCTCATAACCCCATGCCATTGAGTTGATTTTGGCTCATAGCAACCCTCTAGGACAGAGTAGAACTGCCCCATAGATTTTCCAAGGAGCGCCTGGTGGATTCGAACTGCACTTAACCACTACGTCACCAGATAGGCATTATTAATTCTCTTTGGAGAGTAGAATTTTGGTCTTTCTCAATGTCACACAACCATCACAAATCAAAGCCAGAACTCAAACACAGGTGTCCTGATGCCCAGGCCATTGCTTCAGAGGTAGAAGTTCCTGATCTGGTCAGAGAGAGAAGACTCACATAAGCAATAGCTATAGAACTCTGAAGACTTGCCTCTGCATCCCCCAATTCACCCACTCACCTTACCCTCTGCCCACTCCTCTACCCACCCAACCACCCATCCACCTACTCATTCTTCTACCCATCCATCCACCCATCCATCCACCTACCCACCCACCCATCCATCCATCTGCCTGCCTGCCCGCCCGTCCGTCCATCCGTCTGTCCGTCCATCCATCTATCCACCCCCCTATCCGCCCACCCATTCACTCATCCATCCACCCATCCATTACAAAATTAAAAACCATCTGGCACTGTGGTGGACAATTGGGAGAGAGATGAATCAGACGTTGTCCCTGCCCTCAAGGAGATGGACATGTGTACAGACAAATCAGAGCGTGGAAGAGAGGCATGTGCAGATAGAGGGGTGGCACTAAGGCCAAGGGCAGAGAGTGAAGGCCCGGAAGGACTGAAGGAAGAGGAGGTACTTTGTATCAAAGGTGTTAGAGAGCCACTGAAGGGTTTTAAGCAAACAAGTTGGTGTGGTAAACTTTGCCTTTTGGAGTGTTTCTCTGGGGACCAAAGAGCAGGCTGGGTTGGGGTAGATAGGAAAGATCGAATTATTGTTTTCAGTTATTCACGCCCTCTTCCTGTAAGAGGATTATATATCTCCACCCATTGCTGGATGACCTTTAATGCTTCCAGTGGGGGTTGTTGCCTGGCTGATCTTGTTACTTGTTTTGGCCGATTAAATGAGCATAGAAGTGACATATGCTTATTCTGAGAAGTGGCTTTAAAAGACTGTATCAGTTATCTATTGCTGCATAACAAATTGCTCCAAAACTTAGTGGCTTAAAACAATAAATATTTGTTATCTCACAAAATTTCTTTGGGAAAGGAATCTGTGAGCTGCTTAACTGGATGATTCTGGCTGAGAGTCTCCCTTGAGGTTATATTCAAAATATGGGCCAAGACTGCAGTTATCTGAGGTCTTAACTGTGGTTGGAAGATGTACTTCCATGAGCCTCACTTACACACCTGATAAGTTAGTGCTGGCTGTTGGTAGGAGGCCTCTGTTCCCTGCCATTTGAATAGCTCCATAGGGACGCTATGTGTCCTCATGACGTGGCAGCTGGCTTCCACCAGAATGAGTGATCCAAGAGAAAGGCAGAGCCGCAATGCTTTTTATAACCTAGACTTGGAAATCACACACCATCACTTCTGCCATATTCTGCTGAGTTAGAAATGAGTCATTAAGTCCAACCCACACTCAGAACGAAAAACCAAACTCGTTGCTGTCTGGTCGATTTCAACTCATAGCAACCCTATAAGACAGAGTAGAACTGCCTCATAGGGTTTCCAAGGATTGGCTGATGGATTTGAACTGCCTATCTTTTGGTTAGCAGCTGAGCTCTTAACCACTGCACCACCATGGTTCCCAACCCATGCTAAAGGGAAGTGGAATTAAACTGCACCTCTCCAAGGAAGGAGTATTAAATAATTTGAGTATTTCTGCCACTCTCTTGCCTTTTCCCTCTGCAATGAAAATAGCATGTCTCAGATAGGGTTGCTTCTCCAGCTTAGATCCTGGGTCCTGCAAGCGGAGGAGAGCCACAGCTTCTGTAGTTGCAACAGGCAACAGTAAGATGAGTGGTAAATTCAGCGTTGTTGTTGCAAGGTACTAAAACAGAGGGTTGTTTTTTACTGCGGCATAACTGAGTGAAAACTGCCTGCTACAAGTGGGTAGGGCTGGAGGCAGGCAGACAAGCTGAGATGATGATAATTTATCCTAGGACAGGGCACTGGGGCTGGGGGAGAGAAATTGGAAGGCGAAATGGAGAGAACTTGGTGACTGCTAGGCTGTAGGGCTAGACTGAAAGGGAGTCGTCAAGGGAACTCCCGGAATAGTCATCTGAGTATGTGGTGCTCACCCTGAAGACTGTGAAACATCAGAAAATGAGAGATTAAAGAGTGCCCTGGAGCAACTGGGAGAGGCTGCATCAGGGGGCATCTGAGGAGACCAATGCACAGAGATGGACGAACTGGGATGTGGGAAGGAGGTTCAACCCATCAGGCCAAACTGGGAATACAGCCACCAGGGAAGCCTATGGGTGATGCCAGGAAGATTCCAGCAGAGGTCTCTGCAGAGAAAGGTGGGGAAAGACCCTTAACTGGCAGGACAGACACTGGATGGGAGACAAGGGGAGATCCCAACACTAGTCTTTTATTTATTGGCTCTCCCCACTCTCTAGACTTTAAGCTCCTTGAATACTCCATCTTTGTTTTGTTCAACCCTCTATTTATGCTTAGAAAAGTACCTAGCACATAGTAGGTACTCAATAAATGTTGGATGGTTGAATGAATGAATGAGCCCTATGCAGATCATCCTGAGCTAGGCCACAGGACCCCAGAACTGAGTCCGTCCAGGCTGGAGCAGATCCTCTGGCAGTAGATGGCTCAGCCCAGCCAAGCCTTCCAGACCCCTTCAATCCCATCCCTCCTAAACTTCCCGATGTTGCTGCATTAACCTTTCCTTGTGTGAACAGAGGTGTTATTGGATAAAGGCAATCTTGACAGCAATTCAGGGAGCACCAGGCCTTTGGCAGCTAAATTTTCAGGCACCAGGGACCTGTGCTCAATATCTGAAAGTGTGACCTTCATACTCCCACTGACGGCTGCTGTCGCTGCTGCCACAAAATCCAATTTCAAATAATAATATATATTTGATTATCACTGTCTCCATCTCTGTCTAATTTTTATCCCTCGTGTTTCTTCATGCTTCCATTGACAACGTCGCAGTTCTCCAGGATGGTCATAAAATAGAGTCAAGGTACATCAGATTTCCTTCCCAGGGGTGATAAGTGCAGTAGAACAGAAATCCTCTTAGTATAGGAAAACATGTTTTCATTTTTATGGTTGAAAAATGTTTGCAAAATTTCCATGATACGAGACACTTGTTATTAGCCAGTAACTTTTATTATGTTTTTTTTTTCCCCCTAGCAAAGTAGAAACCAGTAAGAATGTTTCCCAAGGTTGAGCAAAGACTGGTCAGACAAAGGTCAAGTGAAGATTTGTCACCGGAGTTTGTCTCTGGCTGAACAAAGCGAAGAGACTCTTGGGAGTGCAGGCTCAGCATGGTGACCTGTGACCTAGGCTAGCTGTCCAGAGCCCAAATCCTAATTTGGACTCCACCACTGACTAAGCTTTGGACAATTCCAAATCCTGGTCTGGACCTCAGTTTTCTCACCTGTAAAATGAGGTCTTCCTGGAAATGGACATTCTTGTACATTGCTGGTGGTAGTAAGAATTGGCGCAACCACTTTGAAGGACATTTTGGTAATATCCAGCAGAGTCAAAAATGCACCCTAGCCCCAAACCCAGAAATTCTATGTCTATGTCTCTACCCTAGGCAAACATTTATGTGTATGCAAAGATGTTTATTGCAGCTTCAATTGTAATGGTAAACATCTGGAAACAACTTAAATTTCAGCCTACCAGAGGGGTGAGTGAATAAAAGTGGTATATTCATATAATGGAATACCGTACATCAATTAAGTGCTGGGGTAGTGCAAATGATTTGCTCTTGGCTTGAGTAACCTGAAGGTTGGCTGTTCAAAACCACCCAGTGGTGCCATGGAAGAAAGCCTGGGCTGCTTCTGTAAAGACTAAAGCCAAGAAAACCCTATGGAGGAGCTCTACTCCGTAACACGGGAATCATCATGAATCAGAATCAGCTGGATGTCAATGCGTTTGGTTTGCACAGCAATTAAAAGGCATGTACTAAATTCATATGGCCAAAACCGAAAAACCAAACCCAGTGCCGTTGGGTCGATTCTGACTCACGGCGACCCTGTAGGACAGAGTAGAACTGCCCCATAGAGTTTCCAAGGGGCGCCTGGCGGATTCGAACTGCAGACCCTTTGGTTAGCAGCCGTAGCACTTAACCACTATGCCACAAGGGGTAGAATATTCTACATAACATCTTCGACATGCTGTCTGCAACTCGCTGTTCTCATTCAACATGATTGTCTTGAGATTTATCCATACTGCCACATGAATTGGAAACCCTGGTGGCGTAGTGGTTAAGTGCTACGGCTGCTAACCAAAGGGTCGGCAGTTCGAATCCGCCAGGCGCCCCTTGGAAACTCTATGGGGCAGTTCTACTCTGTCCTACAGGGTCGCTATGAGTCGGAATCGACTCGACGGCACTGGGTTTGGTTTTTGATTATGCAAATCAACACACAGATAGCAATGCTATATATTACACTGGATTCCTGTGTCTATCCAAAAGTATAAAAACTGGACTGGAAAAATGCACATTCATTTCATGATAGTGGTTGCCTTGGCAGGAGGAAAGGAAACGGAACAGGGAATGAGATTGAAAGGAATTTTGAATCAAGCTGCAGTGGTTTATTTATATTCTTTTGTTAAAAAAAGATTAAGCAAATAACATTAACAAATGGCTGATTCTGGGTGGTGGTTAAATAGGTTATCTTAGTCATCTAGTGCTGCTATAACAGAAATACCACAAGTGGATGGCTTCAACAAACAGAAGTTTATTCTCTCACAGTTTAGGACGCTAGAAGCCCAAATTCAAGGTGCCAGCTCCAAGGGAAGGCTTTCTTTTTCAGTCGGCTCTGGGGAAAGGTCCTTGTCATTGATCTTTCCCTGGATCTAGGAGCTTCTCAACGCAGGGACCCTAGGTCCAAAGGACACGCTCTGCTCTTGGTCTTTTTCCTTGGTGACAAGAAGTCCCTCTCCTCTCTGCTCGCTTCTCTCTTTTATATCCCAAAAGAGGTTGACTCAAGATACAACCTAATCCTGCAGATTGAGTCCTGCCTTAATCCTGCCTCATTAACATCATAGACGTTAGGATTTATGACACATAGGATAATCACATCCGATCACAAAATGGTGGACAACCACACAATACTGGAAATCATGGCCTAACCGAGTTGGCACACATTTTGGGGGGACACAATACAATCCATGACATGGGTGTGTATGGATGTTGGTTGAATTTTTTTTATCCCTAGGTCCTTAACTTTTTCCAAAAAATTGAATATGGAAGTCTATTCTTAAAAATAATCTTGAAAGGACTCATAGGTAGAAAAAGGGTGACTCAGCTTACTGGGTCCTTGAGTGCAGGTTGGTGGACTGAGTTTTCCATGTCCCATAGGAGTCCTTCCCAAGGAAACTCCCCCTCACAGCAGCTCTTGCTCACCTGCCCAAACCATGGAGGCATGTGTCTTAGCTTCCTAGTGCTGCTGTAACACAAAGTAACCACAACTGCTTTGCTCTAAAGAACAGAAATTAATTTTCCCACAGTTCAGGAGGCTAAAAGTCTAAATGTGGCTCTAAGAGGAGGTCCTTTCTTGCCTATTTCTGCTTCTAGCAGCTGCCAGCAAATCTTGGCATTCCTGGGCTTATAGCTGCATCTGTCTCCATTGTATGTCTTCCTCTTCCCCCGTGTATGTCTCTGGCTCTGTTTTGCTCTTTTTATAACTCTGAAGTGATTAATTAAGTTGAGGGCCCACCCTACAGGGGTATGGCATTATTAACATAATAAAAGAAAACTCCTGCTACCAAATAGGGTCCTTCGTACAGGTACCCACCAAAAACGAAACCCATTGCTGTCGAGTCAATTCGGACTCATAGCGACCCTACAGGACAGAGTAGAACTGCCCCACAGAGTTTCCAAGGAGCGCCTGGTGGATTCAAACTGCTGACCTTTTGGTTAGCAGCTGTAGCACTTAACCACTGCACCACCAGGATTTCCTGTACAGGTACAGGGGTTAGGATTTCTACACATATTTTGGGGGGATACAATGCAATCCATAACAGCATGTGAGCAGTTGGTGTTGCAGAAGCTTGGCCCATGAGCAGGAAAGGATGAGAAATGTAACAGGAAAGTGAGCCTGGGACGCTTCATGGAGGGAATGAGGTGACAGACAGAGGAACTGAGTCTGAAGACTCTGTTGGAGTTGTCCAGGGTGAGGGAGGTGATGGGGAGAAGGCATTCTAGGTGTGGGCACAATGCAGATAAAGGCATGGAGGTAAGAAAAGCATGGTTCTTAGGGGGCAGACACTGGCTCAGCTGGCTGCAGAGTGGAGTGGGTGGGAAAGGAGATGTAGTTGGAGATGTATGCTTGGGCCAAATCATTAAAGGGCCATGGACGCCATATTAAACAGCTTGGACTCCAAGCTGCAGGGACTAGGGAACCAACAGAAGGCCCTAGAAGCCTCCTTTTGGCAGCGGGCTTGGAGGATCTGGTGGAGGTGGAAAGCCAGGAGGCAGGGGGAATAGGGAGGGTTGACTTGTCCACATGAGCATCTGTGGGCAAGGATGGTCTGAACTGGGGCAGTGCCAGGGAGGAAGAGGAGAGGGACTGGCAGGTAGGTATAATAATAATTAATGGTGATAATAAAAGCTTACTCTTCCATTATGACCTGAGCTTGTTTTGCCTCTGAAGTGGGCTTTACCATGTCCAAGAGGCTTTCATTCCAACATTGTCTCAACACCACCCTATGTGGTCCATGAGGCAGATATCAGAATTCCCATTTTATAGGTGAGAATACGGAGGCCTAAATGGATTAAAGACTTGACCCAGCTCCTGACTTGTTGTCAGTACTGGTCTCAGCCCCAGGGCCTGGGCTCCTCTCACCCCTCCGAGCAGTCCAATGACCTTCCAGCCCCCCGAATGACCTTGAAATGTCAAGCAGGGGAAAGATCTCCTGACTTCATATGTCCTGGTGACCTTTTGCATTCATAATTTCATAGAAACTTTTACCTGAGCCTACCCATTCTCTCTCAGTTCCCTTCAGTCTCCTCGTGGAGGCCTATTGATTAAAGTACAAAGCAGACCTTTTGATGGCCCCCAAGGATATCTTCTTTCAGGAGGCCCAGTCGAACAGTGCTTGTGGATATTTTTATGGGTCATGTTTTAAAAATTGCATCCAAATTAAATTTGTGCTGATCTAAGTAGAATATGTAAGCAGAGGGATTTCCTTATTGTTCCTGCCACTGGGTCTTGGGCAAATAGCTGTTCTCTGGGAACTGCAGTTCTCACTGCTAATGGACTAGGGGCTGGCCTGGGTCCTCCCTTATCTGCCTGCAGGTGAAGTGATATTAGAAAGTTAGAGGTCAGACCTGAAAACGTCCTGGAGGACATCAAAATCCATGCCCTCTGTCTTAAAGTTCTCTAGAAAAACAGAACCAGTAATTATCTATCTATCCATCCAACCATCCATCTATCTATCTATCTATAGAGAGATAGGTTTACCTCCAGGGTTTGGCTCATGCAATTGTAGAGACCAGCAAGTTCACAATCTGTAGGTCAGGCGGCTGGCTAGAGACTTCTTACAGGCTTGCACCCCAAGGTCTGTATGTCAGCTGACATGAAGAGTGTAGAGTTGAAAGAGAGTTCTCCCAAAATATCTGTTCAGTCTTGGCATGATGGTTAAGGCTGTGTCAACTTGGCTGGGCTATGATTCTCAGTGGTTTGATAGTTGTATGATGATGTGGTCACTTCTGTGATGAGATTTGATATTATGTGATCATCTCCGTGATGGAATCTGCTGTGAGTAGCCCATCAGTTGAAAGGGAGTTTCCATGGGGGTGTGGCCTGCACTGAATATAAGTAGATACTCTGGCAAGGCTTGTGAGCTTTTGTTTGTTCTGGATCCTACAGCTGGCTCCTGCTCATCTGACCTCCGGTTCTTGGGGCTCGAGCTAGCAGCTTACCTGCAGTCTTGCCTGCTGATCTTTGGAATTTGTCGATCTTTGCAGCTTGTGAGCAAGAGCCCTGCTCTCTGATCTACCTATCTTGGGTTCACCAGCCCCTGTGGCTATGTGCCTCAGGAGAAACCTCTATCCTGACCCATGGACTTGGGACACTCCAGCCTCTACAACCACGTGAGCCATTTTCTTGATATAAATCTCTCTCTCTATATATTTATATGCTATGCCTAAGACACTAGAAAAGACCACACCTTAAGGACACCTTTCTTTCAACTGATTGATTACGTTAGACTAGATTACATTATGGAACAGTAACTAATCTATCCTTTGGCCAAACCACTGGGAAGCGTAGCCTAGCCAAGTTGACACATAAAATTAACCAGTACACCCTCGTTGTACAGAAAAGACTGAAGCCTAGAAGGTGCAGCAAACTGCTCAGGGTCACTCAGATGGGATCAAATGATCTCAGCGATTGCTCCTTCTCCTAGGGGCATCTGCCCAGAGGAGGGTGTGGCTTAGTGAAGAGGAATCTCTACTTGGATGTTGTGAGGAGCAGCAGAGCTGAAGTCAGGGCCTGGGGAACAGCTCTAGGTCTGTGGGACTCCAACAGCAACACCCAATCAAGAAGCTGGATTGAGGCATGTGGTAGGAAGAATAATAGCCTCCCAATGATGTCCACATCCCAATCCCCAGAACGTGTGAATATGTTACGTTACATGGCAAGAGGAACTTTGCAGATGTGATTAAGAGTCTTAATATGGGGAAATTTTCCTAGGTTATCTGAATGGACCCAACATAATCACAATGATCCTTTTAAAAGGGAGGAAGGAACCTCAGAGTCAGAGGAGATGGGACGATGGAAGCAGAGGTGAGAGAGAGAGATCTGAAGATGCTATTCTGTTGGCTTTGACAGTGGACAGGAAGGGGCCACGAGCCAAGGAATGCAGGCAGCCTCTAGAAGCTGGCAAAGGCAAGGAAATGGATATACGCTAGAGCCTCTAGAAGGTACACAGCTTTGCTAATGCCTTGATTTTAGATTCTTAACTCCAGACCTGTTTGTTACAGCAGCAATAGGAAACTAATACAGAGCATGTAACCAGAATTTTAGATTTGAGAGGAAGGCTGCATCAGCAAGACTTTTTCTGTTGCATGTGGCAAAAAAGCTAACCCAGGTTGTCCTAAACCCAAAGAGAACAGTGGCTTATAACTGCATAGCCCACAGGGTTTAGGTGCAACTGCGTTCAGGTCTCCGTTCCTTTCCATCTCTCAGCTCTGCCTACTCCTGAGCTGTTTTCGTCCTCAGGGTCTTTGGTAGCAATACCAGGGCAGCAGCTTCATACTTTATTACCTCTCGTCTTGAAATATTTGGGCAAGAGGACATTTTTTTTTCTCCCAGAAGCCTCAGCTAAAGTCTCATGGAAACACATGAGCTCCAACTGGTCAGGCCTTGTCACTTCTGGAGCTGAGGCAACCACAGGGGCTGAGACTGAGGGGACGGTGGATCCCAGGTGAAAATTAAAGGCTATGATCACAAAAGTCAGGGCATGGGGTGGGGAGGAATGATTGCACACCCATACCAATCACGACCACTGTGAAATAGACTGGTCTTATCTTTCATGCACATCATATAGAGAGGCAGTGGTTCAAAAGCAAGTGCTACCATTTACAAGCTGTGTAACACTGGGCAAGTCATTGAATATCCCAAGTCTTCTAAAGCTCATCTGTGAAATGGAGAGGCCAATACCTACCTTGTAGGGCTGTTATCAGGATCCCTGGTGGCAAAATTGTTAAGCGCTTGGCTGCTAACCAAATGATCTGTGGTTCAAACCCACTAGCTGCTCCACAGGAGAAAAGTCCTGGTGATCTGATCCTGTAAATATCTCAGCCTAAGAAACCCTATGGACAGTTCTACTCTCACATAGGGTCTCTGTGAGTCAGAATCAACTTCACAGTACACAACAACAACAAGAGGGCTGTTGGAGGAATTAGAAGTAATATGTATAAAACCCCTAGCACAATAACTGGTCTGGTGCAAGTCCTTAATAAGTGGTTGGTTCTGATGGTCATGATGATGATGATTGTAATGGTTAATTTTGTGTGTCAACCTGTCTAGGTTATGGTTTCCAGCTCTTTGGTCAAACACTAGTCTAGCTGCTGTTCCCTAATATGACCTAATATAAGTTATAGTAGAATTACCTTCCATAATGTAATCTAAAGTAACATAATCAATCCATCAGTGGAAAAGGGAGTTTCCCTAGGACATATTTTGCCTCCAGAATATAAATCTATATTTTGGCAGAATTTTATGCTACACTCTTCCTTTTGCCTGTATCTACAAATCTTAGGATGGAAGCCCACAGGACTCTCCAGTCTGCTGCCTGACCTACAGATTTTGGACTTGCCAGTACCCCACAATTGCATGAGCCAATTCCTTGAAGTAAATCTCTGTATCTATTTATTGATTGATCGATTGATTGATTTATCTATCTATCATCTATCTATATCTAACTGTAATTATTGGTTCTGTTTCTCTAGAGAACCCCAAGACAATGATGATGATGATGATGATGACAACCTCTGACCTTCTTTCTACAAATGCACACAGTGGTTTTCTTGATACCCAAAGGACTGGCTCGCAAACTTTCTGGGTATCCAAATCATTCAGTAAGTTAAAGAATAAAAACCACTAAAGAAAAAATCAACTGTATCTTTTGGCACAAAATGGAACTTGTAAAGCCTCCAAGGGAAAGTTTTCATTCAAATACCACTGTTCAATCTGAATATTTGAAAAATATCTTCCTACTGAGTATATCTAGTTTCAGCTTCTTGGAATAAAAAGCAGATAATAAAATTAAACAAACAACTGCCTTCGCTGGCATTTCACAACTACCGCTGACTCAGTGTCCCAGGCTAATCTGCTCTAGTTCTTTCCCCCTTGGTGAAAGACTTCCTTGCTCACTGGAGGAAATGCTCTTGGGACCCAGGCAGTCCTAGAACCAATGAAGACTCTTCTGCTTGGCACCTCCTTTGGCCAGAGCCCATGATGAGATGTTGTGTTTCAGGCTCCTGACGTCAGCCTTGGGCCATGGTACCTTGGATGGAGATCCTGACCACAATCCTCATGGCAACCAGTAGGTCAGCAGACAGGGCTGTCTGCACTCCTGAAATTCTGGTTTCCAAAATGCCCTTGCATCCATCATCTCGTTTGGTTTCCATGGCACCTCCATGCTTACTTAGGTGTTTTACAGGTGAGAAAGTTGAGGTTGAAAGGGTAACTCTGAGTTGTTCAAGATGACATAACAAGTGAGTAGCTGGATCTAGAACCTCAATTTCCTGCTTCCCCGCCTCTTACCTGTTCTTGTGTCACATAAGTTAATATTTGGAAAGCAAATTGATGAAGTTGTTGGAGCTGTTTAGGTACTAAGACTTTATATCTCAGACCTAGGTGGGTCAAGCAATATGCTAGTGCTCCAGAAAATACAGATTAATAACACCCTGGTAGAGAATATGCCATTGCTAGGCCAAATTGTTCCCCATCTGCTGTCTACAAAATCCTTGGAGGGCCAGGATAAGAGGCTCCATCCTTCAGCAAGCCCTTTGTGCCACCATCCCCTTCACTGAAATTCCCAGAGTACTTTACATGAACCTCTCTGAGCCTGTAAGCCCTTTCCTTGTATCAAGACATTAATGCACATGTTTTATCTCCAGTGCTGAAACGTGGGCTCCATGAGGATAGGGCTCTGTCTCATACACCGATGCATCCCCCATGGTACCTAGCAGAGCACCTAGTATGCAGTAAGTGCTCAGTATACACTCAGGGAAGGATGTCCAGATGGTGGATCCCATCCCCATCACATGGATTCGGCTCAAAAGGATCTTACTGGCAGCAGAGGATTCACTTTATCTGAGACAGGAATGTCCTCCCACCAAGGGAACACGCTTTGTTGAGTCACGGATAATATCACTGATGTTCTTGGGAAACTCAGTTTTCTGACTCTACAAGGTAGTTGAGGTGGCATCTCCATAAATAACTACAGAATGTGATCTTGGGCTTAAGACTGAGCCAGGGAGAAAAGATTAGAAAACATGTTGTTTTAGCTACTGAGTGGGCCTGATCGAAGATTAAGAACGTCAGGAACTATTTCACAGTCTGGGTGTTCAGTCTTGATCACCCACTATGTATCAGGCACATTGCCTTCAAGAAATGCACCATCTGGTCTGACAGAAACTGGAGAAACATCAAAAGTACAGCCCCTGGACACCCTTTTAACTCAGTACTGAAGTCACTCCTGAAGTTCACCCTTTAGCCAAAGATTAGACAGGTCTAAAGGGCCAACTCACACTCTTAGCAACTCATAGAGACCCTATGAGTCAGAATCGAGTCAATGGCAATGGGTCTTTAAAATTTATTTGTTTTTTTGTTATAGGGTCAACAATAACACACGTGAGGGATGTGTTTCATAGTTCAATCACATATATGAGATTAATAGGCACACCAGCCCAAAAGCAAAGATAAGGCAGGAAGGGACAGGAAAACTGGATGAACGGAAACAGGGAACCCAGAGTGGAGAAGGGGAGAGTGTTGACACATCACGGGGTTGGCAACCAAGGTCACAAAACAATTTGCGTATTAACTGTTTAATGAGAAACTAATTTGTTCTGTAAACTTTCACCTAAATCAGAATTAAAAAAAAGAAAAAAAAGCACCATCTAATAAAAGAGGCTGGCACATGAGCAAGCCAGGCCACGAGAACAGGCTCACAGAAGGGCTATAGGAGCACAGAAGGGGGAAAAGTTAATTCTCAGAGAAGGACTGAGCCTTCCCACTGAGGAAAGAAGGACAGGGGGAGGAAAATTGACACTACTTTATACAAAAAACTAAAAATCTCAAAACAGTTTGCTGTCAAGTTGACTCTGACTCATGACAACCTCATGTGTGTCAGAGTAGAACTATGCCCCATAGCATTTTCAATGGCTGGTTTTTGAAAGTAGATTGCCAGGCCTTTCTTCTGATCTACTGGGTGGACTCACATTTCCAACCTTTTGGTTAGCAGCCGTGCATGATAACCTTTTGCACCACCCAGGGACTCCACTACTTTACACAAGGGGCTTGTTTGACTTGATGGTAAGAGGCTGGGATGACCCTGCAACATTTTCACCTGTGAGCCATTCTCACTAACTAGAAGGTGAGTTCGCTGAGGGCAGGGATTCTGTCTGCTGCTCCTTCTGTTTTCTCCTCCTCCTGAGGAGAGTTCATCTTCTATTTCTTGTAATTTTGGTTTGTTTTTTCAAATTTTCTAAACTTCTGTTTATCTGGAAAAGTCCTAATTTTGCCATCAGATTTGAGAGACAGTTTTGCTTGCCTGCATGGTTTCTGCTGAGTAGCCCAAGCTTAGTCTTATTGACTCTCCTTCATAGATGGCTTTTAGTTTATCCCTAGCCACTCTTAAAATTCTCTATCTTTGGTTTGGCAAGTTTGATTATAACATGTCTTAGTGTCTTTCTTTTGGGATCTACCTTGTGTGGGGCTCAACGAGCATCTTGGATAGATATCTTCTCATTTTTCACAGTATCAGGGAAGTTTTCTGCCTACAAATCTTCAACAATTCTCTCTGTGTTTTCTGTTATCCCCCTGTTCTGGCACTCCAATCACTCATAGGTTATTCCTCTTGATAGAGTCTCACATAATTCTTAGGTTTTTTTCATTTTTTTTAATTCTTTTTTCTGATTTTTCCTCAAACATGTTGGTGTCCAGAGCTTTGTCTTCAATCTCCCTAATTCTGACTTCCATTGCCTCAATTCTGCTCCTCTGACTTTCTATTGAGTTGTCTAATTCTGAAATTTTATTGTTTGTCTTTTGGATTTCTGTTTGCTATCTCTCTGTGGATTCTTGCAGCCTATTAAATTTGTCATTATGCTCTTCTCTAATATTCTTAAGTTCCTTTATTACTTTGTCTGTGTGCTCCTTGGCTTGTTCTGTGTTTTGCCTGATCTCCTTCCTGATCTCTTGAAGAGTTCTGTATATTAATCTTTTGAATTCTACCTCCGATAATTCTAGGAAGTTCTCTTCATCTGGAAAATTTCTCGATTCTTTGTTTTGGGAGCTTGCTGAAGCCATCATGGCCTGCCTCTTTATGTGATTTGATAGTGACTGTTTTCTCTGAGCCATAAATAAGTTATTGTATTTATTTATTTTATGCTTGCTTACTGTGTCCTAGCTTCTTGTTTTGTTTTGTTTTGATATGTCTGAATAGGCTGCTCGTGTGAGCTGATTTGATTATTGGTGCCTTTGAATCTCTGATGTCCTGCCGCCAGGCGGTTAGAGCTGTTACTACATATGTGAGCCCAGGAGTCCATTTACTTTTCTTATATGGATTCAGCTCAGGTGTCCAGGTAGTCAGTCACCAAGTGTGTGGTGCAGGCTCTCACCTACAGTCCTAGATGGGGAGGGGTGATTGGTGTAGGTACAGGTATCTGGGTGTAGTAGGGGGTCATGTGCTGAGCAAGGCAGGGGCCTGACAGTTGCCCCTGAGTGTCTGTGAGGAAAGCGTGTCCCTGTTCCCTACAGCATGTAAGTAGGAGGGTTTTGCAGCTGGACTATGGGCGCCCAACATCATTGCCCATAAGGACTGGGAGGCACCACTTATTCTTGGACCCCTGTTGTGGCTGGCTTGGTGGCATGGGTGGAGCCACTAGTCCTCAGGCCCCTGATGTGGGTAGCTGAGGACCCTGCTTAATAGACAGAGCAGTGTCAAATATTACTAACCTACCTCTCCACCGGATAGCTGAAACAGCCAAAGTTAGACTTTGGGTATATACCCTGTTGTACTGTGCTAATGAGAGCCTACACCATTGAAGTGGGCCTACACAGGTCTATGCAGGGGTGAAAGGCATTCAAAGTCTGTGGACCCCTTATGCTGTGCCTCGGCAAAGGAGCTGTTTCCGCCCTGAATGCCTGGCTTAGGGGAGCCCGCAGATTATTTTTTCCTGTTTGTCAATTTGTTCCCTCTCCAAGGCCAGAAGAATGGCTCAGGGTGTGTGACAGGTCCTACTTCCAGCTCAGGGGACACGGCAATCTCTGAAGCTGACTTGGACCCAGTGCTGAGTGGGACGGGGGCAGGTAAGTGGGAGAGAGTTTTTTCCCAAAAGGGTGTTTTATGATCCAAATGGTAGGTTAGATGCATGTACTTATCTTTTGCTGATCGAGCGCCGCTTTTCACTGATTCTGGAGGTGTAAGTAGACTCTCCACCAAGTGGTCTGTCCTTATGTGAAAAATGTGTCCTGAACCCCACTGCTTGCCTCACTGCTGGCACCATCTGATCCCTGCCTGCAGGGTGCTGGCTCCTGCCAGGTCAGGTCTGCCAACACCTCACTGCTTCTGAACTGTCTCCCGCTCCCTGACACTCAGCCTGATTCCTCAACTTTGACTTTATTGTTCAGGGCACCTAGACTGTCATATATAATTGATTCATTTGTGTGCGTGTGTGTGTGTGTGTGTGTTTTGGTGTTTGTTGTAAGAGGAAGCATGTGACTACTCTGCCATCTTGGCCTTGCCTCCGAGGTCATCTTCTACACTGACTGTGCTCTAAGATCAAAAACGTGGTGTTTGCCTCGATCTCCACAACTCTGGTCTTGGTTCTTCAAGGCTGAGGCTGGATCTTTGGCTTCCTGCCTTTCCCTTCAGCTGGTTCTCCCAAGAGGGACACTGGAGCTTCATCTCTGGTATGTGATCTCTTGGGGTTCCTGATGGACTGGGGTGATCTCAGCCAAGCTCAGGCAGCCCTCACTTTCTGAACAAGGGAAGGAGCTGGGCATTGGAGTTGGCTGACATTATATGTTGGGAAATAGTGCTGGCAATGGGTACCCGGGAGTATGGATAAGAGCGAGGTGGTTGGGGTGGGTGCCTGGGGCATCACTTAATTACTTTTCTGCATTTATCTCTTTGTTTTGTTGTTGGCATCAAAGGCTGGAGACAGGTCTTGGTATCCTTACCATGCAAACAATACTTCCGTGAGATCATTTGGACTGAAAACATTAGTTTTAGTTGTAGAAGTTGATAATATCTTAGAGACCATATTCTCTAGCCAGTTAGGCTGTCTTTTCTCTAATTTCTATGCTAACTTCCCCAAACTTTATGACATATATTCAGTACCCTAAGCATGTTCCTGTGGTCAAGGAATTGTGCATGGCCCTTGTCATTCTATCTGCACTTCGACGAAATGCTAGATTATGGATGCCGAAAGATTAATCATGTCACAGCCAAGAGAACGCTTCTGAGAAAATCATTATCAAAAGGATAGTGTACAAGATTTCCAGCCTCCTCTGACCTTTCCCTTTTATGTCTTTTCAGAAGACAGGCAGAGCTCAGACAGAATGCAAGCAGTTGATTGCTGGGGCTAAGGGTCAGTGTCCTGAGAAGGTAGCACCTTTATAAATTGAAGAGCCTCCCTGGCTCCTGTTCTTTGCTGATTTTGCATGCAGATGCTGGGAAAACTTTATATCCCTTCCCCTGGCATTCAAGGCCCCTTTCATCTGGTTCCAACTTGTTCTCCATGCTCATCCCTTACCAGTTATCTCTTTCCCTGTATTTTGGAAAAAATGCACAAAATTTTGGATAGGCCTTAAAAATGCCTTGCACTTTCAAACTTCTGAACTTTTGCACGGGGTGTTCCTTCTGCTTGGAATAGCCTCCATGCTTTTATTTGTATGGAAAACTAGTTATTCTTTAAGACTTGCTATAAACACTTCCCTCTATGTCAAGCTATCCACTACTCCTCCAGGCAGAATCAATCCATCAACTTCATGTTCCCATAGCACTTTACTCCTCCTGAATTATAACACTCTTCACATTTTATTTCAGTAATTTACCTTTCTTTCTGTCTCTCTCACTGCTCTGTGAGCTCCTTGAGGTCAGGGAACATATCATATCTTACTCTTGTATTCTCAGTTCCGGGCATAATACTGTTTTTGCACAGAGGTGCTTGATAGGTGTTCATAGAATGAATGACTAAACTAATTGGCACTTGTTGGAGTTTTTGAGAGGACATATGGTAAATAGAACCTCCTTCCCTCATCTGAGTTCCAAACCAAAAAAGAAGTGACAGAGTTGGCACAAGGAACATTAAAGTGTCACTAAAAATGGCCAGATTAGAGGAACATAACTTAATAGGGTCAAGATGGCTTGTTAATCTTTACTTTCAATTCAGACCTTGGAACCACCCAACTGAGAGAAAAAACTCAAGTCTGTAGAGCAAGTCAGAATCTCCTGCTGGTCTAAGTGGAGGAGGAAAAAGGAAAGGTAGTCAGTTCTCCACACCCAGGATCTTTGGTAAATTATCTCTATCTACTTGAGAAATAGTAGCTCTTGAATACTGCCACCAACCTAGTCATTCACTCCACCTCCATGAGGGTGGAGTTAGGATTGGTCAAGAGGCCAGGTGTATTTAGGGGAAATCTCTCTACTTGGGAATCAGGGAATAAGCAATGCCAAATTAATTTCACTTGGTATTAATTTCACCTGTAGTGGAGGATAAGAGTGTTCCAACTAAAGAAAAAAAGCTTGTGAGCAATCATGGAAGGCTTCATAAAGAAGGTGACAATTAGGCTAAGTCTCAAAGAATCAGTAATCAGTAGGAGTTATGCAAAATGGTATGTATGTGCGTGTGTGTGTACGTGTATGTGTGGGGGTGAATGTATGTATGTGCTTATTTCAGGAAATAGCATGCATGGAGACCCAGAACTATGGAGAAGCTTAATGTGTGGGAGAAATTACAAGTCATGCAGTGTGGCTGGAATATGAGATTTATGTTGGAGTGTGGCTAGAAAGGAGGATGGAGAGTTAGAACAGGATTGGATAAATCAGAACTTCAATAAAATAATCTGGGAAACATCTGTTTTCAGGAAATAAGGCACCTGTGCAACCTGATGTAATCCTGTGCTGGAAACAACGTTCAGAAATGACAGAGCAGACAGAGTTGGCCTGAAGCTGGGAGAGTCTCTTGTTTCAGCACCATGGCCAGCAGCTTGCCTACTTTCCCAGAGCCTGGGGCAGTACTGATTCTTCTGATTTTGCAAATGAGACCCCATGGCACTAAGGCGTAGGAAACGGGGAATGGTTGGAGAGTTGATGTTCAGTCTCTGGTTATAATGAATTGTATGTGCACGTTCAATTATCCACGGATTAGTGCAGATGAGTGCCCTTAAGGGGTTGATGCTGTGATGAAAGTTGGGTAGAAATGGCAGACATTTTTTCCCAAACATGAAGACATCATTATTTTTGAAGCACAGGAGAGCCAAACCTCGAACCCCTATTGTACTATGTGATGAAAATGTTCTTTTCTGTGGCTTTGCTTTAATTGTCACTGCTCAGAGAGTAGGGTCCTTGGGCTCAGCCTGAAGCTGGGGCCTGTCAAAAGGAGGCTGTTCATTATGGTCTAAAAGTCAGAATACACAGCTGAAAACTCTCAGTTCATTGACATTAAAATTCATTTGAACGTTGAATTTTTCTTACTCGAGGGAGAAGTAATAGCTATTTCCAACACCCTTTGCTTGACACACCTTCTGTCTCTGGAAAATCTAGAGAGCCATTCTTTCCCTTTTTACTGCTTGAGTTAGCATCTGTCATTTTTGCTCTTCACCTATGAATATCCACAGGGACAGGTTAAAATTGAACCATTTCTCATCAATCTCTAAACTTCTTAAGTCATCGACTCTATGGCCTCTGGGAAAGTGAGACTGTTTGGAGGCAAGTAGAGGGTTGCCTGAATTGGATAAAACTGGTGGAAAGAAGTGGTTTCTTACCTGGGATCCATGAGAGGGCTTTAATGGCACCTTCATAGTGAGACATTTGAAAAGGGAGTGTATGAGAGTGGGTGGGTGGATGTGGGGTAGGTGTACATGTTTGTATTTAAAGAGAGTAAGCAAGTCACTTTCTTCAGATGCTCTAAGATGTCTGTGACTCCACGCAAATGAATTAAAAACTACAGGATAGACAGAGGAGAACAGACTTAGAGAATTCAATCATCCCTGAGAAAAGTTGCTACTCTCACCCCCACCCACTGCCCACCCTAAAAGCCAAAATAAGCACTAAGGCAGACTAGACTATGAGCCACATAAGGGAAAAGACTGTGCCTGTGCTGCATGCAGTTTTGAGCCCAGAACCTAGAATTTCACCTGACTTGTAGAGTATCTTTGAGTAAATGAATGGACTTGATTGGTAGGGCGGGAAAGAGCAAGTGGTTTTCAGGAATTCTGGTGCAGAAAAAGAAGAGGAGGACCCAGCTCTCCAAGGACTCTAGAGCCCAGAGCTGCACTGTTACGGCCCCAAGAGACCAGGCCAGCAGTCTTCCTGTGCAGGAGGGCACCAGGCTTGGGTTTGATAAGACAGTAATGGTGATGGTGAGACTGACGTACTCCAGGACCCCTACAGTAGAAAGGACTCTCACAAAAGTACTTAATTTGTTTTCCCCTCAAAGCTGGGGTGATAGGAAAGGCTCTTAGAATGGAATCAGAGAGAAAAAGATGTTTATCATGATGATATGGGTGGTGTTGATCAGTAATCTATTCGTGCTGCTTTTTGTTGTTAGCTGCCATGGCATCAGCCCTCAACTCATGGCAACCCCATGCACAATGGAACAAAACATTGCCCAGTCCTGCGCCATCTCCATCATCAGTTGGGAATCAAACCGTCGTGATCATAGGATTTTCACTGGCTGATTTTTGGAAGCAGATTTCCAGGCCTTTCTTCCTAGTCTCTTAGTCTAGAAGCTCTGCTGAACTTTATTCAGCATCATAGCAACACGCAAACCTCCACCGGTGGATAAGTAGTATCTGCATATGAGATGCATTGGCCGGGAATCAAACCCAGGTCTCCCACATAAAAAAAAAAAAAGAGAATTCTACAACTTAACTACCAATTCCTCAATATATTCATAGGTCTTCTCCTCAAATAGTTCAGTTCTTTCCAGGAGCTCCAAAAGGAAGGAATTTGTGTCATATGCCTCTTTTCTGCCCTCCAAAGGAAAGTTCACCCCAGATAATGCAGGTCCCTCCTAGTGAGATGACCCTGAAAGATATGACTAAGTGCCTCTATGTGTATTGGGAGGTGGGTATGGGAAGTTGGGGGGCAAGTTAGGGCTGAACTTTACCACTGACACCATCATACTCTTTTTCAGGTCAAGGTGGCTCAGAAAAGCTGAGGACAGAATCTTGCTATCATGGAGACGATGGAAAAGAGGGGAGCAGCAGAAGCCAGAGGTCTGCCTGGGGCCTCAGACTCCCAACAGGGTAAAGGAGGAAGGAGAAAGCGTGAACATGGAATTTGCTTGTCTTAGTGACCTTTTTTTTTTCTTTATGCTGCTGTAACACAAATGCCACAAGTGGGTGGCTTTAGAAAACAGAACTTTATTTTCACACAGTTCTCGAGGCTAAAAGTCCAAATCAGGGTCTCAGGCATGTGGATTCCTTCCTGTTGATAGGCACAAGCATTCCTTGGTTACTTGGTGTTCTTTGGCTTGTAGATGATTCTCACACGGCATCTATCCTCCCCTGTGTGGTGTGTCTCTGTGTATATTCTGCTCTTTTTATAACTCAGAAACGGTTAGTTTTAGAACACACCTTACTTGGGTATGGACTAATTAGCATAACAAAGAACGCCCTATTTCCAAACAGTATTATATTTACAGGTATATAAAACCTAACATACGTGTTGCCATTGAGTCAATTCTGACTCACGGCGATCCTATAGGACAGAGTAAAACTGCCCCACAGGGTTTCCAAGGAGTGGATGGCGGATTCAAACTGCTGAGCCTTTGGCTAGCAGCTGAGCTCTTTAACCACTGAGCCACCAGGGCTCCTTTACAAGTATACCAAAAACGAAACCCACTGCCATTGAGTCAATTCCAACTCATAGTGACCCCACAGGGTTTCTGAGGCTGTAAATCTCTATGGAAGCAGGCTCCCACATCTTTCTCCCTTGAGCTGCTGGTGGGTTCAAACCACTGACCTTCGTATTGGCAGGTGATTGTTTAACCATTGCACCACCAGGGCTCCTTTTTAAAGGTATAAAACAAACAAACGAAAACCAAACTCGTTGCCATTGAGTCGATTCTGGCTCATAGCAACCCTATAGGACAGAGTAGAACTGCTCCATGGGGTTTCCAAGGAGACCTGGTGGATTGGAACTGCTGACCTTTTGGTTAGCAGCTATAGCTCTTGAACACTATGCCACCAGGGTTTCATTTTACAGGTACAGAGGACAGGAATTCAATAGATTTTTTTGGCGGGGGGACACAATTCAATCCATAACAACACTTTTCCTCAGTTCTATGCCTTGTCTATGTTGTCTCATTCATTCCTCCAAAAGATGCTGCAGGGTGGATGCTGCTATCTCTACTTCAGAGATGAAGAAACTCAGCTAGAGAGGAGATGGAGGGATTTGTCCTTCCACAAACTGCTCATTTTAGAGACTGGAGAAAGATAACGGGAGCAGGGGTGAATCAGACAACTTCAAAGTTTCTTTCCATCCTGAAAAGCTCCTTCAGGGAAGGTGTCATAGGTTAAATAATGGTTCCCAACAATGTCCACAAATCTGTCTTGGAAAAAGTACAAGCAGAAGGCTCCTGAGAAGCAGGATGGTGAAACTGCGTCTTACATACTTTGGACATGTTGTCAGGAGGGATCAGTCCCTGGAGAAAAACATCATGCTTGGTAAAGTACAGGGTCAGTGGAAAAGAGGAAGACCCTCAACAAGGTGGGTTGACACAGTAGCTGCAACAATGGGCTCGAGCATAACAACAATTGTGAGCATGGCGCAGGACCAGGCAGTGATTTGTTCTGTGGTGCATAGGGTTGCTATGAGTCGGAACCGATTTGATGGCACCTAACAACAACGTCCACATCATAATCTTCAGAATCTGTGAATATTTTAAATTACATGGTGTGATGGTTAAGATTGTGTGTCACCTTGACTGGGCCATGATTCTCAGTGTTTTGGCAGTTGTATAATGTTGTGATCACTTCCGTGTTGAGATCTGATACACGATGGCCACAATGATGGGATCTGCTGAGTGGTATCGGTGGGGGCAAGGCCTGTGGTGACTCACCACCCCTGCAGCTTTCATCTCTCTGCCTTTTGCCACCTAGCTCTCCCTGCTCCCCTTCCCAAGGCTTTTGTTTGTTCTAGATCCTGTAGCTGGCTCCTGTTCATTTAACTTCTGGTTCTTGGGACTTGAGCTAGCAGCTTGGCTGCTGATTTTAAGATCTGTCGATCTTCACAGCCTGCTACAGCCCTGCTCTCCAGCCTGCTGATCTTGGGTTCACCAGCCCCTGTGGCTATGTGAATCAGGAGAATCCTCTTTTCTGCCCCAGGAACTTGGGATGTTACAGCCTCTAAAAAACGTGTGAGCTATTTCCTTGATATAAATCTCTCTCTCTCTATATGTACCCTTTACTGGTTTTGCTTCTCTAGAGAATCTAGCCTAAGACACATGGCAAAGGGAAATTAAGATTACAAATCGAATTGAAGTTGCTAACCAACTGACCTGAATGTAGGGAGATTACCCTGGATTTTCTGGGTGGGCCCAGTGTAATCCCAACGGCCCTTAAAAGTGGAAGAGGGAGGCAGAAGGGAGAGTCAGAGGAAAATGTGACTATGGAAGAAAGACATAGAGAGATGCAACATGGCTGGCTTTGAAGATGGAGGGAGGGGGCCGTGAACCAAGGAATGTGGGTGGTCTCTAAAGGCTGGAAAGGGCAAGGAAACAGATCCTCCCCTAGAGCCTCCAAAAGGAGCAAAGCCCTGCCAAGACCTCAATTATAGCCCAGTGATACCCATATCAGACTTCTGACTTACAGAACTGTAATATAAGTAAATTTGTGTTGTTTTAAGCCACAAAGTTTATGGTAACTTGGTACAGCAGCCATAGACATTTAATACAAATGTAAAAAGCAATAATGATTAAACAGGGAGATGTGATAGAGTAGCTAAAAGTAGCTGGGAGTGGTCAGGGAAGGCCTCTCTGGGAACATGACATTGGAGATGAGACCTTAATGCCAAGACGGAGCTAACTCTGAAAGACCTGGGGGAAAAGCTTTCCAGGTAGAAGGTCCGGAGCAAAGAACCTACACTGATGAGGAGTTGATGATTCTGTGAACAGAGAGAAGGTCAGTGTAGAGACTTGCTACTCAAAGTGTGGTCCATGGACTAGCAGCATCCATATTACCTGGGAAACGATTAGAAATGCAGATGCTCTTGTCCCACCTTAGACCTATTAAGCCAGTACCTCTAGGAGGGGCATCTAGGAATCTGCTTTTTGTAAAACTTTTTACCTTTTATTTTTGTCGCAATAACCACAACTACAGGAAAGCTAAAAATGCATTACAAAAATTTTTACGTTTTCCTGAACCACTTGAGAATAACTTGCTGACCTGATGCTCCATCACCCTCCAATACTGTAACGTATGTTTTCTACACATAAGGGCATTCTCCTACATAATCACAACACAACATCAAAATCAGGAAATTAACAAGGACACATGGATACATCTAACCCTCAGAGCCCATTCGATATTTTCCTGTTGATCCAATCAACAAAAAGTTCTATTTCAGAATCATATGTTGCCTTTAGTTTTTCATGCCCTTTTAGTCTCCTTTATTCTGGGAAAGTTGCTGAGTTTTTCCTTGACTTTCAGGACCTCGACACTCCTGAAGATTACAGGTCAGTTATTTTTGGTCTGTCTGGTGCTTCCTCATGACTAGATTCAGGTTATGCATCTTTGGCAGGAATAGCACAGAAGTGACACAGCATCTTCTCGCTGGATCTCATCAGGTGAGCGTGATTCCAATTTGCCCCATTCCTGGGGATGTTTGCTTTGATCACTTAATTAGTGTGGCGTCTTTCAGGCTTCTCCACTATACAGTTACTCTTTCCCTCTTTGTAATGAGTAAGCATTTTGTAGGGATGTTCTTTGGAACCTCTGTCAGTTTGTCATACTGTGGTGGCTTGCATGTTGCTATGATGCCGGGAGCTATGTCACCAGTAGGTATTTCAAATACCAGGAAGGTCACCCATAGTGGACAGGTATCAGTGAAGCCTCCGTACTAAGACAGACTAGGAAGAAAGACCTGATGATCTACTTCTGAAAACTAGACATTGAAGACTCTATGGATCACAACAGAATATTGTCTGATATAGTGCTGGAAGATGAGCCCCCTAGGTTGAAAGGAACTCAAAGTACACAGTGGCTGCAGCAATGGACTCAAACATACCAACAATCATGAAGATGGCACAGGACCAGGCAATGTTTCATTGTTATACATAAGGTCACTTCCGTGACAGTCTGTCCATTTGCAGCTCATTCTCTTTCCTTTCAGAGTCAGACTTCTTGCAAGTGCTGTCTACATCATTGTCCTCACATCCTAAAACCCTATTTGTGCCTTGACACAGAGCCAGCTGGCTTCTACTTGGGAGTTTGGTTCTTGTTCTACATGCACTGGGAAGCCACTGGGAGGCCTTAAGAAGGACTTAATTTGATTTGTGCTTTGAAAAAGTCCCACTGACTGCTGGGGAAAAAACCAAGCGAGGAAGCAAGGCAACAGTCAGAAGGCTGGCTGCTGCATTACTCGGGCAAGAGAGGAAGCAGGTGTGGATGGGATGGCAGTACATTTGGGGGTACCTTTTGGAGGTAGGAGTAGCAGGGCATTCAGATAGATTGACTGTAAGCATGAGAGGAAGAGTACAGAGTCATAGGTGATATCCACCATCTTGGCCTGAGGGGTTGGGTAGATGGCATCTGCAGGAGAAAACTGGAGAAGGAACAGGTTTGGGGGAGAGAGGCATCCAGGAGTTCCATTTGGGTCATATTCCATTTGAGATCCTTATCTGCATGGCAATATCAAGTAGGAAGTTCAATCTATCCATTTGGCCTTTAAAGAAGTGGTCAGGTCTGAAGACACAAATCTGGAAGGCATTGGCTCATGGGAGGCAGCCTCTTAGATGGGTCAGTACGACAGTGTCACGTTTGAGATGTGACTTCACCATGGGATGCAAAAGAAGCATAGGAATGAGGTCCCAGGGAGAGATGGGAGCACTGGCCAAGTATTGGCCTTTGGGGGAGGGTTTGTCAGCAAGCTGTAGACAGGTTGCCAGTCACCATTTTTCAACACTGCTCTGATACCAACTTGCAGGATGGAAGGAGAGTAGGCATCCTAGTATTTGTTTCCAGGACAGTCATATGTGGAACCACTGCCAGGCCCATCAGACCAACTTCCTAAATGGAAGAAAAAAGCTTGCTCTCCAGCTTGATGGTAAGCTTAAGGCCTGAAGCAGAGCCTCAGGCCTCAGAAGTCAGCCCCTGCCACTCTCCAGCTCAGGCTCTGGGATGTCCTGCCATTAGCAGCTGCCCCCAAATGTGCAGGGCACTTTAGAGTTTACACATCGTGCTGACATTCACAGTCCCAGCTAATTGCACCAGCCCTCAGAGGGCTGAGACATTTTTTTAGCCCTATGTGACAGCTGAGGAAATGAAGGCTCAGAGCTTAAGCCACTTGCCCAAGAACACACATCCAGGACGTGGTAGAGTTGGGACTTCACACCAGGACTTTGTGATTCTAGAACCTCCGGTCCCCACCCTCTACCTGTGTCAGACTTTACAGCTGCCTCCATCACCGCTAAAATGTGAGAGCTCTGTTGCGGGCAGTTCCTCCTCAAGAAGCCAACCAGGAGCTACTTTATCCTGGGATTGACGCATGTTCTCTCATCTCTTTCCCTAGCAGAGGTGGCACTCTTTCCCAACTACTGGTGGATCATGTCCTTTTCTCCTCCTGGACTGTCCTTGACACCCTTTCAGCTGGTCAGGGCCTCAACCTACCAGTTCTACACATTCCGCTCCGTTATTCTTGGCCCTTCAGTCTCACCTCCCTAGTGCACCAACGTCCCCAGCCCCGCCTCTTCCAGGGTGCTTTCCCTGATTGCTCTGTCCTCCCTGGCCCTATCTGGGGTCTCTCAGACTGCTGTAGCTCTGACCTCATCCTGTAAGCCTCCTGGGTGCATGGTACTCCACCAGGCAACACAGTGTGTGATTATCCACATCTGGTCCTCCGTCTTAACGGCTCTGACTGCAGTCACCTCCCTGTCAGGGTCCTCAAGGTCAAATTCAACAGCTCTCCTTTGCCCCAGGCACCTGACTCAGCTTTCTCTGAACCAGCAGAGGCAAATCAATAGAATATGGATTATGAGTCATACACTCTCACAGGACCTTAGAGGACACCTAGTGCAAACTCTGCCCGATGTTATACTTCCTCTTCGCTGTTCTCAAAATCTAGCCTGTCGACACATGAGGATTCACCAACTCTTAGGGCAAGTCATTCCGTCTTTGGACAGGTCTGGGTTTTGGGCTTAGGAATTTCTTCGCATTTTCCCCTGGAAATTTGCCTACGAGAAAGTTCCCCCCACCTGCTGCCCCCATTTCCCTATTTCCTCCCCATCGCTGAGAGGCAGGGAGGCAGTGATCAGGGCTGGAGGTGACTGACTAATAGATGGCCAATTCCTGGAGAAGTCACTACAACCGAGTGAGCCTGAGTGTTCTCTCCTTCAGGCAAAACATCAACTTTTCCCCCCTGAGTATCATTACCAAGTCTCCTCCTTCACCTGAGCCTCTTCCCCAAGACATGTCCCAGTTTCTTTGTTCTAGAGACACCTGTCAACTTCCATACCTCAATGTGGATTCAGACAAGACTCAACAAGTGGATACTGAGTGCCATCTCTGTGCCAGGCAAAGCTCTAGGAGCTGAGAATAGGACAGTGAACAAAACAGATCAAGATCCAAGCAGAGCCTGCCTCCCTACATTTGCCATACAATTCTGCTCCTTTTCTGGTGTTCGTGACAATCGGAATCAAAGTGATGGTTATTAGACATACATTGAGTGCTAGATGCTGGCTAGCACTGGGGATGAATAAGATATTGTTCCTGACCCTGAAAGCTCGTGGCTCCATTGGCTAAGCAACTTGGTTAACAGGTTGTTATGGATTGAACTGTGTTCTCCAAAATGAAAGATGAAAGTCCTAACCCCCATACTTGAAAATCTGACCGTATTTGGAAATAGGTGTTTTCTTTTGTTACGTTAATGAGGTCATACTGGCATATGGGTGGGTCCTAAACCTAATCACTCCGGTGTCATAAAAAGAGCAAAACAGACACAGAGACACAGACAAGGGGGAAGACACCATGTGAAGACAGACACACACGGCAGACGCATCTACGTGTCCAGGAATGCCAAGGATTATGGCCACCTGGGTGGTGCAAGCAGCTGATGCGCTTGGCTGCTAACTGAAAGGTTGGAGGTTCAAGTCCACCGGGAGTGCCTCAGAAGACCTGGATTATCTACTTTCAAAAAACCAGCTAGTTCTACTCTGACACACATGGAGTTGCCATGAGTCAGAGCCGACTAGATGGCAACTGACAGACTTTCTTCTAGAAGCTGAAAGGGACAAAGAAGGACCTCCCCCTAGAGCCACACCCTGAATTCAGACTTTTAGCTTCCTGAACTTTGAGGAAATAAATTTCTGTTCTTTAAAGCCACCCACTTGTGGTATTTTTTTTTGTTATGGTGACACCAGGTAACTAAGACACAGATATAGCATACACACACACAGGAAACCCACAAACTCCTGGTCCATACAGGAAATCTGAGTATGTTCGGAGCATCAGCGTCAACCAGGCCTCCATCTCTCCTCGCCCTCCTGCTCCATTCCCAGAGGACTCTAGGAGTCTGGGTCTGACAGAGCCTCTGGCGGGATCAGTGGGACACAAGGACAAGTCTATCGAACTGCAATTGCTCTGGGGCTAGATAAATAGTTATCACCAGCCAACGTGGTTAAATAATCATCAAACCGCATAATTCAGAAATCATGCTTCCTAAGAGCTCCCCATTTAATACCCGGCAGAAAATGCTAATCCGCCGAACAAGACTGTGCTTTATTTTTCTAGACAGGAAGTATTTTCTTCAGTCACATAATGACTTTCCTTGACATAATAATGAAGGAATGTGAATTTAAAACAGCCTGGGATGCTGGAGCATTCTTTGTTATCTGGGGGGCTGCCTGCACCAAAATAGCTTGAGTAACTGCTGACTTGCTGGACTGCGTCTTCATTGAATTAACTGCTTACAAAGATCGAAATTTACCAAATTAAATTTTAGTGAGTAATTTCTGTTAACATAAACTGCAGAAATTAAACCATTGTGGTTGTGGTAGATAGGCCGACTCATGGGGCCAACAGTACATTAGTGAAGAGCTGCTGTGTTGGGAAGCAGGAAACCCTCCACAGAGAAGGTGGAGGGGAGACCCTGATCTCTGGAATCAGCAGGCCACTGTTCAAATCCCAGGTTCCCACTCCCTATTGGTGTGATTCAGGGTATGTCACCTGGGGCTTTCTGAGCCTCAGCTTCCTTATCTGTAAAATGGGTGGGAATAAGGTTTGTTGTAAAAAATGGATGTCTTAGTTTTCCATTGTTGTTAGGTACCATCGAGTTGGTTCCAATTCATAGTGACCCTATATGCAACACTGCTTAGTCCTGTGCCATCCTCACAAATGTTGATATGTTTGAGCTCATCATTGTAGCCACTGTGTGAATCCATCTTGTTGAGGGTCTTCCTCTCTTTCACTGACCCTCTACTTTACCAAGCATGATATCCTTCTCCAGACACTGGTCCCTCCCGATAACAATGCCGAAAGTATGGAAGACGAAGTCTCGCCATCCCCCCTTTTTTTCCCCCGGTTCATTTAAAACAATTTTTTTTTTTTTTTTAAATTGTGCTTCAGGTGAAAGTTTACAACTCAAGGCAATTTCTCATTCAAAAATTTATACAAGTATTCGGAATTGACTTGACGGCAATGGGTTTTTTTGGTTTGTTTCGTTACATTGTTTGCAATCCCCACAATGTGATAGCACGCTACCTCTTTCCACTTTGGGTTCCCTGTGCCTGTTCGTCCAGTTCCTGCCCCCTCCTGCCTTCTTGTTCCTAAGGAACATTCTGACTGTACTTCTTCCAAGACAGATTTGTTCATTCTTCTGGCAATCCATGGTGTATTCAATATTCTTAACTAACACCATAATTCAAGGGCATCAATCCTTCTTTGGTCTTCCTTATTCATTGTCCAGGTTTTGCATGCATATGAGGCAATTGAAAATACTATGGTCAGGGGCACCTTAGTTCTCAGAGTGACATCTTTTATTCTGAACACTTTAAAGGGGTCATTTGTAGCAGATTTGCCCAAGGCAATGCATCCTTTGATTTCTGGACTGCTGCTTCCATGGGCGTTGATTGTGGATCCAAGTAAAATGAAATCCTTGACAATTTGAATCTTTTCTCCTTTTTCATGACTTCACTTATTGGTCCAGTTATGCGGATTTTCGTTCTCTTTATGTCGAGGTATAATCCATACTGAAGGCTGTAGTCTTTGATCTTCCATCAATAAGTTCTTCAAGTCCTCTTCACTTTCAGCAAGCAAGGTTGTGTCATCGGCATATCACATGTTATTAATGAGTCTTCCTCCAATCTTGATGCCCCATTCTTCTTCATATAGTTCAACTTCTAGGATTATTTGCTCAGGATACAGACTGAATAAGAATGGTGAAAGGCTACAACCCTGATGAACACCTTTCCTGATTTTAAACCACGCAGTATCCGCTTGTTCTGTCCGAACAACTGCCTTTTGATCTACGTACAGGTTCATCGTGAGCACAATTAAGTGTTCTGGAATTCCCATTCTTTGCATTGTTATTCATAATTTGTTATGATCCACACAATTGAATGCCTTTGCATAGTCAATAAAACACAGGTAAACATCCTTCTGGTATTCTCTGTTTTCAGCCAGGATCCATCTGACATCAGCAATGATATCCCTGGTTCCAAGTCCTCTTCCGAATTGGGTTTGAATTTCTGGCAGTTTCATGTCAATGTACTGCTGCAACCGCTTTTGTATTATCTTTAGCAAAATTTTACTTGCATGTGATATTAATGATATTGTTTGATAATTTTTGCATTCTTGGATCACTTTTCTTTGGAATGGGCACAAATATGAATCTCTCCCAGTCAGATGGCCAGGTAGCCATCTTCCAAATTTCTTGGCATAGAGGAGTGAGCACCTCCAGTGCTGCATCCGTTTGTTGAGACCTGGTAATTGGTACTCTGTCAATTCCTTGTCTTTTGCCAATGCCTTCAGTGCAGCTTGGACTTCTTCCTTCAATACCATCAGTTCTTGATCATATGCTAACTCCTGAAATGATTGAATGCCGACAAATTCTTTTTGGTACAGTGACTGTGTATTCCTCCCATCTTCTTTTGATGCTTCCTGCATTAGATATTTTGCTCATAGAATCCTTTAATATTGCAAGTTAAGGCTTGAATTTTTTCTTTTTTTTTCAGTTCTTTCAGCTTCAGAAACATTGAGCACGTTCTTCCCTTTTGGTTTTCTAACTCCAGGTCTTAGCATGTTTCATTATAATACTTTATTTTGTCTTCTGGAGCTGCCCTTTGAAATTTTCTGTTCAGTTCTTTTACTTCATTTTTTTCCATTCATTTTATCTACTCTACATTCGAAAACAAGTTTCAGATTCTCTTCTGACATCCGTTTTGGTCTTTTCTTTCTTTCTGTCATTTTAATAACCTTTTGCTTTCTTTTCTTTTCTCTCTCTTTTTTTTTTTTTTTTTTACTGTATTTTAGATGAAGGTTTACAGAACAAACCAGTTTCATATTAAACAGGTAGTACACATATGGTTTTCTGACATGGGTTAACAAACCTATGATATGTCAACTCTCTCCCTACTCAACCTTGGGTTCCCTATTACCAGGTTTCCTGTCCCCTCCTGCCTTCTAGTCCTTGCTCCTGAGCTGGTGTGCCCCTTTAATCTTGTTTTATTTTAGGGGCCTGTCCACACTTTGGTTGAAGGGTGAATCTCAGGAGTGACTTCATTACTGAGCCGAAAGTGTGTCTGGGGCCGTACTCTCAGGGTTTCTCCAGACTCTGTCAGGCCAGCAAGCCTGGTCTTTCTTTTTGAGTTAGAATTTTATTCCACATTTTTCTCCAGCTCTGTCCAGGACCCTCTATTGTGATTCCTGTCAGAGCAGTCAGTGGTGGTAGTCGAGCACCTTCTAGCTGTACTGGGCTCAGTCAGGTGGAGACCATGATAGATGTGGTCCATTAGCCCTTTGGACTAATCTTTCCCTTGGGTCTTTAGTTATCTCCATTCTTCTTTGCTCCTGAAGGAGTGAGACCAGTGGAGTATCCTAGATAACCACTCACAGACTTTTAACACCCCAGAGGCCAAAGTAGAATGTAGAACATTTTCTTTATAAACTATATTATGCCATTTGAGCTAGATGTTCCCCGAGACCATGGTCCCTGCAGCCCTCGGCCCGGCAGTTCAGTCCTTTAGGGAGTTTGGATGTGTCTATGGAGCCTCCATGACCTTGTCTTGTACAAGTTGTGCTGGCTTCCCCAGTATTGTGTACTGTCTTACCCTTCACCAAAGTTACCAGTTATCTATTGTTATTTAGCATTTTTCCATCTCTACTCCTCCCCTCCCTCTTAACCATCAAAGACTGTTTATGTGTAAACCTTTTCATGAGTTTTTACACTTGTGGTCTCATACAATAGTTGTCCTTTTGTGATTGTCTTATTTCACTCAGCATAATGCCCCCCGATTCATCCGTGTTGTGAGATGCTTTGCAGATTCATCATTGTTCTTCATCGTTGTGTAGTATGCCATTGTGTGTATATACCGTAGTTTGTTTATCCATTCATCTGTTGATGGGCATCTAGGTTGTTTCCTTCTTTTTGCTATTGTGAACAACGCTGTAATGAACACAGGTATGCATATGTCTATTTGTGTGACTACTCTTATATCTCTAAGATATATTCCTAGGAGTGGGATTGCTGGTTCATATGGTATTTCTATTTCTAGCTTTCTAAGGAAATGCCATATCGTTTTCCAAAAATGGTTGTATCATTTTGCATTCCCACCAGCAGTACATAAGAGCTCTGATCTCCCTGCAGCATCTCCAACATTTGTTATTTCCTGTTTTTTTGATTTGTGCCAGTGATGCCGGGGTGAGATGGTATCTCATTGTGGTTTTGGTTTGCATTTCTCTAATGGCCAGTGATTGTGAGCATTTCCTCATGTGTCTGTTGGCTGCTTGAATGTCTTCTTTGGTGAAGTGTCTGTTCATTTCCTTTGCCCATTTTTTAATTGGATTATTTGTCTTTTTGTTGTAGAGGTGTTGGATTTTCTTGTACATTTTGGAGATTAGACCTGTGTCTGATCCATAATAGCCAAAAATGTTTTTCCAGTCCATAGGTTCTCTTTTTACTCTTTTGGTGAAGTCTTTTTATGAGAATAAGTGTTTAATTTTTAGGAGATCCCAGTTATCTAGGTTATCTTCTGGAGTTTGTATGTTGTTGGTTATGGTTTGTATCCTGTTAATGCCATGTATTAGGGCCTCTAGCACTGATCCTATTTTTTCTTCTATGAACTTCATAGTTTTGGCTTTATATTTAGGTCTTTGATCCACTTCAAATTAGTTTTTGTATATGGTGTGAGGTATGGGTCCTGTTTCATTTTTTTGCAGATGGACATCCAGTTTTGCCAGCGCCGTTTGTTAAAACAACTGTCTTTTCCCATTTGATGGGCTTTGGGCCCTTGTCGAAGATCAGTTGACCATAGGTGGATGGATTTACATCTGGATTCTCAATTCTGTTCCACTGGTCAATGTATCTGTCATGTACCAGTACCAGGCTGTTTTGACTACCGTAGCTGTATAGTAGGTTTTGAGGTCAGGTAGTGCAAATCCTCCTGCTTTATTCTTCTTCTTCAACAGTTTTTTACTTATCCAGGGCTTCTTCCCTTTTCATATAAAGTTAATGGTAAGTTTTTCCATCTCTTTAAAGAATGTTGCTGCTATTTGGATCAGGATTGCATTGTATTTGTAAATCACTTTGGGTAGAATTGTCATTTTCCCAATGTTGAGTCTACCTGTCTATGGGCATTGTGTGTTTTTCCATTTATGTAAATCTCTTTTGGTTTCTTGCAGCAGTGTTCTGCAGTTTTCTTTGTATAGGACTTTTACATCCCTGGTGAGATTTATTCCTAAATATTTTATTTTTTTTAGGAGCTATCATAAATGGTATTATTTTCATAATTTCCTTTTCATTGCTCTCTTTATTAATGTATGGGAATCCAACTGATTTTTGTATGTTTATGTTGTATCTTGCCACTCCGCTGAATCTTTCTATTAGTTTCAGTAGTTTTCTCAGAGGGTCCTTCAGGTTTTCTATGTACAGTATCATATCATTTGCAAATAGGGGCAGTTTAACTTCTTCATTACGAATTTGGATACTCTTTATTTCTTTTTCTTACCTTATTGCTCTAGTTAGGACTTCCAGCACAATGTTAAATAGCAGTGGTGATAAAGGGCATCCTTGTCTTGTTCCTGTTCTCAAGGGGAATGGTTTCAGCCTCTCTCCATTAAGAATGGTGTTGGCCATTGGTTTTGGATCAATGCCCTTTATTATTGTGTTGAGAAATTTCCCCTCTATACCTATTTTATTTTTTACCTGGAAATGTCTTAATTTCACCTTCATATCTGAAAGACAGTTTTGCTGCATATATGATTCTTGGCTGGCAATGATTTTCCTTCAATGCTTTATACAAGTCATCCCATTGCCTTCTTGCCTGCATGGTTTCTGCCGAGTAGTCCGAGCTTATTCTTATTGACTCTCCTTTGTAGGTGACTTTTTGTTTATCCCTAGCTGCTCTTAAAATTCTCTTTACCTTCGGTGTTGGCAAGTTTGATTATAATATGTCTTGGTGACTTTGTTTTAAGATCTACCTTATGTGGAGATTGATGAGCATCTTGGATAGATATCTTCTCTTTCATGATACCAGGGAAGTTTTCTGACAAAAAATCTTCAACAATTCTCTCTGTATATTCTGTTATCCCTCCCTGTTCTGGCACTCCAATCACTTGTAGGTTATTTCTCTTGATAGAGTCCCACATGGTTCTTAGGGTTTCTTCATTAAAAAAAAATTCTTTTATCTGATTTTTCTTCAAATATATCGGTGCCAAGTACTTTATCTTCAGTCTTACCAATTCTGCCTTCCACTTGCTCAATTCTGATCCTCTGACTTTCTATTGAGTTGTCTAATTCTGCAGTTTTATTGTTAAACTTCTGAATTTCTGATTGTTGTCTCTCTACGGATACTTGCAGCTTATTAAATTTTTCATTATGTTCTCGAATAACCTTTTTAATTTCTTCAACTGCTTTATCTGTGTGTTCCTTGGCTTGTTCTACGTATTGCCTGATCTTCTTCCTGATCTCGTTCCTGATGTCTTGAAGAGTTCTGTATATTAATCTTTGGTATTCTGCTTCTGGTAGTTCCAAGAATGCACCTTCACCCAGAAGATCCCTTGATTCTTTGTTCTGAGAGCTTGTTGAAGTGATCATGGTCTGCTTCTTCATGTGATTTGATATTGACTGTTTTCTCCAAGCCATCTATAAGTTATTGTATTAGTTTATTTTATGTTTGCTTACTATATCCTAGCTTCTTGCTTTGTTTTGTTTTGGTATGTCCAAATGGGTTGCTTGAGTGAGCTAGCTTGATTATTTTCACCTTTGAAGCCATGATATCCTGTCACCAGCTGGCTAGAGCTATTATCAGGTATATCAGTATAGGAGTCCATTCACTTTTCTTGTATGGATTCAGCTCAGGTGTTCAGGTAGCTGCTCATCAAGTGTGTGGTACGGGCTCTGTCCTACAGTCTTAGAGGGGCTGGGGTGATTGGTGCAGGTACCAGTATCTGGTTGCAACAGGAGGGTCACACTGTCAACAAGGCAGAGGGCTGAGAATAGTCCCCTAAGTGTCTCTGAGGAAAGTGTGTCTCTCTTCCCTACAGTGTGCAGGTGGGTGTGTTCTGCAGGTGGACCATGGGCACCCGATGCTTTTGGTTGTAAGGACTGGGAGGTATCAGTTATCCTTGGACCTCTCTTGTGGGTGCCTGGGTGACCCGAGTAGAGCCACCAGTCCTTAGGCCCCTGATGTGGGTAGGCAAGGACCCTGTTTAATAGGCAAAACAGTGTCCAACATCAAACACCCACCTCTCCACTGCACAGCTGTGACAGTTGCAGTTTGCCAACAGGGGCCTATTCGCCTGAAATACGCCCACACAGGCCCATGCAGGGGAGAAAGATATTCAAAGTCCACAGACCGTTTATGCCTGCGCATGAGCTGCTTCTGTCCTGAACTCCCCAGGCTAGTGGAGCTGGCAAATTATCTTTTCCCCTAATTGTGAATTTATTCCTTCTCTAAGGCCAGGAAAATGGCTCCTGGCACTCAACAGGGCCTATCCCAGGCCCAGGGAAATCAACAGCCTCTGAAGCCGGCTTGAGGTTGGGGGCACAGTAAAATGAACGCAAGTACTTAGCTTTTGCCGATAGCACTGTTCTGGAGGTGTGAGTAGGCTATGCGGCTGGCTGCTTTTCCCTGAGGAAACTGTGGCTAAACGCTACTACCAGCCCACTGCAGCCACTCCCAGGAATGGTGCCTGAGGGATCCCGGCAGTCCAGGTCTGGCAACTCCTCTCCCCTCCTAAACTGTCTCTCCTTCCCCCTGCCACTCAGTCTGTTTTCTAACTTTGCTTTTGATGTTCAGGGCTCCTAGCTTGTCGTAAATATAATAATTTCACTATTTTTTTGGGTCTTTATTATAAGAGGGATTGCTGGAAGCATCTGGCTATTCTGCCATCTTGGCCTCGCCCCTATTTTATTGTTATCGGAATGGGTACTGGACATTTGTTGAATGCCTTTTCTGCATCGATTGAGAGGATCATGTGATTCTTTCCTTTTATTTACGTGGTGGATTACTTTGATTGATTTTCTAATGTTGAACCATCCTTGTATACCTGGTATGAATCCTGCCTGGTCGTGGTGTAATATTTTTTAGATATGATGGTGAATTCTATTTGTTAGAATTTTGTTGAGAATTTTTGCGTCTAGATTCATGAAGATACTGGTCTCTAATTTTCTTTTTTTTGTGGTGTCTTTACCTGGTTTTGGTATCAGGATTGTGGTAGCTTCATAGAATGAATTTGGAAGTATCACTTCATTTCCTATGTTCCGAAATAGTTTGAGTAGTACTGGCGTAAGCTCTTCTCTGAACGTTTGGTAGAATTCTCCAGTGAAGCCATCTGGGCCAGGGTTTTTTTTTGTTGGGAGTTTCTTTTTTTATTACCTTTTCAATCTCTTCTCTTGTTATGGGTCTGTTCAGTTTATCAATGTCATTTTGTGTTAGTTTGGGTAGGTAGTGTGTTTCTAGAAATTTGCCCATTTCCTCTAGGTTTTCAAATTTGTTGGAATACAGTTTTTCATAATACTCTGTTATGACCCTTTTTATTTTAGTTGGGTCTGCTGTAATGTCCCCCATTTCATTTCTTATTTGGGTTATTTGCATCCTCTCCTGTTTTTCTTTTGTCAGTTTGGCCAGTGGTTTGCAGATTTTGTTGATCCTTTCAAATAACCAACTTTTGGTTTTACTGAGTCTTTCTATTGTTTTTCTATTCTCTATTTCATTTATTACTGCTCTGATCTTTATTGTTTCATTTCTTCTGGTGGCTGTGGGCTTCTTTTGCTGTTCTCTTTCTCTTTGTGTAGCTAATGTTTTGATTTTGTCCCTTTCTTCTTTTTTTGATGTGTGCATCTATTGCTATAAATGGACCTTTAAGAACTGCCTTTGCTGTGTCCTAAAGGTTTTGGTATGATGTGCTTTCATTCTTGTTTGATTCTAGGAACTTTTTGATCCCATCTCTGATTTCTTCTATTACCTCGTGGTTTTTAAGCAGGGTGTTATTTAGTTTCCATGTAATTGATTTTTTTTTTTCCTTGCTCTTCCTGTTGTTAATCTCTACTTTGATGGCATTGTGGTCCGAGAAGATACTTTGTATCATTTCAATGTTTTGGATTTTGTTGAGGATTGCTCTGTGGCCTAAGATGTGGTCTATTCTGGAGAACGTTCCATGTGTGCTGGAAAAGAATGTGCTCTTTGCAGCTGTTGGATGGAGTGTTCTATATATGTCTATGAGGTCAAGTTGGCTGATTGTGCCCTTTAGCTCTTCTGTATCTTTGTTGAGTTTCTTTCTAGATGTTCTGTCCTTTACTGAGAGTGGTGTGCTGAGGTCTCCTACTATTATTGTGGAACTGTCAATTTCTCTTTTCAGGGCTGTTAGAGTTTGTTTTATGTATTTTGGAGCCCTGTCATTGGATGCATAGATTTTTTTATGGTTAAGTCTCTGTGATGGATCGTCCCTTTAATCATTATATAGTGCCCTTCTTTGTCTTTTATGGTGGATTTTGTTTTAATGTCTATTTTATCTGAGGTTAGTATGGCCACTCCTACTCTTTTTGGTAGTTATTGCTTGATATTTTTTTCCATACTTTCATTTTTAACAAATTTACATCTTTGTTTCTAAGATGTGTCTCCTGTAGCCAGCATACTGATAGATCTTTTTTTTTAAATCCATTTCATCACTCTCTGTCTCAGTATGGGTGAATTTAGGCCATTTACATTCAGTGTAATTGTTGATAGGTGTGAATTTATTGCCGTCATTTTGTAGTGCTTTTTTTTTTTTTTTGTGGTGCTGACATTTTCTTTGTTTCTCTTATTCTCCTGTGCTGAGTTCCTTTATTTGTGGATTTTTGTTTTTATTGAGAATTTATGGTTTTCTTCTTTATTTTGATGAAGTAGGTTTGTTAACTTTCTTTGTGGTTACCTTGAAATTTACCCTCATGTTCCTAGGTTTGAACCAGTCTATTATTACTTGGTATCACCTTGCATTCCTCTCCATTAGAAAGTTCTATACCTACACTGTTTATTACCTCTTTTATTAATCTGATGTTGTTGTCATTTACAGATTAACCTCTCTGGTTCCCTGTTGCAATTCTCTTGTTTTTGGATAGTCCTTGAGAGTTATTTCCTACGTTGGTACCTGGCTGGCACAATCTTGCATCCTAGATTCAGGCTGTGGTCTGATGTTGTTTGTTCGCAGGCCAAAGGGCTCCCTTTAATAATTCTTTTAAGTTTGATTTGGTTTTTACATGTTCCCTTAATTTTAGTTTATCTGGATATGTCCTCATTTTACTGTCATAGTTGAATTAGAATTTTGCAAGTTATATTATTCTTGGTTGGCAATTTTTTTCTTTCAAGGTTATATATATATATATCATCCCATTGCCTTCTTGCCTGCGTGATGTCTGCCAAATAATCAGAGCTTAGTCTTATTGTTTCCCCTTTGTAGGTGACTTTTTGTTTTTCTCAAGCTGCTCACAGGGTTTTTTTCTTTGTCTTTGGTTTTAGTGAGTGTGATTATGATATGTCTTGGTGTTTTTCTTTTGGGGTATCATACATGGGGTTTGTTGATCTTCTTGGATGGTCAGCTTTTCATCTTTCATGATATTAGGGAAGTTTTCTGTCAGCAATTCTTCAGTGACCCTCTCTGTGTTTTCCGTTTTCTCTCCCTGTTCAGGAACTCCAATCACTTGCAAATTTTTCTTTTGATTGTGTCCCACATAATTCTCAGGTTTCTTCATTTTTCTTCTGATTTTTCCTCAGACAGAGTTGTATCCAAGTGTTTGTCTTCAATTTTGCTGATCCTGTCTTCCATCATTTCAAACCTGCTCCTCAGCTCTTCTATGACACTGCTCATTTCTAAAATCTCATGGTTTATCTTTTTGAATTTCTAATTATTGTTTTTGTATGGTTTCTAGTTGTGAACTTATTTTTCCTGAATTCTTCCATTTTTTGTCAGTATTTTCCATGACTTTGTCTACCTTTTCCATAAATTTGTCTATTTTTTCCTTATTTTTGTCAGCTTTTTGCTTCAACTCTTGGATAAACCAAACCAAAAAACCAAACCCAGTGCCGTCGAGTTGATTCTGACTCATAGTGACAACTCTTGGATAGCTCTGAATATTAGAGATCTGAATTCTGTTAGGTAATTCTAGTGCCTTTTCTTCTGCTGGATAGTCATCTGGTGTTTTATTTTGGATGCCTACTGGAACAATCCTGTCCTTTTTAAAAATACGTTTTCATATTGCCTGCTGTCTTTGGGACATTCAGTCATTATTTTCTTTGTTCTTTGATTATATATCTGTTTGTTTCATCCTGCTTTTCTGTTTTATTTGGTTATGTCTGAGGAGATGGGCCATGCGATCTTTGTTGTCTGCTTGCCTGTGGTCACGATACTTTTCACCTCCTTATTCAAAGGGTGGGCTCAGTTGCTCAGCTATTGTGCAGCAGGGCAGGTCCAGCTGAAGGGGAGTGGCTGGGACAGGTTATTTGTGGCACATACCAGGGCAGACAAGGAGGTCCAGGAATCAGTGCTGGGCAGCTTCCAGTAGGCCATGTTTGTGCTGCTCAGGGATGTGATGTTCAGCACATAGTGCAGGTAGGCAGGAAGGAGAGGTGAGGTTGTGATGTGTGGAGCTAATATGGGTATGGGAAAAAGGAGAGAGAAGAGAGAGAAACAGGAGCCAAAAACAAACAAACAAAAAAGAGTGCTAAGGGAGCTTTGCATTGCAGTGGAGAGATGAGAAACCGAAAAATGGAGAAAACAAAAAGAAAAAGGAAAAAGAAAAAAGGGGAAAAAGAAAGGGGAAAAAAACTAGATAAAATTTTGGAAAAAAAAAAAAGAGAAAAGCCCCCAGGCATCCCACCAGTTCAGCTGCAAAGATCAAGGAATTGGCTCCCAGGCTGTGCAGTATAGCCTGGGTAGAGGGGGTATAGATGTCACACAGGGCCAGGTATTCAGACAGGAAAGAAGGTAAGTATAGAGAGACAAGAACCGAGAAATAAAGAAAGACAGGAAGGAAACAAGAGAGAAAAGAAAAAAGGAAAGAAAAAAAAGGTGCCACCAGGGGCTGCGCAGACTGGGAAAGTGGATCCTAAGCCATGCAGTGCAGCCCAGCTAGAAGGGGCTCCCAAGCTGCAAAAAGAAAAACAAAACAAACAAACAGAGCAAAGCAAAACAAAATAAAACAGAGGGGGGAAAAAATCCTGGGATCCCACCAGTGGGGTGTAGTGGGCCAGGGGAGGGGCTCCCCAGTCAAACAGTGCTTCACAGCTTCCAAGAAGAAGCAAAGATGGCACACAGAGCCAAGTGGCAGAGAGAAAGGAGGGGGAGGTCATAGGAGGTACGGAAGAAACCAAAAGAAATGGAAAAAAGCAACACTGGCAACAGAATCCAAGCGGCCCGGGGCTGAAGCAGTTGCCCTCCGGCCAAAAGACTGCAGCTGGTGGGAAGGAGAGGAGGCTGAAGAGAGGAGGAGAAAGAAGGGTGTGGGCTAGGAAAGCACATATCACTGGTAACTGGGTGCTCTGTCCCCTGCTGGGAACTTCATGAAGCTGCTTTCCTGTACTCTCTGTATGCTGGTCTCAGACGTGGGTGGGGTGAATTCAAGTGACCTGGATGCTGCACAGTCCAGTCAGCTGAGCCACTGCAGCCAGCCAGGAAGTGTGGAGATAGAGCAGCAGGGAGAGGATGGGGGTGGGAAAGCGTGTATCGTTGGTTGCCAGGTGCTCTGTCTGCTGCTGGGAGTTTAGTGACTCTGCTTTCCCATGCTTCTTGTCTACTGATCTCCGACAGGAGTCCAAGATAGTGAATCTGTGCTGCGTTAGCTGATAGGGGACCTCCACACATATCTCTCCTAGCTCTCTGTTCTCCGTCAGTTTCTCACCATTCAGTGTTTGGCTGAGTTCTTTTTCTCTTCATTTGACACTTTGGGCTCCAGGAATGATGCTTGCCTCTGTTTTACTTAGTTTTTCGGGTCTTTGCTGTGGAGGGACGTCATGATGCTTCTGTCTACTGTGCCATGTTGGCCGGAAGTCCCCTTTTGCTTTCTTCACCATGATGTCCTTGACGTCATCCCGCAACTTGTCTGGTCTTCAGTCATTAATATTCAGTGCATCAAATCTATTCTTAGATGGTCTCTAAATTCAGGTGGAATATACTCAAGGTCATACTTTGGCTCTTCTGGACTTGTTTTAATTTTCTTCAGCTTCAACTTGATCTTGCATATGAACAAGTGATGGTCTGTTCCACAGTTGGCCCCTGGCTTTGTTCTGACTGATGATATTGAGCTTCTCCATCATCTCTTTCCACGGATGTATTCTATTTGATTCCTGTGTATTCCATCTGCCAAGGTACATGTGTATAGTCACTGTTTATGTTGTTGATAAAAGGTATTTGCAAGGAATAACTCATATGTCTTGCAGAATTCTGTCATGCAATCTCAGACATTGTTTCTGTCACCAAGGCCATATCTTCCAATTACCAATCCTTCTTTATTTCCACCTTTTGCATTCCAATGACCAATGATTACCAATGCTTCTTAATTGCATCTTTGATCAATTTCAGATTGCAGAAATTGGCAAAAATCTTCAATTTCTTCAACTTTGGCCTTAGTGGTTGGTACATAAATTTGAATAATAGTCGTATTAGCTGGTTTTCCTTGTAGGTATATGGATATTATCCTATCACTGACAGCATTGTACTTCAGAATAGATCCTGAAAAAAAATTTTTTTTCTTTTTTTGATAGATGTGACACCATTCCTCTTCAATTTGCCATTCCTGGTATAGTAGACCATATGATTGTCTGATTCAAATGGCCAATACCGGTCCATTTTAGCTCACTAATGCCTAGGATATTGATGTTTATCCATTTCATTTCATTTTTGGTGACTTCATATTTTCCAAGATTCACACTTCATACATTTCATGTTTCGATTATTAATTGATGTTTGCAGCTGTTTCTTCTCATTTTGAGTCGTGGTACCTCAGCAAATGAAGATCCTAAAAGCTTGACTCTGCCCACATCATTAAGGATGACTCTAATATGAGGAGGCAGCTCTTCCCCAGTCGTATTTTGAGTGCCTTCCACTTCCGGGACTACAGCAATGTCCAGCTGCTATTTGTAAGGTTTTCAATGGCCAGTTTTTTAGAAGTAGACCACCGGGTCCTTCTTCCTAGTCTCTCTTAGTCTGGTTGCTCCACTGAAATCTGTCCACCATGGGTGAAATACCAGTGGCATAGATTCAAGCATCACAGTAACACGCAAGCCACTACAGTTTGACCAACTGACAGAGGAGCTTAGTTTCCTGGTGTTGCTATAATAGAAATACCACAAATGGGTGGCTTTAAAGACCAGAATTTTCTTTTCTCACAGTTCTGGAGGTTAAAAGCCCAAATCAGGGTCTCGACTATGTGGATTCTTTCCCTGTTGGTAGCCCTGAGTATTCCTTGGTTTCTTTGCTTGTAGAGGATTCGCACATGATGTCTCTTTCTCCAGGTTTGTGTTTGCCTCTGTTTCCAATCTGTTCTTTTTATCTCAGAAGTGATTAGTGATTATACTGATATGACCTGATTAACATAACAAAGAAAAACCTATTTCCAACAGGATTGTATCCACAGGTGTAGGGTTTAGGATTCCAACATTCGTTTTGGTGGGGGGGGGGGGACGCAATTCAACCTGTAAAAAATAGGCTACATCTGTGAAAGTACCTCGTTATCTGTAAATGTTGTTGGTGGCTGTTATGTGGCTTCTAGCCTGACGAAGTTGAGCAGGAACAAAGTAGGAATAAGGAAGAAATTTCCCTGCCTGGTACTCCTACCTCTTGCAAAGAGGTAGCGCTGGAGTTGGCTACTTCCTAGCCCCATCTAATGGCACAGACATGACTCAGAAAAAAAATTGCTAGAAATAGGTTCCACTAGACATAACCAAGCAGCCAGTTAACACCCTGGGTTTCAGCTCCATCAATTGATTAACCACAGTCAAGTCACTTGCTGTGGTGCCAAAGCTCAGGATGAGAATTGGAATGTTTTACTTCTTTGTTCTTAGTGAGGCTGAGGAAATAATGATAAGAAGTAGTACTTTATCACATGTGTACAGAGCATTAGATTATCATTTCAAAATAGAGTTGTCCCTCAGGACCAGGGAGAATTTGTTCCAGGACCCCCAAGGATACCCAAATCCGAGGATGTGCAAGTCCCTTATATAAAATGGCATAGAATTTGCATAGAACCTACACATATCCTCCCGTATACTTTAAATCATCTCTAGATCACGTATTATACCTAATACAATGTTAATCTATGTAAAGATCTGTTATACAGTACTGTATTGTTTAGCGAATAAAGACGCAAGGCAAATAGTGGGCAAACATCAAGAGCTGGAGAGAGACTGCGGATCTGTGAAATGGCAAGAGGCTACAGCAGGGGATGCCTGCACATCATTTCATTTATGTGGATTCAGCATAGTGCTCAGTGGGTGGCAAATTCAAGTTTTGCTTTTTGGAACTTACTTTTTTTTCTGAGTATTTTTGTTCCATGTTTGGTTGAATCCACAGATGCAGAACCTGCAGATAAGGAGGGCTGACCGTATTCACTTCATCTTCCCGCCACCACAGAAAAGTACATCCTTTTTCCTTGACTTTGGGCTTGGCCATACATGGCCAACTTGCTTTGGAATAGTAACTGACATGATGCAAGCAAGGACCTGAAATGTGCTGTGCAGCTTGACTTGCCCTCTTGCTCCTCTGGGGCTGTCAAGGAAAGAGCTTCTCCCAGGTGGGTGCTTCCACTTCTTTGGGGGCTCAACGATAATCACATGGAACAGATCAGAGCCCAGGTCATGGCAAAAACTCAAATTTAGCCAGATCTACAGCCTAAAGCAGAACTGCCAGCCAAGCCTAGCCTGGATCAAATAACTCCTAGGTGACCCACAGATATGTGAATGAAATAAATGCTTGTTGTTCTATGACACTGAGATTTTGCGGTTGTTGTTATGCAGCAAGGGTTGACAGATACAACGTGCTTTCATATTCACTGGCTCATTCAGTCTGCAAAAGAGACCCATGATATAGATATCGTTGTTGCTGTTGGCTGCCATCAAGTCGGCTCCTGACTCATGACAACCCCATGCACAATGGAATGAAATGCTGCCTAGTCCTGTATCACCCCCATGACCAACTGCAGATTCAACTGTTGTGATCCATACAGTTTTCATTGGCCAATTTTCAGAAGTAGATTTCCAGGTCTTTCTTCCTAGTCTATCTTAGTCTGGAAGCTCCGCTGAAACCTGTTCAGCATCACAGCAACACACAAGCCTCTACTGACAGACGGGTGGTGGCTATGCATTGGCTGGTAGTGAAAACCAGGTCTCCTGTATAGAAGAGAGAATTCTATCATGGAAGCACCAGTGCCTCATGGTGCAGATAAAGTATTTTTATTTCTATTTTATAGATGAGGAAGCTGAGGCTCAGAGGGGAGAAATGACTTACTAAGGCTATGAAGGTAGGCTGGTTAGAGATAGAAGTCAGCCTGTCCGTACTGAGCTGAGTGTTCTTTCTCCTCTCGGGCACAGCTTCCAGACATGAGAGATGGGAGCTGGAGGACATCCTCGGGTTCCCAAGGGTGGAGAGAGAAGCTTCTCCTACTTTACAAGTCCATCCAAGGCCAATCTGTCAGCAGGATTCGAAGGGCTGGGAGACCTCCTGGGGACAGTTAACGATTGGCCTATGCTTCAGCCCATGGCATTTCCTATGATTTGGGCTGGTGCCAGAGTGTCACTGGGCAGAGAGAGAAAGTAGCTTGTCGTGTATAAATTTAACAGGCAATAATGCCAACTACTAAATAGTGTATCATTCCTAACGATGTTGTCAGCCCCTAATCAGTCCAATTTATATTGTCAACGTGATGTAATAGTCCCACCCGGAATGGGACTTCAGAAATACAAGATACAACAATGAGAGAGTCCCAAGTGAATTTCTGTCAGCTCTGACTCTGAAAATCAAATTAAGATTGTGGTGGCCCACTTTAGAGAATCAGACAGTGTGTATAAAACACCCAGCACAGGGCCTGATACATGGTAGGCCTGCAATCGGGTGGCTGGTATTGGTTTTAGCTATCAGGCTGTTGAGCCAGCTGGTGTTGGGAATCTTGCCTCCAGAACCATAGAGAGTTGGGAAGTGGGCCCCAGAAATGCTCTTCCTGTGGTTACCAGCTTCCCCTGTTGTCACTGTTTCTTTGTGAAAAGCATTGTGGAGTTTACAAAAGGGCCATCAAGCGCATTAGTTTTACCTCCCTACAGCCTTGGGCCACCACCCATCTGTCAGTTTGTCACAGCTCTAACCAGACAATGGGGAGTAGTAAGGGCATATTAACAAAATTTAACTCTGGTGGCGTAGTGGTTAAGTGCTATGGCCGCTAACCAAAAGGTCGGCAGTTCAAATCCACCAGGCGCTCCTTGGAAACCTTATGGGGCCTTTTTACTCTGTTCTATAGGGTCGTTATGAGTTGGAATTGACTTGACAGCAGTGAGTATTAACAAAATTTATGAGAGGAAGGGGCAGCATCCTATAGAGGAAAGAACATTGGAGGTGGGATCAGAAGTTCTGGATTTGAGTTCCAACTTGGCTTTTTACTATCTGTGTGTGCTGGGGTAAGTCGTTGAACTTCTCTGATCTCTGCTTGTGTATTTATCAAACAAGTTTTCTGTGTGAAAATTGTGCAGATCCTGAGTGTCTGTGCAAATATGAATACAAGCGAATAACATTTTGGAGAATGTTCTATGTGCTGTGTGCTATAATATCGTTTTATACATCATCTCACTGAGTCCTTGCAATGTTCCCTGTGGATTTACCAATACCCCCGTTGAAGGTAAGAAAACAAAGGCTCAAGGTTAATGACTTAACTGAAGAGATCTGGCTAATAATGGTGGCACCTAAAAGATACCCCAGCCTCCCCAGCTGCAGTCCCGCACTCTCTATACCCGACAAACCGCTCTCCTAAAGAGTGACGATAACCATTTGGTTATTTGGAAACTACTAAATGTTCTGGAGTGAATAGATGAAGCAGTGCCTTTGTTTTTCCTTTGTCGTTCAGGTGTTTTGTTGCTGGGTACACAGGGTCTTCCTCCCTAGCGCTAAATTCTGTGCAAAAGGCATCACCTTGGGGAAATAATTTTAGCCTGCCTGGGCCTTTTTTTTTTGGGAGGGGGGGCCTTGTTGCCCTAATAATTCTCCTGACCTCCTTTTTCTTGGGCTCACTAGAGTAATTACGGGGTCTCGTGAGACCATAAACCTCACCTGCGGGGTCACAGGACCTCTGACAGGATAAAGGACTGCTTAAACTCAAACACAGCAGCTCAGAGCTTGTGGGAAGCGTAGGATTGCCTAATCCACTTATTTCCACTCTCAGAGTGAGAAACTGAGGCTCAGAAAGGGGAAGTGGCTTACCCAAAGCCACCCAGGAACAAAGAACAGGCCAGAATTCAGCCAGGACATATCTCCTGCCTTCATACTGGATGGTCATCTGGAGGTCTTTGGTCAGAATCATGGCATAAAATCCTTGGAGGTGACGCCAACTTTGTAGTTCTCATGGTTTAAAGCAGGGGCTAGCAAACTTTTTCTGTAAAGGGCCAGATAGCAAATATTTTAGGCTTTGTGGGCCATTATAATCTCTGTTGGCTACTCTTCCGCTCTGCCTTTGTAGTGTGAAAGCAGCCATAGACAGTATGTAAATGGATGGGCATGGGACTGTTTCAATAAAACTTTATTTACAAAAATAAGCAGTGGGCCAGATCTGGCCCACAGGCCGTAGTTTTCCTACCCCTAGTTTAATGACAGATTTTTTTTTTTTTTTTCCAGGATCTGGTCTGCAGCCCATGGAATACCTGAAACCCCTACCTTTTGCCGAAATGACAGGATCATGACTGGGCAGCCAAGGGCAGGAGGAGATCTCTGTCACAAGGCCCAGGACAAATTTATAAAATACCCAGGCCATGCTGGGCTGCCTCTGGCTAACCTTGGCCTTTCTCTTTATTAAGAGAACCCTTCACAGCATTATTTACACAAAATGTTCATGGCCAATGAGAAGGGAATTGGTGGGGTGAACAACAGCAGTACAGGCTTCTCTGTTGCCCACCCACTGGCCAGGAGCCCCCTCTGTACTCCCATGGTCCCTAGGGTTCCCCTCACCACCTGATCTTGGAATTGTCTATTTTCCTCTTTGTTTCTATTGCTAGGCGGGGGGCTCCTGGAAGGCAGAGCCCACACCTTGTTTATTGCTGTGTCCCTGGAGCCCCTCACTGGGCCTGTTTGAGAGCAAATGCTCTCAGCAGTAAAGGGTTGTTGAATCAATATATGAATGAATGAGGTCGTGAGTTCTAGCAGTGGAACAAGGAGCCTAAGGGAGCCAGAGCCCAACCTTTTGGCTGGAAGAGGGAGAGGCTGGTGCAGAGGTGATACTTGCAGGGTTGAGAATCAGCAGGTCTGCTGGCTGGAAACTTCTCCACCCAAAGCACATTGGTCCTAGGTTGTCAGGAAGGGAGGCAAGGCTTAGGTGCCATTTTGATGCATTATGGCCAGGAATCGGAAGGCTAGATCCTGCCCTGACACCCACCGCTCATGCCCAGGTAGTTCCAGAAGGAGCTATACAGACAAAGAACATGACCAGAAAGGAAATTGAAGACCTTACTTTTTAAGCAGTAGTGGAAGCAGCTCATGCCCCAGTGCAGGTCCCTGGCCAAGGCGGAGCTCGCTAGTTAGGCCTGGGCCCAAATGGGACCTCCTCTTCCTCCCTGATTCTGAATAAGGCAGAGAGGTAAAGGAATGGGGAAGGGTCTGGGACTTGAACAGAAGCTACTTTGTTTCCTCTGTCTTCAGCTGGACGGTTGTGTTATGAGCTGTCTAATACGTACCTCTAGCTATGTACAAGGAGGTTCAGTGGTAGAATGCTTGCCTTTCATGCGGGAGGTCTGGGTTCGATTCCTGGACAATACACCTCACGCGCAGGCACCAAATCTGTCTGTCAGTAGAGGCTTCAAGTTGCGTCAAAGCTGAATAGGTTTCAGTGGAGCTTCCAGACCAAGGCTGACTACTAAGAGAAATGCCTGGTGATCTGCTTCTGAAAATCAGCCAGTGAGAGCCCTATGAATCGCAACCGTCTACTCTCCAGTGGCTCATGGGGATGGCACAGCGCTGGGCAGTGTTCCGTTCCGTGAGTCAGGGGCCGATGGGATGGCAGCTAAGAACAACAGCTACATGAAATTATTTGAGTTCATTAAATTAAAAAAAAAAAAAATTAAATAATCAGTTTCTCAAGTCAGCTTCCAACCAAGACGAATGATGAGGGCCAGATTTACCCTCCTGCCTGAAGCAACAGCCAAAAGACAAAGTATGTGAAAAGATGGTTTTCAAGACACTAAATATCAAGCAACAAAGGCCAGAGATCCCTGAAAGATGGAAACAAACTAGGTGAGGCCCATGATTGGCCCAGCATTGTGTCTTGACAGAGCCTTCAGCCTGCAGTGTAAGCGTTCATTTTATTCAGCCTGCAATACACACACACACACACACACAACAGCCTCTTTATAACAATACCAATGCTACCACTCATAAAAAAAGAAAAACCAAACCCGTTGTTGTTGAGTCAGTTCCAACCCATGGCCACCCCATGTGTTGCAGAGTACAACTGCTCCATGTTTTCTTGGCTGTAATCTTTACAGAAACAGATTGCCAGGACTTTCTTTCCGTGCTGCAGCCGAGTGGATTGAAACTGCTAGCCCCCACCCAGGGACTTATACCACCAATAGCATGATTACTGAAAGCATTTTAAGTTTTTGTTTGCTTGCACTTCTATCAGTCCTTAGGGTACCTCCCTCTGGGAAAATGTAGTCAAATTCTTGCGTTTCAGTAAGTCAGAGACTACATCAGCCTGAGACCAGAAGAACTAGATAGTGCCTGGCTGCAACTGATGACTGCCCTGACAGGGAACACAGCAGAGAATCTCTGATGAAGCAGGAGAGCGGTAGGATGCAGACTTCAAATTCTTGTAAAAAGACCAGACTTAAGGGTCTGAATGAGACTAGAAAGAACCCGGATGTCCTGGTCCCCAGACCTTCTGTTAGCCCAAGACAGGAACCATTCCCAAAGCCAAATCTTCAGGCAGGGACTGGACTGTAAGAAAATGATACTGGTGATGAGTGAGCTTCTTGGCGCAAGTAGACACATGAGACTATGTGGGCAGCTCCTGTCTGGAGGGGAGATGAGAAGGCAGAGGGGGTCAGAAGCTGGCTGAATGGACATGGAGAATACAGGGTGGAGAGAAGGAATATGCTTTCTCATTAGGGGGAGAGCAATTAGGAGTATACAGCAAGGTGTATATAAATTTTTGTGTGAGAGACAGACTTGATTTGTAAACTTTCACTTAAAGCGTGCACACACACACACACACACACACACACATACTCCTGTGTTTCCAAGTCATTGGACTGCTTCCTCCCTGGGTGGACATGTCACTCACTGGATATACGCCAATATAGGCTCAGCTGATGTGTTTCATCTTATATCTATTTTTAGGGCTGACTTTTTAAAAAGTTAATTTTGTTTCATAATTTTTTGTATAATCATGTGAAATATTCACATAGTCCCAAAGCTAAGACATAAAACAAAACACAGTCAAAAGAAGCCCAACTAGTAGCTCTGTTCCCCTCCCCAACCTGATTCTCCCTTTTTCACTTGGGTAACACTTTAAGAGGCGCCTAGATGGTGCAAGTGGTTTTCCATCAGCTGCTAACCCACCCAGGGGCTCCGCGGAAGAAAGACTTGGAGAACTTCTTCCATGAAGATTATAGCCCAGAAAGCCCCATGGAGTTGTTCTACTCTGTAACATGTAGGGTCACCATGAGTTGGGGCCAACTCGATGGGCAGCTAAAGATACTTTAAGATGTTTTATGATTTATCCTTCCATTAAATATATGTATATATAATATATATATATAAAGCAGATATGTATATATTTTCATTTTCTCCATATCTTATATAAATTACATACACTTTTTTCCACCTTTTTTTTTTTTTTTTTTACTTTTTAGCTGAACTCCTTCTTTTTTCCACCTTGTTTAAAAAAAAAAAAATTAGCGATGTGCCCTGGAGATCACCCTAAAGCAGCAAATAGAGACAACCCCACTCCTTTTTATGGCTGCGTAGTACTCTGCAGTGTGTGTGTCTATAGTTCATTCACCCAATTCCTCTGCTTGGGTTGTTTCTTCTCTTTTGTTATTACAATTCTTTGGGGCTCAAACTTGAACCCAGCACCATTTGATTTCACAGCCTGGGCTCCTGAGCAGGATGCCAAGCTTATATTTGTCTGGTCTTAAACATACTTACTAGAGCCACGTTTCTAAAGCACTGCCTAAAAGGGAGTGGGGGCTCCATTCTCTCACTCATTGAGCCACTCACCAGGCTGTGTTGCTTTTTGCTCCATCTCAGGCCCTGTAACTTCATGGGTGACTAGACGTGGGGAGCCCAGAGGCTGGTAGAGCAGGAATGAGGGTGGCAAGGGCCTAAAGAGATGATGAGAACTAGAGCCACTCTTGGCTGGTGAGGAAGGTGTGGACCCTGCACAGCCGTGAAAGGAGGAGCAGCTCCCCTCTAACCAGGCACCATGAACACCCCTCCTCAGAACCACTAACCAGTGACCGTTGTATCAATTCCGATTCCTGGCAATTCACGTGTGTCAAAGTAGAACTGAGCTCCCTAGGGTTTTCGACAGCTGCTTTTTCAGAGGTAGACCAGCAGATTTTGCTCCTGAGGTGCTTCTGGGTGGGCTCGCGTTAACCATTTGCACCACCGAGGGCCACCCCTCCTTCCCGAGGGCTAATTAAGCGAAGGCGACGCAGGCTTCGGGTATATTTCCGTCACAGGTATATTAATTCCACCGAGTTCCTAGGCCATGATGGCTCTATGAATCCTGCCTTCCTGAGCTAATGGGGTGGTATAAATAACTCCGGGTGAAGCAGTCGCCCTGGCAGCTCCCCAGTCAGGCTGGAGTTAATCAATCCTTCACCCCGTAAGTAGCTGAAGGCTGGCATGTGAGGTCAGAGGTTATGCCTGGCTAGGGCTAATTTCCTTCTGACAGAAGCTGCTCCAGAAAGCCTGGCTGGCTATCCTGTGATCAGAGGAAAGCAGCGCTGGGAAGGTAGGAATCCGCCGCTGGTGTTCTCCTTGGCCCAGAGACAGGTGGAAACTCAGCCAGCTCACGTAGTGAGGTTAGGGCGCTTTCTGACTTTCCATGCGGTGGTCCTGCCAGCCTCCTGGGAGAGGCTGCCTCCTCCTCCCACAGCTAGGGACAGGGACCCTGTCAGAGGCATATCAATGCTGCCTGTGTGCTTGCTGTCTGCGTGGAAGCAGACAATGCTTACACCATCCTGCCCTATCAGAGCCTTCTCTCTTCCCAGAGACAGGGTAGCTCAGTGCTTAGAGCATGCCCTTTAGCCAGACGGCCTCAGTTCAGGTCTTGGCTGCATCACTTACTAGCTTCGAAACTTCGGGCAAGTAACTTAACTCCCCTGATCCCTCATTTGCTCATTTATAAGGTGGGTAGGGGGATGATGACAGCAATAATCTAACCTAACTTACCTAGGAGCCCCGGGTTGGTACACTCAATTACCATGCTCGGCTGCTAACCAAAAGGTTGGAGGTTCAAGTCACCCAGAGGTGCTTCAGAAGAAAAAGCTGGCAATCTATTGAAAATCAGCCATTGGAAACCTTATGGAGCACAGTTCTGCTCTGACACACATCAGTCGGAATTGACCCCACGGCAAACAACAACAACGAGTGACCGCGTGTGGAGTCTGGGACCAGTGCTGGCACATCGGACACGCTCAGTGAATGTCAGCCGTTGTTAGTCCTCTGTCCCTGAGGACTTCACCTGTCTCAGTGTCTTGGGAAGCACATGCTGCAGCCCTTGAGTGCCCCGATCTTCTCCGAGCAGCCCAGAGAGAGGGCAGGGCTTCAAGTTAGGTGCAGAGACTCTGACTGCTGGGGCTCGGAGGTTCCTGCCAGCTTGACCGGGAATTTTCCAGATCCCAGCACAGGCAGCAGTCAACATTCCACTCCTGGGGTGCTCCGTGGATGGCTTGTTCACTGGCATTCGCCATTGTTGCAGGCCGTGGACCAAGCCTTCTGGCCTGGGCCACCTCTCAAGCTGCCTGCTGGCTCCATGCTCAGGAGGACTCGGAGGACATTCTACAAGTTCTTTCCTCTTTTTTGAGATCTCTTTGGAACCTCTCCAGAGCCTAGGGAGACTGGCAGGTTAGGGACTGTGCCCATTTCACAGATGAAGATGCTAAGGCTTGCAGAAGGGATGAGGCTTGCTCAAGAGCATAAGCTAGGGCAGGGGACGCGACTTGTAGCTTCACAACTTGTTGAACCTTGCCAGTGCTGGAACGACTGGGCCCAGGTGCTGGCTTCTCACCAACCAGCTTCTCCCAGTGAACGCTCTGCCTGCGCGGCCCCAGAGAGCTGAGTGCTGCTTGCTGGGTTCAAGGAGCAGAAATGCCCCGCAGGCCACAGAAGAGTCATCACTCCCTAGCAACTCTGATAGGAGCCGGAAGTCTGATTCCAAAAGGCGCCATCAAAAATACATTTTCAGAAGTCATTGAGATAATCCCAACTCCCAGAGATGGAGGTTCAATTCATTAAGTTGATTAATTACAGGGCAATTAAATATTTGATGAAGTTAATCCTAAGGTATTTAAACATTTTGCAGAGAATGTTTACTCATTAATTAGAATGGCGAAATGCACAAATTGAGCAGGGATGGGGGCTGCAGGAGAGACTGGGAGCCTCAAGCTTCCCTGTCTGAGGCTCTTCCTTGAAGAGGCAGGAGTTGGCTCGGTCTGGAGCCTCTTCCCACACGACCTTGACGCCTTGACATTTGCAAATGTGTCGAGGGAGGGAGGATGGAGTCTTGGCAGGAACCCTGGCCAGACTGGAGTCAGGAAATATGAGGTCTGGTCTTGGCTGTCTCTGGCACACTGAGCAACCTTGGAGGCGGGGAGGTCCCTGCCCACTGGCACAGCTGGTAAGAGCATCAGCGATCCAGGGTGACTTCTGGGTCTGACTGTTGAGGAATTCTGCCCAACTGCGGATCATCTAAATTCCCATTGTCAACCAGGCCTTGGGGAAGGAGAAGACAATGGGCCAGGAATTAACCCATTTTGGGGAAAGGCAGAAGAACGAGAAGAATGCCTACTTGGCTTCTTGTGGTTGTCAGCTGCCTTCGAATCAGCCCTGACTTATGGCGACACCGTGGACAATAAGATCAGACCTTTGTAATCCATAGGGTTTTCATTGTCTGATTTTTTCTTCAGAAGCAGATCACCAGGCCTCTCTTCCTAGTCCATCTTAGTCTGGAAGCTCTGTTGAAACCTGTTCAGCATCGTAGCAATGCCCAAGCCTCTGCTGACAGGTAAGTGGCGGCTGCACACGAAGTTCATTGGCTGGGAATCAAACCTGGGTCTCCTGCATGGAAGGTGAGAATTCTACCGCTGAACCACCATGTTCCCCTACTTTGCTACTGGTCAGCATTTCTGTAGATTTCATGGTATCTTCTGTGGGGCCTCTCCATCCAGTCGATGCCCAGTTCTAAGGGGCACCATGTGGCTCTCTGGCCACATGTCCACATGTCCTTTAAGGGCATCAGATTTGGTGTATGAAGCTTCCCTTCATTCCTCCTCTACCTGGCCACCTATTTATTCATTTGGTAAACATTTAAGGAACGTCCGCTTTGTGCTACTTACTGTCCTATCGCTGGGGAGCCGGGGGGAATAAGATTGACGGTGTCTCTGCCCCTTATGAGGTTAAAGGCCTCATAGGGAGACTACCAATAAGCAGATAATTACACAAGAACTACTGTAGCAGATATTGGTTGTACCATCACATACTTGAATGTGCGACAGAGGAATATACTTTATTTCCAGAAATAAGTTTCGTCTCTGACTCAGAGCACTCTGCCTGCTGCCAACGACTTACTCTAAGTTACCGCTGAGGGGATCCTTAGAGAGAGAAAGCCTTCTCCTGAAGCTGACGCCCTGAATTTGGACTTTTAGCCTACTTTACTGTGAGGGAATAAACTTCTCATTGTTAAAGCCATCCACTTGTGGTATTTCTGTTACAGCAGCACTAGACGACTAAGACACTCAGGCTTGCCATTTCCAGGGCCGGGGGCAAAGGGATACTGGACCAGAGAGACAGCATCAGGAGTTGCCGTCAGGCCTGGCTGTGCTGCGGGGGAGTCAGAAGTAGCCGGTTTGAGTCCAACAGGAAAACAGGAGATAGGATCTGAATCAATAGGAAAAATCAAGGACCTTCCTCCTTAGGGCCATCTGGGCTCTGTCCGGGCTGTGGCACCAAGTGACAAGTGACAATAACTATTCTATAAGCAGTGACTGCCTTCAGGGAAGGGTCCCAGGACCAGGAGGGAAACCTCCCTGCACCACCACGCGCCCAGACACATAAGTGGATCCTCTCTGACTTTGTTTCCTAGTGCTGCGGTAACAGAAATATCACAAGTAGGTGACTTTGAAGAACAGAAATTCATTTTCTCACAATTTAGGAGGCTAGAAGTCTGAATTTGATACTGGCTCGAAGGGAAAGGGTTCTCTCTCTGTCGGCTCTTGAAGAAGCTCCTCGTCTCTTTCAGCTTCTGTGGCCCTGGCATTCCTAAGTTCATCGGCAAGCCCAAGTGGCATCCATCTTCCCCTGCTTCTGCTTACTTGTCTCTGGGTCTATGCTGCTCCTTATATAGCTCAGAAGTGATTAGGTTTAGGGCACACCCTATACCGATATGGCCCATTAACATAACATTAACATCCTGATTTCCGAATGGGATTCCAATCACAGGTATAGGAGTTAGGGTTTCACACGTATTTTGGGGAGTACACAATTCAGTCCATAACATCCTCCTTCTCACTGCACTGAGCCAGGAGGGGCTTAGGTCTGGTGAGAGGAGGGGGGAAGGGCATTCAAGAAGGAGGAGGGGTGATAGGCCCTGGGATGGCATTGGTAATCCTGAATTGAATTGTTAAATCTTTGGACAGGACAGGAACAAAGTCTGGCATAGATGTAACTGGGCTTGGGGGAGAAGGGTCAGGGAAGAGGAAACTAAAACCAAACTAAACAAATTCCAACTCATAGCAACCTTATAGGACAGAGTAGAACTGCTCCATTGGGCTCCCAAGGAGCAGCTAGTGGATTTGAACTGCTGATCTTTTGGTTAGCAGTCAAGCTCTTTAATCACTGCTCCACCAGGGTGAAGCCAAGTAAGGGGGAGATTTCAAGTAAAATCCTATGGGCGCTCTGATGCGTAAACTAACCAAGCTGGGCTTTCTTACTCCTGTACCACTTGTTGGCTAGGGGCTGACCTGGGGGGCTGTAAACTCCCAGGTACTTCCGTTAGCTATCTTCCTGTGCAGGCAAGGTAGCTCCAGTAACCTGAGGGTGGGTCTTGGAAGAGAGTCACAGGTAAAGGCCTTGGAAGAAAAAGCGCAAAGAAGCCAGGGAGGTGCCCAGCCATGGTGAAAGGGATCCTGGGGTCTGGGTGGTCCTTTGACAGTGACCACCCCTCTGCTCCATTTCTACTTTCTACAAACTATTACCTCATTCTCTCCTCCTGAGCTTATTTTATCTTCCCTTGGTTCAAAGGGGAAGCTTTGTAACTTAGAGTTTGGGTCTTTAGTCTCAGAGGTGATTTCTCTCCACTTCAGTACATTAACTTTCCGCTGAGCTGGCAGACAGCAGAGAGGGCAACGGGGAGTTTGGGGTGCAGGAAGGTACCCCCACCCTTGATGATTCACACTGGTTTGTGTGACTTGGTTATTCCTGTGCCTCCCAGGAGCCGGGAACGGCCAGTGCAAAACTTCTGGAAAGGGCTTGGTGTGGCCCAGGACACAGCAGAAGGCCAGGGTGGGTGGGGCTGCAGGAGCCAGATGCGGTGGGAGTGGCAGCTGGGGCCACATGATGTAGGGCCTTGCTGGTCATAGGAGGGAGCTTGGGATTAATCCTAGGTGCAATGAGAAACTGCTGAAGGGCTTTAAGGAGGATCTAGCTCATACTGATAAAGCATTTTCTGGAAGTGATGTGGAGAAGGGGTTGAAGGCAGTAAGGGTGAAAGTAGGGAGGTCAGTTAGGAAGCAATTGAAATAGTTCAGGCAGTACAGAGAGAGTGGCAATTATACAGATAAGACCTTATTTTGGAATTGCTGGTGTTGTAATAGGATGTAGTGCCCACATAATAATGGAGAAAGGCCAGATTTGGGGTCAAAAGTTGAGTTCAGCATTAGACATGTGAGATTTGGTATGTCCATTGGACATCCAAGTAGGAATGTCAGGTCAACCACAGGGATGTGAATTTGGAGCTCCAAAGAGTGATATAGATTAGGGACTCGTCTGCATGTGGACGTATGTAAATGATGGGGTGACTTCAGTAGTGGTTCATAGCACAAGGCTGGCCTTCCATGTGGGAGAGCTGAGTTCAATCTCTGGCCAATGCACCTCACGTGCAACCACAGCCCATCTGTCAGTGGCGGGTTGCATGTTGCTGTGATGCTGAATGGGTTTCAGCAGAGCTTCTAGATGAAGACTAGGAAGAAAGGCCTGGCAATCTACTTCCAAAAATCAGCCCATGAAAACCCTGTGGATCGCAACAGCTTGATCCTCAGCTGCTCATACAGATGGTGCAGGACCAGGGAGCATTTCTTTCGGTTGTGCACGGGGTGGTCATGAGTCAGAGCTGACTAGATGGCGGCTAACAACAACAGCAAAGCTATGGGGATGGATAGGATCACTTGGAGAGAGAGGGATGCAGACAGAGATGAGAAGAGAGCCAGGAAGTGCAAGCATGGATTGTCCCAGATTCTGGAAGGGGGCACAGAGGAGGAAACGGCAGCACAGGAGACAAATGTAGTAGTAGAAAGACCAGAAGGAAAGGGTAATGGCGGTGGGGATAGAGAGTGTTTCAAGAGGGAGGATAACCGTGTGAAATGCTGTTGACCAAAGTGTCCGTTGGACCTTCCAACATGGAAGTTAATTGGAGACCATGACAAAGGCAGCGTCAGTGGTGATGGGGATGGAAGCCAGGCCGAGGCGGGTTGAAGGGGGAATAGGGGTTGAGGAAGCGGGACAGTGAGTGTGGAAAGCTCTCAAGTTTTATTGTGAGGCGGATGCAGGATCAAGGAATTGCGGTGTTTATTTAAGGTGAGAAATCACGCACTGTATTTTTATGCTGTTGGTAGATTTACCAGAGAGAGAGAAAGAGCGATGCACCGCCTGCACGTGCCAGCTGGCGACTCTGCTTGCTCCTTTCCATGCAGCCACCTCCAGGTACACCTCATCCCTTGCGCTCCTGGGGTTTCTCAGCTCCCCAGTAGCATCCACTCCAGGGCAGTGGACCATCTTCAGCTACTGATGGGCAACTGAAAGAGCCCTGGGCTGGAGGCGAGAGTCCTGGGTCTTTTCCCAGACTCCCCCTTAGCTTGCTGCGTGACCTTGGGTGTTAGTTTTCCCCTGGGTGTAAGCAGCTCTGCACTGAGCTGACATTTTGTGAACTAGCTCTTTCGGGGCACAGTTCTTCCTGCTCCAACCCTGCACAGTGTGACCACCTGGAGTCCACAGCCTCCAGCCTTCATCTGTGCCTTTGTTCAGGCTCTTCTTAGCTTTCCCACTGCTACGCCTCCTCTTCCCTCGTGGTCTAGCTTAGGTCCGCTTCTAACACCTTTCCTTGACAGGCTTCCAGGCTGCCCCAGGTCTGTGCCTTCTCTTGACTCAGGTGAGTTCTTTTCCCACCTCCAGCCCCTCCTCACCTGGCAGGGCAGAGTAAGCGCCATCTTCTCTCCAAGTAGAGGCTGCATATGGGCACCTGGAGAAGGGGAGGGGAGCCAGAATCTTTTCCTCATGTTCCCCATGGGGCATTGGGGGCATGAATGCAAATGAAGCTCCAGGAACTCCAAACTTCCAAAGCCAAGCGTCCACCTGTAGAAGCGAAGCCCTCTGCAATGCAAGCCTTGGGCGTCCCCTTCCGTCTCTTCTGCTCACCCACCTACCACTCTGCTCAGCATCTGGGTCACCAAGTGGATCAGGAGGCTCAATCCGCTTTGTGAGAATTAAAACAGAACAGCTGGGGGGGGGGTTCCCTGTCCCCACGCAGCCTGCAGAGCCGCGGAAGCTTCAAGTTATTCCACAGCCCCGGAAGCTTCGAGTTATTTAAAACAAATGCACTCCAAACTTCCTCAGGTGCGGACGTTGCATTCTCGATTTCAAGCTTGAAGGGAGAGAGAGTTATCCTGCCGGAAGACAGTGTGGCGTGATAGGAAGGGCTTGGGATTCAGAATCATACTGGAGCTGACTTTGGAATTTTAGCCCTGCTTGGATTTTAGGCAATTCGCTCACACTCTGTGGACCTCAGTTTTCACGATGTTGAATTTGGCCTGAGTCCTGTGCTCCTGGACAACAGCAACGGTTAAGAAATCCCCCATCCTTTTGTGTTCTGTGAAAAGCTTACTACAAAGAATCCCCCACCCCTTCCACATATGACTTAGATAAGACTCACAGATGCCCCTGTTTATCTGTGACAAGGCCAGACACAGTCTCTCCAAAGTCCCCTTCTTTGCCTTATAAATGATTAGCTGAGCTGCTTGTCCTCCCCATCAATGGGAACAGAACGCTTATTAACCACTTTAAGATTCTCTCCTTCCACAAGACCCCCTCAGCCTGAGCCAGCGTATAAAACCCAGTGCCATCGAGTCGATACTGACTTATAGTGACCCTGTAGTACAGAGCAGAACTGCCCCATAGAGTTTCCAAGGAGTGGCTGGTAGATTTGAACTGCCAGTGTTTTGGTTAGCATCCCAGCTCTTCACCACTGTGCCATAGCTACTCCTTAAGGACCTCTATGGAGACTAGGCGAGCCTCAGGGTAAATCATTCTCTGACCCGGCTAGCCCACCCTTTCATCCCATTCCCCACACCTGGTTCTTTCAAGTCTTGTTTACTCTCAAATCTAGAAAAGAAAAACCCTTTTTGCCTAACTCTTGAGAGACACTTGCTGGTCTTGCCGATGTTATGGTCGGAGAGTTCTCCCTACTGCAACAGTCCCTTTCGCCTCTCGTGATAATCCTTTGACGACTCCTCGCTAAGTTTGGACTGAAGTTTTTTATTGACGTTTCCATCTGTAAAATGGGGATGTTAGTAATAACTTCTGCCTATCTGGAGCCTTGGGGGCACAGTGGTTAAGAGCTTGGCTGCTAACTAAAAGGTCAGGCAGTTTGAATCCACCAGCCGCTCCTTAGAAACCCTGTGGGGCAGTTCTACTCTGCCCTATAAGGTTGTTAAGAGTCAGAATTGACTCAATGGCAATGAGTCTGGGATTTTTTAATTTGGCTTATCTACCACTGTTCCGTCAATTTGTCTTTGCCGTGCAGTGAATTACTTAATACGGCCCTTCCAGCCACAGCCTTTGTGACTCCCACAGAGTGATTGAGTGGGACTATGCAAATAAAGTGCTTGTGGCCCACCAAGGGGATTGGACAGCTTGCTGTTAATGCAAATAACGTTCAGGGACACTTTGTAGGAGTGGGACCATGCAAAGAAGGTGTATGGAACCCTAACGAGGGGATTGGTCAGTTACGCCATCTTGCTGGGCTTAAGGGAAGACTCGGGGAGGGAGGGAGAGAGGAGCTGTAACAGGAAAACAGCGCGAGATGGCAGAGCAGCTGTAGCAAGACCGACAGTGGCATGAGATGGCACAAACCAGGGCACTAGTAGGAGACGATTGTCGTGGGGCTTGCCCAACAATGGAGCCAGGAGCTTTGTAACCAAGAGGCTGAGAAGCCTGACTGCAGGCATGGCTGAGAAGCTGTCCTGACTGAAGAACTGTATCCTGAGTCGTTTCTTATCCCAGGTTGCACCCTGTTATTTCCCTAGTAAACCACATAAGTGTTGTATGGTTCATGAATTCTGTGAGACGTTGCAGCCAATTATAGGACCCAAAGACTGGTGGAAGAGGACTGAGGGGAGGAGGAGTAGTTGATGTTTGAGATGACGGAGTGGGACAGTGGTTTGGAAAAACTGGACATTTGGAACATTTTTAACCTCTGCCTCGTAGGACCCAGCTTCGTGCCAACCCTCATAAAACAAATTATTCATTTAGTCTTACGGCAGTGGCTTGCTCGTTGCCCTGGTGCTGGAAGCTATGCCACCGGTATTTCAAATACCAGCAGGGCCACCCGTGGTGGACAGGTTTCAGCGGAGCTTCAGGACTAAGACAAAGAAGGAAGAAAGGCCTGACAATCTACTTCTGAAAATTAGCCAGTGAAAACCCTGTGGATCACCACAGAATCTTGTCTGATACAGTGCTGGAGGATGCGGCCCTAAGGAGACCCCGAGTTGGAAGGTCCTCAAAGTACAGTAGCTGCAACAGTGAACTTGAACATATACCAACATTTGTGAAGATGGTGGGACTGGGCAATGTTTTGTTCTGTTGTAAGTAGGGGCGTCACCAGTCGGAGCAGACATGACCACCTTTTAGATTTGATGTTAAAATCAGGTGAGGAGTCAGTGGGACCTGTTACCTTGAGGGCCGTGTGATGGTGCAATGAGATGGGTACCCCACTCATGCCCAGCCACTGCTCGCAGGAACGCCTAGCGCTGTGCGGCACGGGCTGGGTTTTCAGCTTGGCAGCAACTGTTCCGGCTAATTAGAGCAGAAGAAAAGTCTCCCCCAGTGAGTGCAGCAGAAAGAAAGCAGCCAGTAGGCAGCATGCGAGCGGGGGAGGCACAGATGAGGATGGGGGACGAAGGCCCAGGATGAGCCAGAACAGGCTCCACTCCTTTGGCAGAGCAGGCTGCAGGGAGGAAGAACTGGAAATCTATATCAGAGCGCGGTGTGTGGTCTCTCACCTTGGCATATGCATTCAGGTCTCGAAATGTTACTCAGAAGTATCTAGTTCTCATTTCAAAGAGAGGTCTGGATCATTTTCAGTTAATTCTCCAAACTTGACACATTTTTTAAAACTTTAGAGTTACTCTAGCAGATGCTTGGCCTCACGTATGTCAGGGTAGAATGTGCTCCCATAATGGTTTTCAGTGACGGATTTTTTCAGAAGTAGCTCACCAGACCTTCCTTCTGAGTTGCCTCTGGTGGACTCGAACTCGCGATCTTTCAGTTAGCCGCTAAGCATCTTAACCATTTCCATCAATCAGGGAATCCAATTATTTCACTATTGCCTTTGAAATTCAGGAGCTCTGAAAAGGATTAAAACAAGAAAGAATTCTATCTCAAACAGCTTTTAACTGCCCCTGTTTGCTGGTTATTACATAACGATAAGCACCCCTCAGGCCTTTGGAAACCAGAATACACCATTCTAACCGACAACTTAATCGAGTAACATAGGACTTGGAATTGAAAGGCCTAGATTGGAATTCCAACTGTCACTAGGGAAAAATGTACCTATTCACTCAGCATTTATTTCCACAGAGGTTTACTGACAAACATAAGGACTGAAATAAAAGGCATTAAATCATCTTAATAATTACCCCAAAAATAATTTGATAAAAGTCAACCGTTTAAAAAAAATTATAATTTAAGAATGAAATGATTCTTCAGTGAGATTTAAAAAAACAACCTATTTTAAGGCAAATACACAGATACTGGAGGGAGTGGGGAGGGGGAAGGGAAGTTACTGTGTAGGGGCAACTGAGTTTATGTTAATGGTCGTGGGATAAGCTGGAAAAGGATAGTGATAATAGTACCGCCACAGGAAGACTGTAATTGATGTCATGGAATTAGACAGGTGAACAGTATTGAATTGACAAATGTTTTGTGATGTAGATTTTTACCAGAATAAAAATAATTAAAAAAAAAAAAAAGACTACAGAAAAAGAAAACAAAACCTAGTTTAACCCCAATATCAGCATTGGCAAAATACAAGTAACTTTCAAATCGGGAACAAAATGAAGGCCTGTTATTAACACACTGATAATTAACAAGTTAACTCACACCCCACCAGGTCCAAAAAGACTTGAGGTCATTCAACTTGATCATGTTTAGACATTCTAGTCAACGCAGTAAGGCAAGATCAAATAAACTGGGCAACAATGAGACAACAGAAGAACATTCGTCTCGTTAGTGAGTACAAAGGGATCAGAAAAGACTCAGGAATTAAAGAGTTTAAGGGAGAAGGTGAATGCCAACTACGTATACAAAAATCGATGGTCCTCCTGAACCAGCAATAGCTAGAAAACAGAATGAAGAAGAAAAAAAAGAAAAGAAAAAAACCTATCTGCAATAGAAACAAGGACTATAACACACTTAGGGATAAACTTAGTATATGTATGACCTTTCACAAGAAAATTACAAACCCTAATGGGTGGGGATGGGAGGAGAGACAGAGTCCAAGGTGAGAGCACTCAGCATTTTGAAAATGTCTCACCTCCTTAGGTTAATTTACAGACATAACCTACCTCAAATTCAACCCCACAGGATTTTTCTGAGCACAACAGACTCCGAAAAAACAGACGGGGGTGCCAAAGGATGTTGGAAAAAAAAAAAAAAGAGCAAGTCACAGCCCTAAGCTGTTAGACGTTAGAATATATTATAAAATAATGATCAGAATAAAGCAATTAAAAATGAATGACTTTAGGAAACTGGATAGCATTGCACCTTATACCAAAATAAACTGCAGGTAGATTAAAGGACTAAATATATTTTTTAAAAAGTGAACAGCTAGCAGAAGATGAAATATTTATTAACTTTGGAAAAAAAAAAAAGACCACTCTCAGCTTTGAAGCAACAGAGGAAACTGGAGAGGAAGAGGCTGACAGATGACAGAAAAAATAAAATAAGAATGTGTATACGTTAAAAAAACTGCAATGAAATGGGAAAATGTTAGATAGAAAAACGTAGATGCAGCAACTGGGATACACAAAGGGTTGATAGCTCGTTCACATAAAGAGCACATTAAAATTTATAAGAGAAAAAATATTATGACCCACTAGATAAGTAGGGAACACAATGAAATGGGCTATTCACATGAGGGAAATTCGGTATAACAAACACCTGGGAAAATGTTTAGCCTTGCTGGTAATCAGAGCAATTAAAATTAAAGCTGCCTTGAAGCACTATTTTTATACTTATCAAACTAGCAAAAAACATTCCCCTTTTCCCCAATGCACGCTTATAACCCGTCCCTATGGTGAGGTGGAGGTGGAGGTAGAGGGCAGACCAACTAGGTTACTCACAGAAGTAATGTCAATACAACCGGTTGCCCTCAAGTTGGCTCTGACTCATAGCGACCCCAGGTGTGTCAGAGTAGAACTGTGCTCCTTAGAGTTTTCAGTGGCTGGTTTTTCAGAAGTAGATCGCCAGGCCTTTCTTTCTTCCAAGGCCCCTTTAGGTGGAATTCAACTTCCAGCCTTTTGTTAACCATTTTCACTACCCAGGGACTCCTGATGTCAATAGCACCACTCTTGAAGTGAGAAGTACGCAATAAAAGCTGGAAAATATTTATATCCTTTGGCCCTATAAATCTACCTCTGAATAATTATCTACTTGAAGATGTTCAACACGGCGTTATTCAATAGACAAATTTTAGAAGTGACCTATACGCCTAATAATAGGGGAATTATTTAGTAAACTATGGGCACCAGACCTGGCAATCGACTCCCCAAAATTAGCCAATGAAAACCCTATGGATCACGGTGGTCCAGTCCTGTTGTACATGGGGCCATCGTGAGCTGGGGCTGACTCCATGGCAGCCGACAACAGCAGCCTATTACATTTGATCATGAAAGACCCATGGAAATAAGAAAAATGTTTATTACGTATTGTTCAGTGGACAAAAGAAACCCCACCTGTATTCAAAATTACACACATGTTGTCATCATGGTGAAGGAAAAAGTGTGAGGACGAGGGCAGGAAGGAGATACATAAAAACGAAAATAGCTTTGTTTGCCTGGGAGATTAGGGGTGCCTTGGCTGTTATTGGTGTTTTAATTTTTTTAATTGGGGGACCCCTCCAAAGCTTGTGGGATCCACATCACAGGCCCCTTTCCAAGCGGGGCCCCCTCCCTGCTGGAATCTGTGTCTCCTGGGCCAGCCTGGATGCAAAATTCCATGGGTCCAGGGTGTGCCTGCTCCTATGAAACCCGAGTGGCTCTAGACCGCCTTGGGTGTGGTCAACCAGCCCAGGAGCCCCAGAGGCTGGCAGAAGCCTCTGCCTGGCCACTTCTGCAGCACCAGCCCTCAGTGACAGCCCATGACTGGACTGTCCTCTCAGACAAATCATTCCTGAAAACAGAAAGCCAGCTGCTGTCAGACTGTCTCTGACTCATGGCGACCCTATGTGTGTCAGAGTAAACTGCGCTGATTTTTCACAAGTAGATGACCAGGCATTTCTTCAGAGGTGCCTCTGGGTGAACGCAAACCTCCAGCCTTTCGGTTAGCAGCTGAGTGCATTAACTGTGCTACCCAAATCAAAAGCGAAACCAAAACCGCTGCTGCCCAGTTGATTCCAACTTGTGGCGACCCATGTGTTACAAAGTAGAACTGCTCCATAGGATTTTCTTGGCCGTAATCTTTATGGCAGCAGGTTGCCAGGCCTTTCCTCTGTGGCACCTCTGGGTGGCCTTGAGCTATCAACCTTTAGGTTCGTAGTCTAGTGCAAACTGTTGGTGCCACCCAGGGGCTCCCAAATCATTCATTACTACCAAACCCAAAAACCCTGTTGCCATCAAGTCAGTTTTGACTCATAGTGACCCTATAGGACAGAGTAATCACCCCCATAGGGTTTCCAAGGCTGTAATCTTTAAAGAATGGGCTGGTGGATTCAAACCGCTGACTTATTGGTTAGCAGCCTAGCACTTTACCAGTGGGGCTCCTTCTATTCATTACTAAAAAAGCCAAAAACTAAACCTAGTGCCGTCGAGTCGATTCTGATTCATAACAACCCTATAAGACAGAGTAGAACTGCCCCATAGAGTTTCCAAGGAGTGCCTGGTGGATTCGAACTGCTGACCCTTTGGTTAGCAGCCATAGCACTTAACCACTATGCCACTGGGGTTTCCCTATTCATAACTAGAGTACTCAAATTGACCAACTTCAACTGGTTCCTGGGGCTGCAAGGGCATCTCAGCCATCTCTAGAGCCTCTAACTCTACAGCCAGCTGACTAGCTACCAGCACCCAACATACAGCCTCTACCCAACACCAAGTCCCCTCCAAGTCCCAGGCAGGGGACCGTACTGGGAGCCCATGCCCATAGCTGCCCTTGGGTGTCAGGACACTGTCTTAGTTACCTAGTGCAGCTATAACAGCAATACCACAAGTCGATGGCTTTAACAAATGGAAATGTATTTTCTCACAGTTTAGGAGGCTGGAAGTCTGAATTCAGGGTGCCAGTTCTAGGGAAAGGCTTTCTCCCTCTGTTGGCTCTGGGAGGAGATCCTTGTCTCTTGAGCTTCTCTTTCCTGTTTCCTTGGACATCACCATGTGGCTTTGCATCAATCTTCCCCCATCTCTGCTTCTCTGGCTCTCTTGTTTAATCTCTTTTATATCTCAAAAGAGATTGGTTTAACACACACCCTCCACTAATCCTCTCTCATTAACATAACAAAGACAACCCATCCCCAGATGGGATTAAAACCACAGCCATGGGGGGTTATGATTTACAAAAGATATTTTTTTTCTTCTAAATTTTTGTTGTGCTTTAAGTGAAAGTTTACCAATCAAGTCAGTCTCTCGTACAAAAATTTATATACGCCTTGCTATATCCTCCTAATTGCTCTCCCCCTAATGAGACAGCACGCTCCTTCCCTCCTTCCCTCCTTCCCTCCACTCTCTATTTTCATGCCCATTTGGCCAGCTTCTGACCCCCTCTGCCCTCTCATCTCCCCTCTAGACAGGAGATGCCAACACAGTCTCATGAGTCGACTTGATCCAAGAAGCTCACTCTTCACCAATATCATTTTCTATCCCGTAGTCAAGTCCAATCCCTGTCTGAAGGGTTGGCTTTGGGAATGGTTTCTGTCTCGGGCTAACGGAAGGTCTGGGGACCATGACTTCCAGGGTCCTTCTAGTCTCAGTCAGACCATTAAGTCTGGTCTTTTTACGAGAATTTGGGGTGTGCATCCCACTGCTCTCCTGCTCCCTCAGGGGTTCTGTTGTACAACACGTATTTTTGAGGGACACGGTTCAATCTGTAACAGCCACCCTGAGAGCCAAGCAGCCTAGGACCCTGGGGCCCTGCCCTGAGAAAGCCCTCCCAGTCTTCCAGGCTGCAGGGACCAGGAGCTCCAGGTTGGGGTCTGAGGCCGCTCTCCACCCATCTCCAATCCTCGAGCTGCTTAAGTGTGAGTGGGTGTGAGCATGAGCGTGGGCGTGTGCGCACGTGGGTGGACTCTTCTTATTCCTTCTCTCCTTCACACAATATGCATTTATTGGTTATCTTTTCTGTTCTGGGTCCTGTGGGGACTGGCCTTGGGACTCTGCCATGAACTCAGAGCTTATGGTCCCTGCAATTCCTTCTCCGAGTGTCTGTTTCTAGGGCCTGAGAGCCCAGCGTGATGAGTAATGAGGATAAAGTAATCACCATCAACATGTGGACAGTACTTTACAGTTTACAGAATGTTTCCATGCAAACTTGTTATCTGTGTCATTCGTTCCTGAAGGATGGTCTCAGCTCCAAGCCGACCTTAATACTGAAATTGGCTCCAACTCTGGTTTCCGCAGAAAATTTCACCCCCTCCAATTCTAGGGTCACTATGAGTTGCAATCGACTTGACAGCAATGGGTTTGATTTTTTTTTTTTTAGTTTTAATTATGCCATGATTTAATGGTTTCCTGCCCTGGTGGCGCAGTGGTTAAATGTTCCCTTGCTAACCAGAAGGTTGGCAGTTCGAATCCTCCAGCCTCTCTTTGAAAGCTCTATGCGGCAGTTCTTCTCTGTACTATAGGGTTACTATGAGTCAGAAACAACTCAACTGGACACCAACAGGTTTAGGGAAGGGGCACACAGTATAGGGCACAGTATTTTGCTGAAACTTTCCCAGTAGACATGTTTCTTGGGCCAGCCTCCACCTTGGTGCAGGAATCAAACATCACTTCACCAGAGAGGGTCTCTCCTGGGATGGCCTTCTCATGCCAGCTGCTAGGGCCATGTGCTTGGTTAGGCCAGAAGCCAGGGGCCTTCATTTCATTTTACTGTAATGAGACTCTTATTGATTTTAACAAAATTGAAGAACCTCTTTGTGAATGAAAACCCTGGGGCCCCACCTTGTAACTGCGGACTGGTCGTATTCTCTCCACACTGGAGGCATGTTGATTCATGACTGGGCACACCTGCAGTGGAGGACTGAGTTCCCCAGCAGAATAAATGTGAGCTATAAAAAGATGCATATTCGAGTACCTCCTGAGAGCCTTCGCTGGGTCCTGGCTGGGAGGGAGGGAGATCTTTCAGCCAGAACATTGAGGGGACAGCCTGGGAAGGAGCAGAGAGAGCTGGTAGTGATTCTGCTCGAGACGCCTCAGTGCCCAGCCCACGTGCTCTCTCACCATCAAGGCTTTCTCGGGGACCACAGAACGCCTGTCTCAAGTGGAACATCTCCTGCAAGCCAGACCACCACCCGTCTAGTTGCCCAAACTAGAAAGCAAATGTTTTGGATTGAATCACATCCCCTAAAAGATATGCTGAAGTCCTAGCCCCAGCTACCTGTGGATGGGACCACGTCTGCAAATAGGGTTTTTGAAGGTGTTATCAGTTAAGATGAGGACAGAGTGGAATAGGGTAGGTCTAATTCCACCCGAGCGGGACCCTACAGGAAATCCTGGTGGCATAGCGGTGGGGAGCTGTGGCTGCTAACCAAAAGGTCAGTAGTTTGAATCCATCAGATGCTCTTTGGAAACCCTATGGGGCAGTTCTTCTCCGTCTGGTAGGGTGGCCAGGAGTCGGGATGGACTTGACAGCAATGGGTTTGGTTTTTTGATCATGGGTGTCCTATAAAAGAGAAGTGACAGAGAGAAGACAGACAGAGAGTGATGCCGAGAAGACAGACAGAGGGTGACGACCATGTGAAGGTGCAGCTACAAGACAAGGAATGCCTGGAGTACAGAAGCTGAGAGAGACAAGAAAGGATATTTTCCTACAGCCTCTGAAGAGAAAATGGCCCTGCTGACGCTCTGAATTCAGACTCCTAGCCTCCAGAACTGTGAGAAATAAATTTCCACTGGAGCCATTCACTTTGTGGTGCTTTGTTAAGGCAGCCTAGGAAACGAAGACATCAAGTGTCATCCGTGACTACCACTCCTGCTCTGGGAAAGACCCGCTGTGCCCTGGGACACCTGCCTTCATGCCTTCACCGTGCTGGGACCACCGTCCAGAACTGAGCAGCCTGCCCGCTCCTCCTCTGTCCATCTGCTGAGACCCAGTTACCCACCAGCTCCCTCCGCAAAGAGAGTTCAGCCCCAGCGTTATCTTCTCCCTGCTTTGAACTCTCGTGGGCCCTGTAGATATCTCTCTTTAGATTTTCTAAAGTAACACTGACACAGCGTTGACTATGTATCTGCCACACTTTTAAGCACTTTTTATGTATTAACTCATTTAATCTTCATAACAATCCTGCAGGGTAGTTACTATTGTCATGCCCTCTTTTACGGAGAGGTTAAGTAACATGTTCAAGGTCACAGAGTGAGGAAGTGGCAGAGCCAGGGTTTGAACCCAGGCAGTCTGACTCCTAAGTCTGTGTGTGTGTCTTAGTTTCCTATTGCTGCTATAACAGAAATACCACAAGTGGGTGAGTTTAAAGAACAGAAATTGATTTTCTCACAGTTCTGAAAGCTGAAAGTCCAAATCAGCATCTCAGCCATGTCAATTCCTTTTATGGGCTTCTCTTCTAGCATCTGGTGTCTGCCGTGAATCCTTGGTGTTCTGTGGCCTCTGTCTTCCCCTTATGTGTGTCTTTTTGTCTGTTCTGCTCTTTTTATAACTGAGAAGTGATTAGGTTTAGAACCTACCCTACTTAAATATAACCTAATTAACATAACAAAGAAAACCCTGTCCCCAAAACAGGATCAAATCCATGGGTATAGGGACTTCCATACATAAATTTGGGGATACAATTCAAATTCAAATCCCTTAATTATAACACTCATCCCATTTATTTTCCTTTAGATTCTGGGGTCACATATGAATGAATGTGAATCTTCAGTGGCTACCACAGGGCCCAGGACACTGTAAATCCCCAGCAATGTGTGTGGGATTGATACCGTGCTTGGTAACATCCTGTCCTCAGGGAGACTATTCATGATGTCCACGGTATTTTACCCCTGTCCATGTCTGGAGGGTCTTAAGGGCTCACCAAGGACCAGGCACTGTGTTAGGTGCTCTGTCTACATCATTGTCACATGACAATGTGAGGTCATGTGAGGGCCAGGGAGACTAGGTGAACTTGTGAAGTGCGCTGGCCTTTGAACTCTGGGCAGGCAGATTCCGGAGTCCCCGGGTGGTACAAACAGTTAACTTTGGTTACTAACCAAAAGATTTGAGTCCACCCAGAGGTGCTTTGAAAGAAAGGCCTGGTGATCTACTGCAAAAGCGGCCATTGAGAACCCTATTGGCACGAACAGTTAAGTGCTCAGCTACTAACTGGAAGGTTGGCAGTTCGAATATATGGAGGTGCCTTGAAAGTAAGGCCTGGCAATCTACTTCTGAAAGATCACAGCAATGAAAACCATAAGGAGCACAGTTCTACTCTGATTCACATGGGGTCACCATGAGTTGGAACTGACCTGACGACAACATGAGAAAAAAACAAACAAAAAAAACCACCTGACTCCAATGCCAGGAGTCTTTTCCTGATTCCCTGGCTGCCTCAGCATCTCATTTTATATTCCTGCACTCTAGGGCTGCTTCTAAACTGCCCATTCCACCCAGCTCCAGCTCTGGACGTGTGATTTTATCCCACTCACTCAGTGGGATGTGATATATAAAAAAACTAAACCAAACCCACTGCTGTCGAGTCAATTCTGACTCATAGCGACCCTACTGGACAGAATAGAACTTCCCCATAGAGTTTCCAAGGAGCGCCTGGCAGATTCGAACTGCCGACCTCTTGGGTAGCAGCTGTAGCACTTAACCACTACGCCATGATATATAGGCCGGATAATAAAGAGGAGACCAGAAGCCAGGTGTCTTGTCACAAGGCCAGAGGCCTGGATGGGGTTTTGGTATTCTCAGAATTGGGGTGTGTGGGGGCTGTCTTCTGTGGCAGGGCATGTGAAGAGCTCAGCCCATCCTCTTCCTGGGAATCCCCCCACCCAGTGTCCACAGGAATGGGTGGACGTTGCGCAGTTTTTACCTTGTGGCTGCCCGCCTCCAACTGTTCCAGAGGCGTGGACTAGGAGTAGACAGCTGACCAAGGCTGGGCCCATGAGATTCTTTCCCAGGAAATTGGAATTATGCAGAAACAATGGCCAGTTTCAACTTTTCAGGTCAGTCTTTGAGTACAAAGCAATATAAATCTAAGGCTGGGGCAGACTAGAAGGAGCCCTGGTGGTGCAAAGAGTTAAGCACTTGGCTGCTAACTGAGAGGTCGATGGGCTCGAACCCACCAGCAGTGACTCTGCAGGAGAAAGACCTGGAGATCTGCTCCCGCAGAGACTACAGCCAAGAAAACCCGACGGGGCAGTTCTACTCTGACACACGGGTGGCTACGAGCTGGGATCGACTTGATGGCACAACGCGGGAGGCAGACTAGAGCCGACACTGAGAAAAACTTAACAAGCAGAGGCCACAGGGGCCTAGAGAGGTGGGGAAAAAGTGACCTCAATTTCAATTCCTGTCAGCTTTTGGCTTCGTGGTTCCTGTTCTTCTTGAGGCCGTATGTTCCTTCTCATCTTCTATTCCAGGAGCTGTTGTTGTTGTTAGCTACAATCGTGTCAGCCCCTGACTCATGGTGGCCCCACGCACAATAGAACAAAATGCTCCCTGGTCCTGGACCACCCCCACGAATGGGCATGTGAAGGGCTCCGACCACTGTGATCCACAGGGTTTTCATTAGCTGATCTTCAGACGTAGATTGCCAGGCCTTTCCTCCTAGTCTGTCTTAGTCTGGCAGGTGGGGGTGGCAGTACATGAGGTGCCTTGGCTGGGAATCGTACCCAGGTCTCCTGCACGGAAAGTGAGAATTTTGCCACTGAACCGCCAATGCCTCATATTGCAGGAGACACCCCAGTATTTTCCAATAATCCTCTCTTATTTGTTTAAACTAGTCCCAGTGTGTTTTTAAATGGTATTTTAGATGAAGGTTTACAGGGCAAATTAGTTTTTCATTAAACAATTAATACACATATTGTCTTGTGACATTGGTTATCAACCCCTGGACATATCGACACTCTCCCCTTCTCAACCTTGGGTTCCCCATTACCAGCTTTCCTGTCCCCTTCTGCCTTCTCGTCCTTGCCCCTGGGCTGGTGTGCCTATTTAGTCTCGTTTTGTTTTATGGGCCTGTCTAATCTTTGGCTGAAGGGTGAACCTCAGGAGTGAATTCAGTAGGACTGAGTTAAAAGGATGCCTGGGGGCCATACTCTTGGGATTTCTCCAGTCTCTCTCAGACCAGTAAGTCTGGACTCTTTTTTTTTTTTGGAGAGTGAGAATTTTGCTATACATTTTTCTCCAGCTCTGCCTGGGACCTCTATTGTGACCCCTGTCAGAGCAGTTGGTGGTGGTAGCTGGGCACCATCTAGTTGTGCTGGACTCTGGTGGGGGCTGTGGTACTTGTGATCCATTAGTCCTTTGGACTAATCTTTCCCTTGTGTCTTTAGTTTTCTTCATTCTCCCTTGCTCTAGACGAGGTAAGACCAGTGGAGTATCTTAGATGGCCGCTTACAAGCTCTTAAGACCCCAGGCACTATTCACCAAAGTAGGATATAGAACATTTTATTTATAAACTATGTTATGTCAGTTGAAAAACCCTGGTGGCATAGTGGTTAAGAGCTACGGCTGCTAACCAAAAGGTTGGCAGTTCGAATCTACCAGGCGCTTCTTGGAAACTCTATGGGGCAGTTCTACTCTGTCCTGTAGGGTCGCTATGAGTCAAAATTGACTTGATGGCAATGGATATGTCAGCTGAGCTATGCTCCCCAAGACCATGGTCCCCAACCCTCAGCCCAGTAACTCAGTCCCTCAGGGACTTTTTTACTTGCAGCCAGAAGGACCTTGACAAAGACAAGCAATCTCAAAGGCATCTTCCTTATAAATTTAGCCCCTCAGACAACAGGGTGGACCAGAGACTGGGAGCACTGGGAAAGGAACTTTACACTCCTCTGCCCCTCAGAGGAGGTAGGGAAGGCACCAAGGGAGGCCTGGGGGCTCAGACTGTTTGCTCTTCTGTTGAGGGAAGGCGATCTAGTTCAGGGGCATCAGGGCACCGGGCCAGTGGATCTGGGTGTCTGAAGGGCTCTGGGGGGAAGGCTGAGGCAGTGGGAGCTTCTAAGAGAGAGATTTGAGATCTATGCCAGGGAATCTTTCTCATCAGGTCTGTCCTGGGAGGAGATGGGCTGCTTCGGGAGGCCAGACCTCCTGAGGTAGAGGCATGACAGCGTGAACACCAACAGGAAATGGACCAGGCAGGGCTGAAGCTCCCTTCCAGCTTGTGAGTCTCTGAACCAATGAATCCTTGCAATACACGTGGTCATCTGTGCTCCAGTGATGAGCAGATCAGCTCTAGATACTGGAGCCTAGAAATGCGGGAAGCACAGAAGCCTGACCGAGGCTGGACCCATCTGATTTTCTCCTCAGGAAATTGAAATTATGCACAGATGATGGCCAGTTTCAGTTGGGTCCTTGAGTGGGAAGAACCTCAGAAAACCCCTCACTCTCACCCATCCAACACTGAGGAGCCCTCTGGTTCCCTCCGAGGTGGTCGAGCACCCCAGAATGCACAGCTGACAAAGGAGACCTGGCTGCTAGGTCTCCCCAGCTGTGGCTTGGTTCCCTGCTCCTGGCGTATCTTCTCTGGGATCCTCTACCCACCCTTGGGGGAGACCAGGCTGGTGGAAAGGCAGCTTCTCAGAATGCTGAAGAGCAAGCTGGGAGTTCTGGGTGTGTTGGCGTTGGGTTTGGTCAGTTCTTAGAAAAATCCTCCTCCTCTCAGGTTTCATGGGTATTCAGTGAGCCCTGGGGTCATTTCCCAGATCGGGCTGCTTTGTCCCCTCTGGATCCCTCCAAGCACCGGTGGGGGTGGGTTGGGGAGGTGAGCCCCACACTTCCTCCTGCCTGGCAGCTACATCTAGGCTTTTGAAAGGGGACCCTGTTCAGTCCTGGTCACCCTGTTCTGGAAGTCTTGCTCCCTACTGTCCGGTTACTCCTTTCCAGCTACTCCCACTTCCACAGCTACTCTCTGGTAGGCTACTCTTAATTTCATAATGATCCCTCATCATATCTCCCAACCACGCAGCTCCTCCTCCTGCTCCTGCCCACCTGCAATGTCTTCCCTCTCGTGGTTCTCCTCTTGCCCTGGAATCCTCTCCTCTGTGTCATGCCTCACGTATTGTTTCTAAGTTGTGGGGTCCTTGTGTGGTGCAAACGGTTAACACTCTCAGCTGCTAACCGAAAAGTTGGGGTTTGAGTCTACCCAGAGGCACCTCAGAAGAAAGGCCTGGTGATCTACTTCTGCAAAAGCAGCCAGTGAAAACCCTGTGGAGCAGTTCTACGCTGACGCACATGGAGTTGCTGTAAGTCAGAGTCAACGCCATGGCAACTACCTTTTCTAAGTTGCCTGTAACCTCACTGGCCCGTTGCTCCTCCCTGCATCCCCATTGCTCCTCCCTGCATCCCCATTGCTCCTCCCTGCATCTCCATTGCTCCTCCCTGCATCTCCATTGCTCCTCCCTGCATCTCCATTGCTCCTCCCTGCATCTCCATTGCTCCTCCCTGCATCTCCTTTGCTCCTCCCTGCATCTTCAGCATGGATAGCCCCAGGGCTGGGGCTGTCTGTCAGTTCTCCAGAGCTCATCTCAAGGATGTTCAGATCCACATCCATTGACTACCATTCCCTGGAAGCTACCATGCATGTGCCCTGGGAGTCACGGGGTAACTACTGCCCATTTCCCCCTGCTGTGATTTATAGGCTTCCGTGGCTTTCAGAGCTAAGAAGACATAGTGGAGTGTCCTGGCAGCATTTCTCAGGAAGTGCCAATTAACCCAGGAGCCTGTGGGTGGGGAATTGAAGGTCCAGGCTTCAGACCAGATTGGGTCTCACACTTAGGAAGGAACTGCACAGAAATCTAGGACGGTGGCTCAGCCTGCACCTGGGACCTGGGCCGAGAGTGGATCTGCAGCCCTGGCCTCTGCCTGGACCCTCGCCACCTCCTCATGATTCATGCACTCACTCCTTGGTCTCCTTCTTTCAGCTGCTTATCATTAACTTCTATTCTGTTCATGATTCACTCAGTTATTCCTCATTTGTCACTTTTTAAATGTATATACCCATTCTTGGTTTGTTTACTCATTCATAGACTCATTTACAACTTTAGTGGGGCTCAGGACACATTTAAAGAGTACAGTGTAGTTGGTCATGGCATACATATATACCCATGAAACTATCACCACAATCAAGATATGAACATACCCATCTCTCTAGCAGTTTCCACTGACCTCTTTATATGCTCCACCCTCAGCATCCCTTGATCTTTCACTATAGATTAGTCACCATTTTTTAGTGTCTTATGTAAATAGAGTTATAGAGTATGTGCTCTTTTTTTCCCTCTGGCTTCTTTCATTTAGCATGAAGACTGTCCATGTTGTACCTTGTATCATGTGGCTGAATCACATTCCATGGATATACACCAATTTGTTTAGCTAGTCACTTGTTGATGGGCTGTTTCCAGTTATGAGCTATTACAGATAAAGCTGCTGTGCACATTCATGGAAAAGTCTTTGTTGTTGATTTTGTTTTGTTGTTGGTTTGTGATTTTGGACACCCCATGTATTACAGAGTAGAACTGCTCCCCAGGATTTTCTTGGCTGTAACCTTTACGGAAGAAGATAGCCAGGCCTTTCTTCCATGGCTCCACTGGGTGGGCTCAAACCACCAACATTTTGGTTACCAGCTGAGTACAAACCATTTGCACTGTCCAGGGACCTCCAGGGGCTTCCCGGGTTCCAAGTCATGCACCATGACTTCCAAGTAAGACCCTCTATCATCTGGCCCTTGCCTACTTCTCCACCCTATTCTCTGATCATACTCTTTCCCCTTCTTATATTCCAACCCCACTGGCCTCCTGCATTCTTAGAACATGCCTCAGGTCCTTTGTGCTTCCTGTTCTGCCTATCCAGACACTGTTACCCAGCCTTCACTTCATTCAAGTCTCTGATTAAATGTCACCTCCTTAGAGATTGTTTCCCTCCCCATCCTATTAAAAACAGTCTATCCACACTTATCATTCTCTTTTCATTTATTCTGTAGCGGCCTACAGCATGGATCCTAAAGGCAAACTTTGTTATCGTTAGGTGCCATGGAGTTGGCTCCAGCTCATAGCGACCCTCTGTACAACAGAATGAAACCCTGCCCAGTCCTGCACCATCCCCAGGATCGCCGCTGTGCTTGAGTCCATTGTTGCAGCCACTGTGTCACTCCATCTCGTTGAGGGTCTTCCTATTTTCCAATGACCCTCTACTTTACCAAGCATGATGTCCTTCTCCAGCCACTGGTCCCTCCTGATAACATGTCCAAAATACGTGAGATGAAGTCTCACCATTCTCACTTTTAAGGAGCATTCTGGTTGTACTTCTTCCAAGACAGATTTGTTTGTCTTCTGGCAGTCCATGGTATGTTCAGTACTCTTCACCAACACCATAATTCAAAGGCATCAATTCTTCTTTGGTCTTCTTTATTCATTGTCCATCTTTTGCATGTATATGAGATGATCGAAAATGCCATGGCTTGGGTCAGGTGCACCTTCGTCCTCAGTGTGACATCTTTGTTCTTTAACACTTTAAAGAAACCTTTTCCACTTGCCCAGTGCAATATGTTGTTTGATTTCTTGACTGCTGCTTCCATGGGCATTGATTGTGAATCCAAGTAAAATGAAATACTTGGGTTTAAATTCTAGCACGCCACTTCCTCTGCCCCCATTATCCTTTCCCCTTCCTTTCTTTTAGTAATTGAATTTTCTCTCAAATTTGACTAGCCACATGGCCACCCAGGTAGAGACTATATTTCTCTGACTCCCTTGCAGCTATGTGTGCCCATGTGGCTAAGTTTGGGTAATGGAATGTGTGTGGAAGTGTATGCAACTTTGGTCTATCCATTTGCCCTGGTCTTTCACACTCTTTTTTCACATCTCACAGGATGTAATGTGGACATGTTGCTGATCCAGCTTTGACCACACAGAGAGAACCACACCTTGTGGGATGACAAAGAAACAAAAATGGAAAAACCTGGGGATCCTGAATGATCCTTCGGGGAAGATATGCCCACTGACCCTGCCTACCTCTGAGATGCTATGAGAAAGAAATGGATTTCCATCTTATTTGGACCAGTGTATACCATGGGCTGGTTATACCAGAAGAAATACATCCAGAATGCATTTTAGAAGTGAGGATGGCTAGACTTTGACTTGATTACTTTGGACATGTCCTTAAGAAAGACCAGTTGCTAGAAAAGGACATCATGGTCAGTAAAGTAGAGGATCAGCAAAAATGAGGCAAACCCTCAATGGGATGAATTGATACAATAGTCATAACAATGGACTGAAACGTAACAATGATCAAGAGGATGGTGCAGGACTGGGCAATGTTTCTTTCTGTCATACATAAGTTGATGACGATTAAGGAACAACACTTTAGGCTTCTCTGTTATAGCAGCTTAACATATACCCTAACACAATCATGTACCAGCTGTGTGAATTTGGGCAAGTTATTTAACCTCTCCATGTTTCTGTGACTTCATCTATTAAAGAAACTCGTTGCTGTCGAGTTGATTCTGACTCTAGAAATCCAACAGGACAGCATAGAACTGCCCCACAGGGTTTCCAAGCTGTTAATCTTTACAGAAGCAGACTGCCACATTTTTCTCCTATGGAGTGGCTGGTGGGTTTGAACAGCGGACCTTTCAGTCAGCAGCTGAGTGCTTAACGAGGGCGCCACCGGGGTCCTTTCATCTATTAAATGGAGCTAATAGTACCTACCTCATGGTATTGTTGTGAGGATTAAAGATATCAATACATGAAAGGGGCTTGTAACAAGCCCTCAATAAATATAAGCTATCATTATACATTTATCTTCATAGCTCTTACTGCTCACTGACATATTATATATGTATTTGTTTACTTGCTTATCGTCTATCTTCCCAACTAGAATGTAAGTTTCATGGGGCAGGGGCTATGCCTGTCTTGCTCAGAGCTATAATCCCAAATCCAGAACAGTGCCTCCTCCTGAGTAGAAACTCAACAAATATATGTTAAATAAGTGACCATGAATGCTTGCATGAATTCACTCCTTGTTCATCTTCTCCTTCTCTTATTAATTAATTGTTCTACTCGTTCCAGCTTTGAAGTTCTCTGCTTCTTTTTAGCTATTCATGGAGCCATCGCCCAAGAAAGGAGTGAGCACACGTTTTAGCTCAATCCAGCTTAACCGCCTCATGAAGGCTCTGCCTGCTGTTTAATCACAAACTGCCAGGACCTCTCATGGTTGCTCTCTTCCTGCCCTATTGCTCTGACAGCCATGCACTCACAATTTCCTCTGCTGATTTAGTCACGGGATGGAGACAAGCAGCATCCCAAAGCTTCCTCTCTCTGTTCCCACCCCTCCCTGAAGAAACAATCATCCTGTCTCCTCCCCTGTCTCCTCTCACTCGTCACTGTCTCCCAAGGCACCTTGGGGCATGTATCAGAGGCTGGCCGGGTAATGAGTCCTGTTCTTTTTGTTGCAACTCAGAAGAGGGAGCTTCCTGACCTGACCTTGCTTTGGTGCTGAGGGAGCAAGCAAGCAGAGATGCCAGAGGCCAGGAGTGAGTTGATCTCTCACCCACTCAAGCTACACTTTGTGCTGAGCTGAATAGATCCAAGCCCTGTCCTCACAGATCTGAGGGAGACAGACAAACATCAAATTATCAAATACATAAACCGCACAAACTGGAATAAGTTCATTGGGGAAGAGGTTCATTATGCCATGAGAGAGTGTAACAGGAGACGTGAACATTTGAGCTGAGAGAGCAAAAGGGATAGATTTTAATTAGGAAACAGAGGTAGGGTGCGTAAGAGGAGACAGCGTAACAAGTAGAGAGGTAATAGGATGTGCAAAGGACCTGTGTTAGGAGAAACAGAACTGCCTGGTGCACAGAGAGTGAGATTGAGACTAGTCATAGTTAGGGGCTGGACCATGTTGACCCCAAGAAGGATTTTGGTCTTTATCCAAAGAATAATTGTTTTGAGCAGAAGGAGGTGACATGATCACATCTGTGTCTTAAAGAGCTAAGTCTGACTGCTGTGTGAAGAAAGAATTGGAGAAGATAAAAGTAGAGCTGGAAATATGAATTAGCAGGCTGACAAGAGATGAAGCCCTGGCAAAAGATGAAGGCAGCTTAGATTCTGACTTACAAAAACCCTATTAAAAAAAAAAAAAAAAAACCCAGTGCTGTTGAGTTGATTCCGACTCACAGTGACCCTATAGGACAGAGTAGAACTGCCCCATAGGGTTTCCAAGGAGCAGCTGGTAGATTCAAACTGCTGACAAAAGTCCTCATTATCCAACTCCCCAGTCCCCGGAAACCTCTAACCTACTTTAGTCTCTACACGTTTATCTATGCTAGATATTTCATGTAAGTGAAACCGTACACTATTTGTCCTTTTCTGTCTGACTTACCGTACTCGGCATAATGATTTTAGGGTTTATCCATGTTGTGGCATGTATCAGAACTTCATTTTTTTATGGCCGAATAATAACCCATTGCATGTATGTACCACACACACATACATACAGTGGATTGTTACCAGGTTACCAGGGGCTGGGGTGGGGGCGGGAGAGTCATTAGGACTTATTGCTCAATGGGTACAGAGTTTCTGCTTGGGGTTATGAAAAAGCTTTGAAAATATTGTGAATGTAATTAAAACCACTGAATTGTACATTTTAAAATGGTTAAGATGGCAAATTTTGTTTTTTGTTTTGACCACAATTAAAGCCTTTCTATCTACCTACCTACCTATCTATCAAAATCCAAAAAGGGCTTCCACAGAAAGAGAGCCAGAAAGGACTTGTTCCCTATTGGCAGGCTGGGCCCGCCTCTGCCCCCTACTGGTAAACCCAAGCACGTAGCTACCAAGTCGATTCCGACTCATAGCAACCCTATGGGACAGAGTAGAACTGCCCCATAGGATTTCCAAGGCTGTAATCGTTACAGAAGCAGGCTGCCATGTCTTTCTCTTGTGGTGTGGCTGGTAGGTTTGAACTGCTGACCTTTTGATTAGCAGCCAGGTGTATAACCATTGTGCTACCAGGGCTCCCAGGTGTCCTGGGTGCTCGTTCTCCATTCCACATCCCTCTTTGTCCAGTGGCCTGCCACAGGTTGCTGGTTTATCCAGCAGGCATGGAAGCTGACCCCTGCTGGAGAGAAGTCACCTGGCACCACCGTAAGTGCTCTGACCTCCTGTTTAAAAGCACGTTGACTCCCCCATTCATTCACATAACCTGGCAGAATATTTTCGAATAAATCATAAGCAAGGCAGTTACATTCTCTAAACCACATTGGAAAAAGGATTATGGTATTTACTGTAGAGACAGGAAGATTGATTCTCGCACAGAAAATCTGCCAGGTTCCTGATTTAGGGTGCTGGTGATCAGCACAGGTTAGCTCTGATTTATATCAGCTTGGCTTTCCCAGAGGTTCCTCTCCAGCTCCAGGGGACATTTCAGGTGGGATGGCTCTGGCACAACTATCGTCCTGCTAGTTCCTTCCAAGATGGCTCATCGTGGAGGGCAGCTGTTACTGCAGACACGGGCACAGCTCATTGTCCCTAATCCTGACCCCTGCTTCAATGGCCCCTGTCACTTGCTGGATAAAGTCCATCTTTTTAGCCTAGAATTCTGGGACCTTCTTGATAGAGCCTCTCTGCTACCTCTCCAGCCCCTTCTCCCGTCACCCCTTTCCACCTGCGTACTCTGTAGCTTCCCCTCAGTGCACCTAACATGTGACTGACCCTTTCCTACAACAATGGACAAGTGTGGGAACCAGAGAGCATCCCTGCCCTTGATCTGTTCAGAGGCTGGCACAAGACCCCAACTTATGACGAGATCATCAATCCAGCATGGTAAGTTTCATGATAGGGTGGGCTGAGGGGGCTTGGAGGAGGTGGCACCTGCACAGCTCCACCAGGCATCACCTCTTCTGGGAGCTTTCCCTGACCTCTGTGCTCCCACAGTGTACCAGGGCCACCTTTGTCAAAACCCTAGCTCACCTTCTTGTCCTTGACTCCTTATTCATCATTCATTTATGCTACTTTCTTGTTCACTCAGTGCCTAGCATGAGGTCTAAAGTTAAGTGTAACTTACATTTTAGACTCAATAAATGTTCATTGACCTGAACTGAACCATCAGTGCCCTTGGTCCAGGACCAAATCTATCCTTGGCACTTCTTGTGGGGATCACTGCACTTCTTGTAGGGATCACTGAAGGGACAGTGGGCATGTAATCAAGACCACTCATCCAACAAGCCAACAGGGTTTGGAACTAGTAGACTCAGGTGCTTCAGCGACTGCTCAGGTACTGTTACTGGAATAAGGTTCTTGCCTCTCACTGGTCAAGAATGAGCAGGTAAGGCACGTAGAGTTTTCCACACGAGACGAACAGAGCTTTATTAAAGGGGCTTGCAAATGGACACGAGGAGGGCCTAAGCAATGCATGCCCCTGTCTCACAGAATAGAGGACTTGCCTGGGTTTTTAAAGTTCCTGGGCGGGAAAAGATTCATGTTTATTCAGAGTCATAGGCTTGGTTTTCCGGCAAGTAGCTCATTTGGGGTGGGGGTGGGTTAACTAAGGTCCATGCACAGCAGCTTTCTAAGATGGCTCCTGTCCCAGAGGCCTCTGGGATTCATAGCAGGACTTATTATGGGGTGTCATGCCTGCGCAGTCTCTCACTCCCCAAGTTCAATTCCCGGCTGCTGCTGCTGCCTCTCACTGCCCCTAGTGGAAGGTCATACAGAGGTCACAGGTGGATGTTCTGCACGTGTCCCTGGGGCTGGTTTTATCCAGCTGCTTCTGCAAGACAACTTTAAAGAAGTTTGTGGGCTATTTTCTGATATCTGGCCCCATTGTTCTGAGGGAATGGCTTTGTTTCTGCGCCCCGGCCCCTTTTTCTGTACTTTGTTTGCAGATTTTGGGGCCCCTCTGTTCCCTGTCTTAAAACCAGATTCCTCAGACTCTGCTCCAAACCCCTTGCCCAGCTGTCCCTCCAATGCTTCTGCTCATGATGGCTGGTGGAAGGCTTTGGTGTCATTGGACACTACTGTTTTCTACCAGGGACCTCTCAGCTACCACCTGTGCTTCACTCTTTAGTCATCCTGAACCCAAGTACAGGGCCAGCCCTCCACTTAATTCTCTACAGCTCAGCCTAAAAGAAACTTCAGCTTTGGATAACACTTTCCTAAAGGTTCTGGGATCATAGAAGGGAAGAACAATACAAAGAGGAAATTATGCCTGCTGTCAATATAGCTGTACTCAGATGCCAGGGCCCAGACCCCTCTCTGGGGACTCTACAGAGCAATGCTTGCTTTACTTCCAGCTGCCTCCACATGACAAAGACCAGCTCAGCTCAGAGAGAGGCTGGGTCTTCTCTCTTCCCCGATCTAATGTCTGCCTTCTTCCCATCCTCCACTTCCTGCCCTGAGATCAGGCACATCCACTCCTTTCAAGGGAAACCCTGCTCCATAAGCATATGGTAGTAGACATTCAGCGTTATTGATCTTACATAACTTCATTCAAAGGACAGTCCTATCCACTTCTCTTTCCCTCTCTTATCTCCATCAAGAAGTAAAGGAGATATATCAGCATGCTTTCTTTGAGGTCAGTTCCTTCTCTCCCATAAAGAATGGCCTAGAAAAAAACAAAAAAACTAGTTGCTGTGGAGTTGATTCTAACTTACGATGACCCCATGTATGTCAGAGTAGAACTGTGCTCTGTAGGGTTTTCAATGGCTGATTTTTTGAGGCAGATCACCAGGTCTTTCTTCTGAGGTGCCCCTGGGTAGACTCGAACCTCCAACTTTTGGGTTAGTAGCCGAGTGTGTTAACAGTTTCCATCACCCGGGGCCTCCATAGCCTGAGGTGGGGCGGGGAACTCCTTTCCCCGGGAACCAGCACTGGTTTCCAGCTCAGTTTGTTCAGAAGGAAGAAATAATTCTCTCTAACTTTTACAAACTGCCTCTCCTGTGCCCCTCGAAAGGGAGAAGGGGCAAGAAAGTCTCAGAGATATATGATACAAGGCAACTGTTCCCCAACTTATACTGCCAAGCAGAACACATTTGAATACTTAGTTTAAAACATTTGTATTCAAGTTAATGGTGATTTCATGGTTTTCTCCAAGAACAACCGGTGAGTGTTTGTGTAACTAAAAAGCACTTCGGGGTGATTTTCCTAAAAGGAAGGAAGAGCTTGCTCCCTAAAGATGAATGCAAGGTTCTTAGGGGGAAAAGTAAAGGTGTCCTGATGTGTTAAACAGCAGGGTCCCCTCACTCCCCAACTTGACACACTAAGGTTTCACGAGTTTTCATGTCCAGGTAGAGGGTCCCTCCTCTACTACATCAGTCACCTTAAGAAGTCCAGATTTCCAGGCAGAAAGGAACCCTAGAATTAGCCATTGTACACCCAGGAATCAGGGGCCTCCCTATAACATCCCCATCGATTAATCTCCCAGGCTGACTTGCATGCCTTTCATGAAGCAGAACCCCCTCCCTCCCAGACCAGTCCTTCACTGGTCAGCTCTGACAATAGAAATGTCTTCCTCAGCTTCTCCAGCTGGCTCCAGTCCCACCCCTTGGAACTACGCAGAATCTTACTGCTCTGCCTGGGACGTCACCCCACAGACATATCAAACGTATCGCTTGACCTAACCTTCTCTAGGCTGAGACAGAACACCCATTCCCTTATCCACCCTCCTGCCATCAGCTCTTAAAGCCACTGCCACAGTTTTCTGTGATATGACATCTCCCACCCCTTTCTCACTCTGGCCTTCTCCTGGGTGTATGGTCCATCTGCCTAGTTCCTTCCCATGACCTGAGCTGTGAGGGCAGACAAAGCATCAGGGCTGCTGCCCAGGTTCTGGAAAATGCATTCCTAAGACCCCTGCTCATTAGGTCTTTTTGACACTTATGTTATAGTCTGGCTCAGACAGGCCTGGGAGGTGACTGATACATGTAGGGCTTGCAGCTACAGATGTGAGTGAGTGTCTAGACATGCTCTCACTGACAGCTTTGAGTACACATGTGCAGTTCTTCTGGGTTGAAACAGAAGCAGATGATTCTAATGATGACATGAGATGAATTCTCGGAAGATGGTGGCCTGAGTGTCCATCCTACCTCCTGTTTACCGCCCATAAACCCATTGCCATCAAGTCGATTCTGACTCATAGCCACCCTATAGGACAGAGTAGAACTGCCCCAGAGAGTTTCCAAGGAGTGCCTGGTAGATTTGAACTGCTTTGGTTAGCAGCTGTAGCTCTTAACTACTACACCATCAGGGTTTCCTCTGTTTACCAACTACCCCTCAAACACGGCTTTGAACCAGTTCTCCCCGGTTCAGTCATGGTTGAGGAAGTGAAATTTTTAGAATTTTCTTTTTTTTTAATTTGAGTAAACCAGAACAGGAAAAATTACGGTTCGAAGCCCTGCTAGAAACCTAATCTCCCTGTTAGAAAACAAGAGCAGCTTGCTTGTACACTGCATACCAACCAAGTCTTTTGCCTGTTGGATTTTTTGTTTGTTTGTTTTTGAAATTTTATGGTGTTTTAGGTGAGAGTTTACAGAGCAAATTAGTCGATCATTCAAAAATGTATACACAATCAATAAATGCACACATACATAAAGAAGAAAGAGCCAAAATCAGAGAACTGTCCCTACAACTTGAACAAATACAAAGAGACTAACAAAAGAAATAGGCACCAGAAGAAAACAAACAATAAAAATTAGAGCAGAATTAAATGAATTAGAGAACAGAAAAACAGTTGGAAGTGTTAATAAGGCCAAAAGCTGGTTCTCTGAAAAAATTAACAAAATTGATGAACCATCGGCCAGACTGATTAAAGAAATGCAGGAAAGGAAACAAATAACTCAAATAAGAAATGAGATGGGCCATATCATCCAACTGAAATTAAAAGAATCATATCAGATTACTATGAAAAATTGTACTCTAACAAATTTGAAAACCTAGAAGAAAGGGATTAATTCCTAGAAACACAGTACCTACCTAAACTAACACAAACAGAAGTAGAACAGCTAAATAGACCCATAACAAAAGAAGAGATTGAAAAGGTAATAAAAAAACTGCCCCCCACCCCCGCCAAAAAAAAAGCCCTGGCCCAGACGGCTTCACTGCAGAGTTCTATTAAACTTTCAGAGAAGAGTTAGCACCACTACTACTAAAGGTATTTCAAAGCATAGAAAAACGATGGAATGCTCCCTAACTCATTCTATGAAGCCAGCATATCCTGATACCAAAACCAGCTAGACAGCAGAAAAAAAGAAAATTACAGACCTATATCCCTCATGAACATAGATGCAAAAATTCTCAACAAAATTCTAGCCAATAGCATTCAACAACATATCAAAAAAATAATCCACCATGACCAAGTGGGATTTATACCAGGTATGCAGGGATGGTTCAATATTAGAAAAACAATTAATGTAATCCACCATATAAATAAAACAAAAGACAAAAACCACATTTTATCAGTTGATGCAGAAAAGGCATTTGACAAAGTCCAACACCCATTCATGATAAAAACTCTCAGCAAAATAGGAATAGAAGGAAAATTCCCCAACATAAAGGGCATTTATACAAAGCCAACATCATCCTAAATGGAGAGAGCCTGAAAGCATTTCCCCTGAGAACAGGAACCAGACAAGGATGCCCTTTATCACTGCTCTTATTCGACATTTGTGCTGGAGGTCCTAGCCAGAGAAATTAGGCTAGACAAAGAAATAAAGGGCATCCAGTTTGGCAAGGAAGAAGTAAAATTATCTCTATTTGCAGATGACATGATCTCATACACAGAAAACCCTAAAGAATCCTCAAGAAAACTACTGAAACTAATAGAAGAGTTCAGGAGAGTATCAGGTTACAAGATAAACATACAAAAATCAGTTGGATTCCTCTCCATCAACAAAAAGAACATCGAAGAGGAAATCACCAAATCAAGACCATACACGATAGTCCCCAAGAAGATAAAATACTTAGGAATAAATCTTACCAAAGATGTAAAAGACTTATACAAAGAAAACTAAAAGATACTACTGCAAGAAACCAAAAGAGGCCTACATAAGTGGAAAAACATACGTTGCACATGGATAGGAAGACTTAACATTGTAAAAATATCTATTCTACCAAAAGCCAGCTATATACACAATGCACTTCGGATCCAAATTCCAGCGACATTTTTTAATGAGATGGAGAAACAAATCACCAACTTCATATGGGAGTGAAAGAAATCCCAGCTAAGTAAAGCATTACTGAAAAAGAAGAACAAAGTGGGAGGACTCACTCTACCTGATTTTAGAACCTATTATACCTCCACAGTAGTCAAAACAGCCTGGTACTGGTACAACAGCAGACACATAGACCAATAGAACAGAATTGAGAATCCAGATATAAATCCATCCACATACGAGCAGCTGATATTTGACAAAGGCCCAGTGTCAGTTAATTGGGGAAAAGATAGTCTTTTTAACAAATGGTGCTGGCATAACTGGATATCCATCTGCAAAAAGTTAAACAGGACCCATACCTCACACCATGCACAAAAACTAACTCCAAATGTATCAAAGACCTAAGCATAAAGACTAAAAATGATAAAGATCATGGAAGAGAAAACAGGGACAGTGTTAGGAGTCCTGATACATGGCATAAATGGAATACAAAACATTACTAAAAGTGCTGAAGAGAAGCCAGATAACTGGGAGCTCCTAAAAATCAAACACCTATGCTCATCTAAAGACTTCACCAAAAGAGTGAAAAGACCACCTACAGACTGGGAAAAAATTTTCAGCTATGACATCTCCGACCAGCACCTGATCATTAAAATCTACATGATTCTGCTAAAACTCAACCACAAACAGACAAACAACCCAATTAAAAAATGGGCAAAGGATATGAACAGGCACTTCACTAAAGAAGACATTTGGGCAGCTAACAGATACATGAGGAAATGCTCTCAATCATTAGCCATTAGAGAAATGCAAATCAAAACTATAATGAGATTCCATCTCACTCCAACAAGGCTGGCATTAATCCAAAAAACACAAAAGAATAAATGTTGGAGAGGCTGTGGAGAGATTGGAACCCTTATACACTGCTGGTGGAAATGTAAAATGGTACAACCGCTTTGGAAATTTATCTGGCATTATCTTAAACAGTTAGAAATAGAACTACCATATGACGCAGCAACCCCACTCCTCAGAATATATCCTAGAGAAATAAGAACCTTTACACAAACAGATATATGCACACCCATGTTTATTGCAGCACTGTTTACAATAGCAAAAAGATGGAAGCAACCAAGGTGTCCATCAATGGATGAATGGATAAATAAATTATGGTATATTCACACAATGGAATACTTTGCATCAGTAAAGAACAGTGAGGACTCTGTGAAACATTTCATAACATGGAGAAACCTGGAAGGCATTATGCTGAGTGAAATGAGTCAGTTGCAAAAGAACAAATATTGTATAGGACCGCTATTATAAGACCTTGAAAAATAGTTTAAACTGGAAGAACACACTCTTGTGGTTACGAGAGAGGGGAGGGAGGGAGGGTGGGAGAAGGGTATTTACTAATTAGATAGCAGATAAGAACTAAGTTAGGCGAAGGGAAGGACAACACTCAATACACGACAGGTCAGCACAACTGGACTAAACCAAAAGCAAAGAAGTTTCGTGAATAAACTAAATGCTTCGAAGGTCAGGGAAGCAGGGGCAGGGGTTTGGCGACAATGGTTTCAGGGGACATCTAAGTCAATTGGCATAATAAAATCTATTAAGAAAACATTCTGCACCCAACTTTGAAGAGTGGCGTCTGGGGTCTTAAACGCTAGCAAGTGGCCATCTAAGGTGCATCAATGAGTCTCAACCCATCGGGATCAAAAGAGAACGAAGAACACCAAGGACACAAGGTAATTACAAGCCCAAGAGACAGACGGGGCTACGTGAACCAGAGACTACACCATCCTGAGACCAGAAGAAGTAGATGTTGCCCGGCCACAACTGATGACTGCCCTGGCAGGGAACACAACAGAGAACCCCTGAGGGAGTAGAAGAACAGTGGGATGCAGACCCCAAATTCTCATAGGACCAGACTTAGTGGTCTGAATGAGACAGGAAGGACCCGGTGGTCATGGCCCCCAGACCTTCTCTTCCCCTAGGACAGGAAACGTTCCCAAAGCCAACTCATCAGACATGGGTTGGACTGGACAGTGGGTTGGTGAGGAACGCTGGTGAGGCGTGAGCTTCTTGGATCAGGTGGACACTTGAGACTGTGTTGGCATCTTCTGCCTGGAGGGGAAACGGGAGGGTAGAGGGGTTTAGAAGCTGGCAAAATAGACACGAAAAGAGAGTGAAGGAGGGAGCAGGCTGTGTCATTGGGGGGAGAGTAATTGGGAGTATGTAGCAAGGTGTATATAAGTTTTTATGTGAGAGACCGACTTGATTTGTGAACTTTCACTTAAAGCACAATAAAAATTATTAAAAAAAATATACACACAAATTGTTTTGTGATATCGGTTGCAATCCCCACAATGTGTCAGCACTCTCGGGCTTTCCTATTACACTCTGGGTTCCCCGTGTCGATTTGTCCAGGTTTCCTGTCCCTTCCTGCTTTCTCGTCTTTTCTTTTGGTAGGTGTTGCCCATTTGATCTTGTAAACTTGATTGAACTGAGAAGCACTATGTGTTATTGTTTGTTCTGTAGGCCTTTCTAATCTTTGGCTGGAAGGCGGGCTTCAGGAGTGGCTTCAGTTCTAAGTTAGAAGGGTGTCCGGGGTCCGTAGTCTCAGGGGTTCCTCCAGTCTCTGTTGGACCAGTATGTCTGGTCTTTTTTTTTTTTAGTTTGAATTTTATTTTACATTTTTCTCCTACCCTGTACGAAACCCTGTATTGTGATCCCTGTCAGAGTGGTCAGTGGGTGTAGCCAGGCACCATCTGGTTCTTCTGGGCTCAGGCTGGTGGAGGCTGTGGTTCATAGGGTCCACTAATCCTTGTTTTTTTTCTGATATTTGCCTTGTGTCTTTGGTTTTCTTCATTCTCCTTTGCTCTGAACATGATGGAACCAAAAGATGTATTTTAGATGGCCTCTTGCAAGCTTTTAAGACCCCAAGCCCTACTCACCAAAGTAGGATGTAGAACATTTCTTTATGAACTGTGTTATGCCAATTAACCTAGATGTCCCCAGAGACCATGGCCCCAGCCCTCAGCCCCTGTAACTCGATCCCTCAAAGTGTTTGGATGTGCCTAGGAAGCTTCTATGGCTTTGCATTGGTCAAATATACTGACATCCCCTCTACCATGCGCTCCTTCCTTTCACCACTTAGTGCTTGTCTACTATCTAGTTAGTGATTATCCCCCCGCCCCTCCCCTCCTTCTTAACCATCCAAGATTGTTTGTTTTTTGTGTGTTAACCTTTTCATGAATTTCTATAATAGTGGTCTCATGACTTATTTCATTCTTGTCCTCAAGATTCATCTATGTTGTGATGTTTCACAGATTCATCATTGTTCTTTATTGTTGCATAGTATTTCATTGTGTGTATTTATTTATCATAGTTTGTTTATCCATTCATCTGCTGATGGGCACTTAGGTTGTTTCCATCTTTTTGCTATTGTGAATAAAGCTGAAAAGAATATGGGTGTGCATATGTCTATTCATGTGACGGCTCTTATTTCTCTAGGATGTATTCCTAGGAGTGGGATTTGCTGGGTCATATGGTATTTCTACTTCTAGCTTTTTAAGGAAGCACCAATTTTTTTTTTCCAAAATGGTTGTACCATTTTCCATTCCCACCAGCAGTGCATAAGAGTTCCAATCTCCCCACAACCTTGCCAACATTTGTTAATTTCTGGTTTTTTGATTAGTGCCAGTAATGCCAGTAATGTTGGGGTGAGATGGTATCTCATTGTGGTTTTGATTTGCATTTCTCTAATGGCTAATGATCGGAAGCATTTCCTCATGTGTCTGTTAGCTGCCTCAATATCTTCTTTGGTGAGGTATCTGTTTATATCATTTGAATTATTTGTCTTTTTGTTATTGAGGCGTTGAAGTATTCTATAGATTTTGGAGATTTAACCTCTATTGGATAGGCCATAGCCAAAATTTTTTTCCCCGTCCGTAACTCTCTTTTTACTGTTTTGGTGTCATGCGAAACCTGGACAATGAATAAGGAAGACCAAAGAAGAATTGATGCCTTTGAATTATGGTGTTGGCGAAGGATATTGAAAATACCATGGACTGCCAAAGAACCAACAAATCTGTCTTGGAAGTAGTACAGCCAGAATGCTCCTTAGAAGCAAGGATGGTGAGACGACACCTCATATACTTTGGACATGTTGTCAGGAGGGATCAATCCCTGGAGCAGGATATCATGCTGGGCAAAGTAAAGGGTCAGCGAAAAAGAGGAAGACCCTCAGCAAGAGGGATCGACACAGTAGCTGCAACAATGGGCTCAAGCATAACGATTGTGAGGATGGCACAGGACTGGGCAGTGTTTCGTTCTGTTGTACACAGGGTCTCTATGAGTCAGAACTGACTCGACGGCACCTAACAACAGCAACAAGTGTTTAATTTTTAGGCGCTCTGATGTATTTAGTTTATCTTCTGGTGTTTGTGCGTTGTTATTTACGGTTTATATTGAATTTATGCCATGTTTTTTATTGTGTTGACTCTGTTTTTTCTTCCATGATCTTTATCATTTTAGGTTTTATATTTAGGTCTTTTATCCATGTTGCATTAGTTTTTGTGTATGGTGTGAGGTATGGGGTCTGTTTCATTTTTTCACAGATGGACATCCAGTTATTCCAGCACCACTTGCTAAAAAAACTGTCTTTCCTCATTTAATGGACTTTAGTCCTTTGTCAAAGATCTGTTGACCATGGGTGGATGGATTTATGTCTGGTTTCTTGATTCTGTTCCATTGGTCTCCATGTCTGTCATTATACAGTACTAGGCTGTTTTGACTACCGTGGCTGTGTAGTAGGTTCTGAGATCAGGTAGTGTGAGGCCTCCTACTTCGTTCTTTTTCTTCAATAATGCTTTGCTTATCCAGGACCTCTTTCTTTTCCCTATAAAGTTGGTGATTAATTTTTCCATGTCGTTAAAGAATGCTGTTGGTATTTGGATCGGGATTGCATTATCTCTGTAGATTGCTTTGGGGAGAATCGACATTTTGACAATGTTGAGTCTACCTATCCATTAGCGTGGTGCGTTTTTCCATTTATGTAGGGCTCTTTTCTTGCAATAGTGTTTTATAGTTTTCTTTGTATAGGTCTTTTAGGTCTCTGGTTAGATTTATTCCTAAGTATTTTATCTTTTTAGGGACTATTATTAATGGTATTGTTTTCTTGGTTCCCTTTTTGAAGTTCTTGTTTTTGAAGTTCTCGTTGGTGTATAGGAATCTAATTGATTTTTGTATATTGATCTCGTATCCTGCTACTCTGTTGAAGCTTTCGATTAGTTCCAGTAGTTTCCTTGTGGAATCTTTGGGATTCTTTATGTATAGGATCATATCATCTGTGGATAGGGATAGTTTTCCATCTTCCTTTCCAATTTAGGTGTTCTTTATTTCTTTTTCTTGCTTCATTGCTCTGGCTAGCACTTACGGCACAACGTTAAATAGGAGTGGTGATAAAGGGCATCCTTATCTTGTTGCCGTTCTCAGAGGAAATGCTTTCAGCCTGTCTTCATTGAGAATGATGTAGGCTGTTGGCTTCCTATAGAACAAAAACAAAACCCAAACCCGTCGCTGTCAGGTTTATTCTGACTCATAGTGACCCTATAGGACAGAGTATAACTGCCCCATAGGGTTTTCAAGGAGTGTCTGGTGGATTCAAACTGCCAACCTTTTGATTAGCAGCTGAGCTCTTAACCACTGCACCACCAGGGCTCCTGGTTTTGTATAAAAACCCAAACCCGGTGCCGTCGAGTCGATTCCGACTCACGACCCTATAGGACAGAGTAGATCTGCCCCATAGAGTTTTCAAGGAGCACCTGGTGGATTCGAACTGCCAACCCTTTGGTTAGCAGCCATAGCACTTAACCACTACGCCACCAGGGTTTCCTGGTTTTGTATAAATGCCCTTTATTAGGTTGAGGAATTTTCCTTCTATTCCTAGTTTATTAAGCGTTTTTATTAGGAATGGGTGTTGGATTTTATCAAATGGCTTTTCTGTGTCGACCGACATGATCATGTGATTCTTTCCTTTTGTTCTATTCATGTTGATTGATTTTCTAATGTTGAACCATCCTTACATACCTGGATTGAATCACAGTTGGTTGGGGTGTATTATTTTTTTGATATGATGCTGAATTCTATTGGATAGAATTTTGTTGAGCATTTTTGCATCTATATTCATAAGAAATATTGGTCTGTAATTTTGTTTTCTTTTTTGGTATCTTTTCCTGGCTTTGAAATCAAGGTCATGCTGGCTTCACAGAATGAATTTGGGAGTATTGTTTCCTTTTCTATGCTCTGAAACAGTTTGAGGAGTGGTGGTGTGAGCTCTTCTCTGAATGTTTGGCAGAATTCTCCAGTGAAGGGATCAGTCCCTAGAGAAGGATATCATGCTTGGTGAAGTAGAGGATCAGGGAAAAAAAGGAAGACCCTCAATGAGATGGATTGACACAGTGGCTGCAAAGATGGGCTTAAGTATAACAACAATTATGAGGACGGCGCAGGACCAGGCAATGTTTTGTTCTGTTGTACGTATGGTCACTATTAGTCGGAACCGACTCAATGGCACCTAACAACAACAGATGAAGGTTTATAGAACAAACTAGCTTCTCATTAAACAATTAATACATATATTGTTTTGTGACATTGGTTGCCAACTCCACGACATGTCAACACTTTCCTCTTTTGACCTTGGGTTCCCTATTACCAGTTTTCCTCTCCCCTCCTGCCTTCTCATCCTTTCCCCTGGGCTGGTGTGCCAATTTAGTCTCATTTTGTTTTATGGGCCTGTCTAATCTTTGGCTGAAGGGTGAACCTCAGGAGTGATTTCATTACTGAGCTAAAACGGTGTCCGGGGGCCATGCTCTTGGGTTTTCACCAGTCTCCGTTGGACAAGTAAGTGTGATTTTGTGTGTGTGTGTGTGAGTTAGAATTTTGTTCTACATTTTTCTCCAGTTCTGTCCGGGACCGTCTATTGTGATCGCTGTCAGAGCAGTCAGTGGTAGACTGGCACCATCTAGTTGTGCTGGACTCAGTCTGGTGGAGACTGTAGTGCTTGTGGCCCATTAGTCATTTGGACTAATCTTTCTCTTAGGTCTTTGGTTTTCTTCATTCTCCATTGCTCTAGACGGGGTGAGACCAGTGGAATATCTTAGATGGCAACTGACAAGCTTTTAAGACCCCAGATGCAACTCACTGAAGTAGAATGTAGAACATTTTCTTTATAAACTATTGAGCTAGATGTTCCCCAAGACCATGGTTCCTGTCTCATTTCTAATGTGGGTTTTTTGCTTCCTCTCCTGTTTTTCTTTTGTTAGTTTGGCAATGGCTTGTGGATTTTGTTGATCTTTTCAAAGGATCAACTTTTGGTCTTGATGATTCTTTATACTGTTTTTCTGTTCTCTTTTTCATGTATTTCTGCTCTAATCTTTATTATTTCCTTTCTTCTGGTGCCTGTGGGCTCTTTTTGCTGTTCTCTTTCTATTTATTTGAGTTGTAGGTCTAATGCTTTGATTTTGGTCCATTCGTGTTTTTTGATGTGTGTGTTTATTGCTATAAGTTGACCTCTGAGCACTGCCTTTGCTGTGTCCCAAAGATTTTGTTATGGTGTGTTTTCATTCTCATTTGATTCTAGGAATTTTTTTTTATTCCCTCTTGTTTCTTCTATTACCCCATCATTTAAAAAAAAAACCCCACTGCCGTCGAGTCGATTCCGACTCATAGCGACCCTATAAAAGCAGGGTGTTATTCAGTTTCCATGTAAATGATTTTTTTTTCTTGATCTTCTTGTTATTGATTTCTGCTTTTATGGCATTGTGATCAGAGAGAATCCTTTGTATTATTTTGATGTGTTAGATTTTATTGGGGGTTGTTTTGTGGCCTGAAATGTAGCCTATTCTGGAGAATGTTCCATGAGTGCTGGAAAAGAATGTATACTTTGTTGCTGCTGGGTGGGGTGTTCTATATATGTTTATGAGGTCAAGTTGGGTGATTGTAGCCTTTAGGTCTTCTGTATCTTTGCTGAGTTTCTTTCTAGCTGTTCTGTCCTTAAGGAGAGTGGTGTGTTGAAGTCTATTATTATTGTGTAATTATTTCTCTTTTCAGTGCTGTTTGTGTTTGTTTTCTGTATTTTGAAGCCCTGTTGTTGGGTGTGTAGACATTTATTAAGGTTATGTCTTCTGGATGAATTCTCCCTTTAATCATTATATAATGTCCTTCCTTGTCTTTTTTTTTTTTTTTTTTAAAAAACAAAGCCAATTTTTATTGCTCTGGGCTAAACCAGCAGAGAAAGACCTGGGAACACAAGAACTTGGGTTCTCGGCCTCCTGGGAAGCTAACCCTCTGTACTTGGGACCTGGTGACCACCTGCTCATGGGCCGGGTCCCCACCAAAGTCTATGTGCCACCAAGTCCTGGGAGCAGGGTTTCTCCTCTCCACAGTAGAGCTCAGGGTGCCACCTGCATAGATCTGAGCCTTGCCTGCAGTGCTGACCTCCACTGGGCAGTGTCTTTAGGAGGGCGTCTTAGCAGAGGCTGGCCCCTTCTCCTTCCCTGGAGTCTTCATCAGTGCAAGCTTCTTGGGCACACTGGTGCTGGCCTTCATCACCACGTCACGTTCAAGCTTCTTCTGGGTCCCAACCTCCAGGTCCTTCTTGAGCTTTCGCTGCTGCACCACGCACGCCTTCTTGGGGGTGATAACATGGCCACCCTTCCTCGGGCCCTGACTCTGCTCTGAAGCTGCTGCCTTGCTCTTCCCCAGCTTCTTTGCCTAGAATTTGTATTGCCTCTGCGCCATGGCCATGGGTGTGCAGAAAAAGCCTCCCTTGTCTGTTATGGTTGATTTTGCCTTAAAGTCTATTTTATCTGAGATTAGTATTGCCACTCTCACGATTTTTTGGTATACTGTTTGCTTGTTATATTTTTTCCTTTCTTTTATTTTTAATATATTTATGTCTTTGTGTCAAAGGTATGTCTCTTGTAGACAGTATATTGATGAATCATGTTTTTTTTATCCATTCTGCCACTCTCCATCCCTTTACAGGTGCACTTAAGCCATTTATATTCATTGTGATTATCGATAGGTATGAGTTTATTGCTGTCATATTGTTGTGTTTTTTTTTTTGTGTGTGTGTGGTACTGACATTTTCTTACTTCCTGTACTGAGTTCCTTTTGTTTGTGGATTTTGTTTTCTTTTGTTATTATAAATCTTCTGTTTACTGAGTCTTCATGTTTTTCTTTTTTATTCTGATGAGTAGATTTGTTACCTTGAAATTTACCCTTATCTTCCCAAGTTTGAACCACTTTTTTGTTACTTGATATCACCTTGTCTTCCTCTCCATTTAAAAGTTCTATATCTATACCATTTATTCCTCTTTTTTTTATTGTTTTGAAATTGTCATCATTTACAGATTGACATCTCTGTTTCAAGTCTTTTAGCTTTGTTTTATTATTGAGAATTCTTTACCTAGGTTGATATCTGACTGATGTTGTCCTGTGTCCCAGATTCCAGTTGTTGTCTGATGTTGTTTGTTCTCTAACTGAAGGACTCCTTTTAATATTACTTGTAAATTTGGTTTTCACAAATTCTCTTAATTTCTGTTTATTCGGAAATGTCCTAATTTCACCATCATATTTGAGAGAGAGTTTTGGAGGCTATATTATTCTTGGTTGGCAGCTTTTTTCTTTCAAAGTTTCACATGTGTCAGCCCATTGCCTTCTTGCCTTCATAGTTTCTGCTGAGTAAGTCTTCTTATCTCCCCCTTTTAAGTAACTTTTCATTTCCTCAAGCTGCTGCCAGGATTCTATCTTTGTCTTTGCTTCTGGCTAGCATGATTATGATATGTCTTGGTGACTTTCTTTTGTGGTCTATCTCCTATGGAGTTTGTTGAGTTTCTTGGATGCTCAGCTTTTTGTCTTTCATGATATTTGGGGAGTTTTCTGCCAGCAAATCTTCAACAATCTTTTCTGTGTTTTCCTTTCTCTCCCCTTGTTCTGGAACTCATATCATGTGAAGATTTTTGCTCTTGATTGTGTCCCACATGGTTTCGTAGATTTTCTTCATTCTTTTCTTTGATTTTTCCTAAAAAAAAAAAAAAAAAGGCATCCATGGGTTTGTCTTCAATCTTGCTGATTCTGTCTTTCATCATTTCAAATTTGCTCCTAAGACCCTCTATTGAGTTGCCCATCTCTGAAATTTTGTTATTTATCTTTTCTCTTTCTAGTTGCTGTTTTTATATGATTTCTAATTGTTTGTTTATTTTGACATTTTGTATTTTTTTTTCCAGAATTCTATTGCTTTGTCTGTGTTTTCCTTGATTTTGGCTATGTTTCCACTGGTTTTGTCTGTGTTTTCCATGATTAGTCTGTGTTTTCCTGGATCTTTTTCCTACTCTCTTGGAGACCCCCCAAATATTAGTATTTTGAATTCCATATCAGGTAGCTCCATTGCCTTTTCTTCTATGAAAAGGCAATCGAATTCTTTATTTCAGTTACTTGCTGGAACTGTCTTGTCCTCCTTTTTTAATGTTTTGATATTGTCTGTTGTCTCCGAGACATTAAGGTGTTGTTTTCTTTATTTATTGATTGTATGTTCATTTGTTTTGATTTGATATGTCAGGGCAGGCAGGCCAGGTATGCTTTGCTTCTTGCTCATCTGTGGGCATGATAGTTTCGCTACCTTGTGTGGGTGGCCAGAGCAGCAGCAGGCAGGGTGAGCCCACTTTGCTGTACTCTGGCTTGACAAGGTGGCTGGGGGTGAACTGGGTGGGCACTGCCCGCCTCTAGATGTTGGTCCAGCAGTGTGGGAGCATTCACAGCCCCTTGCCTGATGGTGGGGGTGTCAGATGGGGGTGGTACAGGCTCGCTTCCCACCATTCAGCAGCTGGTTGAGTGGCGGGAGGGGAGGGGTGGTACAGGCCTGGTGCAGCAGCAGCCCTGGGCACTGGAGACACTGTAGCCATGGTTTCTCTGGTCACTGGCTGCTGTGTCGCCTGTTGGGAGCTTCATGAAGTTGCCTTCCTGTACTCCCTGCCCAGGGTCCTTGCTGCCTGGGGTCTAAGATAATGACACCATGCCGTGTTAGTTAGCAGGGGACCGCCATTCCATATCTCTCCTCGTTCTCTGTTTTTCGTCAGTTTCTTCTTTCATTTGGTGTTTGATCTAGTTTCTTATCCCTTCATTTACATCTGTCTACGGTGCCATGTTGACTCCACCCTTGCCTGTTGGATTCTGAGCAGAGCCAGAAACGTGGTGTTTCACTCAAAGATGGTGAATGACCGGACCGCTTTGAATGTGTGTCACTCTCCACAGTTCTGCCAATGATCCAATCTCACACATCAGGCTTCTGAAAGGACTCATTGTGCTTCTTCCAAGTTTCCAATTCCAGGGCTTTAACCCATAATTTTTCCTGTTCCAGTTACTGCTCCAGGTCACCCAACTTGTAAAAATTCTCTTCTGTTCCAGTTTCACTTAAGTGGCCATGACTGAACCAGTTTGAAGCACTGCTCTCAACAGCCTGTCCAGAGCAAAGTGATGACATCAGTGAGCATCCTGACAAAATTAGATTGCCAGTGCTTTTGTGGGGAAGCAAACCTATTTAACAATAATTATTTCACGAATGGCCAATTAGCCATATGACCAATCTGGCCAATGACCAATTTGCAAACTGTTTTTTAAATCTTAATTTAGCTGCATCGATTTTGCCTTTTTTTGCCATTTGAGACTGAGTTGCTCACAGGTGTTGAGTTTTGGAGAGGGGTACGATTTGTACCCATTTCCCCCCAGAAGCAGAGAGGCATATTCCCCTGTTTCGACAGAGGTCTGCCACGTCAGTCACTACCAGCCCAGAGGAGCCAAAGCCCTTTTGTCTCTCATTCCTATTGGGCTGTGAGAGCTTGAACTGGCTGCCAAGTGTATATAGAGCCATGAGCTGGCAAAGAAACTAACTGCAGGTATGAAGGACAGAAATTAGAGGGAAGTAGACCTGTCAGAAGACCTGGGGCAGATGGTGTCTCTTTCTGAACTAGATCTGGGCAAGAGCCAGGTGACAGTTTCCACTTCCTGAGACTTAAAAGAAGTGATTCTTTAATTTCACAATTTTATACATGAGTAGAGATTCTCTATTGAGAATCAAAATAATACTTATAAGATGGGTGGGTGGGTAGGAGTATCTCAAAACACAGAATCCAAATACAAAGAGATAGAAAAATCAGGGAGAGAAAGAGAGAGAGAGGTGGATGAGAACTCCAGGAGACCAAATGAACACTTCGATGGTGGGACAGTGTGGGGTAATTATTGAATGCTGTTTTAATGTAGTAGTAGAAGAAGAATATAGGATACTTTGTGCATGTAAGGAGTCCTCGGGTGGTGCAAACAGTTAACATGCTCAGCTGCTAACCAAAAGTTTGGGGATTTGAGTTCATCCAGAGGCACCTCAAAGAAAGGCTTGGCGATCTACCTCTGAAAAATCAGCCACTGAAAACCCTATGGAACACAGTATACTCTGACACACATGGGGTCGCCATGAGTCAAAGTCAATTTGGCAACTGTTCTTGTTTGTCTTTAACACATGTAAAGCTTAGGACAGTAATCATGAATACAGTGAAAAACAAAGTAGAATTTCCAAAATAATGAGGGGGGCAGGTAGAAATAAATAGTTACTTGAAAAAGTCAGATAAATTAAGGAAAGAAAAAAGAAAACAACAAAGTAAATAGCAACCATAACATAAGAAAGAAGAAATTATATTAAGAGAGTCATTACTTCTGTGAAAGTGAGTTGACTGAATCCCATCACTGAAAGTCAGATACTCAAGATGGAGTTACGAAACAAAGCTTGGCTCTATGTTGTCTGCAAGAATCTTACCTATAATAGTGATTAAGAAAGGTAAAAAATAAAGGCATACATAAAAGATACATGGAACGTTTCCCAGCCCTTACAACAACCACAACAAGAAGGAAGGGCAAATAGTAATATCAAAGTGGTATTGAAGATGAAGGGCATTAAATGATATAAAGATAATGATAAAATGAAAGTAGAATGAATAATAGTAATAACTCACTGCCATCAAGTTGATCCTGACTCACGGCAACCCTACAGGACAGAGTAGAACTGTCCCATAGGGTTTCCGAGGCTGTAAATCTTTACAGAAGTGGACTGCCATGTCTTTCTCCCACGGAGCATCCGGTGGGTTCAAACCACCAACCTTTCAGTTAGTAGCAAAGCACCTAACTTCTGCGCCACCAGGGCTTCTTGGATAATAGTAGGAAGCACCATGTATTATTCCATGAGCACAGTGCTAAGGACTTTACAGAACGATGACATATAATCTTCACCAAAGACCCATGAGTAGATAAAATCATTATCCTCATTACACAGATGTAAACCAAGGCCTCAAAACTGGTAAGTGCTGAGAAGGACTCTTACCCTTAGAACCCATGCTCTGAACTAGCATGTTCTCCTTGCTCCTTATTTCACCAGACACTCTTCCTAGGCCGAGGTTCTGAATGGAGTTTTACATATTAGTTTCTTAGGGCTGCTGTAATAAATTACCACAACCTGGGTGGCTTAAAACAATAGTAATGTATTCTGTTACAATTCAGGAAGCCAGAAGTTCAAAATCAGGGTGTTAGGGAGACTGGTTTCTTCTGGAGGCCCTGATGGAGGATCTGCCTTTCTCCTAGCTTCTAGCGACTCTCGTCATCTTTAGTATTCCTTGGCTTCAATCTCTAATTCCGTCTTCAAGTGCCTTCTCCCCGGTGTGTCTCTGTGGGTTCACATAACCTTCTCATAAGGACACCAGTCATTGCCTTAGGGCCTACCCTAATCCACCATGATCTAATTTTAACTAATCACATCTACAAAAGCTCTATTTCCAAATAAGGTCTCATCCTGTAGTTTGCATGAACGTGAATTTGGGAGGGACACTATTTGATCAAGAAAGCAAAGATATCACTTTGATGACTAAGGTGTACTTGGCCCAAGCCGTGGTATTTTCAATAGCCTCATACGTACATGAAAGCTGGACAATGAAAAAGGAAGACCGGAGGAGAACTGACACATTTGAATGAATTATGAACAAATCCGTCTTGAAGGAAGCAGAGTCAGAATGCTCCTTAGAAGCAAGCATGGTGAGACTTTGTCTTCCTTATTTTGGACATGTCATCAGAAGACACCAGTTGCTAGAAACGGACATCATGTTTTGTAAAGCGGAGCATCAGGGAAAACCACTAGGAGATGTATCAACGTGGTGACTACTACAATGAGCTCAAATATACCAACGACTGTGAGGATGGCGAGGGACCCACAACGTTTCCTTCTGTTACTCATAAGGCCTCCATGAGTCGGAGCCGACTCAACAGCAATCAACAACAAGCTTTCAGCAAAGTACAGGAGACCATCCCATCTTTACATCATGTGGCCTTTGGGGGATATAACACATTTTTACATTTTTAACAATTGTTAAAATATAACAAATTGATCTCCTTTCAGTGGAACGATTCCATCTCATTAATCACGGCCACCCCACTGCTTGCATCCTGTACTCTTGTGACAGTCTCTTTGAAACTCGCTCAGACCCTGCCTCCTCCACCTTCAAAAAGACACATTAAAAGGATTCAGCCCCGTGTCCATCCAACCTTGACAGCAAGAATCAATGATTTTTTCCCATGTGGGACTCACGAATGCCTCTAGCCCCCTCATGATTTCCACGCATCGAAAACGCCTCCAAGGGAGGGGAGGTTCACCGCGATAAAATGAATCAGGTTCATGTGAGTTGGCATCAAGACAATTATAAAGTAATTCAATTAATTAAAAGGAAAACTTAATTGAGGTGGAAGGGATTTTTCAGCAGTCCTTCAATAGCTCGGCTTAGCCGAGATGATATATTAGACTAGACTTCTGCTTCTGGTACAGAAATGTGAAGCTGAAATAAACTCAGCAGTTTCTATTTTCAATGGGCAATTCAGACTTTGGATTTCCACCTGTCTAATACTTGTCAATGCGTTAGACGGACTGTTCCAAACAAGCAAGAGCCATTACTACAGAAGCTGGCGGAGGCTCTACCACACCTGCTTAGAGCAGATCTGAAAAACACCAACAAAAGTAAATAGTATTTAATGTGTCTAATTGACATCCAATTATCTTTATACGGAATTACTAGTCAAATCTAAGAGGTTTTAAATACCTGATATTGATAAGGAAATCATTATCGCTGAGCGTTTACTTACCACGTACGCCAATTTCAGTTAACTATATGACAGTAAGATTTATTCCCTACGTCAGCCCACTTCCAACAATGAATTGATAGCTAATTAACATAGGTCATCTCGTTAAAGTCCTATCTGGGACTGGAGGGCCCCCACCAGCTGTATTTCTAGAAGCCCCCTGGGCTTTCTTGTGTCCTTTGGGGGGCATCTCATGGTGGAGGTGAACGATGAATTACAGTGGTTCCCAATCTCGGCTGCATATTAGATCATCACCTGGGGAGATTTTAAAAATCCATATGCCCAGGCCGGGTCCCCCACAACAATTAAATCAGAATCTCTGGGAGTGGGACCCAGGGCTCAGCGTTACTTTCAATTACCAGGATGATTCCATCGTATCTCCAGGTTGAGAGCCAGGGGCGGATCAGACTTGAGATTTGAACTGGAGGTGGCTCCCCTGCAGTAACTGGCTTGTGGGCAGGTGAGTTCTGGGCACAGGTGGTGCAAAGGTCTGTCTCCTGTCCCATAAAGGCTGGATGGTCAGCCCTGAGCCCTGGCCTGGCTCAGCCCCTGTGCACTTGACCGCGTTCCTTACGATGGAGCTCTGCCCAGTCCTCCCCAAGCCCACTGTCTCCACTCAGCATCTTGTGACCATCTTTCAGCGGGTGCCCTTGAAGGAAGACTCACTCTTCTCCCAGCCTGCTGAACCTACCTGAGGTTGGTCTTCGGCTTTACCTCATACACCCCTCTTTTCCTCTCCCAGCCCACCCAACTCTCCTGTCTTCTTCCTTGTTCTCCTACTTTCACATCTATGAGTGTGCAACTCATTCATCACCCAGGCGGCAGTGCCCAAGTCTGTCCTCCTCTGGGAAGCCCCATAGCATGGAGCTGGGCACGTTGGCCTGGGAAGGGAGTCAGCGCCACAGGGGCAGGGACCACAACAGCTTATATATATATTTTTTTATGCAGTGCCCAGCAGAGTGGAGACTTCATAAATATTGTTAAATGAGCATTTGAAAAGCAAAGCTTTGAATAATTAAATCAGGGTCTATGTGTAGATAAAAGTCCCTGGGCGGTGCCAACGGTCTGCACTCGTTGGCAAAGGTTGGCGGTTTGAACCCGCCCAGCGGCCCGCAGAAGGAAAGCCTGGCGATCTGCTTCTGTAGAGATTACAGCCAAGAAAACCTTATGGAGTAGTTCCACTCTGTACCATATGGGGTCGCCATGAGTCAGAGTCGATTCCACAGCAATGGGTTTAGTTATTTTTTTGGCAGATGACAGTGGGTCCACATTTGACCTCGCGTAGGCTGTAAAGGCGAAAGGAGTTGCATCGTTTTGCTGGAAAACTAGTAGGAGTTCATTTTGCTATTTAGTGTGGCAAAATTCTCCCAGAGGAGCAGTGCAGATTGACAGATCCAGTGACGGGTGGGTGAATACGGGAATGTTCTCGTGTACACCGTATGCGGTTTGGAAGTGAATGCAGAGTGCACACAGGGGGTGTGTGTGCATGTGTGAGCCTGCACGTGGACACGTGCGTTAACCAGGATTCGTGGACACGTGCGTGCAGGTCTGAGTACATCCACACGTGTCTGTATTGTCTTTTGGGGGAGGCTCTGTAAGGGGCCATTACAAATACTACTTCTGCAGACAAAAGAGAGAACCTACTGCATGACTCCATTTATTAAAATTCTAGAAAATGCACCCTAATCTACAGTGACATAAAGCAGATCAGTGGATGCATGGGGGCAGAGGATGGCAAAGGACAGGAAAGAAGGATGAGAAAGAGGCACGTGGAAGCTTCTGGGGGTGATGGACGGGTCCATTATCTTGCCTGTGGGGACGATTCTATGGGTGTGTACACATGTCAAAGCTGATCCAATTGTATACTTTAAATGTGTGCAGGCTATTCTATGTCAACTATAGCTCAATAAAACTGTAAAAAAAAAAAAAAACTAAAGAAAGTGGCAAATTTTTTTTTTTTTTTAAAGCAAGGCTTCTAAAGTCAGCCTGGGTTCCAATCCTGGCGTCCCTGCTTCTTAGTTGGAATGACCTTGGGCAAGTTACTGAAGAGCTCTGTGCCTCAGTTTCTTCATCTGCAAAATGGGAACTATAATGTTATTTATTGTTCTGCTGACCCCTCATAGTTGTTTTGTGAACTGATAAGATAATCAGTGAGATAATAATGTGCTGAGTGGTTATGACCGTGCCTGGCACATTTTTATTGCTGAGTAAATGGCACCTATCACTCTTAATCCTATCCTTATCACTATTATTGGACGTGTCTGGGCATGCGTATACATGTCTGTGTGCACATCTGTGCATGCCAGTGTCTGTCGGTGCCTGCAGACATGCGGGGGTGTGGATGTGTGTGTCTGTGAGGGTGTGAGGGGGTTGTGGATCGTGCTGGGAGTGTGTGTATGTGTGTGTGCTGATTTCAGGCATGGACCCTCCTCCCCACCAGCCATTACAGCCCTCTCCCCTGCCTCCACCAGACCTGGTGGGTATTGACCTTTTTTTAACAGTTACTAAACTGCTACATTGACTGACTCATTCAGTCTTTTATCATATCCAATAATGCAGTGCATTTTGGAAATCCCATTGCCTCGGCTCCTTCATGGCTTCTGCAAATCAAATTTATTTTACCGTTGAAAATGTCAGAAGGATTCTGCCAAAGGAAACCGGGAGCTTTCTGGGGTGGCAGGACCCTGAAGCTGGCTCTTGGCCTGCAGTGAAGGCGGGTAAAGCTCCCCCTTGGATTCAATTTCTGCGAATTCCCTGAAGCTGGTAGGGAGTTAGCACATCACCCGTGAGAACAGAGGCCTCAGACCTCTCTGGAGTGGGCTCACCCAGGAGGAGGGAGTAGGCGGAGGCCTTTGGGTCTGCGTGCATGATCAGCCAGACTTCCCTGGGCCCTGTCTGAGCTGCCCTGTGCTGGGGAGGGGATGTACGAGGATCCTGGAAATCCTTGATGTGGGGTGGGGAGGGGGTGTGGATCACAGATGAGAGAGACAGAGGAGAGATCGGTGCTGCCCCCATAGCTCCCGGCTGTGCACACACCAAGCAATGGTTTCAGGTGGTGGGCTTTGGGATCTGGCTGCTCCGGGCTTGAGTTCCGGTGCTGCCACTTGGCACCTGTGCAACCTCAGTTAGGCTGCTTAACTTCTCTGAGAGTCTTATCTGTAAAATAGGATGAGTTGCCCCCCACTCCTGCCTGCTTCCAGGTTCTCAGTAATATACGTCGAGTCTGAATTTGAATCTATTCCTAGTCAGGGAATTAGGGCATCTTTATAGAAAGATCACAGCTGTACAAGGTCAAAAGCCTCAGGTGCTAGGAGTGTTAGTTTCCCAGGTTTTCAGAGGTGGGAGGCATCTCTGTCAGGAGGATAAAGCTCAAAAACCTTCATAGAGAATCCTCTGTGTGCCAGTGTCTGTCCTGGTCCTTGAGAAAGCAAACACAAATGGGGCCGAGTCTTTGACTTCCAGAACTCACCACTTTTAGGAACACGGGTATGACAGGACTCCAGGTGCTGTGTTAAAGGGACGAGCCAAGTGGGACAGAGCATGAGGCAGAGACATCTGGATTCTGGGAAAAGAGATCTTCTGAGAGGGCTTCCTGGAGGGGTTGGGTGGCGACGAGTCCTAGTGAATGAATGGCAGCTGTATACAGCAGTTAGGGATAGAAGCAGGAGTGCAGATGGCCATGGGAAGGTAGGCGGGGAACAAGGAAGAGGAGGCTGAAAGGACAGGCAGAGCCAGATCACAATGGTCCTGGTGTCAGACGGAAATGTGGGATTTGTCCTGGAGGAATACTTTAAGTGTTTCAAGCAGGGTGAGTCAAAGGTCCCTAAGACCATCCCTTAGATGATTTGCTAGGATCCTCAGGACTCAGTGTATAGTCTGTCTTAGGCTGGGTTCTCTAGAGGAGCAAAACCAGTGAGGCATATATGTGTGTGTACACATACATAAAAACATATATATACACATACATTTTCATATATATACATACATTTATATATATGTGTGTGCATATATATATAAATGTATATGTACAGAGATGTATTTCAATGAAATGGCTTATGCAGTTGTAGAGGTTGGCAAGTCCCAAATCTGTGGGTCAAGTATCAGGCTGGAGGCTTCTCCTGACTCACGTGGTTGCAGGGTCTGATGAACCCAAAATAGACAAGTCAGATGGTAGGCTGCTGGTTCATGGGACTGCGGGCAAATCCTAAAATTTGCAGGTCAGACAGCAGGCTGTTGGCTCAAGTCCCAAGAACTGGAGGTCAGAGGATGACGAGTCGGATGTGGGACTGAGAAAGAATGAGCTTTGCCAGGACATCCATATATATTGGGTGAAGGCCACACTCCCAAAGAAACTCGCCTTTCAACTGATTGACTGGTCACATCAGACCGCAAAATGGAGGATGATTACATAATATCTGCCAGACCACTGAGAATCGTGGCCTAGCCAAGCTGACACATAACCGTAACCATCACATAGTCACATTCATGGCTCAGAGTCATTGCTCACATTTATTACAGTGAAAGGATATGAAGCAAAATAAGCAAAAGGAAAAGGCATGTGGTGTGAGGTCCAGACGACACCAGGTGCAAGCTTCCAGATCCCTCTCCTGGTAGAATCACACGGGATGTTCTTAATCCCCCAGCAATGAGCTGTGACAACACATGTGAAAAGTGGTTACCAGGGAAGCTCCTGAGAGACTCGGTGCTCAGGGTTTAACTTAGGACAGGTCACCTGGGCACTCCCTACCCAGCACGTACTGAGACTCCAGATTCCGGGAAGGAAGCAGGCGGTTTGCACAAATCACGTGGTTTGCACACACAGATTAGGCCCAGTGAGCCACTCTTATCAGAAGTGTATTGCCAGGCCTTTCTTCCGGGGCACCTCTGTGTGAACTCAGACCTCCAACCTCTCAGTTGGCAGTTGAGCGTTGTTAACCAGGGAGCTGGGGATTATACAGTATAAACATGGCTGCCCCATGAGATGGTACAAAAGGGAATGAACTCATGGGATTTTGGAATCACTTACTCTGACTCTGTGATGTGTCCTCATGGTCTCCATGATTGAGTACCACCCTAAGCACCCTGAAGAAATCAGGCAATTTACTGAAAATGGGGGACAGCTAGGGCTTTGTGACATTTCAGTTCTCCTGGGAAGAAGCCAATTTCCAATTGCATTCCTATGAGTCTAGGAGAATAGGGATGTCCCAATGGGATTCAGTGTGTGTGTGTGTGTGTGTCCATGTATCCCCCAAGTGTGTGTATGTGTGTGAGTGTATGTATGCGTGTGAGTTTGTGTATGCGTGTGAGTGTGAGTACTGAGTTTGTGTATGAGTGTGTGTGTGTGTAAAATCAGAGAGCCCTCTAGAAGTGTATCTTTAGCTTGATCTTTTTTTGGCCAAAAGTCAGATTTACGTTATTGTTTTCGGTTCATAATTTCACTTCTTTTGGGTGAGGAGACATTATACTCAATATCTCTTTGGCAGTTTCACCTCTCCCATGTCCATGTCAATACCCTCCAGCTGAAGACCACCAGACACACATGTGTAACTTGACCACATCAGGTTTATTCGCTTGTCACAACAAAGGAGAAAGCCCACAGTGGGGAATCGTGACGCATCTCAGTGAGAGGCATTAGAAAGGAATTAGAGGATTTGGGCTTGTTTTGAGTGATTTGGGGAACAACGAAGTCCAGCTTTGCTCTGGATTGGATGCTGTCAGAGAGAGAGGGTAACTCTGTGATTTTGGTATCTTAATTCTTTTCTGTAAGGTGAGAAGAGCAGAGAGAGGCTAAAGGTGTGACTGATAAAGAAGCACCAGCCATATATTTACAACAACAAGAAAAAATAAAAAGAGTGCCTGCTGAGGCTGCTTATGTACAACCGAGCACCTCGCAGGATTTGGTTCCTTGGTTTAAAGGTTTAGGGTTATGGTTTCATGGGACATCCCAGTTAATTGGCCTAAAAATGTGTTTAGTACTTCAGTTCTACCTTCTTGTTCATTGAGTAGTGACTAGGGTCTTAAAAGCTTGCAAGTAGCCATCCAAGGCACAACAATTTGTCTCTATTCACCTGGAGCAATAGAGGAAGAAGGAGAGCCAGGAATAGGAGGAAGGTATGGAATGTGTGGCTAATGGCGTCTGTGAACAACTGCCTCCTTTGTCATGAGACCAGAAGAACTGGATGGTGCCCGGCTACCATTACTGAACATTTTGATCAAAGATTCCATAGAAGAATCCTGATCAAAAAAAGGAAAACGCAGAACAAAATTTCAAATTTTCATGGACTCCAGGCTTTCTGGAGCCATGGAGGCTGGATGAACCCCTGAAACTATTGCCCTGAGAAAATCTTTAAACTCTAAACCAAAAATACCCTCTGAAGTCTTAAAAACAAACAGTAGTTTAGCTTAAGTAGTAAAAAACATCTGCCTTGAGCATTATGCTGTTTTAAGAACTGTCTACATGGGATCAAGTTGACAACAGCAACTAGAAAGATTAGATAGGAACTTTGGGGGGCAGTGAGTTTATGTTAATGGAGGAGGAACAAACTCTGAAAAGGAGGGTGAGAATGGTTGCACAACTTGAAGAATATAATCACTGTCACTAAATGGTACATGTAGAAACTGTTGAATTGGTGTGTGTGTTTTGCTGTGTATATCCTCAACAACAACAACAAAATAAAATTTAGAAAAAAAGCAGCAGCAGTAGCAGTCACTCAGGTTAGTCAGCATTGGGGCTATTTAGTCACGTGCGTGTTTTGGATAACGTTCATGTTTCGGATTGGTCTTGCTTTTGTCTTGATCCATCACAGTCGTGGGGTCTCCTTGTCTGGTGTTGATGTCCTGTGAAATTGTTTATGACCCCTTGGGTGTCAAGTCACTGGAAAACAGGAAAAGGAAAATAAAGAAACAAAGGGAAAACTAAGAAAGTAGAAAACAAGGCAGCTGAAATCGGTGTGAGTAGAATCTCACTGAGGTGGATGGATTGACACAGTAGTCAAAACAATGGACTCAAGCATACCAGCGCTCACGAAGACAGCACATGGCCGGGCAACGTTTCGTTCTGTTATACATAATGTCGTCACGAGTCGGGGCTAACTCAAGGAAAACTAACAGCAACAACAAAGACAACAATATCATAAATGACAATAAGTGCAAAAATATTAAACCTACCAATTAAAAGAGATTCCTATATGTGACTTAAAAAAAAAAATAGCCACTTGCTATTTAAGAGCAAAATAGCTAAAAGTAAAAGACATGAAATTGTTAAAAAATAAAGAGATAAAACACAATAGTCCTGCAAAAGAAATACTAAAATCAGGGAAAAAAATTAATTTAACATGAAAGATATTAAAAAGGTCAGTGATAAGCATTTCATTGTGTCAATCTCACACACATAGGCCTGAAATACATAAAGCAAAAGCTGAAATAATTAGAGGGGAAAGCTGACAAACCTACGAATCTGCAGACAAAAGAAGCTGATAGATTAAGAGTCGCGTAAGGTCATGCAGGCATGCAAGTGTAAATTGAACTCAACAAATACAAAAATACATCGGGAACGCTTATAAAAACAGGCTCTGTATTAGACCACAAAGGAAGTCTCGATAAATTCCAAAGAATCTTCGTTACCGACAGGCTCGCCAGCCAGAGTACAGTAAAATTAGTAACCACCAACAAAAAGATGGTTTAAGTAGATGGTTGGACACTAAAAGACAAGCTTCTAAATTATTCCTGGGTTAAAAAAGAAAATCATAACAAATTAACAAGGGTTTTCAACGGAAAATCATGAAAGCACTACGGACCCACGCTTGTGTGGCCTGGTTTAACGGGCTCTTCAGAGGGGTGATTTATAGTCCTGAATGCCTTCATTAGGAATTCACAACAGCTGTGCCTACCGCCCCACAAGCCAATCAATCAGCTCAAGAATCTAGAAAAAGAAGAATAGAAACTAGAAAGAGGGAAATAATAAAGGTAAGGATAGAAATGAGTAAACGATAGAAGAAATGATAGCCCATCAACACAAAGACAAGACATCGACAAAACTAAAATAAGTTCCTTGGAAAGGCCAACGCTTTATTGACAAATCTCAATAAGACTGATCCAGAAAGAGAGAGAGAAGGCATTCCTCAGCCATATACAGAATACAGAGAGAAAACGGCCCCAGTTAGACTAGGGATTTTTTTTTTTTAACCGTAGAAGAATACCATGAAGCAGCATGTGCTCATCTACCTGAATTTCTGGAGAGTGCTCCCCCAGGACAGGGCACGGAAGCCTGGGACAGAACGCAATCTCCAGGGAGATGTGTTGATTTGCAGAACTGTATTTAAATCCTAGAGAAGAACAGCACTTCATTGTTTTAAGACTCCTTTCACTCAATTTTTGGGAATAAAACGCAACCAAGTGGTATTTGTTTTGGTGTGATGCATTGAGCCAGGGGAGTTTGATCAGAGAAGGTGAGGTGGAAAATCAGAGCGCGAAGCATTTACCAGGGTCTGAAGCAAAGAAAGGAACCCACTGCTAAGGGAGCAGCAATCACCTAGGGAAAGAGATGAGTCTAGGGACTGATGGGGAGTTCTTAGCAGTGTAACTTTGAGCAAGAGTCCCTGGGTGGTGCAAACAACCAGTTAGGCTGGCAACCAAAAGATTAGAGGTTCCAGTCCACCCAGGAGCACCTCAGAAGATAGGCCTGGCAACCTCCTTCTGAAAAATCAGACATTAAAAACCCTATAGAGCACAGTTCTACCCTGACACACCCGGGGTTGCCATGAGTCAGAGCTGACTTGATGGCAAGTGGTAAGTTTGAGGAAGTCCCTTAAATGAGCTAAGGCCAAGTATCCTCACTTCCGAACTGAGGATGGTCATAGCACCTACCTCATGGAACTGTGACAATGAAATACGATGAAGAATGCAGAGCTTTTGGTTCAGGGAGTCAGCGAGCAGTAAATGGAAGTGGTGGTGATGAGCGATGACAGCTGTTATTGGTGGTGGTAGGGAGGCACAGGATGTGTGGGAATGGAAAGAGGAATGTTTGAAGACAAAAAGGAAGAGCAGGTTCAGGCCAGATTGTGAAGGATCACAGATGCCACCCCAAAGGGGTAAACTTCGTTCCATACGTGCCACGGAGTCATCAAAGGCTTTGGAGTTAGGATCTGTGAGTAAAATAGGGCACAGCCTAGTGAAAGGGAGATGTGTGTGAGGGTCATCTATGAAGGGAGAAAGATCCCCAGGAAAGAAAACACTTTGTGGGTCTCGATCTGCCGATATGCCATAAGACTTGTTGTTGTCAGCTGCCATGGACTTGGCCCCTGACCAATGGCGACCCCATACACAACGGGATAGGACTATTGTGATCCACAGGGCTTTCACTGGCTGACTTTTCGGAAGGAGATCACCAGGCCTTTCTTCCTAGTCCATCTGCCTGGAAGTTCTGCTGAAACCTGCTCGACATCATAGCAACACGCAAGCCTCCCACAGACAGATGGGTGGTGGCTGCTCGTGAGTTGCATTGGCCAGGAATCGAACCCAAGTCTCTCACATGGAAAGCAAGAATTCCCCAACGAACCAGCACCGCACCCAAACCAGTCGCCATGCAGTCAGCCCTGGCTCATGGCTACCCTATGGGTGTCAGAGTAAAACTTTGCTCCATACGGTTTGCAGTGGCTGATTTTTTTGGGGAAGTAGATCAGCAGGCCTTCCTTCCAAGGCTCCTCTGGGTAAACTCAAACCTCCGACCTTTCAGTTAGCAGCCAAGCACGTTCACTGTTTGCACCATCCAGGGATTCCACCATGGATCTTGGTGCCACTAAAATCCCTGCTTTTTGATATTTTCATCCCTTTTCGATTTTCCCTGCTTTATTCTGTAGCATTGGAGCTCTCTCTCTCTCTCTCTCTGGGTGTGTGTGTAAGTCACTAAAAATAGAAGAGAAGCTTTATGCACATTCACTGTGTGGCCACGTTTATTAGGCTCCATCTATTCTTTAAACAAGAGCGCGGCGGAAGACTGTTAATCAAACATGGCTAATTAGGAAAACTCTGGCCCTGCCTGACTAGAAGGCCAGGATGGGAGCATATCTGGTGTTCTCCAGCCACGTGCGTTGTGGAATTGGCTGGCCTCGCTGCTGAAAAAAGCTTCAAAGGGTGCAGCCGCTGCATTTAATTTCCCTATCACTCTGTATCCTGAACACATTGGCAACCTCAGAGGACGCAAAGAGCTCCAGTCCTGATGATTCTTAATAAAATGTGCTACAGAAAGTCAATAGCCTGTCAACTGTGACCTGCTGGCTTCCTTCTGTTAAAATAACTTTTTTTTTTTTTTTTAAAGCTAATTTGTAGAAAAATATAGAGTCTGGTTGATGAGTTAGTGTTGCTATGCCAACTGACCCACATCTTTATTCCACATCCCACACCCCACTGGCCTCCACGTTTACACCTGGAGCCTCTCCCATGTGGATACCCTCTTCCTTTCCCTGTGCCTCCATCGGGTTTGCCAAGATAGAGGCTGAATTAATTTCTTGGACAAACATTCATGCGGCACTTACTGTGGTCCAGGTCCAATGGTGGGCACGAGTAATCCATCAATGCGGTACGTGGTCTAATTGGGGAATACGCAATGGGCAGCAGGGGTCCTGGACAGGCAGAACTTTCTAGACTGTCCAATAGAACCAGAGAAGACTTCCCTGAAAAGGTAGCATTTGAACTGAGTCTTGAAGAATTGTTGTTAGTTGTGTCAAGTTCGCTTTGACTCATGGTGACCCCAGGTATAACAGAATAAAACATCGCCCAATCCTATGCCATCTTCATGTTGGTTGGTATGTCCATTATTGCAGGCATTGTGCCAGTCAATGTCATTGAGGGTTTTCTTCATCTTTACTGGCCCTCCATTTTACCAAATACAATGTCCTTCTCCAGTGATCCGTCCTCCATGATGATACATCCAAAGTAAGCAAGTTGAAGTCTCAGACAATATTCTGTGATCCACAGTGTTTTTCATTGCCAGGCCTTTCTTCCTAGTCTATCTTAGTCTGGAAACATAGTTTTCCAGATGAGTGTGATGGGGAGACTATTCCAAGCAGAAGGGACCACATGATCCAAGATAGAGGTACAAGGCACCCTGGTGTGATTGGCTAACTTCAAGGAGGCCCCTGGGCTAGAAAAGCCACCTTGCTCAGCAGGGAGTCTACACGGGAAGCCCCCCAGCCTGTAAAGACACCAGCGCCACCAGCTGGGAGGATTTCCTGACAGAACTTGCTGAAAGGAAGCACCATTCTCACTGCCATCTTCAGTATCCTTGTCATTGCCACCATCACCACTATCTCCATTATGATCACTGTTGTTGTTAGCTGCCATCAAGTCAGCTCTGACTTATGGTGGCTTTATGTGCCACCGAAAGAAACGTTACCTGGTCCTGCATCATCATCACAATTGCCAGCATGTTTGAGTCTTTCATTGCAGCTTCCGTGCCAGGCCATCTCACCAAGGGTCTCCCTCACCCTCGTGGGGCCTCTACTTCACCAAATATGATGTCCTCTGCTGAAGATTGGTTCCTTCTCATGACATGTCCAAAGCAAATGCACTGGAGAATGTTCTGTTGTGATCCATAGGGCTTTCACTGGCTCATTTTCAGAAGCAGATCACTAGGCCTTTCTTCCTAGCCTGTCAGTCCGGAAGCTCTGCTGAAACCTGTCCACCGGGGACGACCCCTCCGGTATTTGCAATACTGGCAGCATAGTTTCCAGCATCATAGCAACACCCAAGCCACCGCATTATGACAAATTGACACACGGGTGGTAGATGATGATTGAAGGAGGAACCACTTCCTCCCTTCCCCTACATTTCTGCCAAGGTTCATAAAAAATAAAAGCGGGAATTTCAGGAGGTGTGGGCACATCGTTTCTGCTCTCGTCTCCACTCACTCCTCTGCCAGGGAGAAGTCTTATCTGGTTGTAAGATTAGGTTAGAGGACTGAGCGTGGGGTGGCTCAGTTTTTCTGGACCACTTTCTTTCTTGACCAGCCTGACCTTTCTTCCGCCCCTCTATGTGATAAGCTCACCTGGGCAGTCATGAACGGGTGTATTTAATTTAGGTAGAAACTGGTTTTGTTCACAAATTTCAAGTAGCAATCTCCAATCAAGTTTTACCAGGAAAAAAAAAATGTTTTGTTCCCTGTCTGTTTTGTGTATATATTTATTAATTGCTTCATTACTTATTGTCATAATAACAGTGCATAAAATTATCACGAAGCCTCAGTGGCCTACAGCCATAGGTATTTATTGTTCACGTGTCTGCGGTCAGCTGCAGCGGGCAGGTGGCTCTGTTGATCTTGGCTGGGCTCGTTCATGTATCTGGCAGTTGGTGGGCCAATGGCTGATCTAGAACGGCCTTGACTGGGGCAACTATCATGACTTGGCTCTCCTTCATGTGACTCTCATCTCCCACAGGCTAGCCCAGGCATGTTCTCACAGTGATGGCGGAGGTGCAAGAGAGAAAACAGAATCTCGTAAGGTCTCCTGAAGCTTAGATCAGGCCCATTATCACTCCCTCTGCATTCTCTTGATCCCAGCAAGTCATAAGACGCACACAGATTCAATGGGTGGGAAATAGACTCACCCTCTTTAGGGAGAGGATACAGGGCATGGATACAGGAGGGGTCAAGACCTGGGAGAATGGGCACGACTGTTAGAAATACACTTTCACCACATCATTAACTCCAGTATCATTCATACTGTCACTTCTGTGCTCACCTCCATTATGGAAACTTCTGTCCATGTGGCATTCATCTCACAACACCTAGTTCTTCTTCTATAACGGATGTGAGCATGTCTCGCAAACTCTGAAGTTAGAATCTAATGAGGGGATGAATTATATCCTTGAGGGAAGAAAGGAAGATGTCCCTTTCATTTCATACATGAGGAAACTGAAACCTAGAGAGGTCCACAGATTTGGCCAAGGTCACCCAGCTGGGCTGTAGCAAGGACCAGGCTCTTTTCCCCATCCTGTCATTGAGCTTCAGATATGTGCCTGTACCAGCATCTACAAAAGGGTTGGTGTGTCTTTTGCTTTCTCCCATCCACAAAGGCTTCCTTGTGCAAAGACTCTTCCAGGATTCGGGCTGCTGGGCTCCCTTGGATCTGGGAGGCTGCCTGCCTCACCCCTGAAGCTTAATTAAAATGAAGTGCTCTCCATGACAGGTCACGCTCCGTGGCAGTCGCTGTGCCAAGGACCCCGGCAGGGCCTCTGATGTTGAGAATTCTTCTCCAGCTTCTGCTCTGGCAGCAGCTTCCACAAGGAGCCTCATTATAATTCTTTTGGTAATTAAAACAACAGATGTTATAATTAAAAGGCTCCTCATTAAATCACAAATAACTGAAGCTTGAGGTGGGTCCTCACTGAACGGTGTCATCAAGTCACCTTTGGAGGAAATAAAAAGCATGTGAAAGGGAAGTCTCACCCCAGCTCAGAGCTGCAGAAGCCCGCTAGGTTGGGGGTGTTGTAGAGATGCTGACAGCCACTCTGAGAAAGCCCTCCAGGGATCCTTGGGCTTGAGTGGGAGAGTGGAGTTACCCCTGAGGGCTCCGTGGGGCTGAGATGGAAGAAACAGTCGAGCAGGCAGAAGCTGGTGAGATGCCTGCCTTGCTCCTTCTTTATTTGGGGATCGGGCACACTGGGGGGTCCCAAGACCAGTGGCATACTGAGATCTTGGCTCCATAGAGAAGGGAAATAGTACTCGGACTAGCGGCCAGGACATCCAGTTCTCATCCTGGCTGGGCTGTTTTCTCCCTTGCTGTCTCTGAGCAAACCCCTTCCCTTCTCTGAGTCACCGTTCCCTAGTCTGGGAACTGGACAGAATGACACCTAACTCTGAGCTGTGGGGGCATGAGGTGTTTGTCAGTCCTCTAGCTCAGGGTCTGGGGAGAGGGGAGGGACCTGAGAATGTGAACCACCTAGGCTGCTGTGACTTGTTTCTAGGAGGCACATCACCAAGGAGGTACTTGAGCACAGCTGAGGATGACGGCTGACTTCTGGCAAATGTCCACCTGGGGGTCTGTTGGAAGAGCTGTCTTAGGGAGGGATTTCTCAGGAGTGTGTGTGTGTGTGTGTGTGTGTGTGTGTGTGTGTGATGGGGGGAAACCAACCAGCTGAGGTCAAGTCACGTCCAACTCACGCTGCTGTTGAGTTGATTCTAACTCATGGTGACTGCATGTGTGTCAGAGTAGAACTGTGCTCCGTAGGGTTTTCAATGTCTCATTTTTTGGAAGTAGATCACCACGCCTTTCTTCTGAGGTGCCTCTGGGTGGGACTTGAACATCCAACCGTACAGTTAGCAGCCAAGCACATTAACTGTTTATACCACCCAGGAACTCCACGGCGGGGGGTGGGGGTCACTATTGCTGGATCAAACTGTCACAGAGAGGTAATGCCACTGACTTCATGTCTTCAGTCGTTCCTTCCTTCCCGCTGGCAGCATCACTCAGCTGGAGGGAACCATAAACAGTGGAATAACGGGTTTTTATTGAAAGAGCCTGACCTTGGTCCTTCACTGTGGTAGAGGAGAGGGTACTCTGCCAGTCATTCAAACTTCGTTTCCAGTCCCTCTTGCCTCTTCCTAGCCTTGTGTCCTTAGACAACTTTGGTTTGCTCTCTTAGCCTGTTTCCTCAGCAATAAACTGAGGGTGATATTGACCCTGCGCAAGTTGCCTTGAGCGTTACATGACACAATAGTGAAAGCCAATGCTCCAGGAATGCTCACTACTAGAACTTTACCCACATCAAGTCATTTAATCCTCACAACCTGTTGGGCGGGAACATTCTAGAACTTTACCCACCTCAATTCATTTAATCCTCACAACCTGATGGGGCAGAGGATATTATTATCTACATTTTATTGATAGTGAAATAAAGACAGGGAGTGATTAATTAACTTCCCAAGGCCACATAAGTAGTAAGTGTAGAAGTGGGATTCACTCCCTGGCACCTCCAGAGTCTGTGCTCTTAGTCTCTAGACTACAGGGCCACTCACATAGCAGTTGCTCAATAAATGGCAGTTCTTTTTCCTTCCTTCAGGATAATGAGCACTGTTTACCCATGTGATTGTCTGAATAATGCCCCTCCCCAAAGATACCTGCTTCCTAATCCCTGAAACCTGTGAAGGTTACCTTACATGGTAAAAGGGTCTTCGCAGGCGTGATTAAATTAAAGCTATTGTGATGGGAAGATTATCCATGATTATCTGGGGGGGGGTCCAATCCAATCACAAATAACCCCTTGCTGTCAAGATGATTTCAAGTCGTGGTGACCCCATGTGTTACAGAGTAGAACTGCTCCATAGGGTTTTCTTGACTATAATCTTTATGGAAGCAGATAACCAGGACTTTTCTTCTGTGATACTGCTGGGTGGATTCGAACAGCCAACCTTTAGGTAAGTAGTCGAGCACCAACTCTTTGCACCACCCAGGAATCCCAATGTAATCATAAGGGTCTTTATAAGACTGAGACAGAAGAATCGAGTTGCCATTGAGTTGACCCCAACTTGTGGGAACCCCATGTGTGTCAGAGTACAGCTGTACTCTGTAGGGTTTTCAATGGCTGACTTTTTGGAATTAGATCACCAGGCCTTTCTTCCAAGGCACCACCAGGTGGACTCAAACTGCCCACCTTTTGGTTAGCAGCTGAGCACTCAACCATTTGTGACACCCAGGGACTCCGGGAGGAATAGAGTGAGTAGTAAGAGATGAGACAATGGAAGCTTGAAGTTGGAGTGATGTGAGGAAAGGGCTGTGAGCCAAGGAATGCAGGCAGCCTCAAGAAGCTGAAAAAGGCAAGGCAGCGGATTCTCCCCTTGAGCCTCCAGAAGGAACGCAACTCTGCCGACAACTTGATTTTAGGGCTCCTGACCTCCAGAATGTAAGAGAATAAATTCACATTGTTTTCAGCCACTAAGTTTGTGGTAATTTGCTAGAACAGCCATAGGAAACTAATACAGTCCATGCCACTGATTACTGAGTTCAAAAAAGACAAGCCCCCCATAACATAGTTTACAAAGAAAATGTTCTACACTAAACTTTGGTGAGTAGCATCTGGGGTCTTAAAAGCCTGTGAGTGGCCATCTAGGATATTCCACTGGTCTCATTCTTTCCAGAGCAAGGAAGAATGAAGAAAACTAAAGATGCAAGGGAAAGATTAGCCCAAAGGACTCATGGACTACATCTACCACAGCCTCCACCAGATTGAGTCCAGTAACAGCGGCTACCACCACTGACGGCTCTGACAGAGATAACAGTAGAGGGTCCCGGACAGAGCTGGAGAGAAATGTAGAACAAAATTCTAACTCACAAAAAAAGACCAGACTTACTGATCTGACAGAGACCAGAGAAACCCCAGGAATATGGCCCCTGGACACCCTTTTAGCTCAGTAATGAAGTCACTCCTGAGGTTCGCCCTTCAGCCAAAGATTGGTCAGGCCCATAAAACATATTGAGACTATAGGGGCACAGCAGCCCAGGGCCAGGACTAGGAGGCAGGAGGGGGCAGGAAAGCTGGTAATAGGGAATCCAAGGTCAAGAAGGGAATGTGGCATGTCCTGTGGTTGTTAATCAACGTCATAAAACAGTATGTGTACTAACTGTTTAATGAGAAGCTAGTTTGTTCTGTAAACCTTCATCTAAACTACAATAAAAAAAAAAAAGAATAGAGTGTAATGAGAAAGAAAGAAAAAAAAAAAAGCCAGCCACTTCTTTCTCCACTCTTTGTTTGTATCCCTGTCCCTGCTGCACCCGTATCAGTGAGAATTCAGGTTGTTCACCCCAGCACCTCCCTGTTCAGACAAAGCTAGCTGTGGATGCCAGTGCCTAGGCACTGCAGCCTGACGCCATGATGGTGTGACTGCCACCACATGCGGGATCCCTGTCCTATCCGCCCAGACCTGTGGGTTGTGAGTAGACATCCTGTCAGGGCCTTGCTTCTTCCCAGAAAGCCTGAGAACCAAAGGTAACTTTCGTGGTCTCACCTGGATCACTTGCACATCCATTCGTTCATGGGCACTCACTTCCCCAGCCGCTCTCTGTGCCAGGCCTGGCACTGGGGGCTGAGGACGCAGCCCAGGGATGAAAGAGATGCATGATCTATCCTGGGAGCTTTTTTTCAAGGGGTGGGATGCATGTACTGTGACCCCAACACTGATGCAGACGGGGACTCTCTCTGTGGCCTGGCCCCCACCCTCTCTGGTCTTAGGTTCTCATCTATACCATCATGGGAGAGATGCACTCCGAGATTTCCGGTGACTTTCCAGCCCTGATTGGTGAGAAGGTGTGGGCCCTGCCAGATGGTAGAGCTCCGTGCTTTGTCTCCAGGCTGCTGTAGGCATTCAGAGGGGCCAGAGTCCTCTTCCTGCTGGGACATCCTGGGAAGCTTCTGAGAAGGAGCACTAGGGCTGGCCCTTGAGACAGACACTGAATTGGAGCCTGCTGACCTAGGAAGGTTCCAGGCTGAGGGAACCTATCAGTCAAAGGAGTGCAGTGGGGCAACAGTAAGGCAGGGGAGGAGTGAGATCAGCTGGGAGGGAGTCTGTGGGAGGCCAGACCATGGCAGGGCCACACAGGAGGCCTGCAGAAGTGTCTCCGTGTGGCTTAGTGGACATCACTCAGTGCCCCAGGCCTTGTCCAGCACAATATTGAGCCTTCTTGGCCATCTCTGAGGCCCACCTCAAGGTGGCCCAGGCCCACATGCCCAGGTGGACAGGTTCAGAGGGCCAATCCTCCCTCTTTAGGTGACCTGAACCAAGCCAGGCCAGAGTATCCATCCCGCTAGCTCAGAGCAACACCATGTCAGTCAGGAGTAGGGGAAATAGGAAGGGAGAGAGGCAGTGAGTGAGAATATTCCAGAGCCTTCTTGTCCTGCTTGCTCACTCCCTTATCCCCAGTCTAGCAGCATGTCAAGCACACAGTAAACACTCAATAAATATTGGTTGGTTGGTTGGACAGACGGACGGATGGATGGATGGGTCAATGGATGGAAGCAGTGATGGGTGGGCCCAAAGCTACCATTTACTGAGCACCTACTATGAGCTGGACACTATATACTTGTCTTATCTCTTCCTCACAGCAAGGGACTTTGCATGTGTGGTTAAGCGAATGTAATAAAAGTATTGTCCCCATTTTGTAGACAGAAAAGCGCAGTTAATTGACTTGCCTAAGTGCACACCCAGAGTGATGGCATGGGTATTTGAACTGGATGGGAGTGTCTCCAGTTCATATGTTTTGATCTTATGCTCTTACGGACGTCTCATGTTCTTCCCAGTATGCCATGCCACTCTTCAGGACCAGTGCTGAGATCAGTTCACTGTCCCTGTTTAGATGAATTGTGGGCTTCAATACGTGTCCCCAAGAAGCAGCCACCCAATATCATTATGCCTTCCATGCAAGTCCCTTTGCCGAGCTCCGGGAACACTGAGACGACTATAGCCATGTCTCTGCCCTGGAAGAGCCTGTGGCCTGGCAGCAGAGGGGAGCTCTGGGTTTGGGGGAGGTTCAGGGACCAGGGGCAGACTAATTCTTTCTGGTAGAGCTCAGAGAAGGATTCCCCAAGACTGTGGTATTTGAGCTGGATTTTGAAGGCGAAGTAGGAGCCAGGCAAGTAAAGGAAAGAGGAGAAAGGGCATTCTAGGTAGAAGGAGCAGCATTTGCAAAGTCAAAGAGGCATGAAGAAAAGGGCAGATTACTTGCCGGTGGCAGTAATGGGGCAGAGTGGCAGGGAGAGAAGATGAGGCAGGAAAGGAAGCTTGAGGCCAAGCTATGAAAAGTCAGGAAATGGAGACATGGTGCCATGGGCACTGAGGAACCATCAGAGGTTAAAACCGGGGTGTGTCATTAGAGGTGGGGTATGCCGTGCTCAGATGTGTGCATAAGAAAGCTCAGTAGCATTATGGATGATGATGGCAAGAGGCTGGGAGACCTGATCACGTATCTGGGCGATTCTAGTTATGCTTGTGAATTATAACATTATAGCAGACTGGGATGGAAATGATCCTTAAAGACCATTCACAACCTGCGGGTTGCGTAGATTATGAACCCAAAGCCCAGAGAGGGGTAGCAACTGGCTCAAGGTCACACAGCAACTGGGTCACTGCCCAGGACTGGAAGCAGCACAGGGGGAGAGGTGGGCATGCGTTCCCTTTGTCTCTCGTGGCTCTTGGGTGTTGAGTAGCAACCCAGTCAGTGGCTTCATGCATTGCAGATTCCTAGCACGTTTGGGAGGTTTTTGTAAAGTGATGCTCGTAATAAATTTTCCCCCTTGAGGACAATGAAGTACAAAAGGAGGGGGTAAGTGCTTGACAAGGGCTCTGATTAAAGCCAAATACAGACGTTTTCAACAATAAAGGCTGCTGGCGCCACCGAGACATGAATAACACAAAATGCAAAGCTCTAGGCCTAGTTGGAGAGAAGGGGGGTATAGGGTGACTGTGTCAGAGGCTCAACTGGAGGCAGGGAAGAAACCTGTGGTTGCTGGTCTCCTACCTCCCCCTCCAAGGGAGAAACTCTGCACTTCACACCCAGGCTCCCTCCCTCACTCCTGTGCCTGCACATCACCCTCATTTACAGCCCGACCGCCAAACATCCCCCTGAACATTCCTCTAGTCTCCAGTCCCACCCCCTTGAGCATCACCCAGCTATCACCTCCTCCTTGAAGCCTTCTTGGACTGCACCAGTCCATACTGCTGTCCCCAGTCTGAGCTCCACAGCCTCTTCAGGCTTTCCAAAGGATGGAGCTTCAGTTCTGTCCATTGCGAGCTATCTCCTCTGAACATACCACTACCCACCATCCCTCAGGGGTCAGAGCTGAGAAATTGACACAGTCCCACAGCCCAGATTCCCCTGGGCTCACTCTACCCTGGAGATACAGCTTGCAATACAGGTAAACTGAGGCTCTGACTGATCCCCCTCCCCCCCCACAGGCAGGGGAGAGCAGTCCTATACCTGGATTCCTATTTGTAAATACACAATGTGTCCCCATACCTGCCCAGCCACTCCAGGCCACCTTGTGATTTCCTGCTTCACCAGTGTCCGTCTGTCCTCCCAGGTTGATTTGAACTCCAGGAGGAGAGGGCCTGTGGTGCCTTCCCCCCTTACTCCTGCGTCTTCTTCTTCCAAGGTGTGGCCAAGGAGTACTCCGGGGAAACCAGACTCTGATTACTCAAGTGGGGTTTCGGAGCTCACTCTTCAATGGGCCTTAGTTCTCCTGCCTATAAAGAATTGGTCTGCATACCTTTCAAGTTTGCCTGAAGAATCAATGCATAGGAGATTGGACCCCAGACTGTCGTACAAGTGACACCAGCCAGCAGTTGAGATGGGGTCAGACACAGGTTCAGACAGGCTCATGCACGGAACCATAAGCCTGCAAGCCCCTGGGCCTGAGCACGAGCTTGGAGGGGCTCTAGAGAGGGCTGCCACCATCGGCGCTCGACAAGCACTGGGAGTAACAAGGGGCAGTGGGAAGGGCCCAAGGTGTGGATCCACAGGAATTAGCCTGGGCCCAGACACAGCCACTGACAAGCTGCTGAGCCCTGCATGAGACAGTTCTCTTCTCTGGGTCTCAGTTTCTTTATCTGCAAAGTGGGAATAATGCCTTCCAAGCTGTTGTAAGCACAGAATGACATCATGTGTGGGCAAATGGGTTTTTCTTTGTCTTTTATAATTAATAGTATTTGAATTATAGAATCCCTGTGTGGTACAAAACAGTTAATGCTCTCGGCTGCTAACTGAAAAGCTAGCAGTTGGAATCCACCCAGAGATACCTCAGAAGAAAGGCTTTGTGATCTACTTTCTAAAGGTCATAAAACCAAACCAAACCTGTTGGTGTCAAGTCAATTCCAACTCACAGCGACCCTAAACGACAGAGTAGAACTGCCCCATAGGATTTCCAAGGAGCACCTGGTGGATTCAAACTGCCAACCTTTTGGATGGCAGCCATAGCTCTAACCACTTCACTGCTAGGGTTTCCCAAAAGATCACAGCCTTTGAATAGTCTATGGAGCGCAGTTTGACCCTGAAACACATGGGGTCACCATGAGTTGGAGTCAACTCTACGGCAGCAGGTTAACTGGTTTTATTTAAATTAGTCAAGTGGCGAATATATTCTTACTGTAAACATTCAAACAATGTTTGGATAAAATATAAGTAAGGCTTCACTAACTCTCCTCTACCCCAGACCCAGCCCCTCCTCAGAGTAACTGCTATCATCATTTAATATCTATCTTTTCAACCCTTTTATCGACATGCGTTTGAGCGCAATTATGTATGCACATATTGAAATAAACAGTTTTATTTTGCATTTTTTTTTTAACATAATGAGATTATACTAGCTGGGTTCTCTGCTCAGGGTCTCAACAGGCTGCAATCAAAGGGTGTCTGAGCTCCATTCTCATCTGAAGGCTCAACGGGGAGGAATTAGCTTTCAAGTCATTCAAGTTGTTGACAGAATTTCTTTCTTTTTGAGGTGATAAGATTTTTGCATTGATAAAAATTATCCATGGTGATGGTTGCATCTTTCTGTGAATATACTAAAAAACATTTAACTGCACACCTTAAATAGGTGAATTTTATGGTATGTGAAATATATCTCAATAAAGCTGTTTTGAAAAAGTATTGCCACTGATATTTTGATCTCCATCTGCAAGACTTGTGTCTCTCCATCAGTTCTTCAGACGGCAATAACAATCATCAATAATAAGTAAGATGTGCCATTTTACCTATCAAAGTGGCAAAAATGAAAAAGCGAAAAACAATCCTAGTGACATTGCAATGAGGTGGTCATTCTCATATATACGTACGGTTGTTAGTGGAATAAACTGGGGCAAACATCTTGGCATATAATTTGGAAATATGAATCAGAAGCATTAAAAGGTTTGTAATTTTTGTGATCAGTAATTTCACTTTAGGATTTGGATAAGAAAGTGACCTGAGATCCCAGCAAAGATTTATGGGCAAAGATTAATCCCAGCGTGACAAATAAGAGGAAATCTGGAGGAGGGTAAATGTTCGTCAACAGGGAAATGGTAAAGTCAGCTACAGTATACCCAGCCCAAGAAATACTATGGAGCCATTAAAGTGATATTTGCAATGAGTAGTTAATGATGGGAAATCTGATTATGTTATGATGTTAAGTGAAAAAAGCAGAATAGAAAATTCTTGAGCACGTGAGACCAGTTATGAAAATGTGGAGGAAAAAAGACTGGGCTGATTCTGTGTGTCGGGTATAAGCCCATCTTTATCTTTTTCTGTTTTCCATTGTAAACACATATATCCGTGCCCCCCTTCCCCCATAGAGTTACAGAGGAAAAGAGAGACCACGTGCCATCCGCTTTCCGAGGATCCCTGACGTTATTAAAGGGTCATAGCGTGAGCTGCAAGATGTTTCTGCACGAGTATCGTTCCCTAGTCTTTGAAAACAGGATGCTGACTTCCTGATGTTCCTGGTGGTTGTGTCCAAGGTGCAAAGGCGGAGGAAATGCCCTCCTGAATGTTCTTTTCCTGACTTCTTATGGCACGGTTTCTGCCAGAGCTCCTGCTAGGTCTTTGTGAAACATTTCTCTTCGTGCCCTCGGAGGATGTTGGAAGTGCATTGTCCCCCTTGCACAGATTTTGCACTCCTGACATGCATTGTCACAGCGCAGAAGACTGGCTTTGAGTGCTTACCCTGGACACACATCCACACCACATGTACGCTGAACTTTGGTGTTCTCTTTTATGAATATGCAAAGTTGTGTTGCCACCCTGCCCTTTGCTCTGATAGAGGAGCCCTTGTAATCACGGAAATGACCCTGCTGTTCCGCCCTAGAGGAAGAACAGGAAGGGACCTCAGAAGCGGGAAAGGACCAGGGCCAGGAGAGCAGCACCATCTAGTCAGCAGACACTGCAAACCTGAGACCTGCAGAGAGGCTGCTGGAGCTGCCAGAGAGAGGAAAAGCCCAAATCTTGGTCATCTCACCAGCAGGTACCAGCCTCTCAGTCCCATTCCTGTCTGCTTTCAAGGACCCGGGAGGTCTGGGCAGCCACAATGGGAGAAAGAATGCTTGGAGAGGTGGCCAGAGGACCTGGGAAGAGCCAGGGCCGACCCAAGGTAGCCATGAACCACGAGCTCGTTATCAAGTATCCTCCAAAGATTAAACGTTACACATCTCTTCCTGTTTGAGATTGTAACTTCTGCTTCCCAGTTGCCATCAAGTTGATTCTGACTCGTGGCGACCCCACGTGTGTCGAAGTAGAGCTGGGCACCGACCCCACGTGTGTCGAAGTAGAGCTGGGCACCGACCCCACGTGTGTCGGAGTAGAGCTGGGCACCGACCCCACGTGTGTCGAAGTAGAGCTGGGCACCATAGGATTTCCAATGGCTGATTTTTTGGAAGTAGATCACCAGGCCTTTCTTCTGAGGCTCTCTGTGTGGAATCGAACCTCCAGCCTGAGGTCAGCAGCTGAGCACATTAACCCTTTATACCACCCATGGGCTTTCATGGTTTCCTGCAATAGAAAAGCTAACTCGTAGCGTTTGGTAGGGGAGGAAGTTGGTCGGAGATTCAACAGGATCCTACTTCATTAGCAGCTGGGTAATTTGGGGAGATGGGTTAGGAATGCTTAGACCTCCAGAGGGGTGTCGGGGGGGTGTGCCAAGCCACCTACACTGAATTGTGACATGGACTAGGGGTTGGAGTACAGTCTGTGGACTGTGTTAGGAGCTCAGTCTGGGGCTGAGATTGGACTCAGTCTTTGGCCAGGCCAGGCCTGCGTCTGTGAAGGGGGTGATGGCTTAATCTAAGCCCACGATTGGAGGCAAGTCAGTGACCAGAGTCAGGGCTCTCAGTCTGTGGCTGACCTCAGGGCCTACTGTGTGGCCAGTTCAAGGTCAAAACTCATCCTTACTTTGGGAGAACCTGTTGCTCAGTAGGAGAGGCACAATGATGGGCTGTTAGATTCCAGGCTGCTCTGCCCTACTCTCACCTTGATCATTGGACCTAAGAAATGAATCATTCTGAGAAGCTGAGGACTCAGAAACCCAACCTCCCATGGGGCAGTGCCCACCTGGCACAGCCCTTCCTGCCTCTTTCTCTCCTCTCACCTGGCCTTGCTTGCATGCCCTTGCCTCCTAACATGTGTTTCGTGAGCCTAGGCAGGTGTGTGGGGGAGAGCTCAGAGAGTAGGGTGTCTGGCCCCACCCTGGAGCACTTCACACTCTAGTTGGGGAGGATTCTGACCTGTGGAAACAAGAACAGTTCCGTAGCCTGTGGCCCTGATTTGGAGCCCTAGTGGGGCAGTGGGTAAGCATTCAGTTGCTAACCATAAGGTCAGCAGTTCAAATCCACCAGCCGCTCCTTGGAAACCCTATAGGGCAGTTCTACTCTGTCCTAGAGGGTTGCTATGAGTCGGCATTACTTGACAACCATGGGTTATGGGTGCTCTGAGAAGAGGCAACTTCAGGGGGCTGGAATAGCCAGGGGAGACTTCCTGGAGGAGGTGGCGTTTGCACTGCCTGGTGAGACTCTGACAGGCAGTGAAGAAGGCTCCAGTGTTGTCAAGAAATACATAAAAACCTGGCAAAACTACCAAAAGCCTTTTCTGGATGTTACTTTACTTCAGACACAATATTTTGATCATTTCCACATAAGATGAATCAGAAACATATGCATTAATTTCCCCTTGAAAATATACACTTGTTTTACTTGGCAAAATGCATAATGGGATTTGATGAATGTAACACAACTGAAGAATTGTATGGGATCCAAGACTGGAAGGTCTCAGCATCTTGTGGCCTCTCCCTGGAAGCTGCTTCTTCAATGCACACTTGGCTGGGGCTTGAGCCTTTCCACTTGCCCAGCTTCTCTTGCTAGGAACATCCTGGTACCCAGAAGCCCAAACCCAAAGCCAGACCAGATCTCAACTTTTACAGAGGGCCCAGGACACAAGCTAGGCCCATCCTGGCCAAGGGGCTGGTTTCTTGGAAAAGTCATGGAAATATCTGGTCCACTAAAGTTGTTTTTTTATTTTAATCAAGCCTCCTCTCCCCCTACAAATGTCCTCATGTCCCACAATGAGAAACATTGCCTACACAATTGTTAACCGACATCCATGTTGTTGTTGTCAGGTGCTGTCAGGTCGGTCCTGACTCATAGCAACCCTATGCACAACATGATGAAACACTGCCCAGTCCCGCATCATCCTCACAATCATTGTTATGTTTGAGCTCATTGTTGCAGCCACTGTGTCAATCCATCTTGTTAAGGGTCTTCCTCTTTTTCAATGATCCTCTACTTTACCAAGCATGATATCCTTCTCCAGGGACAGATCCCTCCTGACAACATGTCCAAAGTATGTGAGGCACAGTCTTGCCATCCTTGCTTCTAAGGCTGGTGAGTTGGTGCTGGCTGTTGGCAGGAGCCCTCTGTCCCTCTCCATGTGCGCCTCTCCACAGTGCTGCTTGAATGTCCCTATGACACAGTGACTGGCTTCCTTGGAGAGAGTGATTCAAGACAGCAAGGTACAAGCAATCATACTTTATGACCTAGGCTCAGAAGTCACACCCCATTCCAAACCAAACCAAACTCATTGAGGTCGAGCATATTCCAACTCGTAACGACCCTATAGGATAGAGTAGAACTGCCCTACGGGGTTTCCAAGGCTGTAACCTTTCTCCCGTGGAGTGGCTAGTGGGTTCGAACTGCCTACCTTTTGATTAGCAGCCGAGCACTTAACCACTGCTCCACTAGGGCTCCCTTACGCACACCATTACTTCTGCCATATTTTATTGGCCACATAGGCCATCCCTGATGCAATGTGAGAGGGGGCTACACAAGGGTGTGAAGACCAGATGGTGAAGGTCACTGGGGAATATGATGGGGACTGGAAGTCCTGTTTCCATGGGAACTCCCACCTATTCAGTTGGATACCCCATAAAAAAGGCAGTAAATCACCCAGATGCCCTCTGTTTTCCCTATTAAGCCACCAAAAGAGCTTCTCTACACTTGATTTGTTCCATTGGGATTGGTCTCCCACCCTGGGACCAACCTGTACTTTACAGGTGGTCACGTTATCATCATTGATCTGAGCCTTAGTCACTGAGGGAATGCCTAAATGCTTGGTGTCTGATGTTAATGATACTGGAGTCTTGGGGAGAAAACGCAGAGGCAGGCAATGGGCTAATAGAAGGGAGACTGGAGGGTTAGGAGTCAGGAAACCTGTGTCAGTAAACCAGGAGGCACTGCCCCATGGGCCAGACAGAGATAGGCATTCTCAGTTAGCAGTGGTCTAGTGGGATGGTTAAGTGAGCTGTTATGGAGCCAGATAACCCTGTCACTTTCCAGGGGACTGACTTAACTTCTCTGAGCTCTGTTTCCTCACGTGGAAAGGACATTAAACAAGGTTGTTGGGAGGTGGCTGCTGTTATTCCAGTGTTATTATGACTATGCTATCCCACCACTGAGTCCTCCTCTGGGTCAGGCCCGGTGCCACTGTGTGTTAGAGATTACCTTGTTTCACTCTCCTCAGCATGGATTTCCATTCCCGCCATCCTTTCACAAGGCCATGCATGGCTGACACAGATGCAGCCACAGGGCAGGTCCGGTTTAAATCTCCGGAAGTGGGGGTGCAGATGCAGGTGGACTGGAAGAATTGGTGGCTGGTGGAGAACGAGGTCTCTCTTGTCTGGTTGAGTCTTGGGTTGGGTTCCCTAGAGAAGCAAAACCAGTAAAGCTTGTAAATATATATAGAGAGAGATTTATAACAAGGAAATGGCTCACGTGATTGTAGAGGCTGAAACATCCCAAGCCTGTGGATCAGGATAGAGGCTTCTCCCGATTCAGGCAGGGGCAGGGGCTGGCGAAGCCAAGACTGGCAGGTTGGAGAGGAAGGCTCTTGCTCAGAGGCTGTGAAGATGGACGAATCCCAAGATCGGCAGATAGGCTGATAGCTCGAGTTCCAAGAACCGGAAAGTCAGATGAACAGGGGGCAGCCGCAGGATCCAGAGCGAGCAAAAGCCAGAACATCTGCTTATATTCAGATGCAGACAACATGCCCAAGGAAACTTCCTTTCAAATGACTGGCTACTCACAGCCTATCCCATCAGGGAGTGATTATATACAAACACTGAGAATCATGGCCCAGCCAAGCTGACACACAATCTTAACCATCATAGGTTGCTTCTATTTTCTGGGCCACTGAGAGGGGGCTGTCCCCTGGGCCTGGCCATGTGCCCTGGGCTAAGATCAGGGGAAGGGAAAGTCCCTTTGTCTGGAGTCCTCTTTCTGTAACAGCCTCCAGGACAATAGCCAGGTCAACAGCTTTACAGAGAGCAAATGGGAAAGTCCTCGGCAAAAGTCCAAGGCATCCCACCTCTTGGAACTCTGCCTGTAAAGTGCTTAGAATAGTGCCTGATGCATAAACAAGGTGCTATATAGGGTCAGCTCTGACTCATGGCAACCCCATGTGTCTCTGAGTAGAACTGTGCTCCATAGGGTTTTCATAGCTGATTTTTGGAAGCAGATCACCAGGTCTTTCTTCCAAGATACCTCTGGGTGAACTTGAACTGCCAACCTTTTGGTGAGCAGCTGAATGCGTTCACTGTTTGTACCACTCAGGGACTCCTCCTGGTGTGTAGTTAAGTGTTACCTAAGTATTAGCTGTGGTTGTGGTTGCTGTTGCTACTACTACTCTGTAGACATCCTTTAGGCAGAGATGGAAAAGTTGTGGGGAGCAGTGGTGGTGGACAGGCAATACCTGGTAGGTGTAGGGCAATAGCAGCCAGACAGCCACTAACCAGGCTCTACCCAGCAGGAGCCTGGAAGACCTGATCAAAGACCCACACTCACGCTGGTAGTATCAGAGAGTCCAGAGGCCATCCATACAAGTTTATGAAAGGGGTAACTGAGACCCAGGAAGAGGAAAGGACTTGGCCCATACATCGCAAAGAGCAGCAGAACTGGACTGGAACCCAGCGTTCCTGACTCCCCTGGCCCGAGGCTCTTTCTACTACTCGGCATTGCCTTTTCTTGTGCATCCATAAGTCTTCTTATGCATATAAATCTCATTATATATTATTGTTATGGAGCCCTGGTGGCGTAGTGGTTAAGGTCTTGGCTGCTAACCAAAATGCTGGCAGTTCAAATCCACCAGCTGCTCCTTGGAAACTCTATGAGGCAGTTCTACTCTGCCCTATAGAGTCTCTATGAGTTAGAACTGACTCAATAGCACCCAACGAGAACAATTAATCTTGTTGTCTTTGCAGAGCTCCCTTGACACTTAGCTTTTCTTTTGATTGATATCTTAGCTGTGGGCATTTCAGTCTGGACCATAGCAGTCTCCTTAGAAGTTCTGGCTCATTCATTCCTTAAGAGATACAAGCAGAATTTAAGAACCAGGCTCTCTGCTAAGCATGGGGTATTCCTAAATGAGTGAGGCATAGTCAGCCCCTACCTGAGAGGAGCTCAAAGAGCAGTGCATGGGGCAGACAGGTACATGGTCAACAAATAAATTGCAGTACCCAGTAATGAAGGCAGCAACAGAAGCACACCTGGGGTGTGGCAGGAGCCCGGGCGGGGGTGGTCACCCTGCCTGGCCACTTGGGGAAGGTTTGTCCAGGCAGTGACACCTGGGTCTTCAAAGATGAATAGAACTTTGCTGGGGAGGGCAAAGCAGGGAAGGGCATTGGAGACAGAAACAATGCATGAGAGAAGGCACAAAGTTGGGGAAGGGTGAACCTGCTGAGCAAAAGACAGGAGAATACTTGGCTTTGGAAGAGACCACCTATACTGGAGATGCAATTGCAAGGCTGGCTGGAGCAGAAGTGGGTAAAGACCTGGACCTCTGCAGCTAATGCCCTGCACTACCACTTGTTAGGCCTGTGACCTTGAGCAAGACACTTAAGCTCATAGTGCCTCAGTTTTCCTGGATGTAAAATGGGAATGACAGCAGCATCTTCTTCACAGTGCTATCCTAAGGATTGAAAAACACATGTAAAGTACTAAGCACGGGCTGACGCATAGCAAACACTCAACCAATTGTGGTTGTCGTTGTTACTGTTATCATCATGGAGGCCTTTACATGGGACCTCTTCATAGGCCAAGGGGAGCCAGAAAGCACCAGGGCAGGCATGTTTGAAGGGTAGAGGGAGCCAGGTGGACCTGAAAGACAGAACCAGACCAGTGGAGTCTGAATTCATCTCAGGAGGAGCTGAGTCACAATCACCGCTGACCAAAGAGCACAGGGTCTCACAGGGTGGGGAGCTCCATCATCACAAGTCAATGATGAGCAGTCACTCGGTGCCAGTTGCCATCAAGTCAATTCAACTCATGGCGAACCCACGTGTGTCAGAGTAGAACTGTGCTCCATAGGATTTTCAAGAGCTGTGATTTTTCAGAGGTATATATTTTTATATCACTAATCCTTTCTTCCGAGGCACCTCTTGCTGGACTCGAAATACCAGGCTTTCGGTTAGCAGACGAGCGGGTTAACCGCTTGCACCCCCCAGGGACTCAAGTCACTTGGTAGAAATGTGGAATGTGAGTGTGTGTATGTATGTGTGGGTGTATGAGTGGGCGAGTTGTCTTCCCTGAACTGGGAGTGCCCTGCCCCCTCCATTCCTGAGCATCCATTGTTCTATTTCTAAGCCCCAGGTGCCAAAGGGCTAGGTTAAGTTAGCTTTCTGGATTTATCACAGCCTCACACAATGGTCATGCTCCTGGCAGCTTTACAGAGGCTGAAAATCTTCCCTGGGTAATCCACAGCTCGAGCTAACGAAGGGGCAGATATTAATTAAAGCACAGATTAGCTGTCAGTCATAGGCATCAGTGCCAGGGCTTAGAATTGCTTAATAAGAGGGTTTGTTACACTGTTTTGCCTGGAGAAGGCAATATTGATCAGAAATCCCTGGCCTGGAACTAATTGAATATTCACCCACAAATTGCAGTTCCTGATTACTTCTGAGGTCATCTCTTTCATTGTAACTTGGGAAATTGCAGATGGGTTTGGGGCACAGCAAAAGAGAGGGGGAGGGAGCAGGAGAGAGAGGGGGGCACTGAAACAGGAAGGGAGGGAGAGGCAGAAAACGAGGAGAATGAGGCAGGGAAAGAAATGGAGGCCTTTTTGCCTGAAAAATCAGATATGACAAGGCAGATAAGGCCTTCGTCTTGAAACTACTTCTTATTCCTTGGAGAGGACTTTTCTTGTTGTCCAAGTTTACCAGGAAGTGTTTGCAGTACTGCAATTTTAATGAAGGAAGCTTTCACTATGTTAACCTTGGGAATAAACTAATATGAATTCATTCCTCTCCATTCCCTCCCTCCCTCCCCATAGCAGCTGCAAAGTACAATTATAAGGGGCTCTCAGTGATGTTTGGGGAATTCTGCCACTTCCAAGGGTGAGAGTGGGATCTTGGGGATGTCTGCAGGAGCTGAGAAAGGAGGAATGGGGCTTGGGGGCCTGAGGGCTCTGCAGTTCTCAGCTCTTATGATGGGACCACAGGCCTGGGCCTGATTGCCCAAGAGGCATTGGGAGGCCTGTGCATCTTCCTGACCGCAGCTTGATGACTTGCTACCTCCTTGCCTGAACATGGACAAGGCTGGGCACTGGTTCAGCCTCGGATGCACGAACATCTTGTCTCTCGTACACCCCAGTACATGCACCCTGATTTTCGGGTTTGTGGTAGAGTGAGGGAATTAAGAAAGCAATGGAAGACACACAAGCCAGGGTCACGCAACATGCCAAGTACTCAGAGGCAAGAGCCACAAGCTCTACCCCACTGAACATGGGCTTCAAGGATGAGTGTGAGGGCTGCTGGCAGAGAAGAGAGGAGAAGCTATTCCAAGGAAAAGTGAAAAGTCAAGGGCACTAGAAATGGCACTGTCCATGTGTTCAGGAGAAATCAAGGATCTTAACAGGGTGCAGGGTCTTGCAAAGTTAAGGGTCCCAGAAAACATGGGGTGTGTTCAGGAGATATCAAGGATCTTGATAGAGTGCAAAGATCTTTAAAAGTCAAAGGTTCAAGGACAGTGTGGTCAATAATAGTAGGAAATTCAACATACCACTCTCGGTAAAGGACAGGACATCTAGAAAGAAACTAAATAAAGATACAGAAGATCTAAAGACCGTAACCAACCAACTTGACCTCATAGACGTATACAGAACACCCCACCCCGCAACCGCAAAGTACACATTCTTTTCCAGTGCACATGGAATGTTCTTCAGAATAGGTCACATCTTAGGCCCTCAGAAACCCTCAACAAAATCCAGAACCTTGAGATAATACAAATTATCTTTTGTGATCATGACACCATCAAAGTGGAAATTAATAACAGGAAGAACAAGGGAAAAAAATCAAATACCTGGAAACTGAGTAACACCCTGCTTACAAACCACTGGGCAACAGAAGAAATTAAAGATGGAATAAAAAAATTCCTAGAAATGAGAGAGAATGAAAACACATCATATGAAAACCTTTGGGACATAGCAAAGGGTGTGCTCAGAGGTCAGTTTATAGCAATGGATGCACACACATCAAAAAAGAAGACAGGGACGAAGTCAAAACATTAGCTACACAACTCATGCAAATAGAAAGAGAACAGCAAAGGAAGCCCACAGCCACCAGAAGAAAGGAAATAATAATAAAGATCAGAACAGAAATAAATGAAACGGAAAATAGGAAAACAATAGAATCAACAAGGCCAAAAGTTGTTTCTTTGAAAGGATCACCAAAATCAACAAATCTTTGGCCAAACCGACAAAAGAAAAACAGAGCAGGAAGTAAATAACCCAAATAAGTTAAGTAGAGAACATTACAGCAGACCCAACTGAAATAAAAAGGATCATAACAGAGTACTATGAAAAACTATACTCCAACAAATTTGAAAACCTAGAGGAAATGGACAAATTTCTAGAAACGGAGCACCTACCCAAACTAACACAAAATGTTGAAAATCTGAACAGAACCATAACAAGAGAAGAGATTGAAAAGGTAATAATAATAAAAAAAAAACTCCCAACAACAACAACAAAAAACCCTGGCCCAGATGGCTTCACTGGAGAAATCTACCAAACGTTCAGAGAAGAGCTTACACCAGTACTACTCAAAATTTGAGAATGTAGAAAAGGAAGGGATGCTTCCAAATTTATTCTGTAAAGCCAGCATAACCCTTATACCAAAACCAGGCAAAGACACCACAAACAAAGAAAATTACAGACCAATATCTCTCATGAACATAGAGGCAAAAATTCTCAACAAAATTCTAGCCAATAGATTTCAGCCTTATATGAAAAAATAATACACCATGACCAAGTGTGATTCATACCAGGTATGCAAAGATGGTTCAACATTAGAAAATCAATCAGCATACTCCACTACATAAATAAAATAAATGAAAAGAATCATGTGATCATCTCAACGGATGCAGAAAAGGCATTTAACAAAGTCCAACACCCATTCCTGAAAAAAACTGTCAATAAAATAGGTATAGAAGGGAAATTTCAACATAATGAAGGGCATCTATGCAAAACCATCAGCCAACATCATTCTTAATGGACAGAGGTTGAAAACATTCCCCTTGAGAACAAGAACAAGACAAGGATGCCCTTTATCACCAGTTCTCTTTTATCATTGTGCTGGAAGTCCTAGCTAGAGCAATAAGACTAGAAAAAGAAATAAAGGGCACCCATATTGGTAACGAAGAAGTTAAACTGTCCCTATTTGCAGATGATATGATACTAAACATAAAAAACCCAAAAGACTCCAAAGAAAACTACTAGAACTAATGGAAAGATTCAGGAGAGTAGCAGGATATAATACAAACATACAAAAATCAGTTGGATTCCTATACACCAATAAAGAGAACTACAAAAAAGAATTCAGGAAAACAATACCACTAATAATAGCCCCTAAAAAAATAAAATACTTAGGAATAAATCCAACCAGGGTCCTAAAAGACCTATACAAAGAAAACTATAAAACACTACTGCAAGAAACCTACATAAGTGGGAAAACATACCATGCTCACAGATAGGTACACTTAACGTTGTGAAAATGTCAATTCTACCCAAAGCAATCTACAAATACAATGCAATCCATCTCATTCTTTAATGAGGTGGAAAAACTAATCATTAACTCTATGTGGAAGGGAAAGAAGCCCTGGATACTATTGAAGAAGAAGAATAAAGTAGGAGGACTTGCACTACCTGACCTCAGAACCTTCTACACAGCTACGGTAGTCAAAACAGCCTGGTACTGATACACTGACACACATACTGACCAATGGAACAGAATTGAGAACCCAGAGGTAAATCCACCCACTGATGGTTGCCTGATCTTTGACAAAGGCCCGAAGTCTATCAAATGGGGCAAAAGACAGTCTTTTAACAAATGGTACTGGCAAAACTGGATGTCCATCTGCGAAAAAAAAGAAACAGGACCCATACCTCACACCATACACAAAAAATAATTCGAAATGGATCAAAGAGCTAAATATAAAACCAAAAACTATGATCATAGAAGAAAAAATAGGATCAATGCTAGAGGCCCTAATACATGGATGGCATTAACAGGATATAAACCATAACTAACAAACACAAACCCAGAAGATAAGCTAGATAACTGGGACCTTCTAAAAATTAAACGCTTTTGCTCACCAAAAGACTTCAACAAAAGAAGAAAACGACAACCTATGGACTGGGGGAAAAAAAAATTGGCTATAACAAATCCAACGACGGTCTAATCTCTAAAATCTATAGGAAAATCCAACACCTCTACAACAAAAAGACAAACAATCCAATTAAAAAATGGGCAAAGGATATGAACAGATACTTCATCAAGAAGCCATTTGAGCAGCTAACAGACACATGAGGAAATGCTCGAGATCACTAGCCTTTAGAGAAATGCAAATCAAAGCTACGATGAGATGCCGTATCACCCCAACGTTACCGGCACGAATCAAAAAACAAAAAATAATAAATGTTGGAGAGGCTGCGGGGAGATTGGAACTCTTATGCACTGCTGGTGGGAATACAAAATGGTACAACCATTCTGGAAGATGATATGGCACTTCCTTAGAAAGCTAGAAATACAAATACCATATGACCCAGCAATCCCAGTCCTAGGAATATATACTAGAAAAATAAGAGCCATCGCACTAATAGACATATGCACACCCATGTTCATTGCAGCATTGTTCACAACAGCAAAAAGATGGAAACCACCTAGATGCCCATCAACAGATGAATGGATAAGCAAACTATGGTATATACACACGATGGAATACTACACAACGATGAAGAACAGTGATGAATCTGCAAAGCATCTCACAATATGAATGAATCAGAGGGCATTATGCTGAGTGAAATAAGACAATCACAAAAGGGCAAATATCGTATGAGACCACAACTGTAAAAACTCATGAAAAAGTTTATACACAAAAATAAACAATCTTTGATGGTTAAGAGGGAGGGAAAGGGTGGGGAAGGAAAAACACTAAATAGACAATAAACCACTGCCCACTGTTCTATAGACAATAGATAAGTGGTAACTTTGGTGAAGGATAATACAGTACACAGTACTGGGGAAGCCAGCACAGCTTGTCCAAAGCAGGGCTGTGGAAGCTCCAGAGACACATCCAAACTTACTGAGGGACTGAATTACTGGGCTGAGGGCTGTGGGGACCATGCTGTCAGGGAACATCTAGCTCAATTGGCATAAAAGTTTATAAAGCAAATTTTCTACATTCTACTTTGGTGAGTAGCGTCTGGGGTCTTAAAAGCTTGTGAGCGGCCATCTAAGATAATCTATTGGTCTCACCCCTTTGGGAGCAAGGGAGAATGAATAAAACCAAAAACACAAGGGAAAGATTAGTCCAAAGGACTAGTGGACTACAACTACCACAGCCTCCAGCAGACTGAGTCTATCACAACTAGATAGTGCCCGGCTACCACCAGGCTGCTCTAACAGGGATCATAATAGAGGGTCCCGGACAGAGCTGGAGAAAAATGTAGAACAAAATTCTATCTCACACACACACACACACACACACACCACACACACAAGACCAGACTTACTGGCCTGACAGAGACTGGAGAAACCCCAAGAGTATGGCCCCCAGACACCCTTATAGCTCAATAACGAAGTCACTCCCGAGGTTCACACTTCAGGCAAAGATTAGACAGGCCCATAAAACAAAACAAGACTAAAGGGGCACACCAGCCTGGGGGCAAGGACGAGAATGCAGGAGGGGACAGGAAAGCTGGTAATAGGGAACCCAAGCTCGAGAAGGGGAGAATTGACATGTCGTGGGGTTGGTGACCAATGTCACAAAACAATATGTATTGTTTAATGAGAAACTAGTTTGCTCTCTAAACCTTCATCTAAAGTACAATTAAGAAAACTAATTAATTAAAAAAAAAAAAGAAACAGTGTGGTACGTTCAGGGGATATCAAGGATCTTGACAGAGAGCAGGCGGGTGTGGCGAGGCCTGGGCGGGTGGCTGGACCAGGAAGAACTTCAGTTTTAGACTTCACCCTGAGTGCTGAGGGGGAATTGGTAGAGATGCTAAGCAGGGGAGTGATGGGTCAGGTTTGTGTTCTGGGAAGAGCGTGGATTTGGAAGTTGGGGAAGAGGTTTGGAAGGAGACTGGAACTGGTGAGGCTCTGATCCAGGGAAGTGACTTGAGGTGGAAAGGAGAGGGCTGTTGATGCAGGAATGAGTGACTGATTAGGTTAGCAGTGGGGGAGAAGAGAGAGAGAGGAAGAGGTCCAAGGTGGTGTTTCTGACTTAGGTAACTGAGTGGACCGAGAGGAAGAGCACATGTTAAGGAACACATTTGGAGAGAAAATGGCATATCCAGCCTCGGCTTTGCTGAGTCTGTGGACTCCTCGGGTGGTGCAAACAGCAACACACTCGGTAGCTAGCTAAAATGTTGGGGGTTGGAGTCCACCCAGAAGACAGCCTGGAGGTAACTTCCGGTACAGCAGCCACTGAGATCCCTACTGAGCCCAGTTCTACTTCGACACACATGGGGTCGCCCTGAGTCAGGATCAACTTGACGGCAAATGGTTTGATTTTTGGTTGGTGCCGAGTCTGAGGTCTTGGGAGGTGTCCAGGGCAATTGGATCATAGGCCTGGTGCTCAGGAGACAGGTACAAGACAGATAGTAGTTGAAGCCACGTGTGAGAAAGCCATTTGATGTCCAGGGGAGTGGAGAGAGTAGGAAGAGGACAGATCAAACCCCAAGGGACAGCAACACTTAAGGCAAAGTAAAAGCCTCCAGTGATAGAGAAGCCGCCACCCAAAGCCCAGGAGTGAGCATAATTAAAGGCAACACACTACTTTAACAAATTCTTTGTCCTACAGACCTAACAGGAGAGAGGAAGCCTGAGCTTTAGTAGTAATTTATCTCAATGTAGGCTTTTAAGCCTCAATTTATCATTGTCTCTGACAACACTTGGATTAATCTGTTGCTCAGTGTCTTTCTCGCTGCTGCGAGTCCCAAAAGGATAAAAGGGAATTGATATACATAAAGAACTGAATTTCAATTAATGCAAGCCGGGGCTAATTTTCCAACACATAACCTAGAAACATTCTCATTCATTACAATTTTGTTGTTGCTGATCCTCCAGGGAAAACATGCCCACGGATTTATTTATTTTTTCTGGCATCGAATTCATCATCAGGGGCATTATGGATGAGGGAGGAAGGGAGCTAGCCGGACCCCTTGCCTCTCTCCAGCAGTCCATGTTTTGCCGAGCAATAGAATGCAGTTCCAGAATGTTCCTGAAGTTTCTGGAGTGCTTTCAAAAACTCTTCACCATCTTGAGGCTTGGGTCCTGGGTGGGAGACTGTGGAAACGGAGACTGATGCAGATTCGGGTATTTTGAAATTGACCCAGTGCCTCCCCGTCTGTCAGGCCAGGACTCTACTAACTTGTCGGGGTGGGGAACCTCAGCAGAGGAATACAGTATCATGGCTTCTCTGAAGGCAGAGCTCTGATCCTCATGAGCTTTAATTCTGGTGGGGAAGATGAGCTTCACCCCAATCTGTGGGAAGAAGGTAATGTACTGAAGAAGAAGAGTGCTTCCCATTGGGCTGTACTTTCTCCTCCCCCTCCCCAACACCCCCAGTGGGCTACTTGCCATTTGCCAGACCCTGCATACGCTTGCCCACCTCTGAGCCTTTGCACTAGCACTTCCATTGGTCAGGAGTGCCCTTTTCCCATCTGCCTGTCGAGTCTTCCTTATTCACCAAGACCCAGCTAAGCTTCTGTATTAGTTTCCTAGGGCTGTCTGTAACAAAGGGACACACACTGAGCAGCTTAGAACAACAGAAATTTTTTGCCTCACAGTCCTGGAGGCTAGATGTCTGAAATCAGGGTGTGGATTGTGTTGATTCTTTCCAAGGGCTCTGAGGGAGAATCTGTTCCATGCTTCTCCCCTGGCTTCTGGTGCCGACCAGTGATCCTTGGCGTTCCTCGGCTTGCAGATGCATTACTCCAGTTCTGTCTCTGGGGTCACATAACCATTTTACCTCTGTGTGTCTCTTCTCTTTTATAAGAACAATACTCAGATTGGATTAGGACCCACCCTACTCCTGTATGATCTCAGTAACCTAACTGATAACATCTTCAAAGACCCTATTTCCATAGAAGGTCGCATTCACAGGTACCGGGGATTAGGACTTCAATATATCTTTTTCGAGGACACAATTCAACCCATAACAGTTCTTTTCAGAGACTCTTTCCTCAACATACTCTCTCAAAAATGCTCCCATAGATAGCTCTTTTTATATATTTTTTTACCCTCTACTCTCTTCTCCCACCAGTCTGGGGTAACCACTAATCTACTTTTGTTTCCACGCCTTTGCTTCTTCTAGATATCTCATATAAGAGGGATCATACAATATTTGTCCAGAACCTGACTTATTTCACTCAGCATAATGTTTTCAAGGTTCATTCATGTTGTAGCATGTATGAGAACTTCATTTCTTTTTATGGCTGAGTAACATTCCACTGTATGGATATACCACATTTTCCTTATTCATTCATGTTGATGGACACAGAAGCTCTTTGTTTATGCCTCAGTCCTAGCACGTGTCTTCTCATGGGATGACAACCCTCTGAAGGCGGACGGAAGCCTGCTGTGTACAATTGTGCTGCTGAAGTCTGTACAAAACTACCCACCTGAAGGGCCAGGGGAGGCTGTCTTCTGGTCCTCACTCTGCCCAACAAGTTGCTTGTGTCTCCTGGAGGAGGGAACACACTTTTTTTATTTTTAATAGTCTTTATTTTTTAGGGTAGTTTTAGGTTTACAGAAAAATTGCACAGGAAGGACAGAGTTCCCGTATACTCCTGCTCCTTCCTGCACACACTTCCCTGTTATTAACATCTTGTGTTCCTGTGGTATAGCTGTTATCAACATTGATACATTATTATTAACTAAGGTCCATAGTTTACATTATTGTTGTTGGGTGCCAGGAATCATGGCAACCCCGCCCATACCGCGTGTTATAGAGGGTAGAACTGCTCCATAGGGCTTTCTGGGCTGTAATCTTTGCAGAAGCTGATCGTCAGGTCTTTTTTCCAAGGAGCCGAAGGGTGAGTTCAAACCACCAGAGCACTTAACCATTGTGCTGCCAATACAGTCCTATGGGTTTTGACAAATAGATAATGTCATGTGGCCACTATCATAGCATCACGGGGAAATGTACTTTTTTTGCCCTAAAGTACATTACTTTGGCAACTGTTGGACCCAAGAGGCCGCACCTGCCCAGATGGGCAGTGTTTTTAATCTATCTATCTAATCTTTCTAAACTATCTACTAAATTGTCGAATCCACTCTGACTCACGGTGATGCCATGTATATCAGAGTAGAACTGTGCTCCACCGGGTTTTCAATGGCCGATTTATTGGAAGTAGATCGCCAGACCTTTCTTCTGGGTGGACTTGAACTGCCGACTCTTCAGTTAGCAGCTGAGGTGGTTAACCATTTGCGCCATCCAGGGACTCTCAGGGGATGCCTTATTCTGACAGGCACAAAGGCATCCATGCCTGCTGCCCTAGGCTGCCTCAGCTGAGGATATTTCTTCACTCTGGCCCCTGGGGATGTTTCTGGGTGGGGGCTGGCAATCTCGAGGAGCTGGGCCTTCCTGCCAAGCCAGACTCTGACGCTTCCCAAACAAGCTCATTACAATTCCTTTTCCACTGGGTCTCCCGTGACTGTATGTGATTGGCAGGAGCAAAGCCCTGTTTAAATTGACTTGGCCCAAACATAGGGAAGAATCAGAACAGTAACCCTTTGAGACCCTCCACACAACCTCCGTCCCTACGCATGGTTAGCTCCAGTCCAGACACTGGGACATCTCTGCCCATAAATCATAGCTTTTATCTGTTCTAGTTTTCCTCTGAGGTCCTCCCACTGCTGGCCAGAAGACCACTGCTTGCCTCCTTCATGTTTGGGGAATTGGAGCCTTTGCACAGGAGAAATCCCTTTGTTTTCACTCCAGAAAGTTAAAGGAGCTGTTTGCGCTTGACCACTAACCTAAACGTTGGTGATTTGAATCTCCCCAGTAGCACTGCAGGAGAAAGCCTTGGCAATCTGCTTCCATAAAGGTTACGGCCAAGAAAACCCCATGAAGCAGTTCTACTCTGTAACATATGGGGTCACCATGAGTCAAAATCGACTCAACAGGCAAAGGGCTTGGTATGATTTTATTCCTGTGTCACAATGGACCTCAAAACTGAGTTTTGTTTTGTTAAAACAGCAACCATTTATTTGCTCACAACTCTGTGGACCTGCAAATTGGGCAAGGGTCAGCAGGGACAGCTTATTTCTGTCTGCTCCACATGGTGTTGATTGGGCCTAGAGGATCCAAGATGGCAGCCCACTCACATGTCTGATGCCTCAGCTGGGATGGCTGGAACCTCTGGGGCCTGACTGGGCCCCTCTTCCACGTGATCTCCCTGGCAGGGTTGGTAGCCAGACTCCTTTACATGGTTGGGCTCAGGGTTCCAAAAGTACAAAAGTAGAAGAGCCCAGGTTAAGGCGTTGGCCTGGAGCTGGCACAGCATCACTTCAATGGCATTGGCCAAAGCCAGTCACAAGATCAGCCCCAAGGGGAACAGACTCTTCCTCTTGCTAGGAGGACGGCTTGTCCAGACAGGGATGGGAGGAATTGTTAGTGGGTATCTTTGCAAGCAATGTACAATTGATTATGGGTATGGTGGAGGGAGGGCCACTGGAGGAAAAATGTGTCCTATTTTTGTGTTAGAGAGCACAGGTCCCACGACTCCAAAGCAAGGAATAGTTTCCATGTTTCCAACACTTCAATAGCCAGCCTCACGGGAAACAGCATGATATGGCAGCAGGGGACAAATGCAGGCTTTGAATACATGTAGCCTTTGGTTCAAATCCTCTGCCTTTTACTAGATTGGAGCTGAGTCCATCAGTGACATCTCCTCTTGTTTAGAACAAGCCCCAGGTCCTTACTGAAGCTTCCGGGGCCAGGTGATCTGGGCCTGCTGCCTCTCTGCCCTCCCCTCCTCTGACGCTCCCCTTCACTCCCTGGCTCCGGCTGCAATGGGCTCCTTGCTGTACTTCCAGCGTTGCAAGCAGGCGCCGCCAGGTCCTTTGTACTCACTGCAGCATCTTCCTGGCCCTTGCTTTCCCCAGATAGCTACATGGCTCTCTCCCTGTGTTCACTCAGGTCACTGCTCAAACTTCTCCTCAGACAAACCTTCGCTGGGACCTACGTGGAGCACACCCCTAAGTATCCACTCTCTCTCCCGTGCCTTTTTCTTCATTGTTCTTATTACCACCTGACCTTATTATTCATCGTCTGTCTGTACTAGAATGTAAGGGTGAGACAGGCTGAGTTTTCTTTTGTTCACTGCTGTGCTCCAGTGCCTCCGCAAGTGACGCGCAGGATAGATGCTCAGTGTATCATCCGTCATGAAGATGGCACAGGATTGGGCAATGCTTTGTTCTGTTATGCATAAGGTCAACAGGAGTCAGGACTGACTACGTGGCAACCAGCAACAACATATCAATGGTAGAATTCTTGCCCTCCATGAGGAAGACCTGGCTTCGATTCCAGCCAGTGTACCTGATGCACGGCCTCCACCCATCTCTCAGTGGAGGCTTACATGTTGCTATGATGCTCAGCAGGTTTCAGCCAAGCCTCCAGACTAAGATGGGCTAGGAAGAAAGGCCTGGTGATCTGCTTCCAAAAATCAGGCAATGAAAACCCTAAGGATCACGACGATCCAATCTGCAACTTACGATGCGGATGGCTCAGGACTGGGCAGCATTCTACTGCCTTGTACATTGGTCACCATGAGTCAGGGGCTGGTTTGATGGCAGCCAGTAGCAACAGTAACATGTATGTGTTGAACGAATAAAAAAAAATCTGACCCTTGATCTTCTTACCTGTAAAATGGAGACGCCAATATCCATATCTCAGCGTTGTTGGAAAGAATGAACAAATGCTGAGTGGAAAGGCAGTGAGTGAGTGTCATGGATTGAATTATGTCCCCCCAGAAATGTTTGTATCACTTGGGCTGGGCCATGATTCCCGGTATTGTGTGATTTTCCTATATGTTGTAAATCCTGCCTCTATGATGTTAATGAGGGAGGATGGGCAGCAGTTGTGTTAGTGAGGTAGGACTCAACCTACAAGGTTGGATTGTGTCTTGAGGTAATCTCTTGAGATATAAAAGAAAGAAGCGAGCACAGAGACGGGGACCTCATATCACCAAGAAAGCAGTTCCGGGAGCAGAGCACATCCTTTGGACCTGGGGTCTCTGTGCAGAGAAGCTCCTAGTCCAGAGGAAGATTGATGAGAAGGCCAACAGAGAGAGAAAGCCTTCCCCTGGAGCTGATGCCCTGAATTTGGACTTTTAGCCTACCTTTAAAAAAAAAAAAAATTTTTTTTTTCTTACTGTGAAGAAATAAACTTCTCTTTGGTAAAGTCACCTACTTGTGGTATTTCTGTCATAGCAGCACTAGCTGACTAAGACAGTGAGCCTCTGTCACCCAGTGGGCCCTTGGAAGATGGGTGCTTCCCCCCTTACTGACTGGCTTCTTCAGAGGACAGCAGCTTTGGAGAGGCCCCCTCTGAGTGTCTGTCTTCAGCCGCGGTGGCTCTGCCGCTGTGGGCGCTTGCTGGCTGCTCAAGCTGCGCCTCCCCCAGCGATGACGCTATTCAACAAGTGCTGCCTCTGTTTGCCTAAAACACTTCAGGGTGTAGAGGCAACACTCCTCACAGGAGGAACACATTGTCTGCCGTCTGGGACTGAGCATGAGCGCTGGCTTCTGAACTCATCCTTACGCAGACAGTGTGCAGTAATTAGTATAATTATTAGGGGGGTTAATGAAGCTGGAAACAGCACTTCAAACGCACGTTTAAACAAAACCTTTTTTAGAAAGTGGGTGAGAAAGTTTGCCTGCTCGGCTTTCTCCTTTTTTTAGAATCAGGATTTCAGTGTTTGAACTCAATATGCCTACCTTCCCCCGAGCCCACCCAGCTCCCGGTCTCCAGCTGTTCATTATGGAATCACCACCCACCTGACACCTAGGGTGAAACTGTAGGGGTCTGAGATTCCCCCATTTCCGTCACCATCTGCATCCAGTCAGTGGCTGGTATGAGTTGAATTGTGTCTCTCAAAAAGATATTTTGAAGTCCAAACCCTTGGTACCTGTGAACATGATGTTGATTGGAAATAGGGTCTTTGATGATGTTATTAGTTGACTTAACATAAACTCATTCTGGCACAGGGTGTGGGCTCTAATCCAGTACGAGTGGGTCTTTAAAAAAAGAGAAGAGACACAGAGACAGAGACAAAGAGGGAAGATGGCTGTGATGATGGGTTGTGACGATGGGGGCAGAGGTTGGAATGAAGCATCTACAAGTGAAGGGACACTAAGGATTGCCAGGAACCACCAGAAGCTAGGAGGAGGCAAGAAAGGCTCTACCTAGAAGCTAGAGAGAGAGCAGGGTCCTTCTGACACCTTGAGTTTGCACTTCCAGCCTCCAGAACTGTGAGACGATAGGCTTTTTATTGCTTTAAGCCACCAAGCTTGTGATGCTTAGTTACTGAGACCCCAGGAAGCTAGTAAAGTGACCAAGACTGCTCATTTCAGCTCCTTAGTGTCCTTGAGTTGATCTCTTCACCATCACTATTCCCACTGCCCAAGGTGAAGGCTCCCACACCCTCTTCTGGATGACAACCTCTTATCTGGTCCCCAGGCTCCATCCAGATCCACTGCTTCCTGGTCACCTTTTTCTTGGGTGGGGTTTCCTAGAAGCAGACCCTGAGACAAAGATTCCTGTAGGAGAGACTTAGTAAGGAGTGTTCCCCAGAAAAACCAGGAGGCAAGCGTGGGGATGCTACTGCTAAATCAGATTCTGACTGGAGGAGTGGGGGCCCCGCACCCTAGCTGCCCACCCATGGAGTTGGAGATCCATGGCTGGCTTTCCCCAGGGCAAGTGAGTTCATATGATACGTACTCAGCACCCTGGGTCCACCTTTGCCCTGAAGTACACCAACGCTTTCATCCATGCCAACAGCTGCCATGAGCCTCAAGCTCAGTCTGTTCACCTGCAGAGGGGACAGAGGAAAGGAAGTGGAGCGACTGGGTTTTGGCATCAGCAAGGTCTGGGTTCGATCCTGGCTTCACCTCTCCTCTGGTTATGCATGTAATTTGCGCCGTTGTCCCCATTTCTTTACTCCTGGTGTTGAAATTAAACATCGCCACCCTTTGCTACGTGACTTTGTAGTACCTCCCAGTAGAATAATCAGTTGTCCCTGAGTCGTTTCTGATTCATGATGACCCCGTGTGTGTCAGAGTAGAACTGTGCTCCCTGGGGTTTTCAGTGGCTACGATTTTTTCCAAAGTAGATCACCAGGCCTTCCTTCTGAGGTGCCTTTGTGTGGTATCAAACCGCCAACCTTTGGGTTAGTAGCCAAGAGCTTAACAGTTTGTGGCACTCCGGATCTCCCCCAGTATAATAGGTAAAATATATTTTACCTTCCTGTTGGTGTAAGGCTTGGCCATAAACTTAGTTTTTACAAAAGGCTGTTATGCATTTACATGTCTTGGCTTGAAGTCTTGTTCTTCTGCCTACTGGCAAGTGGGAAATGCGCTCTGAGTAACCACTGGTCCCAGGAGAAGGAAGAGACTCCTGACACAGACCCAGCCCTCAGCCTGGAGCCAAGCCCGTCGGAGCCACAGCTGTCAGTGAGAAGTAAGTGCTCGTTGTCATCTGGAGAGTCTGGAGATTATTTGTTACAGAGATTATTGCCACAATAGCTGACCAATGGACTATGGGATGTTTGGCTAGTTCCTTATGTTAATCTCCGTGGGATGCTGTTTCCTCATCTGTAAAAAATGGGCAATAACACCTTGCAGCACTGGTGTGATGGTTTAATGGACTATGACATAAGTGAAGCACATGGCGCAGCCCCTGCTACGTGGCAGGCGTGCCATAAATGGAGATTTTTAAAAGAGGGTAGGGTCATCCCATAAAGCTTGATTTGTCAAAGGGTACTGAGTTCCCCTGGTGGAAGGCTCAGGGCCAGGCACCACGAGGGATGGATGTAAGCTCCCATTCTTGTTGCACGATTCACATCAACACCAGATGGGTCTTTGGACTGAAGCTGAGGCAGGATTGGGGACAGGGCAGAGGGAGCGAGAGAATCTCCTCCCCTGAACCTCAGCCCTCAGGACTAATAACTGAACGAATGTACTTCCTCCATTCTTGACTTGCTCTTTTCTGAGTTTCTTGGCAACAAAAGCAACTTTACCAACCTTCTGTCACCTCCATCAAACCCTGTTGCCATTGAGTGGATTCCAACTCATAGTGACCCTATAGGATAGGGTCAAATTGCCCCCTAGGGTTTCCAAGGAGCAGCTGGAGGATTTGAACTGCCGATCTTTGGGTTAGTAGCCAAGCTCTTAACCACTGCTCCGCCACTTCAGTAGGGAGCAGTTGTTACATCATCTGAAGGACATGAGCAACGGCAGCAATGCTACACAGGTCAGTTAAGGGCATAACGCTGGCAACTTGGAGGCTCTTCACATCTCCCCAGATGCCCTCCTCCTGTCCTGCTGGTACGGCCCTCCATGTCCACACCCCTCTCCAGACCCTAGACTCCATCACAAGATGACATGATGTTGACCCTTGTTTCTAGTAACCAAAAAACTCCCACATCTGTTGCTGTCAAGTCCATTCTGACTCATGGAGGTGCCTCTGGGTGAACTCGAACCTCCAACCTTTGGATTAGCAGCTGCGTGTGTTAACTGTGCCACCCAAACCCAAACCAAAACCATTGCTGTTGAGCCAATTCTGACTCATGGTAACCCCATGCGTTACAGTGTAGAACTGCTCCATAGGGTTTTCTTGACTGTAATCTTTACAGAAGCAGATTGCCAGGCCTTTCTTCTGAGGCACCATTGGGTGGGTTTGAATCACCATTTCAGTTCAAGAGTTTCTACAAAAATGGGACGGGGGGCGGAGTGCACTCTCAGGATATCACCAGGCCCTACTGGCTCATCTGGGCACATGCTTTGGTCACTCCTCTAAGGGCTCATGGGCAGAGGGCTGGAAGGTCAGTTGTGGCTAGACTCTGTCAGGTCTGGGCTTGGCTGTCTGCCTCGTGGCCCCACAGGCTTGGACTGGGAGAAGGAGCTGAGTCTGCTCAGGAGCTGGGAGTCGGGCGTGGGTCATTGTTGGATGACATCCAGGGCTGTTTTGGAGGGTGGAGCTTGGAGCAGGGGCTTGCTAACAGTGTTTCCAGGGGGTGGGAGGGGAAAGGGGCAGTGGTAAGCACTCGAATTCAGCTACCTGGATCACTGACAATATTTTTTCCCCCAAATGAAAATTGCTTCCCCTGCTCCCTGCTCAGAAGATGAATACATGTTCATGTTAGAAAATTCAAATAATACAAAAATATATCAAGAAGTAAAAGCAAAAAAAAAAAAAAAAAAAAAACACTCAAAATATCATTACTCAGGGAGAGGGGAAAAAAAAGAACTTAACATTTTGGTGAACATAATTCCAGACAGATTTGTCTTTACACATATGTGTGTGTATGTGTGTTGAATGCATGCTATTTACAACCCCAGCTGCTTTCTAAGGAGGGCAGGCTCTGTTTCGGGAAAGGCCCCTTGTGGGCTGACCCTGCCCTTGAAGGGTTGGATGTGTACAGGGTGGCCTGGATCTGAACGTTGGGGGGCAAGGGGCAGAAGAGGACTGAGTTTGCTCTGCTTGGGTAAGGGGAGAGCAGTGTGGAGCTCCCAGGTCGATCAGACCCAGAAGGAGAGCAACAGAGCTGGAAATAGAAAGAAAAAGAAGGGAGCAGAGCAGAAGCCAGCAGGAGGCTGGAGCCCTCAGCATCGGTGTGGCCAGCGCCCTTCGGGAAATCAGGGACACCTAAGGGCTTCTTTTCAAGTTGCTTGCTTGCGTTGTTGCTATGAAAAGCTTTGCATCTCTGCAAACCTTCAGTAATGTTTACCACGCACAGTCCTGGCGCGTGTTCTCTGACGGAGACGTTAAGGAATGGGTTCAATCCCTATCTGGGTTGTTGTGTGGAACCAAAGTAGGTGCATGGACAGCAAGGAAGACAACCCCCCCCACACCTCCACCCCAGCTAATTCAGCAGAAGAGGGGAGGAGGGAGGAGGGGGAGTGTTAAGGAAGAAGGGCTTGGGGAGGGAAGATCCAGATGTGACCATGAGAACAAAAGTCCTGGAATTCACAGAAATATTGGAATTGGGGGTTCTCCAATGTATGGATGGAAGATTCAAGCCAACTTTCTCTAGATCTCAAACTGTGAGCTGGTCCTAGATGTCTGGGATGTATTGATGTTTATAGGTTTCTACACCAATAGAGTTTTACTGCCCTTGCTGTTTGCCATGGATTGAATTATGTCCCCCCAAAAATGTATGTATCAACTTGGTTGGGCCATGTGTGGTTGTCCTCCGTTTTGTGGCTGTAATTTTATGTTGAGAGGATTAGGGTGGGGTTGTAACACCACCCTTACTCAGGTCACCTCCCTGATCCAAGGTAAAGGGAGTTTCCCTGGGGTGAGGCCTGGACCACCTTTTATCTCTCAAGAAATAGAAGGAAAGGGAAGCAAGCAGAGAGTTGGGGAACTCATACCACCAAGAAAGCAGCACCAGGAGCCAAGTGCATCCTTTGGACCCAGGATCCCTGTGCCTGAGAAGCTCCTCGACCAGGGGAAGATTGAGGACAAGGACCTTCTTCCAGAGGTGACAGAGAGAGACAGCCTTCCCCTGGAGCTAATGCCTTGAATTTGGACTTTTAGCCTACTTTACTGTGAGGAAATAAATTTCTCTTTGATAAAGCCATCCACTCATGATATTTCTGTTAAGGTGGAACTAGATGACTAAGATGCTGATATCTTTTTTCACCCAGCCCTGTCTTCCACATCTTTGCTTGTCAATAAGTCTATATATAGCTCACTCTTTTAATGTATGTGGGGGCAGCGGTGGTTCAGTGGTAGAACTCTCACCTTTCATGTGGGAGACTTGGGTTTGATTCCCAGCCGGGGCACCTCATGTGCAGCCGTCAGCCATCAGGAAGAACAGTACCAAGGTTATGGGAGCTTCCAGTCAATGATGGACTAGGAAGAAATGCCCGACGACCCACTTCCAAAAATGAACCAACGAAAACCCTATGAGTCCCCAGGGTTTGGGATGGCGTGGGACTGGGCAGTGTTTCATTCTGCACCTGGGGTCACCATGAGTCAGGGCTAACTTGACAGCAACTAACAACAATAACAACTTTTAATGTCTAGCTGGTAAATGATTGGAAGGAAAGTCTGCAGTGCTTACATCAGTGTGGCCACTCCCCTCCTGATAAGCGTTTAGAGGATTTTCGGTATTTCGGTGATAACATCCTTCTATTTGCATTTTGACTCATTTGCTGAAGTGGCCACTTTAAAAACTGGCCTCCGTTGTTAAATAGCAGAATGCCAAAAAGACAAAAGCTCAGAGACAGGGCGAAGATTAGTGGTTACAGGGTTTGAGGGGATGTCGGGTGGGGAGGTATTGCTTAACGGATGCTGAGTTTCTGTCTGGGATGATGAAACAGCTTTAGACAGAAAGAGTGGTGATGGCTGTACCACATGGTGAATATAACCAATGCCGCTGAATTACACGCTCAAAAATGGTTACCGGGACAAATTTTTATGTTACATCTATTTTACCACAATAAAACTAAACAGAAAATGTGAAAAAACGAGATTCGCGTTGATTTTTTTTCATTCTACTGAACATCAGTGGTTTGAAGGCCATTCTGGCAGGCTCCACGATCCCTTCCCGCTGTCGATGATGGTGGTGGTTTTAGTAAAAATCACCTGGCCCTCTGGGCTGTAGGTGGTGCATCAGCCTCTCAGAGATGCCAGCACCTTAGCCCGGGAGAGTCAAAGAACCCAGAAGCAATTCTCCTTCTGACTTGGAAAATGGACCTGGACCATTTAGGTCTTTAACACAAACTCCCTTCACAATCCAGGGCTGTGACCACTGCTGGGGAGAGGAAGTGAGGGAAATGGATTTTGTGTCTCTGAGAAACACACCAGTTCAGGAAAGAGAATGCTGTTTGGTTCCATTGAGGATTACAGAGACTATCAGCTCTAGAAGCCTCCTTAGAGGTGACTGGGCCCACTTCTTCATCTTACAAATGGGGAGACTGAGGCCCATAATCATGAAGTTTGTAAGAAAATAATAAAAGCTAACATGGTTAGGTGCTTGACTACTAGCCGAAACGTTGGCAGTTCAAATCTACCCAGAGGTCCCTCAGAAGACAGGCCCGGCGATCTGCTTCCTAAAAGTCACAGCCTTGAAAATCCTACATATATATATGTGTGTGTGTGTATGGAGCCCTGGTGGTGCAGTGATTAAGAGCTCAGCTGCTAACCAAAAGGTCAGCATTTCGAATCCACCAGCCACTCCTTGGAATCCCAGTGGGGAAGCACTACTCTGTCCTATAGGGTCACTATGAATCTGAATCTACTCAACAGCAGTGGGTTTGGTTTTGGTTTATAGAAATATGTGTGTGTGTGTGTATTGTCGTTAGGTGCCATTGAGTCAGTTACAACTCATAGCAACCCTATGAATGAAACCCTGCCCAATCCTGCACCATCCTCACAATCACAATGTTTGAGACCATTGGTGCAGCCACCGTGTCAATCCATCTCATTGAGGGTCTTCCTCTTTTTCACTGACCCTCTACTTTACCAAGTGTGGTATCTTTTTCCAGGGACTGGTCCCTCCTGGTAATGTGTCCAAAGTATATGAGACAAAGTCTCACCATCCCCACTTTTAAGGAGCTTTCTGGCTGTGCTTCTTCCAAGACAGATTTGTTCATTCTTCCAGCAGGCCAAGGTATATTCACTATTCTTCACCAACACCATAATTCAAAGGCATCATTTTTCTGTATTCACTGCCCAGCTTTCATATGCACCTGATGGATTAAAAATACTGGGGCTTGGGTCAGGCGCACCTCAAACCTAAGGTGACATCTTTGCTTTTTAACACTTTAAAATGTGCGTGTGTGTGTTTATATATACATACATACACACATATATATATATACACATATATGTAATCAGTACTCTAATATTGCTGTTGTTGTTAGGTACCATCGAGTCAGTTTTGACTCGTAGTGACCCTATGTACAACAGAACAAAACTCTGCCCGTCCTGCTCCAACCTCACAATTGTTATGTTTAAGCCCATTGTTGCAGCGACTGTGTTGATCCATCTCATTGAGGGTCTTCCTCTTTTTTTGCCAACCCTGTACTTTACCAAGTGTCTTAGGCTGGGTTCTCTAGAGAAGCAAAACCAGTGAAGTGTCTAAATGTATACAGAAAGAGATTTATATTAAGCAAACAGCTCATGCGATTCTAGAGGCTGGAACATCCCAAGTCTGTGGATCAGGATACAGGCTTCTCTGGATTCACGTAGCCACAGGGGCTGCTGAACCCAAGACTGGCAGGTCAAGGAGAGCAGGGCTCTTGCTCACGGGCTGTGAAGATTGACAAATCCCAAGATCGGCAGATAAGCTGATAGCTCAAGTCCCAAAAGCCGTAGGTCAGACGAATAGGTGGCAGCCACAGGATCCAGAGCAAGCCAAAAAGCCAGACAATCTGCTTATATTCAGATGTAGGCCATTCCCTCAAGTAAACTTCCTTTCAACTGATCGGCTACTCACAGCAGATTCCATCAAGAGAGTGATCACATACAAACTCTGAGAATCATGGCCCAGCCAAGCTGACACAAAATCTTAAGCATCACACCAAGCATGATGTCCTTCTCTAGGAACTGATCCCTCCATGGGGTCGCTGTGAATCAGAATCGGCTCGACAGCAATGGTTTTGGTTTGTATTTGTGTGTGTGGAGAGAGTATATATACTGTATATATGATATGGTGATATATATATGTGTACATATATATATTTAACTCTAAAATGCAATAACAATCCTGCTAGGTGGGTAACATGATGAGCCCATTTTTCCATTGTAGAAGCAGGAAAAGGGAAAGAGGGGAGACCTGAACCTGGGCAGTCTGAAGCCGGAGTCTGAACACCTCATCACCATAGAATCACTGCCCCTTGGAACTGACAAGGGGAGGGAACTTAGGGTCTTTAACCCAAAGCTCTCTGCTTTGTTCCTGTCATTAGGTAGCTCTCAGGCACTAGTTTTTTTTTTTTTTCAGGCAGAGCTGCCCAAGTGTGGAAGGGCCCTGAGCCACTCACCATTCTGTCCAAGTGTCTGTCTGTCACAGTGGTGAGCCTGGAGGGATATGCTAGGTGGACTATGCAAATGAATAATTCAATAACAGTGAATAATTTCCATGGCAACCTTGCCAGCACGTGACCCACTCGGCTGCCTCTGAGGGTTGGGTTCACGCTAATAAAGAAACACATTTGTCAGACTACAGAGGGAACTGGGATCACTTTTTCTTTCCAGGGAACTGAAATGAAACTAGGTCGCTGATGGCAGCCAGGGCAGGGCTTGTAGGAGCCTTGCTGAAACACACGGCTGGCAGGTCAGGTGGTCGCTGAGGGCCTAGAGTCCCTGCAGGGTTGGGAAAACGACTGCCCTTTCTGGCAGGCAAGGGGCATGAAAGTCCGTCCCCAAGCACCCCTGAATCTGGGACAGAGAATGAAGAACACTTGATTATCCCACACTTTACAAAGGACGCACAGGTACTAGGTTATAACAGCCCTTCGTGGTGAGAAAAGAAAACTGGAGTCCAGAAAATTGTCCCTCAGAACCTCACCTAAGATAACATAGCTGGTGAGTGAGGAAACCTGGACTCAGAGTCAAGTGAGGTGATCTTTCTGCTGTGACCCCAATGCTCCTGATAAGCTGGCCCACCCCGGCACGTGATATGGGAGCTGAACCCCATAAAAAGGGTGAGAGGACTGAACTGTGCCATTCAGCTTCTCTGTCACCTTTCCTGTTTAAATAAAAAACTACATCTATGAACTGAATTGGGTTGGAGAATCTGGGATCTTGTTTGGGACTCAGCCCAAGTTCAGGGTCAGAACTCAGTCTGGGGGTAAAAGCACATTGGGGTGGAGTTAGGAGATTAGCCTGGGATGAGTGTTGGGCTAAATCTGGGACATGAGTGAGAGGCAGATAAAGATATAGGTCAAGGTCAAGGCCAGGGTCAGGGTTAAGCCTGGGACAGGTCAGGTCAAGGCTCAAGGTTCAGCCTGACCTGGGGGATTAGAATCTTCTCCATGTAGAACTTGCTGAAAGTACGTAAATATTCTCTCTGTGGAGCAGTGAGACAGACTGAAGGGCTGAAGGCCTGGCCAGGCTAGACACCTATTAGGCACGAGTGGGTAGAACAGAGTTACTCCAGAAACTTCTAGAGGGTTACTGAGAGTTGCAGAGGGCAAAAACACACCCCATACCCAAGATGTGGCGGAGGGAGTTTGTCACGTCATGTAGTGTTGCTATAACAGAAGTGCCACAAGTGGATGGCTTTAACAAACAGAAGTTATTCTCTCACAGTCTAGGAGGCTAGAAGTCTGAATTCAGGGTGCCAGCTCCAGGGGAAGGCTTTCTCTCTCCATTGATTCTGGGGGAAGGTCCTTGTCATCAATCTTCCCTGGTCGAGGAGCTTCTCAACACGGGGACCGCAGGTCCAAAGGACGTGCTATTCTCCTGGCTCTTGTTTCTTGGTGGTACGAGTTCCCCAGGTCTTTCTGCTTGCTTCTGTCTTTTATATCTCAAAAGAGATTTATTGAAGACACAACCTAATCTTGTAGATTAAGTCCTGCCTCATTGACATCACTGCCTCCAATCCCACCTCATTAACATCACAGAGGTAGGATTTACAACACAGGAAAGTCACATCAGATGATAAAATGGTAGGCAATCACACTATACTGGAAATCATGGCCTAGCCAAGTTAACACATTTTTGAGGGGCAAAATTCAGTCCATAACAGAGGTGGTCACCAAGATAAGACAATGAGGAATGAGGAGGCCAGGTGGCCTGGGGGATGGAGCAGGTTGAGAATGAGGATGGAAGTTCAAGTGAAAGCATCTGAGCGGCTTCAAGAGATGGAGGTGGTATGGGGAGAGCAGAACAAGGCCACACTGGGGGGCTTCTAGGGCTGAGTCTTTACGAGGAAACACTGGAGAGGCACCTGCCCTGGGCTTTCCACCTATGAGGCTAGGGAGAGCTGCCTCCCCCTAAAATGCCCTCAGTGGAGCACTTCTGGGGTTCTGCAAACCTTCTCCATTCACTCAAACCCACGTGTCTAAACCAGCACCTCCCAACTCCCTGCCACTGCCAACAACCCTGCTACTGTTCTTCCTGACAGGGAGCTCACTCCGTTCTAGAAATCTGTGCCTTCTTCCTTGGACAAATCTGTTGATTTTTTGGATGTTTGGGGTCCTGATCAAAAAATGGGGGAAATATGTCCCCATTACGCACTGAACTCAAGGGCGGAAGTAGAGTTCATGGTTTGCCTAAGGTTTAGGGTTTATGGGTTCAAAGTTTATGGGTTTGTGGTTTGGTTCTACCTCCCAACTGCTACAGGGCTGCTGCCAGCCTTATGATAAAAAAACAAAAACAAAATCAAAAACCCAAACCCATTGGTGTTGAGTCAATTCTGACTCATAGCGACCCTACAGGACAGAGCAGAACTGCCCCACAGGGTTTCCAAAGAGCGCCTGGCAGATTCAAACTGCTGACCTTTTGGTTAGCAGCCGTAGCACTTAACCACTACGCCACCAGGGTTGCCAGCCCTATGGGACTTTGATGCAAATTAAAAACAAAGAACAACCAACCGACCAAAAACACTATTGTGATCCACAAGGTTTTCATTGGCTGATTTTTGGAAGCAGGCCTTCCTTCCTAGTCTGCCTTGTTCTGGAAGCTCCGCTAAAACCTGTTCAGCATCACGGCAACATGCAAGTCTCACTGACAGGCGAGTGGTGGCTACACATGCGGTGCTTTGGCCAGGAAATGAGCCCTGGTCTCTAGGGTGGAAGCTGAGAATTCTACCACATCACCACTGCCCTGTAAGGGCAGCCAACTTGAAAATGCACTCCTGTCTTGGATCTCCCTCCTTGCCAGCTTCACTCCTGTGGTTGACTGAATAACGGCCCCCAAAGACATTCCGGTCCTAATCCTTGGAACCTGTGAATGTTAACTCAGGGAATTTGCAGATGTGATTAAGTTAAGCATCTTGAAATGGGAAGATTATCCTGGATTACCCAGTGGGCCCAGTGTAAGCACACGTGTCCATGTCATCAGATAGAGGAGAGGGACAGCTGACACACAAGAAGGTGACAACGTGATGGCTGAAGCAAGATGCGATGCTGCTGGCTTGGAAGACGGAGGAAGGTGTCATAAGCTGAGGAATGCAGCTCTAGAAACTGGAAAAGCAAGGAAAGGATTCTCTCCTAGAACCTCCAGAAGGAATGCAACCCTGTCAACACCTTGATTTCAACGCAGCGAAACTGGTTTTAAACTACTGACCTCCAAAACTTTAAGAGGGCAAATGTGCCTTCTTGTAGGGCCACCAAACCGAAAAACCTGTTGCTGTTGAGTCGACTCCAACTCAAAGCGACACTATAGGACAGAATAGAAATCCCCCATAGGGTTTCCAAGGAGCAGCTGATGGATTCGGACTGCCATCCCAGCCAAGTTCTTAACAACTGTGCAACCAGGGCTCCAGAATTGTGGCAATTTGTTACAGCAGCCAAAAGAAACACATATAGCCTCTACCTCTCCCTTCTGCTGCCTAGGACCACACTCCTTGGTCAAGGGCTTGCACATAAGCCTCGTCATATGCTCTGCTTTTTGAGGAGCCTGGTGGGGGAAGACATCATCTAATTAGCAATCGATCCCCAGCTTCATGTACAGACACCATGGCTCTCTCAGGCCCACCATTCTTGTGGACAGCAGCGCACAGCTGCCCCATCATCCATAACAAGGCAATCAGATCGGATTCAGAGTCTGGTATGGACAGGGATGGGAATCAGGCCTCTGAGAGCCAGGGTGGTGAGAGAAGCGACCTCTGGGCTGCCTGGGGCAGTTAGGACCTGGGGCAGCTGTTCGCCTGTGTGCACCAGTGAGGCTGTGAGTTCCTGTGTTCCAAGCGCGGGCGTGGGAACACATGTCTTAGGTTTATTAACGTTTGGCCTCTCTAGGAGATGGCTGGTGGCGCAGAGGTTAAGAGTTATGGCTGCTAACCAAAAGGTCGGCTGTTCAAATCCACCAGGTGCTCTTTGGAAACCCTGTCCTATAGGGTTGCTATGAGTCAGAATCAACTCAAAGAAATGGGTTTGATTTTTTTGGTTTAGGCCATGGCTGGGAGGCCTGGAATCTCTGTGCCCACTGCATGCTGTCATGTAAATTAGTATTTGTATTTGTCTACAATGTAAATGTGGTCCTGTTAGGTGAGATTCACTTGTGCAGTGCACAACCTGAACAACAATACTAAACCCGTTGCTGTCGATTCCAACTCATAGTGACCCTATATAGGACAGAGTAGAACTGCCCCATAGGGTTTCCATGGAGTGGCTGGTCAACTTGAACTACTGACCTTTTGGTTAGCAGCCGCGATTATTACTACTGTGCCACCAGGGCGCCGACAACCATACTAGGTAGTCCTAATGAGCTGTTTCACCTTGGTTAAGTTATCTTACCTCTCTGTCGTGGATTGATTTGTGTCCCCCCAAAATGAGTGTCAACTTGGCCAGGCCACGATTCCCAGTATTCTGTGATTGTCCACCATTTTGTCACCTCCTGTGATTTTCCTATGTGTTGTAAACTCTACCTTTAGGATGTTAATGAGGCAGGCTTACAGACAGTTATGTTAATGTGACAAGACTCAATCTACAGGATTAGGTTGTATCTTGAGTCAATCTCTTTTGAGCTATAAAAGAGAGAAGTGAGCAGAGAGATGGGGTACCTCATACAACCAAGAAAGCAGCACTGGGAACAGAATGCGTCCTTTGGGCCCAAGGTTCCTGTGCTGAGAAGCTCCTGGGCCAGTGGAAGATTGATGACAAGGACCTTCCCCTGGAACCAATGGAGAGAGAAAGCCTTCCCCTGGAGCCGGCACCCTGAATTCAGACTTCTAGCCTACTGGACTGTGAGAGAATAAATTTCTCTTTGTTAAAGCCAACCACTTGTGGTATTTCTGTTACAGCAGCACTAGGTAACTGAGACACTCTCTAAAGCTCTTTTTTCAAATAGGAATAATCAGATGACCTCCCTTGAGGATGTTAACCTACGGATTTGATAAGATAATGCACTTGAGCCCTGGAAGAAGTCCTTGGTAAATGGTAATGTGCCTGTCATTGCAGTTATTTTTATTTCTGTCAAGGTGATATGGGTACTTTCTTGGAACCCTGCTTTTCAAAATTATTGCCCAGCTACTTAGGAATGGATGTCCCGTGGCGATGGAGATGGTTAACGTGCTCAGTTACTAACGAAAAAATTGGAGGCTCAAGTCCACCCAGATGCACCTCAGAAGAAAGACCTGGCAATCTGCTTCCACGAAAGGAGCCATTGAAAACCCCATGGAGCAAAGTCCTGCTCTGACCCACATGGGGTTGCCATGAGTTGGCATTAACTCAATGGCAACTGGTTTTGGTTTGGGAATGAGGTAATGAGATAAACTCCTTCAAGATCAGAGGCTGCTGGTCGAACATTATAGGCCTAAGGTGGCCTTCTCTTTTGTAAGATGAAGCTACAAACCTGAAGCCTCTTTACTAAAGAGACCACAAGTTGTAACCGGCCCTGGAGGTGAGGCGAGCTGCAGGTGGCCTTTGGCAGAGGGAGATTAGAAGCACCAGGCAAATGAGAGCTCAGCTGGGCTTGTGACCAGGCCCACATGCTGTGGGCTTACTACCCCTTTCAGCTGGTGGGAGGAGAGAGCCTGAGAAGGGGGAGTTGAGTAGCCCAAGGCTACACAGCTGGCAGATTGTAGACCCAGGATTCAAAGCCGGAGCTCCTGACTCTAAGGCCTTCCTCTTACACTTCTGTCAGGCCTCTGGCAGCTGAGGAAATAAAAGGAGCTGAGGAGGGAACAGGCGAGGGAGAAGCTCCTGCGAGCCGCTTCTACTTCCTCGGAGGGGCTCTCACTTCGGCCCTTTGGACGACAGCCACGAGAAAAAAGAATGAAGTGACAATCTGAGAGTGCGGTCTCTCTTTTTCCAATTCAACTACGTCTGCCAACAGCAAATATCATCATTTCAGGCCATGGGAGAACCGCTGCTTTCGGGAACCTTTGTCACTTCAATGTAAATCTCTCTCCATTCCCTTCTGCCCTGGCAAAGACGTTGGCTTAAATTACATTACACACACTGCATGCCGCTCCCACCCGCATCCTGGGCGTGCGTGTTTGACTTGGCCATCAAACACGCTCCGATTTGATTTGGGGCCTTTGTAGCCGTTAAGAATAGATACTTTCCTCTGTGTTCCTTTATGCGCCAGCTCACCAGACTGGGTCATAATAATAGTGAAAATAATAACTGGCATTGACTGAATGCTGACTCCTCTGATTCTGGCACTCTGCTCATCTCTTGACCTCTAATATTTTATTTCATGCCCATGGCCACTAGATGAGGCTGCTATTACTATTATTCTCATTGTGTAGGTATGGAGGCTATAGGCATAAATGGGGGCTCAGAAAAGCTCATAGACAGAGCTGGAGCTGCAACATGGCTGTCTCCAACACCAATGTCCATTATCTTAATATGCTGTCTCTGAGTCCTTTGTGAAGAGTTACCTACCTGACATCTCTTCCACTTCAGTTAGACCTGCATCCAATACCCAGCTGCAAGTTAGGATGCTCAGTAAAGGCGCCAATGAACTAGAGGCCTGACCCTCTGCAGGTCTAGGGCAATGGTTCTCAAGTAGGAGTGATTTTGCTCCCCAAGACACATTTGGCAGGGTCTGGAGACCATCTGGAGTCCTCGGGTGGTGTAAACATTAAGCACTTGGCTACTAATCAAAAGGTTAGTGGTTCAAATTCACTCGGAGCTGCCCCGGAAGAAAGGCCTGGTGACCCACTTCTGAAAGATCACAGCCATTGAAAACCCCATGGAGCACAGTTCTGGGAACCCAGGCTAAAAGGAAATGGGAGGGTTAGGGAAGTTACTTTAGCTAAATTAGGTCCTGTGCTAAATATCTCAGGTAACTTGTCTCAAGTAACATGTCCAAGGCATCTCTGCAAGGGAGATGGGAAAAATGCACTGGAGTGAGATCAAGTGGCTGAACTGGGACTCGAACCCAAGACAGTTGGACCTAAAGCTCTTGCTCACTCCCCACATCCTGCTGCCTTCAGATCCTGGAGGGCTCCAGCTAGTAGACACTTTAGAAGCCGCTGGTCACCTGTCAGGCAGGGCATATGATATGATGTGAAGTTTAAATGAAGGGGGGTTCTCTGAGCCTGGACAGACATGACTTCCTTCTCAGAAAGCCTCTGGCAGCTGAAGGAAATAAAAGGAGAAGAGGAGGAAACTTTCCTGAGCCTCCTTTATACCTACAGCCCATTGCCATTGAGTTGATTTCAACTCATAGTGACCCTATAGAACAGAGTAGAACTGCCCCATAGAGTTTCCAAGGAGCGCCTGGTGGATCTGAACTGCCAACATTTTGGTTAGCAGTTATAACACTTAACCACTACACCACCAGGATTTCCTTTATACCTAAAGCCTCCCATATCTATAAAATGGGAACAATAACATTGGCCTTATCTAGAGGTTATGGGCATTAAATGAAATATTAGAAGGAGGGTAAACTAGCTCATCTCACTTGCACTGTTTGGCCTCTTGCAAAGACCAATAAGCTTGGGGAAAACTGAAGCAGCATAGCTTTTAACTTTAATTCACAAGGCAAGCTTTCTTGGAACACGCTCAGGCTGGTCATGCTAGCCAGATGGTGATCTTCAGCTCTCCCGGCCCGAGTGTCTGATGGACCCAGGAAGACGAGGTGAAGCTTGACTTCAAGACCAGTGTGCACAGAGACGTCAGTCCCCTTCCAGCGGCATTAACAATGAGAGCTTCATCTTCTAATCGCATTACCTCACCCCAGGGGGTGTTTCCTGGCCCATTATCACATGGTGTGGTTGGCTGGGTCTCCATTTGTCACTGCAAACATCAGGCATATGGTAATGGTCCTCTAAAACATGCCCTGTTGGGTCTTAATGTCTATTTAATGACACCTGCTATGAAGGCTCCCATAACTGAACTCCTAATGGGAGATGAGGGGATATTAGATTTTGGAGAAGGAGAGCTCTCTGAATGACAGGCTGCCTCTCCCCGGGAGGCCAGCACTGCGAGAGGCTGGTGGGGTGGCTGTTACGGAACCACAGGGTTTAATGGCGGGAGGGACTCTAAGAGATGGGCTGGCTCAAAGTCCTCTTTGTCCTAATGGGAAGGGGGTGAGGCCCTGAGGGAGGTGCACAGAAATGGTTCCCATGGGGAAGCATGGACTACCAAGCTTGACTTAAATTTCATTTAATGACCATTGATCTATGTTCAAAATGAATCCCAACCATTGCATTTCCTATTTAGGGCAGGGAAGAAAAACTGAAGCTTGGTCGTAGTACGAAATAGCAAGGGATTTATTTCTCATCTTCTCTCTCTCTCTGCCCCCCTCCCTCAGTTGTTCTTTCTGAATCTTTTGACCTCAATTCTCACTCTTGGGTAGGGAGGGGCAGAGTGGGTCCTGGAGAAAAGAAGGTTTTGGAAAGGAGAGAGAGATTTCATTTCCCTTCCCTGCCAAAACCTTATCCTGGGAATGGTGGCAGATCTCAAAGCACTTGAACCCTGATTCATTCATTCATCCACCTTACACTGGTTAAATGCTGAGATGCTTACTGTGGCAGAGAGTATTTTCCAGATGGCTGCAACAATAGTTTCCATCCCATATGCTTTTCTAGAATGTGACCCATGAAGAGCTGGAGTTTAATTCCCCTCTCCTCGAATCTGTGTTGCCCTTATGACCCACTTGTAACCAATAGGGTGTGGTTGGAAGTGATGCTGCTCGACTTCTGAGGCTAGGTCAGAAAAGGTCAGGCACCTTCCACCCGCGCTCTTGAGATACCTGCTGTGGAGAAATCCAGCTACCTTAAGAAGTCTGACTAGAGAGGTTACACATAGATGCTCCAGTCCACAAGCCCATCTGAGCTCCCAGCTGACAGCCAGCATTTACTGCTGGCCATGTGAATGCGCCATCTTGGACTTCCAGCCCAGTCGAGCCTTCAGATGACTGCGGTCCCCGCTGATGTGTGACTGCAAAGTGTGTGACAGAACCTGAGTGAGAACTGCCCAGCTGAGCCCTCCCTGAATTCTCCACCCACAAAATTGTGAGCAAAATAGAACTGATATTTCAAGCCTCTAGGTCTTGGGGTAATTTGTTACACAATAGTAAACGGAAAACTTTCAATGATGAATAAAACTCAGCCCTTGCCCTTCATACAATCACAACTTAATTAGAGATTTGAGCTTCTTTAACCACTACACAAACTATGACACAGTGGGTGCTGAAATGCAGGATCATAGAAGGAGCAAACCATTCAGCCTGGAGTGAGCAGGAGGGTTTGATAAAAAGTTGAAATGGGCCTTGAAGGAAGCACAGGAGTTTGTCAGACATCCAGGAAAAAAGTGCAATCGATGAAAAAGGAATGGCACATGGAAAGGCAAGATGTGACATGGAGAACAAATAGGTAAGCTAGATTAGGAAGGGTCTTGATGCCAGGACAAAGAGCTCTGGCATGCCTTCCACAGTAGAAAGTGGTACACGAAGAAGCACTCAGAACCACTGACTGAAGATAGCACGTCTTCCCGGAATACGAATTGAGCCCAATGGGAAGTCAGTTAAAACATTTTCATATTAAAACCATCAAGGATACATTAACACAATAACAAATGCAAAAATTACATGATTTTTCAGGATTCTAATAAATTTTGTACCACTTCAGGCCTTCTGCAACCTCCCTGGAGGTCTAGGTTTTCTTTGATGGAAACTTTGAGCAGTTCTGTGTAGGTGAAGGGGCACTCTCAGGAGGTTTTCAAACCTCACTAGAAAGGTTTCTCTGGCAAACAGTGTGGATGATAGTCTGGAGCAAGGCTGAAGGCAGGGGGCCTGTTCAGAGCCTGCTGGGATGGTCTGAGGTAGAGATTTTGTGGAATGGGAGGATAGTGGAGTGAGAAGAGGGGATGATTTGAGAAGGTCTTTCCAAGTTAGAACTGACTGTACCCCCTGACTTTCTAGGTCTCTGTTTGGACTTCTCTTTCTTCAAGAAGTTTTCATATGGTATGGACTAGAACCCCTCTTAAGTGGTTGGACAGTTCCCTGTGGTTCCCTCATCAAGCCACTTATCACACTGCATGGCCACACCATCAGCAGCGTTGCTGGCACATATGGAATGCTGTCTGTGCACCAGGCACTCCGTTTTCAGTTAGGAATACATCCACCTGACCAGGACAGAGACCCTCAAAAGAGGGGCTTAATCAAGAAGGTAGCTGAAGCAAGAAATATTCCTTCCATGGTAAAGAGCCTGGAAATAAGTGGAACAGAGTTAATGCAGGTGACCACAGATGCCACTGGGAAGTCAAGTTCCTTTCAGTTTCTGGCTCCATCATCCCAAGTATATGTTTTAATCCTCATTTTCTCAAGATGGCTGGCTATTTCACATACATGTTTCTGACAAGAAGATGAAAGACAGAGTCGTTCATGAAGCTGTGTCCTTTTATTCGTGAACGAATGCCTTCCCAGGACTTCTATCTACTCCTCATTGGCCAGAACTGAGGTATAAGGCCACCCTTAGCTGCAAGGGAGTCTGGTAAGGAGAGCATTTTAGCGGGGTGCATTGCTACTCCAATAAAATCAGAGATGTCTCAGTGAAAAGGAGATGGATTACAGATATCAAGTAGGCAACCAGCTGTAACTGCCATAAAATGTATTAACTTACTGATTCTTATAACAATCCTATAATGTTATTATTATAATTTTATGGATGAGAGAATTGAGGGACAGAGAAATTAGGTACTTTTTTAAAGATTACATAGTAGATGGAGGAGCTGGAAATGGCATGTTTAACTATCTGTATCTCCTATTGAGCCACCACCCATCTATCATTTTGTCATAATGTAGTGGCTCGCATGTTGCTGTGATGCTGGAAGCTATGCCCCAAGTATTTCAAATCCAGCAGGGTCGCCCATGGTGGGCAGGCTTCTGCAAAGCTTCCAGACTAAGACAGACTAGGAAGAAAGGCCTGGTGATCTATTTCTAAAAATCAGCCAACCCAAACCTTATGGATCACAACAGAAGATTCTTCAACTCACTTGCTTTGACAAGTCATCAGGAAGGAGCAGTCACTGGAGGAGGACATCATGTTTGGTGAAGTAAAGGGCCTATGAGGGCATGGGAGACCCTCAGTGAGATGTATTGGCACAAGAGTTGCAATAATGAACTTGAACTTGCCAGTGATTGTGAGGATGATGCAGGATGGGCAATGTTTTGTTCTGTTGCACATAGGTTGCCATGAATTGGAGTCAATGCAGTAGCTGCTAACAACATCTCCTATGAGACCATAAACAACCTGAGGGCAGGACCATATATTTATTAACTTATTCCTGTGCGCCTATCACCTGGCATAGCATTGTTAAATTGACTTGATGGCAGATTGGATGCTTTATTGACGACCTAATAAAAATCTGTACTTATCCTCTGGCTGGCTTTCCCTGTCCTCCAACTCAGAACGGAAAAAGAGATCAGAAAGAGTCTCCACCCTGGTATACCATTCCTCTTGGTCACGGTCAGCCTGGACTTAGTATAAAGACTAAGCTCTGCTGACTGCCAGCCCAGCCATGCTTGGCTGAGCACACCAGGACCTAACAAGGCCTGAACTGTTTCAAGGAGTGTTTTTAACAAGTTGTAAATGTATTTCACTGAGTCCCATTGCTGTATATAATTGATGTAGCTGATGAAAAGCAATCATAATTCCGTGAATCATTTCTGCCTGTTTACAAGTGCTTTTCATTCCCCATCTTCCAGAAGGATGCATAAAGCACACTTTAAAAGAAAACGTATTTGATATTGACATATGGTAAGACTGTCTTGCGTTGCACTTCCTCACTGGCTCATGAGATAAGTGCAAAAGAAAAAGACAAACTCATAATTACTATAGATTTCATTTTTTTAAATACCCACAGATAACTGCTTTTAAGTATAAACAAGGGTGTTTGCAAGAATGATGATTTTTATCTCCACTTGGTTTGCTTTAGGATAAGAATTATGGCAGGCACCTTGGGATGTAATTATTTGCTTACAGGTCTTTTTCACTTTAAGAGATGGAATTTGTCTCGTTCCAATTTATTCCATTGCCGTTGAGTCAATTCCGACTCAGAGTGACCCTACAGGACAGAGTAGAACTACTCCGTGAGATTTCCAAGGCTGAAATTTTTGCGGAAGCAGACTTCCATATCTTTCTCCTATGGGTTCATACTGTTGACCTTTCAGTTAACAGATGAGAGCTTAATCACTGTGCCATCAGGGCCACTCCTTATCTACCTCCACTGCCCTTGCTAAAGATTAGCACAAGTCATCATTTGTTGAGGGTATGAGTGAATGAATGAACAAATGAATAAGCTTTCTAGAAGAAATACTGAAAAACCCTGAAGTGGAAGTCGTCCTTGTTTATAATGATAATTGAGATTGTCTAACAGTCTATATGGCACTTGGACTTGAAGGAGAGAGAACTTGAACTACTGAAGCTGTATCAGTCAGGTAACGTTGCAGTAACACTGCATAACGAACTCAGTGGCTTCAAACAATATGTATTCTCATAACCTTGGGTCTGCATGCTGTTTGCTGTATGGCTGATCGGGGCTGGGCTCAGCTGGGTGCCTCTGCTTCAGGCCAGCTGGGTGGGAGTGGCTCCAGACTACACACAGTAGACTCAGGTCTATCCCACATGTATTCGTTATGGGGCCAGTCCAAAATGGCAGCATCCAACTAGCACATAACCTCACAGTGAGTCAGGGGAGTACAAAAGGGCAAGCTCCACTGCACAGGAACATTTCAAGCCCCTGGTTAATCCACTTCCCTTAACACCTCATTGACCAAAACAAATCATATGGTAAACCCAAAAGTCAAGGAGTAGGGAAGTACAATTTGTAGACCATGGAAAGGGTGTGTCCGTAAAATTCTACAAAGCAGTGAAGAGTTGGAACCAAAAACTCAGTCTACCATGAAGGAATCCATAGGAGCAAAGAAGGGGAAACAGCTGTGTGAGACAATAAGCAGGGAGAATAAACAGAAGTTGGGCTCCTCGGATCACCCCTGATAATTTATGCTCATGAGGTGACTCTAGGTGGGCCCTTCAATAATTTAACCCAATAAAATGACTCAGGGTGGGGACTGGCCTTGCAAGGCAGACTAACTACGTGTTTGGAGCTTGAGCCATGTGATACCAGCTTGACCTGGGGTGGAGGGTGGGTGAGGCTGGAGTTTGAGTTCAATCAATCATGACTATGTAATGATACCCCAATAAAAACTCTGGACATCGAAGTTTGGGTGAGCTTTCCTGTTTGACAATACTCTGCATATTGTCACACACCAACATACCAGGAGGGTGACATGTCCCTGAGGACAATAGGAGCTTTACATTTGGGCCCCTCCCAGATATTGCCCTATGCGTATCTCTCTCTCTGGTTTGTTCTGATTTGTATCGTTTTGCTACAATAAAACTGTAATCATAAGTATAGCACTTTCTTGAATTCTGTGAGTCATTCTAGAGAATTACTGAAACCAAAGGATTACTGGGAACCCCAGAATTTGTAACCAGTTGGTCGGAAGTATAAGTGGACTGCGAACCCCCAAAACGGTGGCTGGCATCTGAAGCAAGACCAAAGGACTGTGCCCTTAACCTGTGAAGTTTGGCCCAACTCCGGGTAGCTGGTGTCACCAGTCACTGTGCCTTGGATTCTGCTTTGCAATTCCCATCTGGGTTGCCCTCCTGTCTCTCTGAACATACATTCTCAGTACCTTCTACCTGGCTGACTGTAATTTTTAAGGAGGAAAATGTCAGAGACTGAGATAGAGTTAAGAAGGATTTGGCAGTAAATGGTCCAAACATCTTTTGCTGTGGAAGCAACCGGAGTGTCACGCTAACAGTGCCTGCTGTGACACGGATTGGGCGGGTGGTGAGCCCAGCTGGGCTACTGCCTCACTTAAACAACCACCCCCATGGCCCCGATAATAAGTGCAGATACAAGCTCAAGTCAGTATTGGCCACCTCACCACTCCCACCTTCCTTCTGAGCAGCTGCTTCGGGTCTACATCATATAGGTCTCCCACATAGCCCTTGTTCAGGGTCCGGAAGGTAGTAAGTGTGCCATCTTTATTGCATCAAGTTAATAGTTATTGTATATGCAGAGGCGAGGAGAAATGGCCACATCACAATCAATCACAGTTAACCTACCTTTTGCTCCATCTCTCAGCACTCTTCACCTGCCTACACTCCATGAAAATTGCTCCCATGTTGATCTGAATGAACTCTACCTCCATGACTTTGTTCCTCAGAATGGTCATATCCCTCCTCTCCTCCTACACTCTCCTCCTTCAAGGTTCAGCTCAAATGCCACTTCTTCCATGAAGCCTTGCCTAATTTCCCAGCAAGAAGCAACCGCTTTGCCTCTGAACTTGGTAGTCCTCTTTCCGCATCTCTTCTGGAGCATTTAATACCATCCGTCTCGTATCCCAGCTCTTTCTGTTGGATGCTTACACACTTCCCCACCCAACTGCCAGTTCCTTGCAGTGGGGAGTCTGTTTCAAGTTTGGCTTCACCCCAATATTTAGCCAATGGTTTGAAGATAGTAAGTCCCCTTTAAATAAATCCATTGCCATCGAGTCAGTTCCAACTCGTGGTGACCCCATTAGTGCCAGAGTAGAACTGTGCTCCATAGGGTTTCAATGGCTGTAATCTTACAGAAGTTGATCGCCAGGATTTCTTCCGCGGCACCTCTGGGTGGATTCAAACCACCAACCTTTCAGTAAGCAGTCAAGCTGCAAACCGTTATTCGCCACCCAGAGACCTCCTCTCTAAATAGTTGAGTATTAAGCCAATCAGGGTGATGGTGCCAACCTGGGAAGACATCTGATACGTTCTTAAAAACTCCTAACCCAAACTTGCAGTTTGGGAAAAGAGACGAGTAAATTCGGTTTTTATTGAATCCATCTCCTCTTTGCAGAATTATTTTGCGGTCTCTTTCATTGGGCCAATTACATTTATGAAGATAAATTAGGACAGGCGAGAACCCACTTGCGTGGATTGCTGTGTGCTAACTATGTAATTAGCGGCCGTCATCTAAGAGGGGAGTTGGTTGGATATTTCCATCAGGAAAAAAAAAAAAAACAACAAAAAACATTATGATCCATAAAAAACAATGAGCAATGATAATTTCATTTTTATTGCTCATTTAAAAACATTCACTGATAATTCTCCCCATGCTTAATAGGCATATGTTTGCTTCCTTCAAATATATACCCATAAACTTGTCGCAAAAAACACTTACATAATTGTTCTGCCTCACTTACATCATGCAACCTAAATGAAAGACTTTCAAAGACAGTAAGTGCGGAGTTTGTCAAGGGAATTCAGGCAGGTGGTATATGTCATCAGCAGGTCATTCCTGAGACCCTGGCACTGGTCAGGCCTGGTACTAGGTACTTCATGGTTCTCAGGCCAAGGGATTTTTCACATCTGAGAGAGTGAGTGCATGCTCTGTTTTGCATTTGGATTAGGAAAGGATGAGTCCTTGTAGCCGGGACCCTTCCCTTTCCATGGATGATGAAGAGGAGACCTGAGGTCTGCTCAGGTACCTGAACCCCAGGGCCAGGCCAAAGGCAGACGCATAGCAGGTGATAATAATGTTAACTATGTGAGTGAACGGCCCAAAGCCTGGGTGGGTGGGTGGATGGGTGGGTGGGTGGATGGGTGGGTGGGTGGGTGGACGGATGGATGGGTGGGTGGGCGGGCGGACGGGTGGGTGGATGGATATGTTCAGTTGAATTGGATGGGACGGCCCACACTCCATTCAGTGTGGTGCTGGTAGACACTGCTCGCTCACTATCTCTGGCTCCTCACTCTTGTGGAAAGAGGTCCTGGCTCCTGAGTATCTGGGGAACCGGTTACACCCTCCAGAGCAGCCTTGCACATTCAGAAATGGTAACACTGTCACGTGTTTCCAAATTCACGGTAGGAAGTTCTTTCAATCTTCTTAACTGGACATTAAATGCCCCGTATAAGCTGTTTTCTGTTCCTTCTGGCCATTCCATTCTGTTTTCTGGCTCCTGACTGACCCCTGGCCCCGAGGTACACGTTCCTGTCATGTGCGAGGCCAAAACCCACCGAAGATGAAAACGGAGAGCAAGGAGCCAATTAGCTGCTTCTGGGAATGAAGAACCCAGCTCAAGGGGCCTTCAGGAAATGCTGATTTTTCTCCAGAAACAAAATCCACCCGTCTACCTGTGCTTTGATGTGTTTAGAAGCCTGAGGGGTGTGTGTGTGTCCCTGATTGTCTGATTGTATCATTGAGTGTCTGTGTGTCACTGAGTGTAGGTATCACTGATTGTGTGTGTGTCACTGCCTGCGTGTGTCACTGTGTGACTGAATGTCTTTGTGTGTGCCTGTGTGTGTGTCACTGTGTGTGGGTCACTGTGTATGTCACTGTCTATTGTGTGTATCTGTGTGTCACTGAGTATGTGTGTCACTGAATGTCTATTGCATGTGTGTCTGTGTGTCACTCATTGAGTGTGTGTGTGCCACTGAAAGTGTGTGTCACTGAATGTCTATTGTGTGTGTGTCTGTACGCATGTATGTATATGTCACCGAGTGTGTGGGTGTCACTGTCTACTGTGTTTGTGCCAATTTGTGTATGTGTGTGCCACTGAGTGTCCCTGTGTTCCCAGGTCTCCAGAACTCTTTGTGAGGTGAGTGGGGAGAAGGGAGGACAGGGAGGGCTCCAAGGCTTGCCCTCTGCTTCCAAGAATCAGGCAAGGCTGGGTGGCAGCCAACAGGCAGGTGGGCTAGACTCCGCTGTGTCTGCCCTGGCTGAGCCCCAGGTCAATGTGGCCCTTCCTGAGCCAAGCATGTCTGCATGTGCTCACCCAGCACCCACACATCTCCGGAGCGGAGGCACAGGTGATTCCTCCCACACCCCCACACCTGTGTCCTCAGTTCTGCCAGCACCTGTGGTTCCCACAGGTGGAGCTACAGCCGCAGCCTGGCACCCAGGCCTGTTCCCCTTCTACCCTGCGACTGTCACCTCCTCTCCATCTGCCCTTCCTCTTGTTTCCTACATCCCGCTTGGCTGTCTTTAGGTCTCTAAATATTTCCTGCCTGCGTGGCTCTCTGACACTACGTCACCACCACTACCAGTTGCCGAGGACGTGATTCTGACTCATGGCGACCCCATGTGTGTCAGAGTAGAACTGTACACCATAGGGTTTCCAATGGCTGATTTTTCTAAAGTAGATTGCCAGGCCTTTCTTCCGAAGTGCCTCCAGGTGGACTCAAATGGAGCTTTAGAGAGGTCTTGTGGAAATGGCGGAGTTTGGGATTTGAACCATTTATTGCCAAATATAGTATCTAGAGGTCCCTGGGTGTCGCAAATGTGGTAGTTCGAACCCACCCAATGGCACCACAGAAGAAAGGCCTGGTGATCTTCTTCCATAAAGATTGTTGTTGTTAGCTGCCATCGAGACAATTCCAACTCACGGCGACCCCATGTGTGCAGAGTAGAACTGCTCCATAGTGTTTTCAAGGCTATGACCTTTCAGAAGCAGATCGCCTGGCCTGTGTCTTGAAGCGCCTCTCAGTGGGTTTGAACCACCAACCTTTAGGATAGTAGTTGAGCACAAACCTGTTTGCACCACCCAGGGACTCCTCTATAAAGATTACAGCCAAGAAAATCCTGTGGAGCAGTTCTACTCTGTAATACATGGGATTGCCGGGAGTCAGAATTGACCCCATGGCAATGGGTTTGGCTCTTGTTATAGTATCTGCCTCAAGAGATTGTTCTGAGGATGAAGTAAAGGCACATTTTAAACCCTCCATAAGGTTAGCTATGGTTACTGTTATTGATACTATTATTGCTATTATCACTTAGAGCCAGCTGTTGAGTGGGATGCTGGAGAAACATAGATGAGTAACATAGCCCTGTCCTGCTGGAGCTCACGGGCTAGTTGAAAAGGCAGATACAAAACGCACCAAGGAAGGTTAGAAGCAGGGCGATAGAATTGTGGGCTTCTTAGGCGAGAGACCAATTCATTCAGCCGGGGGGATCAGAGAAGGTTTCCTGAAGGAGATGGTCCATTCTAGCTGGGCCGTGAAGGATATTTAAGTCTTTAATAGTCAGAGAAGGTGAAGAAAGACATTCCAGGCAGATGGAAGAGCATACCCAACACCAAATCAAACCCACTGCCACTGAGTTGATTCTGACTCATAGTGACCCTATAGGACAGAGTAGAACTGCCCCATAGGGTTTCCAAGGATGTAATCTTTACGGAAGCAGACTGCCACATCTTTCTCCCATGGAGAGGCTGGTGGGTTCAAACCACTGACCTTTCAGTTAGCAGCCAGTGCTTAGCTACTTCGTCATCAGGGCTCCTGGAATAGTGTAGACATGGACAAAGGACAGCAAGCCATCTAGAGTGTCTGAAGTGTGAATGGGGAGATGACAGCCATGAAAAGGAGGGTTAGCTGGTCAGAGTGCAAGGGGCCTTGAATGCCAAGCCAAACGGGGCATTTGGGTTTTATTCTATTGGCCATGGGGAGTGATTCCAGCATCTTAAGCAAGGGAGTAATGAGACCTGATCCCTGCCAAGGGTAAAATTTGCCATTACAAAAATAAATATGCTTACCCAAGGCTCTGAGAGAAATTGGCAAGAATAAGCAGCCAGATTTTCAGTTCCTTGCCTGTGTGGGTTTGCTTCCTGACATAGGCAAAGGGGCCAAGAAGAATGATGTCACAGAGGCCACAGGTGCTTCATGTCCAGAGCAGGCTTCTGCTTACCAGAAGCAATGAAGCAGGGGAGATGAAGGCATGGGTCAGCTCAGCCCTTAGCACCACACTGAGCTTCCTCTAATTCCTGCAACCCCAAAGGGCTCTTAGAGATCCATGGAAATTAAGAAGGGAAACCGAGGTACAGGTGGATCAATAACAAAGCAAGTTGGAATCAGCTTTCTGCCAGTTACAGGTAGTCCCTGGATTACGAACAGAGTTCTGTCCCTAAATCTGTTAAGTTGAATTTGTACATAAGTTGGAACAGTTAGATATGGTTCATATCTAACGTCAGTTAGTCAAACGTTTGTCTTAGTATATAGTATACAGCGTACTTTTCTATGCATAAAAACTTTAAAGAAACACTTCCAGATACACTAAAACATCTTTAAAGTAATAATACAGTAATAAAACTGTTTTGATACATGTCGCAAAGTAGAGACCGTTTGTTATTAGGTACTGTATGTACCTTGAAATTTTAACATAATAGGCTTTGGTGGGGGGGATTGGTTTGTAACTCCTGGTTGTAGGAAAGTCAGATGTTTGTAATCCAGGGACTGCCTGTAACTAGTTTTGTGACCTTGGGGACAAATTGTGCAACCTTTCTGAGGTTCAGTTTCCTCATCTGTAAAATGGGAATAAGGGAATTATTTCACAGGACCAGTGCGAGGACTCAGTGGGAGACTGTACGGGAAGTTTCTGGCATGATGCAAACTGAAAACTAACCAGTTGTCGTCCAGTTGATTCTGACTCACGGCAACCCCGTACCTTTTTTCAGAGAAGAACTGCCCTCCATAGGGTTTTCATGGCTGTGACATTTCATAAGCAGATTGCCAGGCCTTTCTTCTGAGGCATGACTGAGTGGTTTCAAACCACCCATCTTTTGATTACTAGCCCAGTGCTTAACCATTTGTTGCTCTCAGACGGTAAGCACCCACCAAGCTATTAGGAGACACTGGTGAGACTCTGAAAAGGCTCAGCACGTAGAGCTTCCTAACCTCTCCCCACCCCTTCCTCCCTCGCTCTTTCCTGCCAGTTGCCCTCTGACCAGGCTGTGACCCATCCCAGGCCTAGCTAGAGAAGAGCAGGAAAGAAAAAGGACAGCTATCTGCCTGGGAGGGTTTATCGTCAGAGAAAAACAAAGCGTCTCCTAGCATTTTTCTCCACATCTCCTAAGAGGGTAAAATATGAACCATACATCTTTTTTCCAGGACCTTTGAAATTTTAGCTATAAATGGTAAAACACATCAATGAATTTCCCCATGAATATTTATTGAAATAGCACTTTTAATACAAAGCCATTTGAAAAGGGAACTTCCAAGGAAAATGCATTTTGTGTAGCTATTGATCTTAAAATATTTACTATGCATATGCTCATCCTAGAAATATTACACACCGCTTTTTATTATTTGTTCTGGATAAAATTGCAGAGCGTTGGCCTAGATGGATATTACAAGCTGAACAGTACTGGCAAGATGGTCTTCTGGACTTCATTCAGCTTTCTTTCTTTCCAGCCTTTGATTTGCTGGCTTCTGGCAACTTTTTGAGAGATCTCACTGTAAACACTTAATGCATTCAGCCGCCAATCGAAAGGCTGGAAGTTCGTGTCCACCCAGAGGTGCCTTGGAATAAAGGCCTGGCAACCTGCCTCAGAAAGGTCATAGCTGTGAAAAGCCCGTGGAGGGCAGTTCCATGCTCACACACATGGGAGCCCCATGAGTGGAGAGCAGCATGACAGCAACTGCTTTTTTTTTTTTTTAATTATACACCTGCTAACAGGTGAGCTCTGAAAATAGATAATCAGGGAATCTTGGATCTTGAGCTACAAGAAAGCTGGTTGTTGTCATTAGCCGCTGTGAAGTTGGCCCGGAGTCATGGTGGCCCCATGCACAATGGGACAAACTGCTGCCTGGTCCTGTGTCATCCCCATGATTGGCTGGGGACAAACTGTTGTAGGGTTTTCATTGGCTCATTGGCTGATTTTCAGAAGTAGATTGCTAGGCCTTTCTTCCTAGTCCATCTTAGTCTGAAAGCTCTCCTGAAACCTGTTCAGCATCATAGCAACCAGCAAGCCTCCATTGGCAGACAGGTAGTGGCTGTACATGAGGTGCATTGGCCGGAATCGAACCTGGATTTCCTGCATGGAATTCTACCACTAAACCATCAATGCCCACCCCTAGAAGAAAGCTTAGGGGTCGTCTTGTCCAATGCCCTCATTTATATATGAAGGTCCTCTTTTTTGTTGTTGTGTCGCAGCCGCTGTGTGAACCTATCCCGCCGAGGGCCCTCCTCTCCCAGGACGACCCTCCACCCCACAAAGCATGATGTCCCTCTCCCGGAACAGTCCCTCCCCCACCACACACACACAACAAGCCCGAAGTATGTGAGATGAAGTCTTGCCATCCCCACCTCAGGTGAGCACTCTGGCTGTACCTCGCCCAAGACAGACCCGCAGTCTAAGTTACTCCCAATACTCCCAGGCCATAACTCAAAGGCATCAATTCGTCCTCCACCCTCCCCACCCATTGTCCAGCTTTCACGTGCATATGAGGCGATTGAAAACACCTGGCTTGGGTCAGGTATGCCTCAGTCCTTAAAGTGACATCTTTGCTTTCCAACACCTTTAAAGATATCTTCTGCAGCAGATTTACCCAATGCAATGTGTCATCTAGTATCTTGACTGTTTTCCTCCATGGGGTGTCAATCCCTGACAATCTCAATCCTTTCTTCGTTTATCGTGATGTTGTCCACTGGCCCAGTTGTGAGGATTTGTGTCCTCTTTGTGTTGAGGTGCAATCCACACTGAAGCCTGCAGTCTTCGATCCCCATCAGCAAGTTCCCTTTGCTTTTAGCAAGCAAGGTCATGTCATCTGCACACAGAAGGTTGTCAGCAAGTCTTCCTCCAATCCTGATGCCACGTTCTTCTCCATACAGTCCAGTTTTTCGGATTATTTGCTCAGCATACAGACTGAACCAACATGACGAAAAGATATAGTTCTGATGCACACCTCTCCTGACTTCAAACCATGCAGTATCCCCTTGTTCTGCTCGAATGGCCAACTCCTGATCCATGCATAGGTTCCTTCTGAGTACAACTAAGCGTTCTGGAACTCCCTTCCTTTGCAATGTTATCCACAATCTGTTACGGTCCACACGGTCAAATGTCCCCGCATAGTCACCAAAACACAGGCAAACATCTATACAAAGATGCTCTTAAAGATACTCTTAAAGCAGACTGGTAACCCGCCCACTGGACTGGTAACCCACCCACTGGACTGGTAACCCACCCACTGGGTTAGAAAAAGTTGAAAAGAGCGGTAACTCCGAAGGTCAGTATAGATGCAGGGAAGTGAACATTTCATATATTTCTTGTGGGGAATATAAATTGCTACAGACTTTTTAGAGAGCAGGTAGCCAATATCAATTAAAATTCAAGCTATACATACCCTTTCAATCAGCAGTTTTACTTCTGGGAATCTATCCTATAGAACGAATATCCCCGGTACGTAAATGGATAGCACAGCTCTGCTTGTCACAGCATGGTTTGTAGTAGCCCGACTAGAAACGGCCTGGAGACCCACCCAAAGGGCCACGAGTGCATCAACTGTTCCCTGCTTTTGTAGATGGCTGCTCTCTAAGCGTTTTAATTGCTCTCATTTCCTGATAGTGCACCTCCGGTATTTGGATATTTACTTGCACGTATGACTATCTTAAGTGTATTATAAGTAAAGGCAAAATAGGAAATTTAAAACAATGAAATAAAAGGAAAAGTTTGATTTTTTTTTCTCGTGTCAGCAAGGTGTATGCACCCATTTTGGAGACCACTACTAGAAAATATTATGCTACAATTCCTACAGGAATTTTTTTTTTTATTATTTAAGGAAAAAAAAAGGCACAAAAATGTGTGTATTATATGATCACATTTTTGCAAAAACAAATGATGACTCTCAATATCCATATATATGTATATGCGTGTGTGTGTGTACTTTTATATAGTGTATAAGTATGGACTGCAGTGTGAATAATACCAGGCTATTTTTTTTATCCCTATTGGTTACTCTGTTGGGGACTAAGAGGAAAGTAGTCAAGGAGAGGAAAGTAATATATTTTAAAAACATAAAAAGTAAAAAAGGGAAAATATTCATGATATAATGCTAAATACCACCACCGACTGCTCTGACAGGGATCACAATAGAGAGTCCCGGCCAGAGCTGGAGAAAAGTGTAGAACAGAATTCTAACTTACAACAAAAGACAAGACTTACCGGTCTGACAGACTGGAGAAACCCCATGAGTATGGCCCCTGGATGCCCTTTTAATCCAGTAATGAAGTCACTCCCGAGGTTCACCCCGATTAAATGGGCACAGCAGCCCAGGGGCAAGAATGAGAGGGCAAGAAAGGACAGGAAAGCTGGTACAGGGAACCCAAGGTTGAGAAGGGGAGAGTGTTGACATGTCTTGGGGTTGGCAACCAATGTCACAAAACAATATGTGTATTAATTATTTAATAAGAAGTTAATTTGCTCTGTAAACCTTCACCTAAAGTACAATTAAAAAAAAAAAAAGGAAGCAGCATTTTATGTATTACATTAGTTCATTCAGGTAAAAAGAAAATTAGCATATGAAAAAGAACCAGAAAACAACACAGACAATGACATCATTGATTTGATTAGGTGCACAATTTTTTTCTTGAATTTTGGTTGTCATTTTAACATTAACAATATTATTAACATTTACTATATACATAATTATCATTAAAGATTAAAAAGAAAAATAAATTCTTACCACAATTAAAACAAAAACTGAGAAAGAGTGACGAGATGGGCTCTTGAAGCTCTTTCATTTTCAAGTCACAGAAGCCCACTCAAACTAACTTCAGCTGGAAAGGGGGTGCAATATAAAGGGATGGGGTGGGTAATTTATGGAACTCAAGATTGAGTAGGCCAGCCAGGCCTGACCAGGGGCTAGAACCAGGCCCTGGAATGCCAATGGTTACCATGGCAGGTACCATCTCAGTCTCTCTCTCTTTCTCTCTGGGGCTATTTCCTTCCAGGTTCTCCTTCTCTCAGCACACTGATGTCATTCTTTGGTCTTCTGCAGACCAGCCCTTTCTGCTCCTGTATGCCCGTTGTGGCTCCATGTTCCCCATGTTTACATGTCTTCATTTCACAGAACCATAGACTGGCTGGTGTCTTTCAGGCCCCAGTCCAAATGACCAAGAGAATCCGATTGCCCTGCCTCAGGTCAGGGAGCCCCAGTGGTCCCATGAGCTCTGACCAGGGAGACATGGTCATGAGGTCAAACCCAGCTGTCAGCTCCATCACTATGCTGGCGTCATAGTTCTCAGAGAAGGAGGCAGTTGCCAAAAGTTTCTGCCACCACTGTAGCCAGTTAATGGCAGGGCCTCTTCTAGAACCCAAGTGACCTGGATTCCACCTGGTCTGTCTACTCCTTGGAGTTGCCTTATTCTCCATATCCAAGGGCTCGTGGCCCTAAGAAGGAATTGCTCAGTGATTTATGATACTAGGACAAGCACTGGTGGCAAAGTGGTTAAGAGCTCAGGCTGCTAACCAAAAGGTGGGCAGTTTGAATCCACCAGCCACTCCCTGGAAACTCTATGAGCAGTTTCACTCTGTCCTATAGGTTCACTATGCGTTGGAATCGACTTGACGGCACACAATGCCACCACTACCACCAGCTGCTGTCGAGTTGATTTCAACTCATGGAGACCCATGTGTCAGAGTAGAACTGTGTTCTGTAGGGTTTTCATGGCTGTGACCTTTCAGAAGCAGATCACCAAGCTTTGCTTCAGCGGTGGCTCTGGGTAGGTTCAAACCATCAGCCTTTCGGTTAGTAGCTGATTACTTAACACATTTGCACCCCCCAGGGACTCCTTAGGACAAGCAAGAGATGTCAAAATGGATTGTTTATGTGGGAACATGGTTGAGTAACTCTCAGGACACAATGTGGCTTTTTAAAGCAGTGAAAATGGATCAGAGTTTTTCTGGATTCTAACCACCATTCTGTGCAATCTAAAATCTACATAAAATATTTTCCTTATGGTGCCCACTGGCCAGTGCGGCTCTCAGATCTGAAGTTTTGCTGCCATCCTGGGCTTAGAACATCCTTTTCCTGGCCCTGTGCCTGGGCCTGACCCTGAGCAACATAGCAAGTTTCAGCCCACTGGCCAGAGAGCGAGAGAAGACGTTGGGACAGAAGATCTTGCTCAGACCTGGGGTGCTACACTTGGGATACGCTCTGCTCGGTGCTCTGAGACAGCAGGTAGCCGAACCAGGACCAGGGCACTTCCTTGACCAGAACATGGTGGTCCCAGAGCTAGGCCCACTGCCCTTGGCTACTGGGCCACTTGAGGGAAAAATTAAATTATAATCCTAACATCCTTTGTACATCTGGAAATGTGTCATGGTAATTAAATGCTAATAAGGTGAGGGAGATTAAACGGATAGCTTCCTTAAAGATTACCCGTCACCACCCAAGGTCAGGTGGAAATTATAAGTAATGTAGCGGCGTAGTCAGATCACTCCGGCTGAATAAATGTCACCACTAAAGCGAGGAGTCATTCAGTTTTCTATATTTGAACATCTCATTAGAGCCTGTGTCATTCAAAGACGTATTGGGTGACAGAGAGGTGACATTTAAGGTCTCTCACGGCAAGCCAAGCCCTTAATTATCTGATGGAGGTTAATGTGGCCATGGAGCAGGGGAAGCCTGGGTGGAGCAGGGACTAATGGATTATGTTGAGAGCAGGTTTCCCAGGAAACAGAGAAGGCTCTTGATTTGGGTGGGCCCGTGGAGTGGCCCATTCCACTAGGATGTCGGGCCAGAGACTTCCTGATTTGTCCATTTCCTGCTAGGCTGAATTTGGAGACCAGGACAATTCTTCTTGGTATAAAGGAGAGGCAGTTACACAACTATAGAAAACTAATACAGGTGATTTTGCTGTGGCGTGACTTCAACTTGTGGCAAGTTCCATGTACGATCTGGGGGACTCCTTGGGTGGTGCAAAGAGTTAACGTGCTTGGCTGCTAAACGAAAGGTTGGAGGTTCAAGTCCACCCAGAATTGCTTTGGAAGAAAGGCCTGACAATCTATTTCCAAAAAATTAGCCATTGAAAACTTTATGAAGCCCAGTTCTACTCTGACACACGTGGGACCGTCATGAGTCAGGGTCACTGTGACAGCAACAGGTACTGGCGAAGGCTGGAGCGGGTGAGAAGTACCACTACTCTGCTTTCCTAGGCTTCCTCCCAGCCACATGCTAAGTGCATGCCCTGTGTTCCAAATTGGGGGTAGGTTATATGCCATATGGATTTGGTAGTTCTGACAAAGGGAGGGAGGGCTATCCAAGTGAGTTGATGCCAAAGCCCAGGTGACTAGGCTCTTGTCACTTGTAATTTTCAGGCTAGCTGGCATGGGACTCGAAGGAGCAAGACGTCTTTCAGCAGCTGGCTCACATCTACATGCACCCGTACTTATGAACGCAGACACGCTGCTGGGCCCAGGCCCACCAAAGACACTTGCCAATCAGTATCTTTGAGTGCAGGGCCTTTCTGCTGCTCGGGATGGACAGTCGCAGCTCTGGGCTCCTAGTCTAGTGGCACCCCTTTGGAAAGGGCTGCTCCCTTTGGCAACAAATTAGCAGTGAGATTAATGAAGCTGCTTCTAAATGAGCTGAATATACAACCACCTCATTTCCAGCCACTTCCTAAAGAGTTGTATGGATATAGTACAGGGGCAATCAGATGGTTTAGTGGAAAAAGCCCACGTTCTGATCCTAGCTCTGTACTCGTTCTCACAGCATAAACTCCTGAGACCCTTTCCCTCTCTAACCATCATTTCTATCACTTGTAAATCGAAGGGGTTGAAGGTTAGGCAACTCAATACCGGAAATGAAGTTTTCTTTTCTCCCCAAATGGAAAGAATACTGTCCATTTCACTGAGGCACACGTGGAATGATTTCTGTAGAACTCCGTGATCCATAAGAACACTATTTAGTGTTATTGATCATCATTGGCAAAACCTTCAAGCCATGCACCTGTCACTACTGATGTCTGAGCCTGAAAAAATATCTCCAACACTAGAGAAGGTTCATTCTCTCAGTTTATGCTTGCAGCATCTACTAAAATTGTTTTTATTTTTGACATCAAGAATCTTCATTTTATATAAGCAATTATGTCTGTTTTCCAGGGTGGATTTGCTCACATTTCTCACGGCAGGGACTTGGATTTATGCAATGTTTCTGCATAATGAAAATTCTTTTTGTAACTGAACATAGATCTGGGCCCAGATCTATGTTCAGTTACATCAAGGAATGCTGTGGACAAGTATACTTACACTGACTTCCTTGGATCCTTGGCTTTCTCTACATAGTGTACAGGCCTCCATTCTGGCGTATTATATTATAGTCAGACATTCCAACGAGAGTTTCTTGGAGATAGAGAACACATATCCCTCCCTCGTACCTCAAATATATCGCACACAGTAGGGTTAAAGAGGAAAGGACAGACAACGAACAAATCTCAGTAGCATCCCTCTCTCCCAATGGTAGCAAATCCATTCTGTCCCAAGCCTGCAGGCACCACTCAGCAAAACCAAAGCTGTGTGGTTAACCAGACCTACCCTCTTTAGAAGGCATTTTACTGTCTGTAGTGGGTTGAATTATGTCCACCAAAAAATACGTCCACCTGGAACCTCAGAATGTAACCTTATCTAGGAAAAGAGTCTTTGCAGATGTCATTAAGGTAAGGACCTTGAGATGATATTCTGAATTCGGGTGGGTCCTAAAACCAATGACTACAGTCCTCATAAGAGACATAAAAGGAGGAAGAGACACAGGAGGGAACCAGTGAAGATGAAGGTAGTGCTTGGAGGAATACACCTACAAGCCAAGGAACACCAACAGCCACCAGAAGCTAGGAGAGAGGCATGGAATGGATTATCCCTCAGAACCTCCGGAAGGAACCAACCCTGCCAACACCTTGATTTTGGACTTCTGGCCCCTAGAACTATGAGAGAATAAATTTCTGTTTTAAGCCACCAAGTATGTGATAATTTGTTAGGGCAGTCCCAGGAAATGAAAACCCTGGTCATCTGTTGTTAGTCAAACGTGTCCCTTGAAGGGGACCTCACCCCCAATTCAAGTGTCTTATCAAAGCATGCCTTCCAACATATCACATTCTCTGTGAGAGTTATGGCCAATTCAAAGAGCACCACACCTAACATTCATTGGTGCAGGCTGGTGTCTCAGTCCTCTCTCCCGTCAAGAGGAGATAATAGCAATGCCCACATCAAAAGATTGATTAAGGATTAAATGAGACAACCAATGGTTTGGGCTGGCATCCAGGAAGGAATATTTTCTAAGGACATCTGGGTGACCTCAACATGTACTGGCTTAAAAATGCTACTTGTCCTGCTTGACTGAGCACAACTTCCTTTTGAACATTTCATACCCAGCCCCATTCCTGTAGATAGCAACCTCCCATTTCTACTAGGAAAGACACAACTGCTCATGCTAGTCTGAGTTTCAGGCTTTATCTCCATCAGCAATTGAGACAGAGAAGGTCAGAGCTCCCAGGGCCTTCCAATACAAGCCATTTGCACAATGCTCTGACTGTAAGCAACAGAAAACCCAACTCAAATTAATAACAGGGATTTATTGGCTCATGTAACAACAACAAAAAAAAGTCCGGAGATAGATCCAGCTGATGGAAAGGCTTGACTCTGAACTAAAACAATGTCACCAGGGGCCTGATTTCTTCCTGCCTCTCAGCTCTCCCTTCAGTGGTATAGCTTCAAGCTGAGAGTGGTTCCCTTTTATGGCCCCAAGGTGGCCACCATCAAGACCCGGGATTACCTATTTCTTCTTTCATATCTAGCAGGAGGGTAAAATGAGTCTCTTTACCCAGCATTCACAGCACTGGCTCAGATCACATGCCCATAACCTGAACCAATCACTGTAGCCAGAGAGATGGAATGTGTTGATTGGCTTAGACCAGGTCATGTGTTCCAACCTTGACCTTGGTGAGTCAGTTCCTCCACATTATACAAATCCCCAAACAGAAAACAGGGGCTACTGGCAGAGGAAATGGGGGAATGGATAGTGGAGATGCCATCGACAACATCCACCATATTCCTCATTTTACGGACAGGAATCTGAGACCAAAGAGGGAAAAGCCCTTGCCCAAAATCACAGAACAGAGCTGGAACTACAACCCAGCCCTCTGTCTGAAGCCCCTGTATTTTTTCCACTCCACTCCACTCCCTACCTCCTTCAGTCCAACTCACCCAGCACCAGGTGGTGACAATCAATGTGAGGCAGACGAATTAATTTCTCCCCAAACCTAAATGAACTGCTTTTGGAGGCATCCTGGCTCAAAGCTCCCCAAACAGCTTCCAGTTAAAAAGAAAACAAGCCTGTGCCCCCAAAAATTCTCGAAGCTGCAAGGATCAACCCCAGCACTTCCTGGTTCCCTCTTGGGGCCCCTTAAGAACCAAGTAGCTCCTGCTACTTTTAAGGGGGGAAAAAAAGCATTCTGGTGTGCAAACATTATCACACATTCGTGCACTCCAAAGCTAATTTTAGCTAGAAGAGACTTCATTATAAGATGCTCACATAATTAAGCAGCGTTCTTCCCAGGGTTTGGAAGCCTGTCTATTCTTCTCTCTCATTTACCCATCACTGGGACTAGCAGTGTGTTTTAGTTTTTTAAAATGATGTATTTTGAGTTTTCCAAATTGATCCACGACGGGAGATAAAATCCATGAAAATTACATGTTTTAACATAGGTTTGTGTTAACTCCATAGCGTTGCGATTAGAGTTGGAATTTGTAGACAGGTGAGGCTTCCCTGTTCTGTTCTAACTGGATCCTGATGCATTTGCTACACTTCTCCCCTAAATACAGATGAGCTTCTCCTTCTTGGCTGGTTGGGACAGCATCCTCTTTACTAACAGCTACAGATGAAATATTTTTTACAGATGAAATCTAAGTCGGAGAGAGACAGATGGACTTGTCTAAAAGGACAGATCCCCTTTCTGCATTTCCGATGAGATTGCCTACAGAGGAAGACTTGAGTTGAAGGCTGCTGAAGACCAGCAACATCGGGCAGGGCATCTTCATTCTTTTGGACCACCCAACATCTGGGAGGCAAGTATCCGGTGGGGAGTGGCTCGCTGTGACCTGGGTGGATCCTGACCCTATCATCTTGCTTGTCTGCACCGCTAAGGTGTGTGGTAGACTCCAAGGCATTTGAGCAGGTGGTGTTCCACCTGGAAGGAGATGAGGACTCTGGGTACCTGGTGACAGTGACTGTATCGACCCACCCACCAGAAGGAACAGTCCGGTGCTGTTACTCTCCCCAGACTCCTGGTGTGGCAGGGGAAGCCCAAGAGGTCATGCCCAGGCTGCTGTCTTGGCCGGTCCTCCAGCCACACCCTTCCAGCCACCATGGCTTCCGAGTCTTCTCCCCTGAAGGTCATCCGATGGCCTGGAAAGTGAGGGCCAAAGCCAAGGAGCAAATCTCAGCAGGAGGCTGGGCCCCCGGTTCTCCATGTGCCCAACGCCTGTTTCTTTTGAGCCTCTAAGGTTTGCTCTGGGGTGTGGGTGTCATTGCTTCCTCACCCCTTCCAAGGCAGGGTGGGATTCCTGGGTGCATCTCAATTGTCCCTACCACTTTGGAAGCCTTATCAGGGCTTCAGAAGACTTGACCATGGAGCCACCCTGCACCGATAAACATTTACTAAGACCTGCTGTCCTCAGCCCTGAGCTTAGCGAGGCTGTAGGAGGATCAAGAACAGCCTCAGCATCAGTGTGGCTCTGCGGGCATCTCAGTGGAAGGACTTGGAGGTCCTGAGGAGCACAAACACTCAAAGCCACCCACTGAGAAACGGAAGGCTAGGGAGGCTCCGCTCTAACAGAGGCAGCTCCAGTGGGCTCCAGCCCTGGTGGATGGTGCTCTCTGGGCCACGGAGCAGAGGACATGGGGTGTGCTCTGATGCCAGGGCCTCCAAACCATTTGCTCCGTCTTCTCCCAATGCAGCTTGGCTCAGGCTGATGGGTCTCCCTGCTGATGGTCCTCGCAGGGCAGGTCCATAGGCCCATCCCGGGTTATCCCAGACCTGCAGAAGTTGCAAAGGGCTCAGGGGCTCGCCACCTCCCTCCCCTCTGAGGTCAACATGCAACCTGAGCTCCTCAGCAGTCCTCCTGTGTCTTGGCTGCCTTGAGCCTGCTCCAGGTAGCACCCCTGCCTGGCGGGCCTGAGCCTCCTGGTCTCCACAGCCTCAGACAGGGAAGGGTGACCCAAGACAGAAATTAGCATCAGCACCCCTCCACACCCAGGCCTGGGAGTCAGGCTGAGCGCTCAGTGGCTGGAAGGACAGAGTCCCTTCCTCTGCCCCCACATCCAGCCTCACCAACCGACTCCCCTCCTCCCACTGCACAGAAATGGGTGCACATGCCCCACGCTCAACTCTTCACACATTCCTCAAACACACCGGGGTTTTCCAGGCCTCTGAGCCTTTGCAAGTACTGTTCTCTCTGCCTCAATTCTCCTTCTCTCTCCTTGGCCAGGATAATTTCTACAGATTCTTTGAGACCAGTTCTTAGCCCTGTGATGCACTCCCTGCAGAGGCAGAGGGGACTGGCTGATGTTCCTGGGCCTGCGCAGCACAACCTCTTTTGCTATGGGGCTGTCCGTGCCCATCTGTGATGTCTCCCCCTGTTCCTATCGGACTGTGAGCTCCAGCGGCCAGCACACATCACACAGCCTCAGCGTCTGTCAGCGCCCTTGCCCTTTTGTCAAGGACATGGATGAACAAGTGGGAAAGATGCCAGCCTCGCAAAAACAGAGAGTGTGGCAAAGAGACCAAGTGTCACAGCAATGACAACAGGAAGTGGTGGAGTGACTGTCAGAGCTGCGGCACTGCCTGGCCTCTGGAGGTCTTGTGGATGGGCAGGGCGGCTGCACCTTCCCCTGAGCAGCCATCCAGCTCCGGCTCTTCCCAGGCCAGCCTGGGATGCCATGGATGCAGGGACCAGTTATGTTGGGGGAGGGAGCACAACCAGGTACCGTGATCCTCGAGACCATCCCTCTACAGTCTCCCATGTCCAGCCCAAACCTCCTCCTGCTGGTGTATCAGCCCCTGGAGTTCAGGGGCTTCCTTGCAGGCCCAGCCTCTGCCCTACTGCTCCCCCTCATGCCACTTCTGGGGCATGGTGTGAACCCCAGCTTTCCTGGGGATGGTCAGAGAAGAAGCCCAGCAAAGAAACCCACTCCAAGGATTGCTGGTGTAGGGCAAGTGGGAAGGGGCAGGTGGAGGGTACAGAGGACATGTAACAGCCAGGCCTGAGGTTGGGGGGGCATGTGGCGGGGGGAACCCACCATGCCCATGGTGCTGCCAGCCCATCCACAGAGACGGGAGAGGCAGGCTGCAGTAGTCACACATTTATGGATGTCAGACACGCAGACAGGGCCACCTGCCTGGCAGCAAGTCTATGACCCCACCTCCAACCCAATGGTCTTTGCTGCTCAGAGCATGACATCACCCAGCCCAGTGCCCCCAAGTCCAGGGGTCAAGGTTCCTTCAGATCAGAGGGCCCTGAAGAGCAAGTCTGTGCTGGCCTGGGAACAGGACACCCGGGGTCCCCAAGAGTGAGCTTGGGGTGCACGTGTGTCTGTGAGCGAGAGAGCCGGCCAGCCTCCGGGAACATGGAGCCCAGCATCTGTGTATATATGTCTGTGTGTGATTACGTCTGTGAGTCTGAGAGTGGGTCTGAGTGTCCTGGAGCAGCCTATGTGAAAAGCTTAGTTGCGTCCACACGGGCATTGTGAGCATGGGGTAGTGTGTCAACTGTGTCTACAAGCACGTGTGTATGTCGGTGCTGCTGCGTGAAGCGTGTGAGTGTGGAGCTGAGGGCTGTGTCGGGTCTCCTGGCCTAGAGGCAGCATCTGGTGGGCCCTCTGTCTGGCTGTGCAGACTTCGCTGTGTGTCCCCACGAGGCTAAGGGCCAGCCTCCAGGCATGTGCGCAGCCGGCACCGTGACCACGTCCTGGCTGGGGTGAGGCCAGCGGCCTATCATCTGGGCACATACTCTCTGGGCAGCCCGGCCCAGTTGTGGTCACGCAGGGCCTTGTCCACTGTCCGGATATAGCCATTGATCAGGTCCTTCATCTCCGGCGTGAAGGGCTCGGAGTCGTGGGGGCGCTGGCCGTGCCGCCGGAAGCTGCCCTCCTTGTTGTTCTCCACGCAAAGCAGCCGCTCCTCACTCACGGACACGTTGAGGAAGGCCACCATCTCCCGCAGCGTGGGCACCAGGCTGCGACACAGCTCCTCATAGTGTACCACCAGCAGCCGCTTCCCATACTTGAGCCAGTCTAGCACGTGCGAGGACCACCACGATGCATAGCTGTTGACGAAGTCTGGCCACTCTGGGGCAGGAGGAGAGGGGACGGAGGTCAGGGGCAGCCGCCCTGGCCTGGTCAAGAGAGGGAGGCAGCCAGGATTCCCCATTACCCAGTGCCCAGGGCCACCATGCCTGAATCTCCTGCAGAGAAAGGCCCTTTGGGTGAGTGTGAGTAGAGGGTTAATACCAGGCTGGGCTCTGCAAAGACCTGCATCTGCCTGGAAGATGGTGACCTTGAGTCTGCCTCCACACAACAGCATTTCCTTGGAAACACACTGAGCTCCGGCAAACGTGGAATGCCGTGTGCCAGAAAGTGTTTCTCTCTCCTGCTTACTAGGAAACCCCTGAGCCATGGGTTGGAACCTGGACTGAATTAGGAGATCTGGGAGGTGGCCCACGGGTATTAGGCCTCTGAGACACAGATACAGCAGTATAAAAGACCAGGGGGTAACCAAGACAGTGGTTTCTCTATCAAGATGAACCACATACGCCTTGATCTTGAACATGGCAACTACCCACATCCAATGTGAGTGATGAGAGCCTGAGAAGTGGTGGGTATGTGGGTAGCTGCTGAGCTGAAGAGGCCAAGCAGGCTCTATTTCCTGTAAAGGAGTCTCTGGCTGGTGCAAACGGTTAACATGCTCACTTCTAACCAAAAGGTTGGAGGTTCAAGTCCACCCAGAGGCATCTAGAAGAAAGGCCTGGTGAGTTCTGAAAAATCAGTTACTAAAAACCCCACGGAGCCCAGTTCTACTCTGACATACATGGGGTCACCATGAGTTGGAGTCAACTAGACGGCAACTGGTTTTTATCTTTCTTTAAAGCAAGTGAACGTGTTGCTTGATTCATGTCACTGTGTCTTGTGCATTTGACAACTGGAACCAATGACACGGCCAGGCAGTAGGAGACATACTGAGGCCACAGCCAAAGGGCAGCCCAAAGCCTCTGCAGAGGATCTACTCCATGGGATTTCTTCCCCAGCAGACTAAGAATTTTTTTTTTTGGCAGGGGAAGGTGATCCCTGAACCTTGTCCATGAAAAATGAGAGGGCCCCTTTGGAGGAAAGTGGTCATGGGGTTCCAACTCCCAGGGTAGCAGACAGGTGAAGAGTCATCCTAACAAAAACAGTTTCCATAATTGGGCTAGTAATATACGTCAAGTACAGCAGGAGGCGTTTGTTTTCTCTAATCTTTACCACACGCCTATGGGACAGTGTTATGCATTAAGTAAATTGTATCCTCCAAAATGTGTGTTATAAATCCTAACCCCTATCCCTGTGGATCTAATCCCATCTGGAACAGGGTTTTGTTATATTAATGGGGCCGTATCAGTGTAGGGTGTGTTGTAGGCCAATCACTTTCGAAGCAGGTTAGGCACTGAAGGAGGGAAACAGAAACAGGGGAAAGACAGATGCCACGTGGAGAACTCCAAAGAACGCCGAGAAGAACGCCAGAGAAGCTGAGATGAGGATTTTCCCCCAGAGCGGACAGACAGCCTTCCCCTAGAGCTGGTGCCCCGAATTTGGACTTCTAGCCTCCTAAACTGAGAAAATGAATTTCTGCTCATTAAAACCACCCGCTTGTGGTATTTCTGTTACAGCAGCATTAAGAAACTAAGACAGATAGGGACTGTCGTTATCCTCGTCTTCATAAATATTGAGAAAACTGAGGCTCCGGAAGAAGAGGTGTGCACCTTGCCCGGGGTCATGTGATTCATATGATGCACAAGAAGCCCCACAGCTTAGCTCTGCCTGAGGGAGGTGAGCTCCTTCCATGATCCCTGCCCTCCTCATGGGGTTACTGAGCCTTCTCTGAAGGGGAGTCGGCAAGGGGGACAGGAGATGGCTGTGTGGGGCTGGTCTAGGCTAAGGGTGATGGGGGAAGGGGAGCCCGGGAAGCTAGCTGAGGACACCAATCTGCCTCAGCTGAGCCAGAATCAAGAGGGGACAGAAGGATAAGCCTGCTTGGCCATGAGGTCCCCACACCAGCTCCTCTCCCCACCCAACCTGCCAGGACTAAGCTTTCTTTCTCACTGATTCATTTTCCTGTCCTGTTCCACAATGTCTTTCATCTCTATTATTCATTGCCCAAAGGCTAGACTGAGAGTGCCTCGAGGGCTGAGGCCATGACTTCGTTAGCCCGAGGTCCCTCTGTGCCCTGCCCAGTGCCTGGCACACAGTAGGCCTTCAGTGTGTGTCAGCAGACTAACTAAAAGAATAGTTTTAGTGGGGAACAGATGGAATCAGAAAATTTGGGTTTGGAAAGCCATGAGGCTGTGCTCTCTGTGCCTCTACTTCCCTCATCTGGAAAGCGGGAGTGGTGGCCATTCCCCAGCGGGATGCTGTGGACGGTCAGCGAGAAGCTGTTTATCCACAGCCAGCTTCCATCGAGTTGACTCTGTCTCATCACGACCTCATGTGTGCCAGAGTGGAACTGTGCTCCGTAAGGTTTTCACTGGCTGATTTTGGGAAACAGATCGCCAGGCCTTTCTTCCTAGTCTGTGTTACTCTGGAAGCTCTGTGAAACCTCTTCAGCATCACAGCAACACGCAAGCCAGGTGGGTAACAGTTGTGCACGAGGTGCACTGCCAGAAATCAAAGCCAGGTCTCCCGCATGGAAGGTAAGAACTCTACCACTGACACACCACTGCCCTCAAGCCAGTTGTCTCAAAGCAGTTGCTGTTGTGCAGATCCCGCCCCATGGCAACCCCACGTGTGTCAGAGCAGAACCGTGGTCCATAGGGTTTTCAATGGCTGATTTTTTGGAAGTAGGTCAGCAGGCCTTTCTTCCAAGGCACCACTGGGTGGACTCGACCCTCCAACCTTTTGGTTACCAGCAGAGCAATTAACTATTTGCACCACCCAGGAGCTCCAGGAAGCAGTGTAGGAGGGGGCTGACACACTGAGTGCTCGCCATAGACTGGGCACATGCATATGCTCCCTGACCCAGGTGCCCCATGAGGTAGAAGCAACCTGGTCTTGGAGGCAGGTGAGGAGGCAGCTGGGTTCAAAGCCTGTGCTCCTCCCATAGCTCCCCATGAATGCCTGGGTGTGAGCAGGGATGGAAGGGCGGGGGGCGGTATAGATCACCCCATCTTGAAGGACAGACACGATTCTCGTCATCGAGCTTGGTGTTCCACGTAAAATGCTGTGCTGTCTGACCCTGGGCAGGTGGGGAAGGGGTGGGGAGGCGGTGAGATATGCTGCCACACAGTGACTACGTGGATAGACAGGTAGAGCCTGTCTTCCAGCAGTCATTCAGGTGCTAAGCCAGTACTGTTCCAGGGGCCCAGGAAGGGGACACCGTGAGCCACAGTGACAATGGGTCCCCAGGAGGATGGGTGAATACACGCATGAGTGGACTGGCCCTGTATCCCCACGGGGTCCCCATCCTGCACTGATAAGACCTCCGCCCCAAAGACCCTGCCCACTCACCTTTGCTCTTCCAGTTGCGGTCAGCCGCGTAGCCCAGGTGCCCTGCGCACTTCCTATTGAATTCGGCCACCAGGGATCTGTAGGGGTTCCGGATGAGCAGGATGGCCGAGTCGAACACCTCGATCTCCCTCCTGCCACTCTCGTGCGTCTTCACGCAGATGGTGCGCCGGCTCCGCCAGTGGTCCTTCTCGCCCTTGAACCCTGCCCACAAGAAATGAAGGCCCTCTGGAAGAAGGCACCCATGGGGCCCCTGCTCCCAGGGCGGCAGACAGGTCTGAGTGCTAACTTGCAACCCTGAAGGACAGCCAACATTCAGGGCATATGACAGGCCCATGGAGCTCACAGGAGGAGGGCCCGAGGGGTGGCCTCTACAGAATTGACCCCTGTCCAACAGGAAGTGAGAGCAGTAGGCATTGTAGAGTGGGTGTTTGCAAGAGAAAGGAAATAAGGACCTCCTGTGGACCTCAATCCAAGAAGCAGAGAGCCTAACCACGCTCCATTTACAGACACTGGGAATGTATACGCTGTGGGCACTTCAACAGTGATAATTTCACATGAGCCTGAAGAATAACCATAGCTCCTGACATAAGTGGATGAACAGTCTGAGGGTCAGAGTGGGTGTGTGGCTTGCCCAAGATCTCACAACATCATGGCAACAGCACCAAGACTCTCTACATGGCTTTATGTTTCCCTCCCATCCACTTCCCTACAGTGCGGTTGGGGTCCCCACCATCAGGCTCAAAGGCTGTAAGCAGCTGTAGCCCCACCCTCTGGTCTTACGCCATGGCTCTACAACAGGGCCCCACGTTGCATATGAGGTGGTTCTCCACCTTAGGCCCCAGAGCTCATCTGGCCAGGGTCTCAGCTGCTCCTGTGGAACCAGGGCCCAGTTTCTATAAATAGAGCTTTGCTCCCATTGACCAACATATCTGGAGTGTGTCCCCTTCTTGGGTCCCTTGGGCAGTACTGGGTACTCAGAACTCAAATGACTGCTGGCTAGAAAGGCCAGGCTCTATCCATCCATCCACAGAGTCACACATTTATCAACAAAGATTATTATTTGAGTACTCCGTGTCAGAGGAGCCCTGGTGGCTCAATGGTGAAGTGCTCGGTTGCTAACCAGAAGATCAGCGGTTCAAACTCACCCAGCAGCTCCATGGGAGAAAAGACCTGGCAATATGCTCCCATAAAGATTACTGCCTAGGAAACTCTATAGGGCAGCTCCACTCTGTCTTACAGGGTTACTATGAGTCAGAATAGACTTGATAGCATGCAACAACAACAACTTGTGTCAAACTTTATGTCAGGGATAAAAGGATAGGACTCAGACCCTGTCTTCAAAGGGCTTACAGTTATAACAATATTAGACAGCCAAGTACAATACAGAGCACCTGACTTGTGAGAACAAAGAGTGGAGGGATCAATTTAGGGAATGTAGTGGGAGGGACCAATAAGCAACATCATGATAAATGAAGAAAAGACTGAAGTTGTCAAGGATCTCATTTTACTTGGATCCACAATAAATGCCCATGGAAGCAGCAATCAAGAGATCAAATGATGTACTGCATTGGATAAATCTGGTGCAAAAGATGCCACTTTGTGGAGTAAGGTGCACCTGATCCAAGCAATGGTATTTTCAATCACTTCATATGCATACAAAAGCTGGACAATGGATAAGGAAGACCAAAGAAGAATTGATGCATTTGAATTATGGTGTTGGCGAAGAATACTGAATATACCATGGACTGCCAGAAGAATGAAAAAATCTGTCTTGGAAGAAGTACAGAGAGAATGCTCCTTAGGAAGAAAGATGGTGAGACTTTTCCTCTACATAATTTGGACATGTTATGAGGAGGTACTAGTCCCTGGAGAAGGACATCATGCTTGGTAAAGTAGAGGGTCAGTGAAAAAGTGGAAGACCCTCAATGAGATAGACTGACACAGTGGCTGCAACAATGGGTTCAAACATAGCAACAAGTGTACAACAGAATGAAATATTGCAGGGCTGGGCAATATTTCATTCTGTTGTACACAGGGTCACTATGACTTGGAACTGACTCGATAGCACCTAACAACACACAACAACAACAGTGGGATGTCATCAAAGGCTTCCTGGAAAAGGTGTCATCTGAATCTAGTGTCCTGTCCTTACCACATGTCACAAAGACCATGCCATGGATACATTTTACCATTCTACTCTGGAGACACACTCAATAAATGTTCCTGAGCTTATCCTGAGCCCTTGGAAACATAAATGAGTTCTATCCTTTACCTCCTTCATGCATGGCTAGGAAGCGTTTTTATCTGCAGTAAGCAGTGAGGGATTCTTTGATGCCTGGAAAATGTAGGTCTTTTGAATCTGGAAGTCTGGGTTCACCCATTGAAACTCAACACACGTTTCACACACTCATCTCTGCCGTGGGCAACAGCCTCTGCTTTGATTCAATCTGTCAAATAGCTGGGTGATTCCAGGAAAGGAAGAGTTAAACCATGGGCTGAATAATCTTGAAGTCTGATGTTTGACAACCCTGAGACACAGGGTGCCTTCTCCACTGCCTCAGCCCATTGCAATGACAGCCATTTGCCTTGTACCTCAGTCAGACCGTATTCACCCATAAGATTGGCTCTGGAACTGTCTTGGGATTTTTTGCATGTGTGTGTCATTGCTCTGTCAATGTTCTGAAGCCAGCAGCTAAGTCTAACCAGCCCCATAAGGCTCAAAGATGCACTGGGCATCTCTAAGACCTACGAAGCAGTATCACCTATTTCTTACACCTAGCTATTCCACCCACTGGGCCATTTGGCCATATGTAGACCAAAATGGCCAGGTGCTTGAATAAGGTAAAGGCCTTCTAGATGAACAAGGTAGGTAACTGTAGCCTGTGCACAGTGAGTGATTCCTAGAGGACTAGGCCCGAGTAGGCAGGGCCATGTGCTTTGTCTGGCCACTTCCCCCGTCATCTGCAGGTGTCTGTAACACTCAGGGCTCCCCAGGAAGATAACGCTGGGTTACGTGGACAACCTTGGCTTTTTCCCAACCAGACCAAGACTGCTATGGGTGATTCCAGAGTCCACTGCCAGGCTCAGGAGTTGCCATTTTTCTCTAGGATGTTACTGATATACCATCTTTTCCTAAACCAGGCACTAGTTAAGAAACCCAGAGAAACTTTCAAATTTCAAATGTGAAAGTGGAAAAATTTATTTTGCTGAATTTAGATGCCACTTGACTTGTCTGAGGTCCTTAATTCTTAAACAACACAGACTCGAGTCATTTAAGTTAATTTACTTGGCATAATGTGTCCTCTGATTTCTACAGGCGGAAAATTAGAAATCATAAAACTCTTGAAGATTTTTAGACCTATTTAAAACACACACACACACATTTTGATGATCACCCCCTTGTCCCTTATTGAGGGTTCTAACGATTACAGGATATTCAAGAAATGTTTATAAAGAAGGAAATCAAACTGCTAGCCTTTCCTTCAGATCTAGAACATTCTTTCATTCAGTTCTGCTTAAAGTGTGGTCCTGGGGCTGCTGCAGCAGCCTCAAGTGGGAGCTTTCGAGAAATGCAAGTTCTCAGCCCTGTCCCCTCCAGAACAAATAAATCAGAACCTCTGGGGGTGCAGCCTAGGAATCTGTGTTCTAACCAGCCTTCTGGATGCTTCTTATACATGCTAAAGTTTGAGAAGCACTGCTCTGGTGCCCTGAGTTGCTCCACAGGGCCGGCAAGATGCCAGTCTGGCCACAGGGAGCAGCCTTCCTCCCCTCCCCAGCAGGCTTGACTTACCTTTATTATAAAGGGTTCCATCAAAGTAGTAGCTGCCTGTATAGAAGCCAGTTGCATGCTCGATGAGGTGCCGCGCCCACGTGTTCCCAGCTCCTGGGAAACTTGACAGAGCCACGAACACTTTGGATTTGGCGGGCAGGAACCTCCGGTCTGTGCACCGAGTGTCTGAAAGTCCGCAAGATGCCTCAGGGTTACACACCTCCCCATAACCCACGGATTCAAGGCTCAAGTCCCCTAGATATGAACTACTGGACCAAGACTCCCGTTTAATAGATGGGGGAACTGCGGCCCAAGGAAGCGAAGGGATCTGCCCCCTGTACCAGGTTCGTGGCTAGCCAGAGAAAGCCTCAGTGACAAGGTCTCCCGTGCCCCGTGCAGGAGTGGAGTGGGAATCAGGCCCTGTGGAACCTCAGCTCCACCTCTGCCTCCATGGCCACAGGCAAACCCTGGCTCCCCAAATTCTACATAGGAGGTGGCTGGGACTGTGGCTGACCTGAGCACGCCACACACCCAGGTACATTCCACAATGAACCAGGGCTGCACTAATTCCAGGTAAGTAGCCTCTCTGCATCTCATCTTCCTTCCCCCCGGGCTGATGCAAGGAGCTCGTGAAATCACAGGGAAAGCCCCAAAGCACCCAGGGCTGTGTCTGGTCACAGCAGGGACTTCATAAAGGGTGGGGTCATGCTCCTTCCCACCTGCCCTTCCTCTCATCAGCTCCTAAGGTCAGCTGGGCAGGCTGGACCTGACATCAAAGAGGAGGCCCAGGACCACAGCCCAGGGGCCTGACTGGTCCCAGGTTCTGGCCGGTCTCTGAGACATCAGAGGCTGCTGTGGCCACAAGGCTCTGATTCCTCCCATCCTCTGGTCTCTACCTGCATGTCCATCCCCCACCACCTTGCCATCCCCCTGGGCCCCATCTCTCGCTGCACTTCCTCTCACTACCTGCATCCCCAGAGAGAGATTCAGATAAAGGTTCAACTGCTCTGCAAGCAGGAGAGGATGGAGGCCTCACCCTCCTCACTATCGCCACCACCCACTAAGATGCTGAGGTCCTTATGCAGATACCCTCCACATCTCACGTCTGCAATGCAGCCAGGTCTGGCAGCTCCAAATCCTGAAAGCTCCTCTCCAACCCCCAGGCCAAATGCCCCAACCAACGGCAGCTGCAGGGAGGAGGAGGTCCCTGTGTACCTCATCCACCTCTGGGCAGAGCTCACCTTGCACAGGCGTCTGGTAGACCTCACAGTAAGCCCCCAGCCTCTGTGCCTCAGGCTCCTGGCTGCACAGTGAGCTGTCCACTGCATCCTGCAGGTTGAACTGTGGTGTGGGGTAAGCACAGTAGCACTCCCAGCCCCTGAGGATGGCCAAGGGGAACTCCTGCCAGGGAGCAGGAAGAAGAGAAGAGAGCATCTTGGGTGAATGTGAGGATGGTGCTTCCGCAACTCAGGTACGGGAAGAGCATGATGGGATGTACTATCACAGGTGGCACGGGGTCAACAGGGATGAGCGTCCATCCTTTCTTTGCCTGGTTCTGTGCCCACACCCAGGGAAGACAAAGCTCAACCAGACATGAGTTCTGCCCTCAATAGCTCACAGTGGGTCAGGCTGCTAAGTAAACAGTCACAACAAAGTGTGAACAGTGCTGTGACAGAGCTATGGTACTGGTATATCAAATATCAGCAGGGTCAGCCATGGTGGACAGGCTTCAGAAGCTTCCAGACTAAGATTAGGAAGAAAGGCCTGGCAATCTACTTCTGGAAACCAGCCAATGAAAATCCTATGGATCTCAACAGAATACAGAATTCTAGTGCTGGAAGAGGAGCCCCCTATGTTGGGGGGCACTCAAAATACACAGTGACCACAACAATGGACTCAGGCACAACAACGACTGTGAAGATGGTGCAGGACCAGGCAATGTTTCGTTCTGTTTTACATGGAGTAACCATGGAGCAGACTTGACAACAGCTAACAACAGCAAAAAGGTGCCAAATCCACCTTGCAGATTTGCTATGAGGCCTGGCACACAGTAGGTGCTTTCACAGAGAAGTGGTTATCTTTACCTCCTTCCCGACATGGGCACCAGCCACAGCTCGCTCAAAACTTCACCTGCCCACCTATCCCACAAATAGTTTTTGAGCACCTACCAACAGTTAAGTGCTTGGCTGCTACCCCAAAGGTTGGCTGTTTGAACCCACTCAGCAGCACCGTGGGAGAAAAGGCCTGGCAGTCTGCTTCTGTAAAGATTACCCATTGCTGCCGAGTCGATTCCGACTCATAGCGACCCAAGAGGACAGAGCAGAATTGCCCCACAGAGTTTCCAAGGCTGTAAATCTTTATGGAAGCAGATTGCCACATCTTTCTTCCTCGGAGTGGCTGGTGGATTGAAACCACCGACCTTTCGGTTAGCAGCCGAGTGCTTTAACCACTGAGCCACCAGGGCTCCCTGGAAAGATTACAGCCTAGAAAACCCTATAGGGCAGTTCAACTCTGTCGCATGGGGTCTCTATGAATCGACTCTACAGCACCCAACCATGAAAAGGTACCAAGCACCAGGTAGGCCACTGGCCCAGTTCACCTCTGCCCCTCCCCGCATCTTGCATCGCGGAGGCCTCCTAGAGTGGGAAGAGGAATGAGTTGTTTATGAGTGTACGTGCACACTGTGCGGGGGACAGGGGCTGTGGGAGGAGAAAAGTTCTCCCCGCCGAGGGAAACACGCCATAAACCTTTTTTATTTTTGCCTACAGCAAAATCTCGTAAATAAATAAATAAAGGACGATCAATAGCAGCATTTTCTGAGGGTGGCTTGGCAAGGCCCAGGCTTTCTGCACCCTCAGCAGATGACAGACAGCGCCCCCGCCAAGGGACAGCAGATGCAGAGCCTGAGGGGTGATCTTAGGAGGAGGGTAGGAGGAGGTGCTGCTGGAGTTGCCCCCTCCATGTCTGGCTGCTTCTGTAAGCATAGGCTGGGTCCCCCCGCAAATGCCCAGCAACGCTCCATGCAAGCCTCTCCCGGCGCCCACATCCTTCAGGTGCTCCCAGGCTTAGGGGCAGCTTTGCTTCTGCCAGGAATCTCACCAGGGCCCAGGCCCACGTCTCTCCTACAGAGCCGAGCTGCTCTGGGGTGAGGAGGAGAGATATTTTCACCATTCTCACACTCTACACACACACACACACACACATACACACACACCACCTTGCTGCACCACCTGCTTCTAGAACTCAGGGTTCCCTTTCCACTGGAAGCACTCTTACATTCTATGGTACCATAAGCAAGTCATTTCCCCTTCTGGGTCCTCAGTTTCTCTATCTGTAAACTGAACAGATTTTATGGGTCTGCCTGCCTGGAAGAATCAGAGGATGTTACTTTTCTCTAGTCCTCCCACTAGCTTCCCCTGGTCCCTCCTGAGGGTCCCCCCACGCCTTCCCTGGAAGAGGCCTGGGACTAGGACTTCTCCAAGGATGGAGGATGGGGTAAGGAGGTGCTCTGGTGTCCATGGGCTCTGTGTCCAGCGTGACCAGGGAACAAGCACCATGGGGTAAGAGAAAGTGCCAGGTTCATAATCCAACAGACCTGGACTCAAATGCCAGTGCCATAGTTCTTATACCTGTGTAAGCTTGGACAAGTCACTGCCCCCTCTGAGCCTCAGTTTCCTTATCTGTATAATGGGATAATAATGTCTACCCCATAGGGTGTTGGGAGAATGAATGAAGGAGAATGCTCAGTCTATGTAATAAGTGTTCGCCTATTCTTTTCCTTATCTTTCAAGAACCATCAGTATATATTGGGAGCAGGCCCTAGGCCACTCTCTTAACACTGGGTACCCGAGAATTTACTTCCTAAAATCCCTCACCTTGGCCATCTTCAAGGAAAGAAGCTCAGGGCAATCAAAGGTCCGATGCCCCTCCCCCAATGACCACGTCTGTTCCTTTCCTCTTGGTCAACTACGTAAAAAGAACTGCTTTGGACACCAGCTGCCACACTGGGCTGCAGCCCTGGTTCCAGCCACAGCTGCAGCGTCAGAGCTGCAGGGATGGTCATACCCAGGGCCACCATCACAGATGCCACTAGACTTAGGGAGAAGTGGACACAAGGCTGATGATGAGTCCCATTGGTCTCTTCCACTGGACTCCACCTCCCACGGACCCTCAGGCCATTGCTCAGCAGGAAGCAAAACCTGTGACTTGACCCTCGATCAGGACTCTGCTGGCTTCTCTGGAAACAAGTTCCCCTGCTGATGTAAGTGGAAAGCCATCACGAGAACGGCAACCTCCGGCCTCTGCCATCACCATCCATCCTCTCCCCAGGCCAACACTGTTGTCACAGGGGAAAGCAGAGACAAGAAGCCAGGCTGCGTCACTGGCACTTCCGCCCACATTGGCTTTCTTGTCGTTCCTTGAACCTCAGGGTCTTTGTGCTTGCTGTTCCCTCTGCCTAGAATTACTTTTCCCCCAAATATCCTCACTGCTCTCTCTTAGAGTCTTCAAGTTCCCTCCTCGGTAGAGCCCTGGCCACCCCATGTCAAGCTGTACCCCCCACCACCTTCACCGATACATCCTACACTTTAAATTTTTTAATTGAAGTGTAATTTGAGATGAAATGTTCCGGTCTTAAGTGGACCATTCAATCAGTGGTGATGAATGTATGTGTATCAAGACACACGGCATCCCCATCACCCCCAAAAAGTTTCCCTGTCCCCTCTCCAGCCCATACCTCCCTTCCCCAGAGCCGCCGCTACTCTGATTTCTATCACCACAGATTCATTTTGGCTATTCTAGAATTCATCGAAATGGAATTATCCAGTACATATTTGTTTTTGTATCTGACTTCTGCCATTCAGAAAAATATATATTTTTAAAATTCATGCTCAGGGATCAGTATTGCCCCTTGTTGTTGCTAAGTCATGTTCAATCATGTGGACGGACCACACCTGCTGATGGACACGTGGACCTTGTCCAGGGTTCAGCTCTTGTGAACAAAGCTGGTATGAACATTCTTATACAAGGCTTTTACTGTATAAATATTTCCATTTCTTAAATACCTACGATTCCTGCTTCATTCTTCTCCACAATACTTTTGACCATTCAACACGCTAGATATTTTACTTGTGTATCTGGTTTGCTCTCTATCTACTAGAGTGTAAGAGGGATTTCTGTGTTTTGTTCACAGCTATTTCAGTACCTAGAATAGTGTCTGGCACACAGTAGATGCTCAATACATGTTTGACGGATGAGTGAAAGAATGAATGAGCAAACGACTGAACAAACACAAGTCCTTTCCAGACCCCAACCCCCTCAAAAGCTCTTGGCCATGGGCTTAGGTATGATCCTTTGTTGGTCAGCTGGTTGGGTGCGCGCCTGAGTGTGGGGCAGGAGTAGAAGGCCCATTACATATAGACTAACACTCCCAACATCAGGAGCCCCAGGGGGGCTCTGCTGGCCCAGGGTTCCTGTCCAGAGGAAGAACATTTCACCAACAAGACACGCTGGCTCTGTCTCCCTCCCCAGCCATCACAGTACTGTGACGCGGATGACTCACAATCTGTATCCCTGGGCTGGGGGAGCAGGCTGCCCCCACCAGTGACCTGAACCTTTTTGTTTCCTTGAGTGGATTAAACTGTCAAGTTTCCGGGTGTTTGCAGGACAACGGGAGAACTGCAGACAGTAATGTGGTTTTATTCACAACATAACCATTTCGGCAACATCACCAGATTCTGAAAACACAGAACAATTTTCGGCCCCTTGGGGATGTCTAGGACATGATTTCCATAAAAATTAAATATTGAGGAATCTTATCTCTCTGCCAACTCACCCGCTCCTTACTACCCCACCCCCTCCAGCTTTGGTGAGAAAGAGCAGAGAGCAAGACAGAGAAAAGGCTGGGAGAAAGCAAGGCAGAAAGAGAAAGTGAGAACACAGATGTTGAATTGTTTCAACGAAGAGATTAGTGTTAAAGAGGGAGCTGGCTCAGCCTGCTTCTGAGGACAGAGTGGGTATTGCAGCCTGGCCCTACATCCAGCCTGAGCCTGGGTGTCCAGGGTTGGGGCTCAGGCAGGGGCTGGGCAAGGTCTCAACCTGTGCCTAGGGCTGGGGCTGGGCCTGAGGTCTGGGTGGGCATTGGGCCTGAAGCCAAGTCAGTTTTGCAAGGGCAGGGCTCTGTGGGTGGTGGGGTTCACATACAAAGGCTTGGTTTGTGGCTGGCGTCACAGATGGACATTCCAACAGGCAAGAAGCAAGGCCTCTCCAACAATCGGACCCTCTGGGCCTCACCTACTCCATCTCAATTCTTCCTTGAGCACCTCCTCAGGGTCTCCAGGAGTACACAGAATTAGAGATTTCAGAGATCACAGAAGGGGAAACTGAGGTTCATAGGCAAGCCCAACATCTCCAGGCCATCAGGGCCAATGGGATCAGAAGCCAGCCTCCTAGACTGCCAGTCAAGCCTCTACCACACCATCACACTCCACTCCTTGGAGGCAACCACATGAATGCAACAGATTTTTTTTCTTTCTGGGCAAACAGGATGGAGTTTAGCTCTGAGTAGTTTCCTGCCTCTAGGGAGGTTCCCTTCACTTTGAGGCCAGGTCTGGAATTAAAGATACAACAGGGAAAGGGGATGTCCACAAAGGTCGCTGCAGGGCTGGGGTGAAGGGGCAGACTTTCACTTCCAGGCAAATGTCATAATGAATGAATGCTACTGTGACCAAGAGCCATATTTCCCTGTGACCTGGGTCTCTGGCCTGGAAGGTGAGAATTCCACCACTGAACCAGCACAAAACCCAGACTCTGACAGTCCTAACCTTTGACAAAGGTGTGAAATTGCCTGCCCCATGTAGACAAGGAGCCCATCGCTCTTGGGATCCCAGGGTATTTATCAAGAGTTGCCCAGGAGTGAATACACAGGCTCCACATTAATACATGTCTTTCCGTGTCAAAAGTAGAGGATTAAGGCTACCATTAAACGGCCAAAGGAAGAAACCACCTTAGAAGAAATGTCAATGGGAGACCATCCAGGTGATTAACATTCTGCATGAAGAACACAGACACTGGCAAGAGGCTCAAAGAGGGCAAGGAGGAGGGTAAAACACTTGCCTTTCTCCTTCATCCTCTCCCTCTGATTCCTTTGTCAATAGAACCAACAGATTCTGGGAGCACAAACCTCCGATCACATGCCACTGTAACTGGTGAAGCTTCACACATTAGTAACCTATTTGCAGATGGTGTTAGATTTTGCTCTGCAGTCCCATTCCGGGAAGGCGCGCTCCCACAAACGGTCTATCTACTGGTGCACAGATACCTGGCTTCAAAGTTAATTATCCCAGATCCGAATTGGTAGCAGTGCAAATAGCTAAGTTTGGGCTCTGCTCTTTCTGACCTTCCATCTAAATGGCGAAGGCAGAGGATCTTGGGGGCTTCTGAGAAAGAGCAGGTTTCCTTCCATCTCCAGTATGATCGCGGAAAATGAGAGCAGGTCATTTCGCTGGGTTTTAAAAATGCATTATATTGGTCAGGTCCCTCTTGCTGGCAGGGAGTCAGATAATTAAGATGCTGATATTGCCCCAAATGTTATTTCCCTGTCAAACTACTCTTGGAGCTCCCCAAATCTATTTTAACTAACTAGCAAAAAAACAGTCGAGATTTTTATCGGGGCCACAAATAAACCTCAGATGGTACTCAGAAGTGGGGGTGCTACAGGGAGGGCTCCCCTCTTTTCCTGCCTTCCAGCCCCACCTCTCACATCTGCTGCCCCAGGAACCACGGCCCAGTCAGCCCTAATTAAAGCCAGGGCCCCCACCCCAGGTTTAGCTCTGCCCCATTTGACATTCTACTGTGAGCATTTGCCATCATAAAAGATTCTGAAAACATTTTCAACAGCTATATCATAGTCCACTGTAGGGCCGAGGCATAATTTAACCATTCCCCTATCACAGGACATTTGAGCCTGCTTTCAGCCAAATTACGATGGGATTCAGTTGCCACTGGGACTGCCCTGCAGCCTCCATGCCACTGGCCCTTCAGAGAGGAAGTGTTTGGCAGTTCTGAAGGGGAACGCATAGCCAGACATGCCAAGTTCACCTCTCTCACCCACCCTCAATGGTCAAGAGGGAGTATCGAACACCATTTCCTTCGAATAGGTCCCTGGGCTCCGCAGGCCTGGTCAGATGACCAAGCTGATCCTGTACCCACCAGACCTCAACACGGGAGGAAGAATTTGCTTTTTCATCCTCATCCAATAGCAGGCAAAGATGACCACCCATCAGGATTCTGACCCATGGGGAAGGGGCCACGCCTGGACATGACAGAGCTGCCACATTCAAGGAGGCCCTCTAGGGCAGTGGTTCTCAAACAGGGGCAGTTCTGCCCTCCAGGGGACATTTGGCAAGGACTAGAGACATTTTTGGTTGTCACAACAAAATATGACATCTAGTGGGTAGAGGCCAGGGGTGCTGCTAAAAGTCCTACAATGTAAAAACAGAACGTATAACAAATAATTACCTCATCTATTAATAGTGCTGAGCTTGAGAAATCCCGCTCTAGGGGGACGTCAGAATCCTGCAAAGTCCCTACTAGGAACCTACAGATCTGAGAGCTGACAGTCAGAGGGTTTACGCTAAAGTTACTCCAACACCCACAGGACTGGACACAGAGAATCGATGGAGAACGGTCTGTGAACCAAAAGCTCACTCTGCTAAGCAGACGGTGTTTTTACTTGGATGGAATGACATCGAGGCATCGTTCCTGCCCTACCTGGAATCCCTAACTCTAAAGCCAGGTCTCAGGTTGGCTTTCTTGCAACTGTGGCATCTCTGAAGATGACCCTGAGGATGGCTTTCTGACGTTGTGTCCCAAAGGGGTCCATAGTGAGCCTCTCCCTGGACCACTCACCAGGTCTGCCTGTTCTCCATGCCCCAGGGTCCTCCATGCCGACGGTCCTCCTGGGGGTTTCCCATGTCTCCTTCCTTTGAGCCCTCACATGCTCTTCCATGGATCTTGCCCCTGTAGCATCTCTCAGACCTGCTCCCTCCTTTACCAGCTCATCCTCTCCCTGCTCCAGAACATCCTGCCGATAGGTACCAAGTACCGTGCTGGTCCCACCACTCCGTCGCTGCCACACCATCAGGAGCTCCCACTTACTCACTGAAAAGAAGTCTGAACTTTGAGCAGGCATCCAAGGCCCTCCGTGATTTGTCCCAACCCTAGCATTCCCACCACTCCATAGAACCCTCTGCTCTAGGCGAGCTGGGCTGCTTTCCTGCCACCTTGTTTCCACTCAGCAGTTGCCTCCTCTTGCCACACACTCCCCAAAGCCCCCATCTGCCTGCCCACACAGCGCCACATCCTCCAGCTCCGATTCCTCCAAAAAGTCGTGGTCCTCCTTCCTTCTAAGCCTCCCACCAGGCTTCCTTCAGCCCCTTCTGCACTGACCTTACTCTCAAGTGTTAGAGTCACTTAGGCTCCTGTCTCAGCCCCTCCCCACCTGGAAGCTCCACCTTCTGAGTGGGGGCTGGGATCTGCTGGCACCCAGCAGATGGCGTCACCCACCCTGTCAGCATATGGGTTTTGCCAAATCCCACTAAATGTGCTCTGCCAAGACCTGATTTCCACTTCCAAGCTGGAAATGATGACTCTGCCCCTCACAGCTGCAGAAGGCTGCGGATGGGAACAATGGGACTTGAGGAAACACCCACCCTTCCAGCTCCATCCAACAACCCAGGGGAGGCCGGAATATGAGGGAAGCTGCCAGCACAGATTAAAATGCCTGTGCGTGCTGAGGGCAAAGGCCATTTCTAAGAACCCTGGTGCCCTGTCCAAATTGTTCTGACCCCAGTAATTCACAGCAGCACTAACCAAAGCAGGAGCTGGGAACCTGTCCTTGAAACACACAGGGAGGGACCCGCACAAGGTGCTAAGGTGCAAAATAGCATCGGGTACCAAGAGCTTGCAGGTCTCATGGCATGTCCTCTGATGCGACATTGTAGCAAACTGGACTTGTGTCAATAAGTATCAACGAAGGGTGATAACAAGAAATCAAACAGTTTTAATCTTTAAATTCTGTGTCCATAACTACAAGGTGAGGCCATTGTTGGTTCAGAGGCAGAATTCTTGCCTTCCACGCATGAGACCCTGGTTCGATTCCTGGCCAATGTACTTTACGCACAGCCATCAGCCATCTGTCTGTAAAGGCCTGCATGTTCCTATGATGCTGAAAAGGGTTCAGCGGAGCGTCTAGGCTGAGGACGGACTAGGAAGAAAGGCCTGGAGACCTACTTCTGAAAATCAGACAATGAAAACCCTACGGGTTGCAATGGTCTGATCCGCAACCAGTCATGCGGAGGGCGCAGGACCAGGCAGCATTTTGTTCTGTGGTGCATGGGGACCCCATGAGTCGGGGCCTACCCGAGGGCAGCTTACAGCAACAACAACTACTACAAGGCAGAATTTGCCGAGTCCTAATGTGCTGACCAAAAGGGGGTACCACTAGAACCCTGGGGCATCAACCTAGGCTGCTGCTTTCAAGCCACCCTCCCCCTAAAAAGGGTCATTCCCTCAAAAAAGTGCCCCTTCTCCTATGGGGAACAACTCTTTCGCACACCCTAAAAAAAGTGGGGTGTAAATTGGTACAACCTTTGCCAAGGGCGATTTGGCAACACTTACCAAAAAATAACAAAGACACACATTCTCTGACCCAGCATTTCCTTGGGATTTTTATCTTACAGACCCACTCCTGCAAAACAACTTACGCACAAGGATATCCCTGCATTGTTGTTCGGAAGAGCAAAAGATTGGGAAAACAACCCAAATGCTTAACAGTGGGGGTTTGTTAAATAAATAATACACACTCCACGCCAGCTGCCGCGGAGTCGCCCCTGACTCACGGCGACCTCACGTGTACCGGGGTAAAACCGAGCTCCGCAGCATCTGCACTGGCTGACTTTGCAGACGTAGATTGCCAGGCCTTTCTTCTGAGGTGCCCCTGGGTGGACTGAAACCTCCAACCTTTCAATTAGCAGCCTAGTTCATTAACCGTCTGCATCACCCAGGGACTCCGAGTAAATGACGGGACATCCATATGCTGGAATACTAGGCAGCCGTCAAAAAGAAGGAGAAAGCTCTTCTTGTCCTGCTTTGAAACAATCTCTATGACAGATTGCCCAGTTAAAAAAAAAAAAAAGCAAGGTTTAGGTTCTTCAAAAAGCTAAACACGGAATTACCTTATGACCCAGCGATCCCACTCTTAGGCACATACCCAAATGGACCCAAAACACAGACCCCAGCAGATACTCATACGCCAGTGTTTACAGCACCAGTATTCACAGTAGCCAAATGGTGGACACAACCCAAGTGTCCCTCAGCAGATGAACGGCTAAACAAAATGTGGTACACGTGTACAATGGGATATGACGCCGCCACAAAAGAGAAATAAAGTTCCGGTACATGCTACAACATGGGAGATACCTAAAAACAGTATGCTGAGTGAAATAAGCCAGACCCAAAAGGATAAACTGTGTATGATTCCACCTGCATGTCGTATCTGGGACAGGTAAATGCAGAGAGACCAAAGTTTATTAAAGGCTACCAGGGGCTGGGAAAACGGGGTACTGAGTATCTGTCTGGGGTGCTGAAAACCTTCTGGAAACAAAGGGGTGAAGGTGGCACAACATGATAACCGTAATTAACGCCACTGAATTGTACACTTAACAATGGCTAAAACGGCAAATTTTGTGCGATGTAGATCTTACCACAATAAAATTATATAAAAAATATGCAAGGTACAAAACACCGTGTCTGTGTGTCTGTAAGGAGCAGCGACATCAATGCAGGCATTTGAATATTCATAGAACCTTTCTCGAAGTGGGCATGAGAGGCCAGGACCCTCGGAGGCCTCCGAGAAAGGAAATGGGGCAGATGAGACACCGGGGTGAGAGGAAGACTCTTCCCTTCAAACCCCTGGCTACTGTTATGGGCTGAATCGTGTCCCCCGGCCCAGAATTACGTGTTGTAAATCCTCACCCTTATACCTATGGGTGTAACCCCATTTGGGAACAGGGATTCTTTACGTTAATGACATCATTATCAGCGGAGGGTGTGTCTTAAGCCAATCACTTTTAAGATGTAAAAGAGCGGATGGGGCTCAGAAGCAAGCAAGCACAAATGGAGAACGACTGAAGTCACAGGAAGGTCCCCCAGGGTCCCAGTAACAGGAGCTGAGACAAGGATTTTCACCCAGAGGGAAGAGAGAGCCTTCCCCTAGAGCCGGTGCCCTGAATTTGGATTTTTAGCCTCCTGGACCATGAGAAGGAGCTCTGGTGGCACGGTGGTTAAGAGCTCAGCTGCTAACCAAAAGGCGGCAGTCTGAATCCACCAGCTGCTCCTTGGAAACCCTATGGAGCAGATCTACTCTGTCCTATAGGGGTCGTTATGATTCAGAATCAACTCGACAGCAAGGGGTTTAAGACCGTGAGAAAATAAATTTCTGATGGTTAATGCCACCAGCTTGTGGTATTTGTTAGTGGAGCACTAGGAAACTAAGACAGCTATCTTTTTATTTTGTTCCAGGGGAACATACTACCTATCAGGAATTAAAATAAGTACAGGGAACACAGCTGTACTGGCTAACGTTCCTGTCCTTGTTCCGCCTCATCTCTCAGCCTCTCCCCTCTAGGCTCACTTCTCCTCCTCCCTGGCTGTCACCCCAAGAGGCAGCAGAGCGTCGGAAATGTGGGACATGGTGTCAACAGCTGAGCTATAATGCCGGGCACGCTGTGCCTCCATGCGGAAGCTCTCACTTGTGGGAACCTCCAGGGCTTCTTGTAGCAAGCCAGGATCAGCCCATCCCGGTGCTGCTGAGAGAGCTGGAGCAGACAGCTGTGGGGAGGGCCTCCAGCAGCATCCACCCCATGGGAGGACACCTCTGTGTTTAGTGACCCTGAGGGAGGCCAGCCTTGGGCAGGGTGGAACCATCTGGGTTCCTTTCATTCCGATGGGGGTCTTTGCAGAGAGCGCTGCTTTGAGTGGCAGGTGTGAGGAGAGGCCCTGAGAAGGTCGGCTCGTTTCCGTTCAGGTGCCAGTAGGGCTGGTGGCTGAGCCGGTGTTGGTGCTGCCCCTACCTCCAGCTCTGCTCCCACCAAGAGGGTGAGAGGACAAAGGAGTCTGCAGGCCAGATGGTCTGCCAAACAATAAAGCTGCCCCTCAGCTTGCTGCATTGTGTCCTGCAAGCCCTGACACCCAAGACATCCTTGGCAGTGTCTTCGGAAATGCTGGTGATGCAGGAGAGCCACTTCAAAGGATGCATTTGTGCAGAGCAAAGCGCACACAGAAGGCTCTGTGCTCCACCCACCCACTGAGGGAAGTGGGGGGCGGACTCCAGGTGGAGGGGGTGGACAGCGAGGGGTGCTGTCATTTACGTCCAACCATTTCTCCTCTCACTGAAGCCCACCCCCTCCACCCTCCACACCACCAACAGCCTGTGGAGCTAGACTGAGTTCAAACTCCAGCTCCGCCACTTACTGGCTGTGGGACTTCAGGCAGACAGGCTGCCTCTCACTGCCTTAGTTTCCCTCCCTGTAAGATGTAGATTAGAGTAGTGCCTCTCCCACAGGGTTGCTGTGAGGAGGCAATGAGTTAACTCATATAAAGTGCTTAGTACCTGGCACGTAATATAGGGTCAATAAATATTAGCTATCGTTGGTTTTCATCATCAGGAAAAGAAACGGATTTCTGGCGAGAAACGGTGCCCACGGTTGCTGATACCTGGCACCAGGGAAAATAACGGGCTTCCAATCCTGAAACAGGCCTAAATAGACTCCACAAGGGCAGCTTTCAAATTAGAAAGGCAAATGTAATGGACTAAATATGCTGAAGTCCTAGCCCTTGTACCTATGAACGTGACTCTGTTTAGGGAAACAGGGCCATTACCATCGCCAAGGCCATCTTCTCTTCTGAGCCCTATTCTTTTATGCTGCCAAGTACCACAGCGCTGTCAGAGGACAGCTACTGAACCCCAGCACACCAGATCCAGCCCCTAACCCCAGCCAACTGCCACCTCGGGCCATTTCTAAAGCCACAGCATCCACACCAATCTGGACGCCAGCCCAAGGTCTCAATGCTCTTTGGACACTGCCTGCTGGGTCTCCTGGCCTTACTTCCCACACTCTGGGGCCTGCCCTTTGCATGCCCTATCTGGCCTTGGCCAGTCTCACCTACCCTGGAGCTGGCATGTGACCCAGGGACAGTGGCCTCTGGGGTCCCACCCGGCCCTTGTACAGAGTCCCACTCCACTTGTCAGCCCAGGCTGCATCCCAAGTGCACATGTACAACACAGTCCCTCTCGTCAGCTTCACGGCCCAGTGCTCTCTAGCAAAGAGCAAAAAATCCATCAGCTCTCCCCAAGGCCCGAGCCAGCATCTCCTTGCTTCCAAACCAAGTCAATTTAACATCTGACAGTTGTGCCAAGAACACACATGGGGAAAGGCACCACCCTTCCAGCTTTGCAACTTTCTCTGACAATTCCTCGCCCAGTCTCAAAGCACCGATGTCAGCTGCAGGGTCCCCCCAACCCAGCACCCACCCTAATGATGTCCGACGCATGGCTGGCCGCCCTCCCCAGGCCCCTAGACTTGAGATCGGGCACATGCAGCCCGGCCCGGGCACCTGCTCCCTCCCTGGGGACACTGCACATGTGGGGTTGCTACAGAAAAGGGTCTTACTTTCTGGGAACAGAAGCCCGCGCACGTGTCCACAGTCACATTGGCCTGTATCAGGGAGTCAGGGAAGGCGTGTGTGACATTCTCTGGTAGTCGGAAGCACCCGCGATACATGACGGTCCTCCCTGTAGGAAAGGAAATGGGTGTCTGGTGAGAAATGGTACCAACCGTTGTCGATGTCTATCAACGGGTCCTAAAAGCCTGGGTTCAAGTCCAGGCGCTGCCAGTGACTAGCCATGTAACTTTGGGCATGGCATAGACTCAGACATCTCTGCTGAGTTGTTTTGAGGAGTAATGTGTACCCATTTGCCATCCCCTGACCAGCCTATGTCTCCTCACAAGCATGTTTCTACCCTAGCTCTTGGTGTGAAGCCCTGAGGTGATCACTAGTGCTGGGCTCATAAAATCCTTCCCATTGTATTGCATGACTGGGCCCCAAAAGAGCAAAACACCTAGATGCCCTGGGCTTCTCAGCCAGCTCCACTAGAGTGGCCAGACTTGAAGAGACAGGCTCAGTGACCAGGGGAGGGCCAGTCAGGCAAGACATGGGAAAAGCAGAGTGGTCAGCCACCCAGTGAGTCCCAGATCTCAGGGTGTTCAGCAAGGGACCACAAGGCATCCAGAGCAGAGATCCTGGAGAGGGGGCTATATCAGATCACCTGTGTCCCCACGCCCAGCCCCGACCCTGACACGTAGCAGGTGCTCAATGTTGTTGCTGGCCACTGCCCTCAAGTCAGGCCCTGGCCCATAGTAACCCCACGCACGATGGAACAAGAGGCTGCCAACTCCATGACTGGTTGTGGATCAGATCATTGTGATCCACAGACTCTTCACTGGTTGATTTTTGGTGGCAGATCGTGGGCCTTTCTTCCTACTTTATCTTGGTATGGAAGCTCCGCTGAACCCTGTCTAGCGTCATCGCAACATACAAGCCTCCACTGACAGATGGGTGGTGTGGCTGCGTGTGAGGTACACTGGCTGGGAATGGAACTTAGGTCTCCCGCGTGGAGGTTGAGAATCATACTACTGAACCCCCAGTGACCACAAGTGCTCGGTAAGGCTTATTAAATGAATGAATTAAATGAGACGATGCACATGAAGGCATTGCATGAACTGTAACATGTTAAAAACGCTTGAGTGGCTACAGGTGGTGGCAGCAGCAGCCTCTCAGCTTCACTGATGTGACCATCTGGGAACAGGCTGTGACCTAGTACAGTCCACTCCACAGCACTCTTCCTCACTTCCCAGGTGGGAATCCAGGGGCCATGTAGGGAAGGACTCCTCCAAGTGAAGGCATTAATAAATTGCTCAGGGCTATCCCCTGACAAGGGAGCATGATCATGGCTCTCATGCCTTTGAACGCTCCTTGTGAGTAAGAGTTACAATTTAAGATGGGGGATCACCTAGGCACTTCTTGAGGTCCTTTCAGTTCATCCCGTTGAGAAGGGAGTGGGAAAGCACAGGTCAACTGCACAGTGCTCCATGGCCTGCCCCATGTTTTCAATAATGACCTTGACACCAAGTCTAGCTGACTCAAGATCTGGGGCTGGCTTGAACTGACTGCATTATCTCTTCCTTAACTAATGGGCATCTTGAAGCACAAAGGACTTCTCCAAAAATTAATGACGAAGCAGGCAGCTGGGGCTGGCAGGGCAGCCCATGCCTACACTCAGGCCTGCCCCTGCTGAGGGTAGAGAGAGGGTCACGGGTGACTAATGCTGTTTGAACCCAGAAAAAGAGAAGATCCAAGAAGCCAGCGTGGAGCAGCTTGGTCCTCAGGACGCCCATTTGGATGCCCTGGTGACAGGTAGGCTCTTCAAGGACAGGACTGCGTCCATGTATCAGGAAACCCCTGTGCCCAGGACAGGGCCACCCTCAGAGTAGGTGTCAATGAATATCTGTTGAATGAATGAGTCCTTAATTAATTCACAAGCTAAAGAGTTGCTATCAGTGTCACCACCCTGTCCCCATTCCCCTATCTGTACCCTCTGGTTCCCAGACACAACCTGGCTGATGCAAGAAGCAGCTCAGGAGCCTCATCCCCTTCCCAGCACCAGTTGGCTGGGGCTGAGCACTGAATCCCTCTCCCTGTTGCTCTGATCCCAGCGATACACTGTAGTCAGTGTTGGACTTGGGGCTCATCCATGGATCTCAGGACTGGGCTGCTATAGTGCTTGGCAAACTCATTTGTTGCTAAGAGAGCCATCCCAGGAACCCTTGTGCAGCCTCACCTTTGCACCTGACACCTCCTCCTTGAGCTATGCTCCCTTCTTGGACTAATCCATCAGCTCTCCTGTAGCCTCGGTACCAGGACCATAGCCAGTGGCAGTTGTCTCCCTGAGTCAATGGGCCCCTAGGCTGTCTCTATCATCAGCTGCCCTACACTCACCAGTGGAGGTGGGTGATGGGCTCTCTGCTCACCCTGACTCCTTTCTAGCTTGGCCCCTCCTAACCAGAAAAAGGATAGCTCCAGTATGTGCAAATGTGTACAAACACATTATTTTATAAAAGAGCATTTTATACTTAGATTAAGTGGCCCTGGGGCTCACCTCCCTGCAGTGAGGACAAACATGAGTTTCAGACCCACCTAGTTGGACACCTTCGCTATACTCTCTATTTGATAGCTCCTCTAGCTAAAAGTCTTGGGAGGGGAGGTAGAGAGCCTATCAATCTTACTATTTATTGTATCAACTTGTGCTCCCTCGAGGTTGATTATTTCCACTTGAGTTTTGTAATTTTGAATTGTGAACTTACCTTCAGTGTAATTTTACCTACGGGAACCCTTCACATCCTGCGCTGATGGCACAGAAATATTTTGCATCTGCCTCTCCCAGGTGCCCACAGGTACCCTACAGCTAACTTTTCCTGGAACTTTCAGGACCAGAGAGATAGTATAAATTTGAACCCCAAAACTCAAATTCTTAGGAAGTTTTTTTTTCCCACCTAAAGACTACATCAGAACAGATACGCTTTCCATATCCCTGAACTGGTGTGAGGGGGTATATACATATATATATATAATTTTTTTCACATACTTATACATATATTCACGTACACACTCATACATACACAAAGTTTACTTGCTTGAAATAAACTGCATAGAGAGCCATTACAAATACATTCTTTTCAGTGAAATGTAATAAGGCATATTTTGTGACACTGTACATATTAACACACCTAAAATAAAATCTCCACCTTTTTTTCTTTGCATTTACAACTCGTTAGCAAATAGAAAATGCCCACTGGATGGTAAGATATAGAATAATAGTTGCAGCAAGTAGCTGGTTCTTTCCAAATTTTTTTTTTTAATTTTTATTGTGCTTTAAGTGAAACTTTACAAATCAAGTCAGTCTCTCACATATAAACTTATACACACCTTACTCCATACTCCCACTTGCTCTCCCCCTAATGAGTCAGCCCGCTCCCTCCTTCCAGTCTCTCCTTTCATGACCATTTTGCCAGTTTCTAACCCCCTCTACCCTCCCATCTCCTCTCCAGACAGGAAATGCCAACATAGTCTCAAGTGTCCACCTGATCCAAGAAGTTCATTCCTCATCAGCATCTCTCTCCAACCCACTGTCCAGTCCAATCCATGTCTGATGAGTTGGCTTTGGGATTGGTTCCTGTCCTGGGCCAATAGAAGGTTTGGGGACCATGACCGCCGGGATTCTTCTAGTCTTAGTTAGCCCATTAAGTCTGGTCTTTTTATGAGAATTTGGGGTCTGCATCCCACTGCTCTCCTGCTCCCTCAGGGGTTCTCTGTTGTGCTACCTGTCAGGGTAGTCATCGGTTGTGGCTGGGTACCATCTAGTTCTTCTGGTCTCAGGATGATGCAGACTCTGGTTCACGTGGCCCTTTCTGTCTCTTGGGCTCATAATTACCTTGTGATCTTGGTGTTCTTCATTCTCCTTTAAGCCAGGTGGGTTAAGACCAATTGATGCATCTTAGATGGCCGCTTGTTAGCGTTTAAGACCCCATATGCCACACTTCAAAGTGGGATGCATTTTTTTTTTTTAATCTAAATTTTCACTGATTTATACCTTAGGGAAATTGAAACCTACCTTTATGCAGAGGTTTCAATCAAATTCCCTACCCTGGCAGGCCCAAGGCCTCCTTTCCTGTCCTGCTTGGACATTAAAATCTAAGTCCCATGCCAACAAGCCTGCAACTTCCCTCTGCTGAGCCCCAGGGCTGCACGGTGTCATCTGTTATTCTCAGCACTGGGGTCCTTGGTTCCCTCTCCATTTCTGGACCCAGGGATTTTGCTTTTCTGCAATTTCAGCTCTATATTTAAAACCATGTCTGCTAAAATTTACGCAGCACTTCTAGGTGTTTTGTAGCTAGGAAACTTCTGGATTACTTAGTCTGCTACATTGTTAGAAATCTAGGTCTGCCTCTGCAGTTTACAGAGACTGGAACCCAGAGAAGCAGGCTGCCTAAAACCACACAGCATGTCTGAGGTGCACAGCGATCATTAAGGTTGTGTGTCAACTTGGCTGGGCTATGATTTTCAGTGGTTTGGCAGTTATGATGTAGTTTGGCAGTCATATGATATTGTGATCACTTCCATGATGAGATTTGATATAAGGTGATCACCTCCATGATGGGACCTGCTATGAGTAGCCATTCAGTTGAAGGGGAATTTCCTTGGGGGTGTGGCCTGCATCCAATATAGGTGGACTTTCAGACAGGGCTCAGGGGCTTTTGCTCTGCTCTGGATCCTGCAGCTGGCTCCTGTTCCTCTGACCTCTAGCTCTTGGGACCTCAGCCAGCAGCTTACTTGCCATCTTGCCTGCCGATCTTGGGATTCGTTGGTGTTCACAGTCTGTGAGCCCGCTGTCTGGCTGCAGATCTTGGGTTCGCCAGCCCCTGTGGCTAGTGAATCAGGAGAAGCTTCCAGCCTGACCCATGGACTTCAGATGTTCCAGCCTCTACAACCATCTGAGCCATTTCCTTGATATAAATCTCTCTCTACTTGTTTTGCTTCTCTAGAGAAGAGTACTCTGTCTAAAATATGCACCTAGACTTCCGGCCTCCTGGTCAGTTTTTCTCCTGCAGGGCTGTTATGGATTAAACTGTGTTCCCCTAAAATATGTCTTGGAACCCTAACCCCTATACCTGTGGGGGTAATTCTGTTTGGAAATGAGATTTCTTTTGTTATGTTCATTAGATCACACCCAAGTAGCCCAAAAAAAAAAACCAAACCCAGTGCCGTCAAGTTGATTCCGACTCATAGCAACCCTATAGGACAAAGTAGAACTGCCCCACAGAGTTTCCAAGGAGCGCCTGGTGGATTCGAACTGCTGACCCTTTGGTTAGCAGCCATAGCACTTAACCACTACGCCACCAAGGTTTCCTACCCAAGTAGAGTTGAGTTCTAAATCTAATCACTTCTGAATTATAATAAGAGCAGATTAGACACAGAGATGTGCACACACGTGGCGGGAAGGAAGATGTCACATAAGGATCACCTACAAGCCAAGGAACCAAGGAACACCGGGACCACCCACAAGAAAGGAATCAACGTGGCCGAGGCCCTAATTTGGACACTTAGTCTACAGAGCTGTGAGAAAATACATTTCTGTTCTTTAAAGCCACCCACTCTTGGGATCTGTGTTACAACGCCACTAGGTAACTAAGACGCTGGGGGACGAGGGAAGATATACCTCACTCATGAGCTCAAGCAACCTTTGATGGACCTTATCTCCACTCCCAGCCTGGCCAAGAGTGATCCAGGGAACGTGATAGGGAGGGAAAGCACACGGTCTGCCCAGGTAGCTTGGACCAGCAGCCAGAGGTGGCGGAAGAGTAAAGGGGACAAAGCTCAAGGAGAGCCGGCACACTCACGCTTCCTGGAGCCTGGCTGCAGCTCCTCCACGCGGTACACAGAGAGCCGGTTGATGCCCCCACACACTGAGCCCTTCTCCCCCTTGCACTCGTGGTTACACTCCTCCAGCCTGACGCTCACTGCTGGGAGCCGGTTCCCACAGTAGCACTCTGCTCCAGCCTCCAAACCGGCATAGATGTAGGACCTGCAAGGACAGTGGGAAGGTGGGGCCTGAGGTCAGTCTGGAGCCTAGGTCAGAGGTGGGGCGAGAGTCCTCACTGCATGGAACTCTGGGTTCGGAAACGGCAGCTGGGCCTGTGCCCAGGACATGAGCTAGACGGGAAGCTGAGGTTGGTTCTGGTGAAGAGGCAGAGGCCACAGACATCAGTATGTGGCCAGCCTTAGGGACCAGTCTTCAGCCAGTCTTAAGGGTCATCTGGCTAAGCCTAGGGAACAGAGTCTTTCCTTTGTGACTGGTCCCTCTTGTCGTCCCTGAGCTTTGTCCCCTAAGGTGCTATCCATGGTTACAGGTTAAATGAGTCTAAAGCAGTGGTGTGCTGGTTAACCAGTTCCCAGCATGACAGCGAGGAGCCCTGATTTGTAGTGTTTGCCAATTTCTGTGGTGTAAATATCCCCATCATAGCTGATTTCAATCTACCAATGGTTTAACAATCAGATCACATTTCTGTAAATGTAACAGTTGGCTCTTTTGTGAGTCTGCACAAGCCAGCTCCTGCACACCACTTGTCTGAAGCACCTGCCACGGCCATTGTGTTATGAATGAGTCTGCTGCACGGCCCTCCTCCTCCAAAGCCACGTCTTTACCTGGTTCGCCCAGTTTTAATAGCATAAGTAAAGAAAGATTGGAAATAGAACCTACAAGGCATGGCACGGATTTTAACTATACAAAGATGCCAACATTCTCAAAATTCCATCTCAGTGGATCTAGGTATAAAAAGCCCATATTGAGATTGGACTGGACTATAAGATAATGATACTGGTGAGGAGTGAGCTTCTTGGTTCAGGTAGACACATGAGACTACGTGGGCAACTCCTGTCTGGAGGTGAGATGAAAAGGCAGAGGGGGACAGGAGCTGGAATAATAGACATGGGGAATACACGGTGGAGGAAGGGGTGTGCTGTCTCATTAGGGGGAGAGCAGGTAGGAGTACATTGCAAGGTGTGTCTACCTTTTTGTATGAGAGACTGATATGATTTGTAAACTTTCACTTAAAGCACAATAAATAAATGGAAAAAAAAAAAAAAAGCCCATATTGAAAAGCCAAACGTAAGTTTCTAGTCCCTGTCTGGCTGCTGACTAGCTGTGAGACCCTGAAGGACACTTAAAACCTCTGGGTCTGTTTCCTTAACAGTTAGGAGAAGAAAATTGAGATTGCCTCACTCTCGGCTTTAGCTTTGTTTAAGTCGTAAAGCACATGTGAGCAGGGACCCTGCCTTCCTTCTCCAGCCTCAGTCTCTCCATCTGTAAAATGGGGATAAGTAACTGCTACCTAGCTGAGGGCAGTGAGGATTACATGAGATAACAAACATGAAAGAATCTAGTGTGACAGAAAGAAATCAAGAGTACCATTTACTGATGCTGTTTCCTTCCCCTAACCGCCCCCTGAATTGTGAGTGACCTGGGAGGAGAGACCATTACCTGGCACATGACGAGAGGCAGTAGTAGAAAAAGCAAACCTTGCTACAAACACAAGACAGAAAATAAACTTTCTCTAACAGAGCTAGAAATATCTTCAGAGAAACCTGGGTTAAAGCCTTTATTTTAAGCATATGAGGCACAGGGAAGGAAAAGAACTCACTAAAGGCACATGGTGAGTCCCTAGCACAGCTGGATTAGAACCCAGGTCTCCTGGGTGCCCATGCCAACTCATCAACAAACTTTGTTGGTTGTAGATGACTGGACTCTGGTCAACTGATGTTTAATTATTCTACCACAGCCAATGGGTAGCCAACATCTTGATGAGCCACCTCATTCTGGGGCTGTATCCTGACTCCATTCCCAGTGGCATCAGCCGTCCAGGGCCCCACACTTACCGCTCAGCACAGGCGTCCTGACAGTGGGAGATGGTCATCTTCCTCAGGTCATAAAACACAGCCCCCTTCAGAGTTCTCTCCTCGCCCTCATCACTGAAGCATCCAACGTATGTGCCTGTAGGGAGCACAGCGGAGACTCGGAAGCCTGGGAGGCGGAGGGAGAGTCCTCATCTCAGACCCGCCCTTAGAAAAAGCCAGAGGCATCTCAGCCCTTCCTGGCCAAGGCACCTCGCAGAGAAGCCCCGGAAATGAGAACTGCAGAGCAATTTTCCACTCAGCTGGAGCCGCGTGGCACCAGGACACCTCTGCCTTGTTCATTTCCTGCCCCTTTGCTTGGTTTTGGGTTGCTTGGTTAATGGCCCACTGTCTACCTGGACATCCCAGCCAGGACCCCGGAGTCAGTCTGTCTACCACCTCCTTCCTCTCCCCCAAGTCACCAAGGCTGGATGCTGATTTGCCTCTCCTGGACTCCAGGACAGGGAAGGAGCTAGTGCTGGAAAGAATGATCATCTTATATAAGGAAGATCTTTCAAAGAGGAAGAGCTGTTTCAAGAAAAACAGGCTGTGCCAGGAGGGACTTAGCTCCTACCGCTGGAGAAGGGTAAGCAAAAGCTGTACAATGATCTGTTAGGGGTCTAAGTGAGATGCCCTGGGTGGCCAACAATAGGACCACGTGACTCTGGAGCCCTCTTCTAGCTCAGTCCTCTCGCACACCCCTGCTCTGGAAGGCGACACTGGGTGGCCTGACTCCACCACTGAGGGGTCAGGTGGAGCCTGCGTCAGCCCTGCTCCATCACCCCGAGGGAAGAAGATGCCTCCCAGACAGGCCCGGAGAGGATCAGAGCGTTCGTGCACACGCAAATGCATTCAGCAAGTAAGTGTCACACGCACCACAGTGTTTGGAAAGAATGGCACACTGGGAATTTGCAAACATGCAATCACACAGTCCCCAAGCTGTGAGCGCACCCCCACAATAGCTGTTCCGAGATCTGGATCGGCACCTGTGATAAAGACATTGCACATCTCCCGAGAATATCTGTATCCACTCCTGGGTGCCTCTGAAATGTCACCTGCGGAGTGCACTGCAGCCTCGAGAAAATGAGGCTGTCTCTGGGAAGTCACACGCCCAAAGCCTCCCAGCAGCCTGCCAGCTCCGAACAGCATTTCGGTGAGGAGTAAGGCCTGGTCTATCCATCTGGGAGTCTGTATTCCTGGCAGGAACCTGGCCCAAAGCACCACCTCTGGGGCCACCTGCTGAGTGTCTTGGAGGAGCGGGCCTGCCAATCAGCCATCCTCTGGAGCCCAAGGAAGGGAGTGATGTTTCTGTCCATGAACACCGCACTTAATTGTGCCCCTGGCCTTGGCTGACTCACTTCAATGTTCCATGCCTCAGTTTCCTCAATTATCAAAGGGATCAATGCCCACCCTTTGCTTCCTACTGTCCTTGAGGGCTTAGATCCCTGACCACCCCAGACCACTCTGCTCTCTCCTTCCTCTGGATTCTTAGAGCTCTTGTGTCTGAAGAAAAAAAACCTCATTTGCCATCCACATCTCTATAATTAACTGAGCGTGTTAGAATCTTTAAACCTGTGTGTCCTGTCTCTGCAACATGACTTAAGGCTCCCTGAGAGCAGGAACCACATCTTCACCCTATCTGGTGACCTCCCCGGTGACTTATCAGGGTTAGCAAACTGTCAGCGTCAACTACTTGTCAACAGTGTGTTACAGCTCCTAAAACCACAGTGATGACCTCTGAGGGGTCAGGGCAGAAGTCAATCAACCAAGCAACCACTTGCCACTGAGTTGACTCCAACACATGGCAACACCACGTGTATCAGAGAACTGTGCTCCATACAGTTTTCTTTCCTTTGTTGTTGTAATAATATATATAACACACTTGTCAATTAGACATTTTTCAAGTGTACAATTTAGTGATATCAGCTCCACAGGGCTTTCAACAGCTGATTTTTTTTTTTCAGAAGTAGATCGCCAGGCCTTTCTTCTGAGGTGCCTCTAGGTAGACTCAAACCTCCAACCATTTGGCTAACGTGTTAATGGTCTGCACTACCCAGGGACTCCAGGGTAGAAGCACAGAGCCCAACTTCAAGGAGGGAACTGTCCTGTTGACTTTACACCAGTGTACAATTCCCAGGACCACAGTTTAAGAAAGCAAGACAGAGGTGACCAAGATGGCAGTTACTGTAATCCCTGCCACACAAGAATGGCTGAAGGACCCAGAGATGCTCAGGTTAGAGAACACGGGCTGAGGAGGGAGGAGTGACAAGCTTCAAGTGTCCGTCAAAGGATCTTGCCCCCCTTCCAGGCCACGAACCTCCCGAGACTACCTTCATCCCAGGACGGCCATCAGCACACACGTGGCCACGCCCCGCAGGCAGTCAACAAGCTCGTGCTAAACCCCTCAGTGGCAGAATTCTCGCCCTCCATACAGGGTGCCTGGGTTCCACCCCTAGTCAATACACCTTATGCGCAGCCACCAACCATCTGTCAGTAGAGGCTTGCGTGTTGCTATGATGCTAAACAGGTTTCGGTGGAGCTTCCAAACTAAGACAGACCAGAAAGAAAGGCCTGGTTATCTACTTCTGGAAATCAGCCAGTGAAAACCTATGGATCACAGCGGTCTGATCCGCAACTCATCCTGGAGCTGGCGTGGGATGCGGCAGTGTTTTTTCTCCCTTGTGCACAGAGTTGCCACGAGTTGGCGGCTGACTCAACGGCAGCTAACAACCCTGAGACCACTGAGGACTAAGCCCAGACACCCAAGCCCCTTCCAGCTTCTCTCTCTCTCTTTATGTATGTCTCAGGATGACTGGGACCCAAATGGACAGTTGCAGAAAGCTTTCACTCAGGCCAGGAAGAATTAATTTTACTTTTCAGCTGTCTACTTACTACAAGAAAACTAATATTTGAGAAATGTGTGCTGTGTCACTCAGCAAAGAAGAAATTCCATTACTGGTTTCAATTAAACATCCAAAACACAAGCTCAGGGGCTGTTAAACATTTACCACTGTAAATGGGGAAATTAACCACAAAGCCCTGAAAGTGCCTGGGCTCAAGACCTTAGAAGGCAGAGACTGGGACGTTTCTGGGGAAGTGGATGGAAACAACCTTTGGAAACAGGCAGACTTAGGTTCAAACCTCAGCTCTGCCACTATCTGGCTGTTATGACCTGGGATGTGCAGCTTTCCGTCTCTGAGCCTCAGCTTCCCCATCTATAAAATGGAGATGTAATGCCGACTCCATGGGGTTGCGAGAGAATTCCATAAGATAACACATGTCAAGTGTTTAGCTCAAGGTTTGCCATATAGTAAGTGCTGAGTAATAACCGTTAATAACAAGCATTTTAAAATTACCTCCCTGAAACTCAATTCTGTCATTAAAATGGTGGTAACACCATTTATGGAGCCCACACAAACGATTAAGCATTTGGCTGTAACCGAAGGGCTGAAGGTTCAGGGCCACCCAGAGGTGCCCTCAGAAGAAAGGCTTGGAGATCTACTTCCAGAAAATCAGCCACTGAAAACCCTATGGAGCATGGTTCTACTCAGACACAAACAGGGTAGCCATGAGTCACAGTCGACTCAATGACGACTAGTTTGTTTTTGTTGTTTTTAATACTACTTACATCCTAATGCTTTTTGAGGATCCAATTAAATGAAGGAACAGATGCAGACTGACAAGGAACGATGCTTGGAACCTCACAGATGTTTGAATAAATAACAGCAGTTATTACTCTGATCCCATACTCTAACCTAGGACCTGGTGGGATGGTGACCAGTGAGTATTAGCTGAATGGCCACATTGGGGAAAGAGAGGAAAGATGGCTGAAAAGTGATTTGGAAAACAAGGCCAGTCACCCAGTTACCAGCTGGCCATCGGATGGTGCTGACCAGTCAGGAGAACATGCTGACCCCTGGCTGGCCCCCACTCAATTTGCAGAGAGGCCCTGAGTCACAGATGGCCCCTCGCTGGTGAGCAGGAAGTGAGCCCCCTTTTTTCTCTTTCCTGGAAAATAACAAACAGCGTTTCTCACTCCCTGACAGAGGCAAGGATGTGCAGGAGAGAAAGGACTTCTGAGGGATTCGCTGGGACACGTTCAGAGGTGGGTTTATTACTTTCAGCTGAAACGGAGGCGACGTGTTATTGTCTGTGACTCCGCATCTGTTCGTCTGCACATCAAAATGGACATGCCGTGTGGCTATTAGCGATGGCTTTGGAGATATTGGAATGTCTTTGGAAATTACTATCAATAAAAAACAAACTGGCGATGGAGAAGTTACTATTTTTCCCCCAGTAAACTTACTGACATTTTATTCCATTATGGATGTTGTCCAAGGTATAATGAAATGCTCGGTGATTGATGGAGCCTCCACAGCTTCCGCAGCTTCAGGAGCCCCTTTCAGGAGGATGGCGGGCTGCCCGGCCGCAAAGAGATGCTGGCTTTGTCTGCAGCCCACAGCTGTCCCCAGTGCTGGACCTCAGCTACTCCCCACCTGGGAGGCTGGTCTGGCTATGAACGGCCCACGGAGTCCCCTTTACCCCTTCTCATGAGGGTCTCCAGTCAGGTGACCCCACAGCCCTCCCAGCCTTGGTTTCCATATTCTGCAGGGACAGCAAATTCTTCCTTTAAATCCTGAGGGGTGGGTATTTAATATACTTAACAAGCTACCGACTGCTCAGAAATGCCCATGTTCAGCACTGGAGCAGGACCCTGGATGCCCCCGCAGCACCAGGTGTTGACCGTTTACTTGCCAGGTAATGTACCTTCTACTGGCTGCCTTCCCTCCCCTGTCTCACTTCCCATTCCCCGACCAGTATTTCCTGGAATCAAATATGCTAGGTGTATTTGAATCCTTGTTTCAGGAGTTGCTAAGAGAATGGCCTTCGGTAACTGATTTAACGTCTCCGTGCCTCATCTGTAAAATTGAGATCTGATACTAATAACGTCTACCTCACAGGTGTACAGCAAATAAAATAAAAAAAAAATTTTTTTTTAGGTTAGCCATTTTTCCTAATAATAATAAAAATTTTTTTTTAAACCATTTATTGATATGCCAAATGATACACTAGGTCCTCTATCCCAGTGGTTCTCAAACCTAAGCGTGCATCAGGATCACCCAGATGGAGAGAGTGTTCACCTGAAGTGTGCATCAGAGTCACCTGGAGGGCACGTTAACCCTAAGCCTGCATCTGAGTCACCTGGCAAGCAAGCATGCTAACGCACAGATTGCTGAGCACCACCCCCAGCCTTCCTGACTCCGTAAGTCTGGGGAGAAAGACAGACTTTGCACTGTGACAATTTCCCAGGTGATGCTGCTGCTGCTGGCCTGAGAGCCAGTAGTCTCTACTACCCCATTTAATCCTCACAATAATCTTGGGGTGAGGATGTGAATCTCCATTTCAGAGGGACCCAGGGAAGTTAAGTGCATGTCTAAGGTCACACGACAAGCTGGTGGCTGAGCTAGGACTCCAGCCAAGGTCTGTCTGAACCCGGAGGCTGAGCTCTAGGTGACCTGCTGGCACATCTTCCTGAATTCCTGCTGTGAGTGAACAAAACCCGCAAAGAACTTCACATGGCAGGTTCTCCAGGCCTCCTCGGAACAGGAGGGAAAGAGCGACTGGAAGGACACGGGCCTGCAGTGCCTACTTCTCAGGCTGCCACCAGGGCCGGAGAGAGGGGACACCATGCCTGTGACCCCCAGCAGGGCTCCTGGGGGCAGCTCCCCAATACACAAAGGGAATCAGGGCTGAGCACCTACCTCGGCTGTGAGCGGCTGGCCTGGGGGCTTCAGGTCCCAGGGCGGCCGGCCCCTGGGTGTCACCCATGAAGTGGTGGAACCGGCGCCGCCGCAGCTGACGCAGCTCTGAGTTGCGACTCCGGAGCCAGCGGGGGCCGGGCCGGGGCCGGGCCAGGGGGCTCCGCAGCACATCCATGTCGAGCAGCAGCTCCGGGCTGACGTGGGCGTCATGCAGGGCTCTGCTGTCCAGCAGACCCACACCCAATGCCATGGCGGCCACAGGCAAGGCCTGCAGGGGGCTGGGTGCCCGGGGGCCTTGCGGGAGGGCCACTCGGGCCCGCTGCAGCAGCAGCAGGCTTCCGGTCATCAAGTAGGCAGCCGTGAGGAAGAAGAGCAGGAACTGTGTTCGGCGGAGAAACTTCTGGAGTCGGAAGAAAGGTTTTGCCATTACCCTGGGCAGCAGGGCTCCCAGCTGGAGCCCAGGGACGGCTCCTAGCGCCCGGGTGGCTGGCAGGCTGGGACCCCTGGAGGCGTCATCCCTGCATCCTGGCTCCTGGCACCAGCGTGTGCTCTCTTCCCCGTTTTCAAGAGGTGTTTAAAGGGCACCATTACTTTTCTCCACTGGCCGCTGGGCCCCGTAGCAGCACCTTCTGCCCAAGTGTCATGGCCATTGCCATCCGTGAGCTCCACCAGTCCTGATCTCCTGGCCCAGACGTCTGGAAAGGTGGAGAGAGGGCACTTAGATTCAATAGGAGGGCCCACTGCCCCAAATGCTGCAGGGTCAGGCCCCCCTTCATCCCTGTGCTCGAGGAACCCATGTTGCAGGAACACTGGACCAAGAGCTAGGTTCAAATCCCCGGCTGTGTGACATTAGGCAAGTTGCTTAACCTTGCAGGCCCTCAGCTTCCTCCCCTGTAAAATGGTTATAACACTCTTCCCCTTACACTGTAGTCAACATCCAGTAATGATAACCAGTTGCCATGGAGTTGATACTGACTCGTGGGTAACCCCATGTGTGTCAGTGTAGAACTGTACCCCATAGGGTTCTCAATGGCTGATTTTTCAGAAGTAGATTGCCAGGCCTTTCTTCCAAGGCACTTGAGTAGACTAGAAGCCCCAGCCTGTCAGTTAACATCCGAGCATATTAACCAGCTCCACCACCCAGGGACTCCCAAATAATGGCAGCATTAATAAGGTGGAAGAGGTGGAGAAGGAATGGCAGCTTTTTACCCAGCCCTTACTTCGTGCCAGGTACTGAGCTAAGCCTTATTATACATTAGCTCGTTTTATCCTCACACCAATCCAACAAGGGGAATGATATAACATCCCCATTTTACAGACAAGAAAGCTGTGGTAAAGGAGGTGAAGTAACTTTCCCACAGTCACACAGCCGGGAAACAAGAGGAGCCAAAGTTTGCGTGTGTATTCAGAACCCACACTTTCAACTACTGCAGGGCCCAGTCTATACACAGGCACCACCATAGTGAGTGCGCCTAGACCCGGGTTCGACTTCCGACCAACGCACCTCACACACAGCTACCGCTTGCCTGTCAGTGGAGCCCTGTGTGTTGGCGTGGTGCTCAACCAGTTTCAGCAGCATTCCCAGACCAAGATGGACTAGGAAGAGAGCCTAGCGATCTACTCCTGAATATCAGCCACCGAAAACCCAATGGGTCACAACGGTCTGATGTGGAACTGATCACAAAGACGGTGCAGGACTGGGAAGTGTTTCACTCCGTTCAGCGTGGTGTCACCACGAGTTGTGGGCTGACTCGATGGCAGCTAACGACAATGAAGCCAGGATATGAGTATGCAGCAGGTGTTCAATACATGTGCGTGCAAGAACTCCCGGGGGTGCACTGGGACTTCGAGTTACGTTTTGAAAGAGCTTCTGTGGAGGCTGGTCAGCTTTAACCTTGGTCTTTAACTTTGAGGGGGAGGGAGAAAGTTTGCAGGGCCTTCCTGGGCCTCCTGAATGCAACAGGCCAGTGACAAAGGAACAGGGAAGTGTCAGGCCACGCACCTGCACACAGAGGCTGGGGCCCCTGATGAGAAGGGCCCCTCCACTGCCTGAGCCACTCTCACCCTGGGTGTCAGTTCCTATCAGCGCCTCACTGAAGCGTGCTGTCAGGGTTGGCAGAGGGTCCTGCAGCTGCCTCGAGCCAGGCTGCTGTGCAAGGAAGGCCCTTAGCACAAGGGCAGGCTTGTCCCAGAAAGAAGGGCTCGTCGGAGCGTGACTAAGCTGCTGCCTGTCACTAACGTGGCCTAGGACCCCTGCCAGGCCCTGCAGCTGCTCAATGGCTTCTCTGTGCACCGGGAACACCCGGCTGGGTGTGAGAGGAAACACAATGTTTGGGCTCTTGTGGCCTGGCATCGCAGGCCCTTTAAGACCCACAGGGGCTCAGGCCATTGTGACCCTTTCAAATAAATGCTGAGGGCCCCAGGTTCTGAAACCTCCACGGAGGGGATAGGCCTGGATGCTGGCCAGCTGTTCCTTTAGGCTGGGGGTGGGGGTAGCTGGCTGGGAAATCAGGAAATGAAAGGGGAACTAAACTGAGTCAAGAAGCCACCACAGAGCAGGTCTCCCGAGCTTCTATTTTTCTAAGTTGGTGTGTGCCAGGCCCACCCCAGCCATCCTGGTCAGATTTGTAAAACCACAGAGAAAATCCCAAGAAATCCGGCCTGATCCCCTGCCTCCAGCCTTGGCCCCTCCAATCACTCCTCCATGAGGCTGCCAGGGTGATCCTGCAAACATGCAATGCTGATCATGGCACTCTCCTGCTTAAAACCCTTCTCAATAGTTCCCTGCGGTTTTAGGATAAGCTCCAGGATCCTTAACACAACACACAGGCCTCCTTCTTGAGCCAGCCCAGCCAGCCTCACCTTTTGCCAAGCCCCTTCCCTTGGCTACCCATCTCTCTCTCTCTCTCTCTCTTTCACACACACACACACACACGTTCCAGCAGAGCCCCCTGTAACCACAGCACACCTGCCTCGGTGCCTTTGTACATGCTGTCTATTATGTCTTTTCCTCTCTTTGACTAGCAAATCCCTGTGAATCTCAGCCCAGCCAGGGTCACCTCCTCCAAGAAGCTTTCCCTGACTACCATTCACTCACTGGTTTACATCCTTCTATCTTCCCACAGCCCATGCTGATGCTTATCCCAGCACTCTCTATCCTGGGACAATTCTGTCTTTACTTGTCAATCACCCCTGCTGGTCTGAAAGCAACTAAGGCATTGGACCAAATCCTATTCATTTTTGAAGCTCCAGCCCCCAGCATGAGACTGGGAGCAGGGTAGATGCTCAATGATTTTTTTTTTTAATTTTTATTGTGCTTTAAGTGAAAGTTCACAAGTCAAGTCAGTCTCTCATACAAAAATTTATATACACCTTGCTATATACTCCTAATTGCTCTCCCCCAAACAAACAGCACACTCCCTCCCTCCACTCTCTCTTTTCGTGTCCATTCAGCCAGCTCCAGGCCCCTTCTGCCCACTCATCTCCCCTCCAGACAGGAGACACCAACATGGTCTCACGTGTCTACTTGACCCAGAAGCTCATTCTTCACCAGTATCATTTTCTATCCCATAGTCCAGTCCATTCCCTGTATGGAGAGTTGGCTTTGGGAATGGTTCCTGTCTTGGGCTAATAGAACGTCTGGGGACCATGACCACTGGTGTCCTTCTAGTCTCAGTTAGACCATTAAGTCTGGTCTTTTTATGAGAATTTGGGGTCTGCATCCCACTGCTCTCCTGCTCCTTCACGGGCTCTCTGTTGTGTTCCCTGTCAGGGCAGTCATCGGTTGTAGCCAGGCACCATCTAGTTCTTCTGGTCTCAGGCTGACGTAGTCTCTGGTTTATGTGGCCCTTTCTGTCTCTTGGGCTCATAATTGCCTTGTGTCTTTGGTGTTCTTCATTCTCCTTTGCTCCATGTGGGTTGAGACCAATTGATGCATCTTAGATGGCCGCTTGCTAGCGTTTAAGACCCCGGATGCCACTCTCCAAAGTGGGATGGAGAATGTTTTCTTAATAGATCTTATTATGCCAATTGACTTAGATGTCCCCAGAAACCATGGTCCCCAAACCCCTGCTCTACTACACTGGCCTTCGAAGCATTCAGTTTATTCAGGAAACTTCTTTGCATTTGGTTTAGTCCAGTTGCACTGACCTCTCCTGTATTGTGCGTTGTCTTTCCCTTCACCTAAAATAGTCCTTATCTACTATCTAATTAGTGAATACCCTTCTCCCTCCCTCTCTCTCTTCCCCCTCGCATAACCATCAAAGAATATTTTCTTCTCTGTTTAAACTATTTCTCGAGTTCTTATAATAGTGGTCTTATACAGTATTTGTCCTTTGACACTCAGTGATTTCTGTTTCTAAGTTCTAAAAATGAATGGGAGGGTTCGATGAAGTAATGGGCAAATCCTGATACCAGAAACTCGCTTCTATGGGGTCTGTGGGCAGTGAAACCTCAAACTCCATTCATTCAGAGCTGACACAGCTCATTGGAAACATGGAAACACAGGCCCTCTGAGCTGTCCCACGACACAACTTAACAGAGCTGAGGGCTTTCGGACATGTGGACGTTAATAAAGAGTGCCTGAGCTTTCTAGGTTACTCTTTCTAGGCTGAGATTCTAAGAAGAGGGATTTCCAGGGCTGTTCACAAAGGGGTTCTGGTTAGGAGGATTGGAGTCTGTCAGTGAAAAATCCCATAAAACTAAAAAGGGGAGGGTGGGACTCCTGCTGCGAAAAGACCACTTTCGGTGAGCTGGAGCAGAAAGGCGGGAAATGGATCAAGCTGAGAGTTTTGAAGGCAGGGTGCAGTGTGAATTTCATATACTATATTTCATACACAAGGTTCGGGAACACGATACGAGTAGTAGGGATGGAATGGGTGGGTGGGAAGAGTTGTCAAGGTTAATTCATTAGGATTCAATCAATCACACCCGGGTTCCCAAAGAGCCTCCAGATGTCCTTCCCAGAGGGGCCTCCCCGGGCCTGTGGAGGCAGGCAGTGGGCTTGGAGGCAGGGGGATTGCCACTTTGAGGCCAGTGTTCCACACCTCTATAAAGCAGGCTGCCACTCCAGGCTTTTCAAATAGCAAAGCTGATTCCCAGCCCTGACAAGAGGATACCCCCGTGTGCTTGGGGGTCTGCATGCCCATAACATTAGGAACGAGCTGCCCTGGCCCCTGCCCTGGGCTTCCCCCAAGCTTCACCATGAATATCACATTCACACCAATCACCCCTCACCCTCTGCCATGGCCACCTCTCCTCTAGTTTGGGAGCCCCTCCAGGGAACAGGTGACACCTTATTTATCTTCATGTCCCCAGATCCACCAGGGCAGCTATTGTAAATGCTGTTGAGCAACTGAGCCTGAATGAGGCCTAGGTGGGCCGGGAGGCCATGAAGCATCTGTACAGACTCACTTGCAAGCCACCAGGTGAGTCACACAGCAGAACTGCCAACACTGGGGCGGGGGCATCTAGCTGCTGTCTGGCTGCACAGGGACTGGGAGGCCAGCAGCTGTGCTCATTGCACCCCAAAGCCAGAAGGGCCTCCATTCAAGGAGACCTACGTTGGGCAAATCATTGCACGGGGCTGAGCCTCAGTTTCCTCATCTGCTCAACGGAACTAAATCGCATGGTTGCAGGGAACAAATTCAGGAGTAAAACCTCTCCATTACCTGCAGATTGTGGCATGCACTTATTATGAATGGAAACGAGACAAACAAGGAAAAGCTAGAGGAAGGCTGTTAGCAGCTACGCCACTGGTGAGATCAGTCTCAAGGGGAGCCCTCCCCTCCCTCTTAGCCCCCCACTCCCTGGGGTGGACCCAGTATTCCATTCTTACTTGAACCTGATCCCATGCTAAGGCTGCTGATAGCAACTGCTTTATTTTTCATTGCCACCATTTATTAAGCATTTGCGGCACTAATAAGTGGCTGAATCTGGGCTGTGCACTTTGCATGCATCATCTCATTGACTCCATACAACCTCCCAAGGCAGATGCCCTTCCTGTCCCTACTTAAGAGCTGGGGACTCTGGGGTTTGGCCAGCACTCACCCCTGGGCCACCCGATTTCACCCTGGCGCTAAACTCCCTGCCTCTCTCTTCACGCCAGCCCTGGCTTCACAGGCGGCAAGATTTATTCTTGAAAGGAGTTTAGCACGCCTCCGTCAGCACCTTCCTGAAAACATGCCAGGCCTGAGCTCCCGGTAATGCTGCCGCACAGGGCGTCCCTGGAGCCAAACCTTCCAGCCACTGCCATGTGGGTAAGTGCTGGCCTCCTGGGGCAGGCGGGAGGGGGCCTCAGAGCCCTCCCTCCTCTGGAAGTCTGGATAATTTCCTCCCAAGGCTCCTATCCCAGTGGCACCTCCCACCTTGCAGCCTTTTGAAGTGTTTAGCTGGTGAGCTCTACCCCTGCCTGAGGCTGGGGCCTTGTGGGAGAGGGGGAACCAGGGCTGAATACCCAGCCTTAGGTTGGACAAGGGTGGACCCCCACTGTCCTGCCCAGTAGCCTCCCTCCATAAAGTCACCCAAGAGAAGGGTAGGGCCTAGGAAGGGGGACCCTGAGTTGCCTCTTAGGAATGAGAGGAGAACAATAGGCTAAAGGGGCTTCTGGGAGGCAGCAGGAAGGGAGGCAGGAGCCCGAGGCAGGCAGGGACTCAGAAATCCTGAGTCTTTGTTTCTTTGCCATCTGGGCCCCAGGAGGCTGGAGGCAGCCAGAAGGGAGCTAGGCTGGGCAGGTGGCACCTACCCCTCAGCAGGCACGGGTCTCAGGCAGCCCCTGGGCCTGGCAGCTGGAAAGCAGAGCATGAGAGCTGGCCAAGGCCTGACCAGTGTCCTTGGGTTCAGTCACATGACTCTACCTCCCTGAAGTCTCCTGGCCAGGGAGGACGGGCAGTGGCAGCTGAGGTGCGAATGACTCCAGATGCCCCAGAAACGTCTAGGCCGACATGGCCAATGCAGAGAAGGCTCTGAGTCTGTCTCAGGACTCAGAGGTGAGTGCTCCTGGCAGGGCGAGAGTCCTGAAAACAAAGGGACAGCCCAGCATGCTGCTCTCCGGGCTAGAAGGAGGTGGCACTCGTGGTCCCAGCAGCCCAGCCAGGGGGGTCTCAACCTCAGGACCTTAGTGAAGCCACACAAGGGAGCCTCCAGCTGGTTTGGGGCTCTGGATTACCCTCCCCTGGCTTTCCCATCCCTCTACCCATCCCCTATACCCTCCCTCAGGTTCAGAACCTGTCATCTGGGTCCCACCCCCCTCTCCAGGAGCTGTGCTCTTCCAGCAGCCTAAGAAAGAGAGCTTTCTAACACCAAGAACTGATAATACTGCAGCCAGCAATGGCTCCCCAGGGCTGCGACAAACAAGTTCAAGCTCCTTAGGCTGACATTCAATGGCCCTCCATGGTCCAGTTCCCAGAGATCTCTCCAGCCCCACCTTCTCAACATTCCTTCAAGAGCTCTGCGTCCCAACCTGATGGTCCCTAGCCAGCTTGAGATACTTCACGCCCTTCTCGCATGCTCTCCTACCAGCAGGGATGTCTGTGCCCCATATCATAGATCTGAAATGTTTCTTGGCCATCGTGGCTCAGATCCCATAGCCACCTCTTCCATGAAGCCTTCCTGATTGCTGGACTTCTGCTGCCCGCCCCCCAGCGCCGGGATGATGAGGCTGCACGCTGCCGTGAATCCTTCCTGAGTGATCTGTTCTGCCTTGAGTCAGGGCTGTCTACTAATGAACAGGTCTACTCCTCCCAGACTGCAAGCCCCTCTCAGACAAAGACTGTCAGGGCCTCTGCCCACTTCCAGGGACCCAAGGCAGGCCCTCAGAAAATCTGTGCCCACAGGCCACCCTCCAATGCTCAGGGCCATGCTGCCCTAATTCTGGACCCCCACACCTCTGGGTCTTGGAGGCTGAGAAAGGGAACACGGGGCCCACTAAACATACATGTGCTGGATGCCAGGGTACGAACACGGGCTGGGGATTAGGAATAGGATGGGATCCCTGCCTTTAAGGAGGCAAACCTCTTGAACTTCTGAACTTCAGAGAAAAAGTCCCCCCCAAAAAACATTGCTAAAAAGGTATAAAACATAATACAAGGTCAAAACTCCATTCGATGCAAAGGAAAAGCCAACAAAACAAAAACCTCCAGCAAACATACTGCTAAGTTCATAGATAATTTTTACATATCACGTTAGAGATCGCAAGCTACTTTTACAAACTATTAAGTGTGCTGAATGAATAAATGGAACAAATGAATGAGTGATTGTCCCAGAAGCCTGTAAAATCAAAATTGTTATCATCCCCATTATATAGACACTGAGATACAGAGGCCAATTAACTTGACCAAAGGTGAACAGCTATTGCTGGACCGCAGTGAAGCTTTCTGACTCCAAGTCTGTGGTCTCATCTGCCATATCACGTGGGCTTCATTTGTTCAGCACCAGGGATCAAGCTCCTTCCATGTGCCAGGCACCGAGCTATGGGCTGGGGCTGCAAAGAAAGACAGGACCCCACCATGTGGGCTGGCAGTTTCCCTTTCTAGTTGGTTGGTCTGGAGCCCACACCACTGTTCAAACAGCCAATTACAACCTCTTCTGGGCAATCTCTGGGCTACATCGGCTACAGAACCCTATTCTGTTCACTTGTTTGCCATGTTTCTCCCACCTGGTGGTAAACCCTTGAGAGTTGTCTAGCTCAGGGTCTGGCCTGGGAGGTGTTCAAATCACACTGAGTGACGTGGATAAACCCAGGCAAGTGGGTGAAGAACCCCACCAAAGCCAGACTTGTCCTTTTCTGGCTCTATGTCCACCGTGCCTGCAGCCACTGGGATGCGGCACAAGATGTCTGGTTATCCTGTCCTTGTAACCCCGGCGGCTTTCCAAGCAGCTACCCTCTGTGAGGGAGCCCGCATCCCCTGGGTTTCCAGCAGCAAGGGAAGGGAAGCAGAGTGGAGGGAAGGGGCCTTCACAGCTTCCAAAAGGTGCACCGTATTTTGCAGCTTATGAAATGAATCCAGTCCATTCTGCCACCCACACCATAAGCAGTAAGCATAGACAGGGTTCCTCTCCCAAACGTGTCCCCCAAAAGTGGTGCACTAGTTCATTTTTAAGGTAGTAAGTCAACGTGGTGACTATAAAGCCATGACGAGAAGACATTAGAGGAAACGCTGCAAAAACAAGACCGGGAGGCCAGGGAGAAGGTAGTCGAAGGCCATGCCTTTTAGAAACCAGTCTGCTCACTCATCAACCGACTGGGCAGGGCCCCTTGAGTCCAGCCAGGCCTCAGATGGTAGGACCCAGCTCTGCCACTGCCGTTGGGCTCGATGACCACTCGTATCTATGGATAAAGACCCTAAAGGTTGAAAAACAGAAGGGCCTTCAAGTCTTTGGCCTTGACTTTATTGTGGCTCCAGGAGGAGAGTCAGGGAATCTGGTCCACCAAAGCTGAACCGGGTCTGAGCCATGCAGGCGAACAAGCTGAGTGTCGACAAGGATAAATGCCCCTTTCCAGAGGCCCTTCTCAAGTACAATTCGATCCAGCCTGGAGTTTCTAGACTTGGACCACCTGGTTGCCTCTCAGGCTGACCCCGTGGGGGTCAACTCTGTCCCTCATGCTCAGACTGAACTCACTGGACTGCAGGTTCAGGCTTGAGCAGTAGACCAACTGGTGGCACAGAAAAGCCACTTCTGCTTGGTTAGGTGGAGTCTGTAGGTGGTGAAAAGAGTTAACGTGCTTGGCTGCTAACAAGAAAACTAGAGGTTCGAGTCTACCCCACGGTGCCTCCGAGGAAAGGCCTGATGATCTAATTCTGAAAACTCAGCCACTGAAAACCCTATGGAGCACAGTTCTACTCTAAAACACATGGAGTCACCATGAGTTGGGGTTGACTTGACAGTATCTGATTTGGTTTTGGTTAGGCAGACAGCAGGCGATGGGGAAGGAAGTGGGGGTCTGGCCTTTTGCCTAATCCAGGCTTCTCTTCCCTTCCAGCCAGACAGACTGACGGCAGGCACAGAACAGCAGCCCACAGGGCTCCAACGTGAACTGAAAACAGGAAGCCCCTCACTCCAAAATAAAGCATTTTTTCAAGAGGAGCATGAGATGAGGGCCAAGAGGGCTTCTCCTGGGGAAGACGAGCCTGCCAGGCTCAGCCTATCAGCCAGCCACCTGCCAAGCTTCCTTCAGCAGCCATGCAAACCTGCCTCTGGTCGAGCTGAACAAATCCAATCACAGATCAAAGGGGCCACCCTTCCTCAACCACCACGGGAATGCAGGTTTCCAGTGGCCCCATGAGGCACCTTCTCCAACTTCTGAGGGTCACGCTAAGTGAGAGGGGGACATGCTTACACCTCATTCTTCCCTAACCCCAGGAAACTTCCCTCTTGCCTTCTCTCCAGCACTTGCAGCCATCAGATGGGGGCTGCTGGCAACAGGCAGACAAACCTGTTTGTTGTTTCCTCTAACTATTCAACTTCCCACCAGCCCTAACTCCCTGTGCCTGATAACACCTGCAATTGAGGGGAGAAAAGAAAAGGTCCCCATCCCTTGATCCTAGCCCGGGGGGCCCAATATGGGATAACGCGAGGGTCTCCATCAATTGAAGCATGCTAGCCCAGCAACAAAAGGCATCATGCCATCTGCTCTGGTTAGAAAAGTACAGTGGAGTTATAAAGAGTCTGTCCATCTCGGGACCAGGGGGGACCAGGCGAGTGCCGGCAGCAGCCGGGTCCCAAGGGAGGGCTATGGGGGCTGCAACCCTTACATTCAGCTTCCCCCAACACCCATCAGAAGGGACAGGAATCCCCCGCCCCCACGTCCCCATGTCCCCAGGGCGAGCAGGCACACAGATGCTCAGAAAAATAAACGAGCAGCGAGGCTATCCAGAGGTAGGGACCCAGCTAGGGACGCTTCTGACTATCCGGTGGTGAGTCTCTGTCCACAGCTAGGAAGATGCAAAACTCCAGCTCGGGGTGTATCTTCCGAACAAAATGCATCCTTTTCGCTTTTGCTTCTGTATCTGTCCAAGTTCACCAAAAGCCAAGAGAAAACCCTCGGCTGACCGGAAACCTCGCTGGGGAGCGGAACGACAGGAGCTGCTTCTTGGTATTTTCTCCTCTTAGGGGGAGGCAGTGCGCACCCCAAACCCTGCTCTAGCCCCCTCCCCGGGCCCAGGTCCGCGGCTCCCTCTGGGGCTGCAGACCTCGTATCGTCCCCACCCCCCCGGGAAACGACGGTCTCCCCGGACTCCAGGAGGGGTGAGCGGCTTTGGAAACTGCCCTGCGCGCCCCCGCCCCAGCCGGGTCATTACGAAGCGCTCCCACACGCTCACGTACACCCGCACCCCCTGACCCGCGAAGCTGCCCCGGCGCCCCGGAAACGCGCCCCCCGCCAGCCCGCCCAGCAGCCGGAGCAGGTGCAGCCCCGCCGCGCTCCCCACCGCGTCTCCAGAAACTTGTGTGCCCGCGGCCGGGGAAAGCCTGCGCTCAGCCGGCGCGGGGGGCCCGGTTTGGGCGACCCGGACACAGGACTCACCCCGCTATCCCGGCCGGCGGAGCTCTGGCACAGGCGGCGGCGCGCCCGCTTCCCCGGGGCCAGAGCCCGCAGCCCCGCAGTGCCCGGAGCCGCTGCGCCCCCGGCGCCCGCACGCCCCCGGGTCGCCGGCGGCGCGTGGACCCGGGCTGCCTGGGCGCGGGTGCCGCTGCCTGGCTCCTCGGGCTGCGGGCGGGCGTCGGGGCTGAGCGCGGCGGCGGAGCGAGCGGGCGCCGAGCGGGGCGGCGGCGGCGGCGGCGGGCGCGGGGCGGAGGGCGCCGAGCGGGGCGGCGGGCGGGCGGGCGAGCGGGCGTCCGGCTCTGCACATGCTCACTCGCGCGGCGGAGGGACAGCGGCCGGCCGCCGCCGGGTCCTAGAGGAGTCGCTGCGCGCGGCCGGCCGCGGCTGGTGGGGAGGGGTCGCGGCGTCGGTGGTTGGACCCACGTACTGACCCGGGCCGGAAGACGCGCACACGGGGCACTGCCACAGGGGGTACTGCCTCCCGGAGGCCCTGATCCCTTCTCTCTCGGATACACACAGGCACAGCCTCACTCTAATGCACGCTCCAAGGCGAATGCATTGGCACTCACCCACCAACACACGCGCACACACACACAAACACGCTGAACACCGCCACACAGGAGCGCGCCGCCACCCTCACTCATATGCAGTCACACAGCGACAGACGCACACCGTCTGACACAAATACACACTGAATCACTGCTGCAAAGACAGACACACTGACACCCACGCGCTCATGCACTCACTCACCCACACACACACACACACACACGAGGGGCTCTGCCCCACTCAGAAACAACTGAGACAGGCACACACACACTGCCCCACAGTTTGTGTCACTCCGGTCCAAACCCACAAAGTCAGACCTACGCTGGATCCCTGTTGCGTGGAGAGTTTTAACACTGACACGCACATTCCATGCACACACACACTGCCACACTTGCTCACAAACAAGGACATACGGGAACACACTCACAGTGTCTGGCACTGTCACACACGGAATCGCCACCCCGCAGACAAACGCACTGGCACTCCGCTGCCTACACACACAGGGTTACCACTCACTACACTGCCACCAACTTCCTACGTTGCCCCACACTGACCCAAGCATCCACACTTACACAGGGTGACAGACCCACACCTTGACACTGTTGCCCACAAAAGCAGCATCACACTGAAGTCCACTGACACACGCTTGTATAAAGACACACACTGAGTTGGCCAGGTGCTGATACAAACACACAGGTATACAATCACACTGTTATACACAATCCGCCTCTTTAAGGGCTGGATCCAACCTTGAGGATGTCCCTCAAGTCCTGCCCTTGCTCCCCAGAAGCCCCCAAATCACGGCATCCACCCCTGCCCTGCCAGATGCACTGGTGGCCCCTGTCCTCACCAGGGGCTGGCTGCTAAGATGCTCCGGAGACTGGGGACTAGGAGAGGCAGCAGGAGCAGGTGGTGTGGCTCTAACCCTGTCTTCCTGAAAGAGAGTTGCATGCCTCTGACTCCCGCTAGGGGCAGAGCTGATTGGCAAAGGCTCAGAGAACCAGTTTTCAACAGGTGCAGGGTAGGCAGGAAGAGGATTAGCCTGGGAACTGGCTGGAGCACCACTTTATGTAGGTCAGTCAGGTGGCATCCAGAGGGGAAAGGGACTTGCTTGCATTGGCACAGAGAGCCCGCACCCTCAGAATGAAGGTCAAGGGCTCCAGAGCCCTGGGAGAGCAAGGGGGGCACCAGGAGTGAGAGATGTATCTTGTGTTACCCCAGCATTCCTGGCTTCTGGAGAAGCCCCACGCACATACATAGCCCTTCAAGAATGTGACTATCTGTATTGTTATCGTTATCAGCAACAGTAACCCACTGGGCATTTTCACAACGCTTTTTGGTTTTCAAAGCCCTCTCTAGGAGCAGCTATGTAATTTGCCAGGCTCTGTGCAAAATGAAATGTGGGCCCCTTGTTGAGAAATTATCAAGAATTTCAAGATGACAACAGCAGAGCATGAAACCAAGAGTAGAACCCTCCTGAGCCTGGGACCCTGTGCAAAGTTCACATGTCCTGAGGCAGGCCCCGGTCCTCCCATGCCCATGGTCCCACTCAAAATTCATGGTACTTCTATGGTGCCTTCATGCACCCACTTTACAGATGAAGCTCACAGCAAATGGAGCACGGGGAACGCATGTGCAGCTCCTCTGGGAGGCCAGGCACTGCCTGCCAGCTGCCTTTTGGTGGGAGAGACCACCTTGAGAGGACTTACATTGAGAAGCAGATGCAGCTCGGTGTACCTGTTGACTCTGATGACAGATGTGGGGAATGGGAGTGCATAAGAGAATCTATAAAGTAGTTGAGGAGGGCTTGGGAAATTCCACTTGGGGCAGTTATAGTTGTCAGAACGACCAGTAGTATTTCAGAGCTCTGAGGTGGCAGATAAAAGGGTGTGAGAAGCATTCCTCCCTAGCAATGGTAGCAGATAAGACGGTGCGAGGAGGCCACCTGGAGTGGGCCTGATAACAGAGTGACCCTTCAACCCAGTCCACCTCCTGCCCCACAGCTCTCCTCTTGACATAGCTGGGACTGTCTAATAGTCATTTGCATACCATCCCAGTCTATACCCTAAAAGCAATTGTGGGAAGATACTCTGCCATCACAGGGGCTTCTGTGTTGGCCCCGCAATGGTGTCGACACATGTCCAGTGACTGCTGAGTAATGCATTCCTCCCTCCTCCAGGTCTGGGGCTCAGAGACAGGCCAATGTGATCCCACTTCGATTCCACCCCTCTGTGTCTGGCCGTTGACTTCATCTGCTCCTCTGTGGATCGCAATGATTGGATCCCAAGTGTCTACATCACTTCCCAACATCATATCATCTGCTGATTTATTCTCCCCACCTTCCATCCATGCAACCTTTCATTTATTCACCTAGCAAGGCCCCCTCACCCCCATGTGTGACATTTTGTACTGACACTGGAGACTCTTCAAAAAGCAGGAACAGTTCCCTCAAGGAGTTTCCGGTGTAGGGAAATGAACGAAGAAACAGGCCCGAAGTGATAATGCCCTCACAAAGAAGGAGCTCTGCTGTATCTGTTAGGATGCTTACAGCTTTGAGTAACAAAGAGCAAAGCAAAAGTGGTGTCCATCAAAGGGCTTTTGATCCCAGGTAACAAGAAGCCTGGAGGTGGGAAGTTCCAAGGTTAGGTGATTCAGTAGCTCATGATGTCAGGATTGCCTGAACTTCCCCTCTTGACTGCAAGATGGCTATTACAGCTCTGTGCATGATTCCCCCAATGACAACACCCAGCAGCAAGAAAGAAGGGGACACTTCTTGCCTGCCAGTAGATTCCAACTCATAGTGATCTCATAGAACAGAGTAGAACTGCCCTAGATAGTTTCTAACAGCTGGTGGATTCGAACTGCTGACCTTTTGGTTAGCAGCTGAGCTCTTTAACCTCTATGCCACCAGGGCTCCTTTTCCCGTAAGTATCCCTTTTTACAGGAGAAGACAAACTCCCAGAATGCCCCCACCCTAGGTCCAATTGCAGAACCACAGGCACACTCCTAAACCAATCACTGGACAAAAGGAGTAGGTTTATGCAAATTATGACTCATCCTTGGGGCTAGCCTAGTCTTTTCTGGGCACCTGATCAAAATTGTTCAAATGTTAGCAAAGAACAAGCAGGGCGATGGCTGCTGAGAAAACAAGTAGCTGTGGGTACCACATACGTACATGATGCATTGGAAACCAGAAGACTTGCAACATCAGCTTGGAGGGATTCAAGGACGACTTCTTGGAGGAGGTGACATTTAAGCTATCTCTTGAAAGAGAAGGTGTCATCATCTGGATCATTGGGAGAAGGGGCTGTTCCAGATAAGAGTGGCTTTCTGTGCAAAAGCAAGGAAGCATGAAGCACATGGTGTGTTGGGGGAATTGACAGTAACCTGGCATTTTTTTTTTTTTTTTTGGCATAGCTGGTGCATGGCCACGGGAGGTTAGTGAGGAGGCTGGACCATGATTGGCTACCTGAGCCCTCGTTCAGATGATTGACACCAATGGACAAGGGAGGGCTGAGGACCAAGCCTGAGCCACCACCATGGCTCCCTCCGTAGGGGTGTCACCTAGACATCATCACCCTTTGGAAATTGTTATTCAACAAGTTATGGATCATTAATCCCACATTTGTGCACCAAGTTGACAAAGGCAGCCTGAGCAGTTGGAGGCATCGTGATGACAAGCCCAGGCAGGGGTCTAATCCAGCTCCATAATTCTCCTTCCTGAGCAAGTTACCATCTCTCTAAGCCTCATCGTTTTTGTCTGTAAATTAGAGAGAAGTCACCCATTATTGGGTTCTTGTGAGGATAAAATAAAATGCCTATGGAGTAGGTGGAGCCCTGGTGGCGCAGTGGTTAAAAGGTCAGCTGCTAACCAAAAGGTCAGCAGATAGACTCACCAGCCGTTCCTTTGAAACTCTACGGGCAGTTCTACTCTGTCCTATAGGGTCGCTATGAGTCAAACTTGACAGCAACGGGACGGTAGATGGCATAGTGTCTGCCACAAAATTATCACGTATCATATGTTAGTAATTATTATATGAAGGGATTTTCCTCAAGGCATTGCTAAAACACAGATACGCCACATGTGCAATGGTCTCCTGGTCTACCTGGCTTGACGTTCTTTCTCTCCCTCCAAATGCCATCTCCCCAGGGAGACCTTCCCTGACATTCCAGCTAAAGCAATCACCTCACGCTCCAGTTCCCGGTCTTCGCAGAACTGATTATCCCATCATTACCTTATATATTTATTAGTCTGTTATCTGTCTCCTCCTCCCCAGCCCTCACAGCCCCCATAGCTAGAGAATTTAAGCCCCAAGAACACCAGGGAACTTTCTATCTCATTCAGAACTATCTCCCTAGTGCCTAGCTTAATTCTCAGCACATAAGAGATGCTTGCTAAATATTTATTAATAATTGATTGACTTAAAAAATGAGATGTGTCTAGCATGAGATATTTTTCATAAACCCAAATTGGGTCCCAGTGGTCACCATGTTTCTTCCCAAGAACTCAGAGACTTCTCCCTCTTCTCCTGGTCACAGACTGATCCTTGGCTGTATCTAACCATTTTCACAACTGTCCGTTGGATGCTACCAGCCACCAAGAAGACCCGGGACAGGAGGAGTGTGGATGGCTCACCGCACCTGTGATGAGATGAGGGAGAAGGTGCCCCTCCAGGCTGGCAGCACCTGCATCTGAGCAGCAGCCTCCTTTGACCACAGAGCTCCTGGCTCCTATTCCTCCACTGCCCTGGCCCGAAGGGCGACAAGGGCCTGGCTATCCCAGGGCGTCCTGTAAAGGTTGCCTTTTTCTCCCATGAAGCATTGCATCATCTGAGAAAGTGTCCTTCAGAGACCGATAGAACCTTTGTCAACACCTCAAATGGGGAGGTGCAGTGTCTTCTTTGCCTTTTTTTTTTGCCGAGTGCTGTGTGCACTGTGGGATGCCCTTGGTGCAATCAGACCTGAGGCCGGTTCAGCACTTGTCTGGGCTGCGTATTTACTTGCTCGCTCCTGTGAGTGCCGCAGCGACTTTAATATGCCTCTGTAAAGATGCCAGAGACACAGATGGTAACTGGACCCCCTGCTGAGCTGTGCCTGGAGACACCAGGATTGGGGGGAAGGAGTGGAGGAGGAGTGGGTAGGGCTAGGAATCTGTGTACCTGCCTGGGAAGGGAGGAGCCTTCCTGAGGAATTGTCTGGGAGCAGCTGGACTTCCTAGCAGGTAGGCACTTGGGTCAGAGGTACCCAGAAAGCTCCAGGAATTGAGAAGCAGCACAGAGAGTACTGGGCTTGCAGCAAGGAAGCCTGAGGTCCTGTTCTCGCTGGATCTGAACAGGCTGCGTGACTTCCCAGGGGCTTCTATGTTGGCCCCACAATGGCGCTGACACAGGCCAGGGTTCCATAAATACGTGTTCAATGAGTGTGGCTTCCTAGCTCCCCTCTCTCTTCACCACCCCTCCATCCCTGTCCAGGGTTGAGCATGACAGCATGCCTACCTCTCTGAGTCCTGGTTTGGTGCTCTGTAAAATGGGCCGGTCGTCTCGCTGATATTGAAGGGCCTTTCCTTAAGGGAGGTAAATGAATAAAATGAGAGTGCTTTGGAGTCAGTTCTGCCTCTACAGCCAGCCAAATGACATCATTTCTCCCAGACGTAGTTTTTGAATCTGCGACGTGGGGAAAGTGTTTCATCCCTAGAGCATAGCTCCTGGCTCAGGGTAGAAGTTCAATACATGGTAACTGTGACATTTCTTCCAGCTCTGACAGCCTGGACGTGGGGTCCGACACGGCAGATGCTGGAATCAGGATTGTTGGATTGGGGTTTACACTGGCCTGACCCCACCACCCCTCGGGCAGCTACTGGGCCGGTCTGAAGAACAGACATCACCGAAGGACCACCGAGTGCAGGATACTGTTGGGCCAAGTGCAGAGTCCAGGGGACCAGTCATGAGCTGGAGGCTGAAGGTGCTGGGATGCCAAGTAAACCCTGGTGCTAGAAGATGGCAGAAGGGGACCCACATTGTTCACCCTGCCTGCCTAGTGTGGGGGCTCCCTGGCCCAGAAGAACCTGTGGGCAGACACAGGTGCTGGGAAGATCACTGTGCTCAGTGGAGGAAATACCTCATCTCATCCATTTTTATGAACTTCCCTGTGCGTCATTTATCAAAGGCCTTGAACTTACTGTCTTCTAAATTCAGCTGCTGAAATCCCCCAAGTTTATAGAATCGATAAAAGAGGAAGTGGGTTTGTTTTAATAAACTTTTCATTTTGGAGTAATTTTAGATTTAGTGAAAAGTCACAATGACAGAGTTTCCATATACCCCTCACTCAGTTTCCCCACTGTTAACATCTTAGGTTACTGGGTACCTTGGTCAAAACAAAGAAACCATCTAAGTCCGAAGTTCCGTTAATAGTAATGTCCAAAATAACCATTAAGTAAACATTACCACAGCCTTCAGTATGGTTATACCTCAACATAAAGAAAACAAAAATTCTCACAACTGGACCAATAAGCAACATCATGATAAACGGAGAAACGATTGAGATTGTCAAGAATTTCATTTTACTTGGATCCACAATCAACACCCATGGAAGGAACAGTCAAGGAATCAATTAGGCAAATCAGCTGCAAAAGGCCTCTTTAAAGTGCTGAAAAGCAAAGTGGTCATCTTGAGGACTAAGGTGTGCCTGACCCACGCCATGGTGTTTTCAGTTGCCTCATGTGCATGTGAAAGCTGGACAATGAATAGGGAAGACTGAAGAAGAATTGATGCCTTTGAATTGTGGTGTTGGCGAAGAATATTTGTCATGGATTGAATTATGTCCCCCCAAAAATATGTGTATCAACTTCGTTAGGCCATGATTCCCAGTATTCTGTGGTTGTCCTCCATTTTCTGATTGTAATTTTATGTTAGGATTAGGGTGGAATTGTAACACCCTTACCAGGTCACATTCCTGATCCAAGGTAAAGGGAGTTTCCCTGGGGTGGGGCCTTGCACCACCTTTTATCTCTCAAGAGATAAAAGAAAAGGGAACCAAGCAGAGACTGGGGGACCTCATACCTCCAAGAAAGCAGCACCACGAGCAGAGTGCATCCTTTGGACCCGGAATCCCTGCACCTGAGAAGCTCCTTGGCCCTTGGAAGATTGAGGACAAGGACCTTCCTCCAGAGCAGACAGAGAGAGAAAGACTTCCCCTGGAGCTGACACCCTGAATTTGTACTTTTAGCCTACTTTAGTGTGAGGAAATAAATTCTCTTTGTTAAAGCCATCCACTTGTGGTATTTCTGTTACAACAGCGCTAGATGACTAAGACAATATTGAATATACCATGGACTGCCAAAAGAATGACAAATCTGTCTTGGAAGAAGTACAACCAGAATGCTCCTTAGAAGCAAGGGTGGCAAGATTTCCTCTCACATACTTTTGACATGTTTTCAGGAGAGATCAGTCCCTGGAGAAGTACATCATGCTTGGCAAAACAGAGGGTCAGCAAAAAAGAGGAAGACCCTCAATGAGATGGATTGACACAGTGACTGCAACAATGTGCTCAAGCATAGCAACAATTGTGAGGATAGCACAGGACTGGGCAGCCTTTCATTCTGTTGGGCATAGGGTCAATATGAGTCAGAATCGACTTGACAGCACCTGACAACAGCAACGAACACTACTATTCACATTATTACTAAACTTTACTATTAACTAAATTCCAGACTTTATTTGGGTTTCACCAGTTTTTCTATTAATATCCTCTTTCTGCTCCAGGATTCAATCCATTTAGTTGTCATGTCTCCCCGCCTCTTCGTTGTTTCATTGTTTTTCATGACCTTGACGGTCTTGAGAAATGCTACCCAGGTATCGTGTAGACTGTCTTGGTTGGCTCATTTTAAACCAGATACGCCAAACAACAGTGTTTTTCTTTAGCTAGTGACATCATGTGACTAGTGATGCCATCTCTTGGTGTGAGAGGCCTATTGGGAGACCTGACCGATGTCCTGAGAAAAGGAGAGGGAGAAAGAGAGACCACAATGGAAGAAATTCCAGCACAATAGGGGCTAGCAGATGGCTGATAATGGCCAAAAGAAAATTCTGAGAAAACACAATATCAAGTTCCGAATGGACTACTGACCGATTTCCAGAGGCACACCTGGTATGCAAGGCCAGCTTGATATCTGGGTCTCTCCTCATCCCAGGTGTCCCAACCTTATAGGAATATTCACTTAAGAAAAATAGTTTCGCCTCCCCAGCCTCAACCTCCAGCTCTGCCCCTTCACTCCATCTTGTGTGCGGCTCCAGTTTCATCTACATATTCAGCCATTTCATGTTGCCCCACCCCTTGTCTCAACCCAATAAAAGACAGCACACTAATATCAGTGGGCACACTAAATGCCCCATAAAATCTTTTTCAAGGCAAATTAACCCTTTGCCTAGAAATATCTTTTTAAAGAAACTTTTTTATTGTACTTTAGACGAAGGTTTATAGAACAAACTAGCCTCTCATTAAACGGTGCATATATTGTTTTGTGACATTGGTTACCAACCCCATGACATGTCAACACTCTCCTTTCTTGACCTCGGTCTCCCTATTACCATCTTTCCTATCCCCTTGTGCCTTCTAGTTCTTGCCCCAAAGCTGATGTGCCCCTTTAGTCTTGTTTTGTTTAATGGGCCTGTCTAATCTTTGGCTGAAGGGTGAACCTCAGGAGTGACTTCATTACGGAGCTTAAAGAGTATCCAGGGCCATACTCTTGGGGTTTCTCCAGTCTCTGTCAGGCCACTAAGACTGGTCTTTTTTTGTGAGTTAGAATTTTGTTCTACATTTTTCTCCAGCTCTGTCTGGGACCCTGTGATCCCTGTCAAAGCAGTCAGTTGTAGTAGCTGGGCACCATCTAGTCATGATGGGCTCAGACTGGTGGAGGCTTGGTAGTTGTATTTCATTAGTCCTTTGGACTAATCTTTCCCTTGTGTCTTTGGTTTTCATCATTCTCCCTTGTTCCCAATGGGGTGAGACCAGTGGAGTGTCTTAGATGGCCACTCACGAGCTTTTAAGACCCCAGACTCTACTCACCAAAGTAGAATGTAGCACATTTTCTTCATGTTATGCCAATTGAGCTATGATACCCACAGCCCTCAGCCCGATAATTCAGTCCCTCAGGGAGTTTGGATGTGTCTACGCAGCTTCCCTGACCTTGCCTTGGACAAGTTGTACTGGTTTCTCCAGTGTTGTGTACTGTCTCGCTCTTCACTGAAGTCACCATTTATCTATTGTCTATTAAGTTTTTTTTTTTTATTAAGTGTTCAAAGAGAAATATATTTAGTCCTTTCTAATCCCTTTTCTTGCCCTCCCTTTTTTAGAAATTTCTATTGCAGCACTTAAAATGCAGCTGTACTTATTTTCTTTGTGACCAAAAGTGAAGTCACCATTTAGGGACCAGGAGGTGACAAGCCAACTCTCTAGGGGGCAGGTGCGAAGACTGCAGAAGACTTGATCCCCAGTGGCACCTTGAGCTGTTGTGCCAGCAGAGGACACATGTCAAAAACAATAAAGTCTACTGTATAGATGAGAAAACAACCCCTGCTCACTTACGTGTATTTCTGTGGTTCCCTCCTCCAAATCGTGAGGCACATCCCCTAATACCCAGCATTGGACCAGTGAGTTCCTAATAAACGTTTGCTGAACAAGTGAGTGGAATGCCTTTTAAAAGCCATGCTTCTGCATGTACACCAGTGTTCATTGCAGCATTTCTCACAATAGCCAAAAGATGGAAACAGCCGAAATGCCCATCAACAGATGAATCCAAACCCAACCCACCGCGTCAATTTTGACTCACAGTGACCCTACAGGACAGAGTAGAACTGCACCACAGGGTTTTCAAGGCTGTAAATTTTTAAGGAAGCAGACCGCCATACCTCTCTCCTGAGGAAACACTGGTGAGTTCGAACTACTAACCGTTTGGTTAGCAGCCAAGCACTTTAACCACTGTGCCACCAGATGAATGAATAAAATATAGTACAGGTTTCGCCTGCTATCTGAAACTAGAGCGTTCCTATGAAACCTTTTGTAAGCCAAAATGGGGTAAAGTGAGGAGGCAATTACCACTAATTTTTGAGGTAAAAATTTTTGAGCATTCTCAGACCCAAAAAATAACCTACCATATCATACCAAAATACATTGAGGTGAAGCACAGACGCTCACAGACACGGTTCACAGCTATGGAGGCTTGACGCTGAGATGCTGAGTGACGTTCCCGGGGAAGGCGCTTGGCAATGCCACTCTAGTTTAAGTTGTGTGCTGCCTCTGTCAGCTCGTGCAAAACAAACGCTGAGCGCTATCTCCGCTTTGTGCCTTTTATCATAAAAGCAAGTATCCTCTTCAGACTTGTTTCATTCAGCAAAAACAGGTAATAATGTGGGTCTTTTGTAAAAGCAAAGTGGCGTAAAGCAACCTTGCAAAAAACAGGATATACCTGTATATACGCTCAATGCAATACTACTCAGCCGTAAAGAGAAATGAAGTTCAGATGCATATGCTACAACATGCATGAATCCTGAAGACATCATGCTGAGCAAAATCAGTCGGTCATGAAACGGCAAATACTGTATGATCTCACTTCTATGAAATAAGCAAATGTATACCCCCCCCCCAAAAAAAACCCAAACCAAACCCATTGCACTTGAGTTGATACTGATAACTCCTAGCCGCATTGTAGGACAGGGTAGAACAGCCCCATAGGGTTTCCAAGGCTTTATGGAAGAAGACTGCCACACCTTTCTTCCCCAGAAAAGCTGGTGGGTTCGAACCACCAACCTTTCAATTAGCAGCCTGGTGTTTAACCACTGAGCCACCAGGGCTCCTAAGCAAACGTATGTCGTTGTTGTTGTTAGGTGCCGTCGAGTCTACTCCAAATCATAGTGACCCTACGTACGACAGAACAAAACACTGCCCCAAACTATGCCGTCCTCACGATCATTGTTATGCTTGAGCCCATTGTTGCAGCCACTGAGTCAATCCCTCTTATTGACGGTCTTCTTTTTTGCTGACCCTCTACTTCACCAAGCATGATGTCTTTCTCCAAGCGTAATCCCTCCTGATAATATGTTTAAAGTCTGTGAGGCGTAGTCTCATTATCCCTACTTCAAAGGAGCATTCTGGTTGTACTTCTTCCAAGACAGATTTGTTCATTTTTTGGCAGTCCATGGTATATTCAATATTCTTCACCAACACCACAATTCAAAGGCATCAATCCTTCTTTGGTCTTCCTTGTTCGTTGTCCAACTTTCATACGCATGTGAAGCAGTTGAAAACACCATGGCTTGGGTCAGGTGCACCTTAGTCTTGAAGGTGACATCTTTGCTTTTCAGCACTTTAAAGAGGTCTTTTGCCTCAGATTTGCCCCATGCAACGCGTCTTTTGATTTCTTGACTTTTACTTCCATGGCTGTTGATTGTGGATCCAAATAAAATGAAACCCTTAAGTATATTTAAAAAAAAAAAAAGAGAGAGAGACCAAAAATTATCAGAGGTTACCAGGGGTAGGAGGGAGAGGGACTAGAGGAGTTTTTGCTTTGCATTTATGTTAATGGTGGTGGGATGATTTGGAAAATGGTGGTGAAAATGGTTCCCAACTTGAAGAGTGTAATCAATGTCACTGAATCTTACCTGTAGAAATTGTTAAATTGCTGTATGTTTTGTTGTGTATATTTCCACCACAATAAAACAAGTAAGGGCTTTACTTCCCATTCTGGTTATGCCCTTGTCTATATAGCTCCTTCCAGAACCACTCAAGTAGGAGGCCCCATGATGCTCTGCCACCTGACTTTTGTCCACCGCACTGTCCTCTCTACCTCATTCTCATTCCTCTTAGGCCCTATTTTCCTGCTCATACCTTAACCAGAGATTTTTTTTTTTTTTTTAATTTTACTTTAGATGAAGCTTTACAGAATAAACTAGCTTCCCGTTAAACAGTTAGTACACATACTGTTTTATGACATTGGTTAACAACCCCACGACATGTCAACACTCTCCCTTCTTGACCTTGGGTTCCCTATTGCCAGCTTTCCTGACCCTTCCTGCCTTCTAGTTCTTGCTCCAGGACTGGTGTGCCCCTTTAGACTCATTTTCTTTTATGGGCCTTTCTAATCTTTGGCTGAAGGGTGAACCTCAGGAGTGACTTCGTTACTGAGCTAAAAAGGTGTCCAGGGGCCATACTCTTGGAGTTTCTCCAGTCTCTGTCAGGCCAGTAAATCTTGTCTTTTTTGTGAATCAGAATTTTGTTCTACATTTTTCTCCAGCTCTGTCTGGGGCCCTGTACTGTGATCCTTGTCAGAGCCGTCAGGGGTGGTAGCCAGGCACTATCTAGTAGTATTAGACTCAGACTGGTGGAGGCCGTGGTAGTTGCGGTCCATTAGTCCTTTGGACTAATCTTTCCCTTGAATCTTTAGTTTTCTTCATTCTTCCTTGTTCCCAAAGGGATGAGACCATTTGATGGACTTTGGGCCCTTATCGAAGATCAGGTGACCATAGGTAGATGGATTTACATCTGGGTTCTCAATTCTGTTCCACTGGTCAGTGTATCTGTCATTGTACCAGTACCAGGCTGTTTTGACTACCGTAGCTGTATAGTGTGTTCTGAGGTCAAGTAGTGTGAATCCTCCTACGTTATTCTTTGTCTTCAATAGCGCTTTACTTAGTGGGGCTTCTTCCCTTTCCATAGAAAGTTAATGATTAGTTTTTCCATCTCTTTAAAGAATGTTGTTGGTATTTGGATCAGGATTCCATTGTATTTGTAAATTGCTTTGGGTAGAATAGTCATTTTCACAATGTTGAGTCTACCTATCCATGAGCATGGTACATTTTTCCATTTATGTAGATCTCTTTTGGTTTCTTGCAGTAGTGTTTTGTAGTTTTCTTTGTACAGGTCTTTTACATCTCTGGTTAGATTTATTCTTAAGTATTTTATTTTTTTAGGGGCTATTATTAATGGCATTATTTTCCTGATCTCCTTTTCATTGTTCTGTTTATTGGTGTATAAGAATCCAACTGATTCTTTGCATGCTTATCTTGTATCCTGCTACTCTGCTGAATCCATTAGTTTCAGTAATTTTCTCGTGGAGTTTTTTGGGTTTTCTACATATAGCATCATATCATCCGCAAATAGGGACAGTTTTACTTCTTCATTACCAATTTGGATGCCTTTTATTTCTTTTTCTTGCCTTTTTTGCTCCAGTTAGGACTTTCAGCACAACGTTAGATAGGAGTAGTGATAAAGGGCACCCTTTTCTTGTTCCTGTTCTCAAGGGGAATGTTTTCAGTCTGTCTCCATTAAAAATGATGTTGGCTGTTCATTTTGTATAGATGCCTTCTATTACGCTGAGGAATTTCCCTTCTATACCTGTTTTATTGGGAGTTTTTATCAGGAATGGTGTTGGACTTTGTCGAATGCCTTTTCTACGTCGATTGAGATGATCATGTGCTTCTGTTCTTTCCTTTTATTTATGTGGTGGATTACATTGATTGATTTTCCAATGTTGAACCATCATTGCATACCTGGTATGAATCCTACTTGGTTGTGGTGTATTACTATTATTTTTTTTTACATGATGCTGAATTCTATTGGCTATAATTTTTTTGAGAATTTTTGCATGTATATTCATGAGAGATATTGGTCTGTAATTTTCTTTTTTTGTGGTGTCTTTGCCTGGTTTTGGTATCAGGGTTATGCTGGCTTCATAGAATGAATATGGAAGTATTTCTTCCTTTTCTATATTCTGAAATAGCTTGAGTAGTACTGCTGTAACCTCTTTTATGAACTTTTGGTAGAATTTTCCAGTGAAGCCTTCTGGGCCAGGACTTTTCTTGTTGGGAGTTTTTTTTTTTTAATTACCTTTTCAGTCTCTTCTCTTGTTATGGGTCTGTTCAGATTTTCAACATCATTTTGTGTTAATCTGGGTAGTAGTACAGTAGTAGTGTGTTTCTAGGAATTTGTCCATTTCCTCTAGGTTTTTAAATTTGTTGGAGTATAGTTTTTTAGTTTTTCATAATATTCTGTTATGATCCTTTTTATTTCAGTTGGGTCTGTTGTAATGACTCACATTTCATTTCTTATTTGGGCTATCTGCATCTTCTTTTTTTTTTTGTCCATGTGGCCAGTGGTTTGTGGGTTTTGTTGATCCTTTTAAATAATGAACTTTTGGTTTCTCTGATCCTTTGTATCGTGTTTCTATTCTCTGTTTCATTTACTTCTGCTCTGATCTTTACCATATCCTTTCTTCTGGTGGCGGTGGGCTTCTTTTCCTGCTCTCTATTTGTTCAAGTTGGGTAGCTCATGTTTTGATTTTGTCCCTTCTTTTTTGACGTGTGCATCTATTGCTATAAATTGACCTCTGAGCATTGCCTTTGCTGTGTCCCAAAGGTTTTGGTATGATGTGTTTTCATTCTTGCTTGATTCCAGGAATTTTTTGACTCCATTTCTGATTTCTTCTATTACTCAATGGTTTTTAAGCAGGGAGTTATTCAGTTTCTATGTAATTGATTTTTTTCCCTTGCTCTTCCTGTTGGTAATTTCTTCTTTGATGGCATTGTGGTCAGAGCAGATACTTTGTATTATCTCAGTGCTTTGGATTTTGTTGAGGGCTGCTCTTAGCCTAAGATGTGGTCTATTCTGGAGAACATTCCATGTGTACTTTGCAGCTGTTGGGTGCGGTGTTCTATACACATCTATGAGGACCAGGCAGCTGATTTTGCCCTTTAGATCTTCTGTATCTTCGCTGGGTTTCTTTCTAGGTGTTCTGTCCTTTACCGAGAGTGGTGTGTTGAAGTCTCCCACTATTACTGTGGAACTGTCAATTTCTCTTTTCAGTGCTTTTACAGTTTGTTTTATGTATTTTGGCGCCCTGTCATTGGGTGAGGAGATATTTATTATGGTTATGTCTTCATGATGGATCATCCCTTTAATCATTGTATAGTACCTTTCTTTGTCTTTTATGGTGGGTTTTGTTTTAAAGTCTATTTTATCCGAGATTAGTATTGCCACTCCTGCTCTTTTTTTTTGGTAGCTGTTGGCCTAATATATTTTTTTCCATCCTTTGATTTTTAATAAATTTACGTCTTTGTTTCTAGGGTGTGTCTCTTCTAGACACTATATTGATGGATCTTTTTTTTTTTTTTAATCTGTTTTGTCACCGTTTGTCTCTTTATGGGTGCATTTAGGCCGTTTACATTCAGTGTAATTATTGATAGGTGTGAGTTTACTGCAGTCATTTTGTAGCGCTTTTTTTAAAATTTGTGGTGCAGACATTTTCTTTGTTCCTCTTACTCACCGGTGCTGAATTCTTTTTGTTTGTGGTTTCTTTTTTGTAGATTTTTTTTGCTGAGACTTTATGTTTTTCTTTATTTTCATGAGTAGGTTTGTTAACTTTCTCTGTGGTTACCTTGAAATTTATCCTAGTCTTCCTAGGTTTGAACCAGTCTATTTTTACTTGGTATCGCCTTGCCTCTCCATTAGAAAATTCTATACCTAAGCCGTTTCTTCCCTCTTTTATTGTTCTGAGGTTATTATCATTTACAGATTAACCTCTCTGGCTGCCTGCTGTAAACCTTTTGGTTTTGAATAGTCCTTGAGAGTTCATTTCCTAGGCTGGTATCTGGCTGGTACACTCTTGCATCCTAGATTCAGGCTGTGATCTGATGTTGTTTGTTCTCAAACCAAAGGACTCCCTTTAATAATTCTTGTAAATTTGGTTTGGTTTTTATATATTCTCTTAATTTCTGTTTATCTAGAAATGTCCTAATTTCACCATCATATCTGAATGAGAGTTTTGCAGGATGTATTATCCTTGGTGGGCAATTTTTTTCTTTCAAGGTTTTATGTATGTCATCCCATTGCCTTCTTGCCTGCATGGCTTCTGCTGAGTAATCTGAGCTTAGTCTTATTGTTTCCCCTCTGAATATGACTTTATTTTTCTCCAGCTGCTCTCAAGATTCTTTGTTTTTGGTTTTAGCAAGTGTGATTATTACACGCCTTGGTGTTTTTCTTTTGGGGTCTATCCTATATGGTGTTAGTTGCGCTTCTTGGACGGTCAGCTTTTCATCTTTCATGATATTAGGGAAGTTTTCCATCAGCAAATCTTCAATGATCCTGTGTTTTCTGTTTTCTCCCCCTGTTCTGGAACTCTGATCACTCACAAATTTTTGCTTTTGATTGCATTCCACATAATTCTCAGGGTTTCTTCATTTTTTCCTTGTTCTTTTGTCTGATTTTTCCTCAAAGTTATATCCAAGTGCTTGTCTTCAGTTTTGCTGATTTTGTCTTCCATTGTTTCAAAGCTGCTCCTCAGACCTTCTATGACACTGTCCCTATCTGCAATCTTGTTGTTTATCTTTTGAATTTCTGAGTGTTGTTTTTGTATGATTTCTGGTTGTAAATTTGTTTTGGAATTTTGTTTCTGTATTATTTTCCTGAATTCTTCCATTTTTTTTTTTTTTTTTTTTTTTGTCAGTATTTTCCATGAATTTGTCTATTTTTTCCTCATTTTTGTCTGCTTTTTGCTTCAACTCTTAGATAGCTCTGAATGTTAGAGATTTTAATTCCCTATCAGGTAGTTCTAGTGCCTTTTCTTCTACTGGAAAGTCATCTGGTATTTTATTTTGGACACCTACTGGAACCATCCTGTCCTGTTTTTGTTTTTAGTATGCTTTGATATTTTCTGCTTTCTTCCAGGCATTCAGTAGTTATTTTCTTCATTTATTGATTTTAGATTTGTTTGTTCCATCCTGCTTTTTGTTTTATTTTGTTACATCTGAGCAGGCAGGTTGTGCATTCTTTGCTGTTTACTTGTCTACGGGATGATACTTTTCACCTTCCAGTCCAATGGGCAGGGCCAGTCACTCAGCTGTGAGGCAGCGGGACAGGTCCAGCTGAAGGGGAGTGGCTGAGCTGGGTTGTTGTGTTATGTACTAGGGCCAACAGGCTGGGAGTCAGTGCAGGGCAGGTTCTGGTAGGCCATGGCTGTGCTGCTAGGAGGTGTGATGTTTGACACATGGTGCAGGTAGGCAGGAAGAAGTGGGAAGGCTTTGATGTGTGGACCTAAGATGGGTATGGGAAAGAAGAAAGAGAATAGAGAGAAACAGGAGCCAAAAATGAACAAACAACAACAACAAAGTGCTGAGGGAGCTTGCCATTGGAGTGGAGAGACAAGAAACTGAGAAATGGAGAAAAACAAAAAGGAAAAAAGAAAATAAATAAATAGAAATTAAAAAAGAAAGAAATACCCCCAGGGATCCCACCAGTGACTGGGGAAGTGGCTCCTAGGCCTTGGGGCACAGCTCACCTAGAAGAGGCACAGATGGCACACAGTGCCAGGTATTCAGGAGCCAGGAAGGGAAGGAAAGCAGAGAGAGATGAGAAGCTGAGAAATGAGGAAAAACGAAGAGCAAAAAAGAAAAAGAGAAAAGAAAAAATAAATTAATAAAAAAGAAAAAAAAAAGAAAGGCTGCCAGGGATCCCGCTGATGAGGCTGCGCAGACTCGTAAAGTGGCTCCCAAGCTGCACAGTACAGCCTGGCTGGAAGGGGCAGAGATGGCACACGGTGCCAGGTATTCAGGGGACAGAAAGAGAAGGAAAGTAGAGAGAGACGAGAAACTGAGAAATGAAGAAAGACAAAAAAGGAAAAAAGAAAATGTAAATAAAAAAATGCTCCCAGGGATCCCACCGACACGGCTGCGCAGGTGAGGAAAGTGGCTCCCAAGCAGTGCAGTACAGCCTGGCTAGAAGGGGCTCCCAAGCTGAGAAATGAAAAAGAAAACAAACAAAACAAAAATAATTAAATAAATAATAATAAAGTCCCCAGGGATCCCACTAGCATGGTAGCGTGGATTGGGGAAGCTGTTCCCCAGCTGATCAGTTCTTCACAGCCTGTCAAGAAGAAGCAAAGATGGCACATGGAGCCAGGTGTTCGAAAGAAAGGAGGAGGAGGAGGTGAGAGGCAGGGAAGAAACCAAAAGAAGCAGAAAAAAGTAACAGCAGCAACAAAGAAATGGCACTGAGGGAGCCAGCTGGCGCGGGCTGGGCAAATCCAAGTGGCACCAAGCTGGTGCCTCCCAGCCGAGAGACTGTGGCCAGCTAGGAAGCAGCAGGGGCGAGCAGTGAGAAGAAGAATGAGGGATAGGAAAGCGTATATCACTGTTTGCGGGGTGCTCTGTCTTCTGCTGGGAGCTCCGTGAAGCTGCCTTCCCATGTTCCCTGTCTGCCAATTTTTGACAGGAGTCCAAGATGGCAAATTCACGCTGTGTTAGCTGATAGGGGACCTCCGGTCGTGTCTCTCCTGACTCTCTGTTCTCTATCAGTTTCTTATTCCATTCAGTGCTTGGCTGAGCTCTTTATCTCTTCATTTGACACTTAGGGTTCCAGGATTGATGCTTGTCTCTGTTTTACTTAGTTTTTTGGGTCTTTGCTGTGGAGGAACAGTATGGTGCTTCTGTCTGTAGCACAACGTTGGCTCTGCCTCAACAAAAGTTCTGTCCTCAGGCCTCTTATCTGCTTGTTCTCCTCCTCTAGACCCTGCCTTTGCCCTGCCTTGATTTCTACACCTCGGTTCCAGCAGTCTGCCCCATGTCACCATGGATGGCCCTCCAGCAGCTGAACACCACCCATCCCTACCTGGTGATGCATCTCCCTTTCCCATCTTCTGTCCCTGATTTCCCTCCCTTGGTTAAGGCCATTACCATCCACTCAAGGATCTGAGCTAGGAACCTGGGCATCAGCCTCAGGATTTCCCTCTTCCACATCCCTCCCCATCTCACTGCTAACCCTTGTCCATTCCACACCCCTCAATCCTGTTGGAATGGGTCCCCTCTCCCATCCCCACTATCTCTTGTCCAATCTAGACCCTCTTCCACAGCCCTGGCCTGGACACTTCTCCCTGCTGTCAGCCCTGCCCACCCAGCCCTCAGCCCATCTGATAGAGCATGGGTGTGATCTTAACACGTTCTGCTCATGACCCTTGTCTATGTTCCCACTGCCTGCAGAGTGAGGTCAAACTCTGGAGCCTAACATCCAGGGCCCTTTCATGGTCTGGCCCATCCTGCTTTAGTCCCCTCTCCTGGTTGTCATGCTCCTCCAGTGTAATCCCATCTCTGGAGTTTGCCCACTCTGTTCCACCAACCTGGAACACACCCATCTCCTGGCCACCTCCATCTACAAGGGCTTCCATCTTTCAGGGTCTGGGATAAACTCTACCCTCTTCCCAAAGCCTTCCCAGATTCTACATCAGAATTTTAAGCTCCTCCCATCAGTATTCCCACAGCCTTGTGCTTAGGACAAAAGCCAGAATGGGGAGACATAGATATCCAAGTGGAGAGAAAAGGTGTGTGTGTGTGTGTGTGTGTGTGTGTGTGTGTCTGCATGTGTGAGAGAGAATTTTGTGGATCCTTACTGCCCCAGAAGGTATTTATGCTACCCATTTCCCCTGAGATGAGCATGGCAGGAGAAGGTGCTATCAGTAAGGAAGCATCCTGGGTCCTGTGTGAAGCATATTTCATGTTATTGTATTGAATTCTCCTTTAGAACTCTATGCATTGTGTACCAGTTTTAGTCTCATTCTATAGATGAGAAAATTGAGAGCCTCAGTGAGGTGAAATGACTAAGCCAAGGTCACAACACTAGAAAGTGGCAAAGGTAAGATTGAAGCTCAGATTTGTTTAGCTTCCAAGGAGCCATTCCCATGGAATCTAGCCTAGTCCCCCATGCCCACCCACCTGTCCTGTCCCCCTCCCCCGCCATGAAGCACACAAGGACAGCCATCTCTTGTCTCTCTGGAGGAGTCTCTGGCCTCCTTCCCCAGTACAGATGTCTCACAGCTAAGCACACACGTGTTGTCCTCTGTCTCTCCCATTATGAAGTAATTCCATGGAAAGGATGCTGCTGAGTCGTTATTAACAGAGGACGTGGACAATGTCACTGCCAGAGCCCAGGGGACTGGGGGCGGAAGGGAGGGAGGGAAGGAAGAAAGGAAAGCTGTATCTCTCTTAGAGCTCCTTGGGCTGGATCAAGGGATCCTCTGGGGAGAGGGAGAGGGAGAGAGCAGGAGAGAAAAGACCTGCGGAAGAACAGCCCCTGTCCCTCACCTACACCTGGCCAGGACCTCAGACATATGGGCCCAAACTCTGGAGAAAACTATTCTGTAACAGGAAATAAATAGGAATGGGGCAAAGGAACTTGAATATGTAAAATTTTCCTCCACGTCTCATGTACATCCTTCTGTTTCCTTTTGTTTTCTTCCAGGGGAGCCAAGGAATAGAGGTGCTAAGAAGGAACCGAAATGTGATGTAACAAGAAACTCACCTGGAAGTCTCTGGAAGCCCAACAGACCAGGCTGATGCTCTACTCACTAATCACGTGACTGTGTGTCCTTGAGCAAATCCCTTCACCAATTTGAGCTTCATTGTCCTTATCTGAAAAATGGAACTAATGAGAATTAAGTGAGAAAAATTCTGTTGGGTCCCTAGCACTGTGCCTGACACCTTAAAACTAAAACAAGAACGGTTGCCTTTGAGTTGACTCCAACTCATGGAACCCCGTGTGTGTCAAAGCACAACCGTGCTCCACAGGGTTTTCAGTGGCTGTTTCTTTGGAAGCAGATTACCAGGCCTTTCTTCTGAGGTACCTCAGGGTAGACTCAAGCTTCCAACCTTTCGGTTAGCAGCCAAGCACATTAACTGTTTGCACCATCCAGAAACTCCCCTCGCACCTGGTTGTTGTTGTTGTTATGTGCTGTCACGTCAGCTCCAAATCGTGATGACCTCATATTCCATGAAACACTGCCTGGTCCTGTGCCATCTTCAGGTATACTCGAGTCCATTGTTGCAGCCACTGTGCATTTTGAGTGCCTTCCAAGCCGGGGGGCTCATCTTTCAGCTCTATATTGGACAGTGCTTTCTTGTGTTCCATAAGGTTTTCATTGTCTGATTTTCGGAAGCGGATCACCAGGCCTTTCTTCCTAGTCTGTCTTAGTATGGAAGCTCTGCTGAAACTGCCCACCGTAGGTGACCCTGCTGGCATTTGAAATACTGGTGGCATAGCATCATGGCAACATGCAAGCTACCGTAGTATGACAAAAGGATAGGTGGGTGGTGCATTAATTTACTTATTTCTTTTCCTTCAGGTATTGCATCATGGTTATATTTGGGAACTTATTGGGCTAACGTCTGCCCTGACACTAGACTCTGAGACCACAGGGCTGGGCTATGCCAGTGCTCAATAACGCTGCTCTTCCAGGACCTACGGACACATCTGGCACAGGGCAGGGTTCCATAAATACGTGTTCAGTGAATGGGGCTTCCTAGCTCCCTTCTCTCTTCTCCATCCCTCCGGCCCTGTCCAGGATTGAGTGTGAGCCAGGGAGTGCCGACTGGGGTGGAGAATTGGAGGGTGGTGGGGGAAGGCTGGGAGCAGGCAGGTGACCTGGGGACAGAGAGGGTGTGGGTATAATTCATCAGTTTTGGAAGCTCAGGACAGCAGAGAATAAGTTTTAGAGGAGTAGGAGTAAGGTTTGAAGAGAAAACCTCAGAGAAGGAGAGTTGAGTGAATGGAGGAGAAGACTATTCCAGGATGAAGGGACAGTATGGGCCAGTGAGGCAAGGACAGCAAACATACCTGAGTGCTCAGAAAATGGTGGGAAATGCTTTGTGGTTGGCCTGTGGGTGGGGGCGGGAGGCTTGAGGTGTATTAGGAAAAGCTAAAGAGTGTTGTCTTTATCCCAGAGCTAGGTGATGGAGAACCACTAGAAGCTTTTTTATCAATGGACAGAAACAGCAATGGGGGGAAGGGAGCAGAGTGGTGGGTCCTGACCACAGTTCCCAATCTGCCTGTTGCCATAGCAACCAATGGCGAGGAGGGTGGGAGGGGCCTTGCTGCTTCTGTATGTGTAAGTTTGACTCTCAGGCTCTTGGGATGAGCTTAGGGCAAATAACTGGGGCCACCTAGCTTCCGTTAGAAGTCCCCAGGTGAGCAAGCAGTTTTGGTACCTGACCCCGCCCCCACACTGCCCCAGCAAACAGAGTCTTGGGTTATGGGCCCTCCTGCCCCTCTTGGTTTTCCACACCCAAGGGGTGACCCCCTGGTTCCCACACCTGAGGGATGCTAAGGCTCAGGTGTGAGTTGGGCTCTCTGACCAGCTTCCACCCAGGTCTGGCCAAGCTCTGAGGAGCAGGGAAATGGGAAGTGACAGCAAGTGCCAGGAGTCACTACATCTCTGTCACCTCGATTTCCAAGCAGACGGAGCTGGCTCCGAGTGAATGTGGCACTTCAGAGACATCCTTGTCCCTGCAGGATCCACCTGAGACCAGCTGGAGCCTGGTCCCCAAGTCGCCCCTCTGCCTCTGTGGGCCCTATGCCAACCGCACCCCCTGTCCCCTACCTTTCCCTCTTCCCTCCCCTCAGATCAAGCTCAGCAGTTTCCTGGACCCCTGCCCTAGCCTCTTCACTGGACCCCTCCCCCATGGCTCACCCCCCTCATCCTGTCAGAACTGCCCTTTATAAAGCCACCTTGGGTCCCCCCCACCAAAACCATGGGCTCCTCTTTGCCAATCCTTAGGACCATCTCCTCAAAACAAACAACTTTCTTCATTGCTTTCAAAGATAATTTTTAAATCATTATTATTGTGGTAAATATATATATGTACATATTCATAAAAACACAACATTTTTCACACTTACAGTTCAGTGACACTGGTTACGTTAGTCAAGCTGTACGATGTGAGTCCTGCATCTGTTGCCAGATTTCCCATCACCTCACCCCCCTGCAGCTTACTGCCTCCTCACCTGACTTCCGTTGCCCCCTCCCGTCAGCCCCCAGTAACCGCTAATAAACTCTGGTCTCTAACATAATCTTTTGAGGTTTGCTTACAATAACATCCAACAATTATGGGGTCAGCCGCCCAGAAATAATTACCCCATCTGTTTTAAACTTCTTTGTCGCCGTTTGTTTTTGCAGACAGATGGAGAGGATTTCAGGCTACCACGTCTTCCCCAAACAGTGCTGCTTTCCAGGATCATCTGGATGGTGCCCTGTGTGCTACATGACAGACTTGGGGAGGAATGCTGTCTGAGGGAAACATCTCAGGAAAAGAATCTCATCTCATATGCAGCGTTTGAAGTACCTAAAATGCGGATCTGGCCAAGTCACTCCCCTGCTTACCATCCTTCAAGGCCCTAAAAAATAAAGCTCAAATTCTTTAACCAGTCCCTATCTGATCCAGTCAAATGCTTTACCATCCTTAATCTGTTACCTGCAGCCCCTAAGTTAAATACCCTAACTCCCCCAGGCTGGGTTAGGCACCCCAAATCCAAACACATATACACATTTGCACACATACACATGCAAGCATGCACACACATACACTCAACACATATGTATACACTCAATACATATACACACGTGCATAAACCAAAAAAACCAAACCCCGTGCTGTCGAGTCAATTCCAACTCATAGCGACCCTACAGGACAGAGTGGAACTGCCCCATAGAGTTTCCAAGAAACTCCCGGCGCATTCGAACTGCTGACACTTTGGTTAGCAGCCGTAACACTTAACCACTACGTCACCAGGGTTTCCCACAAGTGCATACCCATACAAACCCGCACAGGCATGTATACACATATACACGTGCGTGACAGGGACGGATTACTCAATAAGCAAGGTATGCATGGGCTTAATTGTGTTTACTCACTATGCTGTAGTACACAGTTTCGCACTGTGCACTACAGGTTAGTGCTCACTGTAAACCAGTGCATAGGGCCTGTGCACAAGCATGCACACGGACACATGTACACACACAAAGGCGTTCTTGTTTGTTTTTATCATGACGCTGATAGTTGGCCCCTAACAATAGTGTCTCATGATCACCAGTACTGGTCTATCCCTTCTCCACACTGTCAGTTCCCTGCCTTTAGGGAACTGGCTGCCCCAGCATGAGTCAGGAGGCACCACCCTGGTCCTGGCTCTGCTACCACCCTGCTGTAAGCCTAGGAGAGGCCCTTGCACTCCCCAGTGGACAATGGTATGGATCAGCCTGCCTCTCTCCATTGCTTGCCCCAGGTGGGAGCAGGCCCTATGACCCGGGCATGGGGAAGCTGGGAGACCACTCTGCATTTCCCCAATGCAACTGGCCCAGCTCCCCAGCTAGTTTATTTACGATGCTTTTAGCTCCAAGCAGACCCATTTCCCAACTCCTCTCCAAGATATAAATTATCTTAAAAGGCTGCTTTGTATCACTGTGGTCAAACAAGGTCTAACCAGAAAGCACTCCCGCCTTTCAGCAATTTCAACCCAAGGAGAGCTATGGATTTTTTTTTTTTTAAACCCTAATTAAGCACTTCAGAAAGGGGGTGGGGGTTGAAAACCTTCAATAGGTGTCATTTTTAGGGAAAGCAATTTTGACTTATTAGGCCCTGTTAGTTTCAGAAATATGCTCACTAACGATTTCTATTTAAATATTTTCCTCCAGCTGAGACTTAAAAAAAAAAAAATTCTTTGTTAATGGATTCAACATATCTTAACGAGTATTTTCCCATCCAGGCCTCTGAACTTCCTCAGCTAGTCATCTCAGTATTTTCAAGTGGTCAAGAGGTCCCAAGCAGGCTGCATTAAGAAAACCCGTCAGAATTACCTACAGGAATGGTGACTAGCACCCTACCTGTCTTTTTAGCCCTCAGTAATCTGAGTGAACAATGGGGACAGTGGTGGCTCAGTGGTAAACTCTTCGCCTTCCATGAGGGAGACCTGGGTTCGATTCCCGCCCAATGCACCTTATGCACACCCACCAGCCATCCGTCAATGGAGGCTTGCGTGTTGCTATGATGCTGAACGGGTTTCAGTGGAGCTTCCAGGCTAAGACAGACTAGGAAACAAAGTCTGGCAATCTACTTCCGGAAATCAGCTGATGAAAATCCTGTAGATCATAAAGGTCCAATTTGCAACAGACCATGGGAGCGGAGCAAGACTGGGTAGTGTTTTGTTCTGTTGTGCATGGGATCTCTGAGAGTTGGGCCCGGTTTGATGGCAGCTGACAGCAACTACAGCAATCTGCTATGTGCAAGCAGAGTTTCCAGATGGGATCATATCACTGGATTTCTCAAATCTTTCACTAGCTCCTCAGTGCCTTTAGGGTTAAATCCAAGCCATCTAGCCTGGCAAGTAAGCCCACCCTGGCCTCATCTGCAACTGCAATATCCATCACTCTCCCTCTTGCACCTTGAACCCGAGGGTGATGGTGGTTGCCCAAACTCAGGGCCAGCTTCATAAGATGCGCTCTGTGCAAATGCACAGGGCCCGATGCTCAGAGCAGCCTGCACTTGGTCTAATACTCGGCTGTCGCCATCTTGAAATTCCCAACAAAGGACCCCACATTTTCATTTTGTACTGGTCCTGGCAAATTATGTAGCTGACCCTGCCCCAATTCACCATATACTTCCTACCTTTCTTTTTACATAATGTTTCCTCTGGACCAAGTGTCATCCCAAGCCCATCCCTGCCTGTTCCTTGTCCGTGTGGCAAACTTTGGGGAAGAGTGTAGTTGGAAGAGGCCAGTACAGAGCAGTGGCTGAACACACAGGTGCTGGAGCCAGAAACCAGGGTGCTTATTTCAGCCCCACCGCTTCCTACTTACACAACCTGTGCATGCAACTTAGCCTCTGAGCCCTAGTTTTCCCATCTGAAAAATGTGCATAATCATAGTCTCTGCTTCCCAGGGTTGCTGTAAGCACAAATTTAGAGATAATCACAGAGCACTTAGAAGTGCCTGGCAGTGTGATGGTTTAATGATGTTGGTTGCTGTTACTATTACTTTAAGATTGTGTTTGGTGTTTCTGTTCTTAGGAAGCCTTCCCTACTGCCCTGGCTCCCTCATCTATGGTTAGATGCCCCCTTGCCAGTGTTCCCAAGCTCCTCTTCTGTCATTTAACAACTATGCCAGTATTTTGCAGGTATGTCATATGGTTTAAGAACACTTATTTTCAAGTATCAGGAACTCATTCAAGCCAGCTTAGGCAAAAAGAGGGCTTGGTCATAAGAACATGGGGTGTCTCACAGAAGCCAAGGGCAAGTGAAGCTGGGCCTTCTTAGTGCCTGGAACATGACCTTGGAAAGCCTCCAAAAATGATGGAAGTACATATTTTCTCCCTTTAACTCCTTCTTCTGAGTATTGACCCCATTTATTCCCCCTCTCTCCCCAAACCAGGGTCCTCCTCAACTCAGCCACAAGGTAAAAAAATTGTCACCCCACAGCCTTCTAACTTAACCTTGTAGTTCTGGCTGCTGGAAAGGTGGACAGTTCCTGATCTACTTCCAAATTCCTGCAAAAGGAGGCCTGATTGGCCCCTCCGGGGTCAGGTGCTCATGCATGGGGCCCACACTATGGGACGACCTTGCACTCCAGCATGCCTCTTCCCCTGCACCTGTCCACCTCACATGCCCATGTTTCCCTAAAGGGCAGGGACCATGCATTTCTCACCTCGGCCTCTTCTGGCCCCTTGTCCAGTATCTGGAACAATAAATCATTGTTGGGTAAAGGAAGGAAGGAATGATGAAAGAGGGGCTTGTGTTTCCCATCTGGGGCACCCTGCAATCTCCCGGCTATTCCATTCTCTACAAGAGCCCGCTAAAGGAGCCTACAACCAAAAGCCTCCCTGGCAGGTACCTCATTTGATGGGTGCTGGAGAGTCCACCCCCAAGTCCCATACACTCAGGCAGAGCTTTGCCTGGCTCCTCAGCCTGCATCCAACGCGCCCCCTGTTCACCTCTCCTGCTTGCACCCGAAACATATCAAGCCTCAGTCTTCCTGAATATGCAGTGTGCAGCTTCAGGGTTTAAGCTGATTTCTGCAGGAGGGAACCTGCTCACTCAACAGAATCTACACTCCCAGAAAGCACTGAAGGAGCAGAATTAAATGCACTGGGGTCAGAGGTCAGGGAACACTGAAAACCAGACAATCCCAGCAGAATCTTAGTTAATTGCCACGGTCAGACACGCTAGAGGAGCAGAAACTCTGTTGAATTATTTACTTGGGCCCCGATACCAAAACAAATAACAGAGAATCTGCCCCACAACTGGTGACCCTGCTGGCCCAGGGCACGGTGATGGCCAGGGAGTCTCATTACCTGTGGGGTTTCCAGAACTGCTACTCACTGACCTTTACTGGCCCCTGCCGAGCTCCTTCCCAGAGCAGGGCAGGGCCAGGTGAGGAGGCAAAGGAAAGAGAAATGTGGGCCTGGTTGGGATCCTTCAGACTAACTACAACAACAACAAAAAAACACCCAAACCCATTGCCTTGAGTCTATTACAACTCATGGCAACACCTACTCCATAAGATTTTCTTGAATGGAAGCTTCAAGGAAGCAGATTGCCAGGCCTTCCTGCATTGGTGCCACTGGGTGGGCTCAAACTACCAACCTTTAGGTTAGTAGTCAAGTGAAAACCATTTGTACCACCCAGGGACCTTTCCCTCAGACTAAGTAAAGCCAATATATTGACCGTGGGGTTTACAGTGTTGACAAAGTGCTCTAGCCATTGGCAGCCTCCTTCTATGAATCCAGCTTCATGGTCCTCTTTGTGGGTCCTCATTCTGAAGGATGGTGTTAGCAGGGAATGCCTTCTCCTCTTTCCTGGTTTCTGTGAGGGAGGCTTTTCTAAAGCTCCTTCTGGGCTCTCTCCATCTCTTTGTCTTCTTGGGAGAGAGCTGGCCACAGGGGTCCTGCTGCTCCAGCCCTGCAGGGAGGCAACCTGCGTGGGGTCCAGCACACCTACAGTCACACCCTTTAGCCTGGCTTGATGCAGTAGTGAAAGATTTGCAGGCTTCCATCCGTATTTGTTTTCTCAATTTGTTCAAAACCCAAGTGGGGAAGAGGCATGCTATTTCCTGGGCATGCAGGCTCAGAGGTCCAATATTTGTTGTATGGACCAAAAGCTATATCGTTCACGAAGGTCAATATACCACTTGGCCGAAGGCACAACTATCTCGCCCACACCAAAGCTGTTAAAAGACAGCCACATAACTGTAAAAACACATACAGCCTAATTCAAGCTTCTAGAAACCACCAAGATCAAAATGTACTGTCCATGCACGAAAGTCTAAGGTCAAAGCCACAGACCCTGGCTGCCCTAAAACCTCTCCATGTGTATGTATTTGGCTTCCCAAATTCCAGTCATCTTCTTCTTCTTTTTTTTTTTTTTTTAATTCTGCCATGTACCAAATATTGACGATCTTCGAGGAAACCCCTAATAAATGGCACCCCGCTGCCCCTCCAAGGTATTGAACAAGTTGTCAAGTAAAACAAAAAGCAAAGGTAGAGGTCCAAACATCATGTTTATTACTTCTAGAGACCAGGTGGAAAATATGGCTTTAGGTCTATTAGGTAAGAGGCTTCTAGTACGAAACCCTAAACCTGGAAGATGTATCCACTTCCTGCCTCAGGCAGGGCCAAACTGGAGCAGGCTTCCCACATGGAAGGTCCTACTCAAGTGAGACCTGTGTCTTGGAGGAGCAGGGGAGAATGTTTACCCTTTAAGAAGGACAAAGTCAAGTAGGCATGCACAGTTACTCTTCCCAAGATTACCAGTGAGATGAGTCACTCTACCTCCCCAAGGGGCAGGGTACAAAAGGGTAGAGAAAGCCCATGTGTGGCCAGGGAAACCCCTCCTCCTGGAAACCAGGAGTTAGGATAAGAAATTCCCTTCTAACAAATGGAAACTTTGTTCACTTAGTCAACCAAACCAGAAAATAAGGCACCATTCTCTCCTCCTTCCTGTCCTTCACTTCCCACATGCAAACAGTCACCAAGCCCTATTGATTCCACCTTTAATTTCTAAATAAACTTTGAACCTGTCCATTTCTCTCTATCACCACTGCCACCACACTGGTCTAGGCCATCATCTCTTAAGCAGCAACAATAGCTTCCTTGCCTCTCTCCTTACTTCTGTTCTTCCTTCTCCTCCAGTTCATTCTTTACCTATAAGCCAGAGTAGTCCTTCTAGAATAAAAGTCTGGTCATATTGATTCCTTTCTTAAGCTCCTTCATCTCCCCACAGTACCTGCCTCCATCCCCAACTTCATCACCCCTCATTCCTCATCCTTGCTCCAGTTATATTGACCATCTTTCTGTGTCCTTCCCCTTCATGCCTCAGGGCCTATGCACATGCAATTTTCTCTGCTGTTTTTTTTCTCCTGCTCCTCTTTCACTTTTTCACCTATATAAGTTTTAATCAGTGTTTAAGTCACAAGATGTGGTTAGAAATATACCATGTTCATGGATAAGAAGTCCTAATATCACGAAAGTGTCCAGATCCAGTAAAACTTCAATCAAAATTCCAAGGTGCCAAAAATTTTAATGGCACTTTACCAAATGATTCCAAATTTGCATGTAAAAGTAAAGGGCCTAGAATAGCCGGGAGGAATGACTTGTGCTGCCAAATATCAGGACTTACTTTGATGCTATGGTAATTAAGTCAGTTATGATACTAGGACAAGGGTAACAAATAGACTAATGGCGTCTAAAAGAGACTCACATACAGATAGACAATAGATTTGCATATAAAAACAATAAAACAGTGAAGATTTCATTTTCAATTAATGGTGCTGGTTCAATTGGGTATCCATATTAAAAAAATAGGAAAAAGTAAATCCTGATGCTTGTACATCACACTATACCCAATAAGACAAGTTACAGCTGGAAGAAGATGCAATCTACATAAGAACTAGCATCAATAATATCTAACCAAAGCCAAACGAAACCCACTGCCGTCAAGTTAATTCCGACTCATAGCGACCCTGTAGGACAGAGTAGGACTGCCCCATAGAGTTTCCAAGGAGCGCCTGGTAGATTTGAACTGCCAACCTCTTGGTTAGCAGCCGTAGCACTTAACTACTACACCACCAGGGTTTCCAATAATATCTAAAAAATTACAATTGTAACTCTGGGCAATTGTCTTAGCTATCTAGTGCTGCCGTAACAACAACAACAAAAAAAACTCAAGTGGTTGGCTTTAAAGAATAGAAATGTGTTCTCTCACAGTTCAGGGGGCTAGAAGTCAGAATTCAGCGTGTGGCTCTAGGGAGAAACCTAGAGACAAATGGTCCCTTTTCTTCCACCATTAATTTTCCAGAGGTGGGGGGAAGAGGAAAAAGAAATCTACGCATTAAAAGAGATTTAAAATACCTACCCACGATCGTAATGTATAGACCTTATTTTGATTCTGATTAAAACAAACAAATGTTAAAAAAAAAAAAAATTGTTTAAGACAATTGGGGAAATTTAAACACTGGCTAGATATTTGAGGATATTAAACGTTAAAATGGGATAATGTTTTTTGGTAATGGCTTTTCAAAAGGACCTATATGTTTTAAAATTAACTTTTCTGAAGTATGTATGTTTGAAATATTTTCATGTCAAGGATTTCCTTCAAATCACTTTGGAAAGGGGAATGAGTAGGGACACGGATGAAACAATATTTGACATTAATTGATAAATTTTTTAGGTGATGAGTTCTTGAAGACATTTTATACTATCATCTCCACTTTATATTTGTTTGGAGCTTTCCAAATAAACTACACACACACACACACACACACACACACATTCCTAAATGAATTACTAAAATACATACCCACAATTGCAATATATACACCTTACTTTGATTCTGATTAAAGCAAACGATATGCTTAAAAAAAAAAAAAAAAAAAACTTGGTTAAGACAACTGGGGAAATTTAAACACTGGCTAGATATTTGAGGATATTCAATATATACGTACATATATGTTTTATATATGTTTATATATGTATATAAAATCAGTAGAACTGTGCTCCCTAATGTTTTCGGCTGCTGATTTTTCAGAGATAGATGGCCAGGCCTTTTTCTAAGGTGCCTTAGAGTGGACTCGAACCTCAAACACTTTGGTTAGCAGCCGAGTACGTTAACCCTTTGTACTACCCAAGGTCTCTCTCTGTCTCTGTCTTTCTCTCTATATATACATATACATACGTACTTGGAGCCCTGATGGCACAGTGGGTAACCACTTGGCTGCTAACCAAAAGTTTGGCAGTTCAAATCCACCAGCTGTTCCTTGGAACCCCTACGGGGAAGTTTTACGCTGTTGCTATGAGTTGGAATTGACTTGACAGCAATGGGTTATTATACATATATGTATACAACAGACTCTGTACTAATAAAAACTAGGAAATGATGAATACAGGATTCAGGCTGATGTTTACCTTGAGACTGGGGAGGCAGGGCCATGGGTTGGGGAAGGAACCATATGGTTAGAAGTGGGGTATTGGCAAAGTCCTAGATTTTGTGCTTGGTGGTAGGTTTTGAGGTTAAGTGCTACGGCTGCCAAAGGTCAGCAGTTAGAATCCACCAGGCTTTCCTTGGAAACTGTATGGGGCAGTTCTACTCTGTCCTATAGGGTCATTATGAGTCAGAATTGACTTGACGGCAACGGGTTCGCTTTAGTTCTGTTCGGCTATACACTGCTTAAGATAACTAACTAAATAATAAAATTGGGTCACTCATGGACCAAAGGTGGAGGTGTATTATAAACCAAGGGTTGTGCTTAATCCAATTCTGTGCACCTAAAGTTAAAAAATAAAAAGACTAGGGTAGGTTCCCATCATTGGCTTCTACAGCACCTGCATGTCTTCATAGCACTTATCCTGGTGGTACCTTCTTGTTTGTCTGATTTCGTGGCGGTCTTGAACATAGTAGATGTTGAATGAATCAATAAATTATCATCACATGTTTGAATGAATGAATGACAGAAATCACATCAGTCTTGTTTTCTGCTGCATTTACAACTTCTGGCAGGGTGATTGACACAATGAAGTGTTTGTTGAATCAATGAATTAACAAGTCAGTGAATGAATGGGTCAACAAAGGGCAGGGATTATGTTTATCTTTCTATCCTAGCAAAGTGCCTGATATACCTGGTAGGGACTCAGTAAAGTATTTGTGAAGTGATGAATGAATAAGTGATTGAATGAATGAGCAAATGAATGAATAAGTGCCTAGAATATTCAGTGAGGGTGGTAAGTGTCCTGTCTCTCCAGTTGTGGTCTGAGCTGCCCCAAGAATTGGGTCCTCAAGCTAAAAGCAAGTCCATAGGAAGTGAGCATTAGATAGATTTCTGCAAATGTTGAAAGAACTGAAGATTTGACACTCTGCCTTCACATATGTCTTTAAACATCTGCCAGGCTGTCATGGGGAAGAGAAAGCAGACATATCCTGGGGTCCCCAAGGGACCAGTGGGGGAAGCAGCAGTAAGGCAGATTTGGGCGTAATTTTAAAACGAAAGAAAAGAGCATTCATGCTTTGTACACCAACCGTGTGTGAGGCATTCTGCTAGTTGCCTTACATACATTCAGTTCCTTCTCTCATCTCCTTGAGGTAGGCGTGATTTCCCCACACTTTATGCTCAAGAGGTGACAGATTACGCAGTTATAACAAAACAATCCAGCAGGCACACCCAAGGCTAGATGATTCCCAAGCCTACACTAAAAAAAAAAAATTTTTTTTTTTTTTTTTTTTACTTGCTAGCAATTACCAAAAACCCAAACGCATTGCCATTGTGTCAATTCCGACTCATAGCGACACTATAGGACAGAGTGGAACTGCCCCATAGGGTTTCCAAGGTTGTAATCTTTACAGAAGCAGACTGCCACATCTTTCCCCTGCAGAGCTGCTGGTGGGTTTGAACCACTGACCTTTTGGTTAGCAGCCAAGCACTTAACCACTGCACCATCAGGGCTTCTTGTCTTAGCAATTAGAGCTCACCAAAAAAAGTGTCGGCTGTCTTGTAACGTAGTGAGTTCCCCACCATTGGACCTGTTCAAGTGGAGGCTTAGTCAATCACTTGGCTAAAATTAGAGAGAGTACAAGGTGTAGTTGGAAAAACGGGCTGCACTGGAGTCCCTCTTGTTCCCTGGCTGTGGGTTCACCTCTCTAGTATTGAGCCCATCCTAGCTCCGTAATTGTTTTTCAGACAATGGCTTTGGTCTAGGTAGCTTACTCTAAACAATATCTGCCTGCCCTTTAAGCTACAGCTAAGAGCCTTGTAGACTACACCTGCCTTTAAGTGTAAGGATGGCAAATAGATTTTATGTTTCAATTTGACTCAATTGGTGGTGGCTGCCTGGAGTGCTGCTGGAAGAATAATTCTAAAGCTTTGGTTAGCCTCCAAAAGAAACAGTGCTTTGATTGATTATTGATGTCTGTCATGGGTGCAGGGTAGTAGCTGGTAGACACTTGCCATGAATTTGCTATCCTTGCTCTGGGATATGTGTTTTAACTCTGGAGAGCCCAACTGGATAATCACGGTAAAGCCACCTTGATCTAAGGAAATACCTTGTCCCAGAGCCAGAAAAGGGATTAATTTTCAACATGGAAATTTGCAACAGCCCAGATTCCAATTCCTAAATATCACTGGACTTGCTTCCTTGTGGGCCTGTCCTTTAATTAGGAGGCTCTGCAAACACTTCCAGGCTCAGCAGTTTCCCGGCCGTCCCAGCCCAGTGTCTGTCCCTGCCAGTTCCCAAACCCCCTGCCACCATCTCTGCAGAGCACCAGGCTAGATTTTGATCATCCAAATTGAAATGGATGTTTCCCCACAGTGAAGTAAATAGCCGTCCCCATGGCCAGCACATTCTGTTCCTGAAGTCAGGTAGAGGCATGGCTGCCTTCCCATACAGAACTGGAAGATTATCTCTGTCTCATCCCCTTCCTGGGTGTCTGGGGATGCTTTGGTCCCACATCCCATCCTGTCCCAAAAATCTGGAAGCCTTCCTTGGACAAGTGACCTAAGGAGGTGTCTCCACATGCCCCCTGCCTTTCCAGGGAGCAAACGCCTTTGTCCAGGTGCCTCAGTGGCTGTGAGTCTGGGGTTGGAAGTCTGAAAGACTTGAGTTCAAATCTTGATTCTACCACATATTGCTGTGTTACTTTGGGTAAGTCACTTAACCTTTCTGAGGTTTACTTTTCTCATTTCTAAAATGGGGATAATATAAACCTCATTAGACTTTTATCAGAAGGACTTTTCTCCTTTACTCGTTTCAGTGTCGCTTATGATTCCCCATTACATGCATTGGTCCAGCCTTCCCACTCCACATCCACAGTTCAAATTCAGACCTCGTCTTCTCTTCCCTGCCTAGGGGTTATGTCTAGTTAGGCAAAACTTAATTTCTTTTTTTTTTTTTTTAATTTTAAGCCAGAGAAGCTCCTGTTTAGATTTGTCAGCACCTTCTTTTTTTTTTTTTTTTTCTCTGCCTAGGGAGGGACATCTTGTCATCTTGGAGAAGGTGTTCTCTTCCCCAGCGAGAATCCCTGAAAGGAGTGCCTTTAGTGGTAGAGTCGGGCACAACTAGGCATTCACTGTCCTGGAAGAAACGAGCAGCAGGGCCTTTTCTGAGGTTTGGCCAAGGTCACACCTCCCAGTATTCCAGAGCTGGTGACTGGGAAGGAACTGGGCAAATTAGGGACCTCTTGAAAAAGAAGGAGTCCCTGGGTGGTGCCAATGTTTAATGCATTCAGCTGCTAACCGAAAGACTGGGGGATCAAGTCTTCCCAGAGGGGCCTCGGAAGAAAGGCCTGATGATCTAAACCAGAAAAACCAGCCCCTGGAAATCCTATAGAGCTCAGTTCTACTCTGACACAAATGGGGTCACGGTGAGTTGGAGCCCACTTAATGCCAACTGGTTTTTGGGAAGAAAGATTTCAAGCACCTGATTTCTTCCTCATCTCTGAGGTTCAATGATACAGGACTCTCCTGGCGATTGGAGAGGGTCCTGACTCAGGTCTACTGGCAGAAAAGGACACTAAGGCTCTTGGAGAACTCACCTGGAGAAAAGACAGTGAGCAGGGCTCAACCTCTGAGCTCAGGCCGGAAGTTAATCTGACCTAAGGTGTGGCTATAGCTGGAAGTTCCTTTCTAAGCCACTCTTCCTAGTGGGTGAGCCCTGGGGAAAATACTGGAACTATGGGATGTAAAACAAAGAGGTTTATCCCCAGGAACTAAAGAAGAATCACTGCAGGCTTCTTAGAATGTAGCTCTGCTCTGTGCATTACAGAAGCCATTAGCCACATGGGGCTATTTCAATTAAAAGTTAAATGAATTAAAATTAAATAATATGGAAGCTTTAGTTCCACATTCATTACTGGCCACATGTCAAGGGCTCAATAGCCACATGTGCCCAGCGGCTACAATAGACATTACCCAATTAGAGACCATTTTCATCACTGCAAAAAGCTCTACTGAAAGATAAACGGTAACTTTGGTGAAGGGTAAGACAGCACACAATCCTGGGGAAGCCAGCACAAGGCAAGGTCATGGAAGCTTTACAGACACATCCAAACTCCTTGAGGGACCAAATTACTGAGCTGAGGGCTGGGGACGATGGTCTTGGGGGATATCTAGCTCAACTGGCATTGCATAGTTTATAAAGAAAATATTCTACATTCTGCTTTGGTGAGTAGTGTCTGGGGTCTTAAAAGCTTGTGAGTGGTCACCTAAGATACTCCACTGCTCTCACCCCACCTCGAGCAAGGGAGAATGAAGAAAACCAAAGACACAAGGGAAAGATTAGTCCAAAGGACTAATGGACCACAAGGACCACAGCCTTCACCAGACTGAGTCCAGCACAACTAGACGGTGCCTGGTTACCACCACCCACCGCTCTGACAGGGATCAATAGAGGGTCCCGGACAGAGCTGGAGAAAAATGTAGAACAAAATTCTAACTCACAAAAAAAGACCAGACTTACTGGCCTGACAGAGACTAGGGAAATCCCAAGAGTATGGCCCCTGGACACTTTTAACTCGGTATTGAAGTTACTCCTGAGGTTCACCCTTCAGCCAAAGATTAGACAGGCCCATAAAACAAAACGAGATGAAAGGGGCACACCAGCCCAGGGGCAAGGATGAGAAGGCAGGAGGGGACAGGAGGGCTGGTAATGGGGAACCCAGGGTTGAGAAAGGGTGAGTGCTGACATGTCGTGGGGTGGGCAACCAATGTCACAACACAATGTGCTTATTAACTGTTCAATGAGAGACGAATTTGCTCTGTAAATATTTGCTCTGAACACACACAAAAGAAGTCCTATTGAACAGCATTTATCTAGAGCAGGGTTTCTCAACCTTGGCCGTACCGACATTTTGGGGTAGATAAACCTTTGTTGTAGGAGTCTGTTCTGTGCATTGTAGGATACTTAGCAGCAGCCGTGGCCTCTACCCACTAGATACTAGTAGTACCACACCACCATTGTGACAACCAAAATGTCTCCGGCCATTGTCAAATGTCCCAGGGGGGAGGGACGGGACAAAAACCCACCCCTGCTTGAAACCACTGGGTTAGACCATCACGGGCATTGCTCAGGGGTGGACAAAGATACAACTGGGCTGGACCAGTTTTCCTCAGAGTCCACAGATGGCCTCATCAGAAAGGACTGAGAAAGCGTCCAGAGTTCTTGGACAATTGAAAAGATGGGAAGAGAGAGGGGACAGCCATCAAGAAGACTGTTAAGGAACACCTGGGCCACTGAGGTCACATCTGCATCACTACGCCTGCCTCCTCCTTGGCCTCCCAGCCTCCTGTTTGTTCCCCCATCACTAGCCCTACACACTGGCTTGCAAGAGTGGTGGTTTGAACAGAAATGTCTTCGAGGGTTATTTCCTTTTTCAAGTACACTCAGTATTCCTCATTGCTTGTGTGTGTGTATGTACGTGTGTGTGTGGCAAGAATGTACACAGCAAAACAGTAGCCAACTCTACAATTTCTACATGAATAATTCGGTGACATTGATTGCGTTCTTTACGTCGTGCAACTGTTGTCACTATTCTTTTCCAAATTGTTCCACCACCATTAACATAAGGGCTGTGAACCCCGAGCAAAATCTCCATCTTTTCCTCTCTCACCCACCCCTGATAACCACTAATAATCTTTGATTTCTATATATTTGCTTATTTCATATAAGTGAGATCATAAAGAATTTGTCCTTTTGTGACTGACTTCCCTCAGCATACAACTTTCAAGATGAATCCATGCTGTGGCTTGCTTGTATCAGGACTTCATTTCTCTTTATGGCTGCGTAGTGTTATCACTGTGTATATACACCACATTTTTTTATCCATTCATCTGTTGACAGACATTAAGTTTTCCTCATTGCTTTTTAAGATAAAATCCGGACACCTTGACCTAGTACCTAGACCCCATGCAACATATTGCTTCTGGACGTTTTCGGTTTCATCAGTAAACCAAACCAAACCCATTCTGGCTGAGTCACTTCTGACTCAAAGCGACCCTATAGGACAGAGTAGAAACGTCCCAGAGTTTCCAAGGCTGTAATCTTTACGAGAGCAGAATGCCACATCTTTCTTCTGTGGAGCAGCTCGTGAATTTGAACCACCAACGTTTTGGTTAGCAGCTGAGCACTTAACCACTGCGCTACCAGGGCTTCTGGGTTCATCAACACCTTCCTCTAATTTCCCATAGGCCACACTGTTCCCTGCCCAAGCCACGCCCTTTCATGCTTCTATGAATTTGCACATGCTGTTCCCTATATCTGAAATTCCCTCTCTCATGCTTTGCCTGTTACGATCTCATTCATCTTTCCTGTTTTAGGGGTCCCCAAGACTGCCCACATGCTCATTGATTCACTAGAAGTATATAGTTCACTAGAAGTATAGAGTATATCATTGTCCTCACAGCTATAGTTTATTACAGTGAAAGGATACATGACAATATCAACTATAGAAAAAGACAGCATGGAGTCTGGAGAAACCCATGCACAGCCTTCCTATGCTCTCCCTCCCATAAGAAGCCGCAAGGAGCATGCTCTTTTCTCTAGAAGCCAAAATGCAGCTATGTGTGTACAATGTGGATAAGCCTACTTGAGTCAGAGTTTAGGGTTTTTAATGGGGGCTAATTAATCAGATAGGCATTCTTTGCCTAGCAAGTACCAAAATTCCAGAAAAGTTGGTATTTACCACAAAACTCCAGGAAGAATGGTATTTACCAAAACACATTGTTTGTACAGTCTAAATACAACAAAAGAACTTTATCAGTTAGGGAACCCTTCAAAAGCCAAGTTCCTGGACACCAGCTGTCTAAGGCTAGGTTCTCTAGAGAAGAAAAATCAGTAAAGCACATAAACATATATAGGGAGAGATTTATAGCAAGGAAATGGCTTATGTGGTTGTAGAGGCTGGAATGTCCCAAGTCCGTGGGTCAGGATAGAGGCTTCTCCTGACTCACATAGCTGCAGGGGCTGGCGAACCCAAGATCAGCAGGTCAGACAACAGGGATCTTGCTCACAGGCTGTGAAGATCGATGAACTGGAGTCCCAAGAACCGGAGATCAAATGAACAGGAGCCAGCTGCAGGAACCAGAGAGAGCAAAAGCCCATGAGCCTTGCCAGAATGTGTGCTTATATTCGATCCAGGCAGCACCCCAGGAAAACTCTCTTTCAACTGATGGCTAGTCACAGCAGATCCTATCATGGAGGTGATCACATAATATTGAATCTCATCATGGAGATGATCCAATCATCATATGACTGCCAAACTACATCATAACCGCCAGAGTTACGAATCATGAGAACTGCCAAAGTTATGAATCATGGCCCAGCCAAGCTGACACACAACCTAACGATCATGCCAGCCAAGGGCCAACCTTGCAATTAGGCCCTTCTAAAGATAGCAGCTTCAGGATTGCTGTATTAACTCTTTTCTGAGCATTTCCTTTCCCAGATCAAAGACCACCCTCTCTATAAAACCTTTGTTGCCTCCTGGGTAAACCTAGTTCATGTCATCTGGGTTGCTGTGACTTCCTATGACCCTCTACATCACAAGATAAACCGTAAGAGCCTTGTAATTGTCTGTATGTTTCCCCTTCAGCCTGTAAGCACCTGGAGGACAGGGACTAGGTATTTTGTTTAGGTGTTCCCAGTGCTTAACACCGGGCCTGGCTGCCCTCTGGACTTGGTGTAAGTTTGTTGAACAAATGAATGGCTGAAAAGCCCTAATATGCAAGGGGTCTAGGATGCAGAGGCTACAGACTGGAAAAGACATAACCTCTGCCCTAGGTATGGAGCATGACCAGGCCCAGTGAGATGGAGTGGGCCAGCGCAACCAGACTCACATTCGTCCGTTCTGGCTCACCTCCCCACAGGCACATCGGGTGGTCCATCAGACAGGAGAGTCAAGCAAAGCCTGAGCTCAAGTTCCCCCTTTACTGCCAACAAAAGAGACCAGACCTTTCCTAGGTAACAGCTCATTGCCTGGGGACAACAGACGTGGGGCATTAAGATTCCAGGTGGGCATTTGGCAAATCCTCCTGAGGCGCCCACGTGGACCAGATGAGGGCAGGAGACTCACCGGCTGGAGAATCATGCTCAGCGTTCTTACTTGTTGTTGTTGTTAGGTGCCGTCAAGTTGGTTCTGACTTATAGTGACCCTATAGGACAGAGTAGAACTGCGCCGTAGGGTTTCCAAGGACTGGGTGGTGGCTCTGAACTGCTGACCTTTTGGTTAGCAGCCAAGTTCTTAACCACTGCACCACCAAGGCTCCATTCCTTTACTAGAAGGGCATTAAAAAGATACCATCGAGGAGGGACAAGGCAGGAGGAGAGGCTGCCCCCAAAGTTCTAGGTCTCGTTAGTTGAAAACTAGCGTCCATGCCATACCCCTTGGGCTTTGGAGTCTAGGTGACTTGGGTTGGACTTCCAGCACCACTGTTGGTTGTGGGATCTAGCTTCAGTTACCTTATCTGTAAAATGGCAATAATACTTTCTTCATGGCTTGAGGCTATCACAAGGGTCAAATAAAATAAGCTGTATAAAGCATTATGGAGGCATTGATGGTTCAGAGGTAGACTTCTCACCTTCCATGCAGGAGGCTTGGGTTCGATTCCCCACAAATGCATTTTTTGTGCAGTCAGGGGAGGCTTTCACGTTGCTGTGATGCTGAACAGTTTTCTGCAGATCCTCTGGGCTAAGATGGACTCTGGGGAAAATCCTATGGATCACAACTGTCCAACCCGCAGCTGAATACAGGGGTGGCCCAGGACTGGGCAGAGCTTCATTCTATTGTGCACGGGGTCACCCTGAGTCAGGGGCTGACTTGATGGCAGCTAACAACGCATAAAGTGTCTAGCATAGTGCCTGCCCAGCACTCAGTAAACGAGGCTGGATGTGAGTGCCATCATCATCGTTACTGAACGATTACTGTTGGTGTGTGGTGCTCACTGTGTGTTATTCCCTTAGTGATGAGCAGAGGAAAGTCCCCCCTGAGTCTCAGGCTCTCCTTCTGGCCCCTCCTTTGGGCAGTGGCCCCCACTCTGACAGAGGGGTTTGGCCTGGTCCCAGAGCTCATCACAACCCCCAGGCCATTGCGGTCAGCCAGGTTCACCTGGGAAAACATCTGCCAGCTCTGCCCAACGAAAAACAGCACCAGCGACTTCGGGGTAACCATGGCAACTGCCTTCTGAGCAGGATTACAGTTACTTTATCGGAAAGTTCTCTTTTCCCTCAGCTTTCGGATGCTCCAAAGTTCACTGAATCTTTAAGTGTGGTTTTATTATATCTTGGAGCTAAACCTTTTTGCAGCAGGAACGCTTCCCCAATTCAGTAATGAAAGCCATGAGTCAGAAATGACTGGACAGGCATCTGCTCCAAAGCCAAGTTTCTGTTTTTGTTTTTTCCCAGTTGCCTACAACCACCGTCTACTTTTACTCCTAGTGAATATAATTGTGGCACGATGACCTGGGCAGTCATGTTTGCTTGCTATGGACAACCAGTTCTGTCCCCTGGGTCTCCTCCAAGCTGTCCCATCCACATAGCCCAGGGGGAGCAGCTTCAAAGTGGGGAGGAACTCAACGGCAGCAGACCCAGGACGAAAAGGGACACTTGGCCTTCCAGGCTCAGCTCAAGTCTTACCTTCTCCAGGGAGCATTCCCTGACTTGCCCTAGTGGTGTGCTCCCCACAACTGGTTAGGTATTTGACACGACCAACCCCCAGGAATCTGTGGGCTCCTCAAGGCAAGGGCCCTGCCAGATTCAGCTCTGCAGCTGGGCTCCTGGGCATCAGGCAGGGCTTGCTAAAGGGAAGTTGAATGAATGAGCTCAAGGCCATCTCAACTTTCTAGCCATAAGAGTGTAGGTGAGGACTTTTACCTCTTTGGGCCCCAGTTTCCTTACTGTGTTGTCATTAGTTGGCGTCCAGTTGCTTCTGACTCACGTACAACAGAACCAAATGTTACCCCTTCCTTCTTTGTGTTGCCTCACCTTCACAATTGTTGCTATGCTGGTGTCCATTGTTGTGGCCACTATGTGTTTGAGTGCCTTCCAACCTACAGGGCTCATCTTCCTGCACTAGATCGGACAATATTTCTGTTGTGATCCACAGGGTTTTCACTGGCTTATTTTTGGAAGTCGATCACCAGGCCTTTCTTCCTTGTCTGTCTTCATCTAGAAGCTCCACCGAAATCTATCCATCATGGGTGACCCTGCTGGTATTTGCAATACCAATGGCACAGTTTCCAGCATCATAGCACCACACAAGCCACCACAATGGGACAAACTGACAGATGGGTGGTGGTTCCTCACTTTAAAGGGGACTAATGGACCAAGCTAGCCCACTGACCACCATCTAGCAAGCGCTCTGTAACTGAACGAATGAAGGAATCAACTAATTAATTCTTTGCTGTGTCCCTTGGAAGGCTCAAATGAAGGAGCGATTATGGAAGCTCATTAGAGGCTGTACGGCGCTCTGAAGTGCATGGGATTATTGTCATGGTGGTTGCGGTTAATAATGAGAACACCACCGGCATCTCGCCTCACAGCGCCAGCACAGTTGCCTTCTGCAAAACCTTCAGCTCAGGCCGGCCTCTGCACGCCCTGTCTCAAAAACCTTCTGCTCTTTGTACAATGGAGCCGAAGACCCTGGTCTTGATAGGGAAGACTCCACTGTCAGGTTCTGCCCGCTCGTTGGGTGAATCTCCTTAGTATCCTTCTATTCTCTGGCCCATCGGGGCTCAGACTAAAAGCTCCCCGCCTTGAGGGGAGGGTGAAGGAGGGAACAAAAACCAGTTGCCAGGGGTCAATTCCAAGTCACGATGACCCCATATGTCTCAGAGTAGAACCGTGCTCCATGGGGTTTTCAATGGCTGATTTTTTGGTAGTAGATAGCCAGGCCTTTCTTCCAAGGTACCTCTAGGTGGACTCGAACCCCCAGCCTTTTTTGTTAGCAGTTGAGTGCTAATCATTGCTGCATTAACTGTTTGCACTGAACCCCAAAGCCGAGACGCTGGGCCATGGCTAGTCTGACTCCATCATGTTGCCATCAGGGGAGACATGAATCATCCCACTCACAGAAACACCGCCACGCCAGCTCTTCATTCCCTCAAGTTCAGAGCCTGCACCATAGGCGTTTGTTTCCCAGCTGCCTTGAGGTGAATGAGTCCTTGGGCAGTGGAAGCTAGAAAGGAGGTGTCCTGGGCCCCAGCTGGCTTTTGCAGAGCCCTGAAGCCTGTTCAAGGACAGGGCAAGTAGTGCTGGGTGGTTTCCAGAAAACTGTGGCGAGAGAGGCACCCAATCCAGAGCCAGTGCTGGGGGGTAGAGAGGTGCTACTGCACGTCACGCAGCTGTTCCGGATGCATCCACCCTCTGCTAGTCCTAGAGGGAAGGCCGTGTGTGACAGTGAAGGGACAGTGGGTGCAGGGCTGAACGCAAGGCTGTCATGGGCTCCCTCTCACCTGGGAATGGCAGACTGAGCCCGCTGTGTTTCTGGAGAGTGGGGCGGAGTGCACATAACACCCCATATTCTCCCTCCCAGTGTCACTGGGCCGGTGACGCCCCAAGTGGGGGGACTGAGTGGGGCCCACGTGTCAGAGCCAAGCCTGTGGCCATGGAGGGAGGGGGGAGGCTGACCCCGTCTCAGGGCGTTTCTCTTGCTCACCCCAGTGTTGCTCCCTGCAGGGCTCTGAGGATGAGATTGGGGCTGTGGGTGGCCGGCAAAAAAAAGAAAGAAAACAAACACCTGCCAAGTGCCTAGCATATCCCAGGCACTGTGCTAAGCTCTTTAGTTCCTATAGCCAGTTATCAATTACCCTGGAGTTGACTCCAGCTCATGGTGACCCCAAGTGTGTCACAGTAAAACTATGTCCCATAGGGTTTTCAATTATTGGTTTTTTGGGGGGTAAAGGGGAGCAGATTGCCAGACCTTTCTTCAGCGGTGCCTCTGGGTAGACTCAAACTCCACTCTTTAGGTTAGCAGGCAAGCACATAATACCTGGCAATCTATTTCAGAAAAATCGGCCATTAAAAACACTGCGGAGCACGGTTCTACCCTGACACACCTGGGGTCGCCATGAGTCGGAGTCAATGCTCTGGCTACTGGTTTTTATACCCTGTACCTAATACAAATCCTGCCAGTAGGGGTGGCTGGGACATTAGAGAGGCGAGGCTTAGAAAAGGAGCAGCCCTGGTCCTCGCTGATCAGCATCTCTCTCCACCATGGCCTGGCCCATGTAATGCCTCTGATGCTTGCTGCCCAGGGGTGCTGCACCCCACCTCTGGCTCTCCACTGCTCTAGGAAGCCCCCACCAAGCCTCGAGCCCAGCCTGAGAAGAACCTCGAGGAGGGTTGGAGTTGAGTGAGAGTTGGAGGCCCTGAAGGGCAGGGAGGGGCCGAAGGGGTCTGGTGAAAGCAAGGAGTGGATGAGATCACCTGGGGGTGGATATCCAGTGAGAGAGAACCTAGCCTCGGCCAGAATCCTGAGGGCCGCCACCTTTGAAGGGATGCCTTCTCTCTGCAGTCTTAACAAGGACAGACTGTTTATACCCACACCATCGATGCCCGGGCCGGGCTCAACACAGGCATCCAATAAAGGCTGGCTTCCTTCTCGAGAGGCACCATCTTGGGGAGCGCTGTGGCCGAAGCAGCTCTAGGAAGGCTGCCTTTACCCTATTGCCTACCGGTGTTAGTGTCTAAAATTAGCTGGTCGATACTGTAAATACTACTGAAAGGTCAGGCCTCCCAGAGCCCGCAACAGGGGACACCGTGGCCCTGAGTGACTCTGAGTAAGTGAGAGAGTACAGCTGCTTAGATGTTAACGCTGGCCTGTAAAGAGCCCAGGGCTGCAGCATCTGAAAGTCCCTCCCTTTCTCGACTCCCTATGACCAATGTAACCAAGTCCCGCTCATTCTGCCTCAGGAGCAGCCCTGTGGTCCATCTGCATGGCCCCTAGCTCACTCTGGCCTCACCATTTTCGCCTGGATGAGCCTCTTCCTCCCTGGCTCCCTGCCCTCCATCCTACCCTCCAAACTGGCCCCTGGAGAAGCCTTTCTGAAGAATACACAATATTATTATTATTATGGTATGTTAGCATTTAACCAGTAACCAGTTGCCGTCAAGCTGAGTGTGACTCATGAGCAACCCCATGGGTGTTGGAATAAAACCTGTACTCCATAGAATTTGGCTGATTTTTTTGGAAGTAGATTGCCAGGCCTTTCTTCCAAGGTGCCTCTGGGTAGACTTGAACCTCCAACCTTTTGATTAGCAGCAGAGCGTGTTAATGATTTTCACCACCCCGGACTCCGTATTAGTGTTTTCTGAGGGATCAATATATGGCAAGCCCAGCACTAAGCACTTTGTATGTATTAATTCACTTACTCAGAACAACCCCAGGACAAAGCTATTCTTGGCATCCCATTTTACAGATTGGGAAACTGAGGCTTAGAAGAGTCGAGCACACTCCTTAAAGGCCAGAGTTACTAAGTAGCAGATCCGGGATTCCTACCCAGATCTGTTTGACTCTATAGTCCTTATTCTTAGCCTCGACACCATACCAAGCAGCCTGGCGCCAGAGGTAGATGAGGCATGCCTTAGAGGAGACAAACAGATACAGAGAGAACTTATAAAACAGTGAGACAGATGCGATTCAGAATGAATAAAACACCGTCAGAGATAAAGCTGGGGTAGCCCGGGGAGGACTGCTGCCTTCCCAAGGACTTGGCATTTGAGCTGGCTGCCAGAGGATGAGCGGGGCCAAAACCAAGAGCAAACCTGTTGCCATGGAGTTGATTCCTGCTCATGGTGACCCAATGAGTTACAGAGTAGAACTGCTCCATAGGGTTTTCTTGGCTGTGGTCTTACAGAAGCAGATTGCCAAGTCTTTCTTCCGCAGCACTGCTGGGTGGGATTGAACCACCAATCTTTATGTTAGTAGTGAAGCGCAAACTGTTTGTACCACTCAGGGGCCTCTGAGTGGGGCAGGAAGGGCATTTTATGCAGAAGGAACAGCATATTGGAGGGCCTTGATAATCTGGGTAGAACAAGTAGATGGTCACGGCCTGGAGAGCAGAGGAAGTAATAGTGATGAAGCAGGGACGACCACGGTGTGAGCTGTTAGGCCGTGACTAGACAGGCTCACTGCCTGACCACGTGGTAGGGGTGAGAGAAGGGAAGGGCAAAGGATGACTCCTGGTTTTCCTGGATGGATGGGGGGTCAGAACGCACAGAGAGAGGGTCAAGTGTCGGGAAGAAAGAATTACTTCCCCTTTGGACGCATTGAGCATGAGATAATTGAGGGACATACAAGTGGAGATGTCCAGAAGACTCCGGGACACATATATGTGTGCACTGCTAAGGGGAGTGGGGTCCTCAGGGTTCAGATGAAGCCAGGGAGAGCACACGGAGTGAGACCTGGGAGACTACAGTGTTTAAAGGGAGGCAGGGAAGATGGCGCCAGTAAAAGATGGAAAGGGAGTATTCAGAGAAAGAAATAGTCGAGGAGAGAGATGGGGAGACAGCAAAAGAAAAAAGTATTTCAAGACATGGGCAACATCCATTTGTGCTGGAAGGCTGTTTTGACTTAAATGCCCACGAACTGATGAATGGACAAACAGGGTGTGGTACAAACATACGGTGGATTATTACTCTGTCTTAGAAAGAAACGTAGTAGCGACACGTCCTACAACATGGATAAATCTCAAATGCATTATGCTAAGTCACAAAAGGACAAATATTGTATGGTGTCACTCACATGAAATATCCAGAAGAGGCAAGTGTTAGAGGCCAAAGTTTATTAGTGGTTACCAGGGGCAGGAGAGATGGGAAAAGGAGACTTATCGCTTAGGGACGCTGATCTTTTTTCTTTTCTTTTTTAGGTTTACAGAACAAACTAGCTTTAAACAATTGACACACATATTGTTTCGTGACATTGGTTACCAACCCCACGACTTGTCAACACTCTCCTTTCTCACCTTGCGTTTCCTGTTAACCAGCTGTCCTGTTCCCTCCTGCCTTCTAGTCCTTGCCCCTGGGCTGGTATGTCCTTTTTGTCTCATTTTGTTTAACGGGCCTGTCCAATCTTTGGCTGAAGGATGAATCTTAGGAGTGACTTCCTTACTGAGCTATAAGGATGTCCAGGGGCCATACTCTTGTGGTTTCTCCAGTCTCTGTCAGGCCAGTAAGTCTGGTCTTTTTTTGTGAGTTAGAATTTTGTTCTACATTTTTCTTCAGCTCTGACCAGGACCCTCCACTGTGATCCCTGTCAGAGCAGTCAGTGGTGGTGGCCGGGCGCCATCCAGCTGTGCTGGACTCAGTCTGGTGGAGGCTGCGGCAGTCACAGTCCATCAGTCCCTTGGACCAATCTTTCCCCCGTGTCCCCAGTTTTCTTCTTTCTCCCTTTCTTCCGACGTGGTGAGACCAGTGGAGTATCTTTAACGGCCGCTGACAAGCTTTTAAGATCCCAGACACTATTCACCGAAGTAAAATGTAGAACATTTTCTTTATAAACTATGTTATGCCAATTGAGCTAGATATTCTGAGACCATGGTCCCATGGTACGGGGCTGAGCTTCTCTTAAGGGAGATGGAACATTCTGAAAACACATAGCGGTGATGGTTACCCAACATGACGATGTAATTAATGTCACTGAATTCTATGTGTAAAAAAGGCTGAAATAGCAAATGTTTTGTTATATATGTATATATCCATATATGTACAGGTATATGGATACATATATATATATATATATGTGTATATTCTGTTGCCATCTAGTGAATTCCGACTCATAGCGATGGTATAGGACAGAGTAGAACTACTCCATAGGGTTTCCAAGGAGCAACTGGTGAATTAAACTGCCAACCCTTTGGGTAGCAGCCAAGCTCTTAACCACTGCACCACCAGGACTCCATATTTATATATACAAAAAAACCTGTTGCCGTTGGGTCAATTCCAACTAATAGTGACCCTATAGGGCAGAGTAGAACTGCCCCACAGGGTTTCCAAGGAGTGGCTGGTGGATTTGAACTGCCAACCTTTTGGTTAGCAGCCACTGTGCCATGAGGGCTATATATATATATATGTACACACATACCACAATTCAGAAGAAAAAAAGAAATTTATAAAAAAAAAAAAAAAGAGTAGCTTGATGGAAATTTCTGCAAACAGAAGGTCTTAGACCTATGTGAGTGGCGAAATGGTTAAGTACTCAGCTACAAGCCAAAAGGCTGGTGGTTGGAACCCACCCAACATCTCTGGAGGAGAAAGACCTGGCAATCTACTTCTGTAAAGATTATGGCCTAGAAAACCCTATGGGGTGGTTCTACTCTGTCCCATGGGGTCGCTGTGAGTCGAAATAGACTTGAAAGTACCTAGCAACAATAGGTTGATGAGAATTTCTGCAAACAGTAAGGTCTGGAATCAATGTGGGTCACACCATGCAACACCACTCTGCCCGCTCTTTCCTGAACATACCTTCTCCATTCTCACTTTTGAGCCTTTGGTCCAGCTGTCCTCTCTGCCTGGAAGGCCTCTCTCCCCAGGTCCCTCTGGCAGTGTCTGGTCTTTCCTCAAGGCCACGCTCTTCTCTTTCCCTCTCCAAGAAGCCGCCCTAGATTCCTCTCTAAGTTCCCATGCTCTGCTCAGTCTGGCTAGTAGCAGAGTGATGTGCTGGTTTATGAGTTTACTGTTGTACTCTCCTCTGTGAGACTCTGAGCTCTTGTAGGGCACAGGGTGTGGTTCCCCGCACCTGCGGGTCTGCAGCTCCTGGTCCAGGACTGTGCCCGTGGTGGACACCTGATAAATGTCGGTTTAATTGGATTACAGTAAAGGAATCCAGAGAAGTTGCTGTCTTTCCCTCATCCCCTCTTCCAATCAGATGCCTAACTGCTTCTCTAGGATAGGAATTAATTGAATCAAGGGCCATTTTCTTGGAGAAAAGAAGCCAATTTAGGATTTTAAAAATAATTGCAGTTCTGTTATGTCCCATTTGAGGGAAGAGAGGGAACTTGGATAAACAAACTCACAGCAAGCAGGCGGAGGTGTCACCATTTTTCTTAATAAAAGATGTACTTAATCTCTTAAGACCACTTACAAAGTGCCCTCCCACTGGCCAAGATGCCTTCCAACACCTAAACATCCCCACCCTCCACATGGGGGTTCTGAGTGGGAGCCCCAGGCCTCCTGGCTTCGCGTAAAGCTCTGGCTGCCTACACGGTCTTTAGGTTGACGTCTGCCCAGTCTTTACCAAACACCAGGAAGTCTTGCTTCCTGGAACGACAAGTCATCTGGTTGGTTCCTGCTGCTCCTTCACCATCTGTCCTCTCCCAGGCCTCAGTGCATCTCTAGCCTGGCCATCACAGCTGCCACCTTGCTGGTCCTCCTGCTTCCCCAGACCCCACTCCCCACCTTCTGTCCATCATTCACACTATCTGTCATCGAATACACAGCTGACTTTGCCCTTTCCTCTCTTGTCACTTGGAAAACTCCCATTCTTCCTTCAAAACCCAGCTCAAATGTGACCTCATCTGGAAAGCCGTTCCCTGCCCTTCTGAACAGGCTACTCCCTTGACACCCACATATGTCTACAGTGTACCAGCTTGGTTATACATGTCTCTCTGCCCTGCCAGGATCCCTTAAAGGACCTGGACAACATTCTCTGTGTTTCCAGAACCAAGCAGACGTGAAAGGATGGAGGGAAGGAAGGGAGCCTATTTCTTCTGCATCTTGGCAATGGCCAAAGCTCCCACTGAAGCAAGTTTGTCTGCCATTCATGGGTTCCTCTGTAGTTCCATGGCTCAGAGGATCCAGTAATGAAAAGCTGGTGCTTCTAGCCAAATGGACACAGTAGAGGGCAAGGTCTTGTCCCAATGAGGGGACTGGAAAGCAAATGGGGGAATTGGGTACACATGATGAGGCTTGAACACCCAGTTGCCCAGGCCCATTTTCAAAAGAGGGCTAAGGCACCTTGGCCTTACAAAAGCTTCTGGTGGAGGATCTGAGCCTGGTAAGACTGCTGACCCTAACCCACTTGGCTGTGAGTTCCTTGAGGGCAGGGGCTGTCTCTGGATGCATTGTGCCCCTAGCACCTGCTGGCACAGAGTCTCACACAAGGAGTATTGGTTGTATGGAACCGACGAGATGCCTGCTTGTTGGATGGCACTAGCTCATACAGCAGGGGGCTTCGAGCCTACAGTTTGGAGGCGTCAGGACCTAGAGCCACAAAGAGTTGAGGAAGGCAGGTGCTGACACACCTGCCACAGACCAGGGGAGTCCAGCCTCCCTCCCAGCCACTGTCCACATTTAACAATCCCAATACTCTGCTCCTGTTAGGTTGGGCTGCCTTTGCCAGAGCTCCGAGGCCATCCACCTCCTCGTAGGAGTTCAGAGAGCCTTTTGGAGCAGGTGATGTAGTGTCCTTTATGGCTACCAGAGACACAGAACAGTGACCCCCTGTGTCCCATCTGGGGCCGGATTTTCCCCAGCTGCAGCTGGGAGCTGCCAGCCTGATATCCGGGCTCTGAACAACACATGCCCTCAGGAAGAAAATGCACCAAATACCGAGCAGTGATTATCTCTGGGTGGTGGGATTTCAGGAGAGTTTTACTTGCTTCTTTCTTCTTTTCAGCCTTTTCCTAACATCTATTATGTGCCCATAAAACCCTGATAACCAGATGCTCACCTTCTTCTCCAGAGTCAGTATCGAACTGGCTAGGCTTGAAACACCCCCCTCTCCCTCACATTTGGGCATTTTCCAGTCCTAAACTCACCCCCAAAACTGTGCCTAGCTTAGTTTAAGATCCTGGCCTTTTTTTTGTTGTTGTTTAATTCCCCAATCTGATGATGCAGTTCACATTTTATCAGGTCACAAAATATTCCCACCAGCGTTTTATATTTGGTTGCACAACTCCACTGTATTCGCTGTGTGAATGCTGCCCTCCGGAGCAGTGCATCTGTGGCCCCGCATCCAAACCCTCGGGCCTAAACAAAGATCAGGATAGCTGGAGGGTAGGAGATCTCCAGAGGACCACATGGAAATTCCATTGCGTCAACCCTGCGCTCTCTAGGATGCCAAAGAAAGGTCACTGGGATGAAACACCAGCTGAGGTTCTTCTGTTTTGCCTTCATAACATCCTTCACTGAGGCCACAGTCCAAACACAGGTGACCTCTGCAGCCTGGGAAGGGCAGGAGGAAGAAGGAACCATCATTAGGGAAGCTGATGAGAAGCCGATTACTGCTAACCATTTCCTTTTAAATTATTCATAAACACAAGTTTAAATGTTTGTGTCCAGGCAGCCATCTAAAAACGAAATAAGCTGATGCAGTCAGGAAAAATTGCCCTGTCGGAAACACCAAAACTGAATTTGACAACTGATTATTCTGTGAATGAATTTATTCTGTTTTCGGAATTTCAACTAGACTTTTGCAAGCCTGGGATGGAAGAGAAGAGGGGGAAGTCTGCATTCTGTTGTTATTTAACCCTGTAGTGTGCTGACCCAGCCATGGACCTGTTTTTCTCTCTGGCTCTGAGCCTAGCATCTTAGCATTTCCCTAAGTTCTGAGTCCACCACCAGTCTGTCTGTCATACTGTGGTGGCTTCGCGTTGCTTTGACACCAGAAGCTGTGCCATCTGCATTGCAAATACCAGCAGGGTCACCCATAGTGGACAAGTTTCAGCAGAGCTTCCAAACTAAGACAGGCTAGGAAGGAAGGCCTGGTGATCTATTTCTGAAGATGAGCCAGTGAAAACACTATGTATCACAACAGAATAGGGGCCGATATAGTGCTGGAAGATGAGTCCCCTAGGTTGGATGGCACTCAAAATACACAGTGGCTGCAACAATGAACTTAAGCATACCAATGACCGTGAAGATGGCTCAGGACCAGGCAATAAATATTTTATTCTGTTGTGTGTGAATTGGTACTGACTTGACAGCAACTAACAACAACAACAAGTCCTGAGCCCCTGCCCTGTAGTCCCTGGTACTGGGCTCTCTAGAGACCTCTTGGAAGAATGTGCAGGAATCTTGCGTGTGGCCCATTCAAGAGTATTTCCATACACTGTTGGTGAGAGAGAATTAAGAGAGACTTTCCAGCAAGTCACACTTTGACTCAGTAATTTCACACCTGGGAGTTTGCCCTAAAGAGATAAATCACACGTGCAAGAAGATAAAGGCAAAAGGAAGCTCCTCGGAGTATTGTTTAAGATAGAAAATGATAAATTGTTAACTTTCAGGAGTCTTTTAGAGCTTGGGAGACGAAAATTGAAATTCAGGTTCCGCCAAAGAGGAAGGGCACTCATGAGTATCCCAGGCTTTTAGCTGGGACCTCAGAAGGGGCACATTGAAGGGGTAATGGCTAACCAGAAATAGACTACAAATAGACTGATTAAAGCCCAGTGTCAAATTGTTACATTAACAGAATATAGGAGAAAAGTTATATAATTATCTCAATATATGTAAAAAAGCATATGTGTTAGTCATCTAGTGCTGCTGTAACAGAAATACCCCAAGTGGATGGCTTTAACAAAGAGAAATTTATTTTCTCACAGTCTAGCAGGTTAGAAGTCCAAATTCATGGTGTCAGCTCCAGTGGAAGGCTTTCTCTCTGTTGGCTCTGGAGGAAGGTCCTTGTCCTCAATCTTCCCATGGTCGAGGAGCTTCTCAGCAGCAGGGACCCCGTGTCCAAAGGACGCGCTCTGCTCCTGGTGCTGCTTTCTTGGTGGTATGAGGTCCCCAACTCTCTGCTTGTTTCCCTTTCCTTTTATCTCTTGAGAGATGAAAAGTGGTGCAGGCCACACCCCAGGGAAACTCCCTTTACATTGGATCAGGGAGGTGACCTGAATAAGAGTGGTGTTACAATCCTACCCTAAACCTCTCAACATAAAATTACAATCACAAAATGGAGGACAACCACAGAATTCTGGGAATCATGGCCTAACCAACTTGACACGTATTTTTTGGGGGACACAATTCAATCCATGACAGCATATGATAAAATTCTGTACCTTTTTATGATTAAAAACTTTTCTCAATTAAGAATTGAAAGGGATTTCCTTAATCTGGTAAAGCTCCCTTCGAAAAACCTACAGCAAATATTATACTGAATAGCAAAATATTAAGTTTTCCCTAGAGTTTGCTACCACAAATTCTATTCACCACTGTATCCTAGCCAGTGCAATAAGGAAAGGAAAAAAAAAAATTTTTTTTAATGTGTAGGATTAGAAAGGAAAACGTTAAATTGTCATTTTTCACCAATGACAGGATTGCATACATGGAAAATCCAAAAGAATCTACACAAATTTATTATTGTAAATAAGTGAATTTAGCAAGATCGCTGACATAAGGTCAATATAAAAAAAATCATTTGTATTTCTATATGCTAGCAGCAAACAATTAGAAAACACAAGTTTTTAAAGCCTACCATTCATAATAGCATAAAAAATCAAATACCTAGAAAAAACGATAACAAAAGACGTGCAACATCTCTACCTGGAAAACCATAAAACACTACTGAGATAAATTAAAGAAGACCTAAATAAATGAGGGTATATACCATACTTATGGGCTGAAAGACTGAATACTATAAAAATGCCCATTCTTCCCAAATTGGTTTATAAATTCAATGTAATGCCAGTAAAAATTCCAGAAAGTGTTGTGTGTAGAAACTGATAATTCTAAAATTTTTGTAAAATGCAAGGGGATAAGAAAAGCCAAGACAATCTTTACACTATCAGATATCAAGATTTTTTTAATAAAACTACAGTAATTAAGACAGTATGATATCGGTACAAAGATTAACAAATAGACAGCCTGTGATGGTTAAGATGTTGCATCAACTTGGCTGGGCCATGATTCTCAGTGTTTTGGCAGTTGTATAATGTGATCACTTTCCTGTTGAAATTTAATATGTGATCACCCCCATGATGGAATCTGCTGAGTGGTCCCAGCGGCGGTGGGGCCTGTGGCAGCTCACCGCCCCCTCAGCCTTCATCTGTCCGTCTTCCACCGCCTACTTCCTTCCTGCTCACCTTGCAAAGGTGGTTGGCTTGTTCTGGATCCAGCAGTTGTCTCTTGTCTGACCTCTGGTTCTTGGGACTTGAGCTAGCAGCTTACCTGTCCATCTTGGGATTCACCGATCTTCACGGCCTGCGAACAAGAGTCCTGCTCTGCGACCTGCCTATCTTGGGTTCACCAGCCCCTGCAGCTGACTCAGGAGAAACCTTGCAGTCCTGCCTGCCAACCTTGGGGATTCCTCGACCGTCACAACCTGTGAGCAGGATCCCTGCTCTCCAACCTGCTCATCTTGGGTTCACCAGCTTCTGCGGCTCCATAAATTGGGAAAGGACTCTATCCTGATCCAAGGATTTGGGACATTCCAACTCCTACAATCATCTGAGCTGTTTCCTTAATATAAATCTCTCTCTATATTTATACACATTACTGGTTTTGCTTCTCTAGAGAACCCAGCCTAAGACAGAGCCTGCCATGGATTGAATTGTGTCCCCCAAAATATCTGTCAACTTGGCTAGACCATGAGTTCCAGTATTGTGTGATTGTCCATCATTTTGTCATCCGATGTGATTTTCCTATGTTTTAAATCCTATATCTATGATGTTAATGAGACTGGATTAGAGGCAGTTATGTTAATGCGACAGGACTCAATCTACAAGATTGGGTTGTATCTTGAGTCAACCTCTTTTGCGATATAAAAGAGAGAAGTGAGCAGAGAGACAGGGAGACCTCAGACCCTAAGAAACAAGAGCTAGGAGAATAGCCCATCCTTTGGATCCAGCGTCCCAGTGCTGAGAATCTCCTCCACCAGGGAAGATTGATGACAAGGACCTTACCCCAGGGCCAACAGAGAGACAGAAAGCCTTCCTCTGGAGCTGGCACCCTGAATTCAGACTTCTAGCCTCCTAGGCTGTGAGACAATAAATTTCTTTGTTAAAGCCATCCACTTGTGGTGTTTCTCTTATAGCAGCACTAGATGACTAAGACAGAGCTGTGTGTATATACACACAATTGATTTATGACACAGATGGCAATGTACAACAGTGAGGAAAGGACAGTCGTTTTCCTAACTAATGCTAAGTCAACTGAATGAATAACCTTATGAGAAAAAAAAAAAGAGTATTGACTCCTACCTCACGCCATACACAAAAATAAATTCCAGCTGCATTATAGATTTAAATGTGAAAGATAAAACAATAAACTCTCCAGAAAACAAAGGAGACTGTCTCCATGATCTTGAGATAGGAAAAATTCCTTAAACAAGACACAAAAACCACTAAACTTAGAAGAAATGAGAGGCTGAACTACATTAAAATCAAGAACCTTATATAGGCAGTCCCTGAGTTATGAACAAGATTCATTCCTAAGTCTGTTCCAAAGTCGAATTTGTAGGTAAGTCAGAACAGGTACATACAATTCTTATCTAGTGTTAGTCAAATGTTTGTCTTAGCATATAGTATATATATTTACCTTTCTATACTTTTTTTTTATGCATATAAAACACTTAGGAAATACACCCACACCATACAATATTTTCTTGAGCATCACAAAGTAGTATATATGTGTTCATTATTATGAATCATTGTATTTAATTCAAATTGTTAATGTAATAGGCTTTATGGCAGTCCATTCCTAAGTACGAGTTGTCTATAAGTTGGACTTTTGTAACTCAGGGACTGCCTGTATAGCAGACGACACAATGCAGAGGGTTTAAAAGTAACCCATTGGGGCAAACAATATTTCCAACACGCTCTCATTAACAGTCAGGGAAATTCACATTAAAACCACAGTGAGACCCACTAGACTGTTTAAAATAATTTTAAAAAGACTTCTAGTACTGACAAAGATGTAGAGTAACTGAAACTCCTTGACACTGCTTGTGAAAACGTAAATGGGTAAAACCGCTTTGGAAAAGGGTTTGGAAATACCTACTTAAAGTTGAACTCATAATCAGGAATTCTAATCCTGGGCATACAACCAACAGAAATCCTCACCCATGTCTATAAAAGATACGTGTGAGAATGTTCATAGCAACATCACTTCTAATAGTTAAAAACTGGAAACAAGTCAAATTCCATTAAAATAGAATGGGTAAATAAATTGTGATATATTGGTAGAACGAAATATGAAACAGCGGTGAAAACAGACAAACAAGGGCAATGCATAAAAACACCAATGAACCTCAGGAACAGCTTTGAATAAAAAGCAGGACACAGAAAAACACATACTCTATGACCCCATTTATAAGAAAAATTTCAAAATCAGGCAAAACTAACCCACATTGTTGGGAGTTAAGACAGTGATTGCCAATGGAGAACAGGGCAGGGTAGTGACCGGGAGGGGACCCAAGTGGGTTACTGGGGGGCTGATAATGTCCTGTTTCTTTATCTGGATAGAGATTCTATGGATGTGATCACTGTGTGGGACTTTACCAAACTACAATAACCAGCTGCTGTTGAATGAGCTCAAACTCATGGCAACTCCATGTGTGCCCGAGTAGAACTCTGCTCCATAGTGTTTTCAATGGATGATTTTTGGGAAGCAGATCACCAAGCCTTTCTTCCAAGGCACCTCTGGGTGGGCTCAAATCTCCAAGCTTTCAGTTAGCAACCAAGTACTTTAGGCATTTGCACCACCCAGGACTCCGTATACTTCAGTACATATATACGTACGGCACAGTGGTTAGGAGCTTGCCTGCTTACTGAAAGGTCAGCAATCGGAATCCACCAGCCACTCCTTGGAAACCTTACAGGGCAGTTCTCTTCCGTCCTATAGGGTCACTATGAGTCGGAATGGACTCCACAACAATGGATTATACATACGAATACATGTGTATTATACTTATGATTTGTTATGTTATATTTCAATAAAATAGTTTATTTTTAAGATAATGTATTTAATTTTGATCTGGAGGCAAGGCAAACAGGTAAGAAGTAGAAAAAGGGAAGACTCGACACATTACTGGATTGGTGCAAAGCACACCCAGGAGGTGGCGAGTACTCCTGGCTGGGCTAGAAGAGAACAGGTGGGGGGAAGAGGTTGTAGTTTTCCCCTAAATTCTAGGAGCTGAAACCGTCAGCCAGGTTCTTCATCTACGATACTTGCAGCAGACCCTCAGTAACTTGTTCTCTGGCGAGAATAAACTTACTCATCCCAGTGAATTGCTGATGAGTTTATTGTCCTGGGAGCTGAGGGGGTTGTTTCTTGTTTTCTGCTTGCTTGGCTCAATGCTTCACCATGCTGTGGTCAAAACACAGCCGCTGCTGAAGAGGAGAAAGAATCAATAGAGGACTTGAGTTTACTGGGTATGATCTTATGACTTTCTGTCGCGAAGTAATTTCTAGAATTGGAATCCAGAAAATGAAACAAACCGCCGGTCGCATACGGATTTTGTAATATCTCTGCTTCACCCCTCCCACCTCTGACCCACCTGCCTGCTATTCTACAGGCTGCATCTTCCTCAACGAGGTATCGAAACACAGGCGTGAAACACACACACACACACACACACACACCGCGTAGAGGCTTTCTGACTCTCCGCCCACACTCTTCTCGTTGTTTCTTGCTTTCTCTTTGGAGATCATGGTCTATCCCTTTTTTCTGAGTGAAAAATTCCTGCTATGTCTTTGGTCTCAGTTTCTCCAGCTGCACAGTGAAGGCGTTGTATGCTCAGGCCCAGACAATGGTGCTCTGATTCCCCAGCCACTTTCGGAAGCATGCATGCAGACACAGGACAAAGGCAGGCAAAGCTGAAGCCCCGTTCACCCTGTTAGGGATGCAGTAAATTGAGTTTAGGGTCACGAAGAATGTGTGTGGACCCCAGTGTGGCCTCGGTCTCAGCTTCCGTCAATCCCCACTATCAGGAGTTTCTCTTGTGTTCAGGAGGGGATGAGAAATGGGCCAGTCGGACCTTTAAAATGTCTGCTCCTCTCCGTCTCCACCGTCACTGCCTGGGCTGTCAAAACAGCCTCAAAGTCACCTTCCTGGCTCTAGCTTCTACTCCCCTGCATCATTTATTCATTCATCATTCGTCAATTCCTGTATTCCACTCTACGTCAATAACTTCTAGAGCTAGAAAAGGCCCCCAAAGTTCATCAGATCCAAATTCCCACCTTAGTACATCATTACCCATCCACTGACCATTGGAATTTATCATTTCTTTGGCAATGTCAAAGGCCAGGGACTGCACAGCTTTCCTGAGGAGCAATTCCAAGAGTGAGCTCCCTGTGGGTCAAGAAGGGCTGCCAATCCCGGAGGTCCAGCACTCAGGCTCTCCTAGCTCACGCTGCCGCTACTGCTGCTGCCAGTGGTTCCTTATGGCTGACCCTCCCGGGAAGCAGAGAAGCCAGAGTTTAAAGAGCCCACCCACTCTGGGCCAGCCTTGGAAGGATGCAGGCCCCCTCCACCCCACTTAGGACCTGAGGTACCTGCCAGAGCCCCGGGGAGTGGGCTGGGTGGCAGCTGCCTGTGTCCATGTGACTTTCATGACCAGCTGCATTAACGCTGCTCTTGGCCTCAGTTCATCACGTTAGCTGTCTTCCTTTCAGTGCAGAGGCTGTTCAGCGAAGGGTGTAATTTCCTCCCTCTAATGCATGACAAGGTTTCACTTAAAGGATAAAATAAAATTACCTTGGGAGGCAGACACCGGGAAGTCACAGATATGACTGGGTCTGCCGGAATATGCAGGGCTAGGCAGATTGGAGCACGCATCTGTGAGTGCCCGGTGCTGGATGAAAACAAGACAGCCTTCCGGTGACTTGTTCCTAGTTCCATGGCCAGGGTCAGGGCTCGGTGGGGCTAAGGGTGCAGCTCAGTGTGGCTGGAATCACGACCCTCTTTGTGGGTCACAGTTTGACTGTCCTAGGTCTAACTGGCCCTTTCATGACTGGAATCTATGACCTCGGGTACATTCACCCCATACTCTAACCATTGAACCTCAGGCCACCTTTCACTCCAACAAGGATCCCTCATGAAGGCTAGAAGCTTCACCAGCTATGCATGTGTCCTTACTGAAGCCTTGCTACAGCCCACTGGTTACACAGAACAATGCCAATCCAGGGCCTGAGAGGGAGCTGGGACTTGCCCAAGGTTATAGGGTGCCACTGACCTACAACAAAGTCCATAAAGTAAGGAGACAAGGGCAGAACACCAATGACCAAAAAGGTCTCCCACCTTCCACCCTGACCACCAACTGACAGCATCCTGATGGGTGAAGGAGTGAGGACAAGGGCGAAAGAAACAGGTGAGACCCTGGAGGTGGCTCTTGCCTGGGAGGGGCCCCATGCTGCACACCAGCCTTCCTCAGAGGCCAAGTCCAGTACAAAGCATTCTTTGATGGACCTGCAGAACCCTGAGAGAACTTTCTCCAAAGATTTGGAGGCATCCTGGCCACCCCTCTCCTGCCCTCTCTCCTGACAGATGACTAAAAAAAGGTCATTCCTAGATGTCCCAGAGGATGCCAGAAGGGACTGGGCCTTCTCCAGGAGAAGCTCTGCAGAGCCTGCCTCAGCTACGCACAGACAGACACACTCCATCAGGGGATGGACAAGCTCAGTTCCCCCCTTCCCATAGCCGGCACCAAGCACTGGAATACACCTTAGTGCTGGCTCTTCAAGAGTCCACCTGTGCACCAGGTCACAGGTAAAAGACTTTTGTTATTCCCAGAAGGACACAGAAGAGGTAGGTTCTGGCACCAGTCCTGGGACTTCGGGACCAGGCACCTGTTTCCATTTCTATCTGGGGTTGGAGGGGCCCAGATTTCTGGGACCACCCTCTGGATGAGGGGAAGGAAGATCTAGTGACATCAGAGTTGGTCCTCACTGAAGGATTATTGCCTGTGGAACCAGTGGTCATGCCTTTAGCATCCTGTCCCATGAGAGCTCCTGGAACGCCCTCTTGCCATGCCGTCGCTGCACAGGGTCTCCCTCTACCATTTGACCTTGTCTTTAGGTAAGGACAGAAGCACAGTGTGCAGGAGATGAGCTTTGATTAGGGACAGGGCCTGGATCTGAGTCCTAGCACAGTTCATAATCCACTGACTACTGAAATGGGAGAATGTATGGTCCACAGCAAAGGAACAAGCTAAGAGAGACAGCTTGGAGAGTGGATGAGGTCTGAAGACCCCAGCTTGGCCAGGAATTCCCCAGGCAGCCAGGACAGCACTTTCCTCTCTTCAAATCTCCACTCCCCCATTTGTAGTGTAGAGATGACCCCAAGTTGCTTCCCCCTCTGAAACTCTGGGAAAGAACCCAGTGAGCATGAGGCATAAGAAGAGGCCCGTGGAGTCCGTGGCTGGCACAAACAGTTAATGCTCTTGGCTGCCAAACAAAAGGTCGGAGCTTCAAGTCCAGCCAGAGATGCCTCAGAAGAAAGGCCTGGTGATCTACTGCCAAAAAACTCAGCCACTGAAAACCCTATGACGCACAGTTCTACTCTGACACACATGTTGTTGCGCGAGTCAGAATCAACTCAATGGCAACCGGTGTTTTATAAGAAGGGGTCTGCAGAAAAGTTGGGGTGTCCAAAGAAGCCTCCTGTCCTCCCCTGGCCAATTCACCCAAGCCTCAGAGTCTTCGGTCCTTAACCAAAAGCGTCCTCTCAGAGGTGAGTGGCTGTGCTTGAGCTGCTCAATCTCTTGCGCGCGCGCGCACACACACACACACACACACACAGGACAAGTCTCTTCTAGGGGGGCGGAAGCTTGGGCTCACACAGCCAAGGAAGCTGCACCAGGAATTATTTTGAGTATTCATGGGATGAGTTTCATTCTGGGGGGTAGGGGAGGTTTGGCGCAAAGCATAACAGCTGGACGTGCAGGTTGCAAAGAGACCTAATTTTAGAGTTGTTTTGACATTTTTCCAGGGTTTAGTCATTGGCGCCTGGGATAAGAGGAGCCTGGAAGGAGAGAATGCTTCTCTTTCAGGGTGTGCCTGTCCAGTTGCCTCTGAAGCACAGAGGAATCCCCAATGAGAAAAGGAAGGGAGCACTTTGCAAACCGTTTTGACAGTTTCTTAAAGAGATGAACAGACACCTACTCTATAGTTCCGAAATTCCACTCCTAGGTATTTATCTAAGAGAAATAAAAAACATATGTCCACAAAAAAGCCTTGTACAAGAATGTTCATAGTTTTTTCTCATGATAGTTAAAACTGGAAACAAGCCATATGTCCGTCACAAGGAGAATGGATGAACTGTGGAATTCCCACACAATGGGGTGCTACCCAGAAACAACACTACTATTATAATAATAAAAATAATAGATCTACCCATACATGCTGCAACATGGATGACTCTCCAAAAATCTTATGCCGAATGAAAGAGACATACACAAAAGAGTACACGCAGTATGATTCCATTTATGATAAATTCTAGCATAGGCAAAGTAAGCTGAGGTTACAGGTTGTTTGGGGTTGGGTGGTTGACTGGGAAAGGGCACAAGGAAGCTACCTGGATGAGGAAAAGTACCCTTGTCTAAGATCCATCACAACTCTTCCGCCCGCCATGCCTTTGGTCCAAGTCAGAAGGAATGATTTCCTGTCTCCATGGTTGCTGCTTCCTGTTTTTGCAAGTGCTGTCCTCTCCGCTTGGAAGATCCCTCCATATCCAATCCCGGCAGATGCTTTGTATCCCTCAGGGCTACTTAAAATGTCACCTCCTTCAGGAAACCTTCCCTGCTTTACCCCTACCTTCCAGTCCTGAGCCCTGATGACTGTGTTTTTTTTGTGAACAGTCAGTCATATCCATGCCTTATGCTATATTGCGACCTTGTTGACAGCAGGGTTGTATGAGTGCCCTCCACCTCAACCCCTAGTAAAGGGCCCACCGTTGATGCTCAATATATACACAAGGAATGAAGGGATGACTGAAACATGACCCTTCCTTTTTGTTTTTGCCAGATACTGCATTGCACTGTTCTCTGACTCCGTTCATTTTCCAGCTGTGTAGGATGCAAACCACACTGATCTTTGCAGTGCGGGCTGCCAGAGAGGACTGGGCTGCCAACTTCTCTTGGAGTAATTAAATGACAAATTACCTGTAGGCTCTCAGCTGGAAAACTTGCAGGAGCACAGCCTTTCCATATTCATAGGATTTAATCAAATCTGAAAGCTCGGAAGGACCTCCACAGCCTTTGGTCTGAAGGTCCTTATTTACAGATGGAGAAGCTGAGGCTCAGGGCAAGAGAGTGACTTATTCAAGGACATATAGGGCTTTTGTGGTATGGGATGTTTATCATACTCTCCTTTTGTTTCCATGGAGGCGGAGGGGCTTCCATTCCACTCCCCAGGGTGGAAAGTGATTTCAGGAACATTTTCCGTCCTTTTCTCCAAGCCCTTCCTTCAAGAAGAGGAAAGCCTTCTTTGATTAGTGAGATTTGGGTCAAGACCACTGGTCTCACAGACCATGTCCTCCTAGCTGCTTCCTCCACGCAGCTGGCTCAGGGGCAGGGAGGGCTGGACTTCTCCAGGCAACCCAGTCCTGACTGGTGCTCAGGTGGAAAGAACTAGTGTGCCATATTTTGGATTCCATCCAAGGTGAGGAGGAGCAGGTTAAGGGAGAAGAGAGTAAGCTTAGCTTTGGTCATGCAGCCTGAAGAGCCCACACAGCATCCAGGTGGAGGTGTCCAGGTGGCAGGTGGATACCTGGTCTGGAGCTCTGGAGAGAGCCCTGGGCTACAGATAGAGATTTGGAACCACCAGAGCACACAGGCATGGGTATATACCCATGGAGAGTGTGCAAAGTGAGATGAGAACTGAGGACCCGTAGGGCACCCACGTTTGACTGGTGGGTGGAGAATGAAAAGAATTGGCAAGACAAACGAGAAGGAGACTGCGAGTGAGCAGACTTGGAGCCAGGAGTATGTGGCGTCTGGGGAACTAAGAGTGGAGAGACTTTCAAGAAAGCGTGAACAGTAGAAAAGTGACAGGTGAATATGTTACAGTTTTCATTGCCAAACAGTGGTCCTCAAAGGGCAGCTGCTGGACTGGCAGCATCAGCATCATCTGGGAGCTTGTTAGAAATGCAAATTCTCTATCCTTTTCCTCGGACCTAATGAATCCAAAATTCAAGGTGCAGGGGCCAGCAGCATGGTAATAAGCTCTCCAGGCAATTTTGATGCACTTTAAAGTTTATTTGTTATAGAGGTCTTGCAGATCTCTAACTAGATTTATTTCGAGGTATTTGGTGGGTTTTGATGCTAATTTGGTGATAATATTTTAAAATTTATTTTTCTAGTCATTTATTGCTTGTATATCAAAACACAGTTGATCTATAGTGGCCTTGAATCCAGCAACCTTCCAAAATTCACTTATTAATTCTAATGGTTGATATTCAGATTCATTCTTTTAGATTTCTATGTGCTTATCTAACGATGCAGAAAAGAGGCCATAGGTTTGGTAATTAATAGAACATCTGTGAATTTGACAAGGCATGTTTCGGTGGAGAAAAGGGGTCCAAAGTTAGATAGCAAGGCATTCCCCTGTGTGCTGTATGCGTGTCATGGTAAAGGTTGTGTGTCAGCTTGGCTGGGCCATGATTCCCAGTGGCTTGGCAGTTATATAATGATGTAGTTTGGCAAGTATGCAATGATGTAGTTTGGCAGTTATATAATGATGTAATTTGGCAGTGATGTGATGATGTAATCATCCTCCATTTTGTGATCTGATGTGGTCAGCCAATCAGTTGTAACGGGAGTTTTCTTGGGGATATGGCCTGCATCCAATACACATGGATATTCTGGCAAAGGTCACTGGCTTTTGCACTGGAGCCTCCACCCCATTCACCATCCTCTGACCTTCAGTTCTTGGGACTTGAGCTAACAGCCTGCTGCCTGACCTGCAGATCTTGGGAGTCACCAGCTCCTGCAACTCCGTGAGCCAGCAGCCTTCTGCCTGACCTGCCTACTTTGGGTTTGTCAGTCCCTGCAACCACATGAATCAGGAGAAGCCTCCAGCCTGACGCATGACCCATGGATTTGGGACTTGCCAGGCTTCACAGCTGCATGAGCCATTTCCTTGAAATAAATCTCTTTCTATATATGTGTGTGTATATATACTCTTCACTGGTTTTGCTCCTCTAGAGAACCCAGCCTAAGACAATGGTTGTGCATGTGTGTGAACACACACACAGAGAACCATCCAGATATCATTTATGTGATGTGTGGACTGGATTGCAGATAAGCTGGAATTTTCTCTTTTTCCCATTATAACTGTCATAATTTCCCTAGGGATCAAAGCCAGAGATTGGCACAGATTGACTAAATGTAATATTCTTCCAGGTAAGAGGAAGGGGCTTTCTTGGATCTGGAAGGATTCTAAACCAACTAGGCTGACCAACCACCCTGGTTTTCCCAAGACTGTAGGGTTTCTGGAATGTGGGACCTTTGATGCTAAAACCAGGAGAGTCCTAGACAAACTAGAATGGTTGGTCATCCTAACCTCCAAATTGTCCTCTACAGAGCCAAGCAGTCTGGTGAACCAAAGAAATCCAAAGAGACCATCATGAGAGTAATGCCTGACTCCAGATATTTGCGAATTACAAATTTGTTGTGAGAACTGTGTCTGTGCTCCAGCTTTTGTGCCATTCAGGCCACACTCCCTCAACTTTCCAGACCTACAACCCAGCAGCTTGCCTGGCCAAGTTGACTGCTTCTTTGTGCTGTCTTTTCTGAATGTTAGGCAGACTAGGGAGTCCTTGTTACCAGACTTCTCCCAGAATCTTTTAGCTGTCACTACCTTGGAAGTTTTGGACCAGTGATCATCAGAAACCAGGAGGTAGGAAAATGTGACATGTCTAGGTACTTTCAAGCTTCAGCACCCACAAAGATGGCAGTTCTCAGTCATATTTCCCGCTTGACACTCAAAACAGACCAATTCTTATGCCCATATTCAATTTCCATCTCCTAGTCAGAACTTCACCACATTTTACACAAGAAAACCCATCTTTCTTGCAAGCAAGTAAGACTATGATAGGGATAACCTTGAATTCTGTCTCATTTAATGTTTTCTAAAGAAAGGATACCATTTTCAAAAACTACCAGTAACGTGGCACATATGTGGGCCAGTGGATTGAGACACCATCCTCGAGGGCCACCAGGTTTTAAACAAGTTCCTTGGGATAAGAAGATATCTGCATGTGGACATAAGGAGCCCTTGTGGTACAGTGGTTAAGAGCTACAGCTGCTAACCAAAAGGTCAGCAGTTCGAATCCGCCAGCTACTCCTTGGAAACTGTACTGGGCAGTTCTACTCTGTCCTATTAGGTTGCTATAATTTGGAATTGACTCAACGGCAATGCGTGGCACGTGGACAGGTGGCTGTAAAGAGGTTAGAAGTAACCAACATTACCTGCCATGACTTTGAGTTATGATTCACCACCCCAAATTGAGACTCAGTGACTACAGTCTCCACACTCCTCGTGACAGTTTCCATGGCCAACTGCAGTAGTGAGTCATGGACATCAAAAACCACCTACCTCTTCCCTTCATTCCTCTTCTTTTCACAGTCTCTATGCTTTGTCTCAGGGCCTGAGTCCCTGAAGAGGGTAATGTCTTCATAGCCCTCTCCCAGACATTCAAGGTGTTGGTGATCCTGGTGTTCTGGCATCTGGTTCTGTGGGATGCTGCCATGCTCCTTCACTCACAGGTAAAGGACCTCAGGACCAGCTTTGCAGCAAGGAGAAATGAAAAGAGTCCGGACATTGAGTCAGAAAGCCCCAAGTTTGGGTCCTAGCTTAACCCTTCTGAACCTTAGCCTCCTCATCTCACATCTCTCAAAATCTACGTGCTGAAATCATTTGCAACCAACAATGTAATGATGGATACATGCAGCGGATTATCTAATAGACAAGGTAAGCATGGTAATTACCAGATCATCTGTAGTGAACAATTCCACATTTTGTCATCACATCAAAGATTCTGCTTCTAGGTATGGCTGGCATTCGTCTCTCTCCCAACCTCACAGCACCTTCCTACAGAATCAAAGCCTCTTTCCAAATTCATAATTCCTGACAGGGATGGATTACCTAGTAAGCAAGGTACAAATGGGCTGACTTGTTCTTACTTACTAATCTGTAGTGAACAATTTCATGTTTTTTTTTTAACCGCAGATGTGGCAGAAAACGTGAAATTATTCACTACAGATTAGTAGGTAAACACAAATCAGCTCATGTATACCTTGCTTATTGAGTAGTGTCAATGGACACTAAAACTATTGGGTGAAATGATGTTGGGGATAGAACAACCAAGTCTCATCCTGTAGGTTACTTGTTAATACAAAAGGAAAAAGGTGTTTCTGCAACAGAGAGGGCTTGTGGATACCACCTTAACTAAGTGGTCAAAATTGGCACCACCAGAAGTGGGCCAAACTGACACTAGGTGTCTCCTGATTTGAGGCAATGGGAAGTACAAAACATCATTTATCTGGCATTCTTGTCAAAATGGGAATCTGGATCTCATCATGAGGAAATAATTAGGCATGTCTTGATGGCTTGGACTTATTGAAAATACCAATGTCATGAAATACTAAAAAAAAAAAAAAAAAAAAGAAGAAGGCAGGGATTATTTTGAAATAAAACAGACTAAAGAGAATTGACATCCAAATGTGATGTGAGATCCTTGATTGATCCTGCCCCCTCTCCCCCAAAAAAGGTATAAAGACATTGCATTAGACATTTTATGGCACACCTTTCCTGTGCCATTTCAAGTTCCCTTGGCCCCACCTCTTTTTCCAGCCATTGCTTCAGCAACCATTCTGTGCTGACTTCGATCAGGTTTGTGCAGGTAAAACCCAGTGGCATCTCTCCTCAGACTTGACTTCTGTGGGCCTCTTGATTCCAGCCCCAGGGTTTCTCTGACATCCCAGTACAGAATACCTATGCACAACCCGGAAGTACAAGGCTGTTAATGCCCATGGGGTCACCCTTGACCAAGAGCACAGGAGCCAATGGACAAATGCTTCTGCCCTTGTCCCCGAGGTGCACGTATCCATAGGGACCAAACACTAACACCCACCAACTCTGTAACACCGCCTCATATTCACTTTCTTCCTTCCATGTTCCAGTCCACCCACCCCTCACTCTTCCTCCCTGGGATTTCATTTTTCAAACTACCTGTACTCAAGTATTTGTCTCACGCTCATTTTTCAGGGGAATCTAGGCTAAGAGAGGCATTTTGGAGACAGTTGAAGAAATTTGAATATAGGCTGTATAATAGATGATATTATTGTATCGGTGATAAATTCCTTTGTTGAGTAATGGTGCTGTGGCTATGCAAGAGAATGTCCTTGTTCTTAGGAGACACATTCTGAAGGAGGTAAAGCGTCTGCATGTCTGCAGTTTACTTTCAAATAAATCAGAAAGAAAAACTTTGTGTGTGTTTAGAGAGAGAGAGAATGGAAGAAAGAGAATGTTAAAAATTAGTCAATCTAGGCGACATAAATCTAGGGTTGTTGTTGTTAGGTGCCATTGAGTTGGTTCTGACTCATAGTGACCCTATGTAACAACAGAAAGAAACACTGCCTGGTCCGATGCCATCCTCACAATTGTTGTCATGCTTGACCCCATCATTGCAGCCACTGCATCAGTCCATCTTGTTGAGGGCCTTCCGCTTTTTCTATGGCCCTCTACTTTACCAAGCATGATGTACTTCTCCAGGGACTGCTCCCTCCCCATAACATGTCCCAAGTACGTGAGACGTAGTCTTGCCATCCTTGCTTCTAAGGAACATTCTATTTGTACTTCTTCCAAGACAGATTTGTTTTTTCTTTTGGCAGTCCATGGTCTATTCAATATTCTTCACCAACACCACAATTGGAAGGCATCAGTTCTTCTTTGGTCTTCCTTATTCATTGTCCAACTTTCACATGCATATGCAGTGATTGAAAACACTATGGCTTAGGTCAGACGCACCTTAGTCCTCAAGGTGACATCTTTGCTTTTCAACACTTTAAAAAGGTCTTTTGCAGCAGATTTTTCCAATGCAATGTGCCTTTTGATTTCTTGACTGCTGCTTTCGTGGGCGTTGATTGTGGATCCAAGTAAAATGAATCCTTGGCAATTTCAATCTCTTCTCCGATTATCATGTTCTTGCTTACTGGTCCAGTTGTGAGGATTTTTGTTTTCTTTATGTTGAGGTGTAACCATACTGAAGGCTGTGGTCTTTGATCTTCATCAGTAAGTGCTTCAAGTCCTCTTCACTTTCAGCAAGCTAGGTTGTGTCATCTGCATGACACAGGTTGTTAATGAGTTTCCCTCCAATCCTGATGCCCTGTTCTTCTTCATATAGTCCAGCTTCTCAGTTTATTTGCTCAGCATACAGATTGAATAGGTATGGTGAAAGTATACAACTCTGACGCACACCTTTCCTGACTTTAAACCACGAAATATCCCCTTGTTGTGTTCAAACAACTACCTCTTGGTCTATGCACAGGTTCTTCATGAGCACACCTAAGCGTTCTGGAATTCCCGTTCTTCAAAATGTTATCCATAATTTGTTACGATCCACACAGTCTAATGCCTTTGCATAGTCAATAAAACACAGATAAACATCTTTCTGGTATCCTCTGCTTTCAGCCAGAATCCATCTGACATCAGCAATGATACCCCTGGTTCTACGTTCTCTTTTGAATCTGTCTTGAATTTCTGGCAGTTCCCTGTCGATATACTGCTGCAGTCGCTTTTGAATGATCTTCAGCAAAATTTTACTTGTGTGTGATGTTAATGATATTGTTCAATAATTTCTGCATTTGGTTGGATCAGCTTTCTTGGAAATAGGCATAAATTACAGGTCTCTTCCAGTTGGTTGGCCAGGAAGCTGCCTTCCAAATTTCTTGGCATAGATGAGTGAGCACTTCCAGTGCTGCATCCCTTTGTTGAAACATCTCAATTGATATTCCATCAATTCCTGGAGCCTTGTTTTTTGCCAGTGCCTTCAGTGCAGCTTGAAGTTCTTCCTTCACTACCATTGGTTCCTGATCATATGCTACCTCCTGAAATGGTTGAACGTCGACCAATTCTTTTTGGAACAGTGACTGTGTATTCCTTCCATCTTCTTTTAGTGCTTCCTGCATCGTCTAGTATTTTCCTTCAAATAGAATCCTTCACTATTGCAACTCGAGGCTTGAATTTTTGCTGCAGTTCTTTCAGCTTGAGAAATGCTGAGCGTGTTTTTCCCTTTTGGTTTTCTACCTTCAAGTCTTTGCACATGTCATTGTAATACTTTACTTTGTCTTCTCAAGCCACCCTTTGAAATCTTCTGTTCAGCTATTTTACTTCATCATTTCTTCCTTTCATTTTAACTACTCAACGTTCAAGAGCAAGTTTCAGAGTCTCTTCCGACACCCATTTTGGTCTTTTCTTTCTTTGCTGTCTTTTTAATGACCTCTTGTTTCTTCATGTATGATGTCCTTAATGTTGTTCCACAACTCGTCCGGTCTTTGTCAACAGTGTTCAATGCGTCAAAACTATTCTTGAGATCGTCTCTAACTTTAGGCGGGATATGCTCAAAGTTGTACTTCGGCTCTCACAGACTTGTTCTAATTTTCTTCGGTTTCAACTTGAACTTGCATATGATCAACTCATGGTCTGTTCCACAGTTGGGCTCTGGCCTTGTTCTGACTGATGATATTTTCCATCATCTCTTTCCACAGATGTAGTCGATTTGATTCCTGTGTATTCCATCTGGCAAGGTCCACCTGTATAGTCACTGTTTATGTTGGTGAAAATAGTATTTGCAATGAAGAAGTCAGTGGTCTTGCAAAATTCTATCATACGATCTCCAGCATCATTTCTATCACCGAGGCCATATTTTCCAACTACTAATCCTTCTTTTTACCTCCAACTTTTGCACTCCAATCACCAGTAATTATCAATGCATCCTGACTACGTGTTCGATTAATTTCAGACTGCAGAAGTTGGTAAAAATCTTCAATTGCTTCATCTTTGACCTTAGCGGTTAGTGTGTAAATTTGAATAGTAGTCCTATTAACTGGTCTTCCTTGTAGGCATATGAATATTATCCTATCACTGATGGCATTGTACTTCAGAATAGAACTTGAAATGTTTTTGGCAATGAATGCAATGCCATTCCTCTTCAAGTTGTCATTCCTGGCATAGTAGACCATATGATAGTCTGATTCGAAATGGCCAATACCTGTCCATTTCAGCTCACTAATGCCTAGGATATTGATGTTTATTTGCTCCATTTCATTTTAGATGATTTCCAGTTTTCCTAGATTTATACTTCATATATTCCATGTTCCTATTATTAATGGATATTTGCATCTGTTTCTTTTCATTTTGAGTCGTGCCAAATCTAGGATATATGCTGTTTATTTTACTACTCTTTCAACTTTCCTGTAGGTATGAAGCTTTTCTAAATAAAAAGATGAGGAAAAATCTGAGTGCTATGTTGAACTAGAGTGACTTTCACCCATGACCTCCATCACCACCCCACACCCCACCCAGCACTGGAGATCCATGGTAACCCCAGCCATATTGCTCTGGAATGGCTGTCTGTGCCCTGAGGGACTGTATGAGGAATTTCTCTCTCTGGAGACTAGAAGTTTATTTTATTAGCTTGTACCCCTCTGCTTGCTGGGGCACCACAGTTTTGCTAAGGAGAACATGGGTCGTTTGAGATCTCCAGAGTAGACTTGGGATCACTAAAGAGGTGGAGACATATAAGTCTAGGAGCTCCTAGAGCTCCTGGACCATCAAAAGTTGGCAGACATATATGGCCACAAGCAGCCTCAGTGGCATCCCAGTAGTCCTGGGCTCCTCACTAACAGTAGAAAGCTCAGAATCCCAAGACCGAAAGGCTGGTTTGGACTTCACAGATCCTGGAGTCCCAATGCCCATGTCATACTGAGATTGCCCCAGCGACATCCCCACCACGCAGAGGTAAGTTCCTGCCCATATATTCCCCCTGATGGGTTGCTCTGGACCCCCTGAGATAGCCCCTTTCGTGTGTGGTCGGTGTTGGTCAAGAAGCAGAAATCTGTCCCTTGAAGCCTCTGCCACCTAGTCTCAGCTTTGCCTTTGGAGGTCTCAATACACACCTGAAGCCTTGCTCCTAGGAGAGGCCACCAGAGGTGAGTAGACAGAGACAGTGGCCCTTGCACCCCCTTGAAGTTCTGTTTCACCTGGGGTTAGCTTCCTGGTCTCCTCCTCATCTTGGTTGCCCTCCACTTATCATCGTCTATGTTACCTGTATTTCTTTACCACCCGCCACCCCCACCATGGCCCACAGCTGAGTGTCTGCTTGGACTATCTATTCTACACCACTCCAAACGGCACCACCTGCAGAAATCTTCAGTCCCATCAGGGGATTTTATAGGTACATCTTGTGAAGGAGAGCATCATCCTCTTCACACTAAATTGGAACTACCGTTGAGTACAGGTTATCCTATTTAACCCTTTTAACAATTCCAGGAGGTAAGTACTGTATTAACATTACAAATGGGGGCAAGCAGGCTCAGAGAACTTAAAGAATTTGCCTAAGGACCACAACAGCATGTATGTGGTCCCAGGTCTGTGGGGCTCCCAGGTCCAGCCTCTTCCACACCACACTGATGTGAAAGCATGGTTTACCCCCAAGGCTTGACCTTGCAATAGACGAGGTAGCTATTAATAGATGGAAGAGCAGGTGCCAGCCTCAGAACATCCACAGGGAAAGCTCCTCATTTCCCCACAACTGACCAGCTGCAGGGGTGCTGCACCACAGCAGACAGCCACACGCTTCTGAAGTCAACCTTCCCAGCATTCCCGAGTGAGCTTCAGCTTATGAGCCACATTACAGTGCCAGGAACAGCAGCCACCCCAACTACTGGACTTGTATGTTGTTTCCTTATAATAGTTATCTATTACTGCACAACTAACTACCCCCGAGCTTAGGGCCTTAAAACAAAAATTTGTTTTCTCACAGCTTATGTGAGTCGGGAATGTGGAAGCAGTGTAGCTGGGTGGCTCTGGCTCTGTCTCTCATGAGCCTGTTATCAAGGTGTCAGTGGGAGCTGCAGTCATCTGAAGCTTGACTGAGGCTGGAGGGTTCTCTTCCAAGTCCCATCATGCAGCTGTTGGCAGAAGGCTTCAGCTCTCCATCATCTGGGCTTCTCTACAGCGATGTTTATGGCTTGGCAGCTGGCTTTTCCCAGACTGAGATGGGGGGAGAAAGAGAGAGAGCGCAAAAGGGAAGGAGGGAGAGACGGAAGGAGAGAGAGAAGGAGAGACGGAGATAGAGGAAGGGAAGGGGAGAAAGAAAAACAGAGGAAAGGAAGAGAGAGAGGAAGAAAGAGAAACAGAGAAAGAGAAACAGAGAAAGAGAAGAGAGAATCACAGAGGAAGAGAGGGAGAGAAAGAGTGAGAGAGACCAAGATGGAAGCCACAGTGTCTTTTACAGCCTAATTTTAGAAGTTAAACACCATAATTTCTGCTATATTTTATTGGTCATACAGACCAACCATGGTAAATGTGAGAGAGCGCTACACGAGGGTGTGAATACCAGGAGGCAAGGCTCATTGGCAGCCATCTTGGAGGCTGGCTACCACATCCCTGAACAATTTATCTTTCTCTAAACTATGTGTGACTTCTGAAATCTGCTCTGCTAGGGCACAGTTTGGAACTTTGGAGGTTTCTCCTACTCTCATTTCTAATGTAATGTATTTGTGCTTTTCCTTTCTCTTTTAAAAAATTTCCTTAATTAGGTTAGCTAGTGGTTTAGTTATTTTATTCCTTCTCTCGTCCAGTGTACCAGCTTTCAAATTTATTTGGTAGTTCTACTGTCTTTGACAGTTCCTGCTTTTGCTTTCCTTAAGCTTATTTTGTTCTTGTTTTTTCTAGTTTTTGGAACTGAGCCCTTAATTTGTTTATTTTCATTTTTTAAAACTAATATTTAAGATTATGACTTTTCTTCTGAGCACTGCTTTAATGGCAGCCCATAGGGTTTTCATTGATCTTATTTTAAAAATATCCTGCAATTTTGCTTTGGATTTTCTGACACATAAGAATTGTCTGAGAGTTTGTGTGTGTGTGTGTGTGTGTGTGTGTGTGTCTGGTGACAGATTTTTATTGTGGTTGTATTTTATTGTTATTATTGGCCGATATTATTAAATCATAATCAGAGAGGCCGTCTGTGTTGTTTTCTCTCATTGGGATGTATTGAGATTTATTTTGTGGTCTAATACGCAATATGGCCAGTTTTACAAATGTTCCAACAGATACTTCAGAGGCGGCAGGGAGGAGTGTGTTTTTGAGATAAATATTTTTTACATATATATCATAGAACATATATGTATATATGTGTATATATATGGCTACATATATATAATAATTATTATTAGGTATAAGATTTAGGTCCTCTATACTTGTCTTGGGGCCCTGGTGGTGCAGTGGTTAAGCGTTTGGCTGCTAACCAAAAGGTCAGCAGTTTGAATCTATCAGCCACTGCTTGGAAACCCTATGGGGCAGTTCTACTCTGTCCTATAGGATCGCTACGAGTTGGAATAGCCTCCACAGAAATGAGTTTGGTTTGGCTTTGGTATACCTGTCTTAGTTATCTGGTGCTGCCATTATAGACATACTACAAGCAGTGGCTTTAACAAACAGAAATTTATATCCTTGCAGTTTAGGAGGTTAGGAGTCCGCATTTAGGGTGCCGGCTCTGGAAGAAGGCTTTCTGTCTCTGCCAGCTCTAGAGAAAGGTCCTTGTCTCTTTTCAGTTTCTGTTCCTAGGATCTTCATGTGGCTGGCATCTGTCTTCCCCCATCTCTACTTCCTTCTCTGTGCCTAATTAGCTTGGTTTACATCTGAGAGGTGATTGGTTTAAGTCACACCCTACACTGATAGGACCTCATTAACGTAATAAAGAAAACCCTACTCATAAACAGGATTATACCCACAAGTACCCAAAAACCAAAAAACCGAACTCGTTGGCATAGAGTGGATTCCGGCTCATAGCGACTCTATAGGCAAAGTAGAACTGCCCCATGGGATTTCCAAGGCGGTAATGTTTACGGAAGCAGACTGCCACATCTTTCTCCCACGGAGGAGCTGGTGGGTTCAAACACCCAACCTTTTGGTTAGCAGCCCAGCACTTTAACCACTGCATCACCAGGTCTCCTTTCCAGAACTATAAAAAACCCATTGCTGTCAAGTTGATTCCAACTCATAGTGTCCCTATAGCACAGAGTAGAACTGCCCCCATAGGATTTCTAAGGAGCAGCTGGTATTTTGACCTGTCGACCTTTTGGTTAGCAGCCAAACACTTAACCACTACGCCACCAGGACCCCTTGACTGAACTGTGTACCTCCAGAATATGTGCTCTAATTCCTAACCCTATAGGGTCACTAAGAGTCGGAATCAACTTACCAGCAACGAGTTTGGTTTTTTTGGTTTATACTTCCTATGCCAAGAAAACCAAACCTGTTGCCGTCACTATAAGTCGGATACATCCTGTAGGGATTAGGAATCACAGCACATCTTCTAGGGGGACACAGTTCAATCCATAATGACATCCATGCTTATTGTTTGTCTGTTGGGTCTATCACAGGCCGTAATTTTTGCTTATGGATTTTGTTGCCATGTTTTGATGCGAAAATATTCATGCTGGCTCATCGAGGATGGTACCCTTTACAGAAAAAAAGCTTTTCTTGGACTTTTATTTAGACTTTTTGCCTCAAATTCAACCTTGTCTTGTATTAAGACCTTAGGCTCTGCTTCGCTTTTGCTGCCTTGCCAGGTACGGGCTCAAACGTCCTTTCACTTTCAGTCTCTCTTTGTCACTTGCTTTTATATACTTTTGTCTCCAGCATATAATTTGCCTTTGCTTTTTGATGCAATCAGAGACAGATTTCCTTTAAGAGGAGTCTTCATCCCATTTACAATTCCAGAGAAGGCGTTCGTCTTTGTTCTTCGTCCTGTCATCTTTTTATGCTCTGCTTTTTTATTTTTAATGCTTCTTTTTTGTTGTTGTTGCTTTAAAAATGTTTCTTTATATGGCTAATTTTCTTTATTTGCTTTTGAATGTTTTCCTTCTGATAATTTGAAAGGTTTATAACTTGTTTTTATTTCTCTGAATGGCTACTTTTTCTTTTTTCAGTTTTTTTTTTTTGTTCTTTTCCTTTTTTATTTTTTGTTATTGTACTTTAGATGAAGGTTTACAGAACAAACTAGTTTCTCATTAAACAGTTAGTACATGTATTGTTTTATGATATTGGTTACCAACCCCACGACATGTCAACACTCTACCTTCCCGACCTTGGGTTTCCTATTACCAGCTTTCCTGCACCTGCTGCCTTCTAGTCTTTGCCCCTGGGCTGTTGTGCACCTTTGGTCTCGTTTTGTTTTATGGGCCTGTCTAATCTTTGGATGAAGGGTGAACCTCAGGAATGACTTCATTACTGAGCTAAGAGGGTGCCCGGGGGCCATACTCTTGGGGTTAATGGCTACACTGTTAAATTTTTATACTATATTTGTATCAGGCATCTCTCAGGTTCTGCTTCAGATCCTCTTGGCTTCACCTGTTTCTTGTCCCAGCCATCATTGCAGCAACCTGCTTGTCATGAATTGAATTGTGTATCAGTTTGGCTGGGCCATGGTTCCCAGTATTGTGTAATTGTCCACCATTTGTCATCTGATGTATTTTTCCTAAGTGTTGTAAATCCTATCTTTATGATGTTAATGAGGCAGGATTAGAGGCAGTTATGTTAATGTGGCAGGACTCAAAATCCACAAGATTAGGTTGTATCCTGAGTCAGTCTCTCTTGAGATATAAAAGAGAGAGGTGAACAGAGAGACATGGAGATCTCATACCACCAAGAAAGCAATGCCAGGAGGATACTGTGTCCTTTGGACCCAAGGTTCCTGCGCAGAGAAGCTCCTAGACTAGGGAAAGATTAATGGCAAGGACCTTCATCTAGAGCCGACAGACAGAGGATGCCTTCGCCTGGAGCTGGTGCCCTCAGTTCAGACTTCTAGCCTACTAGACAGTGGGAGAATAAACTTGTTCGTTGAAGCCATCCACTTGTGGTATTTCTGTTAATGCAACCCTAGATAACTAAGACATTGCTCTATAGAAGCTTTGACCGACATCATGCAGGTACCATGTGACAGTGCCTTGTGCCCTGTGCCTGTCCCTATGACCCTCATCTCCATCCCCAGGGGCTTCCTATTGAGGCTGAGGCATGGGACATCAAGAGACGGTGCACAGCACACACAAATGTGCAATATGGACCTGCAGGATGTTTACACTCTATGGAGTAACAACTAACCAATGGGAGCTTCTGGATAAATTCCTCCCTGGATAGACTGTCCTGAAACACATTTTATATGGCTTCCCTGGGTGTTGTCCCATGAGATGGAAGAATCATTTGTGCTTAGTGACGGCCAGCTTAATTATAAAACCTCCTATTGGCTTTGTTCCATCTCTGTGTCCCTCCCCTTGTCCTTCATTCCTGCTTCTTGGCATTTAAGTCCTTAATAAATGGCAGCCCATAAGCATTTGCCTAAGACTGTGTTTTCTGGGAGACCAGCCTAAGACAATATTTAAACCTGAAGTCACCATTTTTAGATGGTACCTATGAACTATTACGAACAACGAGAAAATTAACATATATTCATGTCCCCACTTCCATATTACCTCATTTTCCAGTTTTGATGGACATATCGTTATTTTAATACTTTTTACAGTTATCTTTATACTGTTCAATAACATATTTATATACTCGTCTCTATCAGTCAGAATTGACTTGACAGTATGGGTTTTTTTTTTTCGTTTAGTTGGTTTTGGTTTTTTTGGTTTGTCTTTCTGAGCCTTGTCATTTCACTCCAGCCCTGGGTGCTCAACTGCTAACTGAAAGGTCGGCAGTTTGAATTCCCCCAGAGGCGCCTGGGAAGAAAGACCTGGAGAGCTACTTCTGAAAGATCACAGCCACTGAAAACTGTACGGAGCACCATTCCACCCTCTCACACCTGGGGTTGCCGTGAGTCAGAATCGGCTCAACAGGAACTGATTTTGTTTTTTTTTTGAACAATGAGGAAGTCTGCCTACTTACTCTCACTTTGCTTTCCACACTGTCTCTAAATTTTTACATTTGTATTATAATTTCTACGTTGTCGTGATTAATAACATTTACATTGTGTACTGGTAACCATAGTTCTCGGAGTCCCTCAGTCCCAGGTTTGCAATATAAATGGGAACATTGTTTAACATTTGCCCTTTTATCATGATTTCTTCCCAGTAAAGCGACATATGGTAAGTCACTTTTTTCCAAGAAAAGCGCATTGGAACTGCGTTCTCTAAATTTGCGTACGTTTAACGATAATTACTTCTTGCCTTTTTCTTGAATGACAGCTTAACTGGCAATGAAATGATTGAAGGTAACACTGGGGAAGCTATATTATCGCTCCCGAGTATGAGCTGCCCTCCCTGTGCGTGGATTAGGTACACACCCTTGCCAACTGCCCTGTGACTTGCACTGCCTCCCGGCCGGTGGAATGTATTTTCCTCTCCCCGTCGGTGGGAAGTATGGCCGTGTGACTCGCTTTGGTCAATCAAGTGTGAGTGGGAGTGCCATATGCTAGTTCTGAGCCGCAGTGGCGTCACTAGGGTTGGTGTCACCCAGGGTGGTAACTCATGTTGTCACCTCCCCCATCCTGGGTGGGCAGGGCTGGCCGTGGAACTCCACCCTGGTGGGCATAGTGGCTCAGCCCTGCCCCGCCCGCCACAGGGCTGAGCATGTCCCTCCACCCCCTGCTCCCGCGGGTCCTGCAGCTCCTCCCCTCCCCATTGACCAAGGTGGTGGAGACCCTCCTCTCTGCCCAATGGTGGGCTCCGAGTCCTGGCTGCCTGCCCCCGGACTGGTGGGTGACAGGAAGGGAGGGTGACTGGGGAGTGATGCACTGAGTGATGGGTGACACCAACCTAGTGACGCCACTGCCTTGGCGGCCCTTCCCCCTGCAGCACCAGCCTGCTTGCCACCACTGCGGATCCTGGGGTCATTTTGGTGTCACCCTCTCTGACAATGTCGGGGGGTGTAGTCCACACCTCCTCAACCCCCCACCATGAGGCTACTGCTGAGCAGAAAACTGAAGAGCCACTGTGTGCTTCTGTCAGTTCTTTTCCCCTTTCCCTCTTCAGTGAGAGTGGAATCTCCCAAACAGGGGCTGCTCCTTTCACCTGGACACCAGAATGAATCAGGTACAAGAAGAGCCATAGCCAAGACAGAGCCACCGCAGCCAAAATGTAAAAAAACAAACAACTAACTCACGGCAACCCTGGGTGTTACAGAGCAGAGCTGTGCTCTATAGGGTTTTCTTGGCTGTAATAGTTTCAGCAGCAAATCACCAGGCCTTTCTTCCGTGGTGCCATTGGGAGGGTTCAAACCGACAACCTTTCTGTTAGCAGCCATGTGCAAGCCATTTGGGCCACCCAGGGACCTTGATGTAATGTGAACAGGAAATAAAGGGTGATCGTTAAAATCGATTGACATTTGGAGATCCTTGTAACCATAGGTAACTCCAGAGAAAGCTCGCTGGTTTGCTTTCCTGAGGGCTTTGCAGGCACTGCCCCGTTGTCTTCTAGCACTGAATGTTCTGTGCAACATCTGAGGGCCGCTGGTTGTCCCGTTTATGGGTGATTTTGTTTTTGGGCCTGAATACTCATCAGAGTTTTTGGCTTTATCTTTGAAGTCCAGAAGCATTATTATAATAGTTCTTAGTTTTAATTGTTCTCTCTTCATTTGTTCAGAGACAGAATGTGCCTTTTCAAGTCTTTATTTTGGGGAAGTTTTTCTTCTATAGATATGCAAAATATTTTCATAATTGATATCCCTACAGAACAACAACAAAAAAAGGTTCAGTCATAATAGGATATACCCTTAGAATCTTTTTATAGCGTTTCAAAGGTTTCTATTAAATTTTTTTCTGTTCTGCTTTGTTTTCCATATTTTTTTTTCTCTAATCATTTTAGGTTTTTTTCCCTTTCATTTCATTATATTCATTTTTCTATATATAAAAAAAACTTTACTCATCTACAACTGTTTTTGACAAATTCTGTCCATCTGATTGATGATTCTAATTTTATTTTTGTCTTTAATAATAAAGATTAAAAAAAAAAAAAAAAAAACCATTGCCATGGAGTAGATTCTGCCTCATAAGAACCCTATAGGGCAGAGGAGAAATGTCCCTAGGGTTTCCAAGAGCAGCTCGTGGATCTAAACTTCCAACCTTTTGGTTAGCCGCCAAGCTCTTAACCACTGTACCACCAGGGCTCCAATAAAGATGTAACCCCGAAAACCCAAATAAAGATATAGATAATAATAATGGTAAGAACAATTATAAAGCACTCGCTATTTTCCAGAAACTATTCCGTTTTTATAAATATTTACTGCATTAATCCCCACAACTAGTGTATGAAATGGGTACTATGATTGTCCCATTTTACAGATGAGAAGGCTGAGGCACAGGGAGCTGAGGTAATAGGCAAAGGTCACAGAGACGGCATGTGGCAGAGGCAGGTTGTGAGCCCAGGCACATGCCCTCAACCACGCTTGTCTCCTCTTTGTCTTTTCCTATTTCCTCATACTCACTTCATTCTTTTTCATTCATTTCCTGATGTCTTCCAAAGCACCTTCATCCCTTCTTCTTGCCTTATCATTTTCCTTAAACTTTTCTTTGGAGAATTCCTGATTTATAATTTTTACCTGCTTCACAGCATCATCTTTCTGGGTTCTTCACCTGCCTCATGATTATTATCGCCCTTGCTCCTTTTATTTCTGAAGATCCTTTGCACGGGTTGCACGCTGGTTTCTTTCTCTTATTAGTCCTTTCAGTGTAGGGAATGCAGTTCTTCCTGAGCTGACTTTGTGTGAAAGGACTGTTTGGGGTCTAGAAGTAAGCTAGGTATACGACAGACCTGATTTTGGTCTGCTGTCTCCATTTTCTCACGAAATGTCCCCCAAGGGCTTGACCGTGCTCTGGGCTGACAGAAGTCTCCTTGGCTCACAGCGAAGTAGCCCCCTGCACCCCACCCCATCCAGATGTCCTGTGTTGGTTTAGGGGTCTGGTGATTTATCCTTTACTCGTCTGCAGCTCTTCTGGACTGCCTGCCACCCACAGCCTCCATGCCATTTTAAAACTTATTTATCATTAGAAGGGTAATGTTATGCCTTTTCCTTGTTAGGCTCTTTCTCAGTGGTCACTCCACGGTGTAAACCAGGATTTAGGGTGGCTTCACAGCCTTTTCACAGCCTACCATGGACCCTGACATTGCCCTTCCTGGCCAGGGGTCATGAGCTTTGACTCTTAGGATCTTAGCCAGACTCTCTCCAAGATTTGTAGAAGCAGGAATCCTCTCACACCATCCTCTCTCTCTTGGTTTCAGTTGTCACTGCACTTGGCAATCTATTCCCATACGTTATAATTCAGGGTGATGGGCATTTCTGAATTTCATCAAAAATAAAAATCACTTTTCTCTCTCAGGGAAGACAGGAGCCAAGATACTTTTCTTCCAGGTTTAACCAAATGCCCCAGCCACTTGACGTCTTGAACTAGAAAGAGAACATGACTTTCTGCCTCTACAAGACCATGGCAAAGCGCCTCACCTTTGTTGTGATCAGGGAGTATTGTCATCAGCTTCTCACCAAGGTCTGCACTCACTGCACACTGCGACGGCACAACTCAGAAGACATGTTTGCCTTCTTTGCCAACAAAGACTTTTCAGAACAATGTACAGTGGCACATTTAAGGATGACACTCATGAGGTGATTAGATGAATTTAGGTTTTCGGGTCCCTTGGGTTGGGGAGAGAGTGGCACCCACTACCCCTTGTGAAATGGCAGCTGGTGCTGGGGTCTGAGCTTGGCTTTAATCCCTGGACTGGAGAAAGGAAGGAAGGATGGGCTGGTGTCTTCTCTTTCTCCCTCTTTCCCCTGCTCCCTTTCCTCCTCCTTCCTCTCCCTTCTCCTTCTTTTCACCTTCCATTATTCGTGTGAAAAACCAAGGCAGGAGAACCACATGGAGCCCGGGAGAAGTCTCTTGGGGCCATGCCTATGGCAGAGAGAATTGACGTGGACCTCTAAGACCAGGCCATGGAGACAGTGTGATAACATGAGCAGCATAAGAGGGAGGGAGAAGACAATATTAAATTTAGATCACAGTTTGGGGTCAGAGGTGAAAAGGGTTTGGTAGCTTGAAAACTGTGTGTATGTGGAGGGGTGCCCGGGTTTGGGAGACAGAGCTAGTTGGATTTAATTCTTAGCTGCATCACTTACTAGTGAGGACTCAAGACAAAATGGTTCCCCTCCCTGACTCTCAATGTCTTACTTAAATGGGTCCAATAATACATCTATACTAGAAAATTATGAAGATCGGTGGGACAGTTCTGATTCTGGAAGGTGATGGGCTAAATTAACACAGACTCCTCCAATCACAAACACTTGCAAATGCTAGAGAAATACAAAGTAATTCTTTAAAATACAGAATTCACAAGAAAGGAAAATCTCCAGAAACAAGAGCTGCCTTGGTTATGTATGCTCACCAAATGACATACACAAGAAGGTTCATAGCAACGTTTTTTTAATAGTTCGGATGTCTACCAGAAATAGAGTGGATAAAGAGTGTATATTCAAATAATAGACATTATAGACAATTACAAGAAACTACAGTCACACACAACAGCATAGATGATGTGTACAAACAACGTTAAATGAAAGAAACAAGACACCAAAGAGTATATGTGATCCGATTCTCTTTATATGAAGTTAAAATACTAGAGAAAATAACCATTCCGTACAAAACTGGAGTGCTGGATCTGTGACTCTATGCATTTGTCAAACCCCACAAAATTTTACGTCACAAAGAATGGACTTCAACATATGTAAGTTTTAAAAAAATCAACCAAGATGTCAGGGAATCCCCGAATGGAATGCAGACTGTAACAGGTGACTCTAATTTATGACAAACGTGTGATGCAATCGTACTGAGGGGAAAGGGCAAGCAAAGGAGGTGAGAAACTTTGGAAAACTGTTTGGACTAGAAAACCAAAAAACAAACAAACAAAAAAACCCCACTGCCATTGAGTTGATTCCAACTCATAGAGAGCAACCTATAGGGCAGAGTAGAACTTCACCAAAGGGTTTCCAAGAAGGAGCTGGTGGATTTGAACTGCCCACCTTTTGTTTAGCAGCCAAATACTTAACCACTATGCCACCAAGGCTCCTTGGACTAGAAACTATAGGTAAACGTGTTTTTCACTGGGTACGAGTTAACATATCTGAAACTACGTGTATCCTAGGGTTGAACAAATAAATTAATAGATGGTAGATCATGGGAGCCAGCTTTCTCACTGTTCGAGAAAGAAGTTACAAATAAGCAAGGTGGTGAGGGTACGATGAACACTGTGATGCTGGATTAGAATAGGACAGTGTGAACTCATGTTTGGTGTATGTGTGTACAAACATGCACACACATGGATGGATGGATTGGATGGAATGGACGGGCGGATGGACGGACAGACGGACGGATGGATGGACAGACGGACGGATGGATGGGATGGATACAGAAATAATTATAGGTATTTACGGATACATGGGGAATCCCTGGGTGGCATAAATGAAGTGCTCAGCTACTAACCTTTGCTGGCAGTTTGAATCTACCCAGAGGCACCTGAGAAGAAAGGCCCGGCAATCTACTGCCAAAAGATCACCATTGAAAAATCCTATGGAGCTCAGTTCTAATCTGACACACATGGGGTCACCATGAGTCAGAATCTACTTGACGGTAACTTTTTTTTTTTAAGAATATTAGCATACATACATATATTCCCTAGCTCTGTCCACTGAGAGGACACAGAAGCAGTGACATCCCATTAGCAATGAACACATCCAACATCTAGATCTTGACTTCCAAATACCATTCTTCAATAAAATGAACCAGGGCTCCATTGGAGCAATGGCTGATCCTAGGGCTGAGGCAGGAAAACATGATGAACCAGAGGTATTTTATAGTACTAGAAGTAAGGAAGTGCTCAAAAAACAAAATGGTAAGGAATGGAGAAAGCCCACAGAAGCCAATCAGTAGGAGCTCCTACTTGCCAAAGCTGGGACAAGTTGAGCAATAAAATAAATAACACAGTTATTGCCAAGTATAAGAAACCAGTCTGAAAAGGTGACATACTGTGTGATCGCAGTTATGTGACATTCTGGAAGATACGAAACCAGAGACAATAAACATATCAGTAGGGGCCACTTGAAAGAGCTCCCAATGGCCAAAGTTGAACAATTTGAGCCACAACATTAATAAAGTAATATTGGATTATAACCCAAAGCATAAAATAAACATCCCTGGGTCCACATGCTGTAAATGATTCAATAACTTAATAAATCATGGAGAAGAAACAAATCTCCCATGCAGAAGAATTCCAAATAACTCATGGAGGTACTCCACCCTCAAATGTCTTCCCCATTCCTTAAGTCTGGACTGTGAATAGTGACTTCTTTCCAAAAGAGCACACTATGGAAAGGGAGAGGGGGAAAAGAGTACCTTTACAGGAGAAAACCACAAGCCAAGAGATCAAGATCAACGGTCAAGAGTGGTAAGTCGTGTTGGTAGTATGTATCCTTGATACGATGTAATGAGAATAGCACCTCTGTGTCTCCTTCCAAAAACCCAATCTAATCATGAGAAAGACATCAGACAAATCCTAATCGAGGACCTTCCAGAAAATACCTGATCGGTGCTCCTCAAAACTGTCAGGGTCATCTAAAACAAGGAAATTCTAAGAAATTGTCACAGATAAAAGGAGCCTAAGGAGACATGATCCCATCCTGGATGGGATCCTGGAACAGAAAAAATAAATTTGGTTAAAAAAAAAAAAAACCTAAGGAAATTGAATAAACTATGGACTTTAGTTAGTAATAATGAGCCAACATTGCTTCATTCATTGTGACAAACATAGCATATTAATTTAAGATGTGAATAATAGTGGAAACTCTCTAAATTATCTTCCCAATCTTTCTGTAAATCTATAACTATTATAAAATAAAAAAATGTATTTTAAAAAATGAATCTCCCTTGAAAAGGTAATTACCGCACTCAATAGTGAAAAAAAGTTTGTTAGAAATAAAAACACACACACATTAATGCTCCTGCGTTAATTGATTGGGTAGAATGGGAGGTTGTCAGAATAAAAGATTGTTTGGGAAATAAACAGCGGTGACACACACACGCACCAGATAAAACTAAACCTTGGCCCTTAGTGATGCATCCTTGGGTAGTAAAACTATAAGAAAAACTCAGGAAGTAATTACCATGAAAGTCAAGATTGTGATTAACTTTGGGGAGAAGGGAGCTCGAGGGCAACTTCCAGAGGTACTGGCTCTGTGTCTTGATCTGTGAAGTGATTACATGGATGACAAATTTGTGGCACATTTATGACAAATTACTGAGTTGTATATTTTTGTTTCATATACTTTTCTATAAGTTTATGCCAAAGTTTAGACGAAAATCAAACGCACAAAAGAGAGAATGGCTAAGAATGCTCCAGAATTGATGAAAGACATGAATCTTCAGATTGAAGATTTCTGAAACAGATGAAGGTCCATAAATAAAAGTACATTCACACGTAGACACATGACATCAAAGACAAGAAAAAATCTTTGAGAGTTGCCCCAAAGAGGATAGATCACCTGTGAACCTCAATTTAAAGCAAATGTGTAATAACATTCCTCGGTTGCCATCGAGTCAATTCCGACTCGTGGTGACACCATGCCTGTCAGAGTAGACCTGTGCGCCACGGGGTTTTCAATGTATGATTTTTGAAAGTAGATCATCAGGCCTTTCTTCCACGGTCCTTCTGCGTGGACTTGAACTTCCAACCTTTTGGTTAGCAGCTGATTACATTAAATATTTGCACTATCCAGGAAATCCAAGAAAACATTAATATCCCTTAAATCTGGGAATTGGATTAAAGGGTATCCTATTCTTTTGTGTGCTTTTCTGAATATACAAAATATTTTATAATTATTTTTTAATCTAAGAGCGCCAGTGTGATAATGTAGAAACATGTATGAAATGCCTATTAAAAGAAGTCAGAATAATGATTATGTCAAGGAAGGAGTTTTGGAATTGACTGAGATTGGCTGGAAAGGGCCACAAGGGAAACTTCTGGGGACTTTAAATTTTTATATCTTGATCTGGACAGTGGTTACATAAAAATCTATCCAGCTATACATTTAATATTAGCGCACTTCACAGATTTTAATGTGTATGTGTTAAATATCAATCAGAAAGTCTTAAAAGAAGCTTAAAAGCAAATGCCTAAGGCAGGACTGGGCACATAATAGATATTAATATGCTATACCCATGCTCTGTCTCTGTTTGAGTTGGATAGGATTTTTCCTTACAATAAACAAAGACCCATCGGAGCCTGAGTAAAGAGTCTTTAGCCTTGGCGAGAATGGTTAACGCACTCAGCTGCTAACTGAAAGGGTGAAGGTTTGAATCTACCCAGAGGCACCTTGGAAGAAAGCCTGGTGATCTACTTCCAATAAATCAGCCGTTGAAAATCCTGTGGAGCAGCTTTACTCTGACAGGCACGGAGTTACCATAAGTTGGAGTGGACTTAGTAGCAACCGGGTAGAGGACGCAAGGATAACTCACAGAGCTCATGGTAGGGGGCTCCTGTACCTCAAGAGTCAAAGGCAGCAGAGAGGGGAACACTGCCTGCCTGGATTCTCTTCATCTCTCCTCTTCTCGCCTGTCTACCTATGTTTCTCTCCTCCAGATGCCTGGTGTTTCTACTCCCTACCACAAGGCAGACACAGCTCTCCACAGTTACTGAGTTGAATTCCACTTTATGTGGGAGATAACCAAAACAAGGCTGAGATGTCTTTCAAATTCCTAGGGGAGGGGCCCGATCAGCCAGCTTCAGTGCCCAACCCTGAGCAACCACACCAGCCCAGGAAATAGACCCTACTGAAAACACTCTAGCTGGTCTAGGTTGAATCAGGGACTCAATAACTGATCAAGGGAACAAAGTGAGATCATACAAAATGGATGCTGGAGGCTGGCTGCAGTGAGCAAGGGGAATCATGGGAAAGGCATGGGGGCTGTCAATCTGATAGGTATCCCCCACACCGTGATGAGGGGGCTGCTGACTGAAAGGTTGGCAGTTCGAACCCACCCCGCGGCTCCATAGGAGAAAGACCTGGTGATCTGTTTCTTAAGATTACAACCAAGAAAACGCTATGGGGCAGTCCTCCTCAGTCACATGGGGTCACTATGAGTCAGAATTGACTTGAAGGCACCTAACAACAATGCCATGACAAGGTCTATGGGTGGCCCAAATGGTTTCTACTCATCTGCTAACCAGAAGTTTGGTGGTTCAAACCCACCCAGTAGTGCCAGGGAAGAAAGGCCTGGCAATCTGCTTCCATAAAATTACAGCCAAGAAAACCCTATGGAACCCAGTTCTACTCTGTAACACATGGAGGTCACCATGACTTGGAATCAATTGGACGGCAACGGGTTTGGTTTTTTTTTTTAATATACCATGATGATGGCTTTGCATGCTCATTCAATGATGTGGTGTCAATTCCTTAGATCTGCATGGTGTTTTCAAACTTATACAGCACCTCCAACATTCAAGATTCATTTCATCTTTTTATATTCTTGGGATTTTGATGTTAAGCCCCATTTTCAGTTGAGAAAATGGGTTTGGAGAAGACAAGTGACCTGCTTGGGATCACAGAGTGAGTAGGTAGATAACCCAGGGCTCAGCCCCAGGTCTGCATCTTGATGTGACCTCTAACCCTGCTTCTTCCTAATTATAAGCCTGGGGCAGAAGTTGGTTTCGGGGGGGGAGCCAGAGCCCTGGATTGTGTGGGTTCACATCAGCTCCCACATTCCCACTGCCAGGACTTTTACAAGACGCACTGCAAAGCCCTACGCCTGCTAAAGCAGCTGGTACTGTGAGTGTCCACCTCCAGTTCACCACTGCGTGACCCCAGCAGCTGTCACAGAAACCTTCCGGCCCCCTCCACACCGCATGCCTCTGGGTGGTCACAGGTCCTGCACATCCAATCCAATGACACTGAAAAATGGCAGGTGTGTGTAGAACAGCAGGAAGCGCAGAGCAGGCGCAGGGCTAGTGTTTGCTGGAGTCAGTCTCTTCATTATTGTGCCCCCATCCCCACACCATGGGAGACCCCGCTTTCTGGGATAACTTCCTAATGCTCTTGTTGTTAAACCGAAAAACCAAACCTGTTGCCGTTGATTCGATTCCGACTCATAGCGACCCTATAGGACAGAGAAGAACTGCCCCATAGAGTTTCCAAGGAGCGCCTGGTAGATTCGAACTGCTGACCTGTTGGTTAGCAGATGTAGCTGTTAACCACTACACCACCAGGGTTTCCAATCAGCCCCCAACTCATGACTCAGGTGCAACGGAACCAACTGCTCCCAGGTCTTGTGTCATCCCCGTGACCATCTGCAGATTGGACCACTGTGATCCATAGGGTTTTTGCAGGCTGATTAGGAAGCAGATTACTGGGACTTTCTTCCTAGCCTGTCTTAATCTGGAACCTCCAGTGAAACATGCTCTACATCACAGCAACAAGCAAGCGTCAACTGACAGACAGGTGGCAGCTGGGCTTGAGGGGCACTGGCCAGGAACTGCCCTCAGGTCCCCAGCATGGACGGAGAGAATTCTACCACTGAAGCACCGCCGTCCCAACTTCTGAATGGTGTGGACGTTAGCTGCCATTAAGTTGATTCCGACTCGTAGTGACCCCGTGTGTGCAGAGTAGAACTGCTTGCTCCATACGGTTTTCAAGGCTGTGAACTTTCTGAAGTAGATTGCCAGGCCTGTCTCCTGAGGCATCACTGGGTGTTTCGAACTGCCAACCTTTGGACTAGCAGTCGAGGGCTTAACTGTTTGTGCCACCCAGGGACTCCCTAACTTCTGAATAGCACGTCCCAAAACACAAGAACACGCTAGTACCCACTCCTCAATGCAAATGATCCTCAAAACAGCCCTGGAGGTCCAAGGCTAGTCTGGGATCAGGAAACTGGGAACTCCAAGGGTTTGCTGGCAGAGCTGGGATTCTCACTCATGTCTCTTGACTCTGAGCCCTCTGCTCCACATGGCCGCCACGCCTAGGACAGTAAGACAGGGCAGGACGACACGATACACAACGTGAGTGATGGAGATCCCAATTACTGGGACCTTGAAGGGACTGTCTCCATGCTCTATAGGAAAAACTGAGGCCCTTTAACAAGTCATAAATACTCCCCCCCAGTTACCCTTTTCTCCACTGTCCCCCAACATAAATAGTGGGGCCCACACAATCTTTTCTGCTTTTAAAAGAAGCTCGGAGCAAAAAAAGGAAAAGAGACAGAGTCCATCATTTTCAGGCTGGGAGTTATAAACTTTTTATTCAGGCAGATTCTCCTTTTGTCATTAGCGTGTAATGAAGTATTCTCAGCTTTCACTGCCTTGGTAATTGTCTCTCAGAAGAATCTCATTAAACATTGCTGGATACTTTTGATCATTATTAATAAAAGTGGTAACTTAGAATACTCTTGCATTTCACAGTTGAGCCTGCAAACATGAAGCATTGAGCTAGATAATTAACGACAGGTGGAAGCTGCCAGGGAAAGCCACCAGGGGTGTCTTGTCTTTGTTCTTCCCAGCAGGGCCTCCCCAGGTTAGGGAAAAGGTTTGCCAACTAGAGCCTCATAATCTCTTCAACTAGTGGCTTCAATTCCTGCCCTACACACCACTTCCTGGCTGTGAGTCTATGGGCGTGTTTCTTAACTTCTCCAAACATCAGTAGTCTCATCCAGTAGTCTCATCGTTGTTGTAACTATTAGTGAGAAAATGAACTTCAAAGGTGAAATGTAAAAACGTTCACAAAATGCCAAGTAATATTATAACTCTTCAAGAAATACATACACAGATATTTTTATTCAAAATTATGAATTTTATCCTAGTTCATTGCAGCCCATTTGAACTAGGGCTCTTCTCTGTGATTATATTTGATTATATGTGAATAACATATACTACACACTTATTATGTGCCAGGCACTGTGCGAAGAACTTGAATAAGAATATGACAATCTAAGAAGTAGGAACTATTAACCCCATTTTACAGATGGGGAAAAATGAGGTCAGGGAGGTTACTTACCTTGTCCAAAGCCACTCGAGTAATAAGCAGCAGAGCTGGGACTCAAACCCATGCGATCCGTCTCCAGTGGCAGTGTGCTTTCCCACCTTCTCACATTTCTTTCTTTTGGAGTTCAAAGTAACCTTTATGAAAGAATAGAATTGTTGGCCTCAGAATCTACTCTGTCCCATCCTCAACCTTCCCGCATGTGAGCCAGAGAAGATCCCAAGACTTACCAGTGGATTGGCTAATACCCAATGTCCAGTCCTTACCAGGCTCCTTCTCAATTTTAGCCCTGAGGCAGATTATACTTCAAAAATACTCCATCAATATCTCCCATCCAACATGCTCATTTTATAATCCAATTTTGATACTCTTCCCATTCAGAGGTCTTCCATGTTCCTTCCCCTTAAATCTGGGAGTGTTTGCACTATACGACTAGGCTAGGTCATAAGAGACAAATACAGCTTCCACGTGGTTCTCTTGGGATGCTTGCTCTTAGAATTCGTCACCATGCTATGCGGAAGTCCAAGCATTCTTCGAAGAGACCATGAGGAGAGGCTTATGTGGAGTACCCTGGCCCTCAGACCTAAGTGAGATTCCAGCTAACAGCTAGCCCCAACTGGCCAGCTATGTGAGTGAGTAACCCCTCTTAGAAGTCAATCTTCCAGCTCCCAGCTGAGCCACCCTAGGCGATGCTACATGGAGTAGAGATGAGCCTTCCACACCAAACTCTCTAAATTGCAGATTCATGAGCTAAGTATTGCTTCAGCTACTATGTTCTGGGTGTTTTGTTTGTTTTTGTTTTTTAATGCAGCAAAAGATAAACCAGAACAAATTCCATCCTCCTTCTTTAGCTTTCTGGACCCCATATATTCAATATTCGACTCTTTCCTACAAGTGTTCACTTGAATGTGCCAAAGCACTTCACACTTAATGTGTTTTGGATATTCCACTTGGAATCCCCCCAAAAATGTTGCTCCCTTTCTTACTTTGAGAAGAAGTCTACAAAATTGTAACTTTTTGTGAGCCCATCAAATCGCTGAGCTCACAAGGCAGTCGAGTGAACTGAATTCCACAGTGGCAATCCCCTCTGAGAAGAGCAAAGTCACACAAAATGGTTCACCTTTGACAAAGCATGGGGAAAGGATGTGACCACCATACAAGTGCGTAAGAAGAAATCAGCTAAAATTTTAATTAAATCTTAAAGGTTGTGTGTAAACTATCACGGCAGTTTAGAAAATTGAGAGCCCCAGACGCAAAGGAAGTTTGTACTTACTTGCAAGCCCTTTTCCACATGCCTAGACTGTGTTCCTGAGAAGAACAAGGGGTAGAACAGGAGACAGGACAGAGAGAGCCCCATCAGCAGCACAGGTATTCAGGTGGTGCTCAGCTGCAGCTAGGTCACAGGCACAAAACCCTCCTCATTTACACAGATCTTTCTCTCCCAAAGTTAAAAGCCTTAACCCACTGAGGGAGAGACAGAAAACCCTCCAACTCCCAGGGCTTAATCAAACACACTCTAATTACGGGAAAAAGATAGTAGCAGAAAAAGAACTCTGGGAAAGGGGTAGAAGCAAAAGCCTTCTACCATGAAGAAGGGGGCAGAAAACATTCTCAGGCCCAGGATCTTGCACTGATACAAGCATAGATCTGCTACTGTTGGGGGAATATAGAGTCCAAGGCCAACCTTAGATACAAGGCAGTGTTTGTCTGGCACAGGGGGTAGGATCAGGATGTTAATAAAGTCTTATTCCTGAAGCCCAGGTGCACCAGGTCTGCCTGTGACTGAAGATAGACAAGAAGAATTGAGAAAAGTTTATGTGGCATCATGAGCCTCATACTAAGTAACAGCAATCTACTGCTGGAGTAAAGGCAAGAGCATGGAGAAAAACTCCTGTGGCACAGGTGTGCAGGGGCTGCTTAAAGCCAAGGGTGAATCAAGGAGACTGAGAAAAACTCCTGGTGCCCTAACACAAAGCACAAGATAGCCACAGACGAGCCATGGAGGATTTGAACCTTGTGGTCCTATCTCAGGCTGAGTTCTCCAGAGAAGCAAAACCAGTAAAGCATGAAAAAAATAGAGAGAGATTTATATCAAGGAAACAGCTCACACGATTGTAGGGGTTGGAATGTCCCAAGTCCTTGGATCAGGATAGAGACATTTTCCAATTCAGAGAGCCACAGAAGCTAGTGAACCCAAGATCAGCTGGTAAGAGAGCAGGGCTCCCACTTACAGGTTGTAAAGTTTGAGGAATCCCCAAGGTCAACAGGTAAGATTGCAAGATTTCTCACAATTCATGTGATTGCAGGGGCTGGCGAACCCAAGATTGGCAGGTCAGGAAGCAGGACTCTGGCTTGCAGGCTGTGAAGATCAACAAATCCCAAGATGGACAGGTAAGCTGCTAGCTCAAGTCCCAAGAACCAGAGGTCAGACAGGAGACAGCTGCTGGATCCAGAACAAGCCAACGACCTTGGCAAGGTCAGCAGGAAGGAAGTAGGCATTGGAAGGCAGAGAGATGAAGGCTGAGGGGACGGTGAGCCACCATAGGCACCACCCGCTAGTACCAATCAGCAGATTCCATCATGGGGGTGATCACATATCAAATTTCAATAGGGAAGCGATCACAACATTATACAACTGCCAAAATGCTGAGAATCAAGGCCCAGGCAACTTGACACACAATATTAGCCATCACAGGTGCTCTGAAAGGAAGGATAGCAAGAACAAAACCCTAACCCAACTCAACTCCCTCATTAGACTGACTCAACCCCTACATTAAGATTCTGATAGAAGAAGAGGTGTGCCCACTTCCAGGAGTAGAAATCATTGACCTCAGCCTCTACTGTTCTTTTACACACAATGTCTATCATTCAATTAAAAAATTATGGAACAAACACAAAGAGAAAAAGTAAACAACCCATTACTGAGAGATAAAATAATCAACAGAACTAGACTCAGGTGATCCCAATGTTGAACATCTCAGACTGGGACTTTAAAATAATTATGATTAATATTATAAAGAATCTAGTAGGGAAAGATGGGAAGCCTTCATGAACAGATGAAGACTTTTAGCAGAAAAATGGAAGCTATTTTAAAAATAGAAAAATGGAAATGCTATAAATTAAAAAAAAAAAATTATGTCTGAGGTGATGAATTCCTTCAGTGGACTTATTAGTAGAATGGACTCAGCTGAGGAAAGAATTGGTGAACTTGAATATAAAGCAACAGAAATTACCCAAACTAAAAAGTAAAGTGAAAAACCAAAGAGAGCATTCAAGAGATGATGTAAGATAGTCTAACATACATGTAATTGGAGTCCAAAAAGAGAGAAAATGGGAAAAAATATTTTAAGGAATAATGGGCAAGGATTTTCTGATATTAATGAAATACCACAAACCACAGACCCAAGAAGCTTAAAGAAAATCTAACAGAATAAATGACAACACACACACAAACACTCCTAGACACATGATACTCGAATTTCTGAAAATCTAAAAACCAAAGATTCAAAGAAACTCTTGAAGTTAGTCAAAGAAAAAAAAGAAACATTAAATACAGAAAACAAATATAATTCATCAAACTTCTTGGAAGAAATGATGCAATCCAGAAGCCAATGGAGTGACACCTTTAAAGGAAAAAAAAAAGTCAACCTGGATTAATATATCAAAGAAAAATGTCTTTAAAAAGTCAAGGTAAAATAGAGATATTTTGGGCAAACAAAAACAGGAAGAGTGCACTGCTAGAGGACTGTACAAGAAATGTTAAAGAAAATTCTTCTGGCAAAAAGAATATAATACCAAATGTAAATTTGGATCCATATAAAGAAATGAAGTACACCAAAAAGTGTAAAAATGTGGGTAAATATAAAAGGGATTTTTAAACTGATGTTTAAATTCCTTTAAAAGATAATTAACTGTCTAAAGCAAAAAAAAAAAAAAAACTAATAGTGTATGTGGGGTTTATAATATAAAATATATGTCAATTATATCATCAAAAATGGGAGAAAGTAAATGGAAATATACTGTTGTAGGTTCTTGCACTGTATGTGAAGTGGTATGAAATCACATGAAGGAAGTCTGGTAAATTAAAGGCATGTATTATAAACTCGAGAACAATCACTAAAAAGTAAAACAGAGATATAATAAACCAGTAATGGAGATAAATGTGGATTATGAAAAATATCCAACTGACAAGGCAGAAGAGAAGAAAAAGGTAAACAACAACAACAAAAACAGATGGAACGAATGGCAAAGATTAATCAGAAGATAACTTTTTTACCTTCAGCTTTTTTTCTTCCTCAGTCTGGGGTCATATTTAAGGGAAGGTAATGCATTCTTAATGAACCTTGGCCTTTTCAATCAGCACCCAGTATTCTGTGGACTATTCTTGAAGTTGCCAAGACCATTGACGGAAGAAAATGGTTTCTCCTTCATTCAGCCTTTAGCTCGCAGCCACAGAATATTTCAAGCTCTGAAGAATCTTTACAAAAGGTTATTGATTTTATCAAGGGTAGATAGGAGTCAGGCTTGTTACCTGAAGAGAGGTCTGTGCAGAGTTGCTTAGCAATCGAAACATCACCTGGGAAACAAAGACCTCTATGTCCTCCCTCCTACTTCAAGTACGGCTCTTGGTCCTCATTCCAGAGCTCCCACATGCTTGTTTTTGGACTGAAATGGAATTTTAAATGTAAGATATTTTCTAGGATATAGTTAAGTGTCTTTTAAAAGTAAAAGAAGGAAAAAAAACCTAACACAATCATATATTTAAATCCAACTATATTGATAACAGAATTAAATAAAAATGGTCTAAACAACTCAACTGAAAAACAGAATGATCAGACTGGATTAACAAAAAGAAAGATCCAACTATATGTTGTCTACAAGAAGCACATTTCTTAAAATAAAGCCTTAGAGAAATTAAAAGAAAAAAATGGAAAAAGACACATCACACAAGCACTAAGCAAAAGGAAGCTGGAGTGGCTATACTGAAAACAAATCAAATAGTCTTCAGGACAAGAACTATTACCAAGGATAAGAGGGACATTACATAATCAAGAATACATAACAACCCTTAATGTGTATGCACCTCACAACACAGCTTCAAAGTATGTAAAGCACAAACTGGATAGTTTTGGAAGGAAAAACAGACAAATCCACAATCATAGACGTATTCTTTACCACTCTCTCTGTAATTGGTAGAACATGTAGACAGAAAATCAACAAAGGTATGTTGTTGTTAGGTGCTGTCGAGTCGGCTCTGACTAGCGACGCTATGTACAATAGAACAAAACATCCTCACACTTGTTGCTATGCTTAAACCCATTGTTGCAGCCACTGCGTCAATCTCATTGAGGGGCTTCTTCTTTTTTGCTGACTCTCTACTTTACCAAGCATGACGTCCTTGTCCAGGGACTGGTCCTCCTGATAACATGTCCAAAGTACACGAGAAAAAGTCTTGCCAGCCCATTTCTAAGGAGCATTCTGACTGTACCTCTTCCAAGACAGTTTGTTCATTCTTCTGGCAGCCCATGGTATGTTCAACATTCTTTGCCAACACCACAATTCAAAGGCATCAATCCTTCTTCAGTCTTCCTTATTCACTGTCTAGCTTTTGCATGCATATGAGGCAATTGAAAACACCATGGCTTGGGTCAGGCACCCCTTAGCCCTCAAAGTCACGTCTTTCCTTTTTAACACTTTAAAGAGGTCTTTTGCAGCAGATTTGCCCAACGCAATAAATCGTTTGATTTCTTGATTGCTGCTTCCGTGGGTGTTGATTGTACATCCAAGTAAAATGAAATCCTTGACAACTTCAATATTTTCTCGATTTATCATGATGTTACTTATTGGTCCAGTTGTGAGGGGTCTTGTTTTCTTTATGTTGAGGTGTAATCCATGCTGAAGGCTGTAGTCTTTGATCTTCATCAGTAAGTGCTTCAAGTCCTCTTCACTTTCAGCAAGCAAGGTTGTGTCATCTGCACATCGCAGGTTGTTAAGGAGCCTTCTCCAATCCTGATACCACATACTCCTTTAGATTATTTGCTCAGCACACAGATGGATAAGTATGGTGAACGGATACAATCCTGACACACACCTTTCCAGATTTTAAACTACACAGTATCCCCTTGTTCTGTTTGAATGACTACCTCTTGGTCTATGTACAGACCTGAAAAACAAAACAAGAGAGCATGAACATAATCTTCCAGAAAATAGAAGAGGAAGGAAGAATTTCTGATTCATTTTATGAGGCCATAATTACCCCAATACTTAAGCCAGTCAAAGAACTTACAAGAAAAGAAAACCACATAACAGTGTCCCTTATGCTCATAGATCCAAAGTATTAGCAAACTGAAGCCAAAAAATGTATTTAAAGTATAACATGTCATGACCTAGTGGGGATTATCCCTGAAATTCAAGATTGATTCAAAATTCAACCGATGTAATAAATCTCGGCAAAATTCTGAAAAAGAAAAGCCATATGATCATCTTAACAAATGCTGAAAAAGCAGTTGACAATGCTCAACATCCATATATGATATTAAAAAAAAAAACCTTGATAGAAGACATTTATGAAAAAAATATGTAGCTAACATCGTGCCCAATTGCTAAAGATCGAATGCGTTTCCTCAAAGACTGGGAACAAGGCAAGGGTGTCTGCTTTCCTCAATTCTATTTAATATTGTACTAGAAGTCCTATTCTGAAGTGAATTGTGTCTCCCAAAACCCGCTGCCGTCAAGTTGATTCCAACTCACAGTGACTCTATAGGAGAGTAGAAATGCTTCATAGGGTTTCCAAGGAGCAGCTGGTAGATTTGAACTGCCAACTTTTAGATTAGCAGCTGAGCTCTTAACCACTGCATCACAAAGATATGTTGAAGTCCTAACCTCTGCACCAGTGCATGTGACCTTGGAGAGATAAGGTTTTTTTTTCCAGATGTTACCAGTTAAATTAATGAAGCCATACTGGAGCAGGGTGGGCCGTAATCCTAATCCCACTCCCTTCTGAGTGGTATTTTATACAGTGAAACCTGTGAGAGCTGGAATTCTATGGGACTGCCTTGTTTTTACAGGTCTCGCAAGTTTTTCGCCTTTGACAGGGTGTAGTCTTACTGCTTCTCTGTTGTACCTTTCAGTGGAAAATATTCGGGTTTTCCTTTTCTGACAGGTTTCTGCCTTACACAGTTTCCAGATTTTGCAGGTTTTACCGTACAAGAGAAGGACAGACATGGAAACAGAGTCACACAAAAGGGGGAAGACAGCATACAAGGATCACCCTACAAGCCAAGAAACACCTGGGCCTACCAGAAAGGCTCTTGCCCTAGAAAAAAAAAAAAGAGCCAACAGAGAGAGCATAATTCTGCCGGGGTCTTGAATTTGGACTACTAGTCTCCAGAACTGTGAGAAAATAACTTTCTGTTCTTAAAGCTACCTCCTTTGTGGTCTTTTTGTTATGATAGTCCTAGGAGACTAAGACATTCTACCAGTACAAAAGGCAAGAAAAAGAAATAAAAGGCATACAGGATTAAAAAGGAAGAACTATGACTGTATATTCACAAATAACATGATTGTCTATGCAGAAAATCCCAAAAATCTGCCAAAAAAGCTCATAGAACTAGTAAGTGAATCCCGCAAGGTTGATCACAGTTGTATTTCTAAATACTAGCAAAGAACAATTAGAATTACATTTTTTAAAATGCCATTTATAATAGCATCAAAAACATGAAATACTTAGGAATAAATAAAATATATGCAAGATCTTTACTCAGAAGCCTACAGAACATTGCCGAGGGAAGCTAAAAGGAACATAAGTAAATGGATATGCCACGTTCATGGATCAAAAGACTCAGTATTATTAAGAAGCCACATTTCCCCAAATTGATCACAATCCTAGTAAAAATCTCAGAATGCTTTTTTGTAAAGATTAACAAATTGTCTATAAAGTTTATATGGAAAACAAAGGGCTAGAGTATCTAAAGGAATTTTGGAAAAGAACAATGTTGGAGGACACACACTAACTGAATTCAAGACTTGCTATATGTGGTGAAATATGCTCTTTTATGTAGTCTTTTGCCTTGATTCTTTGGAGAAACAGCTTGAGAGATTTTTCCCCTAAGCCCTGAGGAGCTACTTTTGCCCTAGTTTCCTACCTCAGGGGGTTTGTTACTTTCATCCAGGTTGAATGACATTTCCTGGGTGAACTGTAAACAACTTAGTTTGATACTTCTTGTCTGGTCCTAGGCTGCAGCCTGCTGTGTAATTGGTATGCACCTTGCAGGGATTAGTCAATAAAGTATGCAAATGAAGTGTCTATGGCCCACTGAGAGGAGATTGGTCAGTCCGTTGCCCTGGTAGGAGGGGCATGCCTTGAAATTGATAAGGAGTTTGTAGATATAAGCAGCCAACCCCACAGAAGTTTTTCAGACAGAAAGAAGCAAGAATACAGGAAGCCAACAGAAGCAGAAGGAAGAAAGGAAGAGAGAAGCAGAGAGTGAGGCGGCAAGGAACCTCCTAAAACAGCTGTAACAAGGGTCAAGGGCTGTAACACGGAAGACAGCAGAAGTCCCGGAAGGGGCCTAGCTGCAGAGTTGGTGGTGACAGACAGCAGGGCCAAGAGGAGCCTGTCCTGAGGGGACCAAGAGGAGGCCTGCCCTTAGAGGGATGAGAGGAGGCCTGCACAGTCAAGAGGAGCTGAGAGAGCTGTCCTGCCCTGAAGAAGGGAGACTTTGCCTACATGCTTCCTGATCCTGACCCTAAATTGTAGTTTGTTACTTCCTTAATAAACCACTTAACTGTAAGTATGGTCCGTGAGTTCTGTGTGGCCGTTTCAATAGATTCTCAAACCCAGAAGAGAAGTAGAGTGCCGTGGGAGGGACAGCTGCTGTCAGTAGTGGTAAAATAGATTGGAGAGTGGAGGTATGCCTGACCTCCACCTCATAGGAATCAGCTTTGGGCTGATCCTGGTCATTACCGCCCCTCATCCCTCCCCCTCCCCCCACCCCGGCCAAGTTAGACAGGTTCTGACGACAGTACTCTTACAACTATGGCCATTCTGCACTATAAAGTTACAATAATCAAGACAGTGTCTATTGGCATAAGAAAAGACACATGTATCAGTGGAACAGAAAGTCCAGAAATAGACATACATATATATAGTCAATTGATTTTCAATAAATGCGCCGAGAAAATTCAATAGGGAAAGAATATGCTTTTTAACAAATAATTCTAGAAATTTAGACATACGTATGCACGCACACGCACAAAAATGAACCTCAACCCCTAACTTGCCCCATATACAAAAATTAACTTGAAATGGATTATAGACATGAAGTTAAAATCTAACACTGTAAAACTTCTAGAAACAAACAAACATGGAAGCAAATGTTTGTGCAAAATGCACACACCATAAAATAAAAAATTGATCAATGAGATTTCATCAAAATTTAAAGCTTCTGGACATTGAGAGACATTGTTAAGAAAACTTAAAAACAAGCTACAGACTGGTAGAAAATCTTTGCAAAATATCTGTCTGATAAAGGACTTGTATCTAGAATATGGAAACCCTGGTGGCGTAGTGGTTAAGTGCTACGGCTGCTAACCAAAAGGTCGGCAGTTCAAATCCGCCAGGTGCTCCTTGGAAACTACGGGGCAGTTCTACTCTGTCCTATAGGGTCGCTATGAGTCGGAATTGACTCAACGGCAGTGGGTTTGGTTTTGGTTTTTAACATAATTAATCATAGGGAAATTCAAGTGAAAACCAGAATGAAGTATCACGCTACACCTGCTAGAATAGCCAAGATTTTAAGAGCTGGCAATAGCAAGTGCTAATGAAAACGCTGAGAAACTGGAATTCTCGTATATTGCCGGTGGGAATGCAAAATGGCGTAGCCACTCTTGGACAACATTTGGTAGTTTCTTGTGATGTTAAATATACACTTGCCACGTGACTTAGTAATCCCACTCCTAGGTATTTGCTCAAGAGAAACGCAAATATGTGCACTCAAAGTTATGTATGTGAATATTTATAGCAACTCTGTTCGTAATAACCCCAAACTGGAGACAACCAAGACGTTCTTCAGTATGATAAACAAATCATGGTAAAATATATACATACAACGGAATACTACCCAGAAAATAAAAGGACTAAATTACTGATCGCAAACCCATTATTCTAAATAAAAGAATCTAGACACAACAGACTCTATGCTGTATTATTCATTGTATATTACGTTCTGGAATAGTTAAAAGTATAGAGATAGGAATCAACTCAGTATTTGCCAGGGCTGTGGGTAGGTATACAGTATCGACTACAAAGGGGCAGAAGAGAAATTTGGGGGGTGATGGAAATACTCTATATCTTGATTATGGTGGTAGTTACACAACTGTATATATTTTTCAAAAGTCATCAAATTATAGACAAAGATAAATCTTACTGTATATGATTTATACTTCAATAAACGTGATTTAAAAAAAATCAGCCTTAATATGTCCAGGTCAAACTTATCATCTCCGTCCCTTATACACTCCAGCTTTCTCCTGATGACCCCTTCCTCCATGAACGGTGCCCAGTCACCCAAGCCAGAAGCTTGAGAGTTATCCACAAGTTTGCTTTTCTCCCTCACTTTGCCACTTCCAGTCTTTAAACCCCACTGATTCTACCACCCAAATATTTTTCTTCCTCATCTCTTGAGCTCTTTCCCCCTTTCTACTCCCCCACAACTTCTCACTGCTCTGTCTCCAGGCCACCAACCTATGGTATCCAAAGTGGACCACATCACTGCCCTACTTCAGACCCTTCCCTGGTTCCTCATTGCCCCCCAGGACAGGTTCCAAACACTTTAGCAAGGAACAGAAAGCCCTTTGTAATCTGGCACCCGGTTACTAGGCATGCCTCATCTCATAGGTTCCAGGCATGGTGAGGGGCCCCATTTCATGACAACTTCCTACCTTGGCAGATGCTGTTATCTTTGCCTGGAATTCTGCTCTCCTTGTTTATACAGAATGTGGGTGATGGGGTGGAAAAGCAACCGATTGTTAAGAAATCAAACTACAGCTACGACTATCGACTGCTCTGACAGGGATCACAATAGAAGGTCTTGAGCAGAGCTGGAAAAAATGGTAGAACAAAATTCAAAAGCAGGAGAAACCCCGAGAGTTCTGCCCCCAGACACCCTTTTAACTCAGGACGGAAATCACTTCTGAGGTTCACCCTTCAGCCAAAGATTAGACAGGCCTATAAAACAAACAATAACACACGTAGTTCAACCATGTGTAGGAGACTAAACGGGCACACCAGCCCAGGGGCAAGGACCAGAAGGCAGGAGGGGACAGGAGCTGGACGAATGGAAATGGGGAGTCCAAGGTTGAGAAGGGGAGAGTGTTGACACGTCATGCGGTTGGCAACCAATGTTACAAGACAATATGTGTATTAATTGTTTAATGAGAAACTAATTTGCTCTGTAAACTTTCACCTAGAACACAATAAATAAAAAAAAGAAAGAAAAGAAATCAAGGTCTGGAGCTAGACTGTCTGGTTTTGAATCCAGGAGCCCTGGTGGTGCAGTGGTTAAGAGCTCAGCTGCTAACTAAAAGGTCAGCAGTTTGAATCTACCAGCACCCTTTGGAAACCTTGTGGGGCAGTTCCACTCTGTCCCACAGGGTTGCTATGAGGTGGAATCCACTAGACGGCAATGGGCTTGGCTTTTTTTTTTTAACTTGTCATTTAACTTTGGATAATTAGTTACTTGAACTTTTTGTAACTCAGCATCCTCATCTCTAAAATAGGGATATTAATCTATCTCTTTTTTTATACCAACTTGTGATGATTTTCCCTAGAATCAAACCCCCTGCCATCGAGTCAATGTCAACTTATAGCAACCCTATAGGATGAGTAGAACTGCCTCATAGGGTTTCCAAGGAGTGGCTGGTGGATTCAAACTGCCGACCTTTTGGTTAGCAGCTGAACTCTTTTTTTTTTTTTCCAGTTTTTTAATGAATTCCTTAGCTATATCAATTCTACTATTGACCCTATACGGGCAGTTCCACTCTGTCCTATAGGATTGCTATGAGTCGGAATCAACTCGATAATCATAGTAACTACGTCCTGACTTGCCCTGTTGTTTTTACTAGATCTTCACTCTCAACGGTGTCTTGTTTTGGATGGTAAATATATGCTCTCCCCGTTTATAAAGCTGTTAGTGAATTACACGAGTTAATATGTATAGTGTGCTTGAAAAAGTGCCCAGTATGTGCTAAGTGCTATGTGAGTGTTTCAGAAAAACTTAGTTTTGTGAAAGAAGGGAGAAGGGAGGGAGAGAGGGAAGGGAGGAGGGAGGGAGGGAAGGGAGGAGGGAGGGAGGGAGATCGCTGTACTGTATTTACCAACAGCCTACCAACTTGTGATGATTTTCCCTAGAATCAAACCCCTGCCCTCGAGTCAATGTCAACTCATAGGAACTCTATAGGACAGAGTAGAACTGCCTCATAGGGTTTCCAAGGAGCAGCTGGTGGATTCAAACTGCCGATCTTTTGGTTAGCAGCTGAAGTCTTTTTTTTTTTCCCAGTTTATTAATAAATTCCTTAGCTATATCAATTCTACTATTTATCTAATCTATTGTGCTTTGTATTTCAACTAATGTATCATTTACAAATAACATTTCTACTTGGTTCTTTTTTATAGTTGGTTTCATATTGCTAGTGTCTTTCTTAGCTAGTATCTTTCTTAGTAGATATTAGGAATTTCTCACATTGCTAATATCTCTTTTAGTCTATTTATTATGCTTATTTTGAATCCTTGTCCCATAAGTTCCGAAACTTGTTCTTCTCGTGGACTCTAATCCAGTTTGCTGTTGTCTTTTGAAATAGTTGTGCTGCTCAGATGTCTCCTTATTTTGACCTATGAGCTAATATTCCTTTTAGGATATTTATCACTATGTCTAGCAACATATATGGGGAAAGGCCAAGGGTCAACCTCCAATCTAGGTCTGACCTGATGACCTCAAGGATTGTTTGGAGTATAGAAGGGCAGGAATATGAGCCTAAGGGTAGAGAGCTTTGTTGTGTTGTTGTTTGTGGCCATCAAGTCGATTTTCAACTCATGTCCTTATGTGATAGAGTGGAACTGCCCCATATGGTTTACTAGGCTATAATTTACACAATAGTAGATTGCCAGGTCTTTATCCCACAGAGTAAGCCTTAAAAAAAAAAAAAAATTTTTTTTTTTTTTAAGCCTTAGGCACCAGAAAACCACCTTAGTTTGAATCTACCAATTAGGGAGGCTTGAGTGAGGAGGCAGGGCAAGATGGACAAGTGACTTCCCAAGGCCTATCAATCCCCACATGTTTTTTGTTTGTTTGTTTGTTTATTGTCCTTTAGGTGAAAGTTTACAGTTCTAGTTAATTCCTCATTCAAAAATTTATACACATTATTTTGTGACATTGGTTGCAATCCCCACAATGTGACAACACACTCGCCCTTTCTACCCTGGGTTCCCTGAGTCCATTCGGTCAGTTCCTGCCCCTTCCTGCCTCCTCATCCTGTTTTTGGACAGGAGCTGCCCATTTGGTCTCATATATCTGATTGAACTGAGAAGCACATTCCTCACATGTATTATTTTTTGTTTCATGGTCCTGTCTAATCTTTGTCTGAAGAGTGGGCTTCAGGAATGGTTTCTGTTCTGAGTTAACAGAGCATCTGGGGGCCATAGTTTTGAGGGTTCCTCCAGTCTCTGTCAGACCATTAAGTCTGGTCTTTTTACGTGAATATGAGTTCTGTTCTACATTTTTCTCCTGCTCTGTCTGGGACTGTCGGTTTTGCTCCCTATGAGGGCGGCCATGGGTGGCAGCCAGGTATCATATAGTTCTTCTCGTCTCAGGCTGGTGGAGTCTCTGGTTTTTTGGTCCTTTCGTCCTTTGGGCTAGTGTTTTCCCTGTGTCTTTGGTTTTCTTCATTCTCCTTTGCTCCAAGTGGGATGGGACAGATAGATGTATCTTAGTTGGCAGCTCCCAAGCTTTTAAGACCCCAGATGCTACTCACCAAAGTGGGATGTAGAATATTTTCTTTATAAGCTATGTTATGTCAATTGACCTAGATGTCCCCTAAAACTATGGCGCAGCTGAGCTCTTAACCACTGTGCCACCAGGGCTCCAAAAAAAAAAAACAAACCCGTTGTTGTTGAGTCAATTCTGACTCATAGCGACCCCATAGGACAGAGTAGAAACTACCCCATTGGGTTTCCAAGGAGCGGCTGGTGGACTTGAACTGCTGACTTTTTGGTTAGCAGCTGAGCTCTTAACCACTGCACTACCAGGGCTCCTCCCTAGAATCAGTGACACAAAATTCAGACTTTTCAGCAGCATGTTATTTGGATACCAGGACAGGTTCCAGAAAGCCCCATATACCTTCTCCCCCTTGTTTGTGAATAACTAGCTCTTATTTCCTTTCCGTGGAACCAAGCAGGAGCTGCCAGGCTTCCAGGGGGAGGCTCATCCTGCCGTGCCACGGGGAGGAGGTATAGCCTGCCTCTCAGGGTCTGATACAGAACCAAGCAGAGGATCTGTGCTGGGCTTTAAAGAAAGCCTTTGAGATACTTTAGCAAAGCCACACCTTTTCCACGGTTGGGTTTATTAGTAAAGGCACCATTTGGCTCCAAGCACTAGACCAAGAGCCCCAGACCACATTTGGAAATGTGCTGTTCTTGCCCATGTCTTCTCATGGACCATCCCGCCTGCCTGAAATGCTTAAGCTTCCTCCTCCACTTATGAAAATCCCATCAAGACCTTGCTCGAACTACATCCTACCTATTGTCCACATTTCACCACTCTCTCCTCAGACCGCTGGGCCAGAGCTGGGTCTGACCTCAAAGTAGCTTTCAGCGAGCTGGTCTGCAGTGGGGAGAGAGCCAGGGAATGAACAGAGCCCGAGACAGAGTCCTAAAAAGGCTCGTGTATGTGTGCAGGTGCCTAGGTGTGTTTCTGAAAGCAGAAAACACAGATTTGGGAAACATCAAGTTTAACGGGAACAGGAGTTAAGATTCCAACCAGGAGACAGAATTAAGGGTCAGGACAAAATGGTTGGGACCAAGTCAGCAAAACTGACCAGAGGAAGATCTATTGCATTAGAAGAGGGAAGTTACCAAGGTTAATTAGCAGAAGTACAGTGTATAAAATTAGTGAATTCTTGGGAACATAGACAGATCTCTAAAGCTTGTGGAGAAATAGACAAAATCAGGTAGGGGAAAACTTCGGAATCTCTCTATTCTCATGACCAAAAACATGAAACAAGCCACCGATGCATCGTCTGACCAAGTAGGGCTAAGATTTCACAAAAGGCTTCATTGTTCATCTATCAGTTCGGAAGGGGAAGAGCCAGCAGAAGGCCCCAGGAAGGAATGCAAACCCAGAGGAAGATGTCAACCCAAGAGTGTGGGTGATAGAAATCTGAAGCTTATTAGGAGCAGCAGTAGGCACGTTGGCTCCAACCGCAAAGAGTGATGAATCCAACAAGCAGACAGAGCCTATCCATGAGGAAGCTGGGAGTGATATTTGGAAATCCAAATAGGTGTCAGCACCACCACTGGCAATCAACTCCAACCCCGTGGGTTGTGGGTTCTGGCGAGCAGGACTGGAAAGACCAAGGCAGGGAAATCCCAGACCAGTGCATCACAGTATGGGAAAGGTCTTCAGAGCAGGACACTCAGGAACAAGGCAGGGGATCTAGGCCAGGGTGGGACCAGGAGCAGGGCCATTTCTTGGATAAGTCCCTCTCTCAGAGTGCTGAAACCTTCACTAAGCTGGGTCTGTAACGTTGCAGGTGCCAGACAAGAGGTCCCTGCTGTGAGACAAGACGAGCTGAAGGGCAGGAAGGGCAGGGATCCAGGTAAGACTGACAGTGATCACCCCACACTTCCAGGCGGTGAAGTCTTGGGGGGAAATCATCGTTTCACAATGTACCCCGCTGAGCCCACATTTTGTCTGTAAAGGTAGGACAGGCTTCATCCATGCGGAACCATATACTCTCTGCATCTTGATTTCCTCTCTGTGACAACTCTTTGGTCTGAGCGTGTTCCTCCCAGCTTCTCCCCACATCAGAGACGGGAAGCACAGAGAAGAGCGTGGTCCAGTGCCCTCCAAAGTCATTGATGACCGCAACGGAAGTAGTTGGGGGTCAACAATAAAGTTAGGGGCTAAAATTATTCAAGCTCTTAAAATGGAATAATAAGGTAACTTTCTTCTTCCCGTTATGAGCTCATTTAATTGTAAAGATCTTAATAAATTCAGCCTGATTAACTCCAACCTTGTGGGGGAAGGTTATTCAGTGTTGTGGAATTAATTTTAAACAGAAGGCAAAAAAAAAAAAAATGAGAACATGAAGGAAGAAATCCTTTGGTGCAGGAGACGTAGTGAGGGAGCTGTGTGTGCACAAAACTGAAGCTAGGGGAGTGCCCACTGTGAGGCTGGGCCTGTTTCTGGAATCACACGGTGACCTTTGATTGATCATTTGCCTTCTTGAACTTGGCACCATAAACAGCTCTCCGAGGCCCAGAAGCAGCTTGACTTGTACGTGTCCCAGCACTGAAGGTAAAGAGTGGGCCCCCACGGGGCCTACAAGAATTGTCCTGGACCCCTCTTCTGCATTACCCCAACCTGTCCTCCCTTGGCTCTAATGCTTTGTTGCCCCCGAGGGCTCCTGTGTCACTGTGACCACTGTGCATGGTTTCTTGTCCTGGCTCCTCATCCAGCTGCTGTTAGTTGCTATCAAGTCAGCTCCCACTCAAAGTGACGAACCATTGCCAGGTCCTGTACTATCTTTATGACCATCCATATGTTTGAGTCCATCATTTCAGCTATTGTATCAATCCATCTCATAGAGGATTTCCCTCATTTTTGCCAACCCCCTACTTTACCAACCATCATGTCCTTTTCTAGCACTTGGTCTTTCCTAATAACAGGTCCAAAGTAAGCGCGCCAAAGTCTTGCCATCCTCGATTCTAAGGATCATCTTGGGTTGTATTTCTTCTAAGACCAATTGGCTCCTTCTTCTCCTGGTCCACTGTATATTCAATATTCTTTGCCAACACCATAATTCAGAGGCATCAATTCTTCTTCTGTCTTCCTTTTCCGCTGTCCAGCTTTCACACACACATAAGGTGAGTGAAAACACCGTGGCTTGGGTCAGCTGTACTTTAGTCCTCAAAGTGACATCTTTGCTATTTAACACTCTGAAGAGGTCTTTTGCAGCAGATTTCCCCAAGGCAATATGTCATTTGATTTCTCGACTGCTGTTTCTGTGAAAATTGATGGTTGATCCAAGTAGAATGAAATCACTGACAACTTTAATTTCTCGTTAATTTATCACGGTGTTGTTCATCTGTCTGTCAGTTTGTCGTACTGTGGTGGCTTGTGTATAGCTCTGATGCTGGAAGCTATACCAGCAGGATCATCCATGGTGAAGAAGTTTCAGGAGAGCTTCCAGACTAAGAAAGACTAGGAAGAAAGGCCTGGTGATCTACTAGCAAAAATCAGCCAATGAAAACCTTGTGGATCTTCTACTTACCAGCTGCTTGACCTTGGATAAGTTGATCTCTTTTTTGTCGGTTTCCTAATGAGGTCAACAAGGCCCACTCTGACAATTAAATACGCATGGCATGCTGCGCCCAGTTGGAGGAACACATCAAATGCCCCATCCGTGGTAGCTGTTACTGTCCTTATTGTTCTGTGGTCTTGGTGTGTGTTTTCTGGAGTTTTCTAGAACTGCTGCCCCATGAACTTCTGGCTGACATGTACCCCCTGGCTCCCTCCATTTCAAACCTCTCTAATCAGTTGCTTGAGTCCCCAACACTGACCTTGGCCCACAGGCCTGCCTACGCGATTGGAAAGAGGTGGTCATTCATCAACATAACGTTCACCTGTGCCAGGTACTGTGCTCCGCAAGCAATGTGATTCTATCTAAACCTCAGGGCAGCCTTCACAGTCCTATTTTAGAAATGCTGGGGGAGGTTTACTGGCTTGTGCTGGTGGGCTCAGGAAACCTAAATAGTTTCCTACACCCACAATCCCTATGGTTTCTAACCAATTTAAGAAATCAAAATGAGCGCTATTAAAATACAATCTCTGCTTTATTACTTCAAGTTCAGGGCTTACTTGAAAAGCTGGATTGGAGGGCACAGCTCTGATCAGAGGCAGAAAGAGGGCTTCCCCCCACTTCTCCCTGAATGAAGTTCACCCCTGTCCAGGCAGGGCACTGGGCAGCTGCAGGCCTCCCTGTTCGGGGTGCGGAGGAGCTGAGGGCAGCGCCTCTTCCTGAGAAGCTTACCATGTAGGAGAGAAAGCAGAGTGCAAGATGTGCTGGGCTTGGGGTTAAACAAACAAACGAATAGTTGCCATGGAAGTCAACTACAACTCACGGCAGCCCCACGTGTGTCCCAGTAGAACTATGCTCTGCAGGGTTTTCAGTGGCTGATTTTTTGGAAGTAGATCACCAGGCCTTTCTTCCGAGGCATCTCCAGGTGGATTCGAACATTCAACCTTTTTGTTAGCAGCCAGGCACATTAATTATCTGCACCAGCCAGGGACTCCCAGAGGGAGCAAAATTGTGGAGTTGGGCCCCACCCAGGTGGAGAACAGGCATGAAACAGGTGTGCTTTTCTCCCGCCACTGTCCAGGTATGCTACCTGAGTGTCCCCTCCTGCTGGTGGTAGAGCCAATCGAGGGCAGGTCCCAGGAATTGCTGATCACTGATTGCATCTGGAGGTCTGTTTGCTTTAAAACACAGATTTCCTATCTGATTGAAAACTCTCCCCGTCCTCCCCAGTTAGTCAGGCTTAGGGGGGACCTGAAGTGGGCAGGGGGCTTAGTTTGCTCCTTCACCCCTCCCCTGCCCTTCTTTGGAGCAAGGAGAGGTAGGTTCTACCTCTGTGCATGTCCCCAACCCTCCAAACCCCACCCATACTGTCTTAGGCAGGGTTCTCTAGAGAAGCAAAACCAGTAATATGTATAAATACATAGAGATTTATATTAAGGAAACAGCTCACGCGATTGTAGGGGTTGGAAGGTCCCAGGTCCTTGGATCAGGATAGAGTCCTTTCCCAATTCACGGAGCCGCAGAAGCTGGTGAACCCAAGGTGAGCAGGTCAGAGAGCAGGGATCCCGCTCACAGGTTGTGATGGTCAAGGAATCCCCAAGGTTGGCAGGCAAGACCGCAAGGTTTTTCCTGAGTCAATTAGCTGCAGGGGCAGGAGAACCTCAGACAGGCAGGTCAGGGAGCAGGACTCTTGCTCACAGGCCGTGAAGATCGGCGAATCCCAAGACGGACAGGTAAGCTGCTAGCTTAAGTCCCAAGAACCAGAGGTCAGACAGGAGACAGCTGCTGGAGCCTGAACAAGCCCACCACCTTTGCAAGGCAAGCAGGAAGAAAGTAGGTGGTGGAAGGCGGACAGATGAAGGCTGAGGGGGCGGTGAGCCACCACAGGCCCCACGCCCACCGGTACTACTCAGCAGATTCCATCATGGGGGTGATCACATATCAAATTTCAACAGCAAAGTGATCACAATGTTATACAACTGCCAAAGCACTGAAAATCATGGCCCAGCCAAGCTGACACACCATCTAACCATCACACATACCAACTGAAACAATCTTCAAGAATTTGCCTGGTGTCCAAGCACATGGATCCTTTTTAAAACTTTTATCACAAATCATCTTGTTTGGGGGTAATGAAAATATCTTGAAACTAAATAGAGAAAATGGTTGCACAAAGCTGTGAATGTGCTAAATGCCAGTGATTGTACATTTTAAATGGTTAGTTTTTATGTTATGTGCATTTCACCACAATAAAATAAATGTTAAAAATTCAAATTACCCAATGAATCCTCCTATACTCATTAGCCACCCTTAACAGTCATCAAGATGTTGCCATATTTGCTTCGTATATGCCCATTTCCACTTTTATTTTCTTAATCTAGTGACACAGTGTTAAGAGCTTGGCTGCTAACCGAAATGTTGGCAGTTCGAATCCTCCAGGAGCTCCTTCGAAACCGTATGGGGCAATTCTACTCTGTCCTATAGAGTTGCTATGAGTCAGAATTGACCGGACAGCAGCGGGTTTGGTTTTTTTGGGGGGAGGTTTATTTTATTATTTTACTCTTATGAACTTCTGTGTGCTTCTCCAAAAAGTATCAATATTTTTCTACTTAATCACAATGCCATTACCACACCTAACAGAATTAACAGTAATTCCGTGGAACCTGAAATCAATTTCCCAGTCCGTAATCATACTTCCCTGATTGTCTCAGAAATGTCTTTTAGCATTGGTTTGATTGAGGCAGGGCTCACAGGGAATGCACACATTACATTTGGCTGTTATTTCCCTCCAATCTCTTCATCTAAAGCAGTCCCTCCTTTTTTCCCCTTTGCCATTTACTTGTTGCAGAAGCAATAGGAACGTGGAATTTTAAAAAGGCTCCATGCTCGGTGTGGTTTTTTTTTTTTTTTTGGACTAAGGGTTGTGACCTATTGAGTCCCTGGATGGTACACAGAGTTAATGTTCTCACCTACTTACTAAAAGGTTGGAGGTTGGAGTCTACCCAGAAGCACCTTGGAAGAAAGTCCTGGCAAGCTATTTCCAAAAAACCAGCCATCGAAAACCCTACGGAGCACAGTTCCACTCTGACGCATGGGGTCACCATGAGTCAGAATCCACCCGACAACAACTAGTTTGTGTGTTATGTGACCCGTTTTCATGGATTGAATTGTGTCCCCCCAAGATGTGTATCAACTCGGCTAGGGCATGATTCTCAGTGTCGTGTGGTTGTCCACCATTTTGTGATGTGGTGTGATGTGATGTGATTATCCTCTGTATTGTAAATCCAGCCCTGGTGGAGCGGTGGTTACGAGCTCACCAGCTAACCAAAAGGTTGGCATTTCGAATCCACCAGCCGCTCCTTGGAAATCCTATGGGCAGTTCCACCCTGTCCTATAGGGTCACTATGAGTCAGAAAAGACTCAACAACCACAGGGCATGATGTTAATGAGGCAGGATTAGAGGCAGGTGTGTTAATGAACCAGGGCTCAATCTACGGGATTAGGGTGTGTCTTGAGTCAACTCTTTTGAGATATGAGAGAATCGACCAGAGAGGCAGGGACCTCCTAAAACCAAGAAAGAAGTACCGGGAGTGGAGCACGTCCTTTGGACCCGGGGTCCCTGCGCTGAGAAACTCCTAGACCAAGGGGGAAGATTGATGACAAGGACCTTCTCACAGAGCTAACAGAGAAAGAAAGCCTTCCCCTGGAGCTGGCACCCTGAATTCAGATTTCTAGACCCATAAACTGTGAAAAAATAAGTTTCTGTTGGTGAAAGCCATCCATTTGCGGTATTTGTGTTATAGCAGCACTAGATAACCGAGACACCAATTTACAATGATATAATCAGTTTATTGGGTTGCAATTAGCATTTAAAAAATGACATTGAAGAGACTAAAATAGAGTAGTAAATATTAGCATGAAGCTCGTGCAGTAAAGCACATATGGTTTAGTGAAACATAGTCAAAATCGTGTGTGTAGTTGTGTACGTGTGTATCTGGGTTGTGATACAAAATGAACTTTCTACTGTGGACGATGGTGCGAAACTTTGAAAGCCACAGGCAGAGGTGACTCTGCTGCCCAGCAGGCTGAGAATCATTGCTTTCGTTTTTTAGTGCTCTCGGAGCCATGGGATTGTTGACCGAATATATAAAGTAAATGGTCAGAAGGACAGGAGAAAGGCAGCACTTAGCATTCTTTCAGGTTCCCCATGGGAGCTGCCACTGAAGTACTCTGGTTATGCACAGACTGTCTGTTTCTGGGGCTTCTCCCTTTCTAGACACCTGTCTTCCCTAGGTTCTCAGCCCTCCCCTTACCCAGCTCCTAGGAAGGGCTCAGGGGATGTTGTAGCTAATTGTGTACCTGTTGGCTGGGGGTGGTGGTGGGGGCCGGGGGGGTTCCTGCAAGTACCTCACAGGGCCACTGCCTTGAAAAGCCAGGTTGACTCCCAGAAGGTGGTGACGAGCTGCCGTCAGCTGCCAAATTTTATTGACCCCCTACTGTGGGATCTACCAGTGACAGGTGGCACGCACTTGGCCTGTGTGTTCTGGCTGAGAGGGTGTGTAGGGGGGCTAGCTCGATGCACGCCTTGCTGCAGACCCTGCTCCATAGGCTCCCTGAGAACAGAACTTAGCCGACTTTCATAAACAAGGACATTCGTCTTTGTCAGCGCTAATGAACCGCACGCATCAGACAGGAACCACGGAGCAGCTGTGTTGGAGGGAGACAAATCCTGTCATCTGAGGCTCCTGATGTGGCCGCCCAGAGCGGTGGAGATAACAGCATTTAACTACAGAGGGGCCCCGAGGACCCACAGCGGGGAGTCCTGGCTGCCCTGGACTATGGTGCCGTCGGGGAGGGAAGTAGGAGCTGCAAGCCCAGCGTGGGCCTTGGCTGGTGCATCTCTCCCAGCTGCTGCCATGATTCTAGGCGTGTGCACCTGCGGATGCCAGGGCAGGAGGGGGAGATGCAGGAGGGGGCAGCCTCTGTTTCCAGCATGACAGGACCCAGGAAAAGTGACTGTTTCAGCCATACTTGTTTCCACCAACCTGCTCCCTTTTAAGGGTGTTTGGGAAAGACCCTTGGATGCAAAGCATAGAAAGCCAACTCAAACCAGCATCGGCAAAAGGGATGTACTGGCTCATGGACTGCAAAGAGAGATTGAACAGCCACACTGCAAGCAGAGCGGGGGTGCAGCGGGGCTTCATGAACAAGTGCATCCAGGACTCTAACACATCCGGGGACCTGTGCTTTCTCTCCACACTTCCCTCTGCATGCTGGCTTCCTTCTGGAAGCCTTAAGACAGGCTTCCTCCACAGTGGGAAATCTGGACAAGGACAGCTCTCAAGTTTTACCTCTTAGGGCTTCCACCACTGGAAAGGGTATAAGCTTGGCCCCGAATTGGAAAAAAAAAAAAAATCCCAAAGAAGAGTCCTGATTGGTCATTTCATGTCAATTGCCAACTCAATCATCTGTGGCATAAGGGTGAAGCCATCTAAGGCGCGTCCATGGGAACCACGTGGTTCGAAGCAGACAGGAGGTGTTCTTAGAAAAGGTGGGGTTCCTTAGCAAACAGCATAGCGCATGTTCACTTTGGTGGTCTTTGGCCATGGCCTGGTCCCCAACCCAGATCCAACCCAGCCCATTCTCCTGTTTTCAGGGAGGGATTACAAGGCTCAGAGAGAGAGAATCATTAATTCCCTGAGACACCTGGGAATTAGGAATGGGGGAGTTGAGTGGGATTTTGCGATGATGCTTCCACCCTATCCAATTTTCAAGGCTGCGTGTGGTATTCAGAACTAACACCAGACAAATGCTGGGTTTACCAGGGAGCTTTACTTTGTTGGTTTTGACAGCCAAGTGTCCCCGAGGCTGGGATCCAATGGACTTTTCAGTTCTCCTTCCTCCATTCCTTCCTTCCAAAGACTGTTTCTAAGACGCTCCTCCTCTTTGCCAGCCCTGGTTTCTTAGTCACACCCAACATAATAAGGATTGTACTTCTGAATGGCAGTGCCTATGGTTGGCAAAGCACTTCACACTCACTCTCCCAGCAGCTTTCAAGTATTTCTTGACCGTGCACCTCAGTTAAAAATACATTTTAAAAATAAAACAATATATTTCACATCATGATCCAGGACTCAAATCTGTGTGTGTGTGTACAGAGAGAGAGAGCCCTGGTGGCACAATGGCTCAAGCTCTTGGCTGCTAACCAAAAGATTGGTGGTTCAAACCCACCAGCTGCTCCTGCGGGAGAAAAGACCTAGCGATCTGCTCCCATAAAGATCACAGTTTAAGAAACTCTGTGGAGCAGTTCTCTGCCTTATAGGGCTGCTATGAGTCCAGAGCACACAAAAACAACAAAGTTAGTATATTATGTAGTTTATATATATATAAATATGAAACAAAATTTCAAAAAGCTATGTTTACTCTTACTAAATATGATGCACCCAATTTTTTCACTGTTCTATCTTTTCTGTCCTATTTTTATAATGCCATTACAATTTTTCATGATCCACAGACGAGTTTCAACCCACATTTTGATAAAGTATGTACAACATCATGTACTTTTTACCTACTTTTATCCTCATTTAACAATCATCATTGTAGCAAGGGAGCCCTGGTGGCACAGTGGTTAAGAGCTTGGCTGCTAACCAAATGGTCAGCAGTTCAAATCTAGCAGCCACTCCTTGGAAACTCTATGGGGCAGTTCTGCTCTGTCCCATAGGGTCGCTATGAGTTGGAATTAACTTGACGGCAATGGGTTTTTTTTTTTTGTTTTTTTTGGTATTGTAGCAAGAGCTTAATGCATGCGCACCTTCAGGCTGCCAAGCCATGGGCTGGGCTCTTTAATCCTCAGAGTAACCCTGTGAGGTAGGAGATATTGCTTCCACTACATAGATAAGGAACTGAGGGTCAGAGAGTGAGATCAGATGCTAATTTTTGCTACCCTGGCAACACGGAAACCCAGGCCATCAGACAATGAAAGTCTCTATCACTACCCACTGCCTCACTAAGACCTGGTGAGCCTCAGAGCAGAATCTTGTGCTGGCGTGGACTAAAGATGACTGTAAGCTGTTTGCTACTCCCACAAAAGGTGGAGTCTCGTTCCTCGCCTCTTAAATCTGGGCTGGCCTTAGCCATCTGCTTAACCAACAGAATAAAATGGAAATTCTCGAACTTCTGAGGTTAGGTCAAAAGAAGCCTTACAGCTTCTGCCTGAACCTCTAGAACCCTCTCTCTAGGTTTCCTGAGCCACTATGTAAGACATCTGCCTACCCTGAAATCACCACGCTGAAGAAACCAAGTGTGGCCCTCTGGTAGAAGGTGCCAACTGAGTTCAGCTTTCCAGCTATCCCCAACAAGGGGCCAGATATGTTAGTGAGGCTTTCCTGGTCCCTCCAGACTAACCCATCCCCCCGATGATCTCCATCAGTGCCGTGTGGAGCAGAAGAACCACCCCACTGAACCCTGCCCTAATTCCTGACCCACACAATCATGAATATAACAATTGTTGTCTTAAACCACTGTTTTGGATATTTTGCTGTGCAGCAAAAGATGACCTAAACATGACCTTCAAGAGCTCCACCCCACCTCCAGCTTCCAGCAGAAGTGATCTTGGGAGGCTCTGCCCCTCCCTGCTCCTCAAGGTGCATTGGGTGCTGCCTCAACCCTACCATAGCCAGGAATATGCTAAAACCAACCCCTACCTTCTCCCTCCCCACCTCTGATGCAGGGGTTCCATGATTTCGGGGACAGAATCTCTATTGTGTGAGCCAAAAGGGATATACTCAGTGGGGGGGGTCTTCCCCACCCCCATCTTATACATGCTAATATGCCCAGTGGGCCACTAGCCACCATAGGTCCTGCCTTAGGTTCTTAGTGCTGCAATAAGAGAAATACCACAAGTGGGTGGTTTTAAAGAACAGAAGTTTATTTTCTCATAGTTTAGGAGGCTAGAAGTCTAAATTCGGGGTTCCGGCTCTAATGAAACTCTCTCTCTCTCTGTTTGCTCAGGGGAAAATCTCAGCTTCTCTAATGTTCTTCTTGGGGTTTCTTGGAGATCTCCATGTGGCATCTATCTTTCCCCCATTTATGTTTGCTTCTCTGTGTCTAATCTGTTCTTTTTCTATCTCAGAAGTCAGAAGTTTAAAACACACCCTACACTGATAATGGCCTCATTAATATACCAAAGCAAACTCTATTCCCAAACAGGATTATACCCACAGGTATAGGGGTTAGGATTCCAACGCATATTTTGGGGGTACACAATTCAATCCATAATAGGTGCCTTTCTTTGGGGGCAAGCCCAGAATGAAGGAGGCTGCCAACTAAGAGGGTAAATGTGCCAGGAAAGGAAATGGGCATAAATAATAGAGAAGCATTTCCTTGCATTTCTATACAAGTCCCAGAACACCTTGCCTGGTGGTGGAGGGAGAAAGGCAGCCCTGAATTCAAAAAAGAGAAAGCTTCGTGACACTCAGACACAACACGGTACAGTGAAAGAAAAAGGAAATCGCAGGAATCTGTATTAGCACATCCTCCCAGGGGAATGCACTTCGAGGGCTGTGGGGAGGGTGGGGGAGGGAGGGAGACGGGGCAATGTTTGTTAATATTTGCTCAAATTAATAAGATGTTGAGCCACAGCCTCCACATAAAAGCCACAGTTAAAATTGGTAAGTAGTTCATCCTGTTCTAACAATATGGAATAATTAATTTCCACACTTTTTTTTTCCATAAACAGTAATTAAAGAGAAATATGACATAGCTGCACCTGTTTCTCACTTTTTGCTTACCACAGTGAGTAAACCCAGTCTTTTATTGATGAGAAGAGATACATACTGGAAAACCACAGGAAGAGCACCAAAACCCCTCCGACCTTCCCTAGAGATGTGTAAGAAGTCTCAAATTATTACACCATATGGAGGTCCTACAGAGACAGGGCTGTTCCTACTGCTGGGACGAGGCCTCGTTTGCCTCTGACTTTTAGCTCCTCTGAAGGTTTCAGGGCTGCCATGGGGGGAGCGAGTCTTTTCCACCCGGAGTAAGAAGACCCCCATGAACTGGCTACTCTAAGGACAAGAGAGAACTGATTTCTGCATCCAGTTTCCACTCCTTTCTGGCTGGGCCTGAATTTTCTGCTCTGAGTGTGTAGGAGACCCTGGTTAAGAGTTAAGGCACTTGGCTGCTAACAGAAAGGCTGGTGGTTCGAGTCCACCCAGAGGCGTCTTGGAAGAACCCACTACCCACTGCCGTGGAGTCAATTCCAACTCATAGCGACCCTATAGGACAGAATAGAGCTGCCCCATAGAATTTCCAAGGAGCGCCTGGTGGATTTGAACTGCCGACCTCTTGGTCAACAGCCGTAGCACTTAACCACTACGCCACCCTGGTTGGTGCAAAGAGTTAAGGCACTTGGCTGCTAACAGAAAGGTTGGTGGTTCAAGTCCGCCCAGAGGTGTCTTGGAAGAAAGGCCTAGCAATACACTTTTAAAAAATCGGCCGTTGAAACCCTACGGAGAACAGATCTACTCTGGCACAGAGGGGACACTCCTAAGTCAGAGTTCACTGGATGGCAACTGGTTTCCTGAGTGTGTCAAATGTGGCCCCAGGGCAAAACAGAGTGAGTTCAAGTTCAAGGGCTCCTGGTGTCTGTCCGACAGCCATCTCTAGCTTATTTACCCCTTCTTGGATCAAGGGCTACAGCCACACTAGCCAGGTGAGGACAGAGCCAGAAGAAGCAGGAAAGCTAATGTTTGTGTAACACTTCACAGTTTACTCTTTACAGCGCTCACACTCATTATGCAAAATTATTCTGCTCTCCAGCTAAATCCCAGCAGGGACCCTGCCACAGCTGTTGCCTGGAAATTCAGATTGGGTTCTGCCCTGTCTTCTCCCCGCATTTGTCTTCGATGCGCCTGGCACCCAGGCATCTTGGACAAACAGCTGGTGAGGAACGCCCTGCCCCACTTCAAGGCCATGCTTCCTGTTTCAGAATCCACCTCTCGGTTCACCAGAACCTGCGTCTTGGCCAGATCAGCTCTTGAACTCCAGCAGGTTTTGTTCCTGGCAAAGGGGACTGTATGTCAAAATAATGTGGGCGGCCTCTGATTTTTCACTCAGGCAGGAACAAAGCAGTAATTAGAGGCAACGGGCCTGATCAAGGACATAAAGCACAACATGTTGTAGAAACAGACACGTGCTCATTTATTCAGCTCCTAATGCGCTACTGTGGAGTAAACGTAGGTTACCTGGCCCCAGCAGTGAGTGACTGCGCAGGCCCGGCACACCGACATGTCAGTAAGTCCCCTGTCCTCTTACCTGCACTAGACTATGAGCTACCTGAGGGCAGGGGACTGTCTTGCTTATTGTCAAGTGCTCGGTGCTGTGATTTGAAAGAGATGCTCTATAAAAAAAAAAAAAGGATTTGGTAAATTGTCAGCTGTGGGTCTGAGTGGTTTCTTGGCAGAGAGGCTGGTACCAGGCAGGAGAGAGCTTGTCCATGGACCAGAACCGGGGGGGCACCTTCTGAGTAAGAACATTCTAGAACATTAAGAACCCCCTTCCCTGTGACTTCTACCATTGTCCACTCTTCTATTCCTGCCCAGCTTCCAGGGCGGCCTCTCGGATGTGGAGGGTAAACTAAGCCCCAGCAAGGCTGGACTGCTTGGAGTTCTCACTGGGGGTACCATGAGGACCCCTCCCCTGTCTCACCTTCACCCATTCCCTGTCCACAGTGCCTAATTTCTGGAATTTCCTCCCAAGCAGCAATGCCAAGAAGTGTTACAGAACAGACAAAGTGGGTAGCACCTGTGTGGTTTCTTACTTACAGTGACTCGACCAGGGTTGGCGAGAGAAGCATCAGGTCCTCAGAGTCCTGGGGATGTCAGCTACAGTTAAGCATTTATGTGTATTCTTCTTTCTAAGACACCATTCGTTGCCTGTGACATCACACCACCCAAACTCAGTGAAGTCTCACTGTCTCACCTCAAGTCTGGCTGATCACAGTTTTCACCTGACTTGGCACAGTGGTTAAGAGCTCGGCTTCTAACCAAAAGGTTGGCAGTTCAAACCCACCAACCACTCCATGGGAGAAAAATGTGGCACAGAGATGTGCTCCCATAAAGATTTCAGCCTTGGAAACCCTATGGGGCAGCTCTACTTTGTCCTATAGTGTCACTTATGAGGCAGAATCAACTGGATGGCAATGGGTTATTAGCTTAATTCTTTGAGGTTCTTTCTCTCCATTGTATGTAATCTAGCCCCTGTAGTTGTCAGAATAATGGTCCCTCCTTAAAATATCCAAGTCCTAATCCCCAGATCCTGTGAATATGTTAGGTTACTGGGCAAAGGGGAATTAAGGTTGCTAATCAGCTGACAAAAGAGCCCTGGTGGGGCAATGGTTAAGCACTTAGATGCTGTCTTAGTTATCCACTGCTGCTATAACAGAAATATACCACAAGTGGATGGCTTTAACAAACAGAAATCTATCCTCTCACAGTTTAGGAGGCTAGAAGTCTGAATTCAGGATGCCAGTTCCTGGGGAAGGCCTTCTGTCTCTGTTGGCTCTAGGGGACGGTCCTTGTCTCCTTTCAACATCAGCGGGCCTGGCACTCCTTGGAGATCACCATGTGCCTTGGCATCATTCTTCCCCTGGGTCTAGGAGGTTCTCAGTGCAGGGATCTCAGGTCCAAAAGACGCAGTCTGCTCCTGGCTCTTCTTTCTTGGTGGTAAGAGGTCTCTCTGCTCGCTTCTCTCTCCTTTTATCTCTTGTAAGATAAAAAGTGTGACTCGAGCAAGGGTCGTGCATCTCACCCTAATCCTCATTAACATAATGGACAACTCACTCCCAAGTGGGACCATAACCACAGGCTTAGAGGCTAGGATTTACAACATATAGTTACATCAGATCACAAAATGGAGGACAACCACACAATACTGGGAATCATGGCCTGGCCAAGTCGACACATATTTTGGGGGGACACAATTCAATCCATGACAGCTGCTAAACGAAAGGTCGACAGTTCGAACCCACCAGCCGTGCCATGACAATCTGCTCCCGTAAAGATTTACAGCCTAGGAAACCTACGGCAAAGTTCTACTCTGTCCTATAGGCTCACTATGAGCCGGAATGGACTCAGCGGGACACAACAACGTCAACCATCTGACCTGAAGAAGATTTTCTTGGGTTATCTGGGTAATCACAAGGGTCCTTAAAGACAAAAGGGAATGAGAAGAGAGAAGCAGAGACGTGGCGGCATGAGACTTGGCCAGCTATTACTGGCTTTGAAGATGGAAGGAGGCCATGAGCCGAGGGATGCAGGATGTGCAATCAGTGACTAAACTCTTGAATCTAATTGATTTTGACTGATTTCCCCACTTCCAACCACAGAGCTGATTCACTTTGAAATTTTGCCATTATAAGCACATGTACTTGGTTAGCAGGAACAATTTGGCAATATATATCGAGAACCTCAAAATGTTCAAACATTTTACCCAGTCGTCGTACTGGGAATCTAGTCATCAGAAGTGCAAAGACTCTGCACAAAGATGGTCATCACAGCATAATTTAGAAGAAAAAACAACAGTCAACAAATTACTTAACTGACCCACAACAGAGAAACGGTTACATGTGGAAAATCACTATAATGAAATATTATGTAGCCATTGAAAGTGATTACAAAGACATTAGTTTAGGGGCAAAATGCTATGATGTAAAATTATATTTACAGAATGATTTAAAAGTGAGTAAAGTATATAATAAAAAAAAATACCCAAATTGAATTTGGATGTCTGCTATGTTTTTGTTATATTTTTCTACATTTTCTAAAATTTCCACAATGCTCATGTATTAATTTTGTAATCAGAAGAAGAGGAAAGAATTGCTGCCTTCTTCAGGAACTTAAAGAGTCGATTTCCTGAAAGCTGGTTCCCTCATTAACCCAGCTGAGGTTTATGACGCCGGCTCCAGTGCTCTCCCGGACAACCTTGCTTGGTGCAGCCCGGTCAGCACGTTGCCCACTTGACTCTGATTCCAAACCCCGATAAGAACACTTCAGCTGCTTCTGGTTGGAGCTTTTCTCCTGAATTTTCATCCCTACAGAAAAGAAACCATCCCTTTGCTTTTGAGTCTCCTCTGTACTTCCATTTTTTCTTTGTATGCAAATAATAAGTAGATTTTAATGGGTCCGGATTGATGCTGATATAGCCGGTCTTAGTTATTTAGGGCTACCTTTGGGTTTTGGGTTTAACAGAAATACCACAAGTGTGTGGTTTTAATGAGCCAAAACAATCAGTTGGACATTCAAGTGGAGATGTCGCAAAGGCAATTGGTTACGTTGCTATTGTTGCTGTCAGTCCCTTCTGACTCAGGGCATGTGTTCCAGAGTAGACCTGCTCCACAGGGTTTTCTGGGCTGTAATTTTATGGAAGCAGAGCCCCAGGCCTTTCTCCTGTGGCTCCACTGGGTGGGTTCGAACTATCCACCTTTAAGTTAGTGGTTGAGCCCAAACCATTTCATTTGGTGGCTTTAAAAGAGAGAAGTTTATTTTCTCACAGCTCGGGAGGCTAGAAGTCCAAATTCAGGATGTGGCCCTAGTAGCTGCTGGCACGCCTTGGTGTGCCTGGGCTCTTAGATGCATCTGTCTCCATTGTCTGTCTTCCTCTTCCCACTGCGCGTCTCTCTGCGTCTGTTCTGCTCTTTTCATAACTCAGGAGGGAATGGGTTTAGAACCCACCCTACTCTGGTAGGACCTCATTAACTTAACAAAGAAAACTCCATATTTCCAAACAGGGTCATATTTACAAGTACAGGGGTACACGTTTTGGGGGTGGACAAAATTCATCCCATAACATAACCCAAGATTGGAATACCGTAGCCAGTGCTAGCTGAATTCCCAAACTCTGAGTCCAGGTGCTTTCAATTCAGCACAAAAGGTGGCCCTAAATCCAGTTCAGTCTTGAGAGTTCTCTCAGTTCGTAATGGAAAATCTAACTTAACCTGGCTTAAATAATGAAGGGAACCTATTGTCTCATCGAAATGAAAACTCCAGAGGTAGGCAGGCTCAGACACAATTCGGTCCAGTGGTTCATGATGGCATGAGGGCTCTGGGGCTGTTTCTCTGCTATTTTCTTGGCTCAGTTTCATGCTCAGGCTGGCTTCCCTCAGGGCTGCAGCAATCCCAGGCTGCTCGTCACACAGCTCCCCATTCAGAAGAGAAGACGCCCTTGTCCCAGCATTCCCTGCAAGAACACTGAGGTTTGCCCTGATTGGGTAGGTTCCAGTCACGTGCTCATCCCTGAACCGTGCCTCAAACCCATTGCTGTTGAGTCATCCCTGCCTCGTGGTGACCCCATGCATGTCAGAGTGGAACTGGTGTGCTCCACAGGGTTTCCTAATGGAAGTAAATCACCAGGTCTTTCTTCCAAGGTGGCTCTGGTGGACTTGAACTGCCAACCTTTCTGATAGCAGTCAAACATGTTAACCATTTGCACCACCTGGGAGATATACAACCACCTCAAGGATCCCTGAAGATTTGGAGAAGGGCATTGGGATTTCCACCACATAGGGCATGGGACTTCTGGCCAGTTGGTCCTTCACATATTAAAGGATCCCCCAACAGGATAGATGACTGGGGAGAGACCTGATATCTGGATTGTCTTTTGGTAAAAAAGAAACTGCTTTTTAAAAAATGCTCCATTCCCAGTGTCTAGATGGTTCCAGGGGACATCAACAACTGTTTCTTGAGTAAAATCATCGATCTCATTCCAGAGACCAGCTTCACACCAGAATCAATCTCTGTCTTTCTCTCCCTGTCTCTGTGCTGCATGCTTTAGCTTCTCAGTGCTGCTATAACAGAAATACCACAAGTGGGTGGTTTTAAAGAGCAGAAATTTATTTCCTCACAGTTCGGGAGGCTAGAAGTCTGAATTTAGGGCACCAGCTCTAGGGCAAGGTGCTCTTTGTCTGGTCAGCTTCTCTAGTGTTCTTCCTTGCAGATCTCTAAGTGGCATCTATCCTGCCCCCAACCTGCTTGCTTGCTTGCGTGCCTAGTCTGCTCTTTTATATCTCAAAAAGTGATTGTTTTAACCAGATAACTGGGAGCTCCTAAATATCAAACACCTATGCTCATCTAAAGACTTCACCAAAAGAGTAAAAAGACCACCTACAGATTGGAAAAGAGTTTTCAGCTATGACGTCTCCGACCAGCGCCTGATCTCTAAAATCTATATGATTCTGTTAAAACTCAACCACAAAAAGACAAACAGCCCAATCAAAAACTGGGCAAAGGAAATGAACACGTACTTCACTAAAGATGATATTCAGGCAGCTAACAGATACACGAGAAAATGCGCTCTATCATTAGCTATTAGAGAAATGCAAATTAAAACTACGACGAGATTCCATCTCACTCCAACAAGGCTGGCATTAATCCAAAAAACACAAAATAATAAATGTTGGAGAGGCTGCGGAGAGATTGAAACTCTTATACACTGCTGGTGGGAATGTAAAACGGTACAACCACTTTGGAAATCTATCTGGCATTTTCTTAAAAAGTTAGAAATAGAACTACCATACAACCCAGAAATCCCACTCCTCGGAATATACCCTAGAGAAATAAAAGCCTTTACACGAACAGATATATGCACACCCATGTTTATTGCAGCTCTGTTTACAATAGCAAAAAGCTGGAAGCAACCAAGGTGTCCATCAATGGATGAATGGTTAAATAAATTGTGGTATATCCATACAATGGAATACTACGCATGGACAAAGAACAGTGACAAATCTGTGAAATATTTCGTAACATGGAGGAACCTGGAAGGCACTATGCTGAGCGAAATTAGTCAGAGGCAAAAGGACAAATATTGTATAAGACCACTATTATAAGATCTTGAGAAATAGTATAAACTGAGAAGAACACACACTTTTGTGGTTACGAGGGGGGAAGGGAGGGAGGGTGGGAGAGGGTTATTTACTGATTAGTTAGTAGATAAGAACTGCTTTAGGTGAAGGGAAGGACAATACTCAATACACAGAAGGTCAGCTCAAATGGACTGGACCAAAAGCAAAGAAGTTTCCGGGATAAAATGAATGCTTCAAAGGTCAGCGGAGCAAGGGTGGGGGTTTGGGGACTATGGCTTAAGTGGACTTCTAAGTCAATTGGCAAAATAATTCTATTATGAAAACATTCTGCATCCCACTTTGAAATGTGGTGTCTGGGGTCTTAAATGCTAACAAGCAGCCATCTAAGATGCATCAATTTGTCTCAACCCACCTGGACCAAAGGAGAATGAAGAACACCAAGGTCACACGATGACTATGAGCCCAAGAGACAGAAAGGGCCACATGAACCAGAGACTTACATCATCCTGAGACCAGAAGAACTAGTTGGTGCCCAGCCACAATCGATGACTGCCCTGACAGGGAGCACAACAGAGAATCCCTGAGGGAGCAGGAGATCAGTGGGACGCCGACCCCAAATTCTCACAAAAAGACCAGACTTAATGGTCTGACTGAGACTAGAGGAATCCCGGCGGTCATGGTCCCCAAACCTTCTGTTGGCCCAGGACAAGAACCATTCCCCAAGACAACTCATCAGACATGGAAGGGACTGGACAATGGGTTGGAGAGAGATGCTGACGAAGAGTGAGCTACTCGTATCAGGTGGACACTTGGGACTGTTTTGGCATCTCCTGTCTGGAGGGGAGATAGGAGGGTAGAGAGGGTTAGAAACTGGCAAAATTGTCACGAAAGGAGAGACTGGAAGGAGGGAGCAAGCTGACTCATTAGGGGGAAAATGAGTGGGAGTATGGAGTAAGGTGTATATAAGTTTATATGTGACAGACTGACTTGATTTGTAAACTTTCGCTTAAAGCACAATAAAAATTATTAAAAAAAAAAAAAAGTGATTGGTTTAAGACAAACCCTAAACTGACATGGTCTCATTAACACAGCAAAGAAATCCCTATTCCCAAATGGGATTACATCCACAGGTATTAAAAAAAAAAAAACAAAAAAACCATTGCCATTGAGTCAATTCTGACCTGCCGCACACGGTTTCCAAGGAGCACCTGGTGGACTTGAACTGTCAGTGTTTTGGTTAGAAGCCTTAGCTCTTAACCACTATGCCACCAGGGTTTCCACAGGTGTAAGGGTGAGAATTTACAATGCATAATTTTGGGCAGACACACAGCGCAATCTCTCTCCCTCTCTCTTTCACACACACACACTGGACTAGAGGTAGTGCCCCACTGCTGCTCTGAGCTCCCTCCTGCTCCACTCCCCTCTGTGAGAACTGCTCTGGCTGCCCTTTGCCCCTGCTTCTAGCCCCAGGCACTGGCTGTCCCCTCCTCTTGCTCCCCCTTCACCGTTCAGATCAGGAGTCAGCAAACTACAGCCCGAGGGTCAAACCCAGACTCTGCCCGCTTTTGTATTGCACTCATCTCTGAAGGGAACCCACTAGCTTCAGAATATTCATTTGAAATTGAAAAATGCTGATGGAAATCACCCCATTTCTGACTGAATGCATCTCTTTCTTACAGAATAAGGCAGAAAGTTGAAGTCACTATTTAAACTTTCAAGTTCCTCTTTCTAGTTCAGATGAGGAGAGGAGATGGAATGAAGTGTGTTCTTCAAAGCTAATCAAACCGGAGGTCTTCCTCAGCCCTGCCGCTGGGACCCCAAGAAGAAGCTGCTTGTCTAAAAGGTGTCCTGGGAAGCCTGGGGCTCAGCATGGCTTTGAAGCAGGTTTCATAGCTGACAACAGAGTCCCAGTCAGGGGCCTTGTGAGATGTCCTCAGACTCAGACAGGAGCTGGCATCACTACCTCCTGGGCAGTCCTGGGGATTACTCCTGAGAGGTACCTGCGGTTGCATGGTAGTGGTCCCTCCTGCGAGTCAGACCAGGGTGTGAACCCTGCTTTCAGCTGTGCAGCCTTGGAAAAGTAACTCCCCTTTCTGAGCCTGGGTGTCTTCCCCTGCGGAATGAGAATATTAATAGCTTACCTCAAAGGATGAGGAGCCCTGGTGGCACTCCACCGCCAACCAAAACATTGGAGGTTCAAACCCACCAGCCACTCTGAGGGAGAAAGGTGTCTTTCTTTCCATAAAGATTACAGCCTTGGAAACCTCACGGGGCAGTTCTACTCTGTCCTGTAGGGTCACTATGAGTCAAAATCAATTCAACAGCGATGAATTTTCCTCAAAGGAATTTGGAAGGTGGGGATTAAATAAATGATACCATGTTGATGAAGACACAGATCAGGCAGGTAATGTGTAGGGAACCAATACTGAATAGCAGTGAAGGAAGCATCTTGTTTCCCTTGGAACTTGAGCTCTCTGGAAATAAAAAATTTCAGAAGACGGAAAGAAAGGACAAAGAAAACTGTGTTTTCTTGGCACCTTTGTTCAAAACTCATGAAGACCATCTGCTATGGTTCCCGGACACTAACACGAAGCCCAACACACATGAATAATAATAAATAATAACAACGACAAGGCAATAACAACGCGGTAACATGCACATAGCACTTCCGGGTGCTTGGGAAAGTGCTTCACACCTTAACTCATTTAACTCTCAGGACAACCCTACAAGGCAGGTGTTAACCAGTTGCCGGCAAGTCAGTTCCAACTCATGGTGATCCCATGTGTGTCAGAGTAGAACTGTGCTCCACAGGGTTTTCAGTGTTGATTTTTTGGAAGTGTGTCCCCAAGCCTTTCTTCTGAAGCAACTTTGGGTGGGTTTGAACCACCGACCATTCAGTTAGCCACCAAGCTTATTAACCATTGGCACCACCCAGGGACTACACTAAACCTCCCCAAAAGAAGGATTTGATTGAAGCTGCTAGTCATCACTCAACAGGGAGCAAAATTTATGCCACATCACCTCAAGGAGGCCTAGATTCCTCCTGTCCCACCCCGGTGCTGGCTGCTGCGGTTCCTTGCTGAAGCAGGTGCTTCCAGCTGGGGGCATCAGGCTTGTTCGCATTAACTGGCACCCTCATGAGCCAGGGCAATTGGAAGGGTTTATGAGGGGAGGAGGTGGCTGGAGTCTCTCTCCAGAAGGTGGCTGTGAACTAAGAGATACTGAAGATTCCATAGACAACCCCAGCAGGTTAAAGTACAGCCGTAATGTAGGGAAAGAATTCCAGTTGGCAGGGTCTTGATGAGGATGGAAAATGGCGTCTGTAAAGCATCTAGCACAGCACCTGGCGTATTGATTAGACCGTGTCACTCCCTGCTTAAAGGCCTCCGATGGCATCTCGGGGCACTAGAATAAGATCTAAGCTCTTTCCGGTCATCTGCCGGACCCTGCCTGATCCGGCCCCCGCCTACCTCTCCAGCCTCATTCCTTCCATTCTGCCCTTCCGACACACCACTGCTGACCCTCAGAGGTAACAAGGTCATTCCCATCTCAGTGCCTTTGCGTTTGCTGGTCCTTCTGCCAAGATTTTTCTTCACCCAGGCCTTTGTATGACTTTGTATGGCATGTGAGATGTGACCAAAATGCAAGTTCACTTTCTAAAATTCCCATGTAACTTTCAAATGTGTTCAGTAGAGGTGATCCTTGCCTGTCCCTGGATATAAATCCTGCGGTCATTTTCGCTCATAAAACACCATTCGTTTCAATTACATGAATATATCTACTCCAACATAATTAATCAGTGCTTCAGTCTCCATTCAAAGACTTTCCCCTTTCCTTCACACCATCAATGATTCCTGCCTCCAGTATGCATGCCCTGTGTAATTCCCTCCCCATGAGTATGAGTGAGATCTGTGAATAGAATAGATGTCACCCCTGGGATTAGGTTATGTTATACGGCAACAATTTGTGGTTGGAGCCACCAGCCTTCAAAGAAGGCATGTGGGCAGCTCCTCCTCTCTCTGCTCTGCTCCTTCCTCACTTGCAAGCTGCCATTTCAGATCCTGCCAGAGTTTAGTTTGTGGTGAGGTGAAGTGGTGGGGGGTAGAGCAGCTCTTACTTAGCTGAGTGGCTTGCCACTTTCTGGGCATGGAGCGTGATTTGAGCCAACTCTCACCGTCAGGTGCTTTTGTGGATTCTCTGGAGCCCCCATCCCCACTGGCAGGACCTCTTACCTGAGGCTCTCCTGCCCTGGGCGATGCGATGCGTTCCTCGGCCAGGTTGCACCCCTGCCAGGAGCGCCCCTCTTCATTGACGGTCTACTCCACCCCATGTGGACTCGTATAGTTGGAGTGGCCCCCCTCTCCTAGGCATTCTCTAGGCCAGGACTTTGAAATTATATCCCAAGTCAACCACTTCTCACATCTCCACTGCAGCTCTGAGTTCAAGCCACCATCATCTCTTGTCTGACATAGTAGGCAGAATTCTTCTAAGGTCACCCCCAAGATTCCTGCCTCTCGTGTGCATACCCTATATAATCCCCTCCCCAAGAGTGTGGGTGAGATCTGTGAGCATGATGGATGTCACTCCTGTGATGAGGTCACTTTATGTGAAAAAGGTAAAGGGACTTTGCAGATGTAATTAAGGCCCAAATCAGTTAATTTTTAGTTAACCAAAAGGGATACTATCCTGGCTGGGCCTGATCTAATCAGGCAAGTCCTTTAAAAGAGGATCACAAAGTAAGAAACTCTTTTTCTCCTGCTGACCTCGAAGAAGCAAGCTGTCCTGAGTTTGGTAACTGCAAGGCAATGAATTCTGCCTACAACCATGTGAACTCAGAAAACCCCAGCCACAGATGAGACTCCAGCCTGAGCTGACACCTTGATCACAGCCTTGTGAGGCCCTGAGCCAAGGACCCAGCTAAGCCATTCCCAGACTCCTGACCCACAGAAACTGTGAGATAATAAATGCCTGTTGTGTTATGCTGCTGCTTAGTTTGTGATAATCCACTACTCAGCAATAGAAACTAAAATGACTGGATTACTACCTTGGCCGTCTAACTCAGCCTGGTGTGCTCCTGCCCTTCTGGAGTTTGTCAACTCAAGAGTGGTCCAAATTCAAAAGTCTTCTCCAAGCTCTTTCACTAACGCTTCCCCATCCCTTCCCCTGCCCCAACCGCATAGCTCCTTATCCCAGTACTCTATTACTGAATTTATCCCGTCTCAGAAATGTAACCAAAGGGATGAGTCAGTTGATGGCAAGCAATGGAGCTGGAAGAACATGTGGACCTGCCCCCTTGGCAGTCCTAGTACCAGCCCCTCAGCACTTCTCGAAGCCTCCAGCCTCTGACACCACGTCCTCCTCCCTTTTGTTTCTCCAACCCTAAGGGAGATAATCGTGTCCTGCAGTTACTAAACTCTGGGTCACCCCAGTATCTCCATTTTTGTCCTTTCAATCTTCTCATGTCCAGGTAACCTATTTCCTACACTAAATCCCCCTCTGTTTGAAATACCTTATATGGTTTCTGTCTTCCTAACTGGACCGTGGCTGACTCACCCCTCTTCATGAGTTAGCCTGTTAACACAACCCCCAGGTGCCTCAGGCTTATGCTATCCCCACTCGGCTTCCTCTGAACTGGGCTGCCAACACCTTGATTGCTTTTCTCTCAGTTCTTTGTAACCCATAGGTCCTTGCCCGTAACAGAGAGGTTTCAGAGTTGTCTGTACAGAGTAATAGATGCAGCGGAGATTTGAATCTGCCTGTATTGTTCCAAGATCAGGGTTCTCCCCCACTGCACCACCTGAGATCATACAGACAAAAACATGTTTGTGAAACGGATAAACAAACATAACAGCCACCAGCACTGTGTCCTCTGGCCCTCTTCCCTTGTGACCAGCGATGAGTTAACCCTTTGCTACCAAAAGGATTTTAAATTACCTCTCTTTCAGCAAAACACCCAGAGATTAGGCTCTCGTCCAAACTGCTTTCCCATCCCAGTCTGCAATTTCCTCTGAACAAAGTGATTGCGCTACCTTTTTCCCCGGGAAGATTAGTCTTCTCAGCCGAGTGACAGGAGCCAAATGGGAGGTAAAACGTTCTGCCTTCTCTCCACCATCTGTTAACATAACCCCAAGCCGCCCTCAGGTTTGTGCTGGCCCCGCTTGGCTTGCTCTGAACAGGGCTGCCAACGCCTTGATTGCTTTTCTCTCAGTGTGTGCTCTCCGAGGGCACCCCATATTCCCACTTACTCCTTCTGCCTCTTAGCAGAAGCATCCAATGTGATACACATCCGCTAGCTGAGCACAGACCCAGGAAGGACTCTGGCAATGCTAGGTGACCAGAATCAGCATCAGGAGCTGTTTTTCTACATACAAGACTCTTGATTTTTATTGCTTGGTGGGCTTCTGTTCTCCGTCTGGGGTGTCATGAATATAGGGTCCATTGGGGTTGAGTTGAATTCAACAAGATGGCCCTTTATTGCTGCAAAAATATGGACTGATATATTCAGCATAAATCTCTGTGGAAGCTCAGGAGGGACCCAAATCCAATCATTGAATAAGGTCCAACATCCAAGCCAAACTCTTCCCTTTGGATCTGCTTTGGAGATCCACCCCTGCCCACAACACCTGCACTGTCTTATTCATGTGCTTCCTGACAAAAGGGCAATGGACCTCGCCGTCCATGGCAATCACTTCTTCGCAAATCATTTTGTACCACTGACATGACAAGAGCCAAGAGTCAGGAAATTCAACCCCTTCCAAAGTCTGCAAAGAAGACTAACCACCTCAAAGAAATGAGGAAAATATCTTCGTAACAGTGGCTTAAAGACGTTGCTATTCAGTGTGTTAATGAAAAATCCATTGATGTTTGGCATTTATTGTCAAAAATTAAATTTACCTGTTCTGTGATTTTAATTGAGGAGCCCTGGTGGCACAGTTGTTAAATGCTGGGCTGCCAACCAAGTTTGGCGGTTCTAACCCACCAGCAGCACTGAGGGAGAAAGACCTGGGGATCTGTTCCACTAAAGATCACAGCCTTGGAAACCCTATGGGGGCAGTTCTACTCTATTCTATAGGGTCACTATGACTCTTCTGCAATAGGTTTGGTTTGGTTGGTGATTTTAATTAGTGTTAACCCAGTTAAGCCAGCAGGTAGCTGCCAGGATTCAGGAAGGCACCTTCATCTGCATAACTGTTGGCTCACACGGAGTCCAAGGATTGGGTGGCATGTTAGAGCTTCCTGGGAAGGTGGTATTTGAAATGGACTTTGAAGGAGTTTGACAACTGTTCAAAGGGGAGAGAAGCTCATTCTGGGAAGAGGGAAGAATGAACAGCACGTGCAAAGGGGTAGTGGCTTAAAAGAACGAGACGTATTCCCAGAATAGTAAATAGGCCAGTTTGCCTGGGGAGCAAGGATGAGACGAGAGGGGAGAGGCAGGCAGGGGCCTGGCTGTGAAGGGTCTCAAACCTAGAGTAGAAATTGTCTTGTAGAAGCAGGGAGTTGTTAAAAGCTTTGGGGCAAAATGCAACTTGATTATATTTGAGGTTTTAGAAAGAGTACTCTGGGAGCAGTGTAGTGAACAGAATAAAGGGTGGAAGATGGGGTGGGAGGATTCAGGAAATATTTCAGGGGCTTCTTGCAGGTTCTGCACTCTTATTCAAACTAGCGAAAGGTCAGGGAGTTCAAAGCCAGGGTCGGCGCCCTTTCTGCTGCAAACGTGTGTGATTTGATCATTAGATCATTGTGGTATAAATAAAGGTAAGGGTTTTACAACAGTTTGGCAATAAATGCTAAGGCCGGTTAAGAGTCTTCTCTGATTTTTGGCCGCCAGCCATCTGTCAGTTTGTCGCACTCTGGTGGATTACATGTTGCTCTGAGGCTGAAAGCTATGCCGCCAGTATTTCAAATACCAGCAGGGTCACCCATGGTGGACAGGCTTCACCAGAGCTTCCAGACTAAGACAGACTAGGAAGAAAGGCCTGGTGATCTGCTTCCAAACATTAGCCCATGAAAACCCTATGATCACAGCAAAATATTGTTTGATGTAGTGATGGACTATGACCCCCCCTAGGTTGGAAGGGGAAACCCTGGTGGCATAGTGGTTAAGTGCTACAGCTGTTAACCAAGAGGTCGGCAGTTCGAATCCACAAGGCACTCCTTGGAAACTCTACGGCGCAGTTCTACTCTGTCCTATAGGGTCGTTATGAGTTGGAATCGACTCGACAGCAGTGGGTTTGGTTTTTTGGGTTTAGGTTGGAAGGCACTCAAAATACACAGAGGTCATAACAATAAACTTGAGCATACCAATTACTGTGAAGATGGTGTAGGACTGGGCAACCTTTCATTCCATTGTACATAGGGTCACCAGCATGATCTTTGGTAAGATCCAAGGTCATAGCACTAGAACCCAGAGCACTGAATGTTATTCTAAAGCAGATAAAGTGATGTAGGCCATATGTCCAGTCTTGATAGAGGCTCACCAGGCCCAGGGAGGGAATTAAGGGTTGCTGAGGGATGAAGGGAGCCCTGGTGGTGCAGTGGTTAAGAGCTCAACTGCTAACCAAAAGGCCGGCAGTTCAAATCCTCCAGTGCCTCCTAGGAAAACCTATGGGGCAGTTCTACTCTGTTCTATAGGGTCGCCATTAGTCGGAATCAACTTGATGGCAATGTGTTTGGTTTGAGGGATGAGGAGTAGGGTAGAATGCATGTGGGGAAATGTGATAGACCATTTGCAGATCTATCTGTGAGCAGCAAAACAGCATCTTTGAAAAGAATATAGGCTCTAGAGTTAGACAATCTTGTATGGTAGTTTTTTAAAAATACATCCACGAATTCTCCAAAATCCTTCTCTTCAAAAGATGGAGCCTAAATCTCCTCCCCTTGAGTGTGAGCTTGACATAGTGACTCATTTCTAATCAAGATAATATAGTGGAAGCTATGTATCATTTCCAAGATTAGGTTATAAAAGACTTATTGCTAGGAACATGGTAGGATTCATCCCAATTCCCTTTGAAAATCCCTCTTTAAAAACATACCACACAGTGCAAATGCTTGGTGTCAAGTTGAGTTGTGTCAAGAATTTTACCCAAACAATACGGGAGTAAACAGAGGCAGATCCCAAACCCTGAGAAATGTGATTCTGGAGAGAGTCTAGAATGTTCAAAGTGAGCAGCAAGCCCACCCAGATGGCTGAGGCAGAAAGCCGAACTTGCATCTCTGAGCCTCACTGAATATAAGGCATCTGGACAGAGAGCCCAGCGGAGGGCTTAGCTACCAAGGGACATCCAGAGCGGCGGCTACCTGATTTAGGCAGGGCAATGCCTTCTATTCCCACCCTCAAGCATGGACCAGAATGCGTATTTCAGAACTTCGTAGATGCGCCTGAGCTTTAGGGATAAAGGAGCCATTTTCAAAATTGAAGAGCAACAACTTCATATTTCTAGACTCTGGAGTCCAGAGTCTGACCTTCCTCCACCAGCCTCCTTACGATTATAACTTTGCCCTTTGCCAAATAGGTTTCTTTGATCAAGCCAACCAACCGGGAACCAGAATTGGTTGCTCTACCTGTCTCTTTGGTGTTCTTTTTATCATATTACTTCTGCTGCTTCCAAAGTAAGAAACAGCCAATACCAGATGTTTGCCATTCCTGACTCTCTCTGAAATTCAACCCATAGCAGATTGCCGGACCATGAAGGAATAACTGGGAAAACCTCCCTGCATAAGTTGGGAGTGGGTGGAGGTAGGGTGAAGCAAACTTTTCTGTGATACCAAAAAACCCGTTGCTGTCCAGTGGATCCCGACTCATGGCAACCCCATGTGTTACAGAGTAGAACTGTTCCATACAGTTTTCTTGGCTGTAATCTTCACAGATGCAGATTACCAGGCCCCCTTCTGTGGTGCCACTGGGTGGTTTCCAATGGTCAACCTTTCAGTTAGTCAAGCACTTACCCCTTTGCGCCACCCAGGGACGATATTTCTTGTGACACCACCCATTTATGTGAGAATTACAACCTGGGGATGTAGAAAACAAGCAAACAAATAAACAAGCAACTTTCTAGGCATATTCTGGAGAAAGACTTGTACATATGCACAAAGAAACATGTATAAGAATGTTTACTGTGTTGTCATTTGTAAAAGCCAAAAACAGAAGTGATTTCAATGTCCATCAGAAAGGAAACAGCTAAATAAGCCATGAGACAATCAAACTAAGGAATACTAGGCAGCATTTTTAAAAACTGAGGTGGATATATATGCTAAGTAAAAAGGAAGTTATAAACCTGTACTGATAGTATGATCCTGTTTATGAAAACTCAAAGACTATATAGAATATATGAGCTTTCAAACTATATGTATACAGGTTTCCCTGCTATCCGAAAGTTCCCCTTCTGCCACCTCGCTTTTACTAGAAAGACCAACATTAGTACCTGTTTTCACTAACCGGAAATAGCGTTCCTGTATGTAAACAGCTGGTTTACGGTGTGCACGTCCCGCTGATGGGTGGGCTCAGTAGGTGAAGACCAGGTCAGTGATACTAGATGGGCGCCACTCCCCTGCGATGGTCTCGGTAACCTCGGGTGCACTAGACCAGGACCTCCAAGTGCCACATGCCAGGATGGGGCGGCAGATGTGGGTCTTGGTCCAGGGCACTGCAGTCCAGGTTGGTGGGTGTGGAGGGACATCCTGTCCAGAAAGCCGAGCAGTTCCTGACCCCACCACGCCACTGCCTCCTCCTTTCCTCCTTGCCTTCCTCTGCTGCCACCCCCTGTTCCTCCAACTTCTTGGCTTCTAGTCCTCCCAAGGTGTTGGGGACACGCTGTGGCTGCTGCCCCTTGGGTCACAGGCCCCTGGCTGTGCTCCACTGGTCCCCAGGTGGTCTGCCCCACTGGTGTTATTTTGCACAGCTCCCACCAGGGTTTTATGTGTTATTTGGTATGATAAGTCCATTGCTGTCACTGAGTCGATTCCGACTCATAGCAACCCTAGAGGACAGAGTAGAACTGCCCCGTTGGGTTTCCAAGGAGCACCTGGTAGATTCAAACTGCCGACCTTTTGGTTAGCAGCTGATCTCTCTCTTTTTTTTTTTTTTAACTTTTATTGAGCTTCAAGTGAACGTTTACAAATCAAGTCAGACTGTGACATATAAGTTTATATACACCTTACTCCGTACTCCCACTTGCTCTCCCCCTAATGAGTCAGCCCTTCCAGTCTCTCGTGCCAATTTTGTCAGCTTCCAACTCTCTCTATCCTCCCATCCCCCCTCCAGACAGGAGATGCCAACACAGTCTCAAGTGTCCACCTGATACAAGTAGCTCACTCTTCATCAGCATCTCTCTCCTACCCACTGTCCAGTCCCTTTCATGTCTGATGAGTTGTCTTCGGGAATGGTTCCTGTTCTGTGCCAACAGAAGTTTTGGGGACCATGACCGCCAGGATTCCTCTAGTCTCAGTCAGACCATTAAGTATGGTCTTTTTATGAGAATTTGGGGTCGGCGTCCCACTGATCTCCTGCTCCCTCAGGGGTTCTCTGTTGTGCTCCCTGTCAGGGCAGTCATCGATTGTGGCCAGGCACCAACTAGTTCTTCTGGTCTCAGGATGATGTAGGTCTCTGGTTCATGTGGCCCTTTCTGTCTCTGGGCTCTTAGTTATCGTGTGACCTTGGTGTTCTTCATTCTCCTTTGATCCAGGTGGGTTGAGACCAATTGATGCATCTTAGATGGCCTCTTGTTAGCATTTAAGACCCCAGATGCCACATTTCAAAGTGGGATGCAGAATGTTTTCATAATAGAATTATTTTGCCAATTGACTTAGAAGTCCCCTTAAACCATGGTCCCCAAACCCCCGCCCTTGCTCCGCTGACCTTTGAAGCATTCAGTTTATCCAGGAAACTTCTTTGCTTTTGGTCCAGTCCAGTTGAGCTGACCTTCCATGTATTGAGTACTGTCCTTCCCTTCACCTAAAGCAGTTCTTATCTACTAATTAATCAATAAAAAACCCTCTCCCATCCTCCCTCCCTCCCCCCCTCGTAACCACAAAAGTATGTGTTCTTCTCAGTTTATACTATTTCTCAAGATCTTATAATAGTGGTCTTATACAATATTTGTCCTTTTGCTTCTGACTAATTTCGTTCAGCATAATGCCTTCCAGGTTCCTCCATGTTATGAAATGTTTCAGAGATTCGTCACTGTTCTTTATCGATGCGTAGTATTCCATTGTGTGAATATACCATAATTTATTTAACCATTCATCCATTGATGGACACCTTGGATGCTTCCAGCTTTTTGCTATTGTAAACAGAGCTGCAATAAACATGGGTGTGCATATATCTGTTTGTGTGAAGGCTCTTATTTCTCTAGGGTATATTCCGAGGAGTGGGACTTCTGAGTTGTATGGTAGTTCTATTTCTAACTTTTTAAGAAAACGCCAGATAGATTTCCAAAGTGGTAGTACCATTTTACATTCCCACCAGCAGTAAATAAGAGTTCCAATCTCTCTGCAGCCTCTCCAACATTTATTGTTTTTTGTGTTTTGGATTAATGCCAGCCTTGTTGGAGTGAGATGGAACCTCATCGTAGTTTTAATCTGCATTTCTCTAATGGCTAATGATCGAGAGCATTTTCTCATGTATCTGTTAGCTGCCTGAATATCTTCTTTAGTGAAATGTGTGTTCATATCCTTTGCCCACTTCTTGATTGGGTTGTTTGTCTTTTTGTGGTTGAGTTTTGACAGAGTCATATAGATTTTAGAGATCAGGCGCTGGTCGGAGATGTCATAGCTGAAAATTCTTTCCCAGTCTGTAGGTGGTCTTTTTACTCTTTTGGTGAAATCTTTAGATGAGCATAGGTGTTTGATTTTTAGGAGCTCCCAGTTACCTGGTTTCTCTTCGTCGTTTTTGGTAATGTTTTGTATTCTGTTTATGCCTTGTATTAGGGCCCCTAAGGTTGTCCCTATTTTTTCTTCCATGATCTTTATCATTTTAGTCTTTATGTTTAGGTCTTTGATTCACTTGGAGTTAGTTTTTGTGCATGATGTGAGGTATGGGTCCTGTTTCATTTTTTTGCGAATGGATATCCAGTTATGCCAGCACCATTTGTTAAAAAGACTATCTTTTCCCCAATTAACTGACACTGGGCCTTTGTCAAATATCAGCTGCTCATATGTGGATGGATTTATATTTGGGTTCTCAATTCTGTTCCATTGGTCTATGTGTCTGTTGTTGTACCAGTACCAGGCTGTTTTGACTACTGTGGCTGTATAATAGGTTCTGAAATCAGGTAGAGTGAGGCCTCCCACTTTCTTCTTCTTTTTCAGTAATGCTTTGCTTATCCGAGGCTTCTTTCCCTTCTGTATGAAGTTGGTGATTTGTTTCTCTATCACATTAAAAAATGACATTGGAATTTGGATCGGAAGTGCATTGTATGTATAGATGGCTTTTGGTAGAATAGACATTTTTACTATGTTAAGTCTTCCTATCCATGAGCAAGGTATGTTTTTCCACTTAAGTATGTCCTTTTGAATTTCTTGTAGTAGTGCTTTGTAGTTTTCTTTGTATAGGTCTTTTACATCTTTGGTAAGATTTATTCCTAAGTATTTTATCTTCTTGGGGGCTACTGTGAATGGTATTGATTTGGTTATTTCCTCTTCGATGTTCTTTTTGTTGATGTAGAGGAATCCAAGTGATTTTTGTATGTTTATCTTATAACCTGAGACTCTGCCAAACTCTTCCATTAGTTTCAGTCGTTTTCTGGAGGATTCCTTAGGGTTTTCAGTGTATAAGATCATGTCATCTGCAAATAGAGATAATTTTACTTCCTCCTTGCCAATCCGGATGCCCTTTATTTCTTTGTCTAGCCTTAATTGCTCTGGCTAGGACTTCTAGAACAATATTGAATAAGAGCGGTGATAAAGGGTATCCTTGTCTGGTTCCCGTTCTCAAGGGAAATGCTTTCAGGCTCTCTCCATTTAGAGTGATGTTGGCTGTTGGCTTTGTATAGATGCCCTTTATTATGTTGAGAAATTTTCCTTCAATTCCTATTTTGGTGAGAGTTTTTATCATAAATGGGTGTTGGACTTTGTCAAATGCCTTTTCTGGTTTGCAGCTGATCTCTTAACCAGGGCTCCAACAAATGTATTAGGGCCACGAATTTACCCAATTCTGCTCAAATGGGCCAAGAAAATAGCTTCTTTCTTTCTCTAAAACTGATCTAATCTTCCTTAGAATCCTACCTACCTCTGACTAACCTAAGGGTGAGGTAGGTGGAGGGGGAGAGAGACTAACAGGGAACTTTCCAATCAATAGCATCTTGGCCTTTGACAGTTTAATGGTCTCTTCTGAATAACTCAGTCCGTTTCAGATACAATCTTAGATTTCTTCCCTCAGCCTCTGCCTCTCTCTGAGATGGTGCCTGAGTATCTAGTGGCTTCCATGCCCTTGAGGCTGAGAGGAGAAAAGGGCTTCTATCCAGGTGGGATCCTTCAGGTCATCCCGATATCTGGTGCAGAGTAGCTGGTGTGGACTGGGTCCAGGACTGCTGACTGCTGAGGGGTGGCTGGCCTGACCTGGTCTTTTGGGCGGTCATGCTGGCACCTCCCTATAGTGCAGGGTTCCAGCTTTGTGCCTCTGTCCAAAGCCCTTGCATCCTTATCACACCCACTGGCTTGGTCTTCATCTCTAGAATGTCTGGCTCCCGCACAGCCCACACAGGTCATGGTGCACCGCCCTGGGCTTACCTATCAGGCCTTGTCCCCTGCCCATCCTGTGCCATCCCTCCTCTGCCATATTGGCATCTCAGAGCCAGAGACTGGGCTGCTCCTTCCCAGTGAGACCCTCACTCTGTGCCCAGGGGCTTGATCCACAACCTTTCATCTTTTTATGCTCCCCAGTACCTATGTGGAGCTTTCTTCAGCATTACCGGGTTGGATCCATGTTTAGGGCATAGGACCTCTCGTCTGTCGCCATTCTCAACCATTCTCCAGGATAGAAGGGATGAGTTTTAGCGTCTCTTCCTCACTTGCAAGGACGTCCCCTACATGACACTGTCCTCTTCCCAGGAACATTCAGCCTTAATGGCAGAAGAGGGGTCTCCTTGATGCTGCTCAAGAAATTCTATGAGCTGAGACATGAGGCCTGGTTGTCTTGATATGCAACCTCTGGGACAACCAAAACTAGAAATTACTGAGGACAAAAATACAATGGCTTAAAAATGGAAAATATTATTCCCATTACACAAATTCTGGAATGAATCTTCCATTTGGGAGGCTGAGATCTGCATGTTCCCCAACCAGAAGAGACCTGGTTGTGCTATGGGAACACGGACAAATTGAGACCTACAACAATTTAAATAGCAGTGAAAGGACAGTGTTTAGAAGGTTAGTACAGGCAAGTGGCTGTCTAGAATGTCCTGATTACAGCTTTCATCTTTCCTGCTGTAACTAGGTCCTTCATAAATATAAAATTATACACACACACATATGTTTAAGTTGAATATGTTCTTGTTATTGGGTGCTGTTGAGTCGATTTTCAACTCATAGCCACCCCATGTGATGGTATAGAACTGCTGCATAGACTGTTCTTGGCTTTACAGAAGCAGATGGCCAAGTCTTTCTCCCACAGAGCTGCTGGGTGGTTTTGAACCTCCAACCTTTCGGTTAACAGCCAAGTACTTAACCTTTGCACCACCAGGGCTTCTTAAATTGTATATGTGTGTGTGTATTTGTGTGTGTAAATTACCATGTGCCTTAGTGACAATTTTTATCTTTGTTTTTGTTGTTGTTGTTCTTGTTAGTTGCTCTCAAGTCAGCTCCAGCTCATAGTGATCTTATATATAACAGAAAAAACATTGCCCAGTCCTACATCATCTTCATGATTGCTGGTATGCTTGAATCCATTGTTGAGGCTATTTTGTAGTGTCTTCCATCCTAGGGCACTCATCTTCCGGTACTATACTGGACAATGCTCTGTTGTGATCCATAGGGTTTTCACTGGTTAATTTTTAGAAGTAAATCACCAGACCTCTTTCTAGTCTGTCTTAGTGTCGAAGCTCCACTGAAACCTGTCCACCATGGATGATCCTGCTGGTATTTGAAATACTGGTGACATAGCTTCCAACATCATAGCAACATGCAAGCCACCACAGTATGAAAAACTGACAGACAGATGGTGAACCTTTGTTTTCAGTCCCCCCAAAATAAGAACTGTGAACTTACATGTTCTGATATGAGGGGGCTGTTTTTGAATAGTGATTTCTAAGGAGGTCCTATAGCAATCCCAAAGGCCTTGACCCAATGCTTACTGCAAGCATCCCTGTACCTGCTCACATGCACCAGCCTGGCCTTAGCCTTCTGAGTGGCCAGCAGAGCATTTCCATTCTTTCCTTTGTCTTAAGAAAAGGACTTCTACAACCAGGAAATCAGCCTTGCTTCTCCGCCCAATGGCTTAAGGGACAGTCTTTCAGAAAAGAGAAGGAAGAGGCTATTATTCCTGCAACATCCTCAGATAATCCTTGTAATCTTGGCTCCCCAATATCACCCTAGTTTCTATTCCATGTATGACATCAGCCATATAAGCAATAATGGCAGTAATAAATCCCCATTTTTCTTGTATGCTTGAAGCCAGCAAATGATTGGGGGGAGGGTCACTTCCCACCCCTGTACTTTGGAAGAACAATGGGGTAACTTGTTTAGACTGAACAATGGCTCAGTAGCAAAGGGCCATTTTGAAGGACAGCCTCCTGCACTCAGAAACCATCAAACAACCAGGCAGGATTTATTCCAGGAATGCAGGGTTGGTTCAACATTAGAAAACCAACCAAGGTAATATACCGTGTCAATAGAACAAAGGAAAAGAACCACATGATTATCTCCATGGATGCAGAAAAAGCTTTCGGTAAAATCCAACACCCTTAGTTGATGAAAACCCTAAAGAAGATTGGAATAGGAGGAAAATTCCTCAATATGATTCAGAACATATATGAAAAGCCACTAGCCAACACTAATACTTAATGTAGAAAGGTTGAGAGCTCTCCCCTTAAAATTGGGAGCGAGACAATAAAACTGCCCCATATGGTTTCCAAGGAGTGGCTAGAGAATTTGAACTGCCGACCTTTTGGTTAGCAGCCGAACTCTTAACCACTGTGCCACCAGGGCTCCAAAAGAGATTAAAGAAGACTTAAATAAATGGAAAGATGTTCCATTTTCATGGACTGGAAGAATTAATATTGTTAAGATGTCAATACTACCCAAAGCGATCTACAGATTTGATGCAACCCTAATCAAAATTCCAACAGCCTCTTTTACAGAGATAGGAAAAACCAATCCTCAACTTTATATGGAATGGCAAAAGGTCCTGAAAAGCGAAAGCAATGTTGAAAGAGAAGAACAAAGTAGGAGGACTCATGCCTCCAGATTAAAGCATATTATGTAGCTCCCGTACAAAAACGTGTTGCCATCAAGTTGCTAGAGTAATCAAAACAAACTGAACTGATATAATAATAGATAAACAGACCAATGGAATAGAAGCGAGAGTCCAGAAATAAACTCACACATCTATGGTCAACTGATTTTTGACAAGGGTGCTGAGTCCATTCAATGGGGAAAGAACAGTATCTTCAATAAATTGTGCTGGGAAAATTGAATTTCCACATGCAGAAAAATGAAACAGGATCCATGCCTCACACCATACACAAAAACAAATTCAAAATGGGTTAAGGACCTAAATGTGCAAACTAAACCCATAAAATCTTAGAAGAAGAAGCAGGGGCAACGCTGTCATGCCTAGCTTTCAGCAATGGACTATCTAATATAATAACAAAAGTACAAACAGCAAAAGACAAAATTACTAAACGGGACTTCATAAAAATTAAAAACTTCTGTTCATCAAAAGACTTCAAAAAAAAAGAAAAAACAAGCTACCAACTGGGAGAATATCTTCAGAAAACATTTATCCAACAAGAACCTTATATCCAAAATATATGTAAAACTTTGACCAATTAACAACAAAAGGGCAAATACCCCAATCACAAAATGGGTAAAGAACTTGAGTAGACATCTCACCAAAGAGGACATTCAAATGGCCAACAAACACATGAAATGATGCTGTGGTGGTTAATGTTATGTGTCATCTTGGCTAGGCCACGGTTCGCAGTATTATAAAATTGTCCTTCATTTCGTGATCTGATGTAATTGTCCTCCATTTTGTGATCTGATGTAATTGCCCTCCATTTTGTGGTATTTTGTAATTACGTGTTGTAAATCCTAAACCTCTATATGCTAATGAGCCAGGATTAGTGTGTGGTGTATCTTGTATCAAGTCACACCCCTACTCAAGTCACCACCTCGCTCAAGTAAGGGGCATTTCCGTGAGGGTGCGGCCTCCATCCCATATATATAAATGCTCTGGCAAAGCTCTCTCTTGCTCTGAATCCTGCATCTGTCTCATCATCATCTGACCTCTGGCTCTTGGGACTTGAGACAGCAGCCTGCAGTCTGATTCGTCGATTCCGGGATTCGCCAGCTTCCACAGCCCTGTGAGCCAGCAGCCTATCGTCTGACCTGATTTTCCAGCTTCACAGTCCCATGGGCCAACATCCTATCATTTGACCTGCCAATTTGGGTTCATCAGCCACGGCAACCACTTGAGTCAGGAGAAGCCTCCAGCCTGATGCCTCACTCACGGATTTGGGACTTGCCAGCCTCCACAACTGCGTGAGCCATTTCCTTGAGATAAATATCTGACGCCTCACCGATTTTGCTTCTCTAGGGAACCGAGCCTAAGACAGATGCTGGGCATCATTACCCATCAGATTAATGCAAATCAAACCAAAATGCTGTACCATTTCACTCCCACTAGGATGGCTAGGAAACCCTGGTGGCCTAGTGGTTAAGTGCTATGGCTGTTTACTTAAAGGTTGGCAGTTCGAATCCACCAGGTGCCCCTTGGAAACTCTATGGTGCAGCTCCACTCTGTCCTGTAGGGTCATGATGAGTTGGAATAGACTCCTTGGTAACAGGTTTGGTTTTTTAGGATGATTAAGATTAAAAAACAAACAAACAAACAAATAACCAACGTTGGCAAGGATGTGGGGAGATTGCAACTTTTACCCATTGCTGGTGGGAATGCAAAGTGGTAGATCCATTGTGGAAAACAGTATGGTGGTTCCTCAAAAAAACTAAAAATAGAACCACCATGTAACCCAGCAATTTTATTCCTAGATATATACCCAAAAGGCTTGAAAACAGAGACTCAAACAGATACTTGTACACCAATGTCCATTATAGCACTATTCACAGTAGTCAAAAGGTGGAAACAACCAAAACGTCCATCAACAGATGAATGGATAAATAAAATGTGGTACACACATATAATGGAATACTACTCAGCCAGTAGGAGAAATGAAGTCTTGATACATGCTACAATATGGATGGAGCATGAAGACATTATGCTGAGTGAAATAAGTCAATGACAAAAGGACAAATACAGTATGGCCTCACTTATATAAAAAGATAAGAACAGGCAAATGTATAGAGAACAAAGTTTATTAGTTTTCTTACCAGGGGTGGAAGGGAGGAGGAAAGGGGGCATTAATGATGATGGAAATACCACATTGATTAAGAGTAGGGTTGCAGACCAGATTATTTTAATTGCTGTCAATAAGTTGTACACCTGTAAAAAGTTGAATTGGCAAAGGTTGTGTGATAGGTATATTTACAACAATGACAAAAAAAAAAAAAGGGTAGATGCTGAGGTTGCTTATGTACAACGAAAACCTCATGGGATTTGGTTTCTTGGTTTGGAGGTTTGCCGTCAGGGTTTCATGGGATGTTCTAGTTAATTGACCTAATAACATGTTTAGCATTCATTGTGTATTACCTGGGGCCTTAAAAGCTTGTAAACGGCCATCTGAGGTAAAGTAATTGGTCTCTATTCACCTGGAGCAATAGACGAAGAAGGAGAGTCAGGAATGGAAGGAGGATATGGAATGTGTGGCTAATTGCCTCCATGAACGACTGACTCCATTGCCATGAGACCAGAAAAACTGGATCAGATATTTTATAGAAGAATCCTGGTCAAAAGAGGGAAAATGCAAACAAGAATTTCAAATGCTTAAAGACTCCAGACTTCCTGGAGTCATGAAGGTTGGATGAACCCCTGAAATTGCTGCCCTGAGATAATCATTAAACCTTAAACCAAGAATATTCCCTGAAGTCTTCTTAAAACCAAACAATAGTTTAGTAAAAAAAAAAAAAAAAAAAAAAATGCCCGCCTTGAGCATTATGTTCTTTCAAGAACTATTGATATGGGATCAAATTGACAACAGCAACTCAAAAGATAGGAACTTTAGAGGGCAGGGAATTTACGTTAACAGAGGAGGAACAACTCAGGAAAGGAGAGTGAGAACAGTTACACAACTTGAAGAATGCAATCAGTGTCACAAAATTGTACATGTAGATACTGTTGAATTGGTATGCGTTTTGCTGTATATAGTCTCAACAACAACAAAATAAATAAAATTAAAAAAAAAAAGAAAGAAACCATCAAACAGATTGCAAAGAGACCTGGCTAGGAAAAACACTGAGGACCAAGGCCCCATTACCGCCCCAGCCTCTGCGTTTCTTTCCTGGCCGCGGTCCAGAGGCCAGATGTATCCAGAATGCCTGAGCAGTGATGACAACAAAGGCAGCTTTGTGTTTTCAGGAACATGGTGAGGGTCTGACCTGGGTTAGCAACTGAACAGCTGGTACCCCGTCTATGGCTTATAAGTAGAATATCCTGTTTTAACAGTGCCTGGTATAAAAAAAAGTAATTAATCTCTTCTGGAAGTGGCAGGTGGTTAGAACAGTTTCTTTTATTTTCAGCAAACCTACACACAAGGTACAAGAAGTCTCAAGCACAGAAGGAAGGAATTATTCAAATGCAACAACTGGGACCTAATTCCTGAGCCAGACAGGAATTTGGAGAAGAGGCTCCAGTTTCTTGAATAATCTGTTTTATGGCTTCCAGGAAACAGATTTCAAATTAAGTCTATTGCTTTCGATTGCAAGTGACAGAAAACCCAGAATAAACCTATTAGGACAAAAAAGAATATTCATTTTACAAGCATCAGGCATGGGCTGATCCAGGGCTCAAATTATGTCACCAGTAACCTTTCCCTCAGTGTTTTGCCTTCTCTGTGTTGACTCCTTTCTCACTTGGATGCTTCCCTCATGGTTGGAAAATGGCCATGAGATGCTCGCTCCTAGGGCCAATAACTTCTAGGTTCAAATCCAGTGTTGAGGGGGAGGGGCATCTTTGTTCTGACATTCACAGAAAATCATGCCAATCACTCTGATTGGATTAGCTTAGGTCAGGGGACATCCATGAACTGATCATCATGGTCCAGAGAATATAGTACTAACTGGCTTAAGCCTGAGATGTATGACCCAGCTTGACACATGGGCAAAACTGAGGGAGAATCTGCTAACAAAATTGGAGCTGTTGCTAGGAGACCAGGGAGCGAGTGTATGTGCTGATGAGGCAAACAACCATTGCCTCTACAATTACTAACATTTAATGAGCTCCAGCCCTGGTGGCATGGTGGTTAAGACTTCGGCTGCTATTAAGACTTTGGCTGGTAACCAAAAGGTCAGCAGTTTGAATCCACTAGCCACTCCTTGGAAATCCTATGGGGCAGTTCTACACTATGAGTTGGAATTGACTCAACAGCAATGGGTTTGATTTTCTTGGTTTAGCTCATTCTCTCAACTCCACTATTCCTATTTTATAGATGGCAAAACTGAGACTAAGGATCTTGCCCCCAAGTTACCCAGCTCATGAGTACCAAAGGCAGAATTTCAAACTGGGACTCTAAGCTTATACTCTTAACAGCAGACTCTCCATGCAGGCTTCTCAAGCTCCACGGAGACCATCTGTCATGGATTGAATTGTGTCCCCCAAAAAATATGTGCATCAATTTGGCTAGGCCGTGATGCCCAGTATTGTGTGATTGTCCACCATTTTGTCATCTGATGTGATTTTCCCTTGTGTTGTAAATCCTATCTCTGCGATGTTGATGAGATGGGATTAGCAGCAGTTATGTTAATGAGGCAGGACTCAATCTACAAGATTAGGTTGTGTCTTAAGCCAACCTCTTCTGAGAAATAAAAGAGAGAAGTGAGCAGAGAGACATGGAGGACCTCGTACCACCACCTCATAGCCAGGAAAATAGCGCACCCTTTGGGTCCAGAGCTGCGCTAAGAAGCTCCTAGACCAAGAGAAGATTGATGACAAGGACCCTCCTCCAGAGCTGACAGAGAGAGAAAGCCTTCCCCTGGAGCTGGTGCCTTGAATTCAGACTTTTAGCCTCCTAGGCTATGAGAGAATAAACTTCTGCTCGTTAAAGCCGTCCGTTTGTGCTATTTCTGTTACAGCAGCACTAGATGACTAAGACACCATCTGAGAGGCCCCAGGCTGGGACCCATCACCATCATCAGCCAATGCTCAGTTCACACTCCAGACACAGCAGTTATATGACAATACGTTTGCTTTTTTTTTTTTACTTTAGTGAGTTTAGCCTGGGTTTTCTATCATTCGAAATGTTAAGAATCCTAGTGGAGAATCAGTGTGATTACAGCTGGTGTGTTTTCAGAAAGTGAACTTTTATAGAATCCCTAAGAATTGAGCTCCTGCAAAGAGCTAACAGTCCATCTATTCCTGGTATCTCAACGCATCCAGTTCTGGGCCCATCAGCAACTTTAAACTCCTGTTAAGAAATAATCATTTATCTTCCAAGTTAATCACCTTCACCCCATCCCCAACTCCCTTCCACTGACCTTGCTACTGCTTTCCTTCCAGTGCTGAATCAGGAAGCTTCTTATCTTATCTGGACCAGACAGAGCCCCTTCAAGCAGGGAGCCATCAGGCACTGTACAGCGGAACATCCCCTATAAAGAACACCCAGAGCCGGTACCCCCGGGACATCCATCTTCGTGATGCGCTGGCTGAGGTTGCCGCCAAGAGCCAGAGAAATCAATACGGGAGCAAAGATAAGCTTCCCCTTGAGCAGTGGGAATAAATGACAGCTGGCATTTTTTAGGCATGGCAGTTTCAAATGTCCGAAATGTAGGTGGCCACAGGTGAGTAGTGAAACTCAAGCCCTGAATTCAGCAGCTCTGACTCCAGCTAAAAGAGGAGCAAGACCCGCCCCATCCCATTTCCAATATTTTCTCTTTTTTCAGTAAATGGCTTTATGCAGACTAAAAGCATTTTGATTTCTCGCCCTCTCAGTTAATTACGCTCAGAAACCAGATGTTCTCAACCTTAGCTGCACCTTGGCTCACCTGCCAGTTTGTTTTGTTTTGAATACACATGCCTGGGCCCCACCCATCTCTGGCTGGATAGTTTAAACTTTTTCATCTGTGACCCATGGAAGAAATACACTCTGTCTCATAGCCCAGAACACTCATTGCTAAATATATGAAACAACAAATATCTTTGCGATGTTATGAGGTACTCGAATATTTTCTATGTTGTTGTTAGTTGCCATGAGTCCGTTCTGACTCATGGCGACCCCAGGGGTGTAGAGTAGAACTGTTCTGTAAAGTTTTCAAGACTGTGAACTTTCAGAAGCAGATCACCAGGCCTGTCTTCTGAGTAGCCTCTGGGTGGGTTTGAACTGCCAACCTTTTAGCCAGTAGTGAAGCACTTAACCATTCATGCTACCCAGGGAGTCTGATATTTTCTATACATTCCTCTCTCTCTCTCCCTCTGCCTCTCTTCCTCCCTCTCCCTTCCTCTCCCTCTCTCTCCCTCCCTCTCTCTCTCTCCCTCTCCCTCCCCCTCTCTCCCTCTCTCTCTCTCTCCCTCTCCCTCCCCCCTCTCTCCCTCTCTCTCTCTTCCTCTCTCCCTCCCCCTCCCTCCCTCCTTCTCTCTCCCTCTCCCTCCCTCTCTCTCTCTCTCTCCCTAATGTCTACCCTGATCCACTAAGAGCTCAAGTAGATTGGAAAACACTTGCTTGAGATGCTAATTTGTGTCCTTCCCTCGGTGCCCTTTCCTCTTCCTGTTTCTTGCCCGGAACCCAGTTATTTGCAATTCCTTGCCTCAGGGAATTTTTTTTTTTTTTTTCAGGGCAGAGTGCAGAAACTGCCTGAAGTCAAAGCTTTTCCTGACTTTTGTAAAAATCTAAGCTCTTTGGTGAGCTTCTGCTTGATGTCCCTGAGGGAGAGAGAAAGAAATGGTTTTAGAAGGTGTCAGGAGGTTAGAGGCAGATTTCCACCAGACTGGAAACAGGAAAAACATCAGGGGTCCTGCAGTAGCTGGGAGCTGTGCCCCATTTGCAGGGGTTAGGTGGCAAGACCTCAGGGGATGCCTGCAGGGATCCCTAGAAGGCTGGACTGTAAAAGTTGCCAGTCCCGGCAAAAAGCTCATGTCCCAGAATGGCAAGGAGTCAGAAAGCTGTCAGACTTGAAGGAACCACACTGGGCAATGAGGATATCTGTAGCAATTCCCATAATGACCCAGAAATTAAACACTCGGCCTCACTCTCCAGGCACCCCTTAGGCCTTGACCAAAAAAAAAAAAAAAAACCCAAACTCATTGCCATCGATTCAGACTCATAGCGACCCTATTGGACAGAGTAGAACTGACGCATAGGGTTTCCAAGGAGCACCTGGTGGATTCGAAGTGCTGACCTTTCAGTTAGCAGCCGTAGCTCTTAACCGTTACGTCTCCAGAGTTTCCTTAGGCCTTGTGGAACGCAAGAAATGCGGAGGCTGACCGGCCTACCAATGACTGAGGCTGACTTTGTCACCATCTTGATGGGTGAGGGCTCAGTCAGACTTAAGTCTATTTAAAATAAAACTAAGAAACGTAGCATTTCTTTTACCCCTGAATTTGTGACATAAGACTCATATCCATTATACCTTAATTTTATATCCAGTTTTCTAGCTCTGCATCCTCGCCTCTCCACCCCCACCGCCCCTGCTGTCATTCATAACAGACCAGGCTCACTGATCTCCCCCATTTCACAGACAGAATGGCAAGTCTCACAGTGGATAAAGGACTTGCTATGGTCACTGGCAAGCTAATAGCAGAGTTGGGCCTTCAAATCCAGCATCCACAATAGTCCGCTGGGGGTCTACCCTTCAAGATGAGAGGAAAACAGCTAGGGTTCTCCAGAGAACCAGAACCAACCACCTGTCTGTCAGTTTGTCACACTGTGGTGGTTTCCGTGCTGCTGTGATGCTGGAAGCTCTGCCACTGGAATTTCAAATACCAGCAGGACCACCCATGGGAACAGGGTTTGGCAGAGCTTTTGGGCTAAGACAGATGAGGAAGAGAGGCCTGTGATCTACTTCTGAAAATTAGCCAATGAAAACCCTACAGATCACAACAGAATATCATCTGATATAGTGCTGGAAGATGAGCCCCCTAGGTTGACAGGCACTCAAAATACACAATGGCCACAACAACGGATTGTGAGGATGGCCAGGACCTGGTAATATTTCGCTCTGTTGTACACAGGGTCATCACGAGTCAAAGCCAAGTCAACAGCAACTAACAACAACTATACATACACACACATATACAGAGCGAGACAAAGACAGGGATCATTTTAAGGAGTTGCCTTATGCAATTGTGGGGACTAAAACCAAAAAACCCAAACCTGACACCATCGAGTCGATTCTGACTCATCGTGAACCTATAAAATAACCTATAGAACAGAGTAAAACTGCCCCACAGGGATTCCAAGGAATGGCTGGTGGGTTCAAACTGCCAACCTTTTGGTCAGCACCTGCAGCTCTTAACCACTGTGCCACCAGGACTCCAGTGTGGGGACTAAAAAAAAAAAAAAAAAAAGTCCAGAATCTGTCGATCAGATGACAAGCTGGAAACTCCAGCAGGTTTTCTGTGTTACAGTCTTGAGGCAGAATTCCCTCTCCCCCGGAAACTTCAGTTATCCCAGTTATTGCTCTTAAGGCCTTCAACTGCTTGGATAAGGCCCACCCATGTGAAGGGTAATCTCAGCCAATTGTAAATGTTAATCTCATCAACAAAATATCTTCACAGCAACATCTAGACTAGCGTTTGACCAAACAACTGGACGCCATAGCCTAGCTAAGTAGCCATATAAATTACTCATCCCAGGAGGGGACAGGCGGCTGCTGTTCAGAGTGGCTCCCAGGGGCACTTCCAACAGTGTCCATGAGGACACGCCAGGTCAGAGGGGAAACGGCCCTCGGTCCACCGTCCCTGTGCACTGGAGAGTAAAAGGGGCTTGGAATGTGCTGCCTATTGGCCAGAATGGTGCCACTGTTCCCCTAAGGTCTCCCCTCAAACAGAAGGCCCTGGCTACCCAAGAACCCCAGTGTCATGAGGGGATGAAGGGCAGAGCTCATGCCGAAGATCTCTGTTGAGTATGTGTAACTGGGAGACAGGAATGGGGTGGAAGACACCCCGATGTTCTCTACAAACACCAGCCTCGCTGAGCAAGAGCAAAGCTTAAGCCCAATTCTCAGATTTCGTACAGTGTTTAAAACCAACTCAGCATCACCAATTTTGAAACCCCACACCAGTCACAATTTTGTAAAATATCTGTTCATTAATGTAGGTCCTTCTTCCACCCTTTAAACAGTTTCTATTCAGAGTCCTGCAGGCCTTTGAAAACGACAAAACTGCATTTCTTGAGGAATAGTCCAAAATTCAAAAGTATCCGAAAATGAAGCTGACCTCTACCTATTATTCTGCTTCAGGAACTGCTTATTTTCTTAATTCCTAGAAGGTGGCTAGAAAGTGAGTAAAACATCAATGCAGAATTTCTTGTCCAGCTAAAGCTCACTCAGCCCAAGCTGGCTGCCTCCAGAGGAAACTGGGCTCTAGCCGCATCCATGGCCTCAGAAGTGGGTCCTTCTCTCTGGTCTTCATGGATGACCTAGACCTCTGGGGCCATAGTCACGCCTCTCAGCCATGTTGGCGCTCCTGGACAACAGTGCCTTGGACCTCAGACCACTAAGCCTGGAGATGGAGGGGCTGGTTATTGTGCTGGTACCAGGATTAGCAGCCCCCCAGGATCACGCAGAGTTGGGGAGAGGCAATTTCCTCTAAACTGATGATGTGCTATCGACAAAGGGGGAAGCTACTGGACAGGCTAATGCCAGCCATTTACTACATTCCCCAGCTTGGCTTACCGCTGTGCACGCGCACACGCACACACACACACAATTTTTAATAATGTCAGGGCCTTGAAGAGGCTTCCATGACATAGCCACTCTTCATGGACGGCACTCTCTGTCCCTCTCCAAAAGGTGACAACCCAAAGCCACAACCACTGACTATATCCAGCTTTAAAGTCTGGGATCTCTGGATAATGTCAACTTCTTAAGTTCTGTCGCCATCCTTCTGTCTTGATATTCTTCAACCCGAGACCCCACTGGTAAATTTTCCCACCTCTCATATACCTTAAATATATTAACAGTGGGAAAGGAAGAGAAAAGAGAAGGTGTTTTTAAAAAATCTATTTTTAAGAGAAAGTAAATACCAGGAAAGGCTACAGCCCTTGTTTCTGCCTTTAATCACATGGCACAGCTCATTTTTACGACTTCTCGCCTCGGCTAACCCTTCCTGAGCTGCTGTAGCACCTTAGCTGATCAGAGCTGTTTACCTGGTAAAGAAATACAAATATTGCATCCTTGGGCGTCTTGGCTCTTGCTGATCGGCTTGCATCACTTATTAACTTTTATCGTCAGGCACGGTAACAGAAGGAGAAGGTCTTCCACTCCTGCTCCCTCTGTGTAGCAGAAGCAGAAACTTTACTCCCCGGGGCAACAACTCAGGCCACGCCAGCCCTCCCCCCACCCCCAAACTGGCCTGTTCACTCAATAACCCGAGGAACTAAAGAATGACCAGGGGGCAAGTTGGTATTCCAGTTGATAGATAGAATTTGATTGTCATTCTTGGTGGAAGCATTTCTTCCTCTGGTACTGAAACCTATACACAGGTAGATGAGGAAAGCGACAGCATAGTATGAAAGAGTCCTTGGTGGTGGCGCCCCCTTTTGCACTGCTTATTGGTTTTTGGTTCAGAACATGTTCCATATTCTGCAAGACAGCTCCCAAGTTAATAAGCTGTCATCTCCAGCTGAGAGTGTCACTCTAGCTGTTTCTTCAACGGACCATTCAAATGTCGTTAAAGCCAGCTCCTTTCGAAGATGGGGTATCACACAAAACCAGTGAGACTCAAGGGCATCAGTCCGTTGCCTGTAAAGTGAAGGTGATGCTGTCTGTGTGAGATACCGTGATGCTACAAAAGCCGTCCAGTCAGTCCATGGATGGTGGTGCTGGTGAGGCACAGCAGCCAGGGGAGAACAAACCCAAATCTGCAAATAGGCGCCTAGTCTGGAGAGGTCACACTGCAGCCCGTTCCGTAATGGAAACAGCCCAATATGTGATCGGGCTGGCCGAAGCCCTCAGAATATGACACCAGATAGAGCCCAGGCTTTGCTGCTCCAGGCTCTGATGGTTCTGGCTTAACTTCTCTGGGCCATCAAGTGTTCATCTGGCAAATGGAGACAGTAATAGAACCTACTAAGGATTAAATGAGTTAATGCATGTAAAGCACCAAGAACGGTGACTGGAACTTGTGGATTCTGAGGGCATTACACAGTGGTAGAATTCTCGCCTTCCACGTAGGAGACCTGGGTTTGAGTCCCAGCCAAAGCACCTCACGCACAAATACCACCCACCTGTCAGTGGAGGCTCGTGTGTTGCTATGATGCTGTACAAGTTTCAGTGCAGCTTCCAGACTAAGACAGACTAGAAAGAAAGGCCTGGCAGTCTACTTTCAAAAATCAGCAAATGAAAACCCTGTGGATCACAATGGTCTGATCCACAGCCGATCATGGAGACGGTACAAGACCAGGCAGCATTTTGTTCTCTTGTGCATGGGGTCACCATGAGCCGGGGGCAAACTGATGGCAGCTAAGAGCAAACACTGGTATTACTACCATATCAGTTTTGGTTGACAATTCTCCTTGGTTCTCTCAGGTTTCTGCTGTTCTTCCGAGAACATTTTCCTCCGGGGCAAAAGCTGAGCAGGTTTGCATGTAGCCCATTATAAAAGATGGGGCTTTCCTAAAGCTGGGGTTCCTTAACTGTGATGCAAACCCACTGCATGTACAGCATCTGCCTGGGCCACTCCACGTCACCCCATGAAACTTGGGAGCAAGGAGAACCAATGCAAACATGTAACATGCTTTGTTATGAGTAATAAAGTCCTTTGTCTCTGATCCAGGAGACTCGTATCTTCTGCCAGCATCCATGAAAGTGTAGCAGCCTAACTTGTTGGCTTGCAAGCAAGATAAATTCTCAGTCCTTTTCAGAGTACTTGACAAGCAGAAGCTTAAAGTTGATTGCTGCTGCTGACAAATTGAACACTCAGTAGTAGTGGATTCCAAGGCAATCTTGACCCGTATTGTTGGGCCCATTCATTGCCTCTATCCAGGCCTTCAAGAAGCCCTGGTGGCACAGTGGTTAAGTGGTCGCTAACCAAAACGTTGGTGTTTCTAACCTACCAGCCACTCCATGGGATAAAGCTGTGGCAGTCTGCTTCTGTAAAGATTTACAGTCTTGGAAACCATGGCGGGGGGGGGGGGCGGGGGGCGTTCTACTCTGTCCTATAGGGTCACTATAAGTCAGAAATGACTTGATGGCATCGGGTTTGGTTTTATGCAGGCCTTTACAATACCTTTTCCAAGACCTGTTTGAGTGGTTCTGTTCCCATATACATCACTTCTCCCTGATAGAATGCTGTTGGAAAAACCTAAATTCATGGCTACATGAATCAATATCCCCTAGACAGATCAGGTCGCATGGCTACCTAGGTTCCCTGATTAGAATTTAGTACCCACAAGTAGCAAGCCAATAGTTGTTTCTCAAAGGAAGTTTAATTATTTCCCAGTGCTCTAAAATTTAAAGGGCTCCACTGTGGTTTTTCCAATCAGAGGTTGCCCTGTGCACCATGCTGTTTCCCAATTTGTTACAGGCATTTTGAGTGTCACAGTCTTCCTTAGTTCAAAAGGCCAAGTGGCAAAGTAACTTGAATTGCATCCTGGAACAGCTGGAGAACTATGATAGGCAGAAAAATGCCCTTCCTTACAAATATCTATGCCCTAATCCCCAGAACCTATGAATATATTAGGTTATGCGGCAAAGGGAATTAAAGTAGCAGAAGGACTTAAGTTTGTTAATCAGCTGACTTTAAGATAGGAATATTATCCTGTATTGTCTGCAGGGGTGAATTAACCAATAAGCAAGGTACCCATGGGCTTACAGTAAGCAAGGTACACACAGGCTTAACTGTGTTTACTTACTAATCTGTAGGGCACAATTTCACCTGTTTTTCATCACATCTTTGACACGGTGAAACCCATATGAAATTGTGCCCTACAGATTAGTTAGTAAGTAAACCCATGTCTACCTTGCTTATTGGGTAATCCATCCCTCATCGTCTGGTTAGGCTCAACGTAATCACCAACCAAAAGTAGTTGCTGTCAAGTCAATTTTGACTCATGGCAACCCCATATGTGTCAGAGTAGACACACTGTGCTCCATAGGGTTTCCAATAGCTAATTTTTTAGAAGTAAATTTCCAGGCCTTTCTTCCAAGGCACCTTTGGGTAGACTCATACTACCAACATTCAGTTAGCAGTCGAGCACACTAACTGTTTGCCTACCCAGGGAGGGGCTCCAATGCAATCAGAAGGATCCTTAAATGTGGAAGAAAGGGAAGAAGAGGAGTGTCAGAGTGATTTGATGCGAGAAAGACTCCACTGGCCATTGCTGGTTTTGAAAACAGAAGGAGGTCCTGTCTTAGTTATCTAGTTCTGCTCTAATAGAAATACCACAAGCAAATGGGTTTAACAAACAGAAGTTTTTTTTCTCTCACAATTTAGGAGGCTAGAAGTCTGAATTCAGGGTATCAGCTCCAGGGGAAAACTTTCTCTTTTGGCTCCAGAGAAAGTCCCTGTCATCAATCTTCCCCTGGTCTAGGAGCTTCTCAGTGCAGGTACCCCAGGTCCAAGGGACACACTCCATACCTGGCTCTTCTTCCTTGGTGGTAAAATGTCCCTCTCCTCTCTGTTCACTTCTCTTTTATGTCTCAAAGGAAATTGACTCAAGATGCAACCTAATCCTGTAGATTGTGCCCTGCCTTATTAACATCATAGAGGTTAGGATTTACAACACATAATTACATCAGATCACAAAATGGAGGACAACAACACAATATTGGGAATCGTGGCCTAGCCAAGTTGACACACATTCTGGGGGGGGGGGGGACACAATTCAATTTATAACAGAGGTAATGAGCCAAGAAATGTGGGCAGCTTCTAGAAACTGGATAAGAAAACAAATTCTCCCCTAACGCCTTCAGAAAGGAATGCAGCCCTGCTGACACCATTATTTTAGCCCAATGAGACTCAGGTCAGACTTCCAACCTACAGAACTACAAGATCATAAATTTTGTGTTGCCTGAAGGCACCAAGTTTATAGTAATTTGTTACAGAAGAGATAGAAAACTAATACAAGAAACTTCCCATGCTCTGGGGTCTACTCAAGGGTAGCAGTAAAGACCAATAAATAGGGCAATCAATGTGACGCCTCCAAAACCCAAAGAGGCCCTCCAAGCTTTGTTCTCCTCTTAGTGGGTCCCACTGAATGTCCATTCTTTTGCGAGAGGTCAATTCCACAACAGCAATATCCATCTCTGAGTTTGGTTTTGGCAATCCCAGCCCTATAGTTACAAGCAGGATAGTCACATTATGACTCGTTCCTGGTTGTGTCACTCAACATTTTAAGAGTGTGTCAAGCCATAGAAGCTACTCTAACATAAGCCAAAAAGGACTCTGTTGGAAAGATGTTGGTGGCTGATAGGGTTGGTGGCAGAGTTGAACCATAAGGCCTCCCACGGGACAGGAACTAGTTCTGCTACCTTGACCAACAAATTCCTTCACCTTTCTGATGATTTCTGTGCAACTCATCTCAACCTCACAGGGCTATTTTAAGGATCCAAGGAGGGTCTGGGGTGGAGAGTGTTGGAGAAATGGCAAAACCCCATACATGTGTTGGTTCTTGCTACAGCCTTCCTTTTGGCCTTATTATTTTGACATCGTTAAGAGCTAAAGTGGGAGTAGCCACGTGGAGCTCCTGTTGCCCGTTGCCATTGAGTTGACTCCAACTCATGGCAATCCTACAGGACAGGGTACTACTGCCCCGTAGGGTTTCCAAGTCTGTAAATCTTTACAGAAGCAGACTGCCACGTCTTTCTTCTGCGCAACAGCTGGTGGGTTCAAGCCTTTCAGTTAGCAGTCAAACACTTAACCACTATGCAACCTGGGCTCCTTAGCCATGTGGATAGACACTGGGAATTCAGATCAAGGCTCAGAGCTCACCTTTTCCAAGAAGCCTTTCAGGCTCAGCTGACTCCTTCTCCCTGCCTGCACCCTCCCCACTCCCCTACCCCCCCCCCCCCCAGACCCACACAGGCTTCCCCAGGGCCCTGGACATTTGATCTAATGGTCAGAGAACTATTCATTCCAGCCCAGCATTCTCCCACCCGGTGGGACCAAGGGTGCAGATACACAGCCAGGGTGGGCTTAGGCCTCAGGACAAGACTAGCTTCCAGCGCAGCCATCAGTAAATCCAAAGAAACTCGCCAAGTGAAACCACGGCGGGATTGGATGGACTGGACATGCACTCAGAAGCGCCAAATTTGCTACTCCATTGCAACTTCCTCAAACACACTCCTCAACCACTCATTGGGTATTTCAATAAGCCAACACTGTGCTGAGTGTCACTGAGTGGATTCTGACTCATGGCGACTTCGTGTGTGTCAGAGGAGAACCGTGTTGCATAGGGTTTTCAATGGCTGATTTTTCAGAAGTAGACTTCCAGGTCTTTCTTCTGAGGTGCCTCTGGGCGGACTCGAACCTCCAACCTTTCGCAGCTGTGTCTGGTAACCACTTGTACCACCCAGGGACTCCTTTTACATGTAACATCTCATTAAGTCAGAGATGAGGGAACAGTTTCAGAAAGAAGGGACGTCACCCTGATGGTGCAAGACGTCTCATGTTCTGTACACCAGAGCACTGCTTCTCTGCACAATTTCCATGTCAACCGGGAGCTTTCTCAAATGCTCCCCTCTCTCCTGGGACTGAGGGAATCCCAGCACAGGTGCAATCTCCCCGCAGAGGCTCTCGGCTGGTTGCTAACTAGCAGGTACTTACACTAACGCACCCGAAGTGGGCTGACAGCAGAGAAAGTACTAAAGCCCTGGCTGAAGCCTCCCCTGCCATTTCACTGACTCCAGACTTCCTAGCAGGTCACCTCTTTCTTAGCCTTGCCCTTTCTGTTCGCTGACATTCACAGGAGAAACAAGTCTGGCTGTCTCCTCCGGCTTTCATCTTCTTAGCCTGAGGCCATCCTCCTCTGTCAAGAGCTAATTCCACAGCAGATAAATCCTTCCCTGTAAAACTGACCCCAGGCTGAAACTCAAGGCTGCCTCCCCAAGTTGTGGGGGTCAGGAAGTCGTGGTCTTTTCAGTGTTCCCTTAGGTCTGCTCGTTGGATGATGGAAACGGAGGCTAGGAGCCGCGAGGTGAGCTTTCAAGAGCTCACTGTTCTCACTACAGAACCTCCCTCTCCAAGCCCGGAAGAACCCCGCCCTCTCTCCCAAGTCCTCTGGCCTCCCGGCCCCTCCTCCCGGCACCCCAGGGCCCTGTGCCCAGCAGCACCTGGCTCCAGATGTGGAGCAGGTAGAACACAAATCCTCCCAGGGCTGCAAGGAAAATGCTAAAGGAATATTCTCCAAAGTCTCAGGCTTCTTCAGCCCACTGGGGTCTTGACCACCCAGGTAAGTCTAGAGGCTTTAGCTTCACAATGAAAAAAATATTTTGAGCCTGCTTTTTTTTTTAGTAAAATTCACATAACATAAAATTAACCATTTTCAACTGAACAATTCAGTGGTATTTACTGCATTCACAATATTGTGCGACCGTCACCTCGATCTAGTCCCAAAGCATTTTCATCATCTCCAAAGGAGGACTGTTATTTTCAGCCGAAGGATTAGACAGGCCTGTAAAACAGTAACACACGAAAGGGAAGTGCTTCTTAGTTCAACCAAGTATACGAGACCAAATGGGCAACACTGCCCAAGAGCAAAGACGAGAAGGCAGGAAGGGACAGGAAAACTAGATGAATGGACATTGGGAACCCAGGGTGGAAAGGGAAAGGGGGAGAGTGCTGACACGTTGCAGGGATTGCAACCAACATCACAAAACAATTTGTGTGTGAATTTTTTAATAAGAAACTAATTTGAGTTGTAAACTTTCACCGAAGGAGCCCTGGTGGTGTAGTGGTTTAGAGCTTGCAGTTCAAATCCACCAGCCGCTCCTTGGAAACCCTATGGGGCAGCTCTACTCTGTCCTATAGGCTCCCTCTGAGTCGGGACCAACTTGACAGCACCTATCAATATTCCCCTCTTTCCAGCCCCTGGCAACCATCAGTCTGCTTTTTGTCTCTATGGATTTACCTTTTCTGAATATTTCATATAAATGGAATCATAGGTATGTGACCTTTTGTGTCTGGCTTCTTTCACTTAGCGTACTGTTTTCGAGGTTCATCTACATTGTAGTATCAAACAAATAACTTGTATCTAAGTGCTCATAGCAACATTCTTCACAATAGACAAAAGGTGAAAACAACCCAAATGTCTACCAACAGATGATGGATAAACAAGATATAGCATTACCACACAATGAAATATTACTCAACCATAAAAAACAATGACGTACCGATACACGCTACACCATGGATGAACCTTGAAAACCTTCTGCCTGCCTCTTTATCCCCTGCTTTTGTCCCATGTTTTGTTTTATACAGAGCGGGGCCAGGGTACCCAAGAAGCAAGGTAGGCGCGGGCTCACTTGTACTTACTAATCCGTAGTGCACAATTTCGCCTGTTTTTCACCCCACCAAAGATGTGAAATTATGCACCACAGATTAGGGCGTAAACACAATTAAGCCCATGCGTACCTTGCTTACTGGGTAATCCACTCCTGATATAGGGTAAGCCCTAGCCCTTTAGAAAACTTCCTTCAAAACAATTTAGGAACAACCTGAAGGAGAATTTTATTTATTTATTTATTTAATAAGTTAATTAACTTTAGTACTTGAGTTCATCAGATTCAAATTTAGCCAACCTTTACAGAGCTTCTGTTTTGAACAAGTTCTGGGTTTGCACTTCCCACTGGCTGCCCTAATAGTTCTCACAAATGAGATGAGATCATCAACATTATTCTCATTTAGCATTTGAGTTAACTGATTAACATTTTATGTGTACATTTCATCGAGTGGTAGGGACAGGCACTGAAACACTAGACGAGGAGGCTCAGAGCCATCAGATGAGCTCTGCACCCCCAGATGGCCAGAACAAGTCCAGAGCAATGAAAGAGCTTGGAACAGAAATCCACATATTGAGCTGTGGCCCAGGCTCTGGCAACTAACACACACCAGGCTCCTGGGCAAGTACTTGTCAATCACTAGTTCTTCTTGTTACTTGCTTCAACTCAGCTCCAACCAGGACTTTGAACCATTCATACCATTTGATCCCCTGCTGATAATTTGCATTTCTACCCCCAGATATACTGAATCAGAATCTACATTTTACCAAGATCTCTGGGTGATTCTTATGTATATATAAGAATGTTTAGCAAGATCCCCAGGTGATTCTTATGTACAGATAAGAATTTTGACAAGAACCACAGGTGATTCTTATGTATATACCTGGGAATCTTATAATTTTTATGTATTCACAAGAATCAACAGGGGGATCTTATTAAACTGTAGATTCTGATTCAGTATGTCTGGGGTAAAAACACAAATTATCAGCAGGGGGTCAAATCAAAATGAACCAGTTGGAACCCCTGACTCCAACTCATGGTGACCCGGTGTGTTTCAGAGTAAAACTGCACGCCATGGGGTTCTCAAGGCTATGACCTTTTAGAACCAGATCAATGGTCCTTCCTTCCGAGGTGTCTCTGGGTGAGTTTGAACAACCTTTCAGCTAGTAGTTGAACGCTTAACTATATGCACTACCCGTGGGCTCCCACTGGCTCTAAAAACAAACAAAAGACAAAAACCTTCTGATTCCGAATGTGTGTCTGGCAGTCACTGAACACCAGAAAAGATGCCAAGAGCAGCCTCACACAAGGGAAGACTAAACCCCCTCATTCCTGGCCCAGTGTCAGACAGAGAGAATGAGCTACTAATCCAGGTAGGTACACCACATGCCAAGAAGTGCCCAAGAGCCTCCCACCTGCAGAGACAATAATAGTTTATGACTCTGAGCTCGCTAGAAGGTTAGCTAGGTCAAAGCAGAGCCTGAGCTTTTGTTTAAATCTCTGTCCAAAAATCTCTCCACTTGCTGCTGGAGGATAATGAGTACTGAGCCACATCAGAGTCAGCGATTTGTGAGTTCAACACAATCTTCTCATTGATGAGAAATCCATGCATGTTAATCACTGAAAAAGGAAAAAGAATAGAAAGCCACATTCACCCAGCCAATACTTACTGAGCACTCCTGCCATGGATTGAATTGTGTCCCCCCAAAATACATGTATCAATTTGGCTAGGCCATGATTCCCAGCATTATGTGATTGTTCACCATTTTGTCATCTGATGCGATTGCCCTATGTGTTGTAAATCCTATCACTATGATGTAATGAGATGGATTAGCAGCGGTTATATTGATGAGATCTACAAAATTAGATAGTGTCTTAAGCCAATCTCTTTTGAGATATAAAAGAAAGAAGTGAGCAGAGAGACAGGGGACCTCATACCACCAAGAGAACAGCACCGGGAGCACAGCGAGTCTTTGGACCCAGGGTCCCTGCACCTGAGAAGCTCCTAGTCCTGGGGAAGACTGATGACAAGGACCTTCCTCCAGAGCTGACAGAGAAAGCCTTCCCCTGGAGCTGACGCCCTAAATTTGGACTTCTAGCCTACTAGACTGTGAGTAAAGAAATTTCTCTTTGGTAGAGCCATCCAGTTGTGGTAGTCCTGTTACAGCAGCACTACATGACTGAGACAGCTCCCTACATGCTAGATGCTATTCTAGGCACTGGAGATAATTAACCAAGATAAACAGAAGTGGGAGTCCCTGGGTGGTGCAAACAGTTAACACGCTCAGCCACTAACCAATAGGCTGGAGATTCAAGTCCACCCAGAGGCACCTTGGAAGAAAGGCCTGGTGATCTTCTTCCAGAAAACGAGCCACTGAAAACTTTATAGAGCACAGTTCTACTCCAACGCATATGGGTCTTCATGAGTCAGAGCCAACTCAAGCTCAACTGGTTTGAAACAGAAGGAACAAGTCTGTGTCCTCAAGGCGTTTGCATTCTAGTGGGAGCTCCTGACAATGAGTAAGCGTAGGTCGAATGTCAGGAAGAAAAACGACATACGCTGAAGAGATGGAGAGTATCAGGAGTACTGCTTTAGACAAGAGCAATCTGGAGGGCTTTCTTGAGGAAGTGAGGATTGTGCCCAAGCCTGGAGGACAAGAGGAGGGAGCCGCACAAGTAACTACAGGAAGAGCATTTCACACGAGGGAACATCAAGTGCACACGCCCTGAGGCAGGAATGTGCCTGCAACAGCATCTCAACGGCAGAGAGGGGAAGTCTCCAGAGAACACCGAAGGCCTGCCCTGAGTGTAGGTGATATGGCAGAAGTGAACCCTTTGCCATCAATGGGGCTCCAGACAAAACTGATTCCGGCACTCCCTGGGCCTGGGCACTACAGGTAATTTGCACTCAGCTGCTACCCTAGAGGCTGGTGGTTTGAACGTACCCAGTGGAGCTGCGGAAGAAAGGCCTGAGGACCTGCTTCCATAAAGCCACAGCCAAGAAAGGCCTATGGAGCACAGTTTTACTCTATAACACATAAGGTCACTATAAGTTGGAATTGACTTGATGGCAATGTTTTTTTGTTTTTTTTGGTGGGGGTGGGGAGTACTCCCTGAGCACAGGAGCTTTGAAAAGGGAAGAAGGGGTCATGAGCCAAAGAATGTAGGCAGGTTCTGGAAGCTAGAAAAGGCAAGGAAACAAATTCTCTCCTGAAGTTCCCAGAAGAAATCAGCCCTGCGAACGCCTTGATTTTAGACTTCTGACCCCCAGAACTGTGTTGTCTCATGCCACTGAGGTCGTTAGGGCCGCGATAGGAAACTAATGAAGTGGAGGAAGACCCGCTTCGTCCTTCCCTTTGCGGGGTGGAGTATTCTTCATCACATCACAGTTAGGGGTCCTGGAGACAGTCACGAGGCCCCACCTCAGCTTGCTTCTCTTCGCCAACCTGAATCCTCTTCTCTCTCACAGATGTGGAAGGCTCTGTCTACGAGAGGCGTGCCTCGTGGTCCAGGCTGGCCCCAGCCCACCCATTTCCACGGTCCCTCCCTATCTTCACACTCTGCATCCCAGGGACGTGCTGAGCGTCTGATCAGCCCTGCCCAAGATGCCAATGCCATGAGAAACAAGAGCTGCCAGAAAACCCTCTTTCTCTTCTCCACTCTGGGCCCCACGCTCTATTCCCGCAGTCTGCATTCGCCTTCAGCCTTCATCTACTTAAATCTTGTCAGCTTCCAAGACTCCTCTCCAGTACCACTGCCTCCAAGAAGCCTTCCATGATGTTCCAGGATTTGCATCTCTGATTACACCCTGGCCTTAGGGTTCTGTGGGCTCTCGTCTCTTCTCCCTGCCCCCAGGGCCCTGGGGCAGCATGAGGTTAGGCTCACCACAGCCCCAAGCTCAGGTCATGATGCTCAGCAGCCCTTGATTAAGTGCCAACCAAACCCAAGAGAGCAGCAGGATCTGTGAGCCCTGCCAGCTGCCTCATATATTTAACAGGTTTCATAAATCACATAAAGTTTTAGAAATCATATGAATTGCATTTTTACGATGCGTGCAAATCACCCATAAGGCATCACCTGTGGATGTGAGCAACCTCCACAGAGACCTCTGTTATTCCCAGACAGAAGGACATTCGCCACCTTGTGTTCTCTGTGCCCCTCACCCTGCCCAGGTACCAGCGCCCTCCTTTCCAAACAGAGAAAACTGAGGCATTTACATAGTAAAAGAAAGCGCATTGGGCTTGGAGGTGGACAGCATGGGTTAAAACTCCAGGTCCGCTCCAGGCTGCTTCAGACTTTGGTCAACACATGTAAACTCCCTGAGGTCAGCTTCTGCTCTTTCAAAATGGAGCTGCTGTTGTCAGCTGCCCCTGAGCCAGCCCCAGCTCACGGCCACCCCACGCGCAACAGAACAAAACTCAGCCTGGTCCTGAGCTAGCCCCGCAACCAGTTGCAGATCAGACTGTTGTGCCCCATAGGGTTTTCCATAGGCTGATTTTTGGCAGGAGATCACCAGGCCTTTCTTCCTAGTCTGTCTTAGTCTGGAAGCTCTGCTGAAAACTGCTCAGCATCCTAGCAACACACAGCCTCCACTGACAGATGGGTGGTAGCTGTACATGAGGTACACTTTCTAGGAATTGAACCTGGTTCTCCCATGTGGAAGGTGAGAATTCTACGGCTGAACCACCGTTGCCTCATAAAATGGACCTGCTGTTGTGTACCACCAAGTCAGTCGTTACGCTGTGATATTATATGACAGAGCTGCACTGCCCCATAGGGTTTCCTAGGCTGCGACCCTTATAGGAGCAGATTTCCAGGTCTTTCTCCCACAGGGAGCAGGTGGTGGGTTCAAACTGCCAACCTTTCGTTAGCAGCTTGACCACCGATTGCCCCATCAGAGCTCACAGGTCTGCTGTGAATACTACGAACCACTGCTTTGTAAATTATAAGTGTGACATACATTTTATTGTCATCATTTCACTGATTCCCAGCTCTTCCTAGGAACGGTTATCTAGGAATGTGGCTTGTGTCCCGACAGTTACTAAACCACTGAGTGACTGAACGGGGCCCTTCCCTGCAGAGGTAGTAAAAGGAAACAGAACGAAGCTGGGCGTTGGAGCAGACCACTTCCTGGCTGTGTGACTTTGGGTAGCTTTCCCCAGCTCTCCAAGACTGTGTCATCCTCTATAAAACGAGGACCCTCAATGGTCCCTGAAAGGATTACGTGAGATTAGCTGAGCCCACGGGCAGTGGGTAAGGCTGACTGTGTCCACGGTTGACCTGCCAAAGAAACTCAAAAATGATTAGAATTTTCTTCCCTTTATAGGCCTCCATTTCTTTCAGTAAACTGAAGACCTCCGGTGAGCTAGTGGTGACAATGGGGTTATCTCCAGTCTCTCAGGGACGTGAGTTCAAATGAGGTAACAGAATGATTATAAGCTGGAAATGCTGCTTGTGCCTGTGAGAAGGATCTAATGGTCGGGACTATGCCAGTTGGGGAAGGGTAGTGACTCGCGCAAAGAACAGGGGAGAGGACTGGAGAAACCTGGCAGACGGCACCTTAGCCAAGGTCCGTTGACTTCACGTAGCTCCTGATGGGATGCACTGAGATGGACGCAACGTCACTTCTGTGGGATTCTTGCTCAAATGCAAACCCTGATCTAATCGGCGGGGAACACCAGACGAACCCAAACTGAGGGATATTCTATAAAATAACTGGACTGTCCACTTCAAAAACATCCAAGTCACAGAAGACAGGCTGAGGAACTGTCCCAGACTGGAGATGAAAACAAATAAATGTAATGTGGATCCTGGACACCCCCAAAAAAAGGACATTAATAAACAAGAGGCAAAATGTGAATAAGGATGGCAGATGAGTTAATAGTATTGTATCAAGGCTAATTTCCAGTTTCAATAATTACACCATGAGTATGGAACATGCTAACCTTTGGAGAACCGGGGTGAAGAGTGTAAGGGAACTCTGTACTACAGTTGCAGCTTTTTCTGTAAATCTGAAATTATTTCAAATCCTATCCCTCCTCATCTCTATAAGTCCCTGGGGCTGTGGGGTGGTGGTGGAGAGAGGAGATTCCTGCTTTCCTCCCATACAGGGGCCTACACCCTCCCAAACCCCCAGGTACCTCTTAGCCCTAGTAAGTCTTTCCAAGTGACACAGACAGTCAGAAAACAGAAAATCTGGCCTAATGCGAGTGACTTCCTGACCCTCCATACCAGCACCTATGGGATCTAGTCTAGAGGAAGACCAGGACCGGGATAACTCTCAGAGACCACATCTCCCTATATATTGTGCTTAAATATATTAAGGTATATATTACCTAACCATTACCTATTCTGCCAGGAACTAGGGATATGGCATTTGTCTTAGCTGTCTAGCACTGCCATAACAGAAATACCACAAGTGGGTGGTTTCAACAAATAAATTTATTCTCTCACAATCTAATAGGATAGAAGTCCGAATTCAGGGCACCAGCTCCAGGGGAAGGCTTTCTTTCTGTGTTGGCTCTGGAGGAATGTCTTGTCATCAGTCTTGCCCTGGTCTAGCAGCTTCTCAACACAGGGACCCCCAAGTCCAAAGGACACGCTTTCCTGGTTCTTCATTCTTGGTAAAATGAGGTCCCCATCCTCTCTGTTCCACTTTCTTTCATATCTCAAAAGAGATCGACTCAAGATACAACCAAATCCTGTAGATTGTTCCTGCCTCATTAACATAACTGCCTCTAATCCTGCCTCATTAACAACATAGAGATAGGATTTACAATACATAAGATAATCACTTCAAGTGACAAAGTGGTAGACACAATACTGGGAATCATAGCCCAGCCAAGCTGACACATTTTGTTGTCATTGTTAGGTTCCGTCGAGTCGATTTTGACTCATAGAACCCTATGCATAACAGAACAAAACACTGCCCAGTCCTGAGCCATCCTTATAATTGTTATGCTTGAGACCATTGTTGCAGCCACTGTGTCAATCCACCTTGTTGAGGGTCTTCCTCTTTTCCGATGACCCTGTATTTTACCAAGCATGATGTCCTTCTCCAGGGACTGATCCCTCCTGACAATGTGTCCAAAGTATGTAAGACACAGTCTCACCATCCTTGCTTCTAAGGAGCATTCTGGTTGAACTTCTTCCAAGACAGATTTGTTCCTTCTTTTGGCAGTCCATGGTGTATTCAATATTCTTCACCAACACCACCATTCAAAGGCATCAATTCTTCTTCGGTCTTCCTTATTCATTGTTCAGCTTTCACATGCATATGAGGCAATTGAAAATACCATGGCTTGGGTCCGGCTCACCTTAGTCTTCAAGGTGACATCTTTGCTTCTCAATACTTTAAAGAGGTCCTCTGCAGCAGATTTGCCCAATACAATAAGTCTTTTGATTTCTTGACTGCTGCTTCCATGGCTGTTGATTGAGGATCCAAGTAAAATGAAATCCTTGACAACTTCAATCTTTTCTCCGTTTATCAAGATGTTGCTCATTGGTCCAGTTGTGAGGATTTTGGTTTTCTTTATGTTGAGGTGTAATCCATACTGAAGGCTGTGGTCTTTGATCTTCATCAGTAAGTGCTTCAAGACCTCTTCACTTTCAGCAAGCAAGGTTGTGTCATCTGCATAAAGCAGGTTGTTAATGAGTCTTCCTTCAATCCTGATGCCCTGTTCTTCTTCATATAGTCCAGCTTCTTGGGTTATACGCTCAGCATACAGATTGAATAGGTATGGTGAAAGAATGCAACCCTGATGCACACCTTTCCTGACTGTAAACCATTCAGTATCCCCTTGTTCTGTCCAAACAGCTGTCTCTTGATCTACATACAGGTTCCTCATGAGCACAATTAAGTGTTCTGGAATTCCAATTCTTTGCAATGTTATCCATAATTTGTTAATGATCCACACAGTTGAATGCCTTTGCATAGTCAATGAAACACAGGTAAACATCCTTCTGGTATTCTCTGCTTTCAGCCAGGATCCATCGGACATCAGCAATGATATCCCTGGTTCCAAGTCTTCTTCTGAATCAGGCCTGACTTTCTGGCAGTTCCCTGTCGATGTACTGCTGCAGCCACTTTTGAATGATCTCCAGCAAAATTTTACTTGCATGTGATATTAATGATATCGTTTGATAATTTCCACATTCGGTTGGATCACTTTTCTTGGGAATAGGCATAAATATGGATCTCTGCCAATCAGTTGGCCAGGAAGCTGTCTTCCATATTTCTTGGCATAGACGAGTGAGCACTTCAGTGCTGCATCTGTTTGTTGAAACATTTCAACTGATATTCCGTCAATTCCTGGAGCCTTGTTTTTCACCAATGCCTTCAGAGCGGCTTGGACTTCTTCCTTCAGTACCATCAGCTCCTGATCATATGCCACCTCTTGAAATGGTTGAATGTCAACTAATTCTTTATGGTATAACGACTCTGTATATTCCTTCCACCTTCTTTTGATGCTTCCTGTGTCGTTTAATATTTCTCCATAGAATCCTTCACTATTGCAACTTGAGGCTTGAATGTTTTCTTCAGTTCTTTCAGCTCGAGAAATGCCGAACGTGTTCTTCCCTTTTGGTTTTCTATCTCCAGTTCTTTGCATATGTCATTGTAATACTTTACTTTGTCTTCTTGAGCCGCCCTTTGAAATCTTCTGTTCAGTTCTTTTACTTCATCGTTTCTTCCTTTTGCCTTAGCTGCTCGATGTTGAAGAGCAAGTTGCAGTCTCCTCTGACACCCATCTTGGTCTTTTCTTTCATTCCTATCTTTTCAATGACCTCTTGCTTTCTTCATACATCACGTCCTGATGTCACTCCATAACTTGTCTGGTCTTTGGTCATTAGTGTTCAACACGTCAAATCTATTCTTGAGATTATGTCTAAATTCAGGTGGGATATATTCAAGGTCATATTTTGGCTCTCGTGGACTTGCTCTGATTTTCTTCAGTTTCAGCTCGAACTGCATATGAGCAATTGATGGTCTGTTCCACAGTTGGCCCCTGGCCTTGTTCTGATTGATGATATTGAGCTTCTCCATTGTCTCTTTCCACAGACGTAGTCGATTTGAATCTGGTGTGCTCCACCTGGCGAGGTCCATGTGTATAAAAAAAGCCATTTATTTGGTGAAAAAAAGTATTTACAATGAAAAAAGCCATTGGTCTTGAAAACTTCTATTATTTGATCTCCACCATTGTTTCTATCACCAAGGCCCTGTTTTCCAACTACCGATCCTCTTCATTTCCAGTTTTCACATTCCAATCACCAGTAATTATCAATGCATCCTGATTGCATGTTTGATCAATTTCAGACTACAGCAGAAGCTAATAAAAATCTTCAATTTCTTCATGGTTGACCTTAGTGGTTGGTGCTTAAATTTGAATAATAGTCATATTAACTGGTCTTCCTTGTAGGCATATGGGTATTTTATCCTATCACTGACAGCATTGCACTTCAAGATAAATCTTGAAATGTTCTTTTTGACAATGAATGCAATGCCATTCCTCTACGAGTTATCTTTCCCGGCATAGTAGACCATATGATTGTCCAATTCAAAATGGCAATACCAGTCCATTTCAGCTCACTAATGCCTAGAATATCGATCTTTATGTGTTCCATTTCATTTTTGATGATTTCCAATTTTCCTAGATTCATACTTCATACATTCCATGTTCCAATTATTAATGGATATTTGTGGCTGTTTCTTTTCATTTTGAGTCATGCCACATCAGCAAACGAAGGTCCCGAAAGCTTGATTCCATCCACATCATTAAGGTCAACACATTTTGGGGGGACACAATTCAATCCATAACAGCATTGAATAAGACATGCAAAGTCCCTGCCCTCAGGGAATATTTATTCCCACTATTGCTGTTCCCAGTTCAAGAACGTGACTGTCATGCTCACAATCACCTCCCTGCCCCCCCTTCCATTTTCTGGAACTATTCTTCCCAATAGTCGTCAAGTCGAATCTGTCAGAGCGTGTGTCCCAACTTTGGGTTCTGAATGTAGGGCCTTGTGATCATAAAGGCAGCTTCCATTGACAGCCAGCAAATGTCCTTCCTCTATTTGGTAATTTCCTTTGGATAAATTCCCAGGAGCAGGAGCACTGCACCAGGGGTAGGAGCCTTTTAACTACTCTTGATACATATTATTAAATTGCTTTCTAAAGGGGCTGCACCCAATTTACACACAGCCACCTGTAATGCGCAGGTGTCAAAGCTATACCGTGACTGTGTCAGTCCTGGGTGTGATAATTATATTTCTTAATTTGCGCTAATTTAATAGGTGTAAAATTGAATCACATTTTAATTTGCATTTCTTTGATAGTTATGAAGGTTGAACATTTTTAATAAATATATACCCGAATAGCTTTATTCATTCATTTAAAGCATTATGCATGAATCCCCCACTATATATCAGGTTTGAGGACAGTGGTGGTTCAGTGGTAGAGTTCTCACCTTTCATGCAGAAGACCCAGGTTCAATTCCCAGCCAACGCACTTCATGCACAGCCACTGCCTATCACTGGAGGCTTGCGTGTTGCTAGGATGCTGAATGGGTTTCAGCAGAGCTTCCAGACTCAGACAGAGGGAAGAAAGGCCTGGAGATTTACTCCAGAAAGTCAGCCAATGAAACCCTATGGATCACAAGGGTCCAATCTGTTGTGCATGGGGTCACCATGAGTTGGGGGCTGACTCACAAACAGCTAACAACAACAGTGATTTATCAGGTGCTGTGCAAAGGGCAAAGACTCAGAGATCCACAGGACACAGTCCCCACCTTCAAGGGTCTTGTATCCAGTGAGGAAAGCAAACAAGTAAACTAGAGTCCCAATGTAGTAGAATAAATCATGAGCTAGAGAGCAGCCCAGGGCAGATGACATCGGGAGCTGACACAGAGGAGGGTATCTATCTAACCTAGACTGGGGCCCTGAAAAGAGTGCCTCTGCTCTATGGGATGGGCCTGAGACAGCCAGGTGGACAGACTGGAAAGGGCTTTACCTGCTTATGTTTATCCATTGTTTCTTGTGCCATGTACACCTCTGGTGCTCCATTGTTCTATTGTGTGTGTGCGTGTGTGTGTGTGTGCATGTATTATCCATGTGCACTTATTGGGTGGTGTGCGTGCCTGTATGGTGTGTGCTGTGCCTTTGTGTGTGTGCATGGGTGTCTTTGTATGTTCATCATATCAAGTGCATGTCTGTATGTGTCTCCATGTGCTTATATCCTGAGGCATTGTGCTATGGGTTCTGCAGTTCCAAGTCAGGCAGACGAGACCAGGTGGACCTTGGGTACCCATGGGTGAAGGAAAATCCTAGTGATTTCCACTGGGTTCTGTTAGCAGAGGTGCCCAGCTGCACTGACCCCTTGTGGCTGCTGGTCCTGCCCCACTCAACCTTGGCTCCAGTCTGCAATCAGCTGGCTTCTCTGGGTTTAGCTTTATCATCCAACTCACACTTCTGTCTATCGACTGAATCCCTGCTGAACTCAGACCCATCCTTTCCGAACTGCCTTCCCTGGGACAGGGGAACCCCAGAGGCCAACGGAGCTCATCCTCTGCCCAGCATCACTGGCGTTTAGATGAGTACAAGGGAGTCCGTCACATTGGGAAATGTACCCAGAGAGCGCTGGCCGCTGCTAACATGCAGAAGTCAGTACAAGAAGTTGTATTACACCTGCATGTGTGTTGCTGCAGCCAAGCCTGGCATTGCCTGTGGAGGAACAGGTTGGCTGCACGGGTGGAGAATGTACAGAATGTTGTCTGCTTCGTTGAAAGACTGGATGTCCGGCAGCCATCTGCCTTAAATGCTTCCATCCAAAAAACCAAACCCATTGCTATCGAGTTGATTCTGACTCATATTGACCCCAAATGCCTCCTTGGAATGCCTTAAGTTTCCGTGCTTTGCCTCTTGAAATAAATCTCAGGACAGGGCAAGTGCTTCCACCTCCCTCCTAATTCAAGACCCTCCTCAGATGTAAACCCTCTTAGAAAGCTTTCAAGAAGAGTTTATTGAGCTATAACTCACATAGCATACAGTATGCCCATGTAAAGTATACAGTTCAGTGGTTTTTAGTATATTCATGGAGTTGTGCAACTATGGCCACAATCTAAACTTAGAACATTTTTGTCATCCCCCAAAAGGAACTGCATGCATCTAACTGCTGCAGATTTCCTAGAAGTGGAATTGCTCATTCCAAGGGTTAGAACCCACCAGAGTGATGTCCAGTGAGGCTCTGACCATTCTCGCCAGCAACAACTGAATTGTGGACAGCCTATTCTAATCACCAGGTCTGCGCACATTTGGAATCAGCTTTCTCTGGAGGTAGCGCATTACCTTTCATGGGAAGTGTATAAGCAGAGGATGGACTAGGTAATGATAATCTGACTAAACTAGGCCCAAAATGGAGTCAGTCGCTTGTGCTTAGCCTCATAGCACCAGCTTCCATTTCTTGTAAACGCCTAGCTTTCCCAGGTGACTTCCTGGAAAAGGAAACCTTAGCTAGCCAGTCAGGACTGTCTGCTGTTACAAAAGCTTTTCCACCTATCACACTTCAGGACTCTTGTCTGGCTTTCAGACCGGATGTTCCCCAGTTCATACTATAAAATAAAGCTTATCAGTTCATACACAAATTTAATATTGTGCAAACTGTATTTTGACAGTGGGGATGATCTAGAAAAAGCAAGTTCTGTTGGGGGTGGGGGGTTGAATGAGACCATTTTTAAGATCCCCGTTTTTAAGATGTCTTCCTACTCTGAGAGCTCGTGGGTCTATTATATGCCTGTTGTTATTAGTTGCCATCAATTCCAACTCATGGCGACTCATGCACAACAAAACAAAACATTGCCTGGTTCGGCGCCATCTTCATGATCATTGATATGCTCAAGTCCATTGTTGCAGCCACTGTGTATTTTGAGTGCCTTCCAACCAAGGTAGCTCATGTTCCTGCACTATATTGGACGTTATTCTGTTGGGATGCATAGAGTTTTCACTGGCTGATTTTCAGAAGTAGACCACCAGGCCTTTTTCCTAGCCTGTCTTAGTCTGAAACCTGTCCACCATGGGTGACCCTGCTGGTATTTGAAATACCAGTGGCCTAGCTTCCAGGATCATAGCAACAAGCAAGCCACCACAGTAGGACTGACAGATGGGTGGTGGGAAATGCCTGTATTAAATGGAAAAGTGTCTTCCCAGGTCATATCCCTTGTCATATCCACACAATGCCAGTTTAACAGTGTATTCCACATATAAATGGGGCCCCAATGGGTCAGTCTCCAAGCAGAATCAATTCAAGGCATCTGTAGTTTGACAGAAAAATACAATTGAGAGAAATTGCAATTTATGCTCACCCTCTAGAGAAACCTCCAAAGGGAAAATGTGGTTGAAGGGGGGTGCATTCTTAATGCATACCGAAATATCTTAGAAATTCTTTCTCCTCCGTTTGCCACTCTCAGTATCCACACATCTGGCAGCTGCTCCTCAAATCTTTCTCTTTCACCCACTCTCAATCTCCAATCCAAAGGTCTCCGTATCACCTTCCCGCCCCACTCTCTCTTTCTCGTCCCCTTTTATTTTTTCTTCCTTGGAACAACTCTCCTCTTTCCAATGCAAATCTCCTGTCTTCCCTTCTTCCCAGCTCCCTGCCATTGCCAATCCTGTATTGTAAATGCCTAGGAACTGAGTACAGGAATTGGCAAGGCTCCAGGAATTGACAGAATATCAATTGAGATGTTTCAACAAACGGATACAGCGCTAGAGGTGCTCACTCATCTATGCCAAGAAATATTGAAGACAGCTTCCTGGCCAACTGACTAGAAAAAAGAGATCCATATTTATGCCTATTCCCAAGAAAGGTGATCCAATTGAATGCAAAAATTATAGAACAATATCATTAATATCACACACAAGCAAAATTTTGCTGAAGGTCATTCAAAAATGGCTGCAGCTGTATGTTGACAGGGAACTGCCAGAAATTCAGGCTGGTTTAAGAAGAGGACGTGGAAACAGGAATATCATTGCTGATGTCAGATGGATCCTGGCTGAAAGCAGAGAATACCAGAAGGATGTTTACCTGTGTTTCATTGACTATGCAAAGGCATTCAACTGCGTGGATCATAACAAATTATGGGTAACATTGCAAAGAATGGGAATTCCAGAACACTTAATTGTGACCATGAAGAGCCCTTACATAGATCAAGAGGCAGTTGTTCGGACAGAACAAGGGGATACTGAGTGGCTTAAAGTCAGGAAAGGTGTGCATCAGGGTTGTATCCTTTCACCATACCTATTCAATCTGTATGTTGAGCAAATAATCTGAGAAGGTGGACTAAATGAAGAAGAATGGGGCATCAGGATTGGAGGGAGACTCATTAACAACCTGCGTTATGCAGATGACACAAGCTTGCTTGCCGAAAGTGAAGAGGACTTGAAGCACTTGCTAATGAAGATTAAAGCCTTCAGTATGGATTACACCTCAACATAAAGAAAACCAAAATACTCACAACTGGACCAATAAGCAACATCATGATAAACGGAGAAAAGATTGAAGTTGTCAAGGATTTCATTTTACTTGGATCCACAATCAACAGCCATGGAAGCAGCAGTCAAGAAATCAAAAGACTTATTGTATTGGGCAAATCTGCTGCAGAGGACCTCTTTAAAGTGTTGAAAAGCAAAGATGTCACCTTGAAGGCTAAGGTGTGCCTGACCCAAGTCATGGTATTTTCAGTCGCATCATATGCTTGTGAAAGCTGGACAGTGAATAAGGAAGACCAAAGAAGAGTTGACACCTTTGAATTGTAGTGTTGGCAAAGGATATTGGACTGCCAAAAGAACAAACAAATCTGTCTTGGAAGAAGTACAATCAGAATGCTCCTTAGAAGCAAGGATGGTGAGACTGCATCTTACATACTTTGGACATGTTGTCAGGAGGGATCAGGCCCTGGAGAAAGACATCATGCTTGGCAAAGTACAGGGTCAATGGAAAAGAGGAAGACCCTCAACGAGGTGGATTGACACAGCAGCTGCAACAATGAGCTCAAGCATAACAACGATTTTAAGGGTGGCTCAGAACCGGGCAGTGTTTCGTTCTGTTGTGCATGGGGTTGCTATGAGTCGGAACCGACTCAACGGCGCCTAACAATGACGACAACAACAGGAACTGAGCTGCCAAAGGAAGAGACCCTCTTAGAAGGCAGGGGAGGGGTTTCCCGGGAAACTGAATGGAGGCAGAAGGCATTTTCTTTAGCTATAGGGCTGCTAGAAGTTGGAGTCGACTTGACAGCAAAGGGTTTGGTTTGGAGATTCTTGGTTTTAGGGAGAAAGGCGTGGGAATCTGAACGCTTATGTATTAGTCGTCTTTGTCTTCTGTCGGGATAGACTTGGGTCTCTAAGCAGGCAAACATATTTGAAGGGAGAAAAAAATGAACCTGGTTGAATTCAATCAAACAACATATGATTTGGGAAACAGCCAGTCATTATGGGTTATTACTGTATTTGACAGAAGGCAGCCAATTATTTCTTAGCTGGTGCAAATGTGTGTGCAGACACAAACTGAGGGGGTACTAGAAAGTCCTTGGAGTTTCTTAGTTTTTTTGTTTTGTTCTCTTTTATAGAGGGAAAAGTGAAGGTCCAGAGACAAGGAGAGATTTGCCCAACATTGTACAGCCAAAGATGCATCTAGAACCCAGATCCCCTGCCTAGGACTGGCTACATAACTGGCAGGGCCTGGTGGAAAATGAAAAGGCAGATTCTCTTGTTCAAAAATTATTAAGAATTTCAAAATTGCCACGGCTGAGCATTAAACCAAACATGAGCCCTTCTGAGCATGGGACCCTGTGCAACTGCCCAGGTGGTGTGCCCATGAAGCCAGACCGCTGCCTCTCTGCCCTGAGGCTCTCTCCTTCCACCTGTACTGCTCACCTTTAGTAAAAACGGGGACGGAGGAAGGGTGGCACGTGTGTGTAGCTTACCCCAACAGGTCAACGATCTAAATCAGTGGTTCCCAAATTTTGCCGCACAATGAATCACCTGGTATCTTAGTCATCTAGTGCTGCCATAACAGAATTACCACAAGTGGATGGTTTTAACAAAGAGATGTTTATTCTCGCACGGTCTAGCAGGTTACAAGTCCAAATTCACAGCGTCAGCTCCAGGGGAAAGCTTTCTCTCTCTCAGCTCTGGAGGAAGGTCCTTGTCATCAATCTTTCCCTGGTCAAGGAGCTTCTCAGGCGGAGGGACCTGGGTCCAAAGGACGCACTTTGCTTCCACTGCTGCTTTCTTGGTGGTAGGAAGTCCCCAACTCTCTGCTTGCTTCCCTTTCCTTTTATCTGTTTGAGAGATAAAAGGTGGTGCAGGCCACACCCCAGGGAAACTCCCTTTACGCTGGATCAGGGAGGTGACCTGAGCAAGAGTGTTACATCCCACCCTAACCCTTTTAACCACAGGCAGAGGTTAGGAGGATTTATAACACACAAGAAAATCACAAAATGGAGGACAACCACACACAGCCTAATCAAGTTGACACATATCTTTGGGGGACACAATTCAATCCAGTACACCTGGATAAAACAAAAAACCAAACCTTTTGCTACTGAGTCGATTTTGACTCATGGCTACTCCACGTGTTACAGAATGAACTGTTCCATAGGGTTTTCTTGGCTGTAATATTTATGAAAGCAGATTGCCAGGACTTTCTTCTGTGGTGCCTCTGGGTGGGTGGGTTCGAACCGTCAACCTTTAGGTTAGCAGTTGAACACAGACTGTTTGCACCACCCAGGCACCTGAATCACCTGCGATAGTTGTTGTTAGGTGCCATTGAGTCAGTTCTGACTCATAGCGACCCTATATACAACAGAATGAAACGCCGCCCCATCCTGCGCCATCCTCACAATGGTTGTTATGCTCGAGCCCACTGTTGCAGCCACTGTGTCAATCCATCTCACTGAAGGGGTTCCTCTTTTTCACTGACCCTCTACTTTACCAAGCATGATGTCCTTCTCCAGCGACTGATCCCTCCTGATAACATGTCCAAAGTATATGAGACGCAGTCTAGCCATCCTGGCTTCTAAGGAGCACTCTGGCTGTACTTCTTCCGAGACAGATTTGTTCATCCTTTTGGCAGTCCATGGTATATTCAATATTCCTCGCCAGCACCACAATTCAAAGGCATCAATTCTTCTTCCATCTTCCTTATTCATTGTTCAGCTTTCACATGCATATGAGGCAATTGAAAATACCATGGCTTGGGTCAGGCACACCTTAGTCTTCGAGGTGACATCTTTGCTTTTTAACACTTTAAAGGGGTCTTTTAAAGAGATCACCTGAGGAGTGTGTGTAAATCCTGAGGCCCAATATGCTCCCCCAACCAATTAAATGAGAATCTCTGGGAGTAGGACAGAAGCACCGGCAGTTCCTAAAACTTCCAGGTGATTCTAATACACAGCCAAGTTTGAGAACCAGTGGTCTCCAGAGGGATAAACTTGAAGGACAAACATCGTGAGTACAGGGGACCACAGAACAAGGGCAGCCCGTCCCTGGAGAAGGGCTCAGCCCAAATGCAATCTAATTACCGTCTCTTCTCTTTAACACCAGCATAACCCACACCCTGGAGATGACTGAATACATAAATAAATAGGTCTAAGCCCTTCTTAGCTTATTCAGGTTTCCCTGATAAATATGTATTCAGAGAGGTTTCTAAGTAAAGTAATACGGTGCCTCTTCAGAGTTGTTCGAGTATATTGGGAAAATAAACATTGAAGAGGCTCATCAGATGTGTTCCGCTTGCTTGGCGAACAAGAAAGCTTCCGATTTCAAAACGCTGCCTGTGCCCTCTTGCCATCGAGGAAAAGAAGCCCTAAGGAAAATTAATTTTCACTGCTGCCACCCCCAACACTCCCGTTATCAGGAATGGGCACATGTTGGGTGGGGAGAGAAGCACCTCTGCCCCATCCTGGGCACTCAGGAGCGTGCAGTCAGGGGGTGGCCTTCAAGTTCAAGACTTCAGTCCCAGGATCGTAACTGAGCAGCTGGGTGACCCTGAGGAGATGCTTCCTATGTCTAGACCTTAGTGTCCTCTTCTCTTGGGAACAGGACATCTGTCTTAGCCTGCTAGTGCTGCTGTCATACACATGCCACCGGTGGGAGGTCTTAAAGATCAGAAATGTATTTTCTCACTGTTCTGGAAGCTTACCAGTTCAAATCAGGGTCTTGGCCGTATCAGTTCCTTCTGTGAGCCTCTCTTCTAGTTTCTGGTGTCTGCTGGTGATCCTTGGCATTCCTTGGTGTTCCTTGGCGTCTGTCTCCCTCCTGTACGTGTCTCTGGGTTTGATCTGCTCTTTTTATAACTCAGAAGTGATTAGGTTTAAAAGCCACCCTACTTGGCCATGACCTAATGACCATAACAAAGAAAACCGTATTTCCAAGCAGGATCATATTTACAGATATGCAGTTGTTGCTGGCCGCTGTCAAGTCAGCCCTGAGTCATGGCAACCCCGTGTACAACAGAACAAATCGGTGCCCCGTCCTGTGCCATCCCCATGGTTGGTTGCGGAGCAGACCCTTGCTATCCATATGGTTTTCATTGGCTGATTTTTGGAAGTAAATCTCCAAGCCTTTCTTCCTAGTCTGCCTTCGTCTGGGAGCTCCACTGAAACCTGTTCAGACCATGGCAACACCCAAGCCCCACTGACAGTGGAGTGGGGTTGTGCCTGAGATACATTGTTGTCGTTAGGTGTTGTCAGGTTGGTTCCAACTCATAGCGACCCCATGTGACGAAGTAGAACTGCCCCATGGGTCTTCTTGGTGGTAATCTATATGGAAGCAGATCACCAGGATTTTCTTCCTCGGAGACACTGGATGGATTTGAACCATTAACCTTTTGGTTAGCAGCTGTCTGGGGGGACACAATTCAATCCATAACAGCACCGTTCTAAGGCAGCCCGCTTCCTCCCTGGACAGCTCAGTCTATGAGAACGTCTTGACTGCACCAGTGTCCGTCTGCAAGTCCTCCCTCTCATCAGAGCTGCCTCAGTAGGTCCCAGTCACATATGCCTCCCCAACCCACAGAGGACCCTGTGTTGCTTCACCCTCTTTTGCTGCATTGGAGTCCCCACCCCCTTAGTCAGCCCTTACCAGGCCTGGTTTTTGCCTCCACTCCCCAACCCCTTAGCTGCCTCTGAAGTTGACATAGCACAAGCTTTAAAAGCATCTTCTGCCAACAATAAAGGAAAAGTTTAAAAGCTGGCATTTAGAGAAATTGGCTAGAAAATGTGATCCACAGACTCTACCAGTCGTGATTAGACAAACATAATCTACATAGAAATCATAATTTTTTGCCGATAGCATAATAAAACAGGGAGAGGGCTGTTAAGTGATCAAGGGAGAAACGCTTCAAACATCACTGCCTGTTCCCATCTCGGCTTTTAAATGAATCTTTAGTTGCCAAAACTGAATGAGGAATCAGGCAGCAGAGTCAGAGACACTGGGTTTTTGCAGTTTGTGGTTTGACACACCCAGGTAGCCCACACCCCAGCGAGAGCCTCTCCTTCCTGTGCCACATGGAACATTGGATTAGCTTTAGCACAGCTGGGAAGTGCATAATTCCAAGTGGATCAGCTGGAATCCACTTTTAAATGGCACCAGGGTATTCCTTGGTCAGTGCAGCCAAGATGTGAGAAAGCTCACCTGTGCTGAGACACTCCTAGGGAAGAGGCCCCTTCTCAGAGTGGAGGGGTCATTGCCTCATCCAGAGACACCTCAACTTCATCAAAGAAAAGGTTCAAAACCAAAACCAAACCCATTGCCATCAAGTCAATTTGACTCACAGTGACCCTATAAGACAGAGTAAAACTGCCCCATAGAATTTCCAAGACTGTAATCTTTACAGAAGCAGACTTCCATGTCTTTCTCCCACAGAGCAGTCAGTGGGTTTGAACCGCCAAACTTTCAGTTAGCAACTGAACAATTTAACTACTGTGCCACCAGGGCCCTTTAAAGAACAGCTACAGGGAATGAAATCATTGAGTTTAAATTTCTTCACTTTATAGATGGAGAAACAGAGGCCAAAGAAGAGTTGTGTCATGTCTGGGACCATGCAAGACTCAATGCTGGAGACCTGACTTAAACCCTTAGGAAAGGAAGTACCTCGGGGTCCCAATATTGTTGCATACAAAACACCTCCACACTCACTGGTTTAAAACAATAATGATTTATTCATTCTCCCATTCTGTGAGTATACGGGTATATGGGAAAATTCTGCTCCATGAGACTTAGCTGAGGTCACTTGTGCCGATGCCTTCAGCAGACAGCCCAGGTAGGGCTGGAATATCCAAGATGGCTTCCCAGCCTCTCTACACACGACCTTGTAGCTGCTCCTCTTTCGGTAGTTGAACTCTTGCTTCCTTACCTGGAAGCTGGCTTCAAACAGGGCAAAAGAAGAAGCTGTCAAGCCATAAAGACTCGGCCCTGGACTGACATATCTTCACTTCCGGCACAATCTATCAGTCAAAACAAGTTACAATGGCCAAACCCAGAGTCCCTGTAGGCAGGGACTACATAAGGCCATGAACACCAGGAGGTGAGGTATGCTTGGGGCCACCAGTGTAACAGTCAGTCCCCCACAGCCCCTCCTAGGAAATGCCCTGCCCTAAGCCCAGCTCTAGCCTGGACTCACACTGACCTGGTCACACACTGACTGCCAACCACAAACTGAACCTGGCCCCTATCCCCAAGATGAGCCATCTCCATGGGCTGCCATTGAGAACCATCCTACCTGCCACTCAGGAGTAGGACCAGGGCGAATCATCAGAATCCAAGGGGAAACAGGTTGATGTTTAAGATCATAAAGGGCTTCCCAACTGTCAGAACTGGCCAGGGAGGAAGCAAGCTGCCTCAGGAGGCAGTGATAACCTTGTCGCTAAAGTATGTAAGAAGAGTTTGAATGGCTGCTTAGCAGAGTTCTGTGTGTGTGTGAGTGTGTGTGTGTATGTGTGAGGGTGTGGAGTGGGAGAAACATGGGAACCTGTATGTAAATCCCTGTACAGACCCTGGCTGGGCAGAGGAGCCCATAGCTCTAAAATGGCAGGATCCGATTCCTACCCTATTCCTGAGCTGCGGGCCAGAAAACAATGGACAGGGAGCCCAGAGGCCAGGATTCTAGGAATCTGGGAGTAGGGAAGAGCACTGCACCAGGTTCTCATCTAGGCCCTGTACCGGAATCACTATGACTCATTGGTCTTGCACTCAAAATCAATTTCCCAAAGAGCTCCATGGTAATAATTTAAAAATATAAATTGCTTCCTTAAAATTCTTCAAAGTCTCCCCATCTTTCCCCTAGCAAATCCCAAGCCTCTCAGCAGTTTGTGGACTGATGTGGCCTTGGCCCTATTGTCTTCCCCACTCCAATGCCCCTCACTCTCTGGGAGTCAACCACAAGGAAAAGGATAAACACTTCCCCAAACCCCAAGCCTTCCTCTGTGTCACAAGCATCTGCACATCTGGCTCTAATTCCGAGGATGGTTTTTCTCACCTTCTAGACAGGGTAGACTCCAGCTCAACTTCCAAGGCCCAATGAGAATGAGCAGGACGATGGGAAAGACCATGGTATGGGATCAAACTACCTCGGGAGTTGAGGGGAGCAGCACAAAGTGGCTAATAAGTAAAATAAGTTCTGATTTCTACTGCATGTTTACTGCATAGCAGACACTGTGCTAAGTACTTAATATGAATGATTCCAGGCAATCCACACAACCCTATAAGATAGGAACTATTGTTATCACCATTTTATGAATAGGGAAACTGAGACTTATAGAGAGATGAAGTAACTTGCCTGAGTTCTCAGGGCACACACACATCCATCCCTTTTATTTTTCTCTCTTTTATTCATTTGCATGTATGACTATGATGGACAACTCTTTATATCTTCTCCTTTCTCCTCAAACCTACTACACCCCTTTCACTTAGCTGAGTCTCTACAATTTCTTTCCTCCATTGAGAAAATATTCATTCATTTAAAAAAATATATATTGAGTAGCTACTAGTTTTCTTGGAGTCCTGGTGGCTGCTACCCAGAAGGGTGGCGGTTTGAATCCACCAGCCGTTCTTTGGAAACCCTATGGGGAAGTTCTGCTATGTCCTGTAGGGTCGTTATGAGTTGGAATCAACTCAATAGCACACAACAACAACTAGTTTTCTTGTGTGCAGGATCACTCCTGACTCATCTCTGATTTGGCTATCATGTGTAGACCTTGTACTAAGAAAGGGCTTTGTAGAAGATTGTTGGATGGATGGATGGAGAGATCAACGGAAGCGTGCTGTTGAATGGCTGAATAAGTAGACAGAAAAATGGATAGTTGGATGGATAGATGGATGGGTGAAAGAAAGGAAGAAGAATGGATGGATGGATGCATAGTGGATGGATGGATAGACTGAAGAAAAGATGGATGGATGGGTGGACGGATGGATGGATGGAAGAAGAGATGGATAAATGGATGGATGGATGGATGTCTTCATAAAACTCTAGTCTGGATACACTGATTAGGAAACCAAACTTTCAATGCCCAGGAGCCCCCCGCCAAGGCCCGTCCAAGCTCTAGCAGCCTTTTCCTCTGTTCCAAGAATAGATGGGATTTTCCCTGCCCATTGCCAAGTTCCCACAGCAGCCATTTGTTTTAAGTGTCCAGGGCAGCTCTATGGTGGTGTAATTAGTCCTCGTTAGCAGCCACTGTAACCGGACTGTAATTTCCAGGCTGTTGGACGGTAATTGCACATGAACAGCTCGGCGAGGCTCTGCACCTGTAATGACAAGTGGACCCTCTTCCCCTCTCCACACAGCTCCGAATGCCATCAAGCAGGTGAGCTCCTGATGCCACATTAGCACTCAGTGATTTTCTTCACTGACTCCAGGGCTGCCCAAATGAGGAGAGCAATTAGGCCGACCAGGGGAAGACAAAGAATCGCTTGATGAGCGTAATAATGACACAGGCAGAATCTCTCTAGCCTGGGGCGGGTGGGGGAGTGTGAAATCAGAGCCCAAGGCTCCACTGTGGTGCAAATCAGCAGTGCTCCTCTCCCAGGCCCCTCTGTCTGCCGCCTGGGCCACCATCACTGCCGTTGGGGCCTCAGCCCCACCGAGAAGAAACAACCAGTATTTCCATGTAATTAGAAGAAATTGCATATCCAATACCCCTTATTGAGAATTGCAGTTATGGGGTGGACTCTTTCCAAGAAAAATGTTAGTCATTGAAGAGGAGTTAAATAACTGAGAACTATTTGCTGAAAAGTCCATGTTCCTTAGCACAGCACTTAAGATCCTCTTTGATCTCATTTCTGCCTCGTTTCAGCCATTGAATGCCACCACTTTCACCAAGAAGCCATGCACTTTCACGCCTCTAGGTTTTTGCCCATGTTGTTTCATCTGTCTGAAGTGCCCTTGCCCTCATCTGCCAAAACCCTCCTCAGATGTCCCCCCATTGACAATTGGCCTCCTCATCCAGAATTCCTCAGGCCTTTTCTGGGATCTGGAAACCCTGGTGGCATAGTGGTTAATTGCTATGGCTGCTAATCAAAGGGTCCGTAGTTCAAATCCACCAGGCGCTCCTTGGAAACTCTATGGGACAGTTCTACTCTGTCCTATAGGGTCGCTGTGAGTCGGAATCAACTCGATGGCACTGGGTTTGGTTTTTAATTTTTCTGGGATCCTGTTCCATCTTGTGCACTCTTATAAACCATTGCGGCTTTTCACACACAGCTCTAATTTCTGGTTCGTATTCATGTCTTCTCTGTGTGAATGTGATAGATCTCTGTCTCCAGCACCCAGAAATCTGAGATTGTCCAGAGCAAGGGTCTGCAAACTAAGGCCCAAGGGCCAAATCCAGCCTGCTGCTGTTTTTATAAATAAAGTTTTATGGGAACACAGCCAGGCCCATTTGTTTACATGTTGTCTATGGCTGCTTTCCCACTTGAAAGGCAGAGAGTTGAGGATTTGTAACAGAGACCATATGGACCACAAAACCTAAATTATTTGCTCTTTGGCTCTTTACAGAAAAAGTTTCCTGACTCTGGTCCAACAGATCCCTGACAGGCGTCCCAGGCCAAACCCTTCCCTATACATGTGGGACAGAAGCTTGGGCCAGACTGAGAAATGACTCCCAGGTTACATGGCTAAACTGAGGCAGAACTGGGGCCAGATCCCAGGTCTCGTGTCCTCTTGCCAATGTCATTCCTTCCCTAAGCATGGGATTGAGCAGCTCAATTCCCTTCTTGAGGACCCTCCCCTCTGACCCGGGAACTTAGAAAATGCAGAAACCAAAGCAGAGGGTACCCATGAAAATATAGAAGGCTGCCTAGCCTTCACACTCATAGTCCAAGGGAAGCACCTGTGCAAAGGTCCTGGGGTAGAAATTGATCTGCTGTGAGCAGTAGGGGAAGACACACAGGATTGGGGACCATGAGAATCCGTGCTCTGTGGTTTACTAATGACAAGTGAACTTAACCTCTCTAAGCCTGTCTTCACATCTGTACAAAAGTAATAAAAAAACTGCCTTACAGGTTGACCATGTGAGACAATGTAGACAGGGTTACAGACAAGAGATGCTTCCTTCGCTGCACTGAATTCAATGGACTTCACTTTAGCACAACCTGTTTCCCATTTTGCACACTATAACCTTCTGACCCACCTCTGAGTGTCCAGCTTCTGACCCTCATATATATTAGCTTGCCCCAAGCACACCAGTCTGCTCAGCTCTAAGCCAGCTCCCTTCTTGGATCTCTGAGTCCCATGGTTTCCCCCACCTATTGCAGGCTCAGGGCAGAGTCTCTGTAAGTCTGGGTGGTACAAATCATTAATGCGCTCAGCTATTATCGAAAAGGTGAGCGTTTCGGGTTCATCCAGAGGTGCCTCGAAAGACAGCCCTCGTGATCTACTCCTGAAGTACCAGCCACTGAAAACCCTACAGAGCACAGTCGCACTCTGACACACATGGGGTCACCATGGATCAGAATTGACTCAACGGCGACTGCTTTTTCCTGGTAGTGCACATCTTGCCAGGGTCAGGCTGACAGAATCCAGTTAGATTTGCTTCTCAAGGTCCTTCCACTGGTCAGATTCCTAGCTGTTTGCAGGTAGGATGGCTTTTGATCTGCTTAGAGTCTTACAAACACTGGAGTTCAAATCCCTGGCTCTGCCTCTCACCAACTGGGTGATCTTGGGCAAGTGACTTAAAGTCTCTGCGCCCCAGTATCTTCATCCATAAACTGGGGGAAATGCAATCAACCTCATTGGATTGTCCTGAGCATTAAAGCCAATGACGGCTGTAAAGCGACTGGCTCAGAGTAGCCTCCGCATTAATGGTGTTATTATCGTTAGTGCAATTCGCGGCTGTCACTCCCAGACAAACAGCTGGGCGCAACACCTGCATCCTCCTCTTCCTCCTTCTTTCTCTCATCCCTTTTCTCCAAGCCCTGTTAAGAAAAGCATTTTTTTTTCCTGCAGCACTGGCTGTATTCTTCTCCTTCCTGCCCAGCCTCTGAGGGAATGCTAATACACCCAGGCTTAGTCTCAAGCCCTTGAGCACTTCTAAGGGAGTGGCTGGTCCAACCCTACAGAGCACCCCCATGGGAGGGGGCCAGGAGGCCCCCTGTTGTCAAACAGGTTCAGCCTTCGCAAAGAAATTTCACGATGTCCTGGCCTTTCCCTGGTATTCTCTTGGATGGACAGAGCGTCTGTGACCAAGGAGGAGGTCTTTTCCCAGGGCTGGGCCTCAGTTTCCCCTTCTATCAAGTATATGAATATGACCTTCTTGCTCTACGAGGCTGCCGACCTCGGCTTCTAGTCTCCCTCACACCATTTGCTGGCTCCCGGCTCCCAGCCCACTGCTCTTTTATATACTTGCTGCTTCTTTCTGTCCTGCAGTAATTAGAAGATCAACATTGATTTGGAGGTCACCTGTCCCCCAAAGGTGAATTGATAAAAGAAAGGTCTCCCTCACTCTGTCTACACCCAGAAGATGTTCTACTGGTAAATTCTCACCCGGGCCCTACCACTGAGTTTTCCTTGCAGTGGCAGTCAGTGAGTGCGGCCCTGGACACCTGGTTCTCGTTCCCACTCTCTGCGAGTGTCTGGGGGCATGGCTCTGTAAGCAGACCTGCATGGGCCATGTCCATTCTTCCCTGGGACCCACAGCCAAGGCCTGCCACCCTGAAAAACCCTCACATTCTACTCTCCTAAGATGGGCACCATCTGCTGTTGGCTCCCTGCCTCTGCCAGCTTCCGACCTCTCTCCCTCAAACCCTTTCAGGAAACTCTGCCCCTGTACACCTCAGCAGTGACGCCCTTCCCTCCTTCTTCTGCCTTGGGCTCACAGTTTCTTCTCTGTGTGCTGGAGTGTGTGCTTCTACCTCCATGTGCCTCTTCGTGTTCACTAGTGTGTGCCAGCTGAGTGCATCTGTGTGCATCTGTGTGCACAGTGCACATGGGCTTTGGGCAGCTGGGGCCCTATGAATATGTGTGTTTATGTGAACATGTGTGCCCATGCGTATGTTAGTTTTGTAGGGCTGCCATAATGTATACCAACATGCTGTGTGGCTTTCAACAACAGAGATTTGATTATCTTACAGTCCTGGAGGCTACAAGTCTGAGATCAAGGTGTCAGCAGAGCCATAATACCTCTGAACCTCTAGGAAAGAACTCTTCCTATTTCTGGTGGTCACTAGCAATCCTTGGTATTCTTTGTCTTGTAGCTGCATCTCTCCGATGTTTTCACATGGTGGTCTTCCCTCTGTGTCCCCAAATCTCTCTTTTCTTAGGTGAACACCAGTTACCAGACTCAGGGCTCACTCTATTATCTTATGGCCTCATTTTAACTTGATTACATCTGCAAAGACCCGATTTCCAAACAAGGTCATATTCACAGGTTATGACTACAACCTATCTTTTTTGGGGGACATAATTCAACCCACAACAACATGCATCTTTGTGTGTGCATGTATATGTATGTGGACAAGTTGTGGATACATTTATCTCTGTGTGTTTATATGCATGTATGAATGTAATGTACATGGGTTCTTTATTATATGCTTGTGCCTGTTTGTGTGAGGGTGGCTGGCAAACTGTTAGATTATTCAGATAATATCAGACAATTCAGCTTGGGTATCTATATTGTAACAGTCATCTATAATCTCTAAGGAGTCAAAAATGGCACCAATATACCTCCCATCTACAGAACTGCTGGTACTTTCTAGAACTCCTTTAGTCTGTTTAACTTGAGCCTCTTAAAATCAGATATCATTCCTTTTCAGCCTGGAGAACACCCTTTAGCATTTCTTGTAGAACAGGTCTGCTGTTAACACATTTTCTCAGCTTTTATTTATCTGAAAATGTCTCTACTTTACCTTTGTTTCTGAAGGCTATTTTCACTAGGTATAGAATTCTGAGTTGATTGGTTTTTTGTCCCTTTAATCACTTTAAAGATACTGTTCTTCTGTCTTTTGGTCTCCATTGTTTCTGAGGAGGAGTCAGTGGTAATTCTTATCATTGTTGCCTATATGTAATGTGTCATTTTTCCTTGGGATGCTTTCAAGATTCTCATTATCTTTGGTTTTTAGACCTTCAACTATAATATGGGCAGGTGTGAGTTTATTTTGCTTGGAATTCTTCAAACTTTTTGGATCTGTAAGTCTGTTTTCCTCTTCTTTTTAATTTGGGGGATTTACAGCTATTTATTTTTTCAAATATTGTTTCTAACCTATTCTCATTTTATTCTCCTTTGGAATTTCTATTGCATGTATGTTAGACTATTTGATATTGTCCCACAAATTTCTTAGGCTCTGTTGATTTTTTTTTTTTCAATCATTTTTTCTGTCTGCCCTCTCCAAATTGGGTAATTTCTAAAAAAAAAAAAAAAAATTCACTTGCTTTTTTCCCTCTGTAATCTCCGATCTGTTATTAAGTCCATGCAGTGAATTTTTTATTTCAATTATTATAACTACTACTTCTAGAACTTCCATTTGGTCCTTTTTTGTAGTTTCCATTTCTCTGCTGAGATTCTCTATCCGTTAACTCATTAAGACTGTGTTTTCCTTTGGGCTTTTGAACATATTTACGTAGCTGCTTTAAAGGCTTTGCCTGCTAAATCTAATATCAGGTCATTTCTATTAATTGGCTGTTTCTCCTTGACATTGTTTTGGCAAGTGAATTCCTGATCCACAGTTTGTTTCTAGTCTCAGAACACAGGATAACGCACACCAGTACCTGCATTTAATTTCTATTCTAAAGAAATCCTAATTTTTTTTAACATACTAGTCCTATCGAAACAAGGCAAAATTATATTTGTACTTGCTTGCATTTATATTTATATTAGTTTTATGTGTTTGAAGTAAAGGAGCCCTGGTGACATAGTGGCTAACCAAAAGGTTGGCAGTTCAAAACCACCAGAGGCTCCATGTGAGAAAGATGTGGCAGTCTGCTTCAATAGAGTTTTACAGCCTTGGAAATCGTATGGGGTCGCTACGAGTCAGAATTGACTTGATGGCAGTGGGGGTTTTTTGGGTTTGAAGAGAAGCAGGGATACTCCAGAGTGTGCTCACTCTAACATCAAGCCTAGAAGTCAGAGAACTTGTTTAATACTTAGAACTGCTAACAGAAACATGGGCTTTTGAAGTTGGCTCAGGCCAAGGAGAGACAAGATGGAGCCTGGTCTCTCCTGCCTCTACATCAGGCTTCCTGTCTTGGAGCTCTTGGGTGAACGAGGAAATGTCTCCTTGGTCACCCACGTTTGCTTCTCTGTCCTCTGTCTTGGGAAACTTGATGGGATTGTGCGTGATACAGAAGCAAAAGGGATAAGAACAACCCCCAAACCATAAGGATACACAGATCCACAGATGCAAAAAAGAACTGAACCTCAGTTTTCCTTGCCCATGAAATGCAGATAATATCCCCTACCCCCACTGGGCTGGGCTTTTGGAGTTAGTGAGTTGCTGTCACTGGAAGTGTTTAAAGAAAACTTCTAGGTCCATCTGTTGGGAATGCTGTTTAGGGAATTCCTGCATGATGAGGGGGCTAGAGCAGATGAACCCCAAGGATTTGTCCAAACATACACCTATCAAATATCAAAGTACCTAGCACAGAGCTGGCTCATAATAGATAGATGCTTACTAAATGGGTACCATTATTATTATAGCCAAGTTTAGCTCATCACAGCTCAGTCTGTTGTGGCCTCTCCTCTGGGTGATATTTACCTTTAAACAGCAAAGAGCTCCAGTCCCAGTGCCTGGGCCTGAAAATTGCTCCCACCATTTCGGAATAGAAAAGAAAATGTTTCTTAGCTGAAAACCACATTTGCTGGTTATGAAAATGATTCAGAGCGTTTTTTTCACATTTCTGTATTGATTCCCAGGCTTCTTGTTTTATTGTACAATTACAGGCCCTGGGACAGAGAATATATTACTGCACAAACATGAAAGAATCTCTTCCCAGGGAATTATCTGCACACTAAATGCTGTGCCTTACTCAAATCTCCAGTTTGAAATAACGAAGGAGCATCTGGGTCCTCTTTCGCTGTGGCTGGTGCAGTGGAGCTCAGAAAGCCCAGGGGACATATCTGGCTCCATGTCTTGCCACAGTTGGGCTGGCTGCTAGCTGTCACCCAGTGTCTTCCTAGGGAGCAGCAGGTGATCCCCTACCTGATAGGAGCCGGTGTGTTGTCCTCATCATCACCACCTACTGTGACTCAGCTGGCTCCCCCGGCAGGCACTAGGGAGGGGGTCCCAATTGCCTCATTGATGAGACCTCACACTCCCCCTCCCAGCACAACTAAATGACTGAGTAATGGCTCCATAAATGGCCATCTGATTAGCCTGATCCCAAGAGGAGGAGTACAGAGACCGGTAGTGTGTGCGGGGCCCATGCGCCAGGATCCCCATCCATCTCTGTCACCCAGGGTGCCCACGTTCATTTGTCAGGGCCTGACAGGAGCTGCTAGTCAGTGGTAAAGGGAGTCACAGTGGGCCTTTGTTCTGTGCACATGTGGAAGACCCAGCTCCCTCCTTTCTCCTTGTAGCAAGGGAAATAGGTTCTGCAAATTGAGGTGAGGATCTTTGGGGGCATAGGATTCAGAAAGGGAAGGGGCCTGGAAACTTCAGAGACATAAGAGGCTATTTGGGGGAGCAAACAGCAACGAGGGGAATTCCCTGAGAGCAAGACCTTCATACACTATGGCTTATGCTACTAAAGAACATCCTTACCTCCACCCCTGGGTCAAGGAGCAAAGAGCCCTTACCCCCTCCACCCCTCGCCCCCAGCCACTGGAGCAAGATGGAGGACGGAAGCTGAGATAGAGAGGGAAGAGCAGACAAATGGGCTTTCCCTTGTATGTTCTTCTTCAGAGATGGGCGCAGCAGACTCATGATTTGTCTGTCCTCCAACATCCCCAGGAGCCCCGGCAGTACGCAGCCTGTGGTTATGCTGGGCACAACTGCCCCAGTGCGCAAGGCTTTGGCTGCTCTGGCCAAGTGTTGCCCCTGCCCCTCTGGAGACCAGAAAAGCCAACTCCCAGCTTGCTTCCCAACTTTCCCCAGAGTGAGCTGCCTGAGGTCTTCCCTGCAGGCACGGAAACCTGCTCTGCCTATTGTTTTTCTCAACATGGAATCTTTCTTGGAGAAAGAACTTTAAAACTGTCTCAGGCCAAGCAGAGACAAGATGGAGCCTGGTCTCTCCTGCCTCTACATCAGGCTGCCTGTCTTGGAGCACTTGGGTGAACGAAGAAATGTCTCCTTGGTCACCCAGGTTTGCTTCTCAGTCCTCTGTCTCAGGAAACTTGATGGGATTGAACATAATACAGAAGCAAAATAGATAAGAACAACCCCCAAACCATAAGGATACACAGATCCATAGATGCAAAAAAGAACTGAATCTCAGTTTTCCTTGCCCATGAAATAGGGATAATATTCCCTACCCCCACTGGGCTGCCCTCAAGATTTAGTGAGCTCAGGTACGAAAGTGCTGTGTGCAGTACTGGCCGTACAAAGGGCAAGCAGAGCCACACAGGACCAGAAAGGACCCTGAAGATGGTTTATTTGGGGCTGGAGACCAACTTTCCAATAGGAAGCCTGCTGGAAAAAGGCCAGGCAGGCAAAGATCACTTGCTATTAAGTCACCCAATATATTTGGTTTTCTCAGAGGTTCACTAGGAGACCAATGAGGCAAAAGAATGACTGAATCTGTGAGCAGGAAATCAGTGCTCCCTGGAAATAGACACAGTCCTAACCCCATCTCCAACAGAGCCCCATAGGGCCATGGACAAAGACACAACTTTGCCCACCCATAGGCTGAGCTCAGACATTGACCTTAAGTTGACCTCTCACCTTAGTCACAACTGAGGTCTGACCCTGGTCATGGACAGAATAATGTGTCTTCCCATCTTCTCAAAATTTGCTTCTGCACCATGGAGCCTGGATGAGAGTGTGGACAATTCTGTGAAGCCCACCTCTTTTGGGGCGGAAGGGTAGATGCAAACACATGCCAGAAGTCAGGAGTGTTGGCAACAATCCCCCTCCACACCCCTTTATTCCCATCCATTCCCTTTCACAGATTACAAATTATATAACTGTTTGTTTATATTTCCAATAGGCTGAGAAAACCATCAGCCCATCTAAGAGGACCACAGACCCTGGCTCATGGCCCTGGCACTGGGCCCACTGGGAAGTAAGTAGCTAAACTCAGAACCCAGGGGCAATGGTGCACGGTCCTATTCCACCTCTGCAGACAAGTGCCCCCTAACATACCCAGAGGTTCCCTGGCCACAGAGGACCCTTCATGCCCACCATAATCAGGATGTGTGGATGAGGCTACACCCACAGTATTCTAGAGGAGCTCATATCTTCTGCCCGTACCCAGACACAGGGCCCTGGCAGGGGCATATGTGGGCTCCATGCTATGCCGCCTGGAAGAAACAGGATGAGCAGCTGCGGACAGGGCAGTTGCAATCCCCGTGTAGGGGGCTAGACTCTAAGGCTGGCTTTGAGAAACCGGTTTCCACATGAATGGACTCTCGCAACCCAGAGGAAATGATTCTAATCGGCTGGAGAAGCATGAAGGCCATCCGTCTTCCATTGTTTAAGAGAATGATTAATCTTGGGTGAAGACAGGGAACCAGGATCAGTCTTAAGTGATAAAGAGAGACTTCTCCATAAAGCAACTGAACAAGACTTCTGTGTGTGCCCTTCTCAGCACTTGGAACTCGGGCTAATAACAAAAATCAGAAAGACAACCTTTTCAGATTACAAAACACTTCCCTACCCACTGTCTCACTTAATTCTTGTAAAAACGATTTGAGATCAGCATTTTTCACTCTGTTTATAAATGAGGAGACGAGGAGTCCCAGACACTCTGTCGAAATTGCCTTTAACACAGTACAGAATCTCCCATTCCTTGTTTACCATAAGCTTTGCATTTCTGCACTCCTTTTTAACATTTATATTTGATAAATGACATACATATACAAAAATATGCAAACACGTAATGAATTTTCACTAAGGGAACACACCCACATCAGGAAATAGAATATTGCCAGCAAACCAGCAGGTCTCCTCATTTTTTTTCCCAGTTACAATACTCCTTTACCCCAAAAGTAATCTGATATCTATCACTAGTCTATCACCATAGACTAGTTCTGTCTATATTTTAACATCATATAAATGGAATCATTCAAGATGCGTTCTTTTACTTAGCATTATGCTAGCCGAAAGGTTGGAGGTTTAAGTTCATCCGGAGGCCCTTGGAAGAAAGGTCTGGCAACCTACTTCCAAAAAATCAGCCATTGAAAACCCTATGTAACACAGCTCTACTGTGACACACATGAGGCACCATGAATTGGAGACAACTCAATGGCAACTGGTTAAAATGTTTGTGGCATGTAGCTGTATATTCCATTGTTTGAATACAACAAAATTAATTTATCCTTCCCACTGTTGATGGAGATTTCAGTTGTTTAAGTTGGGGATATATTTGAAGTGAATTTCTGTGCCATAGTGCCTGTGTTATGTTCCAATTTAATTTTCCAAACAGTTTGGAAGAAAAACTTTCCAGAGTAGTTGTACAAATTGACACTCCCACCAGCATCGTAAGATTTTTGTTTGCTCCACATCTTTGTCAACACTCTGTATTGTCGGGCTTCTCAATTTTAGCCATCTCGGTGGATGTGTAATGGTAACTCACTGTGGTTTTAATTTGAGCTTTCCTGACCAGTAAAGCTGAGCTCCTTTTCAAACGCTTACTGGCAATTTTGATAGTCTCTTTGGTGAAGTAGTTGTTCAAGTAGGGTGTCTATTTTTTAATTGTCATTTTTCTTATTGATTTGTGTAAGTTATATATATTTTTTAAAAGTGAATCCTTTCTTGGAAGTATGAATTACAAATGGGAAGATGGAGGAAGAATTTCCTTTTCAGATGACTAGGGAATTTTTTCATGAAATTCTACCTTTACATAAACCAAATTCCCCTGTGTATTTGGGTCTATTTCTGGATTCGCTATTGTTTTCATCCACCTGCCTACTTTTCTCCAGTGTCAAACTGCTTTAAATGCTGACTTTCAGATATGTCGGTATCTAATCAGGCTGGCCCCACTTCAATAATCTTTTTTCTCAGAATTTTCCCAGTTACTTTTGAACATTTTTTTTTTCTCCAGATAAAGTTTGATGTTATCTCATCAGATTCCCAAAGGAGAAAAAACAATCTGTGAAATTTTCATTGAAATTTCAATTATCAATTCATTGTGACGTCATGTTTGTCTCTATGATTTTGGATACTACTATGTAATAGCAAGGTCTGGTTTCTCATTTAAAGCAATCTTTTTCGTAGGAGCATTAATCAGTTTATGTTAAATTTATATCCGAATATATTTATGCTTTCGATTCTGTGTTTGTAGGACCTTTTCTTCCTTAATATTTTGCAACCGGCAATGTTTGTATAGAGCAAACTGTTGGTCTTGAATACTAATGCTGGAATCCGCCACTTAACTAGATTCTCCTACTGTTTCGAGCAGTTGTTCAGCAGGCTCTCTTAGAATCAGCAGGTATACGACCACATCATTTGCAAATAACAACACTTGGCCTCCTCTTCTAATATTCTTTGTCTCTCTTCTAATCTCAATGGCTTATGCTATGAGAACAATGTTAACTACACAGTGAAGCCACCCACGAGATCACGGAAGGACTCGTGAGCATAAACCATGTCAGGTCCCACTGCAGCAAAACTGGGAGGTCAAAGGCACTATTAACGCCTTCAAAAAACCAAACCAGACCCATTGCTGTTGAGTTGGTTCTGACTTATAATGACCCTGTAGAACAGAGTAGAACTGCCCCATAGGGTTTCCAAGAAGCGGCTGGAGGATTCCAACTGCAGACCTTTCGGTTAGCAGTCATAGCTCTTAACCACTGTGCCACCAAGTCTCCACAGAGTTGAACTGCCCCGTAGGGTTTCCAAGGAGCGGCTGGTAGATTCGAATTGCCGACCTTTTGGTTAGCAGCCGAGTTCTTAACCTCTGTGCCACCTTAGGCTGAATAATTCTTTGTTTTGGGGAACTGTGCTGTATATTGTAGGATGTTTCGGAGCATCCCTGGCATCTACCCACCAGATGCCAGTAACACCTCCCCGCAGTTGTGACAATTATAAATGTCTCCAAACATTGCTAAAATCCACTGGAAGGAAAAGTCTTCTCAAGTTGAGAACCACCAGTCTAAGGGAAAAACTGGATCCCCTGATCCGAGAGTTGACTTCTAGCGAGTCTCCTTGGGGCACCTGTCTTATGTGATCTCTTCATATCAGAGTCCCCAGAACTGTCAGACAGTATAGAGACAAAGCCTCCCTTTCAAATTCATCTTCATTCTGCCCCTCCTTGACTTCATAATTCAGGAATCCAGAATATTTCTTGGGCCGTCCTTTGAAGGTGTTATACTCAACTTTTGTATGCCCTGAATTTAATGAGAATGCTTCTAGTTTTTCGCTATTAAGTTTGATTTGAGCTAATCTTTTTTAATTATGCTCAGAAAATATTCATCTGACTCATTTAGAGTGTTTTCAGTTGCGAGTAATAAAAAACCCAACTCAAATTGGCTTAAACAATAAAGGGAATGCATTAGTGTGATGGTTAAGATTTTGTGTCAACTTGGCTTGGCCACGATTGTGAGTGGTTTGGCAGTTATGTAATGGCATAGTCATCCTCCATAATGTGGTCTGACGTGATCAGGTAATCAGTTGTAAGAGGAGTTTCCTTGGCAGCCTGACCTGCTTCCAATATATATATGGATGTTTTGACCAATCTCGCTCTTTTGCTCTGGATCCTGTATCCGGTTTGTCATCATCTGACCTCCAGTTCATGGGACTTGAGCCAGTGGCCTGCCATCTGACTTGCTGATCTTAGGTTTGTCAGCTCCTGCAGCTATATGAGTCAGGAGAGGCCTCCAGCCTGATGTCTGACCCATGGACTTGGGACTTGCCAGCCTCTACAACTGCGTGAGCCATTTCCTTGAGATAAATCTCTCTCTCTATGTGTATGTAAATATATGTGTGTACATATATAAATATATATATAGCCCTGGTGGCACAGTGGTTAAGCATTTGGCTGCTAACCAAAAGGTCAGCAGTTCGAACTCACCAGATGCTCCTTGGAAACCCTATGGGGCAGTCCTACTTTGTCCTATAGGATCGCTATGAGTCAGAATCAATGGCAACACGTTTGATTTTGGTTTGTATATATACATACACACTTCACTGGTTTTGCCTCTCTAGAGAACCCAGCCTAAGACAACTGGCATTGTAAAAATAGTTCAATGGTAGTATAAGCTTCAGGTGCAGTTTGATCAGGATTCCAGTTTCATTTCTCTGTGACTCTCTGAGCTTTACCCTCTTCTGCCTGCTGACTTCGTTGTCTGGTTGGCTTAAAAAACTAATGGTTACACTAAACCCAGGCCTGACATTTGCACACCACATAATCTCAAAGAAGAGAAAGCTTCTCTTCCCTCAACCTTTGAGAAAAAAAAAAAAAAAAAAAAAAAAAACTCCTGGGGTTTCCTCTGATTAGATAATCCTAGGACTCATGAACCAATCGCTGTGGTTAAGAAAATGCTTTACTGAGCTATTGTCCATCCTTAACTACTCACTATGGCCGTGGAATTATACTAATCAACTTGGGAGAATCAGGAGCCTCCCTTAGAGCTGGGATGGGGTCTGTTCAACCCAAACCTTTGGCTACTCACCACGGGGGAGGGGTGGATGGACACTGCAGAAACACACCATCTATTCTCATCATATAAGGTTATTTTGTTCGTTTTTAATGCAGACTGAATAACAAATACAGTTAAAATTCCTTTTTGGCATCTGTTCAGTTGCTTCTCTGGTGTTTTTCCGTTCGATACATTACTATGATGTATTAATAGATTTCATCATTTTAAAAGGCCTTTGATTTGGGGGAAGAATCTGATTGAATGTGGTGTTTTATTCTTTCAATAGCTGTGGAAATTTCTACTATTATTTTATTTACGTTTTTCTTCACAGTTACGATAAGTGGGATTGGCCTGAAGTTTTCTATTTTTTGTGCTAACTTTGACAAATTTTGGCATCTGTGTTATGCTGGTTTGATAAAAATAATTCGGAAGCCTTTCCTTATTTCTCTAGGCTCTGGAAGCATTTTAAATAGTATCAGAATCATCTGTTACTTGAACGTTCAAAAGAATTCACCTTTGAGGCCATCTGGGCCTGGAGCTTTTGTGAAGGGGTTGCTTTTTTATAACTTTCTCCAGTTCTACCTCTGTTTTTTGTCTATTTTAGTTTTCCATCCCTTACGGAGTGAATTTTGATCATTTATAGATCCTAGAATGTATCCGGAGCCTTGGCAGTGCAGTGGTTAAGTGCTCAGCTGCTAACCGAAAGGTCGGCAATTTGATCCCATCAGCTGCTCCATGAGAGAAAGATGCGACAGTCTGCTTCCGTGAAGATTTACAGCCTTGGAAACCCTGTGGGGCAGTTCTACGCTGCCCTATAGTGTCGCTATGCGTCGGAATTGACTCAATGGCAACAAGTTTGGTTTCTTTTAGAAAGTATCTATTTCACTCATGTTTTTGAGTTTCTTGCCCTGAATTTTGCAAAAAAAAATTTTTTTTTTAATTTCTTTTGGATCTGTGATTATTTCCCTTGTTTGTTTCTAGTGTAGTGAATTTGGATTCTCTCCCAATGATTGATCAGTTTTATTGTTTTCCTCCACATGAACGACTTCTTCAATTCATTTATCAGTGCTACCATTTTGGTTTTCTAATTCATTAATATCTTTTGTTTTTTTCTAATATCCTTGGGCTTACTCAGATGATCTTTCCTAACTTTCTGAATTGGATGGTTTAATTCATTTGTTTTCATTCTTTCTTTTGTAACATGCCCCTCAATTGCAGGGTTTGACTAAGTAAGCAAGATAGTCTAGATATCAGACACCAAAGTGGAGAATTTTTAGAGGAGGTGGTCAAGGAACAAGCTATATGAATTACCACAATAAGGACACAAGAGGATTGAGAGATGAGAGTTACGATTCAGTTTTGAAGAGTATTTGTTCGAAGAGAGCTGTGCTTTCAGTCATAGCCTACTCCAGGGGGAGCCTGGGCAGTGCAATCTTGTGACTCCAACCTAGTGGAAGGGTTAGGTGAGTTGTTGGGTTCTTTGCAATTGAGGACACAGAGAACTGGTGTCTGACCCACCCTCGAAAAAGCTAATGTAGCCTGTGGTAGCAGAGTGGAGGGCAGCTCCTGGAAAGTCACAGTGTCCCCATCTGATGGGAGCTGAAGCTAAGAAGGGATCAGTCAAAGAAGAGGCCCCACCCAAGAAACAAGGGTTACAACAGAGGGACCCAGCAAAGGAAGCTCTCAGGAAATCACGAACACACTCATGAGAAGAGTTAACTTTAACCACATTCCAGGTACCAAGTATGTGAAGCCATCTTAGGGTAACACACACACACATTAACACACACACATGCACGCACACTGTCGCCTAGTCAATTCCAATTCGTGGCAACCGCATGTGCTTCAGAGTAGAACTGTGCTCCACACGGTTTTCTTGGCTATAATTTTATGGAAGCAGATCACCAGGCCTTTCTTACACGGCACTGCTAGGTAGATTCAAACCGACAATATTTCAGTTAGTAGCCAAGAGCAAACTGTTTGCACCACCCAGGGACCTTTATGTTAGGATTCTTGTTGTTGTTGGGTGCATTCAAGTCAATTCTGACTCATAGGGACCCTGTGTTACAGAATAGAGCTGCCCCATAGGGTTTTCTTGGCTGTAATCTTTACAGAAGCAGGTCACCAGGTCTTTCATCGCTGGAACTGTTGCATGGCCAGGGCTCCTTAAAAAAAAAACAACCAGTGTTGTCAAGTCGATTCTGACTCATAGCAACCCTATGGGACAGAATAGGACTGTCCCACAGGATTTTCAAGGAGTGGCTGATGGATCTGAACTGCCAACCTTTTGGTTGGCAGCCAAGCTCTTAACCACTACACCACTAGTGCTCTCCAGAGCTCCTTAATACACATCAAATAAGAGCCTTCTGTGACCCATTCCCTCTCCTCCTTTCCCTCAGCTCCAAACCAAAATAGACATGGGGGAGGGGAGAAAAGAGGTGCCAGAAACAGTTTTAGTTACTTCAGACTTTGTCTCTGCTCTGAAGTGATTATATGTTTTTAATTACCTGAGAGTTATCTGAAAAATGATGAGAATGCTCAAGTATTCATTGAGTCCTTCTTTCTTTCCTCTCCTGTTTTCTCCTCAACAGGGAGCACCCAAGATGGCACATGAGTTCATCCAAATCGCTTCGGCCAAGCCAATTTAACGGGACAGTCAAAAATAAAGATGTTTTCTGATTAGATGAGTCCTGCGTGTTCAGCATAACTGGTTACACTTGTGTTGATTATATAAGTGTTTTGAGGGTGAGCTTCTCCTCCAAGCTGTGTTTTTAAGCCTCAATATTTAGTGTTTTCGTTATCATATATTCTTTTCTTCCAAATTTTCTTCTTTTTCATGTTTAACTTATTCTTTGACCCAGGAGTTATTTGTGTTTTTCTTTAATTAACAGGTGTTTGATTTGTGAGAAGGTATTACTTTTAAGTTTTCTTTATATTGTAGTCAGAGAACATGTCCTAGAAAATGGAATCACAACGTGTACCGTGGTTAGTATGGGCTGGTCTTAGTGACTTGATTCTAATGCTAGAATGAAGTGGAAATGAGTGGTCTGCAGTATCCAAGACTAGGTCATAAAAGGCTGTGGGGCTTCCTCTTTGCTCTCTCTCGGATCACTCTCTCTGGGGGAAGCCAGCTTCCATGTCGTGAGGACACTCAAGCAGCCCTACGGAGAGGTCTATATGATAAGGAACTAAGGCCTCCTGCCAACAGCCATGCCAGTGATCCATCTTGGAAGCAGATCCTCTCCTGCCCTAGTCAAGCCTTCAAATTTGGACCTCAAATAGACCTTAAGAATCATCCAGCTAAGCCACTCCCAAATTTCTGACCCACATCACCCAAAAACAAAAACAAAAAAAAACCATAAACTGAGATAATTTTTGTTGTTGTAAGCTGCTAAATTTGAGGAGTGATTTGTTACCAGCAATAGATAACTAATACAGAAAAAAAAAAAATTTTTTTTTTTTTTTTTAGGCTCCCCTCAAATGTTTGGTAATGCTTTGTTGAATTGTTTTTTTCAAGAATGAGGAAATATAAAGTTTTGAGGAGCTCTGAATATGTGAGCATAACTTATCCATTGAGGAGCATGGCTTCAGGGACCCTGGCCAAAAGACGGCGATCTCCTAAATGATAAAAAGAGGGGACAGCACTTCCTCTGGGATCTTTCAATATATTTAGAAAATAACACTGACTTGTTTCCTTAGGGCACGGGGAGATGCCTGGCTGCCAGATATTCTATAGATGGGAAGGGGGTTGACTGAGCAGTTTTGAATCCATTCTGTCAGGTTGTTATCTCACTCAGATGACCTAGTATTCCAGGATCTCGTCTTTCTGTGTTCTAGAGGGCAAGTGGGCATCTACTTCACATGTCTCCCCTCCACTCTGACTCTCTGCTGCAGCTTTCTCTCCCCTGCATCATCAATTACCACTCTTCTGTCTGTAGCAAGGTGGTTAAGAACTTGGCTGCTAACCAAAAGGTTGGCAGTTCGAATCCATCAGCCACCCCTTGGAAACCGTACTCCACCCTATAGGGTCACTATGAGTTGGAATTGACTCAATGGCAATGGGTTAACAAGTATCTGTGGCACAAACAGGTTCATACTTGACTACTAACCTAAGGTTTGGTGGTTCAAATCTACCCAGGTGTGATTCAGAAGAAGGGCCTGACAATCTGCTCTGTAAAGATTACAGCCAAGAAAACCCTGTGGATCAGTTCTACTCTGCAACGCAAGGGTCACCATGTGTAGGGATCGACTTGACAGCTACCGGTTTGGTTTTTTTTTTGGTATCTTACTGAAACATGTTAGGTTTCCTCTCTACTGTTGGGCCCTCACTCATTCTCTTTGACATTGTGGTTTACACTTTTTTTCTTCGGCTCTCATTTTAGTTGGTCTCTGGAGGAAGATAAGACAATGTGCAGTTATTTTAACTGGAAGTTCCTTTCTTTAACTCTTAATCTTGAGTCATTTTATTTTTGATCCACCTCTTAAATACCACTTATAGTTAAATTTGCTTTTTTAACCAAATATACAAGCCATTTTCTCTTAATAATTTAGTTTGTCTGATTTATTTTATTTATGTAAGAGATACACTTGATCTTATTTTATCCTCATTTTTGTTGTTAATGCTCTTTTTGTGCCCATCATTTCTTTATGTTCTGTAATACATAAAGAACTCCCCATACTCAACAGTAAAAAACTAAGCTATCCAATTAGACAATGGGAAAAAGACATGAACAGACATTTCATCAAAAAGAAGATATACACATGGAAAATAAGCACAAGAAAAGACCCTTACCATCAGTAGCCATTGGAAAATGAAGTGCAAATTAATACCACAATGAGATGTCACTGAGTATCTATCAGAATGGCTAAAATTAAAAATGTGGCAACATCAAGTGCTCACAAGGGTGCAGAGAAACTGGATTGCTCATACAATGCTGATAGGAATATAAAATAATACAGCCCTATAACCAATGACTGCTCTGACAGGGAACACAGCAGAGAACCCCTGAGGGAGTAGGGGAGCAGTGGGATGCAGACCCTAAATTCTCGTAAAAAGACCAGACTTAATGGTCTGACTGAGACGAGAAGGACCCCAGACCTTCTGTGAGCCCAGGACAGGAACCATTCCCAAAGCCAACTCTTCAGACAGGGATTGGACTGGACTATGGGATAGAAAATGATACTGGTGAAGAGTGAGCTTCTTGGATCAAGTAGACACATGAGACTACGTGAGCAGCTCCTGTCTGGAGGGCAGATGGGAGGGCGGAGGGGGTCAGAAGCTGGCCGAATGGACATGAAAAAGAGAGAGTGGAGGGAAGGAGTGTGTCGTCTCATTATGGGGAGAGCAATTAGGAGTATACAGCAAGGTGTATATACATTTTTGTATGAGAGACTGACTTGATTTGTAAAGTTTCACTTAAAGCATAATAAAAATCAAAAACTAAAATAAAATAAAAAAAGTGAAAAAAAATAATTACAGCCCTCTGGAAAATGGCGTGGCAGTTTAAAAAAAAAAAAAAAAAACTATATATACAACTACCACACAACTGAGCATTTATCCCAGAGGAAGGAAAACCTATTTTCATGCAGAAACATGTACATGAACATTCATAGTAGCCCCAATTGGAAATGACCCAAATGTCTTTCAATAGGCGACTGGTTAAATAAAGTGTAGTACAACTACACCATGCAGTAGAGATCGCAACCCTGCGTACAACAGAGAGAAACATTGCCCAGTCCTACGTCATTCTCACAGTCACCGATATGTTCGTGTCTTTCATTGCAGCTATTGTGCCAATCTATCTCACTGAGGGTGTCCCTCACCCTCACTGGCCCTCTGCTTCACCAAACATGATGTCCTCCTCCAGTTATTGATCCTTCCTGATGACATGGCCAAAGCAAGTCAGACAATGTTCTATTGTGATCCATAACATTTTCATTGGCTAATTTTCAGAAGTTAATTGCCAGGGGCCTTTCTTCCTAGTGTCTCAGCCTGGAAGCTCTGCTGAAACAAGTCCACCATGAGTGAACCTGCTAGTATTTGAAATACCAGCGGCATAGTTTCCAGCATCAAAGCAACACACAAGCCACCACAGTGCAACAAATGACAGACAAGTGGTCAACCATGGAATACAACTCAGCAATAAAAAGGAGCATACTATTGATCCATGTAACAACTTGGAAGAACCTCAAGGGAATTATGCTGAGTGGAAAAGAAGCTAATCTCAAAAGGATACATATTGTATTATTCCATTCATATTACAGTTATGAAATAATTATAGAGCAGGTTAGTAGTTGTCAGAGGTAAAGGATGGGTGGGGGCAGTAGGAACATGGTTAAAAAGGGGTAGCCCATGGGAGCTTATGGTGACTGGTAAAGCTATGTATCTTAATTGTAGCGGTTACACAAAGCTACACACATGTATAGGGCTACACACACACACAAAAATCACATATAAAACTAGTGAAATCTCAATAAACTCTGTGGATTGTACCAAAGTCAATGTCATGGTGTTGATACTCTACTACAGATATGCAAGATGACAACTTGGGGAAAGGAGGGGTGGAGGGTGCACGGGAGCTCCCTGAACAATGCTTTGCTACTTCTTGTGAACCTATAATTATTTCAGAATAAAAAGTGTTGTTGTTTTATACAAGGAATTGAAATAAAGAAGGTAAACTCATTTTAACAAGAATGACCTTGAACAAGTATAGGGTTGTGCAATGGTTGTGGAAGGATAAACCTTCTCAGGGGCTCAGGCCAATGAGCCAAGTATGACTTTCAAGTGGCAGCAACACCAGCTTCCTGGGAGGCTGGAGTTTCATGGCCCACAGCAGAACTGGTCTGATCTGTCTGTCTGGTGCCATGGGAAGAACCCCCAGGCCCTGTCCAGTCCTGAGGCTGTGGATACTGGCTACTCCAGGAGACAAGTTGATCCATACAGCTGTAGGGGTCAGAGTTTTAAGGAGACTTCAATAGTTCTTTGCTTTTAAAGGAGAACGAAGAACACCAAAGACACAAGGAAAATATGAGTCCAAGAGACAGAAAGGCCCACATAAACCAGGAGCTCCATCAGCCTGAGGTAAGAAGAACTAGATGGTGCCCGGCTACCACCAATGACTTCCCTGACAGGGAACATAACAGAGAATCCCTGATGGAGCAGGAGGAAAGTGGGACGCAGACCTCAAATTCTAGTAAAAAGACCAGACTTAATGGTCTGACTGAGACTGGAGGGACCCCAGAGGTCATGGCCCCTGGACTCTCTGTTAGCCCAGAACTGAGACCACCCCGAAGCCAACTCTTCAGACAAAGATTAGACTGGACTACAAGCCAGAAAATGATACTGGTGAGGAGTGTGCTTCTTAGCTCAAGAAGACACATGAGATTATACGGGCAGCTCCTGTCTGGAAGCAAAATGAGAAGACAGGGGGACAGGAGCTGAATGAATGGATACGGGAAATACAGGATGGAGAGAAGGAGTGCGCTGTCACATTGTAGGGAGAGCAGCTAGGGTCACGTAACAATGTGTGTATAAGTTTTTGTATGAGAGACTGACCTGAATTGTAAACTTTCACTTAAAGCACAATAAAAATAATAAGTCTTTGTGTCTACAGATGGGGAAACTGAACACGGAGGCCAAGCTACGTAGAGTCCAATCCTGAGGATATTCCAGGCTTTGTAACTGGACTGCTGTTCTGCTGAACCACCTCTGTTAAGAGTTGTTTTTCCTAGGGTGCTCAGAGGGCCTGGCTTTAGGGTGTGTACAGCCCCCTTTCAGGTCACCTCACAATGCTCAAGGGGGCTGAAGCTGGGCAGGAAGGAAAAGCAGTGTGGGGCTTGAGGTACGCATTGTACAGAATGCAGCACCCAGAGATGAAAGAGCCGGGAGCTGTGGGTGGCTCTGTCCAGGCCTTGGGCCTTCCTTATGCCCCTGTTTTCCAATATCATTTGGGAGCTTTCTTTTCTATGATAGATATTCCATCACTAAATAAAGAAGTCTTTGTGGAGTACCCACTCCATGCCCTGCACTGGGCTATGCGATGGCAGTGCAGCTGCCTATACAGAGCTCACAGTCTGGTGGGGCTCCCTTGGGGATTACAGGGCAAGGAGACCCCAGGTGGTGCAAACTGTTAACACGCTCAGCTGCTAACCAAAAGGTTGGCAGTCCAATTCCTTCCAGAGGCACCTTAAAAGAAAGGCCTAGCAGTCTAGTTCTGAAAAATAAACCACTGAAAGCCCTGAGTAGGAATCGACTCAACAGTGACTGGTTTGGTTTTATCTTTTTTCTGGCATTGGCCAGCAAGGGGAGGAAGACATACCCCTTGACACCAAACGAGGCAATGACTCTGAGCACAGAGTCCCACATCTCCCCAAAGGACTGATCAGAAAGGGCAGAGGCCACAATGGCGAACGTCCACCCCCCGTGAGGTCAATGTCTGCTGGACAGAAAGTCCCATAATGCTACTGGGCCTCCTCTGAGGTACGCTCAGCACCTAGCCCAGAGCCTTGTACATAATAAAAAAAAAAAAAATTTAGTGCTAAATAATTAAGTGTTAAATGAAAGGGTGAAAGAAGAAATGAAGTTAGCTTCCTTTAGCTCCAGTTTCTTCTTTTACAAAGCAAAGGGTGTTGTAGAGATCAAATGAGGAAGCAGCTAGGAAAGATCTTGGCAGAGTGTTGTGCTTCCGAAACAGGAAGAACTGATTCAGAATCTACATTCAAAAGAGGCTTCAGGATGAAAGGCTGAGCCAGCCAGAAGAAACACGCAAGGGGAAGCACGAGCCCCCATGCAGGGACTGGAAGGGCACTGTAGGAGAACAGGCAGCCAGCGGGAGGCAAGGAGAAGCAGCCTTGACGGGGAGGGGATGGTAAATGATTTTCAGCTTGATGTATGTCTGTCCAAAGACTTGATGGACTCTTCATAACGGCGATGATGGTGGTTGGGGTTGGGTCAAAAATGGGAGTTTAGATGACTTTTTTCTTTTCCCCTCCTAACCAAATTTGCTACAGTGACGTTATACTACCTTTATGATCAATTCAGATATACACAAGAAAGGACATTTTTAGTTCTATAACTTATTTATAAGAACCAAACCAGAATGATAAAGACTCTCACGGCTGCAGCCCATCAATGATTCAGGAACTGGGAATAATTCTTCCGGAGATAGGCAGACTAAGGGGATTTTGATCATGAGCCTTCAGCACTTGACACTGTTGTCTGTGAGAAAAATTAGCCACACTCTGTGTGATACCAGGGAGCAGAATGAAGACTAATGGGAAACGTCTCTTTGTTCAGCGTAAGAAAAAACTCTCCGAGAGTAAAATTTCCCTATAACAGACTGGGCTGCCTACCTGGTCGGAAGCGCCCTCTCACTAAAATTCAAACCGGTTGCTGCCTGTCTGACTCCGACTCACGGTGATGCCTATGTGTCAGACTAGAACTGAGCTCCATAGGGCTTTCAATGGCTGGTTTTTTTTTTTTTTTTTTTGAAGTAGATTGCCTGGCCTTTCTTCTGAAACACCTCTCGGTGAACTTGAACCTTCAACTTTTTGGTTAGCAGCCAAGCACATAACCATATATGCCACCCAGAGACTCCCCCTCACTAGAGGTATTCAAACCAAGGGTCAGAGCTATCGTTCTCTGATATCAAGAAGGACGTTTAAAGAAGGCGGAAGAAAATCAAGATGTTGCAGACACAGAATTAAACAGGTGACTGAGAGAGGAGTCAGAAGCCTCAGTGGACCCAGAGGTCTCTCTTGTAGTTTCTACAGTGAGGCCACCCTCATCCCTAGCGAGTTTCATCAAAGGAAACTGAACATGTATGGAAAAAATACCAAAGGCTGTAGTGCATGTCGGAACGCACAAGAGCCCAAGGACCCTGGTGGCCACTGAGGTTAGCGTCCTTCCTTCCACCGCCACACGACCAGCTGCTGTGGGTCGATTCCGACATGGCAACCCCACGCGTGTCCAAGCAGAACCGTGTGGCATGGGGTTTTCAGTGGATGATTTTTTGGAAGTAGGTCACCAGGCATTTCTTCCAAGCACCTCTGGATGGACTCGAACCTCCAAACTTTCAGTTAGCTGCTGAGTGTGTTAACCCTTTGCATCACACAGGGACTTCATTCTCCCTTCACCAATGTAGAGATTGAGACTGAGAAGGCCAGTGTCTGCTGACGCATAGAGCAATCTGTTTAGAGATGTTTAGATCTCAACACAGGCGAGCTGGCTCCCAGGCAACCTGACCCACCGCAACAGCATCTCCCAGGGTGGCCAGACTACCCACTGGCACCCTGCATCACCTGACAGTTCTGTTTCCAGAGGGCAGGACAAACTCAGCAAGGGTTGTGACCTGCCAGGAGAAGGAGAACAGAAACACCAGAAGGCAGAACAAAGAGGCAGGAACTCCAGGCTTGCGCTGCTCTTTGTAACACACACACACACGCACACACATACACGCGCGCACACCCGCGTGCACACGCACAGGCACACACGTGCACAATTGCTTATCTGGGAAGAAATTAATGACCCCTGGGCTGCTTATCGCTCTTTTAGTCTGGAGACAAAAGGCACTAGTGATCATTCCAGTTTCACATAAAATCATATTTGATTGAAGGTGGTGTTTGTTTTGCAATAATGATGTGTCCCTCTGAGCCTGGGGCCTATGCTGCCCAGAGGTGAGAGTGGAACGCATCCCTCTTTATGTTTCATTCTGAGGAAAACGCCCTCCTGTGATGAAAACAATCGTGTTGGTGTCGCTGGGCCGAGGCAAGGCAGCCGCAGCTTTTCCTGAGGAAACGCCAGGAAGAACTGATCAATAAAATCCATCGGACTCACTGCCTTCTTGAAGCACTTTCTGTATTTATTTATCCCGGAACTGGGAGTGATTATGTCAGGATTTTTTTTTCCCCAAGAATACTGGGAAAATAAAATAACTTTCCGTCCCAGTTCTCTTTCCTGAGAGGCTTCAAATGAAAATGCTTGCTGTTTATTTCAGCCTCCTGGGCAGCCTAGGGGTCTTCTGAATGGGTTTACTATTGGTAACAGGTGTCATGTGGTTGCAAGTGGCTCATTGTGAGTGGAGCCCTGGCTTCTGGGCACAGGCAGCACAGAGAAAATGATCAGAGGAGGCTACCCCGGACCTCCTGAGAGCCACGACCAAGAGCTGATTTCATGTCTCAAAGTCCTCGACACAAATGCACGACCAACTGTCTGAACGATGAACCATTTCCAACACTGAAGGTAAAAACATTCTCTGCCAAGTCCCCTGATCTTTAAAAAAAAAAATTTTTTTTGAGTTAATTGTAGATTCACATGCAATTGTAAGAAATGATAGAAAGATCCTTGTATACTTTACTCGGTTTCCCCCAATGATAAAAACCAAACTATTGAGTCGACGCTGACTCATGGTAACCCCATGTGTGTCAGAGTAGAACTGTACTCCACAGGGTTTTCAATGGCTGGTTTTTTCAGAAGTAGATCCCCAGGCCTTTCTTCCAAGGCACCTCTGGGTGGATTTGAACTGCCAGGCTCTGTTTTGCTTGCTTTGCTTGCTGACAGTCCCCACTTCCAGGTCAGGATTGACCCTGTGACTCAGCCCTCATTAGCACCGTGCTCCAGCCTCTGAACTCCCTGGCAGGTCATGTCTAAGGTTAGCTCAGTACATTCCGGATCTATGCATTGGCCAATTACACCTCCATGAGATAGATTTCCTTTAAAAGCTGCACTGGTGTTTCCTGACACGAGGCCTGAAGGAAGTTTGTGTTGGGTCTAACCCAGAGGAGAGCAGGTAGCGTGTTTTGATTAAATAGAGCGAGGCCCCTCTCCTCACGCAGACCAGGGGTTCACTGCAGCCACATCCAATGGTGGGATCCTGCGTGGCATGTGTCTTCATGAATGGCTGGACTCCAGTCAACAACTTAAGTCCTTTGAGTACCTGCTATGTGCCAGGTACTAGGCAAATACAGAGGACTTAGCTGCAAATAACACAAACACAGCCCCTCCACTCATAGAGCTTACAGTCTAGAGTGGGAATGACAAAAGCAGAAGCAATGAGAAAATGGGGGGGGGGTGCACAGGATGCTGTAAAGTATAAAGGAAGATTGGCAGATCTGGGAAGACTTCCTGGAGGAAGTGGCATCTAAGATGAGACCAGAAGGATGAGTGAGAATTAGGCTGATGAGGAGGGGAAAAGAAGTGTTCCATGCAAAGGTCTAAAAGTGAAAGAGAGCTGGTGCAAACAGGGAACTTGGGATGTTCTGATGCCTGACTTTGAGCAGAGGATGACAAAGGAGGAGAGGCACAAAATGAGACAGAGGCAGCAGGACCACAACATGGAGAGGGTTTTGACTTTGGATGTCATCATAACAGTGGGCAACCACTGATACATCTTAAGCAGGAGAGTGGCTCTCTCTGGCCAGTGGGTGAGAAATGGATTGTGAAGAGCCAGGACTGGAAGCTATGGGGGTGGCTGGAGGCCTTTGCAGGACTTTAGGTGAGAGATGAGAAAATGGAGACTTAACCGAAAGTAGTGACTTCCAGAGTGGAGAGAAGGGCACAGGTTCAAGAAATATCTCAGAGGTAGAATGACGAGGGTTAGGTGACCATTGAATGAGTGAGAGCAAAGAGTCAAGGATTTGGGGCTGGGACCACTAGGTGCCATTCTTCTGAGAAGTAAAGTTGACAGGGACCTTGCACTCAAAGCGTAAGCTCTGAGCAAGCACTACGCATATCAGTCAAGGTCCAGTAAGGAAGGCAGAGTCCTCATGAAAAGGACTTTAATATGGGGCACCAGTTGCAAAGGTGCGAGAAAAGCTGAAATGGCAAACAGGAGGAGGGAAGGGAGCCCAGAGATTGGCAACTTCAGGAGCTTCTAACACCCTAGAGCGGGGGGTCTTGGGAAAGAGGTGTTGTTTCCAAATCCCAGGAGCCAGGATCCCCCGGCAGGAGCTGGGACCTTGGAGGAGCCTTGCATGTGGGGCCGCCCATGGGAGCTGGATCCGCTGATGCTGCCAGACCACAGAGGGGATGCAGACCCGGCCAAAGCCTCCCCAGAGACAGGAAGAGGGGAGGATATCTGGGCTTTTCCCCTCCTACCCCAACCCTCCAGTCTACCACCAGTCACTAGCACCACCCGTTGTCATCAAGTTGATCACAACTCACAGCGACCCCAGGTGTGTCAGAGTAAAACTGTGCTCCACAGGGTTTTTAATGGCTGATTTTCCAGAAAAAGATCACCAGACCTTTCTTCCAAGGCACCTCTGGAGGGAATCAACCCTTCGGTTAGCAGCTGAGCATTAACTACCCAAGGACTGCAAATCTAAATAGAAGCCAGTTGGCAAGGGCACCTGAGAAATATTGTTTGCAGGGACCAGCCAGCCTCCTCCATCCCCATCCCACCTTGTGATGCAGGAAAGAGCAGAGGAAAGGCAGGGAATAAATTTGAAACCAGAAAGAATGACAATTGGTGCTCCGATTGGTATTAAAATCTGAGATTCAAGATGCTGTGATTTGAATACGTCAGAATTTGCTTGTATCAGGCTGAGCCACGTGAAATTGCCAGGCGTTTTCAGTCAAAAACTGCCCATGATAGTGGAAATTATATATAGCTCAAAGCTGTGAATCTGTAGACTGTCTTTGAAAGGAGACACATGAACCCATTGATGGTCATTGCCTCAAGGAAGAGGGAAATCGGGAAGGGAGTGACACTTTTTACTCTGACCCTTTTATAAATTTCTAGAATTTTGCATTTACAGGTAGCACCTATTTGAAAAATAATAAAAACATTTTTAAATGGTACATAAAGCACGGTAGCATTTATACAAAGAATTTGCTTTTTAAGCTACCATTCTGACGGTGACAGTGTGGGATGGGGACAGTACAAGACCCCAAAGGGAACTGGCAATGCTGGATGGTGAAAGGGGAAGAGCAGCCAGGACAGACCAGTGTAGACCCTTCAGTTGAGCCTGGACGTTACATGAGACATGTCCTGTGTGGTCCTCATATCAGTGATGCCATGTTCAGCTTCGCTCCTTAGTGGGATGTGGTCATTCTCCATTAATCCCTTTGTGCTTTTCATAAAGATCTAGCATTAGGAGCCCCTCCAGGTTATTACAGAAAGGTTTCAGAGAGAGGGCACAAGTTGACAAGTGGGGTCAAACTCGAGTGGTCGAAGGCAAGTCAGAAGGTAAAAGTGGTGTCTGAGCCCATCCCATTTCAGTCTTGGGCTCATGCTCCGTCAATCCCTGCTCCTGGGGAGAAAAATGAGACTTCCAAGAGAGCCTGGCCAGACTCACCTAGGGGCTCGGAGAGGCATGGAGTCAAATCCTTGATTCGCATGAGCAGGAAGAGAAAGAGCCCAGCCCTGAGGGTGGCTTCTGATCCTAACCCCACTGCTGGTTTTGAATGACTGGACAGGCCATCTGGGAGGAAGGGGAAGTGGTGTCAGCTGGGCATTGCACAGGCCTGACCTGGCCATGGAGGTTCGGGGAAGTCTCCTGGCAAGAGGGGAGCTCTCCAGCCTGGATTATCAGGATTTATACCCCAAGGGTTAATTGCATTAATTCCATTGTGTTTCAAACTCAGGGTAATAAGCAACCCTTTCATTTTCTCCTTCTATTAGAGAGACAATCTGGGTGATGGAGCTTGCCCTGGGGATAGCAAGCAGTCATCAGGCTCAGCGACAGGACACTAGAGCCAGGCCCGAGGGCTGGTGCAGCTGCTGAGCTGTTTGTCCTCTATTGAGCAAACTGGGGCTCCCTGGTCCCCCATCACAGCCCCCTCCCTGGGCCCCTGGTCACTCCATATGGGCTTCCAGGAAAGACTAATTTATGCAAAAGAAAATAGGGCCCAAGAGCATTCACCTTTAGGTAGCAGGAAGAACGAGGTATAAAAGAAGGGCGTTCTGGGTCTGGTCCCACAGGGGCTCAAGGCAGCAGAAGAATTGGTAAGGTCAGGGCCACCATCAATAGCAGATGGTTGGTCAAGGTGACAAATCATGTTCTCAATCTGTGGCCAAGGCAGTGTCTAGGGAGGCTGAGACAAGCGTCAAGACTGGAGTCAATGGGACAGGCAGGCAAGTCTGTCCAGACAGTGGATCTTAAGCAAGGAGCAGCCAGACCACCTCAGAAATGCGCTCATCAGATTTCTGGGCCCCAGTAGGAGTCCCTGGGTGGCACCGTTAACACACTACAGTTCTACTTCTGACGCACGTGGGATTGCCAGGAGTCGGAATTGACATTAGGGCAACTAGCTTTATTTAATACGTCTAGGGGGGTTTCAATGTGTCTTTAGGGTCGCTATGAATCAAATCGGCTCAACGGCATGTGATAACAACAGGGTGGAGCTTGGGAATCTGTGTGGTCTGTGTGTGTAAGGATTCTGTTCTAATCTTCATCTTGACCTCGAGAGAGACCCATGGGGTCTCCACACAGACGGCTGAGGACCTGAGTCCATGTCCTCCTTTCCCACTCTGAGGTTTGAGGCTGCCCTGTGGTCCCCCATCTCCCGCTCCAGCCATACACTTTCATTTTGGATTATTATTCCCAGGAACACGGAAAATTACAGTGAACTATTTGGATATGTTTTTGGGTATTTGTAAATATCCAGAGGTTTGGTGTTACACAGACAACATATCTAGATATTTGACTAAACTTTCCTTTTCTCTTCAGAATTATTGATCTTGGCAGACATAACTCTATAAACCATAGGTGGTTCCATGGTGGTAGAATTCTCACCTTCCAGGCGGGAGACCCAGGTTCAATTCCTGGCCAATTTACCTCAAGAGTAGACACCACCCATTTGTCAGTGGAGGGTTGTGTGTTGCTATGATGCTGAACAAGTTTCTGCTGAACTGACTAGGGAGAAAGACCTGGTGAGCTACTTCCAAAAATCAGCCAAAGGAAACCCTGCGGATCACAATGGTCAGATCCACAATCAAGTACAGGGATGGCGCAGGACCGGGTGGTGTTTTGTCCCGTTGTACGTGGGATTGCCATGAGTCGATGCCAACTTGACTGCATCCAACAACAACAAAGACATAACTCCAACCCTCAGAAGTCTCACTGAAGGAAGAGGGGTGACTTTACGATCCGGAATAGCAGAACGGCCAACACATTCAGGAACCCATCAACACTGAATTCCATCTTAGCTACTACCCCTTTTACCAGCTGTGTGGCCTTGGGTACGTTATGCACCTTCGCTGACCTTCAGGGTTCCCAGGTGTAAAATGGGGGTATCATTGCTATTTACTTTAAAGATGATGCAAGGATGCGCTCACTAAATTATTTAAATGGGACAGTGTTCGAAAAGTGCTTAGGACAGAATAAGCGAGGCAGCTATGATATTTAGGCAACAGCACGATTTCTTGAGAGCTGAGAGCTGAACACCACCCATCTGCACTGTGGTGTTCAGATGCTGAGGATGGTGAGCATCTTGCAAGTGCAAAGTGGGAGCAGCCTTCCTGTTCCCGAGGGGACAAAGCCTGGCCTGGGCTTGGCGGCAGGATTAGTGGGGCCCAGAAGGCCGCCTGCCTGCCTCCACTCATTCCCCCGAGATCACTCTGGAAAACAAGCCGTGTCTCCTTACAGCCTAGAGACACGCAGTATTGAAATTGCTTCCCTAATCTTTATGCGATTGCCTTCTCCCTGATAGAAATACTGCCTCTTGCTGAGTATTTATTACCTGCTTCTCTCCAAAGTATTGACTTTATGTAACAGTTTGATATACATCAAATCCTTTGCAGATTTAATAAACTCCTCTGGTCAGCCTTCTGTTGTGAACACAATGAGATTTATGGTCATCTTGGTGTAAAACTCTTTTTCCTTGAAATTTTCTACTTCCAGATATCAAAAGATAAGAAGGAAAGCATTTATCATCTTGGAAATCGTACCCCATGTCTGCCTTCTGGGTATTATTCAGAAATGACTAGTGGTTAAAGGACTAAAATATGACAAATGCTTGACTGCCAAACAGCTGAGGCGGGGAGAAAAGGAGGATTAAAAAAAAAAAAAAAAAAACTTCTCTACCCCTCAAAAAGGATTTTTCTTTGCAATTAATCATGAGAGCATCTGGGGCAGGGAGCAGCCTAATTTGAGTTGGGTGTGCAAATTTGGGAGGACTCAACTAAAAGTTGAGTTAATTCAGGACACATTTAGTAAGACTATTTTGTACCAGTTGTCAGGTGAGTGCTCAGCTCCTGTAGGCAGAGGCCACAGGGCAATGGACTGCGGGTAGAGGGAGGCAAGAGGACACCTGTGTGTCACCTAGCTCTTCTGGGTGTTTCAGCTTCTTCTATGTCCATCTCTGAGGCTCTTTCAAACCAAAAACCAAACCAGTTGCGGTCCAGTCGATTCCAACTCATGGCAACCCCATGTGTGTCAGAGTAGAACTGTGCTCCATAGGGTTTTCAGTGGCTGGTTTTTCAGAAGTAAATCATAGGCCTCTCTTCCAAGGCATCTCTGAGTGAACTTGAATCATCGACCTTCTAGTTTGTAGCCAAGCACTTAACTATGTCTGCCACCCAAGGACTCCTTTGAGGCTCTCACCCCAGGTATATAACCACCTGCTTACATCTCTCTCTCTCCCTTAGATTGAATTTACCAAGGGCAAGATAAGATCAACCAGTACTTTTATTTTATTTTTTCTCACTCAAAAATTTATACACAAAGTTCCTGGATGCCACAAACAATTAAGCACTTGACTACTAGCCAAAAGGTTGGTAGTACAAACCCACCAATAGGCACCTCGGAAGACAGGCCTGGTGATCTTCTTCTGAAATGTCGCAGCCTTGGAAACCCCATAGAGCAGTTCTACTCTGGTCATGTGGGGTTGTCATGAATTGGAATCAATAATGACAGTGACATTCTAGCGCCAATCCCTAATACAGTGTGAGATTCAGTCACTACAATTCCCCTCAAACAGTTATCCCACAGACACAAGGGAAAGATTAATCCAAAGGACTAATGGACCACAGCTACTACAACCTCTACCAGCTGGAGCCCAGAATAACTAGATGGTGCCTGGCCACCACTAACTGCTCCAACAGGGATCACAATAGGGGGTCCCGAACAGAGTGGGAGATAAATGTAGAACAAAATTCAAACACACACACACACACACAAATAGGCTTGCTGGTCTGACAGAGACTGGAGATACTCAGAGAGTATGGCTCTTGGACACCCTTTTAACTCAGTACTGAAGTCACTCTTGGGGTTCACCCTTCAGTCAAAGGTTAGACAGGTCTATAGGGCAAGCAATAACACACGTGAGGAATGTACTTCCTAGTTCAGTCATTTATACGAGATTAAACGGGCACATTAGCCCAAAAGCAAAGACGAGAAGGCAGGAAGGGACAGGAAAACTGGACGAATGAAAACAGGGAACCAGGGTGGAGAAGGGGAGAGTGTTGACACATGGTAGGATTGGCAACCAGTCACAAAACAATTTGTGTATTAACCGTTTAATGAGAAACTAATTTGCTCTGTAAACTTTCACCTAAAGCACAGTTTTTTTTTTAATTTCATTAAAAAAAAAATTTTATACACACGTTGTTTCCTGACATTGGTTGCAATCCACATAATGTGTTATCACTCTCCCCCTTCTCCATCCCCGGTTCTCTATTTCCATTTGTCCAGTTTTCCTGTCCCTTCCTGCCATCTCTGCTTTTGGGCAGGTATTGCCCATTTGGTCTGGGGTACCATATTGACCTAAGAAGCTCGTTCCTCACGTGTATTATTGTTTGTTTTATAGGCCTGTCTAATCTTTTTTTTTTTTTAATCTTTGGCTGAAAGGTGGACTTCCAGAGTGGCTTCAGGTCTGAGTTAGAATGGTGTCCAGGGGCCATAGTCTCGGGGCTTCCTCCAATCTCTGTCAGACCAGTAAGTCTGGTCTTTTCTGTGAATTTTCTCCCACTCAGTCCAAGATCCTCTATTGTGATCCCTGTCAGAGCAGTCTGAGCTCAGGTTGGTGGAGGCTGCGGTTCATGTGGTCCATTGATCCTTTGGACTAATATTTTCTTTGTGTCCTTGGTTTTCTTCAATCTCCTTTGCTATGGACAGGATGGGACCAATAGATGTATCTTAGATGGCTGCTCGCAAGCTCTTAAGACCCCAGACACACTCATCCAGGTAGGTTGTAGAACATTTTCCTTATGAACTATGTTATGCCAATTGACCTAGATGTCCCCTGAGACCATGGTCCCCAGCCCTCAATCCCAGGAATGTGGTCCCTCCAGGGCTTTGATGTGTCTACGAAGCTTCTATGACTGTGGCCCCTTTGTGCTCTATTATTATATATATGAATATACGTGCCGTACATACAAATACTTATGTAAATATATCCACAGCCTAGCCTATATGTGTATGTGGATATACACCTATATGCCCTCCTTCCTCTACTCAGCATTCTTATGTGCCTGTGTATCTCCTTGCAAGTTATTATTTCCTTTTACTGTTGTTGTAGGGTTGTATATGCTATAGTATTTACTGTGAGTGCCTCTTATTTATTTATTTATTTTCTCGTGTTCCTCTAAGTGTCTTCCTTTGCCTTGGTCAAGTTGTGCTGACTTCCCCTATATCATGTATTATCTTTCTCTTCACCAGAGTTAACACTTGTCTACTATCTTTTTTTTTTTTTTTTACTATCTAGTTAGTGATTTCCCCTTCCTGCCTCTCCCCTCCCTTTTCATTGTCAAAGATTGTTTCTTTCAGTGTGTATACCTTTTCTGGAGTTTTTATAATAGTTATACAATATTTGCCCCTTTGTGATTGATTCACTCAGCACAATGCCCTCCAGGTTCATCCATGTTGTGATATGTTTCCTGGGTTCACCATCGTTCTTTATTGTTGTGTAATATTCCATTGTGTGTACGTACCATAATTTGTTTACCCATTCATTTGTTGATGGGCGCTTAGGTTGTTTGGTCTTTTTGCTGTTGTTAATAATCCTGCAATGAACATGGGTGTGTGTGTGTCTATTCATGTGACAGCTCTTATTTCTCTAGGATATATTCCTAGGAGTGGGATTGCTGGATCAAATGGTATTTCTATTTCCCGCTTTTTAAGGAAGTGCCATATCATTCTCCATAGTGGTTGTGCCATTTTATGGCCACCAGCAGTGTATGGGAGTTCCAATCTCCCCACAATCTCACCAGCATTTCTTTTCTGAATTTTTGATCGGTGCCATTCTTGCTGGAATGAGATGGTATCTCACCATGGTTTTGATTTGCATCTCTCTTTTTTTTAGTCACAATAGACTCAACGGCAATGGGTTTGGTTTTTTGAGATTTAACAGCTAATGATCGCAAGCATCTTTTCATGTATTTGTTGTCTACCTGAATGTTCTCTATGGTGAAGTGTCTGTTCGTGTCCTTCACCCGTTTTGCAATTGGGTTGTTTGTCTTTTTATTGAGTTGCTGAAGTTTTCTGTATATTTTAGAGATTAAACCTTTATCAGGTATGTCATTACCAAAGATTTTTTCCCAGTCTGTAGGTTCTCTTTTTACTCCCTTGGAAAAGTCTTTTTTTTTTTTTCTTAACAGCTTCTACATGTACCATTCAGTGACGTTGATTACATCTTTCAAGTTGTGCAATCATTCTCGATATCCTTTTCCAAATCATTCCACCACCATGAACATGAACTCAGTGCCCCCTAAACAGAAACTCCCTTTTTCAACTTCCCCCTGCACTCAGTAACCATTGATAATGTTTGGTTCCTGTATGTTTGATTATTACAAATATGTGAGATCATAGAGTGTCTGTCCTTTTGTGTCTGACCTCCTTCACTTGGCATCAGTTTTTCAAGGTTCATCCATGTCGTAGCCCGTGTCACAACATCATTTCCCTTTATGTCTGAGTAGTATTCCATTGCATGGATGTTACCGCATTTGTTTATCCATTCATCTGCTGATAGACACTGAGGTTGTTTCCACCCTTTGGCTATGGTGAAAAGTGTTGCAATGAACACTGGTGTACAGGTTTCTGCTGGTGTTCCTGCCTTCACTTCTTCTGAGCGTATACTTAGGATTCAGATTGCTGGGTCCTCAAGGTGCACTATTTTTTTTTTTTAATTTTTATTGTGCTTTAGGTGAAAGTTTACAAATCAAGCCAGTCTCTCACACAAAAATTTATATACACCTTGCTGTATACTCCTACTTGCTCTCCATTTAATGAGACAGCACACTCCTTCCCTCCACTCTCTATTTGGTGTCCATTCGGCCAGCATTGGACCCCCTCTGCCCTCTCATCTCCCCTCCAGACAGGAGCTGCCCACATAGTCTCATGTGTCTACTTGATCCAAGAAGCTCACTCCTCACCACCATCATTTTCTATCCAATAGTCTGGTCCAATCCCTGTCTGAAGAGTTGGCTTTGGGAATGGTTCCTGTCTTGGGCTAACAGAACGTCTGGGGACCATGACCTCTGGTGTTCTTCTAGTCTCAGTCAGACCATTAAGTCTGGTCTTTTCATGAGAATTTGAAGCCTGCATCCCACTGCTCTCTTGCTCCCTCAGGGGTTCTCTGTTGTGTTCCCTGTCAGGGGAGTCATTGGTTGTAGCCAGGCACCATCTAGTTCTTCTGGTCTCAGGCTGATATAGTCTCTGGTTTATGTGCCCCTTTCTGTCTCTTGGGCTCATAATTACCTTGTGTCTTTGGTGTTCTTCCTTCCCCTTTGCTCCAGGTGGGTTGAGACCAATTGATGTATCTTAGATGGCCGCTTGCTAGCGTTTAAGACCCCACACGCCACTCTCCGAAGTGGGATGCAGAATGTTTTCTTAATAGATTTTATTATGCCAATTGACTTAGATGTCCCCTGAAACCATAGTCCCCAAGACCCCGTCCCTACTATGCTGGCCTTTAAAACACTCAGCTTATTCAGCTTGTGGTTTAGTCCAGTTGTTCTAACCTCTCCCGTATTGTGTGTTGTCTTTCCCTTTACCTAAAATAGTTCTTATCTACTATCTAATTAGTGAAAACCCCTCCCCTTCCTCCCTCCCCACTCTCGTAACCACCAAATATTTTCTTCTCTGTTTCAACTATTTTACAAGTTCTTATAATAGTGGTCAAATACAATATTTGCCTTTTTGCAACTGACTAATTTCACTCAGAGTAATGCCATCCAGATTCCTCCCTGTTATGAAATGTTTCACAGATTCATCATTGTTCTTTATCGATGTGTAGTATTCCATTGTGTGAATATACCATAATTTATGTATCCATTCATCCATTGATGGGCACCTTGGTTACTTCCATCTTTTTGCTATTGTAAACAGTGCTGCAATGAACATGGGTGTGCATATATTCCAAGGAGTGGGATTGCTGGATCGTATGATAGTTCTATTTCTAGTTTTATAAGGAAGTGCCAAATCAATTTCCAAAGTGGTTGTACCATTTTACATTCCCACCAGCAGTGTAGAAGTGTTCCAGTCCCTCCACAACCTCTCCAACATTGATTATTTTGTGTTTTTTGTTGGAGTGAGATGGAACCTCATTGTAGTTTTGATTTGCATTTCTCTAATGGCTAATGATTGCTAGCATTTCCTCATGTATTTGTTAGCTACCTGAATGACTTCATTGGTGAAGTGCCTGTTCATATCCTTTGCCTATTTTTTAATTGGGTTATTTGTCTTTTTGTAGTTGAGTTTTTGCAGTATCATGTAGATTTTAGAGATCGGATGCTGATCAGAAATGTTTTAACTAAAAATTTTTTCCCAGTCTGTAGGTAATCTTTTTACTTCTTTGGTGAAGCCTTTGGATGAGCATAGGTGTTTGATTTTTAGGAGCTCCCAGTTATCTGGTTTCTCTTCTGCACTGGTAGTAATGTTTTGTATCCTGTTCATGCCATGAATAAGGGCTCCTAGCATTGTCCCTATTTATTCTTCCATGATCTTTATTATTTTAGATTTTATATGTAGGTCTTTGATCCATTTTGAGTTACTTTTTTTGCATGGTGTGAGGTATGGGTCTTCTTTCACGTTTTTGCAAATGGATATCCAGTGATGTCACCAGCATTTGTTAGAGAGACTGCCTTTTCCCCATTTAACCGATTTTGAGCCTTTATCAAAAATCAGCTGCTCATATGTGGATGGATTTATGTCTGGATTCTCAACCTTGTTCCCCTGGGCTATATACCTGTTGTTGTACCAGTACAGGCTGTTTTGACTACTGTGGCGGTATAATAGGTTCTAAAATCAGGTAGAATGAGGCCTCCAACTTTGTTCTTCCATTTCAGTAATGCTTTACTTATCCAGGGCCTCTTTCCCTTCCATATGAAGTTGGTGACTTGTTTCTCCATCTCATTAAAGAATGTCATTGGAATTTGGATCAGAATTGCATTAAATCTATAGATTGCTTTTGGTAGAATAGACATTTTTACAATGTTAAGTCTTCCTATCTATGAGCAAGGTATGTTTTTCCACTTACGTAGACTTGATGGCACTGGGTGGACTGGGGTCTCTCTTGGTTTCCTGCAGTAGTGTCTTGTAGTTTTCTTTGTATAGATCTTTTATGTCTCTGGTAAGATTTATTTCTAAGTATTTTATCTTCTTGGGGGTTATTGTAAATGGTATTGATTTGATGATTTCCTCTTCGATGTTTTCTTTGTTGATATAGTGGACTCCAACTGATTTTTGTATGTTTATTTTGTATTCTGATACTCTGCTGAACTCTTCTATTAGTTTCAGTAGTTTTCTTGAGGATTCCTTAGGGTTTTCTGTGTGTAAGATCATGTCGTCTGCAAATAGAGATACTTTGACTTTTTCTTTATCAATCTGGATGCCCTTTATTTCTTTATCTTGCTTAATTACTCTGGCTAGGACCTCCAGCACAATGTTGAATAAGAGCGGTGGTACAGGGCATCCTTCTCTGTTTCCCAATCTCAAGGGGAATGCTTTCAGACTCTCTACATTTAGGATGATGTTGGCCATTGGCTTTGTATAAATGCCTTTTATGAGGTTGAGGAATTTTCCTTCTATTCCTATTTTGCTGAGAGTTTTTATCATGAATGAGTGTTGGACTTTGTCAAATGCCTTTTCTGCATCAACTGATAAGATCATGTGGTTCTTCCCTTCTGTTTTATTTATATGATGGATTACATTAATTGTTTTTTAATGTTGAACCCTCCCTGCATACCTGGAACGAATCCTACTTGGTCATGGGGAATTATTTATTTATTTTTTTGTATGCTGTTGAATTCTATTGGCTAGAATTTTGTTGAGGATTTTTGCATGTAAGTTCATAAGGAATATAGGTCCGTAATTTTCTTTTTTTGTTGTGTCTTTACCTGGTTTAGTATCAGGGATATGCTGGCTTCAAAAAATGAGTTTGAGAGTATTCTGTCCTTTTCTATGCTCTGAAATACCTTTAGTAGTACTGGTGTTAACTCTTCTCTGAAAGTTTGGTAGAACTCTGCAGTGAAGACGTCCCGGCCAGGGCTTTTTTTGTTGGGAGTTTTTTAATTACCTTTTTAATCTCTTCTTTTGTTATGGGTTTGTCTATTTGTTCTGCCTCTGTTTGTGTTAGTTTAGGTAGGTAGTGTGTTTCCAGAAATTCATCCATTTCTTCTAGGTTTTCAAATTTGTTACAGTACAATTTTTCCTACTAATCTGATATGATTTTTTTAATTACAGTTGGGTCTGTTGTGATACCACCCATCTCATTTCTTATTTGGGTTATTTGCTTCCTCTCCTGTTTTTCTTTTGCCAGTTTGGCCAATGGTTTATCAATTTTGTTAGTTTTTTCAAAGAACCAGCTTTTGGTCTTGTTAACTTTCATTTGTTTTTCTGTTCTCTATTTTTAATTCTTCTCTAATTTATATTTCTTCTCCTATCTGAGTGTTTTTTTTTTGTTGCTTTCTTTCTATTTGTTCAAGTTAAAGGGATAATTCTTTGATTTGGCCCTTTCTTCTTTTTGGATGTGTGCATTTATTGATGTAAATTGAACTCTGAGCACTGCTCTCACTGTGTCCCAAAGATTCTGATAGGAAGAGTTTTCATTCTCATTGGATTCTATGAATTTCTTTATTCCATCCTTAATGTCTTCTATAACCCAGCCTTTTTTGAGCAGGGTATTGTTCACTTTCCAAGTGTTTGATTTGTTTTCCTTGCTTTTTCTGTTATTCATTTCTACTTTTATGGCTTTATGGTCAGAGAAGATGCTTTGTAATATTCCAATGTTTTGGATTCTGCTAGGCTTGCTTTATGACCTAATATGCGCTCTATTCTAGAGAATGCTCCATGTGCACTAGAAAAGAAAGTGTACTTGGTTGCTGTTGGGTAGAGTGTTTTGTGTATGTCTATGAAGTCAAGTTGGTTGATTGTGACATTTAGATCTTCAGTGTCTTTATTGAGCTTCTTTCTGGATGTTCTGTCCTTCACTGAAAGTGGTGTGTTGAAGTCTCCTGCTATGACTGTGGAGCTGTCTATCTCACTTTTCAATGCTGTTTGTTTTACGTATCTCAAAGCCCTGTCATTGGGTACATAAATATCTAATGTGGTTATATCCTCCTGGTATAAAAAGAAAAAAACTTTAATCATTGTATAGTGTCCTTCCTTATCCTTTGTGGTGGATTTAACTTCAAAGCCTATTTTGTCAGAAATTAATATTGCCACTCCTGCTCTTTTTTGATAGTTGTTTGCTTGATATATTTTTTTTCATCCTTTGAGTTTTAGTTAAGTTTTAGTTTGTTTGCATCTCTAAGTCTAAGGTGTGTCTCTTGAAGGCAGCATATAGAAAGATTGTGTTTTTTTAATCCATTCTGCCACTCTCTGTCTCTTTATTGGTGCATTTAGTCCATTTATGTTCAGCATAAATTTTTTTATAATTATGGACAGGTATGAGTTTAGTGCTGTCATTTTGAAGGTTTTTTTTGTGTGTTGCTGACTGTTTCTTTTTCCTACTTAATTTTTTGTGCTGAGTAGTTTCTTTATATATGTCTTTTCCTCTTATTCATTGTAGTTGATTTTGTTTTCTACCAAGTCTCTATTTTTTTCTTGTATTTTATTTTGATGAGTAGGATTGTTAGTCTCTTTTGTGGTTACCTTAATATTTACCCCCATTTTTCTAAGTTTAAACCTAACTTTTATTCCTTTATATTGCCTTGTCTTCCTCTGCATATGAATGATCTGTGACTACATTTCTTAGTCCCTCTTTAATGTTTTAATGTTGTCTTCTTTTACATAATGACATCACTGTTTCCCGGTTCTGCACTTTCTTTGTCTTGATTTATTTTTGTGATTTCCCTATCTGGGTTGACCTCTGATTGCTCTGTCCAGTGTTCTAGGCTTTGGTTGATATCTGATATTACTGATTTTCTAACCAGAGAACTGCCTTTAGTATTTCTTGTAGTTTTGCTTTGGTTTTTACAAATTCCCTAAACTTCTGTTTATCTAGGACTATCCTAGTTTCCCCTTCATATTTGAGAGACAGTTTTGTTGGATATATGATTCTTGGCTGCAATTTTTTCCTTCAATGCTTTATATAAGTCATCCCATTGCCTTCTTGCCTGCATGGCTTCTGCCAAGTAGTCTGAGCTTATTCTTATTGGTTCTCCTTTGCAGGTGACTTTTCGTTTATCCCTAGCTCCTCTTAAAATTCTCTCCTTATCTTTGGTTTTGGCAAATTTGATTATAATATGTCTTGGTGACTTTCTTTTAAGATCTACCTTATATGGAGTTTGATGAGCATCTTGGATAGATATCTTCTCATCTTTCACGATATCAGTGGAGTTTTCTGCCAACAAATCTTCAACAATTCTCTCTCTATTTCCTGTTATCCTTCTCTGTTCTGGTACTCCAATCACTCGTAGGTTATCTCTCTTGATAGAGTCCCCCATGATTCTTAAGTTTTCTTCGTTTTTTAAAATTCTTTTATCTGATTTTTCTTCAAATATATTGGTGCCCAGTGTTTTCTCCAATCTCACTGATTCTGCCTTCCACTTGCTCAGTTCTGCTCCTCTGACTTTCTATTGAGTTGTCTAATTCTGTAATTTTATTGTTAGTCTTCTGAATTTCTGATTGTTGTCTCTCTATGTTTTCTTGCAGCTTATTAAATTTTTCATTATGTTATCGAATAACCTTTTTAATTTCTTCAACTGCTTTATCGGTGTGTTCCTTGGCTTGTTCTACATATTGCCTGATCTCCTTCCTGATCTCGTTCCTGATGTCTTAAAGAGTTCTGTATATTAATCGTTTGTATTCTGCATCTGGTAATTCCAGGGATGCACCTTCATCCAGAAGATCCCCTGATTCTTTGTTTTGAGAACTTGTTGAAGTGATCATGGTCTGCTTCTTTATGTGATTTGATGTTGACTGTTGTCTCCGATCCATCTATAAGTTATTAGTTTATTTTATGTTTGCCTACTGTATCCTAGCTTCTTGCTTTGTTTTCTTTTGATCTGCCCAAATAGGTTTCTTCAGTGAGCTAGCTTGATTATTTTCTCCTTTGAAGCTCTAACGTCCTGTCACCAGATGGCTAGAGCTGTTATCAGTATATCAGCCTAGGAGTCCACTCGCTTTTCTTGTATGGATTCAGCTCAGGTGTCCAGGTAGCTGGTCATCAAGTGTGTGGTACGGGCTCTGTCCTACAGTCTTAGAGGGGCTGGGGTGGTTGATGTATTTACCGGTATCTGGTTGCAGCAGAGGGCCACGCTCTGAACAAGGCAGAGGGCTGACAACCTTCCCTGAGTGTCTGTGAGGAAAGCACGTCTCTGTTCCCTAGAGTGCATGGGTGGGTGGGTTCTGCAGATGGACCATGCGCACCCAATACTTTTGGTTGTAAGGATTGGGAGGGACCAGTTATCCTTGGAACCCTCTCACACGTGGCTGGGTGACCTGAGTGGAGCCACCAGTCCTTAGGCCCCTGATGTGGGTAGTTGAGGTCCCTATTCTCCTGAAACTGGCCCACACAGGTCCATGCAGGGAAGGAAAGATATTCAAAGTCCATGGGCCATTTATGCCTGGACAGGAGCCTCTTATGTCCTGAGCTCCCAGGTGAGTGGAGCTGGCAGATTATCTTTTCCCCAGTTGTGAATTTATTCCTTCTCCAAGGCTGGGAAAATGGCTCACAGCATGCAATAGGACTTATCTCAGGCCCAGGGAAATCGACAGCCACTTAAGCCAGCTTGGGGGCTGGGGGCACGGTAAAATATACGCAAGTACTTAGCTTTTACCAAGAGCGCCACTCTTCCGGAGGTGTGAGTAGGCTGTGGGGCTGGCTGTTTATCCCTGAGGAAACTCAGGCCCAGCCCTACCACCAGCCTGCCCCTGCTGTTGCTCCCAGGAATGGTGCCTGAGGTTTCCTGGTGATTCCGGTCCAGAAACCCCTCTCTGCTTCTGAACTGTCTCTCCCTCCCCCACCACTCAGTCCATTTTCTAACTTTGCCTTTGATGTTCAGGGCTCCTAGCTTGTCATAAATATAAACCTTTCACTTGTTTTTTCAGGTCTTTGTTGTAAGAGAGTTCACCGGAAGTGTCTGACTAATCCGCCATCTTGGCCCCCCAGGGAAATCTTTTGATGAGCATAAGTATTTTATTTTTAGGAGGCCTTGGTTATCTAGTTTATCCTCCAGAGTTTGTGCTTTTTTAGTTATGGTTGATATTCTTTTTATGCCATAAATTAGGGCCCTTTGTGTTGTCCCTATGTTTTCTTTCATGAACTTTATAGTTTTAGGTTTTACATTTACGTCTTTGATCCTTTTTAAGTTAGTTTTTGTGTATGGATCCTGTTTCATATTTATGCAAATGGATATCCAGTTTTTCCAGCACCATTTGTTGAAGAGACTATCTCTTCCCTCATTTAATGGACTTCAATTCCTTATCGAAGATCAGGTGTCCATAGGTGTATGGATTTATTTCTGGGTTCTCAAATTCTATTCTGTTGGTCTATGTGTCTGTCGTTGTACCAGTACCAGGCTGTTTTGACTACTGTAGCTATATAATAGTTTCTGAGATCAGGTAGTGTGAGGCCTCCTACTTTGTTCTTCTTTTTCAGTAGTTTTCCTTATCCAGAGGCTCTTTCCTTTCCATATAAAGTTGGTGATTAGTTTTTCCATCTTGTTAAAGAATGTTGTTGGAATATGGATTGATATTGCATTGTATCTATAGATTGCTTTGAGTAGTATTGACCTTTTCATGATGTTAAGTCTTCCTATCTAGGAGCATGATATGTTTTTCCATTTATGAAGGTCTCTTTTGGTTTCTTGCAGTAGTGTTTTATAGTTTTCTTTTAGTCTTTTACATCCCTAGGTTTATTCCTAAGTATTGTCTCTTTTGTGGTCTATTGTAAATGGTATTGTTTTCCTGATTTCCTTTTCAGAGTTCTCTGTGTTAGTGTAGCAGAATCTCACTGATTTTTGTATGTTGACCGCGTACCCTGCCACTTTGCTGAATCCTTCTATTCTATTAGTTCCAGTAGCTTTCTTGTGGATTCTCTGAAATTTTCTGTGTACAGGATCATATCTTCTGCAAATAAGGATAGTTTTACTTCTTCCTTACCAATTTGGATGCCTTTTATTTCCCTGTCTTGTCGTATTGCTCTAGCTAGGACTTCAAGTACAATGTTGAATAAGAGTGATAATAAAGGGCATCTGTGTCTGGTTCCCGTTCTCAGGGAAAATGCTTTCAGTCTCTTTCCACTGAGAATAATGTTGGCTGTTGGTTTTGTGTATATACCTGTCATGGATTGAATTGTGTCCCCCAAAAAATATGTATCAACTTGGTTAGGCCATGATTCCCAGTATTTTGTGGTTGTCCTCCATTGTGTGATTGTAATTTTATGTTGAGAGGATTAGGTAGGATTTTAACACCACCGCTACTCAGGTCACCTCCCTAATCCAAGGTAAAGGGAGTTTCCCTGGGGTGTGGCCTGTACCACCTTTTATCTCTCAAAAGATAAAAGGAAAGGGAAGCAAGCAGGGAGTTGGGGACCTCATACCACCAAGAAAGCAGCACCAGGAGCAAAGCGCGTCTTTTGGACACAGGATCCCTGTGCCCAAGAAGCTCCTTAACCAGGGGAAGATTGAGGACAAGGACCTTCCTCCAGAGCCAACAGAGAAAGAAAGACTTCCCCTGGAGCCGATGCCTTGAATTTGGACTTGTAACCTACTGTTGTTGTTGTTAGGTACCGTAGAGTCAGTTCCGACTCACAGCAACCCTATGCACAACAGAACAAAACACTGCCCGGTCCTGAGCCATCCTTACAATTATTGTGGTGCTTGAGCTCATTGTTGCAGCCACTGTGTCAATCCACCTCCTTGAGGGTCTTCCTCTTTTCCACTGACCCTGTACTCTGCCAAGCATGATGTCCTTCTCCAGGGATTGATGCCTCCTTACAACATGTCCAAGGTATGTAAGACGCAGTTTCGCCATCCTTGCCTCTAAGGAGCATTCTGGCCGTACTTCTAAGACAGATTTGTTCATTCTTTTGGCAGTCCATGGTATGTTCAATATTCTTCTCCAACACCACAATTCAATGGCATCAATTCTTCTTCCTTATTCATTGTCCAGCTTTCACATGCATCTGATGAGATTGAAAATACCATGGCTTGGGTCAGGCTCACCTTAGTCTTCAAGGTGATATCTTTGCTTTTCAACACTTTAAAGAGGTTCTTTGCGGCAGATATACCCAACCTAATGTGTCATTTGATTTCTTGGCTGCCGCTTCCATGGCTGTTGATTGTAGATTCAAGTAAAATGAAATCCTCGATAACTTCAATCTTTTCTCCATTTCTCATGATGTTGCTTATTGGTCCAGTAGTGAGGATTTTTGTTTTCTTTATGTTGAGGTGTAATCCATACTGAAGGCTGTGGTCTTTGATCTCCATTAGTAAGTGCTTCAAGTCCTCTTCACTTTCAGCAAGCAAGGTTGTGTCATCTGCATAACACAGGTTGTTAATGAATCTTTCTCCATTATTGATGCCCCATTCTTCTTCATATAGTCCAGCTTCTTTGATTATTTCTTCAGCATACAGATTGAATAAGTATGGTGAAAGAATACAACCCTGACACACACCTTTCCTGACTTTAAACCAATCAGTATCCCCTTGTTCTGTCCAAACAACCACCTCTTGATCTATGTAAAGGTTCCTCATGAGCACAATTAAGTGTTCTGGAATTCCCATTCTTCACAATGTTACTCATAATTTGTTATGATCCACACAGTTGAATGCCTTTGTATAGTCAATAAAACACAGGTAAACATCCTTCTGGTATTCTCTACTTTCAGCCAGGATCCATCTGACATCAGCAATGATATCCCTGGTTCCACGTCCTCTTCTGAAACTGGCCTGAATTTCTGGCAGTTCCCTGTTGATACACTGCTACAGCCATTTTTGAATGATCTTCAGCAAAATTTTGCTTGCGTGTGATATTAATGATATTGTTCTATAATTTCCACGTTTGGTTGGATCACCTTTCTTGGGAATAGGCATAAATATGGATCTCTTCCAGTCAGTTGGCCAGGAAGCTGTCTTCCATATTTCTTGGCATAGACAAGTAACCTACTTAAGACTGAGAGAAAATAAATTTCTCGTTGTTAAAGCCATCCACTTGTGGTATTTCTGTTATGGCAGCACTAGGTAACTAAGACAATACCCTTAATTATGTTGAGGAATTTCCGTGGTAAAAAAAATTTTATTGAGATTTTTTACCAGGAATGGTGTTGGACTTTATCAAATGCCTTTTCCTCATCTATTGAGATGATCATGTGATTCTTTGCCTTTGTTTTATTTATGTGGTGGATTACATTGATTGATTTTCTAATGTTAAACCATCCTTGCTTAAATGGTATGAATCCCTCTTGGTCATGATGTATTATTTTTTTGACGTGCTATTGGATTCTTTTGGCTAGAATTTTGTTGAGAATTTTTGCATCAATGTTCATGAGGGATATTAGTCTATTATTTTCTTTTTTAGTGGTGTCTTTCCCTAGCTTTGGTATCAGGGTTATGCTGGCTTGATAGAATAAATTTGGGACTATTCCTTCCTTTTCTATGTTCTGAAATAGTTTGATTAGTATTGGTGCCAACTCTTCTCTGAAAGCTTGGTAGAAGTCTCCAAGCTAGTGCTTTTTTCTAATCCGTAGTTTGTTTGTTTGTTTTTAAGGACTGCTTTAATTTCTTCTTTTATTATGGGTCTGTTCAGGTTTTCTACCTCAATTTGTGTTAATTTAGGTAGGGAATGTGTTTCTAGGAATCTGCCCATCTCTTCTAGATTTCCAAATTTGTTAGGGTGTAATTTTTCATAGTATTCTGTTATGACCCTTTTTATTTCAGTTGGTTCTGTTGTGATGTCGCCCATCTCGGTTTTTATTTGGGTCATTTGCATCTTCTCCTTTTTTTCTTTTGTCAGTTTAGCCAGTGGTTTGTCAATTTTATTGATCCTTTCAAAGAACCAGTTTCTAGGCTTGTCGATTGTTTCAATTGTTTTTCTGTTTCATTTATTTTTGCTCTAATCGTTATTATTTCCTTTCTTCTGGTGGCTTTGGGCTTCTTTCGCTGCTCTTTTCTATTTGTTGTAGGGTTAAGGTATTGATTTTGGCCCTTTCTTCTCTCTTGATGTGTTAATTTATTGCTACAAATTGGCCTTTGGGCACTCCTCTTGCTGTGCCCCGAAGGTTTTGATATGTTATATTTTCATTCTCATTTGATTCTAGGAATTTTTTAATTTCATTTTTATTTTATTTTTTATTTCATTTTAAGCATGGCATTGTTCAGTTTCCAAGTATTCGATTTTTTTCCTTGTTCTTCTTGTTGATTTCTAATTTTATAGCATTGTGATCTGAGAAGTTGCTTTGTATTATTTGACTTTTTAAAAATTTATTGAGGTAGCATATTGCTGGGTCATGTTTTTCTTTATTCATTCTGTCATTCTCTACCTCTTGACTGCTGAGTTTAACCTGTTCACATTCAGTGTGATTTTGGGTAGATATGAATTTACTGCTTTCATTTATTATTTATTTATTGTGGTGTCGACAGTTTCTTTGTCCCTTTTAATTTTCTGTGCTCAGTTCTTTTTGTTCATGGATTGTCTTTTCACTTCCTTCATTTTTCTCAATTTTCTGTTTACTGAGTCTTTTTGATTTCCTTTGCAGGTTTACCTTTATCATCCTATGTTTTAAATCTGTTATTTTTAGGTATTTCCTTGAATTCTTTTCCATATGGAAGTTCTGTGACTATGTCATTTATTCCCCTTTTTTGTTTTAAAGTTGTCATCAACTTCAGGTTGACATATCTGGTTCCCTGTTTTGGGTTCTGTAGCTTTATTTTACTTTTGAGATTTCTTTATCTGGGTTGGAATCTTGGTGATGCCATCATGTGACTTACTCCCAAGTTGTTGTCTGCTGTTGTTGGTTCTCTGCGCAAAGGACTCCCTTTAATATTTCTTGTAATAATTGTCTATTTTTACAAATTCCCTTAGTTTCTGTTTATCTGTGAATGTCCTAATGTCACCATTGTATTGGAGAGACAGTTTTGCTGGGTATATGATTCTTGGTTGGCGGTTCTTTTCTTTCAGGATTTTATTGATGTCATTCCATTGTCTTCTTCCCTGCATGGTCTCTGCTGAGAAATTAGAGATTACTCTTATTGAAGTCCCTCTGTAGATGATATTTCATTTTTCCCAAGCTGCTCTCAGAATTCTTCCATTATCTTTGTACTTGGAAATCTGATTATGATATATCTTGGTGACTTTCTTTGGGGGTTTATCCTTTACAGGGTTTGTTGAGCTTCTTGGATGGAAACCTTCTTGTCTTTCACAATATTGGGGAAGTTTTCTTCCAGCAAATGTTCAAAAATTCTCCCTGTGTTTTTCTCTTTTTTTTTTCCTCCTCCTGTTCTGGGGTTCCTATCATGTGTAAATTATTCCTTTTCATAGTGTCCCATATAATTCTTAGGGTTTCTTCATTTTTTTTTTTCCATTCTTTTTTTCTGATTGTTCCTCAAACAAATTGGTATCAAGGAATTTGTCCTCTATTTTGATAATTCTTTCTTCCATTGCTTCAACTCTACTTCTATATCCTTCCATTGAGTTATCTGTTTCTGATATTCTATTGTTAATCTTCTGAATTTCTAATTGCTGTTTTTGTATGATTTCAAATTGTCTATTTAATTTGTTATTTTGTTCTTGTATTGTTTTCCTGAATTCTTCTAGGGTTTTGTCTGTGGTTTCCTTCATCTCCTTGAGGACCCTATATTGTGCCTTTTGAATTCCTCATCAGGCAGTTCCACAGCCGTCTCTTTCTCAGGAAGATTTCCTGCTCCTTTATTTTGATCATTTGGCTGAACCATCTTGTCTTGTTCCTTTATATGATTTGATATTGTCTTCTGTTTCTGAGACATTAAGGTATTGTTTTATTTATTAACGATTTTTGTTTTGTTTTGATTTATCAGTGTGAAAGGCTCAGGCTTGCTTCAGTGGTTACTTGTCTGGCAGCACGGGGTGTTCACTTCCTGGCCCTAGTTGGTTGGGGCAACAGTGGGCAGGGTGAGCCCTTGTTGCTGTTCACTGTACATGTGAGATGACTGAGGGTGTACTGGGTAGGCATTTTCCAGCAGTATGGGAATGCTCAGTCACTCGCCAGTTGGGCTGACGATGGGCAAGAAGCAAGGTGGGAGTCTGGGAGGCACTGAGTTCCCTCCATCAAGAGGAGGGGCAATTGGCCAGGGGAGCACAGGCACTCTCCCTGGTAGGGGAGGGGCAGTGCAGGCAGCCACGGGGAGTGCGGGAACTCTGGTGGGGATGGGCAGGGTGAGCGACCAGGGTGTATGCAGGTGCTCTCTCTGGTGGGGGAGGGGCAGAGAGGTTGACCAGGGATGGTGCAGGTGCTCTCTCCAGTGGGTGAGGGGCAGGGCAGGCACCTGAGGAGAAGGGATAGAGAGGAAAAAAAAAAAAAAGGCAGTGTACTTTATCTATTGCTCCATACTCACCACCCACCCTACCAGTCAGGCACCATCGCTGGAGAGTCATCTTGTCTCTAGGTCCTGACTCTCTCCCTGCTCTGTGTCTGCTGTGATTACTAAAGCTCTCATACTCCTTCCTGTACTTTCCCTTCTTAGCTCAAGTTAACATCCTGCTCACCTTGCTTCACTCCAGGTATGTCGACAGTTTCTCTGTCTCCTATGAGGAATTCTATGATGTTGCCTTCCTGTGCTCCTTACCAAGGGCTGCTGCTGACTTTGTCTCAAAATTGTCCCACTGTGCCAGGTTGTCCAGCAGAGAACCTCTACTCCATATCTCTCCCCATTCACTGCTGTCATTCAGTTTGTTTTTCCAATCAGTGTTTGATCTAATTCTATATCCTTTCATTTGATGCTCATGGCTCCAGCGTTGTCATCTGTATCTGTTTCTCTGTCTCTTGCTGTAGAGGGATAGTGTGGTGTGCCCGACTAGACCACCATCTTGAATCCTTTCCCAACCAATCTCTTTAGTGCCTAGAGAAGGCAAGATCAGTGAAGTGTTTGCCAAGTGAATAAATGAGTGAATGAGTGGGTGAATAGGGTCTAGGATTGTTTGGAAGAGGTAAAGGCACGAACAGGGAGGATATCCAGGAAGCTAATGAAATACATGGGTATTTATAATTCATCTTGATCTGAAAAGAAACTTTACAGAAGGAAACAAAGCCTTAACAAGCACTCTTAGAAGATCAAGTGGGAGAAACCTCTTAAATGTTCTAGGTGCTTCTCTGAAGAACTTATGGGAAAGCGGAAAAGAAATAGGAAAGAGATTTATTGAGTCTTAAAGCCTCCCGTTAGAATTAAATGCAGTGAGAAAAGTGAGTTTCCACATTTAATTGTCTTTCTCACAGTAACTATGCGTCAGTCTTTTCTAAAAGCCTATTAATTCTGTAATTTAGTGCGGTGAGAGCAGAGAGATCAACAGAGCCAGCATGGGTTTTTTTCTCTCCACATTGACTACCTGTCATCTGGCATGAACGTTAGGGTGGCTTTCTCCTTGAACACTCTAAATATCACCAAATTGAAATTTTTTATAGTCACTTTAATAAAAAAAAAATTTTAAAAACTGCTTGTACATCAGTTAGCAAAAAGGGGTCCCAAGACATTGTATATTAAGATTTTAATGACAGCTAAAAATAACCTGGTTCCTCGGACGGACCCTGTGGAAGACAAGTCCTGGACAGACGGATGACTCAAGTGACTCTATAGTGTAGTTGGAGCTTTTTTTTTTTTTAAATGTGATTTATTAATGTGGCCTCAAAATCCACCGAACAATGCAAGTGTGTGTATTTGATAAATGGCCTGGCTTTGCCCAGCACCAGCCTCTCCCTTATCAAAGGTGACACTGTGGATGCTGTCATGTCCCACTTTTAATTAGGACCTCGGGCAAGACAGGCTTCTTTACGGAAGGGGCAATCAGGGGCTTTTGAGGCTTTCGTGACATTAGGCAGGCCAGGCTGTAGCAACATGTGAGAGAGACTCCATGAACTTGTACAGTCGTATTTCCAGTTTCAAAGTCCTCTCCTCTGCACTTGTAATTTTCTCCCTGGGATAGTTCTGAAACAACATGGATCTGACATGAGGGAAAGATACATGGTTGCAGAAAACCTGACCCAGTGCTAATGCTACCACTGTCTCGCTGGGGAGCAGGGGGGTCTTGAGTGTGTCTCTGGCCATCTCTGGGCCTTAGCATAATTTATTCATTTTTTATTCACCTGTTCACCCAGCGCATAATTCCTACTGCCAGTATTTGTAAGTCACTATGCTGGGCCCTGCAGTCCCTGGGTGGCAAAAACAGTTAGCACTGGGCTACTAACCAAAAGATTGGGGTTCAAATTCAACCAGAGGTACCTCAGAGGAAAGGCCTGGCAATCTACTTCTGAAAGGTCACAACCATTGAAACCCCTGTGGAGCACAGTTCTACTCTGACATGCATGGAGTCGCCAGGAGTCAGAACTCAACAGCATGGTTAGGATTTCTTTATGTGCTTGCTTGACCCCAAGAAGGCACTGAGGAACCAGACCAGCTTCTGCTCTCAAGAAGGTACCAGTCTGATGGCGAAGACTGCTTGGGAAAGGTGGCCTCGCAGGCAGCAGAGAAAGCACGAGCAATGCACCCAATTGGCAAAGAGCATTTCATGTCCAGGGAACCACAGGGGGTTTGGTCTGACGCAGTGCAGGGTGCGTGGGAGAGAGAGTGAGATGGGGAGTTAGAGACCTCAGACCCAGATCCCAAAGCAATTTGTACCAAATTCCAAGAACTTTGGATTTCTTTTCTTTTTTTTTTTTTCTGAGGATAAGAAAGAGGCCACGGTCTGTCTGTTGTATAGTTTTGGGTTTGGGGTTTTTGTTGTTGTTGTTTCTATTATCTTAGTGAGGAACATATACCAGTTGCGTATATAGTCTAAAAAAAAAAAAAAAGTTGCTGTCAAGTCGACTCTGCCTCATGGCAAACCCACGTGTGTCAGAGTAGAACTGTGCTCCATAGGATTTTCAACGGCTGATCGTTGGGAAGTAGATCTCCAGGCTTTTCTCCCAGAGTGCCTCTGGGTGGACTCAAACTTTAAAACTTTTGGTAAGCAGCAGAGCACATTAATTGTACCACCCAGGGATACCATCTATAGCACAAACATTGCAAACCCTGATTTTTTTTTTTTCCAGCTAACTCGTCTTTTCTTAAAGGAATTTTATTTTCTGATTATGATAGCAACATACTCACTCTTGGAAAATTGAGGAAAATAAAAAATGTACCAAAACATTTTTAAAAATTACTAATAATCCAAGTGCATTTTATTTTCCATTTAATTATATTTAATAAAAATTAAAAAAGTCTCTCCCACTATCCCATCCATCACCCTACTCCCTACTGTCCACAATGCTTCAGTGAACATCTATGTTTATCTCTTTAAGCACTCAGGTATAATTTCAGTGGGATTGCTGGGTCACAACCTGGGCATGTACTCTTTTTTATTTGGTTGTTTTGTTTTGTTTAATAGATACTGCCAAAGTGCCTGAAAAAATACTATATCGATTTACCGGGAAGTTATAAGCCTGTCCATTTCCCTACATCCTTGCCAAGCCTACATATTGTCGACCTTTTTAATTTTTCTCAGTGTGATAAATCAAAAATCTTTTATCTGTGTCTTTAATTATTAATGATGGAAATTGCCTTTTTATGTTCAATGGCCATCACGGATATTGCTATTCATTTCCTTTACTCAATTTTATGTTTCCCTTTTTCTTAATTGATTTATAGGCCTCCTTTATGTAAGTTAAAGCTGCAAAAACTAGAACCCATATAAAGCAGAAACCTGTGAGAGAAGGAAAACTAAAATATTTTCCACTAAAACGAGTGATAGAAAAGTGGTAAGACTGCATCCTGTCAAAGCCAGAAAACTTGTGAGACCCGGAAAAGCAAGGCAGTCCCACCAAATTCCAGTTCTCACAGGATTCACTGTATTAAGCATGTTAATTTTTCAAAGTTAAATAATTTATTTAATTATTTGACAAGCTTTAGCACCTTCATACAATGTGCAACAAATAGATATTATAATTTCTGCAGAAGAAATTATGATTTTCCATGTATTTACTTAAATTGAAGACCCAGAGTGGGTGGTCAAATGGTCAGTGCAGTTGGCTGCTAACCAAAGGTTAGAGGTTTGAGTCCATCCAGAGACAATTGGAAGAAAGGCTGGTGATCCACTTTTGAAAAAAAAAAAATCAGCCATTAAAAAGCCCGTGGAGCACAGTTCTACTCCGACACTCCTGGAGTCACCACGAGTCAGTGCCGACTCCCGGCAACTGGTTACTTGTTACTTACGTGAGAAAACATTTACAATACACCAAGTGAACATCATAGAAAACTAACCTTTCCAGCATGATTCCCAGATTTCTGGAAGCAAGGTGCATAAGAAAAGCTGCATAAGAGGAAAAAAACATCTGGACCATCACATACTAAAGCGTAGATAGAGGTCCTGAGTGGTAGGTTTCAGGTGACTTCTGTTTTCTCTGGCACATTAAATTTCTCACCTGTTAATGTGCATTGCAAACACTCTGTCTCTCAATCTGCTGTTTGTCTTTGGGTCTTACTTGTATGTCTTTTGCTACATCAGAGATTTGAATTTTTATATCACTAAGGTGTATAAATCCCTTCATTCACATCTGGGAGGTTTTGTGTTTTGTTAAGAAAGACATTTCCACCCCAAGATTATAAAAATTATTCTTTAAAATATTTTAGTCCAACGGTGATTTAAATCTTTTTTTAATTTAGATTTTTTTATTCATTAAGGATTCATTTTATGTAAGTATGAGATAAGAATCTAAAATTTATTTTATTCCAGGTAGATAGTGAACACTCCAACACTGTTTACTGACTAGGCCATCCTTTTGCCTTTGATTTAGAATGTTTTCTTTATTGTGTAGAAAATTTCCTTACAAACTGGAGCCTGTTCAATGAATTCTCTGTTCTGTTCCATTGATTTGTTGGTCCATTTATGTGCTAATGTGCTTTAATTACTATATTTATTTCTGTAGCTTCATAACCCATTTCTAATGTCATGGCACTTCTCTGCATTTAAACAAACAAAAAAAAAAGTGAAAAATAATGGGCAAAAGATGCAAGGGAAACAGAAACCACCTAAAAGTGGTTACCTGGACAGTCGGAGGAGGCAGAGAGATGGACTTGGGAAAGAACATATAATGACTTCACCAGTCCTGGTCATAGTCTAACTCTGTGGGGCAGTTCTACTCTGTCCTATAGGGTCACTGTGAGTCGGAATTGACTCGACAGCCGTGGGTGTTTGTGGGGGAGGGGAGCCATGTTCTAGAACTTAAGCTGGGGCCAGTTCACAGCTGTATGTTTTATTATTATGCTTCATAACTAATATTGTATTACATATATTCTTCTGTATATATCAACTATTACATTTTTTAGAATAATAATGATGGAAGGTTTCTTATTCAAGATGGTAGACTAAGGCTATGCTAAAACCCCTAGTTTTTGTTCCAAACTCATAAAATTGAGGACAAACCACACACGAATGCTCAAAGTAAGAAAGGGATATCTCTGTAATTTGTACAGTGAGGTTTCTAAAAGAAACACAGGAACGCACTGCAGCAACCCAGCAGTCCACCACCTGTCTGTCAGTCTGTCATACTGTGGTGGCTTGCATGTTGTTACAATGCTGGGAGCTATGCCACCGGAATTTCAAATGCCAACAGGGCCACCCATGGTGGACAGGCTTCAGCGGAGCTTCTAGACAAAGACAGGCTAGAAGGAAAGGCCTGGTGGTCTACTTTCAAAATTTAGCCAACAAAAACCCAATGGATCACAACAGAATATTGTCCAATATGGTACAGTGCTGGAAGATGAGCCCCCAAGGCTGGAAGGCAGTCAAATACACAGTGGCCACAACAAAGGACCCAAGCATACCAATGATTGTGAAGATGACACAGGACAGGGCAACATTTTTTTCTGTTGTACATGGGGTCACCATGAGTCAGAGCCAACTGCACAGTAATGAACAACAACAACATAGCAGTGGTAAGTGGAAGCTAAAACCATACAGCCTTCCCCAGGCTGCAGGTCAAAAATAAACCCCCATCCTTGAAGCCAAAGACTGGGAACACATTACCTGTCCACCCGGATCACACTGAAACCTCCCGAACCTGGGTGGCAGAGCAGCATACTGTCATGGGGACAGGTCCTAGAGGCAGGGCAGAAGCTGCTGAGGGATCTCCCACCAGAGTCCAGCCCAGCTCAGGACCCAGCAGACGAACTCACAACCAGGGAGCACAAAGGAGCTAAGTAAAATCACCGGCGTGAAGGACTAACAAGATTTACAAATAAAATCTTTCATATTTGAGAGAAAGGAGATTAAATGGAACACACTGAAAAGGATGATAAAACGAATATTATAATCACCTTCAAGCACAGCCATGGCATGAGAAATAAAATGAAGAAATCAAAAAGAGGTGGTTATAATAAGGAACTAATTAGAAATCTTAGAAATGAAGAATAGAGCTAATGAAATTTGAAAACTCGATAGATAAACTGACCAGAATGCTGGACATAGCTAAAGGGTGAAACTGGGAACTCAAAGATCAAACAGAATATAGAAAACAAGATAAGAAATGAAAACATACGAAAGAAAAGTTGAGAGACAAAAAGTGGCTCCACAAGGTCCAATTTAGGTCTGACAGGAATCCAGGAGGATAAATAAGGATAACAGAGAGTCAATGCGTGAAGAGGTAACAGTCAAGAATTTCACAGAACTTAAAGTAAGACGTGAGTTCTCACTTCTAAAATTTCTACCAAGTATTGAGCAGGATAAATAAACAAAACATACCTAGATCCATGATGGTAAAACTCCAGAACGTAAAGGATAAAAAGAAAATCCTTAAAGGTGCCAAAGAGACATATGACTAGAAAGGAATAAGAATCAGCCCTTCTTAGGGAGACCACATAGCTGGGTAGTTGAATCAGTGGGCGCAACCAGCCTGAAGCCCATCTCAGGTCCATCACGTCCACCTGGTGGCCTTGAGCACTTATTATGCCTCTGTTTTCTCCTCTGTAAAAGAGAAATTCTGCTGGTACCTCCATCACAGGTTGCTACAAGGATTAAATGACTTAATCCTTGTAAAGCCCTTAAAGCAATTCCTGCCACCTCGTAAGAGATTGAGAAATGTTAGCTTTTATTCACTACATTTATTATTCTCATTGGGAACAGTGGTGGTTCAGTGGAGGACCTGGGTTTGTCTCCTAGCCTATGAACCTAACGTGCGGCTACCACCTGTCCGCGGAAGCCTGCGTGTTGCTGTGATGCTGGACAGCTTTCAGCAGAGCTTTCGAGCTAAGACGAACTAGGAGGAAAGGCTTGGAGATGTGCTTCTAAAACTCAGCCAGTGAAGACCCAATGGATCACAATGGTCTGATCTGCAGCCAACCAAGGGGATGGCGCAGAGGACTTGGTAGCATTGCGTTCCATTGCGTATGGAGTCAAGCTAACAACAACATTATTCTCATTACCATCAAATTTCTCCTAAGCAACACTGGAAGGTAGAAGACGACGGGGTTTAATGCAGTCCAGGTCTGCTGATGAGAGGCAGGAAGGTCTTCTCCATGGACTGGGAAGAGGAGAGAACAGAATTTTTTTTGGCTAATCACCACCACATGTCAGGGGATTCTCATGCGTCATCTCAGTTCATCCTTGCAGCTCCTTGAGATGAGTAATATGTCCTGCCTAACTCAGAAAAGAAAACCGGGACTATGACAGGTTAAGAGCCCTGGTGGCTCGATGTTTAAGTGCTTGGCTGCAAACTAAATGGTCTGCGGTTCAAACCACGGGAGCAAAGACCTGGCCATCTGCTCCCGCATAGATTCAAATAAAAAAAACAAACCCATTTCCATCAAGTTGATTTTGACTCATAGTGACCCTACAGAGTTTCCAAGGCTGTAAATCTTTATGGAAGCAGACCACCACATCTTTCGCCTGCAGAGTGGCTGGTGGGTTCGACCTGCTGACCTTTTGATTAGCAGTCAACCACTTTAACCTCTGAACCAAAGCTTACAGCCTAGGAAACCCTGTGGGACAATTCTACCCTGTACTACAGGGTCGCTGTGAGTCAGAATCAACTTGATGGCACACAACGATGACAGGCTAAGGGATTTGCCCAAGTTCTCTTAGCTGGGAAAGAATTGGAGCCAGAGGCCTCAGATCTATCTGACCCCAAAGTCCATGTTCTTGATAGCCCCATGAGAAGACACACCCTGGGGATGCTGGGATCCTGACTGGGGTCTGGTCCCAAAGCTTCTGCCTCTAGAAGCACCACACATAGCCTCAGAAAGTGTAGCCCTACATTAGAGCAGGAAGAGAAAAAACCATCCTGATTTCTCATAATAGCTTCAGTAACCAACATGACATTGTGAAGGACGTGCCAATGTTTGTAATCTCCCCTGACAAGTTGTTAAGTATTTATGGAAACATTTTCTCCTGGCCCTGCTCAAGGAAGGGACTGTATCTAATTTCCTCTAGAGACATGTGCTAGGGGAAATCAGAAAGATAATCTGTCATCATAAATAGCAATAAATAGTCACCCTGAAAGAGTTGCTTGTTTAGCAAAGTTGCTTGAATATTAACAGGTTTTCTTTCAATCCTACCTTTGTGGTGATAAGGCCTGGGGGTCATGATTTAGGAAGGTGAAGAGTTGCAGAGATGGGGGAGGAAGAAGCCTCATAGCTGTAGGCAGTTCCTCCTGAGCTCAGAGTGGAATCACAGTGTTATGGTTAAGATTGTGTGTCAACTTAGATGGGCCATAATTCTCAGTGTTTTGGCAGTTGTATAATGTTGTGACCACTTCCCTGTTGAAATTTGATATGTGATCACCCCCATAATGGAATCTGCTGAGTGATACTGTCAGCAGCAGGGCCCGTGACAGCTCACCACCTCCTCAGCCTTCATCTCTCTGCCCTCCATGGCCTACTTCCTTCCTGCTCACCTTGCCAAGGTTGTTCGCTTGTTCTGGGTCCAGCAGCTGCCTCTTGTCTGACCTCTTGTTCTTGGGACTTGAGCTAACAGCTTACCTGTTGATCTTCACAGCTTGCAAGCAAGAGTCCTGCTCCCCGACCTACCAATCTTGGGTTTACCAGCCCCTGCAGCTACGTAAATTGGGAGAAAGCTTGCAGTCTTGCCTGCCAACCTTGGGATTCCTTGATTTTCACAGCCTGTGTGTGGGAGCCCTGCTCTTCAACCTGCCAATCTTGGGTTCACCAGGTTCTGTGGCTCCCTGAATTGGGAGAGGCTTCTATCCTGACCCATGGATTTGGGACATTCCAACCTCTACAATCATGTGAGCTGTTTCCTCGATACAAATCTCTCTCTCTATATATATTTATACACTTTTCTGGTTTTGCTTCTCTAGAGAATCCAGCCTAAGACATTTGGTAATGAGAGAGTGGGGTGCTGCTATAACAGATACCTAAAATGTGGAAGCAGTTTTGAAACTGTGAATGGGTAGAGGAGTGGCAGCATAAGAGGACCAGCAGCAGCAGAACAAGGAGACCAGTGCAAGACGGCACTGGAGCCAACCCACAGAGTGAGATGTCTGAGTGCCTGTGCGCCGGAGGCTTCCTGGTGTGGTAGAGTGCCTCCAGGCACTTATTGGTGGAGCTACAGAGCTTTGGAACACTTGCCCCAGCAGGCAGATGCAGTCTTGAAGCCTGAGAACCAAGAAGCCAGGAAACAGAAGCTGAAGAGACAAGGAACACAAGAAACTGAGTTGCCTCACTCTCAAAAGGTATGGCCATGACCTCAGGGGTTTCAAAGGTTGGAGCCATGGCCTCTGGTGTTTCTAAGGGTGGCGTCGCCACTCAGATGGACTAGGAGAATGGTTTGCCTAAAGCTGAGGGAGCAGAGTTGCTGTCCCAGTGGGCCTGGAAGGCAGAGCTGAAGCCTAGGGCTGAGGGGCCTCTACTCAGAATCTGGAGAGGGTGGACAATACTTAGAGTCTGGAGGGCAGGGCCATTGTGTAAATTGTCTCAGAGAACAGAGGATTATTTTCAATGCCTTGAGGGTTAATGTACTGTGTTCTGCTAACTGCTTGGTTCCTATAATTCTTTCTTTTCCTCCGGTTTCTCCCATTTGTAATAGAAATGTCTAGCTTGTGTCTGTTCTGCCATGGTACCTTTGGAAGCAGGTAACTTGTATTCTAGATTTCACAAATAAATAGAAATTTTTGGATTTTGGACTTGGAGTTAAGACTTTTCCTATGATATGGTGGGGTAAATATATTTTGCATGTTGCAAGGATGTGACTTTGGGGGGACAAAAGGGTGGAATGCCATGGATTGAACTGTGTCTCCCAAAAATATGTGTCAACTTAGTTAGGCCATAATTCCCAGTATTGTGTGATTGTCTTCCATTTTGTGATTGTAATTTTATGTTAAAGAGGATTAGGGTGGGATTGTAACACCCTTACTAAGGTCACATTCCTGATCCAATGTAAAGGGAGTTTCCTTGGTGTGTGGCCTGTGCCACCTTTTATCTTACAAGAGATAAAAGGAAAGGGAAGCAAGTGGGGGGGCGGGGGGATACCACATACCTCCAAGAAGGTAGTGCTGGGAGCAAAGTGCATCCTTCAGACCTGGGGTCCCTGCGTGGAGAAGCTCCTAGTCTGGTGGAAGATTGATAAAAAGGCTGACAGACAGAGAAAGCCTTCTCCTGGAGCTAATGCCCTGAATTTGGACTTCTAGAGACTACTAGACTACGAGAAAATAAACTTCTCTTTGTTAAAACCATCCACTTGTGGTATTTTTGTTATAGCAGCCCTAGATAAGACACACAGGACCATCTTAGGGGAAGCCACAAACAATAGGAAGAAAAAAGAGCGTCTTAGGCTGCGTTCTCCAGAGAAGCAAAATCAGTAAAGCATATAAATATATAGATAGATAGATTAATAGACAGACAGATAGATAGATATATTTATACCAAGGAAATAGCTCATTCAGTTGTAGAGGCTGGAATATCCCAAGTCCATGGGTCAGAATAGAGGCTTCTCCTGATTCACGTAGCCACAGGGGCTGGTGAACCCAAGATTGGCAAGTCAGACAGCAGGGCCCTGGCTCATAGGCTGCGAAGACTGAAGAATCCCAAGATTGGCAGGCAAGATGGCAGATAAACTGCTAGCTTAAGTCCCAAAAACTGGATGTCAAATGAACAAGAACCAGCTGCAGGATCCAGAGTGAGCAAAAATCCATGAGCCTTGTCAGAAAGTCCACCTATACTGGATGCAGGTCACACCCCCAAAGAAACTCTCTTTCAGCTGATTGGCTACTCACAGCAGATCCTATCGTGGAGGCGATCACATTATTATACAACTGCCAAACCAATGAGAATCATGGTCTAGCCAAGTTGACACATAACCTTAACAATAACAAAGTATATCCAAATTCCAGGAGAAAAAGCTTTTTTTGGTCCAATTCCATGTAGGGAACTTCAGCATTTTTTTTTTTTCAGATGAAATGCGATATTCCTGAACATGAAAAACAGAAGAACCGAGCTCCAATTTTTAATTCTACTGGGTGACATAGGTCAAACCTATTCCCTCTGGGTCTCAGGCATTCGCATCTGCAAAATGGGATAAGAAGGTGAAGTAGTTTATCTCTGAGGGCTGTGTTTGCTCTGGCACTCTGTAAGTGCCGTTGAGTCAGTTCCAACTCATAGCGGCCCTACGTACAACAGAACAAAATGCTGCCCAGTCCCCACAACCATTGCTAAGGTCAAGCCCATCGTTGCAGTCATTGTGTTAATCCATCATTTTGAGGGTCTTCCTCTTTTTCACTGACCTTCTGCTTTACCAAGCATGATGTCCTTCTCCAGTGACTGGGCCCTCTTCATAATGTGTCCAAAGTAGGTGAGATGCAGTCTTGCCATCCTTGCTTCTAATGAGTATTCTGGCTGTATTTCTTCCAAGACAGATTTATTTGTTCTTCTGGCAGCCCATGGTATATTCAAAACTCTTCACCAAGACCATAATTCAAAGGCATCATTTTTTCTTCAGTCTTCCTTATTCATTGTCCAGATTTTGCATACAATATAAGGTGACTGAAAATACCATGGCTTGAGTCAGGTGAAGAAGCCTCGGTGGCATGGTGGCTAAGCACTCAGCTGCTAATCAAAGGTCAATGGTTCAAACTCACTAGCCATGCCACAGGAGAAAGATGTGGCAGTCAGTTTCCATGAAAATTACAGCCTTGGAAATCCTATGGGGCAGTCCTACTCTGTCCTATAGGGTCTCTGTGAGTCATTTGAGTCAGAATCAACTCGACAGCAATGGTTTTTTTTGTTTGTTTGTTTTAGGTTTTCAGTCAGGTACACCTTAGTCCTCAAAGTGGTATCTTTGCTTTTAAACACTTCAAACAGGTCTTTTGCAGCAGATTTGCCCAGGGCAATACGTAGTTTGATTTCTTGACTGCTACTTCCATGGGCATTGATTGTGGATCCAAGTAAAATGAAATCCTTGACAACTTCACTATTTTCTCTGTTTATCATGATGTTGCTTATGGGTCCAGTTGTGTAGATTTTTGTTTTCTTTATGTTGAGGTGTAATCCGTACTGAAGGCTGTAGTCTTTGATCTTCATCAGTAAGTACTTCGAGTCCTCTTCACCTTCAGCAAGCAAGGGTGTGTCAGCTGCATATCGCAGGCTGTTAATGAGTCTTCCTCCAATCCTGATGCTGCGTTCTTCTTCATATAGTCCAGCTTCTTGGATTATTTGCTCAGCATACAGATTGAGTAAGTATGGTGACAGGATACAACCTTGACGCACATCTTTTCTGATTTTAAACCATTCAGTATCACCTTACGCTGTTCAAATGACTGCCTGTGGCACATAATAATAATAATAATAATAAAACGTTGCCATTGGGTCAATTCAAACCCATAAGGACCCTATAGGCAGAGTAGGACTGCCCCATCGATTTTTCAAGGAGCACCTGGTAGATTCAAACTGCTAACCTTTTGGTTAGCAGCCATAGCTCTTAACCATTGTCCCATCATTGCTTAATATGTGTTTGTCAAATTACATCCCCACAATCTCATATGCGATTAAATGTAATTCCAAGCCACTCTTGGCAAAATCCCAGCATCTCTTCCAAATGAAATAAAAGCAGGGAGCACAGGACATTTACAGAGCAGTGAGCCATCAGCTCACCTTAGGAAAGCCCTGTGTGGTCCAGATAAAAGCCTCTAACTCAGAGGTCAGCACTTTTTCTGTAAAGGATAAGATAATAAATATCTTAGGCTTTGTGGGCCATATGGTTTCTGTTGTAACTACTCAGCTTTGCTGTTGTAGCTCAAAGGAGCCATAGACAATATGTAAATGAATGGGTATGCTGTGTCCTAGTAAACTTTCATTTACAAAAACTGACTGTGAGGTAGATTTCGCCCATGGGCCATAGTCTTGCTGACCTTTGCACCAAACTGTTCCCAAACGTCACATTCCATGGTGGCTGTTCCCAAACTCATCTCAGAGCATAAGGTTCAATATTTTGACTGACCTCTAAAAATCTTAAATCACACAATAGCAGCTATATTGGCCAGTAAGAATTGCTACACACTCAAATTAAAATCATCAAATGAATTGATTCCCAAAGTGAAAAATAAATCTAATAAGGGTTACCACATAAGTCCAGTTAGGATTACTACTTATTAATAGTAGCAGAAAAACACTCCCATTTCATTGTAGAAATGCTTTAATGTCATCCAAGAGGTACACCAGGAAGTCTTCAATGTCCCCCTCCTGTGACCCTGAAGCCAACTAACCATCCATCCATTTAGACATCCATTCAGCAAAAAGTATATTGAATTCTTGCTGTAAAGTAGACTTTGTGTAAGTACTCAGTATACAATAGTGAATATACACAAGGTCTGGAGAAGGACGGGACACACACACACAAACAATTATACATGAGACAAATATCATATGAGCCATATCTTCCCAGAATGGTGACAGCACTAAGGGAGAAGTGTCCCCTCAGCTACAGTGGGTCAGGGAAAACTTCAGGAAAGAAGATGCCACAGCGTAGTGAAGGATGTGGAAGAGGTCACTTGGAGGACAAGAAGAGAAGGTGATTCCAGGCACAGGAAGTAACTCCAGGTATAGGGAGTAATTCCACCCCTATGCACAATAGTGCGCAACTGCATAGTGTAACTGGGAACCGCAAAGAGTTTGGCAAGTTTGAAGAAAGAGATGAATAAAGTGAGTGGAGGGAAACAACGCTGTAGGCACCAAGAAGGGTCCAAGTCATGGAAAGTCATGCATGGACCTCGGACTGTCTCCAGAGAGCAACTGGAATTCCTAAGAGAGTATACACTTTGGTTCATATTTGCACTTCAGTAGATCTATGACTGTGTGGCCCTATGGAGAGTCTGAAAGTAAGAATACCAAAAAGGATTGCTGATGGGAATGTAAAATGGTATAGCGGCCTTATAAAAGAGTTTGGCAGTTCCTCAAAAAGTTAAACATAGAATTACCATAAAAAAAATTTTTTTTTGACTCAGCAATTCTGCTCCTAGGTAGATACCAAAAGAAATAAAAACAGGTACTCAAATACATGTACATAAGTGTTCAAAGCAGCACTATTCACAATAGCCAAAAGGCAGAAACAAATCAAATTTCCATCAACAAAATTATGGTGTTTAAATACAGTAGAATATTACTCAGCCACTGAGAGGAACGACGTACATGCTGATACATATTACAGTGTGGACAGACCCAGAAGACATTATACTGAGTGAAAGAGGCCAGACACAAAAGGTCACACAGTGAATCGAACCTGGGGGTAATCCTGGAGAGCCCCAGTACAGTATCATGTTTGACATTCATTAAATAAACAGGCTTAAAACAACCCGCCCAGATTCAGCAAACATATTTCCTTATCCTAACCAAAAATATTATCCCTTTTATCACCACCCATACAGAAATTCATATAATCCACATTAATATTCAAAAGTTCATTTTTAATTGATAAATCTCAGAAGAACAAATTATAGTGACAAATAGAATACACTCATTTCCATACTTACCTTCCTTAGCATTTGAATCTGTGGCCACACCATTTGTCCTAGCTGTCTAGCCTCAACCCATGGACCAAAGACCACTGGGAAGCCCTGACCTCATACCAAAGACAAAACCAAGCCCGTTGCTGTCAAGTCAATTCTGACTCATAGCAACACGGTAAGACAGAGTAGAATTGCCCCATGGGGTTTTCAAGGAGCAGCTGGTGGATTCGAACTGCCGACCTTTTGGTTAGCAGCCAAGTTTTTAACCACTGTGCCACCAGGGCTCATAGGAGCACTAAATATTCTCTGTACTTAGAAAAACTCTTATATATTTTATACTTAAGATATATCTCATAACTCTTATATAGAGATACAACTATTTGTCAAGCGTATATGAGCTCTTGAGGTTAATAAAACATAAACTTATTTAAAAGTGCAATTACATTTGTAGTCGTGAAGTTGGCTATATATAATTCTATGAAATGAAATAAAAAAGACTTTTAAAATCAATAGTAACGCCAAAAAACAGTATAAAGCAATACTAGTGTTTCAGAAATGGTAAAGAAGTTCTGAAGGCTATAAATAGATAGAATTTTATCTGAAAAGAAACAAAACCAAAGAAAACAACTGAAAGAAAAGATCATTTTGAAGGAAAAAGCTGCTCCAGGGAACTGCAAACTCGAAGGCACTAGATAGAGGAAAAGAGAGTGGACGCTTGTCACTAATTGGGGAGCAGCACTCAGGGCAGGAGCACTAGTTGCACAGTGGTTAAAGCACTCAGCAGCTAAGCAAAAGGTCAGCGATTTGCGCAGAGGCAGAAAGATGTGGCAGTCTGCTTCCATAAAGATTTACAACTTTGGAAATCCTATGGGGCAGTTCTACTCTCTCCTATAGGGTCACTATGAGTTGGAATTGACTCAACAGCAGTTGGTTTGGTTGGGTTGGATTTGGTTACTCAAGGCAACCAGGACAATCAGCCACTTCCATCTCCTCACAGACATACAGTAATGAAGCAGAGTGTGAAACTGTGTACAGTGAGGCAGATGAAGCGCAGCTGGACAATACTGACCACCAAGGATGGGAGCCCATATACCCAAAAAACAGCTAGAAGCCATCCCCTCTCTACTGAGTACCTCCCGCCTTTCTTTCACAATCACCACAGGCAGGCAATAGGCAGGTATCCCTGGATAGGAGGACACATCAGAAATTCACCAAGCATTTCTGGGAAACCAACACTATGAGAGAGGAATCACACTGGACAAACTGATGAACCAAGACGAAGAGTTAACTGACAAACAGAACAGGCTTCAGAATTGGAATAAATATCTTTTATACATTAATTTTTGTCCCAAAACTAATTCAAAATGGATCAAGGACCTGAATGTTAAATCTTAAACCATAAAGTTCTTGGAAGAAAATATAGGAGCAAAGTTTTGGGACCTAATTTTTTTCAGTGATGGATTATCAAACATAACAATGAATGTACAAGCAATGGAAAACAAAATAGATAACTGGGACCTCATGAAAGTTAAATACTTGCGTTCATCAAAAGACCTTATTGAAAGAGTAAAGGGACAACCTACAGGCTGGGAAAAAAATCGGGGGGATGATGTACCCGATAAGGGTCTAATATCTAAAATGCAGCGGAACCTGTGAGAGCCAGAACTCGGCAGGACTGCCTTGTTTTCCCGGGTCTCACCAGCTTTCTGCCTCTGACAGGGTGCAGTCTTACCACTTTCCTACTGCTCGTTTTAGTGGAAGATACTTGAGTTTTCCTTTTCTGAAAGATTTCTGCCTTTCATGGGTTCCAGCTTTTGCAGGTTTTACTGTATACAGAAAACGTCTACAACTTAATAACAAAAAGACAAAAAACTCAATAAAAAATTGGCAAAGGACACGAACAGACACTTCGCCAAAGAGCATATTCAAATGGCCAACAGACACATGGAAAAATACTCAATGTCAGTTGCTACCGGAGAAACGTACATCCAAACCACAACGAGACACCATGTCACGCCCATTAGGGTGACCGAGCTAAAATTAATCGCTGTTGTTCGTTGCCATTGAGTCGGCTCTGACTCCTGGAAACCTTACCTACAACAGAAGACAGTGGTGTCCCGTCCTGCGCCATCTTCATGATCGTTGGTATATTTGAGTCCATTGCTGTAGCTGTAGGGCCAATCTGTCTCATTTAAGTTTTCCTTCATTTTTGCTCACCCTCTGCTTTACCAAGCATGATGTCCTTCTCCAGCAAGTGACGATGTGTCCAAAGTTAAGTGAGCCAAAGTCTCACCATCCTCGACTCTAAGGAGAATTCTGGCTAAGACTGATTCATTTGTTCTTTTGGCACTCCACAGTATATTCAATATCCTTCATCAATACCGTAATTTAAACGCATCAATTCTTCTTCTGTCTTCTTTTTCACTGTCTAGCTTTCTCGTTCATATGAAGCAATTAAAAAGACAATGGCTTGGGCCAGATGCACCTTAGTCATCAAAGCGATGACTTTGCTTTTTCATAAAATTAATTAAATATCTTGAAAATTAAACTTTTGACCTTCAAAATAAAAAGCTCAAAAATGATATACTAGAATCTTCTCTCTCTGAGTATAGTTAATAACAGCATTACGTATGAGAGTAAAACCAGAAAGTAACATATGCTCAGCAAAATCAAAGCTGCCTTTCCAATAATACCAATAAAATATGCAAATCTCCAGTAAGTGCAGTGAAGAAACAGGAAAAAGGGTAAAAAAAAAAATCATATTCAAAATGATAAAGTACTCCTCATTACAGATAATGGAAAAGACTTTTTTAAAGTATAAGAGAACACTAATAATTTTATGTTAATAAGTTTTAAAAAGTTAAGAAGAAATGAATAATTTCCTTGGAAAATTACCAAGATGCACTCAAGCAGAGATAGAAATTATCAACAGACTAATATTGGAAGAAATTGAAATAATAGCCAACGATTATCCCCAAATAGACATCACACTATAAGGATTTGGAGAGCAGTTATACCAAATCTTGAATAAACAGACAATGCCTAATTATACAAAATACTCAAGTATATAGAGGAAAGGAATTATTCCAGTTCATTCCATAAGATTTAGCATAGCCATGCCAAAACTCGATAAATATAACACATTTTTAAAAATCCTGTATGTCAACTTCATTTAAGTACATAAAAATTCCTAAATGATCATTAGCATATAAAATCCATCAATGTATTAAAATAGTAATACATTATCACCAAGAAGAATTACCCCAGAAATGTAAGAGTGATTCAATATTAGAAAATCTATCATCGTAAATCATATTAATAAAGTAAATAAACAAAACATAAGATTATCTCAATTGATGAAAAAGTATTTAATAAAATTAAGCATTCTTAAAGCCCTCAGTAAACTAGGAAAGAAGAAAATTTTCTTATCTTACAAAACCCATCTGTCAGTAACCTACAGCAAATATCACAGTTACTGGTAAAAACATCAGGAACATTTCCACAAAAGAGGTAAAAAATACAAGGATGACAGCTATCATCACTATGATTATACAATATTGTACTGGAGATTCCAGTCAATGCAACAAGACAAGAAAATTAAATAGGAAGTGTAATTATCAGGAAGGAAGAGAAAAATTTGTTAGCATTTATAGGACATGTAATTGTTTATCTGAAAAATCCAAGAGAATCAAATGAAAAATCATCAGAAGTAGAGAGTTTAGTAAGTTTGCAGATAACAAAATCAAAAATTAGAAATCATCAGCTTTAAAACGCACAGCAGTAAACAGTTGAAAAAAATGTAATGAAATAGAGCAGGGGTTGCCAAGATGCAGTTGTGGGCCAAACCCAGCCCACAGTCCGTTTTCGTAAATAAGTTTTTATTGTAATGTAGCTACACCCACTTGTTTATGTATTTTCTGTGGCTGATTTTACATTACTATGGCAAAGTGATTATTTTCAACAGAGGCCATATGGACTTCAAAGCCTAAAATATGTATCACCCAACTTTTTCTAGACAAAGTGTGTCAACCCTTGGAATAGATATTTTTATTCTCATTGACAATAACACCCATAAAATATTTACAAATAAATTTATGAATGAACGGACAACTTATCTATTAAGAAAATTATAAAATTTTACTACGGCATGAGAGAAGTTTTAAAAATGTTTTTGTTGTTGTTAGGTGCCGCAGAGTCAGTTCCAACTGATAGCTGCCCTAGGTACAACAGAACAAAACACTGCCCAGTCCTTTGCCATCACCATAATCTTTGCTGTGTTCGAGCCCACTGTTGGAGGCACTGTGTCAATCCATCTCCTTAAGGGTCTTCCTCTTTTTAACTGACCCTCTACTTTACCAAGCATGATGTCCTTCTCCAGAGACTGGTCTCTCCTGATAACATGTCCACAGTATGTGAGATGAAGTCTCATTATCCTTGCTTCTAGGGAGTATTCTGGCTGTACTTCTTCCAAGACAGATGTATTTGTTCTTCTGGCAGTCTATGGTATTTTCAGTACTCTTCGCAAGAACCATAATGCAAAGGCATCAATTCTCCTTCGGTCCTCCTTATTCATTATCCAACTTTCACATGCATATGAGGCCATTGAAAATATCATGACTTAGGTCAGGTGCACCTTAGTCCTCAAAGTGACATCTTTGCTTTTTAACACTTTAAAGAAGTTTTTTTCAGCAGATTTGCCCAATGCAATATGTAATTTGATTTCTTGACTGCTACATCCCCAGGTGTTGATTGTGGATCCAAGTAAAATGAAATCCTTGACAACTTCAATACCACTTATCATGATGTTGCTTATTTGTCCAGTTGTGAGGATTTTTGTTTTCTTTATGTTGACGTATAATCCATTCTGAAGGCTGTAGTCTTTGGTCTTCATCAGTAAGTGTTTTAAGTCCTCTTCACTTTCAGCAAGCAAGGTGTGTCATCTGCATAATGCAGGTAGCTAATGAGTCTTCCTCCAGTCCTGATGCCAAATTTTTCTTCATATAGTCCAGCTTCTTGGATTATTTGCTAAGCATATAGATTGAATAAGTATGGTGATGCACACCTATCCTGATTTTAAACCACACAGTGTCCCCTTGTTCTATTCCAACAACTGCCTCTTGGTCTATGTATAGGCTCCTCATGAGCACAATTAAATGTTCTGGAATTCCCATTCTTTCCAATTTTATCCATAATTTGTTATGATCCACACAGTCAAATGCCTTTGCATAGTCAATAAAACACAGGTAAGCATCTTTCTGGTATTCCCTGCTTTCAGCCAAGATCCATCTAACATCAGCAATGATGTCCCTCATTCCACATCCTCTTCTGAATCCAGCTTCATTTTCTGGCAGTTCCCTGTCAATGTACAGCTACAACCATTTTTGAAACATCTTCATCAGAATTTTACTTGCTTGTGATATTGATGATATTGTTCGATAATTTCCACAGCCTTTGGGAATAAGTAGAAACATATATTATGTTTGTGAATGGAAAGATTCAGTAAGGTAAAGATGTCTACTCTCCTCCAAATCACTTTATAAACACAAAGTAATCCCATTCAAAATCCCAACAGGAATTTGTTAGAACTTGACAAACTGCTTCTAAAATTTAAATGAAAAAAAAATGTAGGACTTCCATTTCCAGTAATGGTAAACCAGGTGATTCAAACCAGGTTCATGCACACCTCAAAGATAAACTACCAACAACAAAAAAATCTGGATTCAGTGTTTAAACCCAACTTCTTAAATGCATCACAGTTAGTAAGGAGTTATCACACCAAGATCTGAAAGAAGACAGAAATCCAAAGAGGTGAGTCTGGTGTTGGAGGCCACTTTTGCCCAGCAGACAGTCACAAATCCAGAAGAAATGACAGATAAGTTAAGGAACACTCTCAAAAGCTTCACAAGACAAGGGGAATAGAAGTTGGAGTCTGAGGCTTGGGTAGGACTAACGAGCCACCCACACTTAGGGTTGACACTCCAAAAAGCTACATTAGAAGAGTTAGGGTGAATCAGAAGTAGACCAACCCTCACACACACTGCCTCTCAGATTCGAGTCACCAGATATCCCAGAATATTTTAAACCCTGAAATTGGATTACCCGACAGAACCAAAGGAAAGGAAAAGGCCAATATATAATGTGTCAGAGCAGATTTTTAAGAGAACCCACTAGAAATTCTGGCTGGAAAATACAATAACCAAAATTAAGAATTCAAGACTCAGCTGAAAAGAGAATTGATGAACCAAGATTTATGTAAGAAGAAAATACTTAGAATGACAGAAAGACAGGAAATACAGAAAAGAGGATAAGTGACATACAGGATACAGTGAGAAAGACTAACAAAGGTGTAACTGGAGTCCCAGAAGGAAAGTAGAGAGGATAGGTCAGAAGCAATATCTGAAAAAATGGTGTAATTTCTTCAAAACTAATGAAAAATAAAACAATCCATGGATTTAAGACCCAATGACTCCTTAGCAAAATAGGTAAATATATACCCAGACACACGTGAAACTGAAGAAAAACCAAAGAGAAAAACATTTAAACATAGCCAGGGGTGGAGGTGGAAGCAGATTACCTTTTAAGAAGGGCTGACAGCTGATTTCTCACCAGCAACAATGGACAGTCAGAAGAATAGCATCTTCAGCGTGCTGACATAAAATAACTGCCAATCCAGATTCTACACCTAGTGAAAATATCTCTCAGGAACAAAATTGAAAGAAAGACATTTTCAGAGGAGCAAAAACCAAGAGACTTCGCCACTTGCCAATTTGTACAAAAGAGAATCCTAAAGGAAAATGATCTCAGATGGAATACTAGAAAAAAAGAATGAAGAGCAATAAAAATCCTAAATATGTAAATAAATCAAAATGAACACTGACTATATGAAGCATTAGCAATATTGTCTTGTGAGGTTTAAAACCCACACCAACAACAGCATATGAGTCAAGAGAGGAGTAAATGGAATAGGGGTGTTTCGAGGTTCTTGTGCAAGAGGAGGATAAAAGTGTCAATTAACATTAGACTTTGGTAAGTCAATGAAGCATGTTATAATGATATAATCTAGAGAGATCATTGAAGGGATAGTAGAAGAGCATATAACTCCCTACCCAACAGAGCACATAACACCCAAACCAAACTCATTGCCATCAAGTCAATTTCGACTCATAGCAACCCCTCTAGGGCAGAGAAGACCTTCCCCACAGAGTTTCCAAGGCTGTAATCTTTATGGAAGCAGAGTACCACATCTTTCTCCCATGGAGTGGCTGGTAGGTTTGAACCCCTGAACTTTAGGTTAGCAGCCAAGCTCCTAACCACTGCACCACCAGGGTTCCTCTAACAGAGGGATAGGGGTGGAATAATGAAAAAAAAATGGCAAATATGTCCAAGAAAATTTTGAAAATTGACAGAACAGTGAGGGAGGATTTGCCCAAACAGGTGTTATAACAAACATTCAGGCTACAGTTATTCAAATGATTTAAATGATGTCAGAATAATAATAGATAAATAGGTCACAGGAATAGAAGAGAATCCACAGTACCAAGTGTATATGGCAATTTCATCTGTAATGACAATAACAATAATAGGAAATAGGAACTCTACTAAGTATTCTACATCAATTTATTTAATACATATATTTATATTATTTGTGATAAAGACAGCATTTCATATCTCAAATAGTTTGAAGACAACAGCATATCCGTTTTTTAAAAATTAAGGTTAGATACGTAAGCCCTACCATACAGAAAATAAATGCCAATGGGATTAAAAAAAACTAAATGTATAACCAACGGCGAGGGACTATAAAAGAGTTGGAAAAATACTATAAAAAAAGGGTTGTAATAATCTTTGTGTTGAATGGAACAGTCTTCCTGAAACAAGACACACAACCCAGAAACCACATAATAAACTATTGCCATATTTAATCTCACAAAATTTTACAACACCGTGTTGAAAAGTGGCACCTTAAATACAAAGTTAAAATACAAACAACAAATTAGGAGACATTCTATGCAACGCATTTAACACATAAATAATTTATAGCCACAGTATATCAAGACCTTATACAAGTTGATAAGAAAAGACATGCAACACAGTAAGAATCGGACAAGTGATACAAACAGGCAATATACAAAAGAAAAATACAAAGACCAATTACGATATGAGAAAACTCACAGCATCCACTAGTAATCAGAAGAATGGAAATTAAAACAATGAGGTATGATTTGTCAACATACCATATCGGCAAAAAATACAAAGATTGATACTAACAAATATTAGCAAGGATATGGGAGAATAGATGCCTTCAGATACTTTCTGGAAGCAGTGTAAATTTGGGATGTCATTTTGGAAGTCGTTAAGCATCATCTAACAACATTTTTATAGGAACAATTGTGAGGATGGCGCAGGACCAGATAGTGTTTCATTCTGTTTTGCATGGGGTCTCTATGAGTTGGAACCAACTCGATGGCACCTAACAACCACAATGACCAACATTTTAAATGTGTATTCCCCTTTACTCCAATAATTTAACTTCCAGAAACCTAGTCTAAAGAAATACGCACACATGTACACAAATATATACATACAACAACAGTTGCTGAAGCCTGGCTTGAAATAGCAAAAATTCAGGGGGAAATGTATAAATGCAAGACCCTCAATGAGACGGAATGACACAGTGGCTGCAACAACGGGTTCAAACATGGGTGAGGATGACACAGGACCAGGCAATGTTTATGTTCTATTACACCTAGGGTCTCTATGAGCCGGAACTGGCTCACAGCACCTAACAGCAATGTATCAATAGAGGAGTGGCTAAATAAACTGTGGAACAATGGAATTCTGCATACATTAAAATAATGTAGTAGAACTTTACGTACACAGAAAGACGTCTAAAACATACCATTAAGTCAAATCAAATTGAAAAATAATTTGTATAGGATGAAATCATTTGTTATATACATACACACACGGAAACCCTGGTGGCATAGTGGTTAAGTGCTACGGCTGATAACCAAAGGGTTGGCAGTTCAAATCCGCCAGGTGCTCCTTGGAAACTCCATGGGGCAGTTCTACCCTGTCCTATAGGGTCGCTATAAGTCGGAATCGACTCGACGGCAATGGGTTTTTTGTACACACACGTCTATATCCACATATAACCAAAACCAAACCTGTTGCTGTTGAGGCCAACATGTGTTTCCGAGTAGAATTGTCCTCCAAACATAGGGTTTCAACAGCTGTAATCTGGCAGAAGTAAACCGCCAAGCCTCTTCTTTTTTTTCCCCAGCACTGCTTGAACGGATTCGAACAGCCAACCTCTCAGTTAGTCGTCCAGCGAAAACTGTTAGACCACCTAAGGCCCTGTGTCTGTAGATACGTAAATAGAAACGCATAAGAAGGTTGGAAGGATGGGCACCAAGGTGTTGATATTGGTTACCTGGGGGGAAAGGTGTATAAATGAGAAGGCACAGGAAGGGTGACTTTCAGGTGTGAAAGAAATGTTTTGTCCCAAAACTACAACCGAAGCAAGGAGTATGTTCAGCACTTTGAGGGCATGCTGGATATATTTCTAACGGGTTTGAGGAAAAGCCAGGCCCTGGGCCCCTGAGAGCTGAGGCCTCAGGGTAAATGGACTCCTTGTCAGAGATGAAACTGTGTTGCTTGGAACGTCCAATTAATAGCCCCAGTAGATTTGCCATCCTTTACTTCTCAGATATATTACTTGGTATTTTTGATTAATGAGTCATGCCTGACCATGGTTCCAAATTATCCATGCCACAAATTTAACCCTACTACTGAGAGAAATACGACTCCTTTATGACCACCCGAAGTCAAACGGCAAGATACATCTAGCGAGATAACCATGAGAAAAAAAAGACAGGTCGTGTCCAGCTAAGAGAGTTCTCTCCGAAAACATTTGAACGAGCTCACTCACTTTGCTGTCTGCACTAGGTCTTTCATTAATAATCAATAAACCTTGAATCATGTCTGGAAACTTTACAGTGCCTTGCTCTGTATGGGTTAAATCTTTTAAAATAAGAATGTATTCACATAATACTTGTGAAATATGTAGTTATATAAATAAATGCTGCCAAAGTATAGCTTTTTAATGGATGTTCTCTTAATCAATGGATATTAAACGACTGTCTCATCTGGAAGTTTAGAACATGTTTGGATGTTAAAAATCGGTTTTTATACACAAAAAGGTATTCTGGGCTAATTCATGTATTTTTCACTCTTACTCAAGCAGATGAAAGGGAGTGAAGGGGGGGTACAGAGATAAATGAAATTTCAGTTACGGAGCACAGCCCAAAAAGGGAAGAGCCATAACCAAGGCCAAATTCACCCCAAAACACTCATCCTCCAAGTGCCCTGAGCACACAGACAACACGGTCCTAGTCCCAGCCACCACCCTAGACTCCATGGCCAGCAAATTACACCACTCTAGTGAAGGCCCCCAACACCTTCTCCTCCCTCTCTTGACTGAACTTACCTGGCAAAACCCCAGCCTGGTGGATCCCAGCTATCTCGCTTCTGTAGGCCTGCACTAGGGCAGCTAAATGTTGCCGAGAAAATAACTGTAAATGAACTGATTAGTTATACTTTAATATGCCCACAAAATCCAAACGAAGGCTCAGCCCTGCAGTGCCGGCCGCCATGTTTCTCCCCTAGGTTCACTTTGTCGCTCCTCAGGAGACTGTTCCCTCTTCTTTAACACCCCCCACCCCCAGTCCCTAGTTTAGCTAATGACAGCATCTCCCTCTTCATGAAGGGGAAAAAAGTCAATCAACGGAAGCTCCCTCCTCTTCCCAGCACCAAGCCTGCCAACGGGCAAGGACCTATGGCAGGACCCTCGCTCCAAACAAGGACCCTCATTCCTGTGTTGACACATGACATGTCCCCAGTCCTATCAGAGGCCAGCATGCCCTCAACCCCGTCCTTCCTCACCTTTTCCAGGACGTTGCTCCTTTCCTGCACTTAAAAAATTAAAATCAGGTCATTACACTCCTCTGCTTAAAAACTTCCATGATTTCCCTCATACTTAGAATAAAATCCAAAGTCCTCGCCATGTCCAGCTAGGTGGTGGGATCCAGTCTCTGCTCACCCCTCTAGCCCTGCCTCTTTCTCATCTCCCCTCAGCTACTCATCTCTGCCCACAGTGGCCTCCTTTTGTTCCTTGAAGGAGCGGAGCCCTTTCGCACTTCAAGGCCCTGCACTTGCTGGCCCAAGCACGGTGAGGCAAACAGTGGTGTTCAGGTTGCATTTTCCACATCGGGAGCAACCAAGAGGCAGAGAGTCCACTCACGCCTCCAGAATCAGTGATAAGCGGTGCTCAATTGGCAAAAGATAAGTACATATGTCTAACCTATCATGCGGATCAAAAAACACCCCTTTGGGAAAAACCTCTCTCCCATTTACCTGCCCCTTTCCCGCTCTGCACTGGGTTCAAGCCGGCTTCAGAGATTGCCATGTTCCCTGGACCAGAAGTAGGACCCGTCACATGCCCTGAACCACTCTCCCAGCCTTGGAAAGGGAACAAATTAGCAAACAGGAAAAAATAATCTGCCGGCCCCCCTAAACTGGGAACTCAGGGCAGAAACAGTTCCTTTGCCTAGGCACAGGCACAAAGGGTCCACAGACTTTGAATGCCTCTCACCCCTGTGTAGACCTGTGTGGGCTTATTTCAACAGTGTAGGCCCTCATTAGCACAGCACAACAGGGTATATACCTGAAATCTAACCTCAACTGTATCCTCTATATGGTGGAGAGGCAGGTTCATGACATTTGACACCGCTCTGCCTATTAAGCAGGGTCTTCACCTACCCACTTCAGGAGCCTGAGGCCTGGTGGTTCCACTCATGCACCTAGCCACTTGTGGCAGGGGTCTAAGAATAAGTGGTGCCTCCCAGTTCATCCAGCCAACAGCATTGGGTACCCATAGTCTGGCTGCAAAACCCCCCCACCCACGTGCCCTAGGGAACAGAGACATACTTTCCTCACAGACACCCCGGGACGGCTGTCAGCTCCCTGCCTTGCTCAGCATGTGGCCCCTACTGCAGCCAGATACCTGTGTCTACACCAATTACCCCTGCCCATCTAGGACTGTAGGTGAGAGCCTACACCACACACTTGGTGACTGACTACCTGGACACCTGAGCTGAATCCATACAAGAACAGTAAACGGACTCCTAGGCTCATATACCTTAGTAACAGCTCTAACTACCTGGTGACAGGACACTAGAACTTCAAAGGCACCAGTAATCAAACTAGCTCACATGAGCAGCCTACTTGGGCATATCAAAACAGAATAAAACAAGAAGCTAGGACACAAAAAGCAAACACAAAATAAATAAATACAATAACTTATTGATGGCTCAGAGAAAACAGTCAATATCGAATCACATAAAGAGGCAGGCCATGATGGCTTCTGCAAGTTCCCAAAACAATGAATCAAGAAATCTTTCAGATGAAGAAAACTTCCTGGAATTACCAGAGGTAGAATACAAAAGATTAATATACACAACTCTTCGAGAGATCAAGAAGGAGATTAGGCAAAATGCAGAACAAGCCAAGGAGCACACAGACAAAACATTAGAGGAACCTAAGAAGATTAGAAAAGAGCATAGTGACAAATAGGCTGCAAGAATCCATAGAGAGACAGCAAACAGAAGTTCACCAGATTAACAATAAAATTTCAGAATTAGACAACTCAGTGGAAAGTCATAGGAGCAGAATTGAGGCACTGGAATTCAGAATCAGTGAGATTGAAGATAAAGCACTTGACACCAACTTATTTGAGGAAAAATCAGATAAAAGGATTTAAAAAATGAAGAAACCCTAAGAATGATGTGGGACTCTATCAAGAGGAATAACCCCTATGATGGGGGTACCAGAACAGGGGGGGATAACAGAAAATACAGAGAGAATTGTTGAAGGTTTGTTGGCAGGAAACTTCCCTGATATTGTGAAAGATGAGAAGATACGTATCCAAGATGTTCATCGAACCCCACACAAGGTAGATCCCAAAAGAAAGTCACCAAAACATTATAACCAAACTTGCCAAAACCAAAGATAAAGAGAGAATTTTAAGCGTGGCTAGGGATAAACGAAAAGTGATCTGAAGTCAGAATGTCACTCACTTGCACTGGCTCTAGCGTGAAAGTGTCCCCAGGGTACCAGCAAGCCCATCACCCTGGAGACAGCACTCTGCTTTCCCGCCCGGCTCTGGGCAGCATCCTCTTGGTCGCTCAGGCACTTTGACATAGCCAGCCTTCAGGAAAGACCTGGGGAGCCGGCCCTGAGAGCAGCCTCTGGGATCTTCCATTCAATCTCCATGAAAGTGCTGGCTGCTTTTTTCTGAGAAATTAATCAGAGGAGCAACGATCCGGAGCAGCACTTGGGGAATGAGGGAGGCATGATGAGAATTCATCAGCTGTCCTCTGCAGAGCCAGGGCAGACTTTCCAGGCCTGTGTTCCCTAATGCCCCCTCCAGAGGGCACCAAGGAGGATGTGGGCTCTCATCTGGGACTCAGCAGTGGGGCGGATGCTGCACAGAGCTATCCACATCCCATCACTCACCCCCTCTGGCTGAGAGTCAGCTGGCTGAGCTTCTGCCTGGGGCTCTGCCTTGGGAAGGGTCAAAAGCAAGGATTCGTCTCTGTTTAAGATCAGGGTTTAGTCTGTGACTACAGCCAGGCTTTATGGTGAGGTCAAGGGCAAAGGTCACCATGAGGCAAGGATCAGAGTTCAGTTTGTGGCTAGTTCCGGGGCTCAGTTTGTGGCTCATTCTGGCTCCGTGTTTTGTGCACGGTCAGGGCTTGGCCACGATCAGTCAGGAAACTGGGAACCCTGGTTAGAAACGTGGCACCTCTGAAGTCCCCTTAGCCAAGGAGGATTTCAGCGCTTGATCCACACCCCTCAGAAGCTGCATGTGCCAAAAAATAGAAAGTGAGCTCTCAGGATTAAAAAAAAAAAAAAAAAAAAAAATGGTTTCATTGAGTCAATTCCAACTCATGGTGACACCATGTGTATCAGAGTAGAACTGCGCTCCACAAGATTTTCAAATTCTGACTTTTTGGAAGTAGACTGCCAGGCCTTTCTTCCAAGGTGCCTCTGGCTGGACTCAAACCTCCAACCTTTAGGTCAGCAACCCACTGCTAGCCTTTTGCACTACCCAGGGACTCCACTTTTAGGATAAGTGTAACAGAATTACTTGGGGATATTTGTTTAAAATGCAGATTCCTCACCCAATAACCCATTAAACCTGTTGTTATCATTAGGTGCCATCAGATTGGTTCCAACTGACAGCAACCCTACGTACAACAGAATGAAATGCTGCCCGGTCCTGCACCATCCTTACAATCGCTGCTATCCTTGAGCCCATTGAGCCTGGGGAGCTGCATTTCAGTGAGTTCCCCTAGGTGACTCTGATATACACTATACCTTAAGACTCTTTTCTTTATATCCCCCGAGGATTTCCTTCTAGGAACTCACCAAAGCCATGGCCCTCCCCAGCCCAACAGCATCTACACGCATTTCTGATACCCCTTCCCACTACATACTCAGGACTCTGTGGCTGGTGCAGCAGTTCACTCCCTGCCACTGGCCATCACAAGGCCACAGAACTTGAGATGTACCTCAGAAGTCTGCCCCAAGGGAATGGTGGTGCCTTAGCATTTAACTGTGTGCACCCTTGGCTGGCCTCCCCCAGTCACGCACCCTTGGCTGGCCTCCCCCAGTCACAGACAGCAGATCCTGTATGATACTAACAGTGGTAATAAATAATGGCAGCTCACGTTTATGGAGTGCTTACCATGTGCCAGGCACATAGTCATACGTGAGCTACACATCTTAGCTCACTTAATCCCCAACAACGACCTGTCAGGTAGGCACTATCACTGTTCTCACTTCACATATGAGGACTCAGCTCAGACAATCTGGTTCCTGAGCATACTCTCTTATCCATGCTGTTCTAAAAATAAATTTTAAAAAACCAAACCAGCTGCCATGGAGTCGATTCCGACTCATTGCAACCCCATGTGTTATAGAGTAGAACTACTCTATAGGGTCTTCTTGGCTGTAATCTTTACAGAAGCAGACTGCCAGACCTTTCTACTGCAGCACCATCGAATGGGTTTGAACCAGCAACTTTTCAGTTAGTAGCTGAGAGCAAATCATTTGTGCTACCCAGGGTCCTTATAATGCTCTAGGCCATAGCAAACAATCTGTGTGTACATGTCTGTCTGTCCATCTGCACCGCACATGCAGACAGGCTGTGCCTCAAACCTCCAGGCAGCCATAGACTGCTAGAAAGTAGGCGTGTACACCGACTGGCATCAGCCATTCCATGGATGCTACACTCATCTGTGATCAAGCTGAACACACGAGACACTTACCCAGTGTTGGCAAAGTGAAAGTCATTATTATTATTTATAGAAAGCAAACAATAAACAATAACAGCAGATTCTCAAAGGGAAAATGCTTAAAAAAAAAAAAAACCAACCCATTGCCATCAAGTCAATTCCAACTCATAGCAACCCTATAGGACAGAGTAGAACTGCCCCACAACGGTTTCCAAGGAATGGCTGGTGGATCCGAACTGCAGAACTTTTGGTTCGCAGCCGAGCTCTTATCAAATGCTTGGCCTTCCCCAAACTCCTCATGTCCATTCTTACATCCCTGGGCAGGAGCACTGTGGTTCAGGTCACACTGCTGCCTCCAGGCACCACTGCACCCTGCTGCCTGAGGCTTCTGCTTGCCCCTGGGCATTGCTAAGCCTTGCCTCACAGGCAGAAGACCCCTGCCCAGGATCTCCCAAGCCTCTGCCACTGGGCCCTTCTAAGCCTCTGCTACCGGCTCTGGCCACACTACCCAAGTCGGCGGTGCTGTCTTGCCACACTACCTGGGCACACACTGCCCAGGGAGAGGAGCCGTGTAATACTCAAGCCTCTCTTGCCCTGCACAAGCGTTACAGCTCTTTTAGCTCCACTGACAAGTCTCCTGCCCAGAGGCAACCAGCTGTGCCCTGCTGTAGGAAGACCTCTTTACAGGATCCTCCAAGGCAACCCCTTCATGGGGCACACTCAGGCCTCTGCCCTGCACAGGCAAGTGTTACAGCTCTTATAGCTCCATCAGCAAGCCTCCTGCCTGAAGGCACTCAGCTCTCACTCCATGCGCCTGCAAGCCCACCACAGCTGCCTCACTCCATCTTCAGTGTTGCAGCTCTCTCTTCTGGGTCTAGGAGGTTCTCAGTGCAGGGACCCGGATCCAGAGGATACACTCAGCTCCAGACTCTTCTTGATGGCAGTGAGATATTCCTACACCTCTGTGGAATTGGCCCTTATATAAGCTTACTCTTTGTCAATTTCAAGGCATGTTACTCCCAGCAGGACCAGGAACTGACCAATTCCCTCGGTAAACCATAAGTCATTCAACTTGCAGAGTAAACTGACCAATCCCCTCAGTAGACCGTAAGTCACTCAATTTTTGTAGCCCCAGTCAATCCTTTTGTGGGAGTTACAAGACCATGGCTAGAAAGGCCATATAAAAGAGATTCACTGCACCATACAAGCCATGATATTTTTTCCTAAAAACGTGACTACTTATTAGGATGGGCATGGTAATAAGGAGTACTGTTCTGAATAACTTCAGCTGTTCTCTCTTATTGCTTAACCAAACTCTAAATCTACCTTCTCTTCGTAAAGGAGAACCAGCGTCTTTTCTTCATCTGAATTTGTCAGAAGTATGGGAAAACCCTAAGCCTTGCCCCCAGCTTCTGGTCAGGTAAGGAAATGCTTGAACACTCTTTCGTATGCAACTTCTATGGATGTCAGCCTCCCCCGTCTCAGAGAACTCTGCTTTCTGCAACATTCCCATCCAATGGCAAGACCAGGAAAGGAATAAAATCCAGAGTCCACCATCCCCATGTCCCCTGCCAGGTTCTCTGACGGCCATTGTTGCCCTGGCTGACCTACTAGCCCGGATAAGGGGTCTCCTTGTCTGACTGGCATTTCACAGCTGTGGTGAAATGAGCTCGTTTATGTGGCCTTTCTTCTTGGTTCTTTGGAAAAACAACTTGAGAGATTATTTCCTCTAAGCCCTGGGAAGTTACCTTTGCCCTAGTTTTCTGCCCCAGAGGGTTTGTTCTTTTTGTCTAGGTTGACATTTTCTGGGTAAGCTGTAAACAACTTGGTTTTGATACATTTTGTCTATTTCTGCACTGCAGCCTGCCCTGTGAGTGGTACGCACCTTGCAGGGATTGGTCAATCAGCTATGCAAATGAGGTGACTATACCCTACTATGCAAATGAAGTGTCCATGGCCTACCAAGAGAGGATTGGTCAGTTTGTGCCCCCTCACCCCACTGAGAGGGGCTGTGTCTTGAAATTAACAAGAAGCTATGTATACATATATGCAGCCAGCCCCACAGAGGTTTTTGAGACAGAAGGAGGAAGGAAGAAAGCTGAGAGAGAAAGGAGGCATGGAACCTCCTAAAAGAGCTATAACACTGGTCAAGGGCTGTAACACTGAAGACAGCAACTGGCCTGGAAACTGACCCTGTGGCAGAGTCAGTGGTGACAGAGGGCAGGTTCCAGAGGAGCCTGTCCTCAGGGAGACAAGAAGAGCCCTGCACAGTGGAGAAAGGGCCTCCTTGCTTGCACAGCCAAGAGGAGCTGAGAGAGCTGTTCTAAAGAGGGGAGACTTCGCCTACATGGTTTTTGGTCCTGATCCCCATTTGTAGCCTATGACTTCCTTAATAAACCACTTAACTAGGAGCATTGTCTGTGAGTTCTGTGTGGCCACTGCAATGGATTATTGAACACAGCAGAGAAGCAGAGTGCTGTGGGGAGGACGGCTATTGTCAGAACTGGTAAAAAGGTTGGAAGGTAGACGCGTGTCTGACCTCCCTCACAGGCTCAGCCTCAGGCTGATCCTGATTAGCATTATCCCCCCTGAAGTTAGACAGGTTCGGACGCTACTATTCCTACTATTCAAACTTTACAACAGCTACCACAAGCCTTTCCTGGAAACAGCTTCCTAAAGAAATGTTTGCTGTTTTTCTCTGATAAAGTGAAGGCACTTGAATGTAATTGGGATATATGGCAGTTTCTCACCAAATCTAGGCCACTCAAATGGGTAGCGAGGTTCATACTTGGGAGGTTCACACTTAGCCAACTGGCATCTGGCTTTTTGCCCTCTCATAGGTGATTTCGGTGGGAGCGGAAAGAAAATGTCATTTGTTTCTTTTGCTAAATATAGATTTTTAAGTCAAATTAATACATACACATATTTTAAAAATTGGAACGATTGAGAAGGGCTTGTGGAAAGAAGCACCCTCGCGTTTACCCTGCCCCTGGGTGGCACCTAATAGGGACTCAGGAAATATTTGTTGATTGTTGCTGTTGTTAGGTGCTGTTGAGTTGGTTCTGACTCATGGTGACCATCTGTATCACAGAACGGAACACTGCCTGGTTCTGCACCATCCTTACAATCATTGTTATGCTTGAGCCCATTGTTGCAGCCACTGTGCCAGTCCATCTCGTTGAGGGTCTTCCTCCTTTCTGCTGACCCTGTACTTTACCAAGCATGTTGCCCTTCTCCAGGGACTGATCTCTTCTGACAACATGTCCAAAGTATGTAAGATGCAGTCTCACCATCCTTGCTTCTAAGAAGCACTCTAGCTGTACTTCTTCCAAGACAGATTTTTTCTTTCTTTTTGGCCCCAAAAACCCACTGCCGTCGAGTCGATTCCGACTCATAGCGACCCTATAGGACAGAGTAGAACTGCCCCGTAGAGTTTCTAAGGAGCGCCTGGTGGATTTGAACTGCTGACCTCTTGGTTAGCAGCCGTAGCACTTAACCACTACGCCACCAGGGTTTCCTTCTTTTTGGCAGTCCATGGTATATTCAGTATTCTTCACCAACAACACAATTTAAAGGCATCAATTCTTCTTCCGTCTTCTTTATTCATTGTCCAGCTTTCACACCCATATGATGCAATTGAAAATACCATGGCCTGGGTCTTGGCGCACCTTAGTCTTCAAGTTGACATCTTTGCTTTTCAACACTTTAAAGAGGTTCCTTGCAGCAGATTTGCCCAATGCGATGTGTCTTTGTCGATTAAGTCTTTCGTATTTCCAGTTACCCCAGTGGTGTAGAAAAGGAGTGTTTCCTCATTCTTTCATCTCAAGAACAACATCTTGTTGTGAAGCACAGTGCTTACTGCTGGAGTCAGAACTGGGGATACAGATGAATCAACTATGGTGCCCTCCTTGAAAACCTGCTCTCTGGTTGGGAGGGGGGTGTGGAATGGGCATTGAAACACGTATTTATAATGCAAGAAAGAAGGAAATAACAAGCAAAATAAAAGTACAAGTGAGCCCTTTGGGAGCCCGAGGGAAGGTGAGGTATCAAGGCTGTGTTACTGACATTTTAGCCAAATCTCTTAGGGAAGACATGGGGAAGTCCTTGCAGATGGGAAAATTGCTGGAATGCTGGGGAGAGTGTGCTGGAGGACAGAGCAGGGAGAGGCAGAAGCTGTGGCCTTGGACCCACGGGCCTAAGAAACCATGTTCCACGGAGCATCAGCTTCCTTATCTGTAAAATGGGGATAATAATAATACTGGTCTGGATTACTTGAGGTAAAACACGTTGAGCACTTTGCACAGTGCTGTTAGCTGATAATAACCCCCATCTCCTCCCCACCCCAGCCTGCCCACTGCTCTCTGTTTTCTCCAAAGTTCGAGACAACGGATTGTCCCACCGAAGTCCTCATCTGAACCAAACGAGATGCTGGTGTCTGGGGGGACCCAGAGCTGTCCTCTAGGAGGGCTGTTCTGAGAGGTGTCTAGTGCATGCCTGCTTAGGGATCCCACCTGCGGGGTAACTGCCTCCCAGTGAGGACCAGTTTGGGGTTGCCAAAGGCAGGTTTCACAGTTGTCCACCTGTCCTGTTGGAAGCCCTGAGGTGGTATCTGTACCTAGGAATATTTGCTATGGTGCAGCTTCAACGGAACTGGTAGGAAGGGTGATTTCTGGAGGGTTATGATTAGTGGTTCAATGGTAAAATTCTCACCTTCCATGCAGGAGACCCAGGCTCTATGCCCAGCCAATGCACGGCATGCGCACCCACCACCCATCTGTGAGTGGAGGCTTGTGTGTTACTCTGACGGGTAACAGATTTCAGTGGAGCTTCCAAACTAAGATGGACTATGAAGAAAGGCCTTGCAATCTACTCCTGAAAATCAACCAGTGAAAACCCTATGGATCACAATGGTTCAATCTGCAAGTGACCATGGGAATGGTGCAGGACCAGGCAGAGTTTCGTTCTGTTGTGCATGGGGTCACCATGAGTCAGGGGCCCACTGAATGGCAGCTAACAACAACCACCACACTGGATCTATTGGTTTGTGCCTTTTCTGTCAGGAATACAGGACTGGCCTCAAACCCAAGCCCCAAGTCTGAGTCAGACTGAGGCTACCCTGCCCCTCCCCAACATGGTGTGGAGACAGAGAGAATGAACCCTAGGGCTCGCATGTTCCTAAAGACTACCTAGTCTGATCAGTGATGCGATGACTGACTCATGGCTTTAACAGCCCTACTAGGAGCTTGTCTAGCACCTGCTAGCACACCTCCAGTGACGAAACTCTCACCACTACCCCAGACACCTCATTCTCTTGGGAAACATATCAGATTGAGACGAATTCTTTGTGTTGAGCTGAGAGGCATCCAAAAGGGGAAGGGTTAACGAGGCAAATCACCAGGCCCTCCTGGTCAGGGCTTCCCCCTCCCCTACTCTGCCTAGAAGCATTAATTCTATTGTCAAATGGTCAGCCCAGGGGAATGAACTTTTAAAGGCTTAAAGCAAGGTAGGTTAATTAAAACCTTTGATCAAAGGCCATAAATAGCATAAAACTTCTCTTTCTTAATTATCCTGAATGGTCTCACAAGCATTAAAGCCAAAGGAAAGATGATGAAGAGGCAGCGAGGTGGGGTGGGAGGTGAGTAGCAGAGAGAATATCCCAGAATGCAACAGCCACCCGGAGGGAAGCCGCCATATTGGTGCTCCCATCAGCTCCCTCTCTGGGGGCATAGCATTGTTGTTAGCTGCCGTCCAGTTGGCCCTCGAGTCACGGGGACCCCATGCACAACGCTGCCCAGTCCTGCACCATCCGCATGATCTGTTGTGGATAGGACAGTTGGAACCCATAGGGTTTTCCTTGGGTGATTTTCAGAGGTAGATCGCCAAGCCTTTCTTCTTAGTCCATCTTAGCCTGGAAGCTCCACTGAAGTCTGTTCAGCATCACAGCAACCCACAAGCCTCCACAGACAGATGTGTGGTGGCTGCACACGAGGTGCATCAGCTGGTCATTGAACCCGGGTCTCCCACACGGAAGGTGAGAATTCTACCACTGAACCACGACTGTCCTCTGGGGAATACCAGGGAAGCAGAGAAAACTATCCTGGCTCATGAAATAATTTCCCACTGAGTATTTCTTCATGTTCGTCACTCGGCTAAATGCTAGGAGCACAAGAAGAGAGGCCCAGGCTCTGCCGCTGAGGAGGAACCGGGGTCTCATGGGAGGACTGAGAGTGAATATTTGCAACGTGGTGTGACAGCATCGCCAAGCAGAGTGGGAGGACGGGAGCTGTGGCATCACAGAGTAGGAGCTCCTAACCTCTAAGCTGAGACATGAACGATAGGTTGTAGTCAGTCAAGAGAAGGTCAAGAGCAAGTTCCAGGGAAGGTAGAGAGGCTTGGGGCTAAGACTGGCCTGGGGCTCAGCAGGAGTGGAAGGTAGTGTCAGGGTGGGCGGTGGCGAGAGATGAGAGTGACCAGAGGACTGAGCAGTGGCTGGATCGTGAAGCTCTTTGTGCTAAGGACAGTTTTGAAGGGCAGTGGAGAATCATTTGGGGATTTGGGATTTTAGGTCAGCCTAGCTGCTTTGTGGAGAGGATGCACTGGAGGGGACTGAGCCAGGAGGTGAAGTCCAGGTGGCTGCCATTGTCCAGGTGAGAGGAGGTGTTGCCCGTTCTAGGTAATGACGGTGAAAGGGCAATGGAGAAGAGGAGAGAAGTAGGTGACTAGGAGAGATGTTGGAACAAGATGGAGGAGTCCAGGTGTTGGCCAGGTTTCTGGATTAGGTGTCTGTGTGGGTGGTAGTGACACTCACTGAGTTGGTGAGCATAGGAGAGAAGGTTGAGGGACTGGGGGAGATTATGAGTTTAGTTTTGGACAGTGTGGTGGGCCAATGATCAAGTCCCCCATCTCCTCAACCCTCAATTAAAACCCTCAGTGACTTCCATCTCTTAGGATAAAGCCCAAAATGCTCCACATGGCCTTCCAGGCCCTCCTGACCTGGCCTGTGACCCTCCCTGTGGCCTCATCCTGTGCCACTCTCCTCCTTAGCAATGGCTCTCTGGCCACCAGGACATCTGGCGGATCCACAAGGGCGCTAGGCGACTTCCAACTTCAGGGCCCTTGCACATGCTACTCCCTGGGTCAGGAATGCCTGTTCTCTCTCCCTGTGCTCCCACCATTCCTTGGGGCTCACTTTAACCATCTCTGTCACAGGGAAGACTTCCCTGACCCCACCCCACCAAGGACTAGAGAGCTGGTTAAACATGCAGATCCCCCAGCCCTCCACCACTTCCACCCCTAGATTCTGATTCGGCAACTCATAGGTGGGGCCCAGGAATCTGCATCTTTAGCAAGCACCTGAGGTGGTTCTACAGCAGGTAGTTCATAGACCAAGATTTGAGGAACCCTGCATTGCAATATGCTGACTCACCCAGCAGTGGACCTCAACCATTAAGGAACTTGTCTGGCCCCAATGGGCTGCTTGTGAGGGTCTTCCCTGCATCCTCCTACTCTCCATCGTCTCCATCCCATTGTTAACATGCATGTCAACGATCAACACAGTACGTTAATTATAATAAGAATCTTCAATGTGGAAAATCTGTGCTTTTGCAATCTTATGCAAAGTGTAAATAAGAGCATCCTTAGAAAATGCTGCCATTTTTATTGATCTTCATTAACGTATGATCCAAGTAAAACAATGTGGTTTCTATGGAATTGCAACTTCAAAGGAATATCCTGGCCCCGACCCCTTCCAACCGGGTTGTCTCATATATAGAAATTCTGGCATGGCAACGTTGAACTGCACCTGGTCTGTGCTCCCACCTGGGAAACGGCTTACTGCAAAGAAACGCCCTTCCCCATATGACTTGATAGACTTACGGATGTCCTCTTGTTTACCTATGACAAGGCCAGGCACAGACCCTCCAAATTCCTATTCTTTGTCTTATAAATGTCTTATAAAGGACAAAATGTTAGTCCTCCCCAAACTAGCCAGACACAGAGATAAACATGTCCTGTTCCGCTGACCAATGGCGATTCCTGATTACAAAAACAATCCCCACGATAAAATCACCCCCCTATAACTGGCCTGTTGTCGTTGTTAGCTGCTGTTCAGATGACTCTGACCCGTGGTGACCATATATATAACAGAACAAAATGTCGCCCAGTCCTGAACCATTCTTGTGATCATTGGTATGTTTGCATCTTCTAGTACTGTATCAGACCATGTTCTGTTGTGACCTATATGGTTTTCACTGGCTGTCAGAAGTAGATGACCAGGCCCTTCTTCCTAGTCCACCTTATTCTAGCAGTTCTGCTGAAACCTGTCCACCTTGGGTGACCCTGCTGGTGTTTGAAATAGCAGTGGCCTAGCTTCCGGCATCACAGCAACATGTAAGCCACCTTAGTACGACAAACTGACAGACCGGTGGTGGATAACTTGTCCACTCCTCCCTATAAAAGCCTAAGGCAAAACCGGCCCACCAAGATGCTCTGATCTTCCACTCTGGGTTGCTCAGTTTTGCCTTTGACACCACTGTTAGTATCTACATTTTGGGATGATGACTGACTCAACTCCAAGGTCAGGACAGAGACTGGAGACCAGGTCACAATATGGCTTCCAGCTGAGCCACTGGTTATTGTCCAGAGAGGGGGTTTCAAGGGCCGGGAACTATGTGCCCTTCTCTGAGCATGGGCGTTTGAGGGTCATGGTACAGCAGGGAACCATGGAAGGAAAAGGATCACAGGACCTAGAAAAGGCAGGGGCCAAGAACCAAGAGGGCCTCAGAAGGGTCCATTTCTGACTCCTCTGTACAGCCCTTTCTGTATCACCTGATCGTGCACCCTGGGCAGGGGCCAGGTGGCTGGCTCCCTATGGCAGGCTCAGGTTAAGGGGAAATCAACACTTTTCTGAATCACTACAACCTACCTCAAATCTTTTGTGGATCTTGAACATAGGAGACCACAGCCACCAAGGGAAGATTCTAGGTAAACTATATTCGCTCTTCCAAGTACATAACACACTATTACCTACCTCCCTGTCTTTGTTCATGCTGCTTCTGCTTCCTCTTCCTCAAATGGGCTTGCCCCCTCCTCTGCAGATCCTGTTCACACTTCTTGGACCGATTCAAATGCCCCCTCTTCCAGGAAGCCCACCTGGCTATTCCTTCATGTGAAATCCAGGGAGCGCTCCTTTTCCAGAACTCAGCTCTCCAGTGGTACTGCTGTAGTCCAGCCTTAGCCAACATTACTAGAGTCCTGCGAAGCAGCATTGAGGTGTGGGAAATGAGCAAGCCTTGAAGCCAACAGACATGGGTTCAAATCCCCACTTACTTCTGGTTATCCTGTGACCTTAGGCAAGTTGCTCAATTCCCACTGAGCCTCTGTTTCCTTGTCTGTAAAAAAGGGGATAACAACAGGTATAGGAACCATCTGGGAATATAGTTAAAATGCAGACTTTAGTTCAGTGGGTCAGGGGTGGGACCTGATACTCTGCATTTCTCACAAGTTCCCAGGGGATGTCGATGCTGTGGGTCCTTGGATCACACTTCGAGTAGCAAGATATAACGCATTTGGTTCCAGTGAGGAATACAGATAATGTTTTAAAAGGCCAGGCCCATATTAAAAATAATTTTAAAAAAACCCACTGACATCAAGTTGATTTCAACTCATGGTAACCCTGTGTTTACAGAGTAAAACTGAGCTCCATAGGGTTTTCTTGGCTGTAATCTTTATGAAAGCAGATCGCCAGGCCTTTCTTCCGTGGTGCCACTAGGTAAGTTTCAACCACCAACTTTTCAGTTAGCAGCCAAGCGTAAACCGTTTGTGCCACCCAGGGACCTCTAAGCCCGTATTAGGAGCTCAGTAAGCAAGAGGTATCACTTGTACTATTAGTTCTCTCTGTCACCAGTGACTGACATGCAGTGGGTGCTGGAAATAATGGCAGCAGCTTGACTGTATTCTGTTACGTCACCTGCTACATGGTGAGTTCCCTGAGGGCAGGATACATGCCTAATTCCTCCATCAAAATGCCTTGCAGAGAAAAGGCAAAGATACATAGTTATGAAGGAAAGAACAAAGTAGTTTCTACCAAGCTTTGGGGGCTTCACTGTGAGAGAGACCCTCCTCTCCTGTCTTCTGAGCATACCAGTTGCCATCGAGTTGATTTCAACTCATAGCAACCCAGTGTATGTCAGAGTAGAACTGTGCTCCCCAGGGTTTTCAATGGCTGACCTTACTGAAGTAGACTGCCAGGCCTGTCTTCCAACCTTTCAGTTAGCAGCTGAGTGCGTGAACCATTCACACCACTCAGGGACTCCAGCTCTGAGCATGTATGCAGAAAATCATGGCCAAGGAGCTGCCCTGCCCACTGCCTGCCCCCCAACAACCTCGTCCTGTGTGAAGAGTGCCTGCGTCCCCCAGAAGCCTCGCTCCTCGGATGCCAATTTCTGATGGAAATGAGCTCCCTGCCTCAACGCATCTGTACGCCGGAGGGGAACAGTTGGCTTCATAAGCTTGGAGTGAAAAGACAAATAAAGGAGTCTTGAGAGGTTTATCAGCGATCCAGGAAGCTGGGCAACATATGTCGCAACATACTGACCCTTCTCAAGCTCCAGCAGCCCTTTTCCTCACGCCCTGGCTGGTGCCCTGTTAATGCGGCCCTGCTCCGCCTCCCTGCCTCAGGGTGGGCAGAGTACCCCCACCCAGCGGGGATTCCCCTGTGGAGCCTCAATCTCAGGCCTGCCAAGCCAGCTGAGGAAGGCTCCACGCCCAGCTGAGAGCTCCTTCTGCCTCCAAGCCCACTGAGATCCAGGTGTGAGGCCCAGGGGTTGACAACCCCTCACCTGCTCAGTGGCAGATCCCAGCTTCATGCCCCAGGTGCCTGTGGCCCTTTCACCGTCAGGGGCCCTAAGGTTAGGCCTACTGTCCCAGGGATGGGGAGGGCATTCACTACCCACAACAGCAGTTCTCTACACATCAGAGTCACCTCACTACTAAAAAACCGGTTACCACTGAGTCGACTCCACTCATGGCGACCCTATGTGTGTCAGAGCACCACTGTGCTCAATAGGGTTTTCAATGGTTGATTTTTTGGGTGCTGATTGCCAGGACTTCCTTCCAAGGCACTTCAGGGTACACTCAAACCTCTCACCTTTTGGTGAGCAGCCAAGTATGTTAACTATTTGCACCACCAGGGACAGGTCCATGTGGAGGAACCTTCAAATTACTCAAATGCATAAGATCCATGCCCAGAATTTCTGAATTCTGGGGTGCTGCTGAGGCATCAGAATTTTAAAAAGCTCCCTAGGTGACTCTAAGGAGCATTGAAGAGTAAGAGCCACAGGCCTAGAAAAACAAGTTATTGCTCAGATTTAACTTTCAAAACAGCTTTTAAAGACCTCCATATAATAGTCAAAGTATTTCTTAATTCACAAGAAAAACCGTTTTCTTTTTAAATGTCATAAAAAGATCAGAGCCTGGAGAACCAAGACCATAGAGCTGGAAGGATGCCAGGTAGGAGGAGAGAGCAGTTTTTCCATTCAAAAGGAAATTAAATTCCCTTAGGTGGTGGCGGTGGTGGTGGTGGCTGTTAGCTGTCCTTGAGTCGGCTAGAACTCACGGCAACCGAGTGTGTACAACAGAACAAAGCATTGCTGGGCTCTGTGCCATCTTCACAATCGTTGGTATGCTCGAGTCCATTGCTGCAGCCACTGTGTATCTGGAGTGCCTTCTACCCTAGGGAGCCCTGAGGGCACAGTGGTTAAGAGTTCAGGCTGCTAACCAAAAAAGGTTCAAATCCATCAGCCACTCCTCAGAAGCCCTATGGGGCAGTTCTACTCTGTCCTATAGGGTAGTTGTGAGTTGGAATCAACTTGACGTCAAGGGGTTTTGGTTCTACCCTAGGGAGCTCATCTTCTAGCACTGTATCGGCCAGTATTCTGTTGTGATCCCTAAGGTTGTCATTGGCTAATTTTCAGAAGTAGATCACCAGGCCGTTCTTCCTATTCTGCCTTCGTCTGGAAGCTTTGCTAAACCTGTCCATCATAAGTGACCCTGCTAGTTTTTGGCATACGTTTAGTGGCATAGCATCATAGGAACATACAAGCCACTACAGTACAACAAAGTGACAGGGGAAGGTGAGAAGGGGGAAAATTAGATAGGAGATCAAGCAAGGCAGGCAGAGGTGAGTTTCCCTCGCCCCCAGATAAGAATGAGAACAGAAGGATCTTTCCCACCTGGAACCTTGGCAGCCACCTAGAGTAGAAGGGGAGGCAGAGAGGTCTACACAGAGAGGACTGGAAGAGCCTTCCTCCTGAGCTGTTCTTAGCTGCTGTGTGGTTTAAACACCTGTCCTGCACCTGGAATCTAAAGACTATTATTGCAGCCAAACGTCCCGGGGCTCTGCAGCCCCTGCTCTGGCAGGGGAGGGGTCTGAAGAGTAGGGGGCGCGAGCAGCTGCAGACACAGAAGGAATGGAGGCTGCCAGGCCAAGATTCCCAGGGTCAAAGAGCAGGGAAAAGGCCAAACAGGCTTCTTGCAAAAGGGATGGGGAGAGGGCAGAGGGTGGGAAGCTGAGTTCACCTAGAAGCCACTGAGCAGTAAGTTACCTTGAATTTAGTTCTCGTTGAATCAAAAGCTGGTTTGTTTCTACTGAGTGGAAATAGGGAGAGCTCGGAGCAAGTTAAGCTTAGTTATAAAATATTAAGGATGTTACATTTCTGCACATCTGAGTGTAACAGTAAATCTTATACTCACTGCTAGGTCTATTCAGAAAAGAGAAAATATATTGGCAATGAATAGGAAGAGGTGCCCCGTCTCGCAGTAACCCAAGACCCACAAATCAGAACAATAGTAATACGTCTTTTGGGCCTATCAGATGGGTTGTTGTTAGCTGCCATCAAGTCAGTTCTGACTCATGGCGACCATGTGTGTGCAGAGTGGAACTACTCCATAGGGTTTTCAAGGCTGTGACCTTTCAGAGGCAGATCGCCAGGCCTGTCTTCCGAGGCACCTCTGGGTGGGTTCCAACTGCCAATTTTAGGCTAATAGTCGAGCAAGTGCTTAACCATTAGCGCCACCCAGGGGCTCAGTTGGAATGGTTTTAAAATCTAATACCTGTATCAGCAAAGGTAAAGAAACCAGTCTCTGACATAACGATGGTGAAAGGCATGTCATCTTTCCAAAGGGCAACTGGACAATGAGAATTAAAGGAAGTAAAATATTCACACCTTGGGTGCAGCAATTCCACTTCTAGAAATTTATTCTACAGAAAAAATCAAGGATTACAAAAAGCTCCAGGGATAGTATTGTTCCTTAGAGCTTTGATTGCAATCCTGGGAAACTGGGAGATGAAACCAGTGTCCAATAGTAAGGAGCTGGGTAAATATGCCACAGTATGAAATATTTTATGAAATAATATAAACCATTAAAGATGGTTTTAAAAGTACATTTAGTGACTTAGATGTGTTCATAATGTCCAGTGAGAGAAGCAGGTTAAAAAATAATATGTTCATTGATTCTCAGTCATTGTATCCACACTTGTAATATATTTATACATAATTCATACATATGAAATAATAGAAAGCTCAACCTCCATGATTTTAACAATAGTTTTCCCAGGATAAGAGCATTATTACTGTGATTGTATTTTCTTCTTTCCTTAGCTGTGTTTTCTGATGTTTCTACAGTAAACACATATTATTGTGATTTTGAAAAGAGACTTCCAGCTAAAGATGGTGGATTGAACACACATATTTACCTCTGCTATATCCAGAACTTCACTAGGACAACAATAAAGTGATTTACTTTGAGATAAGCCTGTAAGGTTTAAAAAAAAAAAAGTGAAGTGATACAACTGCCACAAAATTTTAGAAGCTGGAAAGCAGTTGGAGGAGCAGCAATGGAGTAGTAGCTAAGATATTTGAATCCTCCGTCACGAGTAAGGAAAGCCAAGTAGACTCAACCTTGTTAAAATAACAATTCTACCCAAAGCAATTTACAAATACAGCGCAATCCCAATCCAAATACCAGCAACATTCTTTAATGAGACGGAAGAAACTAATCATTAACTTTATAGGGAAAGGGAAGAAACCCCAGAAAAGTAAAGCAGTACTGAAGAAGGAGAATAAAGTAGGAGGACTCACACTACCCAACCTCAGAACCTACTATAGAGCCTGGTACTGGTACAATCACAGATACACTGACCAATGGAACAGAATTGAGAACCCAGATGTAAATCCATTCACCTACCATCACCTGATCTTTGAGAAGGGCCCAAAGTCTATCAAATGGGGAAAAGACACTCTTTTTTAACAAACGGTGCTGGCAAAACTGGATTCCATCTGTAACAAAATGAAACAAGACCCATACTTCACACCATGCACAAAAACTAATTGAAAATGGATCAAAGACATACATATAAAGCCAAAAACTATGAAATTCATAGAAGAAAAAATAGAATCAACTCTAGAGGGCCTAATACCCAGCATTAACAAGATACAAACCACAGCCAACAACACCTAAACTCCAGAAAATAAGCTAGATAACTGGGATCTTCTAAAAATTAAACACTTAACGCTCATTAAAAGACTGCACCAAAAGAGTGAAAACAGAACCTACAGACTGGAAAAAAATTTTTGGCTATTACAAATTCGACAAAAGTCTTATCTCTAAAATCTACAGGAAAATCCAACACCTCTACAATAAAAAGACAAATAATCCAATTAAAAAATGGGCAAAGGAAATGAACAGACACTTCATCAAAGAAGACATTAAATTGGCCAACAGACACATGAGGAATTGCTCACCATCACTAGCCTTTACAGAAATGCAAATCAAAACCACAATGAGATACCATCTCACCCTGGCAGTACTGGCACAAATCAAAAAAACAGGGAACAGCAAATGTTGGAGAGGCTGCAGGGAGATTGGAACTCTTATCACTACTGGTGGGAGCGCAAAATAATACAACTATTTTGGAAAACGATATGGCACATCCTTAGAAAGTTAGAAATACAAATACCACATGATCTAGCAATCCCACTCCTAGGAATATATCCTAGAGAAATAAGAGTCATCACACGAATAGACATATGCACACCCATGTTCACTGCAATATTGTTCACAATAGCAAAAAGATAGAAACAACCTAAATGCCCATCAACAGATGAATGGATAAACAAACTATGGTACATACGCACAATGGAGTATTATGCAATAATAAAAAACCATGATGAATCTTTGAAGCATCTCATAACATGGATGAATCTGGAGGGCATATGCTGAGTGAAATAAGTCAATCACAACAGGACAAATATTATACAAGACCACTACTGTAAAAACTCTTGAAAAGGTTTACACACAAAAAGAAACAATCTTTGATAGTTATGAGGGAGGGGAAGAGTGGGGATGGAAAAACACTAAGCAGACAATAGATAAGTGGTAGCTTTGGCAAAGGGTAAGACAGTACACGATACAGGGGAAGCCAGCACAACTTGTACAAGGAAAGGTCATGGAAGCTCCATAGATACATCCAAACTCCCCAAGGGACCAAATTGCTGGGCTGAGGGCTGTAGGGACCATGGTCTTGGGGAACATCTAGCTCAACCGGCATAACATAGTTTATAAAGAAAATGTTCTACATTCTACTTTGATGAGTAGCTTCTGGGGTCTTAAAAGCCTGTGAGTGGCCACCTAAGATACTCTACTGGTCTCACCCCTTTGGGAGTAATGTACCTGGCTACCACCACTGACTGCTTTGACAAAAATCACAATAGAGGGTCTCAGGCAGAGCTGGAGAAAAATGTAGCACAAAATTCTAACTCATACAAAAAGGCCAGACAGAGGTAGACAGGAGCTGGTTGAATGGATACGGGGAATACAACATGGAGAGGAGGAGTGTGCTGTCTCATTAAGGGGAGAGCAGCTAGGAGTACATAGTAAGGTGTATATAAGTTTTTGTCTGAGAGGCTAACTTGATTTGTAAACTTTCACTTAAAGCACAATAAAAAAAAAAAAAAAAGACCAGACTTACTGGCTTGACAGAAACTGGAGAACCCTGAGAGTATGGCCCCTGGACATCCTTTTAGCTCAGTAATGAAGTCACTCCTGAATTTCACCCTTCAGCCAAAGATTAGACAGGCCCATAAAACAAAACGAGACTACAGGGGTACATCGGCCCAGGGGCAAGGACTAGAAGGCAGGAGGGACAGGAAAGATGGTAATAGGGAACCCAAGGTCAAGAAGGGAGTGTTGACATGTCATAGAGTTGTTAACCAATGTCATAAAACAATATGTGTACTAACTTTTCAATGGGAAACTAGTTTGTCTGTAAACCTTCATCTAATATACAATGAAAAAGTTTACAGCTAAAAAAAAATACGGAAGGCTAAGAAGCAACCTGGTTTACATTTCAGATCACTGACTTTCACACCAGGTACCACTGGAAATGGAAGGAAAAACGTGACTAATAGATGCCTGTCTTAGTCATCTAGTGCTGCCATAACAGAAATACCACAAGGGAATGCCTTCAACAAAGAGAAGTTTCTTCTCTCACAGTCTAGTAGGCTAGAAGTCCAAACTCAGGGCATCAGCTCCAGGGGGAGGCTTTCTGTGTGGGCTCAGGAGGAAGGCCCATGTCATCAATCTTCCCTTGGTCTAGGAGTTTCTCTGCGCTGGAACCTCAGGTCCAAAGGATGCACTCTGCTCCTGGCGCTGCTTTCTCGGTGGTATAAGGTCCCGAACTCTCTGCTTGTTTCTCTTTCCTTTTATCTCTTGTAAGATAAAAGGTGGTACAGGCCACATCCCAGGGAAATTCCCTTTACATTGGATCAGGATGTGACCTGAGCACGGGTGTTACATCCCCCCCCAATCCTCTTTAACTACAATCAAAGATTATGATTTATAACACATAGGGAAATCACAAAATAGAAGACTACCACACAATACTGGAAATCATGGCCTGACCAAGGTGACACATATTTTGGGAGGACACAATTCGATCCATGACAGTACCATTGCTTAAGAAGTGGCTAGATCCCAAATCCCTTACTTCATTCCTGCAGAGTATCTGGAAGAATTAGTCTCTAGAGAAAGAAAAAACAGAGGCCATGGAGAGCACCAAGAACAGTTGAGGGCAGGGGGGATTAGTAAAAGTTTACATAATCAATGTTGAGCCCACCCTCCAGCATTCTTTACCCCTTCAGCTCCCAGAATGCTGGGCAGGACATGGGGAAGACTTCTCTAGGTAATGTGACAAACCCAGTAAAAAACCCAAAGATACCAACATTGGGGTTCCCCAAAGACCACCCTCAGTGAAGTCCACAGTCTACACGCTCCATCATAAGCCCAGCTTCCAGTCAGATTTTAAGTATGAACCACAACCAAGGCCTCCTAGACATTTGAGGAAAGCGCTCATGCGAAAGACAGAAAGTTAAACGAGAGGGCGCAGGCAACGTGGAGGAAACACAGACCACACAAAGAACATAAAACCTAAGGCTAAAAAGTTATTAACCATATCAAAAAAATAATTCACCATGACCAAGTGGGAGTCATATCAGGTATGCAGGGATGATTTAACATTAGAGTAACAATTAACGTAATCCTTCATATAAATAAAACAAAAGACAAGAATCACATGATTTTATCAATTGATGCAGAAAAGGCACTTGACAAAGTTCAACGCCCATTCATGATAAAAACTCTTAGCAAAATAGGAATAGAAGGAAAATTCCTCAACATAATAAAGGGCATTTATACAAAAAAAAAAAAAAATTTTTTTTTATTCAAAACCAATAGCCCATATCATCCTAAATGGAGAGAGCCTGAAAGCATTCCCCTTGAGATCGGGAACTAGACAAGGATGCCCTTTATCACCACTCTTGTTCAACATTGTGCTGGAGGTCCTAGCCAGAGCAATTAGGCTAGATAAAGAAATAAAAGGCATCCAGACTGGCAAGGAAGAAGTAAAAGTATCTCTATTTGCAGATGACATGATCTTATACACAGGAAACTCTAAGGAATCCTCAAGGAAACCACTGAAACTAATAGAAGAGTTCAGCAGAGTATTGGGATACAAGATAAACATACAAAAATCAGTTGGATTCCTCTACACCAACAAAAAGAACACCGAAGAGGAAATCACCAAATCAATACCATTCACAGTAGCCCCCAAGAAGAGAAAATACTTAGGAATAAATCTTACCAGAGATGTAAAAGACCTATACAAAGAAAACTACAGTACACTACTGCAAGAAACCAAAAGAGACCTACGTAAGTGGAAAAACATACCTTGCTCATGGATAGGAAGACCTAACATTATAAAAATGTCTATTCTACCAAAAGCGATCTACAGATTTAATGCAATTCTGATCCAAATTCCAACGACATTTTTTTTTTTTTTTTTTATTGCTCAAAATGAAATATGTCTTATTATATTTCCAGGGCAAACTTTTGAGCCTAGAAAGGTCAGTACCGGGATTTTATTTTCATACATGATATGACCTAATTCTTTCATGTGTTGCAGAAACTCAAAGAGAGTAGAAGGTGCGTCTTTTTTTTTTTTTTTTTCTTTGATGTAAGTCTAAACGGCAACAGCCAAAATGCCTTCCCATAATTGTAACGAGATCAGTGGGTTTTCAGTATGGAATGAATCAATTATTGTAAGCAGAGCCTCTGTGTAAATCACTGAATGCCAAACCAACCTGGGGATTATAAAATGAATCTTTGACAAGTATTCAGGGCTCCAGCACAGTCTCAATAATGAGGATTAAGTATTTCCTACCAAGAGAAAGCAAAGTTTTATTCACTTAGTGAGGAATATGTGCATATTCATTAAAAGAGGTCAGATCCAATGAGGTTTTAAAAAATACGGGCTTCTGGTAGCAGCCTGAAAGGTAAAAATCCATGGTAAATATGTTCAATGTTAAAAAGACAAAGATTTCAAAAGTTCTTCTCATGAAATGGCAATATATTTTGAGAGTAAGAAATACTGTATTAACTATATCAAAAATGAAAAAAAGACAAAGTAATTTTTTCTATTTTTATGTCAATAAAACTCTTTTTAAAAAATCAAGGGATAATCACAAAGGAAATCAGGATTACCCATTGTCAGTCTTATCAATTCTTGGTATTTGATATTTTTCAACTCGGAAGAGAAATAGAATGTAAAGTTTTAACAGAACTGAAGACTGATTCTAAAAGGGCAGGGAGATCTCGTTTTCAGTAAGACAGTTCTGTCACACACACATTGCAGCATTGACACTTTGCTTTTCTCTCTTTTCTTTTCCTTCCCTTTGAGGTAAGGGTCTTGAGATAATTTGTTGTGACTAGCTGCTTAGTAACCTTACAATTTAATGTGGTAAATGGCAACCCAGAAACGTAAGCTATGGTGGCAGGTTTGAGTCCTCACCAATATCCTTTAATGCTTATGATGGGATTTCTGTGTGTGTGTGTGTTTTGTTTTAATTTTTTTTTAATAATTTTTATTGAGCTTTAAGTGAACGTTTACAAATCAAGTCAGTCTGTCACATATAAGCTTATATACACCTTACTCCATACTCCCACTTACTCTCCCCCTAATGAGTCAGCCCTTTCAGTCTATCCTTTCGTGACAATTTTGCCAGTTTCTAACCCTCTCTACCCTCCTATCTCCCCTCCAGACAGGAGATGCCAACACAGTCTCAAGTGTCCACCTGATACAAGTAGCTCACTCTTCGTCAGCATCTCTCTCCAATCCATTGTCCAGTCCCTTGCACGGCTGATGAGTTATCTTCGGGAATGGTTCCTGTCCTGGGCCAACAGAAGGTTTGGGGACCATGACTGCCGGGATTCCTCTAGTCTCAGTCAGACCATTAAGTCTGGTCTTTTTATGAGAATTTGGGGTCTGCATCCCACTGATCTCCTGCTCCCTCAGGGGTTCTCTGTTGTGCTCCCTGTCAGGGCAGTCATCGATTGTGGCCGGGCACCACCTAGTTCTTCTGGTCTCAGGATGATGTAAGACTCTGGTTCCTGTGGCCCTTTCTGTCTCTTGGGCTCATAGTTGTCGTGTGACCTTGGTGTTCTTGTTCTTCACTCTCCTTTGATCCAGGTGGGTTGAGACCAATTGATGCATCTAGATGGCCGCTTGTTAGCCTTTAAGACCCCAGATGCCACATTTCAAAGTGGGATGCAGAATGTTTTCATAATAGAATTACTTTGCCAATTGACTTAGAAGTCCCCTTCAGCCATAGTCCCCAAACCCCCGCCCTTGCTCCGCTGACCTTTGAAGCATTCAGTTTATTCAGGAAACTTCTTTGCTTTTGGTCCAGTCCATTTGAGCTGACCTTCCGTGTATTGAGTATTGTCCTTCCCTTCACCTAAAATAGTTCTTATCTACTAACTAACTAGTAAATAACCCTCTCCCACCCTACCCCCTCCCTCCCTCCCCCCCTCGTAACCACAAAAGTATGTGTTCTTCTCAGTTTATACTATTTCTCAAGATCTTATAATAGTGGTCTTATACAATATTTGTCCTTTTGCCTCTGATTAATTTCACTCAGCATAATGCCTTCCAGGTTCCTCCATGTTATGAAATGTTTCACAGATTCGTCACTGTTCTTTATCGATGCGTAGTATTCCATTGTGTAAATATACCACAATTTATTTAACCATTCATCCGTTGATGGACACCTTGGTTGCTTCCAGCTTTTTGCTATTCCAACGACATTTTTTAATGAGATGGAGAAACAAATCACCAACTTCACATGGAAGGGAAAGAAGCGCCAGATAAGTAAAGCATTACTGAAAAAGAAGAACCAAGTGGGAGTCCTTACTTTACCTAATTTTAGAACCTATTATTTTTTATTATACCGCCACTGTAGTCAAAACAGCCTGGTACTGGTACAACAACAGATACATAGACCAATGGAAAAAAATTGAGAATCCAAACATAAATCCATCCACATATGAGCAGTTGATGTTTGACAAAGGCCCCAAAACAGTTAAATGGGGAAAGGACAGTCTTTTTAACAAATGGTGCTGGCATAACCAGATATCCATCTGCAAAAAAATGAAACAAGACCCATACCTCACTCCACGCACAAAAACGAGCTCAGACCTAAATATAAAATCTAAAACGATAAAGATCATGGAAGAAAAAATAGGGACAACGTTAGGAGCCCTAACACATGGCATAAACAGTATATGAAACATTACTAACAATGCAGAGGAAAAACTAGATAACTGGGAGCTCCTAAAAATCAAACACCTATGCCCATCCAAAGACTTCACCAAAAGAGTAAAAAGATAACCTACAGACTGGGAAAAAGTTTTTAGCTATGACATTTCTGATCAGCGCCTGATCTCTAAAATCTACATGATACTGCTAAAACTCAACTACAAAAAGACAAATAACCCAATTAAAAAGTGGTTAAAAGATATGAATAGACACTTCACTAAAGAAGGCATTCAGATAGCCAACAGATGCATGAGGAAACTCTCACAATCATTAGCCATTAGAGAAATGCAAATCAAAACTACAATGAGATTTCATCTCACTCCAACAAGGCTGGCATTAATCCAAAAAACACAAAATAATAAATGTTGGAGAGGCTGTGGAGAGATTGGAACACTTAGGTACTGCTGGTGGGAATGTCAAATGGTACAACCACTTTGGAAATCGATTTGGTGCTTCCTTAAAAAGCTAGAAATAGAACTACCATATGATCCAGGAATCTCACTAGAGAATATATCCTAGAGAAATAAGAGCCTGTACACGAACAGATATATGCACCCCCATGTTCACTGCAGCGCTGTTTACAATAGCAAAAAGATGGAAGCAACCAAGGTGCCCATCAACGGATGAATGGATAAATAAATTATGGTATATTCACACAATGGAATACTACTCATCGATAAAGAACAGTGATGAATCTGTGAAACATTTCATAGCATGGAAGAATCTTGAAGGCATTATGCTGAGTGAATTTAGTCAGTTGCAAAAGAACAAATATTGTATAAGACCACTATTATAAGAACTCGAGAAATAGTTTAAGCAGAGAATAAAATATTCTTTGATGGTTACGAGGGGGGGAGGGGGGGTGGGAGAGGGATATTCACTAATTAGATAGTAGATAAGAACTACTTTAGGTGACGGGAAAGACAACACACAATACAGGAGAGGTCAGCACAACTGGACTAAACCAAAAGCAAAGAAGTTTCTGGAATAAATTGAATGCTCCCAAGGCCAGTGCAGCAGGGGCAGGGGTTTGGGGACCATGGTTCAGAGGACATCTAAGTCAATTGGCATAATAAAATCTATAAAGAAAACATTCTGCATCCCACTTTGGAGAGTGGCGTCTGGGGTCTTAAACGCTAGCAAGCGGCCATCTAAGATGCATCAATTGGTCTCAACCCACCAGGATCAAAGAAGAATGAAGAACACCAAGGACACAGGGTCATTAAGAGCCCAAGAGACAGAAAGGGCCACATGAACCAGAGACTACATCAGCCTGAGACCAGAAGAACTAGATGGTGCTTGGCCACAACCGATGACTGCCCTGACAGGGAACGCAACGTTGGACCCGTGAGGGAGCAGGAGAGCAGTGGGATGCAGACCCCAAATTCTCATAAAAAGACTAGACTTAATGGCCTGACTGAGACTAGAAGGACCCTGGTGGTCATGGCCCCAGACCTTCTGTTGGCCCAGGACAGGAACCGTTCTCAAAGCGAACTCTTCAGACAGGGATTGGACTGGACAATGGGTTGGAGAGGGATGCTGGTGAGGTGTGAGCTTCTTGGATCAGGTGGATGCTTGAGACTATGTTGGCATCTCCTGCCTGGAGGGGAGATGAGAGGGTGGGGGGGGGGTTAGAAGCTGGCGAAATGGACAGGAAAAGAGAGAGTGGAGGGAGGGAGTGGGCTGTCTCATTTGGGGGAGAGCAATTGGGAGTATGTAGTAAGGTTTATATAAGTTTTTGTGTGAGAGACTGACTTGATTTGTAAACTTTCACTTACAGCACAATAAAAATTAAAAAAAAAATTTATTAACCATGGAGCAGAGCAGGGAGGAAAGAGCTGTCATCAAAAAAGGGATGTAACAATGAAAACTCTTGAAAATTGAAATTATGCATTAATGGAAAATTCAATAGAAAGAGAAGACAAAGTTGAGAAAAATTCCATAGACGGTAGGAAAAAAAAAAAAAAGACAAAGAAATGAAAAAACAGGAGTGGATATACAAGACATTAGAGGTCTAACGTAACAGAAAGTCTAGCATCCAAACGATGGGAGTCGTAGAAAGAGAGGCCTGAAAAAAGAGAGGGGAGAAAATCATGAAAGGAAAACTTGAACAAAAAGTCTCAAAATTGAAAGCCTCAAGGTGAAAGGGGCCACCAGGTGCCCAGCACAGTTGATATAAATAAGCCCTTACCAAGGCATATGGTCCCCCAAAAATGTCAGAACACTGGGGACAAAAGGAAGTTTCCAGAGGCTTCCAGATTTCACACAAAGAAAGGGTCAAGGGTCAAAATGGCTTAAAATTGCTTACCAGCAACACTTGAAAACTAGAAAACAAAGAAGCAATGCCTTTAATCTTCCGAGGGAAAATGATTGCCAATTTATAAGCCTTTACCCGACAGAGCTATTATGGTTAAAAAAAAAAAAAAAAAATTTGTTGCCATGGAATAAATTCTGAACCATGGCGACCCCATGTGCTACAGAGTAGAACTGTAGGGTTTCCTTGGCTATAACCTTTACAGAGGCGGATCTCCAGGGCTTTCTTCTCCTGCACTGCTGGATGGATTTGAATCACCATTCTTTTGGTTAGTAGTTGAGTGCGAACCATTGTAGGGACCTGTAACTATGTGTAAAGGCAGTGGCGTCACTGGGATTGGTGTCACCCCGTGTGGTAACTCATGGTGCCACCCTCCCCATGGACCTCCTCCTGTACCAGACCATACCATAATAATGTTTTTTGTACTAATATTACTCCAAAATCATAATTCCTGTGTATCACTCCTCCTTTTCCTTCAATTACTACTTCATTCTCAAAAAAGTTATTCATATAGGTTCACAAATACTAATTACCATAATATTGTAGCTAAAACCAGAAAATTTGACAAAATCAATGACTAGAAAAGTGCCGGCAGCCCCAGACCCTCTGTTAGCCCAAGGCTGGAACCATTCCCGAAGCCAACTCATCAGACAGGGATTGGACTGAACTGTAAGATAGAGAATGATACTGGCGAGGACTGAGCTTCTTGGCTCAAGTAGAAACACGAGACCATGTGGGCAGCTCCTGTGTGGAGAAGAGAAGGCAGAAGGGGACAGGAGCTGGCTGGATGGACGCGGGGAGTACAGGGTGGAGAGGAGGTGTGTGCTGTCTCATTAGGGGGAGGGCAGCTAGGATCACATAGCAAGGTGTGTGTAAGTTTTTGTATGAGGGACTGACTTGATTTGTAAACTTTCACTTAAAGGACAATTAAAAAAAAAAAACCCACTGGCAGCAATGAAAACAACAGCACCTACTTGTAGCACATGCAGACGAAACCACATGATTCGATGTGTCACTGTAATTGTATAACAATGACAGCGCTGACCAGACCACATTACAAGGTTCAAAAAGTAAATTAGCATAGAGTTTGAGGCTTGTAGCTGGGGTTACAAAAAAAAATGTTTTTGTTGTTATAACTAACTTCAGGGATATTTTTATAAAAATTAATAAATTTCTGCTGAAACACTACACGAAAACTTTATCGACAGTCATTTTGGTGTCACCTGGTGTGTGGTTCGCATCCATAACGCCCCCTAGTGACGCCACTATGTAAAGGTCAAGTAAAGACAATTTTCCTATACGCAAGTTCTCAAAAAATCTACCTCCAGGCACTGTTTCGCATGGAGACTGTGGACATGTACTCCCACAAATAAGGGATAAACAGAAAAAGCATGAGAAGTCAGAAACGGGAGATCTACACGGGATGGTGGCTAAGGGAAGATCCAGGATGACGGTGACAGAAGAACCCAGATGACAGTCAAGCATCAGGTGAAGAGGACACACAGCCCAGCCTGGGGCTGCTCAGAGATTTCTTCACGAAAATGAAATGTATAGAATACCTGATACGTCTGGACCTCTTGAGAGGAGAGTTGGACAATTGGCAAAGAATTTGGCATTGGATTTGCGCTAAGTCCGTAGAATGCAAATGAAAAACCAAGACAATGTTTAACTGCAATTAAAGACAAAATGTTAGGCAAGAAAGGAAAAGTAACCATTGGATATGAGATGGGTCTGCTGTAAAGGCATTTACATCACCATCATGATGTCAACACTGCAGAGTGATTTCACCAAGAGCATTGCTACCTGTTAGGAGGAGAGAGAACTAAAGCTGGAAGAGAGCTAAGTTCTTATCATCCGCAGTGGGAAACCAGTAGATAGCGTCTAAGACTGAAAAATCAAGAAGTAGCTATAAGCATGCTATTTTAAGGGAAAATACCAGAAGAATGGGGTAAAACAGTAGAAAGTGGTTGCCTCTGGGAATAAGGAAAAGAGAAGGAGAATAATAAACCTCGTGGACCTATTTAACTCTTCAAATTATGTATATGTATGTGGCTGTTGCCATTGAGTTTGACCCCAACTCATGGGGACCGCATGTACAACAGAACAAAATGCTGCCCAGTACAGTGCCATCCCCATGATCAGTTGTGGACCAGACCATTGTGATCCATAGGGTTTTCATTGGCTGGTTTTCGGAAGTATATGGCCAGGCCTTTCTTCCTAGTGCACCTTAGTCTGTTCAGCCTCATAGCAACAAGCAACCCCCACTGACAGAGAGGTGGTGGCTGTCCCTAAAGTACATGGACCGGGAATCAAACCCTAGCCTCCCGTGTGGAAGGCAAGGACTCTACCACTGAACCACTAATGCTTCATGTATAACTTTAATAAAAATAAAAACTAAGTTACATATATTTTTTTAACCTGGGCTATTGAACTAAAGGATTTCTGAAGTCACTTAAGCAGCAGCGGTCTGTGACTCAACGTTATTTTTTTAAGAATCACAGTCGGCAGCTTTCTCGAACACTGAGGGCTTCTGGCATCCCTTGTCAATTGTGAAATGATCCCCTTCAGTCAGCAAATGGATCATCATCTCATTTCTTCTGTGTATTTAGTGTGGGTTCATGTTGGCAGGTCCTTGCCCCTGAGCCGTGTGATTCAGTGATAAAGCACAGCACTGAGAAGATATAATAAATGACCACGACAATGGACTCAAACACACCAACGATCATGAAGATGGTACAGGACCTGGCAACATTTCATTCTGTTACACATGAGTCAGGGTCCCTGGGTGACACAAATGGTTGTACTTGTCTGCTAACCTAAAGGTTGGTGGTTTGAACCCACCCAGCAGTGCCACAGAACAAAGGCCTGGTGATCTGCTTCTACAAAGATTCCAAATCAAACCCGTTGCCGTCAAGTCAATTCCAATTCCTAGCAACCCTACAGGATAGAGCAGAACTGCCCCACAGAGTTTCCAAGGCTGTAATCTTCATGGGTATATTCGATATTCTTCCTAAATGGAATATTCTGCCAGAAGAAAGAAGAAAGCTGTCTTGGAAGAAGTACAGCCAGAATGTTCCTTAGAAGGGAGGATGGAGAGACTTTGTCTCACATACTTTGGACATGTTATCAGGAAGGGCCAGTCCCTGGAGAAGGGCATCATGCTTGGTAAATTAGAGGGTCAGCGAAAAAGAGGAAGACCCTCAAAGAGATGGATTGACACAGTGGCTGCAACAATGGGCTCAAACATAGCAACGACTGTGAGGATGGCGCAGGACAGGGCACTGTTTCATTCTGTTGTATACAGGGTTGCTGAGTCAGAAGGGGACTCGATAGCACCTAACAACAACAGTGATCTTTATGGGAGCAGCCAAGAAAACCCTATGGAACAGTGCTGCACTGTAACACATGGGATCGCCATGAGTCGGAGCCAACTCAGTAGCAACTAACAACAACAAGTAAGACATGGGTACAGAACCGCCCCCAGCCCCTGCCCTGTACCGACTCTGGCCCCTGACTCTGGCCGCTCCAGGGCGGCCCACACCACCTGCCGGGGGTTAGGGGCTGTCCTCGTTCCCCATACCCACAACATCCCCTCTGCCTCTTCAGCGGGCTTGGTGCCTGCTCCCTGAGATGTCTCAGAACAAGCTCCACCAGGCATCTGTCTTGTCCCACCGCCTGTTCACCACCAGCAACACATTTGTGCCCACTTCACATCTGCAGTGTGAGCTGGAGGCCATGCCCTCAGGCTGAGTCACTGCCGGGAATCTGGGTAGCTGCTTCCAGCTGGAAAGCAGGAGGCACTGGCCACCTCGCCCTGCTGCCCGGCCAACAAGGCAGCAGGGGTTTCACCACTGTTAACATTCATTATTCTTAAAATAGAGCAATGCCATGCGGCATTAATTCAAGAGAAGAAGCTGCAAATTCCAGGCCCTTTTCGAAGGCTTGTTTTCACAATGAATTAATGGGCCTTAATTTAACACAGCATCAACAAACCCGGCTGCTGCAGGAATTCCAAGTAGCTGCTCTCTGCACCGGTCCTGGCTCTCAGCTGCCACCTGTTAGCGCAGCAACCTTGCTCATCACTGTGCAAAATTATAATCGTAATAGCCAGTATTTACCAAGTGCTCACTTTGTGCCAAGCACTGCGCTGAGTGCTTCACATTTCTTCAATCTTCACAAAAAGCCTTTGAAATCAGCACTATTACTATATTCCCATTTTGTAGAAAGGAAACTTAAAAAGGTAAAGTAAGTTTCTGAAGATCGCACGGACAGGAAGTGGTGGAGCCAAAGTGAGGACCCATGTGTTGATGGTGATCTCCAGAAAACTCTTCTTTTGGGGGTTCAGGTTCCCGAAATCCACCGCTTTGTAACTAGGTGTATTAGCTTCCTAGGACTGCCATAACAAAATACCACAACCGGGGATGGATTTAAACAATGGAAACCTACTCTATCACACTTTGGAGGCTAGGGGTCTGAATTCGGGGCGTCAGCAGAGCCGTGTTCTCTCTGAAGGCTGTAGGGGAAAATCCTTTCTTCCCTCTACGAGCTCCTGGTAGCTCCAGAAGTTCCATGGCTTGGGGCAGCATCACTCCAAGATCACATGGTCATCTGCCCTCTGTCTCTCTGTGTCTCTTCTCCTGTTTTATAAGAGGACACCACTCAGATTGGATTAGGATCCATTCCACTCCAGTATGACCTCGTGTCAACAGATAACATCTTCAAAGAACTTTTTCCAAACAAAGTCACGTTCACAGGTACCAGGGGTTAGGATTTCAACGTTAATGTTGGGAACACAACTCAACCCGTAACACCAGGTCTTTTCCTTTTGCTCCCCAGGCTGTCCTCTAAATTAGATGAAACTTTTAGGCCTTAAATATAACACAGGCTGATGCAAATTAAAAAGAAGTCCTGGTGGCACAGGGGTTAAAGCACTAACTGAAAGGTCAGCAGTTCAAAACCACCGAGCGGTCTGCAGGAGAAAGACGCTGTAGTCTGCTTCTGTCCAGATGACAGCCTTGGCAGACCCACAGCCATGTTCACTGAGGCATTATTCACAACAGCAAAAAGATGGAAACAACCTAAGTGCCCATGCACAGATGACTGGATAAACAAACTATGGTACATACACACAACGGAATAGTGCAAAATGATAAACAATGATGAATCTGTGAAACATGAATGAATCTGGAGGGCATTATGCTGAGTGAAATACATCAATCACCAAAGGACAGATATTGTGTGAGACCTTATTATAAAAACCCAGGAAAAGGTTTACCCACAGAAAAAACAAAATAATCTTTGATGGTTACAAGTGAGGGGAGGGATGGGGAAGAGAGAAATCACTAACTAGATAGTTGACAAGTGCTAATTTTGGTGAAGGGAAAGACAACACACAACATAGAGGAAGCCAACACAACTTGACCAAGGCAAAATCATAGAAGCTTCCTAGACACATCAAAATACCTTGAGGGACCAAGTTATTGGGGCTGGAGGTTAGGGATCATGTTCTCAGGGGACATCTAGGGCAACTGGCATAACATAGTTCATAAAGAAAATGTTCTATATCCTACTTTGGTGAGCAAAGTCTGGGATCTTAAAAGCTTGCAAGCGGCCTTCTAAGATGAATCTATTGGTCCCATCACATTCCGAGCAAAGGAGAATGAAGAAAGCCAAAGACACAAGGAAAATATTAGTCCAAAAGACTAATGAACCACAGCTTCCACCAACCTGAGCCCAGAAGAACTAGGTGGTGCCAGGCTACCACCCGCTGTAACAAGGATCACAGTAGAGGGTAAAGACAGAGCAGTAAAAAAAATGTAGAAAAAAAATCCAAATTCACACACAAAAAAGACTAGATTACTGATCTGACAGCACTGGAAGACTCCCCAGGACTATGGCCCCTGGACACCCTGTTAACTCAGAGCTAAAGCCACTCCTGAAATCCACCTTTCAGCTAAAGATTAGACATGCCTATAAAACAAACAATAATACACATGTCAAGTATACGACACCAAATGGGTAACATCTGCCCAAAAGCAAAGACAAGAAGGAAGGAAGGGACGGGAAAACTGGATGTATGGACGTGGAGGACTCAGGGCAGAAAGGGAATTGGGAAGAGTGCTGACATATCACGGGGATTGCAACCAATACTGCAAAACAATTACTGTATAAATTTTTGAATCAGAGACTAATCTGTGCTATAAACTTTCACCTAAAACACAATTTAAAAAAAAAAAGGATTACATCTGGAAGGCATTATGCTGAGTGAAATTAGTCAGTTGCAAAAGGACAAATATTGTATGAGCCCACTATATAAGAACTCAAGAAAAAGTTTAAACACAGAAGAAAATATCCTTTGATGGTTACGAGGTGGGGGAGAGAGGGACGGAGAGGGCTATTCACCAATTAGATAGTTGACAAGAACTATTTTAGGTGAAGGGAAAGACAACACATAATACAGGGGAAGTCAGCACGACTGGACTAAACCAAAAGCAAAGAAGTTTCCTTAATACAACCAAATGCTTCGAAGGCCAGAGTAGCAGGTAGAGGGGCTTGGGGACCATGGTTTCAGGGGACATCTAGGTCAATTTGTAAGCAAAATATATTAAGAAAATGTTCTACATCCCACATTGACAAGTGGCGTCTAGTGTCTTAAATGCTAGCAAGTGGCCATCTAAGATGTCTCAATTTGTCTCAACCTACCTGGAGCAAAGGAGAATGAAGAACACCAAAGATATAAGGTAAAGATGAGCCCAAGTGACAGAAAGGGCCACACAAACCAGAGGCTGCATCAGCCTGAGATCAGAAGAACTAGATGGTGCCCGGCTACCACCGATGACTGCCCTGGCAGGGAACACAACAGAGATTCCCTGATGGGGCAGGAGGACAGTGGGATGTAGATCTCAAATTCTCATAAAAAGACCAGACTTAATGGTCTGACGGACACCAGAGGGACTCCAGAGGTCATGATCCCTGGACGCTCTGTTAGCCCAAGACTGGAACCATTCCTGAAGCCAACTCTTCAGGCAGGGATTGGACTGGACTATAAGAGAGAAAATGATACTGGTGAGGAGCGAGCTTCTTGGCTCAGGTAGACACATGCGACTATGTGGGCAGCTCCTGTCTGGGGCGAGATGAGAGGGCAGAGGGGGATAGGAGTTGGTTGAATGGACACGGGGAATACAGGGTGGAGAGGAGGAGTGTGCTGTCTCATTAGAGGGAGAGCAGCTAGGAGTACATAGCAAGGTGTGTATAATAAGTTTTTGTATGAGAGGCTGACTTGATTTGTAAACTTTTACTTAAAGCACAATAATAATAATAAAAAAAAAACTAGACAATAAAAGCTCCAAACTCAAAAACAAACAACCAAAAATAAAGGATTACAGCCTTGGAAACCCTATGGGGCAGTTCTACTCTGTCCCATAGGGTCACTATGAGTCAGAATCGACTTGACGGCATGGGTTTGTGTTTTTTGTTTGCATGCAACTTGATTATAACGCAGCTGGAAATAAATTAAAAGGAATAAAATTTAAAAGGATTGCTGGGTTGCTTGTGCCTGAGCAGTGCCACCCTGGATCCCTGGCTATAGCCAGCTCGCCAGGGCAGCCTTGCTGGTGCTGTAGTCTTGCCAAGACCCTCATGCAGGGTTGCCCCATTGCTTAGCCATCTATAGGCTATCAGTGCCCCTCCCCACCCTTACCAGGTATCAGTGCATCTGCCAGGCTGGGGATGCTCGCCTTTCCTCCTCACTGCAGGGTGGAATTAAAGCTTCTCAATTCGTGTTTTCTATGCAAAAACCTAGTCATGCCAAGCCAAAAAGACCTGCTCTTAGTTCCAGTTTGGAACTAGAAAATTTCACTTTCAAGCAGCTAACACTCTCCACAGAAGAAAGGCCTGGCAATCTACTTCTGAAAAACCAACCAGTGAAAACCCTGCAGAGCACAGCTCTACTCTGACACACACAGGGTCACCATGAGTTGGGGTCAACTCGACGGCACATGTGTCCTTAACTCCTGCCACACATGGCTTTCCTTTCCTGTCCAAGAACCTGATTTGACTTAGCCGCTGATGTTTCAGCATTTCCTATGTGGTAGACTCTTTTTGAGGAAACCCTGGTGGCGTTGTGGTTAAGAGTTCGGCTGCTAACCAAAAGGCTGGCAGTTTGAATCCACCAGGCGCCCCTTGAAAACCATGTGGAGCAGCTCTACCCTGTCCTACAGGGTCACTATGTGTCGGAATCAACTCAACGGCAACTGATTTTCAGCCTCCTTTTGAGGGCCTCAGAACCGATGAGCCAGGAATAGCCTTGCCTTCAAAAGAAGTCCACAGGCCAGTGAGAGATCCTGCCCCATACACCACTTTCTCCAGAAGTCAGACAGCGGTCAATTAGGTAACAGCCACCACAAAGGGCTTAATGGGAGGGGACAACTGATGGTCTGTGGCTTAGTCCTGGAAGGTTTCAGAGAAAGGCTGACATGTGATCAGGCCTTGAAAGATGGGTAGGGTATCAACTCAGCAGAGACAGGAAGGACGGCGGACCAGGAAACAGGACCAGCAGGAAGTAAGGCAGGGAGTAGTGAGCACACATGACACCCTGAAAGAATGGAGTCATCTGGGGAGCTAGGAACATAAACGTCAAGGGGGCAGGAAACAGGAATGGTGAGAGACGAAGCACCATGAGAACGAGCCTTTAATGCCCTGTCAAGCATTTGGGACATTGTCCCCAGGCACTGTTGTTGTTGTTAGCTGCTGCTGAGTTGAGCTCTGACTCATGGCAACCCCATGCACAACGGATCAGACCATCGTAATCCATAAGGGTTTTCATTAGCTGATTTTCAGAAGTAGAGTGCCAGGACTTTCTTCCTAGTTCTTCTTAGTCTGACAGCTCCCCTGAAACCCGTTCGGCATACTAGCACCACACAAGCCCCCGCTGACAGCTGGGGGCGGGGTTGCACGTGAGGCGCATTGGCCAGATCAAACCCAGGTCTCCTGCATGGAAGGTGAGGATCCTACCACTGAACCACCGCTTGCCCCCTCCTCAGGCACCAGGGAGCCATAAGTGCTTCTGAGCAGGAGAGCAAGATGATCTGATCTTTTTAGAAGGAGCACACTTGTGTCAACATGGAGGACAGATTACAGAGAAGAGCCCGGATGCGGAAAATGATCCATAAATAAGCAAATAACCTCAGGGACCATCTTTTCATTCTCCGGTGGTAATGGCATGTTTGTGACATAGATCTTCTACTTTCTCCACAAACGGCACTCAAAAACTCTTTAATATGTGATCATGGACAGGAAACCCACTGGATCTTCCTGGGAAAGGTAGCTCACTGTTGAACCGCAGCATTTGGTCTTCTCGTGAAGAAACCTGAAGGATGAGGTTGTAATTCATATGATTGTATTTTTTAAAACCAACAGTTTCTTCCTCTGACCAAGTGTCATTAAAAATAAATACATAAATAAGTTCATAGCCACACTGAAAAACAAGGAAGAATACCATTGACAAAAGATAACAATTACAATCTTATACAGTAAAATCCATGAAAGCCAGAACCTGTGTAAGGCGGTAACCTGCCAGAGAAGGAAAACTCAAATATTTCCACTAATAAAAAGCGACAGAAAAGTGGTAAGCTACACCCTGTCAAAGGTGGAAAACTTTTGAGACCCGGAAAAACAAAGCAGTCCCGTCGAGTTCCACCTCTCACAAGTTTCACTGTACATTGAACAGCAAAGGTTTTAATTACATAAAGGAAAAAAAAAAAACTTTGAGAAAACTGAGAAGGCAAACTACCAGCATAGTAGGATACGTTAACATACCTGATCAAGTTATCTGATCAAGTACACACACACACAGACACAGAGACACACAGAGACACACAGACACACAGACACACGCATGCAAAATACAGAGAACTCATTTACAATGAACCGGTTTGACTCAGTAGCCTTTATTACCTGCAAACAAAGCACTGTGCATTTACAAAGACTGACCAGGACCAGATTACAAAGAAAACTTCAGTAAATTCAAAAAATTAATCGGACATTATCAAGGTATATTCTCTGGCTCCAATACAATAAAACCAGAAATACTGAACAAAAGAATAATATCAAAAAAGTAATCACATTTTTTCAAATGCACTTTTCAAAGGTAAATCAAAATCAAAATTACAGATCATTTAAAAATTAAAGACCTGAGATCACTAGATACGAAACCCCATGCGATAAAGACCAAATGCTCAACTTAAAGACAAACTGACCATAAAAAATACTTTTATTATTAAAGGAGAAAAAGTGGAAATAAATCAACCAAACTTTCAATTCAATAAATTAGACAATAAGTTACAGGTTTAAAATTAAAAAAAAAAAAAATGAAAGATTTAATCTTTGTGGTTTAAAGCAAAAAAGAATGAATGAGAAAGGAAAAAAGTTCTATAGAACTGAACAAATTAAAAAGGGGTTATTGGAAAACTGATAAAACGGACAAACCTCTGGTAAGCCTAGAGATAAAAGAAGCATAAATAAATAATCAATGTTTAAAAAGTAACCAGAGGTATAAAGGAGATTCGAGATTACTATAGAATACTAGATACAATGTTGAAAATAGATATGAAATAATGATTTTCCTAGAAAATATAAATGCTGAACTTGACTCAGAGTGAGGCAAAAATCTAAGATCAGTGAAACATAGAAGAAACTGATGAGATTGTTCAAAAAAAAAAAAAAAAACCCACCCAAAAGGCACCAAAGTCAAAGGCTTTATAGGAAACGTCTACTAAACATTCAAGGATTGAATGGGTTTCGTGTTGTTTAAACTGCTCTACAGCATGGGAAACGATGGAAGCCCTCTCACATCATTTTAGGAGATAACAAAACTCTAAATAAAAGCATGCAAACATCACAGGTGCACACACACACACACACAAACACACACAGACACACACACTAAGAATCTATAAACCAATCCACTTAGAAACACAGAAGCAGCAATTTGAAATAAAACATTAGCAAATTAAATTCAGTCGTGCACTAAAAGAAGAGTTCAGCAGGTACAACTAAGATTTATTCTAGCAATACAAGGATTGTTCAACACCCGTAAAAAACATTAACATAATTTATATAATAATAGTTAACAAAAAGTCTACCGAGGCATTTCTGCTTCCAGGAAGATGGAGTAGATGTGCTTTTCCCTATTCTTCCTGCTAGGTACAGCTAAAATCTCCGGAGATTGTATTTAAACATAAGCATAAGAAGACTCTGAAAGGTAGAAAGAAGAAGGCAAATCATCTTGGGATTTCGAGTCCCAAGGAAAAGCCTGGCAGTGAGTTCCTTGTTTGTTTGTTTGTTTGTTTTGCTTCACGTATCCCAGATCTAAAGGTAAAGAAGGTGCCCACTTGTGAACATCAACAGTTACTCATTAGTTAGTCACCGTTAGTTGCTGTCGAGTCCATTCTGACTCACGGAGACTCCATGTGTGCAGAGTAGAACAGATCCATAGGGTTTTCAAGGCTGTCATCTTTCAGAAGCAGATCTCCAGGCCTGAAAAGCCCCTACAAAAGTCTGCTTTTTCAAGCCAAAGGGTGAGGAAAGGATCAGCTGAGCAAGACAGGAAATGTTTAGGTAATAAAGTCTCTACTCTAGCCACAGAACAACACTGTGGCCCTACCCCACCCACATCAGCAAAGGTCAAATGGAGAGCATAGATTTCCATGCTTCCCAGCCTGGAACAAGGCACCAGGGTGGTGTCGGGGAAGGTCACATAGGGAACTAGGACTTTTATCCCCTCCAGGTGGTAACAAGCTTACTCCCACCCCCACTACCTCAGTGCCGTGGAGACCACGTGGCAAGCCTGAACTTCTACTACCACCAGGCAGTAATGAGGTGTCCCCACCCAGAAGTAATGAGGCCCACAACCCTGTGATGTCACTGAAAGCTACATGGGGAGCAGTAGGAGGCTGATACTCCCACTCCCATCCAGGGAGATATCAGAAAGAAAATGACAAGAGAGAGAATCTAAGACCATCAAGAAGGAAGAAAGAACATGGTAATAATCAAATTATGATTAAATACAGTAGATTTTCCTTCTCCCTTTGACTTTTCTAAATTACATTTGACAGCTGAAGCAAAAATTATAACACTTCCTCAGGTGGTTTTAAATATATGTAGAGGAAATATTTAAGACAATTATATTATAAATGGTTGAAGGATAAAAAGACGTAAGAAGAGACAAGGTTTCTGCACTTCCCTTAAACTGGTAAAATGACAACAGCAGTAGACTATAGTAAGTTATGCATATATAATGTAATACCTGGAGAACAACTCAAAAAGCTTTACAAAGAGATATACTCTAAAACAGTACAGATAAATCAAAATGGGATGCTAAAAATGTTCAAGTAACCCATGGGAAGGCAGGAAAAAAGAAAACAGAAACAGAAGATGGATAGCACAAACAAAAAATAAAATGAGAACTCCTAGCAACCCTATAGGACAGAGTAGAACCGCCCCATAGTGTTTCTAAGGAGTGGCTGGTAGATTCGAACTGCTGATCTTTGGTTAGCAGCCATAGCTCTAAACCGCTGTGCCACAAGGGCTCCACTTAAGCCCTAACATATCAATAATTAGTTAATGTAAATAGTCTAAATACACCAACTAGAAAACAAAAATTGGCAAAGCAGATTTAAAAACATGACCCAACTATACACCCTCTACAAGAAAGTCACCTCAAACATAACAATATAGGCAGGTTGAAACTAAAAGGATGGAAAAAGATATATTATGCAAACAATCAACAGAAAACAGGAGTGCCTTTATTAGTATCAGATAAAGTAGACCTCAGGGCAAAGAAAGCTACTAGAGAGAAAGAGGGAAATTATACAGTGATAAAAAGGGCAAATCTGCTTAGAAGACATACCCAAACCCCAACGCCATCGAGTTGATTCTTACTCATAGCAACCCTATAGGACAGAGTGTAACTGCCCCATAGAGTTTCCAAGGAGGGCCTGGCAGATTCGAACTGCCCACGCTTTGGTTAACAGCTGTAGCACTTAACCACTACGCCACCAGGGTTTCCCTAGAAGACATAGCAATCCTAAATGTGTATGCACCAAAAAACAGAACTGCAAAATATGTCAAGCAAAAACTGATAGAACGAAAAGAAGAAATAGACAAATCCACCGTTATATTTGGAGACTTAACTAGACAGAAAGGATGTTAAAAGTATAGAAAAACAAATTACAGGCTAGAAGAAAATATTTGCAAACCACATGTATAACAAAGGACTAGTATACAAAGAGCTCTCAAAACTCAAAAGCACAAAAAAAAAAAAACCAAGGGAAACCAATTTAAAAGATGGGCAAAAGACATGAACAGACATTTCACTGAAGAGGATATACAGATGGCAGTAGTCATTAAGGAAATGCAAATTAAAGCCACAATGAGATATCACTAGACACATATCAGAATGGCTAAAATAAAAATATTGACAAGACCAAGTGCTGGTAAGGATGCAGAGGACCTGGGTCATTCGTTCACTGCCAGTGAGAATATAAAATGGTACAGCCGCTTTGGAAAACAACTTAGCAGCTTCTTTAAAAACTAAATATATGATTACTGTTATTGTTGTTAGGTGCCATTGAGACGGTTCTGACTCACAGTGACCCTGGGTACAGCAGAATGAAACACTGCCCCGGTCCCGCACCATACTCACAATCATTGCTGTGTTTCAGCCCGTTGTTGCACCCACTGTGTCGATCCATCTTCCTGAGGGTCTTCCTCTTTTTCACCGACCCTCTACTTTACCAAGCATGATGTCCTTCTCCAGGGACTGGTCCCTCCTGATAACATGTCCAAATTATGTAAGACGAAGTCTCACCATCCTTGTTTCCAAGGAGCGCTCTGGCTGTACTTCTTCCAACATAGATTTGTTCGTTCTTCCGGCAGTCCATGGTATATTCGGTATTTTTCCTAATTACAATTAATTACGTAATTATAAGTCAAAAAAAAAAAAGCCAATGAAAATGAGGAAGACCCTTAACAAGACGGATTGACACGGCAGCTACAACAATGGGCTGAGACAGCAACGATCGTGAGGGTGGTGCAGGACCAGGTGGGGTTTTGTTCTACTGTATATAAGGTCACTAAGCATCAGAACCAACTCGACAGCACCTCACAAGAACAGCATACGGTCCAACAATTACACCCCTGGGTATGTATCCCAGATAAAAGACAATTTCTCATCACCCGAAAACTTCGCGAGGTCCAATCCACCCCCTTCAGAGCAAGCCCTCAAGCGCTCTCAGCCTCTCAGTGTGTAAGGGGCTGAGGCCGGCCGGCTGGGGAACTGCCCAGAACCCACGGCCCAGAGCAGCCTTGCCAGCGTCAGCCTTCTCAGACGTGCTGAGCACAACTCCCTCCCTCCCGCCTTGGCACCTCCTCCCAGGGAGGTTATCCGATAAGTTCGCCTGGGAGGGGATGGTGGTGTTGCACACTGATCTCACAGCAGCTCAGCAGCCAGGCATCTCCTCCGCTGTATTGTCATCTCTCCATCTGGGCCCCATGGGTTGCCTTCAACACACTAATCAAGGATTAAGGAAAAGGCAAAAAAAAAAAAAAAAAGAAAAATCAACGGGCTGGCTTGTTTTCCCACTGAGGCCTCCTGAGACTATCTGCCTGAAAGTACATTTTGGAGAGACCAGTACTAACCCCTCATCTGGGCACAGGTGGAATCCTGTTATCAATTACCATAACAGGGCTGGGCGCTGGAAGACATCTTCCTGTGGCAGGGGTTGAAGTAGAATGAGGGGCTGAGGGAGATGAGTAGAGCTTTGGAGAAGGAATCAGACCCTAGGGTGAGGGAAATGTGCCCCCGTTTTGACTAATGAGGGAATCCCTGGGTGGTATAAATGGTTAGTGTACTCAGCTGCTCACCGAAAGTTCGAAGGGTCAAGTCCACCTAGAGACGCCTTGGAAGAAACTCTGGCAATCTACTTCTGAAAAATCAGCCACTGAGACCCCTGTGGAGCACAATACTACCCTGACACACACGGGGTCACTTGTGAGTCAGAACCGACTCGACAGCAACTAGTTAACTGGTTTTGACCAAAGCTGAAAACAATAGTCAACTTTGGCCAAGCTAAGGGTTCAGTCTACAATCAGATTCAAGCTTCATTACATGGCCTGTAGCCAGAGGAATCGCGTTATCCTCCTAGGGAGCTAATAACGTTTCGTACTAACCAAATCTCATTGCAGTAGAATCTCCCTGGCTTTTTGAAATCCAATAGTGTTGCTGAGGGAAAACATCATTTAAACAGCAGCCCGTGGACCAGGAGCAGAGAGCACCAGGGGGAGGATGACATCAAGGCGGCTTTTTCCAGTCTGAACGCTGTTTCTTCTAAAACAGATATAGGGAAACCATGGCCATTGGGCGAAATCTGTGAGCTCAGAATGGTTTTTACATTTTCAAAGGGTCGCAAAAAAAAGGAGAAGACAAAGAAAATGTCACCACATGTGGCCCATGAAGTCCCAAATATTTACTATCTGGCCTTTAGAAGGAAAAGTTTGCCAGCCCCTAGTCAAAAGCAAAGGGCAAGAATTTCAATTACAGTCCACAAACTTAGGTGTGAAGAAAAACATAGCTTAAGGTCTTTGTAAATGAACTCCATTGCAAGCTCTCTTTCTGCCAGGTGGCGCAGTGGTTAAGTGCTACGGCTCTTAACCAAAAGGTCAGCAGTTCAAATTCGCCAGGCGCTCCCTGGAAACTCTATGGGGCAGTTCCACTCTGCCCTACAGGGTCGCTATGAGTCGGAATCGACTCGACAGCAGCGGGTTTTGTTTTTTTTTCTGCCAGGGTGGTACAAGCCAATCTGTCACCTTGGGATCCTGCCTTACCGAGGGGTTGGGGCCATGTTCTTGCATTGTTCCGAGGCAATCGGGTGCTTCGATGTCATCCATCCACACAAGCACCCACTGAGGTGCCCATCGTCCTCTCTGGTCCTCACAGGTCCCTCATTCCCACATATCTGTTCCCTTCAAGGAGTCACTGGTTGATGCAAACAGTTAATGTGCTCAGCTGCTAACCAAACTGTTGGAGGTTCAAGCCAACCCAGAGCGACCTTGGAAGAAAGGCCTAGTGATTTGCTTCCAAAAAGTCAGCCATGAAAACCCTATGGAGCACAGTTCTACCCCGACACACATGGTGCCGCCATGAGTCAGAATCGACTAAATAGCAACTGCTTTGGTGTTTTTGTTTGGTTGTGTTGGTCCCTTCCAGCCTGTGAGTGAGTTCCTGCGTCTCTGTGGCTTGCCAAAAAACCCAGGAATCATTCAGCTGCTTCAGGGAGCAGGGATTTCCGTGGATCGTTACTGACTCCATCTATCCAGACCTTCTTCCTCTATCCTTCCCTGAGGGTCCACCTAGAGACTGGGGCCGAGGTCATCTCTGCTCCCAGGCCCTACAAACTTCTTTTGGGTCATGCTGCCTCCCCAAGGCTCCCCAGGAGACAGGGAACAGAGTTTGCTCCACCTGAGACACACACACAACTGTACCCTCAGTCTCGCCACCATCTTGTTTATTTTCTTGCCCTAGCGTATGGAATTGTTTCTGTTCCAGACCCCAGATGGCAGCTATGTCTCTCAGCCTTCTGGTCTTAAACACCTTTGTCTAAAGGTCCAAAAGGGCTTTGTGTTCTCTCTAACAGCATTATGTTTGAGCATAAAATCCAGGAATAGAATTCACAACTATTTCCTTCCTGCCAAACCTCGTCCCTTTTCTGAGGCAATGAACACAGAATGATCAGGCTGCTTGGAACCAGAAGGAGAGAAATACTAAAGGAGGGTGAAAAAAGCTCTGTAGTAGTTCATGAATATAGATTGTGAATATTAATATTCACCAATAAGACATTGTTCATTTATTATTTATTTATGCCTTTTACATACTGGATTCGGCTCACAGTGACTCTCAAGAGCCAACTGTTAAATTTTCAAGAAATTTGCGAGTCAGTTGTTAAACGCTTGGTAGCTTGAAATCACAGGAGCCCTGGTCGTGCAGTGGTTAAGCCCTTAGCTGCTAATCAAAAGGTCGGTGGTTCAAACCCACCAGCTGCTCCATGGGAAAAAGATATGGCAGTCTGCTTCCGTAAAGGTCACAGCCTCAGAAACCCTGTGAGGCAGCTCTACTCTCCCCTGTAGGGATGAGTCAGAATTGACCCGACGGCAACAGGTTTGGTTTTGGGTTTGAGCTTGAAATCAGCCATGTGGAAGTACTTATACCACATAAATTGGCAAATGCTCAAATTAGGATCTCTCCCCCATCTCCAGACAGCCACTTGGTAAACATTTACTAGCACACCACTGTTTATATCCCACCTCATTCCATAAAGTACTTAAGGTGGATTTTCCAAAGTTTGGTGTGTTAGAGACATCAATTGTTGCCAGTCCCATGTACACCTATTTCTAATGGAATGTTTTCTACCCACAACTCCTGCTAACTAAGCAGCCACATTTTATACCTGCTGTATGCTATCCACATGCAGCCATGGCTAACTGGCCTAGATTGGGCACTTGGCCCAATGCCAGGCAATCCATAAACTAGCCAGAACACCAAGTCTTGGATATCTTGCCTCGGCAAGGTGAGCCTGTACAGGATTTGGTTTATGTGCCACACTGGCTCGGCAAATTCACCAGATTCACCAGATTTCTAGCTGGACTGGCCATAGCAATGGCTTGTCCCATTCCTGTGGTCATGCATACCGGTTGCTGCTTTCTCTGCCACTGTCACAACCTGATGGGCTTGCTGTGGCAGCTGCTCAGCTCCTTCACAGGCACACCTCAAGCCACAGCACTGCACACCTGCTCCACTGGCCTCTTGCCTCCCACCTCAGGGCCTCCCTGTTGCCTCTGAGATAACAGACCCCATGGAACACACTTGGAGCTCCCATACGAACTCCTGTACATGGGGGGAGGTAACACCCCTTTGGACAATTTTTAACCAAGGGCGTATGGGAACCGAGAGATAAATTCTTATCCCTTCTTTCCCATAGAGTCTAGGACCGATTGATATTTGGAAACAGATAACTGTGTTGTAGGGCCTTCCTGTGCATTGTAAGACCCTTAGCAGCATCTCTGGCCTCTACTCAGGAAATGCTAGTTGTACCCCCTAGCTGTAACAACCAAAAGTACCTCCCCATTGCCAAATGTCTCTGGGGGGGCAAAATCACCTCCATTTCAGAACCACTGGTCTAGACAGACGATTTGGAGATGGTTGGGTTTTATATGGCCTCTCTGAAGGCATCCTGCAAGACCCAGAAACCAGCTTGTTCTGGAAGTTGTGGCCAGTTTAGCAACACCCCCTCTTATATTTGCTCCCCCTTATTTCCCACCTTACTCCCCTTTTCCCTCACTCCCGCTTCCCTGATACTGCACTTCTCAATAACACATAAGCTTTTGCTTCTGGTTCTGTTTTCTGGAGAACCTGGACTAAGGCACTTGCTAATCAGATTCCCTGTCAAGAATCTGAACCAGAGGAATGTTGCCATTGGGTGATGGCGGCTGCAGCAGGAAATGTGTAGTGTTGGGGCTGAAGAAGTCCCCCTTGGCTGAAATTTGGGGGACACAGGAGTCATGAATAGACACAAAGCAAAATACGCCAGTCTGCAAAGAATGATACAGAATAGAAGCACAGAGAAGCAGACCTGCTAAGAGAGCGAGAGCAAGACTGGGAGAGAACAAAGACTCCTGTTATACTCTCACAGTAAACTCTTTCCTTGAGTTAGCTTAAGTGGGTTTCTCTCACAACAGAAAAAGCCCCAACTGAAACATTGGAAACACCCCGATTTTCCACAGAACTCATCCAACGTGGATTTCAGCTCAATTTAAGGAAGAACATTGTAACAACTAGAGCAATTCTCTCTCAGAACGCGGAGAGGCGAGACTAGAGACTATGAGTCCCTGCCACTGGGGTCGTTTCACCAGGGAGTGGGCAGCTAGCCTTCCATCAGAAATACGGCAGGGGCGGGGGATCTCCGTAGATCCCTGGATGGCTCAAATTGTGTACACTCGACTACTAACCTAAATGTTGGTGGGGCCCCAGAAGAAAGACAATCTGCTTCCATAAAGATTACAGTCAAGAAAACTCTATGGAGCAGTTCTACTTTGTAACACACAGGGTCGCCTGAGTTGAAATCAACTCCATGGCAACTGGCTTTTTTTGTTTGTTTGTTTGAAGGATCTCACACTTGATAACTGAGGCGGGGTGGCCTGGGTGACCCCTACAATCCCTCTCTCCTCCTGACTCTGAACCTCTGTGATTCCTGGACTAGATGATGAAAAATTTAATCTAATTTCTCTGTCCTGATTCTCCAGCCAGTTTGCTGTGCACTCTTGAGCCCCTGCCTTCGATTTAAGTCTTGTTTTTCTCATCTGCATAGAAAGAGGTTTGATGTCATGCTTGTGAAATATTTGAAACACACGATGTTCAAATGGCGGATGTCAGAATCATGAGGCCAAGTAATGCCAGCAGGTGAGAACCTAAGGAAGCCCATAGAGAACAGGATAATGACGTACAGCGGAGTCCAAAAATCTGGCTCCATTAGCACAGGATGCAAAGAACATGACTCTGCATCAACAGGCAGAAAAAAGAACTCAGGGAAAAAACAGCTTCAATTTCATTGCATTGGCTGTGTGGCACAGCTGCCAAGAAATAAATGCCATCTGAATCACATCAATAGAAACACAGAGTCATCTCACAGTGGCCATCTCACTCTCCTCTACACTGTTCTAGACTCATCTCGGGTACTGAGTCTTCCATACTCTCAAAGCAACATGAACAAATTGGACTTGACCAAATGAGGGTGGCCTAAGTAAAGCAAGGACCAGAATCCACCACGTTGGAAGAACATCTAGAGGAGCTAGACATACTCCTCCTGGAAAAGGGAAGACGTGGGAGAACAGGAGCACCACCGTCAAAGATCTGAAGGGCTGTCATGAGTCAGAGGGAACAGACTTGTGCCGTGTGGCCCCATCATCCAGACCTAGTTCAAGGAACCCAAGTGGGTAAAAGCTACTGGGTGACTGGTCATATCTAAATCTGGGGCAGAGCTTTCCCATACTCGGAACTCTCCACAGATGGATTAGACTGCCTTAAGAGAAGGGTGGTGCAAAGAGTCAATGCGTTCGGCTGCTCACCAAAAGGCTGGGAGTTCAAGTCCACCCAGAAGTGCCTCGGAAAAAAAGTCCTGGTGATCTACTTCCAAAAAACCAGCCACTGAAAATCCTATGGAGCACAGTTCTACACTGGCACACATGCGGCCGCCATGAATCGAAATTGACTTGATGGCAACTGATTAGTTTTTGTTTATTGTTGTTGTCGTTTTTGAGAGGAAGGGACCTGGATGTATTCCGCAGGGCCTGGATGGAAACAATGGTCATAATCATCAGAGCTACCAACTGTTGAGTGCTTACTGCATACTAAGTACTGAAATAAGCACAGGACACATGTGTGATCTTTACAACAATGCTAGGAGGCAGGTATTACTATCCTCTATTTACAGTGAAGGAAACTGAAGCTAGAAGTGTCTAGTTGGTGGAAGATCTAGAATCCAAGACTCTACCCTCTGACTCTAAAGCATGTGCTCGGCTGCTACTGAACTTGGCAGAGATGCTGCAGAAAAGACAGAGGCATCTCTGAAAGCATAATAATGATAAGAGCCAATGCCTGCATGGCCCTTCAGATGGGTCAGCCCAATTCTGAGGCGACCCTACAGAACAGTGTAGAACAGCCCCATAGGGTTTCCAAGGAGCAGCTGGCGGATTCGAACTGCCAACCTTTTGGCTAGCAGCCTGAGCTCTTAACCACTGTGCTACCAGGGCTCCTGTTTTACTTGTATCAACTACGTATGTCACTTATCTCACAACATCCATATGAGGCAGCGACTATTATTACCATCCCCCTTTTGCAGAAGGTGAGACTGAAGCATGAAAGCTTAAGTAACCTGTCCAAGGTCACCAGTGAGTAAGTGATGGAGTTGGGATGTTCTTAACTGCTACACTATTCTGCCACCCACCTGAACTAGGACTAGAACGTCTCTCTCTAAGTGTCCTTCTGGATTTCAGCACATAAGAGAGTCAGGTAGAGACCAGCCCTTTCTCCCATGGCTCACCACACACTCTTGCCAAATTCACCCTTTGGTAGGTGGTGCCCTTGGCCCCTGGAGTAGCTGGGTTTTGTCTCTTCCCAGCTCCAATCTCATATAACAGGCACTCTGTTTCTCAGGGGTGGTGAACCCTGTCCTTGGATTCCAATGCCAGCCACACCACCTGCCCTTCCCAGAGCTCAGCCAGGGGAACCTCACTCTGCCTCTCTGCCACTTAACTCCAGTCTCAGACAACGGCAGCTATTTTGGGTGAGAAATGGGGCAGGCAGAAAAAATTTCATTCAAGCAATTAAAGAATCACTGCATTTTTCATGATTAACTTCATGTTCGCAGATTGAATGCAAAAAGCTGTTAGCCGAGCATTTCCATTTCTGTACCCGACATGAGCAATGGGAATATTTGTTCTGCCCGGGAGGATTACACCTTCCATTAATCTCCGTTTTATTGAAAGTTTAAATAACAGACAGACACAATGTGATCAATTAGCAGTGTAATTTCAAGGAGATGTCATAGTAAAATTCAGTCTCCAGCACGTTCACGGCAAAGATGCCTACAAGTTCTCTCCAGTCTCCTCTCACCATCACAGTGTGTATATTTTAATTGAAAGTTTATTCTGCTATGTGCCTCCTCTACTAAATTTTAATTTAACATTGTAATGAGAAGGGTGTTTCTGAGGAGCTCTTCACAGACAATCAAGGAGGTTTCACAAATTAAGAGAACAAGTGAATCTGCTGCACTTTCTTGGAGAGGAGACCTTGAATCCTTTGGAGAGAAACCCAGGGCCTGAAGAACCAGCCTAGGGGACATTTGGTGCCTGGGGCAGCTGGGCCAAAATGTGACTACATCATGAAAGCAGCAAGGGTCCCAAGAGCCTAGGATCTCAGGCCAGGCCATTTACAGGAGCAACTGGATAGTAAGAAGGAGTGGGTCCCTTCTCCCTTCTCCTGCCTGCCAGCCTCCCTCTAGCGCCCCCTATTGGCAAAGCCTAATAGGAAACCACTGACAAAGTAAAAGGAGTCCCTGGGTGGTACAAATGGGTAAGCACTCAACTAATAACCAAAATACTGCCTGTTTGAGCTCATCCAGAGGTGCCTTGGAAGAAAGGCCTGGCAAAAGGTCACATCTCAAAAACCCTATGGAGTGCAGTTCTACTCTGCAACACATGGGGTCACCATGAGTTGGAATCGACTGTATGACAACTGGCTTTGTTTTGTTTTGGGCAGAGTAAATTGTAGTTTGCAGAGTCTTTGCCCCAGCATTATAGAACAGAGGGCCCAAGGGTGGGTCTGGAGGTGAAAGGTAGCAGCTTAGAAACCAACATTCCACATTGGAAGCATCCCTTTGTCTCTCTGACCCTTAGCTTCCTCGACTGTAAAACAGGAATAGTAATATCGAATTGTCAGGGCTTTGGTGAAGATAAAATAAGATGGGAGAATTATTTGGAGGATATAATACAATGGTGGGAAGCATCGTTATTTTCCACTGTTTCTCTGAAAACTCACAAGGGAGCTTTTCCAGAAGGGAGGCTCTCTTTCAAGGATGACCTCCATCAAAAAATGATGTCATGTAGCAAAGGTTTCAGAGACATTTTGACCGGTTGAGAAGTCAGCCTGAAGCTCAGGCTGAGAAAGAAAGAATATGGAGGGACAAGAGTCTGCTCTTGTCCTCAACAGCAAAACAAGAGCAGAGTATCACCTATTCTGTTTCATCAAAGCCAGAAGTCAGTCATCACATGAGTCACTTCACTTGAGTCTTGAATTTAGACTCCACCAGACTGTGTCTAACTTACTGTCATAACCTAGAAGCCTGTGCAGCTCCTCGCATGTACTCAATAAATGTTTTGTGGATTTGAAGTAGAAGGAATTAGAGAACTTTTGACATTAGGTTCACTAGTGGCAACTGCTGGTGGAAGATGGTATTGCAACTCAGCTCTATTAGACCCTATACATGCCCAGATGTAAGCACATCTCTAGAAGCTACCAATATGGAATCAAGGAGTTTCCAAAAGAAGGAATAAATTGCTAATGTTTAGGATTTAAAGAGTTAAATAGCAAAGGGGAGGAAAGAGATGCAGTCTCTCAGATTTAAATGCCTCCCACTCTTGCCTTTGCTCACTCTGTTCCAATCACACATCCTTCCTGCCTTTCCTCAAACACACCAAACAGGCTCCTACCTCAGGTCCTTTGTTCTTGCTGTTCCCTTTGTCTGAAATGTTCCTCTCTCATATTTTTTCATGACTTTCTTCCTTACTTCAGGTCCCTGCTCAAATGCCACCTCCTCAGATGAGCCTTCTCTGACAAATCATCTAAAACATCAACAATTATCATCAATCTTGCTTCACTTATCTTCATTGCACTTATCACCTGACATTGTATTATATATCCATTTTTGTCTGTATCTTGGGAATGTAAACTCTGTAAGAGTAGATATCTATATTGTTCTCAGTTATATACCTAGCACCTAGTACAATGCCTAATTTATGATAGTCACTCAAAAATATGTTGAGCTATTAGAGAAAAATAAAAGAACGTGATATAACAAATTTTGGCAGTACTTTGAAGGTGATTCCTACATTAACAAGCTTGATATACGTTGTGCTGTGAAGAATTTTCCCAGCTGGGACTTGGCAAAAGTCTCATGAGAAGAGAGCCCCACAATCCAGAAATCAGGGATCCATCGGGGTAACGGGTTCTTCTGTTGTCTTTCCTTATATGCCCCTTCTGTACTTCACTGGTGACGTGTACTCCAAAGCCTAGAAAAGAATCCACATCTGTGTTCTCCTACCAATGGTAAAAGAGGCTCAAAGAGCCATCAATATACCCTAAGACCTCAGAAGTCATGGCCACAGGCCTTGAGAATGCTGGGATAGTCTGTGGAGTGCTTGTCAGTGGCCCACATTCATTTTATTGTTACCCTCTCTTTGTGTTCACATAAACCCCCCCCCAAAAAAAACCATTGCTCTCCAGTAATTAAATCTTCATAATAACACATCTCTGACTTAATAATAAAAGTCGATGAGGAACTAGGACTTATTTTACAGAAATTTGTTTTGCCACCAATTTGGCTGAAAGAGAACTCATTCTATAAAGCAATAACCATCTGGTTTTGCTGTCATCAATCCTAACCAGTCTATTCTATGTCATTCCAGTACGTTAAAGAGCAAATATCTGTAACTCAGTAACACAGAAAATCTTTAAACAATTAAGGCTGGAATGTAAATGGAGGCTAGCAAATTTCCTCATGAATACGGCTGGTATTGTTTTTATCAAACACAAGAAACGTGCTTAAGGATGGAGGAATTTTCTTTTATGATCTCCAGTTCAAGCTGTCAAAGTCAGCATGTAGCTTATCGTATCCAGATTCTAGGCTGGGTCTCCCAAATGAATTCCCAGAGTCAGGGTCTGAAGCGGGGTCATGTACCCCGATGTCTGGCCACACTAGTCAAGAGGGAAGGTGGGAAGAACAGGTTTCTGATATTCCTTGTGTCTTAGTTTCTTAGTGCTGTTATAACAGAAATACCCTAAGTGGGTGGCTTTAACAAACAGAAATTTTCTCATAGTTTAGGAAGCTAGAAGTCTGGATTCAGGGTACCAGCTCTAGGGGAAGGCTCTCTCTGTCCACTCTGGGGGAAAATCCTTATCTCAGCTTCTGTAACCCCAGGTTTCCTCAGTTCCTTGGCAATCTCCGTGTGGTATCTATCCTTCCCCTATTTTGTGCCTACCTGCTTCTGTACCTAATTTTCTCTTTATATCTCAAAAGTGGTTAGGTTTAAGACATACCCTATACTTATATGGAAACCATGGTGGCGTAATGGTTAAGAGCTATGGCAGGTAACCAAAAAAGTTCGGCAGTTCAAATCCATCAGGCGCTCCTTGAAAACTCTGTGGGGCAGTTATACTGTGTCCTATAGGGTCGCTATGAGTCAGAATCAACTCGATGGCGATGGGTTTCGGTTTTGTTTTTTGGTTTTGTTTTGCTTTATTTTGGTATACTGATATGGCCTCATTAGCATACAAAGAAAATCCTATTCCCAAATGGAATTACATCCTCAGATATACATGTTAGGATTCCAACACATATTTTGGGGGACGCAATTCAGCCTATAACACCTGGCTTCCTTCTCCTCCTCCAGGCAGATGTCAACACATCTCACAGATGACACACCTTCCACCCCTCTGACCTAAGAACTTTCTGGATCTTTGATTCATTTGGGCTCCACATGAGTCCCTATATAGAAATTTTATCCAGAGCAGGAGAGTTTGTTCATCAATGGCCTTTCCGGCCAAGCCATTCCATAGCCTTTTACTTTACAGGCTCACATAGCCACCATTTCTCAATTTTGATCTTAATTATTTGTACTGTGCTTCTTGACTCAAGAGAAATGTTTCCCACATCAAAATCTTTCAATAGGTCTCTGGTTTTCTTATCAGAAATGTCTCTCTGATACTGTAAATACCAACGGTGTCATCCCCATGAGGTGGCTGTGGTCTGGTCCTTCTTTCATCAAAAGGATCTTCAATTGTAACAACTAGGCCTGCCTGGCACCACACAGAGTCTTCTTGAGATGTGCTCTGAAGATCAAACTGAGCCCATCCCTGAGGTTTGGCCCCAAGGCTTTCTCCCACCAACTCTCCTCCGTAAGCCTCTCTTTCCCAGTACAGCCTCCACACTGCCCCTTAATGGTGCCTATAATTCCCCAAGATCAGAGCAAGCCCTACCCAGATCACCATCTGATGGGCAAAGTCATGCCCAAACGACAAGGCCCAGAGAACAGAAGCCCCAGGTCCGGTCCCAGCAGGAAACAGAATCCGACTGAGTTGATAAAAAGGAAGTGTCTCAACTGAAGGAATCTCTCTTGGCATTGTGGGCCAGGATGATGAGGCACCCAGAGTCTTGCAACGGTGAATGTGAAGGCATTTCCTTACTCCTAAAGGGGCAGATAGAGGAAATAAGTTTACTAGAACCCAGTGAGAGTGGAACCATTGAAGAGGGAGCCACCCAATAGGACATAGAAGGACCCAGTGAATTCCAGAAATGTTGCCCAAAGCAAGAAGAGTCTGAGGAAGACAGACCCCAACCTCTCTCTTTTCCTGCACTCTCCAATCATCTGTCAGTGCCTCACTGTCCAAATCTAACCAAAAGTTAATGAGCACAGGAACCCTGGATAGTGTCCTCCATTACTGCCAGTCTTCTAGGGCATCAAACAGGGTAAAAATAGGAAAGAATGGTTCCGGGGTGCAGGGTCAAGGTGCAGGGGTGGGATAGAGAATAACAAGCATAAGCAGAAGGCTGGTGACAAAGGTCTAGCCTCTTGCCTCCATCCTGTCCTCCCCTAGCTGGTGTGCCCACCCACTGTACATTTGCTGTTTGTCCTGCTTTCACAATCTCTGTCCATCTGTCCTAACTCAGGTCTGCAAGGCTGCTGGTAGCCCTGAGGATGTAGAAGTTTCCTGTCTTCTTACTCCTCTTCTTGCTTATTCCTTTCTGTCCTGCTTGGGCAAAGACTCCCCTCATTCCCCAGAATACACATATTACCTAAGTCCCTGGTCTAAGGCAGTTTTGCAGAGTCTTGAGTCCTTTTCTGTAATGTCAGGCAAAGAAGGAGGAGGAAAAACACGAGATCATCTCCTAAAATCCGGGATCTAAGAGCTCTAGATAGACACAGGACTCCACAATGCCCCTCCCCTCCCTCAACCTCAGCCAAGACCATTTTAACATGGGCTTTCTCCACTGGGCAGCAGACAACTGCATTCTACTTCCAGCATTGCTGCTGCCTACCTTCTAGTGGGGTTGTTCTCTGTCTTAAATACCTAGAGCCGCTGTAACGAAAAATACCACAAATGGGTGGCTTTAAAAGCAGGAATTTATTTTCTCACAGTTCTGGAGGCTAAAAGTCTAAATCAGGTCTTGGCCATGTCAATTCTTTCTGTGGGCCTCTCCTAGTTTCTGGTTGCAATCCGTGGCGTTCCGTTGCATATAGACAGGTCCTCACATGGTGTCTGCCTTACCCTTGCGTGTGTTCCTGTCAAATCTGCTCTTTTTTATGACTCCCCTCAAAGGTGATTAGGTTCAGGACCCACCTTACTCTAGTGTGACCTCATTTACATGACAAAAAACACTTATTTCCAAATAGGGTCATATTTACAGGAATAATGGTTAGGACTTCAACACATATCTTTTCAGGGGAATACAATTTAACCTATAACATTCTCCTCATGCTTTTATATTGTTTATATGAGCCTCCTTTTTTAAAAATTCCCAGGGAAATGGGGAAAGAAGAGTCTTTTCAATAAATGGTGCTGGAATAATTGAATTTCCACAAGCAGAAAAATGAAACAGAAACCACGCCTCACACCATACACAAAAACAAATTCAAATGGATTAAGGACCTAAATGTGCAAATTAAGATTATGAAATTCTTAGAAGAAAAAGCAGCGGCAATGCTGTCAGGCCTAGCTTTGAACAATGAATTATCTAATATAATTTTGAAAAAGCACAAACAGCAAAAGGTAAGTAAATGGGATCTCATAAAAATTAAAAATTTTTGTTCATCAAAAGACTTTACCAAAACAGTGAAAAGACAAGCTACTAACTGGGAGAATAGCTTCAGAAACCATATATCTGACCAGAACCTAATAACCAAAATATATATAAAACTTCAACAACTTCACAAAAAGGCAAATCACCATCATAAAACGGGCAAAGGACTTGAATAGACATTTCACCAAAGAGGACATTCAAATGGCCCATGAACACATGAAAAGACGCTCAGCATCATTAGCCATCAGAGAGATGCAAATCAAAACCACAATGAGATACCATTTCACTTCTACTAGGGTGGCTAAGACTTAAAAAAAAAAAAGCAGAAAACAACAAATGTTGGCTAGGATATGGGAAGTGTGGAATGCATACCTATTGCTGGTGGGAATGCAAAATGACACAGCCATTGCAGAATACAGTATGGCGGTTCCTCAAAAAACTAAAATTACAACTACCATATGACCCAGAAATTTCACTCTTAGGTATATACCCAAAAGACTTAACGGAGAGACTCAGATAGAGACTTGTACACCAATGTTCGTTACAGCACTCTTCACATTAGCCAAAAGGTGGAAACAACCTAAATGCCCATCAACAGATTAACGGATAAACAAAATGCAGTACATACATGCAATGGAATACTACTCAGTCAGCAGGAGAAATCATGCCTCGATACATGCTGTAAGACGTAATTGCTGCGTGAAATAAGTCAGTCACAAAAGGACAAATACTGCATGACCTTGCTTATATAAAAAGACACGAAAAGGCAAATATATGAGAACAAAGTCTATTAGTGGTTACCAGGAGCAGGAAGGAGAGGGAGGGGAGCTAACAGTGATAGAAATATTGTGTGGGTTAAGGTTTACACAGGCGATTACTGTAATTGCTGTCAATAAGTTGTACACCTGTAAAAAGCTGAATTGGCAAAAGTGATAGATACATTTATAACAATGACAAAAAAAAAAAAAAGAGTACCTGTTGAGGCTGCTTACCTACAACTAAAAACCTCATGATATTTAGTTTCTTGGTTTGGAGGTTTGGGGTCATGGTTTCATAGAACATCCCAGTTAATTGGCCTAATAATCTGTTTAGTGCTTCTCTTCTACCTCCTAGTTCGTTGCATAGGGCCTGGGGTCCTAAAAGCTTGCAAGCAATCATCTGAGACACAACAATTGGTCTCTATTTGCCTGGAACAACACAGGAAAAAGGAGAGTCAGGAACAGGAGGAGGACATGGAAAGTGTGGCTAATGGCCTCCATCAACAACTGCCTCCTTTGCCAGGAGACCAGAAGAACCTTATGGTGCCCAGCTACCATTAGTGACCATTTTGATCAAAGATTCCATAGAAGAATCTTGATCAAAAGAGGGAAAATGCAGAACAGAATTTCAAATTCTCATGGACTTCAGACTTCCTGGTGCCATGAAGGTTGGATGAACCCCTGAAGCTATTGCCCTCAGATTACCTTTAAATCTTCAACCAAAAATATCCCCTGACGTCTTCTTAAAACCAAACAATAGTTTAGTCTAACTAGTAAGAAAATGTCTGCCTTGAGCATTATGCTCTTTCAAGAGCTATCCATATGGGATCAAACTGACAACAGCAACTCAAAGGATTATATAGGAATCTTAGGGAGCAGTGAATTTATGTTAATAGGGGAGGAATAACTCAGAAAAGGAGGGTGAGAATGGTTACACAATTCAAAGAATGTCAACGATGTCACTAAACAGTATATGTAGAAGCTGTTGAATTGGTGTACGTTTGGCTGTGTATATTCTCAACAACAAAAAATTAAATAAGTAAAATTATATTAAAAAAATATTCCAGCAAAGGGGCCATACAAATGAAAGATCTTGTCATTGTTACCTGGTGGCAGCTAGGTTTGCGGCAAACCCAGACCAACAGTCCTAAAGTATATAAAACCAAAAAACCAAACCAGTTGTTGTTGAGTTGATTCCGACTCATTGTGACCCCGTGTGTGTCAGAGTAAAACCATGCTCCATAGGGTATTCAATGACTTATTTTTTGGAAGTAGATCACCAAGCCTTCCCTCCTAAATCCACCTCTGGGGGGATTTGAACTGCCAATGTTTTGGTGAGTAGCCAAGCATGTTAACCATTCACACCACTCTTCAATGAAAAAGACACTCAGCAACATGCCCTGAACCGACCCCAAGTCCTGTAGAAACCATGGGGCTTCGACCTCTGCTTTGTCAGGAGCCCCGTCCCCAAGCGGAACCCTATTTCCTCTCCCCTCCTCCATAGTACAGCTCATTCCTGTGTTATTGGTGGCCTTCCGTGGGGTGCTCACATGGTGGGGTTGGCTATGAAAAATGAGCTTCGTTGGCCATTCCACAAATTCACGGCCTTGCCTGACAGCTAACAAGCTCTGTGGCCGGGAAGCGCAACAGAGTGAAGGCCCAATTAGGGCAAGGCAAGGCTTCTGCAAAGGCTTTAAATGTGCTAACAAGCCACCATGGAAGGGCAGAGAGCCCCTAATGGCCCGCCTGCTGTCAGAGCAGCCACAGTGAAGGCTGCTAGTGAACAGGCCGCTCCATGCTACAGCCTGGGGATGCAGTCATGCATCTCTTGCTGAGAATCAGTCCTACTGCCAACAAAAAGGGGAAGAGGAATGATGACCAGCCAGGAGACAAGCACGGCCACAGGGCAAATCTTCCTCCAGCACAGCCCTGGTTGGCTTCACATTCCCTCCTCCTATGCCTTTAGTGGCTCCCCACTGCCCGCAGGATAAAACACCAACTTCCCCCAAGCCCTGCCGGATAATCAAAGGAGCCCACTTCCCTGGGGCTGAGTTTCTTCTTCAAGGGCAATTTGGGGGTCACAGGCAGCAGAATGCTTGTCTAAAAAGCACAGCCCCCTCCCAAGCTCCTGAATTAGAATCTTAGGGGCTAGATTCTGAATGTTTAACAAGCTTCCCTGGGTGATTCTCAACAAATTCACTCATTCTCTCACTCACTCACTCACTTACTCCCTCATTCACTCACTCATTCAATAAGGATTCAGGGAGCAGTGACTCTGTGCCAGGCATTGTGCTGGGCGCAGAGATAAGAGGTGAGCAAAAGGCACTCCCTGGTGCCCTGGGGCTACTGAGGGACAGAAACAAATCAAATAATCACATATGTGAACGCACACTTAATTATCAACATTGGGTCCAGCGGGAACACACGCCTCAGCCCCTACTACGGCAGCATACGTGGGGGTTGAAAGCCTGACTTTGGAGTCAAGCCTGTGCTTTTCCTGGCTTTGCCTCTGACAGTGTGTGGCCCTGAGCAAGTTGTCTCACTTCTCCAAGTTATTTTCTTCCTCTGTAAAACAGGCCAATCATACCTACCACATACTGTTGAGGTGAGAGTGAGGTAACCCCTGTGGAGCTTAGCACAGTGTCTGGCTAAGTAATACATGTTAGTGTTGTGGGGGAGGACGGGCTAGAGGTGACAGTGGGGGGAGCACTAGTATTTGTTGTAATAGTAGCAATGCGGCATTACTAGGTGCTCAGCAACGTTTCAATGGAGTTGAACTAAACTTTCACGCTTTCTCCTAATTATATTACTGCCGATTTGAGGAGAATTTTGCTTGGTTATTTCCCTGTGGAGGCAGCTGCTTTAAACCTAAACAAAGACCGAGATTTACCCCTCAGATTCTTGGTGGGCAGAACCTCTGTCTCATGACCTTGGCCAAGACACTTGCCCTCTGAGCAGTGACCTCCTCATTGGAGTAACGAATGTCTCCACCACCTGTCTGTCAGTTTGTTGTACTGTGGTGGCTGGCTTGCATGTTTTGATGATGGGCAAGGTCACCCATAGTGGACATTTTCAGTGGAGCTTCCAGGCTAAGACAGACTAGGAAGAAATGCTTGGTGATCTACTTCCAAAAATTAGCCAATGAATAACATAGTTTATAAAGAAAATGTCCTACATCCTACTTTGGTGAGTAGTGTCTACAGTCTTAAAAGCTTATGATTGGCCATCTAACATATGTCTACTGGTCCTACCCCATCTGGAGCAAGGAAGAATGAAGAAAACCAAAGACACAAGGGAAAGATTAGTCCAAAGGACTAACAGACCATGACAGCACAGCCTTCACCAGACTGAGTCCAGCACAACTAGATGGTACCCAGCTACCACCTGCTCTGACAGGAATCACAATAGGGGGTCCTGGATACGGTTAGAGAAAAATGTAGAACAAAATTCTAACTCACACACACACACACACAAAAGACTTATTGGGCTGACAGAGACTGGAGAAACCGCAAAAGTGTGGCCCCCCGACACCCTTTAACTCAGTACTGAAGTCACTTCTGAGGTTCACCCTTCAGCCAAAGATTAGACAGGCCTATAAAACAAACAGTAACACATGTAGTTCAACCATGTATACTAGACTAAATGGGCACACCAGCCCAGGAGCAAGGACAAGAAGGCTGGAGGGGACAGGAAGGCTAAACTAATGGAAATGGGGAGCCCAAGGTCAAGAAGGGAAGAGTGTTCACATGTGGCGTTGGCAACCAAAGTCACAAAGTGTTATGTGTGTTAATTGTTTAATGAGAAACTAATTTGCTCTGTAAACTTTCGCCTAAAGCACAGCAAAAATAATAATAATTTTTAAAAAATTAGCCAATGAAAACCCAATGGATCACAACAGAATACTGTCTGATACAGTGCTGGAAGATGAGCCTCCTAGGTTGGAAGGCACTCAAAATACACAGCGGCTACAAAATGGACTTGAGCAGACCAATGATCATGAAGATAGAGCAGGACCATTCTGTTATACACGGAATCACCATGAGTTGGCACTAATACAACAGCGACCAACAACAACAAATGTTTCAATGGAGCTGTACTAAACTTCTACAATCTCTCTTAATCATATTTTCTAATGCATGCTGCTGATTTCACTTGGTTATCACTATCATTTCCTCCCTTTGCCTTGCAGGTAGTCACTTTAAACTTTAAACTAGAAAGCAGTGGCTTTCTCTTCCAAAGGATGAGTAAACTGGAGTAAGGAACGTCTAAGACCCTCAACTTTGGCAGCAACATATTCTGCAAGCTAAGACATTTAACCAAAAACAAACAAAAAACACTAACCATCTGGAGTCATTAGTATTTTGTTTTAAAATAACATTCTAACACTAAAAAAGTGGGAAGAACATCATTTCAGAAAGAAAGGACAGCATTCCCAAAACACATATGTTGACAACTTTACACATATATTACACGGGCATTTAATTCTCACTTTGGCTGGTGAAGGCTTCCCCCGTGGACCACTGCCAGTCCAGAGACCCATGTTTGACCTAGTCCAGCCATAATGAAGAGTCCCTGGATGGTGCAATCAGTTAAGCACTTGACTACTAGCTGAAAAGTTGGCAGTTCGAACCCACCCAGAGGCACTGCACAAGACAGGCTTGGCAATCTGCTTCTGAAAGACCATGGCCTTGAAAACCTTATGGAGCAGTTCTACTCTGCACTTGGGGCTCATCAAGTGTTGGAATCAACTCAATGGAATCAACCACCACCATAATAATGATGATGATGATGATGGCAGTGCTGACTGACAACGCCTACAGTAAACATTCATATAGCACTCACTATGCACCAGGCACTGTTCTGAGCACTTTATATATATTAACTCATTTAATTCTCACCACCGTAAGGAGCAGATCTCTTACTAGCCGCACTTTATAGAAGAAGTGACTTTCCCAAGGTCACACTGCTAGAAAGCAGCAAGGTGGAATCTGAATCCAGGCAATTTGGCTTACGAGTCCACACATTTAATCATTGCACTCTACGGATAAGGAAACTGAGGCCCAGAGAAAAAAAGGAATTGCTCAGGGTCACAAAGCTAGTCAATATGAGAACTGATCTCCTGACTTTTTCCCCAAACTACACGGTGGTTGTTTGATCCTGCCATCCATGAGTCCATGCCCAGCTCCACCCTGGCAGCTGCATATATCATTGTCAGCCCTCTGGAACGAGGTTCCCGAGGGAATAGAAACAATTAATTTATTGGAAAGAGTCAGCTCATCATTTGGGTGACTTGACTGTTCTCTCCTGCCCTGTATCCCATCCAGCAGTCCACGTTGCCTAATTGAGGCAGCCAACTGCTAGTTGATGCAGTCGGACCTCTGCTTTGCACCAGCTGAGTGAAATGGTGGTAAGGTGGGTAGAGACTCCAACCAGACAGGGAAGAACAATGTCCAATTAATCACCTTGTAGCCACTGCCAAGCACCAAGACATCTGGCATCTCACAGAAACCCTGGGATAAGGCTGCATTTCTGCCTCCCCAGGAAGTCTAGGCTAGGCCCCTTGGGTCCTAAGGGGGAAGGGAGATAGTGCCCTTTCCTCTCCTGTTGGCTCCACCTCTTCAGCAGATATTTCCTGAGCTTCTTCTGCATGTCAGGGGACCCAGGCCTGGAGTTGCTCACAGCTTGGAAGGAGAAACGTAAATATTCAAGTAACTACAACACAATGTGGGAAGTGTCAGAGTAAACGGAGAGCATTTACTCCTCCTGGGACTTGAAGGTGAATGGGTCAGGTAGGGGAAGGTGAGGCCATTAGAGGAATACCTCCGTTTGCCCAGCAGAGCCTGCGGAGCCATGGAATGTCCCAACATCAGAAGCAGGCGAGAAACCAACCACGTGAGCCCTCTCCCCTCCTCTAGGGAATGATCAGCCTCTCCTCCTGTCACCACTGAAAGATGTAAGTTACCCTGCTGGGCCATGGCAGGCCACCACTCAAAGGGGGCTTAATGGTAAGGAACAGCAAAGAGGCACAGATGTCTGGCCAGCAGGACCTACTTCTTCAGCCGAATGTGTTTTTGTATTGTACTTGGATTCACAGAAGCGTAAAACAAGCAATTTGGATTTGACCTCAAAGGTTACTCTTCTGTGCTGGGAAGTAGAGATCTGGGCCAGTAGAACTAACATTGCTTTAAATTTGCCTAACATTGTCTAGTTACACTTCATTTCATTCGGCTGTTACCTCCAGATATAATCAGTGTCCGCGCTCACCCTGGTGATGGCCAAAGTAATCCCTCTGGTTGACATGTGTAAATGGCGCATTCAGCCACCAGCTAGCTTTGCACCTTCATCCTATGGTGCCCATGTGGCCAAAGCCTCTCAGGTTTCAGAAAGTCAAGATTCTGGACCTCCAGCAAAGGAATAACCTGACCTGAGTAACTGAAGGGAATCTGAGATAATAGACAGTCTTAATGAACAGCTCAACACAACACCCAGCTCAGAGGAGCACAACGGAGCTGACGGGAAATGTCTCATCTCTGAACACAAATACAGTGTCTGGCAAAAATCAGGCAGCACAGGGGACATGCCTGACTGGGAACAAGAAAAACGACTGTGGCTGCAGGAAAAATCCCAATTACCCCAAACTTGGCAATTGATTCTTCTTGCATGAATGGAATCCCAGCCAGGCATGGAGACCCAAGGGATTCCTTAGGAGAGGGATGGGGGTTGCTAATGAAAGGGGCTTCAAGACTACTTGATGTATCCCTCTGGGACATGGGGGACACAGTGGATTGGTGTCTGCACATTTCTGAAAAATCTAAGGTAGCTGAAGTAGTCAATGATTGTACTGTAGAAAGCAGGGGTGAGACAGTTCAGAGCAGTCTTAAAAGAAATTCACCCAGGAGGGCTGCCTGGAGAGGCAGGGACACCAAAACACAGTCCGTAAGGAAGAGTATTACCAGCAAGCAGGGGACACGGAAATGTCATAAGCTGCCCAGCCAAGAGGGTCTCAACCATGTCAGGGGTCTGCAGGTGAGAGATCCAGGATTGGGAGTGGGGATATACTGAATTATTGTTGTTGTTGTTGTTAGGTGCCATTGAGTCGGTTCCGACTCATAGCAACCCTATGCACAACAGAACAAAACACTGCCCAGTCCTGCGCCATCCTTACCATCCTTGCTATGCTTGAGCTCACGGTTGCAGCCACTGTGTCGATCCACCTCCTTGAGAGTCTTCCTCTTTTCCACTGACCCTGTACTCTGCCAAGCATGATGTCCTTCTCGAGGGACTGATCCCTCCTGACAACATGTCCAAAGCATGTAAGACGCAGTCTCGCCATCCTTGCCTCTAAAGGGCATTCTGGCTGCACCTCTTCCAAGATAGGTTTGTTTGTTCTTTTGGCAGTCCATGATATATTCAATATTCTTCTCCAACACCACAATTCAAAGGCTTCAACTCTTCTTCGGTCTTCCTTATTCATTGTCCAGCTTTCACATGCATATGATGTGATCGAAAATACCATGGCTTGGGTCAGGTCCACCTTAGTCTTCAGGGTGACATCTTTGCTCTTCAACACTTTGAAGAGGTCCTTTGCGGCAGATTTACCCAATGCAATGCATCTTTTCATTTCTCGACTGCTGCTTCCATGGCTGTTGATCATGGATCCAAGTCAAATGAAATCCTTGACAACTTCAATCTTTTCTCCATTTATCATGATGTTGCTGTTTGGTCCAGTCGTGAGGATTTTTGTTTTCTTTATGTTGAGGTGTAACCATACTGAAGGCTGTGGTCTTTGATCTTCATCAGTAAGTGCTTCAAGTCCTCTTCACTTTCAGCAAGCAAGGTTGTGTCATCTGCATAACGTGGGTTGTTAATAAGTCTTCCTCCAATCCTCATGCCCCATTCTTCTTCATATAGTCCAGCTTCTCGTATTATTTGTTCAGCATACAGATTAAATAGGTATGGTGCAAGAATACAACCCTGACACACACCTTTCCTGACTTTAAACCAATCAGTATCCCCTTGTTCTGTCCAAACAACTGCCTCTTGATCTATGTAAAGGTTCCTCATGAGCACAATTAAGTGTCCTGGAATTCCCATGCTTCGCAGTGTTATCCATAGTTTGTTATGATCCACACAGTCAAATGCCTTTGCATAGTCAATAAAACACAGGTAAACATCCTTCTGGTATTCTCTGCTTTCAGCCAGGATCCATCTGACATCAGCAATGATATCCCTGGTTCCACGTCCTCTTCTGAAACTGGCCTGAATTTCTGGCAGCTCCCTGTAGATATACTCCTGCAGCCGTTTTTGAATGATCTTCAGCAAAATTTTGCTTGCGTGCAATATTAATGATATTGTTCTATAATTTCCACACTCGGTTGGATCACCTTTCTTGGGAATAGGCATAAATATGGATCTCTTCCAGCCAGTTGGCCAGGAAGCTGCCTTCCATATTTCTTGGCATAGACGAGTGAGCACCTCCAGCGATGCATCTGTTTGTCGAAACACCTCAATTGATATTCCATCAATTCCTGGAGCCTTGTTTTTTGCCAACGACTTCAGAGCGTCTTGGACTTCTTCCTTCACTACCATCGGTTCCTGATCATATGCCACCTCCTAAAATGGTTGAATATCAACTAATTCTTTTTGATATAATGACTCTGTGTATTCCTTCCACCTTCTTTTGATGCTTCCTGTGTGGTTTAATATTTTCCCCATGGAATCCTTCACTATTGCAACTCGAGGCTTGAAGTTTTTCTTCAGTTCTTTCAGCTTGAGAAATGCCGAGCGAGTTCTTCCCTTTGGTTTTCTATCTCCAGCTCTTTGCACATGTTATTATAATACTTTGTCTTCTCGAGACGCCCTTTGAAATCTTCTGTTCAGTTCTTTTACTTCATCAATTCTTCCTTTTGCTTTAGCTGCTCGACGCTCAGTAGCAAGTTTCAGAGTCTCCTCTGACATCCATCTTGGTCTTTTCTTTCTTTCCTGTCTTTTCAGTGACCTCTTGCTTTCTTCATGGATGATGTCCTTGATGTCATTCCACAACTCGTCTGTTCTGTGGTCACTAGTGTTCAATGCATCAAATCTATTCTTGAGATGGTCTCTAAATTCAAGCGGGATATACTCAAGGTCATATTTTGGCTCTCATGGACTTGCTCTGATTTTCTTCAGTTTCAGCTTGAACTTTCATATGAGCAATTGATGGTCTGTTCCACAATCGGCCCCTGACCTTGTTCTGACAGATGATATTGAGCTTTTCCATCGTCTCTTTCCACAGATGTAGTCAATTTGATTTCTGTGTGTTCCATCTGGTGAGGTCCATGTGTATAAAAAATATATATATATAGTCGCCGTTTATGTTGGTGAAAGAAGGTATTTGCAATGAAAAAGTCATTGGTCTTGCAAAATTCTATCATTCGATCTCTGGCATTGTTTCTATCACCAAGGCCATATTTTCCAACTACTGATCCTTCTTCTTTGTTTCCAACTTTTGCATTCCAATCACCAGTAATTATCAATGCATCTTGATTGCATGTTCGATCAATTTCAGGCTGTAGCAGCTGATAAACATCTTCTATTTCTTCATCTTTGGCCCTCGTGGCTGGTGCATAAATTTGAATAATAGTCGTATTAAGTGGTCTTCCTTGTAGGTGTATGGATATTGTCCTATCACTGACTGCGTTGTACTTCAGGATAGATCTTGAAACGTTCTTTTTGACGATGAATGCAACACCATTCCTCTTCAAGTTGTCATTCCCAGCATAGTAGACAGTATGATTGTCTGATTCAAAATGGCCAATACCAGTCCATTTCAGCTCACTATTGCCTAGGATATCAATGTTTATGAGTTCCATTTCATTTTTGACGATTTCCAGTTTTCCTAGATTCATACTTCACACATTCCAGGTTCCGATTATTAATGGATGTTTGCAGCTGTTTCTTCTCATTTTGAGTCACACCACATCAGCAAATGAAGGTCCCGAAAGCTTTACTCCAGCCACATCATTAAGGTCGACTTTACTGTGAGGAGGCAGCTATTCTGCAGTCATCTTTTGAGTGCCTTCCAACCTGGGGGACTCATCTTCCAGCACTATATCAGACAATGTTCCGCTGCTAGTCATAAGGTTTTCAGTGGCTAATGTTTTTCAGAAGTAGACTGCCGGGTCCTTCTTCCTAGTCTGTTTCAGTCTGGAAGCTCAGCTGAAACCTGTCCTCCAAGGGTGACCCTGCTGGTATCTGAATACCAGTGGCATAGCTTCCAGCATCATAGCAACACACAAGCCCCCACAGTACGACAAACTAACAGACACATGGGGGATATTGAATTATACATGCCCGTTATTCACTCCCTCATAAGAGAATGATACAGTCACGAAAGACTGCCATGCCTCTCAACTCTGAGCTTGGGCAGTGACTTGTTCCAGCCAAATGCAAGAAGGAAAACATACATTGAGGGAAGCCCTATTAAACAAAAAGGAACCAGGCCTTGATAATTTGAAAAAGTCTCAGCCTATTCAGATTGCAAAAGACACTAAAATTAGGAGATCCACTTTCAGAAAAGCATGCTCTGGAGAGAAGATGTGATGGCAGAAGCAGGGATCAGAATGACTTGGGACCACAAGTCAAGGAATGTGAGCGGCCTCTAGAAGCTGGAAAAGGCAAGGAAATGGATTTTCCCCTGCAGCCTTCAGAAGGAACACCGTCCTGGCAACCCATTTTAAACCTCTGAACTGTAAGATAATAAATCTAGTCCACGTCCCGAGTCTGAGGTCAGTTTTGCTGAAAATGATCAAAAGACACCTTGGGGTGCCATAGGGAGCAGACATAGACCCTGGACTGTGAGGATAAATCAGGCAGGACTGAATCCGTATCCAAACACGCCACTTCCCAGGCATGGAGCTGCAACATGAGACTGAACATCTCTGGACCTCGGTTTCCTTATTATGAGGATCATAACGGCCACCCCACTGGGCTCCAGTGAAGGTTAGAGGGAACAACACCAGGTGAGTGGTAAACACTCAATAAATCACAGCTATAACAGCCAAGGCTCCTGGGTGATGCAAACAGCCATGGATAGGAGCACAGCTGCTAACCAAGAGGTCAGAAGTTCGAATCCACCAGCCACTTTTTGGAAACCCTATAGGGCAGCTCTACTTTGTCCTGTAGGGTTACTGTGAGTCAGAATGGACCTAACAGCAATGGTTTACTATCCTAAAGGTTGGCGGGTCAAACTCACCCAGGGGCACCGAGGAAGAAAGACCTGATGATTTGCTTCCACAAAGACCACAGCGAAGAAAACGGGAGCAATTCTACTCCGTAACACACATGAAGTCACCATCAGCCAAAAGCAACTCAACGGCAATGAGCTTCCTTTGGTTTTTAGTACTAGTGGCAACAATGGACTGAAACAACCTAATGATAACGAAGATGGTGCAGGACCAGGCAACGTTTCATTCTGTTACAGGTAAGGTCACCATGAGTCAGAACCAACTCGAGGACAATTAACAACAACATAATAACTATTATTATTATTTATATTATTATTTTCTGGGCCCACTCCACCTGCACCTGCACCTGAGCCGCCCCTCCACCTGCACCTCTGTCTCCAACACACCTGCACTGCCATGACTACCTCTGCCCCCGCTGCTCTCACCACCCCAGCCCCACGCCCACCAGCCAGCTAGGGCCCGGACTCCCCTCCTGAAAGCCCCAGGGCCATAAACAGTTAATGTGATTACTGCATTTAGCCCAAATTTGCAATAGCTTCCTCTCTTTAATCACTTTGAAAATGTTTCAAATTCCTTTCCCACGTGACTGAAATCAAAGTGGCACCTGTGAAGACAGGAAGCCTGGCTGCCAGCGCAAGGTGGAGATGTAAAACAGTCAGGCTTTGATGGGGAGAAATTATGTCTTTCTTAATTCCTTTTACCCTATAATTACCAGGCACGACCACGTGGGTGAACAGCAAAAATAACTTGCCAGATAAAGCAGTTGTCTATAGAATCCTGGTGTGAATCTTCATGGAAGATCCCTCAAGGGAGACGCCAAGGCAGCCCCCACCCAAGGCAACTGCACAGGGCTGCAGCCTCCCCTCCTCCCCAGCTCTCCAAGGCCACCACTGACGCCCCCCATCTGGGGGCTTTCGGGTGCGTAGGGTCCGCCTCCTTCTTCTCCCTCTGCAGCATTTAACTGTTAAGTACCTCCTTCTTCACACTCTTTCCGTGCTTGACTTCCTTAGAGCCTTTCTCCCCACCTCTCCTCCACCTCCCTGGCTTCCCACACTCCGTTCTCCTTCACAAGTTCCATGCACCTCCTTTTGACTCCTGAGTCCCGGTCTCCCCTTGGGTTCTATCAGCATCTCTCTTCACCTGTCTTCTCTTTTTCCTTTTCCTTCCCTCACCTCTCCTCTCTTCTTTATCTCTTCATTCCCATTTTTCAGATATCACATGTACCTTGATGTTATGGATTGAATTGTGTCCCCAGAAATCTTATGCTGAAGTCCTGTGAATGTTGCCTTGCTTGGAAATAGGATCTTTAAAGATGTTATCAGTTAACAGGAGGTCAAACTAGAGTAGAAAAACCCAGTGCCGTCAGGGTGGATCCTAATCCAATCTGAGTGGGATCCTTGTAACAGGAGAAGAGACACAGAGAGACAGAGGGAAGACGATGTGACATCAGTTAATGCCTGAGGGTACCAGAAGCTGGGAGAGACCAGAAAAGATCTTCCCCTAGCGTCTTTGGAGAGAACATGACCCTGACAACACCCCAAATTTGGATATCTAGCCTTCAGAACTGTGAGACAATAAATTTCTGTTCCTATAGGCCACCCAGGCTGTGGGACTTTGTTACAACTTCGTTGTTGTTAGTTGGCATTAAGTCAACTCCAACTCATGGGAACCCCATGTGTGTCAGAGTAGAACTCTCCTCCATAGGGTTTTCAAGGCTGCGACCTTTTGGAAACAGATTGCCAGGCCTGTCTTCCGAGGTGCCTCCGGGTGGGTACTAACCACCAACCTTTCAGCTACCAGTCAAGCACTTAATGTTTTGCGGCACCCAGGTATGCCATTTTGTTATAGCAGCTCTAGGAGACTAATACACCAGATGATTCTCAAACCAACATCCCCATGGGTAACCACCAGGCTACAGAAACAGAGCCTTCAGCTGCTGGCTGAGCATTTCCATGTGATGCCCTGCTGGTTCCTAACCTCCTCCCTCCCAGTATCTCTTGCGCAGAGCAAGGATGCCGCCATCAAGGCTTACGCCTCTAAAACGTCTGCATCTTCTCTTCCTCCTCACATCCAATCCAGTCTGCACCACCCAGGTGGGAGCTCTCATAGTGTGGTTTACAGAAAACTGCAGATGCTTTTGAATCTTATGAACCGAGTTCAGATCCTGGCTGTGAACCTTCAGGTCACGTGACTTTGGGCAAGTTACTATAAAAAGGGAACGGTAATACATACCTCCAAATATGGTTTTTAAGAATTAAATTACATAATATATGAATATGTTTAATATATTATGTTTAAGATATTCTAAGATCTATGTTTAAGATATTCTTGTTCCTTCCCTCTACCTTCGTTCCGGCACCATTTCTTATAAGTCGATAGCAACAACCTCAGACCATGTCTCTCCGTCTCCAGACATTCCCCTGCCCATCCACCCCAGTACCAGAGAGTTCTTGCTCAAACTCATTTCTGACCATGTCGCCCCTCTGCTTTGAACCCCTCAATGGTTGCTGTGGCTCATGGAGTAAAGTCCAGGCAGACACAGCATGAATGTGATGGAGTGAAAAGAATGTTGACTCTGGAGTCATCCAGACTCATTTCAAGTCCTCATTCCCCAACTAACTTATGGTTTAGACTTCGGACCTCACTTTTCCCAACTGTTTTATGGGAATAAGAATTCCTAACTCATAAGATTATTGTGGGAGTTAGATAAGCTATGAAAGAACCTACCAGGATTTCAGCGTGTAGTAGGTATTTAACAGACTTATGGAGCCCTGGTGGCAGTGCAGTAGTTAAGAACAGCTGCTAGCCAAAAGGTTGGCAGTTCAAATCCACCAACTGCTCCCCAGATACCCTATGGGGGCAGTTCTGCTCTGTCCTATAAGGTCACTATGAGTCAGAATTGACTTGACAGCGACTGGTTTGGGTTTTTAGATCCCTTTCCCTTTTAACTCATCACCTCCCGCCCCATACTCCCTGTAGTGAGGTGTAAGGAATTGTTTAAATTTATGAGGGATAAGAATCAGGACCTGCACAAAGCTGGTTCCTATGAGGCAGAGGTCACATATATCTCTACCATCCCACTTCCTCACCATTTCTGACGCCATCTACTCCGTCCACGGCACTCTACTTCTCCATAGGGTTCAGTCATTCACTTCAGTGGCCACACGGAACTCACAGGCCACACTCACGGTTACATGGCTTATTAGGGAGGTAACAGGATACAGCTTGGGACCAGGATGAACCTGGGATTAACTGGAACAACCTGGGATAAGGATTAGGAAGCACACAGCTAAGGTCTGGAGGACTTCCCCAAAGCGGACAGCATAGCCCTTCCTTCTTCAGTGCAGAACAGCTTCCAGCCAGGACAGCTCTCTCAGTCACTCTCTATTGTCAGGCCTCTCCGCCATCAGCCTCCCTGTCACTGGCCTCTCTGGTGCTAGCTCACCCAGCTCACACACAATGTAGCAACACGCTCAGCCACACAGGCCCTCTCTCGGCCATGTAGGCCTCTTTGCCGTCAGATTTCTCTGCTGTTAGGTCTCTCTGCTGCTAACTGGCCCAGCTCACAGCCAGTGTAGCAGCCTGCTCAGCTGTGTAGACCCTCTCAGACCTCCAAGTCACTCACCACTAGCTCTGCTGCTGGGCCCCTTCAGGGCCTCTCACCACCAGCTCTGCCACCAAGCCCCTTTCAGGCCTCTCGCCACTCTCAGTGTTACAGCCCCTGACCCATATCACAGCTCTATTAGGAGGTTATCCACGCAGGAACCCCAGGTTCAAACCACTCCACTGCAGACTCTTCCTGGTCTTGAGGTTCCCTCCTCCCCTCTCTCCAAAAATCTCTGTGGGGTTGGCTACTTACATAAACAAACTCCTTGTCAATTTCAAGGCATGGCCCTCCCAGCAGGACCATGAACTAACCAATCCCTCAGTGGACTGCAAGTCACTCAATCCTATTGGGTGATTTTACACACCACTTTTCTGGCTAGAAAACCCACCAATCCCTGTGAGGTGAGTAACATAGACCAATCACAGAGCAGACTGCAGCCCAACCAATCATTTTTGGCAGAATTACAAACCCAGGGCCAGAAAGGCCATACACATGAGAAACCGATTGCACCGTAGTCCATCGACCCCAACCACACAATCCACACTCTTTCAGGAGTCTATGCTTTTGCGTATCTACTCCACTCTCAATTTATGCATAGTCATTTTATGCTTTTTGAATTAAGCTGTTGGTTTAAAATGCCTGCCAACGTTTTGGACCTGTGTTGGCAGACTGAAGACACAGAAGGTGCAATGCTATTCACAACGCAACTCAAAGATTTCCCCACGGCAGTGTCCCTCTTCCCTGGGTCCATCACCATTGTCCTGAGTGTTGGATATTATGCTTCTTGAGCTCCTTTGATTCCTAGTGTTGTTGGGTTTGTTTTGTCTTGTTTAATCTGGATAAAGAAACAGCAAAAGGTGGCCCTCCCTGGGGGAAACACGTAGGTTATAAGCCCCATCAATAAGGGCAAACAGATCACAAATAGTGACCTCCTCCTGGCTCACTGGGGCAAGAACATGGGCAGAGGCATCTGGATTAAAGAAAGTCACCGTGTGGCAAGAATTCCTGCAGGGGACACAATGGTGGTTGAAAGGTCAGGGTGGATGTTGCTGGTTGATTTTTATTGCTTGATACCCTAATAAACATACGCACATGTCTAATTTTCCCTAGAAAGTCTTTGTTTATTGTTTGTATCAGGGTTATCCAGAGAACAGAACCAATAGGAAATATATATTCTATATTCCAACTCATGGCAACCCCATGTGTGTCAGAGTAGAACTCCATAGGGTTTTCAATGGCTGGTTGTTGGAAGTAGATTGCCAGGCATTTCTTCCAAGGCACCTCTGGGGAACTTGAGCCTCCAAGCTTTCACTTAGCAGCTGAGCATGTTACCCATTTGCATCACTCTTTCTCTCTCTCTCTCTCCATATAGACATGTAGAGAGAGAGATTTTAAGAAATCAGCTCACACAATTGTGGGGACTGGCAAGTCTGAAATTGTAGGGCAGGCCAGCAAGCTGGAAACTCAGACAAGATTTCTATGTTACAGTCTTGAGGCAGAATTCCTTCATCTCTGGGAAACTTGTTTTTGCTCTTAAGGTCTTCAGCTGATTGGATGAGGCCCACTCACACTATCAAGGGTAATTTCCTTTACTCCTGCATTAATCAACTGATTGTCAACGTAATCACATCTATGAAATGCCTTCACAGCCACACCTAGTGTTTGACCAAACAACTGGGCGCCATGGCCTGATAGTTGGCACACAAAGTTAACCATCATACTGTCCCTATTTAAGGCTATATATCAAAGGGGAGGAAGGAAATGCCGTGATGCTTGCTTTTCCGTCTTTTTTTGAGAAAAAAGAAAAATCATTTTGATTTCAGCATTTTTAAATTTCCCATCACACTTCAGAATTCTCCCTTGGGGGTCCATCAAGAGACGTGTGACCTTGCTTTAGTCTGGCGTTTTCTTCCCTCCTCTGTACACCCCAAGGTCCCTCCTGCATCCAGGGTCTCCCTCCTCTTGTCCTCAAAGCTTTCCCTCTCTGCCTCTCTGCCCACAGCTCCCTGCCCAGGCGACCTCCTGCCACCATCACCCTCATTCTTTTCAGCATCAGGATTAAGTGACTACACACCTCCCCTCACCTGCACGCTCAAACAGCAACCACGCCTGACGTGGGTACACGCACTCCCTGAAACGCGCCCTCTTCCATTTTGGTACACTCCTTTGTACCTGACTGTGGGTGTCCTGGGGTAGCCTGAGGTAAGTACTTAGTAACTTTTCGATGAATTGAACCCAGTCCAAGGTGTACATTCTGCTGCTGCTCATCCCCCGGGGTCAGAGTCACCTCTCAGCCCTAAAAAAAAAAAAGCTATGATTTGCACACTTTTCTTAATTACCCTGGACACTCAGCTGGTCCTCGAGCTCCCAGGTGCAGTTTTGCCCACTTAGCTGGGATTATTCTGTCATTCCCGGCCATTAGAGCCTTGTCAGGGAGCTTCGCTTGCTGATGAAGAGCCTTTACTGTGGGGCCAGGTGGCAAGGACCAGAAAGTAGGTAGGAGGCCCAGGAGTGAAGCTGGTCCCACCCAGAGTGCAGTATCAGAGCGAGAAATGTCCTCCCAGCCCAGCTGTGCAGAGGCCAGAGAACATGGTGGCCCAAACCCACCAGGACACCCAAGGCCAAATGTGGCCATCACCTAAGGGACTGGGAAAGGAGAAACAAACAGGAGTAGCCTGAGGCTCCCCAAGCCCTGCACTCGTGACCTCTAGAGAAAAAAAATCTCCCAGAGATGCCACTCTAAACCAGGTCATGATAAACTGATATCAGATATGGGCTGAAAGGCGGATGGATGCAAAGGCCCCAACTGCACAGGACAGGGAGAGCACACGGGTATGGGAGCAGACAGCCTAAAACCAAACCCCTTGTCGTCGAGTCGATTCTGACTCATGGTGACCCCGTGTGTTACACAGTACAGGGTTTTATTGGCTACAATCTTTATGGAAGCAGATTGCCAAGCCTTTCTTCCATGGCACTGCTGGGTGGGTTCCAACTACCAACCTCTCCATTAGCAGCCAAGTACAAACTGTTTGCGCCACCCAGCAACCTCAGAGAGCTCTAGGAAGATCGTTTGCAAGGATGGCCTCAACTGTTCTTCCATGTTTCTCTGCAATGTGACTTTGCAGATCCTCCCATCAAGAGGTGGCGTAGAGGTTAAGTCCCATGGCTGCTCACCAAAGGGTCAGCAGTTTGAATCCACCAGGCGCTCCTTGGAAACTCTATGGGGCAGTTCTACTCTTTCCTATAGGGTCGCTATGAGTCAGAATCAACTCGACGGCACTGGGTTTGGTTTTTTGCTTTTTTTTTTTTTGGTTCCCATCAAGAGGTGGAGACTATTCCTCACCCTCTGAATCTTCCTAGCCTCGTGACTTGCTGTGACCAATAGAACTCTGTGTAAGGGCTGACCTGCCGGTTCTGGGCCAGACCTTAAGAGGTCTTGCAGTTTCTATCTTCACTCATTCAGCCCTGAGACCACAAGGTAAGAAAGCCAGTCTTGCTTACTGGAGGTTGAGAGTCTACCTGAAAGAGAACCGAGGAGCTCCAGCCAACAGCCAGAACCAGCTGCCAGACTTTGGGTAAGGCCGGTTTGGAACTTTCCAACCTCGTTGACCTTCCACGGAAAATTCCAAGTCCAGATGCCTCGATATAATTCAACCACCGCTTACTATGCTCCTGGCCCTGTGCTGGACTCTGGAGCTACAATGATGAATGAGACACTGTCTAGACCCTCTGAGAGTTCACAGTCTTCTTGAGAAGAGACACATGCAAAATTATAGCAGAGTGTGATCTGGGCTGCACAGAGTGTAGGCAGAGCCCGGAAAGCAAACATAGGAGGACCGCCTGAGCTGGATATAAAATATGAGTAGGAGTGAGCCAAGTGCCTAAGGAAGGAAATGCATTTGAGGTGGAAAAAACAGCCTGTTCAAGAGCTCAGAGTGTGAACATGCAGCATGGGTGTGAAATGCAACTGGAGGGCAGGGTCTAGGAAGGAGGCTGGTGAGAGGGCAGGTTTCCCTACCCATCTCTAGTGAGACATCAAGCCAGCTTCCTAGCGATGGTAATGCCAAGACCCCAGCCAGAGCCTTAGGCAGCCACTATTTCCTCTCTCATCAGCACCTGCCGCCAAAGCTGTAGACTCCATTGTGCTCATCTTCCTCGGAGAGGAGAAAAAAGGAGGAAGCCAATTGGTTCTCTTTCCATTCCCTCTACTTGTATCTTCCCAGACCCTGACCTTGACCAACCAAATCTAACCGACTTTCAGGTTCCCAGAGCCAGCACCTGGGGTACTGACCAGAAAAAAAAAAAAAGTCAGTTGCCATCGAGTCAACTCCAACTCAAGGTGACCCTATATGTGTCAGAATAGAACTGTGCTCCACAGGGTTTTCAATGGCTGATTTTTCAGAAGCAGGTCACCAGGTCTTTCTTCTGAGGACTTGTATCTCCAGCCTTTCAGTTAACAGCTAAACATGTTAACCATTTGCACCACCTAGAGCCTCCTGGTGGCACAGTGGTTAAGAGCTCAGCTGCTAACCAAAAGATCGACGGTTCGAATCCACCAGCCACTCCTTGGAAACCCTATGGGGCAGTTCTACTCTGGCCTATGGGGTCGTTATTAGTCAGAATCGACTTGACGGCAACAGCAATGGGTAGGGGCTCCTGGGCACTGAACTAGAAAAGTCTGAACTAAATTAATGAGTTGGCAGTCGATCCTCAAATCCCAGAATCTTACAGGATTTGAAGAATACATAAAGGTCACCGGGTCTGGTTAGGCTCTGTGCAGTGATGGGTGGGCGGGGGGAGAGACTCAAGGCCATGTGTACAAGATCCTTGACCCCGAGGCAACCACAGCAAGCTCCACTCTGATGTGGGCCCTCACCCACACTTTTTGGCATTTGGATCTGAGCAGACCCGTAAGTCCCAGGAATGAGCTGCCTCAGGACTGCTGAGTGGACACTTTGCCTATTCCGTAAGTCCTTATGGAAGTGCCCAAATCAATCACGCCTCTGGACAAGTGTGCAGCCTATGGGAAAAATCCATCCGCACTCTTGAATTCCCATTTCTAATGATCCTCAGGAAATTATTGAGAAAATCAAAACACTCTGTTTCCAAGTGCTCCTCAAGACTCACCACAGTTCAAATGGTTCCATAAATCCAGAACGCAAGAGGCATTTTTCAAAGGTTTACTGTTCCCCAAATGACAATAATGCCATATTGACTGACTTCAGGGGAGCTCTGGGAGTTTGAAAAAACTAGTCAAGCAAGCAAGATCTTTAACTGAAGAAGAAGAAAAAAAAAGTTGGTGAACTTGACAGTTTTGCTAAAGTTCACAGCATTTTCCTGTTTTGACAGCACTTTTGCAGGTCCTGGCACTCCCAGTGTTGAATAACATTATCCTCTCCTTCCTCCAGCTCCAGCCTCCAGCATCACCCTCGCCAGACGGCCCTCCATACAGACGCCACAGCCATTTTTCTACGATACACATCAAATGTGACCACTCAAAGCTCACTGCAGCTTCCACAGTGTTTTTCATGAGAGGCCACGAAGGTCTTTTGGCTTCCCCCACCCAGCCTCAGCCTCAGCCAGGGTGCAGCAAAGCTGGTAATATGGAGGGTCAGAGCATCATTATATAGACCTGCATTCATTCATTCAACAAACATCTATTAAGTACTTACTATAAGGAGCTCTGGGTGGTACAGTGGTTTTCCAAAAGGTCGGCAGTTCAAACCCACCAGCTGCTCTGCAGGAGAAAGATGTGGCAGTCTGCTCCCATAAAGATGACAGCCTTGGAAACCCTATGGGCCAATTCTACTCTGTCCTAAAGGCTCACTGTGAGTTGGAACTGACTCAATGGCAATAGGTTTTTTTTTTATATATACCAACCAAGACCCATTGCCACTGAGTCAATTCAGACTCATAGCGGTCCTATGAGCGATCATCATAGCAGTCAAGTGCTTTAACCGCTGCACCACCAGGGCTCCCTTTTGATATAGCAGACCCTGAAAATTCAGTAGTGAATAAAACAGGGAACAATGGAGAATTGGCAAATGCACAGAGACCCAAGTTCATTAGAGGTGACCAGGGCAGGAAGAAGGGGTAAGGGAGAGCCACCATTTAGGAAGCAGCGAGTATCTGTTTATGCTGATGAAAAATTCGCCAATGGATGCTGGCAGTGGTTGCACAACATGATTAATGCAATCAGTGTCTCTGAATTGTACGTGTAAAAACTGTTGAATTGGCCAATGCTGTGTTGTATGTACTTATACCACACACACACAAAATTTAAGAGGTCCTCCTCTACATATGTAATGTTTTATCCATTCAAAATAAAAATATGAGGCAAAAAAAAACTGGGCAGCAAGCCCTGCCCTCATGGAGCTTACCTTTTGGAGCAGGAGGCAGGCGAACCAGATAAATAAGTAAAATTGATTGTAGATTAGATAGTGACACATCAAACCTCAGTTTGCTGGATAGTGGAAGCAAAGTTATGCCCTTCTGAGCCCAAGACACAGAAGCAAGAGTTGAGTCACATCCCTCCCCTTTGACATCCACTAAGCCCCACCCTGTCAACAGCCCTCCTGGAAGGAGGCAGGGTGTCTGTCTTAGTTATCTAGTGCTGCTATAAGAGAAATACCACAAGTGGGTGGCTTTAACAAACAGAAATTTATTTTCTCACAGTTTAACCAAAAAAAAGAAACCTCATTGCTGTCGAGTTGATTCCGACTTATAGCAACCCTATAGGACAGAGTAGAACTGCTCCATAGTGCTTCCAATGAGTAGTTGGTGGATTCAAACTGCCAACCTTTTGGCTAGCAGCCAAGCTCTTAGCCACTGGGCCACCAGGGCTCCTCTCACAGTTTAGGAGGCTATAAACCTGAATTCAGGGTGCTGCTCTAGGGGAAGACTTTCTCTGTGTTTTGGCTCTGGGGAAGGTCCTTGTGCCTTGGCTCCTTGGTCATCTTCATGTGGCATGGCATCTATCCTCCCCATCTCTGTTTTCTTGCTTGCTTTTTTAATCTCTTTTATATCTCAAGACTTAAAGACACACCTTATACTAATACTGCCTCATTAACATAACAAAGAAAATCCATACCCAAATGGGATTATAACCACAGGTGTAAGGGTTAGGATTTACAACACATGTTTTGAGGGGACACATTTCAATCTGTAACAGCATTCCACCTCACCTGGATTTCAGGAGGCCCTGGTTCATGTATCTTAAACTAAGCTTGGGCTGTTCCAGCCTCCCTCCATATCCTAGCTTTCTACCACCATTTTCTTCCTGAGGCGACAACTCCTTCCCAGGAACACATCTGTCACCTCTTTCTCTCTTCAGGGAACTGGCAACTCGACAATAATGGAAGTCTTGCAAAGGGAGTGGGGTAAGGGCACTGAAGGGTTTTCTAGTAACACGAAGGGGCTCCCCAGCAGAGAAGGACCAGATGTGCTGCCGTAACACAAGTAACACAAGCTTTAAAGAACACAATTGTATTTTCTCACAGTTCTGGAGGCTAAAAGTCCAGATTAGGGTCTCAGATGTGTTGGTTCCTTCCTTGTTGGTAGCCCCAGACATTCCTTGGTATTCCTTGGCATCTGTCTTCCCCTTGTATGTGTCTCTGTGTTTGTTCTGGTCTTTCCATAACTCAGATGTGACTAGGTTTAGGACACGCTCTACATTGATATGGCATCATTCACATAACAAAGAAAACCCTATCTCCAAACAGGATCACCTCCACAGGCACAGGGGTCAGAATTCCAACACACCTACTGGGGGGGGACACAATTCAATCCATGACACTTAGTAATGGTGGTCTCTAACAGCCCAGGGAGGGGGCTCAGAGAGAGGATGAGCACAAGCAGAGCTCTGCAATCTAGCCAGCCACATTGCAGCCCAAGGAGACTGACCCAGAGAAGCAAAGCAACTTGCCCAGGACTGCACAGCAGAAGGCTGGCAGTTTGAATCCACCAGCTACTCCTTGGAAACCCTATGGGGCAATTCTACTCTATCCTATAGGATCGCTATGAGTCGAATCCACTCCATGGCAACAGGTTTGGATTTTTTGGTTTGGGATATATGGTTGCCCACCTATATTTCCTGCCTTTGGGGTTTATTGGGAAATTGCTTTCCCACTGATAGTGTGTGCTGCAGAGACCTGTATGACAGTTAAAAATGGAAAAAAAAAAGACTGCCGGCCAACATGGCGCCCTAGACAGAAGCACCATGCTGTCCTTCTACAGCAAAGACCCAAAAAACTAAGTAAAACAGAGACAAATGTCATCCCTGGAACCTGAAGTGTCAAATAAAGAGATAACTCAGACAAGCACAGAATGGAATACGAAACTGACAGAGGTCAGACAGTGAGAAGAGACTTGTGCGGAGGGCCCCAAGGCTAAGGCAGCTCGGATCGGCCATCTTGGACTCCAATCGGGGCTCAGCAGGCAGGGAGCATGGGAACGCAGCTTCGCCGAACTCCCAGCAGGGGACAGACCACCGCTTACCAGCGGTACACGCTTTCCCACCCCTCATTCTCTCCCCGCTGCTCCACCTCCAAGCTTGCTGGCTGGCTGCGGTGGCTCAGCCGGCCGGGAAGTGCAGCGTCTGGGCCACTTGGATTTGCCCCACCCACACTGGGGATCGGTGGATGCGGGGTATGGGAGAGCAGCTTCGTGAAGTTCCCAGCAGGAGACAGAGCACCCCATAACAAGCAATATAGGCTTTCCTAACCCCTACTTCTCCCTACCCCCTTGGGCCTCCTCTGCTTCCCGCCAGCTGCAGTCTCTTGTTCTGGAGGGAACTGCTTTGGCTTCAGGCTGCTTGGATTTGCCCTGCCTACACTGGACGGGCTCCTGAGCTAGTGTCGGTTCTTTCTGTCTCTTTTGGTTTCTTGTGTGCCTCCTACAACCTCCCTCTCCTTTCTCTGGATCACCTAGCTCTGTGTGCCATCTTTGCTACTTCCTGAAAGGCTGTAAAGCCACAGTCGACTGGGGAACCACTCCCCCGGCCGGCAACACCACGTTGGTGGGATCCCTGGGGCTTTTTTCTTTGCTGTGTTTTTGTTTGTTTGTTTTATTTTTATTTTTGCAGATTGGGAGCCCCTTCTAGCTGGGCTGCACTGCATAGCTTAGGAGCCATTCTCCCAATCTGCGCAGCCAATAGGTGGGGTCCTTGGGGGCATTTCTTTTTTTCTTTCTTTCTTTTCTCTCTGTCTTTCCCTTTCTGTCTTTCCTCATGTCTCAGTCCTCCTCTCCCTGCACTTATCTTCTTTTCCTGTCTCCTGAATACCTGGTGGTGTGTGACATCTATACCTGCTCTAGCAAGGCTATATCATGCATTCTGGGAGCCACTTCCCCAGTCTTAGCAGCCCCACCGGTGAGACTCTGGGGCTCCTGGGGCTTTCCTTTTTTTCTTTTCCAAATTTTTATTGAGTTATTTTTTCTTCCCCCCCCCCCCTTTTTCTTTTTCCTTTCTGCTTTTCTCCATTTCTTGGTTGCTTTTCTCCATTTCTTGGTTTCTTTTCTCTCCACTCCAATGGCAAGCTCCCTTAGAGCTCCTTTTTTTTTTCTTTCTTTCTTTGCTTGTTTGTTTTTAACTCCTGTTTCTCTATCTTCTTTCCCATACCCCTATTAGCTTCACAGATCACAACCTCACCTCATTTTCCTGCCTACCTGCACCATGCACTGAACATCACGTGCCCAAGCAGCACAGGCATGGCCTACTGGAACCTGCTGAGCACTGATTCCTGTCCTGCCCTGTCAGTCCTAGTATGTGCCACAAACAACCCATCCCAGCCCCTCCCTTTCAGCTGGATCTGCCTTCCTGCACCATAGCTGAGCAACTGTACCTGCCCATTGAACAAAGAGGTGAAAAGTATTGTAACTACAGACAAGCAAACAACAAAGAACACACAGCCTGCCTGCTCAGACATAACCAAATAAAATAAAAAAGCAGGACTAAACAAACAAATCTACAATTAAGAAATGAAGAAAATAAATATTGAATGTCCTGAAGACAGCAGACAATATTACAACATTTGAAAAAAAACAAGATAGGATGGCTCCAGTAGGTGTCCAAATAAAACAGCAGTAGAAGGCACTAGAACTACCTGATAGGGAATTCAAATCTCTAATAATCAGAGAAATCCAAGATTTGAAGCAAAAAGCAGACAAAAATGAGGAAAAAATTGACAAATTTATGGAAAAGGCAGACAAATTCATGGAAAATACAGACCAAAAAAAAAAAATGGAACAGTTAAGGAGAGTAATACAGGAACAAAATGCCAAAATAAACCACAACTAGAAATCAGACCAAAATAACAATTAGAAATCCAAGAGATAAACAACAAGATTTCAGAAATGGACAGTGTTATAGAAGGGCTAAGGAGTAGGTTTGAAATGATGGAAGACAGAATCAGTGAAATTGAAGACAAACACTTGGATACAATTCTGTTTGAAGAAAAAAGAACAAAGAAAAATGAAGAAATCCTGAGAATTATGTGGGATACAATCAAAAGCAAAAAATTGCAAGTGATCGGAGTTCCAGAACAGGGAGAGAGAACGGAAACACAGAGATCATTGAAGAACTGCTGACAGAAAACTTCCCTGATATCATAAATGATGAAAAGCTGACCATTCGAGAAGCTCAATGAACCCCACACAGGATGGACCCCAAAAGAAAAACACCAGGGCATATCGTAATAACACTCACTAAAACCAAAAAAAAAAAAAAAGACAGAGAAAAAATCCTGTGAGCAGCTCCAGAAAAACAAAAAGTCACATACAAAGGTGAAACAATAAGACTAAGCTCTGATTATTCAGCAGAAACCATGCAGGCAAAAAGGCAAAGGGACAACATATATAAAACCTTGAAAGAAAAAAATTGCAATCTGAGAATGATATATCCTGCAAAACTTTCATTCAAATATGGTGATGAATTAGGACATTTCCAGAAAAACAGAAATTAAGGGAATATGTAAAAAGCAAGCCAAACTTACAAGAATTATTAAAAGGAGTCCTTTGAGAACAAACAACATCAGACCACAGCCTGAATCTAGGAGGCAAGATCGTACCAGCCAGATGCCAACCTAGGAAATGAACTCTCAAGGACTATCCAAAACCAAAACAATTGCAACAGGGAACTGGAGAGGTTAATCTGTAAATGACAACAATGTCAGTACAATAAAAGAGGGAATAAGTGATACAGGGATAGAACTTTCTAATGAAGAGAAAAGCAAGGCAATACCAAGTAATAATAGACTGGTTCAAACCTAGGAAGATGAGGGTAAATGTCAAGGTAACCACAAAGAAAGTTAACAAACCTCATCAAAACGAAGAAGAAAAACATAAAGTCTCAATAAAAACAAAGTCTATACAAACAAAAGAAATCCACAAGGATTTCTCACCACAGGAGAGTAAAAGGAACAAAGAAAATGTTAGCATCACAGAAAAAGGACTATAAAATGATAGCAATAAATTCACACCTATCAATAATTACACTGAATGTAAATGGCCTAAATGCGCCCATAGACACAGAGTGACAGAATGGATTAAAAAAAAAAAAAAAACAGGATCCATCAATATGCTGTCTATAAGAGACACACCTTAGAAACAAAGATGTAAATTTATTAAAAATCAAAGGATGGAAAAAAATATATCAAGAAAATACCAAAAAAGAGGGAGTGGCAATACTAATCTCAGATAAGATAGACTTTAAAACAAAAATCCACCATAAAAGACAAAGAAGGGCACTGTATAATGATTAAAAGAATGATCCATCATGAAGACTTAACCATAATAAACATCTACACACCCAATGACAAGGATCTGAAATACATAAATCAAACTCAGCACTGAAAAGAGAAATTGACAGTTCCACAATAATAGTAGGAGACTTCAACACACCACTCTTGGTAAAGGACAGAACATCTAGGAAGAAACTCAGCAAAGATACAGAAGAGCTAAAGAGCACAATTAGCCATCTTGACCTCATAGACGTATGTAGGACACTCCACCCAACACTGCAAAGTACACATTCTTTTCCAATGCACGTGGAATATCCTCCAGGACGTTCTCCATCTTGGGCCACAGAGCAACCCTCAACAAATACCAAAACATTGAGATAATACAAAGTATCTTCTCTGACCACAATGCCATCAAAGTAGAAATTAACAACAGGAAGAGCAAGGGAAAAAAAAAATCAATTACGTGGAAACTGAGTAACATCCTGCTTAAAAACCACTGGGTAATAAAAGAAATCAAAGATGAAATAAAAATGTTCCTACGATCAAACAAGAATGAAAACACATCATACTAAAACCTTTGGGACACAGCAAAGGCAGTCCTCGAGGTCAATTTATACCACTAGATGCACACATCAAAAAAGAAGAAAGGGAAAAAATCAAAACATTAGTTGCACAATTTGAACAAATAGAAAGAAAACAGCAAAAGAAGCCCACAGCCACCAGAAGAAAGGAAATAATAAAGAGCAGAGCAGAAATAAATGAAATAGAGAATTGAAAAGCAAGAGAAAGGATCAACAAAACCAAAAATTGGTTCTTTGAAAAGATCAGCAAAATCGACAAACCGCTGGCTAAAATGACAAAAGAAAAACAAGAGAAGACGCAAATAACCCAAATAAGAAATGAAATGGGGGACATTGCAACAGACCCAACTGAAATAAAAAGGGTCATAACAGAGTATTATGAAAAACTATACTCCAACAAATTTGAAAACCTAGAGGAAATGGACAAATTTCTAGAGACACACTACCTACTCAAACTAAAACAAAATGACATTGAAAATCTGAACAGACCCATAACAAGAGAAGAGACTGAAAAGATAATTTTAAAAACTCCCAACAGAAAAAGCCCTGGCCCAGATGACTTCACTGGAGAATTCTGTCAAACATTCAGAGAAGAGCTTACACCACTGCTACTCAAACTATTTCAGAACATAGAAAAGGAAGTGATACTTCGGAATTCATTCTATGAAGCCAGCATAACCCTGATACCAAAATCAGGCAAAGACACCACAAAAAAAGAAAATTACAGACCAATATCTCTCATGAATATAGATCCAAAAATTCTCAACAAAATTATAGCCAATAGAATTCGGTGTCATATCAAAAAAAAATACACCATGACCAAGTAGGATTAATACCAGTTATGCAAGGATGGTTCAACATTAGAAAATCAGTCGATGTAATCCACCACATAAATAAAAGGAAAGAAAAGAATCACACGATCATCTCAATTGACACAGAAAAGGCATTTGACAAAGCCCAACACCCATTCCTGATAAAAAACTCTCAATAAAATAGGTACAGAAAGGAAATTTCTCAACATAATAAAGGACGTCTATGCAAAACCAACAGCCAACATCGTTCTCAATGGAGAGAGGCTGAAAACATTCCCCTTGAGAACAGGAACAAGACAAGGATGCCCTTTATCACCACTCCTGTTTAACATTGTGTTGGAAATCTTAGCTACAGCAATAAGGCAAGAAACAGAAATAAAGGGCATCGAAATTGGTAATGAGGAAGTTAAACTCTCCTATTTGTGCATGATATGATACTATACTGAGAAAATCCAAAAGACTCCACCAGAAAACAACTGTAACTAGTAGAATGATTCAGCAGATTAGCAAGATACGAGATCAACATACAAAATCGGTTAGAGTCCTATACACCAATAAAGAGAACAATGAAAAGGAAATTAGGAAAACAATATCATTTATAATAGCCCCTAAAAAAAATACTTGGGAATAAATCTAACCAGGGTTGTAAAAGACCTATACAAAGAAAACTACAAAACACTACTGCAAGAAACCAAAAGAGATCTACATAAATGGAAAAACATACCATGTGCATGGATAGGTAGACTCAACATTGTGAAAATGACAATTCTACCCAAAGCCATTTACAAATACAATGAAATACCGATCCAAATACCAACAACATTCTTTAAAGAAATAGAAGAACTTATCATTAACTTTATAAGGGAAGGGAAGAGGCCCCGGATAAGTAATGCTCTACTGAAGAAGAAGAGTAAAGTAGGAGGGCTCACACTACCTGATCTCAGAAGCTACTATACAGAAACAGAAATACGACATGATCCAGCAATCCCACTCCTGGGAATATATCCTAGAGAAATGAGTCATCATGCAAATACACGTATGTACACCCATGTTGATTGCAGCATTGTTCACAATAGCAAAAAGATGGAAACAACCTAGATGCCCATCAACAGATAAATGGATAAAAAACTGTGGTACATACACACAATGGAATACTACAGAACACTAAAGAACAACGATGAATCTGTGAAGCATAACATAACACGGATGCGTCTGGAGGACACTATGCTGAGTGAAATAAGTCAATCATGAAAGGACAAATATTGTATGAGACCACTACTGTAAAAACTCATGAAAAGGTTTACATACAAAAGGAAACAATCTTTGATGGTTACAAGGGTGGGAAGGGGTAGGGATGGAAAAACACTTAATAGACAATAGATAAGTGGTAACTTTGGTGAAGGGTAAGACAGTACACAATGCTGGAGAAGCCAGCACAGCCTGTACAAGGCAGGGCCATGGTAGCTCCATATACACACCCAAACTTCCTGAGGGACCGAACTGCTGGGCTGAGGGCTGTGGGGACCATGGTCTCAGGGGACATCTAGCTCAACTGGCATAACAGGGTTCTACAGTCTACTTTGGTGAGTAGCGTCTAGGGTCATAAAACCCTGTGAGCGGCCATCTAGGACACTCCACTGGTCTCACCCCTTCAGGAGCAAGGAAGAAGGAAGAAAACTAAAGACACAAGGGAAAGATTAATCCAAAGGACTAATGGACCACATCTACCACGGCCTCCACCAGACTGAGTCCAGTACAACGAGATGGTGCCTGGCTACCACCACTGACCGCTCTGACAGGGATCACAATAGAGGGTCCCCGACAGAGCCGGAGAAAAATATAGGACAAAATTCTAACTCAAAAAGAAAGACCAGATTTGCTGGCCTGACAGAGACTGGAGAAACCCTGAGAGTATGGCCCCCGGACACCCTTTCAGCTCAGTAATGAGGCCACGCCTAGGTTCACGCTTCAGCCAAAGATTGAACAGGCCCGTGGAACAAAACAAGACTAAAGGGGCGCACCAGCCCTGGGGTGGGGACTAGAAAGTAGGAGGGAACAGGAAAGCTGGTAATAGGGACCCCAGGGTTGAGAAGGGAGAGTGTCGACGTGTCGTGGTGTTGTTAACCAATGTCATACAACAATGTGTGTACTGTTTGATGAGAAATTAGTCTGTTCCGTAAACCTTTATCTAAAGTTCAATTTTTTTTTTAATGGAAAAAAGGGAGAGTGTGCCACAAATTACTGTTTTTACAGTATATTATATGAGGTGGTGCTGAGTCAATGCTTTTGGTATGAAAAATATGCATCTTGATAAAAAGTTTTTTGGGACACACATGTCCCACTGAATTCCACTGGACACAGGGTGGCTAGAATTAGTGGGACACATGTGTCCCTCCAGACTCTGAGGGTAGGGTTGGTGGGATGATTCAAGAAAAAAATCCATTGTACCTACCAAAAATTCAAACACACTCAATGTGTATACATTCCATTAATGAAAACACACGGTATCAACAAAAAATTCAAAGCAGAAAATAATTGGGTCTTGAAAGGGTTTTAAGTAGCAGACTCGAACCCTCTGGGAGCCTTAGGGTCTGGGAACCATACAGAGTCTGGAACTTGGGCTTTGGAGGCACAGCAACCTGGGTTCAAAACTCCATCCTGTCTTTTGCTAGCTGTGTGGCTGTGAGTATGTTATCTGAAAGCTGTGGGCCTCAGTTGCCTCGCCTGGAGAATGGGGTTACTAGTAGTGCCTACTTCCCAGACAGATTGTGAGTGTTAAAGGAGCAATGGCTGAGACACACCTTGTGCCACCCGGGGCGGTGGCGGGTGCTCAGCAATGCCAGCGCTATTGTTAAGCTGCGGCAGCGCAGCCACACAGACTCTCACATGACCATCGTTGGTCATCTCTGCGTCTTTCACTCTGGTGTCTCCCTTTGTCTCTGTTACTGTTTCCGTTTGTGGTGCGTGTGTGTGTGTCTCCCTGTCTCCCTTTCCATTTCTATCTCAGGGTGTTTTTCTTTGTGCATCTCTCTGGGTGCGTCCATCTGTGACTATAACTCTGTGTGTGTGTCCATCTGTCCATCTGTCTGTTTCCCAGTCCTTTTGTCTCTTTGTGCTTGTTTCTGTGTGTCTTCTCTGTCTCTGTGTCTCTTCCCTTCTCTTTCTCTCTCTTTATATGTTTCTGTCTTTCTCTTCCTCTCACTGTGCCTCTCAGTCCACTCTCTCTTCCTCTTTTTGTCTCTCAATCTCTCTGTGTCTTTTTCTGTGTATGTCTCCCCCCCCTTTTCTAATATCTCTCTGTGTCTCTTTTCTCTCCCTCTTTGTCTGTCTGTCTCTCCACCTCTCTGTGTGTCTTGCTCTTTCTGTGCGTCTGTCTCTGTCTCTCTCTCGCTCCCTCACCCACTCTTCTCCTCAAAGCCAGCAGTGACCCAGCAGACTCCCACAGTTCATTACAGGGAATACATTGAACAATCATTCTTTGCTCATGCAAGGCGCTTGACAGCTGGAGCAAACAATGAGAAATTCAGAATTAATTGGGTGCTGATTATTTGCCAGGGGAAAAAAATGGTGAGATATATATGAAACAAAAGACTACCTAGCAACAGCAAGAACCTCAGCACGTAGCAACCAAAGCAATCCTAATGAAGCGTGACAATGCCAGGACTGAGCAAGCAGCCAGCCACCACACACTGGAAGGGAGGGAAACAAATGTGAGGGCTGCCCAGGAGCCAGGAGAGGCCATTCCAGGCACTCCAAGCCCCGGCGGCCCAGCCAGTGTCCCAGGACCTCCACACCAGCAGAACCCAGAGATCCCAGCCCCACCTCCCACAGCTGGACTCCCCTTCACTGATTCCCACGAGCTCCTGCCCTGGCTGTGGAGCAGTGAACCTGACTCAGACATCATCACCGTCCTCAAAGAACACACAGTTTGGCCAGAAGGGAGAGCAAATACACAAATAACTGCAATGCATTACCATCGCGACAGCACTGAGCACCACGGGACCCAGAGCTTGTGGTTGTGGTTGTTGCTGTTGTTAGCCACTGAGTCAGCTCTGCTCATGGCGACCCCATGCACCGCAGAACAAAACATGCCTGGTCCTACGCCATCTTCATGTAGTTGGTGTGCTCAAGCCCATTCTGGGAGCCACTGTGTACTTTGAGTGACTTCCAACCCAGGGGGCTCATTTTCCAGTGCTTTGTCAGACAGTATTCTACTGGGATCCATAGGGTTTTCACTGACCAATTTTCAGAAGTAAATTGCCAGACCTTTCTTTCTAGTCTTAGTCTGGAAGCTCCACGGAAACCTGTCCTCCTGCTAGTATTTGAAAAACTGGCGGCGTAGCTACCAGTATCATAACAGCATACAAGCCACCACAGTATGACAAACTGATAGACGGGTGGTGTGGAACCCAGAGCACCCCTGCTAACTCTGCCCGTGGGATGTGGAAAAGGGTTCATTTGGGCAGAGTCTGGGAAGGTGAGTAGAAGTTTATTAGGTGAAGAGGGAGGGAACGGCATGATATGCTGGAGGAACAGCATGAGCGAAGGCACAGAGGCAGACAGGTACGGTGGCTGCAGAGAACATCGAGGAACACTGGATGAGGCTTAGCATCCAGGTGGGACAATGGCAGGAGATGCTCAACTAGCTGCTGTCGAGTCGATTCTGACTCATGGTGACCCAACGTGTATTAGAGTAGAACCACAGAGTTTTCAATGGCTGATTTTTCAGAAGAAGATCACCAAGCCTTTCTTCTGACGTGTCTCTGGGTGGACTGGAACCTCCAACCTTTCAGTTAGCAGCTAAGAGCGCTAACCATTTGCACCACCTGGGGACTTGGGCAGGAGACAAGATAGGGCCAAATCCCCATGGGTCTTAAATGTTGTTGCCTTGCCTTGCCAGGAGTGAGGGGTTGGTGAGGGACTCACAGAACATTCTGTGTGCTTTAGGGATACCTCTCAGGGCTGCAAACAGGAAGGACTGGGGGAGTGCAGCCCAGGCAGTAAGAGTCATCGGGAGGCGATACCAGATGGGAGAGTGTCAAAGGTGCATCCAAGAGGCAGGGAGGGCCACAGACCCACATGAAGGATGAGCACTTTTCCATCGGAATGTGGGCTTGGGCCCAGAAAAGACCCTCGTAAGCCTCGGGAAGTCCAGGCTCTGAGCTGCCTGCTTCAGAGAGGTTTGGTACCTGTTCACCACGTCTCCCCGAAAGCCCTGGTTCTGGGTTCCCAGGGAGAGATTAGAAGACCCGAGGCCCGGCGCTTTGCCTCTGCAGCCAGACAGCTCCGTGAAGAACACGGAGGACCAGGAGCCGGATGCGTGTCCCAGCATCATTAGCAGCTCGCCCCATGAGGAGTGCCCATCTCAAAGATTTCCGTTCCCTCCAGGGCCGGCTTTCAGGTTCTGTGCTTTAAAGATTTGCTTTAATTAGATCAGCCTCTGTCAGAGGCATCGAACATTATCTCCATCTTGGCTGGCTTTTCCTTTGCTTATTCCCTATTGACTTTCCGAAACTCTGCCAGCCAAGTTTGGGCTTTGATTATTTTTTCATAAAGGAAAAAGCAAAGCAAGTTGTCAGAGGAAAGGAGCCTACTACCCCTCTAGCAAGTGGGACTGAGCATGGGAGGTGGAGAGTAGAGGGTGGGCCCTGGGCCGACGCGTTCAGTTTCTAGGATGCCCCCTGCCTCCCCCACCCTGGCCCTAAGCCACACATGCCTCCAGCTTCAACTCCGTGAGTGGCACTACTGGACTGCCTGGCCGCAGGTCAGGACAGATTTGAAGATGGCAAGAATGAGCATACACCAGGCAGCTGAATGGGGGCATCAGGCAAAGGTATAGACAGGTTGTAAGAGCCTGGGGCAGGTTGGCTGTGGACCAGAGGTGTCAAGGCAAGGCATTGGAGTTTGACAGAGAAGGGACCCTGGGGCTGCAAGCCAAGCTGATCATTGCCAAAATGAGCCTCATCTATCTATCTATCCATCCACCAACGTATGCATTGCCCGTCCAACAGTTCATCCATCCATCAAGTCTTCAATTCATATACCCATCCTTCCTTCCATCAATTCATTTTCCACCCATCCATCCAATTAATAATTACCAAGCACCCATTCTGTGCTTGTAACTGTACCTTTACTCGGTGGAAGATGATGTTGGAAAATCAAAATACAAATAGGCTAAGATTATGTGACAAGGGGAGTCCCTGAGTAGTGCAAGCAGTTAATGCCGTCAGCTACTAAATGAAAGGTTGCAGATCCAAGTCCACCCAGATGCACCTCAGAAGTAAGGTGTGGCAACCTATTTCCAAAAAATCAGCCACCGAAAACACTGTTGGGTACAGGCCTACTCTGGCACACATGGGGTCGCCATGAGTCCAAATCGACTTGAGGGCAGCTGTATACATATATGTGTGTGACAAGGAGCCCCTAGACCCCCAAGGAAGCTAAAACATACAGAAAAATTGAGATCAGAGAAAACATAAGAGGATTGGAGTCCTAGAGGATGTGGAGTCAGACTTCAGGCTCCTGAAACGGGGCCACAGCCATGGGGTGACACAGCAGAAAACCTCAAAGTGAATTGGTGCCCAAGGTCAGACCTGGACTAGCAAAGAAAGCCCTGACCTGCATCCCAGAACAATGGATGAAAGCTTGAAAACCCATCCTGGCTGGCTCCAGGACTAATCCTGGGCCCTCATGGCCGCTGGGCCTGCAGGTGGGTAAGGGCTGGAGCCCCATTAGAGAGGTTGTGAGACTTCAAGACAGGGGAGAAGTAGGTGCTGAGGCTGGGAGGTCCAAGACTTGGGACATCCTCCACCTTAACCTGTGAACGGTGTCGGCAGCTTTGTCCTCTGGCCAGATCTTCATGCCAACCAGGGATCAACTCTAGGTTCAGAAGGTCCCTCTCCTAACACTAGAGGCACAGCCAAAGGAAAGCTATGTGGGTTCTCAGTTTGCTTAAGGTTCAATTAAAATAAAAAACTGAAGAGAATCCAAGGTAGGCCCTTGATTTAAATTTGTTATTGACCTTGACATCCAAAGGGAAACATTCTTCCTGATGTATTGTGATGATCAGGAGAAGAAGGGAATGGACCCGGGCAAGATCAGGAGAAGAGCCAGGCAAAGGGATCTGATATGGCACCAGGCCAGCTCAGGACCAAGAGAGGGCAAGATGGAGAGAAGAGAGCCCCCAGCCCCTTGTTTCACCCGAGTGCCTCCTCTTTGAACCAAGCCTTAGGACTCAGACCCCAGCTCGCTCCCCACGACCAGAAGGGCTAGAACACTAGAGTTCCTAGGTGTTCTCCAAGTCAGGTTGAGAGTTCACAAGAATTTGCCCTATTATTTTTGGAAGGAGGCACAGCAACAAGTGTCACAGCATCCCTGTAGTCGGGGTATTTGACAGCGGGACTTGACCTCGGGAAAACTGTAACCTTTATATTTGCTTCCATGGTTCCCAGGATCCTCACAGTAAACCAGGGGGTAAGCAAAGCCATTATGGGACTTGGAAGTTTGTATCAGTTATGTGACTTGTATAAACTCACTTAGATTGTGAACCAACAGATGGAGACTCAGGTCTTCCAACTGCAACCTCAGTCCTCTGACCGCCATGCCAAGCCACCTCCTGGGGACACGTGGGCAGAGGAGAGACCAGACAGGACCTAGCTGTTACCTGGGATGAGATGGTTGATGAACCTACCTGTATGGACCAAGATGACACTGCTGTGCAAGGAAGAAGGCTTAGGGCCAAGAGCCACCTGGGTTGTGACACCCCTGGCCTCAGGCTCGACAAGCTAGCAGCTTCCATTTAGAGGGCTCCCTGAGTGACATATTAATAGGCTAATTTAGAGATTCATCATGTATGTTTCTTCTTTGGTTTCATCTATATAAATTCCATTCTTTCTGCCTCCTCAAGGAGTCTCTGGGTGGTGCAAATAGTCAAGGTGCTCAGCTACTAACTGAAAGATTTCAGGCCCGAGTCCACCCACAGGCACCTCAGAAGACAGCCCTGGTGATCTACTTCTAGCAAAGGAGCCACTGAAAACCCTACAGAGCACAGTTCTACTCTGACACACCTGGGGTCGCCAGGAGTCGGAATGGACTCAATGGCAACTGGTTTTGTTTTGTTTTGTTTTTTAATCTCCTCAGGAATATTGAAAACCCCACCTCTTCCCCGCATAGTGTCAGGACCAGGTACATGGTAGGCATTCAGTATCCACCTGTGAAAGTCACCCATTGCATGGCCTTTAAATCTAGCCATCAAACAGAACCCTCTGGCAGCTCCATGCTTACTCTCTCTCCCAGCTCAGCAACTGCAACAAAAAGAGAGCCTCCCTTTACCAAGAGTTCCAACTAAAGGCCCACGACTCAGTCTCATTGGATCATCTGCCCCTGCCTGATCCATTCATTGTGCCCCAGGGGTGGACACGCCATGACTGGCCAGAGCTGAGTCACAAGACTCGTAGAGGGGTGGAATGTCATCCTAATCACTGTATTGAAAGAAGAGAAGGCAAAGTAAGGTGGCCAAAAGATGGAGGTGGATGCCAGGCAGGCAGCGAGTCAGAACTACTGGCCATTACCCCACAGAGGGGCAGGGGTGTCAGGGTCCTGTTCCACATCAGAAGCCCAGTGGGGCTCAGGTTTCTGTCATCTTAGTGTGGTTTTGATGGAACCCATGAGCTATCCCCTCACTGCGTACATCCAATGTAATCCCAGGCTAGCTCAGAACCAAGAGGGAGTAAGATACAGAGAAGAAAGCCCCCAGGTCCTTGTCTCACACTGACACCTCCTCTTTGAATAAAGCTATAGGACCCAGACAAGCCACCAACTCACTCCTGACCAGCCAGAGGGCTGGACATGGTCACTCACATTGCTTATAGTCAAAAGGAAATGATCCTCCCCTTCGCAAAGAAAAGGGGGCAGTTGCAATTCAAGAAGCCCTCCATGAAGATGTAGAGAAAGGTCACAGAGGAATAAATTAAAGAGATTAAATGAATGGCCAGTTCTGCTTAAGCCAAACCCGCACCACAGCCCCTCAGTCTTCTCTTTAATCATCAGTCTCTAATTCTGGGACATAAAATTACAAGCTCATTGATAATGATCAGTGATTTACCAGAGAAAGCCCAGCCCTAATTAAGAGCAGGAGAAGCTGACATTACTTTTCAACTTCCCACCAAAGTCCAGCAAGGAAATTACCTGGTTCCGCAGAGCAAATAGCACCAGCGGGCAAGCAGGGGCCTGGGTTACCTGATGAGCACACGTGGCTGAATTAATATGCAGAGAGAGTTGCTCCAGAGTGTTAGCAATTTTCTGGCAACTGGGGCATTGATGGACACTGGGGAAGGAGGCCGAGCTGGTGCATGAGTGAGCAAGGAGCCACAGAGTCTGCTCTTCCATGAGGAAGAGGTTTGCAGACAAGAGCCATGGATAACTCTCCCAGGAGCTGTCTAGGGGTCAGGGGCCAAGGATCAGTGTGGAAGCAGAGTCTTGGTCTTTGACCAGAGTCAAGGGTCAATATGTGACAAGAGCCAGAGCTCAATCGGTGGTCTGGGTGTGGTCAGGCTTAGCAGTCTGAGTGTGGCCAGTGAGGGTGAGTCTATGTCCAGGATCAGGGATGAGCTGTTCTGTCGCTGGGGCGAGGGACTAAGGCTCAGTTTCCCCCATCTCTTCTGCTGCTCCTTTCTGCCTCCCTTCTTGTGCCCCACGAACAAATCTCTTCTCTGTCTTTCTCGTCTCCAGCTGCATCTTCTTTTCTCTGACTCCAGATACAGGAGAGGGTTGAGGCTCATCTCCCAGCCTTTGACTGTATAAAGGATCTGTTAAGGAACTGATCGTGCTTTGGTGGTTCACTGATAGAATTCTTGCCTTCCGTGTGGGAGACCTGGGTTTGATTCCCAGCCAATGCACCTCAAACACAGCCACCACCCATCTGTCAGTGGAGGGGTACATGTTGCTATATTGCTAAACAGGTTTCAGCAGAGCTTCCAGACTAAGATGAACTAGGAAGAAAGGCCTGGTGATCTGCTCTGCAAAATCAGCCAACGAAAACCCTATGGATCACAATGGTTAAATCTGCAACCCATCATGGGAATACTGCAGGACCGGGCAACATTTTGTTCCACCGTGCATGAGGTTGCTATGAGTTAAGGGCCAACTTTCCGGCAGCTAACAACAAGAAGGAAATTTGAGGTAGAGGCTAAAAATACTTAGGAGCGATGGCATTCTTGGGTAGGCTGTGGCCATCCTTGGAGTCATCGCCAGGGAATTGCAGGAGGACAGATTGTTTAGTTCAAACTGGGTAGTGCCCCTCCACTGGCCCTATAGCCCTAAGAACAGGCTCCCAACAGGGCTATCGGGTCCCAATGCTCCTAACTAAAAAGACTAATCAGAGAAGCCATTTGATCCAACCAGTGGTTCTGTTCAACCTAAATGATGGACTCGTCCAATGCCACCCCCATGATGGTCTTCTCAGGACAGCTCCAAGGATTCTCCAAGAACAGGGACCCTGGTGATTCGTACCACACAGACGCTAGGCGAGTTGATGCCTTGCTGAGCACTGCCAACCCACAGTTGCTGGTGAGTCCTGCCTGGGGGCTGCCAGCCCTGGAAGTCCTGGAAGTGAACGGAACACCACTTCCTGCACTCCCGAGAGGAAGATCAACGGTACTTGTTTGCCTAGGAGCGAAGGTTTTCCCCAGCATACGGGACTTCCAGGGCTAAAACTGGGAACATTTCAGTCAAATCGGGATGGTTGATATCACCCTAAATTCCTGGGACCATTGACTTATCTTGTCCCTGGGAGCCAGGGCTGTCCTGAGCCTCTTACCCCTGAAGGGCAGCTGTGGGGATGGACAAACCAGCCAAGCAGAATCTTCAGACTGGGAGAGGGGAAAGAATAGAGGGGCTAGAATCAGAATTTAGGTAGTTGAGGGTTTGTAAATTGCCAAGCAGGCTCGCAAGTGGGTCTTACACCTAAACCCAGGTACTATTTAGTGTTCTTTAAAGCTTGATTTTTGTTTGAAAAGATTATTGATCTTAGCAATACCAGCAGTAATTCTGATAGCATGGGTCTCTTGTATAACAAACAATAATAGTGATTAACAATAATTATTGTTTTTTTAACAAAGGTTAAGATACACTGGGAGTTTATTACCTGCCAAGTACATGGTAAGCACTTTGCATACAATGGAGCTTTTACCTCACAGCCCAATAAGGAAAGGACTATTATTATTATTATGCTGGCTCAGGACCAGGCAATGTTCTGTTATATACAGAGTTGCCATGAGTCGGAGCTGACTTAACAGCAACTAACAACAATAAAATATTTTCCCCATTTTAGAGATAAGAAAACTAAGGTTTGGAGGGGTTAAATAACTTTGGGGAGGCCACATTACAAGCAGATCTGTAAATAACCCCGGTGCCTACAGTCTTAACCAGGGTGCACTAGACTATAATCATGCATTATATAATCGGTCCCCCAGGTCGAGTCTAGAATTTGGTCATATCTGGGCCAGTCTGAAGGTCTTGTGCATCCATTTACATAAGGGATGCAGGAAACTTCTGTGAAACTCACTCTGATGAAAGAGAAAGTCAGACCCACTTGTCTAACTCAAAGACCAAGTGCCCAGGTTTAGGAGGAATGACTGTGAGTATGGGCCGTGTCACTCAGTGTCCCCTCCACCCAGACCCTGAGAATTACTCCTGAGACCTAAGGAGAGAGATGTGCAACCGAGGAGTAAGCTCACTGGAAGAACGTGTGTACCACCACCTCTGCAGGACATCAAGAGCCCAGGGCACCCTAGCGACGGCACCAGCAGCCTTGACAGGAACGGGAGGAAGGGCCCTGACTTCTGCAGAGGCAGCGGACTGCACTCTCAGCACCGGCTTCACATCGGATGCTGGTGATCTCAACCCAGACTTCATGGGCGTCTGCATCACTGCTTCTACTTCTGATGGCAGCAGTGTCGAAAGACATCTCCAGAAGAAGAAGCGGAGGTCGGTGTCTGACTTCATACAGTGTATAGAAATCAACGGGCTGCGTTATATCAACTGTAAATAACCGTTGTTACGCTTCTCCAAATAGGTATCATTCCAATCTTACAATTGTGTGCAATTATGTACATATATATTTGCTATAACATTTCATACAGTTTGAATCCAGATATTTTTCCTCATAACATTACAAGTCTTTTTCCACATCTTTCTTCCGTGACGCTACTGGGTGGGTTCAAACCTCCAACCATTTGATTAGCAGTAGAGCACAAACCATCTGCACTACCCAGGGACCCTAGAGGCAGGGGTAATGTCAAGCATCCTACGATGCACAGGACAGCCCCCATACTCGCCAACCCCAACAAAGAATTTTCTGGCCCAAAAGCTCGAGAGTGCTGAGGGTGAGGATCCCTGGGCTGGAATGTTGCCATAAACCCCAGTGAGTGGGGACTCGATTCCCCTGAGAGCACTTAGGGCCTGCCTGTATGCACAACAGTCTGGCCAGTGAATCCACCTCCAGACCATGGGTACAGTCAAGGCCAAGTGAAGGCAGCTCTAGACTCCAGGTGTGGGTGATTGGGTGACCCTGGCAGCCAGAGCAGGGGCCCACGCTCAGGGAGGACCTGAGTAGAGGCAGGATAGATACCCAGACACCAGGGAAGTGATGGCTGCAAAGGAGCCGCGAGTGGGCAGAAGACGGGAGGTGACGTGGGGGGATAGCTCTGAGGGTGGCTGCCCCTCTCCTCACCCTCCCTCCAAGATGTTTGTCCTCAGCAGCATATTCATCAGCCCCTTGAAGGATACAAAACACAAACAGTTCTTGGAGCCGCTTGCTCTCCCCGGACAATGCTGGACTAATATTTGTTTTAGCAAATGGCTGAGCTGTTCATCTTGTTCTGGCAATGTGGATTTGTTTTCCTCTCAAGCAATCACTGGGATTCTCAATCTGCAAGGCTGACATCTGGAGGGACAGTGTCTCCTCTAAGACCCAATGCACAGAAAACCACGCCCTCTGGTGAAGAGCCAAGAGCAGAGGGCCACGGAAGTGGCATTAGCTGTGGTCCTAACAGGTGCCACCACCACCCACCTGTCAGTTTGTCATACTGTAATGATTTTCCTGTTGCTATGATGCTGGAAGCTATGCCACCAACGTTTCAAATGCCGGTAGAGTCACCCATGGTGGGCAAGTTTCAGCACAGCTTTTAGATGAAGACAGACTAGGAAGAAAGGCCTGGCAATCTACTTCCAAAAACCAGCCAATGAAGACCTTATGGGTCACAGCAAAATATTGTCCAATATAGTGCTGGAAGATGAGCCCAATAGGTTGGAAGTCACCCAAAATACCCAACGGCTGCGACAATGGCCTCGAGCACATCAATGATGGTGAAGATGGCGCAGGACCAGGCAGCATTTCATTCTGTTGTACCTGGGGTTGCCATGAGTCAGAGCAGACTTGACTGCAACTAACAACAAAACCACATGCCGGGTTTTATATACATCGTCTCATTCAGCAGAGCCCTGAGAGGGAGGGATTTGGGGGTTTTGTCTCATTTCACAGAGAAGAAAATTAAAATTCAGAGAGGCTAAGGAACTTGTCCCCCGGGTGTCTGTCAGTTTGACGTACTGTGGGGGCTTGTGTGTTGCTGTGATGCTGGGAGCTATGCCACCGGTATTCAGATACCAGCAGGGTCACCCATGAAGGGCAGGTTTCAGCTGAGCTTCCAGACTCCTTATGAATGGCAGTGGAACATTGTCTGATATAGTGCTGGAAGATGAGCCCCCCCTCCCAGGTTGGAAGGCACTCAAAAGATGACTGGGAAAGAGCTGCCTCCTCAAAGTGGAGTCCACCTTAATGACATGGATGGAGTAAACCTTTTGGGACCTTCATTTGCTGATGTGGCATGACTCAAAATGAGAAGAAACAGCTGCAAACATCCATTAATAATCAGAACCTGGAATGTACAAAGTATGAATCTAGGAAAATTGGAAATCATCAAAAATGAAATGGAACACATAAACATCGATATCCTAGGCATTAGTGACCTGAAATGGACTGGTATTGGCCTTTTTCAATCGGGCAATCATATACCCTACTATGCTGGGAAAGACATCTTGAAGAGGAATGGTGTTGCATTCATCGTCAAAAAGAACATTTCAAGATGTATCCTGAAGTACAACGCTGTCAGTGATAGGATAATACCCATATGCCTACAAGGAAGACCAGTTAATACGACTATTATTCAAATTTACGCACCAACCTCTAGGGCTAAAGATGAAGAAAAAGACTTTTATCAGCTGCCACAGTCTGAAATTGATCGAACATGCAATCAAGATGCATTGATAATTACTGGCGATTGGAATGCGAGAGTTGGAAACAAAGAAGAAGGATCGGTAGTTGGAAAATACGGCCTTGGTGATAGAAACAATGCCAGAGACTGAATGATAGATTTTTGCAAGACCAATGACTTCTTCATTGCAAATACCTTCTTTCACCAACATAAACGGCGACTATACATATGGACCTCACCAGATGGAACACACAGAAATCAAATTGACTACATCTGTGGAAAGAGACGATGGAAAAGCTCAATATCATCAGTCAGAACAAGGTCAGGGGCTGACTGTGGAACAGACCATCAATTGCTCATATGCAAGTTCAAGCTGAAACTGAAGAAAATCAGAGCAAGTCCATGAGAGCCAAAATATGACCTTGAGTATATCCCACCTGAATTTAGAGACTATCTGAAGAACAGATTTGACGCATTGAACACTAGTGACCGAAGACCAGACGAGTTGTGGAATGACATCAAGGACATCATCCATGAAGAAAGCAAGAGGTCACTGAAAAGACAGGAAAGAAAGAAAAGACCAAGATGGATGTCAGAGGAGGCTCTGAAACTTGCTTTTGAGCGTCAGACAGCTAAAGCAAAAGGAAGAAATGATGAAGTAAAAGAACTGAACAGAAGATTTCAAAGGGCCTCTCGAGAAGACAAAGTAAAGTATTATAATGACATGTACAAAGAGCTGGAGATAGAGAACCAAAAGGGAAGAACAGGCTCGGCGTTTCTCAGGCTGAAAAAATTGAAGAAAAAATTCAAGCCTCGAGTTGTAATAATGAAGGATTCCATGGGGAAAATATTAGATGACGCAGGAAGCATCAAAAGAAGATGGAAGGAATACACAGGGTCATTATACCAAAAAGAATTAGTCGATATTCAACCATTTCAAGAGGTGGCATATGATCAGGAACTGATGGTACTGAAGGAAGAAGTCCAAGCTGCTCTGAAGGCATTGGCGAAAAACAAGGCTCCAGGAATTGACGGAATATCAATTGAGATGTTTCAACAAACGGATGCATCACTGGAGGTGCTCACTCATCTATGCCAAGAAATATGGAAGACAGCTTCCTGGCCAACTGACTGAAAGAGATCCATATTTATGCCCATTCCCAAGAAAGGTGATCCAACCAAATGTGGAAATTATAGAACAATATCATTAATATCGCACGCAAGCAAAATTTTGCTGAAGATCATTCAAAAACGGCTGCAGCAGTATATCAACAGGGAACTGCCAGAAATTCAGGCCGGTTTCAGAAGAGGACGTGGAACCAGGGATATCATCGCTGATGTCAGATAGATCCTGGCTGAAAGCAGAGAATACCAGAAGGATGTTTACCTGTGTTTTATTGACTACGCAAAGGCATTCGACTATGTGGATCATAACAAACTATGAATAACATTGCGAAGAATGGGAATTGCAGAACACTTAATTGTGCTCATGAGGAGCCTTTACATAGGTCAAGAGGCAGTTGTTTGGACAGAACAAGGGGATACTGATTGGTTTAAAGTCAGGAAAGGTGTGCGCCGGGGTTGTATTCTTTCACCATACCTTTTCAATCCGTATGCTGAACAAATAATATGAGAAGCTGGACTATATGAAGAAGAATGGGGCATCAGGATTGGAGGAAGACTCATTAACAACCTTTTTTATGCAGATTACACAACCTTCCTTGCTGAAAGTGAAGAGGACTTGAAGCACTTACTGATGAAGATCAAAGACCACAGCCTTCAGTATGGATTGCACCTCAACATAAAGAAAACAAAAATCCTCACAACCGGACCAATGAGCAACATCATGATAAACGGAGAAAAGATTGAAGTTGTCAAGGATTTCATTTGACTTGGATCCACAATCAACAGCCATGGAAGCAGCAGTCAAGAAATCAAAAGACGCGTTGCATTGGGCAAATCTGCCGCAAAGGACCTCTTCAAAGTGTTGAAGAGCAAAGATGTCACCCTGAAGACTAAGGTGCGCCTGACCCAAGCCATGGTATTTTCAATCACAACATATGCATGTGAAAGCTGGACAATGAATAAGGAAGACCGAAGAAGAGTTGAAGCCTTTGAACTGTGGTGTTGGTGAAGAATATTGAACATACCATGGACTGCCAAAAGAAGGAACAAATCTGTCTTAGAAGAAGTGCGTCCAGAATGCTCCTTAGAGGCAAGAATGGTGAGACTGTGTCTTACATACTTTGGACATGTTGTCAGGAGGGATCAGTCCCTGGAGAAGGACATCATGCTTTACAGAGTACAGGATCAGCGGAAAAGAGGAAAACCCTCAAGGAGGTGGATTGACAAAGTGGCTGCAACAATGAGCTCAAGCATAACAACGATTGTAAGGATGGCACAGGACCGGGCAGTGTTTTGTTCTGTTGTGCATAGGGTCGCTATGAGTCGGAACTGACTCGATGGCACAACAACAAGGAACTTGTCCAAGGTCACATAGCTTGTGAGGGACACTGACCAGATGCATACCCATGTGTGTCTGATCCCAAAGCCGCCACACCAGGGGTCAAGTTCTGTCAGCAGAGCAGGGCTGCGAGCACCTCTCTGATAGCACAAAGAAGAGTCACACAGAGAGAAGGAAGAGCAAAGTCAGATCAGCAAAGAGCCCGACAGACCCTCACCCTGTCAGGAACAATATAAGGATTTATCGGTTCATGAACTTGGAGGTACCTGAGGTAAGGCAGACTTCGGGGTGGGATTGATCAGGGGCTCAACAATGTCATCAATAACCTGGTGCTTTCTGTTTCTCCTTTCTGCCTTCCTTAGTGTCAGCTTTCCTCATGGTGGCAAAATGGCTGCAGTAGTTCCAGGTATCCCTTCTGCAGTAGTTCCAGGTATCCCTTCTACATCCTACCATCAGAGAAAGAAGAGCTAGCCTTCAGTAGATGTCTCAGACCAGTGAGGAGCCTTCTTTCCCATACTCTCCTGGGAAACTTCTCATCATATCTCATTGACTCAATTTGCATCACACGCCCATACCAGAACCAATCTCTTTGGCCAGGAGAAAACAAAAAAAAAACCCGGTGCCGTCGAGTCAATTCGAACTCATAGCAATCCTATAGGACAGAGTAGAACTGCCCCATAGGGTTTCCAAGAAGCAGCTGGTGGATTCAAACTGCTGACTTTTTGGTTAGCGGCCAAGCTGTTATTCACTGCATCACCAGGGCTTTCCCATTAATTGGTTTAAGGCTGGTATCTTCGTTATGTAGAGCTGCTATAACAGAAATACCGCAAGTGGATGGCTTTAACAAAGAGAAATTTATTCTTTCACAGCCTAGGAGGCTAGAAGTCCAAATTCAGGGTAAGAGCTCCAGGGGAAGGCTTCTCTCTCTGTTGGCTCTGGAGGAAGGTGCTTTTCATCAACCTTCCCCGGGTCTAGGAGCTTCTCAGTGCAGGGACCCCATGTTCAAAGGGTGTGCTCCACTCCTGGTGCTTCTTTCTTGGTGGTATTAGGATTCTTCTTCTCTCTGCTCGATTCTGTCTTTTGATTCTCGAAAGAGACAGACTCAAGATACAACCTAATCCTGTAGATTGAGTCCTGCCTTCTTAACATAACCGCCTCTAATCCTGTCTCATTAACATTACAGAGGTTATGGTTTACAACACATAGGTTAATCACTTCAGATCACAAAATGGTAGACAACCACACAATACTGGAAACCATGGCTTAGCCAAGTTGACACACATTTTGGGGGGACACAATTCAATCCATAACATTCTATCCTTTGACCCCCAAAAATTCATGTCCTTGCCACATGTAAAACACATTCACCTCATCATATCTTAAAAGTCTTAAATCAACTCCAAGTCCAAATTCCTCTCCATCTGGGAAATCTAGAATGCAAGTTATCTGCTTCCAAAGTGCAGCGGTGGAACAGCCACAAGCTAGATAATTCCATTACATTGGGAGAAACTGGAGGTAAAGAAAGGATAACAGGCACCAAGCACATTAGCAGAACACATTACATTAGCTCTCAAGGCTTGAAAATTATCTTCCGTTCTCAAAATATATATATATTTTTTTTTTTTTTTTTCTCTCTCTCTGAGACCATTTAGGCAATGAACATGCCCTCCAGACTCTGGGTGTTGGCCACACTCTCTGGATTCTGGGTGGAGGCCTCGGCTTCAGCTTCACCTTCCAGGCCCACTGGAATGGCAACTCTGCTCCTTTGCATTTGGGTGGCCCCACTCTCCTAGTCCATCTGAGTGGTGACCCAATAGGCCTTGTTCTTCTGCCCCTTAGGCATGGCAGCTCCACCCCCTCACTGGGTCTGGGGTTTGAGCAGAAGGTTTGGGCAGTGGCTCTGGCCCCATCCTGCTGGCACCCCTGAAAGGCAGCCCTACACTCTGGAACCAAGTTGGTGAAGATCTGACTCTGAAAACTAGGAGTCTGTGGCCCCACCCTTTGAAACTCCAGAGGCCATCACTCTACACTTTTTGAGACCCCCGAGGCTGTTGCCCTATCCTTTGAGATGGAGGTAGCTCTTCTTCCTGTGCTCCTCATCTCTTCAGCTTCTGCTTCCTGGTTCTTTGGCCTCCTGGCCCCTTGGGCCCTCAGGCCATCCAGTATATGCCCTGCTCAGGCAAGTGTTCCAAAGCTCTTTAGCTCTACCAGTAAGTGCCTGGAGGCACCCCACTCTGCCAGTACATGTAGGCTGGAAGGCACTCAGCTCTCTTGCTCCTTGGGTCAGCAAGCTTAGCTCCACCAGTAAGTGCCCAGAGGCACCCCACTCTTCCAAGAAACCTCCTGCCTGAAGGCACTCAGCTGTCTTGCTCTGTGGGCCAGCTCCAGCTCTGTCTTGCACTGGTTTCCTGGTTCTCTACTGCTGCTTCTCACCATTTATGCCATCTCCGGTGTTAACAGCTCTCCTCACTTCCTTCTGAGTCTCACCAGAATTGTCTTTGATGTCCATAATTCCACCAACAGTCTCTTCAAGGCGATCTAGGCTTCTACTATTATGTGCTTTAAAACTCTTCCAGCTTCTACTCATTACTCAATTCCAAAACTTCTTCCACATTGTAGGCATCTGTTACAGCAGCACCCCCACTGTTCTGGCACCAAATCCTGTCTTAGTTATCTAATGCTGCTATAACAGAAATACCACAAGTGGATGGCTTTAACAAAGAGAAATTTATTCTTTCATAGTCTAGGAGGCTAGACGTCTGAATTCAGAGCACCAGCTCCTGGGGATGGCTTTCTCTCTCTGTCGGCTCTGAGGGAAGATCCTTTTCATCAATCTTCCCCTGGTTTAGGAGCTTCTCAGTGCAGGGACCCGGGGTCCAAAGGATGCGTTCCACTCCTGGAGCTTCTTTCTTGGTGGTACTGAAGTCCTTCTCCTCTCTGCTCAATTCTCTCTTTTATATCTCAAAAGATATTGACTGAAGATACAACCTAATCCTGTAGATTGAGTCCTGCCTTATTAATACAACTGCCTCTAATCCTGCCTCATCACCATCATAAAGGTTAAGATTTATGACACACAGGAAAATCACGGGAAACCCTGGTGGTATAGTGTTTAAGTGCTATTGCTGCTAATCAAAAGGTCAGCAGTTCAAATCCACCAGGCGCTCCTTGGAAACCATTGGGGCAGTTCTACTCTGTTCTATAGGATCATTATGAGTCAGAATTGACTCAATGGCAATGGTTTTTGGATAATCACATCAGATTGCAAAATGGTGGACAACCACACAATACTGGGAATCGTGGCCTAGCCAAGTTGACGCACATTTTTAGGGGGCACAATTCAGTCCATAACAGCTGAATTAACTGAACAAGTCACTGTAGCAAGGGGGTTGAGAGTAGGAACTTAGTTGGGTAAAAAGAAATCAGAGCTAACTCTTGGAACTAGGGCTGGGGTCAATGCCCCTAGAACAACATACCATTTCACCCCGGGAGGAGGCATGCAAATACTGGAAAGGAGCCACAAGGACCTCCACAGTCTCCACGCAATCTGGTTTCTAATTGGAGTCAGACCAGGAGTAGGGAGATTAGAAAGCACAGCTCTGACATGAGGCCTGTAAAGGGGTTCAGCTCAGCTGGCCAGTCCAGCTGCATGTACTGAGAGGTGCAGTGAAGAGAGAGAATGGAAGTGCCCTCAAAAAAGCCAGCCCTATAGTGAGGGCCCACACAGTCACAGCCTCCATGTGATAGAGGCAAAACCCCTTTAAGACCAGGATGCGGAATGGTCCAGGAGAGAGAGAATGAGGGCCCAGTGCAGTGAAGTTTCTTCAGGGAAGGAACGTGGGCTTAAAAAGATTCACATAACCGTATTACCTATTTCCGTAAACGTGCCAGCTTCATGAGAGCAAGTACTGAGCATAGGGCCTGGTACATAGTAAGTACTCAGCAAATGTGTTGAATTAATTGACATAACCAGTAAGGTCCCTGGGTGGTGCAAAAGGTTAAAGTGCTCAGCTACTAACGGAAGGGTTGGAGATTCGAGTCCACCCAGAGGAGCCTCAGAAGAAAGGCCTGGCAAGCTACTTCCCAAAAATCAGCCACTGAAAACCCTGTGGAGAACAGTTCTACTCTGACACACATGAGTCAGAGTTGACTGGAGGGCAACTGGGAGTGGCTGTCTCTGTCTCTTCCACCCTGGTGTTTTCCGAACCCTAAGGTTATGAGATAATACAGGAACCAGTGACACAAAGGTCTGTGAGCTGAGAATCGCCCTCAGACCGGATCAGGAACAGCTTATTGCCTTTCTCCAGATAATCCGCTTGGAGAGTGGCATCCAGGAGATAATCCCAAAACCAACAAGTGCTCATCTCAGAGCCAGTGCCCCAGGGACAAAGGACGTCTGTCCTTCCCCAGCTTCTAAGCAGCTTGGTCCCGGTCTTCTAGATGGAAGCAGGGGCAGGATCCCCCTGTGAGTGGTCCTTCCTGAGTCCAGGTCCCGTCCCGAGATCTTCAGGGACATGCAGAAAAGACAGCTGGTCTGGCTGAGGGAGCCAAGCATGGGTAGGACGAACCAAGGTCCCAGGAGCAAGGAACGGAAGCCCCAACTCTGCACCTGCCGGATGTCAGTGAGACCCCCAATCCTCAGCTTCTCCTAGGTGACTCCCAGGGCTGAAGCCATGACTTCCTCTTGACCTCCCAGTAAGAAAGCTCATGAAAGAGAGACTGGGACAGAGACAAGAAAGTTAGATAAAGAGAGAAAAGGAGAGAGACCAAGAGAGGAAAGGGACAGGGAAAGAAAAGTGATCTGGATAGAGACAGAGGAGGTGAGAGCATGGGGCAGGGGCAGGCAAAGAGTTAGAGACCCTGAGACATGGGGACAAAGATGGGGACACAGATAGGGACAGAGACTGAGAAAGAGGGGAGAGGAGAGAGCAGGGAGAGAAAGGGAGGAGGAAGAAGAGGAGGAGGGTAAAAGGGGGCAAGACAAGACTCAGCAATAGGGACAGGGTCAGAAACAGGCAGAGGCAGAAGTAGAGAAAAGGACAAAGACCATGAGAATGAAATAAACAGCTGAGGGGTAGAGATGCTTTTTGAAGAGGGGCGAGGGTGGACCAGATGATCCTTAAGTTTGTGCCTGGCTTGAGAGTCATTGTTTCTATGACTTCAAAGAGGAGGAAAGAAGAGAAAACCCAAGAAAGTATTAGAGAGACAGATGAAGAGGAAAGAGAAAAGCAAAAGAGGACAACTCGAGAAAATTGAGGAGGCGGAGATGGGGGAGCTGAGAAGAGAAAAGAAGAAGATAGAGAAGAACCTCAGTCCATTAACTCTGAGCAGGGAGAGAAGGCGAGAGACATGAAGAGGAGAAGGTGAGGAAGTCTCCAGAGCCTCCGATCTGTAAAGCACTTCTCAGCAGCCACAAACAACAGGCACTGCTTCAGGTCCCCACCTAACAGGAGTAATGATGGGATTTGTGGTCCTGGAGGTTGGATTTGGGGTCTGGCCTCTGTCAGCGGGAGGAGCAGCTCTGACAGGGATCCCTCCCTCTCTTCCAAGGGCTGGGGACCATGGTGGCTGGCTTGGCTTGCTGATTTCCTTCTGCAACGAACCTTTCCCCCACGCAGTTCTGTCTAGCACTTATTATTTTTAAAGGAATATGTATTAAAATTAATTTTATTTTGAGGATTATCTGAGAATTTCACAGCCTCTCTTGGGAACATCGGTAGTATCCTAGGGGAGTGCAAACGGAACTGGGAATCCTTCTGAAGCAGACGCATGCCATCTGCCAGCTTCGGAGCTGCTGCCACTAGCAGTCGGTGCTGTGGGCCTCTGGGGAGGGAGGGGGCTCTGAGTGATAACAAGCTTTCACTCAGAGGGAGACATGGCTGGTCTGCTGGAGGGGCCACTAGGGTCAGGACTCAACCTGTAGCTGTAGCAACTTCATCTGCGGCCACAGTCAGGGCTCAGCAACTTCATCTGTGGCCACGGTCGGGGCTCAGCAACTTCATCTGTGGCCACGGTCGGGGCTCAGCAACTTCATCTGTGGCCACGGTCGGGGCTCAGCAACTTCATCTGTGGCCACGGTCGGGGCTCAGCAACTTCATCTGTGGCCACGGTCGGGGCTCAGCAACTTCATCTGTGGCCACGGTCGGGGCTCAGCAACTTCATCTGTGGCCACGGTCGGGGCTCAGCAACTTCATCTGTGGCCACGGTCGGGGCTCAGCAACTTCATCCGAGGCCAGGGTCAGGGCTCAGCAACTTCATCTGAGGCCAGGGCCGGGGCTCAGCAACTTCATCTGTGGCCACAGTCAGGGCTCAGCAATTTCATCTGAGGCCACGGTCAAGGCTCAGCGGAGGCCCATGTTTTACTCACTGAGGTCAAGTCACGGGGTGTCTTAGTTTCTTAGTGCTGCTGTAACAGAAATACCACAAGTGGGTGACTTTAACAAACAGAAATTCATTTTCTCACAACTTAGGAGGCTAGAAACCCAAACTCAGAGCCTGGCTCTAGAAGGAAGCCCTTCTTTGTCTTTTCCAGCCTCTGTAGCCCCAACCTTCCTCGGTTCCTTGGTAAGTCTCACATGTGAGTCTGTCTTCCCCAGTTTATGCTGGCTTATCTCTGTGCCTAATCTGCTCTTTTTATATTTCAAAAGTGAGTAGGTTTAAGACACACCCTGCACTGACACGGCCTCATTAACACAAAAAGAAATCCCTGTTCCCAAATGGGAGCACATCCACGAGTATAGAGGTTACGATTCCAACACCCATTTGTGGGGGCACAATTCAGTCTATAAGACGGGGGTCACAAAGATTCCTAGAGGAGCCCCTTCCTTGCCATGGACAACATTCTCCAAGGCTGTACTGGCTGAAAACACCCAGCTTCAAGCACTACGGTTAAGCCACTATGTGAGCGTCGCATCCTTTCATCCATCAGATATGCTCACAGGTGGAACACCAGTTATGAACACGTATCAGGTGCTGACTCTGTTCCAGGCACTGTGCAAAGCACTTGGCATCCGCTCCGTCCCTGGATCCTTGCAAGAACCCGGGGAGGTAAGAACAACGTTATTGTCTCCCTTTTAACCAGATGTTGTCGAGTCAATTCCTACTCGAGGTGACCCCACGTGTGTCAGAGTAGGACTGTGCTCCACGGGGTTTTCAGTGGCTGATTCTTCAGAAGTAGATCACCAGGCCTTTCTTCTGGGGGGCCTCTGGGTGGACTGGAACCTCCAACCTTTCAGTTAGCAGCCGAGCAGGGTCCCTTGATGGTGCAAAAGGTAGGTGGCCTGGGGTGGCAAAGGCTAGAATGGAAGGAAGAATAAGAGAAAAGCTATAAAATCAGCATAGGGCAATGGAGAGTCCAGTGGTTCCAAGTTTGGTCTCTAGACACTTCACACTCAGGTGCTGTGGAATCTTTCTTCTCACCTCTGGCCAAAATTAAAACCAAACTCACTGTTGTTGAGACGATTCCGACTCATAGCAACCCTATAGGACAGGGTAGAACTGCCTGGTAGAGTTTCCAAGAAGCACCTGGCGGATTCAAACTGCCGACCTCTTGGTTAGCAGTGGTAGCACTTAACCGCTATGCCACCAGGGTTTCCTCATCTCTGGCAGAGCTTCCTAAATGAGTCCTTTTCGTTTTCTGAAAGTTCTTGGCATCATGCTAGCATCTGCAGGTACCCGCAGGTGTGAAATGAAACTCTGAAGGTGAGCAGACCACAGCAGGGGAGATAATGGATCATATTTTCTACATATCAGTTTCTACCAGTTGCAAGCCCAGGTCTGCATTGCAAATGGGGTTTGTCCACGAAGAGAGAACATGCAATGTGGTGAAACAGGAGTGCGGTGACTGCCAGAGGCTTGCAGACAATGACCGGTACACCTGCTGGAGCAAGGCATTGACTCATGCCCTTAAGTCAGCCGCACTCTGCCAGCCAGTGAGAGAGGAAGTGTAAGCCCCTCCTGACTTCGCTTTCTTACTCTTTAGCACTCTTCTACCTCAATGGCTCCTAACTCATGGGCCGTGGCATTATTGCAAAGGGTCCTTGCACACATATGTGTTCCAAGCATTGTGTGCAGCTTGAATAAATGATATGCTTACAAACCAATGTGCAACTGGTATTTTTCTAGTGGCTGCAGATGCCAACAGGTACTACAAATATTCCTGCTAACATGGGGGAATCCATAACACTTTTTGACATAACCGAGGGGTCTTTATATCCCCTGTGCCAAACAGCCCTCAAGTTGTACTTATTTTTAACTGTACCATTTTTTCCGCCTTACTTTCTCCCCGTTCCTGGGTATCAATCTCAAGATCTAGGGACCTAAATCCCTGGGGTGGGGGGCTTGCTGCCTAAGAACATAGGCTCAGAGAACTTATGCTTTCTGGACTTTCATTTATTCTGTGGCAATTAGTAGATTAGCCACCATCCCCCTTCCTGCCCCCTCCCACCTTCTAGAACCTTCTGCAGTAAATAAGAAGAGTATTGCTGAGCCTGGCTTAGTAGGAAAAGAGGAGAATGGGAGCAGGGGTGGGGGGGGTGGTTTGAGGATGACATTTGAAACCACGTGTCTCCTGCAGCACCAGACAGACTGTCTCAGACCCCTGGGAGGAAGACGTAGCCTAGACCGTCACTTGATTGTGCAGAAATTAAGTACAGTTCATTAAAACACAATATTTAGGTATAATAATTTTGTAGGAACAGCTTTGAATAATTGAAGATGCATTTAATTGGCTGTACTGCTCTGCTGTGAATACTCTTAGTGAGACAATAGCAATTTTTAAAGTTGAGTAAATATTGATTAATAAATTTTCTTCACACAAGTACCTGGTTACCAGGCACATGGTTTCATTCCCTATGTACGGGCCTCATGCGTTCTATTTTACGTTCCTCCTTTTCCCTGTGATCTTGTACTCATCGAGTGCACTTGTTTTCACCCACCCAACCACAAACCATGATCTCTAGCTCCCCTTTCTAGAGTCTCTTATTATTTCCAGATCATTTTTTAAGTATTGACTTCATAGTAATAATGTTAATAACTATGCTCAACACAAAAGTTTGCTAAACTTTTTAAAATAAAAGTTCATAAAATAATATGAACTTAAAATAATAACTACTTCATCCTTCTTACAAAGGAATCTTGGATTGGTCCTAGGTTCAATTCAACTAACCAATAGCTTTGTGTTATACTAGATAAACAGCAATTCACTGGAAATCTAAGAAATTCTGGAGCCCTGGTGGCGAAGTCGTTAAGAACTCAGGCTGCTAACCAAAAGGTCAACAGTTCGAATCCACCAGCAGCTCCTTGGAAACTCTATGGGGCAGTTCTACTTTGTCCTGCAGCATCACTGCAAGTCAGAATCAACTCAACGGCACATAACAGCAACAACAATAATACAACTAAGAAATGCTAGTGTTGACGTAATGGTACAGGTGATAAGAGAAAATAGAATGCAGATACACACAGGGGGAAGACAGACACCATGTAAAGACCTGTCTATAAGCAAAGAAATGCCAAGGATTGCCGGAAGATATGAGAAACTAGGAGAGAGGCCCGTGGAAGGGATTCACATAGCCAAGACCTCGATTTGGACTTTTAGCCTCCAGAACTGTGAGAAAATAAACTTTTGTTCTTTAAAGCCTAAAGCCGCCTACTTGTGGTATTTTTTGTTGCAGGCCATAACCCACTATGGCCAAGTTGATTCTGACTCATAGCGACCAGGTAATGAAGATAGGCTTTAACTCGTCTTCTGGCCATAGAGGCTGTCTTCCCTGTCTCTCTAACCCAAGTAGCCGTACCTAGTGTTCCCTCTTGAAACAAGACACTCCTGTTGCTTTTTACCCAACAAAAGGGCTGCATCTCCCATTGGCCACCCCATCAGGTGCCTTGGGGATCTCCTCTCATCCTGGTATCACCATCTCCAGGGTTGCCACACCCGTGGACCCACTCCCATCTCTCATAGCCTTCCTCTCCTACAGATGTTTTTGGCTACAGTTTCCTTGTTCAACCTAAGTGTTCCTCATAATTACTGTCCATCACCAGCATCTCTTCCTCCTCCCCAACATGGATATGAACCTTCTTAAAATGATTATTTCTGTCATTTTCCAGAAGTTAGGGCAGGAAGAGGAGGCTGCAGCATGTACATTACCTGCTATCTTCAGCCAGTCATCTCGTTACCTTCCATATTCCTTATTTTCAGCAGGGCCTGTTATTTTGGGGAAGACCATAAAACAGAGGACAGGCAGTACTGTGGCCCTCATGCGTTTGTTTCTGTTAAGCAAACAGGAATTTTTTGGTGGCCAAATATTTTGACAAAAGCTTTGCAATTTCCTTCTTGTACACTCCCTAAGGAATAGCTTTTCTTAAGACTGAAGAATCGTGGGTAGTAGCTGGCCTAAAAATGTGAAGATTCCTTTGAGTACTTTGGGGCTATCTTGACCCATCCTTCACAAAAACAAGCAGCACTGATTTTCATATGCCTGTAGAGTTAGAAGGAGAAATTTTTCTTTCCTGGGTAGCTAGTATGAGGATCCTACAAGGGCCTGGAAGCACACCTCTGTGGGGAGAATTCACTTGGGATAGAGGTTGAGACTCTGTAGGTGGGAGCTGAGTACCTCATACTAGCTTGGGGTGCTGGGGAAGGGGTTGTTGATCCCAACAAAGAGAGAGAGGAAGAGAGAGGGACCCAAAATGGTAGAAGACTCTGGGGAGCCTGGCATGGCCACACAGCATGACTCCTCAAATCTTGAGTAAATATACCACAGCCAACTATTGCTTGCTGTGAGTGACCTTTGGTGGAAACCACTGTAAAGACTGAATTTTGCCTCCAGGGTGGCAGGGGTCTGCACACACGGATGCCAAGAGGAAAAAAAAATGCTGAGGAGTTGAAATTTTTTTTTTTTTAAGCCATCACGAATTCTCCAGGATCATGGGGAAAACCCTAGGTTTCTACAAGATGTGAATTGGGAGGGTTGAACCAATTTACTAAAAGACCCCCTCAGGGTGTGGCTTTGTGTCAGGTGTCCAGCAGAAGAGAGGGATTCCTCAGGGTCGATTCCTTTCTATGCCCCAGTTCCCCTGGGGTCCCACTCCTCCAGGGACAACAGTCCTGATTCCAAATATGCGTTTAAAATGTCCTGGAAATGCCATATTTCAACATCTAAACTATATGTCCCAGATTCCCACTCCTACTCAGATAAAAAGCTTTTGTCAGATTTTTTAAAGAGTTTTTAGAGGTATACTTGCCATACGATAAATTGCGTATATTTAAAAGGCAGCCTATTTGGCATATATATGTACACACCCATGAAACAAACGCCACAATCAAGAGAGTGAAGACATCCATCACCCCCAAAGCTTTCCTTGTGCCCCTTTGCAATTCCTCTCTCCTGCCACTCCCTGCCCCTCCCCTCTCCAGGCAACCACTGATCTGCTTTCTGTCATTATAGACTAGTTTGCATATTTTAGAATTTTATATAACTGGATTCCTAGAGAACTTACTCATATTTTGTTTCTCTTCTTCCATTCAGCATAATTATTTTGAGATCCATCCATGTTGTCGTGTCTATCAACAATTCATTCCTTCTCATTGGTGAGTAATATTCCATTGCGTGGATGTACCACATTTTTTTTAGTCATTCACCTGCTTATGGGCATTTGGGTTTTTTCCAGATTTTGCTACCGCAAATAAAGCTGCTGAAAACATTCATGTACGAGCCTTGATAGGGACACAAGATTTCATCTCTCTTGGGTAGATACTCTGGGTGTGGAACACCTGGAGAATATGGAAGAAGTATGTTTAATATTTTAAGAAACTGCCAAGCTATTCTGCAACGTGATTATACCATTTTACATTCCCACTAGCAGTACATGAGAGTTTCATATTTTCACCAACATGTGGTATGGTCAGTGTTTTTAATTTCAGCCATTCTAATGAATCAGAATCAACTCGACGACAAATTTTTTTTACAGGTGAGTAGTGATATTTCTTTGCAGTTTTAATTTGCATTTCACTAATAACTAATGATGTTTTGCATGTTTTCATATGCTTATTTGCCATCAGCATAGCTTCTTTGGTGAAGTGTCTATTCAAATCTTTTACCCATTTTGGGTTGTTTGTTTTCTTATTATTGAGTTTTGAGAATTCTTTATATATTCTTGACAACACGTTCTTTATATAATTTGCAAATACTTTCTCCTAGACTGTGGCTTTGCTTCTTACTCTTTCATAGTGCCTATTGAAAAGCAAACATTTATATTCTGATAAAGTAAAATTAGAGAAATTTTTTCTTTTATGGATTGTACTTTTGGTGACTTATCTGAGAAATCTTGGCTGATCCAAAGTCACAAAGACTTTTTTCCATGTTTTCTTCTAGGAGTTTTGCAGTTTTATGTTTTACACTTAGGTCTATATAGCATTTTGAGTTAATTTTTGTATGTGGTGCAAGAGTACGGATTCGATTTCTTTTTTTTTACATATGGATATCCAATTCCTCCTCTACTCAATTGTTAACTCTGTTCAGTTGTCTTTTGCATCTTTTTTTGTCAAAAATCAACTTTTCATATGTGCATGGGTCTACGTGTCTATTCTAATGCCAATACGATACTATATTATCTTGAAACAGGTAAAGTTAGACCTGAACTTTGTTCTTCCTTTTCAAAGTTGTTTTGGCTATTCTAGATTCTTTTCATTTCCATATGAATTCTTAGATTACTTTGCTAATTTCTACCAAAAGGCTCTGGGATTTTGATTGGACCTATAGTTGAATTTCTAGATAAACTTGTGGAGAATTGAAATCTTAACAATATTGCATCTTCCAGTGCAGGAAACACTGTAATGCTCCATTTTCTGCTGCAATCTCTAATCTGCTATTAATTCTACCCAATGTAGTTTTTATCTCAGCCATTGCTGAGAAGTTTTGTTTCATCTCTAGAAGTCCGGTTTGGGTCTTTTTTAGATCTCCCATGTTCTCTATTTAACTTTTTAAATATATAAACTACAGTTACAATAACTGGTTTAATGTCTTCATCTGCTAATCCTAACATTTGTTTCCATTCTGGGTTGATTTTGATTGGTTGACTTTTCTCCTCATACTGGCTAGTATTTGTCTGTTTCTTCACATGCCTAGTAATTTTTTATTGGAAGTCAGACTTTGTAAATTTTACCTTGTTGGGTGCTGGATAGTAGGAGCCCTGGTGGCACAGTGGTTAAAGCACTTGACTGTTAAAACCAAACGTCAGCGGTTCGAACCCACCAGCCACTCTGAGGGAGAAAGATGTGGCAGTCTGCTTCCATAAAGATTTACAGCCTTGGAAACCCTATGGGGGCAGTCCTGCTCTGTCTTATAAGGGTGTTATAAGTCCGAATCAACTCAATGGTGGTAGGTTTTTGGCTGCTGGATATTTTTTGATTCCTATAAATAATCTTGATTTATGTTCCATGATGCAGTTAAGTTTCTTGGGAACAGTTTAGTCCTTTCAGCTTTTGCTTTTAAGATTTGTTAGGAGCCCTGATGGCACAGCGGTTAAGAGACCAGCTGCTAACCAAAAGGTCGGCAGTTGGAATTCACCAGCCACTCCTTGAAAACTGTCTGGGGCAATTCCACTCTGTCCTACAGGGTCGCTGTGAGTCAGAACCGACTCAACAGCAACAGGTTTTGGGTCGAGGCAGGAGCAGAGCAGTGCTTATTATTCCCAACCACTGAGGACAGACCCATCTGGGTACTCTACTCAGTGCCTTGTGAACCACGAGGTTTCTAATCTGGCTGGTGGGAACTGGCACTATTCTCTGCTGTGTGAGTGCCAGGCATTGTTATCCTAATTCTTTTAGATGATCCTTTCCGTGACATTGGGTAGTGTCCTCACATGACCAGTGCTTAGCTGCATACTTGAGTGGGACCCTCTGTAGATCTCCAGAATTCTCTCCTGGGGCTCTCAGAGCTCTTTTCTCTCTGGTACTCTATCTGCCTGGCTCACCCCAGACTCGCAAGCCCATATCCTTAATTCAGGAAATCTGCCGTACTCGCCTTGGTGTCTGGCTTCCTGTTCTTTGGCCTGGAAACCGAGTACTCAAATTGGACAGAATTTAAAGCGGAAGGATGGTGGTAGAGATGGAAGCAAAGAATGAGTTCTAGGACATGAAGCTAGACATATGGATAGAAGCCTGATAAAAAGACCTGAGAAGAAGCTTGGATTTAATTCAAGAGGCAATGAGGAGCCATCGAAAGATTTTGAGCACCAGTAGGTATCATCAGATTTACCTAAACAATAGTAGCTAACAGTCATTGAATGTTTACTATAGTCTAATCCTTTTCTACAAGTGTCTTATTTTATTATTGCTGCTATAACAGAAATACCACAAGTGGTTGCCTTTAACAGAAATGTATTACCTCACAGTCTGGGAAGCTAGAAATAAGAACTCAGGAGGCCAGCTCTAGGGGAAGGTTATTCTCTCTCTGTGGAAAAATTCTTGTCTTTTCCAACTTCTCTTCCTCAGATCCTTGGTGGTCTCCACATGGCACCAATCTGTCTACCTGTGCTTGCTTTCTCTGTGTTGATCTGCTATTTTATACCTCAAAAGCGATTGGCTTAAGACACACCCTGCACTGACCTGGCCTCATTAACAAAGCAAAGAAAACCCCATTCCCAAATGGGATTACATCAACACGTATATATTTCGGATTTACAACACATATTTTGGGGGACACAATTCGATCCGTAACAACAAGCATCATCATTTCTTATAATCCACACAAGAACCCTACTAAGTACGTTCTGTTATCTCCATTTCATTAACGAGGAAAACGAGACACAGAGAGGTTAAGTAACTTGCTATAGGTGGCTCAGCTTAGCAACTGATTCAGAGCCCATGAGCGCTGCACCACCTCTCTGGCAACAGTATGGAGACTGATTGGAGAAAGATCAAAGGCAGACAGCAACCTCAGGGAGAAGGGATGGGGCCTGAACCAAGGTAGTGCAGTAGGGATGGAGAAAAGGAGACATCTGAAGAAAAGATAGGATCCAGTCATCACGCTGTAGGTAGGAATGGAAGAGAAACGGATGTGAAAAGGAAGACTGCCAGATAGGGCCATTCACCGAGACGGGATCGTAGGAGGAGAGACAGAAGAAGGCGATGATTTCGTTTGGACGTGCTGGGTTTGCAGTCCCAGGGTCTCCTGGAAGGAGGTGTCCAGGAGGTAAGCAGGTAGGTCTGGAGCTCAGAGGCCTTAAAGATTAGGTAGGATGAGGGTACTATCTGAGTCCAGGTGGTAGTAGGTATCATGAGATAGATCTGGCCTCTCGGGAAAAAATGGACCAAATAAGTGGCTGTAGCTAAGGATCCAGCCAGAAACAGGGTCATAGAGCCAGGATTAGGGTTTGAGCCTCAGGGCAAGTCACCCCTTCTTCTTTGTGTTCAACCACGAAGTTCACCAAAACAATTTACCAACATACACCTCATAACAGTCTGTTGTGCTCTGAGTCTGGATTACACCACACCACTTAGGAAGCAGCAAACCGAAACCAAACCAGCTGCCATCAAGTAGATTCTGACTCACGGCAACTCAGTGTGTGTCAGAGTAGAGCTGTGCTCCACAGGATTTTCAATAGCCGACTTTTCAGAAGTAGATTGCCAGGCCTTTCTTCCAAGACATCTCTGAGTGGACTCAGACCTTCAGCTCGGCTAGTAGTCAGTGCTTAACCACTCTCACTACCCAGGGACATCAAGAAGCAACAAGGTGGGATGAAAAGATTCAGACTGCAGAGTCAGACAGATCTGACTCTACTATTTACTAGTCATATAACCTTGGGCAGGTCATTTAACTTCTCTAAGACTCAGTTTCCTTAACCGGAAATATAGATAATAATACCTACTTCATAGCGTGAGAAAATGTATAGAAAGCTCAAAGTTGATACATAATAGATCAGAAATGATAACTTAGCCATTTCTCCTCCAATCCCAGCAGCTCATTCGATGTCACTCCAGTCTTGGAATAGCTCCCCTCTGGATCTTCTCCAGCTCCTTCATTTGTGCCGATGGGAAGCAGGAAGGCTACAAGCCACATGGCAAAGAAGTCATCCTTAGAGAATTAGCACGTGTATTGGGAAATGTTTTCATCCGACAGTCCTGCGTTCCAATACAGGCTCTGACACTTGCTCGCTACATGATCTCATGCAAGTCACTCAGCCTGTCTGAGCCTTCTTTCCTCATCTGCAAATGGATATAATAACCCTACCTCAGGCAACTGTCTAAGGAATGAGTGAGATCCCAGAGGCAAAACACCTGCCACAGAGTCTGATAGACAGCAGGTGCTCCGTAAAGGTTAGTTTCTATCTCCTTTGGAGTCCCTGGGTGGCACAAATCGTTAAGCACTTGGCTGCTAACTGAAATGCTGATGGTTCGAGTCCACCCTGAGATGCCTGGAAAGAAAGGCCTGGAGATCTACTTCCAAAAATCAGCCATCGAAACACCTATGCAGTGCAGTTCTACTCTAAAACACATGGGACCAGTCAACTTGATGGCAACTGGGGTTTGGTTTTTGGGTATGGTTTGGTTTGGGGTAGTTTTTGGTTTTGTTTTTTTAATCACCTTTGGCTTGCTTTCTGTTCTTTGACCAAAGTCAGGAGCTAATCCTGCCCCATCTGGAAGTCCAAAGCACTATCCACCTCCTCTGAACGGCGTGATCCCATTCTGCTTCCTGAGAAAATCCTGCCTCCTTTCTAGAGAGAAAGCTGCGTGGGGGGAAGGGACCAGCTCTGACCAGCCTCTGTCTTCCCCACACCCACACTGCCCAGTTTGCCCTAGGTAGGTAGTAATGTGTACTGAATAAAGGGATAAATGAATGCCATTGCAGCTACATCAGAAGCTGTGAGCAAGAGAAAATTAATTTGCAGATGGAATTATTACATTGTGTACCCAATCTTGCAAAACAATGAGGCACAGCTTGTAGGAGTTTCAAACACTTATTCAGAAATTTAATTGCCAGTTAATTTTCCTGCAAAACACAATAACCTCTACAAGCTAAGGGAAACAAGATGCAGCTCTGGAAACCTCATTAGGCTCTGCCTGAAACTGCAGTGGTTTTTTCTGAGTTAGAAGCCTGAGGATGCAAGCTGCCATAATTGGCGCTGTCTTTGGTCATGAGCAGAATGCCCTTACCTGGTTCCTCGGCTCCTCAGATCCTATGGGAGGGCATGGTTACCAGGTGCAACTCCAGAAGTGGAGTAGACTGAACTAAGACATCCCCAATCTTTTGCTCACTGTGTCCTCTTGGGATCAGGGCTCAGTCTATGATGAGGGTTGGGACTCAGTCTGTGACCAGGATCCGGGTTCAGTCTATGATGAAGGTTGGGACTCAGTCTGTGACTATAATCAGTGCTCAGCCTGTGATGAGGGTAGGGATTCAGTCTGTGACCAGGATCAGGGCTCAGTCTGTGACCAGGATCAGGGCTCAGTCTACGATGAAGGTTGGGACTCAGTCTGTGACCAGGATCCGGGTTCAGTCTATGATGAAGGTTGGGACTCAGTCTGTGACTATAATCAGTGCTCAGCCTGTGATGAGGGTAGGGATTCAGTCTGTGACCAGGATCAGGGTTCAGTCTGTGACCAGGATCAGGGCTCAGTCTGTGACCAGGATCAGGGCTCAGTCTGTGACGACAGGGCCAGGGCACAGTCTGGGGCCAGAATCCAGGCTGAGCCTCCATCTGCCGTCACAGGTATGGTCACATACTCACACAGCTGCAACTGAGTTTGGAGGTGGGCCAATGGGACAGGTGTCTGCTATATTACTCAATAAATAAATGTTAAATAGAATTAAATAAATGTTAGATGAATCCTCTGTGCCCCCAGATGGGGTGGGGAGTGAGTAGGAGGGGGAAAACAAAAGGAGGACGTCATCAGCCCTGGTGATACCAGAACTCAGGTGTACCAGAGTTAGATTTTGCCCTGAACCATTTAAGCCACCTCTTGGCCAGGGAGTGGAGTTGTTACCTTCAGCTGCATGGTAACCAACACAGAGATCACAGAGCCCAGGCTGCTTGCCTGGGGCTGTGTGCCCCCAGGCCAGGTCCCATCAGCTCCAGTAGCTGTCGCCTGCTTGGGTGTCACAGCTAAGTGGGTCAGCATTTGCCAGCCACTGGTGAGTGTGTGAAGTGGCTGTCTCACGGTGGCCAGGGCACGGTGACTCAAGCCGGGGAAATGTTACCTCAGCGGTGAGTTCATCCCGTGAGCAGCCGTGAGGCCATGAGAGTGTTCAAATCTCAGTTGTGACTCTTGGGTGCTCATGAATTCTTTACATCAGTTTGTCCCCTCTTGTTCTCCCCTCTCTGCCTCCTCCGGTGTCCTGTCTGAAGGACACTTTTGAAATGAGGGATGGGACATAATGGAGCTAGATATAAAATTAATCAAATATGACACAAGAGTTGATGTGGACTGTGATCTCGTCGGCACATTACTCACCTCCTCAGCATGGAGCTCTTTGTTTATTGTTTGCAGAATTTGTGAAGGACTTGGGCAAGGAGCAACACCAGGGACGATTTCTCAGAATGAGGTCTGGAAAGATAGAAAACAACTAAGGAGGTTGGGCCCAATATTTAAATACACTGAGATGCTTGTGGGTTGATTTCTCTTGTCATTAGAAGTGTCCAAAGATGGCTTCAGAGAACTTTATTGCTATGTACTGGAGCAGAAGCTATTTATTTGTTAGTTCATTTATTCCACACTGTTTACTGAGCATCTACTCTCTGCCGGGCTCTGTACTAGACACAGGGCAAGCCGATCAAAATAATAGTAGTTGTTGCAGTAAGATCAGCATTCATAGTAGTAGTCGTTGTTGTTGTTGTTGGCTGATAATATTTATCAAATATTTAGGTCTCTGGGTGGTACAATTTGTGCTCAACTAGTAACCTAAAAGTTGGCAGTTCAAACCCAGCCAGCAGCACTGTGGAAGAAAGGCCTGGCGATCTGATTCCATAAAGATTACAGCAAGAAAACCCTATGGAGCAGTTCTACTCTAATACATGGGATCACCGTGAGCCGGAATCAACTCTACGGCAATGGGTTTGGTTTATGGAAGATTTACCAGGTGCCAAACTCTGGGCCGAGCACTGTAAGCATCATCTCATTTAATTCTCACATAACCGAGGAAGTAGCTACTATTAGTGCCCCCATTTTACAGATGAGGAATCTGAGTCATGAAGTAATGAAGTATCTTGCCTGAAGTCAAGAAAGTAGTACGTGGTAAAGCTCATGGCACAAGTCTTGAGATCTTCCCTTTTCATAAAAGGAATTGTAAACAGAAAGGCCAAAGCAGTCAAATGGGTTGAAATTCTTTTGTCCCACAAGCAGTGCCTGGACAAGACTTCCACACTGTCCTGCCTCTGGTGCTGCCCTGGTCCTTTTCTACACTAAGCCTTTCCTTCAATCCTTCCGTATCCCCTACACCACGCCTGTAAATTCCCTTTTGCTTACGTTAGCCAGAATTGCCTTCTGTTTCTTTCAATCAAGGAGCCCTAGCTGGTACAGGTAGTGAGCTCCCCGACCTAGGAGTATAAGAGAGTAGTGATCACATGAACGTGTGGTAGGATACATGGACGGAATTCGCATGTGAAAGGGTGTGACAGATTGTATTTTCTGAAGATGATCACAACAATATCTGCTGTCCCACATCCTCTTCTAGAAACTTCTACTTCCCCATTGAGTGGTGAGGTCAATGTCCACTTCCCTTGAACCTAGACAGACCTATATGACTGACTCAGCCCAAGGAGCATGGCAAAAGTAACATTACGTGACCTTTAAGGCTAGATCACATAAACACCACGCACTCTGCCTTGCTCTCTTGGGCTGCTTAGCCTTAGAACCCCGTCACCATACTGTAAGCAATCCCAAACCAGCCTATGTAGAGAGACCACATGGGGAAGCCAAGCATGGATGCTCTGGCCAACAGCCCAGCTGAGGTCCCAGAGGACAGCCAGCATCAGCCTTCAGATATAAGTGAAGACATCTATAGATGTCCAGCCTGCAGCATTCAAGTGGCCTCCAGCCTTTCTGTCTCCCCAGCTGAGGTCCCAGATATCACGGAGCTGAGACAAGCCATCCTTGCTGGATCTTGTTCAAATTTTTGACCCATGGAATCTGTAAGCACAATAACTTGGTGGTTCTACACCACTTAGTATGGCAGCAATAGTGACAAGATCTGACGGGTGTTTAAAAGAGGTCTTTAAGGTTCTGTCCAGCCTGGAAACTCCTCCGCTCAGTGACTTCTTGTAGGAACTGCTTCTCATTCCCGTGAATATACCAAGGCAGGGATTCTCATGGCTAATAAGTTCTTCACTCTGGGGACCCCAGGGCTTTACAGGCCAAAGTCTGAGCGAGATCTTAAACCCAGAGTCTGGAAATCTAAGACCGCATACTCAGCAGACAATCCATTTGCTAAGAAGATGTTTCAGTTATAGACTGGGAAAAAGTACCTTCTGGGGACATATCCCATTTAGAACTAAAGGAACAAACGGGGAATCATAAATTCCTCTGAAGGGTGCAACTTATTTGTAATTCACGGAAGGATCCTTTGTATCTAAGGAACATCAAACAAGCCAGCAGAGCCTCCTTTATGGGCCAGGGAGAGCCTGAGTGGGTGGAATAAACAGGGTATGCAAAAATGATAGCATCGAGAAGTTATCTAGAGAGAAACAAAATGTCCTGAACCAGTTGAGAATTTCATTAAAGGAAGTCTTTGCTAAAAGTAATGCTCTGTTCTTGTCACCACTGCAATCTGGCCATCTCTCTCCTGAAAATGGTAACGGTATTTATGCTGGGGACAAGGGCAATCCAGACTTCCTCTGTCTCTGTCACATGTGTGTGTCCCCAGCTCCCTACCTTTGTGTTCTTGCCTTTTTGTTGTGGATAAGAGGACAGACTCCTGAGCCTGCCTGCCTGGGTTCAAATCCAGTGTGACCTTGGGAAAGTTATTTACCCTCTCCGGGCCTCAGGGTCCTCATCTGTAAGAAAAAGATTGTTGCCTTGTAGGGTTGTTGTAGGGTTTAATGAAATATCAGCACAGTTCTTGACACTAAGGGAATTTCCCCTTTATTATTATATTTATTCTCATTACTGAGTACTTTTCTGTGCCTGTAGAGATACCTCGGTTGGTGGCGTCCCATGTTCCTATGTGTATAACCTTTCTGTGTCTGTATGACTGTCTTTACTTCCTTCCCCACCACATAGACACCCAACAATTCCTTTTCCACCTGTGTCTCTAAAACTCAAGTGATCCATCACTTTTCCCTAGATGAAAAGAGAGTTGGGAACCACCAAAGTACCATGGAATAGGGAGGAAAATATGAGCCCAGCTGGTGTACAGTAGGAAGAATGTACTAGGCCTGGCGATCAATGCCACTACTGTATTTAACAACCTCAGAATCTCAGTGGCTTAACAAAACACAGGTCTGTTTCTTCTTCATGTCACAGCCTGAAGCAAGTAAGGCAGCTAGCTGCCTTTGGGGAACTCTCCTCCAGGCAGGGACTCAGGGATCCAGGCTCCTTCCATCTTGTGAAACCACTTTCCCGGAAGACTGGAGGATTGTGTGGGGTGTTTTAACAGCCAATCCTTGAAATTGCTTCAGTCACTTTTGCCCACCTTCATCGGTCGAAACTCAGTGTATGAAAAACTGGCTTTGCCACAGAGTAAATTCTGGCCTCAGAGAGATGGTGGCAAAAAGTATAGGGTCTATTAGGACTCCAACCCCGGCGTATTTCTCTGGGGGTTATTCCTGGATTGAGGATAATAAAAAAGACCCTGTCCTCAATCCACTGACTTCTCTCTACCCCACCATAGTTCAGGCCACCAGTGGCACTTGCCAGGACTACTGCAAAATCTGTCCTTTTCTCTCCTTGCCCCATTCTTGCCTTCTCTTTCCACCCTGCACAATGCAGCCAGGTTGGCCTTTCCAAAGGGAAAATCCAAACCCATCACTCTCATATATCCAGTTGCCACTGAGTTGATTCTGACTCATAGCGACCCCCTGTGTGTCAGAGCAGAACTATCATCCAGAGAGTTTTCATTGATTGATTTTTTGGAAGGAGATCACCAGGCCTTTCTTCTGAGGTACCTCTGGGTAGACTTAAACCACCAACTTTTTGGTTAGCAGCTGAGCACGTTAACCATTTACACCACCCAGGGATTCCTCACTCTTGTATAAGGTCCTTACATATTTCCCCATTGCCCTTAGAAATAGGATGAAAACTCCTTAGCTCACAAGGCCTTCCCTGTCTACAAACCACCACCCTGCCCCCTAGCCTCACCTGTGTTCTCTCTTCCCTTTGAACTCTGGGCTCCGATTTGACCTTCCAACAGTTCCTCAAACTCACCGGCTCTTCTCATCTCTAAATGGCACGTGCTGTTGCTCTTGCCCGAAACACATCTACCCACCCACTGTGCCCCTTCTAGCTGTATAATTCCTACCCATTGCCCAAGTTTCAACTTGGAATTCACTCCTCAGGGAGGTTTTCCCTCACCCTTGGACTGGATCAGGTCTCCTTTTCTCCATTCCCCAAGCACCCTATCCTAAAACCTCATCCTTCTTAACTGTAATTACTGCTTAAAAAATGAGTTCCATCCAGTCAGCCCTGACCCTTGGCGACCCCAGGTGTGTCAGAGTAAAACTGTGCTTCGTAGAGTTTTCAGTGGCTAGTTTTTCAGAAGTAGATCAACAGGCCTTTCTTCTGAGACACCTCTGGGTGAACTCAAACTGCCAACCTTTCAGTTAGCAGCCAAACACATTAGCCATTTGTACCACCCAGGGATAGTTACCTGCTTTTAAAAAAAAAAAAAAACCCTGTTGCCGTTGAGTCAATTCCAACTCACAGCGACCCTATAGGACAGAGTAGAACTACCCCATAGAGTTTACAAGGAGCACCTGGTAGATTTGAACTGCCAGCCTTTTGGTTAGCAGCTGTAGCACTGAACCACTATGCCACCAGGGTTTCCTATTACCTGCTTAGTTATCTGGAATTCCCACTAAATCCCAAGTGCCTAGAAGGCAGGGATCACGTCCAGCTTATTCACTCCCCCAGGAGCAACTACCGCGCTTAGCGCAGAGTAAGTTCTCAGGAAGAATTTGTTAAATTAATGAATCACTTTGTTCGGGCATTCACTCAGATCTATTACATCTCAACGCTACTCCCCTGACTGCTCTGCTTGACAGAAGCTCCCCCACATCTCCTCTTCAGTTCTGGTGCCTAAACCAGGATGTGCAGGCAAAAGTGAAAAATGTGGGAATGACTCATATTGACAAAAATCATAACTAACTTATTTTTGATCTTCTTCTGCGTCAGCTTTGACAAGATATAAAACTAGTTGATGTGTGAGCCAGAACTTAGGCAGAGGTAATGTTGGGATCCAGATTCCACCACCTGTCTGTCAGTTTGTCAGGCTGTGGTGGCTTGCACGCTCCTACAATACCGGAAACTATGCCGCCAGTATTTCACATACCAGCAGGGTCACCCGTGGTGAGCAGGTTTCATCACAGCTCCCAAGCTAAGACAGCCTAGGAAGAAAGGCCTGGCATCTTACTCCTGGAAATCAGCCAATGACAGCCCTATGAATCACAACAGAATCTTGCCTGATGTAGTACTGAAAGATAAGTTCAACAGTGGGCTTAAAATATTCAGTAAACCATGCTGTAAACAGATGTGCTGTCATCCAGGCGTTGTTGTTCCGTTTATAGAGCACAGGTCGAGTAGATTTAGCATAATGGGCCCTAGGTTTTTTGGAATGGTATGTGATCATTGGCTTCACCTTAAAGTCACCAGCTACATTAGCCCCTAACAAGAGAGTCAGCCTGTCCTTTGAAGCTTTGAAGACAGGCATTGACTTCTCCTCTCCAGCTGTGAAAATCCTAGATGGCGTCTTCTTCCAGTATAAGGCTGTTTTGTTGTTTAGTGTAGCCGCCTTCATCGGTTATCTCAGCTAGATCTTCTGGATAACCTGCTGCAGCTTCTATATCAGCCCCTGCTGCTTCGCCTGGCACTTTTATGTTATGGAGACAGCTTCTTTCCTTAGCCCTCATCAACCAACCTCTGCTAACTTTGTTTCTGCAGCTTTCTAGCCTCTCCCAGCCTTCAAGAATGAAAGAGAGTTAGGGCTTTGCCCTGGCTTAGGCTTTGGCTGAAGGGAACATTATGGCTGGTTTGATCTGTCCAGACCACTAAAACTTTCTCCACGTCAGCAATAAGGCTGCTTTGCCTTATCATTCGTGTGTTCACTGGAGTAGCACTTCTAATTTCCTTCAAGAACTTCTCCTTTGCATTCCCAACTTGGCTAACTGTTTGGTGCAAGAGGTCTAGCTTTCAGCCTATCTTGGCTTTTGACACGCCTTCCTCGCTAAGCGTAATCATTTCTAGCTTTTGATTTAAAGTAAGAGATATGTGACTCTTCCTTTCACCTGAACACTTAGGAGCCATTGTAGGGTTATTAATTGACCTAATTTCACTATTGTCGTGTCTCAGGAAGTTGGGAAGCCCGAGACAAGGGAGAGAGAAGGGGAGCAGCTGGTGGGTGAAGCAGTCAGAGCACACACGACATTTACTGATTAAGTTCACCATCTTATATGGGCACAGTTCATGGTGCCCCTAGAAATTACAACGGTGACACCAAAGATCACTAATCACAGATCACCACAACAGATATAATAATAATGAAAGAGTTTGGAATATTGTGAGAATGACCAAATGTGACACAGAGACACGAAGTGAGCACACGCTGTTGGAAAAATGGCGCTGATAGACTTGCTCAATACAGGGTTGCCATAAACCTTCAATTTGTAAAAAACACCATATCTGCACAATAAAAATGAGGTATGCCTGTACATGGGGTCGCCAAGAGTCTGAGCCAACTCATAGGCAATATATAACAGCAAAACCAGAACTTTGCACACAAAAGTGGAAAAATGAGGGAATGACTCATTCTTCAAAAAATTGACCAAAAAAAAAATCACAGCTAACTTATTTATCTATCGGCTTTGACAACATGTAAGACTAGTCAGTGTGTGAATCAGAAATTAGGCAGCAGTGATGTTGGGATTCAGATTCAGCGGCTAGTTGAGTGGAGGGATCGATATCCAACCCTGAAATTGCCAAAGGCATCCCTATGGGGCCATTATCTCATTAAACTCACCCTAGGGAGAAGCAGATATTTTCTTCTGAGAGATTTAGCCCTCTGTGGTAGTTAATTAGTCAGAATTTAGGGTAATTGGCTTTTCTCCTCAGGACAATATTATTAGTGACCTAAACCAAAGCAAGCCACCCAGGATTCAGCAGCAGATCCAAGCCGCCAGCATCTCTCCCGAGCTCTAGGTGGGAAAGAGGCCAAGAGAGAGTGTTTCTTCAGATCACAGAGGGAAGAGGGGTTGTGATTTCAAAGTACATTTTCCTGAACATGAGGGGAAAGAAAGTCAAACATAGCAATGATTTGGCAACAGATGGTGAGCAAGATCAGTTGGGAAAATCTCTTTGGGGGTTGAAAGGAAAAGCTGCAGAGATGTCTCTGTTGAGGGTTTCACTGACTCCCACCATCGTGGGATGTCTTTATTTTCTAGTCTAAAAAGCTTCATCAAGGGAAGATCAAATCCAAAGAGCTGTCTCGCACATTTCATCGGAACCAGCATGAACATGTCTCAGGAAACATGGGAATAAAAGCTAGATAGAGTCCTAGCACAGTCATCATTCAGGACCAACTTCAGGGAGCAGGGTGATGAGGTTGGGGGACCTGGTTGCTATGAAGACCTCTCCAGGGCTGGACCAAGAGTTATGGCAAGGTAGAGGAGGGTCAGCCTTGCCACAGGAGGCCAGGATGGGAGGACTGTTGTCCAGACATGGATCGACATCATAAATGCCATCAAAAGGACAGCCACAAACTACCTCTGCCTATGGAAGGGTTTCCCAAACCTCAGTCATGCAAATATCACCCAAGACATGTGGACATCCTGTGCCTCCTGATATGATGCACTGAGAAGGCAAGATATCACTTCCGTAGCATTCAAGTGAAAAACTTAGATAAACTCCTACTGAACAACATTCTACATAACAACTGGCCAGCACTCTTCAAACATATCATGATCGCAAAAGATAAAGAAAGCCTGAGGAACTGTTATAGGTTGTTATTAGCTGCTGTCAAGCTGGCTCTTGGTGACTTCACGCACATTGTGATCTGACCAGTGTGATCCGTAGGGTTTTCACTGGCTGATTTTTGGAAGTCGATTGCCAGGCCTTTCTTCCTAGTCTGTCAGTCTGGAAGCTCCTCTGAAATCTGTTCAGTATCACAGCAACAGGCAAGCCTCCCCTGACAGTCCAGTGGTGGCCGCACTTGGGATGCATTGGCTGGGGCTTGAACGCAGGCTTTCCAGCATGGAAGGTAAGAATTCCCCCACTGAACTACCACTAACCTCTGTCACTGATTCCAGAGGCCAAAAGATATTACTGCTAAATGCAATGTGGGATCCTGGATCAGACCCTGGACCAGAAAAAGAACATGAGTGGAAAAGCTGGCAAAATGTGAATAAGGTCTGTAGATTAGTCAATAGTATAAAATCAGTGTTAATTTCCTGGTTTCAGTAATTGTACTATGGTTATGTAAGATGTTAACATTAGGGCAGGTGGGTAAAAAGTATGTGGGAACGCTCTGTCCTATTTTTGCAGCTTTTCTGTAAGTCTAACATAATTTCCCAAAAAAAGTAGAAGAATATGTCACAAAATTTTCTCTACTGCAGTAAATTTCTTTTCAAAGGAAACTTGCTACCACCACCAAAAATGAAAAACCAAGGTCATTAGCCATAAAAGAGTGTTAATTGGTAACAACAAATACATTGAAAAGGTAGGTACTGCTGCCCACTGAAGACTCTCAGCTCAAGACCCATCCCCTCTTTGTTAAAAATAGAAATTAGCAACTGCTAGAGAAGTGTTAAAATGCATCAGCATCCGACTGGGACTTTCTCCTTGATGTGATCAGAGGTGCAAAAGAGATTTGAAAAGTGAATAATTTTCTCACTATGTGATCCAATGTTAGTTATTACCTTGTCTGTGCATTTTTAAAATCATCTTTGGTATCACTTAAAATCACATACCGTTTTGGAAAACACTGTTTTATCCTAAAGCCTCATCGTGAAGGTCCATGACAATGAGGCTGTAGAGCGGGAGTCATAAGCCTTCTGCTGGAGGGAGACTCATCCTCACAACATTATGCCTAGCGGGAGTGTAAATTGCTTCAACTTCTTTGAACATGCCCTTTAACCCAGTAATTTCTTCTTCTAGGTCTTTGTACTACAAGTATAACTGGAGGTCATTACAGCATTGTTGGTAATAGCAAACGACAGAAACAACCTAAATGTCCATCAGTGAGGAACATATTACACAATGGAATATTATATGATCATTAACAAGAATGAGAGGCTTATATATACCAACATAGAACAATTTCCAACATATTATTTTTCCCATCACTTATTATGTAAAGAAAACAAAGTGTGGAACAGCGTGTGTAGTATGCTCGCATATGAGGTTTTAAAAGTGGGCAAATACATTGTATCAGTTAACTACTGCTGCATAACAGCAACTCCAAAACTCACTGGCTACAACTATCAGCATCGTTTAGCAGGCTCAAAGGTATGCGGTCAGTTGAAGCAGCTCTGCTTTGTCAAACTGGGAAACCACAGATAGTCAGGGGCAGTTCTGATCCACATGTCTCTTAGTCTTCTGGGTCCAGCAGTCTCCCTTGGGTATGTTCCTCTCATAGTGATAATGGAAGCACAAGAGGCAAGCTCCATCATGTGAGCATATCTCAAACCTCTCCTAACCTCACACCTGCTAATATCCTGTTGGCCAAAGCAAGTCATATGGCCAAACCCAGCATCGGTGGAGCTGGGAAGAATATTCCTCTTGGGAAATTTGCTGAACAATAATCCTAAAAATCATCTCTCTGTGAGGTGTATATATATATACATGGATTTTATAGAGAGAGAGAGAGAGACATACTTGATATAAGATATATCATACTTCATATCTATATATTTAAAATATAAAGAATCTCTAAGTAAAAGTATACCAGAAATTCATAATGGGCTGTGCCAGGGAGAGAAACTGGGAGACTGAGGGCAAGGTGAGAGTAAAGCTTACTTTTATCACCCTTTTCAACGTTTGAGTTTTATACCATTTGCATGTACCATTTACTTCAAAAGGAAATTTAAACACCACCTTTACATCTGGTTCATGAGGCATTTTCACCTGGATTATCTGATTTGACTCACACCAGAGTGAGGCAGACAGAAAAGGGATTATGATCCCACTTTGTGGATGAGAAGGTTCCTGGGTGGCACAAATGGAAACACCAATTGAGATGTTTCAACAAATGGATGAAACCCTGGAAGTGCTCACTTGACTATGGCAAGAAATTTGGCAGACAGCTACCTAGCCAACCAATAAGAAGAGATTCATATTTGTGCCCATTCCAAAGAATGGTGATCTAACAGAATGTGGAAATTATTGAATATCATTGATATCACACACAAGTAAAATTTTGCTGAAGATCATTCAAAAACAGTTGCAGCAGTACATCAACGGGGAACTGCTGGAAACTCAAGCCAGATTCAGAAGAGAACATGGACCCAGGGATATCCTTGCTGATGTCAGACACATTGGCTGAAAGCAGAGAATACCAGAAAGATATCTGCCTGTATTTTGTTGACTATGCAAAGGCATTCAACTGTGTGGATCATAACAAATTATGGATAACATTTCGAAGAATGGGAATTTCAGAACACTTAATTGTGCTCATGAGGAACCTGTACATAGACCAAGAGGCAGTCATTCAAACAGAACAAAGGACCACTGCATGGTTTAAAATCAGGAAAGGTATGCATCAGGGCCATATCCTTTTACCATACTTAATCTGTATGCTGAACAAATAATCAGAGAAGCTGGACTATATGAAGAAGAATGCAACATTAGGATTGGAGGAAGACTCATAACCAACCTGTGATATGCAGATGACACAACCTTGCTTGCAGAAAGTGAAGAAGACTTGAAGCACTTACTGATAAAGATCAAAGACTATACCCTCCAGTATGGATTACACCTCAACCTAAAGAAAACAAAAATCCCCACGGCTGATCCAATAAGCAACATCAGTATAAATGAAGAAAAGATTGAAGTTGTCAATGATTTTGTTTTACTTGGATCCACAATCAAAGCCCATGGGAGCAGTAGTCCGGAAATTAAATGACATATTGCATTGGGTAAATCTGCTACAAAACACCTCTTTCAAGTGTTAAAAAGCAAAGATGTCATTTTGAGGACTAAGGTACACCTGACCCAAGCCATGGTATTTTCAATTGCCTCATATACATGTAAAAACTGGATAATGAATAAGGAAAACCAATGATGAATTGATGCCTTTGAATTATGGTGTTGGTGAAAAATATTGAATATACCATCGACTGCCAGAAGAATGAACAAATCTGTCTTGGAGTAAGTACAGCCAGAATGCTCCCTAAAAGCGAGGATGGTGAGACTTCACTTCATATACTTTAGACATGTTATCAGGAGGGACCAGTCCCTGGAGAAGGACTTCATGCTTGGTAGAATATAGGATCAGCCAAAAAGAGGAAGACCCTCAATGAGATGGATTGACACAGTGGCTGCAACAATGGGCTGAAACATAGAAATGATTGTGAGGATGGTGCAGGACCAGGCAGTGTTTCCTTCTGTTGTACATAGGGTCGCTATGAGTTGGAACCAACTCAGTGGCACCTAACAACAATGACAACTAACGTCCATCCCCCCATGTCTAAGATGGATTACCTGATCATTGCTGTTGTGTGTCATCAAGTCAATTCCAACTTACAGTGACCCTATATGACAGAGTAGAGCTTCCACCATAGGGTTTCCTAGGCTGTAATCTTTACAGGAACAGACTGCCAGGTCTTTTCTCCCGTGGAGCAGCTAGGAGGGTAGAACTGCCAACCTCTCAGTTAGCAGCCGAGTGCTTAACCACTGGGGTTGGGGTTTTTTTAATGGTGGTAAAACATATATAACAAAAAGTTTGCCATTTCAACCATTTGCATGTGTGCAATTCAGTGACATTAATTCCATTCACCATTTTGTGCTATCATCATCACCATCCATTTCCAAGTTTTATATCACCCCAGACTGAAACTCAATACCCCTTCAGCAATAACTCCCATGCCCCCCTCTCCCCAGCCCCTGGTACCAAACCAGTTGTCATCAAGTCAATTCCAACTCATGGTGACCCCATGCGTGTCAGAGTAAAACTGTGCTCCATAGGGTTTTCAATGGCTGACTTTTCAGAAGTAGATCATCAAGCCTTTCTCCTGAGGAGCCTCTGGGTGGACTCGAACCTCCAACCTTTCAGTTAGCAGTGGAGCACACTGACCATTTGCATTATTCAGGGACTGCCTAGCGCCTGGTAACCACTAATAAACTTTCATCTCTATGCATTTGCCTATTTTAGATATTTCATACAAATGGGATCATACAATATTTGTCCTTTTGTGTCTACCTATTTCATTCGCAGTAACGTTTCCAAGGTTCATCAATGTCATAGCATGTATCAGGATGTCATTTCTCTTTATGCCTCAATAATATCCCATTGTGTGTATATACCTCTGTCTTAGTCATCTGGTGCTGCCGTAACAGAAATACCACAAGTGGATGGTTTAAACAAAGAGAAATTTATTTTCTCGCAGTTGGGTAGGTTACAAGTCCAAATTTAGGGCATCGGCTCCAGGGGAAGTCTTTCTCTCTCTGTTGGCTCTGGAGGAAGGTCCTTGCACTCAATTTTCCCCTGGTTGAGGAGCTTCTCAGGTGCAGGGACCCCGTGTCCTACGTACATACACTGCTTTCTTGGTGGTATGATGTCCCCAACTCTCTGCTTGCTTTCTTTCCATTTTATCTCTTGAGAGATAAAAGGTGGTACAGGCCACACCCCAGGGAAACTCCCTTTACATTGGATCAGGAGGTGACCTGAGTAAGGGTGGTGTTATAATCCAACCCTAATCCTTTCACACACAGGCAGAGATTATGATTTATAACACACAGGAAAATCACAAAATGGAGGACAAGCACACACGGCCTAACCAAGTTGACGCATATTTTGGGGGACACAATTCAATCTATTACAACCACATTTTATTTATCCATTCATTCATTGATGGGCACTTGGGTCATTTTGGCTACCGTGAATGGTGCTGCAGTGAACATTGTATACACTTATTTCTTTCAGTTGCTGCTTTCGAGTCTCTTGGGTATATACTCAAGAGTGGAACGGTAATTCTATCTTTAACTTTTTGAGGAACCATCAAACTAACAGGGTTGTTTCGAGGATCAGAGAAGACCATACACAAGAGAGGGTTTTGCAGCCCAGACAGTACGAGGCACGATTTCAGGTATTAGTTGGCCCCACGCTCATTCCCCCCAGGGAGCTAATAGACTCCACCAGCGCCCTTTCTCCAGCCCAGGCATGTACACACTCACCAAGGCTCCTGCAGCTGAGTTTCCTGAGAGCTGAAGCAATTGCTCTCCAGAAAAGCCAAAGGGCTGTGAGCCATTCAGGCAGAGAGCACGCTGCTGGGCGAGAGGCGTGTGTTAGTTTTGCACAGCAAATATGTCAGAAAATTGTTCTGCAGCAGATTTCGTGCCTGAGCTGGGATTGGCTTTATGGGAGCTCCTTTGCATCCGGGCACATAAATCCTGTTCTTACCAAAGCTCCGTCCCTGCAGGAGGGCCAGGTGGCTGCAGCACTAGAACCTTCTCCTGCCCCCTCCCGCTCCCAAAGGCTCTCCCCTCTGAGTCCTCTTCCCCACAGGGCCCAGGCAGACAGCATCCTATCCCACAGGGTGCCCTCCCCCTCTGTCCTCATCAGCCCCCACGTGCAAAAGACAACAAAGAAATGGGTGGGAGGAAACCAAACAGTGGCGCCAGATGCTGGAGAGTAAGCAGAAGTGAGCGGGGGCCTGCAGAGTCCCACTTAAGCCATTTTCAACTTTGCATCAAATGGAAATTTCTGTGAGCCGCACTGAAAGCTCCTCCAATGACTAATGGCACCAAGCGAGCTCTAAGAACAAACGGATGCTAATTATTTTGTGCGAGGTGAGACAAGTGGAGAATTTAAACAGGGGGTCCGGCTAAGCAGATGGTGGGAAGTTTGAAGGCTCGGGAAGGCAGGGCCTGGCCCCCTCGCTCAGCTTGAGGGAGGAGTTGAGAGGAACTGTATTTGCAAAGATACCCCTCTGCACAGCTCCCCAGCCGGCTCCAGCCCCCACTGGCATTGCAGCCAGCCAAAGCCAGGCTTATGGAGCCTCTTCCGTGCAGCGGGAGGTCTGGGGAGCTGGTGTGAGGGTAACAATACCAGAAGCCCTTCAAGGAGCCCCACAACTGGCATCCCGGGGACTGGCTTTGGGCATGAGGTGCTTAATGCCTCTTTTAAGCCTACACACGAGTTTGGTTTTCTAAGACGGAAAAGGTCTTAACACCAGAGGAGGAGTGGATACGGTCACTCCAACCAGGCCAGAGGAGAGTCCTGGCCCCTAGAAAGGGATCAGGTGCCAAGGTCATCTCCCTTGTTTGGAGCAGTCCGCCCAGCCTAGATGGTCTGGGCACTTCACACTGTGGCCACACCAGACAACTGGACATGTCCAGCTCACACCTAATAGCTGCACTTTCTCACCTTAGCTCAGGCTAATTCTTCTTTCTGTTCCCCCTTCCCCCATCTCTGACTACCTCCTACCTGACTTCCACAATTCAGGTGTCACCTCCTCAGTCCCAGGCTGGATCACACAGTCCCCCCCTGCTTGCCCAGGCACTGCACTTACCACCCTGAAGTATGAAGTGGCATGAGTCCCTCAGGCCTAATTCATGTCTGAGTGCGCCACCAGGCAGACTGGGCCCGGAGATGGCCCTTAGGAAACACTTGCTAACTGGCGATGAGTTGGCACCTCGAGGGCGGGATCTGTACCAGCCTTTCCCCCCAGATGGGGCCCAGCGCGGCTCCACAGCCACACAGAGAGGGCTGGCGGCTCATTAAGAAGAAGCAGGAGAAGGAGGGTGAATTTCAACTGCCCTCATCCTTCCATCTACTCAAGAGATTTAGCCCCAAAGCGGTCACAAAAGCAGCAGAGAGGAGTACCACAGGCGAACGGAGCTGGAAGGAGCCCCCAAGGAAAATGGATTCCACACACCACCTGGGGGGTCAGGCACAGAGAGAGGAAAGGGCAGCAAGGGCACAGCCAGACAAGACGACAAGTCGCCTTGTTCCCAGTGCTGGGCCCTCTCACTCACATCATCGGGCAAATGACAGTAATCAAAGCAAGCACTTACATAAAGCTTTGTATGTGCTGGGGTGCTTTAAGCAGTTGACATGCATCTTGGTCATCTAGTGCTGCTAGAACAGAAATACCACAAGTCAGTGGCTTTAACAAAGAGAAATTTGTTTCTTCACAGCAGTCTAAAAGTCCAAATTCAGGGAGTCAGCTTCCGGGGAAGGCTTTCTCTTTCTGTCGGCCCTCATCAATCTTCCCCCAGACTAGGAGCTTCTTCACGCAGGGACCCCAGGTCCAAAGGATAAAGTCTGCTCCCGGCACTGCTTTCTTGGCGGTGTGAGGTCCCCCAACACTCTGCTTGCTTCCCTTTCCTTTTATCTCTTGTGAGATAAAAGGTGGCACAGGCCACACCCCAGGGAAACTCCCTTTACATTGGATCAGGGATGTGACCTTAGTAAGGGTGTTACAATCCCACCCTAATCCTCTTTAACATAAAATTACAATCACAAAATGGAGGACAACCACACAATTTGGCCTAACCAAGTTGACACATATTTTGGGGGACACAATTCATTCCATGACAACATGTGTTAACTCACTGAATCATCTCAATAACCTTATGAACCTAGGAGCAATTGTTATCTGCATTTAACAGATAAGGAAACTGAGGCATAGAATGGTTACATAATTTGCCCAAGGTGACCACTAGGAAGTAGCAGAGCTGGGATTTGAGCTCAGGTGGTCTGGCTGCAGAGTCTGTGCCTGCATGACTAAGTTGGAATAGCTTCCCCATCCTGACCCAGAACAAGGTCAGGGTACTTAGCTGACTCCTCAGTGCCCTGAACTGACAGGGACTTCCCCAGACCAGAAGAGGATGCCCAAGGGAGGAAGTCAACTTTATGGGGAAAAGGCTAAGCCAAAAGTGTTTTCTGAATAACACCCACTCAGTCATCTCTGTAGCAGAGGGTGGAGATAGATAGACAGATAGATTAGATAGATAGATAGACAGACATATAGATAGATGATTGATGGATAGATAGATAGACAGATAGAAAGGTGGATGGATAGATAGATAGACAAAAAGAAAGATGGATGGATGGGTAGATAGACAAAAAGAAAGGTAGGTGGATAGATGGATAGACAGATAGATGTCAGCCATATCTATCATTCACTATCACAAGTCTACTGCTTCATCCTTCTCAAGTAATTAGCACATCCTGATATTTCCCCCACTAGTTGTGATAACAGGGTGCAGAGAAAGGCCAGTGGACATTTGCAGGAAGAAGACCTGAGTTCTGGTGTCAGCTCTGCTTCTCTTATTAGCTGTGTGACCTTGGATGACTCCCTTAACCTCTCTGAGCCTATGATTTCTCAGAAGTGTGATGGGGATAGAATGCTTACTCCTTCAGCACTGTGCTGGGCACAGGAAAATCAGAGATAAGCAGAATGCGGTTCATGCTCTGCTCCCAGGCTCTCAGGGGAGGAAGACAAGGATAAAAGTCATTACAATGCCCAGTCAAGGTGGCAACACAGAGACAGGAGCGCTCAGTTCTGCACAGGAGGATCAGGACGGACGGCAGGGAGCTGGAGAACCCTGAGCAGAGACATGGAAGACCATCAGAGGCCTCTAGGGTGGAAACGGCATGCCAGATGAGTAGCACAGCCTGAGCAAAGGCAAGTGAGAAGGACTAGTGGTTCCAGGTATAAGGAAGTGAATGGGAGGAGCAATTGAGACACTGTGGAAGTACTTTGTATTATAGCAGCCAGAAAGGTCCCATCCTTCCAGGGGCTGCAAACTCAGATGACTTCAGGGGTTTGGCAGGTGATTTAATAAGTGGAATGAGCCCAGTGCCAGAGAGTAAGGAAGGGCAGGCATGTAACAAGCAGAGGGTCGGACCTGTCTGTTGTCATTTTTGGCTGCCACTGAGTCAATTCCAACTCATGGCAACCCCATGTGTGCAGAGAACGGCTCCATAGGTTTTCAAGGCTGTGACCTTTTGGCAGCAGATTTCCAGGACCATCTTCCAAGGCGCCTTTGGATGGGTTCGAAATGCCAACCTGCCTAAAGGTATCCAATTTGTTGATCTAACCAAGAGCGTTGGCAGATTGAATCTGAGCTGAGAACTCCTGCTCTATTCTGATCCTGCCATTCTGTTACAGTGGGGAGGAAGCCATACCTCTAGCCATTGTCATGACTGTTACGAAGACAGGATGAGGCCAGATGGGGCCCCACCCAGCTGTATTTGTAACCCAAAAGTCCTCAGACCTTCTCTTCTTCTGGGTACATAACAGGTCACAGCATCAAGCTCCAGGGCCCTTTTTCCTAGTTCTCTCCCTCCATCTTGCTCTCACAATCTCCATCACAACACCCTACTCTTCAGACCCTCTCTGCTGGAGCTAAGTCGGCTGCCCAGTTCTCCACTGCTCCCAGGTCTGGATCCCCTCCTGATGCGCCTCTGTTTCTGCTTATTGTCACTACTGCAGAATGGCTAGAAGTATGGCTCCCTCCCCCACCGACTCTCACGCTCTTAAATGGGCCCCACAGCTGGGTTGCTTGGGCCCTTGGGAGTTACAGCTCATTTTTTGACATAGCATCTCTCTTCCCAGGATGCACACAAGTTGCCATGGTGATTGGGTCATCAGATGAGGGGAGGGTGGACTTTCAAGCAACACCCATCATACTGCTTCTCAGAACAAGCCCTCCTCTGACTTCCAAGCCCTGTTGTTGAGTATGATATACTCTGCCGGACTTCTCCTGGGGCCCCTTGCAATTGCTAGGGCCCCAACTCGTGCTCGTTAGATCTAGGCATCAATGTCTGAATACCAGTCAACTCTGTATGCCTCCTGGAAATCAATGGAAGTAAACTGATATCTGAGAGAGAGAGAGGTTGTCTTTTACCTCCGCCCATCTAAAGCCAAACCAGTCGCTATCAACTCCGACTCATGGTGACCCATGTGTATCAGAGTAGAACTGAGCTTCCATACGGTTTTCTGTGGCTGATTTTTCTGAAGTAGATCCCCAGGACTTTCTTCCTCTGGGTGGATTTGAACCCCCAACCTTTTGGTTAGCGGTCAAGCACTTAACCATTTGAATCATCAAAGACTTCCTTTCACCCAATCCAACCAAAAACCAAACCTGTTGCCGTCAAGTAGATTCTGGCTCATGGTGACCTCATGTGTTACAAAGTAGACTGCTCCATGGGGTTTTCTTGGCTGGAATCTTTATGGAAGCAGATCACCAGGCCTTTCTTTTGTGGTGCTGTTACCCAGCTCAAGTTCCGGGTTCGGCCAGTGCAACTGTCACCAATCAAGACAACACCAGGTTGAGGAACAAAGAGAGTATTTATTCTGAGCTTGTGCACAAGCTGAGGCAGAGAGAAATGCAGTCATCAGAGTCTGCCTGTCTTGGGTTACACAGGTCAGATCATTTATACTCTGAGGAAGGAGGGAGTTCTTAATAAATTGCACAACTTCAGGTTTCTACATTTTCTCACATACTCTGCGTGCGCACTGCAGCCCTAACCTCATTATGATGTTAGCATGTCTCATTATCCACAGAGGGGAGTGATTTTTTACTACGTTAATGAGCCCTTCTCTGACCTTTGGGCTCAAGGTTCTGGTGTAAGGGTTAATATCTGACATTTGGTCTCTTCTGATTAATGTTCTGAAGGTTTAACAGGTCGCTGCTGTTTTGTTCTTAGCAAGCTTTATGTAAACTAGGCTCTTTTAGGGCACGCTCTGATGGAATCAGTGCCGATCAGTGCCGCTGGGTGAGTTAGAACCGCCAACCTTTGGATTAGCAGCTGAGTGCAAACCATTGGTGCCACCCAGGAACCTTCTTCGCCCTTCAGTGGCACCCAACTCTCAGCTCCCAACTCTCAGGTGTCCAACTCTCTGCAACCTCTACTACGTTTTTACGGTCATAAATATCACACATCACCACTGTGGGAAATTTGGGAAGGTGTTTAAAATCACTCAAAATCCCCTCCTTCCAGAGGAAAACCATTGAAAACATTTGACGTAGTTCCTTTTTGCCCTTTTTTCTAAGATTATGTAGAGATTAGAAAAAAAAGTAGAGATTACAGAGAGATGAAAATATAGATAAGTTGAGAAGCATGTGTGTGTGTGCGTGTGTACAGTTTTCTACCTTGCTTTTTTCTTTTTCTTTCTTCCTTCCTTCCTTCCTCCTTCCTTTCTTTCTTCCTTTCTTTTTTTTTAATTGTGCTCTAGGTAACAGTTTACACAGCAAATTAGTTTCTCACTAAACAGTTAACACATAAATTATTTTGTGACATTGGTTGCCAATCCCACGATGTGTTAACACTCTCCCCTTCTCCACCCCAAGTTCCCTGTTTCCATTCGTCCAGTTTTCCTGTCCCTTCCTGCCTTCTTGTCTGTGCTTTTGAGCTAGTGTGCCCATTAGTCTCATATACGCGATAGAGCTATGAAGCATGTTCTTCAGGTGTGTTACTGTTGGCCCTACAGACCTGTCTAATCTTTGGCTGAACAGTATACCTCAGGAGCGATTTCATTGCGGAGTTAAGAGGGTGCCTGGGGACTATACTCTTGGGGTTTCTCCAGTCTCTGTCAGACCAACAAGCCTGGTATTTGTGTGTGTGTATGTGTATGTGAATCTGAATTTTGTTCTACATTTTTCTCCTGCTCTGCCTGGGACCATCTGTTGTGATCCCCACCAGGGCAGTCTGTGATAGTAACCAGGCACCATTTAGTTGTTCTGGGCTCAGTCTGGTGGAGGCTGTGGCAGTTGGGGTCCATTAGTCATTTGGACAAATCTTTCCCTTGTGTCTTTGGTTTTCTTCATTCTCCTTTGCTCCAGCTGGGATGGGACCAGTAGATGATTCTCAGATGTCCACTGCCTGGCTTTTAATACCCCAGACACTACTCATCACAGTCAGATGTAGAACATTTTCTTTATAGACTACATTATGCCAATCGAACTAGATGTCCCCCAAGACCACGGTCCCCAACCCTCAGCCCGGTAACTAGGACCCTGAGGGAGTTTGGATGTGTCTGTGAAGCTTTTATGATTTTGCCCTGGTCAATTTGTACCCTGGTCAAGTTGTATTGTGTACTGTCTTACACATCTTTAAAGTTACCACTCATCTACTATCTAGTTAGTGCTTTTACCTCCCCAGTCCTCTCTTCCCTCATAACCATCAAAGATTGTTTCTTTCTGTGTGGAAATATTTTCATGTGGTTTGTCAATATGTCATAAGCATTTCCTTATATCATTAGAAATTCTTTACATCATGTTTAACTGGTTTATAACAATCCACTAAATGGATATATCATAATTTACCATTATATCTTAATGGCTGGATATTAAGATTAAATCTGACTTTTTGCTATTACTAATACTGAAATAAACATCTTTGTCTCTATCACTGAACTTTTTCCTGGAATATATTTCTAGAAATAGAATTCCTAGAACAAAGAGTAAACGTGTTTTCAGGCTATTGATAGATACTTGTCAAATACCTTCTAAAAAGTTATTCCTCCATCACCTGTTTGAGAATTCCTACCTTACCACATCCTTAACTGATTTTGAATATTATCCTGTTTTTTAAAATGTATAGACACACACACACACACACACACACACACGAAATTTCAAAGCTTGAATTTGCAATTAATGTGAATTGAAAAGCTCTGCAATTTAAATGAAAAGGATGTTCCTCACCTCGCCCTGCCCTTAGGGCAAACAGGGCTCCCTAGCAAGCACTGGTCTACCCAGAGGGCAGGCCCTGCCAGTAATAAGGTGGGTTTCCTAGCCTTTACACCCCCCTGCTCTCCCTTACTCCCCAACTGCTGGCGAGTCACTGCCTGGGAGGTGGACAAATGGCTCTGTTGGCTGCCCTTGTTCCCAGAACCCACTTCCTAGCAATCCAAGGGGGCCATCTGTCATCCTGCCACAGAGCTGAGCTCTGCCAGACATCTCATTCCACTTCTCCTGCCAAGGACACGGCTCGGGAGCGCTGACTCAAATCTTTGACTCTGTGGAGAATGGACAGAGCACCAGACCAGAAACCAAGAAGCCCAATGTCTAACTTGCTGTGTGACCCTGGGTTGGCTACTAAACCACTCTGGCCCTGAGGGTCTTCATCTCTAAAGGAGAGAGCTTTGATCTCTCTCTGATTTCCAAGGTCCCCTCTCTTTCTGGGTCAGGAATGAGCAAATAGCCACCTTGTCCTATTGATGGACAGAGCCTGCCTGGCCACCCCAGAGCCATGAATGAACGAAGCTGAAATAATATTCCCAGTCACATCCAGGTTCAGCATAGAGATGGACAGCAGGGGCTAGAGGCACTGAAAAAAATCAGGGAAGCTCCTGGACAGTTCTCTATGTCGAGATAAATCTGGGTCTGGGGATGCTCCTTGGAAACCGAATGGGGCAGTTCTACTCTGTCCTATAGGGTTGCTATGAGTCGGGAGGGACTGGACGGCAACGGGTTTGGTTTTGGGTTTAGAGGGGAAGCCAGCTTGGGCAATAGGCAGCATAAAGGGAGGAGCCAGAAGAAAGAGCAGGTTCCCAGCAGCCATTCACAGGCTCTGAGCTCCAACCTGGCAGAAGCTAACAGTGACTCCCCACCGCCACCAGAAAGACTCATCTCCATCTGCTGGAGGTGAGAACAAAGCCCAGCCTGCCACCTTTTCCATGGCAACCTGTGTTTCCAGATGTTCCTTTCCTGCTGAATATTTCCCAGAAAAAAGGAGGGAATAGGCTCAGAGGACCAGAGGGGGGACTGCAGACTTAAGAACCAGGCACAGTTGGTTTCACAGACTCCAGGAAGGAGAAAAAGAGCTTTTGTTCTTTGTCTTTTCCCCTGTGCTCCCGGTTTAAATGAAAGAGCCTGATTGATCAGCGTCTCTCTTTAAAGGAGGGCAAACAAGGTGCTTTCAAGCCAGTGTGTGGGTGTGTCCCGGCCGCCCTGACGCCAAATGAAAAATGAAATTCTATTTATTTCATTGCTTTTTGAATCCAACTAGGGATTTGATTTTGTTCTAGTAAATTGCTACTTGCAAGAGCCTCGGGTGCCAATGCAATTCCTGGAAATGAGGGATAAGATTGCACGCAGGAGACTCAAAAATAACTGGGCGCTCCTCTGAGGGATTTGTCTCTTGCAGGAGGAAAATCACTGCGAACTTGTGTGTGATTCTGGGCCCAGGGCTGATCCGTGGGGTCTGAGACTCGGAAATCCGTGGCCAGCACCGCGGGAGGAAGGAGGGAAAGAGCTGGCGTCTAGTTACCACGCTCTAGCTATCCAAGGGTTTCTCTGCAGACATTTGAAGCCGAGGTAGCACAAAAATAAATAAATAACGCAGGAGTCACAGGGCTCCAAAATGGGGATGTTGGTGAAATATGAAACGTGTGCGTGCCCACCTGGGAAGTGTGGCTGTGGCCAAGCCGAGTCCCTCACGCAGCTCCAAGGACAGGCCTCTGCTCCTGGCTGCCCAACAGGAAGACCCCACCTTCGCCCCTTCTGACGCACTTCAGTCGTCTTTCCCTCCCTGCGCTCCTGTGGACCCACCACCACCCCAAGTTACCTCAAGTCAATTCTGATTCATAGCGACCCCGTGTGTGTCAGAGCAGAACTGCACCCCACAGTGTTTCCAATGACTGATTTTTAGAAGTGGATCAGCAGGCCTTTTTTCTGAGGCGCTTCTGGGTGGATTCCAACCCTTCACTGAGCAGCCTAGCGTGTTAACTGTTGGCACCACCCAGAGGCTCCTTCCTGGCCTTGTGCCCCCATGAATATTTAACTGTAAGGGTTGGGCAATTGCTCTAAGGTCTCCCAAGAGTGGGGTGCAGAGGCAAATGGGGGGGAGGAGTACAGCCTCATACTGTGGAGACCCCTGGATGTCCCACCTGACAGCTACTAGTCAGGCTTTTGTGCCGGTCCCACAGGGACGCTCCTCCCCACTTTCTTTGCAGCCATCTTCCTTGTCCCCTCCCCACTTGGGTATGTCATTCCCTTCCCTTTCCCCAGGAGCCGACACCCCTCCCTGTGAGAATAATCAAATCTCAATCCCCACTAGTCTCCGGGTGTTTTGCAAATTCTGCAGCTTCAGAGCTGGAAGGTTGGCGGCTTTCCCCCAGTGTCTGCTGCTCCACAAAGGGAGGGACAGATGCTGTCAGTACCTGCAGGCTCTCCGAGAAGGAGGTGAGATGCCCTGGGCCCATGGGTAGAGGAGGATGGAAAGGTGAGGGCCATGAACTTTGAGATGCAGCTGAATCCCCCCGGAGCAGTGGTCCTCAGTCCTGAGTGTCCATCACACCTAGAGAGCTTCTAAAGCCACCTTTGCCCCAGCCCACCCAAACGAATTTCAGACTCTCTGGGGCTAGAATCTGGGCATTGGTTTTTGAGTTTGGGGTTTTGTTTCCAGGTTGCCCAGGTGGTTCTAATGTACACCCACCATCGCAAACCTCTACCTAGAACCTTGGTACTCAAAGTGTGGTCCACAGTTCAGCAGCACCAGCCTCACCTGGGAGCTTGTTTGAAATGCAGAATCTCAGGCCCCACCCTAGACCTACTGAACTGGGATCTGCATTTTAGTGCATTAAAGTTTGAGAAGTGCTGCCCTATAGCACGACCCAACAGCACTACCCCGGAGGGCCTGCTAAAACCCAGGCAGCTAGGCCCCACCCCAGAGTTTCTGATTCAGTAGCAAGTGATTTCCACACTTTTCTTCACATGGGAATCACTGAGGAGTTTCAGAAACTCTTGTCTGTTGCCTGTGTCCCACCTCCAGAGCTCGCAGTTTCATTGGTGTGGAATGTAGCTTGGGCTTCAGAATGTCAGTATGTCAGGTTCCTTCATGGCACAAGCAGTTAGCGATCGACGGCTAACCTAAAGGTTAGGGGTTTGAGCCCACCGAGAAGCACTGCAGGAGAACGGCCTGATGATCTGCTTCTATAAAGACTGTTGTTGTTGTTGGGTGCCATCAAGTTGATTCCAACTCATAGCAACCCCATGTGACAGAATAGAACTGCCCCATAGGATTTTCTTAGCTGTAATCTTTACAGAAGCAGGTGGCCAGGTCTTTTGTCCACAGATTACAGCCGAGAAAACCCTATGGAAAAGTTCTACTGGGATACACGTAGGATCACCATGAGTTGGAACCTGCTCGACAACAGGTTTGTTTTTTGCTTCTTTTTTTGGTCAATGAGTCTGGGGAGGAGACCAAGAATTTGTGTTTCTTACAACTCCCTGAGGATGCTGGTGAGGGGACCATACTTTGAGATACATCTCTGGGGATGGATCTCAAAGCCCTCAAAGGTAGCCTTGTTATCTGGACAGCTATGCTGGTGAGAAAGTACCTTCCTTCAACCCACAGATGTTTGCTGCATACCTACAGTGTACCAGGCACCGTGTGATGATACAGCAATGAGCAAGACAAAGATTGTTCCTGCTCTCGTTACAGATAGACATTAAATGACAATTGCGATAACTATTACAGAGGAGACCAGGGAACTATCAGCGTGTGATAATGAGAATTAACCTTGCTTGAAGGATCTGGAAAGGCTTCCCTGAGGAAATGATACTTAAAATGAAAATTGAAGGATCAGTAGAGATTAGTCAGGAAAAGGAGAGAAGAGTAGTCCAAGCAGAAGAAGCCCCAAGTGCAAAGGCCCTGAGGCCATAGGCAGAGAGCCTACTCAGACGGCAAACTTTAAAACGGTTGGTACAGATGGAGCACAGTGAACAAGAGGTCAAGTACAGGTCGAGCCTGTCCCAAATCAAGGGCAACCACATGAGTACGACCTTGGAGGCCCCGTTAAAGATTCCTGCCTTTCTTCTAAGAGCAATGGAGTGGAATTAGAAGGTGTTCGGCAAGAGAGTGATGTGAACAGTTCTCACCTGCACGGAATAAAAACCTGACTCCCTATATGTTACACCATTGGGCTCCATGCTACTCTTTGGGGCCACAGGACAATCATAACAATAACAGAAAGCACTCATGTGGTGGGTGCTGTGTGCTGGCTGCCAGTCTAAGCACTTCCTTTCAGCAACCATGTGAGATGGGTGCTGTCGTTGTCTCTATGTTACAGAAGGAGTGCTGAAGGGTAGCAGAGCTTGCCCAAGCTTTCCAACTAGTGTGCATTAAATTGGGATGTGAACCCAGGCAGTCAGACCCCAGGGTCCGAGCTGTTAGCCACTAGGCTCTTGATGCATGCAGCACACTCTCTTAGGATGGGGCGTCAAACATGCAAAGAACAGCGATCCTGCCCCTTCTATGCTGGAGGGAAGAAAGAGGAAGGGCCACTTAATGAGCATCTGTTTTCGTTAAGTAATTGCCCAAGGTCCCACAGCTGGTCTGACTCCACAGCCCATGTCCTCTCTAATACATCAAACATTCTCAATTATTTTCTGCTCACTTCTCCCATCCAATGTACTGGCTGTCCCTCCCAGCTATGTGTCATCAGGGAGTCTGATAAATACTGCTTCTGTCTCTAGAAGCATGGAAGTAGTCATAGAAGTCATCCCTGTACAAAAGGCATGTGACGGCTGTGCCACCAAAGAGCCACTCCCTCTCCTCCCATTCAGCCACTGAACAGTCAGGGGCACAGGCGTTCGACCCACCACACCTTTCTATCACATTAGTAACACTTCTCCATCTGGTCCTCAAGGAGGTCACGAAAACTGTCAGATCTTTTGTTAAAACCAAAATACACCAGGTAGAGTCATAGAAAGGGCCCTGAACCACAGATAGAAGAGCTGAGTTTGAATCTATACCTCATAGCTTAGCTGTGTGATACTGGGTACCTCCCATCATCTCTCTGTTTCTTCATCTGTAAAATGGGGACGTTATACTTCCTCAGGAGTCCCTGGGCAGCACAATGAAGTGCTGGGCTTCTAACCAAAAGGTTGGCAGTTTGAATCCACCCAGAAGTGCCTCAGGAAAAAACATCTGGTGATCTATTTCTGAAAAATCAGCCATCGAAAGCCCTGTGGAGCATAGTTCTTCTGACACATGGGGTCGCCTTGAGTCAGAATCAACTCAACAGCAACCAGTTTGAGTTTTGTTTTTTTGTTTGTTTTTTGAAGGGGGTTGTTGTGTTTTTTGGTATATTTCCATGATTATTCCCTGGGATTCTTACAAGGGGAAGAGATAATTGTGAGGGAAAATGCCTTGAAAACTAGGAAGTACTGTCCAGCTGTGAGATCATTTTACAGTATGTTCATGCTAGAATGGGTTAATAACTCTCTCAGGGAAATTCTTGGCATAATTTCTTTCCGGTGAACCCGCACTGGTTCCCAGGCTTCACTTCTTTCTTTTTTCTTTGCTCATAACTCAGCTAGTCAGCAGAGGTTGTCATCCAACGCTCTTGTAGTTTTTAATCTACATTCTCCCTTAGATTCCATTCAGAATTATGAAACTTCGGGGCAGGAAGAGTCCCTACACATGAGGTCATCTGAATCTCATGACAGGTCTGGACAACATGCCTCCCTTGCTTGCCATGCAGGATTCCTGCTTCTCTGTTGGTGGCTGATGCAATTGCCCAACCCCTGGGGAAGTTTTTATTTGGGTCTTCAAAGCACAGAGAGCCTCTCAGCCCACTCCTATGAAAAACAAGGAAAGCCCAGGCTGCCAAGCCCACCACTAGGGGTGCCAGACCAGGGCTCCCCACTGCCTCTCAGAGAGATTCCAGGGCACTCAACTCAAGATGAAGCTCAGTCTTCTAGGAGCCTAGGCAGGCACAGGTCAGAAGGAAGCCATCAAGGGTCCCACTTTGACCAACATCAGGGAGGCATAGGAGAGGGAATTGGTCTGTAATGTGAGCGACCAACTCTAACAGGATCCGAATGTCTGCTAAGGACCACAAACAGATGTTCCCAAGGGGATGCAAAGACCCTTTCAAGTAAGAGCCAAAAGCTGAGATCCAGGTGAGGGGGAGCTGTATCTGCCAGGGGTTGTATATCCTCACAGACATCTGAAAGATGTGCCTGATCCCAGTTTCTCTGGGCTTGAGACTACTTGGCCTCCTCTTTTCTGAACTAAGCTTTCCCAAAGCCATTCAAAGGAAAGTCTCTCTCCTCTGGACCTTCGCAAGGTAATCTCCAGACCCTGATTTCCTTCTCAAGGCAAACGTCGTTGGGCTGATGTGGTGAAATGAGTTCCTTTATTTGACCTTTTGTCTTGGTTCTTTGGAAAAACAGCTTGAGAGGTTTTTTTCCCCTAAACCCGGAGGAGTTACTTTTGCCCTAGTTTTCTACCCTAGAGGGTTTGTTACTTTTGTCCAGATTGACTCACATTTCCTGGGTAAGCTGTAAACAACTTGGTTTTCATACTTTTTATCTGCTCCTGGGCTGCAGGCTGACCTGTGATTGGTTTGCACCTTGCAGGGATTGGTCAATAGACTATGCAAATGAGGTGAGTTGTCACCCAGCCATGCCTACTATGCAAATGAAGTGCATGTGGCCTACTAAGAGGGGATTGGTCAGTTCATGGCCCTGGTGGGAGTGCCATGCCTTGAAATTGACACAGAGTTTGGGTATGCATGCAGCACCCCACAGAGGTTTTTCAGACAGAAAGAAGCAGAAAGAAGAAGCAGAGAGAGAGAGAGAGGAGGCAAGGTACCTCTTAAAGGAGCTATAACATTGGACAAGGGCTGTAACACTGAAGACAGCAAGAGGCCCAGAACGGGCCCAGCAGCAGAGCAGATGATGACAGACATTAGGGCCAAAAGGAGCTTGTTCTAAGAGGGCCAGAGGAGCTTATACTTAGACGGATGAGAGGAGGCCTGCATGATCAAGAGGTTCTGAAAGCTATCCTACACTGAAGAAGGGAGACTCTGCCTACATGCTTTCTGATCTGGGTTCCTGAGTTGTAGCTTATTGATCCTGATTTCAAGTTGCACCCTGTTCCTTAATAAACCACTTAACTGTAAGTATGGTCTGTGAGTTCTATGTGACCATTGCAATGGATTATCAAACCCAGAAGAGAAGTAGAGAGTGATGTGGGAAGGACAGCTGGTGTCAGAATTCATAAAAAGGTTAGAGGGTGGAGGTATGTTGACCTCCACCTCATAGGATCAGCCTTGGGCTGGTCTTGATTTGCATTATCCCCCCTGAAGTTAGACAGTACTGATACTACTACTATTATTACTACCCCCACCATTTTATAATTGGTGCCAAGGATGGGATTCATTGTAATGGCTCCTGATTCATGGAAACATTGGGTTTTGGAGGAGAAAAAACGAATGGGTATGGAATGAGAAACTTGATTCTTAGGTGGTTATTTTGGTTGCTGCAATCTGTAATGGCTAACAGGAAAGTAGGAGAGATTACGCTGCATCAGCGTATAAGGAAGTTGCATCTGGAGTGGCTTGGAATGAAAGCACAGCAGGTTAAGCAAAATGATTGATAGGGGGCCAGGGTCTTCTGATTCAACCCAGCCAGATACCTAAGGCCAAATTCTTACAAATGGGTAAGACAGTCAGAGGGTAGAAAACAGAAGATGAAACTGAAATGTTAAAAAAAAAAAAAAAAAAGGTTATGTTTATCTGAATGCACTGTATTTGCCTGACTGAAGGAATGTTTTCCCTACCTGGTGTTCTAAAGCAGACTTGAACGTAAGATGGAAACGAGTATTTGGTGTTTAAAAAAAAAATTGTGTATCTCCATACTTCAGACAACACTTGATTGGATATGCTAAGAGAGGAAATAGTAAACGGGGCCTATGCCAAAAGCCTGTGATATCAAGAGATTTGCATTTGAGAGACAAGTATATTGGACTTTGATTGAGAGTACAATGATGATCTAAAGCTCGATTGACCAAAGAGCTGCTTGGTGAATGAACAGTAAAAGGATGTTTGCATGGGGCACAGCCCTAAGGAATCTGAAGAGTGTGTTTAAATAGGACATGTCAGTGCCGATCAGAAGAACCCCCTTTCAGGACTAGAAGTTAATGGGAGCCACTGAGTAGATAGCTTGTTATGCTTGCTTGAAGTAACCACCTGGGCCCACAAGATGAGTGGAAGTGGGGGAAGCGCAGTGATGAAGAAATGGACTGAGTTTGGACGTGTTCCTTTGCCATCTGTTGACCTAGCCTGTGGGGGTTAGGGATGAGAGAGAGAGCAAGAGAGAAGGGGCCGGGTGGTCTGAAGTGGAGGGAGGTAAATGGACTCCTGAGCCTATGGCTGGTAACCATTGGCCTAGCTAGGATGGCTAGGGATGAGCTGACCCCGACTGAATGAGGATGAGATGACCTGGCCTCAGGTAAAGGGGGAAAAGAAAAAGAGATGTTTGACATCATAAGTTGGTGTAGATTGCTGCAATTTGATGGCTTGCCCTGGACAGGAGTATGGTTATGGCTGCCGATGCTCAAAGTTCCAACTAGAACAGAAGATTTTTCAGACCAAGGAACATGCTTGTCTCTTCAGAGTACTGGTTTGGTAGGGATGGGCAATGTAAACACTGACTGTCTAAAACAGGAGGCGATAAAGGGATAAAGTGGCTGGCTTAAATGCTTTTGTGGGTATGCTTATGCTCAAAATGAAGGTAACAAGGGAGGATCCTCACCAAATAGATTCCTCTTTTTCTGATGGGTCTGGGGAAGAGAAGATGGGGAAAAAATGCTGTTACGAAAATGCTGCAGTTGTAAGTATTAATTGTTAACAGGGTTAACTGTAAAAACTGTGATTGTAGCAAGCAACTAAAAGAATGTCCTAAGGGGGGAGGCACTGCTGGAGTGGAGCACAGAGGCCAAACCTAATGTCCCTTAAAGGTTTTGCTATGCTGATACCTTGAGAAGGTCAGAACAAGGGAATGATATTCTCTGGTTAAATTTAATTAGACACCAGACAGGTTGACCTCTTGGGGAGCCTGACCAGATCAGATGAACACCTGTAGTGGACCTGAGTGGCTGTATTTTGAGTGCCTTCCAACCTGGAGGGCTCATCTTCCAGCACTGTATCAAATAATATTCTGTTGTGATCATAGGTTTTCATGGGCTAACTTGCAGAAGTAGACCATCAGGACCTTCTTCCTAGTCTGTCTTAGCCTAGAAGCTCTGCTGACACCTGTCCATCATGGGCGACCCTGTTGGTATTTGAAATACCAGTGGCGTAGCTTCCAGCATCATAGCCACGGGAAAGCCCCCACACAGGACCGACTGACAGCCCAGTGGCAGAGAGTGCTCCTACCCAGGTCAGAATTTGGTGAGTGACGGTGTGGGATGCTGAGGCAGACGCTGGACTCGGCACAGCTGTGCCCCCTGCTCCCGGGGAGGCCCCAGCCAAGGAGAAGCAAAACCGCACCCCCCCCCCCCGCCCCATGCAGTGCGAGGACCCGAGTGAGCGTGTATCATTGTTTGTTTCACAGTCAAATTGAGTCAGGGAAGAGAATATACACGTTCCCTTGGAAAAGGAACAGACTTCAGCGAAGCATCCACCAGAACCAGTTAAAAAGAGTTGATGTGTGTAGGTATTTGGAAAAAGAGAAGAAAGGAAGCCAGAGATTAAGTGCAGCAAGAGACATTTTAATGTTCCCGGTAACTGATTTATAAATTCCGCGGAAGGCTCTGCACATTTGATTCTTTGCCGTGAAGACGGCATCTCCATTTTTCCATTTTACGGTCTTGGCGGGAAATGGCCTTTCTCAGAGCCGCCACTTAAAGCACTTAGCGGCGCCGCAGGGCATCATGGGAGGAGGCCGGTGGCAGCCTCCATCGTTGGCCCCCGGGAAGAGTCCTGTCTGAGGCCTGCTCAGCCGGGGCACCGCGCCCGCCCCTCTCCATCAGCTCAGCCCCTCCTCTTCCTCCCCCCTCCCCGTCTCTCCCCTTGGCCTCCTCCAGCTCTGACCCCACACACCTGAGAGTCTGAAAACCATTCCTCCTAAGCAACCGTCCTCAGTGCTGGGGACCTTGAATAATCTAAATATTGTGTCCAGTTTTGGAAATAGGCTCTTCTGTTATGTTTCAGTTATTGTTTAAAACAGGATGAGCCCAAGCCAGTGGCAAACTTTAGAGGGATTTTCCAGTTTATTTATGTTTCTGCTGCTCTTTTAGTCTGAGTGATGGCAAAGCAGTAGTTTTGCAAAATTCTTTCCTAACGAGGGTCGCTGTGAGTCGGAATCAACGGCAACGGCTTTTTTTTTTTTTTCAATGGGACAGTGGTGGTTCAGTCCATGAGGAAGACCCAAGTTCAGGCCTGACCAATGCACCTCACGTGCAGCCTCCACCCCCGTCTGTCAGTGGGGGTTTGGGTGCTGCTGTGACGCTGAGCAGATTTCAGGTGAGCTTCCAGACTAAGACTAGGAAGAAAGGCTTGGCGATCTACTTCCAAAAATCAGCTAATGGAAACCCTGTGGATCACAACAGTCTGACCCACAACTGATCATGAGGATGGCACGGGACCAGGCAGTGTTTCCCTTTGTCAGGGGTGGACTCGAGGGTAGCTAACAACACAGCACCAATCCTTTCCTATAAGCAAAGCCTCAGCTGGCATCCTTCTTCTCAGAGTAGAGTGTAGAAGTTAAAGCTTTGAGGGCAGGCAGACCTGGCTCCAGCACTTACCAGCAGATTGACTCAGTCTCCTCAACTGTAAAATGGAGATAAAATTAACATCTACCACTTAGGGTTCTGGGTGACAATTCAATAAGCTCCTGCAAGGAAATGGTTAACCTGGCTGAGGTCAACCTTGGCGAAGACCCCCTACCCATCAGACCCACATCCCAGGACTCCTCATGGTCAGGGCAGAGCACCCCTGGGCCCACCTACCTCCTGCTGGGAACTGAGTCAGCGATCACCCCACCCTGAGCATTTGAAGGGCCCACTCTCCCACCCAACTGCCTGCTGGTGGGGCACAAAGCTATCTGAGTCAAGAAGACCTAGGCTCTTACTAAAAATAAGTAAATTGTAATAAAATAAGAAGAGCCAGTCTCAGCATTTCAGCTTTCCGTACTCCTCTACCCTCCCCTCCTTTCTCTCTCTCTCTCCCTCCCTCTTCTCCTCCCTCTCTTCATCTCTCTTTCTCTCTCCCTTCCCTTTCCCTACCTCACCCAGTTTCCCAGCAGTAAGAGGGTCATAGTGTCGTGGTAATCTAGGGGTTTTGTTAACTGCAAAGCCCTTTACAAATATTCACTTTTACGAAACAGACCCTGTGGGGGGAGGGTCACGTGGAGGGGAAGCCTGGCTCCCTCCCAACAAAGGTAGCAAACTGTCAATCACCTTCTTCCTGGTTTCTCATGGTCGTTTGGAGCTCCATCATGTTAGAATACCCACTTTGGGAGGCTGGGGCTAAATCCTGGCCACCACAGGATCTCGGCTGGTCAGCTGGGATCCCTGCCCTTTCAAACTGGAATAACATTGGCCCTTGCGCTGAATCTCGTGAGCAGCCTAGTACCCTCTCCAAGATTGTCTATGAGTTCTCAGGGGCTCAGGCTCTCATGGTCACTTCTGAGTCCAAATTGTAGCTTCAAATTCCAACTTCATTAATCTAAAAAATAACCGCTAATATTTATGGAGTGGGTTGAAGTGCTTTGTGCGTGTTAGAGCATTTAATTCTCACAGCCCCCTATGAGGTGGTAGTTGTTGTTTGTTGCCATCCAGCCAGCTCCAACTCATGTGACCTTTTGTATAACAGAACAAAACATTGTTTGGTCCTGTGCCATCTTCACAATCTTTGGTAAGCTCGAGTCCACGGTTATGCATGTGGTTACCATGAGTTGGGGGCAAACTCGACGGCAGCTAACGACAACATTTTAGTAATGTTATACTAATATTTAATCTGAAGTTTAGTAATACCACAATTTATAAATAAATATGTCTTGGTTGAGAGTAGAAGCTCAAAAATTCCTTACTGAGAGGGGTGTACAATCAAAATATTTAGTGACCACAGAAGCAAGTGATGACACAGGTAGCCACCAAGCTGGTAAACAGGTAATCCCAGAGAGAGCTGACCAGCCTGAAATCTGGCGTCTAGTCATCTGCCGTGGGGCTCTCTCTGAGCTGTTCGGGGAAAGCTGACACTTTGAAGAATATGGAAGCAAAATCACTTATGCATTATATTTTCCTGACGCATAATAACATTGTATTATCTGCTACATACTCCAAACCATGCAACTTCTTTCTTTCCTGCTGAGCACAATGAAAACACCCACTCCTTTTTAAAAAGAACTAAAGGAAGTACTCGCAAATACCAACTGTGCTTGTATTTAAATGGTGGCTATGTGGGTCATTTTTCTTCTTTCCTCTATTTTTCCATATTTCCAGTATGTGAACGTATTACTTTTACAAAGAGCAAAGCCAGGTGTTCCTTTTGTTTTCCAGTATTCTCCCGAGCCATCAGCGTAAGATGTTTTAGGAATAGCCTCCCTAAACCATGCAAGGAGCCCTGGTGGCGCAAAGCGTTAAGGGCTTGACTGCTAACTGAAAGGGTAGGCAGTTCGAGCCCACCTAGCCGCTCCACAGGAAAAAGACCTGGCAATCTGCTTCTGTAAAGATTACAGCCAAGAAAACCCTATCAGGCAGTTCTACTCAATCACACTTGGTCACTGTGAGTCAGACAGCACCTAACAACAACAGACCTATGCAGTGACCTGAGGACCGCAGGCCTCTGTTGATTCTCCTTTGTCTTAAGGAAATCGACAGAAGTAGACCAGATGCTACAAGTTCAAGGAGTACTGATAGATTTTCTTTGTGTCCCAAAGAAGATATCAGTAACAACAGTTGGCATTTGACTAGCACTTTGCGCTCTCCAAAGCACTTCCCCCCACCTTAATGCTCCTTCCCAGCTTAGACTCAGTGCTTGCTGTCCTGCCTGTCTGGAATATGGTATGAGGGTCAGGACAGTGGCTGTGGGAACTATACCACCTGGGTTCAAATCCTGAAACCTAGGCAAGTCACTTAACTCTGTGCCTCAGTTTTGCCATCTGTAAATGGGGTGTGAGGATGGCAGTGCTCAGCTCTTGGGGTGTTGTAAGGATTAAATGCGTTCATACATACAAAGCCCTTAGAAGACTGCCTGGCACTTAGTCCCTCTACAGAGTGGTCAGCTATAATTTTGATTCCCCACAGACCCCACAAGGCTCACTCCATTCTGGCATTTGCTCAAATGTCACCTCCTCCGAGAAGCCTTTCCTGATTAGCCTATATAAGTCCCACTCCCCTCCACCCTGTCTTCCTCCAAGGCCCTGGGAGGGTTCTAAGGCAGAGGTTGTTGGGCAGGGGAGAGGGGGGGATCTTCTAGGAGAGATTCAGCTGCCTCTCCCCTCAGCCTGGCCTCCAGGTTCCTTCCTAGCCCACCCACCACCCCCAGCCCTACAGCATCCATCAACACTCTCTACTCCAGGCTCTGGCCACACTGAACACCTGCAGTTTCTCAGCAGGATAGAGCCACTTCTCACTTTGAGGCCTCTACCCTTGCCATTTCCTGACCTAGAGCACTCTGCCTGCATGTCTTCACCTGGCTAGCAACTTCCAGCCATGCTGAGAATCGCTACATAAAGGCCCCCTTTCCAGAAAGTCTGCCCTGATTCTCTCGCTCTTTTGTGAGTTCTTCAGAAACCACTGCTCCTACGGGCCACTTGGGACTTCCTCCTCAGCCCCTGGGTTTCCAGTGGCAGAACTCCCTTCTTCATCCTCCTCATCTGTCAACACTCAGTTCCACCATCCTATGAAGCCACCCCCACCACTCCCTGCTCCATGTCCCCACACACTTTGTACATGAGTCTGGTACAGCACTCACCCTTGGACTGCAAACTCCACGAGGCCAGGGACCGTGCCCTCTTATACCAGCTCTGTGTCCCTGGCCCCTGACACCAGGCCTTGCAGGTAATAGGTGCTCAGTAAGCATTTAGTAAATGAGCCACTGAGTCGATGAGCAGAGGGGCCTGGCTCTTATGATTCCCAATTTGGAAGCCTCTCTCCACCCCAAGGAGCCCTGGTGGTGCAGTGGTTAAGAACTATGGCTGCCAACCAAAAGGTCAGGAGTTTGAATCTACCAGCTGCTCCTTGGAAACCCTTTGGGGCAGTTCTACTCTGTCCTATAGGGTTGCTATGAGTCGGAATCGACTCAATAGCAACAGGTTTTCTCCGCTCCAAAACAAAGACTTTCCATTACTCATGGATATAAATCGACAGTTTCAAAAGCTTAATCCTTCCACACTTACTATAAACCCATACACACACAGAAATAAATAAGTTTCTTTTTTAGGAGGAAAAAGAAGGCTTTTCATGGCATCATAAAAACAAAGCTTTATTTTTCATCTCATAGAGTCTGTCTGGGCTTAGTAACACTCAGGAGCCCAAGAAAGACTCTGAGCTAACACGTGAAAAACAGCCATCGCCACGGCTGCCTAAGGCCTGCAGAAGAAGTAGAAATTTCTCTCTGTGTTGGTCTGTGTGTGTCCAGGGGCCATCAATCACCCACAGAGTGGGGCCTGTGTGGTTGGAGAGGGGATATCGCCCACAGTAAATGGCAAAGAGATTCCATGAAAGAAAGAACATGCAGTCACGGGGGGGCAGTAAACAAAGAAGAACACTGGAACATTCTAAAGATTTTTAAACCAATTATTAGGACGCGCAGAGCCCTTACGCTGGACTAGTTTCACCTCTACGTAGTTCTTTTCTGGGCCCATTAACAGCCGCCAAACTTAGATGGGGCTCTAATTGCATTCATTCATTTGCTCATTCATTCCTTCATTCTCTGATAGATACTAGTGCTGCTCACATACTACTTATGAGCCCACAGTAAGACAAACATCACGGCCCCCTTACAGTCGGGTGCAGCTGTGTAACCAATTCTGGCCAATGAGTCTGAGCGGAAACGACGGATGTCACTTTGGGGCACTTTGTCTTAGCTTCCTAGCGCTGCTGTAACACAAGTACCACAAGTGGGTGGCTTTAAAGAACAAAAATGTATTTTCTCACTGTTCTGGAGGCTCAAAGTTCAAATTAGGGTTTTGACCACTTCCATTCCTTCCTTGTCAGTAGCCCCGGGGCATTCCTCGGTTCCTTGGCGGTCCTGGGCTTGTAAGACGATCCTCACATGGCCCCGTCTTCCCCTGTTTGTGTGTCTCTTGTCTATCCTGGTCTTTTTATAACTCAGAAGTGATTAGGTTTAAGACCCACCCTATGCTGGTATTGCCTCATTAACATAACAAAAGAAAGCCCTATTTCCAAACTGGGTTATATTTACAGGTACAGAGGTTAGGATTTCAACACATATTTGGGGGAGGGATACAATTCAATTCATAATGGCACTATTTGGCAGTATCTACTCAAGGCGAACATCCACATACCTTATGACCCAGCAGCTCCGCTCCCAACAGTAATGTGTCCGTGTGTCCACCTACGACAGACACCAGAATGTTCACAGCAGTGTTATTCCTAAGAGCCCAAAGCTGGAAGCTACCCAAATGTCCATCAACAGTTGAGTAGATACACGTATGGTGTGTGCACACAATGGAATACCCCATAGTGCAATGAGAAGGAAGAAGCTACAACTACATACGACAACATGGGTGAACCTCACAAACAACAAGGAAGAGCATACGCTGATAACTCCGTACACTAGTGACTCCATTAACATAAAGTTTACAAACAGGCAAAATTAACGCATGGTGTTAGATTTCACATGTTTTCATTTCTCTTGAGTCAAGACAGTGGTTACCTTTGCGGGAGAGAGGTGGGTAGTGACGATCGGGGGTACAAGGGGTATTCCAGGGTGCTGGAAAATTCTGTGTCTTGATCTGGGGGCTGGTTACACAGGTATGCGCCCTCTGTGGAGATCCATGGACCTGCATCCTAACGATTCCAGAAACTCCCTGTAAATTAAGCTGCAATAAAAGTGGGGGATGGTGGAAGAGGAATAATCCCTTCTGGGGGGAAAATGTCTTATTCGAGACCTACTTGCTCAACCAACCTAGATAAAATCAACGGCTCTCCCCTCTGCTGCCTTCTGACAGCCTGGCCCCCACTCCTGCCCTGACTGGTGTTGGCTGCCCTCTTCCAGTACCAAGTTGTAAACACTCCGGCTTCCAGCTCAGAAATCAGCTTTGTCTTCTCACCTGCATGACCTGCTCAACCTCGACAGAGGGGTTTGTGGGAGCCGGTTCAGATCCAGAGCACATTCTCCACCAGAAGCCAGGAGGCAGATGTCTCTGCCCCTCCTCGACCTCCTGTCTGATTCACCTGCCTGACACCTTCTCAGAAAAAGTGAGTTTTTGCTGACCCAGATTCTGCGCCTTTGTTGGTAAATAAGAAGTTGGATTTTTTCCCCAGAGACGGAAGCTTTGCAAAATGCTCACTCAGACCAAGTGAGAAAAAGAAAACAAGTTGGCTCAGGGCCTGGGGCTGCTCTTTGTGGAAAGAGTACCAGCTGGGGAGTCAGGAGGGAGAGGGGCTGGGCTCAGGCACTGTCCGAGGAAAATCAGAAGGTGAGAACTGGAAGGGCTGGAAGGGCCCTTTAGGTCATCTTGTCCGGAGGTTTCAAGGTGTTTTATCTTTTCTGTTTTTAGACCTTTTTTCAAAGCCTAATGGAGGTATAGAAACCCTGGTGGCAAAGTGGTTAAGAGCTATGGCTGCTAACCAAAAGGTCAGCAGTTTGAATCCGCCAGGCACTCCTTGGAAACTCTATGGGGCAATTCTACTCTGTCCTATAGGGTCACTATGAGTCGGAATTGACTCAACAGCAAGGGATTTGGTTTTGGGGTTTTTTTTTTTTTTTTTAATGTGAAAATAATTTACATACCATAAAATTCACCTGTTCCAAGGGTACAATTCACTGATTATTAGTCTATTTACAGAGTGGTCCATCATCACAATCTAATTTTAGGACAGTTCCATCATCCCAAAAAGAGACTGCCGTGCCATTAGCGGTCACTCCCATTTCTCCCCATGCCCACTCCAGCCCTAGGCAACCACTAATCTACTTTCTATCTCTACCTTGTTGTTATTGTTGTTAGCTGCCAAAGACTCAGCCCCCGACTCATGGTGACCCCACAGAACAAAACACCGCGTGGTTGTGGATTGGGCTGATGTGATCCATCATGGCATCCTAGCAACACAGGAGTTTCCACTGACAGATGGATGGTGGCTGCGCTTGAGGTGCGTTGGCTGAGAATCCAAGCTGGGTTTCCCACTTGGGGGGGGCGAGAATTCTACACTGAACTGCCACTGCCCCCCAGAACAGGTTAGCATCCTGTTAGGTGATGAAGCTCATCAACCTTCTGTCGAAGCTCTTGCTGAGGCATGAGATTCCTTCCTTCCCTTTATGCAAAAAGACAAAGGCAAGTTCGATTTAGGCTCGAGCAAAGAAACTACGAGAAGGTGAAAATGACTTGAATTTCATTCATCTTCTCTGGGCTCTTTCATCTGACATGGCAAACAGAGCTTTAAGCATTTGATATTGGCTTGTCCTGATTCATTACCCTAGGCTCTCCCTGCACACCCCCTCTGCCTGCTGGTTGCAAAGCGTGGCTCCAAAAGGACCCAGCCAGAACTTGAGGGCTCAGCTGGCAAGTGGAGAGCACCTGGGTTGCCCCTCTGCTACTTCTTGCCTGGCCTTGCAGAACCGTTTCCTTTGCTGATTGGCTGTTTCTCCCTGACCCCCAAGAAACACTTCCAACCCTCCATCCCCATGTGGAAATGACCGCAGGGTAATGGCTTTGCAAACACCAAATTGCATCAAGTGCGAGGGCTGCGGTGAGTCCCATCTTCAGCAGGGAATTTGCCCTGTTTGGTTTGGACGTCCCGTGGAGCATTCGACAGGAGTTTAATCATTATTACCGGTGCTGCACTGCGGCTCTCTGGAGAAGCACTAAACTGGAATGAAAAGGAACTGACATAATTAGTCTGACACAGTTCAATAGGGAACTATTACACCAAAGGTAATGAGCTCCAATGATATGTTAATGTTATTGTAAGAAATTACGCCGGTTCAACAAAGTAGCTTTGTGTTGGGGGGCGGGGGGGGGTGGTGGGGAACAAGCCTGGAATTTTCCCAGGCAATATGCTAACGGAAAAAAAAAAATTGAGGAGGCTCCTAAAACCCCTTTTCTTTTTGCCAAGGTGTCTGTGGTCGGTCACTTGGGGCTGGGGATGCGGAAGTGTCCACTTAGGAGATGCTGCTGTTGTCGCTATGCACAAGTGGCTGGGTATTTGTTCAACTGGGAAAATAAAGAGCTCAGGAAAATGACTATGGGCAGTAAAAATCAATGGAGGGATAGAGTCATAACATCCCTTACAGTTGTCCGAGCCTGCGGTTTCCAGTGTGTTCCACATCCCTTATGAGAGGAGGGGTGCAGCCCAAGGGCGAGGACTCTGCCATCCAGTAAATTGTGATCCTAGTCAAGTAACTTAATATCTGTGGGTCTCAGTTTCCTCATCTGCAAAGTGGGAACAATCATACACACATTTAGTGTTAAAATAGGGCATATAAACCTCCTACTACCTAGTAGGCCCACAGTAAAATGTCACTGGGATAATGCTAACGTATTTGAGCAAAGCGGGCCAAACACAGCTCTGGCCCATGTCAACACTCAACAGAACCTCTGGATTAATGCTCAGTCTCAGAAGAAGGGATGTGGGCAGCATTGTTACTGCCCCAAACAAGCAAGTTTCAACATGTCTAAAGCATGTCTGACCATTTCCCAAACCCAGATGATGAACGGTTGCCACCTGCCATTGAGTCCATTCCAACTCATGCCGACCCCATGTGTGTCAGAGTAGAGCCGCGCTCCGTGGGGTTTTCAATGGCTGTGATCTTTTGGAAGTGAATTGGCAGGGCTTTCTTCCAACACGCTTCTGGGTAGACTCAGCTTCCAACTTTTCTGTAAGCAGCCAAGAGCTTAACCGTTTTCACTATCCAAGGACTAAATAACAAACTAACCCCTGTCTTACCTGTTATTTGGAGTCCTGACCAAAGTGAGTGTGTGACAGCTGAAGTTTGGACTTTTGCCTCATTTAATTCTTTTTTTTTTTTTTTTTAATCTGAGTTCTCTGAACATAAGGAAAAACAGAGGGAAACCAGCACCCCAGCCCTACAGAAGGTAATAACTCTCTTTCTGACTTCTCTGCTTCTCCTTTCTTTCCTGGGTTCCTTTCAAAGTGCAAACCATGACACAAGCTTGTATATGAATGCAATTTACAGTTTGTATGTTGATTTCATGTCCACTATCTCATCCTCTCCAAACAATCCCAGTGAATGATGGGACAGGCATTTTCATTTTGCCCGTTCTACAGATGAGAAGAGTGAAGCTCCCCCCAAGGTCACACAGCAGAGGGAGGAGAGGCAGGACGTGACCTCCAGCTTTGACACCAAGCCCAGGGATGGGAATATTCTCCTGCTGTGCTGCCCCCACCCCGATCCTCTCCCCACCACCCCACTCCCTATACCTCTGCCCCTTGGTGCTAGTCGTTCTCTGGAGCAATCACAGTAGGCCTCTCCTTCCCATGCTAGAAATGTCCCTTGCTGCGTGGGGGGAAATTGGTCTTTTCATCTCTCAGGCCTGGGGAGTTCTTCCTAGCCTGTTATCCCCAAGGGAGGGACCCGTGCCTGGCCCCATGATCTGGGGGATTCCGCATACCCCCGTCTCTCTATGGGTACTCTCCGTCCTGAGAGCAAACACACACTGAACCTAGTGGAGGTTCAGACAGCCCTTTTGCTGTAGAATTTAACTAAGCTTCTACAAATCACACAAAAGCAGCAGGTCACACCTGAGCAAGTAGATCTCAGAGTGCGGTCCCGGAACCAGCAGCATCAGCAACACTGTGAACTTGTGAGAAATGCAAATTTGTGGGCCCTACCGAAAAAAAAAAAAAAAATTTTTTTTTTTTTTTTTTTTTACCCCAGACCTACTGAACCAGAAACTCTGGGGAGGGCCCTCCAGGTGATGCCGATGTGTGCTGTAGATGAAAACCATGGTCCAGACATTTTGTCCTTACACATCACGGGGTAGAGAAGAAGGAACAAGGTCTCATTCAGACGTTCCCTTCGTTCCCTTTCCTCTTGCTCACAAATCCCTCCACAGTTTCCCTCTGTAGTCCCCCCACCTTTATCCCCTCCAGTTGCCCGCACCTTTCCTTCGGGGCTGTCTACAGCTGTCTGAACAGCACTGGCGTCCTCCTTGAGCCCTGCATTCTGCCCCCTCCACCTTCAGCCAGCACTGTGGGCCTTCCCTGCCCAGGTTTCTGCCAGTGGCAGGAAGAGGAGAGCTGGGACCCCTGGGCTGGGGGTAGAGGGGCCTCAAGTCCACTGGGGGCTCCCCGCCAGTCCCAACGGCTGCCAGTTTTCTCCTAACTGTGTAAAGAAAAACTCAGCTTTCAACCAAAGAATTGATTTTCCTTGGGAGATGTCACCATCTAGTTTATAACAGGCATGTGTGTTGTAAACTACGTGACAGATCCTACCTAGTCGCTGTGAAATGCCGGCCTGGTGTGTTCTACTGGTGGAGCACTCTCTACCTCCCTGGGCCTATTTCCACACCACAGGGCCAGGACTTAACTGGACGTGCCTCTGACTCTCCCAGAAAGGCTCTGATTCCCCATTTCTTCCCTGATGGGCTGGTGGGAGAGGCACCGGGAAGGGCTCAGTTTGTCCCATCAATGGGTCATCGCAGTATAAGGAGCAGGAGCTGGAGGGGCAGAGCACAGCTGCAGAGACCACATCCTGGGCAGGAACCCAACCTCCCTGCCTATGGGATGGGCCAAGCTTCATCCCTTCCCACCCACTTCGGAGCTGGATCTCCTTGCATCCCCCTGTCCCCACGGAGGAGCCAGGAGAGCAGAAACAGGGCCCCCAGGAGGGTGCTGGGTTCCACCTCCCAGAGTTTGCCTGGGATAATCCATAAGCACAAGGAATGCCAAGATCTATAGCCCCTGATTCGGCTCATCCTCGCCAACCTGTGGCCCACGTGGTCCGGGCTCTGGAGCCATCACCCAGGCCTTCTGGCAGACACAGCACACGGAATTCCTGCTCAGAAACGGCTCTCCCGCGGAGCTGTCAGCTGTCCACACCACAAGGGCCTCTTCCCCACAGAGGCAGCTACAGCCACAGGTGGAGCTGGCTCTTGTCAGCAGATGTGGGGAAAGCCAGCCATGTGCTGGTGCCACCTGTGGGGGCAACAATGGGGCTGATTCCTACTCTTCCACCTGCTGCCGGGAAAGCTTCTTGTCTGGGTCCTGCCCAGCAGTCAGGCAAGCCCATGCGTTCACATGGAACCCACCAGAAGTTTTGTTCCCAACAGGCTCCCCAGCGGCCTCCCCACAGAGCTCTGGCTCTGGCAGAGATGGATTAGTACAGCCTCCAGCTGCCACCTTGTCAGATGGTAGCTCTCATATTCCCTGGAGGCACCCCGCCCCCTCCAAGTGCTGTCCCCATCAAGCAACAATTAACGCAGTAGTTAGGAGCTGAGGTGTCAGACTCAGAGAGACCTGTGTTCAAATCCCAGTCCCTTCAGTCCTGGCTCTAGACCTTGAGATGCTACTTTATCTCCCTAAATCTCCATTCCTTCGCCTTTAGATGGATGGATGGACGGACGGACAGATAGATAGGTAAAGTAGCTGCTGTTGGGTCAACTCCGACTTTTTTTTATTTCTATTGTGCTTTAAGTGAAAGCTTACAAATCAAGTCAGTTTCTCACACAAAAACCTATATACACCTTGCTACATACTCCGAATTGCTCTCCCCTTAATGAGACAACCCGCACCCTCCCTCCACTCTCTCTTTTTGAGTCCATTTCACCAGTGTCTAACCACCTCCACTCTTTCATCTCTCCTCCAGGCAGGAGATGCCAACATAGTTTCAAGTGTCCACCTGATCCAAGAAGATCACTCCTCACCAGCATCCCTCTCCAACCCATTGTCCAGTCCAACCCACGTCTGAAGAGTTGGCTTCGGGAACGGTTCCTGTCCTGGGGCAACAGAAGGTCTGGGGGCCATGACCACCGGGGTCCTTCCTGTCTCAGTCAGACCATTAAGTCTGGTCTTATGAGAATTTGGGGTCTGCATCCCACTGCCCTCCTGCTCCCTCAGGGGTTCTCTATTGCATTCCCTGTCAGGGCGGTCATCGGTTATAGCTGAGCACCATCTAGCGCTCCTGGTCTCAGGCTGATTGACGTAGTCTCTGGTTTCTGTGGCCCTTCCTGTTTCTTGGGCTCGTAATTACCTTGTGTCCTTGGTGTTCTTCATTCTCCTTTGATCCAGGTAGGTCGAGACCAATTGATGCATCTTAGTTGGCCACTTGCTAGCATTTAAGACCTCAGATGTCTCTCTCCAAAGTGGGATGTAGAATGTTTTCTTAATAGGTTTTATTATGCCAATTGACTTAGATGTCCCCTGAAACCATGGTCCCCAAACCCCTACCCCTGCTACGCTGGCCTTTGAAGTATTCAGTTTAGTCCGTGAAACTTCTTTGCTTTTCATTTAGTCCAGTTGTGCTGACCCCCTCCTGTATTGTGTGTTGTCTTTCTTGTCACCTAAAGTAGTTCTTACCTACTATCTAATTAGTGAATACCTCTCCCACCCTCCCTCCCTCCCCCTTCTCGTAACCATCAAAGAATATTTTCTTCTGTTTAAACTATTTCTTGAGTTATTATAATAGTGGTCTTATACAATATTTGTCCTTTTGCAACAGACTAATTTCACTCAGCATAATGTCTTCCAGATTCCTCCATGTTATAAAATGTTTCACAGATTCATCACTGTTCTTTATTGATGCGTAGTATTCCATTGTGTGAATATGCCATAATTTATTTATCCATTTATCCGCTGATGGACACCTTGGTTGCTTCCATCTTTTTGCTTTTGTAAACAGTGCTGCAATGAACATGGGCGTGCATATATCTGTTTGTGTAAAGGCTCTTATTTCTCTAGGGTATATTCCAAGGAGTGGGATTGCTGGATCGTATGGTACTTCTATTTCTAGCTTTTCTTTCTTTCTTTTAAATAATTTTTATTGTGCTTTAAGTGAAAGTTTACAAATCAAGTCAGTCTGTCACATATAAGCTTATATACACCTTACTCCATACTCCCACTTACTCTCCCCCTAATGAGTCAGCCCACTCCCTTCCTCCAGTCTTTCCTTTTGTGACCGTTTTGTCAGTTTCTAACCCTCTCTACCCTCCCATGTCCCCTCCAGACAGGAGATGCCAACACAGTCTCAAGTGTCCACCTGATACAAGTAGCTCACTCTTCATCAGCATCTCTCTCCAACCCATTGTCCAGTCCCTTCCATGTCTGATGAGTTGTCTTCGGGAATGGTTCCTGTCCTGGGCCAACAGAAGGTTTGGGGACCCTGACCGCCGGGATTCTTCTAGTCTCAGTCAGACCATTAAGTCTGGTCTTTTTATGAGAATTTGGGGTCTGCATCCCACTGTTCTCCTGCTCCCTCAGGGGTTCTCTGTTGTGCCCCTTGTCAGGGCGGTCATAGGTTGTGGCCGGGCACCATCTAGTTCTTCTGGTCTCAGGATGATGTAAGTCTCTGGTTCATGTGGCCCTTTCTGTCTCTTGGGCTCATAGTCATCGTGTGACCTTGGTGTTCTTCATTCTCCTTTGATCCAGGTGGGTTGAGACCAATTGATGCATCTTAGATGGCCGCTTGTTAGCAATTAAGACCCCAGATGCCACACTTCAAAGTGGAATGCAGAATGTTTTCATAATAGAATTATTTTGCCAGCTGACTTAGAAGTCCCCTTAAGCCATAGTCCCCAAACCCCCGCCCTTGCTCCACTGACCTTCGAAGCATTCAGTTTATCCTGGAAACTTCTTTGTTTTTGGTCCAGTCCAGTTGAGCTGACCTTCCATGTGTTTAGTATTGTCCTTCCCTTCACCTAAAGTAGTTCTTATCTACTAACTAATCAGTAAATAACCTTCTCCCACCCTCCCTCCCTTCCCCCATCAAAACCACAAAAGCATGTGTTCTTCTCAGTTTATACTATTTCTCAAGATCTTATAATAGTGGTCTTACACAGTATTTGGCCTTTTGCAATTGACTAATTTCACTCAGCATCATGCCTTCCAGGTTCCTCCATGTTATGAAATGTTTCACAGATTCGTCACTGTTCTTTATCGATGCATAGTATTCCATTGTGTGAATATGCCATAATTTATTTATCCATTCATCTCCTGATGGACACCTTGGTTGCTTCCAGCTTTTTGCTATTGTAAACAGAGCTGCAATAAACATGGGTGTGCATATATCTGTTTGTGTGAAGGCTCTTATTTCTCTAGGGTATATTCCGAGGAGTGGGATTTCTGGGTCGTATGGTAGTTCTATTTCTAGCTTTTTGAGGAAATGTCAGATCGATTTCCAAAGTGGTTGTACCATTTTACATTCCCACCAGCAGTGTGTAAGTGTTCCAATCTCTCCACAGCCTCTCCAACATTTATTATTTTGTGTTTTTTGGATTAATGCCAGCCTTGTTGGAGTGAGATGGAATCTCATCGTAGTTTTAATTTGCATTTCTCTAATGGCTAATGATCGAGAGCATTTCCTCATGTATCTGTTAGCTGCCTGAATATCTTCTTTAGTGAAGTGCGTGTTCATATCCTTTGCCCAATTTTTAATTGGGTTGTCTTTCTGTGGTTGAGTTTTGGCAGAATCATGTTGATTTTAGAGATCAGGTGCTGGTCGGAGATGTCATAGCTGAATATTTTTTCCCAGTCCATAGGTGGTCTTTTTGCTCTTTTGGTGAAGTCTTTAGATAAGCATAGGTGTTTCATTTTTAGGAGCTCCCAGTTATCGGGTTTCTCTTCAGCATTTTTAGTAATGTTTTGTATTCTGTTTATGCCTTGTATTAGGGCTCCTAACATCGTCCCTATTTTTTCTTCCATGATTTTTATCATTTTAGACTTTGTTTAGGTCTTTGATCCATTTGGAGTTAGTTTCTGAGCATGGTGTGAGGTATGGTTCCTGTTTCATTTTTTTGCAGATGGATATCCAGTTATGCCAGCACCATTTGTTAAAAAGACTATCTTTTCCCCAATTAACTGACACTGGGCCTTTGTTAAATATCATCTGCTCATATGTGGATGGATTTATATCTGGATTCTCAATTCTGTTCCATTGGTCTATGTATCTGTTGTTGTACTAGTACCAGGCTGTTTTGACTACCGTGGCTGTATAATAGGCTCTAAAACCTGGTAGAGTAAGGCCTCCCACTTTGTTCTTCTTTTTCAGTAATGCTTTACTTCTCTGGGGCCTCTTCCCCTTCCATATGAAGTTGGTGATTTGTTTCTCCATCTCATTAGAGAACGTCATTGGAATTTGGATCAGAATTGCATTAAATGTATAGATCGCTTTTGGTAGAATAGACATTTTTATAATGTTAAGTCTTCCTATCCATGAGCAAGTTGTGTTTTTCCACTTATATAGATCTCTTTTGGTTTCTTGCAGAAGTGTATTGTAGTTTTCTTTGTATGAGTCTTTTACATCTCTGGTAAGATTTATTCCTAAGTATTTTATCTTCTTGGGGGCTACTGTAAGTGGCACTGATTTGGTGATTTCCTCTTCGATGTTCTTTTTGTTGGTGTAGAGGAATCCAACTGATTTTTGTATGTGTATCTTGTATCCCGATACTCTGCTGAACTCTTCTATTAGTTTCATTAGTTTTCTTGAGGATTCCTTAGGGTTTTCTATGTATAAGATCATGTCGTCTGCAAATAGAGATACTTTTACTTCTTCCTTGCCAGTCTGGATGCCCTTTATTTCTTTGTCTAGCCTAATAACTCTGGCTAGGACCTCCAGCACAATGTTGAATAAGAGCGGTGATAAAGGGCATCCTTGTCTGGTTACCGGTCTCAGGAGGAATGCCTTCAGGATCTCTCCATTTAGGACGATGTTGGTTGTTGACTTTGTATTAATGCCCTTTATTATGTTGAGGAATTTTCCTTCTATTCGTATTTTGCTGAGAGTTTTTATCATGAATGGGTGTTGAACTTTGTCAAATGCCTTTTCTGCATCAATTGATAAAATCATGCGATTCTTATCTTTTGTTTTATTTGTGTGATGGATTACATTAATTGTTTTTCTAATGTTGAACCAACCCTGCATACCTGGTATGAATCCCACTTGGTCGTGGTGAATTATTTTTTTGATACGTTGTTGAATTCTATTGGCCAGAATTTTGTTGAGGATTTTGTATCTAAGTTCGTGAGGGATATAGGTCTGTAATTTTCTTTTTTTGTTGTGTCTTTACCTGGTTTTGGTATCAGGGATATGCTGGCTTCATAGAATGAGTTTGGGAGTATTCTGTCCTTTTCTATGCTCTGAAATACCTTTAGCAGTAGTGGTGTTAACTCTTCTCCGCAAGTTCGGTAGAACTGCGCAGTGAAGCCGTCTGGGCCGGGGCTTTTTTTTTGTTGAGAGTTTTTTGATTAGCTTTTCAATCTCTTCTTTTGTTATGGGTCTATTTAATTGTTCTACCTCTGTTTGTGTTAGTTTAGGTAGGTAGTGTGTTTCTAGGAAATCATCCATTTCTTCTAGGTTTTCAAATTTGTTAGAGTACAATTTTTCATAGTAATCTGATATGATTCTTTTAATATCAGTTGGGTCTGTTGTAATATCGCCCCTCTCATTTCTTATTTGCATTATTTGCTTCCTCTCCTGTTTTTCTTTTGTCAGTTTGGCCAATGGTTTATCAATTTTGTTGAGTTTTTCAAAGAACCAGCTTTTGGTGTTGTTAATTCAATTGTTTTTCTGTTTTCTATTTCATTTAGTCCTGCTCTAATTTTTATTATTTGTTTTATTCTGGTGCCTGAGGGTTTCTTTTGTTGCTCTCTTTCTATTTGTTCCAGTTGTAGGGATAATTCTTTGATTTGGGCCCTTTCTTCTTTTTGTATGTGTGCATTTATTGATATAAATTGACCTCTGAGCACTGCTTTTGCTGTGTCCCAAAGGTTCTGATAGGAAGTGTTTTCATTCTCATTGGATTCTATGAATTTCTTTATTCCATCCTTAATGTCTTCTATAATCCAGTCTTTTTTGAGCAGGGTATTGTTCAGTTTCTAAGTGTTTCATTTCTTTTCCCTGATTTTTCTGTTATTGATTTCCACTTTTATGGCCTTATGGTCAGAGATGATGCTTTGTAAGATTTCAATGTTTTGGATTCTGCTAAGGCTTGCTTTATGACCTAATATGTTGTCTATTATAGAGAATGTTCCATGTGCACTAGAAAAGAAAGTATAGTTGGTTGCTGTTGGGTGGAGTGTTCTGTGTATGTCTATGAGGTCAAGTTGGTTGATTGTGACATTTAGATCTTCCGTATCTTTATTGAGCTTCTTTCTGGAAGTCCTGTCCTTCACCGAAACTGGTGTGTTGAAGTCTCCTACTATTATTGTGGAGCTGCCTATCTCACTTTTCAATGCTGATAGAGTTTGATGTATCTTGCAGCCCTGTCATTGGGTGCATAAATATTTAATATGGTTATATCTTCTTGGTATATTGTCCCTTTAATCATTATATAGTGTCCTTCTTTTTCCTTTACGATGGATTTAACTTTAAAGTCTATTTTGTCAGGAATTAATTGCCACTCCTGCTCTTTTTTTATTTTTGTTTGCTTGACATATTTTTTCCATCCTTTGAGTTTTAGTTTGTTTGTGTCTCTAAGTCTAAGGTGTGTCTCTTGTAGGAGGCATATAGATGGATCTTGTTTTTTAATCCATTCTGCCACTCTCTGTCTCTTTATTGGTGCATTTAGTCCGTTTACTTTCAGCTAATCATGGATAGGTATGAATTTAGTGCTAGCATTTTGATGTCTTTTTTTGTCTATGTTGTTGACAGTTTCTTTTTCCCACTTAATTTTATGTGCTGAGTAGATTATCTTTATATATTGTCCTTTCCTCATATTCGTTTTTGTTGGTTTTGTTTCTGCCGAGTCTCTATTTTTTTTCTTGTGTTTTATTTTGATGAGTAGGATAGTTTGTCTCCTTTGTGGTTACCTTAGTATTTACCCCTATTTTTCTAAATTTAAACCTAACTTTTATTTCTTTGTATTGCCTTATCTTCCTCTCCATATGGAAGGTGTACAATTACATTTCTTAGTCCCTCTATATTGTTTTAATGTTGTCTTCTTTTATATAATAACATCGCTGTTATCCTGTTTTGAGCTTTTTTTTTTTTTTTTAATCTTGCTTTGTTTTTTTGATTTCCCTGTCTGGGTTGAGTTCTGATTGCTCTGCCCAGTGTTCTAGTCTTGGGTAGATACCTGATATTATTGATTTTCTAACCAAAGAACTCCCTTTAGTATTTCTTATAGTTTTGGTTTGGTTTTTCCAAATTCCCTAAACTTATGTTTATCTTGAAATGTCCTAATTTCACCTTCATATTTAAGAGAGAGTTTTGCTGGATATATGATTCTTGGCAGGCAATTTTTGTCCTTCAATTTTTTAAATAAGTCATCCCATTGCCTTCTTGCCTGCATGGTTTCTGCCAAGTAGCCTGAGCTTATTCTTATTGGCTCTCCTTTGTAGGTGACTTTTCATTTATCCCTAGCTCCTCTTAAAATTCTATCTTTGGTTTTGGCAAGTTTGATTATAATATGTCTTGTTGACTTTCTTTTAACATCTACCTTATGTGGAGTTAGATGAGCATCTTAGATAGATATCTTCTCATCTTTCTCGATATTGGGGAAGTTTTCTGCCAACAAATCTTCAACAATTATCTCTGTATTTCCTGTTATCCCTCCGTGTTCTGGTACTCCAATCACTGGTAGGTTATTTCTCTTGATAGAGTCCCACATGATTCTTAAGGTTTCCTCACTTTTTTAATTCTTTTAGGTGACTTTTCTTCAAATATATTAGTGCCAAGTGATTTATCTTCAAGTTCAGAAATTCTGGCTTCTACTTGCTCAATTCTGCTCCTCTGACTTTCTATTGAGTTGTCTACTTCAGTAATTTCATTGTTAATCTTCTGAATTTTCGATTGCTGTCTGTCTATGGATTTTTCTAGCTTATTAGATTTTTCATTATGTTCCTGAATAATCTCTCTCATTTCTTCAGTTGCATTATCTGTGTGTTCCTTGGCTTGTTCTGAGCATTGCCTCATTTCCTTCCTGATGTCTAGAAGGGTTCTGTATATTAAACTTTTGTATTCTGCCTCTGGTAATTCCAGGAATGCACTTTCATCTAGAAGATCCCTAGATTCTTTGTTTTGAGAGCTTGCTGAGGTAATCATGAGGTTTCTTTATGTGACTTGATATTGACTGTTGTCTCCGAGCCATCTATAAGTTATTGTATTAGTTTATGTTTGCTTACTGTGTCATAGCTTCTTGCTTTGTTTTGTTTTGATATGCCCAAATGGGTTGCTTAAGTGAGCTAGCTTGATTATTTTTGCCTTTGGAGTTCTGACGTCCTGTCCCCAGATGGCTGGAGCTATTATCAGGCATATCAGTCTAGGAGTCCATTCACTTTTCTTGTATGAATTCAGCTCAGGTGTCCAGGTAGCTGATCATCAAGTATGTGGTACAGGCTCTGTCCTACAGTCTTAGAGGGGCAGAGGTGATTGGTGTAGGTATCAGTATCTGGTTGCAGCAGGGGGTCACACTCTGAACAAGGCAGGGGGCTGAGAACCGACCCCCAAGTGTCTCTGAGGAAAACGCGTCCCTGTTCCCTAGAGCGTACTGGCGGGTGGGTTCTGCAGAGGGACCATGGGCACCCAAAGTTTTTGGTTGTAAGGACTGGGAGGTACCAGTTATCCCTGGACCTCTGTCGCAGGTGGCTGGGTGACCTGAGTGGAGCTATGAGTCCTTAGGCCCCTGATGTGAGTAGATGAGGATCTTGTTTAACAGGCAAAGCAATGTCAAACATCAAACACCCACCTCTCCTCCACGCAGCTGAAACAGTTGGAGTCTGCCAACAAGGGCCCATTCTCCCAAAATAGACCCACACAGGTCCATGCAGAAGGAAAAGGTGCTCAGGGTCCACGGATGGTTTATGCCTGGACAAGAGCCGCTTCAGTCCTGAGCTCCCCCTGTTTAGTGGAGCTAGCAAATTGTCTTTTCCCCCAATTGCAAATTTTTTTTCCCCAAAGCTGGGAAGATGGCTCTAGGTGCTCAACAGTGCCTATCTCAGGCCTAGAGATTCAGCCACTGAGGCCAGCTTGGGGGTGGGGGGGCAGGGTAAATTATACACAAGTACTTAGCTTTTGCTGTGGGCACCGTTCTTCTCAGGTTCCAGAGGTGTGAGTAGGCTGTGCGGCTGACTGCTTCTCCCTGAGGAAACTGTAGCCAAACGTTAGTACCAGCCAGCCACTGCCGCCGCTCCGGAAATGGTGCCTGAGGGCTCCCCCCGATTCCGGTCCGATAACTCCTCTCTGCTTCTGAACAGTCTCTTCCTCCCTCCGCCCCTCAGTTCGTTTTCTAAGCTTGCCTTTGATGCTCAGGGCTCCTAGCTTGTCATAAATATACTCATTTCACACGTTTTTTCGGGTCTTTGTTGTAGAGGGCTCGCCGGAAGCGTCTGTCTATTCTGCCATCTTGGCCCTGCCTCCTTTCAACTCTGACTCTTGGCAACCTAATGTACAACAGAACAAAATACTGCCCAGTCCTGCATCATCCTTACAATCACCAGCATGTTCAAGTCCATCGTTGTGGCTACTGTGCCAGTCCATTTCACCAAGCGTCTCCCTCACCCTCGTTGGCACTCTACCGAAACGTGATATACTCCTCCAGTGATTTATCCCTCCTGATGGTGTGTCCAAAGCAAGTGAGTAGGAACAATGTTCTATTGTGATCCATAGGATTTTCATTGGCTAATTTTCAGAAATCAATCACCAGGCCTTTTTTCCTAGTCTGCCTTAGTCTGGACACTCCACTGAAACCTGTCCACCGTGGGTGACCCTGCTGGTACTTGAAATACCAGTGGCATAGCTTCCAGTATCACAGCAACACACTAGTCTCCACGGTACAACAAACTGACAGACGGGTGGTGGACTCATTTTATAGAAATAATAACACCTACTTCATAATCATTAGCCAATAGTACACACTTATTACAGAGTAGATATGATATTTTCACTGTTATCATCTTATTTTTTACAACAGCCGCAGGATGGGATTGCAGCCCAAGAGGACGGTTATAAGAAGGGACCCTCAACCCCAACAGCCTGACCTGCATCCTGAGCTGTGCCTCATTAGTGGAGGGGGGCCAAGCTGACCAATCACACTTTCCCCCAACACTCTGGTGGCCAAGGGGTTGAGTGAACGCCCAGGCCTAATACATGCCAGCACTGATTTCCTGTACTGGTGATTCTGCTGTGGGTCACTGTCAGCGTGGTGACACTGGGGCCTTGTGCTTGCCTCAAAGGGCAAAAAGGGCTCTCTGTGTGTAGAGTGGGACCCACTCAGAGCTGGGCCAGGAGCCTCCAGGTGCAGAGACCCCATCCTGAATCTCAGGCTGGGTCTGGACCCAAGGCTGACTAGTCCATAACAGGACAGGGAGAGAAGCAAGGTCTAACTCTCCCAAGACCCTTCCCCTAGACTTTGCAAGGTCCCAGAGGTGGCCCTTCACTTCATCCAGCTTCTCCATGCCCTTGCCTTTAACTTGATGACCTATTTAAGATTCTTTAGGTTGCAAGGGATCAAATACTCTGATTCAAGCTGACTTAAGGAAAAGAAGGTATGTATAGGCTTATATAACTAAATAGTTAAGAAATTAGAATCTGGCTGCAGGCATGGTTGGATACAGGGGCTCAAAAGGATATTGTCTGACGAATACTTGTTGAGTGCCTTCTGTGTTCCAGGCAGTGTCCTCAGCATACAAACAAAACCCTTGGGCTTATGGAACCTGAAATTGTGCAAAAATGTGCATTCTCACCCCATCTCTCTGAGTAGACACTGTGGACTCTTCCCTCCTGGTCACAAGTGGCTGCAGCAGTTCCCAAGGCTCCTGGGTTCGAATCCATCAGAAAAGAGTGAGTCCCAGCAAAAGGCTTAGAGACACTCTAATTAGACAGCCAGAGGTCAAGTTTCCATCCCTGAACCAATAACCTTGGCCAGGGCAATGTGATGGGGTGGTTGGCTCATGATCTATCCGGACTGCTGAGACTGAGGGTAGAGGAGGGATGGCATCCAGACAGATAAGGAGGAGGCAAACAGCAAACAGAAAATGCAGTCGTGTGGTGGATTGAATGTATCCTCCAAAAGGATATGTTGAAGTCCTAACCCCTATACCTGTGAATGTGATCCTGTTTGGAAAGAGGGCCTTTGAACATATTATCAGTTAAATTAACCTGAGGCCATAAAGGAGTAGTGTGGGTCCTCATCCCATATGAGTGCTCTCCTTATAAAGGAGACACAGAGATACATAGAAGGACAGTCATGTGACCAAGGGAGTTATGTTGCAGCTTCAAGTCAACCCGGAACCCTGAGGCTACCAGAAGCTAAAAGAGACAAGGAAGACTCTTCCCTGTGACAGTTAATTTTATGCATCAATTGGCTGTTTCTCTAGAGAACCCTGACTAAGACATTCCCCTAGAGCAGCCACAGAGGACATGGCCCTGCAGATGCCCTGAATTTGAACTCCTAGCCTCCAGAACTGTGAGGCAATAAATGTCTGTTCTTATAAGCCACTCACTTTGTGCTGTTTTGTTACAGCAGCCCTGGGCACTATGGTGAAAACAGTTAGGGCTCAACTATTCACTGAAAGGTTGGAGGTTCAAAGCCACCCAGAGATGCCTCAGAAGAAAGGCCTGGTGATCTGCTTCCAAAAGGTCGAAGCCTTAAAAACCCTATGGAGTGCAGTTCTACTCGGAAACACATGGGGTCTCATGAGTCAGAATCAACCCAATGGCAACTGGTTAGGAGTGAAGACACCACCTGCCCAGGGCCTCCTGGCCTGGGGCTCACACTCCCTTCCAAGCTACAAACAAGCTCTGATAAGCTAAGCGAGCCAAGTTCTGTTCTCCTTTCTCCCCTCGTTTCCTCTCAAAGGACAAACAATAATAAAAATCATATATGCACACAATTTATGGTTTACACATGAATTTCACATCCATAGCCTCATCCTTCCCAAACAATCCCAGTGAAATGGCAGGGCAGCCTTCAAACCCTTGTTGTCCCTCACCCTGCTGGGATCATCTGGAAGGGCCATATGGCTTTGGGGCAGGGCTCTGTTGCTCCATCTAACCCAGAGGAGGAAGGGGTAAATGGAATTCCAGGCCAGTCGAAGGGATGGCTGGTGAAGGCCCTGGATGGGCTGCTCAGGGCCATGTCTCCCTCCGTGCCATCCTGCCTGGGCTCTGGATGCAGGAACTAGAAACTTGGATCCATCCAGGGAGAGAGACTCACCTCTTTTCCTCTTTCCACACTCAGCCCTGGAGTGAGAACCAGCAGACAGTGCAGTATGGGAGAAAGGGCACTGCCCTTGGAGTCAAGACACTGGTCTTCAGTCTCAGCTCTGCCCCTGACTTGCTGGGTGATCCTGCAGGTGGCTTCCTCTCTCTGGGCCTCGGTCTGCACATCTGTAAAATGAGGGAGTTGAACTGTATACATGCCAAGACCCTTTGCTGCTGGGTCACACTAGTCCCTGCTCTGGAGATGCTGAAGTTCTTGGACAACAGGCAGAGGTGGACAACAGATGCCCAGGGTGTCTGGCCCTTGCCCAGCCCTCCTCCCCTACATCCAGGGCTGGAGGCCGGTCCCAACAGTTCCAGAGAGACCAGCGTCCATTCGTCCCTTGCAGAGTCTCCAGCCTGGCCCAGGTGGAGCTGCCGATCGAATTTCAGATGCTTAGTCATACTCTTTTGAGTAAATATCATGGTAAAAAGACATGACATTTCCAGGGCCAGTCTTCAGCATTAATAAAAGATTTCAAGAACAGGGTGACCTTTTCACAAAGGATTTGTAAATGCCAAAAACTACATAAAACCTCTCATTCTGAGGCAGACAGGATTTCCACATCTCAGCATACTTGCCCCCACATGTAACGCTGGCTCTTGTTTCCCCAGTTCCATGCGCGAGCTGGGGAGAGGCGGGTGAGGAGGAAGAGGTGAAGAGGAGGAAGGGAAAAGGAGGGGAAGAAAGAGGGAGAGGAGGAAAGTAAGGAAGAGGAGGAGGAGAAAGAGCAGAGTGCAGAGCAGGCCCAGCCTTGGAAACAGAGCAGGAGGGTCATGAAGCCTCTCGCTGCTTAGCAGGCCCACTGAGGGCGAAGCATCTGAACTGCTGTCGACACTACAGGAGTGTTTATATCACACCCACTTAGGCCAGCTAAGGGGTGGCTATGCCAGCAACCAGCCAATACAGTGAGAAATAAGAGAGTGTGTCTGAAGAAGCAGGCCAATCCTGTGGGAGCCACAGAGCCACAGCCTGGGCTCCTCCCTATGTGGGTTAAAAAAAAAGAAGAGCCCTAATATCCCCTGCCTTGCTAGGGCCACCCCTCTCCATATTTCACAGACCCTTTTTTTTTAGGAGACAGGCAACACGGGGTATTGAAAGAACATGGGCTTTGGGGTCAGACTCACCTAGTTCCAGACGGAGCTCTTTCCAAGCCTATTTCTTCATCTATCAAAGGGACTTTCTTCTTAAGGGTCAAGTGATGATGTGCAAAACATCCAGACGCTAGAAGGCGCTGTTGCTATCCTCCTTTTCTGTGGTTCTGGAGACCCATCTTTGTTCTCATTTGCATAGGTGTCTGCTGTGTGGGGCAGGCTGGAATTTTGAGTAGCTTTTTTTTTTTTTTTACAGAAGTCGATTGCACTCCTCAGGCCAGAGAGTTATACCAAATCCTTCCTACTCCACGCTTCAGGGGCAGCTGCTAGGGACCTGGCAGGAGAAGGAGACTCTAGCTGGAGGGGAAACCCCTCTGCTAGGAGCTGCCATCCGAAGCGTCAGTAACAACTGTCCTCCCGCACAAATACCCCCACACACAGCTGCCTCTGATTAGCCAGACACTTGACTGGCTGCCATCGGCTTCCCTTTTGTTATGTTTGTTGTGTAATGGTGCTTGACAGATGCTAATTTTCTTTTAAGAAGACATGCATTACAGCAGAGGAAATAATAATGCACAGTGGTGACACGAGACAATTGCCCAGCTAGTGAGCATAGAGTGGGTTTCACTGCCTAGCTCAAGCGCTGGACTCATGAAGGATTTTGGAAAGTCTGAAATCTGGGAGGTGACAGTGAATCTGTCAGGTCTGCAAAGCACTTTGCATTTCACCCATCAAGGCTATGGATGGACCAGGCCATGTGCTGAGCAATCAGGAACCCCACATAGAAAAGCCTAGCCCTGTCCTCTTACTTACGAAAAACGAGCCTTTACAATGACCCTATGGATTAGGTAATATGAAACGAAAGCCCAGAGAGGGAAGCCACTTGCCCCAAGTCACACAACCGCACATGGCAGAGTGAAGACTAGAGCTCAGATCTTTGCCTATCCACTCACTGCTCTTTAGCCCACACAGAAAATGAGCTCTAGACTGACTCCCAGGCATCTTTCAGGCAGGATACCATAGTGGTTAAGAACCTGATTCTACCTGACATTGGTTATGCCAAATCAAGCTCATTTCCTGTATTGGTGGGCAGAAATGTCATTTGAATCAGCCAGGCAGTTGGCAACGTCTCTCGTGCTGTCTTCACAGACAAGGTGGAGGCGTGGGGACTAGGTGCTGCTAGAATGGGGAAGATTCCTCCAGTCTGCTCTTCACCCCATCCTCTTTACATGGCTAACTCGCTTTTCACAACACGTGCCCACAAAGTGTCAAAGATGACTCTGGGTATGCCTGGAGGAAGATCTAGGTTGAACCATCTTGTACTTTCTCTGCTCTTGGCTTTGTCCTCATTATCATTTGTTCATTAATCCATTCATTCATTCAACATAAGTGCCATGACTGGGAGGAAAGGTCTCGTCGGGGCACAGGGCTGGGAACCCAGGATAGGTGTGGGGGTGGAGAAGAGGGAGTGGTATCCACAATGACATGTGAAAGGTGAGTTAGCCAGGTAAACAGGGTGGCATGGAGGTAGGTACTAGCTAAATGGAAGGACATGTACAGAAGTCCAAGTTTCAGCAAGAGCAAAGGCTCCTGAAAATAGACCAGTATGGTGAGAATATGGACTGGGGTGGGGAGGGATAGACGGTGATGAACCACAAGGCTAAAGGAAAGAACAGGGGCCACATCAAGAAGGGCCTTGAACTCAGGCCCAGGAGTTTGGATTTTGTCCTGAAATCAGTGGCTATCCTTTGAAGGATTCTGAATTGAGTTGCCATGGTCAAGTTTGCCTTTTAAAAAGGTTGCTGTGGTTGCTGTTGGAAAATGAATTGAAAGAGGAAGGAGGCCCAGGTAGAAGGCTCAGGTAACAGTACAGATTAGAGATGGTGGTAACTTGAACTAGGGCAGTGGTAGTGGGGTTGGAGAGAAACAAAAAAATTCAAGAGATATCAGGGAAGTAAAAGAGACAGACTTTCATGGCTGACGAGGGTGCTGATGGGGTTGGGGAAGGGTGCTGGAGAGTAAGGGACCCCATATAGCAAAGACAAAGGAGTGGCTTTCAGGCACAGTCAAGGTGCATAGGTCCAGAGGTCAGAGCCAAAATCATGTCCATGGAAGGCAGAACCAGCAAAACATATCTGAAACAGGTCATCATGGGAGCCTAGATATGCTGAAGGGGTGGAGTCAAAAAGGGTTGTTAAACCAAGGAAGGTGAACTAGAAATGAAGGCCAAATGGAAGCCGCAAGATGGAGGACACCATTGTTCTCAGCCCGCCAAACAGGATCCTGCTGCCCATTTGTTTGTGGGCTGTTGTTGTTAGTTGCCACTAAGTCAGCTCCGATTCACAGAGACCTTGTGCATAGCATAGGAAATGTCGCCCAGTCCTGTGCCATCTTGATCATTGGTATGTTTGAGTCTATCATTGTGGCTATCGTGTCAATCCATCTCATTGAGGGTTTGCTTCATTTTCTTTGCCCCTCTTACTTTACCAAACATGATATCCTTTTCTACCGATTGGTCTTTTCTGATGACATGTCCAAAGTAAGCAAGTCAAAGTCTCACCGTCTTCACTTCGAAGGAGCATTCTGATTATATTTCTTTTAAGACTGATTTGTTCATTCTTTTGGCAGTCCACGATATATTCAATACTCTTTGCCAACTTTTCTGGGTTAGGTCTATTTAAATGGGCCTGTGCAGAAAGGACAGCTGAGGGTACAGATTATAGAAGAGCACGGCAGCTGAAGCGATGGCCAGCACTGAGGTTGCAAACCCCCGCGTGTAGTACTGATGTTAGCAGCAGCTCCTGCAGGTCGGCCCGGGAGTTTTCATCTGATCGTGAAGTCCGTGTGACCCGTCAGCGGCATGTGCCTGCCAAGGAAGCAATTGCCTTCTCTGACTACATTAATAGAAGTTTAGTGTCCAGATCAATGCGGCTAAGAGTCCCGCTGCTCTCGACACTTGTCAAGCTGCATCTGGGGCCCAAGCGCTGTAAGGAGCCTGCCTGGCTCAGACACTTTCCAGGAGGCTCCCTGAAGCTCCAGCCTAATGAGCTTATGCTTCCCTCTTTGGGTGACAGTGGCCCCACCATGGCTGTAGGCTCTGCCTCCCCGAGGGTTGTTCCACCTCCGGTTGGAATTGGCTGGGAAGCTCTGAAATAGGCAGGAGTCCAATATCACCAAATTTCCCCATAGTCTGAGATAAGCCAGAACTGCAGATTTACAGGTAAAATCTTGTTATGTTATGTTAGCTGCCATCGATTCAGCGCCTGACTTATGGCAACCCCATGCACAGAGGAGTGAAAGGTTGCCCGGCCCTGCACCATTTCCATGAGCAGTTGTGATCTGACCGTTGTGATCCATAGGGTTGTCATTGGTTGATTTTCAGAAGTAGATCATCAGGCCTTTCTTCCTAGTCTTAGTCTGGAAACCCTGATGAAACGTGTTTAGCTTCATAGCAACACGAAAGCCTCCACTCACAGACGGGTGGTGGCTGCGCATGCGGTACGTATGACAGGAATCAAACCCAGGGCTCTACCATGGAAGGCGAAAATTCTACCACTGAACCACCAACGGCGACTTCTAAATGTTGGTTCAAATGCTTTTTAAAAACCAGTACATGTCAAATGTGTCTATGGGCTGGATCAATATGTATAGCCTTTAGTCTGCGACTGTCCGTCTAACCAAGACCTCCTTTGTACAGGAGAGGAGAGTGAGGCTCAGAGTACATAGCTCAGCACCAAACTACCTTGTTGAAATTGGTACCTTCCTTTTTCTTTTCCTCAGTTACACCTGTACACAGTCCCCAAGTCTCTATCTTGATCCCCATACCTAAGCCTCTATCTTTGTGCCATGTCTAGCATCTCAGCCCATCTGAAACATTCTTGAGCTCTGTTCTCCAAGGCTCCCTAGCCATGCTCTGGTCCCCAGCCCCACTGCTAAGGCCCCTCCCTGTGGCTAGGTGTGTCTCCAGTCTGCCGATTGCTCTCTCCATGTGGCAACAAGACAAAGTGTCCACCTGCCCCCATGTCTGGGCTCCCTGACTCCTTGTAGTAGTCTCCTATGCCTGTTGTAAGGAATTACCACAAACTTAGTGGCTTAAACAACACAAATGTATTCCTTTACAGTTCTGGAGGTCAGAAGTTCAAAATGGATTTTATGAGGTAAAATCGAGGTGTTGTCAGAGCCGTGTTCCTTCTGGAGGCTCTAGAGGTAAATCTATTTCCTTGCCTTTTCTGGCTTTTAGAGGCTGCCCACATTCCTTGGCTTACGGCCCCCTCCCTCCGCTTTCAAAGTACATCAACACAATTTCTACCTCAATCATGTCATCACCTTCTCCTCTGTGGCCATGTCCCTCAGCCTCCCTCTTACAAGGACATTTGTAATCACAGTGGGGCCACACAAATAATCCAGGCTAATCTTCTCACCTCAAGATCCTTGTGCACGTCTACAAAGTCTGTTTTGTCAGGTAAGGTACGGTATTCACAGGTTTTAGGGATTAAGATGTGAGTGTCTTCGGGAGCCCATTGTCCTGCCTACGACACTTCTTGTCCCTCAATCTGGTTGTCTGCCCATCCCAATGGGTCTATTAATCTACCATGGTCTCCGGATCCTGGCGATCTGTGGGGTCCAACAGGCTGATTGACAGACAGACAGGCAGAAGGACATGTAGACGGAGCCAGACAGGAAAAGACAGCATGCAGGTGTGTGTGTGGGTGTGTGCATCTGAGTGAGTGTGTTGTGAGAGTGTGTGTCTATGTGTATGTGTGGTTGTGTGCGGGAGTGTGTGTGAGTGTGTGTCTCTGTGTATCTTATCTGAGTGTATGGGTGTATGTTATCTGAGTGTGTGTGTCATCTGAGTGTGTGTGTGCAAGTGTGTCTTGTGAGTGTGTATGTGTGCGTGTGCATGTAAGTGTGTATGTGTCTGTCTTAGTTGCAGCAGGAGGAGGCAGGAAACCCTGACACACAGGTAGGTCTCCCGCCCATCTTCCCGCTGTGGGCATTTGCTGCCTGTGAAAGGCCTCTTCAGAGTGTCAGGTCAGCATCCTTCCCCGCCTCCAAGTCACTTACCAAATTGGATTCGCTGTGGACAGAGCCCATTAAACAAATGTACCTCCCATCCTTGATTTACTGGAGGAAAACAAGAGATGTTTCCCTTTCTGGGAAGGTATCATTCTCGGGTTGCTCACATGCAAGGCCTGCCCTCCGGCAGGAGTTTTGTATGACCTGTCTCAGCTAAGTCAAGGCACACTGTTATTTAGAATCTTAGAATCAGGGAACCAGAGCTGAGAGGGGGCCTGGGAGGGGCAAGGAGTTGCCCCCAGGCTGCAAAACATGTCAGTAGAGAATTGGTTTGAAGAGCCTGGATTCCTAACTCCAGGAATGTGGGGAGCTGAGAGATTATCAGGGAGCCTGAGAGTCGATACCAGCAGGTGACAGGACCTCAGATGCTGCCCCCACTTCATCCCAAACCCAACAAGGAGCTCAAGGTGGGACTGTACTGGCCAGAGAGAAGCAGGACTGCAGGCGGAGCACATGAGCTGAGCTCACTGAGTAGGGCAGCAAGCAGGTGGTTAAGAGGACAAAGTCTGGATTCAGACAAAACTAACTCAACTCCTGACTCCAACACTAACTAGTTGCGGGATCTCAGGCTAGCCGCTTAGCCCTTCTGTGCCTCAGTTTACTCATCTGTAAAATGGGAATAAAACCTACCTCTCACAGTTGTTCGAGAAATAAATGTGATGCTATCTACAAAGTAGCTAGCCCAGTGCTTGGAGTATAACCGTCATTAGTTTTGTAAGATTACTACACGAGACAGGACCAGACCAGCAACCTAGAAGGCTTGCTTTGGAGTCCTCGGGGTAACACCAGAACTTCCTCAGTCCCTCCTGCCAAGGTCTAGAGGGGGCCCTAGGGCCGGGGGTGGAGCTGAACTTGAGCTCCGGTGGGGAGCTGAGCCAAGCAGGACATTCAGTGTATCAGTCCCATGGCATGGTCACCAAGGACCAAGAGCCCCTCCCCAGATCGCCACCAGGGCCTCTCTCTAGGTGAGAGTTCCTTCTAGAACAGAACACCAACAGCTCAGTCCCAGGCCCCCTGGTGAAGACAGAGGCTCAGAGGACCCTGGACCAGGAGAGGCAGGGAAGTCAGGTGTGGCCTTGGGCAAGTGGTCTTCTGCCCTCTGGCCCACGGCTTCCTCATCTGCAAAATGTAGGCATTGGACCCCATGATCCCTGGGGCTCTTTCAGTCAATCTGCTGTCAGGATAGTTTCCACAGAGAAGGGATTTATGAGTGTGGGAACAAAAATGACCCTGGTTCCTGCCACCAATATGAATAAGTGGGCACACCATGCCCCCCAATCGGGAAAAAAAAAAAAAAATGAGGACTGCCCCGTCAAGTTCTAGTCCCCAAAACACATTCAATATTGAGCCTGTCCCATAATTTGCTGACTTCCTAATAAGACAAACTTTATCTTTGACTTTTGCAGTGCCAATATCTGAAAACATGTCCATAACTTTGTGGGCATGATAACAGGTGAGAAAAACGCAGTTTTCCACCATGAATGATAGAAACTCTGTGAGTATAAACTCAGTGACCTGTGTAAGTTTACATTGGTTTTTTTTTTCTTTAAATTCTTGTGTTTTATTTGATAAGCCAAGACCTTATGAAGTCTGATATCCTCACACTTCTTGAGAAGTTAGTGTTTTCTTTTCAAGATGCTTTTGTCTCTGAGGCTCTGTTTCCCATTGAGTAGTTGTCTTAGTTGCCTAGTGTTGTAACAGAAATAAAAGTGGGTGGCTTTAGAGAACAGAAATTTATTTCCTCGCAGTTCTGGAAGCTAAATCAAGGTCTCCATAGTATTGATTCCTTCCTTGTCGGTAGCCCCAGGCAGTCCTTGATTCCTTGGCTTGTAGACACTCCTCACATGGCATCTGTCTTCCCCCATTGTGTCTATGTCCATTCTGCCTTTTTTATAACTCAGAAATGATTAGATTTAGAACCCACGCTACTCAGGTAAGAGTCCCAGGTGGTAAAAATGGCTAATATACTCGACTGCTAACCAAAAGTTTGGAGGTTCGAATCTACCTAAAGGCACCTTGGAAAAAAAACCTGGAGATCTACTTCCCAAAAATCAGCCATTGAAAACCTATGGAGTGCAGTGGTCCTCTGACACACACGGGGTCACCATAAGTCGGAGTCGACTCCATGGTGACTGGTTTTTCTACTTGGGTATGACCTAATTAACATAACAGAGAAAATCTTCTTTCCAAACTGCATCAGATTTACAGGCACAGGAGCCAGAATTTTGATACATATTTTGGGGGACACAATTCAACCCATAAAGAACTATCTATTTTCCATCCTCCCTCAAATTAAGCAGTGAAAAGAGCATTGTGCTCTCCACCAAGTCTTCAAGTGGAGTTCTGGTTCTACCACTTAAGTAATGTGACTTCCATCTCCTTGACCTCAGTGTCTTCGTCTTTAAAATGCAAATGATTCCACCCTTCATCTCCACATACCTCCAGCTCCCTGCTTCAGACCAGGGGGACTTCAGATCCTCACCTTCAACTTCCCAGCCCCTCCTGGAAAAGGATTCCACTGGGAATCGTGCCTTCTTGATCTCCCAACCTCCAAAACCCAGCCCTGGCTCAAATGCTGTTTACCAGGAGCAAAAACAAAACAAGCCATTGAGTTCAGTTCAATGGAAAATTCAGCCCAAGCAATTGTCTGACCAAATTGACTTGTCGGTCACCTGCCCTCATGGGCCTTGGAGAATCACCTGATCTCCACACAGGAAAGAATGATTTGTAAGCTTTGAGGCCAGGAGGAAAAACACCCAGGAAAAGCCTAACATGGAGATAACAACTCAGTATGGGTTTCCATAGCAATCCCGGGAGGAAGGGGAGGGGCTCCAGCTAGGACAATTCGAGAGACAGCCCCCTGCAATCACCTTCTTCACCACCAGCAGTTCCACCACTGGACCCACCCCCCCAGCATCACGTACACAACCAGTTCACTCTCCAAAGCCGAAATCCACCCGTGCAATCCCCCAGCCCCTGAATCCAAGCAAATGTCCCGCTTCAAACCCTTCACAACCTCTGTCCAGGGTCTGCTATGGTTTGGGAGAGGAATCCTGAAATCTTGCAGATCTGGGTTCATTCGTATAATACATCTAAAATGTGTATGTGGTTGTTGTTAGCGGCTGTTGAGTCAGCCCCTGACTCATGACAACCCCAAGCACAATGGGACGAAAAGCTGTCCATTCCTGTGCCATCCCCATGGTGGGTTGCAGATTGCACCATTGTGATCCGTAGGTTTTTCATTGGCTGATTTTTTCAGCAGTAGATCACCAGGCCTTTCTTCCTGCTCTGTCTTAGTCTGGAAGCTCCACTGAAGCCCGTTTAGCATCACAGGAACACGAAAGCTTCCACTGACAGATGGGTGATAGGTGTGCATGAGGCGTGTTGGCCAGGCAGGAATCAAACCTTCATGAAAGGCGAAAATCCTACCACTGAAGCACCAAGGCCCATAAAATGTGTACAGCATAGTCTTAAGTAAAAGCCTCACATAGTCATATTTGTACTGAAAATACAGGAATAAACAGCTCCGGACGGCCAAGCTTGCCCCCTTCTGAGGGTTTCATGCTCAGTGGCACATCCACACCTCAAATCAGGGCTGTGCAAAGTTAGTTATTACAACTATGACATGTGTATTTACTTCCTCTGAGAGTTAGCGTTCAAAGTGGCTCTCTTTCTGATGTACCCTGCTTGTCTGTAGCACCTCTTCTTTGGCAGTAGACACCTCCTATGCCACCTGCTCTGGAAATCATAAAAACAGACTACAGATGTTGCAAAGCCTCTCCTATTCTGTTCCAAATGGGTTTTTTTAATCACCTGTGTGTGGGATATGGGAAGCTGGGAATTCAGCCTTCACTGCCCCTTGCACTGAATCCCTGGGTGGTGTAAACAGTTAAGCACTCTACTACCAGCCAAAAGGTTGGAGGTTTGAACCCACCCAGAGGCACCTCGGAAGACAGGCCTGGCCATCTGTTTCCAAAAGGTCACGGCCTTGAAAACCCTGTGGAACACAGTTCTACTCTGCACACATGGGGTCACCACGAGTCAGGACTGAACGGCAATTGACAAGTATCAGCAAGGAAGCCTCTGCCTCTGGCTCTGTTTTCTAGCTAAGATACTTGTTATCAAGAGCAGCCCTACAAGTCATGGGCCTTTCATGATGGAACTTTGGAGTCAGATTGGCCACCTGACTTTGGGTAATAGGCATTCTATCCCTGTGGTAAGATGATGGTGATAACCATTGGCGTACAGTGACATCAGAGTAAAGACACTTCTACCCGTGGTTCAATGGGATGATGTTTACATGGAAGGTGAGGTGTTAGAAGATCCACTCAGTCCTACCTATTCACCTTGGGCTTCAGCTGTTTACCTTGCTTCCCAGTTAGAGCAGCCCCAGTGACGTCTCATCCCATTCTCGCACAAAGTCCCAGAAGCTCCTGCTACCTTCACAAACCAAGTCCCTTTCACAGTACCAAGGAATGAGGAGAGACTGCCACCCCAGCACAATAGCCAGCCTGGGCTTTTGGAGCCTCTGGCTACCCCAGGGGCTGCCAGGAAACAGTGTCAGGGAGTTAAAACCCCATGGGTTTGACTTTCACCAGTGAGAAAGAGATTAAACAAAGGATCCAGACACAAATACCTTGCCCTTTCTTCCTCCCTACAGAGTCTTCTGAAATGCAGTAGCTCATACAGCCTCTCTGGAGATGTCTCACAGGGGGCGTTTGTTACAAAGCTGGGGTCAGCTGGGTGACACGCCCTCCTATGTTTGCTCTCCTTCTTCTCCTCCCTCCCTCACTTCCTTGGGTCCTTTTTTCTCAATTCCCTGATGTTGCACCAGTCCATAAAGCATTCGATGCAAGCTTTTGTCCCTAGGCCCTGCTTTCTAGGGCACCAGGACTACGCCATACTTTTATTTCTCCTCATAAGAGATAAACAGCCAGGGAAACACCTGCTCCTTGCCTATATGCAACCTCCCCCAAAAAAAGGATGGTTGGTAAAATGGAAGCGGCAGGATGGTGGGGAGAAAGGTGTCTTCCTGAAATCCAAAATGGCAACGGAAGAGATGTGGCCTTACAGGTATTAAGCAGGAACAGACAAGATAGGGAAAATATGAGGATGTTTCCAAGGGCAGATACCCTAAAAGTGAATTTAACTCATGATGGAGAGAAGCAAAAAGTGAGGTGGAGAAGGAAGAAAGGAAGGAGATGAGTTTAATGGTTAAGAACTTGGAATCTGGAGTACAGCTTGGGTTCCAATCTCACCTGTCTTATTCAGTAAACAAGTCTTCTTACCAAGTACTACATTTCTCGAAACCTCGCGTCTTTAAAATAAGAATAGAAATAGTTCTTCTGTACAGAGTTGCTGTGAGGTTAAATAGTGTGGTGGAATGTTTGATAAATATTAGCCTAACTACATTTCCTCAAATTTGCATAGCAATTCATAGCTTGTAAAGGGCTTCAAATTCATTATCTCCCTGAAATCTCTCAACAATCCTGTGAAGTGGCCAGAGCCATCCTCACACCCATTTTGTTGATGAGGACACTGAGGCTCAGAGTTTAGTGATCTTCCCAAGGTCCTGCCATGAATAGCATGTGTGGGGCTTGGGACTCTTAGTCAAATACTCTTTTCAAACTATCAGTTGGAAGTTGGAAAAAAATATAACTCTGAAGAAGCAAGCATGAAAATTCCTGTTAAGGAGAAAAGAAGAGATGCCAAGAGAACCCAGTGTGTTTGATGGATGAGGGGCACAAACACAACCCAGCTGATATCATCACCTACAGGCTCTGCTGGGTTGAACCCAGAGTGGGCAGAAGCATGTGGGGAAAAGGTAGACAACAAAAATAATAAAAGTAACAGCTGCCTTTTATTGAGCTTTTCTCTATGTCAGATACTGTGCTTTGCTTCAGAAAATCCCACTTAATCATCAAAACAACCCTTACAAGATAGGTACTTCTATCAGGATGTTTTAGGTGGCAAGTAATAATTTTTTTTTTTTTAACTAAAAATGGTTTAAACACTAAAAAGAGCCTTCTAGCCAAGATGCCACTGTAAGTTCATGCTTTCAACTCTCCCTCTGATCCCAACACATGGCACTCACAGATAAAATATAAAGAGTGAGACCTGAAAAGACAGAGCCATTTTCAAAAGCAAGATAAATATCTTTTTGGACTAGACATGGAAGAAAAGGACAAAGAAAAAAGGCAGGCTGAGTTGCAGGTCTGCTGGGACTAGGCCAGGAAATAGGCAGAGGTGGCTGGGAGCTCTGTCCTGTCCCGGGTACAAGGTATAAAAATGCCCCACAAGAGGTGGGGATCCTGACACAAAATTACCAGGCCTGGGATGGGGTTCCCTGCCAGGAAAAGGAATTAAAAACAAGCTGCAGCTTACCCTGGCCTAGGTTTGTGATTTATATAAATCTAAAAAAAAAAAAGTTTTTTTTTTTTTTTTACATGCTTAGGAAGGTGGGAGGAGGCAGGTGCAGCCTTCCACCCAGGACCTGGGAAAGACGGCCCATCTGCACCTTCCTCTGTCTCTTCACAGAAACAGAGCTCCAACTACCGAAACGAGGTCAGGTTCTTGGAAGGGTCTTAACTACTGGGTTCGAGACTACTACAAAAGGTGAATGTGGGGCTGGGGGAGTTGAGGGGACTCCCATTCAAAATATCCTGCAAAGCTAAGTCCCACAGCATGTGAGGAAGTCTAACCCTAAGAAAAAAGGCCAACAAAACCAATATTCAGGTGGTTAATTCACCCCCCTCCACCCAAAAAAACCAAACCCATTGCCTTTGAGTTGATTCCTCCTCATGGCAACCCCATGCATTACAGAGTAGAGCTGCTCCATAGAGTTTTCTTGGCTGTAATCTTTACAAAAGAAGATCATCAGGCCCTTCATCTGAGGAGCCACTGGGGGTGGGTTTGAACCACCAACCTTTAGGTTAGCAGCCAATTGCAAAACACTTGCACCACCCAGGAGCCTTAATTTAACCCAGACCAAATTAAAATAATAGAACAGTGATTCTGGGAAGATGGGGGCATAAACAGACTATTGCTCTGACCCTTCCCAACAAATACAGGAAAATGGTGCTTGACCTTGAGGGACTCTGAATTGGTGAGCAGAGGACAGTAGCAGGAAACTGCAGACAGGCAAGAATTGAGGATTCAACAATGAGTTGCATACGGCAGGAAATTGCTTCTCTCATTGTCCCTGGCCCTCCCCCTAACCACACGGGCCCCAGCAAAAGAGCCTGTTTCCCAAACCACCACACCCCCTACCTGTACAGAGACAGGTCCCCAAGCTTCTTCTTTAAAATCAACAAGGCCAATATCCCTATGGGTCCATTCAGAGCATGCCAGTACCTCCCCAACCTGGACACTGTCAGCTACAAGGCTGCTGCAAATTGTGACAGAAGACCCCTGTAGTGGAGTCTGCTCCCATAGTCGACAACCTACCTGCCACCCTATGCACCCCACAGCTCAAGCCTCTGTAACCAAAAGGGCATACTTCCCCAGGTATCAGTTTGGGTCTGCCTGTTCCCCCTTCTGACTGGCACTGAGGACTGTTGACTGAGGCTGCTGTGTGCTAGGAAGCAGGTGTCTTAAGTGGAGGTTGCACTCACAGCCAACCATCTACAGGGGGGAGGGGAGTGTCTGATAGCAGCAAGGCAGACCTCCATGGAGATCCATTCAGAGCATGACACTTCTTCCCCCAACTGTTGGTTGCCAGGCTGCTGCAAATTGCTACAGCCTCCTGCAGTGGAGTCTGCTCCCCTACTCCTATTCTACCTGTTTCCCTGCACACCCCATAGCTTGGGCCCCCAAAGCCAACAGGACAGACTTCCCTGTGGGTCAGTTCAGGTCTGCCTGCTCCCACTTCTGCTCAGTGCTGAGGACTACTGACTGAGGCTGCTGCACACTAGGAAACAGATGTCTTGAATGGAGGATGCACTCAGAGCCAACACTCTACCAGGGGACTCTGATAGCAATGAGGCAGACCTAACTATGGGTCCAATCAGAGAGTGACAGCCCCTCCTTCACCCAGTCATGGGCAGATACCAGGCTGCTGTAAATTGCTACATAAGGTGTCCTGCAGTGGAGACTGTTCCCATAGTCAGCATTCTACCTGCCTCCCTGTGCAGTCCATAGATCAGGTCTCTGAAACCAACAGGACAGGCCTCCCTGGGGGTCAGTTCAGGTCTGCCTTCTCCCTCTTTTGGTCAGTACTGACAACTGCTGACTGAGGCTGCTGTATACTAGAAAGAAGACATCTTGAGTGGAGACTACTCCCCCAACCACCGCAGGGCCACTGGGGCTCTGAAACCAACAAGACAGGCCTCTCAGAGGTCCTTCTGGGGAGTTCCAGCCCCTCCTTCTTCTGAAATGGAGGAAAGTCTGCCTGTGCTTCCCCTGAACACCAGCTTAGATAAAAGCAGCCCCCACAGAGCAAGGAAGGAAGCCTCAGGCAAAATGAAAGGGCAACACTCAGCTCCAAAGGGGTCACAGGGTGTGGGCTTTTTTACTAAAAACATGGTTGCAGAAGCAGAGAAGGGAAGGGAGTAATAACCAGAAAGAGAGGACTTCACCCCCTGGTGGACAGATTGGTTAGTGCATAATATCTCATCTGCGTGGTAGTGCCCACTGGTAGATTGATCATAGTATGTTCTCTGGTGTATTTGGGAAACATTGAAAGCTCAGAACGAAGATCTGTAACTTCAAATTCTAATTAAACCAGGGATGGAGAAGAAGCTATCGCAGAGATGGAGAGGAAATGGTAAACAAAGGCTGAAGTCTCTGCCTGCCTAAGAGTTTTTTGGAGAAAGTAGTGAGGGCAAAAACACCAACCCAAATACTGGCGGGAACTGAGAAAGTTAACACCCTTGAAAATTCCAATACCCCAACAAAAATTCACAGGACATACAAAAAAAAGAGAAACAGCGTTCCATTTAAATGAACATGACAAACAGAATGAAAGCATGTCTATGGAAGACAGAATAATGAAAAGAATGGAAGGATATAATACAACATATAAACATAATTAAAGAGTTAAAGGAAAACAGATGGCTAAAAGAAATAAGGAAAACAATACAAGAACAAAATGAGGATCAAAAAAAAAGAGATAAAAAGAAACTAAACAGAAATATTGCTGTTGAAAGGGACAATAACTGAAAGGAGAAACACTATAGAAGGACTTACCAACAGATGTAATCAGGCAGAAGGAAGAATTTGCAAATTAGAGGATAAGATAGTCAAAACTATACAATAGAAAAAAAAACTGGAAAATACACAAATATATGTAAATTACACAATGCATTATTAAATTACTAATGGGTCAAGGAAGAAATCAAAAGAGAAATCACAAATATTTTCACAGTCAAATGAAAATAAAAGCACAACATACCAAAACCTACGGGACACAGTGAAGACAGTACCCAGAGAGAAACCTACAACAAAAAATACCTATGTGGAAAAAGAAAGATTTCAAACCAACAGCCTAACTCAACAACTCCAGGAACAAGAAAGAGAAGAGCAAACTAAACTTAAACCTACCAGAAGAAGTAACAAAGATCAGAAAGGAAATAAATAAAATCAAAAACATAAAAACAATAGAGAAAATCAACAAACCAGAAGTTGGTTATTTGAAAAGATCAATAAAATTGACAAACCTTTAGCTAGACTGACAAAGAAAAAAAAGAGAAAGAGAAAACATGCAAATAACCAAAACGAAAAAGAAAACTTTGCAGCTGACCTGATAGAAATAAAAAGAATTATGACAGAATATTATGAACAATTCTGCAGCAGCAAACTGGATAACCTAAATGAAATACATAAATTTTTAGAAGCACTTAAGGTATCCAAACTGACCCAAGGGGAAATAGAAAACCTCAGCAAACCTATAACAAGTGAAGAGATTGGATCCATGATCAAAAACTTCCATATAAAAAAAAAAAGTCCTGGGCCAGATGGCTTCACTGGGGAATTCTACCAAACAGTTAGAGACGAATTGACACCAATGCTATTTAAACTCTTCCAAAAGATAGAGAAGGAAGGAATACTCCGTAATTCATTCTATGAAGCAAACATACCTCTGATACCAAAACCAGATAAAGACATCTCAAGAAAACTACAGGCCAATACCCCTTATGAATGTAGATAAAACGATACTCAATGAAATACTAGTGAACAAAATCCAACAACGTATTAGAAGAGTCACACACCATGACCGAGTAAGGTTTATTCTGGAAATGCAGGGATGGTTCAACATTAAAAAGTCTGTCAACATACATCACATTAATAGAACAAAGAAAAAGAACCACGTGATCATCTCTATGGATGCAGAGAAAGCATGATAAAATCCAACACCCTTTCTTAATGAAGAAATCCTCAAGAAAATTAGAGTAGAAGGGAAGTTCCTCAATATGATTCTGGACATATATGAAAAGTCAACAGCCAACATCAACTTAATGGACAAAGATTGAGAGCTTTCCCCTTGAAATCAAGAACAAGAGAATAAGACAAGGGTGCCCACTCTCACCACTTCTATTCGATATTGTATTAGGAGTCCTAGCTAGAGCAATAAAGCAAGAAAAAGAAATAAAAGGTATCCAGATTGGAAAAGAAGAAGTAAAATTATCTCTGTTCACAGATGACATGATCCTGTATACATAGAAAATCTCAGAGTCCCCAAGAAAGCTTCTAGAACTAATAGCAAAGTTGCAGGGTACAAGGTCAACAAACAAAGATCAGTGGCTTTTCTATACACCAGCAATGAGAAATCTGAAAGAGAAATTAGGAAAATTATTCCATTTACAACACCATCTAAAAGTATAAAATATCATAGGAATAACTTTAACCAGGGATGTGAAAGGCTTAAAAAACCAAAAACCAAACCCAGTGCCATTGAGTCGATTCCGACTCATAGCAACCCTGTAGGACAGAGTAGAACTGCCCCATAGAGTTTCCAAGGAGGGCCTGGCAGATTCAAACTACTGACCCTTTGGTTAGCAGCCGTAGCGCTTAACCACTACACCACCAGGGTTGCCAGTGAAAGGCTTACACAATGAAAATTATAAAACTGCTGAAATAGATTAAAGAAGACTTAAATAAATGGACAGGTGTTCTGTGTTTGTGGATTGAAAGACTTAATATTGTTAAGATGTCAATACTACTCTAAGTGATCTATAGAGTCAACACAGTTCCAATCTATATTCCAACAGCCTTCCTTACAGAAATGGAAAAAACAATCCTCAACTTTATATGAAATGGCAAGATGTCCCAAACAGCTAAAGCAATGCTGAAAGAGAGTGAAGTGAGAAGACTCATACTTTATGATTTTAAAACATGTTATACTGCTACTTCAATCAAACAGCTGATATTGGTATAACAGTAGACACATAGACCAATGAAATAGAATTGAGAGTCAAGATATAAACCCATACATCTATGGTCAACTGATTTTTGACATGAGTGTTAAGTCCATTCGATGGAGAAAGAAGAGTCTCTTCAATAAATGGTGTTAGGAAACTTGGATTTCCACATGCAGCAAAATGACGCAGGATCCACACCTCACACCATACACAAATATAAACTCGAAATGGTTTGAAGACTTAAATGTAAAAATTAAAATCATAAAATTCTTAGAAAATGTGGAAGCAACACCGTTGGGCCTGGCTTTTAACAATGGATTATCTAATATAATAACAAGAGCACCGAGAGCAAAAGACAAAATAAGTAAATGGGGCCTCATAAAAATGTAAAACTTTTGTTTATCAAAAGACTTTAGCAAGAAAGTGAAAAGACAAGCTACTGATTGGGAGAATATCTTCAGAAACCATATATCCAATAATATCTAACATTCAAAACATATGCAAACAGTCCCCAACCTATGATGGGGTTCTGTTCCGACGACTCCACTTGAAATCTGTTCTGATGTAAGTCAAATACATCTTTTTTTCTTATTTCTTTTAGTTTTCATTATTATTGTCAGTATGTTTATAAATCTGATCTATATGTGTCTTTGGGGGTTGGAAACATTACATATAAACTTACAGATATATTTTAATACAACCCAGTGCTGTCGAACATGCATACATTAAAAAAATACACTAATCATAAAAATTTACTCTGACAATAAAGAAGGGTTGGACAACCTCGGCATTTTGTCAGTTGTGGAAATAATAACTCCACTTGTGGAAGGTTCTGGATCATCTGGATTATACCTGGGAATGAAGATGGCATTTCTAGTCAGAAAATTAGCTGAGAGCTGTGTGTGGTCCTTTTCTTTTTTTCTTCCTGTATTTCATGGTAACATGTCATTGCTTCCCAAATCTGCCTGTTGACTTTAGCAAAGCAATCAGCATCCGGGTCCATATCTTCAATCAATTGAAGCCCCTGATTTAGTTTAGAAAGTTAAATCTACATGGCAGTGTTTTGAACAGTAAATTGTAAAGTTGAACATCTACGAGTGCATATCTGAGAACAATAGATGAGCAAATTACACACTGCAACATTGTAGGTAGTACATATTAATAACAATAGCAATAAGATGTACAAAAAATGGATGGTCTTAAGTGCAGTTCATTGTAACTCGGATATGTCATAAGTCAGGGACTACACAACTTCAACAACTTAAAAACAAAAAGACGAATAATCCAATCATAAAATAGTCAAAGGACTTGAATACACATTTTACAAAAGACGACACTGAAACAGCCACCAAACACATGAAAAAGTGCCCAGTGTCATTAGCCTTCAGAGAGACGCAAATCAAAACCACAATGAGATACTATTCCATTCCCGCTAAAATGGCCAGAAGCCCTGGTGGCACAGTGGTTAAGAGCTCAGCTGCTAACCAAAATGTCAGCAGTTCAAATCCACCAGCTGCTCCTTGGAAACCCCATGGGGGCAGTTCTACCCTGTCCTATAGCGTTGCTATAAGTCAGAATTAACTTGACGGCACCAGTTTTTTGTTTTTTGTTTTTGAGGTTTAAGATGGCTAAGATACAAAAAAAAAAAAAAAAAACCCAGAAAATAACAAATGTTGGTGAGGGGTGTGGGGAAATTGGAACACTTATCCATTGCTGGTAGAAATGCAAAATGGTACAGCCACTGTGGAAAACAGTGTGATAGTTCCTCAAAACCTAAAAATAGAACTACCATATGACCCAGCAATTCCACTCCTAGGTATATATACCCAAAAGACTTGAAAGCAGAGACCCAAACAGATAACTTGTACACCAATGTTCACTGCAGCACTATCACAAAAGCCAAAAGGTGGAAACAACCTAAATGCCCGTCAACAGATGAATGAATAAGCAAAGTGTGGTAGGTACATACAATGGGATCCTACTCAGGCAGTAAGAAAATGAAGTCTTGATACATATTACAATATGGATGGAGGTGGTAGACATTACGCTGAGTGAAACAGGTCAATCACAAGAGGACAAATATTGTATGAACTCACTTATATAAAAAGACAAGAAAAAGCAAACGTATACAGGACAAAGTTATTAGTGGTTACCAGCAGTGGGAGGGAGGGGGAGAGGCGAGATTAATGGTGCTGGAAATATCATGTGGATTAAGGGTAAGATTGCACAGCCAATTATTGTAATTGCTTTCAATAAATTGTACACCTGTAAAAAGTTGAATTGGCAAAAGTTGTGTGATAGATATACTGACAACAATGGGAAAAAAAAAAAAGAATAACTGCTGAGGCTGCTTATGTACAACCAAACACCTCATGGGATTCAGTTTCTTGGTTTGGAGGCTTAGGGTCATTGTTTTATGCAAGTTAATTGGCCTAAGAACGTGTGTAGTGCTTCTGTTCTACCTCCTAGTTCATAGCATAGTGCCTGGGGTCTTAAAAGCTTGCAAGTAGCCATTTGAGGTACAACTTTTGGCCTCTATTCACCTGGAGCAACAGAGGAAGAGAAAGAGTCAGGAAAAGGAGGAGGATATGGAATATATGGCCAACTGCCTCCTTTGCCATGAGACCAGAAGAACTGGGTGGTGCCTGGCTACAATTGCTGAACATTTTGATGAAAGATTCCAGAGGAGAATCCTGATCAAAAGGGGGGAAATGCAGAACAGAATTTCAAATTCTCATGGGCTCCAGACTTTCTGAAGCCATGGAGGTTGGATGAACCCCTGAAACTATTGTTCTGAGATAATCCTTAAACCTTAAACCAAAAATATCCCCTTCAGTCTTCTTAAAACCAAACAATTATTTAGCTTAACTAGTTTGCCTTGAGCATTGTGTTCTTTTAAGATCTATCTATATGGGGTCAAACTGACAACAGCAACTTGAAAGATTAGACAGGAACCTTAAGGGGCAGTGAGTTTATGTTAATGAAGGAGGAGCAACTCGAAGAGTTTAATCGGTATCACTGAGTTGTACATGTAGAAACAGTCGAAGTGGTATGTTTTGCTGTGTATATTTCAACAACAACAACAAAAATAAAATAAATTGTAAATATAAAATAAAATAATAGATCAATTAGAAAATAGTTTTTCTGATTATTTAGGAGTCACAATGGATAAAGGAAGAAATAACCTTGGTAATAAGAATTAGAAAGTATGAAACAGAAGCAAGCAGAGAAATTAAATAAGGTTAGGAGGATATAGAATAAAGAGAACCAGTTAGAAAGGCTGGAACAGAATGTATAGACACTGAATTTAAATCTTTCTCAATAGATGGATAAATGCTAGAGGATAAAGTCAAAGAGAGAATGAGTAAGTTAGATAATGGTCCTGATGTAATTACTCAGAATACGACTCAGGGAAATAAAGAAATAAATAATATGAAAGAGCTGCTAATAAACTCTGCTTCAAACATATGCTAACAGGAATTCCAGAAGAAGAGAATTAGAGGGGATTGCAAAGAAATAACGCCTGGGGAGTTTTCAGAACTGAAGAAAAATATGAGTTCTCAAATTGAACATGTACACTGAGGGCTAAATAGAATAAAATTTTTAAAACCGTACTAATTATATACCGTAATGAAACTAAAGAATAGCAAAAACCTTTTGCCATATAGTCAATTCCCACTCAGAGTAACCCTATAGGACAGAGTAGAAGTGCCCCACAGGGTTTTTAAGACTGTAATCTTTACAGAAGCAGATTACCACATCTTTCTCCCACGGAGCAACTGGTGGGTTCAAACCACTGCCCTTTTGGTTAGCAGTGGAGTGCTTAACCACGGTGCCACCAAGGCTCCTTGAAGAATATTAAAGATAAAGCTATAAAAAACTATCGGAAAAAAAGATTATCTACAAAATAAAACAACATAATGACTACTGTCTTAGTCATCTAGTGCTACTATAACAGAAATACTCCAAGTGGATAGCTTTAACAAACAAGTTTATTCTCTCACAGTCTAGTAGGCTAGAAGTCCAAATTCAGGGCGCCAACTCCAGGGGGAGGCTTTCTCTCTCTGTCAGTCCTGGAGAAAGGTTCTTGTTATCAATCTTCCCCTGGACTAGGAACTTCTTCACACAGAAACCCTGGTCCAAAGGGCGTGCTCTGCTCCTGGCACTGCTTTCTTGGTAGTATGAAGTCCCCCCCTCTCTGCTCATTTCTCTTTCCTTTTTTGTCTTGTAAGATAAAAGATGATGCAGGGAAACTCCCTTTACACTGGATCAGGGATGTTACATCCCATCCTAATCCTCTTTAACATAACCCAGTTTTGCCTCATTAACCACAGGCAGAGATTAGGGTTTACAACACAAAGGAAAATTACATCAATCATGAAATGGAGGACAACTACAGGATTCTGGGAATCATGGCCTAACCAAGTTGACACATATTTTGGGGGGACACAATTCAATCCATAACAACTATAGACTTCTCATCACCAAATTATAGGATAGAATGCAATAGAGTACATCTTCAAAGGACTGAAGGAAAATAACAGCCAACCCAGAGTTGTATCCCTAGCTAAACTACCGTTCAAGACAGTAAAATCAAGACATTTTCAGACATAAAAGGCTAAATGTTCACGACCTAGAGAATCTCACTGCAAGAACTAGCAGAGGATGTACTTCAGTATGAAGAAAAGTGAAACCAGAGGAAAAGAACGAAGAGCAAGAAAAAAAAAAAAAAAGAGGAGAACCCAGAAATAAGTAAAACAGGCTGATAAATTCAATTAATGACTAAATAATGCTAATAACCTTGGGGAATAAAAGAACCAAAAGTCTAGACAATAATAACAAGAACAATATGGAGAATCTGTGGGTAAATACGCTCGGGGTTTGTCTGAAGGACAATAGAAATAATAAACAATCTTTGACTTTATTAGAAAAACTATTTGTAATATAGAAACACTAAAAATATAGAGATCATTGCTGAAAAAAAAACAGTAATATAATTTATAGCTTCCAAATTAGCAGGAATGGAAAGAAGTGCAGAGGTGGGGAGGAAACTTTATCAATCTAACAACAGCTAAAATAGTAGAAAAACGGAAGTAAAAAAAGACACAAAATAAAATGGTGGACATAACATACTAGTAATCCTAAAAAAAAAAAAGTAAAAGATAAAACTCACCTGTTCAAGTACAGACTATCAGATTGGGGTTTTAAAAACTGTATATTGCTTAAAAGTGACAGAGAAAAGTTGAAATAAAGTTTGGAACTTGAAAAAAGTCTTTAAAAATCCACACCAGGCAAATACTAGAGGAAAGCTGGTATAGTGCTGCTAATGTGAGACAAAATAAAATTTGAGGCAGAAAGCAATGAGAGAGATAAAGAGGGACAACAAATATGATAAAAGAAATACACTTCACCAAAGAGACACAAAAACTATGAACTTCTATGTCTCTAAATATCCCATCTGGAAATATATAAAGCAAAACTGGCAGAGCCACAAGGAGACAAATACCCAATCGCAGAAGAATTTAGCACACCTCCCCAGAAACAAACAGATCAAGCAATAAGGATATAGATTATTTGAAACATATAATTAAAAGTCTTGATCTAATATATAAACCTGGAACCATGCTCCCAGTAAGCAGGGAATATTCATTCATTTCAGGCACAAAAAGAACATAAAAATTGATTATTCACTAAGTCACAAAGACAATGTCAACAAATTGCCAAGAATTCATCACAGGGACCATGTTCTTCAACCAATCCAATTAGATTAGAATTCAACAATAAAAGTAGTTTTCAAATCCATTTGAAAAAGGAAAAACGCATCCAAAATAACAGGGGCTAAAAAAGCAAAAAAACGTGAAAATAGAAATGTATGAAATATTTAGAATGGAATAACCTTAACTACATTTCATGTAAAATTTGTGGGGCACGGCTAAAGTCATATCTATAGAGAAAATTTAGCCTTAAATGTATTTATTAAAAAGGAAGAAACATTAAAAATAAATTAGTTCCCTATTTCAACTCAAGAACCCAGGGGAAAATAAAGGAAATAACAAAGATGACAGCAGATGTGACTGAAATAGAAGACGTGTTAGAGATGATTAATCAGCAGTTGACTCTTTAAAATGTTAACAAAATAGACAAACTTTAAACAAGAAAAAAGATACAATAAAGACTTGAAATTATAAAAAGAAAACTATGAACAACTTCAGGTGAATCATGACTTGGACAATTTTCCAGAAAAACATGAAAACTGACTGAAAAAGAAACAAAAAACTTGAATAAACCAATAACATCAAAAAATGTGATGGATACCCTTTTAACTTAGTACTGAAGCCACTCTTGAGGTTCACCCTTGAGCCAAAGATTAGACAGACCCATAAAACAAAACGAGACTACACGGCACACCAACCCAGTGGCAAGGGCTAGAAAGCAGGAGGGGACGAGAAAGCTGGTAATGAGGAACCCAAGGTCGAGAAGGGGAGAGTGTTGACATGTGGGGCTAGGAATCAACGTCACAAATCAATATGTATATTAATTGTTTAATGAGAAACTAATTTGCTCTGTAAACCTTCACCTGAAGTACAATTTTTTTTTAATGTTTTTTAAATGTGTTGGGTAGTGAAAAATTTTCTTCCTCTTCCCCAAATCACCAAGCCCAAACAGGTACAGAGGCAAGTTTTACAAAACCACCAAGCCCCAAACTGGTTGCCATCGAGGCAATTCCAAATCACAGGAAACCCAGAAGAGACAGATATTCCTGTTTTACACAAGTTGTCTCAGAGAATGCTGAGAAGGGTCAAGAAATTACCCTTCTCATTTTATAAGGCTGGTGTAATCTTGCTACTAAAATTTGACAACAACAGAAACAACAAAAAAATTACACTCTAAAGTTCTTTACTAATATAGATACGAAAATCCTAAATAAAATAGTAACAAATCTATTTTAGCAGTGTCTAAATCGTAATACAACCAAATAGAGTTCACCCCAGGAATGCAAAGGTAGTTCAATATTGGGAAATCTGTCAACGTAATTCAACATGTTAGCAGCTTAAGGAGAAAAAATGTGATCATATTAAAAGATATACAGAGAGCATTTGATAACATTCAACACTCATTCAAGATAAAAAAAAAAAGAAGAAGAAAAAACTCTTGGCAAAATACAAATAGAAGATAATTTCCAACCCCAAACTTCCAGTAAACATCCTCCTTAATGATGAAATTTTAGGTTCCTCCTCAATCAAATCAGGAAAAAGACAAGGGTGCCTGCTATTGGTGGCACTCTTCAAAATCGTACTAGAAGGCTAGCTGAAGAAAGAGGGGAAGAAGGAGAGAGAATAAGGATTGGAAAGGAAGACATAAATATAGATTTGTCATTATTTTCACATGAAAAGCTTATCTGCATAGAAAAATACTTGTAGAGGTTTGAGTGAGTAAATGGATGAATAGACGAATGAATGAAATGCATGCAGCTTGGTTCTGGTGGATCAGGGAGAACCAGACAAGAGAATCGCACAGCTCGCTGGAAACAGAGCTCTGGGAGGCCAGCTGACCTGTCCACTAGACCACAGCTGTGCCTTTCAGAAGTCAGGAAAAGCCTTTTCCGGTCTGCTGATCCTGTATGGATTTAAAATGTTGACATTCCTTCATCATGAGTATTTTGCGTTAATTTTGATTTTTAAGTATTGCATTAAAATATCGTTTATCTTGATTGCTGAGTTTTTTCGGTACCCTCTTAAATTTCGTGCCCAAGGTGAGAACCTCACCCGCCTGACACTAGTCCCAGCCCTGCAGAGGTTGCTGAGTTCCTGCGTATTGACGCTGCCCAACAAGGAGTGGATATCAAGCCTCAGGGCGGAGAGGCCCTGATCTATTCAGGGATCCCCTGCTTTAGTGTTTCCTACGCACCTGTCATCGCTGTCATTCAGTCAAGCGTGACAAGACAAGGCTGACAAGCCTTCCTGTTTGAGTTGAAGGGAGTGGGAGGCGGAGTTGTGCCTGGGAGCCATTTTCACACCCAATGCAGGGAGGCTGGTTTCCTTCACAACTGGGGCAGGCCCTGCTTGCTGTTCACATGAGCAGCCCTCTGGTTGACCAGCCAGCCACAGAAATGCTCAGCCTTCTCTGGGAACCACAGCCCACAGGACTGCCATCCCACCACCTTCTGAAAAACAGCCACACTCACCCCAAGATGCAGAATTCACAACTCCCCTGTTCCCTCTCTGCTCTCAGCCCAGGGTCCTGACATTTATGGAGCCCCTTCTTGTGCTAAATAGGCAGCAATGTATCTTTGCACTTAAGGGCCTCCGTTCAAATTCCAGCTCTGCCACTTATAAGTTGTATGACCTTAGGGACATGATGTTGACCCTTTCTGAGCCTCTGTTTGCTCATCCGCAAAATGGAGATCAGACCGCCCGCTCTCTCATGAAAGGGTTAAATGGAGATAATGCCCATAAAGTGCTTGACACTGCACCTGGCACATACTGAGTTCTCCGTAAAGGGCGGCTATTGTTATAACACATCCCCAATGGTATTCAACAGAGATACAAACCACATGTATCTTGTGGGGGTGAAACATGAAAGGGGTGATTGTTCTGCTATGAACAGGAGGGTTTTGGGAAGAGGTGGCACTAGAACTGGATCTGGGGAAATGACAGGACCTCAGTAGGTGGGGAAGGAGCACAGGAGGCACCCCTGGCAGAGGGAGTGAGTGAGCTTGCTGGGCCTTCGAGGGCAGACTGCTGTGGGGAGAGCACAGGACAGCAGGAGGGATACAGGCTTGTGGCTCCATGCGAAGGAGTTGGGCATATAGTGAGGAGCCATTGACATTCCTGGAGGAGGACAGTGGAGTGAGATATTCATTTAGGAAAATAACTTGGTGGCCATTTGGAGGACTGTCTAGGTGGGGGAGCCTGAAGGTCATTATCTCTCTACTTCTAGCCTTGAAAGGCTAATCGGACTGGTCTGATTCATCTCCTGGTCCAGTGTCCAGCATGTGGCCTGGCTCGGTGATCAGTGAATGAGTAGAGTCAGGCTTCCAGAAGATCCAAAGCTCCTCTCTCCCACAAGGATGCACCAGAACCAAGAGCAAGAATGAAAAAACTCCACCCCCTAAGAGAGAGGAGACTTGGTCTTGTTGGTTGAACTTCAGGGTAGACTGATTTCTTCTGGGGACAGAATTTTCAATGGATTTAAAAGCTTCTCTTTCCTGCTGGTCATCTTGCTTCTGCTCTTTGAGCCCTCTCTCCTATGCAGCGGTCGCTCCTTCAGCCACTGCCCAGACCTGGAAGGGCAGGGGGAGGTCAGCCTGGACAACTGTGCCCCAGGACTTAGAGGAACAGCTCTCTTGCTCTTGCTCTTGCTCTCTAGATCTCCTCCCCCAGACTTGGCTTTTCCTTGTATTTTAGAAATAAGATTTAAATATGAGTTTGAGCATTAAGGGATGAAATAGACAGTGTGAACCCCTGGAGTTGATTCTGAGGCTATTCAGACCTAAGTAGCTGAGAAGAAAGAAGTCATCCAAGGGGTGCAAACAGCTCACATGAATTCTGCATCGAGGTCTGGGGATCAAAACCTCAGCTATTTTAAAAAACGTTACATTGCCTCTGTGGCAGATGATATGTTCCTAAAATCATGCAACAGTATCTCATGCCACCTGCTCTCCTTGCAATGTGACTTCAACAGTCCTTCCACTGAAAGGTGGGATCTATGTTCCTTTGAAACTGGCCAGGCTTGGGACTGCTCCAACCAATAGAGTCCGATGGAAGTAATGTTATGTGACTTCTAAGGATGGGTCCATAGAAAGGATGTCACTTCCACCTAGCTCACGCTCTTTTGGCGACAGCTAGCCATCATGCTATGAGGAAGTTCAAACTAGCCCACACAGAGAGATCACATGGAAAGGAACCGAGTCCCCCAGCCAACATCCAGCATCAACCACCAGACATGTGAATGAATGAGCCTTCAGGTGACCTTGGGGTCCTTAAGGACAGAACGAAGCCCCTGAGTACACTCACTGCATCATGGAGAAAAGGGGAGATGAAAGGAAGAAATGAGGAAAGGCAGACAGAGGGAGGGAGGGAGGGAAGGAGGGGGGGATTGCAGCCCCAGAATTGTAGGAGCCCAAAGCAACTGTATATAAAAGAGGCTGTTCTTTCCCTTCTTAAAGACTGTACCTGGTATCTGGGCACTTCACCCTCTACTTGCCCCCACCCTTATGTGAGGAATGATTCCCTGCCTACCTTAGTGGGAAGGTCAGTTTGGTCAGACAGCAGCACCAAATGTGCTCAGCCGGCCTGTCAAGACAGCCTTGTGGTCTTTGTGATCTAATGACCATCCTCCAGTGGCCAGGGCAAGCAGGGCTGAGAGTGCTGACCCAGAGTGATCAGCTGAAGGCTTGTGCACAGATCAAGTATGAGATGTCAAGCCCAACGTCCTGTAGGGAAAGAAAACTATTATTGGAACGCCTGAGCACAGGTCAGAAAAAGAGGATTACAGTGAGTTGGAAGCCAAGACATCCAGAGACATGGGTCATGGAGCAGATGGCAGGTGCAGACGAGCTGAGTCTGAGAGGAGTGAGCTTGGCAGGCTGCAGGCAGCAGCTCTGCTGGCACCACCGGCAGCCCTGCTTTGATGATTGACAGTGGCCTTGCTGGTCAAGAAGCACCTGCCACGGGGCAAGTGGCAAGTGTCTGCATTACCTTCATCACTTAATGTGTGGCATACAGGCCTTAAGGAAAAATGACCCAGCACCAAGGGATGTTTCTAGTTGACATTCAAGGAGGAGAAAGGTCAGTCAAATCCAGGACATTGTCATGTTGGTTGGAAGACCGTTTCTGCTCCCATTCAGCCCTTCCCAGAGCTGCTCGCTCAGGAAATATCTCACACACCCCTTGCCTGCCTGGCCCAGACACCAGTGAGAGGACCAGCTGGCCAAAGTCATGCTTGACTGAAGCCTCTCAGCCTAGCCATTGGAGAAGAATTGCCAAGACCCTGACTCAGACACATGCTCAGATATTGGCCCATCTGATTGAGCTCACAGCCAAGCAAATGAAGATCTGGTCCTTGACAGCCCTGAATCTGAATCCCTCTAGCTTGGCGAAGCAGGCAGGGTCTTTGGAAACTTTAACACATGCCAGCGGACAACCTGGAAGCCAGCCCAGTTGGAGGAGTCAAGGTACCTGCCCACACCCAATTTATGAGCGGGGCCAGAGTATCAGTGCACTGCCAGGAGTCCCGGCCCCCTCCCTTGATGAACGGTGCTCAGCTGGCCCATCAAGGGAGCCCACACTCACTTGCACTTTAGCCCACACTGCTGAAGGATGTTCTTCATGGTTACTTCTTCACCGTCTCAGCTCAGACAGTTTGTCATACCTACTGTTATGAATTGAATTGTGTCCCCCAAAACTATGTGTTGTAAATCCTAACTTCTATGCCTGTGGATATAATCTCAATTGGGAATGAGTTGTCCATTGCTTTAACGAGGCAGGATCAGTGTAGGGTATGCCTTACGTCAGTCTCTTTTGAGATATAAAACAGATTAAACAGACAAGCAAGCAGAGGATAGATGGGGTAAGATAGATGTCAAGACACATGGAGATTTCCAAGGAACCAGGAAGCAGAAGCTGAAGAAACAAGGACCTTCCTCCAGAGCCAGCAGAGACAGAAAGCCTTCCCTACAGCCAGTGCTCTGAATTCAGACTTCTATCCCCCTAAATAATGATAATACTGTAGCATAAATACATAAGTGGATGGCTTTAAAGAACAGAATTTATTTTCTCACAGTCCAGGAGGCTAGAAGTCTGAATTCAGGGTGTGGCTCTAGGGGGAGGTCCTTGTTTGTCTTTTGGTAGTCAGCAATCCTTGGAGTTCCTAAGTTTTAGATTCATCTGCCTCCTTCATGATCAGATAGCGTCTGTCTTCCACCTGTATCTGTGTGTCTTTGTGTCTATGCTGCTCTTTATGTAACTCAGAAGTTATAGGGTTTAAGATTCACCCTACACTGGTATGACCGCAACTGGTTGATCAATTGATTATATTCATTAGATTGCATTAGGGAAGGTGAGCACATTACATTAGATTAGATTACATCCACAGGTATAGGGATTAGGCTTCCAACACACATTCTGGGGAGACACTATTCAATCCATAACAATAGATCTTTCCATTTGCTCTTGCAGAAGTCCGGTGCCCAGAACAGCCCACCTCCAGGCTCTGGGATTAATGGTAGAGGCAGAGCCTTGGCACTTCAGGTCCAGAGGGCAGGCCCAGTCCCAAAGCCCTGACCCTGACTACTGGCTATGTGCACACATCCACCTGCACACTGACAACTGCCAGTGCTGGAACTGCCAGGCCCAAGGACAGCTGTATCGTCCAGTGAAGTCCATACGCCAGCCTCACTCATGACTTGGAGACAAAGGAAGGCGTGGGGCTGAGTCAACTTAACTCAGCTGCAACTATAGTTCTCAGAATTTCCTTCCCTGTATGCTTCCACTTTCAAGGGGACCACATGAGAAATTTGCACAAAATTTGGAGGCAAAAATGAACCACCGGCCATTACTCTCTGAAGGTCAGTGAAAGACAGTAGGCAGTGCTGTAGCTCACACGTGGTGTTTCTCAACAGCTGTGTAAGGGAACGCCTAGGCGGTACCTCCTCCAGATCCTGCTGGGTTTCCTTGTTTGACTTCTTCCAGTCTTGGGACAGGCCAATGTGCAGCTTTGCAATAAAGGACTCCAGCTTCTCCAAGTCACCTATGTCATCAAGATTGAAGGCAGAATGCTCACTCTGGCAGTACATATACTAAAATTGGAACAATACAGAGAAGATTAGAGACATTCTGGGGTCTGAGGCCCACCTAAAGTGAAGGGAAAAGGAAGTCTGGAGAAGGGACCCAAGCTAATGTTAGCAAGAGAGTTGACTTGGTGCCACGTTTGGCTGAGGCTGGCAGAACTCCCGTGCCTGGACTGCCATAGCACAGGGATGTGGCTGAGAATGTGTGAACCAGGCAACTGTTAGCTTGAGGGTCCTAATGTGGAACACCCTGAGCCAAGGATAACACTGATAAAGGAAGATCGTTGTCTTCAAACAACCACCTTGGTCCCCAAAGAACCACCTTGCCCAGTGCAGGACCCTAAGGCAGCAAGGGCATCTCACAGTCATGGACAAGAGAGCATCACATTGTGCTGGAGCAGTTTTCAACAGCCATCACATGTGGTAGCAACAACATCAATGGCAGCTGAAACCCAGCTTGCCTGTTGCGGGCGAATCAGATTCCCCTTGTTCTACAAACTCAAGCACATGGACGCTGGATTAGCCATTTATGGCCTGAGTAAGGCCCGATGTTTTTGTGTAATCAAAAATCCCAAGAGATTTGCTGAGATGCTTTAAAATCTGGCAATTGGGGGTGAAGAGACAGAAATCCATACTTATTTGAAACTCTGAGATATGACCAAATCCACACCACACACTTATGAAGCTAGACGTCCCCGTTATAGAAACTCAACTCACTTCAGAAATCTTCCCTGATGAGTCTCCCCTGTCGTTATTGGTGGTGGTGGTGGTGGTGTTGCTGGCAGTCATCCAGTCGGTCCCCAATTCATGGCGATCCCACACACGAGGGAAGGAAGCACTGTCCAGTCCTGCATCGTCCCCATGATTGGCTGCAGATTAGGCTGTTGTCATCCACAGGGTTCTCACTGGCTGATTTTCAGAAGTAGGTCACCAGACCTTTCTTCTGAGTCTCCCCCAGGCCCCACTTATTATTCCATCCCAGGAAGGCTATGCTTAGAGTTCTGAATCCAAGATTTAAAAAGCATATTTAGTTTCTTCAAAATAGCAACAAGGGCCATCAGTGGATGGATGTGGCAGGAAACTGGAAGGAGAGGCTGCAGTTAGAGAAAGGTAGACTAAGGGTTCCAGCTGTTTGCAGAATCCTCAGGCTGGGCCCTTGTTGCTAATGGGAGGAGCCTCCTACAATCTAAGCAGTTCCTTTATCAGGAGCAGCTCTGATCTCCCTGGACAAATAAGGCAGCAGACACCTGGTCTTCTTAACTTCTCTTCCCAAAAGTGTAAGTGAAAGTAATATATCCTGCAGTAATTGATCTGAAAGAACTCAGACCAGATGGTCTCTCTCCTGAGATAAGGAACTCCAAACTCCTCTTCCTCCAAGTGTTCTCTAGTGTGCCCAAGGTGAGCTTCTTGGACATCCCAGGATGGACCTGCCAACTTAAGCCCTGCTGTCTGCCTGGTTCTCAGTCCATCAGGATGTCTGGACTACAAGGATAGCAGCAGCAGCGTATCCTCCAAGACAGGGACAGGGAGTGAAACACAAGGAAAAAGACAAGAATTTTAGAGCCAGACAGACCCAAGTTGATTTCCCAGCTCTGTCTCCCACTAGCTGAGTGACCTTGGCAGGACACATAACTCCTCAGGGTCCTCAGTTTCCCTATCTCTTAAATGGGACAATGCCTCATTAAGATGTCATGGATTAAATGGGGAAACTCATGTAAAGTGTGGGCTATTGGAATGTACACAATACTTAGTTTCCAGATTCTCTCATCCCATTCTCTGTTTGATCTTCACAACAGCTCTGTGAAGAAGCTGGGACAGATATTTTTACCCCCAGTTTCAGATAAGGAAACTGATCAGTGCTTTGCCCAAGATCACACAGAGTTAGTGATGGAGCCGGGACTGAAACGAATGCATGTCCTCTTTAAATTTGGTGATCTCCACATCTGACCTTCTCAGCGCACCTCCCTTTTCCCTCAAATCCTCCCCCTGAGCCCTTCTCCCATCCATTATCTGCTGAAAGAGGTCAGAAGAGGTGAAATTCCAAGTTTCTCAATACTTAATTCCCTTTAGGGGACTTTAAGAAAGCTTCTTAGAGGGATAAATCGGCCCAACTTTTCATCACCATTCTCCTTAAAAGGGGTTTCCATGAAGAAAGCAGCTGTGTTTCCAGAAGGATCAGCCCCTCCAGCTTCCTCACCGGGGAGCTGCCAGGCACCACTAGAGCAGGAGAAATAAATCCACTTCCAATCGGCTCCGCCACAGTCCAGAGACCAGAAGGACCTGCTGTTGCAGCCCCTGTGGAGGCCATATAGGCATGTGCGAGGCAAGATTAAGTGTGTTTGTGGCAAGGGTCAGGAAAACAGCTGTTCTCATGACTGGGTGGGAAAGTCCTGGGTGCTGTAGGGAAGCTGGTCTCATTAAGGAAGCCACTCTACCTGCACCAGCAGTTGAAGAGCCCCTGGTCATTGGCTGCTCCCAAATGGGATGGAGGTCTGAGACCTACGGTCCTCATCAGCACCATGGAGAGCTGCCTGCTTCTGAGTGTGTAGGAGCACAGCTAGGCTCTCAGTCTGGCAGGAAGGAAGGAGAGGAGAGACAGAGTAAGAGAAGGACAGAGACAGATAGAGTGAAAGACAGAGAGAGAGACAGAGATCTATAGCAAGAAAGAGATACTGAAAGATGGATTAAGGGCCAGAGACAGAGAGACAAACAGAGACAGAGTTAAGAGTGTTAGAGACAGAGAGGGAGAATCAGAGTTAGAGGCTGACAGACCATTGACTAAACCTGGGGAGGAGAGAGACAGCAAGATGGCATAGATGAAGCACTTGGGTAGAATTTAAAATTTTAGGTTCAAGTCCCAGCTCTTCAGTTCTCTGAGCTAAACAACACAAATAAGAAGAAGCGTTTATTAAGCACTTACAGGCACCATGTTAAGTACTTATATGCATCACAGCCTTTGGGCCTAACAACAATTCTATGGGGTATGTACTGCAATCACCCCAATTTTTCACGTGAGGAAACACACCAAGTCAGCTGGGGCTCCTCTCCCAAGGGTGGCCTCACACCAGCATTCTGCAGCAGAACTGGGGTCTTCTCTCCTGATCACTATGCATGACTTTTGGCTACTGATACTGAAATGCCTCCTGCATCTCCAATTGCAACTGCCTGTCTTTACCAAGGAAACTGTGGTGGCGTAGTGGTTAAGTGCTACGGCTGCTAACCAAAAGGTCGGCAGTTCAAATCCGCCAGGCGCTCCTTGGAAACTCTATCCGGCAGTTCTACTCTGTCCTATAGGGTCGCTATGAGTCAGAATCGACTTGATGGCAGTGGGTTTTGGTTTGGTCTTTACCAAATCAAGTTCTCCCTGAAACCTGAGGTTCGTCTTCCTCTACTCTGCTTAACTAAACCAGTCTTCCTGGAAACACGAAGTTCATTCCTGCCTCAGGACCTTTGTACTTGCTATTCTCCTGCTAGAAGTTTATTCCTCAGATCCTCATAGACATAGCTCCTTCATATCATTCATATCTGTTCCAGTGTCACCCCTTAAAGAAGCATTCCCTATATGCCCTATATGAATCACACACACACACTCACATGCATCATTATCACCATCATCATTCTACATCCTGTTACCCAGAATATTTTGTATATTGTCTTTTGTCATGCCCACTGTAATATAAGCTTCATCAGGGGTTGGACTTTATTTTGTTCATACTTGTGTTTCCAGATCCTAGAGGAAGTCACTCAGTTACTATTACTTGAATGAATGTTGAATGAATGAGCTATCCTTTCTGGGACCAGAGAGTATTGGTCAGATACCTCCCAGGAGCAAGAGCTTTAAGCGAGAAGGTGAGCAAACTGTGTCTCTAACTCCATCCAGGACCCCATGTAGTATGCCCCATGGGGAAATGATAGATGAATAGGATCTCTTATAGACCTTCTAATATGTTGTGATCAAATGTGAGCACTGAAAGGATCCTTAGAAGTCACACAATGGCAGAGTCACAAGGTCTTCATTAAATGGGCATCTCTAACAGATGCTGTGGAATCCCTGGGTGGTGTAAATGGTTAACACACTTGGCTGCTAACCATAAGGTTGGAGGTTCGAGTCCACCCAGAAGCCTCAAAAGAAAAGCCTGGAGATCTGCTCCAAAAAAAACCCTGTCGTCAAAAATCCTATGGAGCACAATTCTACCCTGACACACATGGGGTCACCGTGAGTCAGAATCAACTCTATGACAACTGGTTAATAGATGCCATGGTGTGCTGCCAGATCCCCTTCTGGCCCCAGGCACTCATCCCCCCCTCCCCCCCAGTTTTCTGGGGTGTTGGCAGCTGACGGCTCTCAACTGAGTTGCTGTCTTGGAATTGCCCTCAGCTGAAGAGGGCAGCCTCATCCAAGGTCACATCCTCCCCGGGGAGAGGGGCAGCCACATCCAATGGATGGTCAATGTGAGGTTACTAAGGGCCACTCCCTTCCTCAATACAGGGCAGTGCTGAAGGTCCATCCCCCTCCAGATCTTCCTGTGGGATCAGCTGAGGCACTTTTGCAGCTGTATCACAGCCCAACTCCTCCCTCTGCCCAGTCCTGCTTCCTTCCCTGCCCCCCCGCCACCATATTTATCACAAAGACACTCCCTGATAAACTTGGCACATTCATAGATTCATCTCAGTCATTTCCCAGGGAACCTGACCTAAGGCACTACAACTATTAGTGCGTCCCAGCACCTCTCTGGGCAGAAATGATGAGGAGAGAGTTCTTTCTCAGACTAACCTGAAATATACCTTCCATGGTGTCCTCCCATCTATAGACATCAGTTCTCTCCCTTGGGGCCACACAAAACTAGTCAAATCCCTCTGCCCTCAAATAGCCTCTCAGATACTTGAAATTGACCATCGTGTCTTCTGAAAGCCATCTCCTGCCTTGTCCAAGCTAACCAACTCCACTTCAGCCATTCTGACATCTTTCTGCTTGCTGTTACAAATGTGTCCACTTCCCCATGGCCCTATTGAAGTATATCAGTTAGAGAAAGGGAAGGAATGCCCCAGGTTTGTGTAGCATCCCTTCCCTCCTGTTACAACTACACAGCAGGACACCTTGAAGCTAGAGGCAAAGACACCCTTTAGCTTGGATACACATGGAATTTCTCTTCCATTTTGCTTCTTCTTCTTGTTAGTTGCCATCAAGTCGGCTTCCACTCCTGGTGACCTTGTATACAACAGAAAAAACACTGCCCAGTCCTACATCATCTCCATGATCACTGGAATGCTTGAATTCATTGTTGTCTTCCAACCTAGGGGGCTCATCTTCCAACACTGTATCAGACAATATTCTGTTGTGTTCCATAGGTTTTTCACTGGTTAATTTTCAGAAGCAGATTGCCAGGCTTTTCTTCCCAGTCTGTCTTAACCTGGAGGCTCCACTGAAACCTGTCCCCTATGAGTGACCCTGCTGGTGTTTGAAATACTAGCAGCATAGCTTCCAACATCAGCGCAACATACAAGTCACCAGAGCACAACAAACTGACAGGTGGGTGGTAGTCCATTTTGCTTACTTCTCTTAAAACCTGAGTTATTTCCTTTGACAAATGGCAAGTGCAAGAACCCACCCAAGTGGGATCCAATCACCGATGATTCTTTCCATCAGAAACTTTTCTCTTTTGTTCTAAACTGTAATTTTTGGCCAAATAGAATCCAGCTCTTACATTACCCCACAGGGGCAATAGCCAAGAATCTCACCAGTAGGAAAAACAGTCTTTTTTTCTATCTTTGGTTTTGGTTGGGTTGCAAATCTAATGGATATTGCACTATTGAGGGAATAGGAACACATTGCAAAATAGGCTGTTGTCTTTAAGAAGGGGAAAAAATCTCATATTAACGGGTGAAGCGCATGTTACTATGACTACAATTTTTTAAAGATTATGAGCAAGCCAAATGTCTTCTATTATTCATAAAGAAAAGATAATGTTTTGCCATGACCAAACGATGTGCCCTGCATCAAGACGCACGCCTTTTATGTGGATGTGCAGAAGGCAACAGCAGTTCCATGTATTTTGTCAGCTTCGTTAGCTCCTCCAGAGAGAATATTGGAACACTGTTGATGACAGAACATCCATAATGCTGCAGACAACTTCTTCAGAAGCGCTAATTTTCTCTGAGCTATGCCATCTACCTTACATATCAGCATGGCGCAACAGCACCGCGGTAACGCGATAATCAGCTCTAAGTGTCCTGCTTCAGCTAAGACAACAAGCCTTGGAGAGGCACCCTTCTCAAAGTCAATTTATGCACTGGAACCAGAAGGGCTTTTGACAATCTCAAGCCCCAAGATGCCAGACAGGAGTATGGAGGGGTGGTGGGAAGAAGGGGAGCTTTCGGGCTGTGGAGAGCTGCTTCAGAAGCATGCAGCCTGGAGGACAAAACAGAGAGGGGAGGTCATCAGAAGGGTGGAGAGCTCCAAGTGTGGGCTCATGCTGTGGACAGGACAATGTAGGTCAGCGTCGGAACCCTCAGGTCAGAGAACACAGCTGTGGAGACCTAGGTTCTGCCTGAAGAAATAGCCTTCTTAGCCTGCTAAGCACTAGGGTTACAGAGATGAAAGCACAAGAATCAACCTTGGCCTCGGGGAGTCCACAGTCTCATGGTCATTATCATAAAATCATTTATGCATAGTATGCTAGGCTTTGGAGGCCCTGGGTGGTACAGTTAACACACGCAGCTGCTAACCAAAAGACTGGCAGTTCGAGTCCACACAGAGGCTCCTCGGAAGAAAGGCCTGCGATCTGCTTCTGACAAATGAACCACTGAAAACCTTATGGAGCACAGTTTTACTCTGACACACACGCAGGGTCACCTTGAGTCAGAGCTGACTCCGTGGCAGCTGGTTTGATTGGGATTTGTTGTTGTCGTGGGTAGACTCTGTGGAAAAGCTGTGTACATGTGCTCTGGCAAGAGTGGCTAGTTGTTTCAGGAAGGGAATGTAAACTCGGGGCCTTCAGGACAGACACACCCCACAGACAAGCCTTGTTTGGCCTGCTTAAAGGCATTTAAATTGGGAGACTTTACATAAAAATTCAGGCTTCTCCTGGCAAAGCAGCAGGTCTAGCAACATCAAGTCCACAATCCAAGGGGGCAACTGCTTACCTGGAGCCAGATAACAGCTGTCCCCATAGGTAGACATGGGCTCTCCAGCACACACCAAGCTCTGACTTCAAAAGGGTATTTGAAGGGTGAGTAGGTGTTGTCCAGGTTGAGAGGTTAAGGGGTGAGGGAAAGAGAAAGGCTTCCAGGCAGGGAGAACTATGCACGCAAAGACACTAGACATAAAATAGCATCAAGGGCTTGAGTCCAGGCTCAGCACAGGTAGAGAATGAGTTCACGGGGTCCTGGTCAGGCTTCTCTGTTTGCAAGGAACCGAGATTCATGTTGACCTGAGTAAGGGGATGGTGGTGGGGAGGCAGGTCACTATAAGAACATACAATAAGGAAGGTCATATCTGAAGTAAGGAGTCCCTGGGTGGTGAAAATGGTTAACGTACTCAGCTGCTAACCAAAAGGTATGCGATTTGAGTCCACCCAGAGATGCCTCAGAAGAAAGGCCTGGCAGTCTACTTCTGAAAAACCAGGAATTGGAAACTCCACGGAGCACAGTTCTGCTCTGACATACATGGGATCACCGTGAGTCGGAAGCGACTCGACAGCAACTGGGTTTTTGTTTTGTTTTGTTTTTATCTAAAGTAAACCAGGAAGGGGAACTGCAAGGGAGGAGGCAGGCCTCTCAGAGCCTGAAACTGGAGGGTAGTCATGGTGGATCCAGTGTTCCAGTTACTACTGCTTCATGACAATCTCCCCAAAATGGAGTGGCACTGAAGCGACCGTTTTATTATGTCCATGGACTCTGTGGGTCAGGATTTCATGCACGATGCAGTGGGCAAGTTGTCTCCACGCCACACTGTCTGGGTCCTCAGCTGGGAAGACTCCACATCTGGGGGTAACTTAATGGCTGGGGGCCAAAATTTTCTGTGGTCATCCTCGCTCACATGTCTAGCTGTTGAAGCTGGACCTTGGCCAGAATTCCTACATGTGGTCACTCCACATGGTTCCTCTACAGGGGCTGCTTTGGGCTTCCTCACAGCATGGTGGCTAGGTTCCAAGAGCAAGCATCTCAAGAGAGCAGAGCAGAAATGTGTGACGTATTTATGAGGGAGCCTTGGAAATCACATGGCAGCACGTCTGTCTCACTCTGTTGATCAAAGCCGTCACAAACCTCAGCCCAGATTCAAGGGGCAGAACATAGATCCACATGGAAGGAGTGTCAGGAACACACTAGAAGAAGAGCATAAACTATGCCAATTTTTTTTAACATGTTGCTATAAAAAAATTTTGTACAGAGCACTTAAAAAAACACCTCATGTGGGGAGGGGGCAGTTGGCAAATAAACTTAGAAGGCGTGCATTATTTTCATAAAAGTATGGTACACCTTTGGTGATCTCATCCTGCTCATGACTTAAAACATTGTCTACTTGCTGAGGGTTTCCATATTTATGCTTCCAACTCAAGCTTCGTCCCTAGTCCCAGACTTACGTATCTAATTTTCCTGGGGTACAAAAAAAGCAATACCTTGCAAAAAGAAAAAACAAAAACAGTTGCTGTCTAGTCAGTTCTGACTCATGATGACCCTATGTGTGTCAGAGTAAAACTGTGTTCCACAGAATTTTCAATGGCTGATTTTTTTTGCAAGTCGATCACCAGGCCTTTCTTCCAAGGCAACTCTGAGTGGACTCGAACTACCAACCTTTCTCTAACCCGTCTGTTAGCAGCTGAGTGCATTAACTGTTTGTACCTTCATATACAAAGTGTAGTTTGTCATTAGTAACCCCAAGGGGGTTCTGGAGGAACAAAACTCTGAAAACTAATAAAAATACAAACAGACTCTTTAAAACACCGTAACAAGGTCAAATCAACAGTCTCCTACTGCCTCTGTTTGGCCCCAATTTATTCTTGATAAGGGTGCTCTGCTCTGCTCGTACATTTGCCAAAAGCCTTTTTAAAACATATTTTAAGCCCATGGACAGACTTCTGTGCTGAGCTCCCTGGAAGAAAGAATAACTGCTCCAGAGGTCTCTGAAGTACATTTTCTTGGCTTTTCCTGTCTGGCTGTTACACTGTGTGTACTGCAAGGACCCTACTTGCTCCTTGATACCTTCTCATTCTTCTTGTAATTGGCTTGGTTCTCACAGTGCTTATTCTCTGACCTGTGAGGAAAACATGGTCTCCCGGACAGTCAGGGCTGAGATTCTGCTGCTGCAGGTCCCCTGGAAATGCAATTTTGTGCCACTGTTCAGGTAACAGCCTGTGTGATATCTGTGTTCAGGGACATCAGAGGGTTGGCTGATGTCTGAGTCTTTGGGTGGTTGTCACCATAGAGGTCATCGGGATGATTTGGACATTGAGGATTCAATATTGCCAACTCTGAGTGTCAGGTTCTGGTTTAGGAAGCATCTTAGCAGCATTTTACCATGTATTAATTATAATATGATATGATATAATGCAGTATAATACACTACTAGGTGGAGAGGTGGTAGTTCAGCGGTAGAATTCTCACCTTCCACGGGGGAGATCTGGGTTGGGTCAATGTGCCTCATTCACGGCCACCACTCGTCTGTCAGTGGGGGATTGCGGGTTGCTGTGACACTGAAATTGTCATTAGAATACTTTGTCTTCTCGAGGTGCCCTTTGAAATCTTCTGTTCAGCTCTTTTACTTCATCATTTCTTCCATTCGTGTTAACTACTCAAAGTTCAAGAGAAGTTTCAGAGTCTCTTCTGACATCCACTTTGGTCTTTTCTTTCTTTCCTGTCTTTTTAACGCCCTCTTGTTTTCTTCTTGTATGATGTCCTTGATGTCATTCCACAATTCATCTGGTCTTTGGTCATTAGTGTTCAATGCATCAAATCTATTCTTGAGATGGTCTCTAAATTCAGGTGGGATATACTCAAAGTCTTAATTTGGCTCTCGTGAACTTGTTTTAATTTTCTTCAGCATCAACTTGAACTTGCATACAAGCAATTGTTGGTCTGTTTTGCAGTCAGAAAATCAAATCAAATGATGCATTGCAATTGGGCAAATCTGCTGCAAAAGATTTCTTTCAAGTATTAAAAAGCAAAGACATCACTTTAAGGACTAAGGTGCACCTGACTCAAGCCATGGTCTTTTCAATCACCTCATATGCATATGAAAGCTGGGCAATGAACAAGGAAGACTGTCTTACTTATCGGAAACACTGGTGGCACAGTGGTTAACAGTTACATCTGCTAACCAAAAGGTCAGCAGTTCAAATTCACCAGGCGCTCCTTGGAAACCCCATGAGGCAGTTCTACTCTGTCCTTTAGGGTCGTTGTGGGTCTGAATCGACTCCACAGCAATGGGTTTTGGTTTTTGTCTCAGTTATCTAGTGGTGCTGTAACAGAAATACCACAAGTGGATGGCTCTAACAAAGAGAAATTTATTTCCTCACAGTAAAGTAGGCTAAAAGTCCAAATTCAGGGCGTCAGCTCCAGGGGAAGGCTTTCTCTCTCTGTGAGTTCTGGAAGAAGATCTTTGTCATCAATCTTCTCCTGGACTAGGAGCTTGTCTGCTCAGGAACCCCAGGTCCAAAGGATGCACTCTGCTCCCGGCACTGCTTTCTTGGTGGTATGAGATTCCCCCTCTTTGCTCGTTTTCCTTTCCTTTTATTTCTTGTAAGATAAAAGGTGGTGCAGGCCACACCCCAGGGAAACTCCCTTTACATTGGATCAGGGATGTGACCTGAGCAAGGGTGTTATATCCCACCCTAATCCTCTTTAACATTATCTAATCTTGCCTTGTTAACCACAGGCAGAAATTAGAATTTACAACACACAGAAAAATCATATCAATTACAAAATGGAGGACAACCACACAATACTGGGAATCATGGCCTAGCCAAATTGATACACATATTTTGGGGGGACACAATTCAATCCATGACAAAGACCAAAGAAGACTTGACACCCTTGAGTTATGGCATTGGCTAAGAATGTTGAATACACCATGGACTGCCAAAAGGATGAACAAACCTGTCTTGGAAGAAGTACAGCCAGAACGCTCCTTAGAAGCGAGGATGGTGAGACTTCATGTGGTGTATTTTGGATATGTTATCAGGAAGATCTAGTCCCTAGAGAAGGAAATCATCCTTGGTAAGGTAGAAGGTCAGTGCAACGAGATGGATTGACACAGTGGCTGCAACATTAGGCTCAAGCGTAACAACAATCATGACGATGGTACAGGACCAGGCAGTGTTTCCTTCTGTTGCACATGGGGTCACTATGAGCTGGAACCGATTCTCCAGTGCCTAGCAACAACAACAGCAGGATGCTGAACACGTTTCCGCATAGCTTCCAGACTAAGATGGACTAGGAAGAAAGGCTCGGCCATCTACTTCTGAAAATCAGCCAATGAAAACCGTATGGATCACAACATTCCAATCTGCAGCTGATGGGAGGGATGGCGAAGGACTGGGCAGCATTCATTCCATTGTGCATGGGGTTGCCGCAAGTCCAGGGCTGACTCAATGGCAGCTAACAACAGCAACATATATTACTAATAAAGGTATTGCTATTTTCTCTGTGAGGGTTCCTCTCTCCCAATGGCCTACACAGATTGGCCATGAGCTTGTGGGGTGCTGGGGCCAGGGGTTGAAATTCCAGCGCTGCTATTTCTATTTGCTCATTTGTAAAACGAAAGCACTACAACATTTTTGTAGAGCTAGTGAGAATGTAGGCCCCTAGGTGGAGCAAACTGTTTGTGCTTAACTACTGACCTAAAGGTTGACAGTTGCAACCCACCCAGTGGAATTGTGGAAGAAAGACCTGGCAATCTACTTCCATAAAGATTACAGCCAAGAAAACCCTGTAGAGCAGTTCTACTCTGTCACACGTGGGGTTGCCATGAGTTAGAATAGCTCTGACAGCAACAGGTTTACTTTGATTTGAAGCCAGTTTTAAAACCTGTCCTTAACACTTGCCCACACTGCCTAGAGAGCAGAAGAGGGGGGCATCCAGGTAAGGAGAAAAATTGTTGCATCAGTGCCTCTTGGAGCCATGTTGGAGCCTGGTGCAAAATCTAATTTTTTCCAGAAGTAGATTTTGAAAATATTATTAATGGGTTTATTTCCATTAAAACCAGGAAAGTAAATTTATAATAAATTCCATTTGGGGTATGAATAAAATATTAAAATATAAAATAATGTTATGAATTTTAACAAACCTGCTTTTTTATTTTTCAATATTTTTTCAAGTTTGATGTTGTAGAGAAACTGATCATGAAAAAGAAGTACATGAAAACATGCATTAGGGGCACACATTTTTCCCTTTGCCTCAGGCTCCAATATGGTTCAGGGTGGCACTGTCAGATCCAGTCTTTATGTAAAATTCTGATATTTTGTTTGTCATGGGTATTTTTGCATTGATTTTGATTTTCTTAAATATTACATCAAAATATTATTTATTTTGGTTACTGGGTTTTTTGGCATCCCTTGGTGCAGGACCAAGTCCCTGGGTTGGCGATTCAAATCCACCCAGTAGTACAGTGGAAGAAAAGCCTGGAAATTTGCTTCCATAAAGATACAGCCAAGAAAACCCTATGGAGCAGTTTTACTCTGTAAACACATAGGTACACCCTGAGTCGGCATTGACTCCGTGGCAGTGGGTTTGGTCTTGGTTTGGTGGCATCGGGGAGCCACTGAAATATTTTAATATGAAATTATCAGAGTCAGATTTGTATCTCAGCAAAATCAGCCTGGCTGCAAACCAGAGGCAGGGAGACCCTGAATGAGGCTGATGTGTTAGTCACATGAGAAGGGATGAGGCCTGGCCTAGGGCAGGGGCTGTGTGGGTGAAGGCTGGGGCCGTGGGAGGGTGGGCAGTGGTATTGCCAGGGATGCCAGAAGGGAGCAACAGGAAACTGAGTCTGGGCAGACTTGGGAAGCCACTCAGGGTCTGTGGACACCATGGCTGGCATCGAGGGAAGCTGGGTATCTGCTGGGGAGACAGAGGCCAAGAAAGCAGCTGAGTTAACGTGCACAAAAAATAATAATAAATGCTTATTCTGCAACGTCCTGAGACCCTCTTTCTCGTGCCCTGTTACTCACTGCTGTTGAGTCAATTCCAGCGAGGGAGGGCACTTGACAGACACCTGCTAAAATCAAATGTGTGATCTTCTGAATTGCACAGGGCTCCCTGAGGGGGCCTGATTAACAACAGCAGGGCATCAGAGACAGTCAACAGCAGACCTTCCTCATTCAATTTCCTGTCACTGGCTCCGGTGGCAAGCTTTTCATTCCCAAGGACCTCCAGAACCTGAGACTCCCCTGCCTTGCTTATATGAAACTTAGGATTTCAGAAGCTGGCGATTTCACGTTTAAACCCTTCGACATAAATGCTATCACCACAAGCAGCACCCAAGATACCAACCCATTTTTCAGGCTTCAATGGATCTGCTGCAAATAATTTTCTTTGTCTTCCTCTTACTTAAATTTTACACCCACCGTCCTTCTCATCTGCCCCAGAAGGCAGAGTGGCTAGGCTAAGAATTTGCCTTCAAATTCTCACCCAGGAAACCCCAGGCCAGGTCAGTGCTGTGGTCCTAGGATTAGAGTGTCCAAGCCAGAAAGTCCTTAAAAATCATCTTAAAGGGAGGAAACATACCACAAAAGGGCTTGAAAACAAATGCTGAAAGTACCTGTAGTCATTACAGGGAAAACCGGGAAGCAACCCAGATGTCCATCAACAGGCGAGTGGACAAACAAATTGTGGTATCTGTATACAATGGACATGACTCAGCAACAAAATAGAACAAACTACTGATATGTGTACAACATGAATGAATCTCAAAAGTGTTATGTGACAGAGCCAGATTCGAAAAAGTACATACTGTACGATTCCACTTATGAGTTCCAAGCACAGGCAAAACTAATCTGTGGTGATAGATTTTAGAGCAGTGGTTACCTGGGGGCTGGGGGCAGAGAGATGAGGTAAGAAATATTGACTGGGAAGGGACACAGGGGGACTTTCTGGAATGATGGAAATGTGCCATATATTGATTTGAGTGGTAGTCACACTGGTATATACATATTAAAAATTCATCAAGCTGTACACTTAAAATTTGTGCGTTTTACTATATATAAATTATACCTCAATTGAAAAATAAATAATTTTTAAAAGAGGAAGTGATTGTGCACATGTGTCTGTGTAAATCTATGTAACTGGATGTTAAAATGCAAGTTATGACTGAAACCTAAAGCTATAGATCAACACTGTCCGGTAGAATTGTCTTCAGTGATGGAAATGTTCTCTATCTGTGTTGTCCAATATGGGAGCTCTGGCCACACGTGGCTACTGAGCACTTGAAATGTGGCTAATACAACTGAAGAACTGAACTTTTAACTTTATTGCATTTAAACTAATTCAGATTTAAGTATAAATAACCACATGTGGCTAACGGCTACCATTTGGGGCAGCACAGCATAGATCTCAGGTACCAAAGTGATTATCTTTCAAGGGTTTCGCAACCCTTGTTTGTCTATATATATAAAGTGACTAGAAGCTCACCCCTCTTCTGGAGAGTCCTGGGGCCCCTGTTTCCTAGTTTCCTAGTGTGTTTTGGAGTTGTGGGTCTTCAGGTGTTTTGGAGTTTCCTGTTTCCTAGTGTGGTTTGGAGCTGTGGGTCTTCAGGTGTCCCTTTAATGGCCTATCTTGGGTAGAAGTCCCTGTCCCTTTTAATATTGTACCATGCTACTCATTCCTTCTGCTCCATCCTGGCCCTGCAGCTGCTGTTTTCCCCACTCCAGCCAACAGGAGGAATGAAATGCAAAATCGTGCAATGGAGAGACCACCCTTTATTACCTTTCAGCCTGGATCTTCCCCGCTCCTCTTCACTGGGTAGCAGGAGGCAGACTAAAGCTTAGAAATCTGGGTTCTCTGGGAAAAGGCTCCCTCATATCAGGAAAAGAATCTGCTGCTCAGAGTTGTACCTTGTAACAGGAATATAAGTCTTTAATCAAACTGCGAAGACCTCACAGAGACCACACAACACAGGGAATGCGGTGAGAAATCAGGACTAGGTGCCCAGATAAACAGTCAGCATCAGCTGGGAGTGTGGTTGCCCTTTTCCAACCCAGACGTCTTTCTCTGGATTTGCTCACAGGGGATGCAGGTGAGCCCAAGTGTACAGGTGGGAGCATTAGATACCCTGCTTGGGAATATGGAGTCCCTGGGTGATGTAAATGGTTAAGTGCTTAGCTGCTAACCAAAAATCTGGTGTTTCAATTCTACCCAGAGGCACCTCGGAAGAGAGGCCTGCTGATCTACTTCCCAAAAAATCAGTCATTGAAAACCTTATGGAGCAAAATGGGCAAAGGACATTCAAATGGCCACCAAACACATGAAAAAATGCTCAGCGTCCTTAGCCATCAGAGACATGCAAATCAAAACTACAAACAGATATCATTTCACTCCCACTAGGATGGCTAAGATTAAAAAATAATAATAATAACAAAATAACCAATGTTGGCGAGGATGTGGGGAAATTAGAACCCTTACCCATTGCTGGTAGGAATGCAAAATGGTACAGCTGTTATGGAAAATAGTGTGGCAGATCCTCAAAAAACTAAAAATAGAACTACCATATAACCCAGCATTTCCACTTCTAGGTGTATACCCAAAAAGACTTGAAAGCAGGGACTTGTACACTAATGTTCACTGCAGCACTATTCACAACAGCCAAAAGGTGGAAACAACCTAAATGCCCATCAAAACATGAATGTGTAAACAAAATATGGTGTGTACATACAATGGAATACTACTCAGCCGGTAGGAGAAATGAAGTCTTGATACATGCTGCGATATGGATGAAGTTTGAAGACGTTATGCTGAGTGAAATAAGTCAGTCACAAAAGGACAAATATTGTATGACTTCACATACATAAAAAGACAAGAAAAGGCAAGTGTATAGAGAACAAAGTTTATTAGTGGTCACCAGAGGCAGGAAGGAGGGGGAAGGGAGGGTTAACAGTGATAGAAATATCACATTGATTAAGGGTATGGTTGCACAGCCAGTTATTGTAATTGTTGTCAATAAATTGTACAACCGTACAAAGTTGAATTGGCAAAAGTTGTGATAGATATATTTACAACAACAACATCAAAAAAAAAAGAGTAGCTGCTGAGGCTACTTATATACAACCAAACACTCCATGGAATTTGGTTCCTTGGTTTGGAGGTTTAGGATCATCCTATGTGATGGTTCATCCCAGTTAATTGGCCTAATAAAGTGTTTAGTGCTTCTGTTCTTCCTCCTAGTTCATTGCTTAGGCCCTGGGGTCTTAAAAGCTTGCTATCAGCCATCCAAAGCACATCCATTGGTCTCTATTTACCTGGAGCAACAATGGAAGAAGGAGAGTCAGGAATAGGAGGAGAATATGGAATGCATGGCTAATTGCCTCCATGAACAACTGCTTCCTTTGCCATGAGAGCAGAAGAACTGGATGGTGCCCGGCTACCATTACTAAACATTTTGATCAAAGATTCCATAGAAGAATCCTGATCAAAAGGGGTGAAAGCAGAACAGAATTTCAAGTTCTCATGGACTCCAGACTCTCTGGAGCCATGATGGTTGGTTAAACTCCTGAAACTATTGTCCTCAAAAAATCTTTAAACCTTAAACCAAAAGTATCCCCTGAAGTCTTCTTAAAACCAAACAATAGTTTAGTGTAACTAGTAAAAAAGGTGTGCCTTGAGCATTATGCTCTTTTAAGAACTATCTATATGGGATCAAATTGACAACAGCAATTTGAGAGATTAGATAGAAACCTTAGGGGCAGTGAATTTATGTTAATGGGGAAGGAACAACTCAGAAAAAGAGGGTGAGAGTCATTGCACAACTCAAAAAATGTAATCAATGTCACTAAACGGTACATGTAAAAACTGTTGGTTGGTGTATGTTTTCTTGTGTATATCCTCAACAACAACAACAAAATAAATAAAGTTAATTGAAAAAACCATATGGAGCACAGTTCTACTCTGGCATGCATGGGGTCATCATGAGTGGGAATTGACTCTATGACAATTTGGTTGGTCGGTCGGGGAATCTGTAGATAGTGAGTCAGGAGTGGCTCCTGCCCTCAAAGAAATTACGCTACAAAGAACTTGTATTGAAACCCAAGTCAGAATTTGAGGAAAGGGGTCCAGATGCCCACCTACCTGCCGAGGTAGGTGGTCAGAAAAGGGAAGTATCTTCCCAAGTTGGGAATTCAGAGAAGGCAGAGGTGGGGTTAAATTATTTTTATATGGAGAGAATTTGAGCATGAAAGATGGGGTGGCATCCTTCTAGATGTCAACACAGCATGAGCACAGGCTAGGAGAAGGGCCCATACTAGCGTGGCACTTTGATTTTTTATTCCTCTCTCCCTCTTCCTTCTCGGATTTTTTTCCCTGCTGCCTAAGGAGAATGGGTGGGGGGCTTCCTCTGAGGCTACCATGTCAGCCCCGGACTGGCTTTTCAAGTGAGGGACTGCTGGTACTTCTCGACCACAGCCAATACCTGCCCCCCTCCCCTGACTCTGTCTGCTCATCACTAGCACTCAATACAATTTTTTTAAACAAATTAACGGGTGAACAAATGAACAATTCAAAGAGGGCCTACAGAGCAGCTGAATTTCATCTGGGAAGGACGTCCTCCATGCCGGGAGGCACCGATCTACAAAAGGGACTTGCTTCTGGTCCACCCAGGACTCTGCCTCCAAGGAAAAAGTGACCCATAAAGTATGTTTGTGCAGTAAAACAAATGATCTTGGTGTCAATTATTTAGAAACAAGCCTCTAATGTGAACAATCAGAAGTGAGGAAAAATCAATTCACTTCTTCTCATTGTGTAGAAATGGAAAACAATCTTCATTTTACTCTAGCCCCAGGGAAAAAAGAGCAAATTAACGGTCCCTTTCAGGGCCTCCCTGACTACCTCTCTGCCCAGGGCCTGGCTCAGGAAGGCTCGCTCTGGTTAGATGGGCTAGGTAGGTTCTGATCTCAGGCCTGAAATCTTTGAATGATTTCAGGTTGCACATACACACACACACACACATGCACCCCACATAGAGGTGTACCTGTGTGTTCTAGTGTGCCTTAATGCATGTACATGTATGTACATCCACACCTGCAAATATGTGTGTACATGCCTAAACATAAGCACATTTGTCTACTACACACATGCATTGCAAAGATGCCACATGTGTGCAGCCATGTGTGTGCAGCCACATGTGTGCACACATGAACATCCACACACATGCATGTAATACATGAGCACAGACCCTGCACCCACTCACTCACAGAAGTACTCACCGTTAGGTCCTCTGACACGTGAAGCCTGCTGAATTAAATTGCACCATGTTGTTGGGTTGTGATCAGCTCATAAAGGAACATATGGAAAGTTCACAGCCCTCCCAGGGATTGCCTAGCTTCTGCTTCACTGTTGGGTCACCTAAGGGTCTTCTCTCCCTCAAGGATATTTGAAGTCTTATGGAGACACACGCAATTAGAACACCACACATGTACACACACATAAGCACACAACCAGAAATAGGCATTGTATTTTTTTCGTATGATTTAATGGCTTAAAACAACATAAATTTATTATCTGAGTGTTCTGGAGGGTATAAGTCCAAAGCGCATCTTCCAAAACTCAAAACCATTGCCACTGAGTATATTCTGACTCATAGCGACCCTATAGGACGGAGTAGAACTTCCTCGTAGGGTTTCCAAGGCTGTAAATCTTTATGGAAGCAGACTGCCACATCTTTCTCCCAAGGAGTGGCTTGGGGTTGGAACCACCAACCTTTTAATTAACAGCTAAGCACTTAACCACTGCGCCATCAGGGCTCCCTAAACAGGTCTTTAAAAAAAGATGTTCGCATTCCTTCTGAAGACTCTAGGAAGAATCCATTTCTTTGCCTTTTCTACCTTCTAGAGGTCCCTGGGAAACCCTGGTGGCATAGTGGTTAAGTACTACTGCTGCTAACCAAGAGGTCAGCCGTTCAAATCCACCAGGCACCCCTTGGAAACTCTGTGGGGCAGTTCTACTCTGTCTTATAGGCAATGGGTTTTTTTAGTTTAGGGGCCACCTGTATTCCTTGGATCATAGTCCCTTCCTCCATCTTTAAAGCCGGAAGCAGAGCCTCTTTAAATCTCTCTCTGACTCTAACTTTTCTGCCTCCCTCTTCTACTTAGAGGGACTCTTGTAGTTACATTGGGCCCACCTGGATAATCTGGGATGATCTCTCCATCTCAAGGTCAGTTGACTAAACTAGTGATTTTAATTCTATATGTAGCCTTAGTTCCCCCTTGTCACGTAACATAGCGTAGTCACTGCTGCCAGGGATTAGGACATGAACATCGTTGGGGGTCCATTTTTCTGCCTACTGCACTTACACACTTACACACAGTCCCAGTAAAGAGGACAGAGACACTACGAGTTAGAGGCAGAGAAGCTTTCTTGTTAAGAGCTGGCTTTAGAGTCAAATCCACCATCAAGTTCCAATCTTGGCTCTACCTCTTATAGCTGAGTGACCTCAGGCATGTTTCAAAACCTCTTTAAGCCTCCATTGCATCTTCTGTAAACAGAAATAACAGCACCTACATTACGGGATTATTATAAAGATTGAATGAGATAAGACATGCAAAGTGACTGGTGGAATGTTTAACCATCAGTCACTATTGCTGTGAACCAACCCATAAAATCTTACAGGCAGCATCCTAAACTTGGTCTTTTCTCCAAGGCTGTGTTGTCATGGCCTTACCTTTGGCTGGTGAGAAATCACATCATTTTTCAACCCTGTAAATTCTGGGCTCTCTAGCGTTCCTGGAAATTCTGCTTGCCAATTGGTCAGTTCTTGCTTGAGCTTATCGTTTTCCAATGCAATTAGCTGCAGCCAGCAAAACTTTCCACATGCAGCCTCAAAATCTCCTCACCTAACGTGACAAATTCTTAACATTATTCCAAGTGCCAGTTTTACCAGATGTTTTACCGCTGCATAACATGAGTGCTATTTTACCAGCCTCTAATAATACTTTTCTTACCACCGGCCACCCAGTCTCAGAGTCAATGCCACATACTTCAAATTTTTGTATGAGAGCGTTCTGCTTCAGGTACCAATTTCTGTATCAGTTAGCTATTGCTGCGTAACAACAACACCATCTCACTGTCATACAACAAGCACTTGTTTCTCACTCATTTGTTTGTGGATTGGATATTAAGGGGAAAGAATAAGTGCTTGGTGAACAGTAATTTCATCTAGCACACTAAGACGTAACGTGTTTTCAATAAATGCCAGCCGTTATTAACTATTATGTCAGTTCTAATCCAGTGACTGTTAAATAGTAGATACGTAGAAGAACTGGTTTTTAACCCCAATTCCATCATTGCCTCATTAAGAGGCCTTAAGAAAATCACTTAACCTCTCTAGGCCTTGGTTTTCCTCCTTTGAAAAGTGAGTTCAGCAGGACTAGAAAGTCAAATACTCTATTGTTACTCATAATAGCCACAACAATGAACCCAAACATACTGTCTTGGTCATCTAGTGCTGCTATAACAGAAATACCACAAGTGGATGGCTTTAACAAAGAGAAATTTATTTTCTCAGTCTAGCAGCCTAGAAGTCCAAATTCAGGGTGTCAGCTCTAGGGGAAGGCTTTCTCTCTCTGTCAGCTCTGGAAGAAGGTCCTTCTTGTCAATCTTCTCCTAGACTAGGAGCTTCTCTGCACAGGAACCCCAGATCTAAAGGACACGCTCTGCTTCCAGTGCTTCTTTCTTGGTGGTATGAGGTCCCCCTTTCTCTCTGCTCACTTCTCTCTTTTATACCTCAAGAGATTGCCTCAAGACACAATCCAGTCTTGTAGATTGAGTCCTGCCTCACTAACACAACTGCCACCCATCCTCCCTCATTAACATCATAGAGGCAGGATTTACGACATATAGGAAAATCACGCAATACTGGGAATGATGGTACAGCCAAATTGATACACACGTTTTTGGGGGGACACAATTCAATCCATGACACCTACCAGTGATCATAAAGATGGCATCCTATTGTACATAAAGTTGCCATGAATCGGAGCCAACTGGACAGTAACCAACAACGACAGCAAGAGTACCAAATATCTGATATAACTATCACCACACCCCTCCACCAGGGCACATGGTAGACTCACAAATAGATCAAGGCACTCTTTTCCTCTGAATCTGACTTCAAGCTCAGCATTGCTCTCCAGAAGGTGTTCCAGACGGCTACCACCAAAATGGTTTGAAGTTTTTCCACTACCAGATGAATGATGTTTGCCATCCTTCACAAAAGTTGCCACGTTAGAGCAAGATGTAACGTTGGTTATCATCCAGTTCAAACTCCAATATTTACAAATGCAGGACTTAAGGCCCAGAGAGAACAAACAATATGCCTAAAGGCACACAGCCAGTTAATGGAAGACCATGCCCAGAACCTAGGCTGGGGCTCCTTTTAAACCACATAGCTAGAAAGGGATGACACCAGGTCTCCATCCTAGGTCTTCCAATTCCAAGAACTTCCCCTCTACCAGGATGTCTCACAAGCATGAAGCTGAGGGAAGTGATGCCATGGAATGTGGAGAGGGGGTTTTTACCATTCCTTGGAAGGAGTAAAGCAGGTTGGCATCAAGTCGATTCTGACTCATGGAGATCCCACGCGTGCCACAGTAGAGATGTACCCCATAAGGTTTTCAGTGGCTGATTTTTTGGATGTAGATCACCAGGCCTTTCTTCTGAGGCCTGTGGGTGTACTTGAACCTCCAGCCTTTTGGTTAGCAGCTGAGCACGTTAACCTTTTGCACCACCTAGAGACTCCTTAGAGGGAGTCAAAGAAACAAACAAACAAAAAACCAAACCCGTTGCCGTCGAGTCAATTTCAACTCATAGGACCCTATGGAAGAGAGCAGAACTTCCCCATAGGGTTTCCAAGGCTATAAATCTTAACGGAAGCAGACTACCACTTCTTTCTCCCACAGAGCAACTGGCAGGTTCAAATCACTGACCTTTCAGATAGCAACCGAGCGCTAAACCACTATGACACCAGGGCTCCATTTGGAAGGAGTAGACAGCCCTAAAAAAGGTACAACCCTTGGACTGCCTTTTCCAAAAAAACGATGCTCTTTCTTCCCGTGGCTCTACCCAACATCTCGTCTTCATAGACTTAAAAGCCATCAAATCAATAAATGAAAGTAAATAAGTTAGATAATACAAAGAGCCTGGATAGCACAGTGGATAAAACCTCAAACCGGAGTGGGATCCCCTGGATTTGAATCCTGACGCCACACACTTACTAGCTGTATAACGTTGGGCAAGTCAAAAATCAGTTAGCTCTCTGTCTCCCTTTCCTCATCTGTAAAATGGGAATGCTAATAATGTTGTTGTCACCGTTGTTAGATGCCATCAAGTCCATTCCAACTCATGGCAACCCTCTGTACAACAGAACGAAACACTGCCCGGTCCTGCGCCATCCTCGCAATCATTGTTATGCTTGAGCCCATTATTACAGCCACTGTGTCACTCCATCTTGTCAAGGGTCTTCCTCTTTTTGGCTGACCTCTACTTTACCAAGCATTATGTCCTTCTGCGGGGACTGATTCCTCCTGATAACACGTCCAAAGTATGTAAGGTGAAGTCTTGCCATCCTTACTTCTAAGGAGCATTCTGGCTGTGCTTCTTCCAAGACAGATTTGTTCGTTCTTTTGGCGGTCCATGGTATATTCAATATTCTTCGGCAACACCACAATTCAAAGGCATCTGTTCTTCGGTCTTCCTTATTTGTTGTCCAGCTTTCGCATGCATATGAGGCAATTGAAAACACCATGGCATGGGTCAGGCGCACCTTAGTCTTCAAGGTGACATCTTTGCTTTTTGAAACTGTAAAGAGATCTTTTGCAGCAGACTACCTCAAAATGGTTATGAAGATTAAATTAACGTGTGTGTGTGTGTGTGTGTGTGTTAGTTACCTAGTGCTGCCGTAACAAAAACACCACAAGTGTTTTGCTTTAAAGAACAAAAGTTTATTTTTTCACATTCTGAAGGCTAGAAGTCCAAATCAGAGTCCTGACCGTATCTGTTCCTTCTGTGAGTCTCTTTCTTAGTTTCTGGTGTCTGCCAGTAATCCTTGGCATTCAGTGGTGTTCCTTGATGTCTATCTCCCCCTGCTCCCCTGCCACCGTGTGTGTATGTGTGTGTGTGTGTGTGTGCGTGTATGTGTGTATGCGTGTCTATTCTGGTTTTTTAATAACTCAGAAGTGATTAGGTTTAGGATCCAACCTACACTGATGTGGCCTCATTAGCATAACAAAAGAAAGCCTTATTTGCAAATAAGATCACATCCACAGGCAGACCAAAAACCAAACCTTATCCGTTGATGTCAAGTCGATTCTGACTCATAGCAACTCTATAGGACAGAGTAGACCTGCCCCATAGGGTTTCCAAGAAGCGGCTGGTGGATTCAAACTGCTGACTGTTTGGTTAGCAGCCAAGCTTTTAACCAGTGCACCACCAGGACTCCTCCATAGGTATTAGGGCCAGAAATTCAACACATATTTTAGGGAGAACACAATTCAATCTATAACAATATGTACTAGGTAATACGTATATATACGTGTATATCTATAGTATGTATGGAGCCCTGGTGGTGCAGTGGTTAAGAACTTGGCAGTTCAAATCCACTAGCTGCTCCTTGGAAGCCCTATAAGGTAGTTCTAGTCTGTCCTATAGTGTTACTATGAATCAGAATCAACTAGGTGGGTTCAAACTGCCAACCTTTCGGTTAACAGCTGAGAGCTTAATCGTTGTACTACCAGGGATCCTTATATAAGCATTAGTTATTATCATTTTATCTCCTTAAAATCAGGGAAAAAGCACCCATTTGGAAAACCATGCTCGGCGCAGCTCTGCTTTCACCTAGCAGTACTCTGCCGCCTCGCTGACTAAATGAACTTAAGGCCCCTCAGTCGCCTCTAAGATGCCATGATTTCTAGTACATCGTACGGACATAGCAGTGAGAGAAACCCCTGAGGAAAACTACTTTGACCCTTCAAAGAGACTAGGACTCAATTTTCAAGGAGGGCCCACATTTTTTTTAGAACCAGCTTTCAGCAGGAAGAAGCTACTGAGCCCAAAGTTTCAGAGGTCTTTTCTGCTGGTTTGTGTGACTCATTTAGAGCAATGGTGATAAATGAGGGACGATGGTGGAAGCTGGGGAAAGGCAGCAAATCCTTGCTTCAGGTCAGGGGAGAACAACGCACCACTGTTTGCGGTGGGTTGCTGGAGGAAATGCTTCTTGCTTCGGAGTCATTTGTAATTAACTCAACCTGGGCTGAAAAACGTTGTATATATAAAAATGTTATACTACCTGGCTAATAATAAAGCGTTAGCAGATGCTGCCGGGATGAAGATTGTTATTAATGACTCTGAGGGGGAAAAAAGGTTTGTGGGAAATGCTTGATTCAGAGGGAGGACACGGTTGCTGATCAAATGCCGCCTGTTGGGCTGGCACAGCGTTGAAGGCGTATAGTAAGGCCTGAGAAGCAGAAACACAGGGTGTGCATAAGGACCTAGGCAGATCAAGCCCACCCGGTGCAAACTATCCTCCCACAGTGGGGACGTCAAGCCCTCACCTGCACCTCTCTGGCATGGAGACTGAGTCTGGATTCCCATGTCTGACTAGTGCTGATTCCTTGGAGGTCTGGGGCCTCCTTCCTTCTGTGCATACCTGAAGGACATCTGGGCCTAACCACAGTCTCAGCAGGAGGAGCGACAATGGGATTTGGGGCTGGAAACATTTTCTGGGTGCCCACTCTGTGCTAAATTCTCAACTCTCACAAGAACACTCCAAAAATTCAACCCTCGGGAGCAACAAACGAGTCTGACCCTTCTTCCCCCCAGCACCCTTCAAGTAATTGAGGCTTGTGAGACACCACACCCAAATCTGCTTTTGCATAAATCAAAAGGCTCCCATTCCTCCAGCACCCTGCCTGGGACTGGATAGGGCAGTGCAGTGCTGGATAGTTCCATGCTTTGTGGTGTGGAGCTTTAGCACAATGCCGGACAGCGCAGTGCTGGATGGCACAGTAGGTAAGCCAGTTTGAATCAGGTTTTCTCTTATTTGCAGCCAAAGTCATCCCAACTGATGTATCACCTCTCATAAAAATAAAATTATCCCAAATGGCCATGCTTCATACTCAACTTTCTCCGCTCTGCAAGCTCTTCTTCCACCCTACCTGATGACAAGTTGAAGACCCTGGTGAAGGAATGAGCACCTCACTCCCTCTGGGCCGGTGGAGCTCTTCCCTGGGAATTTCTGTACTTGTGTCCTAGAGTGTCAGCACCTTTGGTGTTTAAAGCTGTGAGAAGTACTACTCAGAGCTGCCATGTGTCCTGCCACATTGAAGGAAGTTGTCCATCATGGAGACAGCAAATGAAACCAACATGCCCAAGTGGCAAAGACAAGGTGTGGAGAGACACAGAGGTAGAGAAAGATACAGAGAGATGACAGATAGATAGATTGGTTAATTTGATATGGTATGATATGATAGACATGACATGGTCTGATATGATGTGACATGACATGATATGATATATGACACGACATGATATGGTAAAGATAGACCTGTTGGCGTTCAAGCCCCTGGTTCCAGTTTTTCCTGAAACCCAGATGCTTCGCTGCCCTCCCCACAGCTTGACTTATCTGCCTTCCTAGGATTCTAGAAACCAATAAATTAATCTTCTATGCTTCAGCTTGCTTCAAGTTGGCTTCTGTAATTTTCAGTCTGAAAAATTCTAAAAACATGTGCTCTACACCCTATCCTCTGATATCATCCATGATGAATTCAACATCCAAGATCTCTTCTAACATCCCAGCTTACTGTTTCCAACCTTTTCAACTCCAGTGACACCCTCCTCTATTCTACTGCCTCCCAGGCCTGGGACTCTGCCATAACTCTGAGCTCTTCCACCTCTCCCCTCCTAGACACAGCTGTGCTATAGTGTGCAATGCACTAGACTTACAATCAGAAGACTTAGAGTCACATCCAAGCTCTTGAGGGATGATTTGAGCTTGGAAACCAAACTTACCTATTTCCACAGGCCAATAGCCTAACTCCTGTTTCACATATCTCCCTACAAATTCTGGACCAGTCAATGCTCCCCGGGACACCTTGGGAACCCTTGAACCTATGCCCTATATGGTCTAGTCTTCTATGGACCAGGACCTTATCCTTTCACCCATCTCCAGGTCTCAGACTACTGAGATTTTCAGGAATTCAAATAAGCATCACATGAAAGTATTTCTCAATAATTCATTTCACATTTATTGCGCACCGATAATATGGAACACACTGGTAGGTCAGAGATTGGTCAAACCCAGTTACTGCCTTTTCCAAGCTCTCAGTCTAGTGGGGGATCCATGCTATAAGCAAATAATATCAACACAGTAAAATAAGCCCTGTGTTTAAACCCAAAGTATTATAACAGCCCAGTGGAGAAGTAGCCACTAGGGAAGGCTCCCTGGTGTTGGTGACTCCTAAGTTTAGTCTTGAAGAATTACTAAGAGCTTGGAGGCAAAAGCTATTCCAAGCAGAAGGTAAATGCAAAGGTCTGTTCATTCCTCATTCAACAAATATTTATTGAGCACCTACTAAGTGACAGACATTGCTATAAGCACAGAGGATTCAGCAGTGAACACAACTCTGCCTATCCCTGCCCCTGCCCAAATCAGCCCCTAAGCTTCCCCTCAACGGAGGGTATGAAAAACCATGGCACATGCAGAGAACTGTTTCACATCTTAGTCACTTGGGAATCTTCCCTCTCCCTAACCCCAGCCAGCAAGGGGCATTGATTCACAAACCTTTACATGAGTAACACTTCAAATGTACCCCTGCTCAGTGTCATCTTATTAGTCTCAGGCTGTTTTTCCACCCTATCAGGATCTTTGCAAATAGTGAGTAACCACGCCACGTTTTAGTTATCACTTCCAGGTCTGCATCACCTGCAAAGTCAACAAACCACCTGCCCCCTGCATCTTCACCCGAGTCACTCACAGAAGTATCAGACACATGGTGCTGCCCTGTGTCTCATAAGCATCGTGTGTCAGACGCATCATGCTAACCAAGCACAGATGTCCTCCCCCGGCATCGAACAATCCTTCATTCAACAACCCCAAAACTCTGGCGAGGTGCTTGTCATTGTTTTATTGCTAGACATGTGAAGGTAACTAGCTCTGCCCTTGACAAGTTCAATATCTAGCTAGACTTACAAAGGAGGCAGCCACTAACCTGGCAGAGAAAGGCAGGAAATATTTCTGAAAAAGGGGGACATTTAGGCTGGCTCTTAGCAGACACACAGGAGTTCGCAGCATGGAGAAATGGAAAAGGACATCTTTGGGGAGGGAACAGTATGTGCGAAAGCTTGATGCATTTGGCAATCTGTGAGTACCTGGGTGGGGCTGCAGCTTGGGGAACAGAGGGGATTGGAAAGGTGGGCAGGGGCCAAGGGGTGAGGGGCTATGTTTCAACACTCCATGTGTGTTTTAAACCCATATCATGAAATCCACAGCACATCCTGAAAAGCCACCTAGTTTTACTGTGGGGCTGAGTGTGCCTGAGGTTCCAAGTAACATCATTTCTTAATAAATAATTCAAAGCCCTGTCTTCCTGGGTCCACAGATGCCTTCACATTCAAGGAACACTGATTTATGGGCACTTAGCTTTCAAACACAAAAGGCTCTGATTTCATGTATTTTAAAAAAGCAGACACACTCAGGATTTACTACATCGATAGTCACGTCCAGAAAATGAGAGCAAGGAGGAGCAGTGGGCTATTTGATATAAATATAGAGGGATCCTCCTGCCACCTGCCTCCCCATCTCTCTATCATTGGGGCAGAGAGGCACAAGAGTGTTTTTGTCAGCCCCAATGCTTCCCTATTATAGCTCAGCCCTTTTGCCTCACAGATGGAAAACTGTCTAAAACCACACAGGAAGACTGGCAGAACCAAACCATGTGAGCTCTGCATCCCAGAAAGGTGCACTTTCCACTTCTTTGAGGACTCACCAGTTTTGGCAAATGTAAGGTATTTGGGTCTGTAGGCTTCTCCATGGAGACAGCGTGGCTGAACAGAAAACAGATCCTAAAGTTAAAGGGCTGAGAGTTCAGCTTCTAGTTCTGCTGCCCACCCACTGCCTGATCGCATAGGAAGGTAGTTCATCTCTCCATGCCTCCGCTTTCTCGTCTCTCAAATGGGGGTCAAAATGAGTAAGTGTCATGAGGATTAGAGAATAGTCTAAGGGTGCTCCTTGTATACACTCTCATCGTCACAAATTGTGCTGAAGGGGCTTTAAGTCTTTTTCTATGGGCTCTCTCTCTCTTATGTATTGTTTTTATATGTCTATGGTGTGAAATAGGAGCCAGGTGGTGCAGTGGTTAAGCTCTTGGCTATTAATTGAAAAATCAGCAGTACGAACCCACCAGCAGCTCCAGCAGAGAAATATGGGACAAACTGCTTCCATAAAGATTACAGCCTTGGAAACTCTATGGGACACAGTTCTACTCTGTCCTACAGGTTGCTGTGAGTCGGAATCGGCTCGAGGGCAACGGAGCAATGGAGTATGGTGTAAGGCAGGGATTAACTTACTTTTGTACTAACATCTTGATCATATACAAAGTTAGATGGATATTTCTTTAGTCCAGAAGTGATAAGATGAGTCAAACTAGTTCGGCTAAGGATGAGGAAACAGGCTTTATTACACAGTCAGGGAGAATATAATTGGTACCTCATTTGGGCAATTTAAATATAAATTGAAAATATAGATACCCTAAAATCCTGTGATCTCAGCTCTGGAACCCTACCTTACAGAAATACTAGCAGGAACATGTAAATTCCACGGTGGCAGCGTTGTTTGTAATGGCAAAAAAAGAAGAAATAATTTAAATGTCTTTCCATAGCTGAATGAATAAATTGTAGTACATCTATACAAATAATATTCTACGCAACCTTTTTTTTTAATGCACCCATATGTACAGACTTGGAAAGAAGTCCGCAGCACATTGTAAAGTGAAAAAAGAAGATTTGGCACAATATGCAGAGTGTTAATACACGTTTTGGATTTTAAAAACCATATATATAAAATAAATAAATAAAAACCACATATAATAAGAACAGCTAATGATTGCTTCGACACTTACTCTTTGCCCTACGTTTATCTAAATATTTGCCCTTTACAACAACCTCATGAGATAGGTGCTTTTATCCCATTTTACAGATGAGGAAACTGAGGTTCAGAGAAAGTTAAGTCATTTTTCCAGGGATGTGGAACTAGTAAGTAGTGGAGCCCAGAATTGGGCCAGGCAGTCTAGCCCCTGAGCCGGCACTCTCAACCACTACTGCACATGTTGGTGTGGTTATTAGGAGCTGCCCAGTCAGTTTCAATCCATAGCAACCCTACAGGACAGAGTAGAAGTGCCCCATATGGTTTCCAAGGAGCAGCTGGTGGATTTGAACTGCCGACGTTTTGGTTAGCAGCCATAGCTCTTAACCATTATACCACCGGGGCTCCACTACTCCACATAAGAATAGAAAAAAGCCCCAAACTGGGAGAAGGAGGAGGGGATTTTCTCTGCTTGCTTTATCCATTTCTCTATTGTTTGGATTTGTTACAATGAGCATGTAATCGAAAAATAAAAATTTTATAAAAGCACCCAACCATGTGGAAACCTTGCCTGGGATGGGAGCCAAGGGAGGGTGGAGGGAACCACAGACACATTTCTCAGGCTGGGCCAAGCTCAAACCTGGCTATACTCGGATCCCCCAAAACACAACCTTTTCACCAGCAAGGAGAGGTTTGGGGGCTGGTACCAGCTTTGGCCTAAGACAACCAAAGTGCAAGTCCCATTTCCACCACCTACCTGCTCAGCGGGCTTTGGCAAGTATCTTAACATTTCTGAGCCTCTACTTCTTACCCGCAAAAGACTAGGACCACCATTAGGGGCTTGCTGTGAAGACTGGCAAGAATGACTAGAACAGCGTGGTCCATAAGTGATGGCTGTTATATCCACTCAGCTCCAACCTCTCCGCAGCTGTGGCCCCTGGGAACCTGGTATCCCAAGAACTAAGTCAGAGGTCTTCTGGCTGATGTCACCTGGGGAGATTTTATTGTCACACAGTGTCTACATCCAACCCTCAGTTCCAAAGTCAACTCACAGAGAGGATTTCACTGAATTGAATTGTTATGAGTTGGAAAGCCCAATGAATTCTCAAGTCCTCCCCCTACCACCACCACCAATTCTAAGCCCACTCCCATTCTGAGGAACTAAAGAGACAGAAAGAGAGATTTCTGAGCCCGTCTTGCCTAAATGATCTAGTCTCAGCCTTTGCTGCTCCAACTCTGGCCAGATGTTTAGAAGAAGCAAGCTGTGTCAAGTTTCCCTCTCAGAGGTCTGGGAACCACCCAAGCTATCTCATGCAAACCTGGGCCCTAAGAAGAACAAAGTCATGATGTTGATTTTTCTACCTTCAGAAACCTGGACTTGAAGGTGCATCAGCGAATGGGGGAGAGAGAAGGGCTAGGAGGTGCTGTGACCGCTACTCAACATGACTTTAATGTTGTTGCTGTCAGCTGGCGTCAAGTCGGCCCCCAACTCGTGGTGAGCACATGCACCAAGGAATCAGGCCGTTGTGATCCACAGGGTACCCACCAGCTGATTTTTGAAAGCAGATCACAAGGCCTTTCTTCCCAATCCATTTCAGCCTGGAAGACCTGCTGAAACCTGTTCCGCATCACCCAACATAGAAGCCTCCACCGACAGATGGGTAGTGGCTAAGCTTGAGGCACACTGGCTGGAATCGAACCAGTGCCTCCTCCTGCATGGAGGGTGAGAATTCCACCACTGCCCTTGACTTTAACAGTAAAAAAAAAAAACCTCCAAATATTGCTTGCAAGGATCGGATTATCTAGGTAATTACTGGACTCTCCACTGCCCCCTAACTGCAGACCTATCTTATAGCTAGAGCAGTCTCCATTCTGGAAGGTCCTCGTGAAGGCTGCATGATGGTATATAATCTCCCAAGCAGCTTCGTTTCTCGCTATTGTGCATTTCTACAGACACTTCGTTTAATGACCCCCTTTCTGAAGCGCAGCAATGGTGCCAAATGGTACTTGCATTTCCAGGAAAGCAGCCAAACTCATTAAGTTAATAAAGGAATTTAGCTATATGGGGATGCCTCCTTCACATACATTCCTGATCCCATGCTCTCACAACTCGTCGGCGGCCATTAAAGCTCTGCTCCACCTGCAAAGCCCTCACCCCACTGAGTCTCCACATTGGCCCTGTGCGGCTAGGGAGGTCTGTGCACACCACGGGCAAGCTTGGGATGCACATTTCTAGGCCAGGCCAGCCCTGACTTCTCTGCCACGTCTGTTCCCAAAGCAGCTCACCAAGGCACCTCTCTCTAAGCCTGAGTGAGCCCCACTGGGACCCTACAGATGACTCTCAAGCAGGGGGACAGGCCCCAACTATCTGCTCGATTTTGACAGCTGCACTATTTGCGCCCACAAGCCTGGGGTGGCAGGAAAGAGCTGTCAGCCGAGCTATCAAAGATGAGCCTCCTGCATCGTCTCCAACCGCGCCCCTCAGTGCAGCCAGGGTGGTGGTGTTAGCTGCCATGGACTTGACCCCTGACCAGGGACGGAATCAACCAGTAAGCGAGGTACGCACCGGCTTACCTTAAGCAAGGTACCTACAGGCTTACTTGTGTGTGCCTACTAATCTGTAGTGAGTGTTTTCACATGTATTTCTCCTGGTCCTCCCTAGCTCCCCCACCCCCGCAAGGGTGGAATAAATTACAGGAACTCAATTGTTTCCTCAGTGTATGCTGTCTGCTTATGATGGCTCGGGGCTCCCAAGCAAGTGGTAATACTAACAGAGCCTCTTTATTTATAGATGTGGTTTTGCTTCCATAGTGTTCTCTAATGTGCGGGGTACCCCCATACACACACGCCCCTTTTCTTCTGAATGGTGACGTGGTAAAAAAACAGGTGAAGTTGTTCACTACAGATTAGTAAACACACACGCGTAAGCTGGTGCATACCTTACTGGGTAATCCAGCCCTCCCCTGACCCATGGCGACCCCGTGAACAAAAGAATGAAACGCCGCCTGATCCTGCGTCATTCCCATGACTGATTTCAGATCCGACCTTTGGATCCACAGGGCTTTCACTGGCTGATTTTCCGAAGTAGCTTTCCTTGTCTTTCTTCTTGTTCATCTTAGTCTAGAAGCTCCGCTGAAACTTGCTCAGCATCATAGCCACAAACAAGTCCTCGTTGACAGGCAGGTGGTGGTTGCTCACGAGGTGCAGTGGCTGGGAATTGAACTCGGGTCTCCTGCATGGAAGGCAAGAATTCAGCCTCTGAACCATCACTGCTCTCACAGACAGGGTAATCTGTCTAACACATAAGCCCGATTATGCACCCGTCCACCATATTCCCTTGTCAGCTCCCCCATTGCCCACAACAGACCAGATCCAACTCCTAGTGCAGCAGCAGCAGCAGGCTTTTCAGGACTCCCTTCGTCACCACCTACCGCTCCAGCCTCCCCTGTAACCACTCAGTCCTGCACCTCCACAGCTCACTCCAGCTCCCCAAACATACCTTGCCCTCTCTCACTCCAGGTCTTTGAGTATCTCCTTCTAGATGTTTGTGTTACCTTTCCTCACCCTCACTGCTTCCTCTGGTTTTGGCTAACTGCAACTTATCCTTCAAGATTCCATTCAGAAATCCCTTCCGGCTAAAGAAGCCTTCCCTGTCCTCCCAAATTTGCCTAAGTTAAATGTCCTCCTCCCTCAAATTTCCTTCCAAGGCCTTGAGCAACAGGCATGTCCATGTATCAGAGCACTTATTACACTAATTGTCATCCTCGGCTTTATGGTCTGTCTCTACAACTAGAACGTGAGTTTCCTAACAGCGGGAGCTATATATATCCTTTCACCTCTGCCTTCCCACATACCTGGTACACGGAGGTACTGAATAAATGAAGCCAAAAGACACTGCCCTGTAAAATGGTCATTAGCCCCTTGCACTTTGAGTTCCTGTCTTTCTTGACATCCTATCACCTCAATGACCTTTGTAGAAATGTCCTTTTCTGGGCTCCAGATCTTTTTCCCTCTCCCTCCCCTAGCTCTTTCTCTCCCCCTTTCTCCTTGCTCAATAAGAGTCATATTTACTTGTGAAGCTGAAGCTTTAAATATTTTCATTTCTCTGCTCCAGGGGAAGCTCACACCTGGTCCCATCTACTTCCTTCTAGTGGCCCATTCTTCTCCTCTCCAGCCCCATTCATCTCCTCTCCAGCCCCATTCACCTCATCTCGATTCCTGTACTCCACCAGGGGTTGAGAAGAGTCTCTTCACCCTCCTCCACCCTGCAAAGAGGCATGGGAACCCCCAGAGGAGTCCGCCTCAGGTCCAAGCAACCCAGATTCTGGCTCCAGAAGCACCCCTCAGGTGCATTATCGCTGCTCCCTAGCAGGGATGGCCCCCTGGTAGACTCATTCCTCTAATAATCTTACCCTGAGTTCAACCAGGTCTCTCAGGGAGGTGTTTATATTTCCTATTTGCACCAGCTCCTGGCAGAATGAATTCCTGATGTTTACTGCCCTCTGAGTGCATTTCAAACATTCTTCTTCTTGACAGTTCTTCCAAATGTCGAGGCACAGAAAGTAATTAGCATCCTGGAGTTAGTGACTGTGCTTGGGCTGCGGTCTTGCACCACTACCACCCCTGCCTTGCTCTGCCAGGACTCAAGCCTCCTTCATAAAAACCAGAGGGCATGGGGGATTTGGTTCAGCAAGGGTCCTGATCACCAAAATCTCCCAGTGGGAATCGTGAAAGCACAGAGTAATAGGGACTTCTCTGGCTCTTACGTGGGCCACCAATAACTGGTTTGCAGGGACAGTGTGGTCAAGGCCAGGGACCCCTGTGGGTATAACCACGGACAGAGTTTGGTCCAGGAATCCAAGGACTAAATCTTCAGTTGGTCTAAGCAAAGAGGATGTTGCAGTCAGGGTCCGATTTGGAAAAATAAAACCACTCTAGTATTTCAAACACAGTGCATTTAATACAGAAGATTGGTCACACTGGAGATGGAAAAACTAAGAAGACAAATAGGGTGTTACGGACTGAATTGCATCCCCCACCCCCCGCCCCAGGAATATGGTAAAGTCCTAAACCCTGTTAACAGTGCATGTGACCTTGTTTAGATATAGGGTTTTTCTTTGATGTGATCAATTAAACTAATGAGGTTATTCTGGAGTAGGGTGGTCCTAACTATATATGACTGGTGTCTTATAAAAGAGAAGAACAGATCTGAAGACAGAGACATACACAGGGAGGATGCAGATACCCTGTGGAGATAGATGCATTTGAAAGCCAAGGAACACCAAGAAATGCCTGGGGCTAACAGAAGCTGGAGAAGACAATAAATGATCTTCCCCTAGGTGGACAGAAAGAGAGCAGGCCTACCAATGCCTTGAATTTGAACCTCCAGCCTCCAGAACTGTGGAGAATAAATTTCTGTTCTTTAGAGCCACACACTTTGTGGCATCTTGTTATGGCAGCCATAGGAGACTAAGACACAGGGGTTGTGCAATAACTCAAACATTAGCAATGGCAGAAAGCCAGCGTCCCCTCCAGGGCTGTAGGACCCCAAGCCCAGAAGCCATGGCCATCTAGCAGGAGTTAGAACTCAGAGGGCAAGACCACACGTTTGGGCTGTCCAGAGGGGAGCTGAACAACAGTGAAGATGCAGCCACTGCGAGAGAATGCCCTCCCCAAGCAGAGCAGAGAAAGTAGGAGAAATACCCTGACTTATCCCTTCCCCCATGCTCTAATCTCCTGCCAAACCTAGACTCAGACAAAACCAGTGGCAAGAAAACCTGGGAAACACAGCTTCCAGGAGAAGAGGCGGGGAATGGATCTGAGGGCAAAAGGCAATGACCAGCCCAGAAACCAAAGGACAGGGAGGCCCCAGTAGTCCATCTACCCCACTTTGTTCCTCTTAGTGTTCCATAGCTTTCAGCCATGTCCTTTCTTAGTTCCCATCCTTCTAGACTGAAGAGTCTGTCCCCATGGGGCGGTCTCCTGTGTTCATCCTATGGGTTCAATTAATTTTACAATTCTGCAGACCTTATCATGCACCAAATATGTGCCAGGCACTTGGTGGGCAAAGAGACGAAGGGAATATCGAAATAAGTAAGGTGTAATTCTTGTTCTCAAGCAGCTCATGGTCTGGGGAGGCGGGGGACAGATAAGTACACAGCTATCCATAATAGGAAATGAATAATGTATATGAGCCCAGAAAGGAACTCTCCCTGGGAAAATGGGGGAAAGCTTCCAGCAAATGGTGATGTTTGAACTGAATCTTGGATGAGAAGGAGTTCATTAAGTAGGAAAAACACATTCCAGATAGAGGGAACAGTCTGACCAAAGACACCAAGTTGATGATGAAATGTGGTGGTTGAGGAACGCTGAGAAGGCAGGGCTGGAGCAGACAGTGCATGGAGAGAGGGGTATAGAAAAGGTCTGGAATGTGTGTGAAGAACCTTGAACACCATATGGGCAACCACTGAAGGGGTTTAACCAGGGATGTGATATGACTATGACTCAGGCTTTTGTTCTAGAAAGATCTCTCTGGCCTCCCATGGAGAGAATGGATTGGAAGGTGTGAGATTGGAGACTGGGAGAAGAGTTTGGGAGGTGACTGTCTTAGCTATCTACTGTTGCTATAACAAAAATACCACAAGTGGGCGGTTTGAACAAGAAAAATCTATTCTCTCATAGTCTAGGAGGCTAGAAGTCTGAATTCAGGGTGCCAGCTCTGGAGGAAGGCTTTCTCTCTGTCGTCTCTGGGGGAAGGTCCTTGTCATTAATCTTTCAGGTCAAGGACTTTTTCAGCACAGGGACCCTGAGTCCAAAGGAAGTGCTGTTCTCTAGGCTCTTGTTTCTTGGTGGTATGAGGTTCCCCGTCTCTCTTCTCGTTTCTCTCTTATGTGTCTCAAAAGAGACTGACTTAAGACACAACCTAATCTTGTAGACTGAATCCTGCCTCATTAACAGAACTGGGGCTAATTTCACCTCATTAACATCATAGAGATAGAATTTACAACACATGGGAAAAATCACATCAGATGACAAAATGGTGGACAATCACACAATACTGGCCTAGCTAAGTTGACAGATGTTTTGAGGGCGGACACAATTCAATCCATGACAGTGCTTGTCACAGTAACCCAGAGGGAAAATGATAAAGAGCTAAACCAAGACAAGAGCAGTAGAGGTGGAGAGGAGGGGAGACCCAGGAAATGGAGACGTCTTGGAGAAAGATTGGTGTGAGCACTGGTGGAGGGATGCAGGCTCCTGGTACATGACCACTCACTGTGCTTCTGCAGTCTCAGTGTGTTTCCAAGGTGGTGTGGAGACCAGAGCTGAGCCCAGAGTGCTGAGGGTGGGTGCTCCAGAGCTTTACAAAGAGAGGGAGATTTGCCTTCTGATGTCCAATGCCCTGCCTGATGGACCTGGCCTTGGGAGCTCTTTTTGCTGCAGATATGCACTGGATGCGACATCAGAGTTCCCTGCATCATGGAAGAACTTTCAAGGTTTGAGTCATTTTTCCCAAATCACTCCCTGTATCCACCTCCTGGCTCAGCTACTTTGGGAGCCCTGAAATTTTCCCTCTTTACCCACTAGTTTCTGAGCTGGGCGGCAGAAAACTACTTTCCCCAGAGCCTATTTACTACACTGCAATCTTGGGTCTTAGAAACATGCTCCTAGCTCCACATTTTCTTCTTGATTCTTATCTTCTCCCTTTCGGTCCTGACCTTGTATTATGTGAGGGTCTGCGACAGTGAGAAGCAATAGAGAAGAACCAAGAAATGGCTCTTTTAGTCAACTCAGATGTGATTCCAACTCATGGCGACCCCACGTGTGTCAAGTAGAACTGCTCCGTAGGGTCTTCAATGCTCCACAGGGTTTTCAATTCAGAAGGAGATCACCAGGCCCTTCTTCCAAGGCAACACTGGTTGGATTCAAACCACCAGCCTTTCAGTTAGTAGTCGAGTGCTTAACCATTTACACCACCCAGGGACCCCTAAGTAAGCAAAAACAAGTGAAAGATAAATGGAAATAGGGATTCTTCACCTCCTACTCCTCGGCTGGTATGAACTGGGTAGTTCAGGGTGCCGAGTTTAGAGCCAGAGCTGTATGGTTCATCTCCTTTACACAGTCCTGCACAATTAGAAATTCAGCGTTGCCTTAGTTTCCTAGTGGTGCCATAACAAAATACCACAAAGTGGATGGCTTTAAAGCATAGAAATTTATTTTCTCACAGTTCTATCAGGGCTTCGGCAGGACCATGCTCTCTGACTCTCTCTCTGTCTACTCTAGAGGAAGACCCTTCCTTGTCTCTTTCAGCTTCTGGCAGCCCTGGGTGTTTCTTGCGTTCCTTAGCTTTTAGATGCATCTCCACTTGTGTGACACTCTCTCCGTGTCTGTTCTCCTTTTTCACACACCCCTCAGAAAGGATTAGGACCCACACTACTCCAGCATGACCTCATTAACTTCACTGATAATAAAAGAAAAACCCTGTTTCCTAAAAAGGTCACATTTGCAGGTACAGGGGTTAGAACATCAACGTATGTTTTGGGGGAACACAATTCAATGCATGACAAGCATCCCATATTGAGCACTTACTTTGTGCCTGGAATGGTGCCGGGCACTGTGAGCACTCGGAGACGGATCAGCCACACTCCCTGCCCCATGAATTGGCACCTTAAGTCCTTCTCAACGGGGCTCCAGCTCACTTCTCCAGCATCATCACCTGCTGCTTTCTCACCACACACCCTGCCTGTGATGACAAGGGAGAGGAAGGAACCGAGAACTAAAACCTCCACGGACGCAGATGACAGATGAGGCGCTTAACCCATCTCATGCAGAAAGAACCACTCTTTTGGGCCTGCATCAGCAGGCTCCTGGGTGGCCATCACGGGCACGGTAAGACTATTGAGCAAGTACATAATTCAAAAAATATGTGTGAGGCACCTCCTACGAAGGAAGCCTTGCGTATTTTGTGGCAAAGCCCTGGGGAAAAGTCAAGAAGCAAAGGACCAATCTGCCAAAAGAAGCCAGACTCTGGCAAAGAGCCTGCACAGCTCCATGGAACCCAGCTCTTGTCTTACTATTCATTCATTGCTTGTTCAACAATTACATAGTGAGCTTCTACTACATACAACTAACACACTGCAGCACGGATGTGGGTATGGTGGTGTACAAGTTAGACATTCTCCCTACCCTCAAAGAAGCCTCAATCTAGGGGCTAGACGGGCAAGAAGAAGTAAAAGATCAGTGGAATCTCCCTGTGGGTTTTATCCTTATAGCCACAGGCCATCCTAGTGGGCTCAGCTTCTGGAAGAAACTACGCAGATCAAAAGATCTTGACTTCATGGTTCCAGACCATGGCCTCCTTGACGAAGGGCACCTTCCTCATCTCCCCAAGACCCAGTGGGTAGCAGGGCCCTGTCCTGTGCTCTGACCAAAAGTGATCATGGCAGAAGCCCAGGAGACGTATACCTTGAGTGGCATCTTCTTCCTCCTCTGAGTTTCTGTTGCTCAGAGTTCCTCTCTAGGGCCTAACAGGAATAACTAAAGAACTCAACATCTGAATTGTACTTCAACCCACTCTGCAGGACCCCTGGGTTCACAGAAATGTTTCTGAGAACTATGAAGGTTAGGACCAGAGGAGCATCCCCTCTTTGTCCTAGAGCCTTCCAGGCTGCAAAATCACAACCCATTGTTGTTATTGTTGTTAGGTGCCGTTGAGTCGGTTCCAACTCATAGCGACCCTATGCACAACAGAACGAAACACTACCTGGTCCTTTGCCATCCTTACAATTGTTGTTATGCTTGAGTTCATTGTTGCAGTCACTATGTCAATCCACCTCATTGAGGGTCTTCCTCTTTTCCACTGACCTGTACCTTGCCAGGCATGATGTCCTTCTCCAGGGACTGATTCCTCCTGACAACACGTCCAAAGTGTGTAAGACGCAGTCTCACCATCCTTGTTTCCAAGGAGCATTCTGGTTGTACTTCTAAGACAGATTTGTTCATTCTGTTGGCAGTCCATGGTATATTCAATATTCTTCACCAACACCACAATTCAAAGACATCAACTCTTCTTCAGTCTTCTGTATTCATTGTCCAGCTTTCACATGCATATAATACAATTGAAAATACCATGGCTTGGGACAGGCTCACCTTAGTCTTCAAGGTGGCATTTTTGCCTTTCAACACTTTAAAGAGGTTCTTTTCGGCAGATATACCCAAACCAATGTGTCGTTTGATTTCTTGATTGCTGCTTCCATGGCTGTTGATTGTAGATCCAAGTAAAATGAAACCCTCAATAACTTCAATCTTTTCTCCGTATGTCATGATGTTGCTTATCGGTCCAGTTGTGAGGATTTTTGTTTTCTTTATACTGAGGTGCAATCCATACTGAAGGCTGTGGTCTTTGATCTTCATCAGTAAGTGCTTCAAGTCCTCTTCACTTTCAGCAAGAAAGATTGTGTCATCTGCATAACACAGATTGTTATTGAGTCTTCCTCCAATCCTGATGCCCCGTTCTTCTTCATATAGTCCAGCTTCTCAGATTATTTGATCAGCATACAGATTGAATAGTTATGGTGAAAGGATACAACCCTGACGCACACCTTTCCTGACTTTAAACCAATCAGTATCCCCTTGTTCTGTCCAAACAACTGCCTCTTGATCTATGCAAAGGTTCCTCATGAGCACAATTTAAAAAAAAAAATAAAAAGTGTTCTGGAATTCCCATTCTTCACAATGTTACCCATAGTTTGTTATGGTCCACACAGTCGAATGCCTTTGCATAGTCAATAAAACACAGGTTTTGTTTTTTTTTTTTTAAACATCCTTCTGGCATTCTCTGCTTTCAGCCAGGATCCATCTGACATCAGCAATGATATCCCTGGTTCCATGTCCTCTTCTGAAACCAGCCTGAATTTCTGGCAGCTCCATGTTGATATACTGCTGCAGCCATTTTTGAATGATCTTCAGCAAAATTTTGCTTGGGTGTGATATTAATGATATTGTTCTATAATTTCCACGTTCAGTTGGATCACCTTTCTTGGTAATAGGCATAAATATGGCTCTCTTTCTGTCAGTTGGCCAGGAAGCTATCTTCCTTATTTCTTGGCATAGACGGGTGAGCACCTCCAGCGCTGCATCCGTTGTTGAAACATCTCAATTGATATTCCATCAACTCCTGGAGCCTTGTTTTTTGCCAATGCCTTCAGAGCAGCTTGGACTTCTTCCTTCAATACCACTGGTTCCTGATCATATGCTACCTCTTGAAATGGTTGAACATGGATTAACTCTTCTTGGTATAATGCCTCTGTGTATTTCTTCCATCTTCTTTTGATGCTTCCTGCATCATTTAATATTTTCCCCCATAGAATCCTTCCCTATTGCAACTTAAGGCTTGAATGTTTTCTTCAGCTCTTTCAGCTTGAGAAACGCCATGCGGTCTTCTTCCTTTTTGGTTTTCTATCTCCAGCTCTTTGCACATGTCATTATAATACTTTACCTTGTCTTCTCAAGCCACCCTTTGAAATCTTCTGTTCAGTTCTTTCGCTTCATCCTTTCTTCCTTTTGCTTTAGCTGCTCGACGTTCGAGAGCAAGTTTCAGAGTCTCCTCTGGCATCCATCTTGTTCTTTTCTTTCTTTCCTGTCTTTTCAATGACCTCTTGCTTTCTTCATGTATAATGTCCTTGCACAACTAGTCTGTTCTTCAGTCACTAGTGTTCAATATGTCAAATCTATTCTTGAGATGGTCTCTAAATTCAAGTGGGATATACTCAAAGTCATATTTTGGCTCTCATGGACTTGCTCTGATTTTCTTCAGTTTCAGTTTGAACTTGCATATGAGCAATTGATGCTCTGTTCCACAGTCGGCCCCTGGCCTTGTTCTGACTGATGATATTGAGGTTTTCCATTGTCTCTTTCCACAGATGTAGTCAATTTGATTTCTGAGTGTTCCATCTGGCGCAGTCCACGTGCATAGTCCCTGTTTATATTGGTGAAAGAGGGTACTTGCAATGAAAAAATCATTGGTCTTGCAAAATTCAATCATTCGATCTCTGGCATTGTTTCTATCACCGAGGCCATATTTTCCAACTACCGATCCTTCTTCTTGGTTTCCAACTCTCGCATTCCAATCTCCATGATTATCAATGCATACTGATTGCATGTTCAATCAATCTCAGACTGCAGCAGCTGATAAAAATCTTCTATCTTTGGCCTTAGTGGTTGGTGTGTAAATTTGAATAATAGTCATAGTAATTAGTCTTCGTTGTAGGCATATGGATATTACCCTATCACTGACAACGTTGTACTTCAGGATAGATCTTGAAATGTTCTTTTTGACAATGAGTGCAACACCATTCCTCTTCAAGTTATCATTCCCGGCATAGTAGGCCATATGATTGTCCGATTCAAAATGGCCAGTAAAGTCCATTTCAGCTCACTAATGCCTAGGATATCGATGTTTATGCATTCCATTTAATTTCTGAGAATTTCCAATTTTCCTAGATTCATACTTTGTACCGATTATTAATGGATGTTTGCAGCTGTTTCTTCTCATTTTGAGTCATGCCACATCAGCAAATGAAGGTCCCGAAAGCTTGACTCTATCCACGTCATTAAGGTCAACTCTACTTTGAGGAGGCAGCTCTTCCCCAGTCATCTTTTGAGTGCCTTCCAACCTGCGGGGTCATCTTACAGCACTGTATCAGACAATGTTCCACTGCTATTCATAAGGTTTTCACTGGCTAATGCTTTTCAGAAGTAGACTCCCGGGTCCTTCTTCCTAGTCTGTCTTAATCTGGAAGCTCAGCTGAAACCTGTCCTCCATGGGTGACCCTGCTGGTATTTGAATACTGGCAGCATAGCTTCCGGCATCACAGCAACACGTCAGTCCTCACAGTACAGCAAACTGACAAGTGGGGAAGAACCCATTAGGGTTGCTTTTAATGCACGCTTATTGCTCAGAGAAGCCCTGCACATCCTTATTTCTGCTGAATTATCACCACCTGGTGGCCCTAAGATGAATTTTGTCAAGAAAGGACAGCTGGGAGTAATGGAGTTTAATGACCAGTTGACATGGCAGATTTGTAGTTTTCTAAAGAGGCTCGACGGGGCTGTCACAGGGGCCTTATTAATTCTCCATGCTTATCCCCAGACAGCTGAGGGTTTGGCCCGTTCTGAAAAGCTCCAAGGAGGGAATTCCATGCTTACCTCCCATAACTCAGCCCTGCATTTAGCACCTCTGACTGGGCAGAAGTCCTACCTCAGTGCTAATCCCAGTCCTCCTGCTACAATTAAAGCTCCTTTGCTTTGATTGACATCAGCGGGCCTGGATATATACCCAAAGTCATCATGTGATCTCTGTATTTTCAATTCAAAAATGCCCATTCCGCCCCCCCCAAAGTCCTTTAATGCAATGGATATAGGTGTGTTCCCAGAGGGTCAGGGCTCTCCTCACGATGGGGGCCAGAGTAGGCTCAAGGTGCACATCCGACCTGCATCCAAAATCACCCCTTGAGAAGCAATCTTAGGAGTGACAAGAGGATAAGCTTTCTAGAAACAGATAGGTTTTTTGGTAGGGGTCCTGGATGGCACGAGCGGTTTGCACTTGACTACTAACCGAAAGGTTAGATAAGATGAAACCACCTAACAGCACTGCGAAAGCATGCCCTGGCGACCTACTGCCATAAGATTACAGCCATTAAAAACCCTAGACTGTTCAGGTCTACTTGAAACACTCAGGGGTGCCACGAGTTGGAGTTGACTTGACGATAATGGGTTTTTGTTGTTGATGATGGTGTCACATTTGTTGGTGACCCTGAGAGAGCACCTCTCATCACGCTGGAGGCAGAACAATGCACGGGAATGAGGACATGGGCTCTGGAGTCCCACGGTCTAGGTCTGAGACTGGAGGAGCGGCCTTTGACAACCTTCTTCCCTTCCCTGAGCAGGAACTTCTTGTCTGCAGAATGAGGATGATGGATCCCAATCTTAGAGGGGCGTTGGGAAGATGGGGGGGTGGCTAGCTGTGCAAAACGCCTAGTCTGAAGCAGCTGTCACTCCATAGATGTCAATCACCTGCCCCCTCCCCCCTCCCAAGGCTGTCCTCAGAAATCTCAACTCGACCGATTTATAGTCTTGCGTACAGCCCATCTTGTTCTGAAATGACTCGGTGTACAAATTTATATACACATGAAGATAAAATGAAAATTTCATCAAGTTGGTACGTATGTCAAGCAAGGTTAAAATGAGCATAAGGAGGTGATAAGATGAAACAGGAGTAGAAGTAGTATGTGCATAATGTGCTTTAAGATTGCATTTTGTATATTTGTAAGAGGTGGGCAAACATTTTACCCAAAAGCTTCCTAGAAGACAAACCAAAAAAGCACATATGACAGTGCCTGAAAGAAAAAAATCAAAAAAGGACCTCATCTGTGAATCCTTTTAGGCATGTAAGGTGGGAGCCCATCACTGTTCTTGGTTGAGACTTAAATGCAAATAAGAATATCAGATGAGAAAGAGTGAGAGGTTGTGTTCCACTGTAAGCGATGTACATCAATTGTCCTTTGGAAGAACTATGCCCTGCAGGTTATGTTACAGAACTGTTTCATTTTTTTCTAAATCTGTATTGAGACTATTTTGCACCTCAACATAACGAAAAATCCTCACAACTGGATGAAAGAGCAACATCATGATAAATGGAGAAAATAGTGACGTTGTCAAGGATTTCATTTTACTTGACTCCACAATCAGTGACCATGGAAGCAGTAGTCGAGAAATCAAAGGTCGCGTCACATTGGGCAAATCTGCTGCAAAAGACCTCTTTAAAGTGTTGAAAAGCAAAGATGTCACTTTGAGGGCAAGGTACACCTGACCCAAGCCGTTGTATTTTCAATCACCTCTATGCATGTGAAAGCTAAACAATGAATAAGGAAGACCAAAGAAGAGTTGACACCTTTGAATTGTGGTGTCGGTGAAGAACATTGAATATACCATGGACTGCCAGGAGAACAAGAAGTTTGTCTTGGAAGAAGTACAGCCAGAGTGCTCCTTGGAAGCAAGGATGGCGAGACTTTGTCTCACGTACTTTGGATATGTTATCAGGAGGTAGGAGTCTCTGGAGAGGGGCATCATGCGTGGTAAGGTAGAGGATCAACGAAAAAGAGGAAGACCCTCGACAAGGTGGATTGACACAGTGGCTACAACAATTGAGGGGATGGCGCAGGACAGGGTAGTGTTTCATTCTGTTATACAAGGGTCACTCTGAGTTGGAAACAACTCGATGGCACCTAACAGCAACAACAGAGTATTGTTTGTTCTTGGAAACAGGGGATGTGTGTGTATGTGTTCTTGTCAAAGTTCACAGGAGATTAAAAACAGATCTTCGTAGGGGAGACACTGAGTGCCAATATTTTCTTCACAATGAAGGAAAGATTAGAATAAGGAGGAAGAGCAAGAGGAGGGTGACTGGATGGACTAGGTTATGTTTTTAAAGAAGATTTTGACATTGGTGTTCAGTGCACAGTTCTATAGAAGCCCGAAATCCACAGACTGTTGCCGAAGAAATTGTCAAACTGTTGTGATTGCCTTGTTGGGACCAGAGTGCCTGACCACAAACCTTAAGTGGGTAGACATTTCCACATTTATCATCCCGGAAGGAGGTTAATCCTGGAGCTGGCCTTAGGAGTGCGGTGGGGATGGGGAAGTATGTTCACTTTCTGGGACCGGAAGCCAGATTGGCCTGCCCTCCAAGGTGTGGAGGTGGCTAGGGAATCTCGGGGGCTGGGCGATGATCAACCCCTGTTAGATGTTGACCCGTCAGAGCTTCAGAGACTTTCAGCTGGAAAAGGTGCTCGAGGTAGTCCTGGACCTGTGGGCTCTGAGGACAGCATTGGCAGCAGCCACTCTAAGTGACCCACTGCTCTACTTACTTCCTCCTATCCCTGATCCTTCAAGAGAGTCTTGTTCAAAGCCACATCCTGGCCTTGGCTGGACTGTGGAGAATTGGAGACAGCCTCTCCCACACCTCAGAAGTGCTGGTCCCTTTAAGGACCAGAATTGGAAGATCAGCAAAGAACAGCTGGGCCCAGCAATCTCAGGAGGATAATGGACCACGGAGACAACAAAATGGTAGTAAGAGAAGAAAGTCGGGGAGAAACTAAGGCAACCCTGGGAAACTCCCAGGAACAGCCAGATGGAGGGAAATTTTGAAGAGGCTAATTTCCAAAAGGTCTCCAGATTTGAATTCACATCATAATAACTTGAAAATGAAATTAAAGTGTCACTTTAATCTGGTAGGAGGTGAGAGATACATTTTATTCTCATACAGTTAATTTTTATTTTTTTTATCATTATTTGAATAAAAGTGGGTTTTTAACGGGCTCCTAAGGATCCCTGAACAGCAGGAAAGAGGCAAGGACCCAAAGCACGTGTGGTGAAAGGATTTCCTTTATGTGGCCTTTTGCCTCAGTTCTTTGGAAAAACAGTTTGAGAGATTTTTCCCCTAAGCCCTGAGGAGTTACCTTCACCCTAGTTTTCTACCCCAGAGGATTTGTTACTTTTCTCCAGGTTGACTGATTGATGTTTCCTGGGTAAGCTGTAAACAACTTGTGGTTTGATACTTTTTGTCTGGTCCTGGGCTGCAGCCTACCCAATGATTGGTATCCACCTTGCAGGGATTGGTCAATAGACTATGCAAATGAGGTGACTATAGCCAGCTATGCAAATGAAGTGTCTGCGGCCTACGAAGAGGGGGTTTTTTTTTTCAGCTTGTGCCCCACCCACTGGGAGGGGCCATGCCTTGAAATTGACAAGAAGTATGTATATAAGCAGCCAAACCTGCAGAGGTTTTGGAGACAGAAAGAAGCAGGAATAGAAGCAGCAGGAAAATGCAGAAGGAAGAAAGAAGAAGCAGAGAGAGAGAGGAAGTAAGGAACCTCCCAGAAGAACTGTAACACAGGTCAAGGGCTGTAACACTCAAGACACCAAGAAGTCGGGAAGGGGCCCAGCAGTAGAATCAGTGATGACAAACAGCAGGGCCAAGAGAAGCCTGTCCTGAGATGGCCAATTGGAGGCCTGTACAGCCAAGGGGAGCTGAGAGAGCTGTCCTGCACTGAAGAAGGGAGACTTTGCCTACACGCTTCCTGACCTTGATCATGAGTTGTAGCTTGACACTTTCTTAACGAGCCATTTAACTGTAAGTACGGTCTGTGAATCCTGTGTGGTCGTTGCGACAGATTATCAAATCCAGCAGAGAAGCAGAGGGTGCCGTGGTGACGACAGCTGGCGTCAGAATTGCTAAAAAGTTTGGAGAGTGAAAGTATGACCTCTACCACATGGGACCAGCTTTGTGCTGATGGTAATTCTCATCATTCCACCTCGTGAATTTAGCCAGGTTCTGACGATGCTACTTCTACTATTCTCACCCTTTCGCTGTGCCCCCCAAAAAAGATTAAAAATTCAGGCTTCAAAAGAAGGGTGCCGATCTGTCTGTTGACAAAACCTATTGCTCTTTAAAGCACAGAAAGTACTTGAGTGCCATCTACTGGTCTGGGTGAGTAGTTGTTTAAAAGAATAAGGAAATCCTTCAATAGGTGCTCAACGTGTCCGGCATCTATCGTGCTGGTACGATGGATACACACTGTTTTAGGAACAGGGGATACAATAGTGAACCCCGTCTTTAGGGAGCTAACATTTTATTGGCGGCCATGGGTGACAGACAATAAACAAACAAACATATACCATCAGGTGGTGGTAAGTGCTGTGGAGAAGACTAAAACAGGGTAAGGAAACTAGATGGAGTCCCTAGGTGGTGCAAACAGTTAACACGCTCAGCTACTGTTAGGTTATCTAGTGCCGCTACAACAGAAATACCGCAAGTGGGTGGCTTTAACAAAGAGAAATTTATTCTCTCACAGCCTAAGAGGCTAGAAGTCTGAATTCAGGGTGCCAGCTCCCAGCGAAGGCTCTCTCTCTGTTGGCTCTGGGGAAAGGCCTTTGTCATCAGTCTTCCCCTGGGTCTAGAAGCTTCTCAGTGCAGGAACCCCACGTCCAAAGGATGCACGCTCCTGGCACTACTTTCTTGGTGATATGAGGTCCTTCTGTCTCTCTACCTGTTTCTCTCTTTTATATCTCAAAAGAGATTGGCTTAAAACACAACTTAATCTTGTAGATTGAGTCCTGCCATTAACATAACTGCCACTAATCCCACCTCATTAACATCACAGAGGTAGGATTTACAACACACAGGAAAATCACATCAAATGACAAAATGGTGGACAATCACACAATACTGAGATTCATGGCCTAGCCAAACGGATACACATTTTTGACAGACACCATCAATCCAAAACAGCTACTAACCGAGAGGTTGGTGATTCGAGTGCGCTCAGAGGCCCCTTGGAAGAAAAGCCTGGTGATCTACTTCCAAAACTTCAGCCATAGAAAGCCCTGTGGTGCAGTTCCACTCTGGCACATATGAGGTCACCACGAGTCAGAATTGACTTGACAGAAGCTGAGTATTTTTATATGGTGTGCTTATTGGCCATAAAAATAAAATTTAAAAGAACTTACATTTCTATTACATTTTTAAAGAGCAGTAAAAGCTTTTGCTTAATTTGAGCCTCTTGGCAAATCTGTGATGCCCCCATTTAATAGATAAGCAAACTGAGGCTCAGAGAAATGAAGCGAGTCAGTGTCCAAGCAATGAGTGAGCTGAAGCTCCTTAAGCCTGCTTCCAGCCTAGGTCAGGACATCTTCTAGAAGCTCCTGGCGCTATTACACAACAGCGAAGGAGTGGGTAATGTCATTCTTCAGCCTGGACTCCCCACCGTCTGTCTCTTCTACAAAAGAAAAAAGCCTGTGCCAGACTCCCCCAGGGCCTGGCTCTCCTTTCTGGTGGGAATGTTTACTAGCCAAAGCAGACAAAGCCCAACAGCCCCCTGAGCCTGGACCACACACCTCAGGGCCCCTCCTAGCACGGCAGGCCATGCGGTGGGGCTCAGGGAGCCCCCAAAACTGCAAGACACCAGGAAAGATACTCTCTGGGCTGGCTGTAATGTTTCCCGATTAGGAGCCACCCTGGCAGACATGGGGGCCCACCCATCTGGAGAGCATGGGACCCGGCCCCACACCCACCTGCCTGGAGAGTCTGCCCCCGGCCCTGTGGCGACTCTGGGCAATGGGCTGCAGGGCGTGGGGGAAGATTCCTGTGCCTGTATGTGCATGCAGGGCTGCACCTGGCGCCTTGTCAGCCTGTCTGCGCCTGTGGACACGGCCTGTCTGGAGTCTGGTTCTGAGCTGCTCTCTGCGTGTGCCTGTCCCTGCCCCCGTCCTCCCACTCCTGGCCACATCCCCATGTGCTTTCCTCTTGGTGACTATTGTTCCTGCTCTGGCTGGGTGAGGACTGTCCTCCCTGGCTGGTATCCCAGAAGGGGTCTAAAGAGGCCCTGCAAATGGACAGCCCTGATCTCCACACTGGGCTCTGGAAGCCGACCCAGCTTGGCCTGTCCCCCACCCCAGCCTACCAGAATTAAGGCTGAAGAGATGGTCCCAGGAGCCCAGGTCCCAGAAGAGGGAGGAATCTGAGGGACACAGAACAGTGAATGTCACACGCACACCCTCCTCCCTGGACCCCACCTCCAGGCGCCTGACCGCTTCCAGTACCTCCCACTCCCCTCCCAGCTCCTCCCTCCGATGGCTTTTCCTACCACTCCCCTTCCTCTCCCTCCTCCCAACACCATCTATTAGCAGGTGCCCAAAAAAGCCAAACCTGCTGCAGTTAAGGCAATTCCGACTCATAGCAACCCTATAGGACAGAGTAGAACTGCCCTATAGAGTTTCCAAAGAGCGCCTGGTGGATTCAAACTGCCAATCTTTTGGTTAGCAGACCTAGCACTTAACTACTGTGCCAACAAATTTTCCGGCAGGTGCCCTGGGGTTTACAGAGCTGGGTTCTGGATGCTGAATAGAAGTTTACCAGGGAAAGAGGAATGATCCCAGTGGGAGCTTGTGCTGGGAGATGGTAGGGGTCTAGGAGAAGGGAGAAACTCTTCTCTGCCTGCCTGACACCTGCCACTCTGGCCCCTAAACGTCCCCACCGCCCTCTTATGACAGAAATGGCTGGCAGAGTCCAGTGGTGGCTGGCCGGGTACTTGGAGGAACTGAGGAAGAAGGATTTTCAGCTTCAGCTGTCAATCGGTGGAGGCTCTCTCAGTGTATTCCCTGCTCAACCAGAAAAAGTAGGGGGCATGGAGGTGGCCTCATGACTGGTGGCTCAGTGTGGGGAGCAGAGGCCTTGGGACCTGGCCCTCCACACCTGGGAGAAGATGAGCCTGAGCAAGCTGTGCTCCCGGGCCTAAGGAGAGATGGCCTTGATGGCAGGTGAGTAGACAAAGGCCCTCTGCCCACTGTGGGTCCCTGGCCCCCACCCTCTCCCCTTAGAGCATCCTCCACTGAGTCCTCCCTACCAGGCCTTTCTCTGGGCAGTGACAAGGGACTCCCCTGGGCAGGGGAAGGGCACAGACTAGGCTGGAGCTGGTAGTCCTGCTGGGAGTCTCTTGCTGGACCTCAGGTCCCCACACCATCCCCTGTCCTCGCAGAACCTGGGAGGGAGCACTCAGAGGCCAGAGAGGGAAGAGGCTGCCATTCCAAAGGGTGCTGGGAAGGCTTGTATGGGTTTCACACCCAGCCCCTCAGCAAGGTACTTGCCTGGCATTGTAGTTATAAGTACAGACTGGGAATCGGGCAGGGGCAGGTTCCAGTCCTGGCTGGACCACTTTTTAGCTCACCCCATGGGACAAATCACTTCACCACTCTCTGCCTCTATTTCTCCATCTGTAAAATGGGAGAGTAAGAGTTAATGCCTGAATCATAGGACTGTGTGCTGGTGGAAATGATGATCCGTGTTAAGCATTTAGCATAGAGTCTAGTACATAGGACATAGGAAGTGCTCAATAAATAAGAGCTCTTGTCATTGTTGTTGCTGCTGCTGCTGTTACTGTTATTTTTATTATTCGTGTTAGCAATCTGGGGAAGCAGAAGCCCTTAGCTCCATATGAGAGGGCTGAGACTCAGAGAGGAGCGACTTACACAGAGAGGTAGGGTCAGAGCCAAGGCAAATCAAGCCCCTCGCCGTCGGGTCAACCCTGACTCATGGCAACCCCATATGTTACAGAGAAGATCCAAGCTCCATAGCCTCTTCTTGGCTGTAATCCCTGTGAAAGCAGATCACCGGGCCTTTCTTCCATGACGCCTCTGGTCGGGTTCAAACCGCCAGCCTCTCAGTTACTAGTTGAGCACAAACCTTTTGCATCACGCAGAGAGGAGAACCAAGACAAAGACACAAATTTCCTGGATCCCAGAGCAGGCCTTTTTGCCCAGTGGTGTTTGTGAGAGCATTATTCTCCAGATGAGCCCACCAGGGGCTTGTGAGACGGTTGCAACAGATTCACTGGTTTCTCTTGGCCCCTCCTGGGGAAGCCATGAGACTTGCCCAACATGAAGAGCCCCCATCCTCTTCGTCTCCAGACCCTTCTGCATTCCTCACCTCCCTGAGCACTCCCAACCTGGAATCCCACAGCTGGCCCACCGCCGCCAAGGTGCTGAGGTGCCTGGTTCCTTGGCGCCCCTCTAGGAAGAAAGGAGAGATTTTGAAGTTCCTGCCTGACACATCTGGACACAGCTGGAGAGGTGAGGCTTGCTGCATTGCATAGGCCCAAGGGCTCCTGGTGGGGCTGTAAGTCAGCAGCTGGGTCCCTACCCAGGTGAATATGTACCGGCATGGGGACCTGGGCTGGAGGAACTACAGAGGAGGGAAGGAGGAGCCAGGATGGGGCGGTGGGAGTAGTAGGCCTATAAATGGTCTTTCCGGGTCTTGATGCTAATATTACACTCTCTCCCATTTGACAGATGGGGAAACTGAGACCCATGTGGGCCAGGCAATTAGTCTTATTTACACCGGAAGCCATGTGTGACATGGTCCTTGCCCAGGCAGAGCTCAGCTCATTTTCTGGTGCTCTCTGGGGATTCTTGGAATCAGAGCAGTCCAGAAAGTTCCAAGGATGACCCTGTTCTGCACATGGGCCCCAAGAAGAGGCTAGGCTTATTCCTCAGCCCAAGCCAGTTCCCTCTCCTGACTCATCTTATTTTAATATCTGCCATCCTGAGCCACCCAGGCTGCAAACCGTGGCAACCCTCGCCTCTTCCTCTTCTCATGCCAGCACCAAGTGGCCATCTTTTCCCGCTGTAGAAGGGCTCCCATGGAAGGATACTGTCCAAGCTCACGCAGCTCTTAAGGCAAAGCCAGGGCTAGAACCCAGAACACCCCATTCCTGATACAGTGGTTTCCCCCTCCACCTTGCTGCTGCTTTGTGAAAGCTCCCCTCCCCCAGCTCCCCCCACCCCTCCCTTTCTCGTTCTCATCCTCCTGTGCCCCCTCTCACCCTCCCCCAAGCCTTGGCAGCAGTGGTTACTGAAGCTCAGTTGTCCTCAGATTTCACCCTGACTTCACCCATTTGCTGTGTGACCTGGAACAGGTAGCTTCATCCCTGTGACACAGTTTCCTCATCTGAGTCTTAATACGACCCCCATTGTTCTCTCTTCACACCACCTCCCAACCCACTGTACCGAAATTGCAACTCTTTGAGCTCTACACAAAAAATCCATTCGCACAAAAGTCTGAATGCATGGTATAGACTCTACTGAAGATATTTTCAGAGAGGATTAGACTGCTCACACTCTCTCTCCACACTGGTTCCCCCTCTTACACCCCACCAGCATTCTTCTTTCTCCTGCCCTTTCCCCACGCCTAGCCTCACTGGCTCTTCCATTCTCTAGGACACAGAGCAATTCCATTCTGCCCTCAATTTGTATGCCCCATGAGTTCTCATTGCCTTGTGAAACAGTGCCTGTCAGTAAACAGGACGCATCTTCCTCAGGTGCCACTTAGTAACTATTTGTTGTCACTCAGAATGGGGAGCTCAACCCTCCAAGTGGCTTATCAAAATCTTTCTACCTGATATACACTGTACTCCCCACCAAAAGGAAGTTTCATACCAGCTACTAAGAGATAAAATTGTATCTCTACCTTTACATGATTTTAAAAACAGGATCACCAACACTCATCTAACAGGATTGTTGTGTGAATTCAAAATACATGCGCCCGAAACACAATGGATACTCAGTAATTTCTGTCTTCTCATTCCCTCCAGAAAACCCTCCCTCCATCCTCTTCTTTCCCAGCTCCCCAGCCCACAGCTCTCCAAACCAAGAGTTGTCTAACACCCCCACCTCCACAGCAGTGCTGGGAGCCTGGGAGCCCCTACCTCAGTCCAGCACAGAACCCAGAGAGCAGGAGGATCCTAGGACTGGGTGGCCTCTGGGCGAAACATCTGGAAACGGCTGCACAGGTGAGACCCTGCTGAACTCCTGGAGAGGGGTGGGTGACTCAAAGGAGTGGACAAAGAATCCCCCGGGGGCTGGGTCGGCTGGCTGAGCACAAAGAAACTCTCCTGGAGGGGCGGTCATCACTCAGGGGCAGATAGGGGTGGAGACTAGCAAAAGTTAAGTGTGAGAGTCTAACCTACCCGCCAGATCAAAAAAAAAAATCGCTTCCCCTCTGAGAAGTAACTCTCCCATTTACCCGCCTCCTCCCTCTTCCCCCCACTCCAGTCCCAGTCTGGCTTTAGTGGTTGCCTTGTGGGAGACCCCTGGGCCAGAAGTGGGATCCCTTGCATGCCCAAAGCCATCCTCCCAGATTTGGAGAGGGAAAAATTAGCAAACAAATAACAGGAAAAAGTAATTTATCAGGACCTCAGAGCAGACATAGCTCCTTTGCCTAGACACAAGCATAAGGGGTCCAGGGACTTTGAACACCTTTCACCCCTGCCTAGACCTATGTGGGCCCATTTCAACAGTGTAGGCCCTCATTAGCATAGCACAACAGGGTACATACATACCTGAAGCCTATTTTTAACTGCAACAGGTAAGGGAGAGTGGCAGATTTGTGACATTTGACACCGTCCTACTTTTTTTTTTTTTTTTTTACCGGTTAAGCAGGGTCCTCACCTATCCACATCAGGGGACTGAGGACTGGTGGCTTCACCCACTCCACGTAGACACCAGAGACAGGGGTCTGAGCATAAGTGGTACCTCTCAGTTCTTACAGCCAACAGCACTGAGTGTCCAAAGTCCAGCTGCAAAACCCACCCACCTACATGCTCTAGGAAACAGGGACAGGCCTTCTACCCAGGCACTCAGGGACAGCTGTCAGCCCCCTACCTTGCTCAGCACATAACCCTTGACTGCAGCCAGATACCTGTGTCTGCTCCAATCACCCCTACGTAACCCTGCCCATCTAGGACTGTAGGTGAGATCCTGCACTGCATACTGAGTGACCGATAAAACTTTATTTATGGACACTGAAATATTGACTTGTACAGTTACCACATGTCATAAAATATTATTTTTCTTTTGATTTTTCCAACCATTTAAAAATGTAAAAACCGTTCTTAACTCACAGGTTGGACAAAAACAGGTGGTGGGCTGGATTTGACCTAGGGTCTATAGTTTGCCTACCCCTGGTCAAGGGCATAACTTTAAAATGTAACTTGTTAGAGGTATGTGGCAGGAAGAGGTTAAGATAAAACTTGATTCAAGAGGATGAGACATGTGGTAACAGATCCATAAAAGCCAGAACGTTCTGGAGAGCCTGACATGGAGAAGAGCCAAGCCCTCTCCTGGTATGTGAAGCAGACACAGCTCTCTGAGCAGGGCAGGTCATGGCATTACCCAATTTGGCCATCCCATTGCTCTTAGGAGATGTTCCTTGCCAGAAATATTCGCACAGGAGAGAATAAAGAATATCTATCGATATGGTTCCAGAAGTCGGGGTGGCCTTCTGACACCCCAGTCTCACCCAGTGCTGGAGACATAAAGTGACCCCACGGCCCCAACTCTCCCCAGAATTCCTTGGCATTCCTCAGATATATGCGGCATCTTCACGTGGCCATCTTCACCTGTGTGTTCCTCGGTGTCTGTTATCTTTTGTATAGGCAGCACTCAGATTGGGTTGAGATCCACCCTGCTCTGATAGGACCTCATATTAACTGATAAACTGTGATTCTTCCAAACAAGGTCAAATTCACAGGTGCTGGAGTTTAGGACTTTTAATATATCTTTTGAGGGGACATCAATCTGTAGTAGGGTTGTAACAATTATTTGGAATCTGACTAAGATATGAACTTGAAGTCCCACCCTGAGACACAATCTCTTAAATGTGCTCAGCTCTTCACAGTGCACAGGACACTTTCCCATCTCTGTCTTTACATGATTATAAGGTCTGTCTTATAATCCCCCAGAAGCAGACCCTGAGATAGAATGTGACTGCAGACAGTTTATTTGGTAGGTGATTTCCTGGAAGAAGAATGGAGAGTGCAGAAGGAAGGCAGGGAAGGGAAGCCAGACAAGGATGCATTATGGAGTGGGTTACCTCTGAGAGCAACTGAGGTTCAATCTAGCTGGGAATCTCTGGAAGACTATGTAGAGCACACCTCAGTGTTGTCTGTCCTGAGGGGCAAAGGACTCTTATCCATTGTTGGTCAAGGACTCCTCCTGAGGTGTTAATTGCCCAGCATTTCTGGCCTGCCCCACTCAAGGGTCAAGACATGGCCCTCACCCAGAGAACCACAGGTGCTTGCAGAAGGACATCGTTAGCTTGTACTGGTACAGCTGAGTGCTGGGGGAATACTGTCAGTAGCCAACAGCATCTACTATACCATCCATTTACCTCTTTCTTGAAGCACAACAGGTGTTGGCAGCCAAGCAGCTCAACAGCCCATTTCTTATGTGTAGGAGCCCAGCCAGTCCTCCATGACCTCTGACAAGGAGATAACACAATACCCAACTTACAGATGAGAAAACTGAGGCTTAATAGGGCTAATTTCCCAAGTCATGGACTTAATAAAGGCAAAGAGCTATGTTTGTTTTATTCTCTCTTTATCCCCAGCCCCTAGAGCAGTGCCTGGCCCATACCAAGCACTTGACAAATATTTGAAGAATTAAAGAAAGTCATATAGGGAGTATGACTTGATAGAGTCAAGACTTGAACGGAGATCTTCTTCCCCAAAGGCTATGTTCCTTTCACTACACTGGAGAGAAGGTACCCGTGTCTGTAGCCAGCAGTATGTGGCATAGAGTGGGTGCCTAAAACAGAGTTGAATGAATGAATGAACAGACGAACAAATCTATTTTATATCTTTATGTCACATCTTTCCCTCCCTTACTTAGGAAACAGAGAAAGCTACCAGAACCAGAGAGGAGAGAGGACCTGTCCCACATGAGGCCAGAATTCTCAGTCCTGGAAAAATGAGGATTTGCACCAAAAATCACACAGCTGCTGCTTCTACGCAAACCTCACCCCAAAGGCCATGAGCCCCTGGTGAGAGAAAGCTGGCATCATGGAGTAGTGGAGGAGCAAGGGCATTTGATTGAAGTCTAAGACTTATTTGGCCCAGGCCTGGGCACCCAGGAAGAGCCTCACAGTCATACTGCAGGGGGCTGCTGAATTGGGAAGTCAACACTGGCCAGGCAGGTGAAGGGAGCCTGGGAGCAAGGCCAGCTGTACAGGACCACTTCCAGCCGGTCTTCTACCTTGACTGCAGAGAGCTGGCCCAGTCCGCCGTGGGATGTCTCTCTGAGCTCATCACCAATGACTGGGCTACCGTTCTGGCTCCCATTGGACTGATCCTGTCTCAGCCAGAGCAGGTGCTGTTCATCCTGGACGGTCTGGATGAGCCAAAATAGGTCTCTGAGAAGCGGGCATCTGAGCTGTATCTGCACTGAAGCCAGCAGTAGCTTGTACTGGTGCTGCTGGGCAGTTTGCTGGGGAAAACCATACTGCCTGAGGCGTCCTTGTTGATCATGGCTCAGGCCACAGCTCTCGGCAAACTCATTCCTTCTTTGGAACAGCCACGTTGGGTGGAGGTGTTGGGGTTCTCTAAGGCCGGCAGGAAGAGCTATTTCTACAAATATTTCCCAGATGAAAGCCAAGCAGCCAGAGCCTTCAGCTTTGTTGAATCAAACCATGCCCTCTTGACCTTGTGTCTGATGCCCTGGGTGTCCTGGCTTGTCTGCACTTGCCTGAAGCTGCAGATGGTGCCGGGGAAGAACTTGCACTGACCTCCCCTACCACTACAGCCCTCTGCCTGCACTGCCTGGCCCAGGCTCTCCCAGCTCAGCCCCTGGGCCTTGTGCTCTCTGGCTGCTGAGGGCACCTGGTGAGGAAAGACACTGTTTAGTTCAAGAGACCTCAAGAAACATGGGTTAGGTGGGGCTGTCATCTCCACTTTCTTAAAGAGATGTTTTTCAAAAACACTCTACCTTTCTGAGCTACAGCTGCAGCCACCTGTGTTTCCAGGAATTCTTGGCAGCAATTCTTGGGGAGGAGGCAGATGGCAGTGATAATCTGGACAACATCAGAGTTGTTAGAAGTATAAGGAAAGCATGACCTGTTTGGGGCACCAAGCACGTGTTTCCTCTTCGGCCTTTTAAGTGAGCATGTGCCCAGGGAGAGAGAGAACATCTTCAACTGCCAGCTGTCTCGGGAGCCCCAGTGGGAACTGCGGGGGTGGGCTGAAGCAGAAATGCAGCACAAAGATCCTCCCTGCAGCTGTACTCTTTGGAGTTGCTCCACTGCTTGTATGAGATTCAGGACAAGGCATTTCTGACCCAAGCCATGGCCCACTTCCAAGATGCAAGGATGTGTGTTCACACAAACACGGAGCTCCTGATATTGGCTTTCTGCCTTAAATTCTGCCACAGTGTGAAGAGCCTGCAAGTGAATGGGAGCAGTCAGCATGGACAGGCATTGAGGCCCCCCAGTGTGGTTCTGTGGGCACTCCCACTGCCCCCTCTCTCCATCCCCTCTCTGTAGGTTCCATGAGCTGGAATGTCCTGAGCACCAGAGGCGTGCTCTTTAAGCCTCATGCCAAGGGCTCAAGGCTCAAGGTCACCAGTGATTTCTAACTGCCAAATGAGACCTCCATTCTCTGCCTAAATTCCTCTGCAGCATCTGACTCTGTGGATGGTGCTCTGCTGTGGCCCTGCCTTGACCTGCTGCCTCTCCTACCCCTGTGATGGCCTGGATGCACTTCCACCTTCACACTGACCCGAGTTCCCCTCGGCACTTCCCAAGGGGTTCAGGCAGCCACCTGCCTCTGCTCCTTTCTCTTGACACTTTCTTTTTCCTTTATCAGTTTCATCATATTAATACCCTAAAGCAGAAAAATCATAGGATTATCCCAACCGATGTAGGAAAACCATCTGATCAAGTATAGAACCTATTGATGATTAAAGCTCTTTGCAAACTAGGAATAGAAGAGAACTTCCCTAACTTAGTAAGTACGTCCACACTCAAGAGATAGGGAATTAAGCTCCAGTTCATCAAAGGAGGAGTATCAGAGAATTCCCAGGCACATTTTAAAACCCTCACAGATAACTGCCCATAAACAGGCAATTTACAGAAGAAGAAACCTCAAAGCCTATAAAGATATAATAACCTACAAAGGTATTGTCATCGATGATCAGAGCGACCATGGAAGAGTAGACTCTTGAGCCATTCTGGAGATATCTGTCAAGATTTAGCCATATTAAACATTTGCTTAAAGTCGATAAGGGGGCATTCATGAGCCTGTGGATTGCAATGGTTTGTGGTAGTAGGGAGTTGGAGAGATCACCCCATTGGCCTTGACATTATTTCTGTCCAAGAAATTGTCTTCTCAGCTGCTTCAGGGATCCCCTTGATGGGAATGACTGTTGGGAATGACATTGCACCTGGGATCTTCCCCCATCACCTTAGAATGCATGTGTCTGGAAGAGTCTCTACCTTACCTGCAAAATGGGCTTTGTTGTTTGTGTCAGTGATGTCACCACTGTCCCAGGAATTTGGCCTGAAACCACAACCTGAACATAACAGAGGAGCTTTCTCAAACCATCCCCCAATCCCAGCAAAACCATTAATTTCCACATCTAAGTTCCTCTACCTCCATTGCGGTATTGATCATATAGCATTTTTATGTGTCTAGCTCCCATTTTGCAGGGGGGCAGTGGTGGTTCAGTGCTAGAATTCTTGCCTTCTATGTTGGAGACCCTGGTTCAATTCCCAGCCAGTGCACCTCAAGCACTGCCACGACCCATCTGTCGGTGGAGGCTGGTGTGTTGCTGTGATACGAAACAGGTTTCAACTGAGCTTCCAGATTAAGACAGACTAGGAGGAAAGGCCTGGTGATCTACTTCTGAAAATCAGCCAGTGAAAACCATATGAATCTCAATGGCCAGCTCATGGGCATGGCGAAGGACTGGGCAGTGTTTCATTCATTATGCCTGTGGCCACCATGAGTCGAGGGCTGACCTGATGGCAGCGAACAATCTTCCCCTTTAGAGGATTTACACCTTAAGCATTTATTAAGCAATGATTTTATAGCAGGCCCTGAAGATAACAGGTTAATAAAATACGATAATAATCTCTGTCCTCAAAGAGCTCAAAATCTGGATGAGAAGATAGACGCCTACCCAAATAATTACAATAGAATGTGATGCCTAGAATAATAGAGGTATGAACTAGGTACTTCAGTGGTCTGAGGAAGGGAATGGTCACACAAGTGGGCCAAAAAAGGAAAGATTCACAGAGGAAGAAATGCTTGAGTTATATCTTTTAATTTCAGATTAAAAAAAAATCACAAAAAAGCAACCAACAGTCATCAAAGAAAAATAAGAATATATAGATAAGTAAAATGATAAAAATTAATATCAACCAGAATCCTATCACTCAGAGATGACCATCATTAAGAATTAAGGTATATCTTTCTAGTTTTTTTTTTTTTCTATGCACATTTCTACGGCAAAAATTGAACCACACTTATACAGTATTTTACGGTTTTGTTTTCTTTTTTAAATTCTGATGAAAATATACATAACAAAATATACTTTACAATCAGTTTCATTTTCATAATATACAGTGAAACCAGTGAGAGCTGGAACTCAATGGAACTGCCTTGTTTTTCCAGGTCTTGCAAGTTTTCCACGTTTGACAAGGTGCAGTCTTACTACTTTTCTGTCACCCTACGTTGGTGGAAAATATTTGAGTTTTCTTCTCTGACAGGTCTCCACCTTACACAGGTTTCAGCTCTTGCAGTTTTTACTGTATCAATTTCTGACAAAAAGGACTTTAAAGTTAAATCCACCACAAAGGATAAGGAAGGACACTATAAAATGATTAAAGGGACAGTATTTTTTTTATACCAGGAGGATATAACCATATTAAATATTTATGCACCCAATGACAGGGCTTCAAGATACATAAAACAAACTCTAACAGCATTGAAAAGTGAGATAGACAGCTCTACTATAATAGTAGGAGACTTCAACACACCACTTTCGGTGAAGGACAGGACATCCAGAAAGCAGCTCAATAAAGACACAGAAGATCTAAATGCTACAATCAACCAACTTGACCTCATAGACATATACAGAATACTCCATCCAACAGCAGCCAAGTATACTTTCTTTTCTAGTGCACATGGAACATTCTCTAGAATAGACCACATATTAGGTCATAAAGCAAGCCTTCGCAGAATCCAAAACATTGAAATAGGACAAAGCATCTTCTCTGATCATAAGGTCATAAAAGTAGAAATCAACAACAGAAAAAGCACGGGAAAGAAATCAAACACTTGAAAACTGAACAATACCTTGCTCAAAAAAGACTGGGTTATAAAAGACATTAAGGATGGACTAAAGAAATTCATAGAATTCAATGAGGATGGAAACACTTCCTATCTGAACCTTTGGGACACAGCAAAAGCAGTGCTCAGAGGTCAATTTATATCAATAAATGCACACATACAAAAAGAAGAAAGAGCCAAAATCAAAGAATTATCCCTACGACATGAACAAATAGACAGCAACAAAAGAAACCCCCAGACACAAGAAGAAAGCAAATAAAAAAAATTACAGCAGAATTAAATGAAATAGAGAACAGGAAAATAACTGAAAAAGTTAACAAGACCAAAAGCTAGTTCTTTGAAAAAATTAACAAAATTGATAAACCAATGGCCAAACTGACAAAAGAAAAACAGAAGAGGAAGCAAATAACCAGAATAAGAAATGAGATGGGCGATATCGCAACAGACGCAACTAAAATTAAAAGAATCATACCAGACTACTACGAAAAATTGTACTCTAAGAAATTTGAAAACCTAGAAGAAACGGATGAATTTCTAGAAACATAAACTACCTACCTAAACTAACACAAACAGAGGTAGAACAACTAAAAAAAACCCATAACAAAAGAAGAGTTGAAAAGGTAATTAAAAAACTCCCAACAACAAAAAAAAAAAAGCCCTGGACCGGATGGCTTCACTGGAGAGTTCTACCATACCTTTATAGAAGAGTTAACAACACTACTACTAAAGGTATTTCAGAGCATAGAAAAGGATGGAATACTCCCAAACTCATTCTTTGAAGCCAGCATAGCCCTGATACCAAAACCAGATAAAGACACCACAAAAAATTACAGACCTATATCCCTCATGAACTTAGATGCAAAAATCCTCAACAAAATTCTAGCCAATAGAATTCAACAACATATTAAAAAAATAATTCAGCATGACCAAGTGGGGTTCATACCAGGTGTGCAAGGATGGTTCAACATTAGAAAAATAATGAATGTAATCCATCACATAAATAAAACAAAAGACACAATCTTATTGATTGATGCAGGAAAGGCATCTGCCAAAGTCCAACACTCATTCATGATAAACACGCTCAGCAAAATAAGAATAGAATGAAAATTCCTCCACTTAATAAAGGGCACTTATACAAAGCCAACAGCCAACATCATCCTAAATGGAGAAAGTCTGAAAGCATTCCCCTTGAGAATGGGAACCAGACATGTATGCCCATTGTCACCACTCTTATTCAGCATTGTTCTGGAAGTCCTAGCAAGAGCAATTAGGCTAAAGAAATAAAGGGTATCCAGATTGGCAAAGAAGAAGTAAAAGTAACTCTATTTGCAGATGACATAATCTTATGCACAGAAAACCCTAAAGAATCCTCAAAAAAAGTACTGAAACTAATAGAAGAGTTCAGCAGAGTATCAGGATACAAGATAAACATACAAAAATCGCTTGGATTCCCCTACACCAACAAAAAGAACATCAAAGAGGAAATCACCAAATCAATACCATTTACAGTAGCCCCCAAGAAGATAAAATACTTGGGAATAAATCTTACCAGAGACATAAAAGACCTATACAAAGAAAACTACAACACACTACTGCAAGAAACCAAGAAAAACCTACATAAGTGGAAAAACATACCTTGCTCATGGATGGGAAGACTCAACACTGTAAAAATGTCTATTCTACAAAAGCGATCTATAGATACAAAGTAATTCCAATCCAAAATTCCAATGACATTTTTTAATGAGATGGAGAAACAAATCACCAACTTCATATGGAAAGGAAAGAGGCCCGGATAAGTAAAGCATTACGGAACGAGAAGAACAGAGTGAGAGGCCTCACTCTACCTGATTTTAGAATCTATTACACCGCCACAGTAGTCAAAACAGCCTGGTACTGGTACAACAACAGATACGTAGACCAATGGAACAGAATTGAGAATCCAGACATAAATCCATCCACATATGAGCTGCTGATATTTGACAAAGACCCAAAGTCAGTTAAATGGAGAAAAGACAGTCTCTTTAACAAATGGTGCTGGCATAACTGGATATCCATCTGCAAAAAATTGAGACAAGACCCATACCTCACACCATGCACAAAAACTAACTTAAAATGGATCAAAGACCTAAATATAAAATCTAAAACAATAAAGATCATGGAAGAAAAAATAGGGGCAATGCTAGGAGCCCTAATACATGGAATAAACAGTATACAAAATATTACTAACAATTCACAAATACCAGAAGAGAAACTAGATAATGAGGAGCTCCTAAAAATCAAACATCTATACTCATCCGAAGACTTCACCAAGAGAGTAAAAAGATTACCTACAGACTGGGAAAAAGTTTTTAGCTATGATATATCCGGTCAGTTTCTGATCTCTAAAATCTACATGATGCTGCAAACACTCAACTACAAAAAAGACAAATAACCCGATTAAAAAATGAGCAAAGGATATGAACAGGCACTTCACTAAAGAAGACATTCGAGTAGCTAACAGCTACATAAGGAAATGCTCACAATCATTAGCCATTAGAGAAATACAAGTTAAAACTACAATGAGATTCCATCTCTCTCCAACAAGGCTGGCATTAATCCAAAAAACACAAAATAATAACTGTTGTAGAAGTTGTGGAGAGACTGCAATACTTATACACTGCTGGTGTGAATGTAAAATGGTACAACCACTTTGGAAATCAATCTGGTGCTTCCTTAAAAAGCTAAAAATAGAACTACCATATAAGTCAGCAATCCCACTCCTTGGAATATATCCTAGAGAAATAAAAGCCTTTACAAGAACAGACATATGCACACCCATGTTCACTGCAACACTGTTTATAATAGCAAAAAGATGGAAGCAACCAAGGTGCCCATCAATGAATGAATGCATACATTATAGTATAGTCACACAGTGGCATACTAAGCATCAATAAAGAACATTGATGAATCCATGAAACATATCATAACGTGGAGGAATCTGGAAGGCATTAGGCTGAGTGAAATTAGTCAGTTGCAAAAGGACAAATATTGTATAAGACCACTATTATAAGAACTCAAGAAACAGTTTAAGCAGAGAAGAAAATATTCTTTGATGGTTACGAGAGTGGGGAGGAAGGGAGGGAGAGGGGTATTCACTAATTAGATAATAGACAACAACTATTTAAGTGAAGGGAAAGACAACACACAATACAGGAGAGGTCAGCACAACTGGACTAAACCAAAAGCAAAGAAGTTTCCTAAATAAACCGAGTGTATCGAAGGCCAGCATAGCAGGGGCGGGGGTTTGGGGGCCATGGTTTCAGGGGACATCTAGGTCATTGGCAAAATAAAATTATTAAGAAAACATTCTGAAATGCTAGCAAGTGGCCATCTAAGATGCATCAATTGGTCTCAACCCACATGGAGCAAAGGAGAATGAAGAACATCAAAAACACAAGGTAAGCATGAGCCAAGAGTCAGAATGGACCACATAAACCAGAGACTACATCAGCCTGAGACCAGAAGAACTAGATGGTGCCCAGGTACAATGCTGACTGCCATGACAGGGAACACAACAGAGAATCCCTGAAGGAGCAGGAGAGCAGTGGGATGCAGACCTCAAATTCTCATAAAAAGACCAGACTTAATGGTCTGACTGAGACTAGAAGGATCCCGGAGGTCATGGTCCCCAGACCTTCTGTTAGCTCAAGACAGAAATCATTCCCAAAGCCAACTCTTCAGACAGTGTTTGGACTGGACTAAAAGATAGAAAATGATACTGGTGAGAAGTGAGCTTCTTGAATCAAGTAGATAAATGAGACTATGTGGGCAGCTCCTGTCTGGAGGGGAGATGAGAAGCGGAGGGGGACGGAAGCTGGCTAAATGGACACGGAAATGGAAGGTGGAGAGAAGGAGTGTGCTGTCTCATTAGGGGGACACCAACTAGGAGTATATAGCAAGGTGTGTATAAATTGTTGTATGAGAAACTGAGTTGATTTTTAAACTTCCACTTAAAGCACAATAAAAATTTTTTTAAAGAAAAGAACTTTGTGTTTTACCTTAAAAGCAATGGACTTTAGCAACAGTGATGAGCTTGGTCATATATTCAGAACAGCTTCTGGGTAGAAATGGATTGGAGAGAGACAAGAGTAGAGGCAGGAAGACCTTTAAGAGGTTGTTGTCATGGGTGGGGCCAGAGATGGCAGGGCCCAGGACTAAGCTGGAGGTTGTGGAGGTGCAGAGACGTGAATAGAAGGAGAGCTATCTTGGAGGCAGCACCAAGGTGATCAGTCAGCTAGAATAACACCCCAGTTCTGGTATGGATGGCTGGGTGGATGGCGGGCCATTCACAGAGACTGGGATTACAGGAGTGGTCCAGGGTGGGGTCATGAGTTTAAATTCAGATGAGTTGAATTTGAGGTGGGGGCGTCATGTAGGAACTCAGCCCCCTCCAAGATCTCAGGGAGAACAATCAACTCTGTTTCTAGGAAGCAAAGTGTGATGATCTTTAATGAAGGCCCAGAAAGGGGAGAGGTAAGTAATAACACACCCTCGCTCAAGCAGCAGAGATCAGAATCAGGTAATATGAAGAGGCCAGGCCGGAAGCATTGTGATTGGAGCAGAAATTGGGCAACTGCTTCTGACATGGGACGGGCCAGGTTCCCCACCCAGGACAAGATGGCTGCCTCCTCCCCATGAGAGATCTTCTTACTCTTAGAACATGGCAGGATTTTGGCTTCCCTCTCTCCCAGCCTCAGGGGCTGGTGCTGCTCCTCTCCAGAACATCTATGGCACGTATCAGACTCTGAACCAGGGCCCAATCTCCCAAGGTTCGTTCCGGGATCCTAAGGCCTGGGAATCACCTTTCCATCCTTACCCATCCATCGTTTCAGTAATGTTCCTCTTTCAACCTACCCTCCTGGGGCATGCTGGGAAGAGCACACTTCTGGACCAGTGGAGAGGAGAGGTGGGCAGAGGCTGGGTCAGGGACAGCTGGGGCTGAGCCTCCGCAGACATCAGGTGGACAGCCAGGAACAGGTGTGGAGGCTCTAGACATAGCCTTGGGAAGGGGTCCTCCATGCTCTAGCTGTAGGGGTCTGGGGGAGACCAGGCAGGAGAACCTGGAGCTAGCCACTGCCCTGCCTGTCCTGGAGGGAAGCTTCCCCACAAGGAGCTCAAGTGGAACCCTTCTGCCTCTCTTCTCCTACTCCTTTAGGGGACCTGCACATGGAGCCTCTTGGGACTGGTGATGACTTCTGGGGACCCACAGGGCCTGTGGCTACCAAGATGGTTGACATAGAGAGGAGCCTGTCCCACCCACCACCCCCACACTGAGTACCCATGCAAAGTCAGCACCGCACTCCCCTTTGGGTCCCCTCCTCTTGTCAAGCCAGCAGGCAGGGGCAGGGCTGAGCTACTGGGTCTGCACTTTTTATTATGGACAAAAAAATAGAAAGTTTTATTAGGAAAACTTTCAAACATACACAAAACAGAGAGTACAAGGAATATCCATGTAGCCACTACTCACCTTCAACACCGCTTTGCCCAACTGGTGTCAACTATTCATCCTTCTGTGTTTTTGATGTTGTTATAATGTTTTAAATCTAAGACATTAGATGATTTTATCCTTAATTATTTCATTATGCATTTCAAAAATAAAAGTAGACACTTTGTTCCATAACCACAATGTCATTATCACATCTAACAAAATTAACGATAAGTCTTTCATATCATCTAAAACCCAGTTCATATTCAGATTTGCTCAGTTGTCTAAAATGTGTACTTGCAGTTGGTTTGTTCTAATCAGGATTCAAACAAGGTCCACTCACTATATATGGTTTGTTATGTTTCTTAAGTATCATTTAAATCCCTTTTAATAATAACTGGTAAGTAAAAACCAACCCCATTGCTGTTGAGTCGTTCTGACTAATGTCTGCTATGTGCTAGGAGCCCTTGGCTGCTGACCAAAAGGTTGGTAGTTTGAATCCACCAGCTGCTCCTTGGAAACTCTATGGGGCAGTTCTACTCTGTTCTATAGGGTCACTATGAGTTGGAATCAACTCGACCACAACGGTTTTGCTTTTTTTTTTTACTATGTGCTAATCACCATCACGGTGGTTAGGAACACCAAGATGAGTATGGCAGCCCTTCCCTCTAAAGGCATACAGCCTCAAAATTAATAAATGTCTATATTCATAATAACGATCTTTTGTATAACACTTCTATCACTCAGGAAACACTGGCACAGATTTTATCTCAGCTGGGAAATAGTGTAACTCTTAACTTACACTCACAGAAGCTCACATCCAGGGACCCCACCCTTTACCAGATGGAGAGCCTTGAGAAAGTCAGCTCAGATCTCTGTAAAGTGTTGCTTTCAGCTCCAAGAATTTATCATTAATATTACATATTGATTGTTATCAATTACTGGTAAATAAAAAAAAGAACAAAATCCGTTGCTATTGAGTTGATTCTGACACATAGGGACCCTTTAGGATAGAGTAGAACCATCCCATGGGGTTTCCAAGTTGCAGCTGCTGATCTGAACTGTCGACCTTTTGGTTAGCAGCTGAACTCTTAACCACTGCGCCACCAGGGCTCCAACTGGTAAATCCCAGTGCCATCAAAATAGGCCCCTTAAAAACAAAAACACTTGCCTATTTCATCACCATCATCACAGTGGAAGATGACCACTCCCAGGCGTATGTTAAGCCGTTAGAATGCAGTGGGTGGTTTATTACCCACAACCCTGTGAGATAGGTGCTATTATTAGTCCCATTTACAGTGAGGAAGCTGAGACTTGGGAAGGTTGAATAACTTCCTCAGGGCTCCAAAGTCAGAGATCAGAGGAGCCAGGACTCAAACCTGATCCATCTGACTTTGAAGTCTAGGCTTGTAGCCACAGTGCCCACAGCAGGGTCTGGCACTGAGTAGGAGCTCAGTGAGTGTGTGTAGAGTAATTTAGAGTCTGCCTCTTCCTGTTCCTCCCAGAATTCACTTCCAAATGGCCAGCTCCTACCACTGGCCCAAAAGAGGTCTCCACTTTGTAGCGAGAGGGTCAGGGACCACTGAGATCGAGTTCTGTGCCTGGGACCAGTTCCTGGATGGGACTGTCCCACAGCACAGCTGGGTGGTTGCAGGGCCTCTGTTTGATATCAAGACTGAGCCAGGATCTGTGACAGCTGTGTGCCTCCCTCACTTTGTGGTCCTCCAAGATAACCAAGTAGGAGGGGATAAGGGAAGAAGGGTAGTGAAAGTAATAGTCCTAAAAGGGGCTATAGGATATCCTGGGGAGGAGGTTATGACTTCCTTTGAGAGACTGAGAGAGGACTATGGAGATGAGATTTTCCCTCATTGCACAGTGCTCTGGACATATCTTTTTTGAAGCATTTGTCTCCCAGCCTCCTGTTACTTTTGTCTGAGCTTACTTGTAAGTCCCCTAAATAGAAAGTGGTCTCCTCAATAACAATAATAATTAACATTTATTAAGTGCTCTTTACATAAATTGTATCATTCAGGGTCCCAGCAGGAAACAAACGATGTATTTGTTGATACTTTTGAAGAAATGTTTCAAAAACAAGTCTATTTAAAAAGTAAGGCTATGACCACTCTGACCAAGATCACAGTAGAGGGTCCCAGCCAGGTATGGACAGGAGTGAACTTACCAAGTTGGTAACACTTTCCTGTAAGGGCTCCTGGGACATGACTAATAATAACAATTGTGAACACATACTGAGCAGTCTGCACCAGGAACTGTGCAAGGTAGTTCCATAGATATTAATAACCCCTCAAGTTTCTAAATGACCCTGCAAATTAGGTCTCTTGTTTTTCCCCGATGTACCAATGCGGAAATTGAGGCTCAAAGAGGTGAATTCCTTGTCTAGACCTGGGATACTAACCCAGGTCCTGCTAATCTCAGGGTAAGGCCTACACCAACTCCCACCCTCACCCAGGCCCACCCAAGCCCATGTCCCCCAGTGTTCCCTAGACCTCATTCTGAACTTCATCCTGTGGCTGGACAGGATTTATTCCCTTTAGATTCTGTGCACAGGGCGAGAGGCAAAATGCACAGAGGTTGCTATTAGTTGGCAGTGCCAAGCCCAGCTCAGGAAACCAAGCCCTGGAGTCAGGCAGGGCCCCTTCAGGAATCCCAGCTGCCTGCTGTCTGGGCAGCAGCTGTTTGTCATCCTGGGAACCATGACCTCGCTCCCTATCGCAGGTCTAATTTAGGAGCTGGACACTGGTTGATTCTTCACCCTAATGTTCTACATTGAGTTATTAACTTTCCTTGGTGGGTTTCTCCCACTGGATAGAACCTAGAACATTCGGCATCTCAGCTTCACCCCAGGACCTAGCAGACCTAGCCACTTTGACATTCTTGTCCTCTTGCAAGACTGGCTACATCAATTGCAGGGCCCCGTGCAAACTGAAAATATGGTGCCCCTTGTTCAAAAGGAGCCCCGATGGCACAGTGGTTAAGAGCTCAGCTGTTAACCAAAAGGTCAGCAGTTCAAATCCACCAGCTGCTCTTTGGAAACACTACGGGGCAGTTCTACTCTGTGCTGTAGGATCGCTGAGTCAGAATCAACTGGACGGCAATGGTTTTTGTTTTGTTTTCTTGTTCAAAAATCATCAAGAATTTCAAGATGGCAACCAAACCGAAAATCAACCCTTTTGCTGTCAAGTCATTCTAACTCACAGGACCCATGTGTTTACAGAGTAGAACTGCTCCATAGGGTTTTCTTGGCTGTAATCTTTATGGCAGCAGGTTGCTAGGCCTTTCTTCCATAGTACCGCTGGGTAGGTTTGAATCAACAACCTTTAAGTTAGTAGACAAGTAAAAACCATTTGTGCCACCCAGGGACCTAAGATAGCAACAGCAGAGAATTAAACCTCAAATGCAGGGCCCTTCTGAGCACAGGGCCCTGTGTGACTGACAACATAGTCCACGTACCTATGAAGCTAGCCCTGCCCTTCTGAACCCTTCACCGCCCGCTCCCCCACGCCCATCTCCCTCTGCACACATAGACCCCTGCTCTCCACATGGACTTTCTCCTGGAAAGTGAGTTTGCTCACTTTCACTTTTGTTCTACTCCCTTCTCTAGGTGCTGCCCTGGAGAACTCTAGTTGAGCTCATTTTCCAGCTCCTCCCTCTCTCTTCCCCCCTCCCCACCCACCCGGAGCTGACCCAGACTAGATTGCTGGGCACCACAATGGTATCCCATGTGCCTCGAAACTGTTGGTTCTCTGGGATCAACATCTTCTGAACCTTACGACAATAAAGAGTCCAGAAACTCCTTGGATTCTGCAAAATGTGCCTCAAAAGATATTCTGCACCTTTTTCTTCCCAGACCCCAAGTGTTACCCAGGAGGAGAGGGTCAAGTTGTCTGAGAAAGAAACAAGAAAAAACCACAATAGTCAAGTTATGGTTCTTGGTCAAGCTGTATTTTATCCATAATAGTAACAAGTAACCCGTAGTAGTCCAAGCGCCCTACAGGCACAGACTCATTTAACAGAGTACGCTGTCAAAGCTGTCCTTGACAGATGCACAGAGATGTTAAGTAACTTGCTTAGCATCTCATAGCTGGTGAGTGCTTTTCCTGGGAGTCAAACTCAGGTGGTGCTATCATTAAACCAGTTGCCATCGAGTTGACTCTGACTCGTGACAACCCCACGTGTGTCAGAATAGAATTGTGCTCAATAAGGCTTCAGTGGCCGATGCTGGAAGTAGATCACCAAGCCTTTCTTCCAAGCAGCCTCTGGGTGAACTCAAACAGCCAACCTTCCAGTTAGCAGCCAAGTGTTTTAACTGTTGGCCCCACCCAGGAACTCCCGGTATCACTAACCCCTCTGTTATGTGGCTCTCTCTGGCTCCCATCCCTACATGGTGAGGCTCCCTGTGTCCCTCCTCCAGCATGAATGTGGGTTTACCCCTCAACACTCACCTGAGCCTGGAAGGTGCTGATGACAAACTCAGCAGGGAGGTCGGGGCTGTGGTGTCAGGCCTCAGGCCAGAGGGCAGGGTCCGAAAAAGACAGAACCCCAGGCTCCTGGGCGTGGGAGCAGCTGTGACCTGAGGCAAACACCAGGCACATAGCTGGGAAACGAGGGAGCCAATGGGCTCCCCCCTGTCGCAACACTTGCTATGCTTTGGTTCATGGTTCTACTCCCTGTCAGTCTTCCCTGTTGGGCCATGAGCTCTGCAATTTGGCGCCCATGTAACTACCTGTCCTCATCGGTCACTGACTGAGTGTTAGCGAACCTCTTTATTCACCAGAAGCCTCGAATAGCCTTCGTGGGCAGTCAAGGACGTGGGTGTGCGCAGAGAGATGAACGAAGCGCAGCTGAAGTTGAATGACCCTGGTTCAGTTGTCACTAATCCTGACATAGTGGTTAAATGCTATGGCTGCTAACCAAAAGGTCTGCAGTTCAAATCCACCAGGCACTCCTCGGAAACTCTGTGGGGCAGTTCTACTCTGTCCTATAGCGTCACTCAGTCAGAATCAACTCCACGGCAAGGAGTTTTTTAATCCAGTGTTGGCGGGGACTTTATACACCATAGAGTCCCTGGATGATCAAGCCATTAATTAAAGCACTTGGCTACTAACCAAAAGTTTGGAGGCTCAAATTCACCTTCAGAGGTGACTTGGAAAAAAGTCCTGGCAATCTACACTGAAAAATCAGCCACTGAAAACCTATGGAGTCTATAGCTCCACCCTGACATACTCACGGGGTCACTCTGAGTCAGAGGGACTCAACGGGAACTGGCTTGGTCTTTTGGGTTTATAGACCGTAACTACTGTGAATAACAAGACTCAGCTGCACATCCACAGGGCCTGGGACACTGTAAATACTTAATAAACTGTTGGTTAGTGAAGGGTTGTGAGGCCCTGGGTCTTAGACTCTGCAGCAGAAACACACTTCCCTGTGATGGGTTGTCCTGAATGTTTCTAATAAGACCATCCAAAGGGAACACAAGGTAGAAAGGCCTGGTCCTTCAGCCAATAATATTTGCCGCAGTCACCACTCAAGCTTCTTTGCCTTCAAACCAGGATCTTCCCTTTTGCTTCCCTTCTCTCTCCGACCTATGAGCACAAATCTGCTGAAGGAAGTGATTCTGCTGCAGTCTGTGGAAAGGTCTATATGAGCGAAAAGTAGGATGAACGACTCACCTCGGTTTTTCCAGGACTTTCCTGGTTTTAGCACTGCAGGTCCTGCATCCAGGAAGCCCTTCTGTCCTGTGCGTACTGGGACAGTTAGTCACCCTAGTAAGAAGGTGAGTTAGAGATGCACAGAACCTTCCAGAATTCAACCAAAATTAGCTTGGCACAGATCTTTTGTGAGCATCAGGGACTATGGCGCAGGGATCCAGTCTATTCCAGGCTGTTGCTGGGTATGTGGGCTTTGGAAAATCACTTCCTGGCCCGCAACCCCGGGGTTTATTTCCCCCATCTGGCAAATAAGGAAGTTCTAGCATGGTGGAGGGCAAGGGGACACCAGTGCACTTAATGTCGCTGATGGCAGTATCTCTGTGAAAAGCAATTTGGCAAAACGGAGTAAATCATAAAAATCTTCATGTCCTTTGATACACTTTTCTCATCCTTTGGTACTTACTGATTCTAAGGCCATAACCCAAGACCAGAACCAAACCAAACCCATTGCCATCAAGTCGATTCCGACTCATAGCGACCCTATAGGACCCAAGGGAAATAGAAAAACTCTCCGCAGAAATACGTGCGTTGAGATACTATTTGTCATGTGAGGAGTGGAAAACAACCTCGCTGCTGAAATAAGAGACGAAATGTTAATTACAGGATGCTGCACCCACCTGCAGAAATCATATGTGGGCTCTAAAAAGGTCTGACAGATGCTCGGGACAATTTAAACTGATGAGGAAAAAGCAGGAGACAAAGCTACATGTACTGTGATGAAACGTGAGGATGTGTTCCTGGAGAGAAAGACCGAAATAGGAAAGAAAAAGTAGGTAATAGTTGTATTGTCTGAGTGGTAGGGTCATAGGTGAATTCTTGCTTATTTTGTTCAGACTGTGTTATGTTATTTTTCAAAGAACAAAAGCAATTCATAAAGAGATGCTGAAGTTATGGCTTCCATGAACCTTTCTGCAATTACGATCATTCTGCAATGTTCTGACTGGTACCCACCCAGGCTAAGAGCCTTGTCCGGCTGGCTGTATGTCCCTGTGGGCCAGAAACCACCTGCACTGAGGCAGTTGCTAGGCAATGCAGGGATAGAGCCAGGACTCCTGACCTCTAGTCCAGTGTCTCTCCCACCACCAGTGCTGATCTGAGTTCTTGAATACAATCAAAGGAACCAATTTGGGCTAATATAGCCAGAAAATAAATGTATGTACTGCATAGACTTAACAAAAGGTTAGGCAGCAGGCTTAAAAAAGAGCAGTGACCAAGGGACGCTGAGAAGCCAAGGGCATAGCCAAGGTCACACCAAGAAAAATCTGGGGAGGCCACTGCTGCAAACGCAGCCCCTACGGGACCCTCCCTGCCATGGTGGCCACTGGACACTGACACCACCAAAATGATCTCTGTTTTTTCATCTTTGCTTCACTTTCTCTAGACTCAAGGTCCTGATTAGAAGCATCCATTCAGTCAAGTCTCAGACACACACCTGTGTCGTAGCTTCCGGGTAGTAGGAGCTTCCTGAGTGGGGATGCTCAGCTTGCCTCCTACCAGCAACCACTAGTGGGTGTAGGGAGGGTCTTTCCAAAAAGAGTTTGAATGGTGGGTGGCCAAGCACTTGACAAATGTACCCAAGTGTTGGCCACTCCATTTTCCCACGCTCCCTTCCTCATTCTTGCTCTCTACCTGCCTGGAGTCAGACCTGCCGGTATCACTGAATGCCCACTCGTAACCATGTGTTTAATACGGGGCTGGCCTGTATTTGAGCTTGGATTAAGGGGGTCCTGTGATGCTCCCACCCTAGGGACAAGTGTTGCCCACAGCCTCCAAAGCCTGAAACTCAAGCATATCCCCTCCCTGTAGTGATGCTCCCACCCTAGGGACAAGTGTTGCCCACAGCCTCCAAAGCCTGAAACTCAAGCATATCCCCTCCCTGTAGTGAGTTCCCCCAGGAAGGCTGCTGTGCCTAAGCCTTGGAGCCCGCTACACAGCCAGAGCCTGGCTCAACAAGGGGACTAAATCTATGCATCTTGAATCCATTCTTTGACAGAGAGCCTTGCAGACATTTCCATGTTGCAAGTGGCCTACATTAAAGAGGAGGGGATGCTTCTGGGGTAGCCAGAGTAGAGCAATCTTCCACAATCCTGGAAAGCCCCAACTTTTCCCCATGGGAGTTTCACTGAGAATACCCTGTGCTGCTCAGAGCTACATCCCCATCACCTCCATCATGTTGCGTTACCATCACTTCCACTGTGAAGAAGTCACGTTCCACCTCTACCTGATCCCCAGTGACTGCTCCACTCAGAAGGTGACTCTGACAGCGAGAAAGGCCAGGCCAGGCTGGGCTGACGACCAGCAAGCAATGCAGCCAGAGAGTGCCCTAGATAAGCCCTCAACTGGGAGTAGGGGTTGGCCTCTTATAAGTGTGAAACTTGACAAGCACCAGTGATCCTGCCCCTTGCTCAGCTGTGGACTGGCCTTTATTCTCGCTCCACCCCCCCCAACTCTCCCCCAGTTGGACTTGCAGCTCCATCACTATCGCTAGACGACCTTTTGCAGCCTCTTTCCAGGAGCCAAAGGATGAGAGGGATCCCTGCCCAGAACTCTAGCCTTTCCCCATTCTCTCTTCTTCTCTTGCAATGCCCGTATTCCCACCCTGGACATGGCAGAGACCAAGTGTGGGGCTTTCTGTACAGCACTGCATGGGGATCAGAGATGCAAGGGTGCTATAGCACCCCTCGCCCTCACAAACACACTGAAGCACAGCTCATCTTATTCAGAACAGACTCCACAGAGATGAATCTCTGAGCCAGACACCCGTCCTCCCTACCCTTTCGTCATTGCTCCATATAGTCCTTAGGCCATAGATGATGAAGAAGAGAAGTTCCAGTCTGTTGGATTACACAATCCACCCCTGCCAACCCCACTCTACGTGGGCTCCCGCTCGTTGTGTCCAACTCAGAGAACCTGGAAATGATCCCTGAGGTGAGCAGCCCAGATGTTCATCCCCTTACGGGGATCAGAAATCCTGCTTGGGAATAGCGTGTGGGGCAGGAATTAAAGTTTTCCCAGGGATGGGGTGAATTGGCATTGGGCAGAAAGAGAGTAGGATTTGGGGTGAGCAGGAATGTTTGAAAGATTGTGGGGAAATGAGGTTAGGGAGAATCCCATCTAGGATAGGGAGGATGATGAGGTTTGATTTGGAAGCTGTATTGGTTTCCTAGGACTGCTGTAACAAAATACAACAAACTGGTTGGCTTAAAATAGCAGAAACGTACTCATAAACAGTTTTGGAGGCTACGAATCTGAAACCAGAGTGTTAGTAGTACTAATTCCTTTTTAAAACTCCATGTCTCTCTCCTAGCTTCTGGTGATGGCTGGCACTTCTTGGCGTCCCTTGGCTTGTGGCAGCATACTCCACAGTCTCTGCCTCTGTCTTCACATGGCTGTCTTCCCCAAGTGTCTGTCTCTGTGTCACTTCTGCTCTTTTTATAAGAACACCAGTCACGTTGGGTTAAGGCTCACCGTACTGCAATATGACCTCATGTTAACTAATTACATCTTCAATAACCTTATTTCCAAATAAAGTGACAGGTGTCAGGGGTTAGGAATTGAATATATCTTTTGGGGGAACACAAATCAATTCATAACAGGAAGACTGAGAAATGTCTGCTTTATAAGATATCAATGCCCTCCAGTCAATAACCCCCAGGAACACACCTGTAGTTGAACATGTTGGGTCTATGACTCACTGCAGTGAAGCTGAACACACACCATGGGGAACCGTGGGGCAACTCAGTAAGAGGGTGTTAGAAAGAACCTAGGATTTGCGCCTTAGTTGGGAAGAGTTAAGGAAACAGAAATTCACTCTAGATTGGGTGCTGTCAAGAAGCACGTGAAAAACCCTGTTGGGTCAAGTTGATTCCCAACTCATAGCGACCCTGTAGGACAGAGGAGAACTGCCCCATAGGGCTTCCAAGAAGCGCTTGGTGGATTCGAACTGCTGACCTTTTGGTTAGCAGCTGACCTCTTAACCATTACACCAAAAGGGTTTCCAATATGTTGGCATTATAAATCTCAATAAGCCTATAGAGAGGGCAGACTAGAGCAAGGATAAAGCTGCAATTGCTAAACAAGTAGCAGCCATCCAATTAACAAGGAGGGGTTGGCGTTGGGTATTTTTGGGGTTGCCTAGCAACCCGGTCTGAAATGGATGTTCTGTGACATTGCTTATGTCCAACAGGAAAATAACATGGCTTAAAAATAACAACACTGAGGTCCAGCCGTGAGTATCGGATCAGTTCCTGGACATCAGGAGCTGCTTTCTGTTTCCTTCTCAACTCCCACTCTCCCCCTGCCTGTCCACCACCACTCCCTTTGCTCAAGGCAGATGCAGTTTGGCCACTGGACAGCAATTCATAATATCTAGCTCTTCACCATTACTGAGCTTTTGCTCATTAGGATCAGAGATGTGACCATTGAACGTGGTCTATATTTGAATCAGAATTAATCTTCCTTTCTCCTTCTGTTATGATTTGTTGAACCATCTGATGTAACAATGGCTGTGCAGTAATATTTAGGACTCAGGACAGGATACATCGGCCAACTACAACACAGGCAATGATCAAAAATGAAATGACTATTAGTCTTTGCCACAGGCATCGAAACCAGAGATCTAAATTATCTCCCAGAATCCACGAGGGTCTGTTTTAGAAAGCCAGGAGGCTTGCTTTCTTTTCTCCCTAGTCACAAACCGTTCTCCTTGTCCTGCAGTATTTACACAGGTACAATAGGAAGTATTTGTTATAGCACAGATTCACCTTTGGCTAGCTATTAAATTTTTGTCAACAGGGTCAGGTAGGGGGATTTACACAGGTACAATAGGAAGTATTTGTTATAGCACAGATTCACCTTTGGCTAGCTATTAAATTTTTGTCAACAGGGTCAGGTAGGGGGTGATAGATCCAGCAATTTAACTAAACTGAATTAAATGTAACTAAATTCAGAGCATTGGCTATGGTCTAGGAAAAATGTATAAGAGAATTTTGTTCTTGCCCAAGTGCTAGAGGAGACCATAGGTGAGTTAGAAATAATAGGACAGAGACAAGGGAGATCAGATTAGTAGAATAATAAGCAAAGATTATAGTTGAATAAAGGGATAGGAAAGGATGTTGAAGGATTAGAAAAATTAATCTTGTTCTTCTTGAGCAGAAGCTGTTCATCTCTAAAGTCAGGATTCTTGGGAATCCTCAGTTGAAGGTCTCCAGATGGAATAAATGCCTAGTAGTCAGAAGGAATGGAGTTGCTGTGTGCTACAAATGATTAAGCACTCAACTACAAACCAAAAGGTTGGTGGTTCAAGCCCACCCAAAGGCACCTTTAAAGTCCTGACAATCTACTTTTGAAAGGTCACAGCCAGTGTGCCACCATGACTAAGAGTCAACTTGGTGCCAACTATTTTTAGCTTAGTTAGGAGAGAGTGATGTATATCTTTTGAGTTGGGAAACATGAATCCAAGAATCAATATCTTGGAGTTTTACTGCTGTGTCAGTTGTTAATAAGGGATGAGAGACATGATTCAGTCATTCAAAAAATATTTATCAAGTGCCAAGTATGTGCTGTCCTCAGCACTGTGGATATTTCAGTAAGCGAGACAGGCTAATCTCTGCCCTAGTGAATATTACATCCTGGTATGATGAGACCTACAGTAAATAAAAAAAAAATAATGATCAAGTACCACGAAGAGCTGTGAAAAAAATAGAACAAGGCCATGCAAGAGAGTGACTTGGGTTACCCTAGATGGGGTGGTCAGGGAAACCTCCCTGAGGAGGTGATATTTGAGCTGAGCCCTGAGTGACAAGAAGGTTTAAGCACCTGGAGATTATAGAGGTGGAAGCAAACTTGACACCTTCAGGCGACAAAAAGGAGGCCAGTGTAGCAGGCCTTAGTAAGTATAGCAAAAGAGGGGAGAAAGATGGGTTCAGACAAGAGGTAAATGTCTCCCAAGATTTATTGGTCCTGTTGGCTCTGATATGGAGTTTGAATTTTGCTCTAAGTGCAATAGAAAGCCTTGCAGGGTATGAAACATGGTTAAAGCAAGACCTGACTTTCTTTCATAAAGAAGCCTCTGGCTGCTGGGTGGAGAATGGATGGATGATAAGGGGGCAGAGAGATAAGTTGAAAGGCTGTTGCAAGTATTGGTGGTGGCTTGATTAGGGAGGTACAGTGTAGATAAAGTTGATGAATTTGGGGTATATTTTGGAGATATAGCCAACAGGACTTTGTGGATTGGCTGTATATGGGTAAAGAAAGGAAGAAGTTAAGAATGGTGCCTAAATTTGGAACCTGGGTGCTCAGTGGATGGTGGTGCCTTATACCCAGTATGGGGAAAAAGGAGGAGGAGCATGTTTGGAAAACATTTGGAAATCAAGCGTTCTGTCTTGGATGTTGTCACGGGTTGAATTGTAACCCCCCAAAAATGTGTGTATCGACTTGGTTAGGCCATGATTTCCGGTACTGTGTGGTTGTCCTCCATTTTGTGATTGTAATTTTATGTTAGAGAGGATTAGGGTGGGATTACCAGGCAACTCCAATGTAAAGGGCATTTCCCTGGGGTGTGGCCTGCACCAGGTTTTATCTTACATGATAAAAGGAACCAGAAGCAAGTAGAGAATGGGAACCTCATACCACCAAGAAAGCAGCACCAGGAACAGAGCATCCTTTGGACCTGAGATTCCTGCACTGAGATGCTCCCAGACCAAGGGAAGACTGATGACAAGGACTTTCCTCCAGAGCTGGTAGAGAGAAAAAGTCTTCCTCTGGAGCTGGCGCCATGAATTCAGACTTCTAGCCTACTGGACTGTGAGAGAATAAACTTCTCTTTGTTAAAGCCATCCGCTTGTGGTATTTCTGTTATAGCAGCACTAGATGACTAAGACATATGTGATTTAGGAAAGAGAATGGATATAAATTTTCTGTTGATTCAAAGTGGGTGAAGTTTAGGATCCACTGAGAAGACAGGCTTTGGGCTGGAGGAATGAGAGTTTTCGTTCAAGATGGGGGAAACAGAGGGAGAAGGACCTGGTTCAAGATGGAACGGAGAAGAATCTGGTTTAGGATGTGTGAGCAGTACTTTTACGGATGTCTTGTTCTGCATCAGGATTGTAGGAAATTATGAAAAGTACAGTGTCTGAAGGCTCTGATTGATTTCAGCACAGGACTTAATCAGAGTATCCCTATGGGATTGAAGAGGGCCAAAAAGGTGTCGGGTGGAAAAAGCCTCACTTGCAGGAGGAATGGTGGCTTCCCGCATGGTCTCTCCTCTTTCTCCAGGAGCTGGAGCTCTGCTGTAGGAGCCCTGGAGAATCCCAGCTCTTCTCTGAGTTCTACACTGGCCACTGGGGTCAGGGATCAGGCTGGAAATGAGAGACAAGAAAGATGGGGTACAGGGAGTCCCTGACAGAGCTGGAGAAAAGTGTGGTGCAGAATTAAGATTCATGAGAAAAGACCAGACGTAATGGCCTGACTGAGACTAGAAGAACCCTCGAAGACATGGCCCCCCGGATTCTCTGTTAACCCAGGGCTAAAACCATTTCTGAAGCCCCCTCTTCAGACAAAGATTAGACTGGACTATAAAATATAAGATAATACTTGTGAAGAGTGTGCTTCTTAGTTCAAGTAGATACAAGAGACTAAATGGGCAGCTCCTGTCCAGAGGCAGGATGAGAGGGTAGAAAGGGACAGGAGCTGGTTGAATGGACATGGGAAATGCAGGGTGGAAAGGGGGAGTGTGTTGTCACATTATGGGGATTGCAACCAGTGTCACAAAACAATTAGTGTATAAATTTTTGTATGAGAAATTATAAACTTTCACCTAAAGCACAATTAAAAAAAAAAGATGGAGTTGTGATATGGAAGGCCTTGGTAAAATCAGGACAAATCTAGGGAGTTCAGAGATGAAAAGAAAAGTCAATAAAAGTGTGTGTGTGTGTGTGTGTGTGTGTGTCAGGGAGGCCATTGTATCATCACAATTTACTGACAAGAAGACATATCCCAGAGAAGTGGCTTTTTCAAGCTACATCATAGCTGGTATGACCAGAATTTAAACTCAAGTCAATCTGACTCCAAGATCCACGCTCTTTCCATGCACCATGTTGTCTACAAACTGCCCTTGAATTAACAGAGTTTGACGTTCACAAGGCCTTTGGCAAAGTTTCTCATGATAGCTTGGATGCGACATGAACGAGTAAGAACTAGGTGGTCACATGGTTGTGTGGATGAAGCCACCTTTGGCAACATCAGAGACACTCTCACTTCAATCATTCAGATATTTTCAAGGCAGACAATAGAAAATCAAGCAGGAATGGGGGAAACCTAATGGCCTCTTAGTCCAGCACCCCCCAAGAGCCAAAATCCCCTAAATGTCCCTTTCAGGGGCGACCAGCCCGTTTCAGCTGTTGAAATATGATAGGGCTGCCTCTTGAGCTGCTAGGAGCAGCTTCCTTCCCAACGTGGTGGAAGGAGGGTGAGGTTTATTCAGTCTAGGTTTGGGTGCAGCCACAGATGGAGAACTAACTAAGCCCTAGCATCAGGCCTGGGTTTGAATCCTACTCTGGCAGTTACTTGTGTGATCTTGGGCAGTTACAGCATCTGAGTCTTGGATTCCTCACCTGTAAAGTGGGAATCATAATACCTACCTTGCAGGATTGCTGCAAAGATTAAATAAAATGGTGTATATACATGCCTCACGCACATGCCTCATGCGATGGTCCTTAATAAATTGCAGCAACATGTTTCTTTGTCCTCATAATAAGCCTATATCTCCCTCCTATCAGTCTTAATTCTGTTACTCGGAGCTGACGGAAGTCTAATTCCTTCCCAATGAGAAAGCCCTTCAGATACTTGAAAACTGAGATCCCGGCCTCCCTTAAGCCATCTCTTATGCAAGCTAAACATCTGCAGCTCCTTCCGTCGTTCCTCTTATATTTTGGTTTTTAAATTCTTTGCCATCTCAACCGTCTTCCTTAGTAGATGCTCCCGTTTGTGGATGGAGTCAGGATTGACTCCAAGACTGTCCAGTGAGCAAGCAGAGTGTGGAACACCCTCCTCCCTCCACCCAAATGGACCTAGTGCTCCCAGTAATGCAACCTGAACCCCTTGTCTCATTGTGCCTGCCTTTCCACACTGTTAGGTCACTGAACTTGGGAGGAACCCAAACTCTCAGGGTTTGTTCACGTGAGCTGCTGGGAAGTCCTTTCCTCCCCTTATGCAAGTAATCATTTAAGCATCTTCCATTTTTGTTGGTTTTTTTCCTACTAAAATTCACCCAGTGCTCCCATGTGCCCGTATTTGTGTGATCTTGATTCTGACACCCAAATCCAAAACAAAGAGATTTGCTCTGTGTGAGTCTAGAAGGCCAAACAAGAACAAGATGTTAGGCTTCTGCTCAGAATAAGGAGATCTCAAATAGTTTAAGCTCTCTAGCAAAAGACTTAATTAGCTCTTCACCAGCGGTTCTGATCAAGCCAAGACTGGATAAAACCATGTCCGGGGTATTTAGGAGAAATGGCTGTTGCTCGTTCTGATGCCTTCTCTTCCTATTAGTCTGTGACCAGGGCTTCTGGGCCTCAGTTTCCCCATATGCAGAAGGAAAAGATTCACCTAGATAATCTCCAAGGGCTCTTTCAGCCTCCCAGATTTCACGGGATGACCTGTAGCTGGTTCACACAATCAAAGCATCTCAGAAGTGGACGGGCATTTGGAGGTGTGCTGTGTGTGTTAATAACTAGTGCTGTTAAACATGTACTTCATTTCTGTTTTCCTCCAGGAGATCTCAGACCTGCAGCTACCCCGGTCCCTCCACACCGGACAGGTTAATAATAGCCCTTAGAGACCACAGGAGCTGTGGCAGTTCTGAGGGTGTCTGATCCTGGAGGGAAAGAAAGAGGGAAAGGAGGGGACTCTGTTATTGCAAACGTCACAAGGGATCAGACCTTGGAGAGTGGGTGTGTGTTTAGAGTGTCCTCTTGCCTTTCCATATTCACTCTCCATGGAGGTCCTGGCACCTCTGCCTGGACACCCTCAAATGTCCCTATCATGACCTCCCTCCATCCCCAGCCCTCAATCTTAATCCCACCTCGCCCCCCTCAGGCAGAATGCTAGGCTGGATGCTGATGTGAGGGAGGGAGAAGTGCCTTTCTGGTGGTCAAATGGCCATACTGGGGAGAAGGAGGTCAGGGCCTTATAGGGGGAGGAGCAGGTCAGGACCTTATGGGGGAGAAAGAGGTCAGGGCCTTATGGGGGAGGAGGAAGTCAGAGCCTTAAAGAGGGAGGAGGAGGTCAGGGCCTTATAGGGGGAGGAAGAGGTCAGGGCCTTACAGGGGGAGGAAGAGGTCAGGGCCTTATAGGGGGAGGGGGAGGTCAGTAGCAGACCCTTCCGAGATTTGGAATGGTTTGTGAATATGTGCAAAAAAAAAGATGTATTTTTCAGTTGCTCGGTTGTTGGGCTTAGCTTTTCTCCCGGCTCAAACATGTGCTCTGCTGTTTATGAAGCCTAGATGGATTAATGGAGCCAGGAGAGGGGTAAAGAAAGAGGCAGCAGGAGGAATGGAGCCTAGGTCTCAGCTGGGACGTCTCCTCCTGTGGGAAGCCATTCCCTGGCCTTGCCCCTGGCTGAGACATCACTGCTTTGTGGTCCTACAGCAGCCTGTGTGCCCTATCAGGCACTCAGTATACTGCATTGTCCCTGCTGCCTCAGGGCCTCTCTCCCCCCAGCCTTTGGTAAGTTGCCTGAGGACAAGAAGCATGTGGGACCTGCTCATCCAGTTTTCCCAGTGCCTAGTACTGTGCCTCTACCACCCATCTGTCAATCTGTCATACTGTGGCAGGTTGCATGTCGATATGATGCTGGAAGCTATGCCACCAGTATTTCAAACACCAGCAGGGTCACCCATGGTGGACAGGTTTCAGTGGAGTGTCCAAACTAAGGCAGGCTAGGAAAAAAGGCCTGGCAATCTACTGCCACAAATCAGCCGGTGAAAACCCTATGGATCATAACAGGATGTTGTCCAGTATAGTGCTGGGAAATGAGCCCCCTAGGTTGGAAGACACTACACAATAGTTGCAACAATGGACTCAAACATGCCAGTGATCATGAAGATGGCACAACACTGGGCAATGTTTTGTTCTACTATATTTAATGTTGCTATGAGTCAGAGCCAACTCAGGACAACTAACAACGACAGTACAGTGCCTGGCACGTGGTGAGTAGTAAGTGAGGGTTTACTAATGGGTAAATGATCTAGGTCCCCAGAGACCTCTCTTAATTCCCTTCCTGGCTACCTTCCCATCCATGTGACATTGAGGCCCACCCTAGCAACAATCCCCAAATTAGTAGGCTACTCCCATGACCCCACTGAATCAGTAATGTTTTAACTGGACTCATTGGTATGCTATCCCTGCCCAAGATACAGAAGGACAAGTTGATTGCATCTCCCTCCCCACTCAGTCACCCTCCTTCCTCAGAGTCACTTCTCCCTGCCATCCACTTGGGCCCCCACCCCTGCCCTTCCCGTCCTCTGTACAGCCTTGAGGGTCTCTTCTCTGGTCTCCCTGTCTCTGAGGGCTGTTCTGAGGGTTAAATGAGACAATACATGCATGTGCTCAGATCAGTGTCCAGCACACAGTAAGAACACGATAAGTGATGGGTGCACTCTCTTGGTTTCACTGCTCACTGGGTGGGTGAGGGAGTTCAGCAAATCTCAACCTCCCTCAACTACCCTGAAGGGGAGTTCAGTAGGGCTAGTGCACAATCATCAAAACATTGAGAAGGGAAGAGCCCACGCCTGTGGCATCAGTTGCAGCTCCATCATAAGCATGCGCCAGAGGGGCCACCTTCTGGATCCACTGACTTGTTTGCTCACACCACATTGCTAACATTTTCAGTAAATGTAGTTGACTCTGCCGGGATCTTCCTCTGGAGAAGAGAGGGCGTTCCTGAACTTTTGGATCCCAGCTCTTGGAGCTGATCTGTGATGGAAGGGAATTCTGGAAGGACACCCAACTGTGACACCCTCTGGTCCCGGGTTGTATAAGCCTGTGTAGAAGTGAGACTGTCAGACCTCTGCACCTGAGACTCTGGCTCTGCATTTCCCAGGACAAGAAAGCTGTGCATAGTGAGCTTGCTGATTTGAATGGATTCCAGACCAGCTGCCTCTGTCAGCAATGTTCTATACATGTGGCAGGTGTATGACTTGCAACTGAATTTAATGTCCTTGGCCACCTTAAGAGAAAGACACATATTCCGTATTTAATTTAGAGCTCATTTCTGCTCCAAACGGCCAGAGCCATCATGTAAGCCCCGCAGAGCCATGGGAGAGTATTCTGAGGACAAATCTATTTGCTTCTATTGCCTTGCCCTGGGTATCACATTGCCTAGGACAGTGCTCATTGCTGGGTTCTGATCCATTCCAGTCTCAAGGTAAACCCGGATGTCCCTAGAGGAAGCTCTGATCCTCTCCACCAGGTACTGCAGCTGGAGTCTGTAGCTCTGCCCAACGCCTTGTCCTCCAATTTTTAACATTTTACCTGGGAGTATGATGATTGCTGGCGTCACATGGTTGAAAGTTGTTGCAGGAAGGGTTTCTGGGAAGCCTCCAACTTCCTCCCATGCCACCTCTAAGGAGTGTCCAACCTTTGGAGGAGACCCAACAGCCCTCACTGCCTTGCTGAGGGTATGAGGCTATTTTCAACAGCTTTTTTGTGGGTGTGTCAGATGCCTGGGTGATGCAAATGGTTTGCGATGGGCTGCTAATCTAAAGCTCAGCAGTTTGAGCCCACCCAATGGCACTGTGGAAGACAGGCCTGACAATCTGCTACCATAAAGATTACAGCCAAGAACACCCTGTGGAGCAGTTCTACTCTGTAACAGAATCGACTCAACAGCAACGGATTTAGGTTTTTTTTGGGGGGGGCAGGTGGGTGTGTAAAAAAGTGGAGCCCAGTTGACACACTGGTTAAGAGTTTGGCTGCTAACCAAAAAGGTTGGCAGTTCAAATCCACCAGCCACTCCTTGGAAACCCTATGGGGCAGTTCTACTCTGTCCTGTAAGTTTGCCAGGAGTCGGAATCGGCTCGAAGGCAACAGGTTTGGTTTGGTTTGGGTGTCAAAAAGCAACACAGTACTAGCATATTTGAAGCTGAACCCAGGCTGAAGTTATAGTCAGCAAGTGTAGCCACCTGTCCATGCCCTACTGTAAAAGTTCTATAAGTAGTAACTCTTTTAATCCTAACAACAACCCTATGGTAACAGGTACTATTATCATCTTCATTTTACAAGGAAACAGAGGCAGAGAGATATAAAGTGACTTCCCTAAAGTCACACAGAAAGTAAGTGGTAGAGCTGGGGCAGGTTGGCTCCAGAGTCTGCCCCTGTAAAGTTTACATTAAGTTTACCCAAAGAATTTGGTCTTTATCCTTGATTCCTGAAAGATAACCTCTAAAACTTTTGGATTTCCCTAGTCATCATAAGTGTCTTCAATGAGGGCTCCAGGCCACACCTAAGAGGTATGCTAATACAGTGACTCTTGGGTGGGGGCTGGCCAGGCTAGAAAGACTCACCACATGACATCAGCCTTGTAATCACATCCTGATATCTACTGATCTCAGAAGAGAGAGGTTGGAGTTCAAATTACCTAATGAGACCCCCGGTAAAGGCTCTGGACACAGAAGCTCCGTGGGCCTCCTGGTTGGCAAAAGACATGTTTCTCAGGAGGGTGACACACCCTCTTTGAGACATAGAAGCTCCGAGTTAGAGACACTCTCAAACCTCACGCTATGTGTCGCTCCTTTATGCTGATCCTGATTTCTATCTTTTATAATAAAACTGTAATCCTATGTATAGTGCTTTCCATGAGTTCTGTGAGTCGTTCCGGCAAATTATCAAAGCAGGTGAGAAGTCAGGGGAACCCTGGGGAACCGCAAGCTAGTGGCTGGCATCCTGAAGGGGTGGGTGTCATAGGGACTCCCAAGCTTGTGGCTGGCGTCTGAGGTCTTGGGCAGACTTGGCAGTCTGGAGGACTATGTCCTTTAACTTTTGAGGACAGACCCAGCCCTGGATGGTTAGGGTCAGAGGAAAAAGTCCTGCATGTGGGTAACAGAAGTGGCACAGAAGTGAAAAGTGGAGATTTGATTTTTATCCAAACAGTTCTCCTAACCACCACCCAAGCCTCTGTTAGCTAAACGACTTACCACCATCCCAGACCTGGAAATGTATCCAATATAGAGTTTCCTGAAATTTGTTCGTGAATGCCCTTTATAGGGCCAAGAACATAAATTTGGGATTAGGTTATTATTTCTTACTATCAGACAGACAGCTGGCAAAAACTGTAGGTTTCTACTCCATTTTGTGAACCTGAAATTTTTTTTTTTTTTAATTTACTATGGTACCCATGGACCTCTGGTGGTATAGTGGTTAAAATGCTCCTTGGAAAGTCTAGGGGACAATTCTACTCTGTCCTATAGGGTCGCTATGAGTCGGAATCTACTCGATGGCAACAGGTTTGGTTCTTTTGTTTTTTTATGATACTCATGGAGCCCTGCTGATACAGAGGTTAAGAGCTCAGCTGCTAACCAAAAGGTCAGCAGTTGGAATCTACCAACTGCTCCTTGGAAACCCTTGGTGGCAGGTCTACTCTGTTCCATAGGGTTGCTATGAATTAGAATCTACTTGACGGCAACGGGTATTTGGTTATGGTACCCAGTGAATTCCAAGAAATTCTAATATTCCTTAACTGGTGGAGTGTAGCCAGTTGGTAAAAGCAGAGCTGTTTTTAGGATCTGTGTTCTGGCCCAGTTGTGATAATCTGCACTAACATATTTTACCAAAGTCTGACAAAAATGACTTCAGTTTGGAGACTGGGCCCATGTCTCCTGTCTTAGTCACCTAGTGCTGCTCTAACAGAAATACCACAAGCGGATGGCTTTAACAAACAGAAATTTATTCTCTCACAGTCTAGAAGGCTGGAAGTCTGAATTCAGGGCATCAGCTCCAGGGGAAGACTTTCTTTCTCTGTAGGCTCTGGGGAAGGTCTTTGTCATCAATCTTCACCTGGGCTAGGAGCTTCACAGGCACAGCGACCCCAGGTGCAAAGGACAAAGGACGTGTCATTCACCTGGCTCTTGTTTCTTGGTGGTGTGTAGTCCCCCACTCTCTACTCACTCCTCTTTAACATAAAAGGTGACTGACGGAGGCCCCACCCCCAGGAAAACTCCCTTTACATTGGATCAGGGATGTGACCTAAGTAAGAGTGTTACATCCCACCCTAATCCTCTTTAACATAACCCAATCTTGCCTCATTAACCACAGGGCAGAGATTAGGGTTTACAACACATAGGAAAATTACATCAATCACAAAAATGAAGGATAACCCCTCAATACTAGGAATCACGGCCTAAGCAAGTTGACACATATTTTGGGGGGACACAATTCAATCCATGACATGTCCCACAGAAATTACTTGGGGTGAGTCCAGGTTCTTCTACCCCAGGGTTAACCATTCCACATGATAACTGACAGTGGGACTATCCAGTCCCTTCAGAGGGAACCACCCCCACCCCCACATTTCTCCTCTGCTCACAGGACCCAAATGCACATTTGGGAACTGTCACCCACTATGACAACAACTGTTTGCTATTTTACATAACAAAGGTAGATTTCCTTAGGCCAGGGTACAATTCAAAGGCGTCAATTTTTCTTCAGTCTTCCTTATTCATTGTCCAGCTTTCACATGCATATGAAGCAATTGAAAACACCACGGCTTGGGTCAGGCCACCTTAGTCTTCAAGGTGACGTCTTTGCTCTTCAACACTTTGAAGAGGTCCTTTGCAGCAGATTTACCCAATGCAATGCATCTTTTGATTTCTTGACTGCTGCTTCCATGAGTGTTGATTGTGGATCCAAGTAAAATGAAATCTTTGACAACTTCAATCTTTTCTCCATTTATTGTGATGTTGCTCATTGGTCCAGTTGTGAGGATTTTTGTTTTCTTTAAATTGAGGTGTAATCCATACTGAAGGCTGTGGTCTTTGATCTTCATTAGTAAGTGCTTCAAGTCCTCTTCACTTTTGGCAAGGTTGTGTCACCTGCATAACGCAGGTTGTTAATGAGTCTTCCTCCAATCCTGATGCCCCTTCTTCTTCATATAGTCCAGCTTCTTGAATTATTTGCTCAGCATACAGATTGAATATGGTGAAAGGATACAATCCTGATGCACATCTTTCCTGACACCATATCCTGATCCCCTGATACGTGACATAAAATCGAAAGAGGCATCTGACCTAAAGTAAAATGGCTCAGGATAACCTTTCACACAGATTCAAAGCTTGTTGCTTAGGAAACAACCCTGTCATTTAACCCTGTCATTCTTTGTGGTCGAGCTAAGAACGTGGATACTATGTGTCCTGGGGTCTGTAGCCAAACCTTATCAAAACTCTTTGTGTTAGATCTCCCCAGGAGACCTTATGGTCTGAACAAGGCAATGTTTAACAACATGTCCGGACAGTATCCGTCATGCCATTGTTTTGTGACAGTCATGAGACCCCCTTCATGACCACATACCTCGCAATTACATCCTTTAGCCAATCAATGTATTCCAGCTGTATTAATGTATGCAATAATGTTAAAAAAAATCACACTGCTTTGTCCCATCTTTGATTGATCTCAATCGCTGGAAACCAATCAGAATATTGTGTTTTGTAGCCCTTCCTATGGCACTATAGCTATGTGTGTTTTGTACCTCCTCCCTTGGATCTGTGAGCTTCAGACTCTGAGGTTTTCATGATCCCCATTCGAATGATACATTGGCTTCAATAAATCTCTTTGATTTTACTTTTAATAGAGTTCGAGAGTCTGTTCACCACAACATCCCCTTCCCACTAACGTAATATAGCCAGCTCCTTACTATCACATCAGTATTTGATTCTATTAACCCCTAGTTATCTAGGACCAAAAGCCAAACCAGTTGCCATCAAGTCGATTCCGACTCATGGCAACCCCGTGGGTGTCAAAGCAGAATTGTGCTCCATAGGGTTTTCAATGGCTGGCTTTTCAGAAGTAGATTGCTAAGCCTTTCTTCCAAGACACCTCTGGGTGAGCTCAAATCTCCAACCTTTCAGTTAGCAGCTGGGCACATTCTACAGCACCAAGGGACTCCCTATCTCATGCCCAAGTGTGGCTCAAATAGGGCACCAACAGAGCATGACCCCCTCCCCCAGACTCTCTATTATTAGGTAACAGCGGAAATTTATATATCATGAAACTGCAGTCTTCATACTGGGGAACAGCAGGGCAGAATGCTGGGTGGACAGGGGGCCTAAGATTGAAGAATATGTGGGAGATGTTAGAATTCAGACTGTAGACTGAATTGTGGAACCATATGGAGGGGCAGTGGAGGGAGCCAGTGAATTCTAATAGAAAGACAAAGACAGACTATTGGGAAGGCAGGGGAAGGCCTGCTAGTAGGAGAAAAGGGGAATGAAAGGATGAGTCCAGATACTGATGAGTCAATAAAAGGCAGAGAAAGGCCAGTTGGAAGAACTTTGAGATTCTGCAAGGCCAACCCCTAGGGATTAGGGTCTGAGTGTAGGCATCCCCTCAGTGCCCCAGGAACTTCCACATGGAAACCTTGGTGCCATAGTGGTTAAGTGCTACAGCCGCTAACCAAAAGGTTGGAAGTTCGAATCCACCAGGCACTCCTTGGAAACTCTATGGGGGCAGTTCTACTCCGTCCTACAGGGTCGCTATGCATGAAATCAACTCGATGGCATCAGGTTTTGGGTTTTTGTGTTTTTGTTTTTTTTTGGAATGCACAGCCTTGACCAGGCCAGGGGCCCCTCCCTTTGCTCTGGGCTAAAGGTCCTCAGTCCTCCCCACCTGGGCAGCTTTAGCCCTTGGGAGTGCAAAGAGAGCTTAGGGCCATCAATGTGCAGAGAACAAAGCTTTACTCCTCTGGCCCTCATGAGACAATTTCCACGCCATACCGTGTCATTAGAATACACATCTGGCAATATCCACAAAGCCTCTAAGTTCTTGCAAGCAGCATCACATGGAAGCTCCAAGCACAATGAGTTAATAAAGTGACCAGCTAGTAATAACCCCACCCCCTCCCCCCACAGTAAAAACCAGCGACTACTTTCCCACACTTCCCCTACCCTTCCTATCCTCCCCCCACCCACATTTTTTCCATTTTGGCCCGTCTTCCTGCCCTCTGTGCATGGATGATCCCTTTCTTTCCCTTCATGCCCTCTCCTCCAACAAAAGCATACTCCTTCACCTGAGGTATTTTAGTGTTGAGCAGCTCTCTCGGATTTCAGCGTCCAGGCTCCTCCCCATGCCCGGATTGACTCGCCCAGCAGTCCACAAGGAAAGTCCTCCTGCGGACCCCAGTGAGTGCCCCAGAGTCTCATTCCGCAGAGCACGCGCATTCTGGGCCTGCATCCCGGGAGGTCTGCAGCCTCGGGTCCCACGTTGCCCGGGACACGTCCGGAGCGTGGCGTCCTAGCAGGACAGCTCCTCAGGCTGCGGGTCTCGGTCCGGCTCGGGAGCAGCCGCAAAGCCTAAGGCAGGAAGAACATCGTGCAAGTCAGCTGGAGCCCCTAGGGTCGCGGCGCGTGGCCTTAGCAAACGCCACTCACCGTGTCCCGCGCTCCTGCAGTGTCCGTTGCACGCTCAGGTCCGCCAGCTCCCGGCGCTCTGAGTTCTGGCCGTGCCAACTCTGGCGCCGAGCTGGCTCTTCCTGGGGGGCAATGCAGCATCACCCGGCTCTGGCCCATCCCGGGCCAGGGCGCCGACCCTCCCCACGGAGCCCTCTGTAGAAGGCCGTGGGCCCGGGTCTGGCTTATTTGGGGAGAGACCCGAGCCCATTCATCCAACTTGCATACAGCGCAAGAACGGAAGGGGACGCAGAGACTCCCAGACCTAGGAGAGGCCAAGAGGACTCTGCCTCCGAGGGCCCCCAAGTCCACTCCCCTAGGCCCACCCACCAAAGGGGCCATGAAGGGTGAAGTACACCCAGGGCTCCAAAGCATCCCCTCGGCAAAGGAGAAGGAGCGGAGGGCTGCGGCCCCATCCCCTAGCGTCCGGTTCCACGCAGACCAACAACCCTTGGGTGATGCAGGGACCTCTCCCCAAATCACAAAACATTTGAGCACACAAAATATGATTCAACAACAACCGCCAAATAAAATTTGGAAAAATTTCCATGCGCACACTGCATCTCATTCTGGTGAAGGCAGTTGTCAGTCATAGTTGTTTTCCCCTGGGGGGCCAGAACAAAGGATAGGCTTACAGAGATCGATTACTAGACACGGAGCAGAGATATTCCCCCAGTCACGAGACGACAGCGTAGTGAACACCCCAAACACAAAGCACGGAAGTCCCGTGCCTCACCTATTTTCATCCCCTGTCCCATCCGGCCAATCTGCCCTCCCTCCCAGGGCCTGCCTGGGGGCCTCTTTGAGCTGGATGCATGAGAGGACAAGGGCCCATCAAATGGAAACAGAGGGTGCGACCGAGGAGAGGGCGGCGTCCGCGTCCCGGGAGACATCCCGACCGCCCGGCCCTCCCGCGCCCTCCAGGAGCAGCTGGGGTCGCACCCCTCTGTGGTCTCCGCACCGGTGCCCAAGCCTGGCAGGCGTGTCCCGCGGAGCTTTCTAACCGGTGACGCGACATACCGGTCCCGGCCCTCCGCTTACTAAGTCCGGGGGAACCCAGGGCAGCGGGGGTTCACCCATGAGTGCCGGGGCGCGGGATGGGCTCCGGGCCTGCTCCCGGGCTCTCAGGTCCGCGCGCGGGACGCTAAGACCGCGGGAATTGGGGGACAGAGGAGGCGGGGCGCTAGGAGCCGGCAGGCGCTTGTCAAGCAGGACGCTCCGGTTTGCGCGCGCGAGGTGGGCGCGGCCAGCGGAGGACCCGGGGGCGCATGAGGAGGGGGAGGGTGGAGGGGGAGGATGGGATGGAGAGGGAGGGTGGAGGGGGAGGATGGGATGGAGAGGGAGGGTGGAGGGGGAGGATGGGATGGAGAGGGAGGGTGGAGGGGGAGGATGGGAGGGAGCGGGTCGCCAGGAGGAGCTCGGCGGCAGAGCTGTAAAGGACCGCCTGCCCCGCCCACTCGTGCAGAGCTCCCCCACTATCGCCTTGTCCCCAGCGGGTCGCAGCCATTTGGGGCAGGAAGCCCGGGAAATCTATTCTCAAATCGGAAGCCGTTTCCATAGCAGTCAGCTCCGAAGTGGGGCGGGTCTTGGAGTAGGAGAAAAGCCAGCAACAAACAGGTTCTGCTCTCGATCCCAATTAAATTAGAGACGGCTAGGTTTTTGAAGGAAAGGCCGTGAGCCCAGCCCTGGCTCTACCACCCACTAGATGCGTGATCTTGGAAAAGCCTAAACTTATCTCTGAAGCTCGATGTCAGCGGGTTGTTTGAGGATTTCACGGGCTAGTGTGTGTGAAGGGCTGGTACACAATTACACGGGCTAGTGTCTGTGAAGGGCTGATAGTGTGTGCTCGTAGGGCTGGTACACAAGTATTCATTCAGTAAGCAACCAGTCAGTCAACAAACCTTACTATCTTCATTGTGCCTGGCGCCTTCTAGGGGGTAGTGCTAGGGGTACGAAGGTGACATAGTATCTGCCCTCAAGGAATTTATATTCTAGTGGCAAGGAGACAAGAAATATGTAAACAAATGCTTATACAATTTCAGGTATTGTTCAGTGCTTTAAGGAAATAAAACTGGGGAGTGTGATAATGCTGCTAAGATTGGCAGCTGGAACTCACCCAGCGGCTCCACAGAAGAAAGGCCTGGCAAGCTGTTTCTGTAAAGATTACACAAGAAAACCCTACTCTGTAACACGTGGGGGTTGCCATGAGTTGGAACAACTCCATGGCAACAGGTTTTTTTGATAGTTGGGGAAGTTGCACAACTTTAGTTAGGATGCTTAGGGAAGATCACCTGAGAAGGTAGCGTTTAAGTCAGATCTTTGCCCACAGACAGACATACTGGGCTGTTTGTCATACTGCTACAGGTTTGTGCACCACAAACAAATTTTAATAACACCCTTGATGTGTCTCCTTCCATACCTGTTTGCATTCTCATATAATCACATACAGTTATATACACACACACACTCACAGGATTTTTGACTGTCTTATAAAAGTAGGATCAAATCTTTAAGACCTACCCCTCTCCCCAACCTCTTGGACTCCTCTAGATTTCATGTCACGCTGGCCTCTTTACCAGACATCCTTCCACCTTTGGGCTTTTCTGCTGGCTGTCTTCTCTGCCTGGGATGATCTTTCCCTCATATCCACATGGCTACCTGCCTCACCTACTTCAAAACTTGACTCAAGTTTCACATTCTCAATCAGGCTTTGTCCACCCTTTGGCCCCCCAAATTCACGTCCTTGCCACTTGCAAAACGCATTCACCCCATCACATCATCCCAAAAGTCTTAAATCAACTCCAAGTCCAAAATTTCGTCTTCTGAATCATCTAAGTCAAATATGGGTGAGACTTTAGGCGTATTCCATCCTGGGGCAGAATTCCTCTTCATCTGTGAACCTGTGAAATCTAGACTACAAGTTGTCTGTTTCCGAAGTACAATGGTGGAACAGACACAAAGTAAACACTTCCATCACACATGGCAGAAATTGGAGGGAAAGAAGGAATGACGGGCACCAAGCAAGTCCAAAACCCAGCAGAACGAATTACATTAGCTCTCAAGCCTTGAGAATAATCCTTTCTTCTCTGAGACCATCTAGACAATGGCCCTGCCCTTCAGACTCTTGATGTTAGCCATGCCCCCTGGATTCTGGATGGTGGCCTCTCAGCCCTGGGCTTCAACTCTGCCTTCCAGGCCCACTGGGATGGCAATTCTGCTCCCTCAGCTTTGGGAGGCCCCATTCTGATAGTCCATCGGAGTGGCAACCCCACCGCCTTGGCCCCAGTGGGCCCCATTCTTCTGTACCTTGTGCACGACAGTCCTACCCCCTCAGCTTTGGGTTGCAACCTTAAACTCCTGACATACTTTAACAGCAGCCCCATACTCCAGAACCGAGTTGGCAAATATCTGACTCTTCAAAACCTAGGAGGCTGTGCATCCAGGAGACCATGACCCTACCCTTTGAAACCTAGAAGTCTCAGCTTCCCTGCTCCTTCCAAAACTTCTGCTGATTTCCGAGCTGCTCCAGCAATGGTCCTTTTCTTTTTCTTGAAGGACAACAGGTGTAGCTCCTTTGGCCTGTTTCCTGCCTGTAGAACTCCAAGAGGCAGACGGTTTCTTTCCTGTCTCTTATCCCTTCGGTCTAAGCTGATGGGCTTTTGCCTGTGGTAGTTGGTTAGAACCATCAGTCATAGGCTTAAGCTCTTTAACAAAAGATTGTGTAGCCACATCCTTGGTAAAAATTCTAGGACACGGATCCTTAGTTTGTACAACAGAATTTTCCAAATCTTTTAGTTTTTTTTCCATTTTGTACAGTTCATTTTTTTTAAATAATTTTTTTTGTGCTTCAACTGAAAGTCTACAAATCAAGTCAGTCTGTCACGTACAAGCTCAATACACCTTACTCCACACTCCCACTCACTCTCCCCCCAATGGCTCAGCCCGCTCCCTCCCTCCAGTCTCTCCTTTCGTGACCGTTTTGCCAGTTTCTAACCCTCTCCACCCTCCCATCTCCCCTCCAGACAAGAGATGCCAACACAGTCTCAAGCATCCACCTGATACAAGTAGCTCACTCTTCATCAGCATCTCTCTCCAACCCATTGTCCAGTCCCTTCCATGTCTGATGAGTTGTCTTTGGGAATGGTTCCTAGAAGGTTTGGGGACCATGACTGCCGGGATTCTTCTAGTCTCAGTCAGACCATTAAGTCTGGTCTTTTTATGAGAATTTGGAGTCTGCATCCCACTGTTCTCCTGCTCCCTCAGGGGTTCTCTGTTGTGCTCCCTGTCAGGGCAGTCATCGGTTGTGGCTGGGCACCATCTAGTTCTTCTGGTCTCAGGATGATGTAAGTCTCTGGTTCATGTGGCCGTTTCTGTCTCTTGGGCTCATAGTTATCGTGTGACCTTGGTGTTCTTCATTCTCCTTTGATCCAGGTGGGTTGAGACTAATTGATGCATCTTAGATGGTCGCTTGTTAGCATTTAAGACCCCAGATGCCACACTTCAAAGTGGGATGCAGAATGTTTTCATAATAGAATTATTTTGCCAATTGACTTAGATGTCCCCTTAAGCCATAGTCCCCAAACCCCCGCCCTTGCTCCACTGACCTTCGAAGCATTCAGTTTATCCCGGAAACTTCTTTGCTTTTGGTCCAGTCCGTGTATTGAGTATTGTCCTTCCCTTCACCTAAAGTAGTTCTTATCTACTAACTAATCAGTAAATAACCCTCTCCCACCCTCCCTCCCTCCCCCCCTCGTAACCACAAAAGTATGTGTTCTTCTCAGTTTATACTATTTCTCAAGATCTTATAATAGTGGTCTTATATAATATTTGTCCTTTTGCCTCTGACTAATTTCACTCAGCTTAATGCCTTCCAGGTTCCTCCATGTTATGAAATGTTTCACAGATTCGTCACTGTTCTTTATCAATGAGTAGTATTCCATTGTGTGAATATACCATAATTTATTTAACCATTCTTCCGTTGATGGACACCTTGGTTGCTTCCAGCTTTTTGCTATTGTAAACAGAGCTGCAATAAACATGGGTGTGCATATATCTGTTCATGTAAAGGCTCTTATTTCTCTAGGGTATATTCCGAGGAGTGGGATTTCTGGGTCGTATGGTAGTTCTATTTCTAGCTTTTTGAGGAAATGTCAGATCGATTTCCAAAGTGGTTGTACCATTTTACATTCCCACCAGCAGTGTATAAGAGTTCCAATCTCTCTGCAGCCTCTCCAACATTTATTATTTTGTGTTTTTTGGATTAATGCCAGCCTTGTTGGAGTGAGATGAAATCTCATCGTAGTTTTAATTTGCATTTCTCTAATGGCTAATGGCTAATGATTGAGAGCATTTTCTCATGTATCTGTTAGCTGCCTGAATATCTTTAGTGAAGTGCGTGTTCATATCCTTTGCCCACTTTTTGATTGGGTCGTTTGTCTTTTGTGGTTGAGTTTTAACAGAATCATATAGATTTTAGAAATCAGGCGCTGGTCGGAGATGTCATAGCTGAAAGTTTTTTCTCAATCTGTAGGTGGTCTTTTTACTCTTTTGGTGAAGTCTTTAGATGAGCATAGGTGTTTGATTTTTAGGAGCTCCCAGTTATCTGGTTTCTCTTCATCATTTTTGGTGATGTTTTGTATTCTGTTTATGCCTTGTATTAGGGCTCCTAACCGTGTCCTTATTTTTCCTTCCATGATCTTTATCGTTTTAGTCTTTATGTTTAGGTCTTTGATCCACTTGGAGTTAGTTTTTGTGCATGGTGTGAGGTATGGGGTCCTGTTTCATTTTTCTGCAAATGAATATCCAGTTATGCCAGCACCATTTGTTAAAAAGACTCTCTTTTCCCCAATTAACTGAAACTGGGCCTTTGTCAAATATCAGCTGCTCATATGTGGATGGATTTATATCTGGGTTCTCAATTCTGTTCCATTGGTCTATGTGCCTGTTGTTGTACCAATACCAGGCTGTTTTGACTACTGGCTATATAATACGTTCTAAAATCAGGTAGAATGAGGCCTCCCACTTTCTTCTTCTTTTTCAGTAATGCTTTACTTATTCGGGGCTTCTTTCCCTTTCATATGAAGTTGGTGATTTGTTTCTCCATCACATTGAAAAATGCCGTTGGAATTTGGATCGGAAGTGCATTCTATGTATAGATGGCTTTTGGTAGAATAGACATTTTTACTATGTTAAGTCTTCCTATCCATGAGCAAGGTATGTTTTTCCACTTAAGTAGGTCCTTTTTAGTTTCTTGCACTAGTACTTTGTAGTTTTCTTTGTATAGGTCTTTTACATCTTTGGTAAGATTTATTCCTAAGTATTTTATCTTCCTGGGGACTACTGTAAATGGTATCGATTTGGTGATTTCCTCTTCGATGTTCTTTTTGTTGATGTAGAGGAATCCAGGTGATTTTTGTATGTTTATCTTGTAACCTGAGACTCTGCCAAACTCTTCTATTAGTTTCAGTAGTTTTCTGGAGGATTCCTTACAGTTCATTTTTAAGTCTATCTCTTTCCTCTCAAATTTCACTATAAGTGGCAAGGAGAAACCACGTGGCCCCTTTAAGACCTTGCTTAGGAATTCCCACAGCCAGATATCCAAGTTTATCTCTTACAAGTTCTGCCTTCCACCAAACATTGTAACATAATTCGGGCAAGTTCTTTGCCACTGCATAAAAAAAAATCATGTTTCCTCCATTGTTCAGTCACATGTTCATCATTTTCCTTTAAAACCTCATCAGAATCACCTTTAACAGCCACATGTCTAGCAGTAGTCCATTGCTGGCACCGTATGTATTCTCTAAGACGGTAGTGGCTTCCTCTATAGCTCTCCTTACTTCCTTCTGAGTCCTCACCAGAATTGCCTGTGATGTTCATAATTCTACCGACAAACTCTTCAAGACAACCTAAGCTTTTACCATTACCCGCTAGGCACCTTAAAACTCTTCAGCCTTCACACATTACCCAATTCGAAAACCACTTCCACATTGTAGATATTTGTTAGAACAGCACCCCACTCCCAGAACCAAATTCCATCTTAGTTATGTAGTGCTGCTATAACAGAAATACCACAAGCAGGTGGATTTAACAAACAGAAATTTATTTTCTCACAGTTTAGGAGGCTAGAAATCTGAATTCAGGGTACCAGCTCTAGTGGAAGGCTTTCTTTCTCTGTCAGTTTTAGAAGAAGGCCCCTTTCTCTTTGATTTTCTACTCCTGGGTGATCTTCATGGGCTTTGGCATCTCTTCCCTCATCTCTGCTTTGTTGATTGTTTAATCTCTTTCCTATCTCAAAAGAAATTGACTCAAGATACACCTACGCTATTCCTGCCTCATTAACTTAACAAGGACAACCCATTCCTAAATGGGATTATAACCGAAAACACAGAAGCTAGGATTTACAACACATATTTTTGGGGGACATGATCCAATCTATAACAGGCCTACTCCAACCACCCTATTTAACATTGCAATATACTCTACTGCCATACTCCCCATCCCCTCTAATCAGTACCTAAATTTTTTCAGTTTTCCTATTTTTTATGCCTAGATCACTAACGTATCTCAAACACCTGGAAGAATGCCTGGCACATGATACACTCAAATTGTTGGATGAATGAATGCATAGATATGATTTACACTATGGAATCACCAGAGGCTTCCAGTTAAACATGCATGGGTTCTATATATGCGGTTTTCTCCACTCTGTCCTGAAATTCCACTAAAACAACCATAAAGGAACAAAAGAAAGGTGCAATCCCAGAAGAACAATTAGAACTGGAGAAAATACAATAACAAATGAGAGATGTCAACAAAATTTTGTTAAATGAAAAGCGGATGAATACAAAAGCTGTTTTAGCAAAGCAGGAAAGCTGAAAAGAAAGCCTGCTGAGTTTTAAGAGAAGCCTGTTTGCACTGCAGAACGCAGGAAAGGGTCAGAAACTGCAGGTACTGAGTCCCTTTCAAGTGGGGTACAGGAAAGCTGAAAGCAGCAGGATTTGTTGAAAGTCTCTATTGGGAGCCACCCCCGCCAGCCCACAGAGACAGGCCACTGCTGCTCTTTCACCCCAGGAGAAGGCTGAATGTTCAGTCTCCACAGAGGCTGAGCCAGACAGACCCCAGGTTCAAGAATACCAGCCACAACTGAGAGGGCAGAGTAAGAAAGCATGTTGTAAAGAATGAGGGGGCTAAATAAAGGTGCCACATCCTTGCCAGTGAGACAGACACACACACTCACACAATGGAACCCTTCCCCGAATTGCTGGCAGCCAGGATGATAATGCTACCCGTTCTACTCCTAGGCATGTGCCCAAGAGAAATAAAAAACACATGCCCATACAAAGAAACCAAAGATCAAGCCAGTTGCCTTCCAGTCAATTCCAACTCATGGCAACCCAATGTGTCCCAGAGTGCTCCATGGGGTTTTCAACAGCTGGTTTTTTGGAAGTAGGTCACCAGGCTTTTCTCCTAAGGCACCTGTGGGTGGATTTGAACCACCAACCTTTCGGTTAGTAGCCAAGAGCTTAATCATGTGCACCACCCAGAGACTCCTGCCCATACAAAGATTTGTACACAAATGTTCGGTGAAGTTTTTTTTGTATTAGCCAAGAACTGGAAGCAACCCAAATGCCCATCAACAGGTGAAAGATTAACCAAATGGTAGTATATCTGTACAATGGAATACTTTGTCACAATAAAAAGGGACAAATTTACACGACGTAGAAGAATCTCAAAATAATTGTGCTGAGTGAAAGAAGCCAGACAAAAAGATATAGCTACTGTGTGATTCCATTTATATAAAATTCTAGAAAATGAAGACTAAAGTATAGTGACAGAAATCAGGTTAGTGGTTGTCTGAGGATAGGGTGAGGGGGAATGAGGAGGGATAGGAAAGAGAGATTATAAAGATTATAAAGGAGCATGAGAACACTGGGAGGGGTGTGATGGGTGTCTTCATTATCTTGATTGTGGTGATGGTTTCATAGGTGTATACAAATGTCAAAACTTATCAAATTATACACATTAGTTATGTGTAGTTTATTGTATGTCAACCATACTTCTGGAAAGCTGAAAAGGAAGGAACGAAGACCACCACAGACAGGTGATCGTCCCATCTTGGAACTTTTCCACTGATAAGAAACTCACTACCTGTGAGGTAGCTCATTCATCCCATCCTTGGCCAACTTTGATGGTGACAACATCCTGCTGAAAATGGAGACCTGTGCTCTTTTTGTGTGGGTGTTTTTGAACAAGGTGTACAATGATACCTTTATGCCAGCTCAGCAATGCCCGGTAGATCATGTAGAGTTAATACTGAATACGGTGACTAACAAGCTTTCTCAGAAGCCAGACCCAGTATCAATAGACAGAATTTTCTGGAAGTCAGATGTTGGTCTACCAGGGACAGAAGAGCCCCAGCTGTGCTGGAGGCCTGTGTCCTGCAGTGGGGATAACCATTCTGCTGAACAGCCCAGGGCTCAGGGGTAGCCTTCCCATTGTAACTAATTTCTCATGTAACCATGGTCTGTTCCAGCTATCATGGCTATATAACAAAGCATCCTAAACCTTAGTGATTTAAATAGTGACAGCATTTATTTTCTCAAGACTACAAATTAGGAAGGGCTTGTTTCTGCTCTACCCAACATCATTTGGGGTGGCTCAAAAGCAAAGGGGTGGAGTCATCTAAAGGTTTGCTCACTCACATGTCTGGTGGTGGATGTTGGCTATTGGCTGAGACCTGAACTGGGGCTGCTGGCTGGAACACTTACATGGGTTTTCTCACAACATGGCAATCGGGTTCCAAGGGTGAGAGGAATCCCAAGAGAGAGTCAGGCAGAGGCAGTATCCTTTTATGAGCTAGCCTTGGAAGTCACAAAGCATCACTTCCACCATATTTTATTCGTTAGAGCACTCACTATATATATAGGCCAGTAAAAGATAACCCAGGCACAAGTGGTGGAACTGGGGACACATCCCAGGAGGACCTCTGGCTGAGCACAGGACAGGTTCATTCACCCACATAAAGGTTCCCACTTACCGCTGCTTCCAATTGAGAACCCATCCAGGGTGCTCTCTGGCTGCATTGCATGTTTACTGTTAACCCACCTCACCTGCCTTTCTGGCTCTGTGCCACCTTCCGAATGGAGCAGGCATTAGGGATCAGGTAGAGGTGGAAGCTGAATTCCCAGGATGGAGGTGATGGGAATAAAGTGCGGAGCAATATGGATCATTCTTAGCAGTGGTGAAAAACTGGGGAATTTCTAGGATCATTGTGTTTGGATGACTCCACCCTAGATGGATTTTTCTTTCTCTTTAAAGAGGGCTGCTTAGAACAAGAAGATGTCCAAGTGACCCCTTGTCAAAGAATGGATCCAAGGATCATGGATTTAATATATCTACTGTGCCAGGCTGCTGCTAACTAAAGGGTCAGCAGTTCGAATCCACCAGGCGCTCCTTGGAAACTCTATGGGGCAGTTCTCCTCTGTCCTACAGGGTCACTATGAGTCGGAATTGACTTGACGCCACTGGGTACTGTGCCAGGCACTCTGCTGGGATGCTGGGAGCCCTTTCCTGCAGGATCATTCCCCTGAGGGAAAAGGGTCTGCCAGGGGCGAGGGCCCTATAGAGGAGCCCTGGTGGTGCAGTGTCTAAAGTGCTCAGCTGCTCTCCGAAAGGTTGGCATTTTGAACCCATCAGTTGCTCTGTAACCAAACGCCTCCAGGGTTCTTGTCCTGTCCTATTAACCGATTGAAATAAGAGGGACACCAGTTGCAAGGGAAACAGAAAGGAGCAAGTTTGTTATCTGCGCAGATAAGGAGCAACACAGGGTCTAGTGACCAGAAGACCTTGAGCTTCCTGAGCTGGGGACTTAGGAATCTTTTATGGGGACACTGGTTATCGGTCTTACACCTCAGTCCCCTTTAGCCCGCCCTTTCTTGGAATTCCCCTCCCCTGTCCAAGTTCAGGAGTCCAGTTGCCGAGTCATCTTGGACTGAATGTACTGGTGGATGGACATCTCACTCCAGAATGGGCTCCGGGTACAACCGTGGGCTGGTAAATGTGCTCCCCTCTAGAGGAGGGAGGTTCCAAGGCCAGGTTCTGCGCAGGTGTGGGTAGGCGGTTGGAGCAGGTTCTCAAGGTGCAGCCTCCTGGCCTGAAAAATGTTACTAAGAAAATGTTGCCTAGAGCATGTCAGTGGTTAGTCAGGAAGAAAGGGGAGTTAAGGAACCTTGCACAGCAACTCTGGCTTATCTTGGGATGCCTCTCAACAGCTTTTAGCTAGGGTTTCAACTCCGTGGGAGAAAGATGTGGCAGTCTGCTTCCACAAAGATTACAGCTTTGGAAACCCCGTGGGACAGTTCTACTTTGTCCTAAAGGGTTGCTATGAGTTGAAATCAACCTGACGGCAACAGGGTTTTTTTGGTTAGGGCCATATAGGCTGTGGCCAGCATTCGTTTCAAGGGGGGGAAGACTACAGCCTTAAGACGTAAGCCTTCCATGTCCTGGAGCAGGGTAAGGAAGAGGGTCCTATGGAACCTGTGATTACCTGTGCCTTGATGGACTCTGCAACTATGGGGGCCCATTGAGTGCTGTTGGCAGGTTAGCCCCCAATAGGAAGGGGACCTGAAGGAGGAGAGCAGAAGAAGAATGGCTAGGCTGGAGCATGACACTGCAGGGGAGAACTTGAGGGCAAGACACTGGCAGTAGTGTGAATGCTAGGCTATTAGTCAGGAGTCCTGGCTCTGTCCCTGGTTGCCTAGCAACTGTTGTTGAGAAGGTGGTTGCTAAGCAATGCGGGACCATCCAGACAGTTGAGTAAGGTCCTTAGTCTGCGTGGGCGCTGATGAGAACATCACAGGGTATTGTTAATCCTGAAGGCAGCCACAGGCTCCATTACTTAGATTTTCTCATCTATTAAATGCTTTTGTTGCAGACAAAAAATAATATAACAATGGCACACAAGGTATGGAGAGAGGAGAAAGAAATCACCCCATGATCTCACCATCCAAACAATGCAAAAATCACCATTTGTACCTTTTCCATTCTGGGCTTCCGCTGCAGGAGCAAGTTTTCATCTTGCTGTCATTCTAGCACACGTAGTAATTTTAAATCTCGCCTTTTCGCTTTTGATTTAAATTATCACTAGCACCCCTCAAGCTGCTTAAGAGATTTTTTCAGAATAATCCTCTCCGATGACTGCACATGGTTCCAGGCAGGGGCTGCACCGCAATTTAATAAACTTTTCTATTGTTCTGACACTGAGTTTCCTTCTTGGGTTTTTTGTGTTTTTTTTTTTTTTGCCATGGTATACAGTACTGCAAGACACATCTTTCTGCAGAAAGCTTTACTTTATCCTTTGTCTTGAAATCAGTACTAAGGGTGGGATGATTGTATCAAAGGATGTGAATATTCTTATGACTTTCCACGTCTTGCTAAGTTGTTTCCCCCAAAGATGGGACCAGTTTTCTCAGCACCGAGCAACGTTGAACTCAACTAATCTCACCTCACCTGTTACAGTGCTGTATATAATTACTTCACTTGTTAGATGGGGAACTGAGACCCTTTGAAAAGAAGGTATTGGCCGAACATCACACTGCCAGCAACAACCCTAGTTCTAAGTCTCTGGACTGACCTTACTCTAGGACATCAACACAAATAATCTGTCCCTGAATTTGACAGGATTCAGGAAGGTTCTGTGCATCTCCTAATTCATCTACCAGCTCCTACTGACCAATCCAAGGGCTATATAGCACCATTCCTTTCTCACCCGAACATTTCAGACTATGTTTGTGTTGACAACCTACTGTAGATTGGAAAGATACTTGGAAAGCCCTGATCTGAAGGAGAGAATTCTTGGGGGTAGCTGGGCAAGTAAGTTATTAAAGGCACAAACTCTAGGCCCTCCTACCTGGATCTGCCTTTAGCTGGTCTCAGAAATATTCAGAACAAGCCATCATATAATAGAAATGTTTCTGGGGCAGGGTCTGAGGCCAGGGCCCCACATCTCTTTGTTAAATAAAGTTCACTGAGTACTATGATATGGCAGGCATGTGAATGTAGCAGTGAACAGGAACAACATAGTCCCTAAGGTGATGCAGCTCGTGTAGTCTAATGGGAAAGACCGGCAATGAATGGAGCGATGACATGGAGTTAGAGAAGTGCCCTGATCAGTGATCCCGTTAGCTCCATCCTTTCTTCCCAGGCCATGCCTCATGTTTTCCTAGGGTCATTCCTTCTGCCATTGCCAAGGGGCCTGCGGGTTCACACTTTCCCTTCAGATCCTGCCATCCCTGCTGGTTGGATCATCTGGTGAGCTACTGAGAGTACAAGTCCTGAGAAGAGGCGCCAGGAGCCTTTAGAGCACACAGTTTGGTTACTTTTGTTGTTGTTAGGTGCCGTCATGTCTGTTCCGACTCATAGCAACCCTATGTATATAAGACAAAGTCTCGCCATCCTTGCTTCTAAGGAGCATTCTGGTTGTACTTTATCCAAGACAGATTTGTTCGTTCCTTTGGCAGTCCATGGTATAGTCAATATTCTTCTCCAACACCATAATTCAAAGGCGTCAATTCTTCTTTGGTCCTCCTTACTCATTGCCCAGATTTCATATCCATGGGAGGAGATTGAAAACACCATGGCTTGGGTCAGGCACACCTTAGTCCTCAAGGTGACATCTTTGCTTTTCAACACTTTAAAGAAGTCTTTTGCAGCAGATTTGCCCAATGCAATGTGTCTTTTGATTTCTTGACTGCTGCTTCCATGGCTGTTGGTTGTAGGTCCACATAAAATGAAATCCTTGACAACTTCAATCTTTTCTCCATTTATCATGATGTTGCTTCTTGGTCCAGTTGTGAGGATTTTTGTTTTCTTTAGGTTGAGGTGTAATCCATCTGAAGGTTGTGGTCTTTGATCTTCATCAGTAAGTGCTTCAAGTCCTCTTCACTTTCAGCAAGCAAGGTTGTGTCATCTGCATTGTGCAGATTGTCATTGAGTCTTCCTGCAATCCTGATGCCCCGTTCGTTCTTCTTCATATAGTCCAGCTTCTCAGATGACTTGCTCAGCATACAGTTTAAATAAGTATGGTGAAAAGATGCAACCCTGACACACATTCTTCCTGACTTTAAAGTATCCCCTTGTTCTGTTTGAATGACTGCCTTTTGATCTGTGTACAGTTTCCTCATGAGCACAATTAAGTGTTCTGGAATTCCCACTCTTTGCAATGGTATCCATAATTTGTTATGATCCACACAGTTAAATGCCTTTGCACAGTCAATAAAACACAGGATCCATCTGACATCAGCAACGGTATCCCTTGTTCCATGTCCCTTTCTGAATCTGGCTTTAATTTCTGGCAGTTCCTTGTTGATGTATGGCTGCAACTGCTTTTTTTTTCTTTCTTTCTTTTTTTTAATTGTGCTTTAAGTGAAAGTTTACAAATCAAGTCAGTCTCTCATACAAAAATTTATATACACCTTGCTATATACTCCTAGTCACTCTCTCCCTAATGAGACATCACATTCCTTTTCAACAACCCTTTATTTTCGTGTCCATTCAGCCAGCTTCTAACCCCCTCTGCCCCTCATCTCCCCTCCAGACAGGACCTGCTCACATAGTCTCATGTGTCTACTTGATCCAAGAAGCGCACCCCTCACCAGTATCATTTTCTATCCCATAGTCCAGTCCAATCTCTGTCTGAAGAGTTGGCTTTGGGAATGTTCCCTGTCTTGGGCTAACAGAAGGTCTGGGCGCCATGACCTCTGGAATCATTCTAGTGCAACCGCTTTTAAATGATCATCAGCAAAATTTTACTTGTGTGTGACATTAATGACATTGTTCCATAATTTCCACATTCTGTTGGATCACCTTTCTTTGGAATAGGCATAAATGTGGATCTCTTCCTTTTGGTCGGCCAAGTAGCTGTCTTCCAAATTTCCATGCCAAGAAATTTGATTACTTAATGCCCCCTTAATACATTTGAGCAAACCTGGTGGTCACACCTGTTTCACCATCTACCCTCATGGCTCACCCTTCAATGAAGCCCATGGGGACTAGGAAGGGAAAGGCACTCATATCTATGTAAGGCAGTTCTTGCGAATCCAAAGGAGTTTCAGGATTCTTTGGTCATTGTTTGTTGTTTGTATCAGAAGGGCTTGATTCCAGGACACTTAACAGTTTTGGGGAGAATGAAATACTACCATTATTATTCTTAGCCATTCGGTTTAGGTGAACTTCTAGAGTGGTGGGTAGTGGGAGGGAAGGGGAAGGAAAATGATCTTATTGAAGTGGTTGCTTGGTGATCCTTGTTCTCTGTGGGCTGCACAGGGAGAAGAGAACAGAACAGAAGTGAACAAACATATTTCAACCAAGGAAGACCATGTGTAGAGAGCAGAGGTCTGTGTGTGCTGAAGGTGGGGAGGGAGATGAAGGACCCCCACCCTCAGGGTGAGAATCCCCAGAGTAGGGAGATCTGCTATGCCCTGTTGTGAAGCTGAGATGCTGAAAGCTCTAAGGTCTACCCAATGGGAGAAGCCCAGCATGGAACATTGGTAACTCAAGGTAGGACATCAGCTGATGAGGGCGAAGAACCAGTCAGAGCCCAGGTACTAAATTAGGCCTGGGCTAAGGTGTAAGCAGGGCCAGTGTCAAGGGGGTACAGGCCAGGGCAGTTGCCTAAGGACCCATGCTCAGAAGGGCCTAGCACTGGGGACTTAATGCTGTGTGGTCATGAAGCAGAGAAAATACATTTTCTGTAGTGTTTTAGTATTAAAATAAGAGAGAGTATATTTTCTAGCTTAGCTGTACAAAAAAAATAAAATTTTATTATTTTTTATTTTATTTATTTATTTTTTACCAGCTGCGATTAAATCTTCAGTCTTTGAAAATGTCCATTACTTGCTCTGGAACCTGTCTCACGATTGTTCCTTTGTAGAAAAACAAATTCCGTTGTAGAAAAATAAGGTAATCAAGATTTTGTTGTTGTTGTTGTTGATTAAACCATGTTTCTCTCCCAGGGGGCAAAAACAATGAGCGATACCATCAGGACCCGGGATAATTGAGCAAAACCCGGACCAATCTTGTGACCGAAACCAGGATGGTGTGAAAAGGCCTGGAAGACATCAGCAATAGGTCACTCCGTCATTACGTCCACCTCAAAGAAGAATCAACATTCCTGGAAATCTCTGAACCCTGACCCTCTCCCTCTAAAACCCTCCAGTAAGCCTTTTTGGGGCAGACAGAATTTGGGGGAAATCTAGCCCCCTCTGTCTCTTGAACCCGCTGTTCAGTAAAGCCCTCTTGCTGCTTACTTCCTCCTGTCTCAGTATTGGCTTTGCGGCAGGCGGCTCAAATTCACGATTTGTGGTAACAGTCACTGTCTTGAAATTCTGAATAATTTTATCTTTGAGTTTGTGTTTTGAAGTCTGATGGAACCATGGAGCCAGCACAGGGGCTTGAGTCTCAGCTTATTGTGGCCCTGCCTCCCACTGCCTTCCCAAGTCCTCAGGGCTGGCTCTTGGTTGCCTACTCCCCTGGGCCCTGGAGCACCCAGCCTCCCTCACTCAGTGTACAGATTCTAAAGGGAACAAGCCCTTTCAGCCACAGGGCGAGGTCTGGAATGTGGTCTGGAGATGGCTGGCAGGACATGGACTTTGAAGTTGGGCAGGGAGGCAGGAGTTGGGTGATGGTGGTGGTGATGGTGGAGATGAAGATGGAGCTCTTACCCTTGGATCAGAGGGACCTGGGCTAGAACCCCATCACTATCAGTACTAAGGGCAGATCTTGGACAAGTTCCTTCACCTCTCAGCCTCAGTTTCCCCATCTGTACGTTGGAAAAAATACCAGTGCTTGACTCACAGGGTCATGAAAGTTAAATGAGACCACCTCTGCAGAAGAGTTGAGCACAATTCCTAGTAAACAGTTGGTGCAAGGTAATTGGTTACGACTATTATCATTATCTGTGTCCTGGAATTCCTCTAGGGAGCACCAGCAACAGGGAGAATTGGCCACTGTCCAGGTTTGGCCTTTGGCCTGGCAGCCTCAGGTCCCTGATCATGTTCACTAGAACTGTGTGATCTTCATTCACGGGCAAATCTCCCGAGATGGATGAATGAGACCTGCCCAGGCACAGCCAGGGAGCAGAGCTCTTCTTGGAAAATGTAGGTTCATTCACCTCTGGAAGGGGTGTGTGTGTGCTCTGGGCAGGTCCCAGAAGCAGGAGCTAAGGACAGCCTCTGTCCATTCATGGTCTTCCTGTGGATTCTGGCTTTTGGCCCTGGGCTCATGAGGATTTTCCTGGAATACTCTGGAACAGAGCAGAAGAAGAATTTGCAGCTATGATGCTAAAGGTCTTGAGACTCTCTGGTATCTATATTTTCAGGGCTGCCTGGGGGCTCTGAGGTACCTGGCCTGGGGCAGATGGAGTTCTGTCATTGCTGGGCACAGGCAAAGCTTCTGTCTTGGCAAGCCCAGGGCTCTGCCAGGCTCCCTCAATCCCTGACAGATAGAGCCCCAGACATCACCTGGGTCAGGACCAGAGCTGTTTTGGACTATATTCATTCCTGTACAGATGGAAGAGGTGGGAAATAACAAGGTGTCCTAGGGACACTGTTGCCTAAGCTCCAAGTTCAGCCTCTCATCTTCTTCATATGCAATGGGCTCCTGCACTCACTAAAGCACATCTGACACCTTCACGCTCACTTACCTCCAGACCTCTCCCTGCCCCCAGCATCTGGAGACTCCCTCTCGTACCTGAGTCTTCCCCACTGCCTACACCTCCCCCCAGCCCACCCATAGGTTGGTGTAGTTTCTCTATGCTTCAGCCTTGCACACAGCTCTTCCATGCTGTGGAGGTTTGGCTGGCTTTAAGGGACAGTGTCAGGCCACTCTACACATCCATGCTCTCATACTCTCCTTCTGGGCTGCAGCTTGAATAATTCCTTGACCCTTGGTCTTGAGGCTGGGTGGAGAAACAGAAGTTCCAGATACTGACCTTCTCCTGACATAGAAGCATTTTCTGAAGAGCAAGGTCATGGTTAAATACAAAGAGACCTAGATGCCCATCAACAGTAGAGCGGATCAATGTGGTATAGTCACATAAGGAAAGTTTCCATAGCAATGAGAATGATGATTAGCAATGACATGCAACCCAATGGATGAAACTCACAGAAATAATATTGAGCTAAAGAAGCCAGACACAAAAGAGTACATACTATGTTCAAAAACAGGCAAAACAAACTCATGATTTTAAAAGTCAAGATAGCGCTTACCCTTTACAGGAATGCAGTTACAAGAGGGAGGATGAGGGACTGGCTGAGGTGGTGATAATGTTTCTTTTAGTGGGTGTTACAGGTTGGATTGCTGTCCCCACAGAATATGTGTTGGAATCCTAACCCTTTGTAAGGGAGCCCTGGTGACACAGTGGTTAAAGTGCTCGGTTGCTGACTGAAAGGTCAGCAGTCCAAACTTAACAGCCACTCCGCAGGAGAAAGATATGGCACTCTGCTCTCTAAAGATTTAAAACCTTGGAAACCCTATAGAGCAGTTCTACTCTGTCCTATAGGGTCGCTATGAGTTGGAATCAACTCAGTGGCAAAGGGTATATCTTTGGATGTAATCCTGTCTGGGAATGGGGCTTTCTTACGTTAATGAGGCCCTATCAGTGTAGGTGTGTGCTAAATCTAATCACTTCTGAGTTATAGAAGGAGCTGCAGAGACCCAGAGACATGCAAGCACAAATGGGGCTGGGCGCAGGGAGAGATAGATGCCATGTGAAGACTACCAAGGAACCAAGTAACACCAAGGCTACAGACAAGGATCTTCTCTCAGAACCAACAACAGAGAGAGAGCCTTCCTTTAGAGCCAGTGCCCTGAATTTGGATTTCTACCCTCCTGAACTGTGAGAAAACAAATTTCTGTTCTTTAAAGCCACCTACTTGTGGTATTTCCATTACGACAACACCAGGACACTAAAACAGTGGGTATGCTCAATTTGTAAAATTTCATCAAACTGTATGCTTAGGATTTTTGCACTTTCCGGTTATATTTGTTATACTTCTTTAAATAATTTTTTAAAAATACAAAATGCTCGTGGGGGAGAGCAACTGGGAGTATACTGCAAGGTGTATATGAATTTTTGTGTGAGAGAGTGACTTGATTTGTAAGTTTTCACTTAAAGCACAATAAAAATTAAAAAAAAAATGCCAAAATACCTGGTTCTCTGGCCATTTGGCCAAGATTATTTAACAGACCATCAAAGGGGAATTTCCTGAGAGAAGCAGTGCTGACTTCTCTGGACATTTCATATAAGTGGAATCAGACCATCTATGTGATCTTTTACATCTGACTTTATTCACTCAATATGATGGTTTTGAGGTTCATCCATGTTGCAGCATTGTATCAGTAGTTCGCTTATTGCTGAATAATATTCCACTGTATGGATAAACCACATTTTTTAAAATTCATTCATGAGTTGATGGGCACTTGGATTGTTTCCAGTTTTAGGGTCTTACTAATGATGCTTATGAACATTCATGTACTAGTCTCTGTGGGTGTACGTTTTTATTTCTCTTGAGTAGCTACCTAGGAGTGGAATTGCTGGGTCAGATGAGAGTTTAACTTTTTATGAAACTACCAAATTATTTTCCCAAAGTGACTGCAACATTTGACATTCCCAACAACAATGTATAAGAGTTCTGTATTGCCCATGTCCTCACCCACTAGAACCTCTTATACCAGGAGTTGCTGTGAGAATGTGAGCTGATAACAGCCATTCGTTTACTGAATCACTCATTCACCAAATATTATCTGAGCTGAGCACTGTCACTAAATGCTAGGCTCTGGCCCTGCAAGAAGTCCCTGGCCTCAGAGTCTAGTGGTGGAGAAAACTATCAAACCAATGTTCGTATCTACTATACAACTTGTGCCTATTCAACTTTTTACAGGTGTACAACTTACTGACAGCAATTACAATAATTGGCTGTGCAATCCTACCCTTAATCAATGCCATTTTTCTATCACCATTAGTCTTCATCTCCCCCTTCCTCACCTTCCCGGTAACCACTAGTAAACTTTGGTCTCTATATATTTGCCTTTTCTTATCTTGTTATGTAAGCGAGGTCACACAATGTTTGTCCTTTTGTGACTGACTTATGTCACTCAGCATAACATCTTCCAGCTCCATCCATACTGTATCAAGATCTCTCACTGCCTGAGTAGTATTCCCTTGTATGTATGTACCACATTTTGTTTATCCATTCATGTGTTGTTGGGCATTTAGGTTGTCTCCACCTTTTGTCTGTTGTGAATACTGCTGCAATGAACATGGGTGTACAAGTCTCTTTTTGAGTCTCTCAAGTCTTTTCGGTGTATACCTAGGAGTGAAATTGCTGGGTCATATGGTAGTTCTTCTTTTAGTTTTTTGAGGAATTGCCCCACTGTTTTCCACAACAATTGTACCATTTTGCATTCCCACCAACAGTGCGTAAATGTTCCAATTTCCCCACATCCTCACCAACATTTGTTATTTTCTGGGTTTTTGTTTTGTTTTGCTTTTTTGTTTTATATTTTTAGCCACCTGTTGTTGTTAGATGCTGTCCAGTCGCTTCCGACTCATAGCAACGCTTTGTACAAAAGAACAAAACACTGCCTGGTCCTACACCATCCTTATAATCATTGCTACATTTGAACCCATTGTTGCAGCCATCATGTCAGTCTAGCTCATCGACGGTCTCTCTCTTTTTTGCTTACGAAGCATTATGTTCTTCTCCAAGGGGTGGTCCCTCCTGATAACATGCCCAAAGTAAACAAGACAAAGTCTCACCATCCATGCTTCTAAGTAGTATTCTGGCTGTACATCTTCCAAGACAGACTTGTTCATTCTTCTGGCAGTCCGTGGTGTATTCAATATTCTTTGCCAACACCATAATTCAAAGACATTAATTCTTCTCTGGTCTTCCTTATTCATTGACCAGCTTTCCCGTGCATATGAGGCAAGAGAAAATATCATGGTTTGGGTCAGGCACACCTTAGTCCTCAAGGTGACATCTTTGCTTTTCAATACTTAAAAGAGGTCTTTAGCCACCCTAGTGGGAGTGAAATTGTATCTCATTGTGGTTTTAATTTGCTTCTTTCTGATGGCTAATGATGTTGAGCATCTTTTCATGCTTTTCATGGCCATTCAAATGTGGTCTTTGGTGAAATGTTTATTCAAGTTCTTTGTCCATTTTATGATTACTTGTCTTTCTCTTGTTGTCAAAGTTTTACATGTCTTGTATATATATTAGTTATTAGATTCTTGTTGGATATATGGTTTCCAAAGATATTCTGCTGGTCGGTAGCTTGTCTTTTCACTTTTTTTGGTAGTCTTTCGATGAACAAAAGTTTTTAATTTGTATGAGATCCCATTTATTTATTTTGCCTTTTGCTGATTGTGCTTTTAATATTTTAGATAATTCGTTGTTGAAAGCTAGAGCTGACAGCGTTGCCTGTTCTTGTTCTTCGAAGGATTTCGTGGTTTCAGTTTGCACCTTTAGGTCCTTAACCCATTTTGAATTTTTTCTGTGTATGGTGTGAGGCACGGATTCCGTTTCATTTTTCTACATGTGGAAATCTAATTTTCTCAGCAACATTTGTTGAAGAGACTCTTCTTTCCCCCATTGAATCAACTTGTGAAAAATCAGTTGACCATACACTTGTGGGTTTATTTCTGGACTCTCAGTTCTATTCTGTCGGTCTATGTGGTTCTTATTATATGAGTACTAGGCTGCTTTGATTACGGTAGTTGTATAAGTTGTTTCTAATCAAGAACTGTGAGTCCTCCTACTTTGTCCTTCTCTTTCAACATGCTTTATTCAAAGCCTCTTGCCATTAAGTATTGGTTTTTCTATTTCTGTAAAGGAGGCTATTGGGTTTTTACTGAGATTGCGTTGAATCTACAGATCACTTTGGGTAATATTGACATCTCAGCAATATTAAATCTTCCAATCCACAAACATGGAACATCTTTCAGCAGTGTTTATAGTTTTCATTGTATAAGTCCTTCACCTCCCTGGTTAGATTTATTACTAGGTATTTTATTCTTTTTATTATTTTATTCTCTTAGATGCTGTTGTAAATGGAATTGTTTTCCTAATTTTCTTTCCAAATTTCTCACGGCTGGTGTATAGAAACCCAACTGATTTTTGTTTGTTGACCTTGTACCCTGCAACTGTGCTAACTTCCTCTATTAGTTGTAGAAGTTTCATTATGGACTCTGAGATTTTCTATATATAAGGTCATATCACCCCCACATAGAGATAATTTTACTTCCTCTTTTTCAATCTGGATACCTTCTATTTCTTTTTCTTGTCTTATTGCTCTGGCTAGGACTTCTAATACAGCTTTGAATAGAATTGGTGAGAGTAGACACTCTTGTCTTGTCCCTGATTTTAAGGGGAAAGCTGTCAGCCTTTCTCCGGCAAGTATAATGTTGGCTGTTGACTTTTCATCTATGTCCTAAATCAGAATGAGGAATTTCTCTTCTATTCCAATCTTCTTTAGGGTTTCCATCAAGAAAAGTTGTTGGATTTCATCAAATGTTTTTTCTGCATCCATAGAGATAACCATGTGGTTCTTTTCCTTTGTTCTATTGATGTGGTGTCTTGCACTGATCTTCTAATGTTGAGCCATTTCTATTCCTGGAATAAATTCCACTTGGTCATGGCATATGACTCTTAATATGCTGTCAGCATTTGCTCACTCATATTTTGCTGAGGATATTTGCATCTATATTAATAGGTTTTCCCTGGCTAATTCTTTTCAGAAGTAGATCACCAGGTCTTTCTTCCTAGTCTGTCTTAGTCTGGAAGCTCAGCTGAAACCTGTCCACCATGGGTGACCCTGCTGGTATTTGAATATAGGTGGCATAGCTTCCAGCATCGCAGCAACACACAAGCCCCCACAGTAGGACAAACTGACAGACTTAATTGTGCTCATGAGGAACCTGTACCTAGATCAAGAGGCAGTCATTCAAACAGAACAAGGGAATACTGCATGGTTTAAAGTCAAGAAAGGTGTGCATCAGGGTTGTGTCCTTTCACCATACTTATTCAATCTGTGTGCTGAGTAAATAATCCAAGAAAGTGGACTATATGAAGAAGAAAGGGGAATCAGGATTGGAGAAAGACTCATTAACAATCTGCGATATGCAGATGACATAACCTTCTTGCTGAAAGTGAAGAGAACTTGAAGCACTTACTGATGAATATCAAAGACCACAACCTTCAGATGGATTACACCTCAACCTAATGAAAACAAAAATCCTCACAACTAGACCAATAAGCAACATCATGATAAATGGAGAAAAGATTGAAGTTGTCAAGGATTTCATTTTATGTGGACGTGCAATCAACAGCCATGGAAGCAGCAGTCAAGAAATCAAAAGACACTTTGCATTGGGCAAATCTGCTGCAAAAGACTTCTTTAAAGTGTTGAAAAGCAAAGATGTCACCTTGAGGACTAAGGTGTGCCTGACCCGAGCCTTGGTATTTTCAATCGCCTCATATGCATGAGAAAGCTGGACAATGAATAAGGAAGACCAAAGAATTGATGCCTTTGAACTGTGGTGTTGCCGAAGGATATTGAGTATGCTATAGACTGCCAAAAGAATGAACAAATCTGTCTGGAAGAAGTACAACCAGAATGCTCCTTAGAAGCAAGGATGGTGAGACTTCATCCCACTTTACTTTGGACATTTTATCAGGAAGGATCAGTCCCTGGGAAAAGGACATCAAACTTGGTAAAGGAAGACCCTCAAGGAGATGAGTTGACACAGTGGCTGCAACAATGGGCTCAAGCATAACAATGATTGTGAAGATGGCACAGGATCAGGCAGTGCTTTGTTCTGTTGTATATAGGGTCGCTATGAGTCAGAACTGACTCGACAGCACCTAACAACAACAACATCCATAAGATATTGGCCTATAGTTTTCTTGCTGTGTCTTAGTCTGATTTTGGTATCACGGTTATGTTTGCTTCATAGAAAGAATTAGGAAGTATTCCTTCTATCTCCTTTGGGAGAGTTTAACCAATATTGGTGTCAATTCTCTAAATGTTTGGTATAATTCCCCACTGAAGCCATTGGATACAGGACTTTTTTGTGTGTGTGGGGGGGGAGGTTTTTGATCACTGATTAGATCTCTTCACTTATTACAAGTCTGTTGGGACTTTCTATTTCCTCTTCAGTCAATTTGGCTAAGTTGTGTGCTTCTAAGAATTTGCCCATTTCATCTAAGTTATCCAGTTTGTTCCCTTACTGTTGTTCATAATATTCCATCATAATTACATAGGGTAATGTTTTGAGGAAAAAGGAAGCAAAGAGAAGGGAAGGAGAGGGCGGGGGTCTATATTTCCACCAAGAGGTTCAACTTCTATGAGGATACAACCAACTTAGAGGGACCCAGAGCCAAAAGATGGAGAGAGATAGCACCTTGGCAACAGTGTAAAAAGAGAGACAGCACCATGCAAACACAGTTGAGAGGAGAGAGACAGCACCCGGGAAATACTGAAAAAAATGGAGAGAAATGGGTGCCCTGGCAACACTGCAAGATGGAAAGAGATGACACAGTGGTAGCATTCTAAGATAGAGAAAGACGCTGCTCTGGTAACTAACACTGCAAAACAGAGAGAGGCTGTGCTCTGACAGCACTCTAAGACGGAAGGATGCTGCCTCCTGATCCCTGATACCCCCTGGAGTTTCCAGTTGCAGCAGGTGGTGAATCTCCTGACGGCAGTTTAAGTTGGGTAGGCTTCAACTGGCAGGCCATGGATCCCTCCAACCCACTGGGGACCCAAACAAGTCCAAGCGCTTTTTCTCCCCCATTCCATGAGGGAACACCAACCAGTCCTGGAACCTCACATGCAACAGAGATGCCAGGAGATGGTAGTACCCAGCATTCCGGCATACCAGTGGAAGCTGGAGAAGAAGCCTGGTGGATGTAAAGAAGGGACCGTGTAGCCTGGGTGAAAGAAATGGGCTCAGGCCAGGCTGGTCTTTGAAAAGACTTGTTCTTAATCATAGGTGAGATGACCTAAAGGCTGGGGTCCTGAATTTACGGGTGAGGGGCAAGAAGAGTAAACCTCGCTAAACCCAGGAGATCCTATAGGAGTAGGCAGAGAGAGGAAGAGGGCCCGGGGGTTGGGGGGAGGGGGACAGGGAGAACTGCACCAACACCTTAACCGTGTATCTCTTCACTGGGATTCTGGGAGGCTTTATTTTGCTACTGCTTTTGTTTGAACTGCTTTCTATAAAGATTGTGTATTAAATATTTTTCATGTATTAAATTTTAAATTAAGAAACATCACTCCACACAAAAATTTATTTTAAAAGGAGAAGGAAAACCCTGGGGATGCTCCGTACGTAACTGGGATCCTGGCCATCTGTATTTCAGCCTCTAGTGGAGGCGCCTCCTTGCTCCCAGCATCTGGCGAGCCAATCCCCCCTTTGCGCCTCTGGGTTCAAGGCTTCCGGCTCGTGTTCCCTCCCCTGTGCGCCCCTCACCCGGCTACCATGGAAACGAACCAGGACGCGCAGAGACATCCCGAGCCGTCCGCCCCGGGGCTGGAACAGGGCGAGCCAACCTCTGCAACAGGCTGGGGTTGGAAGGAGGAGCCGGGGGAAAAGCGGCGCAGCAACTAAGAGGCCCAGAGGACCCTGCGGAGGCCCGGAGCCCCGCCGGCTCCGCCCCCGTCGCTCGCTCCGGCTGGTAGAAATACCACAGCAGCTCGGACCGCCGCCCACTGTGCTCCCACCCGGCCAGCACGCCAACACCCGGGGCCACCTGACATACCTCCCCGCGATCCCCGCCAATGGCTGACGGACCCTTTCAGCGCAAACCCTGGGGCCCGGAGCAGATTAGCCTGGACCACGACCCTGACTCCGAAGGCCTGTTTGACAAGCCGCCCCCGGAGGAGCTGCCCGCAGCCCACGCGCCCAAGCCCGCGTCCTCCGGGGGCAAGAAGGCTGGTCGGCGCGTGGGCGGGAAGGCGCAAGGGTGCCGCGCCGGGCAGCCCCCGAGGGCTGCTGCCCGCCCCCCGCCCAAGGAAGAGGGGCCTCTGCAGGACGAGGGCTGCTATCTCGACCACTTTCCGCACCTCTCCATCTTCATCTACGCGGCCATCGCCTTCTCCATCACCTCCTGCATCTTTACCTATATCCATTTACAGCTTGCCTAAGTGGCCCGGGAGGGATGGGCTGGGCACAGAGCCGAGGGGGAGGGGAACGGGAAAAAGGGCTCCGCATTTTGTTTTGGGGACTTGCTGCACTCCCTCCTTCATCCAGCTTTCGATGTTTGCCTCTTTTCTTCTCTGCTGTCACCATCTGTGTCTATCTGTAGGAAAGTCCAAAGCAGCTGTTGGTCGTGAAGTAAGTAAGAGTGCTGTTGGCACCTGGATATTTCTGGGGTCACGGTCATTCCTAATGCTTAGAATCTTGGGGTGCGATTGAACCTCGTTTGTGATTAGGATAATATCCCTGGTTCCTACCACGTTGTGAGGTGGGACACGCGCAGGGAGCCTATAATCATTGTGAGTCTGGGGCGCGCACAGCGACCCCAGCCTTCTTTAAGAGATGAGCCAGACCCAGGCCCACGGCCTTCTACCGAAAGCCCCTCGGGGTGGGTCGGCGCCCTGGCCCGGGTTGGGCCGGAGCCCTGTGATGCTGCATTGCCCCTGGGAGAGCCTGCTCTGCGTGGGAGCTGGCGCCGCCCCAAGTCGAAGCGCGCGGAGCTGGCGGTTCTCAGCGCGCACCGACCGCAGCTGGAGCGCCCCACGCGGTGAGTGGCGTTTGCCGGGAACGCGCGCCGCACCCTCAGGGGCTTCCGCTGACCCACACTGTGCGTTTTTCATGCCTTAGGCTTTGCAGTCTCTGTGGAGCCGAGCCGAGACCCACAGCCAGGGGAACTGTCCTGCCAGGATACCACTCTCTGGACGTGTCCTAGACGACGTGGGAACTGCGGCCGCAGACCTCCCGGGACGCAGGCCCAGAATGTGCGCGCTTTGCGGAATGAGACTGGGGCACTGGCTGGGGTCGGCGGGAGGGCCGTCTTTGGGGGCTGCAGCTGCGGCTTCATCCTGGCCTGGAGCATTTCCGGAGCTGGTGGGTCCCAAGACAAGCGAGTTGGGTCTGACATTGAAGAGTTCGTGTTGGGCAACTACCCGACCCTAGGGGTTTGTCATCTCAGACCCAAAAAACCTAATACCGGAACCCACCTTGGCAGGCTATTCACCCACTTGCCATTTGCGTTTACTCTCGTATGTTGAATGTAAACACGCAATGCGCTAACATTGCATATACTTTATTCAGAATGTCTGTAATTGTACCGTTGGTGGAATAAATCATTCTTTGTTTCAGTCTCCTCTTTTTTCAACTCTCCATTAATTTCCAACCATGCATTGGGCCCTGCCAAAACTTCCTAATATGTTTGTTCCAAGCTTCACCTCATTATCTTCACAACAGTCCTGTGGTCCCTCCAAAACAGACTTCATTCCATTATTCAGCATTCCAGGACGCAGCATCTCCGCTAAATAGCGTACAGGCCCCTCAATGGCATCTTTCTCCATATCAGGTCCCCTCAACATGCCAGTATCCTGCCCTACTGCCCTCCTGACAGCAAGTCAGCCACCATCCTGTTGCCTCTCGGTGTATGGTTCCCATATGCCTCTATTATCAGGATATTTCTGGCCCAGTACAGTCCTCCAAGCCAAGGAGTCTTTGTGGTGCAGTGGCTAGGTGCTCTGCTACTAACTGAAAGGTCGGCAGTTCTGCTCCATGGGAGAAAGATGTGGCAGTCTGCTTCTAAGACTACAGTCTTGGAAACTCTATGGGGGCAGTTCTACTCTGTCCTATAGTGTCACTAAGAGTTGGAATTGATTCTACTTGAAATGGGTTTGATTTGGGTTTGGTACCGTTCCCTGCTAAACAATACAATTTGAGGTTAAGCTCAGTGTTTTCCACTATCAGTCACTGTCGTTTTCCTGTTCCAACTTCCATAATCCCTTATCACTGCTGTGCCTTAATATCTTGCCCTCTTTACTTTCAGTGACGCAGTATGATGTCCCAGTTCAGCTCATAATTTTAAGCCACAGTTTACAACAATCCCTAAAAAATCAGTGACACTGTTCTCCAAAATTAAGTCTCCGAGGTACAACAATCTATATCCCTCACCATTTTTCCAGCTTTCACTCGTGGATATTGGCTCTTCTACTGTCCCTGGTGGCATAGTCGTTAAGAGCTACGGCTGCTAACCAAAAGTCAGCAGTTGAATCTGCCAGGTGCTCCCTGGAAACTCTATGGGACAGTTCTACTCTGCCCTGTGCGGTCGCTGTGATTCGGAATCAACCCGACGGCAACAGGTTTGTTTTTTTTTTTTTTTTTACTGTCCCTTAATATTAACTACCCACTGAATCCCAACATATGATCTGGGCCTCCCCAAATATTTGGTTCCATTGTTTCCAATTCACACATACCCGTTATCCCTTATAATACAGTCCTTCAATAACTGGGATCCCCCAATATCCTTCCCTCAGCAAATCCCCTCATAGTAGACTCTTCCTTCTAGTCCCAAAACCAAATTTCCTTTTTTCTCAATTTGATATGTTGTTCTGCAATATCATGACCCTTTCTGTACCGTCAAATCTGGGCCTCCATTTTCTACTCCAAATTCCAATACCTAATTCCCACAACTATACCATTATTCGACCTTACTGCCTCTCTGATCCTAACATTGGCTCAATATTCCCCTAAATATCCCCTTATTTCAGAAGTCATTGTATTGTTCCCTAAATACTTAGATTCTTATTATCACCCCAATATTGTGTCCATCTTCCCTAACATTCACCCGAGCGATGCCATCCTTAGTATTAGGCTCACCCATACCCCATTTCCAAGCACCTTTCCTCCATACTCCCACATTCTCCCCTATCGCCCCATTACTTTTTCCCACGCCTGCCACCCGCTCTTCTTGAAATTCCTGGTTTCATTGAGCTTCAATCTTTGGCCCCAGTTTTCAAGCCAGTATTAAATTTTCACCCCCAGTTTTCAAACCAATATTAAATTTTCACTGCTCCCTCATCCAAAGCTTTGGCATCCTCATGTGACTGACCTGGCCATTTTTCCTTTTATATAGCTTAAATATTCCGGGATATTTGGTCATTTTTTCCCCCTCATCCACTGTCCACCTAAATTTCACAGTTACTGCTTCCCTATCTTGAGCTTTCAACTGTCCCCCAATTTCTATGCTTCCAATAAGGGGTTCCCTTGCCCCAAATGGCATAGTGATTAAGAGCTCGGCTGCTAACCAAAAAGTTGGCAGTTTGAATCCACCAGCCACTCCTTGGAAGTTCTACTCTGTCCTATATGGTTGCTATGAGTCAGAATTGACAGGATAGCAATGGGTTTGCCCAAAATATCAAATCTCTTTCCTCGTCCGCTCAGTACTAATGGACAGACTTTTCAGAGTTAGACCATAAAAACAAATGGGCCCCATTTTCTGCCATACTGTTTGTTATGTATTGAAGTGTGTCCCCCCCAAAATGTGTATCACCTTGACTAAGCCATGTTTTCCAGTATTGCGTGGTTGTCCACCATTTTGTGATCTGATTTGATTTTCTTACCTGTTGTAAATCCTACATCTATGATGTTAATGAGGCAGGATTAGAGGCAGTTATGGAAAAGAGGCAGGACTCAATCTATAGGATTAGGTTGTATCTTCAGTTAATCTCTATTGAATATAAAAGAGAGGTGAGCAGAGGAGAGGGGGGACCTCCTGCCACCAAGAAAGTGGAGCTGGGAGCATACTGCATGCATCCTTTGGACCAGGAGTCCTTGCACTCAGAAACTCCTAGACCCAGGGGAAGATGAATGACAAGGATCTTCCCCCAGAACCAATAGACAGAGAAAGCCTTCCCCAGGAGCTGGTACCCTGAATTTGGACCTCCTAAACTTGGACAGAATGAATTTGTTTGATAAAGCCATCCACTCGTGGTATTTGTCATAGCAGCACTAGATAACTAAGACAACATTTAAAATTAAATTTTAGAGTCTTATTGGTCTGGCTAGGGTCATATGCTCACCTTTGGCCAGAAGGCCAAACAGATACTTTAGTAGGCAACCTCATGAAAACAGCTTGTGATAGGAAAGAGATCATTTCTCAAAGGAAAACTGAAGTACTGTTATCAAAAGCATGGATGCTGGGCAAGTGAAAAGAGCAGACATCCACTAAACTGACTTTGAGAGGATCACAAATGATGAGAGCCAATTATTTTGGACAATTGCCCTATTACATATTTGCTGGTCAGTGGTGGGTAGAGGAGCCCTGATAGCACAGTGGTTAAAGCGCTCGGCTAACCAAAAAAGTTGGTGGTTCAAACCCCCAGCCGATCCGTGGGAGAAAGACATGGCAGTCTGCTTCCATAAAGATTTGCAGCCTTGGAAACTCTATGGGGCAGTTCTACTCTGTCCTGTAGGGTTGCTGTGAGTTGGAATCAAATCGAGCGCAGTGGGTTTTTCGGTTTGGGTGGGCAGATATTTGTAGACAGAGACGCAAACAGTGGCTTCTGAATATCATGGAACAGTAGGAGGTTTAAGTTTGAGGAGATGGTTGGAATTTAGCTATTTGGAACAGTGGAAGCTGAAATTGGGAGAATGGATTAATTTCTTTAAATATTTTATTGCTTATTAGGTACCAAGCACTGGAGACAGTGATCAGCAAATCAAATAATCCTTGCCTTCCTGGAGCTCACTTTGTTAATAATGGAGTTTATCATGAGGCAAGCTTCCCTGCCAAGACTTGCTATTACATCTATATTATTATAGCCATTTTAGTGAATGTGAGGTGGGATCTCATTGTAGTTTTGATTTGTAACCCTGATGGCCCAGTTGAGCATCTTTTCATGTGCTTATTGTCATTTGGAATAATGTCTATTCAGAAAAATGTCTGTTCAGAATCTTTGCCCATTTTTAATTGGCTTGTCTTTTTATTGACTTGCAGAAGTTCTTTTTAAATACCCTAGATCAGAGATATGATTTGCAAAAATGTTCTCCCATCCTGTGGGTTGTCTTTTCATTTTCATGATGGTGTCATTTGAGGCACAAGGGTTTTTAATTTCCATGGTGTACAGTTTACCTATTTTTCCTTTTATTGCTTGTACTTTTGGTGTTATAATCAAAGAAACTATTGCCTAATCCAAGGTCATGAAGATTTAAGTCTATGTTTTCTTCTAAGAGTTTTATAGTTTTAGTTCGTACATTTAAGTCTTTCTTCCAATTTCAGTTAGAGTTGTTATAGATTGAATTGTGTCCCCCCAAAATGTGTTATAAATCCTAACCCCCAGACCTGTGGTTATAATTCCATTTGAGAATGGGTTTTCTGTTATGTTAATGAGGCAGGATTAATGTAGGGTTTGTCTTAAATCAATCTCTTCTGAGATATAAAGACAACAGATTGAGCAAGCAAGGGAGCAAGCAAGCAGAGAGGGGGAAGATAGATGCCATACCACATGAAGATGACCTTGACTGCCAAGGTCCAGAGGCTGAAGAGACAAGAAACTTCCCTCAGAGCCAACAGGGAGAGAGCCTTACCTTAGAGCTGGCACCCTGAATGCAGACTTCTAGCCTCCTAAACTGAGAGAAAACAAGTTTCTGTTTGTTACCAAAACCCAAAACCAAACCCATTGCTGTCAGTTCCAACTCATAGCAACCCCAAAGGACATAGCAGAACTGCCCTATAGGGTTTTCGAGGAATGCCTGGTAGATTGGAACTTCCAAACTTTTGGTTTGTTACAGCCACCCAACTGTAGTATTTCTGCTACAGCAGCACTGGATAACTAAGACAGGGGTCCAACTTCATTCTTTCGCATGTGGATATACAGTTGTCCCAGCATCATTTCTTGAAAAAGACTATTCTTTCTATATTGAATTGTCGTGACACCCTTGTTGGACATCAACTGACTGTGAATGTGAAGGTTTATTTCTGGACTCTGAATTCTATTCCATTGATCTGTATGTCTATCTTTATGCCAGTACCGTGCTGTCTTAATGATCGTAGCTTTGTAGTAAGTTCTGAAATCACAAAGTATAAATCCTCCAACTTTGGTCTTTTTTACAATTGTTTTGGGTCACTTCAATTTCTATATTTATTTTAGGATCAATATGTCAATTTCTGCAAAGAAGCCAGCTGTAATTCTGAAGGGATTGCATTGAATCTATAGATCAATTTGGGGATTATTGCCACCTGTAATGGATTGAATTGGGTCCCCCAAAAATATGTGTATTGATTTGGCTAGTCCATGATTCCCAGTATTGTGTGATTGTCCACCATTTTGTCATCTGATGTGATTTTCCTATGTGTTGTAAATCCTGTTACTATGATGTTAATGAGATGGATTCCTGGCAGTTATGTTGATGAGGTCTACAAGATTAGATTGTTTTTTAAGCCAATCTTTTTTGAGATAAAAAAGAGAAAAGCGAGCAGAGAGATATAGGGACCTCATACAATCAAGAAAGCAGCATTGGGACCACAGCACATCCTTTGGACCTGAAGTTCCTGCACAGAGAAACTCCTAGACCAGGGGAAGATTGATGACAAGGACTTTCCTGTTGAGCTGACAGAGAAAGCCTTTCCCTGGAGCTGGCATCCTGAATTTGGACTTCTAAACTAGTAGTCTGTGAGAGAACAAATTTCTCTTTGTTAAAACCATCCACTTGTGGTATTTCTGTTATACCAGCACTAGATAACCAAGACACCACCTTGATGTTATTAAGTGTTCCCAATCCATGAATATGAGATGTCTTTCCATTAGGGTGTTTTTAATTTCTTCCAACAATATTTTGTAGTTTTCAGAGTACAAGTTTTTCACTTTGTTTAAATTACGCCTAAGCATTTTGTTCTTTTTCACATTTTCATAAGTGGAGTTGTTTTCATCTTTTATTTGTGTGTTATTAGTGCATAGACACATAGTTGAATTTTTGTATATTGTGTATCCTGTGAATTTGCTGAACTCCTTAGTTAATTCTACTAGTTTTTTAATGGATTCCTTAGGATTTTCTATATACCATAGTATATATGCAAAGATAGTTTTATTTCTTCCTATCCTATCTAACCAAGGGTGGAAAAAAAAAAAACAAAACAAAAAACCATGGACTTCGTGAATCTTAACCAATCTGGAGGCCTTTTATTTCATTTTCTTTCCAAACTGCCCAGGTTAGATCCTCCAGGAAAATGTTGAACAGAAGTGACAAGATCAGACATCCTTGTCTTATTCCTGATCTTGGCAAGGGGAGAAAAGCCAGTCTTTCACCATGTATGACAGCTGTGGTTTTTTTGCAGATACCTTTATCAGATTGAGGAAGTTCCCTTCTATTACTAGTTTATTAAATGTCTTTATCAGGAAGAGGTGTTGGATTTTGTCAAATGCTTTTTCTGCATCTATCAAGATCATCCTGTGGGGTTTTTTCCTTTATTCTATTGATATGGTATGTTACATTGATTTTCAGAGGTTAAACCTTGCATTCCTGGTGTATAATCCTTTCTATATATTGCTAGATTCGATTTGCACCTATATGCATAGGAGATATTGGTCTGTAGTTCTCTTCTCCTGTGATGTCTTTGTTTGGTTCTGGTATCAGTGTAACACTGGTCTCACAGAACAAGTTGGTAAGTGTTCCCTCCTCTACCCAGTTTCAAAACTTACAACAAAGCTACAGTAATCAAGACAGTGTAGTACTGACATAAGGACTGACACATAAATCAATGGAATTCAGAGTTCAGAAATAAACTCTCATATTCACAGTAAATGTGCAACAAGGGTACCAGGACAATACAATGTGGAATGAATAATCTTTTCAACTAATGGCTGGAAGTGTTTGTGAAGAACTGGCATTATTAATTCTTTTTTAAATGCTAGGTAGGCTTCGACAGTGATGCCATTTGGTTCTAGGCTTTTCTTTGTGGAAGTTTTTTGTTTTTAAATTACTAATTCAATCTCTTTGTTCTAAAACCCAAAAACCCATTGCCGAGTTGATTCCAACTCATAGCGACCCCATAAAACAGAGTAGAGCTGCCCCATAGATTTCTAAGGCTATAAATCTTTACGGAAGCAGACTGCCGCATCTTTCTCCTGTGGAGTGGCTGGTAGGCTCAAACTGCCGACCTTTCAGTTAGCAGCTGAGCACTTACCCACTGCACCACCAGGGCTCCCTTACTTGTTATAACCCAAAACCAAACCTGTTGCTGTTGAGTCAATTCTGACTCATGACGACCCTGTAGGACAGAGTAGAACTGCCCCATGGGGTTTCCAAGGAGCAGCTGGTAGATTCGAACTGCTGACATTTTGATTAGCAGCTGAGCTCTTAACCACTGCACCACCAAGGCTCCTTATTTGTTATACCAAAAACCCACTACCGTCGAGTCGATTCTGACTCATAGGGATCCTACGGGACAGAGTGGGAACTGCCCCATAGGGTTTCCAAGGAGCGGCTAGTGGATTCAAACTGCTGACCTTTTGGTTAGCAGCCATAACTCTTATTAACCACTACGCCACCAGGGTATAACCACTACGCCACCAGGGTTTCCTTATTTGTTATAGCCCTTTTCAATTTTTTCTTGAGTCAGTTACAGTAATTTGTATTTTTCTAGGAATTTGTCCATCTCATGTAAGTTATCTAATTTGTGGGTATACATTTGTTCATCACATTTCCTTCTAATTCTTATTTTTCTAAGGTTGGTAATGCCTCATCTTTATTAAGACCATACCAAACCGCCTCCCCGATTGGCTGTCACTGCAGCGGCAGGATAACAGGAAAATAGTCTGAGGGTAGAGTGGAGAAGAGGCACAGGGCAAAAGGAAATAGATAAATACTGGGGCAGGTTTAGGGGCAGACATCTGGGGAAGATGAAGGTTGGTATTACAAAATAATAGAATCAAATGTAGAGAAGTTAGGAGTAAGAAATTGGGCGATATAGATGCTGGATGGGAGATGGGGCAAGGAAGCAGAGTACATAACCAGTTATTATCTTTATTTCTGAATTTTTTAGTTGCGAATTTATTAGAGGGCAATGGAGCTAAGTAGATTAATTTGTTGCTGCAGACACCACCATGACAAACAGTAATATTAACATCCAACAGTTATTTTGAACACTTATATGGAAGGATCTCTGAGTTCTAAACACTGTGGATTTCCTATCCAGAGGCAAAGGAGCCGTGGTGACACAGTAGTTAAGTGCTCATCTGCTAACTGAAAAGTCAGTAGTTTGAACCCACCACTTGCTCTGGGGGAGAAGGATGTGGCAGTCTGCTTCAGTAAAGATTACAGCCTTGGAAACCCTATGGGGCACCTCTGCTCTGTCCAATAGTGTTGTGCTAAGAGTCGGGATTGATTTGGTTGCAATGGGTTTTTGTTTTACCCAGGTTCATGTTCATATTTTAACTGTATTTGGACAAAAGTATTACTGCATGTATAATAAGGCCAGCCAGGCCCCAACTGTTTCCTCAATAAACAGCCTACATGCTTAAGGATATTTAATATGCTGATGTCACTAGGTATATTAGTTTCTTATTGCTACCACAAACAAGGTGGCTTAAAACAGCATAAATGTATGCTCTGACCGTTCTGGAGGCCAACGTCTGAAATCAAGGTGTTGGCACGGCTACACTCCCTCTGGAAGCCCTAGGGAGGAATCCATTCTGTCTCTTCAGCTTCTGGTGGTGGTTCGCATTCTTTGGCCTTGTGGCTGTATCACTCCCACCTCTGCCTCCATGGTCACATGCCTCTGCCTCTTCTCTCTCAAATCTCTCTTACAAAGACACTTGTCTTTGGATTTAGGGCCCACCCAGATATCCAGGATGATCTCCTTATCTCAAGGTCCTTAACTTACATCTGCAGACTCTTTTTCCAAATATGGTAACATTAAAAGGTTCTGAGAAATAGGGCATGGACGTATCTTTTTGGGAACCACCAGTCAACCGATAAGCCCTGGTGGTGCAATGGCTAAGTGCTTGGCTGCTAACCAAAAGGCTGGAAGAAAGACCTGGCAATCTGCTTCCATAAAGATTACAGCCAAGAAAACCCTATTGGACAGTTGTACCCTGTCACACTGGGTCGCTATGAGTCAGAAGTGACTCCATGGCACCCAAGAACAACATCATTCAATTCACTACGCTAGGAGATTTTGAATAAGCTACAAGTGTAAAAACAATAGAAAAATTTAATTTGGGTAAAAAGTCACACCAAGGAAAGAAATGTACCATGACATTACAGATGGAAGAAAAGCAAAAACCACAGCTTTTCAGATACATGTATTTAATGGACAGGATTGGGAAAAACACTGCTTGATAACATACATATCCAGGTAAACACAGGCTTTCTAAGTGTATTTACTTACAAACATGAATACCCTGAGTTACCCCTTTCTCTACATACGGAGAAATTCCAAATCCTGTTCCTTAAGGGAGACATGAAGGGCAAGCAATAGCTTAAGAGCAACTATTGCCACTTCCACCCCTCCCCCCTTTTTGGGGTGATCTAACATTTTACATGGATTATAATCACAAAATGAAATTTAAGCACAAGACTCAGCTAAAACTTCCCACTGACAGGGAATAAGAGTGTGAATAAGATTAGAATTTGAATAAATAAGTTAGTCAAATGTTAGCTACAAGGCAATTCTAAAATGAACTGAATTAAAAAAAAAATTGGTATAAACACCTAACAGTCGTATAAACTGTGCTATTAGGTATATTCCATGCTTTTCTTCTTCTCCTCCAGTGGGATCTGCTTCTTTATTGTCTAAAGTTTATGCCTGGGGTCCAAGATAGCAAACTGCTTAACCTCACCAAGGCCCATTTTGGAAACAAAAACTTCTTTCTTCTTTACCAAAGATCAACGTTGCCTCTTCTGCTACTTGCTTTTTTCAACAGGTAACAACTTCCTCATGGAAGAAAAGTTACTGGACAAGAGCGAGCACTCTAACTATATTGGCTGTCCCACAGTGTAATGGCTGGCTAATAAAGGAGTCACCCACTAGACCATTTTCTCATTCGGTCTCATTCAAACAATAAGCCAGAAAGATCAAGGTCACAAAGGACTCATGATCAAGGCACTATTCTACAAATTATCTCAGGCTGGCCACGGAATAATTTCTTTAATCACACTCCCAAATGAGCCATTATCAAATCAAGAATCTCTTCCCACCTATTAAAGGCTCTAAGGAATAGATTCTTCAAGGACTAGTTTAGGGTAGCACATAGATGCTTCAGGACAGTGGACCAAGAAACAGGAAGATGTAGAACACAGGCAAGACAGAACAAAGAAAATCTGATAAAATATATGGTTCACTAGGATAAGGATGTTCATTGGTGTAAGCCCCTCACCATTCTACTTTCTGACAGGTTCTCTTTTACCATTAGAAATTAGGATGTTTTCAGTCTCTCACCTTCCTTTTCTATAACAACTCTAATGTTTTGCAGTTTCCTGGAGTTCTGGACCAGGGATACCAAACTCTCCCTAAAATCACTAATCCCATGATCTCTGCCAACATTTGTAAGCTCATCAAACAAAGTCAATGTCTGTTTGAGTTTGGCCTGAACAATTTTTTGCTCTTCTAATTCTGCAAGAAGGGCCTGCTTAGCACATAATTCAGTCTTGTATTTTTTCTGTAACTCTTCGATTTCTTTTTGAAGAAGCTGAAATTCTTCCTCACTGTAAGAATGCATCTCCTGGGATTTATCTTCAGGAAGCAAAATGTTTGGAGGAATACGCAAGATCAGTTGCAAAAACAGCTGCTCCATTCTGCCAAAGAGGTTATCAAAACGTCCCTTCATGAAGCTGAGAAATTTCTCTGTGCATTTACGAATCTGGACTGGGGTAATGTCAGAGTCTGAGATGCCATCCAGCTTCTTCAGAATAACCTGTTCAACAGCCTGCATCACTTCAAATAGGTAGTCTTGAAATGCAATGTAGATCCTAAGCATGCAAGTTTGTGGTGTGAAGCCAAAGAACTGGGCCTCATATGTCATTGGATCGACAGACATCTTGGCTTCTTTACTAGAAGGTCATGAAAAATCTGCAAATGTGAAAAGAAAAATAATTGTCAGACTAAAAAATCAACTGAGGAAAGAAACAAACCACAACATTACACATAGCAAAAAAACAAGCAAGGAAATAAAAAATAAGGAGTTTGTGGTTCTTGATACCCACTTCCAGCCTTACTTATCCACAATAATACAAACCCTTGGCTCTCTGAAGCATTTCATCTGTCTTTATCTTCCTCTCTCTCTTCTTATTGTTCATTTTCCTTTTATCTCATTCATTGAGGACTCTGACACATGGCTCAGTCCTCCGAAATCTGTCATCATCCTAGACAACTTTGATGTCTAAGCAGATGATCTAACCAATGCCCTAGAGTCTTTCAGTTTCTTGAGTTTCAATGACCTTCATCTCTACTTTCTTATCCATTGGGCTCTTGATATTTGTTAACTTCCCTCCCCAAATGCTCCTCTAACTTTTCTGACAAATTCCTATGCTATTCTTCCAACTCTCATTCATATACTCACATTTTACTTAATCTTCAAGCATTCCAGCCCTCTGACCCTCTATTTCTTGATCTCAGTCTCTCCCACTTCCTTCCCTATCCATTTTAGCTCCCACAATCCATCACACTTCAACTACTCCCTTGCCTTTCCAATCCAACCATCTAGAAAAAAATCCCAATTAGAAGGTGAGTAAGCCCCTTGTTAGAGTGGTTAAGAGCTGGTGGCGCAGCAGTTAAGAGCTCAGCTGCTAACCATAAGGTTGGCAGTTTGAATGCACCAGGTACTCCTTGGAAACCCTATGGGCAGTTCCACTTTGTTCTATAGAGTCGCTGTCACTTGATGGCAACAAGTTTGGTTTGGATTTAAGCCTCTTGTCAGCTTTACAACCACAACATGTTTTTTCAAGGGTCTGGGCGTGTCACTTTCAAATGTAAACATTTAGGAAAACAGCACTATCTCCTTGTAGAATTTAACCTAGGCATCTTTCTCTGAGCTGTCATAGAAATAAGAGAAGCTTTGTTATTCTTTCGAATGGCAATTAGCTAAAACAAATATCTACCTCAATTACCAGGTGAATTTAGGAGGAATTTTATATAAGGATTTGTAGAAATGGTACAGTCAAATCTTCTTATGGGAAAAGGAATGCCATTGGCTTTGAGAAATTATGTATGGAATGGTATAGAGAGGCTGTAGTACTTGGTTGTATAAACAAGGTAGAATTTCTTCCTGCTTTTATAAGCTCATCCAGATTACCCACAATGCATTTTAACTGGATAAACTTATTCAAGTAAGCCCCGGTAGCATAATGGTTAAGCGCTCAGCTGCTAACAGAAAGGTCTGTAGTTCAAATCCACCAGCAGCTCCATGGGAGAAAAGACCTGGTGATCTGCTCCCTGTAAAGATTACAGCCTAGGAAACCCTACAGGCAGTTCTACTGTCAAATAGGTTCACTAGGAGTCAGAACTGACTCAACGGCACACAACAACATGCTTATTCAATAATAAAACTGCTTTCTTTTCCACGTTTTATGGAGAGGATTCCCCGGGTTGGCAGGATTTTTATTTCCCCAGCAATCCCCAATGCCCTCAGGATCAAGTTCAAATTCTTTCAATGTGACTTCCAAGGGCCCTCATGATCTGGTCCTTACTAACCACATCCTGCCCTCCTCTTTAAGGACCTCATATTGAGTTGCTGATACTTCCTATTTCATGGCACTCTATTCCTTCTATTTTATTCCACCTTTCGTCTACCGTTCCAATAGGAATCTAGTTTTGAAGTATGCCTTTTCAATTCATCTTTACATATGTATTCTTGAAAAACATTTTTGTATACATATGTTTATATTTTCCTTTATATTATGTTCATGGTCATTTCATGTAATTACGCTTAAGTCTGCTTCACAGAGGCATAACTGGGTATGGAGCCCTGGTGGCACAGTGGTTAAGACCTACAGCTGTGAACCAAAAAAGGCCAGCAGTTGGAATCCACCATCCGCTCCCTGGAAACCCAATGGGGCAGTTCTACTCTGCCGTATAGGGTTGCTATGAGTCAGAATAGACTTGACAGCAAAGGGTTTGGTTTCTTCTTGTTGTTGTTGTTTAACTAGGGTATGGCAGGTGTGGCGCTTGCCCCGGACCTGCCACTGAGCAGCTTCTATTAATCCAGTACGGCCAGCCGTGTATCTACGGAAAATGGCACCTATAGCAAGCACGGAAATTGCACCCCTGTCCAAACATCTGACACTCCTTTTCTAGATAACTTCACCATAATATCGGCTCAAAAACACAAGTTTATTAATCATTTAATCAACACGCTGCCATGGCTTGAAGAAGGCAGACCGGGTTAATAGAAACTGCTCAGTGGCCCCATACGTCCAGGGCCAGTGCAATACCCTAGTTACGCCACCGTCATTGGCTGTACCTGAAGCATTCCATCAATTTGTTCACATGCATATACTACGGTTAACGTATTCATTCTCCTTAAGACAGACACCGGAATTGCTTCCAGCACCCTGCTACTAGAAATAACGCTGCAGTGAATACTCTATGCTTCCTTATGGATCTGCAGGGTATTTACACAGGCAAGTAACTGCTGGGTCATAGTTTACTCATAATTCCACTAAACATTGCAAAATGCTCTCCAGAAGTCTAGGCTGGTTTACACTCCCACTTGCAGTACATTAGAATTTCTTTCTTATATTTTAGCCAATACTTGGTATTAATTTCTGCCAACCTGGAAGGTTGCCAACTGTTTTCCACTGTTGTTTCTCGAAAATCGAAACCATCTAGCCCCACGTGGCTGGGACACCAATGACTGAAACTACCTGCGCTCCCTCCAACATATATACAACTTATATTTATAATAACATGACTTTAACTATTGCATTATCTTCGTTAGCATGACTTCTCTATCCAAGGAAACTTTTGACCAGACAAATGGCTTAACTGTTCATTGAGAACTCCCCAAAGAACGATCAACTCTTCAATAAAAAGGATCAACAATTTGCACCGTAGGATTCTCTGAAACCCGACTCAAAAATCCTCCCCTCACTGTTCCTACCAATCCGGAACTGTTATATGTGACCTCTAAAACCAGCTGCCATCAAGCTGACTCAAGACCATGGGTGTCAGAGTAGAACTGTGCTCCATAGGGTTTTCAATGGCTGATTTTTAGATCACCAGGCCTTTCTTCTGAGGCACCTGAATGGACTCCAACTTTCAACCTTTCCATTAGCAGTTGAGTGCTTTAACATTTGCATCACCCAAGACCTCCCCACCCAATCCTAATCAACACCTTGAGTTGAAAGACCCGCCATAAGCCCAAATTCCAATCCTTATAGTAAATTCCCATCTTGCCTTTCTCCCCTCTGACACACTGCCAAAGCTCTGTCAAGGTGGTGTTCTCTCCTTACCAGTAAGCAATAAACTCAGTGTTTTCAGCAACAGGTTGTGAGGTGATATGCGGGGAGCAGGCAGAGACATTTTCACATGCATCTTCTCTGATTACCAGTAGAGCACCACTTCATATATATATTAGCTCTTTTGTTTCCATTTCTGTGAATTACCCATTTATGTAACTTTTTAAACCACTCTTCCAGCCTTTTACTTGGTTCCTTCCTTATATACTACCAGACTTGACCTCAGTCCCCTGTTCAAAAAAATTCTTTAGTTATGGCATCCTTACAATCTACCAATTAAAGTATGATGTTCTTAACCTTGCCGGCCATGACCTGGCTACTCTGTTCCAATCAAAGAGTGTTATGGATTGAATTTTGTCCCCTTCCCCCAAATTTATGCTGAAATCCTAACACCTATACCTGTGGACAATGAGCCCTGGTGGCACAGTGGTAAAAGCACTCAGCTGCTAAACAAAAGGTTGGCGGTTGGAACCCTCTAGCCACGGAAATATGTGGCAGTCTCCTTCTGTAAAGATTTATGGCGTTGGAAACGCTATGGGGCAGTTCTGCTCTGTCCTATAGCATCACTATGAGTTGCAATGGACTCAAGGGCAATGGTTTCTTTTTTTTTAAAATGTTTTATACCTATGAATTACATTCACAGATGTAAAACACACATGTAATGCATTTGGAAATAGGGTTTTGTTATGTTAAGAACGCCCTATCAGTGTAGGTGTGTCCTAAAACTAATTGCTTCAGATATTAAGGGCAGCATGGATACAGAGATAAGCAAGCACAAACTGAGGAAAAGCAGCACGTGTGAGGTTAGCCAAGGAACCAGAATTCCTGAGCTAGAGCAGCTGAAATAGATTTTTCTCCAGAGTGGATAGAGTGCGAGCCTTCCCCTAAAGCCGGTGTCCCGAATTCAGACCTCTAGCCTCCTAAACTGTAAGACAACTTCTGCTCCTTAAAGCCGCTCTCTTGTGGTATTTGTTACAGGAGCACTATCAAACAAAGACACAGAACTATTTTCTTTTCCTGTGGTATCTTTCCTCGAGGGATGCCTTGGACAAATATCCTCTAAGGGCAAGTTTAAATACACCTCCTGATGCCCAGTCCCTCCTCTGAATTACCATCAGGACCTCTCTTAGGGCACTGAGAGACCAAGTACTAGTTTAGAATATTATTACTATTCGCGGGTCTGCCTTATCTTCCTTGCTACGTTTAGCGTTCCTGAGGGCAGGATGAGTCCGATTTCTGCGCATTAAACGCGGGAGAACTCCGGGAAAGCTCAGGGAGTTTAAAGCAAAAAAACTCATTGCCGTCGAGTCGATTCCGGCTCATAGCAACCCTAGAGGGCAGAGTAGAAGTGCCCCAGACGGTTTCCAAGGAACGGCTGGTAATTCCGACTCCGACCTCCTGGTTAACAGCCGAAGCTCTTAACCACTGCGTTACCAGGGACCCTAGACGCACCAGAAAACACTTGGCAAGATCAGAAACCGCAAATAAGCGTTATTTCCGGCAGACCCGCAAGCTCCCGACCGGCACTGCGGCCCCGCTGCATGCCGGGACCTTCAGGTCCCTCCGTGAGGCAGCCGAGGCTCGTCCAATAGTCCCCTCCATCGCCCCCGCCATGATGCCTAATCCAGCTCCAGCCTTTCCCGCTCCTCCTCAGAGAAGAGGCCTTACCAAAGCGATCATGCAGCGATGAATTCCACCAAACAGCGGCTTCCCGCCACCTCCTTCAAATCACTGTTAGCTGCCGAAGATAGGTGGCGCCGCGGGCGCCACAAAACTCCGACTGATATTTGCCTCAGCGAACGAAAGCAAAGGCGGGATTCTACCGCGCTCCTGATTGGCTGCCCCTACGCTGTGATGAAAAGGGGCCGGGCGGGAAAGTTAGCTGTGGCCGGCGGGGATTGGCGAAAGGAGCCGGACGTTGATGGGTGGAGAAGCAAAGCTGGGGCCAGGGGAGATGCAGCTCGTGATTGGTAGGTCTGATGTCCTTAGGCATCTAGCGATTGGTGGCTGGCGGGCTGCGCAGCGCGGATTGGACAGAATATAGTCTCCCCCCGCCCCGCTTTGATCCCGCCCCACCGCTTGGGCAGACTGGCGGAAGGGGAAGTGGGGGCAGGCGGCGGTGGGGAAGATGGCGTACCAGAGTCTACGGCTGGAGTACCTGCAGATCCCACCGGTCAGCCGCGCTTACACCACCGCCTGCGTCCTCACCACCGCCGCTGTGGTGAGCAGTTGCAACGCTAGCTTCTCGTGACTTCCAGCTGGGTGTGACTGGGTCCCGAGGAAGCTGGGGTTTGGGCCTCGGGGAGGCCCAGAGGGGCTGGGTCTCAGGGGTGGGTGGGAGCGTACAGGGCTGTCTCTGGTGTTTGGGGGTGGTCTGGAGAGTGGTGATTGTAGAGTGGGGAGCGTGACTCCTTGACGGGTGGGGCCGGGACTGCACGCCAGTTTCTGAGAGGTGAGGCCAGATAGATAGCGGACCCGGGCTGCTGGGGCCGCCCACCCGGGAAATTCGTCCGAGAGCGCTGGGCGATGGCCAGGCGGTACCATGGTAATTGGGAGGAGAAGGTCCACTTTGTGAAGCAGCTTAGAGATTGACAATAGAAAGCTGGGGATTGTCGAGAGTGAAAGATCCTGAGATAGGAGGGTCCGCGGATATACGGGCTGGCTGGGGGCATCCAGCAATGACGGCGGCGGGGTCTTGAGTCTCGGTTCTGCCATCGTATAAGAGTGAGGTATATTGTTTTACACAGCTGTTTCTGGTGATACTCATGTGATAGGCACATTCGTTGCAGCTGCTCTAACTTGAGCTCTACCAAAGCTTGTCACCACCTGCCTGCCATGCCTTTATGTCAGCCTCAACTATTGCAACGTAAAACATTTATTTTGTGTTAGGTATTGGGAATAGAAAGAATTGCACCAATTCTAGAGGGTTCTTTATCAGTTTCTGTCTCCAGCCTAAGAAGAAGATTTTAAAGGAATTCGGTCTAAGTGACTGAGAGTTGGAAATTGCTGGGCTTGCTGATCTTTCCTTGTAAATGATAAGATTTTGCTTTTTTACTGACTTGCTTTAAGAAGCCCCTTTTCTATTTCAGCAGTTGGAATTGATCACACCTTTTCAGTTGTACTTCAATCCTGAATTAATCTTTAAGCATTTTCAAGTAAGTGGTCCATCACAATCATGATTATTGTTTTAGTTTCCTAATTTGTTTTTCTTACTTTTTAGTAGCAAGTCCTGCCATATACTGTCTCAAAAAACAGTCCAGTGGGAACCTTTGAATTAGAAATCTTATTGTGTGTCTGGGGCGGGGGGTGGTATGACACAATAGTCTGCAGCTTCACTGGACTTTGGAATCACTTAGGGATCTTTTCAGAGATTCTTAAACTCCTTATCGTGTACAAATCAGAATCACCAAGGGTGGGAATTAAGAATCTGTGCGGTTTTGATGTGTCCGTTTCCTTTTTTGGGGAATCACTGATTTGGAGTTAGTGTTGTAGTTTGAAAGGAGACTGACCACCCACCCAGACGAGGTCTCACAGATTGTCGACGTAACCTAGGCACACTCACCGCCTTGGTGTTATCACCACATCCAGTTCAGGAATTCGGTTCTGTTAGTGCTTTCGAATTAATCCATCTTTTAGGGATTGGATCATGCTAGTGAAACTCCAAAAGACTAACTTCTAAAAGAGCACGCCCGGTTTATCAGATTACAGTGGAGGAGAGTATCTTCCTGTTCTAGGGCGATTATACAGGCTATCGGTGCAGCAGGGAGGGACAGGACCAAAAAGGGAGTGCTTCTGCCTTTACAGCTGCTCCACCTGTTTCAGATGTGTGTTACTCACTTTTGACCCCTTTTACTTGCATTTCAAGGCTCAGCTTCTGTGTAGCCGTCTCTGATTCGTCCTCCTCTGTGTCCCTAGGGTGTCTAAATCCTTTTAGAGCAGCTCTCACCCTCTACTTGCACTTATTTATATGCTTATCTCCTCCCCGTGATGAGGGCTCTCAAATCCTGGCTGCAGTCACTGTGTAGAACTGAACTGTGCCAACTCTGATAGTTAATAATTCTCAAGGACTTAACGTGTGAAGCAGTCATGTGGTCTCATGTCACCCACCTTCTTCCTTCCATACTCACATAGGCTTTTTCTGGGAGCTGTAACTCCATCCAAACATTGCTTCCTCACAGCTTGCTTAGGTTGGCTTTGCCTGGGGTTAAACCCTTGATCCCACCTTGTATCTGTATTTGGGGTTGGAAGTTCTGGGTTTGAGTTCAGAGTCTGGCACCTACAAGCTCTTTTAAAGTTACCCAAGTCTCTGAGTTTCCTCATCAGTAAAATCGGAATGGTAGTACTGGCCTGTTTGTCTCACAGAATCCTTAAGATTATCAGATGAGATCGTAGACTCTGTTAAAACATTTAAAAATATTTAGTGTTTTACTTTTTATTATCGCTGGTGTGGGTGAGTTGGGTGGGGAAGGTGTGTTAGGATTTCCATCCTGTTGGGACCTGTAGCAGGCCCTAGAGGAAAGAGTAGAACTGCCCTATAGGGTTTCCAAGGAACAGCTGGTGAATTTGAACTGCTGACCTTCTGGTTAGCAGCCAAATCACTTCACTGCTGTGCCACCAGGGTTTATATGAAAATGAGTATCCCATTATTAGAGCATTAGTGTTTTAGGAAGTTTGCTGTTTGTTCAGACCAGAACTTCAGTATTTGCCTTAAAATTACCCTTTTCTCTGGACATTTCTGACTGCCTAGTAGAAACATTTCGTGGCAGTTTACATTAGATCCCTGGGGTTTTTCTCTGGTATTTCAAGGCTACTCGTTAGATTGCGATACTACCCATATAAAAGGATTGTTTTCTATTCTGCAAATTAAACCTGGTCTTCCCAGCAGATTTTTTCCATGTTTTGGCTGACTATACGATATGGTTTTATTGTTTTGTTGTTTTTTAGTCTTGAATTTTTTATTTTTTCTTTATTGTACTTTAAATGAAGGTTTACAGAGTAAACTAGTTTCTCATCAAATATTGTTTTTTAAAGACACATCACAATTTCAAATTATCTGTCCCATTTTCCTTATTACTTTCAAGGTCCAAATTATATCTTTCATTGTATGTCTTAGTTTTTGGTTGATGTCTTAGTTTCTTAGTATTGCTCTTCAGGGTCAGTATGAGTTGGAATCAACTCGACTGCAACGGGGTTGTTTTTTTTTTTTTTTTTTTTTGGCTCTAACAAAAATGCCAGAAGTGAAAGGCTTTAACAAACAAGAGTTTATTTTGTCAGTTTAGGGGGCTAGAAGTCTGAATTCAGGGCACTGGCTGTAGGGGAAGGCTTTCTTGTCTCTCTTCAGCTTCCGTTCCTTGGCGATCTTCATATAGCATCTGTCTTCCTTGCCTCTGTGCCTGATCTGCTCTTTTTATATCTCGGAAGTATGGTTTAAGACACACCCTACACTGATGACCTCATTAACATAACATGGAAAACACTATTCCTACATGGGGTTACATTCACAGGCTTATAGAGTTTAGAACTTCCAGCGTTTTGGAGGACACAATTCAATTCCTAGTAGTTTAAAATATGGTATTACCATATTTATAGCTTTTGAGCAATCATAGTATGTCTCTTCTGTCTTAATATGAAAGTTTCCTGGTAACATATTTTATTTAATCTCTCTTTTTTTTTTTTTTAACAGATATGGCGATTAATCACCAATTTCTTATTTTTCGGGCCAGTTGGATTCAATTTTTTATTTAACATGATTTTTCTGTATCCTTTTTTTTTACTAAGTGAAGTCAGTGTTAAAACTTTAGGTTTACTTGGGAAATACAATATTAAGGTAAAACTATTAATCCTGTTAACTTATCTTGCTACTATCTTAGCTGTAATGTCTCCTGCATAATAGTATACAGATTAGTTGGTCAGATGGGAATGTTTTGAGGGTATTTGTAGGTCACTGTTCAAATGAAAGGTATTTAATGAAAAAAAAAAAAAAAAGAATGGTATCATTTCTGCGCTTAGGTAGCTTATAAATCTGGTCAGGGGAAGGGAGAAGCTATTTAATAACAAAATAACACCAGTGGATACAAAGCGATGAAACACAATCTGATTACAGGCGGTCCCTGGGTTAGAACGAGATTAGTTAGCTCCTAAGTGTGTTTTTAAGTCGAATTTGTAGGTAAGTCAGAACAGGTACATATGGTTCTTATTTAGCCTTTTAGCTTGAAGGCTTTTCAGTGATTTAAAAGCTGCAAGTGAAGGTCGTTGCGATGAAGAATTGGTTGCAGTAGGGGTTCAGTCGTTTCAGTGTGAGGGCAAATTTACATAACATTAAAGGGCAAGTGTGAGTTGTCCATAAATCAGAAGTGGGTTGGATGTTCGTAACCTGGGGACTTCCTGTACCATGATAATTCAGTTAGCAGGGCTCTGGCATGGGGCTGGGAGAGGGTCCCTGAGGGATGGGGAACTTGGGTCTCCTTGGATCTTGGTTGCTGGTTCTCTTGGCTGAAAAGACAGTACCACCATATCATCTGCTGGGCTGACCATGTTTGGATTTGCCGAAAGGGAGAGCTCTGGTCACATGGGAATTGGGGCCAGTGAGCAGGGCACTTCTTCACCCCCTCCCCCCCCCCCCCGCCCCCCGGGTTCAGAGAGCTGGGGACTTACAGCTTAACTCATCTGCAGTGGACAGAGAGCCCTGGAGGCCTGATGGGATTCCCGCCCTGGGATGGATTCTCTTGTTTCCTATATGGTATCTCATTCTGGTATGTTTCTAATAAGTTTTTTTTTTAATCATAATGCATTTTTATTGAGTAAGGTGTAGAAATGCTTAACCTACCTGTCCTGGAGAAGTAGCTTATCACACAAGGCTTCTTAATGGGGATTTCTTCGAAATTAGATTATGGAGAAAGCAAGGATGGTGAGGATTAGGGTGTGGCTGAGCATGGGGAAGAGGATACAAGTTTGGAAAGCTTTGATAGGTGACCAGAAGCATGCTTATGCAGCATCTGGGACCGGTTTTGGAAAATATGGTACTGCTCTTGCCCTTGCCTCAAATGCCTGGTAAAGAAGGGTAATCAGACCACCACTCACACATGCGTATGGAAGTGAAGGTTCGACTTCTTCTAACGTTGAGTCCGAGTGTACCTAAGTGATGCATTAAGTTTTACTTTCTTCATATTTGTGTGTTTAACATTTTCTTAACTTGGAAACGAAGATACCGTTACTGTCGAATGCTAGAAGAAGGCTCTTTCCGAGGTCGGACAGCAGACTTTGTATTTATGTTCCTTTTTGGTGGATTCTTAATGACTGTATCCTTCAACAAATAGAACAAATACAGGAAAATGTTAAAGAACACCCTCTCCCTAAGGTTTTTCATCTGTCTCCTGCAATTCACTAAATATTCTGAACAAACACAGATGTTAGCCTCAGGGTACTACTGTTAGTTTTGCATCATACTTTATGTGACAACTTCTTCCAAGCCTAGAGGTTGGACAGAATGTCTTTCCACTGTGAACAAGTCGTAGGAACCTTTAATTCAGATGGATTATCATTAAACATCTTAGTTATAGCATTGTTGATGGATGTACTTTCAAACTAAGTTGGTAAAACATTTATTTGGTCACCATCGAAACTAATAAATCGTTTTTTAAAAAATTGATTTGTGTGATAGACTTGGACATAGTCCTGCCTGACAGGATGGCTTTGCCGCAGCTGGCTTTACTCACCTCTGATAAAGTACTGGTGGTAAGCGAGCTGTGATGTAACCCTTGGCCAGAGAATGAACACATTCTGCAAAGAGGCCAGAGCTTCACAGCCAGAGCGGAGGGTTAGTCTGAGATAGCTACAGTCCAGATGATTTGGCTGAGCAGGTTTATGCCTGATGGCTCTAGGTAGTTATTTTTATGCCTTTGATTCTAAAGATGTAACTACTGCTTAACTTTGCCAGTTTAAACTTCCGGTAGAACAAAATCCCGAATTCTCTTTCCCAGTATTCCCTGTTAAACTTGTAATGTTGATATTTTCCTTAATGCCACCTGCTAGCTTTTTGGATTGTTTGTGAGTTTAGTTTTCCTGGGTCAGGCCTTTACAATAATGCTTGTCTACGTGTGGAGCCGAAGGAACCCCTACGTCCGCATGAACTTCTTCGGCCTGCTCAACTTCCAGGCCCCCTTTCTGCCCTGGGTGCTCATGGGCTTTTCCTTGTTATTAGGGAACTCCATCATCGTGGACCTCTTGGGTAAGAGCCTTATCACTACTTTTTCTATTATTTTTACATTTATTTGGTAGCAATTTTTCATGTTCATTCTGTTTGACCTTCATGTATAACTGCTGTAGGACTATTTGACAGCCGTGTGCTGAAAGACTACGATATTAGTACTTTAAGCTCTTAGTCATTATTCTGATACTCATCTTAAATATAAGCAACTTGGGTTGGCAGGTCCACCCTTAATATAAATTTCAACCTTCTCTCTTGTCCTTTATTTCTGGTTGACTCTAGGTATTGCAGTTGGACACATATATTTTTTCTTGGAAGATGTATTTCCCAATCAGCCTGGTGGAATAAGAATTCTGAAAACACCATCTGTTCTGTGAGTATTTAATACTAGGTTACATGTTCTTGCAAATAAACCAGGACAGCATCCGTGGCCTGTTTTCTTGGGAGTCCCGTAGCTCCTGGCACATGGAAACCAGTTTAGTGAGTATTTGCGAACTGAGCAATGGGCTGCAGTTGTGGAGCCCTTGGTCTGGGGAAAAGCAGACAGTGTGAGGGTTGTAGCAGAAGCGAGGGATAACAGGCTTAGGATGTTATAGGGGTGACCTGGTAGTTGTTGTCCCAGATGACCACTAGAACCTTCTGTCCCAAGGAGGAGCTCGATGCTTTTGTGAGAGCTGCTGTCCAAGTTTAGAGAGGTGAGATGGCAAAACTGTGATGAACGGAACATTCCTAATGGTGGAATTTCTGGCCTTCCGACCAAGTGGTAGAGATAAGCAATGAAGTAGAGTGGAAATAGCTTTGGACTAGAAACCAAGTGTAACTCCTCCGCTCACCAGCCAAGGGATTTTGAGCAAGTCCCTTCTCCTTTATTGCACCTCAGTTTTGTGAGGTAGGGCTTTGCTTTCTCAGACTTCTTTCTACTCTGAAATTTTGTGTCCTTAGGAAATAATACATCAAAAAGGGCTCATTTAATGAATAAAAAATGAGCTTGTAATTATAAAATGTTGTAGAATAGTTACCAGCACTCATCTGTCAGTTTGTCCTACAGTGGCAGCTTGCATGTTGCTGAGATGCTGGAAGCTATGCCACCGGTATTTCAGATACCAGCAGGGTCACCCATGGTGGACAGGTTTCAGCGGACCTTCAAGACTAACACAGACTAGGAAGAAAGACCTGGCGGTCTACTTCTAAAAAAAAATTGGCCAGTGAAAACCTTATGAATAGCAGTGGGACGTCGTCTGATACAGTGCAGGAAGATGAGCCCCTCTGTAACAGGGGCCTCAAACATGGCAATGATTGTGAGGATGGCCCAGGACCGGGCAGTGTTTCGTTCTGTTGTACATAGGTCGCTATGAATCGGAACGGACCTGACAGCACCTAACAACAACAAATAACAAGTTAGTTAAAAAAAAAAAAAAAAGACAAATAAAATCATCCACAACCCCACCTCTTAGATATTAACACCGGTTATCATTGTTAAAGTTTTGAAATGTATTGTTCAGTCTTTTACTATCCATGTACTTTTAAAAAATCTTATTTCATAACGTTTTTAACTTAATATGTTGTAATTTTTCCATCATAAATTTCCTATAGAATTGTACCAGCTCATGATATTCCGTGGTATGAATGTAGCATAATTTTATTAACCCCCTATTGGTGGACATTGACGTTAGTTTCTGCTTTTCCCTTGTATAATGGGAGTGGCAAACATCCTTGTAGCTAAATCTATACACACATCCATGATTATTTTCAAGGGATCAGTTCTAAGAAGTGGAGTTGTTACTTTGTTTATTGCGAGATTGCACAAATATGCAAGTTTACATCTCCTTCAGCAACGTGTAAGTGTCCATTTCCCCACATCCTCATCAGATCGGGGAGGTGTTTTATTTAACCTTTGCCAGTTTAGTAGTTGTTAGATGGTATCTCATTGTTTTTTATGAAAAGGTTTACACACACACACAGTCTTTAATGGTTATGAGCGGGGAGAGGTATGGGGAAGAGAAATCATTAACTAGACAGTAAGCAAGTGTTAACTTTGATGAAGAGAAAGACAACACAAAATACAGGTGAAGTCGGCACAACCTGACCAAGGAAAAGTCATAGACGCTTCCTAGACACATCCAAAGACTTTGAGGGACTCAGTTACTGGGGCTGAGGGTGGGGACTATGGTCTCAGGGGACATCTAGGTCAACTGGCATACCATAGTTCATAAAGAAAATGTTCTGTATCCTACTTTGGTGAGTAGCATCTGGGGTCTTAAAAGCTTCTGAGCAGCCATCTAAAGTACACCTATCAGTCCCCGTCCTGTCCAAAGCAAAGGAGAACGAAGAAAACCAAAGACAAGGAAAATATTTGTCCAAAGGACTAATAGACCTCCACCAGTCTGAGCCCAGAAGAGCTAGATGGTGCCCAGCTACCACCACCAAAAGTTCTCGCGGGGATCACAATAGAGGGTCCCAGACAGAGCTGGAGAGAAATTTAGAACAAAATTCAAATTCGTAAAAATAGAGCAGACTTACTGGTCTGACAGAGACTGGAGGAACCCCTGAGACTATGGCCCCTGGATACCCTGCTAACTCAGAACTAAAGCCAGTCCCGAAATCCACCTTTCAGCCAAAAATTAGCCAGGCCTATAAAACAAACAGCAGCACACATGAGGAACGTGCTTCTGTGTTCAGTCAAGTATACGAGACCAAATGGGCAAAGGTGAGAAGGCAGGAAGAGACAGGAAAACTGGGCAAATGGACATGGGAACCTGGGGTGGAAGGGGAAAAGGGGAGAGTGCTGACGCATTGCAGGGATTGCAGCCAAGGCCACAAAACAATTTGTGTATAAATTTTTGAATGAGAAACTAATTTGCCTTTAAACTTCCACCTAAAGCACAGTGAAATTAAAAAAAAAAAATTTTTTTTTTTTTTTTTTTGGGGGAGGGAACAGTTTCAGGCTTACAAAAGATGGCAAGTATAGCACAAAAGACTTGTTTTCTTTATTTGTTTGAAAGTAAATTCTCAACCTGATGCCCCATCATGCCCTTTACATTTTCTACAAACAAGGACATTCTTCTACATGACCGTAATCAAAATCAGGAAATCAGCGTTCGTCCTCGGACTGGCTTCCAGTATTAGCCATCGTCCTGATGTTCTTTACAGCTGAAGAATCTAGCTCATATCCAGGCTTTTCGTTTGGCTATAATGTCTCCTTAGCCTACATTGGAACGGCCTTTCCTTGGCTTTTCTGACATTGTGATTTTTTAAGATTATAGGCCCAATTTGTAGACTTGCCTCTCAATTTGGGTATATTTCTTGTGTCTTCACTATGAGAATGTCACAGAAGCGATGCTGTGTTCTTCTAATTACAGCCCTATTGACACAGGACTTTGATTTGTCGTATTTGTCAGAGTGGAGAGAATCACTTGGATTGCTTGGCTGAGGTGTTTGTTGGGGCTCTCCATTGTAAAGTTACTCTTTTTCCTTCGTAATTAAATTTCATGGGAAGGTATTTTGAGACTTGGAAGTACCCCTTTCTGTATAAAATTTCAACTCATTTTTATCTGTAGTGATTCAGGGTTTCGTATTTATTCATGGATTGTAATCCCCTTCAAACTGTCCTCTAGTCCTTTTCAACATGTCCCTGTCGTTTTTTTTGTTTGTTTTTTTGAGCGTTTCCTTACTTTTCTGACATAATATGTTTCAGGCTTGTCTTGCGTTTTCCTTGATCCAGTCACTATTTGTCCGAGGAAACCTGGTTCCTTTTAGTGGAGAGTGACATTTAGAAGTCGAGATCTGTGTACTAGATTTGCTGGTTGCTCTTGCACTGTTCCCAGGTTCTCTCAGTAAAGAGAACGGGAATTATGTGAATGTGTGTCCATATTTTAGATCTATATATCCTAAAAACACAAATCTAGACACATCCTCCCAGGTCTAGGACAACCCCACCATGACTTAGTCTAGTTTTTTTTCTTTCTTTCTTTCTATATTTTTTCCTCCAGTATGCGATTAATGAAAAATGTCACACTTACAAGAAAAGTGGAAGAAATTGTACAATGAACATGTTTACCTACCATGTAGATTCTAACATTTTTACTGTGTCTTGGTATTGGCTGTTTCTCCATCTTCCCATTGCAGTACATTTAATTCTCTATTAAACATTTCAGCATGCTTATAATCAACTATAATTCAGTGTTTATGTACAACAAAATGCACAAATCTGAGGCATGCGATTTAATGAGTCTTAGTAAATGCATATATACCTGTGTAACCCAAGGGGACCCTGATAGCGTGGTAGTAAAAGCTAGTAAAAGCTACGGCTGCTAAACAGAAGGTCAGCAGTTCAAATCTACCAGGTGCTCCTTGGAAACCACATGGGGTAGTTCTACTGTGTCCTATAGTGTTGCTATTAGTCGGAACTGAAAGCAGTGTTTTTTGTTTTTTCCGAGTTTTTTTTATGTAACCTGAATGCCTATCAAGATAAAATTACCATCACCCAAGAAAGTTGCCAGATTTCCTTTCCCTGTCAGTCCTTGCCCCAACAAGCAATCACTATTCTAGTTTTGTTCCCCCGTAGGTGTGTTTTGCGTGTTCCATAACTTCATGCGTGGAGTCATACAGTATGTACTCTTGTAAAGGTTTCTGTCACTCGGTGTAATGTTTGCGAAATTCATCCACATTGTTGCATGTATCCACCGTTTGTTCCTTTTTATTACTGAGTAATATTGCATTGTGTGAATATTGACGTATCTTTTCCCATATTTCTGTGTTCTCACTGACAGTAAGAAATCTGGCTCCTATTATCTTTAATATATTTATTTATTTAATTATCCACCCCCCCCCCCCCCCTTATGTAACCAGTGTCCCATCTCTGCCAATCCTCCGCCATGTGAAGGCCTTGCTCACCTGGCTCAGCCTCAGCTGCTGCCCTTCTCTGGGGGTTCTCCTCACCTTCCTCCGGCTCTGACACCACATCCCTGGCCAGGCCACCTCCACGTATGGATGCCCCGATTGGACTCTGACTCCCTGTGCCAGGCTGGCCCCCTGTCCCTTCCTTCTCAGGCTCTGGCATTCTGCTCAGGGCCACCTCTGCCTCCCTCCCCTGCACGCACACTGCCCCACCTAATGACTTCACAAGTGAAGTGTTTCAGAAGGGGTCTTGGGTTTTATATGCCGTCTTAGTTTCCTGGTGCTTCTTTAACAGATATACGACCAGTGGGTGGCTTTAAAGAATAGAAATTTGTTTTCTCACAGCTCTGGAGGCTAAAGTCCAAATTAGGGTCTCAGCAGTGTTAATCCCTTCCTTGTTGGTAGCCTTGGGTGTTCCTTGGTTCCTTGGTGATACTTAATGGCATCTGTCTTCCCCTGAATGTGCTTGTGTGTCTCTCTTTATAGGGCTCAAAAGTGGTTACGTTTAGGATCCACTCTACACGGGTAGGACCCCAACGGATTGATTGCATTTTGGGAGGTGATTAATTAATTAGGTCAGATTACACCTCAGGTATAGGGTTTTTTTTTTCATAGGGGTTAGGATTTAATCCATAACACATGCTTTCCTTTGATTATGAAAACGAACATTTTCATGTATATTGGCTTTTTTTTTTTAATTAATTTTTATTAAGCTTCAAGTGATCATTTACCATTCCAATCAGTCTGTCACATGTAGGTTTACATACATCTTACTCCCTTCTCCCACTTGCTCTCCCCCTATTGAGTCAGCCCTTTCAGTCTCTCGTTTCGTGCCAATTTTGCCATCTTCCCTCTCTCTCTATCTTCCCATCCCCCCTCCAGTCAAGAGTTGCTTACACACTCTCCAGTGTCCACCTGATTTAATTAGCTCACTCTTCATCAGGATCTCTCTCCCCCTCACTGACCAGTTCTTTTCATGCCTGATGATTTGTCTTCGGGGATGGTTCGTATATTGGCTTTTTGGGTTTTTAAATTGCCTCTAATGCCCTTTGCCCATTTTTCTATGGATGTATTTTATTTTGAGGGCAGATAGAGGATGCTGTGCTTCTTCAGTGAAATTTTGAATTACTATGTAATAGTATTTTAAAAGTCATTTGGATATTTGCTATCCCTTTTTATACTCTATAGGAGCCCTGGTGGCACAGTGGTTAAAGCACTTGGCTGCTAACCAAAAGATCGGCGGTTCAAACTCACCAGCTGCTGTGTGGGAGAAAGGTGTGGCAGCCTGCTTTTGTAAAGATTCACAGCTTTGGAAACCCTATGAGACAGTTCTGCTGTGTCCTGTAGGGTCACTATGAGTTGGAATCGACTTGACAGCAGTGGGTTTCGTTTGGTTTTTGGTTTTATACTCTATAGTATACCCTGTTAATTTTTTAAATTAAAAAAGGTATTGGTTATGGCAAGATTGTCATGATATATTAAATGAAAATCAGGTTACAAAGCAGAAGTAGTGTGATCTAACTTTTGTAAAATTATGTATATGAAAGTTCTGAAAGAGTAAAGAAAACAACAATGACTGTCTCTGGGGATTTGGGATGTTTTGTTTATATGTATTTCCTATCTTTACAATTAATGTATTGCTTTTGTAGTAAAAGAGGTAAAAGTTGATGCAAATGTTAGTTATGTATGCCTTCAAAATAGGACAGCTGCCTGATTGACAAGCAGATGTAACGTTTGTCCGTTGGCGGAGACCCCGTGCCATCCAAACTAACCTTGCGATATTTGGGACCCGAGATGACTGCAACTAAATCATATCTGTAACCTGTCTTTTAGGAAGGCTATTTTTGACACACCAGATGAAGATCCAAATTACAACCCACTACCTGAAGATCGGCCAGGAGGCTTTGCCTGGGGCGAGGGCCAGCGCCTTGGCGGCTAAGGCGGCAGTGCCAGCAATGAGACCCATCTGGGAAAGACTCGAGTGAAAACCCCACTGGGATTGTTTTACTCTCTGTGTTGCAAAAGTGTGGACACTTTTGACAGCTTTACAGATTTTAATTCAAGAAGCACTTTATGAAATGGTACACTGATTAATCCAGAAGACCTTTCCAGTGGTTTGCCAGTGGTTCCTCACTACACTCGTACAGAAAGTGTAATCTCTTCGAGCCACAAAACTGGAGAAACAAGTACCCTGCTGCCTCTAACTAACAAGTACATGAATGCTTGAGTTCTGTGGCGTAAGGCGGGGTTTTTTCTTCCTCTTCTTTGATAGATGAGGCCGTGGTGTAAATGGAAGTTTCAGAGAGGACAAAATAAAACTGAATCCCATCTCTCTCTCACTGTATTAAAGCTTTTGTGTGTGATCTTTTAAATTATGACAGTGTATTCTAGCTCTCCTGCTTAGGTCTGAGCTCAGAGCAGTTGATACGCCTGCTCACCTGTGTCTTCAGCTTTCGACTGGCCTTCATTTCAAGAAGATTGGAAGTACGTGGCCCGCTGCCTATTCACAAATCAGGACTGTTATTGCTGTGGAATACATACCTTACTAATTAAGGATGCTAGTTTCAGCAGGAAGAGGATTTATTTCTGTTGTCCAGATAGTTTGTTCTCAGTCTGGGTTTTGCAAAGCCTCAGATGCCAGACAATGTGGAAAGGAGGGGTGGGGTGTGGCTCTTGTAGCAGCAGGATTTGGCTGTAGGCAGAAAGCTAATGTGGAGCCTTATTTACTCTGCTTACATTTCTATATTAAGAAATATCCAAGGAAAGACGGGTCATGGCTACATGTTAGGAAAACTACAGAAAGATCTTCTGACCTGGAAAGTCAGTTAAAATATAGACTTGGAGCCAGGTGAACAGGTACAAGTTAGGCGGGCACAAGTTCCTCCAGGTCTCTGGCTAGTTAACATTGATCATTTGTTTCATGTTAGGTTAGTCTGAGACGCTTTTCAGAGCCAAGCACTTGGTTTATTTTCCCAGTGAGGTAGAACTCAAACAAGGTCCAAGGAAGTATGCAGTTAACGCCTGTGGTTCAATAAATTCTTGTCCCAAATATGAGCTCTTCCCAGGTCTCAGCAGGATTGCCTTCACACTGCTTAAGTAATTCAGAGAACCCAGAATAGTAAGACTGGTACCTCCAGAAACGAGATGATTTCAGATGGTTTTTATAAACATCATGTAGCCCCAGGACCACTTCCCCAAACCTGATTGTCAGTGGTATTTCCAGCTTGATTGTGTGGTAGGTAGCTTTCGATAGTGAGATTTTCCTCAGAAAGATGGACATGAAGCTTGAACGTCATAAACATCCTAAATGGGAATTCTCCGATTGATTTTGAGGTGAAAAATAACTGTCTCTAAATCTAATTGGAATATTCATAAGTAATCGATTTAACATTAGTATTTTAAATGTTTCTAGTACATGACCTTGACTATGATTATTGCAGTTTTATGGAACTTTGGCTAATGGGAATGCTGTTTTCCTGAACAGTTCCACAGTCTTATTAATACTTTAAATGCCAACCTTGGATGTGTAATCCTTAGGGGATTCTTAGGCTTTGTCATATCTTTGTTCAAGAAAGTTTAATCAGTGACTTTTATTACAAGTTTTTGTTACTATTATTGTTTGTTGTAGGGCTAGGTTAGAGGTTTCTTTAGTTTTATTTGTATTCCCTGAGTTAACTTTGAGTTACCCGATTTATGGAATTTTTTGGTAAAATTTTAATCCTAATTTCTTACTAACTGTTCATTTAGTTAAGGAGTATTACCTGTACACATTAATGACTGGATAAAACAGGAAGCAAAATTTGAATTTATAACGCAGGGGCAGGCAGTTATGGGATTTTGATTTGCCTGAGTTTATAGGGTGAAAATTCCTAGTGGCAGCAAGTCAGGGTGTGCTGCCACTCTGTGTCCCTAGACCGTGGTAGCGCCAATCACTGCCCTCTTGCAGTTTGGCCAGTCCCACGACCACCATCCCTAGCCCTGTGTTACTTGACAGGACACCTGTGCTTACCTGGACATAAGGAAAAGTCCTCAGTTCTTTCCCAACTTACCTCTCGATCTTGATCCTTCCAGAACACACTTCCTTTTTGTAATGCAAGTCAGCTGAAAAAGGAGATTTGATATGTGGAATTTTACTTTGCTATCAACTTACCAGACATCCATACAATTTGAGGGATTGTTGGATTCTTCGGTAATGCTGAAAAGCACACCCGGCTAAGGCGTAATTTTTTTGTTACAGAAATACAGTATATGTTTATTTAAAATAAAAAATGGATGTGTAAACTGCATCTCCCTAGGAGGTACCTTTTATATACATTTTGGTGTGTGTGTGTGTGTTTTTTTTCCCCATTATGGATTTCTATTTGTTTCTCTCTGCCATGTGTTCTTTTTCTGTGTCACTCTTGTATGTCATCATATTTTTCATACCTCCTGTGTAGTCTAAGCAGAGAGCACCCCAAGTCCTGGATCTCGGGAATGCAACGCTCACTCTGCTGTGGACGCTTGTACAGACCTCTGGAGGGGCTTCCAGAATTAGGAAATACTGAAGCTGTTGCCATGTTGGCTAAGGGGCTTCCTAGAATTGTCACCTCTCCTGCCAGCATTTTACATTGTGGCTGTTTTCCTTTGGTGAGTGCCATCTGTGTTGTTAGTCACAATCCTGCCATTATTTTCAGTGCTCTGCGGGATGCCCTCTAAACTACTTGCAGATTTTATGAGTTTGCATCGAAACTGTTGAACTTTGATCAAGTTGCTTATCCACAGTGACTTAGTAAGCTCCCGTATCAAATACATAACTTCTGTCTTCCTCTGAACCTTATTCCTACTTCTACCTAAGAGGGACCCATTTACATCTCTTCAGTCCTTCAAATGGAGCACTGGTGGCGCAGTGGTTAAAAGTGCTCAATTGCAAACTGAAAAGTCAACAGTTCGAACCCACCAGCCACTCCATGGGAGAGATGTAGCAGTCTGCTCTTGAAAACATTTACAGCCTTGGATGCCCTATGGGGCAGTTCTACTCTGTGCTATAGGATTGCTATGAGTCACAGTTGACTGGATGGCAGTGGGTTTGGGTTTGGTCAATCCTTCAAGGCACAGTCCGGTTCCTGGCTCCTCAAATCTTGACAGCTCAAATCTCAAGACCCATTTCATTGTTGCTCTTTGAATCCCCATAAAGCCTCAAGTTTGTATGACATATTCTTACACCAAATAACGTACTGTCTTGTACTGTTCCTAGCTGGTTCTTGTGTTTTAGTCTTGTCTCATGAGATTGTAAGCTCTTATGGGCAGGGGCCATGTTTTAACTTTTTGTATCCACCACAGTGCCTAGCACAGTGCTTGGCACATCGGTGCTGAATAAATACTTCGTTTATTGATCAGCAAACTACTATCTGGTATTTTTAATTATAGGGGGATTAGCGTGTATGCAGAAACCCTGGTAGCATAGTGGTTGAGTACTACAGCTGCTAACCAAAAGGTCAGCAGTTTGAATCCACCAGGCACTCCTTGGAAATGGTGGGGCAGTTCTACTCTGTCCTTTAGGGTAGCTATGAATTGGAATCAACGGCAATGAGTTTTAGTGTGTATGCATGCAAGCTTGTGCCTAGTTGCTGAGGCTTGTGATTGGTCTCTGGAAGTGGGACAGAGCGAAATAACATGTTCAAGCGCAGCGGTTTAGAGGCCCAAGAAGCCAGCCAACGACAGGGACTACCAGCTGGAAGTCATGGTCAGCTAGTTAAGACCATCCCAGACAAGAGAAAAATGAAATGTGTCTGACAATTCACCTTTTGGAGGAATAGCCCGGATATTATTTGAATAATTTGTCAGCATTTGTATAGGATGCCACTTAACCTCAGGAACCTATTCTTTTGGATGGACGGAAGATTTTCTGACTACCAGTTTGGGGGAAATGTGGGCAACATGCTTGATGCCTACGTAGGACTTTATTTTTCAACTCTTTGGACCACTTAGCTTTGAGTTTGCAAAATAGCTGGGTCATTAGGCCAAAGATTACAGAGGCGTAACTTACAGATGATGAAAGAATACAACCCTGACACCCTTCCTGACTTTAAACCATGCAGTATCCCTTTGTTCTGTTTGAATGACTGCCTTTTGATCCCTGTACAGATTTCTCATGAGCACAATTAAGAGTTCCGGATTCCCATTGTCTGCAATGCTATCCATAATTTGTTATGATCCACAGAGTGGAATGCCTTGACATAGTCAATAAAACAGGTGAATGTCTTTCTGGTATTCTCTGCTTTCAGCCAGGATCCATCTGACATCAGTGATATCCCTGGTTCCAAGTCCTCTTCTAAATCTGGCTTGAATTTCTGGCAGTTCCCTGTCAATACACTACTGCAGGCACTTTTGAATGATCTTCAGCAATATTTTGCTTGCATGTAATATTAATGATGTTCAATAATTTCTGCATTCAGTTGAATCACCTTTCTTTGGAATAGGCATAAATATGGATCTCTTCCATTTGGTTGGCCAGGTCACTGTCTTCCAAACTTCTTGGCATAGACAGGTGAGTACTTCCAGTGCTGCATCTGTTTGTTGAAACATCTCAGTTGGTGTTCCATCAGTTCCCGGAGCCTTGTTTTTCACCAGTGCCTTCAGTGCAGCTTGGATTTCTTCCTTCGGTATACCATCAGTTCCTGGTCATATGTTACCTCCTGATATAGTTGAACGTCGACGAATTCTTTTTAGTATAGTGACTGTGTATTCCTTCCACCTTCCTTTGACGTTTCCTGCGTCATTTAACGTTTTCCCCGTAGAATCCGTCAGTATTGTAACTCGAGGCTTGAATTTTTTCTTCTGTTTGTTCACCTTGAGAAACGCTGAGGATGTTCTTCCCTTTTTTCTGTCTCCAGGTCTTTGTACACATCATCATAATACTTTACTTTTCTTCTCGAGCTGCCCTTAATGAAATCTTCTTTTCAGCTATTTTACTTCATCATTTCTTCCTTTTGCTTTAGCTACTTGACATTCAAGAACAAGTTTCAGAATCTCTTCTGACGTCTGTTTTAGGTCTTTTCTTTCCTGTCTTTTTAATGAATTCTTGCTTTCTTCAATGTATGATATCTTTGATGTCATTCCACAACTCGTCTGGTCTTCAGTCATTAGTGTTCAACACATCAAATCTATTCTCGGGACAGTCTCTAAATTCAGGTGGGATATACTCAAGGTCATACTTTGGCTCTTGTTGACTTGTTCTAGTTTTCTTCAGTTTCAACTTGAACTTGCATATGAGTAATTGATGGTCTCATCCACAGTCGGCCCCAGGCCTTATTCTGACTGATGATACTGAGCTTCTCCATTGTCTCTTTCCACAGATGTAGTTGATTTGATTCCTGTGTATTCCATCTGGCCAGGTCTGTGTGTATAGTTGCCGTTTATGTTGGTGAAAAAGGCATCTGCAATGAAGATGTCATTGGTCTTCCAAAATTCAGTCATGTGATCTCTGGCATGTTTCTATCACCAAGGCCATATTTTCCAACTACTGATCCTTGTTTGTCTCCAGCTTTCACATTCCAATCTCCAGTAATTATCAATCCATTCTGACTGCATGCTTGATCCATTTCAGACTGTAGAAGTTGGTAAAAGTCTTCAATTTCTTCATCTTTGGCCTCAGTGGTTGGCGTGTAAATTTGAATAACAGTCGTATTGACTGGTCTTCCTTGTAGGCATATGGATATTATCGTATCGCTGACAGTATTGTACTTCAGGATAGATCTTGAAATGTTCTTTTTGATGATGAATGCAATGCCATCCCTCTTCGAGTTGTCATTCCCAGGATAGTAGACTACATGATTGTCCGATTCAAAATGGCTACTACCAGTCCATTTCAGCTCACTAATGCCTAGGATATCGATGTTTATGCGTTCCATTTCATTTTTGACGATTTCCAATTTTCCTAGATTCATGCTTCATACATTCCAGGTTCCAATTATTAGTGGATGTTTGCAGCTGTTTCTTTTCATTTTGAGTCATGCCACATGAGCAAATGAAGGTCTTGAAAGCTTAACTTTTATCCACATCATTAAAGTCAACTCCACTTTGAGGAGGCAGCTCTTCCCCAGTTGTATTTTGAATGCCTTCCAACCTGAGGGGCTCATCTTCCATCACTATATCAGACAATGTTTCGCTGCTATTCATACGGTTTTCACTGGATAATTCTTTTCAGAAGTAGACTGCCAGGTCCTTTTTCCTAGTCTGTTTTAGTCTGGAAAGGTGTGTGTTAGGATTGTATCCTTTCATCATACATATTCAATCTGTATGCTGAGCAAGTAATCCAAGAAGCTGGGCTATATGAAGAAGAACAGGGCATCAGGACTGGAGGAAGATTCATTAACAACCTGTGTTATGCAGATGACACAACCTTCCTTGCTGAAAGTGAAGAGGACTTGAAGCACTTACTAACGAAGATCAAAGACCACAGCCTTCAGTATGCACTGCACCTCAACATAAAGAAAACAAAAATCCTCACAGCTGGACCAGTGAGCAACATCATGATAAACAGAGAAGAGATTGAAGTTGTCAAGGATTTCATTTTACTTGGATCCACAATCAACAGCCACGGAAGTAGCAGTCGAGAAATCAAAAGATGCATTGCATTGGGCAAATCTGCTGCAAAGGACCTCTTCAAAGCGTTGAAGAGCAAAGATGTCACCCTGAAGACTAAGGTGCGCCTGGCCCAAGCCATGGTATTTTCAATCACATTTATATGCATGTGAAAGCTGGACAATGAATAAGGAAGACCGAAGAAGAGTTGACACCTTTGAATTGCGGTGTTGGCGAAGAATATTGAATATACCATGGACTGCCAAAAGAAGGAACAAATCTGTCTTGGAAGAAGTACAACCAGAATGCTCCTTAGAAACAAGGATGGCGAGCCTTGGGACATGTTATCAGGAGGGGTCAGTCCCTGGAGAAGGACATCATACTTGGTAAAATAGAGGGTCAGCAGAAAAGAGGAAAACTCTCAACGAAATGAATTGACATAGTGGCTGCAACAATGGCTCAAGCAGAGCAACGATTGTGGGGATGGCGTGTTTCATTCTGTTTTGCATAGGATTGCGATGAGTCGCAGCTGACTCAATGGCACCTAACAACAACCTAAAGATATGCTTTGTTTTGCCTGCACCATTTAAGAAGAATTTTGAGCCAACATTTTTAGTGACAGATTTCACATAAAAATATTTTTTTTGTTTTTCATGAAAAAATTTGTAAGATCTGGCAATACAGGTCCTGCATTCCTGTATGGCAGCCATTGCCTAGAGGAGATTAGTGGCTGCTGCTAGAGACAGGGCATGTCCTCTTAAGACTTCACTCATATTATCTCATACTCATTCGGATCATATGACTCCTGCATTAGGTTACTCTGGAAAGCACACTGCGATGAAGGACTGGGATCTGTCTTAATGTTTTACTCACTCAAGTTCCATAACTTGAGAGTTATTTTCCTTTTTAGTTTTGAGCTGCCTTAATAAACTTATATTCAGGGGAAGGAAGCAAAATTTCATTGATTTATTCTTAAACACATATCTGCTACTAGGTCAACATGCAGTTTCGGTAATCTCGTGGTCACTACGCTGTCAGCAATGAGAGGAACTTTACCTCTGGACTGGAGGAAAGTGGAGGAGGGTTTTTAACAGACTCACATATAGGGTTAGTTCCATGGAAATGAACTTCAGAAGATGCCCAAAGACCTCTACTTCAGTTGAAGTTTTGTAGTGAATCCTCTGGAAATCACATTTCTTGTATGCAGAAGGAACTCTGGTGGCATAGAGGTTAAGACCTACAGCTGCTAACCAAGAGGTCGGCAGTTCACATCCACCAGGCGCTCCTCGGAAACCATATGGGGCAGTTCTACTCTGTCCTGAAGGGTTGCTGTGAGTCAGAATGGACTCGTCAGCAATGGGTTTGGTTTTTTGGTATGCAGAAGAAACAGCTGGTTGCAGTCTTTTTGTGGTGAATTAGCAAGTCATCTAAGAGCTTTGAAAATAGGAAGAGAAAGAGAAACTAGTTATATCCTATTTTTCCCCCTGTTATCCTGAATCTTTTCATTGATTGGTGTACATGTATGCTGGAGCTGAAAAACATGTTGAGAACTTGAGGGCATGCCAGCGGTTGGGGGAAAAAAAGTTGTAAAAAACTATTTTAATTCCATTGAACTCCTCTTTCCCTGCTTGGGTTACAGGAGCAGACCACGTCCACTGGGATGGTCACTTTCTGAGGAAAATACATGATTCTCATAGAATCTTAGACTTCACTTTTCTGTAACACAAGATGATCACCAGTATCCTTTTCAGCATTAAGTTTTTGTAATATCTAAACGACTTTAGGAAACCTTGGTGGTGTAGTGGTTAAGAAAAGGTCTGCAGTTTGGATCCACTGGGCGCTCCTTGCAAACCCTATGGGGCAGTTCTACTCTGTCTACAGGGTCGCTATGAGTCGGAATCGACTCGACAGCAAAGGGTTTCGTTTGGAAAAGACTTTAAGTAATCTTAGAAGCCTCAGTTTCTTCATCTGTAAATTAGGGACATCAGTATCTACCGTATAATTTATGATATAAGGTTGTTTAGGGGATGAAATGACGCAAAATATTTGTATTCCTCATTGATTTTACAGAGCTAAATACTTTCCTTGAAGAGCGACTATTATTCCAGTTGCCAGAACAATAACACTGTTTAAATCAACGAGAAGAACGTCTTTATCCAAGTCGAAAGGTCCCACGGAACCGTACACCCTGTCTTGCGCTGTTGTCGCTCCGGACCTTTTTCTGGTTGCACCTTACGCCCGGCTTTCCCGAGCCCGAGGAAGTGAAAGCCTTCCCAGGTCCCCAATGCATGCTGGGAGCTGTAGTGCTGTTCCTAAAGACGGGGCCGTGAAGTCATCGGTGGCCGCCGGGAGCCACCAGCACGTGGCGGCGAAGGGGCGGTGCGCGCTAGCGGTCGGCACCCGGGGGCGGCAGTTGCCGCCCGCCCTCGCGTCTCTGCTGCGGTGCCCTCCCGACATGCCCGAGGAGGCGGGCTTCCCCCCGGCCAAGAGATTCCGGCCGGGCTCCGGGCCTCCGAGCCGCTCCGGGTCCTACCCGCCCGGGAGGCGAGTGGTGATGCTGCTGACTGCGGGCGGCGGCGGCGGCGGAGGCCGGAGGCAGCAGCCGCCGCTGGCCCAGTCCTCCGTCAGTCCGTACCGCGAGGCCGTGGAGCTGCAGCGCCGGAGTTTGCCCATCTTCCAGGCTCGGGGGCAGCTGTTGGCCCAGCTCCGAAACCTGGACAGCGCGGTCCTCATCGGTGAGTGGCCGCGCGGGCGAGCGCCTCCTTGCTTGCCGGCTCTGCGAGAACACCTTTTCTTAGTGCCTCGGACCCTATTTCACTCATTCGTTTCTGCAGCAAACCTGAACGCCTTTTGTGTGCTAGCCCGGGAAAGGGCCTCGAAGAGCCGGACAGCCCTGTCCTGGAGGCGCTCACAGTCTGGTGGGAGTGGCCACCGTGTAGGCAAAGACCTTCCCTGTGAAAGCGCTTCTGTGGAGGGGCGTACCTGGACTTTGGGAGCTTAGAAGAGTGGATCTGACCCAGTCTGGGAGGAAGGTGGGAGGAGGTGGTCCCGGTGGCGTTTGAGCTGAGTCTTAAATGGTGAGAATGAGCGAGGTGGCAGGAGGGAGGGCATTCGTTCTCCACCAAAGGAGAGCCAGCGTGAGAGAGCAACTAAAGGCGAGAAACAGTCCGGTCTGATGGGCAGTAGTAGTTTGAGGTGCATGGATTAAGAGGCAGAGTTGCCAGAGCCCTTGATCCCCAAGGTTTAAAGATGGGCAAAGTAAGAGGGGCTCCTGGAGGAGCGAGAGACTGAACTGCTAAAGAGGGGAAGAAGACCCAGGAGAGCTGGTGGTTAAAGGAACAGAGCTGTAAGAAGGAGAGTGAGCAGACCCAACGGTTAGATCCAGTAAGGTAGGGACCAAAAAGATGCCCACTGAATTTGTACCAGAGGTATTGATTGTGGACTCTACTCAGCTATTTCAGCAGAGCCGTAGGGGGAAGAGCTGACTTGTCACTGACTGAGGAGTAAGTAGGAGAGGAGGGAATGAAGACAGTGGGAGCAGACTTCTGTTTTGAGAAAAAAGAGGGAGGCCGAGAGGAACTTGGAAGTAATCAGACGTTGAGGGGAAGAACACAGTACAGAGGGAGGCTGAAGATGGAAGGAGTGCACTGAGGAGCAAAGATGGGGAGGTATGGGGAAGAAGAGTGCTTGGCGACAAGGCTAGATGCAGAGTGGCCTGAAATAGGTCTAAGAGGCCATGGGGCTGGAGAAAGGAGGTAAGAGTGGGCGTGATTGTAAAAGAGCTTGTAAACCCATAAAAAAAAAAATCAAAGTCATTGCCATTGAGTCAATTCCGACTCATAGCGACCCTATAGAACAGAGTAGAACTGCTCCATAGAGTTTACAACGAGCGCCTGGTGAATTCGATCTGGTTGCTTTTTGGTTAGCAGCTGTAGCACTTAACCACTATGCCACGAGGGTTTCCAGAAGGAGGTTGGGGAGATCGTATTTGAAGACTTCACTTTTTCTATGAAATAGGCACAGGAGCTCTGCTGAGAATGGGAGGCCCAGGCCTCAGGTAGACCCTTGGGGAGGATGAGGACAGAAGGCAGGCTGCAACACAAGAAAAGAGATCAGTGGCAGTGCTGGGTGTCTAGGTGCACTGTGGCCCTGCTACAAACCTATACCTTAGTTTGCATGCTTGGGTTATTTTATGTAGCAATGCTTGGTTGCCTTCTTTGCCCCGTAAGAACAGAGAAGATGATTGGAGAGAGACATTGATCTAAGTTTGGGGTTTGCCTGATGGATTCAGCAGGAGGAGTGCAGAATAATCAAATTCTTAGTCCAGGATTCTTGCCTAGGTCAGGAAGGGTAAGCAGTCAGTGGGGCCTGGTGGACTGGGAGAAAATGGAGGAATATTAGCATTGTAGGGGTCTGTGGGGTTAGAGAGGTATAGTGTTAGCAAGGGAGGGGAAGACGAACAGGTTTACAGAATTCAGTGTTCTAATTAGGCACTGTTAAAAGAACCTGTGTTGTTGTTAGCTGCTGGGAGTTAGCCTTCAACTCATGGCAACCCCAAGTACAATAGAATGGTCCCTCACCATCCCCGTGATTGGTTGTGGATCAAACGGCTGTGGCCCATAGAGTTTTCATTGGCTGATTTACAGAAGTAGACAGCCAGGCCTCTCTTCCTAGTCTGGCTTAGCCTGGAAGCTCCGCTGAAACTTCTTTACCATAGCAACATACAAGCCTCCGCTGACAGGTAGCTGTTGGCTATGCCTGAGGAACCTTGGCCAGAAACGAACCTGGGTCTCCTGCATGGAAGGTGAGAATTCTACCACTGAAACCACCATTGGTGCTTACTGTTTGCAAGATGCTCAAGTACATGGAAAAGACAGCCAGACCTTCTCTGCTGTCTAGGAGCTTCTGGTACTGGAGGAAGAGAGAAGCATTTTAATACTTCAGTGCAGTGTAGGATGGTCAGTGCTAGAAGAGATGGACAAGGCACTAAGGAATACAGAGGAGGTGCAGCAGTGCAGCCTTAGGGGAGGGAGTGAGGTCTAACTCATCCAGGCACTGTACTAGGCATCTGACGTGGATTATCTCAGTACAACAATCCCTAGGCAGGTACTACATCACCCTCATTTTAGAGATGAAGAACCTAAGGCTTAAAGGTTAAGCAACTTGTTCAAAGGTAACACGCTAAATGGCAGTCAGGATTCAAACATAGGAAGTCTGACTCCAGAGCCTGCACTCATTACCATGTAGCAATGCTTGGTTGCCTTCTCTGCCCTGTAAGAGCAGAGAAGATGGACGGAGAGAGACATTGATCTAAGTTTGGGGTTTACTTGATGGATTCAGCAGGAGGAGTGCAGAATAATCAAATTCTTAGTCCAGGATTCTTGCCTAGGCCAGGAAGGGTGAGCAGATACACACACATGCATACACAGCAGCCACAGCAAAGTCTTAGTCTGCAGCTTTCTTTAAGCACTCTGCCATTGCCCACACTGTTACAGAATGCCTGCCTGGCAAACTCTACAGAGTACATGCCTCAAAATATTTGCATGAAATATTTTAAATTAAAAAATAACTTAATTAGAAAATGGAGATAAGTAAAAAAAATTTACTATGCCACCATCTTAGAAGAGAGACCGTTAACACCTTGTGTGTTTTTCTATTTAGACTATGTATAAAATACATTAAGTTTTTTAAAAAGATCATACAGTTCATTGTTTTGAATTCTGCTTTTTTCATAAACTGTACCATGAACAATATTTCCAGATAACTAAGCATTCATTTAAATATCTTTAAGAATAATACATGATTATGGTGGCACAGTGGTTAAGCACTTGGCTGCTAACTGAAAGGTCAGCGGTTTGGACTCAACAGCTGCTGTGCGGGAGAAAGATGTGGCAGTCTGCTCCTCTAAAGATCCCAGTCTAGAAAACCCTATGGGGCAGTTCTCTGTCCTGTAGCATCACTATGAGTCAGAATTTACTGAATGACGGTGGGTTTTACGGTAAAACGTTAACAGTATGGAGGGGTGGTAAAGTAGGAGAGAAATCCTCGAACCTCCTATTTCCACTCCTCAGAGGCTCTGTTAAACCTCTTATATATCTTTCTAGAAAAATTGTATGTATGTTCTGGTATATATGTGGGCATTGATAATGACTGGGGGAAAAGACAAGTCCCAGAACCACATATAGGGCATTTAATTGTGCGTGTGTGTGTGGCCTGGAGCTCCACTTAAAAAGTATCTTGGAGGCATTTGACAAAGTTCAACACTCATTCATGATAAAAACTCTCAGCAAAATAGAAATAGAAGGAAAATTTCTCAACATAATAAAGGGCATTTATACAAAAAGCCAACAGCCAACATCACCCTAAGTGGAGAGAGCTTGAAAACATTCCCATCGAGATCGGGAACCAGATAAGGATGCCCTTTATCACCACTCTTATTCAACATTGTGCTGGAGGTCCTAGCCAGAGCAATTAGGCTAGATAAAGAAATAAAGGGCATCCAGATTGGCAAGGAAGAAGTAAAAGTATCTCTATTTGCAGATGACATGATCCTTAGGCAGAAAACCCTAAGGAACCCTACAGAAAACTACTGAAACTAATAGAAGAGTTCAGCAGAGTATCGGGATACAAGATAAACATACGAAAATCAGTTGGATTCCTCTACACCAACAAAAAGAACATCGAAGAGGAAATTACCAAATCAATGCCATTTACAGTAGCCCTCAAGAAGAGAAAATACTTAAGAATAAATCTTACCAGAGATGTAAAGGACTTATACAAAGAAAACTACAGTACACTTAAGCAAGAAACCAAAAGAGACTTACATAACTGGAAGAACATACCTTGCTCATGGACGGGAAGACTTAACATTATAAAAATGTCTATTCTACCAAAAGCAATCTATACATTTAATGCAATTCCGATCCAAATCTCAAGGACATTCTTTAATGAGATGGAGAAACAAATCACCAATTTCACATGGAAGGGAAAGAGGCCCCGAATAAATAAGGCATTACTGAAAAAGAAGAACAAAGTGAGGGGCCTTACTTACCTGATTTTAGAACCTACTATACTGCCACAGTAGTCAAAACAGCCTGGTACTGGTACAACAACAGATACATGGACCAATGGAACAGAATTCAGAATCCAGACATAAATCCATCCACATATGAGCAGTTGATATTTGACAAAGGCCCCAAAACAGTTAAATGGGGGAAAGACAGTCGTTTTAACAAATGGTGCTGGCATAACTGGATATCCATCTGCAAAAAAATGAAACAAGACCCATACCTCACTCCATGTACAAGAACTAACTCAAAATGGATCAAAGACCTAAATATAAAATCTAAAACGATAAAGATCATGGAAGAAAAAATAGGGACAACGTTAGGAGCCCTAATACATGGCATAAACAGTATAGAAAACATTATAAAGAACATAGAAGAAAAACTAGATAACTGGGAGCTCCTTAAAATCAAACACTTACGCTCATCCAAAGACTTAACCAAAAAAGTAAAAAGACTACCTACAGACTGGGAAAAGGTTTTAGCTATGACATTTCTGATCAGCTCCTGATCTCTAAAATCTACATGATACTGCAAAAACTCAACTGCAAAAAGACAAATAACCCAATTAAAAAATGGGCAAAAGATATGAATAGACACTTCACTAAAGGGGACATTCAGGTAGCTAAAAGATATATGAGGAAATGTTCACGATCGTTAGCCATTAGAGAAATGCGGATCAAAACTACAATGAGATTTCATCTCACTCCAACAAGGCTGGCATTAATCCAAAAAACATAAAATAATAAATGTTGGAGAGGCTGTGGAGAGATTGGAACACTTCTACACTGCTGGTGGGAATGTAAAATGGTACAAGCACTTTGGAAATCGATTTGGCGCTTCCTTAAAAAGTTAGAAACATAACTACCATGCGATCCAGCAATCCCACTCCTTGGAATATATCCTAGAGAAATAAGAGTCTTTACATGAACAAATATATGGACACCCATGTTTATTGCAGCACTGTTTACAATAGCAAAAAGCTGGAAGCAACCAAGGTGCCCTTCAACGGATGAATGGATAAATAAATTATGGTGTATTCACACAGTGGAATACTACGCATCGGTAAAGAACAGTGAGGAATCTGTGAAACATTTCATAACATGGAGGAACCTGGAAGGCATTATGCTGAGTGAAATTAGTCAGTTGCAAAAGGACAAATATTGTATAAGATCATTGTTATAAGAACTTGAGAAATAGTTTCAACTGAGAAGAAAACATTCTTTTGTGGTTATGAAAGGGGGTGGGAGGGAGAGTGGGAAAGGGGTATTCACTAATTAGATAGTAGGTGAAGGGAAAGACAGCACACAATACAGGGGAGGTCAGCACAATTGGACAAAACCAAAAGCAAAGAAGTTTCCTGAATAAACTGAATGCTTCGAAGGCCAGCGTAGCAGGGGCAGGGGTCTGGGGACCATGGTTTCAGGGGACATCTAAGTCAATTGGCATAATAAAATCTATTAAGAAAACATTCTGCATCCCACTTTGAAGAGTGGCGTCTGGGGTCTTAAAATGCTAGCAAGCAGCCATCTGAGATGCATCAATTGGTCTGAACCCACCTGGATCAAAGGAGAATGAAGAACACCAAGGACAGAAGGTGATTATGAGCCCAAGAGACAGAAAGGGCCACATGAACCAGAGACTACGTCATCCTGAGGCCAGAAGAACTAGATGGTGCCCAGCTACAACTGATGACTGCCCTGACTGGGAACACGACAGAGAACCCCTAAGGGGGCAGGAGAGCAGTGGGATGCAGACCCCAAATTCTCATAAGACCAGACTTAATGTTCTGACTGAGACTGGAAGGACCCCAGTGGTCATGGCTCCCAGACCTTCTGTTGCCCCAGGACAGGAACCGTTCCCGAAGCCAACTCTTCAGACGTGGGTTGGACTGGACAATGGGTTGGAGAGGGATGCAGGTGAGGAATGAGCTTCTTGGATCAGGTGGACACTTGAGACTATGTTGGCAACTCCTGCCTGGAGGGGAGATGAGAGGGTGGAGAGGGTTAAAAGCTGGCAAAAAGGACATGAAAAGAGAGGGTGGAGGGAGAGAGTAGGCTGTCTCATTAGGGGGAGAGTAATTGGGAGTGTGTAGCAAGGTGTGTATGGGTTTTTGTGTGAGAGACTGACTTGATTTGTAAACTTTAAAAAAAGCATCTTGGACATCTTTTAATATCAGTTCATATAAATCTACCTTATTCTTTTGAAAAGTACAACATTATGTAATAGTTATATTTCGTTTTGTGTTTGCTGTACCAGTTACCTATTGTTGAACATTTATATTGTTTCCAGCATTTTGCTATCATAAGCAAGGCTGAATAAAACATCTGTGAAGCTGTATCTTTTTTTGAAGTGATATCTTTACACACTTCTTTGATTATTTCCCTAGAATCAATTCTGGCACCTGGAGTTGTATGGCGAAGGTTATAACCGTGCTAACCATTTGGGTATAATCGGGCCTCCCGAGAAGCAGTACCACCATCGGTGCCCCCTCAGCAGTGTCCACAAGTGCCCATCTTCCTGAAGCTTTACAGACTCAGTGTTTTCTTCTATCTGATTTCTCTGACTTTGTTTGGTAAAGTTTGTTCTAATTTGCATTTAAATGAGACTTTTTTTTTCTCTCCTAGGGGAAACTGGCTCAGGGAAAACAACGCAGATCCCTCAGTACCTCTATGAAGGAGGGATTGGCCGCCAGGGCGTCATTGCTGTGACCCAGCCCCGTCGGGTGGCTGCCATCTCTTTAGCTACCAGAGTCTCAGATGAGAAGAGAACTGAACTTGGGAAGCTGGTACCTGATTTTCTTCTTCACTGTCAGGAAGAGACAGTTCTCCTACCATCCTAACCCTCCTCCCGTGTTCTGAATGAGACTTTTCTTTACAGACAGAAAGTCTTTTTCTTGCCACAGTTGTTTATACTCATCTCAGAGTTCTCCAGTTCCTAAGAGACCAGAGCGGCTGACAGGCTGTTAGTCGCCATTGCTTTCAGAATCTTTGGCAAGTTGGATAAAATAGTTCTCTTTGAGCGCTGTTAAGGTTTCGGTAACCTCTGTTAAGTAATATTTACATATGTTTCTAGAAAGATTATAAGCATTATTCTAGCAAAGATGTGGGTGTTGATAATGAGTGTAAAAAAAAAAAGCACGTCCCAGACCATATGTAAGACAGATTTGTGTTTTTGTGTGGGTGTGTGTTCACTTAAAAACTGCTTGAGGCTCTCTCCATATCTGTACACAGCTTCACATGAAAGCAGCAAGTAGCCTGGGGTTTGTAGGTTAATTTTAAGTTCTACGTATTTGTGTATTTTCCAGTTTTTCTTCTGTTATTAATTTCTAGTTTCGTTCAGTTGTGGTTGGAGAAGATACTTTGTATTATTTCAGTCTTTTTAAACTTACTAGCACTTGCTTTGTGACCGAGCATGTGACCTGTCCTGGGGCATGATCCATGTGCACTGGAGAAGACTGTACATTCTGCTCTTGTTGGCTGCACTGTTCTATATATGTCCGTTAGGTCTAGTAGGTTTATAGCGTTCTTCAAGTCCTCTATTTCTTCATTGATCTTCTTTCTAAATGTTCTTTTGTAGGTTAGTTTAAATTCTTTGTGACACTTATTACCACTGCAGTCTTTTTGTGTTTCTCCCCCGCCCTGGGACTATGTCACCCCCAAGCAACAGAGCAGTGTCAGTGTTGGTCTTGTTCACAGTGATGACGCAGGCACCCAGCACAGCGCTAGACAGGAAGCAGCTGTGCAACAGGTGTTTGATGAATGAATGGATGATTTTTTCACCCAGGTTGGCTATACGGTGCGCTTTGATGATGTCACCTCGGAAGACACCAGGATCAAGTTCCTGACTGACGGCATGCTCCTGCGTGAAGCAATTTCGGACTCCCTGCTCCGGAAGTACAGCTGTGTCATTCTGGATGAGGCCCACGAGCGGACTATCCACACAGACGTGCTCTTTGGGGTGGTGAAAACTGCACAGAGGCGGCGGAAGGAACTGGGAAAACTGCCTCTCAAAGTACGTCTAGCACGTTTAAGGAAATAGTCCTTTATTTCGTCCTCGGCTTGTCTTTCTTGGCCTATTCTGCTTCCAAACCACGGGGGAGTTAGCCGCGATGGGAGCAACGCAGGCCTCGATCATCTGCCTTTCCTGTCCCAGTTTTGTTTTCATCACGTCTGTGCTCTCTTGCATAGGTGATTGTGATGTCAGCCACAATGGATGTGGACCTCTTCTCTCAGTACTTCAACGGAGCCCCCGTCCTCTACCTGGAAGGGAGGCAGCACCCAATCCAGGTTTTCTACACCAAACAGCCTCAGAGTGACTACCTGCATGCGGCATTGGTTTCCGTCTTCCAGATCCACCAGGTATGGGCTGGGCCTCAGCTTCCTGAGGAGTTCTGTGGCACCCTGCAGTTGACATTGACAGAATTCGGCCTGGAACACAAAAGCTGCTGACTCAGACAGCTCTGTGAGTTTGTCGTGTTTGGGTTTTTGTCCTTTTTTTTTTTTTTAATTACATTTCTTATTTTCTCTGAAAAGAATAATAATTCAACTGTGAGTGCAGAAACTGACCAACATCTTTGCTCAGCTAAACCGGACAGCCTCCATATGTGAGAGCAGTGGCTTGCAAATGTGTTTTGATCATAGCCCCCAGGTGGAAGCAGCTGAGAGCACATTTTACTTTGTAACCCAGTCCATGGTGCCTGGCACAGGTATATGATCAGTGAGTGCCAGCCAGGGTATACATGTAACTGAGACAAGCTTTATGGAACTACTTTTACTACATGTCATATAGCATTGTATTTTATTAAAAATAAAGAAAATATTTTCCACTTCATTTAAAAAAAAAGGTTGATATTGGTCCAGTAGAAACCCTGGTGGCATAGCGGTTAAGTGCTACGGCTGCTAACCAAAGGGTCGGCAGTTCAAATCCGCCAAGCGCTCCTTGGGAACTCTGTGGGGCAGTTCTACTCTGTCCTGTAGGGTCGCTATGAGTCGGAATCGACTCGACGGCAATGGGTTTGGTTTTTTTTTTTTAATGGTCCAGTAATGGGTCACTACTTATAGTTTAAAAAAGCTGTGTAGTAGAAAAACCTTCCAGAATCTTTTTTCATTTTATGAAGCACGTGCTTAAAAAGATGATTGATGGGATCATCTCAGTTTTGTTTTGTTTGTATAAAAATGACCCTTTTTACCTTCCCATTAACATTCTGAGAAAATCTAGAGGCAGACTTTTTTTTTAATCCATTTTTATTTTAATCTAAGTGATACATGTGCAGCCTAAAGTTTAAAAAGTCAAGTGGTTAATTCTAAAAGGCTCATAATGAAAAAAGGGCAGTTGCTTTAGCTTCCTCATCTCGAATCCTCGCTCTTTAGACACAGCCACTTTCAATTCCTTAGCTGTTTCCTCTGAGTATTACTACCACACAGGGAGTCCTCGACTTACGACGGGATTCTGTTCTGACAACTCGGTCCTAAGTAAAATACCTCATTTTTTTTTCCTTCGGTTTTCATTATTACTGCCTTTTATTATCTTTATCTTTATAAATCTGGTGGTGTTTTAAACAGTAAATCATAAAATTGAAGATCTGGGAGTGAATACCTGAGAATGATAATATCAGCAAATTCTGAGCTGCAACATGTTGTTGTTAGGTGCTGTTGAGTGGGTTCATCAGTAAGTGCTTCAAGTCCTCTCCGCGTTCAGGAGGCACGGTTGTGTCATCTGCGTAGCGCAGGTTGTTAATGAGTCTCCTCAAGTCTTGATGCTGCGTTCTTCATATAGTCCGGCTTCTTGGATTATTTGCTCAGCATGCAGACACACACCTTTTCTGATTTTAAACCATACAGAATCCCCTTGCTCTGTTCAAACAACTGCCTCTTGGTCTACATACAGGTTCCTCATGAGCACAATTAACTGTTCTGGAATTCCCATTCTTCGTAATGTTGTCCATAATATGTTATGATCCGTATCATCGCATGCCTTGCGTAGTCAATAAAACACAAGCGAACATCTTTCTGGTGTTCCCTGCCCACTCTGCTTCCGAACCCCGGATCCATCTGACATCAGCAGTGATATCCCTGGTTCCACATCCTCTTCTGAATCCAGCTAGAGGTCCTGGCAGTTCCCTGTCATTGTACGGCTGCAACTGTTTTTGAATGATCTTCAGCAAAATTTTACTTGCCTGTGATATTAATGATGTTGTTCAATAATTTCCACATTCTGTTGTATCATCTTTCTTTGAAATGGGCACAAATAGGGATTTCTTTCAGTTGGTTGGCCAAGCAGATGTTTTCCAAATTTCTTGGCATAGACGAGTGAGAACCCTCAGCCCTGCATCCATTTGTTGAAACATCTCAGTATTCTATCGATTCCTGGAGCCTTTTTTTTTTTTAATTTTTATTGTGCCTTAAGTGAAAATTTACAAATCAAGTCAGTCTCTCATACAAAAATTTATATACACCTTGCTATATACTCCTAATTGCTCCTCCCCCAATGAGACAGCCCGCTCCTTCCCTCCACTCTCTGTTTTCATGTCCATTCCGCCAGCTTCTGACCCCCTCTGTCCTCTCATCTCCCCCCTGGAGCCTTATTTTTTGCCAATGCCTTCAGTGCAGCTTGGACTTCCTTCAGTACCATCAATTCTCGATCATATGCTGCCTCCTGAAATGGTTGAATGTCGACCAGTTTTTTTCTTGATACAGCGACTCTGTATTACTTCCTTTTGTTTTTTTGTTTTTTTGATGCTTCCTGCATTGTTCAATATTTTGCCCGTAGAATCCTTCACAATTGCAACTCAGGGCTTGAATTTTTTTCTTCATTTCCTTCAGCTTGAGAAATGCCAACTGTGTTCTTCCCTTTTGCTTTTCTAATTCCCGATCTTTGCATATTTGATTATAATACTTGGTCTTCTTGAGCTGCCCTTTGAAATCTTCTATTCAGCTCATTTCTACCATTGAGTTTAGCTCCTCTAAGTTTAAAAGCAAGTTTCAGAGTCTCTTCTGACATTCATTTTGGTCTTTTTTTTCTTTCTTGTCTTTATAATGACCTTTTGCTTTCTTCATGTATGATGTCCTTGGTGTCATCCCACAACTCGTCTGGTCTTAGGTCATTAGTGTTCAGTGCATCAAATCTATTCTTGAGTCTCTAAGGTGTGTCTCTTGTAGGCAGCATATAGATGGATTGTGGTTTTTTTAATCCATTCTGCCACTCTCTGTCTCTTTATTGGTACATTTAGACCATTTACATTCAGCGTAATTATGGATAGATATGAGTTTAGTGCTGTCATTTTGATGTCTTTTTTTGTGTGTTGTTGACAGTTTCTTTTTCCCACTTAATTTTTTGTGCTGAGTAGTTTATATATTGTCTTTTCCTCTTATTTGTTGTTGTTGATTTCGTTTTTGCTGAGTCTTTATTTTTTTCTTGTATTTTATTTTGGTGAGTAGCATTGTTAGTCTCCTTTGTGGTTACCTGAATACTTACCCTGATTTTTCTAAGTTTAAACCTAACTTTTATTTCTTTATATCGCCTTGACTTCCTCTCCATATGAAAGATTTATGACTACATTTTTTAGTCCCTCTTTATTGTTTTAATGTTGTCTTCTTTCACATAATGACATCACTGTTTCCTTGTTTTGAGCATTTTTTTATCTTGATTTATTTTTGTGATTTCCCTATCTGGGTTGACATCTGGTTGCTCTGGCCTGTGTTCTAGACTTGGGTTGATATCTGATATTGATTTTCTAACCAGAGAACTCCTTTTATGATTCCTTGTGGTTTTGATTTGGTTTTTACGAATTCCCTAAACTTCTGTTTATCTGGAAATGTCCTAATTTCACCTTCATATTTGAGAGACAGTTTTGCTGGATATATGATTCTTGGCTGGCAGTTTTTTTCCTTCAGTCCTTTATATAAGTCATCCCATTGCCTTCTTGCCTGGAAGGTTTCTGCCGAGTAGTCTGAGCTTATTCTTATTGATTCTCCTTTGTAGGTGACTTTTCGTTTATCCCTAGCTGCTCTTAAAATTCTCTCTTTATCTTTAGTTTTGGCAAGTTTGATTATAATATGTCTTGGTGATTTTCTTTTGAGATCTACCTTATGTGGAGTTCGATGAGCATCCTGGAAAGATACCTTCTCATGTTTCACGTCAGATTTATTCTTGAGATGGTCTCCAGATTCGGGTGGGATATACTCGAGGTTGTATTTTGTTTCTCATGGACTTGTTTTGATATTCTTCAGCTTCAACTTGAACTTGCATATGAGCAATTAATGGTCTGTTCCACAGTCAGCCCCTGGCTTTGTTCTGACTGATGATATTGAGCTTTTCCTTTGTCTCTTTCCACAGATGTAGTTGATTTGATTCTGGTGTTTTCCATCCAGTGAGGTCCAAAAAAAAAAATGTATATAGTTGCCATTTATATTGTTGAAAAAAGGTATTTGCAATGGAGAAGTTGTTGGAGTTAAAAATTCTATCGTGCAATTTCCAGTATCCTTTCTATCACCAAGGCCGTATTTTCCAAATACCAGTCCTTCTTCCTTGTTTGCAACTTCTGCATTCCAATCACCAGTAATTATCAATGCATCATGATTGCATATTTGATCACATTCAAACTGCAGAAGTTGGTAAAAATCTTCTGTTTCTTCCTCTTTGGCATTAATGGTTGGAACGTAAATTTGAATAATAGTTGTATTAACTGGTGTTCCTTATAGGCATATGGATATTATCCTGTCACTGACAGCGTTGTACTTCAGGATAGATCTTGAAATGTTCTTTTTGACGATGAATGTAACACCATTCCTCTTCAATTTGTCATTCCGAGCATAGTAGATCAAAGGATGGTCTGATTCAAAATGGCCAATACGAGTCCATTTCAGCTCACTAATGCCTAGCATATCAATGTTTATGCATTCCATTTCATTTTTGACAACTTTCAGTTTTCCTAGATTTGTGCTTCACACATTCCATGTTCTGATTATTAATGGGTGTTTGCAGCTATTTCTTCTCATCTTGAGTCGTGCCACATCAGCAAATGAAGGTTCCAAAAGTTTGACTCCGTCCACATCATTAAGGTCGACTCTACTTTGAGGAGGCAGCTCTTCTCCAGTCGTATTTTGAGTGTCTTCCAATCTGAGGGATTCATCTTTTGCCACCATATCAGACAGTGTTCTGCTGCTATTCATGTTTTCACTGGCAACTTTTTTCAGAAGTAGACCGCTGGGTCCTTTTTCCTGGTCTGTCTTACTTTGGAAGCTCCACTAAAACCTATCCACCATGGGTGACCCTGCTGGTATTTGAAATAATGGTGGCGTAGCTTCCAGCATCACAGCAACACGTAGGCCACCACAATACAATAAATTGACAGACATGTTGTGGGTGCAACATATTACTAACGATAAGATGCACCAAAAAACAAAAAAATGGATGGTTTTAAGTGTGGTTTGTCATAACGCGAATATGTTGTAAGGCGGGGGACTACCTGTATTTCTAAATAGCCTGCTTATATTGCATTTCTTGATTGGTCAATGTTGTTGTTGGGTGCTGTCAAGTTGATTTCAACTTAATAGTGATCCCATGTGACAGAGTAAAACTGTCCCATAGGGTTTTCTTGGCTGTAATCTTTAAGGAAGCAGATTGCCAGGCTTTTCTCCCACAGAGCTGCTGGGTGGGTTTGCACTGCCGGCCTTTTGGTTAGCAGCTGAGTGCTTAATCGTTGTACCACCAGGGCTCCTTTGATCACTATTAAGCATTGTACATTAATTTATTACCATGGTAGGTGAGGACTTATAGCACAATGTCCTTAAACCAAGCATCTGTGAGTACAATAGTATGGCCGTAGGATGCTAGCAGTCTACCATTGTCGCCTCCTGTCTTGTAGGACACAGTTGTACAAGTGTCTAATGTACTTTTGATAAATTTTTCCCCCAAATGTCCTAACAGCTATTATAAGCATATCATTAGTATTTTTAATGCATTCAGACCCAGCCCATTTTTTCCCTGGAGTCTTTTGGTTGCTGTTCCAGTTGGAAGCGGTTGCTCTCCTCGGCCCCCGTGCCGCTGCAGCCTGAGCTTCTGTCAACTCTGAGTAATCCCACTCTTCACCTCTTTATAGGAAGCCCCTCCTTCTCAGGATATCCTGGTGTTCCTCACCGGCCAGGAGGAGATCGAAGCGATGAGCAAGACCTGCCGCGACATTGCGAAGCACCTCCCGGATGGCTGCCCCGCGATGCTGGTCCTTCCTCTGTACGCCTCCCTGCCCTATGCACAGCAGCTCCGTGTTTTCCAGGGGGCCCCCAAGGTAAGCACACCGCCTCCTGTCCAGCCCCATCCCTGGGCACCCAGACAGATGGTGCCGTTCCCCAGTTCCTGATGAGGTGGACAGGGTGGGGTGTCCAGATACCAGATAAACTAATTGGAAAGCTAGCAGAAATACAGTGTGTACCTACAGACATAGCACTCCTGAGGTAAGAACGGGGAGACAGCTGTCAGGGCAAGGGTAAAAGGTTAATGAATGACCCCTCTAAGGCCCAACACAAACAAGCTGCAGTTGTCCATTCATCAACTTCCTGTGACGTGCCAGGCACTGTACTCATGTGTTACATACAGGGTCTCTCGTCCTCTCAAGAACCAGCCAGCTAGGTTATGGTCCCATTTTATAAACATTGAAGTCCTGAGAGGTGAATTGCTCGGGGGTCCACAGTAGCGGTTGGCAGGGCCAGTATTCCCACCCGTATCTGCCTGCTTCTGAACCTGGTGCCTGTTCCTCTTTTATCTCGTTGCCTCAAAATACACTGCTGAGACTGTGCCCCACCTTCCACTGCCTGTCACCGGTTTTCATAGCTGACCACCACAGAATCTCTCGTTAATAATGGAGTCGTATTTTTTTGATCATGTGTGAGTTGTTTGGGAAATTAATGGTGAGGAATATGTTTTAAAACTTCTGAATCATGTGTGTCATATGGCTTTTTGGTTTTCTTTTAGGGCTATCGCAAAGTGATCATTTCAACCAACATCGCTGAAACCTCCATAACCATTTCAGGAATAAAATATGTAATTGACACGGGCATGGTTAAAGCAAAGAAGTATAACCCTGGTGAGAATCGGTAGCTCACGAATGTCTCTTCTGTGTCTCCTGAGCAGCTGTTGCATTTCCTCTATCCCACAGTTTCCCCCAAGCAAGCATTTCACGTTTGTAGCCAACTCAGATTAAGTGAGACAGTCCAGAAGCCATGTCCAGAAAGGAGTCCTGAGGCAGGTATGCAAGACCCAGAAGGCAAGGTGGGAGGAGGAGCCCAGGCTTATTAGCAAGACAGGGAACAGGGACAGGGACCTGGGCCAGGGTCTGGTCAAACCCAGACAGAAGCTGCAGGGGCAGCTTGCTACCAGGCCCAAGGCTCTCTCAAGAAATAACTTTAGAGTATGGCTGGTTTGAGCAGATTCCCTAGGCTGGAGTGAAGGGAGAGGCACCAGCTGTTTCCTGAGAATGCACTGGGGAGCTTGCTTGACGTCAGTTTATTCATGTCTGTTTTACACCTCGCCTTATTCTGGAGGATTGGAGGCAGGTGAAATGATTGCTTCCAGATGGCTAGCTGAAATCCAGTGCCAGGCATTGGGGGGTGCTAGCGTTCACATGTGTGTCCTTCAGTGCTAATGTACGAGAAAGGGCTTCGTTCTCGAGGCCTGGCACAGACTGCATCTCCATCAAGACAAGTCATGTCCTTTACTCATAGGAAGCGAACATCATAGCCATCCCTGTGTTTTAATAGATCAGGGAGGCGGAGAAAGCACAGCCACTTAGGGCACTTAATTTCTGAGTCACTGACAAGGAGACCAACCATCCCCTAGTTTGCCAGCAACTGTCCCGGTTTTGAAGGAGCCCTGGTGGTGCAGTGGTTACAGCACTTGGCTGCCAACCGAAAGGTCGATGGTTTGAACCCACCAGCTGCTCCACGGGAGGAAGTTGTGGCAATTTATCTCGTAAATACTACCGCCTTGGAAACCCTCTGGGGCAGTTCTACTCTGTCCTGTAGGGTGGCTGTGAGTCTGAATTGACTCGACAGCAATGGGTTTGTTTTTGGGCTTTTGGGTTTTAGTACTGAAAGTCCCACACCCGGGGCAAGCTGGGACGGGTAGTCACCCTGCAATCTGAGCCAAGACCTGAAATCTGCTCTTGTGGCCCCTTGCTGTGAACACAAGGTTTTCCCGATGATTTAGTAACAGATTCCACACAGTGCCCAACTGAAGGCCCCTCTTACTTGGGGCCCCACCACCACAAAGCAGCCTGTTGTGTGCTTTGTAGCCTAGCCTGGAGTTCCTCTGAGTCCCTGCATTGCAGAAAGGTCCCAGGTGTTCTGAGGAGTGCTGCTTCTCAGACGTCAGGGCTGTAGAAACCATCGGTTTATGTGAAGAGTGAAGCACTCGTGTGGCCCGTTCTCCTTGCAGACAGTGGTCTCGAAGTGTTAGCTGTGCAGCGGGTGTCAAAGACCCAGGCCTGGCAGCGCACGGGAAGGGCTGGCAGAGAGGACAGTGGCATCTGCTACCGGCTCTACACTGAGGAGGAGTTTGACAAGTTTGATAAGATGACCGTGCCAGAGATCCAGAGGTGAGCTCGCTGGCTCCTGCTCTCCCGCCACACGTGCCACGTCTCTTCTGTCGGCTGGTGCTTTCCGGGTGTGGCACTGCCCTCACGAGCATGCCTCAGTGGGCAGCTCTGACTCATTGGCTGGAGGACCCGAGACAGGTGAATGCCCTGCGTCTCTCACTCTAGGTGTAACCTGGCCAGCGTGATGCTACAGCTCCTAGCAATGAAAGTCCCAGATGTGCTCACTTTTGACTTCATGTCCAAACCGTCTCCAGGTAAGTGGAGTCCTTGTCATAGTGGAAGGGTCTGAGTAGCTAAACAACCGATGGACCCTCCTTAAAAAAAATTTTTTTAAAGTGTTTTGATAGTCTCCTTTGTTTAGTTTGATTTGGTGGATAACAACATTAGCTATCAGGAGCATCTCAAAATCGGCATATGGTAGGCTCTCTGCCCTCAGTGCAGTCCCTGTGCAAAAGTGGCAGTATCATAGAGGGACTCCCCGTTGGACTCCTTGGCCCCTGGAACCAGTGAAGGTGGCTGAGCGTGGTCCATGGGCTACTGCAGAAACCCAGTGGACTTTGTACCTTAGTCAGCAAAAGGAGCTAAAAGACTGGAATTTGAGAAGTTCCAAAGGTAATTTGAGAAGTTCCAAAGGTGATTTGAGTGCACCTTCCTTTTTTGACTGAATCATGTAAAGAGCCCCAGGAAGGATGCCAGGTGTCACTTCTGAAATGTCTGAGGACAGGGAGATGCCGAAGGGAGAGATGGGATCCCAGCCTTTGTCTCTGCTGGTGTTTAATTGTGCTTAAGTGTGCACCGTTGTCCCTCACTGGTAGTCTCTCTGGGGAAGGAGAATAAATACTTGGGATTCTGAGTGATGATGGTGTTGACATTTAGCATCTCTTCAGTACAGTTTTCCTTTTGTTTCTCCCTCTCTTTTTAAGAAACACAAATGGTAGCATCAACAAAAACAGCCCAAAAGAATGGATTGGGTGTACAGGGCTCTCACCCTTGACCCTCAGGATCTCAGTCTCCCTCCTCTAAAGCTTCCACTGTGACCGTTTCCTAGTCGTTGCCCTCTAGAGAGCACCTGTGCATAATTACACAAATGGAAACATGCGTTAAGCACTGTTCCACAGTTTATTTTTTCTTTCAATTGGTAAATTCCTACCTACAAAGGAATAACGTATATGCAGAGTATACGGAGTAATAAAACACCTGCGTGCCCACTGCGAGTGCCGTCGCAACCCTCGGGCCCGTCCCTGGCTGTCCCGGCTCCCTTCCCGCTCCCTCTCCCACATTGCCTTTGTAGCTCTCTTGCATTTCTTTACTGTTTTATGATGTGTGTACATGCCCCTGAATGATACCCTGTTGAAGTTTGCATGCTTGTCTGTTTATTCCCTGGCACCCTCTCTTTTCATCCAGCATGTTTTGTACGGTTTGCGTTGATGAATTTTCCCTGCTAAACCCTATGCCACCGTATGAAGAAACCAAAATGTATTTATCCAGTCTCCCACCAATAGACATTCGCACATCGCTTTTACCACTAAATATATTTTATAGATCATTCCCTGTCAGTCTGTATGTATTTACCACATCTTTAGAGATGCTTGTTTATTATTTAATAGGCAATGCATGCACATGGTTCAAAATTCAGAAAGTGTGAAAAGGAATATAGTAAATACTGTTCTTCTCACCCCATCTCCCAGCCTCCTAGGCCACCTCTGAGGCAACTAGTATTTCCGTTGTTTGGTGTATGCAGGATAAAGCAGATGTCTGTTCTTCCCCAATCGTTTTTTTTTTTTTTAATTAGTAGTGGCAGATGGCAGACTCGACGTACAGCTCTGTACCTTGCTGTTGTTCACTCAGCCACTTGCTTTGTACGTTGCTGCATTTAGTGGATAAGAAGCATCCTTGTTCTTTTTCAGGGCTGTATGTGTTTCTGTGGTGTGAATGCCCCCACTTCGTCATGTGTTACTGCTAATAATGCTACAAAGTATCTATGTATGTAGGTCTCTGTATAATGTCTGCGTATAGCTGTAGGTGAAATTCATAAGCATAACGTTGCTGGGTTAAGAATTTATGCACATATTACCAAATTGTTGTTGTTAAGTGCCATTGATTCCAACTCACAGCAACCCTATAGGACAGAGTAGAACTGCCCCTGTAGGGTTTCCAAGGAGCGCCTGGTGGATTCAAACTGCCAACCTTTTGTTTAGCAGCCAGGCTGTTAACCACTGTGCCGCCAGGGCTCCATTACCAAATTACAGGCCGTTAATTAGAAAGGGAATTGAACCGGAGACAATGATGTCGTTAATAGCTTTGAAAAGCATGTCGTGGGGGGCACTGGTGGTTGTGATCTTTGCTGTTCCTTGATGTAGAGTTATCAGAAATGCCCAGAAGTACTGAACTGGCTGCAACTTCTTTTTTTTTTTTTTTTTTTTTTTTGACTCCTTTTTATGTCTGTGTTTCTTTAGATCACGTTCAGGCGGCCATTGCCCAACTGGACCTGTTAGGTGCTCTTGACCATAAGGACGACCAGCTCACCCTGACTCCAATTGGAAGGAAAATGGCAGCATTTCCTTTAGAACCCAAATTTGCCAAAGTAAATGATACAGTCTCCTCAGTCCCCTTTCTGTACATTCCAGGTTAGCCATCCCAGTGGCCTGTGAACCCAGTGCTTTTAGATTAATCCTTACCCCTTCTCTTAAATCCTTTCCACCCCCTCTTTCTGTAGAACACTGATTCTCTTGTGTGTGGGATTCAAGGATGTATTAACTCCTGAGCTCTGCCCACAAGGGATTTGGAGGCCTGTGGGGAAGGCAGGCATCTGTTTTACAAAAAAGCGAAGTAACATTAATATATACGATTGTGGTTGTAGAAACACCTGCCCCTGAACTCCTCAGAAGGGAAGATGTGAAAGCAGCACACAGAACTGCTGTATTCAGAAGCTGGGGAAGAACTTGGCTTAAACAACTGTGCATTCTGATTTGCAGACCATCCTCCTGTCCCCCAAATTCCACTGCACAGAGGAGATACTGACAATCGTCTCGCTGCTGTCTGTGGACAGCGTTCTCTACAACCCCCCTGCCCGGCGGGACGAGGTGCAGGGCGTCCGGAAGAAGTTCATATCCAGTGAGGGGGACCACATTACCCTGCTGAATATCTACCGGAGCTTCAAAAACATCGGTGGAAATAAGGTAAGCCTTGTCCTCTTTATTTCGTGGTATGACAGCTCCTTTCTGGCCTGTGTTGTAAGTGCACCGTCTCTTTCTGGCTGAATCATCTAAGGACCCTCAAGAAGAACGCCAGACTGTCATCTCCAAAAATTGGAAGACAGGGAGATGGAGAGATGCTGGCTTTGGTCTCTGCTTGTGTTTACTTGGGCTTAATTTGAGCAAGTTAGTTAAGTTCTACATAAGCTACATAACAGGTTTTTTCCCTACCTGCCCCAATGTTCTTCCCGGTAGTTTTTGCTTATATAATATTTCAGCCCTCTGGGTCAAGATGGAAAATGGCAGTATATTCTTTGATTTATTAATAAAGTCAGTAAGTGTTCCGTGGTGTACACACTTTTACTTTGCATTTTAAAGCATCCAGTTCTTTAAAGCACTGTCTAGTTTCAGCAGCCATAAGCTTTTTTGCTGTATTTGCCTCACTTTATTTTCAGGGAAGCCCTGATCTCCTTTCCTATCCCTGTTTTCCTCGTGCAACCGCTGTCCTGAGATTGGTGTGTACGTTCCCCGTGGGTGATACACTTTTACTTTATATCCATGCATGTTACGTACTATTTAAGTATTTTCTTATACTGTCCTTTTGCAGCTTGCTTCCACTTCCATGCTGCAGTGAACGTCCATACATGCCTCCTTCTGCGCATGGAGAGAATTTCTCTGGGGCCAGCCTCTGGGAGTGAAGCCGCTGGGTCTGAGCTTTACCAGGCTGGCCGCGTGGCTCGCCAGTGTTGCTAACACCTTTTATACTCCCCAAAGTAATGTATGAGAGTTCCCATTTCCACTGGCCCCTCTGACTCTCAGGCAAGATGACTTTAATTCTGCCAAGTTGATGGATGTGAAATAATACCTCAGTTATTTTAAACTGTTGTCAAGATTCCTTCAGAGATCAAGGGTCCTTACATTTGTGTATTGGCCATTAATAGTTCCTCTTCTGTAGTTGGCTCTTCATGTCCTTTGTCTGTTTTTCTGTTGGATTGTTGGTCTTTTTCTTACTGATTTGTAGGAGTTTTTTGTATATTCTGGAGGTACTAATCCCTTATTGGGTGTGGTGATGCAAATATTTTCTCCTAGTCTGTAGCCCTTTCCATGGTGACTTTTGACATAAGGGCATTTTTAGTTTTACTTTAGTTCGAATTATTAATATTTTCCATTATGGTGCATGCTTTTTAATATAAACATACTTTCCTCTATTTCTGGCACCTGAAATTTTCTCTGTCTACCTTCTGAATTCAACTGTGTTCGAAAATGGTTGTATATATTTTTTCTCTGTAGGAGTGAGGGGATTGTAATATCTCTTTTTGTCCTGCTCAGGACTGGTGCAAGGAGAATTTTGTCAACAGCAAGAATATGCTGCTGGTCGCGGAAGTCAGAGCACAGCTGAGGGATATCTGCTTAAAGGTATTGTTCTTTCCTGCCATTCCCTGGGGGACTAAGCTGTCACTTTTTTCTAGGTAGGATTTTTTTTTAATTGCTTATTGTTAGTGATTATGAAAGTAGTTACCACTGTGGGAAAATTGGAAAATAAGGAAGAAAGTAAAAATTACCCACAATTCCACATCTCACTATTTTGGTTTCTTTCTTGATAGCCATGTTGTTTAAGTGCATTTTTTTTTTCATGTAGTTACATTTATGTATAATCCTTATTCAGCTTTTTTTTTTTTTGGTACTCAGCTTTTATAAATGCTTTTATGAAGTGTTTTTCCACTATTATTAAAATGCTTCATAAGAATTTTTTTAGTGGGAATATATTATTTTTTTAGATTATAAAAGCAAATGAGTATTTGTTAAGTATTTGTTAAACAATGCAGAAAATAGTGACAAATAATGCAAGAAGTTTGAAAGTCTCCCATAGTCCTGCCCTTCCAGGGCTAACCACTGTTAAGGTGGGAGTAGCTTCTACTGGACTTTTTTTCTGTGTACGTGTTTGTGCATCTGTCTCTGTGTATGTGTGTGTGCACCTGTCTCTGTGTGTGTGCACACCTATCTGTGTATCTGCACACCTATCTGTATGTATGTGTGTGCATTTGCGTATGTGTGTGCACCTGTCTCTGTGTGTGTGCACCTATCTCTGTGTGTGTGTGTGTGTGCACCCTGGTTTTTAATTTCTTTTTTTGCATTGTGACACCATGTTGTGGTGAGCAGGGTTTACATGTGAGATCTTTTCCATTTCTTGCTTTCTCCTGAAACAGATGTCAGTGCCGGTTGTGTCATCCCGAGGAAACACGGAGAGCATCCGTCGCTGCCTGGCACACAGCCTCTTCATGAGCACCGCGGAACTTCAGCCGGATGGCACCTATGCCACCACAGACACCCACCAGCCAGTGGCCATCCACCCCTCGTCTGTCCTCTTCCACTGCAAGCCGGCCTGCGTCGTGTACACCGAGCTGCTCTGCACCAACAAGTGCTACATGCGAGACCTCTGCGTCGTGGATGCCGAGTGGCTGTACGAGGCTGCCCCTGAGTACTTCCGGAGGAAGCTGAGAACCGCCAGGAACTGAGCCACCTCAGGCGCTGCCAGAACTGCTGCTTGCCTGGGAGCTTGGCTCACATCTGTCCTCCTAGCAGTCTCTTAGGCCGGCGCTAAGAGAGACATGAGTTTCATGGAGCTGGTGCACCCAGCTTCCAGGAGCTTGGAGGCGTCTTTGTTTACACTTTTATGACTCTACCATGTAGAAAGTATACAGGCCGTTTATACTTTGTAAACTTCAAAGTTATGCTTTTGGTTCTTGCTAGGTGACTTTGGGCGACTTAGTTAATTTCTGAGCCTCAGTTTCCTCATCTGCCAAGTGGGGATGATGATGATAATACTTCCTCTCAGGGTCCAGGTCATGAAGTTAGGGGAAAATGAGTGGAAAGTACCTAGAGCTGTGTCTCACACACGACAGACACAATAGACATACAATAAATTGTGAGCCATTATTGCTTTTTACATGATGGGAATTGAGTACAACAAAATTCCATGAGTTCTTATGACCGTGAGGGGGACACTCCGAGAGGGGCCGTAGGAGGTCACAGAGCTTGGATGTTGTCCTTAGATCTACTTTAATTTCTATCTGAAGTTTTAAAATAGAAAACATAAGAAACTGACTTCTGTAGGAATCTCCAGAGGGAGGTGCTTTTGTCTCTGACCTCATGGGATGGCTGCCCCCAGTGGGCCCTCACTGCCCAGGGTATGGCCTCCCTCTTGCTGTCTCCACACAGAGACCGGTAAGGGAGTGCCCCCAGGTCGCCAGGCTGCGTCTGCTCCAGGAAGTCTCCATCTTTGGTGCCTCTGTAGTACATGTCTCCTGTCAGTGCTCTCAGGAGACATTTCAGCTTCCTGAGCTAAGGTTGATTTGTATCTTTTGAATCCTGTAAGTATAGACGTCAGAAACTGACTTTTTAGTATAATGGCTCCCAGCATACCCAGTTGTCTTTTTTCTCTCTCACTGGGCTCATATAAGCATGTCACCATAAGGAATGGCTCTGGGCTATACCTCAGCCATTTCTCTTCTGGCAGGACCCCTTACTCCGAGAGTCCGGGTGGCGGTGGTGTAGCTGCAGGCCAATGAGAACCCAGAGGGCATTGGCTCATCCCGTCCACATCTTGGCTTTATATTCCTTGCTGCTTATTTATTTTCTGTCATCTTTTTCCTTCTTCTTAGGCACTTGGGGACAATCTGGCTTTGCCACTTCTTAACTGTGCCTGTTACCCACTCCTGCCCTCACTTTCCACATTTATCAGAGGGAATTGGAAGACCTGCACAGTCTTCCTGTTCCCATGTTTTGAGAAGGGAGAAGACACCAAAGGTTCTTCTTAGGTATGCAGTTATCAAAAGCAAATAATCTTTCCCCAGAGAATGTTCGGTCCTGGAAGAAGCTCTTTAATTGTGCTTCATTGGTCTAAACACATCTGTGCAGAATTTGGTCATTTCTTAAAATCGCAAAGTGAATCATGCAGTTTACAGGCATGGGGCCAAACTGTGCCTAGGATCTTCTTCAAAGACAGCGGACAGTCTCTTCAGTCTGGGTCAAGGAACTCTTCCGTGAGACCACGCCCAACGGAGTGCCTCAGTCCCACATTGTCCCCAGTTGTGCACGTGAAGGCCAGATCAGTTTCTATGACACCGGCTCCACCCTTGAGCATTCAAGCATTTAACCTGTGTTCAGGGGCTGTCGGGGCACCTGCGACTTATTTCTATTAGAAATAGCTACATTTACACCCAACAGAATTTGACAGATCCTGTACACCCTGTCTCACTGCGTTCTTAGACTTGTAGCTGAGGGCAGTGGTGGTTCAGTGGTAGAATTCTCACCTTCCACGTGAGAGACCCAGGTTCGATTCCTGGCCAATGCACCTCAAGTGCAGCTACCACTCACCTGTCAGTTGAGGCTTACATGTTGCTGTGATGCTAAACAGGTTTCAGCAGAGCTTCCAGACTAAGGCAGACTAGGAGGAAAGGCCTGGTGATCCACTGCCGAAAATCAGCCAGTGAAACACTGCGGGTCACAACAGGCCAGTCCTGTTGGGCAGGGGGTCCCCGTGAGTTGGGGGCCGACTTGACCGCAGCTAAGAGACACAATTTTTAGCTAGCTCTTCCTCAGAACTACTTGCTTTTACCATTGCTAACTTTCTGAAAAAAAAAAAATTTTTTTTTCCCATGTATTTTATAGAGTGCTAGGGTGTTTAGCCTGACTTGGTAAAAGAAAACATTATATTTCTAATAAAACATTCATCATGATGGTAAAAAATTAGGGGTAGGGTGATTTATTATATTTCTCAGCATATTATCTAACTAGAGGTGTTCTCTGATTCACGCAAAACTTTATGTAGATAATGTCCAGCTTAAGTACCTGAAAGTTTTCCAGAAATAACCGTTTTCCGAGTGGGAGTAAGGGGTAAGGGAGTATAAATCGCCTCTGAGTAGCTTTAACGTTTCTGTATAGAAATACTTTTATCACTAACATTCTGGTAGAGTTTTAATATTTAGGTTTTTATCGTGCTTTTTAAGATGTTAAAACTTTTAACCTGGTTGCTCAGGGATTAAATCAGATTGGAAAACCCATTCTGACTCCTATGTATTACTACAAAGAAAGAAATGGTTATTTTTATTGAGCTGCAGGGAGTAGTATGCTTTAAACTTAGACTTTCTTAAGAAAGTTAAAATGCTTCACAATGATGTTGCAGTATCGTCCTGAGGGACTTTTTTCAATTGATAAAATCTCTGATGATGCGAGACTTCTTTTCCACCCAGTGAAATCCACATCTGGACTAGTCACTAGCTCCCCTGAGCAGCGGCATGTAAATAAATGCACTCCCAGCGTTTCGCACCCTCAGGCCTTCTTCTTGGTCATAAACTGTGAGACATCCGAAGTGAGAAAGGTTTCACTACAAGGGAAAGCACTGCAAACAGTGGGTCCTGAGGGGGCAGCAAAGAACCTTGACGTTGCATCTGTGCTGGTTTTAGCAAGGTACCCGGACAGAGGCAAACATTTGCTCTGGGGTAAAACTCGTTACGTACTGTGACTGGTAAATTTGTTCAATCCAGCTACCAGGAACTGCTTGAAATTGGCCAGATACCATTCCTTAAACATACAAGGAAATACCGCACCTGTGGGGAAACAAAAAAATTTTTTTTTTTTTGGCTTTAACAAAGAAAGTTAATTTTCTTGCAGTATAGTAGGCTAAAAGTCCAAATTCAGGGTGTCGGCTCCAGGGGAAGGTTTTCTCTCTCTCTGTTGGCTCCGGAGGAAGGTCCTCATCCTCGATCTTCACATGGTTGAGGAGCTTCTCAGGCGCAGTGACCCCAGGTCCAAACAACACTCTCGTGGTGCTTTCTTGGTGGTATGAGATCCCCAACTCTGCTTGCTTCAAAACAAGAATTTTATTCTATTTTATTTGATCAGAATATTGTAACTTGCAAAAAAACGAGTCAGAAAAAAAATGGTTTGGGTTTATGTTGCATTTTGAGTCTGGTCTTGCTCAAACAGCTCTATAGAAACATCAGCTCTTGCATATGTAATGCTGAAATTTGCACATGACTATCAAGTCCATTAAAAATCAACCTTGTACATGATGTGTGTGGCTTCTTTTTTGGGTCTCCTTTCCCTATTTACGGACGGTTGTTTAGAATATACCAAGTAATTAGTCTTAATCTTTCTCACTAATTTGGGAAGACATACTTTCTCGGTACTTTATACATCCCGTGGGTGATTCCTAACCTGAATCTGATACAAACCATAGCTTCTTGCTCCAGAACAATGATGTTCAGAGCTTGGGTGCGAGGCTGGAGGGAGGGCACAGACCCTGGCCCGCGGGAGTGAGGGGAGGCGGCCAGGTCCATCAGCAGTACCAGGAGGTGTCTGCGGAAGGAAAAGTGAAGCCACGGGCTGTGGGCGCACGGGCATGAGTTAACCATCTGGTGGGAGGGAGGATGAGGTACCAGGAAGGCCTCTTAAAGGAGGTGACTTCGCAGTTGGGGTGTTCACGAAGTCCTATTAGTCCTGTCGCGCTCTGAAAACAGTAGATGGAAACTCGGAGAGTCTAGCATCCACAGGCGACAACTGATGCTGGCGATTTATACAGACTTGGACGTTACTCAGGTCGACTCAGAACCGGAGGCCGTCAGAAGGGGGCGCTGCACGGCCCACGAGCCTTTCGACCTTTAAAGCGGCGACGCGGGAAGCGCTTCCCGTGCGAAGGCGGTACTTCCGGCGGCGCGCTGGGTGCGGGGGCCCCTTGGCCCCAGTTGTCCTTCGCATCGGCACGTGTCGCGCCGCACCTTCCGCGTCGGTGATGCTGCCCCTACTGCGCTGCGCGCCCCGCGCCCTGGGCTCCGCCGTGGCCGGCCTCCGCGCCGCCGCGCCCTTCCCGCCGCTCCGGCGGCTGCTGCAGCCGGCGCCCCAGCCCTGCGCCCGGCCCTTCGGGCTGCTCAGCGTGCGCGCGGGTTCGGAGCGGCGGCCCGGCCTCCTGCGGCCCCGCGGGCCCTGCGGCTGCGGCGGGCTGCACACTGAAGGTGGGGCCGGATCCGGGGCCGACATGGGGGGCTCCGGGGGCCCGGGGAGGGGGAGGGCGAGTGTAGGCCGGGAGCCTGCTGCTGGAGCCGCCTCCCGGAGCGCCGAGCGTTCTGTCCACTGATGAGCTGCACGGGTGGCTGAGCTCACGTGGCAGCACGTTCCCGCACCCCACCCGGGAGAGCGAGCATTAAGCCCTGGGCGCCGCCTTTATTCTGAGTCCCGCGAAAACTGAGCTTTAGGAAGGCCGAGGGCTGTGGTTGAAAGCAGCATGGTTATGTCGGTTGACAAGTTCAGGAAGGTAGTCGGGCGTTCTTTTGCTTTGTGGCGAAACGTGGTCATGAGATTGTTGGAAATCACTTCTGCAGACTCGAATTCAGCTTCCCACGGAGACCGTTATGGAATTTTTACAAATGAGGCTTAAGGAAGTGAATTGGACTAAATTCCCAGAGCAACCGTCGATAGCAAAGACATTAGAGACAGCCCAAGTCCAGATATCTGGCTGCAGTAACCTGGGTCATTGTTTGATGCTTTTAGACTGATTGACTTTTCTTTTTCTGTGTCATCTGGTTTCTTATTTTAGGAGACAAAGCATTTGTTGAGTTCCTGAATGATGAAATTAAGGAGGAGAAGAAAATCCAGAAACATAAGTCCCTCCCCAAGATGTCTGGAGGCTGGGAGCTGGAAGTGAATGGGACAGAAGCTAAATTAGTGCGGAAAGTTGCTGGGGAAAAGTAAGTACCAGGCTCAGGGCTTGGGAACTCCAGGGGCCAAATCCAGGACCCTGCAAGAGCTGCCCTGGGCCTACTCCAGAACAGCCTTGGGTTTAAGGCAGGTAATTTGATACATAATTTTCAAGAGAAAGAGAAGGGTGCATCTGGACAAGTTCCTAAGTTTCAGGTCATTCACTGGACACAAATTTGCTGTGGGCTGGTTACAAAGGAGACAGTAAGGAGGTGGAACAAAAGCGTGTGACTGGAAGTCTATTGGCCCAGTAAAGGCAGTCTGCAGTAAACCTTTGCTGGTGGAGAGACCATGCCCTGTCTAAATTTAGGCCTGCAAAATCAGAAATTCTTATATTCCTGTTAAAACAGTCAGTGATCTCTGGTTTACGGTGCTAATAACCTGCCGGGCTGGCTCTGTGTCTGAGTAAAGCCAGGCCCTTTGCTCTCTGAATGTTTACAGTAGATGAAAAAGTAAGATATGTAATTCATAGGTAACAGGATTGGGTGACAATATAATAAGGGCTGCACTCACAGGTGGACAGCTTTTGACCTAGTTCAGCTCCTCCCCATTCCTAACTGTTAAATTCTTTTTCTGCAGTATGTAGTCATCCTTAATCCCACTTTACGGCTAAACATTTAGGGTCTTCTGGTTTCTTCCCCAGAGTATACAGCTCAGTGGCTTTTAGCATTCACAAAGTTGTGCCTTGATCACCGCTACCTAATTCCAGAACATTTTCACCACCACCCTGCCCCACGCCCCCCCAAAAAAGCCAAACCCATTGGCAGTCACTCCCCATCCGACGTCTCTCCCCTTAGTAACCACTAATCTACTCTCTGCCTCTATGGATTTGCCTGTTCATATATTCTGGATACAGTTCCCTTCTCAGATATATGATTTGCAAATATTTTCTCCCATTCTCTAGATTTTCATTTTTTTGATGGTGTCCTTTGAAGCATAAAAAAGGTTAATGTTGATGAAGTCCAGTTTATCTTTTTTTGCTTCTGTTTTTAGTGGCCTGACCCAAGGTCACCAAGATTTATACCTACGTTTTCTTCTGAGTTTTATGTAGTTTTGGCCGTTATGTTTAGGTTGGTGATTGGTCTTGAGTTAATTTATACCTGTGAGGCAAACTACTGATTCTTTTTTTGCCTGGGGGTATAGTTGTTTTTTGCCATACATAGATCAATTGTATGTTCTGTCACTTCACCTAAACTGTTTCCTTCAGAGTTGGATAGTGAGCCGTAACCAGCTTCTGGCTATTATAAATAAAACTGCAGCGAATGTCATGCATTTGTGTGCCCAGGAGCTCAGCTTATTGCCTAACACTACTGCAGATGAGGTAGATTTTGTGGTTGAACCTCAAACCACATTGTTCCTATGGGAAAATGGCTTCCTGGCAAAGCAGCCAGTTAGCACCACTCCAGGGGCACCTATTAGTGTGTGCCGAGAGGTGTCCTTCCTGTAAAGCAAATGGGAACGGTACCTGCTGGAGTGTGCAGCCCAGGATTGCTACTTCCAGATTTAGCATCACTGGAACTTTGACTCAGATTTTGGAATGTGATTGTCAGCTGAGCGTGCTTGCTTGCATCTTCAGATTGTCATTAGCTGTACACAGATGAATTGTGTGTTCTGTCGCTTCACTAAAGTGTTTCCTGGCCTCCCACAGCACAGCGGAGAATGAGTCTGTCCTGCAGCATGTTCCCGGTGAAGTCCCCCTTCCTGGCTAGGGCTGCAAGTGGTCCTCAGCTGATGTTACTCCAGTGCTCACTCGCTTTTCCTCCCAGGGGCAGGTTTTGTGATGGAGAAAGCTCTTAAAGGAGCACCGACTTCTCAGCTGCCCACCTCCATCAGGAAAGTGCCGGGGAAAGACTAGGGCAGGCAGTGTCAGCTGGGCAGTGAGCCCTGGGATGCTGGCCTGCTGGAAGTAGCCGACATGTGACTGTATTTGGCCATGATGGACTAGGGCTCATGAGTTTGACTTCCAGCAGCTGGCACAAAGTAGACGCACTTGAGGCCTTTTGAATCATTCTCAGGGTTGGGTGTAGGTACCTAGGCTTTTCTGGAAGTTCTGCACATAATTCAGATGTATACCCAGCTAGGGTACAGACATTGTTGCAGCAAGCGCTGCTGGCTACAGCAGGTTTGGATACTTGTGAATTAAACTAAGTTAACATTACACTGTGCCTGTTGTTTTCCTTCGCCCTCCTAGGATCACTGTCACCTTTAACATTAACAATAGCATCCCACCAACATTCAGTGGGGAGGAGGAGCCCTCACAAGAGCAGAAGGCTGAAGAACAAGAGGTAAGCTTGTAACACTGTAACCAGCCTTTCCCTGGGATTTCTGGCAGACTATAAAGGAGCAGTTCCTTTTTTGTTTTAACTCCTAAAAGGCCTTGAGTGGCACACAAGGCTAAGTTGTCAGCTGCTAACTGAAAATTTGGAGGTTCAAGTTTACCCAGAGGAGCCTTGGAAGAAAGGCTTGGTGATCTATGTCTGAAAAATCATAGCCGTTGAAAGCCCTATGGAGCACAGTTCTACTGTTACACCATGGGGTTGTCATGAGTCTGAATTGACTCAATGCCAGAAAAAGACGGCAAAGGAAAACCCTCCTGAACTTTTGTAGAGCAGCAGTTTCTGGCCAGCTTTGGCACTGGGGCCATGTGGGACCTTTTCCTTCTCAGGTACTGAATACATGACCATCTGTAGGCTCAGGCTCCAAAAGTTGGCCTAAATTCTCTTGATGGAAGGATTTGAAACTTCTTAACTCTTCCCACAATGGGGAGATGTTTGAGATCAGAGATTATCATTTGGAGTGTTTTCAGGTGAGGGAATGTTACTAACATGTCACAGGCTGGTAATAAACACCCAGTCACCTCAACCAAGGTAGCAAGCCAGGTGCATCAGAGGTTTTATTTAACACTTGGCAAGGTGAGCTCTTCCCTTAGGCTGATGTGGACCTGGGTGGTGCCCAGTCTTCAGACATGTTGGGAAGCCTGAACAAGGCCCCAGGGTCCCCAGACTTTCTCACTAAGCAGGCCTCTGCTGTTTTATGCCCTGGCACAGCGTAGCTGCCTGGTGTGTTTCTGTCTTGGCCACTGCAGCCAGCACGTGGACTCACTCTGCTCCCCGGGCTCAACAGCAAAGGGAGAGCAGTAGCCTTCATCCTGCCATTGGGATGGCCAGTGAGCCAGCTGAACCAGCCTTGATGCTGGGTGCTAGAAAAGGAAGACTCCTGAGACACTCAAGCTGGAGAGAGATCTTGGAGCCCTAGGTCAGCTTTGCAGTGTATATAGATGGAGAAACAGACCAGGGAGAGGAAGGTACTTACCTAGATCTCGGTTAACTGGCACTTAGCTGGGGTTGGGACCTAGCTTACTTAATTCTAAAGCTAGTGTGTTCTTTAAACGAGTAGGGTGCTAATGGGAAGTTAAGCCCTGCGCTAAGTGTTTGATCCTCTGCCATCTAAAAGATGGTATAGAACTGTAGGAGGGACCAACAGG